>NC_133326.1:581670339-584387839 GCF_042186555.1 Aquarana catesbeiana | reverse complement strand
TGATTATGAACAGCAAAACACCTTCGTTCTTTATAGAGCCTTCGTAAAGAAGAAATAAAATGCGCTGCATTCAACGATCACAGATTTTGCAGCGTGATGAATGTGCTACCTACAATACGAACACTAGTTTTACTAGACCGAGTGCTTCCGTTTAGTTTTTGCTTATGAGCATGCGTCGTTTTTTTGTCCGTCGGACTAGCATACAGACGAGCGGACTTCGGGGTCCGTCGTACTTACGACGTAAAGATTTGAAGCATGCTTCAAATCTAAAGTCCGTCGGATTTGAGGCTAAAAAAGTCCGTTGAAAGTCCGGAGAAGCCCACACACGATCGGATTACCAGCCAGCTTTAGTCCGTCAGCGTCCGTTGGACTTTTGTAGACGAAAAGTCCGACCGTGTGTATGCGGCATTACACTTACCTTGTGTTAATTCCTTATTAGTGTGAAACCTCATGGTGACCTTTGCACTCCAATAACCGGAGCCTTGGTCTTTTCTGGGGGGGGGTTACCCCTCTCAGGAAATATAAGGCAAAAACAAAGGAAGTTTGGGACTTTAAATGAGGTGGTTGACACGTGTAGATAAAAATATAACAAATTTATTGTTGGAATACACAATGAATAGTTAATTTGATGACAGTGGTGCAATACATAACAAATCATTGAGTAATTAATGACATATTAATATAAATAGTGTCGTCGTATTCGCAGTTCTGTATAGTCAGCACGTCATAACAACAGATTGATAAAATTTGTATAAAACAGTAGGTATGCATGACAGTTAGCAGTTCTGAAAAAGTAAAAAAGTATAACATATAACATATCCATGAGTAGGTGAGTATCTTAATAGGGCACATAGCTAGGTCTTGGGAGCCTAGTGGGGCACAGAGCTTTGTCCCTAGAGCCCGACGCGTTTCTGTGTATATAACACTTCTTCAGGGGCGGATAATATATGAGATCTGTAAAAAACATACACATGACGTGGGGGTTAGTCCCGGAGTTAGAATAGGTACAACAGGACAAACCAGGGCTATAAGCCCTATGTACTTACATGCCAGCAAATAAAGACAGCAAGCATCATGAACAGAACGGACTGCAGAGATGGTCTGTCCCGGGAGCTGAGGTGGTAATTTACCCCACACCCAAAGGGCCGCACCGTCCGGCCACCCAAGGAAGCGCAGATCCTTATTCTCCAAATTATAACCCAGATGGTAAAGAAAACGAGGGTAGCTGTGTAATCTGTAGGAATGAATAAAGTGACTATGAATTGATGAAGATAGGTGGAAATGTAGAAATGAGTGGCAAGTGAAGTGCTGTGTGTGTAGTGAGGGAGTGAACGAAATGTAGATGTGGTTGAAAAATAAAATTATAAAGAAAAAATAAAAATGAAATGAATATTATAAAAGATGTGGTATAAAGAAATATAAATGGAAAATATAAAAAAAAATGGAAAGGTGTATTGGATATGTGAAATGTGTGACAGCAGTAGTGATATGAACCACCTATATGTGTTAAATAGAAAGAAAAATCGCAATGCAATGAGAGAGCTGAAAAGAAAATGGAGCATGTTGGGGAAGCACTGAAGTAGAATATTGTATGAGTATACCTAGGGTAAAAATAGTAGGAGGCTTCCAAGCGGTAGACATGCTGTCATGTCTGTGAGGAGAGGGGAACTGCGCTCCAAGAGTGGCCTTAAATACGCCCGAAGGGGGAGGGGCCACCACCAACGTCACGCGCACGTCAAGAAGAAAACCTGAACGTACACAACATGCGCCGCCCATGGCTCAACTTGGCGGCCAGATGACCAAAGGGGGCAGCCCCGCTGCGGCGCCGAACATGGCGCCACCCATGGAGCCGCTGTGCGTGACGCCGATACGCTGTGGATACCTGCCCACCACCCCCAGACCCCTCCGAAAGGCCGGAGGAGGGGAGGGGGGCCGAGGGCGAGCGCCAGAGCGCATCGCAGCTCCCGGGATCAGACAAAGACACAGACCCAGAACCGACACGATGGCATAACTGTCAGAACTGCTGGCTGAAGTAGATGGCTAGTATCAGGTGCATCAACATAAATGCATACTGTCTCTCCACTGATAAAAGGCTACACAAAGATGGCAGGGGAACACTACCAGTCAAAGTCAACCACCTCCATCCCTAATGCATATGCAGTATAATGGGGGGATTGGGACTTTAAATGAGGCACTTCAAAAGATGTGCCTCCATCCCGGTTCAATAGGGCAAAAACAAAGGAAGTTTGGGGCTTTAAATGAGGTGGTTGACACGTGTAGATAAAAATATAACAAATTTATTGTTGGAATACACAATGAATAGTTAATTTGATGACAGTGGTGCAATACATAACAAATCATTGAGTAATTAATGACATATTAATATAAATAGTGTCGTCGTATTCGCAGTTCTGTATAGTCAGCACGTCATAACAACAGATTGATAAAATTTGTATAAAACAGTAGGTATGCATGACAGTTAGCAGTTCTGAAAAGTAAAAAAGTATAACATATAACATATCCATGAGTAGGTGAGTATCTTAATAGGGCACATAGCTAGGTCTTGGGAGCCTAGTGGGGCACAGAGCTCAGGAAATATAATGACTATGTAACCATTGGTCCTATTTTACTATGATACATCCCCTCGATAAAGATTTGTGTCAATAATTGAAACGCATCAGTGTTTTCATACGCATTGTTATACTCATGTATCTCATTTTGGTTTATGTATTTGATACGGACCAGTTTCTATCGTGTTTTTTTATGCACAGTGTTTTGTATGTTTTTTTAACAAATATAACAATAATAGGGATTTTAAAATTTTGTCTTATTTTTCGTGGTGCCTTTACAATCCCCAATGTTTGCTACCTTTCTATTCTTTTACATTTTGGCATGTGGCACTGCTGCTAACCAGAGTGGGTTATATATATGTCTACTGGGTACTGAGTGTAAATTAACATGAAAAATAAAATAAAAATAATAATAATTTAACCACTTGCTTACTAGGCACTTAAACCCCCCCCCCCTCCTATCCAGATCAATTTTCAGCTTTCAGCGCTGACGCACTTTGAATGACAATTGCGCGGTAATTCAACACTGTACCCAAATGAAATTTTTATCATTTTTCCCCACAAATAGAGCTTTCTTTTGGTGGTATCTGATCACCTCTGCGGTTTTTATTTTTTGTTAAAAAAATGTAAAAAGACTGAATTTAAAAAAAAAAAAAATGTTTTTATATTTTGTTATAAAAAATTTAAAACAGGTATTTTTTCTCCTTCATTGATGTACGCTGATGAGGCGGCACTGATGGGCACTGATAGGCGGCAGTGATGGGCACTGATGGGTGGCAGTGATGGGCACTGATGGGTGGCAATCATGGGCACTGATCAGTTACACTGATAGGCAGCACTGCTAGGTGGCACTGATTGGCACTACTGGTGGGCATTGATAGGTGGCACTTGTGGGCATTGATAGGTGGCACTGTTAGGTGGCACTGTGGGCACTGTTAGGTGGCACAGATGAGGCAGATGTGCTTCTTCCACTTCGGGACCGATGTCCCTCGCATCTGAGCCGGTGATCGGCTTTTTTTCTACTCACGCTTTTAGCGTGAGTAGAAAAAAAAACGATTACCGATCTTTTGTTTACATCATGTGATCAGCTGTCATTGGCTGACAGCTGATCACATGGTAAGGAGCCGGGACCGGCCCCTTACTTGGATTGGTGATCACCCGAGTCTCAGTGACACAGCAGGGCGCGCGCACAGGGGAGGCCGTTATATGACGGCCAAACGTTCTAAGTGCAGATGAGAGAAAGGTCCTCCATTCATGTACAGCTCCTAGTGGTTTGTAGTCCACAGAAGTTATGTGCCTTCATATAGGGAGCAAATCAATAAGTGCATAACATCTGGAGTGAAGACAGACAAAGCACACCACCACCGACAATGAAGAGGCTTACCGGATCTAATGGACCCAAAGAGACATACGCCAAGTTGGGTCAAAACAGGCTTAGGTGGTAAGTGGCTGTAGGTGATCCAGAGAGGTGATGGTCTTGGGATGAACCACGGACTGGTGCGTCCCTCAAAGTGATGTTAGACACCAAATGGCGGCGGTGATAAATGGGGAGGAAGAAGGAAAGGCCACATAGTATGAATCCATTAAATAAGTATGAAATTTATTAAAAAACCTTTCATCCACTAGGAGCCATACATGCATGGAAGACCTTTCTGCACTTAGAACTTTTGGATGATTTTGTCTTTATGTTGGACATTTAAGACTTTCTTAGCGCTACACTTATTTTGTTTCTTTTCTATTGGCATATATCCTGTTGGCCGTGTTAGCTGCTTATTTGTGTTTTTAGGGCAGCACAGAATTATTTGGTACATTCGTCATATGATGGCCTCCCGGGAATTCAGGTCCGCGCTGTGGCCGTCATTCGGCCATAGCGCAGATGTCAAGTGGTTAAACAACTATAGTATCAGGCTGCAATATAACAAAATTGAAAAAAGTGAAGGGGGTCTGAATACTTTATGAATGCACTGTATAATGCATGTAGAGTGCAGGTCAGTGGGCAGAGTATCGTATTGATCTTTTTTGCACGCAGTGGGATAACAGTTCTCATTGACGTAAATCCCATGCACATGCAGCCTGTGTGTGTTAAGGTTGTAAATAGAGGCTGTAGACACACATGAAGTTGCCAGTTATTGCAAAGGCAGCTCCAGTAAAAATGACATCTATTTTGCACATTTACAAGAAGATTGGAGGTGGTTTTAAAAATAAACAAAAACACAAAAATTAGTAAACTTCAGCTTAACAATCATTAAGAGCCCATTCACACAGGGGCAACACGACTTCCAGCGCGACTTTGGGAGGCAACTTGGACACGACTTGAATATGAATCACAGCACGACTTGGGGCAACTTACAACACAACTTGAAGTCGCCTCCAGGACAGGGAACTTTACAAGTGGCCAATCAGAGCTTATCAGCTGTGTGTGAGAAGGAGGGGGCTGGCTGTTTAGTGGAGGAAATTACTTTCTGTTTCCTTTCTGCTTCCTGTAAAGTTGCCTCAGTATGAACAGTGATCAGACTTGGAGGCAACTTCTATTGAAATCAATGGGTACAAGTTGCCTTCAAGTCGGATTGAAGTAGTACAGGAACCTTTTCTGAAGTCGGAGCGACTGCAGTAGTGTGCATTAAGACAGATCCATTCATTTACATTGATTTTTTCATGTAGCGCGACTTGAGGCAACTAGGGGCGTCTTGGGGCGACTTGAAGTCAGATCCAAAGTTGCCCCTGTGTGAATGGGCTCTAAATGTAGTGGCTGCAGTAGGTTTCTTTTTTTGGAGCTTTTGTATCCTTATTTTCACCCGGTAATCCAGCCATTTACACACTAAAGCTGCGTACACACGAGCGGAATGTCTGACAGAAAAAGTCAGACGGAAGCTTTTCATCGTATATTCCGATCGTGTGTATGCCTCATCGGACTTTTTTTTTTAGAAAATTCTGACAGACCTAGAAATAGAACATGTTATAAATATTTCCGATGGAGCCAATTCCTATCGGAAAAACCGCTCGTCTGTATGCTGTTCCGACAGACCAAAAAAGGATGCATGCTCTGAAGCAAGTATGAGACGGAAGCTATTGGCTACTGGCTATTGAACTTTCTTTTTCTAGTCCCGTCGTATGTGCTGTACGTCACCGCGTCCTGGATGGTCGGACTTTGGTCGGACTTTGGTTTGACCGTGTGTAGGCAAGACAGCTTGAATGGAATTCCGTCGGAGTTCCGTCGGAGAAACCTTCGGAGTTTATTCCGACGGCAAAACCGGTCATGTGCACAGGGCATTAGACACCTTTCACACTGGGGCAGTTTTCAGGTGCTTTAGCACTGGAAATAGCCTTTGCTAAGCGCCTGACACCTGCCTCCCATTCATTGGAGTGTGATTTTTCACACTTGGGTGGTGCGATTGAGGGACGTTCTGCAAGCAGCATCTTTTGGGCGGGTTGGGAGCGCTGTATTTAGCGAGTTTGGGAGTTTTTAACCCCTTCTTTGGGGTTAAAAGTGCCCTGCTAGCGGCCGAAAAGCGATGCCTAAACAAGTGCGACTAAAACGCGCAGGGGCTTTACCCCGAACACAGCCGTGGCCCCAGTGTGTAAGGGGTCTTACTGTCTAATGCCACGTACACACAATCGTTTTTCTCGTTGGAAAAAAATATGACGGCTTTTCCGACGGGATTCGGCTCAAGTTTGCCTTGCAGACACACAGTCACCCAAAAGTTCACTGAAATTATGACCATCAAGAACGCGGTGACGTACAACAGTATGACGAGCCGAGAAAATGACGTTCAATACTTCCAAGTATGCGTTGAATTGTTTCCGAGCATGCGTAGGGATTTTGCACGTCGGAATTGCCACAGACGATCACATTTTTGGATAGGAACTTTTCCCTACCGAAAAATTGAGAGCATGCCAGTAAAAGGCCAGTAAAAGGCCGATGGATTATACACACAGTCGCATTTTCAGACGAAAAAGTCTCATCAATCTTTTGTGGGCCGAAATTCTGACCGTGTGTACGCGGCATTAGGGTGCCTCCACTCTGGATGAAGTAGCAACAGAGACACTTTTGAACAGAAGGTAGTGTTAGATGTACTAGGAGATCGTGATGAATTAATAAATTAAAGCAAAACTCCAGTTAAAACATAATACAGTAACAGAAGGTGTTTTTTTTTCCTTTTGGTATAAAGGTTTTACATGAGTAAATAAAATTTGGTCATTGTAAGCACCTCTGTCAGGATTAAAAGGCTTGTCTCAATTCTCCAACTGCCACGTTTACAGGATGGCTTGGTCCATTAAGGTGGGAGCAAACTCCCATGCATAATTTGTACCTATAGGGTAACCTATAATAAGGCTTACCAATCGGTACTGTAAATATCTCCGAAACATGTGCTGTTTAGGAGATATTTACTGTACAGGCTACCAGTTACATCACCGATGCATGCGCACTGAAGGAACGCCACCTGAGCCGTTCCTTCAGAGTCCTGCGCCATAAACAGCGGCTCCCACACTCATGCGCAGAAGTGACGTAATCGCAGCTCCGGCCACTCACACAGCTGGAGACCGCAAACCTCGAAGGAGGACAGGTGAAGATAGAAGCCTTGTCAGCGGTGATAGCTTGCCACTGGAAGGGCTTAGTTCTAAGGTAAGTTTCAGATAATGTGCTCATATTCGATGCATACTAGCACATTATGGCTTTACCTTGCAAGTTCCAGAAAAAAAAAATAAATAAAAAATAATTGAAAAAGGTTTTGACTTGTAGAGCCACATCTGAAATATAATATAGAAAGTGTGGACTGACTAAAGCCTCATACACACGATCGGATTTTCAGCAGGGAATTGTGTGATGACAGACTGTTGGCAGACTGACTGGCATAAAATCCGCTCCTTCAGACAATTGTTGTCCAACTTTCTCCCAACAAATGTTTGATGGCAGGCTAATAAATTTTCCGTGGACAATGGTCTGTTGTCAGATTTTCTTATCGTGTGTACACAAAAGTTGAAAGTACAAACACGCATGCTCAGAATCAATGCCCACCAAACACTACAATAGCAGAAGGCGCCCAAAGGGTGGCGATCAAGAGCTGAAATTCCTCGTAGTACGTCACTACGTTCGTGTTTGTTGTGTAAGAGTGTGTACGAGGCTTAAGCATTTTTCAGGTGTTTTAGCGATAAAAATAGCGCCAATGTAGCAATATGGACCATGATTGCAGCAAACCGCTATTCCCTGCTCTATCTGTATATCATATTATCCCTCTAGTGCCCGGTGTTATTAAACTGACATCATATTTGTGAGACCAACCAAGGGGATTGTGGGATTGTAGTTCCACCAGATGGCTGTTCTCTTGCATGACTATACGCTCGGACTTTATATCCCAGGGATTTTTGCTACCATCTGAGAGATTGCTGGGAAGAGCTATAAAAGAGTCTCTTCTTCCCAGGCCTCATGTGTAATGGATCTCTCCGCGCAGGGAAAGTGAGGTCGCGGCCTACCACACGGGTGTACACCATTCCTACCCGACCGAGAAGGGGTCCAGCACTGCCTGCTGCTCATGGGACATTTGACCAGCACCAACTCGACCGTACAGTAACCCACGCTCTGTGTTTCGCAATTGGGGGAATCATCACAAGCTAATCTGCAGTCAGGACGTCTATCCGGGGGTCGCTGTCTGCAAGGCGTTGAATTGGCCTGGTCGTTGCAAAGGTGGGCAATTGCCCTCTCATCAAGTCTTTCCTTGGTTGTTTTACTGGGACACTGTGTACAGACAGCTTTACCTTGGGAACACTTCACTGCATTTTTAATTGAACACTGTACATAGGCATCTTTAGCTACAGCCGTCATAAGATATACTACCACTCTGTTACTACACCTTTTTGGATATAGTTAATGAGCTTCGACTGCAGGTGAAGACCATCAGATCTGCAACGGGGACATTCTGTCATTGCTGCTTAAAGGGCCCTCATACCATCCTTGTTTAGCGTCATCTCTCATTAGGATAAAAGGTTGAACAGGCTGGCCTGGGTTCCCCTCTATAAGTATTGTCAGAATTGATGCTTAACCTCTGCTTTTCCTTTCAGGTTATGTCCAAGTGGTGTCCTATTGTACATATGTATATATAATACTGTGTTGTTTACCAACTATTTTGACTGCATTTTTGGAGGAATAATTCTACTGAGTTTGTGCTGTTATTCAAAGCTCAGTTGAACCATTACCTCCCTTGTACAGCAATACCTTATCTGATGTATTCCAGTAAACTTTAATAGAACATAAACGCATTGAGTGTTGTCTTATTACTTAAAGGTGCTGCAATGATGTCTGAACCCAGAGTGTCATGTAGTTTGGAATGTTTACAGGGTCATGGCGATGCAGATGAGCAGGTAAATCCAAGCAGTCCCTAAGGGGGCCGTGCTACACCTGTAAAGCATCTAAAAACTGCCTCTCATGCCTCCTGAGTGCTTTCACACTGGGGTGGTGCGCTTGTCCTGCAAGCAGTATAAGCTGTATACAGCGCTCCTATACCACCCCTGCCCATTGCAATGAATGAGCAGCGCTTCTGAGGCACCTGAAAAACGCTTCCAAAGTGCCTCAACACAGGCAGTTTTAACCCCTTCTTGTGGGTTAAAAGTGCCCCGTTAACGGCTGAAAAGCGCTGCTTAAACAGCAGTAAAGCGCCGCTAAAACTAACAGTGCTTTACCGCTAACAGACTCGCCGCCCCAGTGTGAAAGTTGCCTAATTCAAACCCTGCCTAAAAAAGAACCAGACTTTATAGGCTCATTATGGGAGACCAGGGAGGGGGGGTGTGAACATCCTTCCGGCGCCACGGAGCCCCGGGAGGAAGTGGGAGCTGGATACCTCTAAAAAGAGGGTATCCGCTCCCCCCCTAAAAAAAATTACACGCCAAATGTGGCATGTCAGTGGGGGTCACCTTCACTTAAAGCGCAAGTTCCATTTTTGGGTGGAACTCCGCTTTAATCTCTGTTTTAATGTGTACTACTACTAATAAATATACTGTGTTTTTATATATCTTGTGTGGTTTTCCATATTGAGCCTATAAAGTCTGGTACTTTTTTTTGGCAGGGTCTGAATTAGTCATTCCACAAGAAAAGAAAACCAATACAGCCACCATTCCTAATAACTGGGAAGCTGCAATATAATATTTTTTGTTTTGAGTTTAAAGTGGAAGTCCAGTCAAAAATGATTTTTTACCTATTAATAGTAAGTTAAATATTGTTATCTTTGATAATATTATTATTCATTTTCTGGCTAGCTGATTATTTAGCTTAGAAAGTCTAATCGAAGCCAGACAATCAGCTTCTTCTTGTTTTTCACTGACAACGCTATCTCCCTTTATCTGAATTTGCTAAGCTATCTTTCCCTTCCTGTAAATATCTCCTAAACGTACACTGTTTAGGAGATATTTACTGTACATGCTGCCGGTTACATCACTGATGCATGCACTCTGAAGGAACGCCAACTGGGCCAGGGGGAGGGCAGGCTTTGGAAGTGTGTTATGTTTGTTAGAAACTGTAATATAGATTACAGTGCAACATGCTGCAGATTTTCTACAGTGTACAACCACGTGGTTGTTTCTGGATGGCACTGATGGGCACTGTGTGCATGGTGTGGCACATGCTCAGGTGCTGTGAACAGCAGAGGGAGCTGGGGAAGAAATATGAAGGAAGTGGGGTACAAAGGAACATTTTTGAAAGTTTGGAAGGATACAGATCGATTTCTATTGCTCATTACATGTAAGTAATAAGTTTAAGGCCCCGTTTCCACTAGTGTGACTTGTCATATAACTTTGGACACATAAAGTCACATCACAAGTCACAGCTCATTGATTTCAGTGGACTCTATTTTCCAATTAGGTGACTTCTAAAGGCCAATTGGTTCCACTGGATTTTCGTTAGGGGTATCAGAGTAGAGGGGGCTGAATACAAATGCACACCACACTTTTCAGATATTTATTTGTATAAAATGTTGAAAACCATTTATCATTTTCCTTCCACTTCACAATTATGTGCCGTTTTGTGTTGGTCTGTCACATAAAATCCCAATAAAATACATTTACGTTTTTTGGTTGTTACATGACAAAATGTGGAAATTTTCAAGGGGTATGAATATTTTTTCAAGGCACTGCATGTAGTTAACTGTAAGCTTCTCACTTGTTCAGGAATCAGACTACAAGTAGAAATAAGTTGTTCAATATATGTCCTGCCTTCACATTACAAAGGTAATCCGAGGACATGAGCTAGTCGTGCTTCATAGGTGGCATAAGGACAGTGTAAGCCTCAAAAAATAATATAATTTCTGAACTCATTATTGCAGCTTTCCAGTCTAGGGATGTTCCCAGTGTCTTTGTAAATTCTGCTTCAGACAGTTAAAGGTGTTCTTTGCAAACATATTGATTGAAAACAATATCTTGGAGGCTGCTGTGAGATAAAACAAGGCCTTGGTAAAAGAGAAGCTATTTTTGATGTTGCTTTTCTAATCGCTGATTACATTGGTAGGGTTTCCTGCTGGTCGTAATTCAGTACCTTTTCACGCTAGTATATTGTTGCAAGCTAATCATAATAATCATTTAGCATGAGTGTCCACCAGAAAGAAGTCCTCATTTCCACAGAGTGCAATTCTCGTATCAAGTAATAGAGGGCTTACAATTTTTTTTTTTTAATTGGGAAATTTACGACAAAATGGTCATCCTAAATATAACCTGCAAATTCTCATTAATCATGCTTTCAATTAACTTTATAAGGACAATTTCTCTCTGAATTCCGCTTTATGACTTTTTTTTTTTATTGATTTTGTGGTCTAATTAACCTCATGTAATAGAACTGAAAAGTGAGTAGGTGCTGAGATTCAAACAGCAAATATATAGTATATAAGCAATAATCTTTATAGCCCTCAATGGATACCTCACTGAAACTCACAGTAATTGTCAGCCTAAAGCTAACATGATTTTAAAGAGGGATAACCCAATAAAATGTACATGCGGTAAATGCAGCAATGCCTTTAGTGAACTAAAAAAATCTATTTTCCATCATAAAAAACAAAAAATGCTGTATTTAAAATATCACATACGGTAAAGTGTATGTGAACCTTACATTTAAACGTTGGGGACTATTTGGGTAAATTGGTTCTCAGCTTTTTTTCTTCCTCCAGCTTCACCTCCATACAGACCTTCAGTTACAGAGCTGGATTACAAGTGCGGTAACGTCACTGTACTTATGTGCCATTGAAAACCATAGTCCCTTTGCCATGGTGGAAGGTAGGACTTGTAGTTCTTTCATTCTCAACTCTCTGTAAATGGATGGCGTGACTGTGCGGGCAGAGCAAAATCAAATCTGATAGGATCAAACTGGGAGAAGAATCCCCACACTCAGTAAGAGAATGAGATGGTTTGGGGTAGAGGACTATGGACTCTGACCATGTTTCATGTTACACCCTTAATATGGGTGTATAATAAAACATGGTCAGAAATGTGGAGTTAGCTAAAGTAGATATAAACCCTAAGTGAATAACATATCATTTGCTAAAGCATTTGTATCTAAATCATTGATATTTCCTTTTGAAAAATACTGTTTTCACCTTCAGATGTCTAAGTGGCAGGGGGATAATGCATGCAGGAGCACAGCTGAGAAACAGGGAAAGAGCACCGTCACCCTATAACCCTGTAATAGGATCTACCCGAATAAGGCTCCTAATCGCAGGAATTACAATGTATTTTAATTAAAGTTGCAGATTTACAAATACTATAAACTACTTTTGAAATGACTTTACCATATACACTATATTACCAAAAGTATTGTGACGCTTGCCTATACACGCACATTAACTTTAATGTCATCCCAGTCTTAGTCCATAGGGTTCAATATTGAGTTGGCCCACCCTTGGCAGCTATAACAGCGTCAACTCTTCTGGGAAGGCTGTCCATAAGGTTTAGGAGTGTGTCTATGAGAATGTTTGACCATTCTTCTAGAAGCGCAGTTCATACCAAAGGTGTTCTGTTGGGTTGAGGCCAGGACTCTGTGCAGGCCAATCAAGTTCCTCCACCCCAAACTCGCTCATCCATGTCTTCATGAATTGGCCTGCACAGAGTCCTGACTTCAACCCAATGGAACACATTTGGGATGAATTAGAGCGGAGACTTCGAGCCAGGCCTTCTCGTCCAGGCCTGACCCATTGTGTGCCACTTTGTGTTGGTCTATCACGTTAATTCAAAGGGTATGAATACTTTTTCAAGGCACTGTACATGTTTTATATCTTGTATGAATTATTTTTATTTATTTTGTACTGATTACATCAATTATGTCCATCTATTACCTGTATTAAATAGGTTATATACATTTGCTGAGTAAATCTTTATGATTACATTGTTATATCAATCATATTCAACAAATATATTATTATATTTTCGACAATAATGGATGGCTGTAGGGGACTGAGATGTTAAGTCAATACAGATAGATGTAGTATTCTATACACAATGACATGCCTCATGTAAAGTCCCATTTCCTTTCCTCTTCTTCGAGCCTAATACATGCACGATTCCCTGTGCTTCATCCTTTTAACGAACCTGAAAATACAGAAAAATACCTGTTAATCTTCGAGGCTGACAACACAGCTTTTTTTACTCAAGGACTCCCACTCTCAAATCTCTACTACATAAATGCAAATTTTTCTGTAATCTATAATAAGAACTAGGAGGACTAAAAAGCCTCTTTGAGATAACACAGAGAGTGTGCAGAAGACACGGAACAGCTATACATTTCTGACAAGATTAACATTTTTTGTGCCTATCAAAAACAAAAGTTCTCCATAGATCAGACTGATGCTGAGGTAAGTGCTGGTGTGAGATATTATAGAGTGCTTTATTTTTGCAAAAGAGACACATTAATGCTATACTGGTACATAGGGAAGCTGGAACTTAGCCTTTATCCGCTTCAGCCCCAGAAGATTTTACTCCCTTCCTGAGCAGAGCACTTTTTGCGTTTCGGCACTGCGTCACTTTAACTGACAATTGCGCGGCCGTGTGACATTACACCAAAGCAAAATTGACGTCCTTTTTTCCCCACAAAGCTTTCTTTTGGTGGTATTTGATCACCTCTGCGGTTTTTATTTTTTGCGCTATAAACAAAAAAAAAAAGCGAAATTTTGACAAAAAAGCAATATTTTTTACTTTCTGCTATAATAAATATCCCGCAAAAAAATATAAAAAAAAAACAAAACACATTTTTTCCTCAGTTTAGGCTGATATGTATTCTTCTACGTATTTTGGTTAAAAAAAAAAAAAAAAAAAAAAAATCGCAATAAGTGTATATTGATTGGTTTGCGCAAAAGTTATAGCGTCTACAAAATAGGGGATAGATTTATAGCATTTTTATTATAATTTTTTTTTTTTATTATTAGTAATGGGGGCGATCTCACACATTGGACACTTTTGACACTATTTTGGGACCATTGTCATTTATACAGCGATCGGTGCTATAAAAATGCACTTATTACTGTGTAAATGACACTGGCAGGGAAGGGGTTAAACACTAGGGGGCGATCAAGGGGTTAAGTGTGTCCTAGGGAGTGATTCTAACTGTGGGGGGGGGGTGGGCTACCACTGACATGACAGCGATCATTGCTCCCGATGACAGGTGGACATCGAGTCCGCGGGAGCCGCAGGCACGGTCACGCTATACGCAGCAGGTGTGCGCCCACTAGTTATATGGCAGAAGGTGTAAATTGTTGCCAACTTAACACTGTAGACATGTTAAAATGGTATTATACATGAGTAAAAGATGGTGTTGACTATGCACACAACTGTTTAGAGATGATTGTTCCATTTTGACGTAGATGGCTTTTTTCATGGCTGTTTTGAACAGCTGTCCTCTCTGTCCAAAATATGCACATCACTGTCCTAAAAGTGACACTAAACTCTGGTTTTAAAAAAATATATTCATGAATTATTTAACAGATAAGTATGTATTCGTAACTTTTTTTATTTTTTTTATTATCAAAGCTTTTTTTATTGAAAATAATAATGGGTAACTTAGTTACAATGATAGGGAGAAACATATTTTCCCACAGTTGGGTTGTACACAAAATCAAACATGTACGTACATATAACAGTTACCTATTGTTAAGCACAGATAATCAGTTTTTTCATAGAACTTAGAACAAACAAAAATAAAGAAAAACACTTTGAAATAATAGAAAAATAAGATAAAATAAAGTAAAATGAAATAGATTATTAGAAGGAATAAGTAATAAGCTCAATCCTCCAGACTTGTCTATGGGCCTTTTTATTACATGAGTTACCATCTGCACAGCTTATGCATTATAAGACAGGCCTCAAGTTCTGGAGGAGGTCCCATCAACTACATTAGAGTCTAAAACCTTAGCAGTCTATCCATTATTAGCTGGGGAGGGGCAAGATTGGGGTTATCTAACCAGTTTTGCCATATAAGGTCGAATTTCTTTGGAGCCTTTCGGTGTCGGTATGCCAGCTGAGGAAGGAGTTGACATACGCGATTCACTGGGCATTTGTAGGTACATTGGTCGCCATCCAATAGCGTGCTATGAGTTTCCTAGCCAGGTATAGTAGTCTAGTTACCATTATATACACGCAATGTATTCGTAACTTAAAAAATGTACTTTATATTGCTCTAAGCCCACACCTTTTTTTGCTTCTATTATCCGATAAAAATCCCAGAACAGATGATTCATGTAGCATTCACTTCTTGGAATCTATCTGCCTTTAGCTCAGGCATGCAAGCAGGAGAGTGTACTTGAGAAAACTCCTCCTCCCTTCCTGAAAACTTCTGAGATACAACACATCACTTGCCAAGAAAGTTTAATATAAGTAAATATGATATACTTTCCTATCTATTATGCTAGCATAAGGATTAAAATAGTCAATGTTGATTGAAGTTCCACTTTATATAGTGAATGTGTGTGGATTATTTTTGAAGAATAAGGATATTGTTTGGTGTCAAAATACAAGACTGTCTCATACACTATATTGCCAAAAAGTACTGGGATGCCTGCCTTTACACGCAGATGAACTTTAACTAGTTGCCGCCCGCCCTCCGTCAAATGACAACGGGGCAGTGTGGCTCTCGTTCTGGCACGCCATCATATGACGGTGTGCCAGAACAGCCGCTCTCGCGCGGGGGCGCACCATGTTGCTAGGACACGGCGCGACCCTGATCTCTGTAAAGAGCCGCGTCCACGGCTCTTTAACCATGTTATTGGCTGTGTCCAATCACAGCCGATCACATGTAAACACGGAAATGCCGGAAATCGGCGCTCCTCGCCTCACATTGACAGAGTGTGTGGTGAGGAGAACCGATCAGCGGCATCTCCTCACAGGAGACATCTACATATGTAATCAGGGCACTGATCATCAGTGTATAAAAAACCAAAGGTTAACCCTGCGCTAGAAACCTAGTAATTAATTGATAGCTATAAAGGATTAACCCTTACAGACTAAAGCAAATTAATACAAAAATAAACAAAAAATCAGAGATTTTACCCTAAATTACCAAAAGCAGCCAGCATCAAAAAGTCAGACACAAACTTCAGATATTAATAATAAAAAATAATGCAGCGCTAAGGGTAACCAAAAAATGAAAAGAAATTTTTTGTTTGTGAACAAAAAATTATTATGAAAAATTCGTGAACTATAATGTCATAAATGATACCACAAAAAACATACCATAAGATTATTATAACCACTGAAAGATTGTGCAAAGGATTGTGCATTCAAATGATGTTATCAAACAAGCCAAAAAGTGATCATAAAAAAAGTCCCATCACAATTAGTGCAAATTTAAATATATGTAAAGTTCATAAACATAAAAAAAGATAATCCAAAGTCCGTGATGAAAAGATCCAATCTCCCAAGAGGTGAATACACCTAAGTGAATATGAGGCTCCTTACCGACTCAGAAGACCACAACGGTCTGACCAGGCATATGGGAGATTAAAGGTTTCCCAATAACCTATACCAGCAACTGGATCTGCGGCTAAAGCTGTATGGCTCCGGGAATAAAAACAAAAAAAACTCCCATAGTGTAATCGTTCCAACCAATAAGAAATCATCAGATCATCACTGATCATCAGTGCCCTGATTACAATAGCGACACCAGTGCCACAAATCAGTGCCAGCGATGAGTGACCACCAGTGCCAGCAGTCAGTGCCCACCACTGCCAGCAATAAGTGCCCACCACTGCCCACAAGAACCACCAATCCGTGCCCATTAGTGATGTCAGTCCTTGCTGGCTATTAGTCCTGCTTATCAGTGCGGCCCATCAGTGTTGCCCATCAGTGCCACCCATCTATGCCCATCAGTGCCACCTATCTGTGCCACCTATTAGTGCCCATCAGTACCACCTATCAGTGCCACCTATCAGTGCCCACCAGTGCAGCATATTAGTGCCTCCTCATCAGTGTCACCTAATCAGTGCCCATAAGTGCCGCCTCATCAATGCCCACCAGTTCAGCCTATCAGTGCTCATCAGTGCCACCTCATCAGTGCACATCAGTGAAGGAGATAAAATTCCTTAGTTACTAAATTTACTGACAGAAACTAAGTAAAAAGAAAATGTTTTTTTCACATTTTTTGGTCTTTTTTTTTTTTTAGTAAAAAATAAAAAACCCAGAAGTGATTAAATACCACCAAAAGAAAGCTCTATTTGTGTGAAAAAATGATAAAAAAGTAATCTGGGTACAGTGTAGCATGACCGCGCAATTGGCATTCAAAGCGGTCTTATGCCCCATACACACGGTCGGATTTTCCGACGGAAAATGTGTGATAGGACCTTGTTGTCGGAAATTCCGACTGTGTGTAGGCTCCATCACACATTTTCCATCGGATTTTCCGACACACAAAGTTTGAGAGCAGGCTATAAGATTTTCCGACAACAAAATCCGTTGTCAGAATTTCCGATCGTGTGTACACAAATCCGACACACAAAGTGCCATGCATGCTCAGAATAAATAAAGAGATGAAAGCTATTGGCTACTGCCCCGTTTATAGTCCCGACGTACGTGTTTTACGTCGCGTTCAGAATGATCGGTTTTTCCGACAACTTTGTGTGACCGTGTGTATGCAAGACAAGTTTGAGCCAACATCCGTCGGAAAAAATCCTAGGATTTTGTTGTCGGAATGTCCGATCAATGTCCGACCGTGTGTACGGGGCATTAGTCCGTAGGGTTCAATATTGAGTTGGCCCACCCTTTGCAGCTATAATAGCTTCAACTCTTCTGGAAAGGCTGTCCACAAGGTTTAGGAGTTTGTCTATGGGAATGTTTGACCATTCTTCCAGAAGTGCAATTGTGAGGTCAGGCACTGATGTGGACAAGAAGGCCTGGCTCGCAGTCTCCACTCTAATTCATCCCAAAGGTGTTCTATCAGGTTGTGCAGGCCAGTCAAGTTCCTCAACCCCAAACTCGCTCATCCACACTATATTGCCAAAAGTATTGGGTCACCCCTCCAAATCATTAGGTGGAGGGGGGATTTTGGCGTGGGGTTGTTTTTCAGGGGTTGGGCTTGGCCCCATAGTTCCAGTGAAGGGAACTCTTAAGGCATCAGCATACCAAGACATTTTGGACAATTTCATGCTCCCAACTTTGTGGGAACAGTTTGGGGATGGCCTTCCTGTTCCAACATGACTGCACAGCAGTGCAACAAGCAAGGTCCATAAAGACATGGATGAGTGAGTTTGGGGTGAAGGAACTGCACAGAGTCCTGGCCTTAACCTGATAGAACACCTTCTGGGATGAATTAGAGTGGAGAATGCGAGCCAGGCCTTCTCGCCCCAACATCAGTGCCTGACCTCACAAATCTGCTTCTGGGATAATGGTCAAACATTCCCATAGACACTCCTAAACCTTGTGGACAGCCTTCCCAGAAGAGTTGAAGCTGCTTTAGCTGCAAAGGTTGGGCCAACTCAATATTGAACCCCACGGACTAAGACTGGGATGCCATTAAAGTTTATATGTGTGTAAAAGCAGCTGTTCCAATAATATAGTGTATGTTGATGGGATGTTGTTTTGTCTCCCCAGTTTACAGGTCTTTGCATTTTCTCTCAGTACACTAGACTACATAGGCCAAGTTACTTCCCTTGGGGTTTGACAATTCACACCTTGAGACATGTAACTCAAAACATTAACACCCCAACCAAGTTTCATGGCACCATGGATTGGACTGTAAATAGAACAGGGTTGTTTCACAAAACATAACAATTTCAGATCTCATTATTTTCTTGGACAATCAACATCTGCCTTAACACAAAGTATGTTGATTGGATTAAAGTGACTAAGTTAACCATATGGCCATCATGCTGGGATATGTTCCTGACACTCATTAGAACTGAGGAATCTGATTGGATAAGCAATCATACATTTTCAACATTACAGAAATAGGTTGAATGTCACTATCTACTACTAGTTATACCATGTCCAGGATAAATAAGAATACTACACAGACAACTATAAATCCTGTTAAATTATTGATCGTGCTCCCTTGTATACAATTACCATTATTACATCAATCACTTCACAGTACACACCAACGCACAACACTGCTATCTGAAAGCATGCTAATCTCTTTGTACTCACTGCATGCTGTGCTTGGATTGGGAACAAGCTCGGTTTAGAAGAGTTATATTGGAGAAGGATTCTATTTATGTCTCAATAGACCTGGATCATAAGGCAAGATCTAAGCAAGGGCAACTAAATATTATCCATAACAGAGTGTTCCTAAGAGATGAGAGGAAAGTATTTTCACGCAATGCATCAGCCTGGGCTGGAGAGTAAACAGCTTCCAAATTGCTTTGATTGGGTTTCCCTGGAGATTAATTAGTGACTATGATTCTCAATCAAACAAGTTATATTGGGGAAGGCTAGTTGGTTAGGTTAGCACAACACATTGATTACTAAAGATCACACCCAGGAGGAAAACAGTTTTTGGATCCCTCCAGGCGTTAATATCATTAATATCTCATCCTGACTTCTGTTTGGTATTTACTTCCCAATGGGGCACATTTTGATTCCCCAGAAAGATGTTCTAAAAACTTGCTCTGCAAATATTAATGATGGAGAAGGTTCTTTATAATAAATGCCCATTTTACGTTCTCTCATCTTCTTTAATGGTGGAAAACTAAGGATGAGTTTAATAGGTGCTGCTGGTGGGGCAACTATTAAAGTGAACCTGATTATTTCCCTGCATGAGTTCCTCTTAAATCTCTTGTTCCAGAAATTGAGAAGAGAAAGGATTATGGACTGCCAAACATTGTTGTCAGGGGGATGGGCTTGAAAGAATAAAGGCTAAGTTTACCTTTTCAGGCATAATTTAACTTTTCATAATAAATAGAAACTTTCTACTTTTTTTCTGCCCAAGCCATCCCAATGTGCTTATTTATCACTTACCTTGACCATGGCAGTTTTCATTCTGCATCTCTCTGTTTCAAAATGTAAAAAAAAAAAAAAAAAAAAGTATCCTGAGCCCATCAGTTCCTGTAGCATCATGTGACCATCCAGGAAACTTCATATCCCACATTCTTTACTGCATGTTTTGCTGCGTTTGTTGAGCGTTTTTGTACACGGCAATATGTGTGTTTGCTTTCTCTTTTGGGGTGCCATTAATAATTAATGGCACTGAAAGTGATACTTGTTTACTTTAGGTGTATAAAGGTAGCCATACACTATACAATCTGATTTTACATTTTCTCTTTAATCTCCTTTAGATTTACCAAAACTATATAATAAGTGGACACACCTATTTATCCAATCAGGAATTTGTACAGTCAGATTATATAATGTATAGTAAGCTTTACAGACATCCAAGGATACACCTCTCCTGTTTTTAAGATTACAGCTCCGCTTTATGTAGACTGTTAGGTGATAGTTAAGCTTCTGTATACTCTGCCAAATGAACAATCTATACAAGAAGAAGGTAAGATACAAAACGATTGATCAAAGTAAAACATTGGGTATGTTTTGAGGGAGAACAGTGTTCACTGACAATAATTGCATTGGAGAAGCATGTAAGTTCAGAGGTGGGCAGGAACAATCTCCTGGAGGGGAGGCCAGGTGCACGGTTTTCATGTCTTATAGGAAGTATGCCAGAAAGCCATGGAGGAGTTTTCTATAGAAGAAACTGGATGCTGAGGTAAAGTCTGTCCTAGAATATAGAGATTTTTTTTTTTGCAACAGCAGTGCATTAATGGTATATTGGTACATAGGGAAAATTGGAATTAAAAAAGCAAACAATACCTTTGTTTTTACCATTCATGCATTAATACCCCACAAAACACTATCACTTTCAGAAAAGATGCAGGCAGTATTTCTAAAGAACACTTTGCACCACGGAACTGTAATAATAAGGACACAGTAAAAATATAAAATGCTGGCTTTTCATTTCCAGGAATGTTTTTCAGATGGGGATATAACTGTCTGGTCCCCGAGCTCAAAATTGAATAGAATGTGCAGTGACTCTTTGCAGTCAGTAAACAATCATTGCTGGCTTGATGATTGTAGAGTACTGAATTTTAACTGATAGCTTAGGTGTCTACATTATGCTCATTCTTAATGTGCCATAAAATGTGCCATAAAATTTAAGTCCTGCAGAAAGGGTTTACTCTAATTTCGGCTTCCAACCATAATGGTTGGCAGTAAATCAAGCCAAAACTTTGGCTCCATTAAAAAGATTTTCCTTTACTTTCACCCATGACAATGGTTTTACCAGCATGGAAGTGAGGGAAAGTCTGCAAAAGGGACAGAAATAAAAACCTAACATGAATTCTTTAAAAAAATGCCCTTTTCTTTTAAAAAATATATATGCATGTTGGTGTTGATGTTGAGGTGCTCCCCTCACTTCATGTCCGGTAAAATGTCAGCAGAGCAGGAACTGAGGCGAAATCTCTCTAGCTGAGCTCTGGATAAAAGTAAAAACTTTTAGGGGGTCTAACCATTCACCACTCTGTCCAAAACTGGGAAGAAAGTTTTGGCTTGACATACACTTTAATGCAATACCAAAATATGCAAGAGCAAGCATTTAAAATGTCACATTGAAAATAAGTACTGCAATAATAATCTGTTATGTTCTCTACTATGCATACACAATATGACTCCTTTAAAGGGAACCTGTAAAGGCAAGAATATTAGTAAACCCAATCTTAATGGGGCAGGCTCCCTAGCCTGCATCATCTCATTTTTGCTTTGCTACCTGGAGCATCTACACACAATGGGAGCTGAGAGTTTTCACATTTTACTGGCTGCATGCTTGTTTATGAAGCCAAGAGGAAATTATGGCAAGATCATTATGGCAGCTCCAGAGTCTGCACCCAACAATGGCAGCTCCCATATATATATCATATATCCATTGATACAGGTTCACTTAATAGGGCAGGGACTGATGAAGCTGGCATTTTCTGCCATACTGCATGGCATTCGGAAGGGTAGATGAGTGGTGTTGGATCCATGAAGATGTATCTATTTCCACTTGATGGTGTGGAAGTGATGGTCATGTCACATTGTTTTACATTCGTCTGGTTGTTCTCCTACACCAAAGGGCCGTAAGGCTCCCTTGAAATGTGATTGGAGAAGGAGATAAACGCTGGAGAACCACACAGGAGGCAGGATTGATATCAAGAGTAATACGTGTATTCCAATAAAAAGTGTTCAGCAGTGCCCCCCTCATCAGAGCACAAACATGGATAGAAGATTTTGGATAGTGAACTTATGGCAAGAAATTCACGGTAAAAAGGAAATTAGGAGATCTGGATGGCCGCACTTCCGTAGAAAAAGCACCTTTATTGTGGTAAAAGATTAGCTCCCTTAGCTATGAGTAAGCATCTGTTGATGTGAAACACGTTAGATAATAGTTGTCCTATGTATCCACCTTGATGTGACCTGACAGATGCTTACTCATAGCTAAGGGAGCTAATCTTTTACCACAATAAAGGTGCTTTTTCTACTGAAGTGCGGCCATCCAGATCTCCTAATTTGCTTTCTACTTATCTTGCAGAGCCAGCACCTGTGAGGCTGAGGGAGTATTTTTCTCATGGCTTAACGGTGGTTTGTTTTTCTCTTCATTCTTATATCAAGAAATTCACGGTATTATGACAGGCAAAGTGATTGTAAGACTTTGTTTTTTATTTTTTTTAAATAACAAAATGTCATACTTACCTCCACTGTGCAGTTCGTTTTGCACAGAGTGGCCCCGATCCTCGACTTCTGGGGTTCCCCGGCGGCGCTGGTAGCTCCTCCCCACATCATATAACCCCCTAGGAGAAGCGCTTTCCTGGGGGGTCACTTAGCGGGCACGCTCCCGAGTCCAGCATTCGGCGTCCATAGACTCCGAATGTAGGACTCGGCCCCCCGGCGCCCACGTCATTGGATGCATTAAGGTGAAAAAACATGAGGGTTTTTGACCCCTTTAAGACACACTTATCAGCAAATAAAGGTTGAAATGGTCATAACAAGGTAATTATCATACCATCATTGCACTATCCTAAACCTTCTATTCACTACTGGGCCCCGATGAAAGGGGCACCTCTGAATTCCCTAAAACATGTTGAATATTTATATAGCTTCAATTTAAACTTTTTATTAGAATGAACATGTCTCTCTGTACTATGCAATATGTCAGCACCATACGAATAAGCAAAATAAGCTATAGCATAAAAGTATTCCCACACACTGTATACAGATTGGGTGTAAAGTAAATCAAAGAAATGTTTCAGCTCAAATCCCTACCCATCGATAACGCCCCTCTGACATGTTTCACTCACATTGGGCTTAATCATAGAGTTAAAAAAAATTATGTTTACCCTCTGTGATCAGTTATAATTTAGATGTTTTATGTGTGCCTTTTAGCGTACAGTACTGTGCAAACGTTTTAGGCAGGTGAGAAAAATTCTGTAAAGTAAGAATGCTTTTCAAAAGATATATTTTAATTGTTTATTTTGATCAATTTACAGTTGTGCTCATAAGTTTACATACCCTGGCAGAATTTATGATTTCTTGGCCATTTTTCAGAGAATATGGATAACATAAAAACTTTTCTTTTACTCATGGTTAGTGTTTGGCTGAAGCCATTTATTATCAATCAACTGTGTTTACTCTTTTTAAATCATAATGACAACAGAAGCTACCCAAATGACCCTGATCAAAAGTTTACATACCCCAGTTCTTAATACCGTGTATTGCCCCTTTTAACATCAATGACAGCTTGAAGTCTTTTGTGGTATTTGTAGATGGGGCTCTTTATCTTCTCAGATGGTAAAGCTGCCCATTCCTCTTGGCAAAAAGCCTCCAGTTCCTGTAAATTCTTGGGCTGTCTTGCATATACTGCACATTTGAGATCTCCCCAGAGTGGCTCAATGATATTGAGGTCAGGAGACTGAGATGGCCACTCCAGAACCTTCACTTTATTTTACTGTAGCCAATGACAGGTCGACTTGGCCTTGTGTTTTGCATCATTGTCATGTTGGAATGTCCAAGTACATCCCATGCGCAGCTTCCTGACTGATGAATGCAAATGTTCCTCCAGTATTTTTTGATAACATACTGCATTCATCTTGCCATCAATTTTGACCAAATTTCCTGTGCCTTTGTAGCTCACACATCCCCAAAACATCAGCGATCCACCTCCGTGTTTCACAGTAGGAATGGTGTAGCGTTCATCATAGGCCTATTTGACTCCTCTCCAAATGAAGCGTTTATGGTTGTGACCAAAAAGCTAAATTTTGGTCTCATCACTCCAAATGACTGTGCCAGAAGGTTTGAGGCTTGTCTCTGTGCTGTTTGGCATATTGTAAGCGGGATACTTTGTTGCACTTGCGTAGTAATGGCTTTCTTCTGGCGACTTGACCATGTAGCCCATCTTTCTTCAAGTGCCTCCTTATTGTGCATCTTGAAACAGCCACACCACATATTTTCAGAGAGTCCTGTATTTCACTTGAAGTCATTTGTGTGTTTTTTTTTTTTTTTTTGCATCCCGAACAATTTTCCTGGCAGTTGTGCCTGAAACCTTAGTTGGTCTACCTGACCGTGGTTTGGTTTCAACAGCACCTCTCATTTTCGACTTCTTGATTAGAGTTTGAACACTGTTGATTGGCATTCTCAATTCCTCGGATATCTTTTTATATCCCTTTCCTGTTTTTTACAGCTCAAATACCTTTTCCCGCAGATCCTTTCACAATTCTTTTGCTTTCCCCATGACTCAGAATCCAGAAACGTCAGTGCAGCACTGGATGGAAGATGCAAGGGTCTGTCAGGAGTCCAGAAACTCATTGACCTTTTACACACACACACTAATTACAAGCAAACAGATCACAGGTGAGGATGGTTACCTTTAATAGCCATTCAAAGCCCTTTGTGTCAACTTGTGTGCATGTTATCAGGCCAAAATCACCAGGGTATGTAAACTTTTGATCATGGTCATTTGGGTAGTTTCTGTTTTCATTATGATTTAAAAAGAGTAAACACAGTTGATTGATAATAAATGGCTTCAGCAAAACACTAACCATGAGTGAAAGTAAAGTTTTTGTTTTATCATTCATATTCTCCGAAAAATGCCCAAGAAATCATAAATCTAAATTCATATGGGTATGTAAACTTATGAGCACAACTGTACAAAATGCAAAGTGAGCGAACAGAAGAAAAATCTAAATCAAATCAAAATTTGCTGTGACTACCCTTTGACTTCAAACCAGCATAAATTCTTACACTTGCACACTTTATACACTTTCACAAAGTCAGTGATTTTGTAGGATTAGAGTCAGGTGATTAACAACTTATACCAAGCAGGTGCTAATGATCATCAATTTCATATGTAGGTTGAAACACAGTCATTAACTGAAACAAACAGTTGTGTAGGAGGCTTAAAACTGGGTGTGGGGTAGCCACACTCTGCTACTAAGGTGAGGTTGTAGAAGACAGTTTCATGTCACAGGTCATACACCATGGCAAAACCAAACACAACAATACACAAAGTAGTTATCCTGCATCAGCAAAGTCTCTCTAAGGCAAAGATTTCAAAGCAGGCTGTGGTTTCAAAACATGCCATTCAAGTTCTTTTGAAGAAGCACAAAGAAAAAGGCAAAGTTGAGGATCGTAGATGTAGTGGTTGGCCAAGGAAACAATGCAGCAGATGAAAGACACATCATGCTTACTTCCCTTCAACATCAGAAGATGTCTAGCAGTACCATCAGCACAGAACTGGCAGAAACCAGTGGCACCCAGGTACACCCATCTATACTCATTGATACTTGTTCATGGTGCCATACCATCAGGGAGGCATATGACTGGCCCCAAATTTATTCTGCAGCAGGACAACAACCCCAAACATGCAGCCAATGTCATTAAGAACTATCTTCATTGTAAAGAAGAACAAGGAGTCCTGGGAGTGATGTTGTGGCCCCCACAAAGCCCTGATCTCAACATCATTGATTCTGTCTGTGTCAGAAACCATGAAATCAGACAGAGACAAAGCACAGTTAAATCACACTTGTTTAATAATAAAAGTAAATAGAACAAACATAATCAAAAACATAGTCAAAGTTCGGTAACTGGAACGGATAGTCAGCCAAGCCAGAAAGTCAGGGAACAGTGGAGTGGAACAGCAAGCAGGATCTGGAGCCAGAAGGGATGTCAGCCAAGCAAGTCTTTTAACAGGAACGCAGGAGATAGACTCTTGTGATGTTGACCAGGGAGAAGGCAGAGATCCTCTGGGCTGGAGGGCTTAAGTAGGCAAGACCGAGAAGCAGGATATCAGCAACAGGTGAGTAACTGTGAAGAGATAGGAGTTGGCAATTAGCAAGCAATTGATATTGTTTTGAAAGGAACGGGTGATCAATATTGATCTGATTTGTATTTCTCTTCTGTTCTTTTCCATTACATTTTGTTAATTGATAACAAAACTATTAACACTTCTATTTCTGAAAGCATTCTTACAGCATTTTTTTCACACCTGTAACCATAAATGTACATATGCATTTGGAAAAAGACTGGGAGGTCGGTCCCCAACCCATCACCCATGAAGGGAGTTTTGAAGGACTATCTCGGTACCAACTTATACAGTGTATACTCAAAGTTTAATAAAAATATTAAATTATTTATTAGTACAGAAAACCATAAAAACAGGATATCCAAATACTTAATGATAAACATTGTAAAAGGTGCATGGTAACAATCCATGTATATCACCAGCATTCATATCCCCTGCTAGGGAGGATCAGGATGTGGTGAGTTTCCAGGAATATCATTGTTCTCAACATGTTTAGCGGGATTCTACCGCTTCATCGTGATAATAAGCACCAAATATTGCAATATATACAGTATCTCACAAAAGTGAGTACACCCCTTACATTTTTGTAAATATTTTATTATATCTTTTCATGTGAGAACACTGAAGAAATGACACTTTGCTACAATGTAAAGTAGTGAGTGTACAGCTTGTATAACAGTGTAAATTTGCTGTCCCCTCAAAATAACGCAACACACAGCCATTAATGTCTAAACCACTGGCAACAAAAGTGAATGAAAATGTCCTAATAGGGCCCAAAGTGTCAATAATATGTGTGGCCACCATTATTTTCCAGCACTGCCTTAACCCTCTAGGGCATGGAGTTCACCAGAGCTTCACAGGTTGCCACTGGAGTCCTTTTCCACTTCTCCATGACAACATCACTGAGCTGGTGAATGTTAGAGACCTTGCTCTCCTCTACCTTCCATTTGAGGATGCCCCACAGATGCTCAATAGGGTTTAGGTCTGGAGGCATGCTTGGCCAGTCCATTACCTTTACCCTCAGCTTCTTTAGCAAGGCAGTGGTCGTCTTGGAGGTGTGTTTGGGGTTGTTATCATGTTGGAATACTGCCTTGTGGCCCAGTCTCCGAAGGGAGGGGATCATGCTCTGCTTCAGTATGTCACAGTACATGTTGGCATTCGTGGTTCCCTCAATGAACTGTAGATCCCCAGTGCTGGCAGCACTCATGCAGCCCCAGACCATGACACTCCCACCACCATGCTTGACTGTAGGCAAGACACACTTGTCTTTGTACTCCTCACCTGGTTGCCGCCACACATGCTTGAAGCCATCTGAACCAAATACGCTTATCTTGGTCTCATCAGACCACAGGACATGGTTCAAGTAATCTATGTCCTTAGTCTGCTTGTCTTCAGAAAACTGTTTGTGGGCTTTCTTGTGCATCATCTTTAGAAGAGGCTTCCTTCTGGGATGACAGCCATGCAGACCAATTTGATGCAGTGTGCGGTGTATGGTCTGAGCACTGACAGGCTGACCCCCCACTCCTTCAACCTCTGCAGCAATGCTAGCAGCACTCATATGTCTATTTCCCAAAGACAACCTCTGGATGTGATGCTGAGCATGTGCACTCAACTGCACTGGACCATAGGGAGGTCTGTTCTGAGTGGAAACTGTCCTGTTAAACCACTGTATGGTCTTGGCCACTGTGCTGCAGCTCAGTATCAGGGTCTTGGCAAACTTCTTATAGCCTAGGCAAGGGGTCTTCAAACTTTCTAAACAAAGGTCCTGTTTACTGTCCTTCAGACTTCAGGAGGACCGGACTGTGGCCATTGGAAGTAGAAAAGGTCCCGACATCAGTGGGAAAAAACAATACCCCATCTTTGGTGTCAGTGAGAGGAATTGTACCCCGTCATTGGGCCCCATTGTTGTTTTTTTGGGAGTAATTGTGCCCCATCATTGGTGTCATTGGGAGAAATTGTTCCCCATCGTTGGTGTCATTGGGTGGAATTGTGCCTGTTCATTAGTGTCAGTGGGGGATTTGTGTCCCTTCATTGATGTCAGTGGGGCAAATGATGCCCCATTATTGGTATAATTGGATGAAATAGTGCCTCAAGGGCCAGATAAAAGCAAAGGGCCGTATCTGACCCCCGGGCTGCAGTTTGGAGACCACTGGCCTAGGCCATCTTTATGTAGAGCAACAGTTCTTTTTTTCAGATCCTCAGAGAGTTCTTTGCCATGAGGTGCCAGGTTGAACGTTCAATGACCAGTATGAGAGAGTGAGAGCGATAACACCAAATTTAGCACACCTGCTCCCCATTCACACCTGAGACCTTGTAACACAAACGAGTCCCATGACACCGGGGAGGGAAAATGGCTAATTGGGCCCAATTTGGACATTAGGGTTGTACTCACTTCTGTTGCCAGTGGTTTAGACATTAATGGCTGTGTGTTGAGTTCTTTTGAGGGGACACTAAATTTACACTGTCATACAAGCTGTACACTCACTACTTTACATTGTAGCAAAGTGTCATTTCTTCAGGTGGATCTTCATTTGGAGATTGCTTTCCAGAGGGAATGTTGCTGTTATTGTTACACCAAGAAGGGAGCCTTCGAGGTTGGCTTTTTAAAATTTTCTGCCATGATTGAAGATTTAACATTGTGACCATATCAGCATTTGGAAGCTGCTCATTTCATTTGCAGTTGTTTGTGGCTATACTGGGGAGATTTCTCCAAGTGCAGCATGGCAGAACTTTGATCAATTTAGCTTGGAATCGCCATTTCCTGTGTATGGAATTTCTGATGTGCTTTGTGGGACAGCTTTTCTTGGGCTGGTTTGAGACCTACATGATTGAGACATTTCACCCATTCTGCAGTGCCATGGTGGGAACATGCAATACCTCTTTTGAGGTTTTCCCAAAATTACTACTTACTGAATCAGCTTTAGTGCACCGACCTCTCTGTCAACGAAAACCCTACCATGCGAAACGCGTTGGGGTGTGTCTCTTTTCTCATACTTTGGTCCTGAGTGTTTATCATGATTCATGATTACACATACACTGAGCAAAATTATAAACGCAACACTTTTGTGTTTGCCCCTATTTATCATGAGCTAAACTTAAAGATCTACAACTTTTTCTATGTACAGATTTCTCCCAAGTATTGTGTGTAAGCACTTCTCCTTTGCCGAGATAATCCATCCACCTCAGAGGTGTGGCATATCAAGATGCTGATTAGACAGCATGATTATTGCACAGGTGGGCCTTAGGCTGGCCACAATAAAAGGCCACTCTAAAATGTGCAGTTTTTCTGTACTGGGGGGGTCAGAAAACCAGTCAGTATCTGGTGTGACCAGCATTTGCCTCATGCAGTGCAGCACATCTCCTTCATATAGAGTTGATCAGGTTGTTGATTGGGGCCTGTGGAATGTTGGTCCATTCCACAGGCCCCTCACTTCTTCTATATATCCAAAATCCATGCATTTGAAGGGTCTATGGTCTCCTCTCCTGAGGGAATACTGTGAGAATTTACCATCTACTATAGTCAGGGCCTCTTCCCTGCCCTCTGATTTTGAGCACATACACATGCATACAAACATATACAGATTGCTTTTTTTAAAATTGGCAGCAGCAGCAGTACTGTGCCTTCAATCTTCATGCCGGTTACTGCGCTGTAGGGGAGGCAGAGAGCACAGCACACTGCAAGACATCTCTCCCTTTGCTTTCACTTTCAGTGTAACTGTAAACAGTGAGATAGAGTTCCCGCATTGCCAATTTACACATCGGCTAAGGATCTGGCAGCCACCCCTCTAACAATTCAGGCATGGTGGGGCCACACGGGCCCCCTGCAGCATGGAGCTCAGTCGCAATGGTGACTTCTGCGACCCCTATATGTCTGCCCCTACCATGAGCAGAGGGAGATAAATCACTCCACCAGGGAAGGGAATATGCAGACCGGGACCATGAGCCAGCATGCATAGTGGACGCAGAAGTGACATGCTTCCGAAATAGAAAAAATAGTCCCTCCCACACACCCTCAAGAACATGAATACGGAGGTACCCAGAAAGAAGAAAAAAACCTCTGATAAGTCGGAGCGGGGCGGGGGGATGCTGGCTGGAGAAAGGCTTTTTTTTATTTTTTATTCTGCATTCTTTTATTCTCTGATCGCCGGGCCCCCCTGCTGGCTGGGCCCGGTACACCAGGGCCAGTTGTACTGGCTTATCAGCAGCCCTGCCTGCAATTATCCCCCCCCCCCTTTTCTCTGTAATCACAGTGCCCCCTTTTACTCTCTGCTTACTGTGCAGATCTCCAGCTCCTCCTTCCCCCTTACATCAGAGTCCGCACAGGCCCCCCCTTACATCAGAGCCCCGTACATCAGAGTCCGCACAGGCCCCCCCCTTACATCAGAGCCCCGTACATCAGAGTCCGCACAGGACCCCGCTTACATCAGAGTCCCCTTACATCAGAGTCCACACAGACCCCCCCTTACATAAGAGCTACCTTACATCAGAGTCCACACAGACCCCCCCCTTACATCAGAGCCCCCTTACATCAGAGTCCGCACAGAGCCCCCTTACATCAGAGCCCCCTTACATCAGAGTCTGCACAGAGCCCCCTTACATCAGAGCCCCCTTACATCAGAGTCCACACAGGACCCCCTTACATCAGAGCCCCCTTACATCACAGTCTGCACAGACCCCCCTTACATCAGAGTCCACACAGGACCCCCCTTACATCAGAGCCCCCTTACATCAGAGCCCCCTTACATCAGAGTCTGCACAGAGCCCCATTACATCAGAGCTCCCTTACATCAGAGTCCACACAGTCCCTCCCTTACATCAGAGCCCCCTTACATCAGAGTCTGCACAGACCCCCCTTACATCAGAGCCCCCTTACATCAGAGTCCGCACAGGACCCCCCTTACATCAGAGCCCCCTTACATCAGAGTCTGCACAGAGCCCCTTTACATCAGAGCTCCCTTACATTAGAGTCCGCACAGACCCCCCTTTCATCAGAGCCCCCTTACATCAGTGTCCGCACAGACCCCCCTTACATCAGAGTCCACACAGGACCCCCCTTACATCAGAGTCCGCACAGGACCCCCCTTAGAGTCTGCAGAATTTCCACCAAGACCCCTTTCACACTGGGGCATTAAATAGCGCCTGTAAAGTGCCTGAAAAACGGCTCCCCTGCAGTGTCAGTGTGAAAGCCCGAGTGCTTTCACACTGAGGCGATGCACTGGCAGAATGTTCAAAAAACTCCTGCAAGCAGCATCTTTGTATACACCGCTCCTCCACCGCTCCTCCCCATTGAAATGAAGTGTGCTTTGCGGGTGGTTTTAACTCTTTTTCGGCCGCTAGCGGAGGTTAAAAACACCCCGCTAGAGGCCAAATACCTCAGAAAAAATGACGGTAAAGCACCGCTAAAAATAGCACTGCTTTACTGCTGACGCCGCCCCAGTGTGAAAGGGGTCTTACTTTAAGGGGGAGCTCTGTGGACTCTGATGTATCGGGAACCCTTATTTAAGGGGGGATCTCATGTAAAGAGTCCTTGCTGTGGACTCTGGTGCAAAGGGGAACTCTGATGTAAGGGGGTCTCTGGTCAACAAAGCCCCCCTCTTGCATTAGAGTCCACAGAGAACCCCTTAAATTTGTTTAACACAGTGGGAGACCAGAGAGAGGGTGATCTTACTCACCCCAGGATGGAGGCTCAGGCACAGGCTGGCTGTAGCATGCATGTTCTGAGGTAAAACTTCCTTCAAATGTTCTCCCCGAATGTGTGGGCGGGGCAGACACAGAAGTAGAGGGGCGGGAGGAGGAGGAGCAGTCCGTCCAAGCTGAGAGCGGAACTGTCAGCGGCGGCTCTGAGGCTGAGCTGTGTGTGAGAGAGACACAGCTCAGCCCATGCAGCCGCTAACTTCATTTGTAGTTCCGGCCGGAGAAGACACAGGTATGGCGGCATAGCGGTGGGTGAGCCGTGGCCTGTGTTAACCCTGTCCAGGCTGCCGCTTACCTCCCGCTGTGCAGCCTGGACATCAACAGGCCACATAGCAGGCGGCCCTGGCCCACGCAGTCCCGGCCCACCGGGCAAATGCCCGGTCTGCCCTATGGCCAGTCTGGGTCTGTTCATGGTAGTAAACTAAAACCCAACAGTGTTGTGCTAGAAAAAAAAAAATCATAAGTTATTTAATAAGGAAAATGCATAAATAAAAAAGTACGGGCAGGCTGCATTGGTGGACATGGATAAAATTGTTGTTAATATTTATTTTATAACTTAATTCTGCATAAAACATTTAAGTGTCATTTCATGAGATAATTTATGAGGGCGTGTTTTTAGGGGTGGAATTAGGGGCAGGGTAGGGGTTGGGCGGGGCAATTGATGGTGAGTAACACTTGAGGCCTGGCTAGTAGCTCAGGACTTGGAATTTTGATACCTGTGATAAATAATTAATAAAATACACAATTAATCATTGAAAATAATGGCAAAATATCAGTATAAATGCATTAGTACGTATAACACACAATACATAAACGTGCTGATATGCATGTGATAACACATTTGATAACCATCAATAAATGTACCGTTGACCTATTATAATATGTAAAGTGCAAAAACTAATTAGCAAAAAGAAAGTGTTAAGCTGAGTGATAATAAAGTGCACACAAAACCAAACACAAATATCAAAGTGTAAAATCAATAGCTTAATAATACAGTCCATACATCATAAAGTGCTCGTAAAGAGCATCCACTCCAGACATAACTGACAATTAGGGATGAGCCGAACACCCCCCTGGTTCGGTTCGCACCAGAACATGCGAACAGACAAAAAATTTGTGCAAACATGTGAACACCGTTAAAGAGCATGGAATAAGAACGTGAAAAATCAAAAGTGTTCATTTTAAAAGCTTATATGCAAATTATTGCCATAAAAAGTGTATGGGGACCCGGGCACTGCCCCAGGGGACATGTATCAATGCAAAAAAAAGTTTTTGAAAAAGGTTTTTTCAGGAGCAGTGATTTTAAGAATACTTAAGGTGAAAGGTGCACAATACTCACTACTTTACATAGTAGCAAAGTGTCATTTCTTCAGTGTTGTCACATGAAAAGATATAATAAAATATGTGAGGGGTGTACTCACTTTTGTGAGATACTGTAAGATACCTTTTTGATTGGACACGAGACATCCAGGCTGCATTCTGTCCCCCCTAAACATACGCTTTTAGTACGGCTGGACCTACTTCTTCATGTTATTGGAAACTGTGAGTGTGCTCGGCTGGGTAGCTGCCCCACTGGGTTTGTTGTGAACTTTTGCTGCCTTACTTCAAAACTAGTTTTATATTGCACCGGACTGTGTGAATTATTGTCGCTGCACCACACCTAAACACACAACACAGTGGTCTGTGTTTTTCTACAACAGTTCTATGTGCAATTCAACTATCAGATCTTGGCCAGAACTCTAATTGCCTGGCACTGTTCGTCCTAAAATGATTTGCAATGGTCCCAAGGAAATGAATTATATATGTGATTAATTTCTCTCAACATAGTATTTATAAATAACACTCACCCAATTAAAAAGGAAAATAACATTTTACCTAACAGATAACAGGTTACGGAATAACTTCAGACTCATGTCTCGTAGTGCCAAGTATCCCCCAGCGGGGCTTGGCCTGCAGACATCTCACCCTACAGGCCATTGAGTTTTGATGGTCGTGTTGGCATATCTCCCATCAAAGACTCCCTTTCAGGATGATTCTGAATTGCCCATTTATGCTTCAAAGATCAATGACTCAGCAGCCACTCAGTGAGTTTGTACTTCCAAATTTGGGATAGTTCTCTAGTAGATTAATATCCAGAAGAGCAATATGATCACAGTAGCTATAACAGTAGGCATGACTCTGTAAATTCTATTCCTGGCTTTGATTGAACGACTTGATACAAAGTCAAAATATTGATCTAGCATTACAATATTCTAGAACATAAAGTCCTCTTTCAGTTATAATCTATGACTTGGAGGCAAGCTAGCTAATCACTTATTTGCACCCAAAACTAGGGGAACCAATAAATAGCATTCTATCAATGGAAATCCAGGTAAGTAATTAAATACCAATGGTTTGTAAACACTGCTATAGTGAATTTAGTGACTAGGAATTGGCGTGACACAGAGCTGATAATATTCTAATGCCCAGTACACACGATCAGAAAATCGTGTGGAAAATACCGCTTTCGAAGCAATCATACGATAATCGGATCGTTAGTACAGAGCTTTCGAGAGCCAATCGTGACAGTTCATCTGATATTATTCTATCGGATGGGCACAAAAATTTTTTCGTACGATGCCAGATAGTACGATTTTCGTTTTAATCAGTACAGCTATCGTTCGAAAATGCAATATATATGCATTACAACACATGACATCACTTCCGAATTTTTTTTCTGTCATACAGGAATTTTCGTGACTTTAGTAAACTCATCAGATTCAATCTGAAATTAGCATGCAAAAAAAAATGGATAATCATTCGTCCGATAATCTCATCGTGTGTACGGGGCTTAAGAGTGTTATCATACCACAATGACATCAACAGAAAAAGAAAATAGAAAAAGGGACTTTAAATATAGCACTCAAACAATATCATCTTGGGGATGATAATACGTTGTACATAAGAAAAAAATAATTAATTGGTTTAAATTCATATGAATTCATGAGTATGAATGACAGAAGGATGACCACCTTAATCACAAATATTAAAACATCTAGTGTGTGGGCCGCTCAGGCTCGATAGGGAGGGGGTATGTAGACAGTGCATTGGCAGCTGCTGATAGAGTGCTGACAGGGGATGGAGCCTGTCCCGGCTCCTGCAAAGATACAAGAAAGGAAGGGTGACCCCTGGAAGTTGCACATCTATGGTGTTCTGCTGCAGTGAATGAATGGAGTGGCAACCTCAGCCTGGACTCTGACAAGGCCATGATCACCATGACTAAGCCCTGGGGGGCGAAGTGAAACGCATTAGGGGCATGGCCTTGGTTGGAGTCCAGGGCCAGGCTGAGGTTGCCACTCCATTCATTAACTGCAGCAGGGGTCACCCCTCCTTTCTTGTGCAAATGCATCCTCCTTTGTGAAATGACAGGCAGGTGTACAGCCAATTGTGTTATGTCTCTGGTTTACTTCAGGAGCATGAAGGTTTTAGCTGCCCCCCCCCCCCCCAATTCATGGCTATCCACTGGGCCCAAAGCTACTGTCTAGAACATTTTGTGATTATCTGAGTTCGCCCAAGGCTGTGAAAGTCCTTGAAGCTTCTAGACACTTACTTGAGTTAATGCCCATAACTTATATTGGGTTTCCATGTGGGAGCTATTTTACATTGAATATAGATTATACCAGTCTCTCAGCTACTTTCTCACTGCAACAAATAGCTGGCCATTTGGTGTTCCAACTTTAAATTTATATCTGCTCCATTTATCACAAATAATAACTACATTAAAAAACAAGGACTGTATTGCCTTCTGCCACTTATCATTACTTCTATTTACTTCTTTTAGACATTGCTGGGAAATGTAAACATAATTTCCATCTCTATCTTGCACATTTAATGCTTGCTGGGATTCTTGACCTACAATATAGTGAACATTATGTGCAAAGAATTATCGGAAGTACTCAACATACTCAGGATACATTTTCTGTGTCTTCACAATACATTCTCTTCTCTGCTGCAGTTCTGCAGGAGACACAGCTCTATGTATTGTTCAGAGGTAATGGGGCTTTACTTAGGTTTGTCTGGCTCTCCACTGAAATAATGAAATCATTTTACACATTCTGGAACAAAGAAAGGGAAAAAGTCATGGCTGATGTGGCAAGGAAAAGAAAAATACTACCACAAAATGTTCCTGTGGATGCCTCATGCTATTCCATGGATACATCTAATATTACACCTGCATGACCACCTTAGCAAAAGGGGTCATATTTTTTTCCTAGGCTTTCCAATAACAACGGTGTGAAGGGCAGTAGATTGTCACTAGGGATTAGACATGTGCACGCAGCTAAACTGCACGACACCAACAAGCAGACTAAGGACATAGATTACTGGAACCATGTCCTGTGGTCTGATGAGACCAAGATAAACTTATTTGGTTCAGATGGTGTCAAGCGTGTGTGGCAGCAACCAGGTGAGGAGTACAAAGACAGTGTGTCTTGCCTACAGTCAAACACACCTCCAAGACAACCACTGCCTTGCTAAAGAAGCTGAGGGTAAAGGTGATGGACTGGTCAAGCATGTATCAAGCATGTATCCAGACTTAAACCCTATTGAGCATCTGTGGGGCATCCTCAAATGGAAGGCGGAGGAGCGCAAGGTCTCAAACATCCACCAGCTTCCTGATGTCATCATGGAGGAGTGGAAGAGTACTCCAGTGCCAATAATGGTGGCCACACAAAATATTGACGCTTTGGGCCCAATTTGGACATTTTCACTTAGGGTGTACTCACTTTTGTTGTGGTTTAGACAATAATGGCTGTGTGTTGAGTTATTTTGAGGGCACAGCAAATTTACACTGTTATACAAGCTGTACACTCACTACTTTAGATTGTAGCAAAGTGTCATTTCTTCAGTGTTCTCACATGAAAAGTTATAATAAAATATTTACAAAAATGTGAGGGGTGTACTCACTATTGTGAGATACTGTATCCAGAGAGATGCAACTCCCTATGCTTTCCCTCCTCGTCATGAACCTCCTGCATTGCAGCTGCGGTTGAGCGCCACCTGCAGTGTAGGCAGACTGCACCTGCCTACATGTGGTGAAAACATGACCCATGTTCATTAGATGTATTTATATGCTTTTAACTGGAAATAGGAAAGTGTTAGATTGTTCAGATTTCAGGATATTATTATAGTGCCAGCAGTTTGCACAGAGCTTTACAATCTAAAGGGAGACAGTACAGTTAAAATACATTAACATACAAGAGGTTATGTGGACCCTGCTCATAAGATCTTATAATCAATTTGGGTGCATTATACCATTTAATTATTTATGTAAAGAAGTTGATTACCGCATAACATACTGCATCTCTTACCCATCACAAGTTAGTATTTGATACTGCACAACCCAGCATTACCCAGACCTACAATCATTGCTTCTCACACATTCACACCTTCTTGCTTATTCACTCTCTACAATGTTGGAGATGCGGAGGGAAACAAGACCATAGCCACCAGGTCTACAGCCTGGCCAAAGCCATGGTCAGAATTCCCCAACAGACCAGGCAAGTATAATTTTCAGAAGGAGGTCAGAAATTACATCCTCTTGTATTCTGCCACCTCACAGTCCTGTGCCACCATGTTGGGTGTGACATCATCAAGAGGCCCACCGGCTCTTCCTGGTTGAGCCGGCGTGCCTCCTGATGATGTGGCACTAGGCCCACCCCCCTCCTCCTTTCTGAATGAAGCACTTTGCCTCCTGGGATATGTAATGTGCGTATCCCAGTAGGCAAAGGGAGAAGAGTGCACGTCATTCGTCTAGGCGAGTGATGTGTGGGTGCGGTTTGGGCAGGGCTGCACTTTTTTAATGAAAAAAAAAAAGACCGCCCTACTCTGGTAGTGAAGGTGAGCAGTGGTGGAGAGGAGGGAAGTCTCTCCTGAGGGTGAAGTTTCTAAACTTTTCTGATGGTATCACAGTGTGAATTTCTAAAGATGAAAGACAACCAGCCCCATTCATTGTTAAATAGCTTTGTAATACAGCGATAATTGGGATCATGATTCTTTACCGATTTATGTATTTAATTCAGTTCTCTTTTCTATTTCATCCATCATTAATTGACAGATCATATGGTGAACAATCAATGAATGTTGCTAATGGAAATAATAACGTCATATTAAATTACTATTATTGCTACATCAATTATTGGTTTACACATCAGTAAAGGTCAATACATATGAGTCTTGTACTGATAATAAGATTATCTGAGCAGCAGTACATGATTTTCTTGGTATTACATTTCTGTGCCTCGTCAGTCTAGTCTCTTATCTGTTTCCCCCAACATGAATACCAGTAAAATGCATTTTCTATTAAAATGAAAAATGCACAATGAAGAGGGTCAAAAAGTTAGAGGGGTTTTTAAACTAGGTGACGGGGGGAGAGTCCAGAGGTAGAGATAGTCAGCGTGAAATATATTCCAGAAGGTAGTATTGGGGGCATTAGTGGTAGGTTGACCAAAGCAAATAAACCCAAGGTAAGTATAGTAGCAAGTCCTAGTTGCAATCTCGGAACACCCAATAAGAGGATAATATGCAACCGGTCTAAACTATGTGGCATGTTCACCAATGCGAGGAGCCTGGTGGACAAGATGGGTGAACTAGAGATACTGTTGTACGAGGAGGATTTGGATTTTGTGGGAATTTCAGAGACTTGGTTCAACAGCCCTCATGATTGGCTGGCAACTATTCAAGGGTATACCCTTTATCGCAAGGATAGAGAGGGTAAAAAAGGGGGAGGGGTATGCCTATATATCAAGAATAATGTACAAGTGAATGTGAGAGATGACATCACTAAGGGAGCTAGACGAAAAGTGGATAGGACTAATTGGATGGGAAAAACAAGGTTCTAGTCCACATCCCTTGTACAACATGTAAAAGAAAAGTTCCTCAAAAAACGTTACTTTAAAGGACCATAAACACTCAGAAGAAAAGTATATAGTAAAAAATAAAATTTTTATTCATTTAACATCATAAAACACATAATGACATTGAAATATACATAGAGTTTCAGCATATTAAAGAGAATGGAAGAGGCCCAAACCAACTGCCAACTAGACAGATACACTCCAGCGCGTTTCGACGTGTGAACTAAGGGTCTTCTTCAGGGAAAAAGAGAGAGGGCTGAAAGGCTTCCATAAAAATGCAAACAATCTATAAAGTTGATACAAAATATAATAATTATATATACATGTAACACCATGCAAATACATACAACAGTTCAATCATGTATAGAACCATATGTATTATGTTATTACTAAAGACTGACCTAATGTGTTTGATGCTATTATGCACTAGAGATCAATTACTCAAGGTAAGAGGAAGAGGATGGAAAAGTCCACATAGAACAGCAAGATGTTGGCTCATGTGCAAGTCTCATCCCGTGCACTACCGAAATACCACCCAGAAAAGAGGATGGAGAGCCGACACAAGAGACAAGAGGGGGGAGCGAATGGGTCAATCAAACAGTGCAGATCACATTGACTTGAGAGCAGAGAGGATGGCCAAAAACTACTCCTTAGTGATTACAGTGGCATCTGTGGCCACACTATACACCTATTCATAAAAATAAAATATGAAAAGGATTTAATGGCTGATCGGAGTGATAAGCCAAAAAACTTAATGAATTAATATTATTAATATTTATTATCCCAGAAGGGAGCTAGAGACCATACATTACAGTAAAGTGACCTACCTATTAGTGGTGTTTTTAGGATCACTTCTGATAACAGAGGAGCCCCAAAAGATTTTTCAAAAAATACAGCGCAGTCAACCCCAGAGGAAAACATTTTTTTATCCACAGATTTTACAGGTTGAAATAGGCCATAGGCCGTAGATGGTAAGAGCAGTATGCCTGTATTTGATAACATAGGAGAATGAGAATAAACTTAGGTTGAAAAAATAGAAATAATAAAAAGGTTTAGATTGAGGAGTGTGAATAAATTATAAAACACACATCAAAAAATTGAGCAAAAAGCTTACCCCATAACAAACAGAATTTGTCTGCCACCTATGTGGACATGTTGCCTCCAGAGTGCATCGAAGCAAACTTAGGATTGATGCTGTTAAATAGAGCTCAAATGAAGATTGCTAGCAGAGCTAAATGTGCCACACCTGGGGCAGTGTAACACGCCACCAAGGTGTGCCCTCCCCTTCCCACCTAATCATCATAACAGGTCCCCACATCTCCCCTGGGAGGGCGGCATACCGCTCCATCCCGCCCACACACTGGTTGGAACATGGTCTGCCTCCCGCGAGCGGGGGGTCCGATCGGACGCCCTCCCCGGTGCCCGGCGGTCGGCTTGTGTCTGGGAGCGATGAGAGGTGAGGGGGAGACCATCCATTCGTGGCCTCCCCTCACGATCGCTCCCAGCCAATCAGATTCTTCCTCTGCTGCTGTATGCTAAACAGCAGCAGAGGAAATGATGTCATCTCTCCTCGGCTCGGTATTTTCCGCTTCGGCGCCGAGGAGAGCAGACTTCAATGTGAGTGCACAACACATACACACTCAGTAGAACATGCCAGGCACACAATACACCCCTGATCCCCCCCAATCCCCCCCGATCACCCCCCACCCCCCAAAGTTAGTGTTAGCCCCCTTTAGGTCTAGGATACCCCCCTAACCCCCCCCTAATAAAGTTTTAACCCCTTGATCACCCCCCGTCGCCAGTGTCACTAAGCGATTGTTTTTCTGATCGCTGTATTAGTGTCACTGGTGATGCTAGTTAGGGAGGTAAATATATAGGTTCGCTGTCAGGGTTTTATAGCGTCAGGGACCCCCATATACTATCTAATAAAGGTTTTAACCCCTTGATTGCCCCCTAGTTAACCCTTTCAACAGTGATCACCGTATAACTGTTACGGGTGATGCTGGTTAGTTCGTTTATTTTGATATGCGTCGCCCCAGGCAGAGTCAGATTAGCGCCAGTACCGCTAACACACACGCACGCAGCATACGCCTCCCTTAGTGGTATAGTATCTGAACGGATCAATATCTTTTCCGATCAGATCTATACTAGCGTCCCCAGCAGTTTAGGGTTCCCAAAAACGCAGTGTTAGCGGGATCAGCCCAGATACCTGCTAGCACCTGCATTTTGCCCCTCCGCCCGGCCCAGCCCAGCCCACCCAAGTGCAGTATTGATCGATCACTGTCACTTACAAAACACTAAACGCATAACTGCAGCATTCGCAGAGTCAGGCCTGATCCCTGCGATCGCTAACAGTTTTTTTGGTAGCATTTTGGTGAACTGGCAAGCACCAGCCCCAGGCAGCGTCAGGTTAGTGCCAGTACCGCTAACACCCACGCACGCACCGCACACCTCCCTTAGTGGTATAGTATCTGAACGGATCAATATCTGATCCAATCAGATCTATACTAGCGTCCCCAGGAGTTTAGGGTTCCCAAAAACGCAGTGTTAGCGGGATCAGCCCAGATACCTGCTAGCACCTGCATTTTGCCCCTCCTCCCAGCCCAGCCCAGCCCACCCAAGTGCAGTATCGATCAAGCACTGTCACTTACAAAACACTAAACGCATAGCTGCAGCGTTCGCAGAGTCAGGCCTGATCCCTGCGATCGCTAACAGTTTTTTTTTGGTAGCGTTTTGGTGAACTGGCAAGCACCAGCGGCCTAGTACACCCTGGTCGTAGTCAAACCAGCACTGCAGTAACACTTGGTGACATGGCGAGTCCCATAAGTGCAGTTCAAGCTGGTGAGGTGGCAAGCACAAGTAGCTGCCACCAAGAAGAAGACAAACACAGGCCCGTCGTGCCCATAGTGCCCTTCCTGCTGCATTCGCCAATCCTAATTGGGAACCCACCACTTCTGCAGCACCCGTACTTCCCCCATTCACATCCCCAACCAAATGCAGTGGGCTGCATGAGAGGCATTTTTATGTCCTCCCGAGTACCCCTACCCAACGAACCCCCCCCCAAAAAGATGTCGTGTCTGCAGCAAGCGCGGATATAGGCGTGACACCCGCTATTATTGTCCCTCCTGTCCTGATAATCCTGGTCTTTGCATTGGTGAATGTTTTGAACGCTCCATACACTAGTTGAGTATTAGCGTAGGGTACAGCATTGCACAGACTAGGCACACTTTCACAGGGTCTCCCAAGATGCCATCGCATTTTGAGAGACCCGAACCTGGAACCGGTTACAGTTATAAAAGTTACAGTTACAAAAAAAGTGTAAAAAAAAAAAAAACACAAAAAAATATATAAAAATATATAAAATATTATATATATATATATATATATATATATATATATATATATATATATAAGTGAGGTCTGCAAAATACTCACTATACCTCTCAGCAAATAGCTTGGGGTGTCTACTTTCCAAAATGGGGTCATTTGGGGGGGGGGTGGGTTTGTGCCATCTGGGCATTTTATGGCCTTCAAAACTGTGATAGGTAGTGAGGAGTGAAATCAAAAATTTACGCCCTTAGAAATCCTGAAGGCGGTGATTGGTTTTCGGGGGCCCCGTACGCGGCTAGGCTCCCAAAAAGTCCCACACATGTGGTATCCCCGTACTCAGGAGAAACAGCTAAATGTATTTTGGGGTGCAATTCCACATATGCCCATGGCCTGTGTGAGCAATATATCATTTAGTGACAACTTTTTGTAATTGTAACTTTTTATCATTATTCAATCACCTGGGACAAAAAAAAATTAATATTCAATGGGCTCAACATGCCTCTTAGCAATTTCCTTGGGGTGTCTACTTTCCAAAATGGGGTCATTTGGGGGGGGGGGTTGTACTGCCCTGCCATTTTAGCACCTCAAGAAATGACATAGGCAGTCATAAACTAAAAGCTGTGTAAATTACAGAAAATGTACCCTAGTTTGTAGACGCTATATTTTGCGCAAACCAATAAATATACGCTTATTGACATTTTTTTACCAAAGACATGAGACCGAATACATTTTGGCCTAAATGTATGACTAAAATTGAGTTTATTGGATTTTTTTTATAACAAAAAGTAGAAAATGTCATTTTTTTTCAAAATTTTCGGTCTTTTTCCGTTTATAGCGCAAAAAATAAAAACCGCAGAGGTGATCAAATAACATCAAAAGAAAGCTCTATTTGTGGGAAGAAAAGGACGCAAATTTCGTTTGGGTACAGCATTGCATGACCGCGCAATTAGCAGTTAAAGCGACTCAGTGCCAAATTGTAAAAAGTGCTCTGGTCAGGAAGGGGGTAAATCCTTCCGGGGCTGAAGTGGTTAAGATATGTACAGAGCTGGCTCCAGGGCCGGACTGAGAATAAAAACCAGCCCTGGAAATAATTTCATACCAGCCCCATAGCATTATACCAGCCCAACAGCATAACGTCATTATTTTCTTGTTCAGGGAAAACCATGCATTTTAAAGCACATTTGAAGAGCTTATTATATATAGATAAGACAGATATGAAAGCACATAGGGCATAGGGCTAGGGATATATATATATAACAGCAAGTTCCAGTTAAAAGTGAAGCAATCATCAAGGGGGACACCTGGGACTCTGGGAATGTAGGGGTGACCAGAGACCACCAGAAAGAATACACTAAGGTAAGGTGGGGTGGGTTTCTAATACAAGGGGGAAACCTTTATATCAGTGCCCCCTTACATTATTGTATTCACTCCCCCCTTACATCAGTGACCCGCACGCAGACTGGACTGGCGGCGCTGTCACTGACCTCCTCTCAGGTGCACCGTGCAGGGATTAATCAGTCGGCTCCGGCTTGGTGGCTCTGGTTTTATCCTATAGTCTCCTCTCCACAGTCCACACAAATCTGACTTCTCCCATGACCCCAATCCTAGCGGCGCTCTCACTCTTGACTCCTCTCCAGACTCCCCCTCAGAGACTGCAAACATGATAGAAGACAAGAGATGGTCAGAGGTTGCCGACATGATGCAAGAGAAGGTTAGAGGCGGCGGGCATAGTACAGGATATAGTCAGAGAATGTGGACATGGTACAGGAGATGTCAAGATGTCAGAGGCTGAGGGCATGGTACAGGAGATGATTAGAGACTGAGGACATGATACTAAAGATGGTAAGAGAATGTAGAAATGATACAAGAGATCATTGCAGCCTCACCAGTGCCAGTCAAATGCAGCCTCACTGTGCTTATCAATGCAGCCTCACTGTGCCCATTAATGCAGCCTCACTGTGCCCATTATTGCAGCCTCTGGGCCAGCCCATGCAGCCTCACTGTGCTCATCATTGCAGCTCCGTTGTGCCCATCATTGCAGCCTCACTGTGCCCATCAATGCAGCCTCACTGTGCCCATCAATGCAGCCTCACTGTGCCCATCATTGCAGCCTCACTGTGCCCATCATTGCAGCCTCACCGTGCCCATCATTGCAGCCTCACCGTGCCCATCATTGCAGCCTTACCGTGCCCATCATTGCAGCCTCACTGTGCCCATTAATGCAGCCTCACTGTGCCCATTATTGCAGCCTCTGTGCCAGCCCATGCAGCCTCACTGTGCCCATCAATGCAGCCTCACTGTGCCCATCAATGCAGCCTCACTGTGCCCATCATTGCAGCCTCACCGTGCCCATCATTGCAGCCTCACCGTGCCCATCATTGCAGCCTTACCGTGCCCATCATTGCAGTCTTACCGTGCCCATCATTGCAGTCTTACCGTGCCCAACATTGCAGCCTCGCTGTGCCCATTAATGCAGCCTCACTGTGCCCATTATTGCAGCCTCTGTGCCAGCCCATGCAGCCTCACTGTGCCCATCATTGCAGCCTCACTGTGCCCATCAATGCAGCCTCACTGTGCCCATCATTGCAGCCTCACTGTGCCCATCATTGCAGCCTCGCTGTGCCCATCATTGCAGCCTTGCTGTGCCCATCAATGCAGCCTCACTGTGCCCATCATTGCAGCCCTGCTGTGCCCATCAATGCAGCCTCACCATCCATCAATGTATCCTGACTATACCCATCAATGCAGCCTCACTGTGCCCATCATTGCAGCCTCACTGTGCCCATCAATGCAGCCTCACTGCCCATCAATGTAGCCTCACTGTACACATCAATGCAGCCTCACTGTGTCCATCAATGCAGCCTCACTGTGCCCATCATTGCAGCCTCACTGTGCCCATCATTGCAGCCTCACTGTGCCCATCATTGCAGCCTTACCGTGCCCATCATTGCAGCCTTACCGTGCTCATCATTGCATCCTCACCGTGCCCATCATTGCAGTCTTACCATGCCCATCATTGCAGCCTCATTGTGCCCGTCATTGCACCCTCAAGGTGCCCATCATTGCACCCTCAAGGTGCCCGTCCTTGCAGCCTCAAGGTGCCCATCATTGCAGTCTCAAGGTGTCCATCATTGCAGCCTCAATGTGCCCATCATTGCAGCCTCAAGGTGCCCGTAACAGCCTCAATGTACCCCCCATTGCAGCCTCAATGTGCCTGTCATTGCAGCCTCGATGTGCCTGTCATTACAGCCTCAATGTGCCCATCATTACAGCCTCAAGGTGCCCGTCACAGCCTCAATGTACCCACCATTGCAGCCTCAATGTGCCTGTCATTGCAGCCTCAATGTACCCGTCATTGCAGCCTCAATGTGCCCATCACAGCCTCAATGTGCCCATCACAGCCTCAATGTGCCCGTCACAGCCTCAATGTATCTGTCATTGCAGCCTCAATGTACCTGTCATTGCAGCCTCAATGTGCCCCATTGCGCCATCATTGCAGCCTCATTGTGTATCTCCCGCTGTGTCTCAGAGCTGACTCTGAATGTTCTGCTCCGTTGTGACAATAGTCCCGCCCTCCTCCTAGACCAGATCGCGTGATAGATGCAGAGTTCTGTCTATCACACAAGCTGGTCTAGGAGGAGGGCGGGACTATTGTCACAATGGAGCGGAACATCAGAGTCAGCTCCGAGACACAGCTGTCTGTGTAAGGGAGGGAGAGAGGGGGGACGCTGCCTGCAACCACGGCTCAAATTGGCCCAAGGGCAAGTGGCCTACCGGGAAATGTCCCGGTATCCCGGTAGGCCAGTCCGGCCCTGGCTGGCTCTGCCCTGTATCCCAAAGGGCCGTGATGACTTTTCTCCCCCCTTCAGCATTAACCAGGTTGCGTCCTTAGTATGTCTGTTGGAGGATGACTCTGCATCCTTCTTGGAGCACTATTCGGTTTGTTCCAAACAGTTGTTAAAGGATTGTATAGATGCAGTGCAGTCCCTGGTCAGACAGAGGGTATGTGAGCTCACTTTTGTTCTACCTGTACTTTAGGCATGGTCAGACCTGTTATGCCCAGCTTCTGTCAGCTCTCCACAACCCAGACCTGCTACTAAACACCTGCCTGCTCAGACATCTTTTCTCCTGTCACCCATGGCAACCTAAGCTACAGTCCAATATACCCTGCTTCCCACTAAGTATCAATACCCTGTTTCTACTTCCTGCACCTATCCTGCCTTTAACCCACCTGCCTCTTCTCTACTACCTACAACTTCCCCACAGAAACTTCCTCTGACTGCTGTTCCCCCTTCCTTGCCATATCCCAGCCCTTCGCTTCAGTATGCCTCACCTCCTACCTACAGTCCTACAGCCACCTACAGATCTCCAGCAGTTAAGCCAAAGAAGAAACGGAAGTTCTTCCCCACTCACACGATCCTGCCAGTAATCCAACCTGCTTCCACACCAACCAACCTACGTCAGTCCGCCTTCATGCCAGCTGAACCTGATGACCCACCTAATCCTGCCAACTCTTTGCCTGCTATCCAACTTGAAGTTCCTGTGCCCCAGTCTGATGTTCCTGTGAACATGTTACAGTCTGATGTTCCAATACCTGCCGACCAGTCTGATGTGCCTACTATTCAACCTGTTGTGCCAGTGCCTGCTGTTCTGCCTGTTGTGCCATTGCCTGTGCCCGCTGTCCAGTCTGACATTCCAGTGCCTGCTGCCCAGTCTGACATCCCGGTGCCCATGTTCCAGTCTGATGTTCCGGTGTCCATGTTCCAGTCTGACGTTCCAGTGACTGCTGTACAGTCTGATGCACCTGCTGTTCAGCCTGTTGTGCCAGTGCCTGTCGTTCAGTCTGTTGTGCCAGTGTCAGCTGTTCAGCCTGTTGTGCCAACGCATGTGTCTGCTGCCCAGTATGACTTCCCAGTGCCTGCTGCCCAGTCTGACATCCCGGCGCACATGTTCCAGCCTGATGATCCTGTGCCCATGTTCCAGCCTTATGTGCCTGTGTCCCCGCTTAAAGTTCCGGTGCCTGTGTCCCCGCTTGAAGTTCCAGTGTCCCTGCTTGAAGTTCCGGTGTCCCAGTCTGAAGTCCCAGTGTCACAGTCTGAAGATCCGGTGTCCCGGTCTGAAGATCCGGTGTCCCAGCCTGAAGAACCGGTGTCCCAGCCTGAAGTTTCAAGGCCTGTATCCCAGTTTCATTGACCGGCGCCCGTCACCAATTCATGACAACTGCCATAGAGACCAGCCGAGGCCGGTCACATGACAGCACCAGCGCCTCCGATTGGAAGACAACAAAAGGCTCTGCCATGGAAACTCAGCCGAGGGCGGACACATGACACGGCGGCTAGGCCGCCCGCCCACTGACGCCAACTAGGGCAAAGGGACGCAAGAAACCCTGCGTCCCAACCCAGACCAATGCCGCCATCACCACCCTCTGGAGAAAAAGCGGTTCATATGGCTTGGGTGCGCCAGCTGGGAAGTAGCTGGCAGCGCAACGCTAGAGCTGCACATGAACCAAACTGAAAAAAGGGAAGATGAAGGGAGAGGAAGAAGAAAATTAGACTTAGGAAACTGAGAAAATACCGTTGATATGTTGCATCGATATTTCCAAAAACAATGTGATCCACACAAGGGAAAAAAAAAAGGGGGGGAACCAGATGAAAAGTACAGAGGACAAACCAAGGGGGGGAAATTACTGCACAAACCATGAAGTCAATGAGTGACTTAACAATTATAACAATCATGAACACAATATAGAACCCCAGAGTTATCATCTTTTTACTAACTCATTAATGCCAATTCGTTGAAGAATTTCAACTTGATAGGCCATATATATTTATAAGGGGTAATTGAAAAATACATCATATGTGTTCAAAGACAAATCTCAAGAACCAAAGTTAGGCAGAGTTAGACCACCAGAGACGAATCCATACAAATAGGGTTTATAAGAAGTACTAATCATACGTTCCCATTCCCCCAGGTACAGATTGGCGTAGGACGGGGCACACAAAGTCCCCATAGCCACGCCCTGTACCATGGATCATGCGTATGGGAACGACCATCCTTTATGTTCCGGAGAGCTAGGTCTCTGAGAGACAGGCTTGTCTCTAGTGAATTTAAGCCGGATGGAGGTTATCCTTGTAAATGACCTGGCACCTACACATGTGGGGGATGTGGATATTGTCAATATATGAATATGGCAAAGCATCCAGATCTCCCAAATAATTTTTGGTTTACCCCAAAACATTTTGCGAATTGTCGCACAAAGGGTGTATATTTACTCCAATGTGCCTGTTCTTGTTTCTACGTGGGAAAAACCAAAATGTAACTTTTGGCAGAGGGCATATAAACACATTCACAGTATGCGATCATGTAACTCTGATTTACCACTGGGCCGCCATGTTATATCTTTCCAGGGCGGAATTTTCCCACGAATCAAGTTTTTAATACTGGATCGTGTTCACCCAAGCCTGAGGGGCGGGGACTGGAATAAAACATTGTTGCAGCGGGAGCAACAATGGATTTTTCTACTTAATGCTACCACTTTCCCTGGCCTAAACGAGTCAGTTTCTTATAAGCCCTTTTTGGATGGATTTGGATGGCCCTTTTTTTCGAACTTTAATTTAAATGAAAAATCAAAAAAGGACTGCGCTAAAACACATATTGAACACCATACATGGTTATGTGAATAATAAAAAAACAGCAATCAATCAAATATTCGAAGGTAAATGAAAACCATACAGTAGGAATAAATGAATAATAGGGTGAACCGAATAAGACACAAATGGTAACAATGAAATTGTCAAAAATATATCCAAGGGAATGGTGAAAATGTTCAAAGAAAATGAGTCCCTGGAGACGGAGCTAATAGAGGGTGATCAAACGGTTAAACACTCAGCACCCAGTGAGAAATCCTCCACCTTATAGGATGTATGCTTACCAGAGGTAAGCTGGATAATAGCTTATCTTAGGATATCCACACGGGGGACACAGCTCTATGGACCTCCTCGCAAGAAAGGGGTAGGCAGGAACTCTCTAGAACCGGACCTCAGACAGCATACCAAGGGAACCCAGAAATAAAAGGAATTTCCTCCATAGTGTGAATCCGTTTGGTATTTTATTGTAAAATATGGTAAAAGCACTTACATAAATTCTTGGTTTAAAATCACAAAAACAGCCGGCCGGCTAGCATACACCCGTTCGATGGAATGGAAACGATATTTTTCTTTATATGTTTGTGTGCACGCCTCACTCTAGGACTGCAGGTTGCTTTATTCTACCAATCACTAGTAGCACAACCTTTATGTTAGCGCGGTATTGTTTATGTTTTATTTTAATTTAAATGACTTTACTGCCTAACTTTGGTTCTTTAGATTTGTCTTTGAACACATATGATATATTTTTCTTCAAAGAATCGGCATTAATGGATTAGTAAAAAGATAACTCTGGGGTCCTATATTGTGTTCATGATTGTTATAATTGTTAAGTCACTCATTGACTTCATGGTTTGTGTAGTAATTTTTCCCCCCTTGTTTTGTTCTCTGTACTTTTCATCTGGTCCCCCCCCTTTTTTTTTTCCCTTGTGTGGATCACATTATTTTTGGAAATATCGATGCAACATATCAACTGTATTTTCTCAGTTTCCTACATCTAATCTTCTTCTTTCTCTCCCTTTGTCTTCCCTTTATCTATTTATTTATTTTATTTATTTATTTTTTCAGTTTGGTTCATATGCGGCTCTACCATTGCGCTGCCAGCTACTTCCCAGCTGGCGCACCCAAGCCATACGGACCACTCCTCCTCCAGAGGGCGGTGACAGCGGCATTGGTCTGGGTTGGTACGCAGGGTTTCCTGCGTCCCTTTGCCCTATTTCGTGTCAGTGGGCGGGCGGCCTAGCCGTCGTGTCATGTGTCTGCCCTCGGCTGGGTTTCCATGGCAGCGCCTTTTGCTGTCTTCTGATCAGAGGCGCTGACACTGTCATGTGACCAGCCTCGGCCGGTCTCTATGGCAGTGCTTCCTGATGCATCCTGGCCATGCATGTGGGGTGTGACTAGGCTTTGCATCCCAACACATGTTCCAACCAGTGTGTGGGCTGGATGGAGCGGTATGCCGCCCTCTCAGGGGAGATGTGGGGACCTGTCATGATGATTAGGTGGGAAGGGGAGGGCACACCTTGGGGGTGTGTTACACTGCCCCAGGTGTGGCACATTTAGCTCTGCTAGCAATCTTCATTTGAGCTCTATTTAACAGCAGCAATCCTGTTTGCTTCGATGCACTCCGGAGGCAACATGTCCACATAGGTGGCAGACAAGTTCTGTTTGTTATGGGGTAAGCTTTTTGCTCAATTTTTTGATGCGTGTTTTATAATTTATTCACACACCTCAAGCTAAACCTTTTTATTATTTCTATTTTTTCAACATAGGTTTATTCTCATTCCCTTATATTATCAAATACAGGCATACTGCTGTTTTCCTGTTTGTTTTTTGTCTTACCACCTACGGCCTAGTCATGTATTTAGGTTTTGTGCTGCCCTAGGCCTGACTAAACTCATGCACCCCCTAATTTAAATATTACCCACCCCTTCCTATCAAGGCCACACCCTTTGCTGTTTAAGACCCGCCCTGACATTTTTTGAGTGGGGACACTAGTTCTGAGGGCCTGGGAGGGGGGGCAATGGATTCATTTAATTTGCATAGATTTCCTCTCACTTCTTGTTTGGCTATGGGGCAGAAAGTGAAGGGAAATTTCTGCAATGGGACAGAGATGGTAAAAAATAAACTGACAGGGGTTATAACCCTCCCTTACTCTATCCAAAATGCAAAAAAAAAAAAAAAAAGTGTTGCCTATAGTTCTACCATAAGCACAAATTTCTGATAACTTTATGGAGAGGACTAAGGAGATATAACCATGCCAATGGTGCAGCAGAAAACATATAGCACAGTGAGGAAGGTTTATGGTCCAGGATGATAGGACAGTCAAAATTAGAAGTGGCGCCCCCCCCCCACACAGTTGCGGAATGCTGGCCGCCCGCATACCGGAAGCAGTGCGGCCGCTTTATGGGGGTGCTAGAATAATTTGCCTCTCAGCCCAGTCCGCCCCATAAGACTGACGCTACACTAACAGTGTAGCGCAAGCCGGCGGGGACTCTTTCCGTGAGGCCCTAGGCCTGGGCCTTTTCGGCCTAGGCCAGGATATTTTTTCAAAAATGATTTTTTTTTTTTTTCAAAAATTATTTTTTTTTTTTTTTTCAAAAATTATTATTTTTTTTTTCAAAAATAAATAATTTTTTTTTTCATGGGGCGGTCATAATGTTTTGGCTGATCATGGGGTGGTCATAATGTTTTGGCTGATCATGGGGTTGTCAGCTTTTGTCACCTCCCACTCTAGTTTTGAACATTTCGCCATTCATTCCTATGGGACCAATTTCACCGCGAAAACGACGATATTTCGTGAACCATTCGGCGAAACGTTCCACAAGGTAATAGCACACCAATTAAATGACATTGAACATTTCGCCATTCATTCCTATGGGACTCATTTTGCCGCAAAAACAACAATATTTCGTGAACCATTCGGCGAAACATTCCACAAAGTAATAGCACATCATTCGGGAACAATCCGCACGTTTCGGTATATTACTTGTCTATGTAGTGTAAAAACTGTGGGAGGAGTTGGCATGGACCATAGGGTGAGTACATGAATTGAAAACTGGCTACAAGGGCAAGTTCAGATGGTGGTGATAAATGGGGAGTACTCGGAATGGTCAGGGGTAGGTAGTGGGGTCCCCCAGGGTTCTGTGCTGGGACCAATCCTGTTTAATTTGTTCATAAATGACTTGGAGGATGGGATAAACAGTTCAATCTCTGTATTTGTGGACAATACTAAGCTAAGCAGGGCAATAACTTCTCCACAGGATGTGGAAACCTTGCAAAAAGATTTGAACAAATTAATTGGGTGGGCAACTAAATGGCAAATGAGGTTCAATGTAGAAAAATGTAAAATAATGCATTTGGGTGGCAAAAATATGATTGCAATCTATACACTGGGGGGGAGAACCTCTGGGGGAATCTAGGATGGAAAAGGACCTGGGGGTCCTAGTAGATGATAAGCTCAGCAATGGCATGCAATGCCAAGCTGCTGCTAACAAAGCAAAAAGAATATTGGCATGCATTAAAAAGGGGATTAATTCCAGAGATAAAACAATAATTTTCCCGCTCTACAAGACTCTGGTCCGGCCGCACCTAGAGTATGCTGTCCAGTTCTTGGCACCAGTCCTCAGGAAGGATGTACTGGAAATGGAGCGAGTACAAAGAAGGACAACAAAGCTAATAAAGGGTCTGGAGGATATTAGTTATGAGGAAAGGTTGCGAGCATTGAACTTATTCTCTCTGGAGAAGAGACGCTTGAGAGGGGATATGATTTAAATTTACAAAACCATACTGGTGACCCCACAATAGGGATAAAACTTTTTTGCGGAAGGGAGTTTAATAAGACACGTGGCCACTCATTAAAATTAGAAGAAAAGAGGCTTGACCTTAAACTACATAGAGTGTTCTTTACTGTAAGAGCGGCAAGGATGTGGAATTCCCCTCCACAGGCGGTGGTCTCAGTGGGGAGCATCAATAGTTTCAAGAAACTATTAGATAAGCACCTGAACAACCACAACATACAGGGATATACAAGGTAATACTGACATATAATCACACACATAGGTTGGACTTGATGGACTTGTGTCTTTCACCTACTATGTAACTATGTAACTATGTAACAACAATAGTTACAGCAAACAAGGCATGCTAGGGGTTTGACTGATGGAACACCAAGCTCAATGCAACACAGAGATCATGATACTACAATCGTTCTTGCTATTTTTATGTACTGATATCATCACACAAAAAAGTGTTGGTTTAAAAAAATTCCCAGATGTCTTTTATAGCAGGGTACAAGCTGTTTACAGAGCAAGTTAGATGCACTCTATTTATAGAAAAAGCAAGGTGCAGTCTAAATATAGAACAAGGTGAATGCAATCTATTTATAGAAAAAGCAGATGCAATCTATTTATAGAACCAGCTGGGTCCAATCTATTTACAGAACAAGCTGGGTGCAATATATTTAAACTACAAGCAGGTGCTATCTATTTATAGAACAAGCTGGGTGCAATCTAATTATGGAACAAGCAGATGCAATCTATTTAATGAACAAGCTGGGTGCAATCTATTTAAAGAACATACAATGGCAAACTAGTGTAACAACCCTGCTCTAAGCAGGAGTGCCTATCTAATTTTAGTGGTGCTAAATTGCAGTCAGCTTAGCTGGATTTATGGTTTAGCTTTTCTGGGGTTCTCCTGGGCCCTGGTTACTGTGTGTGTTTATCTGTTGTCAATGCCACTGCTGCTCCTGGTAATAGCATGAAAGGTGCATTAATCAGAGTTATGAATACTTATTTATTCCTGCCACCAGTGCACTCATTCAGAATTAGAAAAATACATTTAAATTGTATTGGAAGACGATAAAGTGCTATTTTGATGCAATTCACTTCCAGGTGAATTTGCATGGCTTTCTTTTAGAGCAAACTGCAGACCTTGAAACCCATATTATAGCCGGGTACACATGATCAGATTATCAGACGAATTTTCATCAGTTTTTTTGTTGCATGCTAGTCTCATATCTAAGGTGAAGAGGTTACTGAACATATGAAAATTCTTGTAGGACCAAATTCAACTTCAGAAGTGATGCAACTTGTTAAATTGTTTTGTATGTGTTCTTTTGTTTCTTTTTAAATTCTTTATTTTCTTTTATAAAAAAGTACAAAAAACCTCCACCCCTTTAGTTACATGGGGCTCTGAAAAGTTTACCACAACATTTATTTTTTACATACCATCAAATTCAATTACATAGTGCTACCATCCCTTTTGCCCCCCCCTCCCACCCTTACCCCTCCTACCCCCCCCCCCACCTCTGCAGACATTACCCCTCTTCTCTCCTTCTTTTCTTTCTCATACTCTCCTTTTCTATCAAAAGTCTGGGTGTTACAGTAACATTACTTCCACGTAACGTTTGGATTTCCTGAATGCAAACCAGGGACCCCATTTGCCCTTATCCTCCTCCTGTTTTCTTTCCTCTTGGGCTTCTAGTTCTATTTTTTCCATTAGGTACATTTCATTTACTCTATTGAACCAGTCTCTGGGTTTCGGGCCCTCTATTTCTTGCCATTTCTTAGGGATCACATTTTTTGCCGCGTTTAACAATATTGGAGTTAGCGAGGACCTATACCCTTTTTTCCCTCCTTCCGACCCGTGGAATAGGCAATCCCATGGGTTATATGCTATACCTTTTCCCGTTATTTCTTCGCATATTTTAATCACTTCTTTCCAAAATAGTTTAATTTTGGGGCAATTCTACCAAATGTGTGCCATGCCACCTACTTCCCCACACCCTCTCCAACAATTTGGTGACTTTTCCGATGAAAATTTACTCAGTTTTACCGGGGTCAAATACCACCTAGACAGACACTTATAGTTGCTTTCTATTGTTTTCATATCTGATGCGGTTCCATATGTGGCCCCCAGAATGCTTTTCGCTGTTTCTGTACTACACCCAAAACCCAATTCCTCCTCCCATTTCTTCAGATATGGTGGAGGTTCCAACGCCTCTTTACTCTTCAAGATTCTATAAAATGCAGAAATCTTCCTCTTCACCCCCTCTTTACAGAATAGCTTCTCGATCTCTCTGAGGACCTCTTCCCCCTTAAAGGTCCCGGCAGGCCTTGAATAAAGTGCTTGAGTTGCCTATACCTCCACCCATTTAATATCATTAAATCCCTTTGTGACTCTAATTCCTGTTGTGTACAAATCCCCCCCCCCCCCTGTGGTGATATCTCTTACTTGTGCTTCCTTCTTTAATATCCAATTTCCCCCCACCTCTTCCATCCCGGGAGGGAAAAGTATATTGTTTTTTAGAAAAATCAAGGGTGAATTATATTCCCATTTGTTACTTTGGTGAATCTGGTCCCATACTTGCAGTGTAAGGTGTGTAATAAAGTGTGTTCCTATCCCTAGTCTCCTCTGACCGGGAGGGTTCCAAACCATGTGATTTAACTGCGTGTTGCTTAACCCCATCTCTAAACTAACCCATCTTTTACTTTTCCTACTTTTCTCCCATTCTAGTGCCCGTACTAAAATAATTGCTTGTAATAAATTCTAAAGTCGGGGATCGCTAACCCCCTTGTGCTTTTCCTCTACTCAATACTTTATATGCTACTCTAGGTTTTTTCTTATCCCAGACATATTTAATTATTATTTCTGATAATTTTCTAAAAAAATTTTTTGCTAGGGGAATTGGGAGCATCTGCATCTTATATAATATCTTTGGCGCTAAAACCATCTTCACCACATTCATCCGTCCTATCCATGAGACAGGGCAGTAGCTTATTCTTTTTATTTCTGTTCTGATTTCATTCAAGAGGGGAATAAAATTTAAATTATATAGGTTCTCTCTGGATTTTGTCAAGATTACCCCCAAGTATTTTATATGATCTTTCCATGGGAAATGAAACACTTCCGCTAATTTACTGGCTTCTTGTTTACTAATGTTTATTTTTAGGGCTTCTGACTTTTCTAAGTTGATTTTAAAATTTGAGAGCTCACTATATTGCCTCAGTATTACTGACAGATTAGGAATGGAGATTCTAGGGTTTGAAATATAGAGTAGTACGTCATCCGCGAAAGCGGCTAGCTTGTGTTCTTCCCCACTTACCTTGCACCCGCTCACGTCCAGACTCCTCCGGATCTGGGCGAGAAGGGGCTCCAACGCCAGGACAAATAGGAGCGGGGAGAGAGGGCAGCCCTGTCTAGTCCCATTTTCCATGGTAAACTGGGCTGACGGCAGGTTATTCACTTTTACATATGCTGTCGGGTGTTTATAGAGTGTTTTAATCCACTTTAACATTATTGGACCTACTCCTATCATCTCCAGCACAGTAAACATAAATCCAGTCGACTCTGTCAAATGCCTTTTCGGCGTCTATTGACAAGAGAACGGCTAGGGATCTTCCCGCCCTGCACGCTTCCATTATCAATAGGGATCTCACCCCATTGTCTCTGCCCTCTCTCCCCGGGACAAATCCCACCTGATCTGGATGGATCAGGTAGGGCATTTTCTCTTTTAATCGGAGGGCAAGCACCTTGGCGTACAATTTTGTGTCAGCATTTAATAATGCTATTGGCCTGTAACTTGAACACAAGGTACGGTCCTTGCCCTCCTTGGGAATCAATGTCACTGATGCTAGTAAGGCGTCTCTACCCAAATCCCCCCGCCTCCCTATCTCATTTAACAACTGACACAGCCGCGGGATCAGGGACTCCTTAAACTTTTTAAAAAAACTCACAGTAAAGCCGTCCGGCCCTGGACTCTTCCCTGAAGGGGTTGATTTTAACGCCTGCATTATCTCTTCCTGTCTTATTGGTCTCTCTAATTCCGTTGTCTCTGCCTCTGAGAGTGATGGTAGATCTGCTTCTTTAATAAACTCCCTCATCTTTACTTCCTTATTCCTACATTTTCCCTTTTTCCCCACAGAGTAGAGTGACATAAAATATTGTCTAAACTCCTCCCCTATTTCTCTAGAAGTGTGTCTACTTTCACCCTTTCTATCTCTGATTTTTTCTATATAATTCTCCTCCTTTTTTTTCCTAATTGTATTTGCAAGATGTTTCCCTACTTTATTCCCCTTCTGGTACATATTTTTAAGATGTCTATTTCTACTTCTCCAGGAGTCTTCTGATACAACTTACCCTTAATTCATCTCGCTTTAAAATTAATTCTGTAAGTACCTCTTTTTCCTCCTTGCCCCTGTTTTTTTGAATTTGTTCTAGTTGGTGTATTTTTGCTATGAGATCTTCTTTCTTTTTCCTTCTTCCTCTCTTCTCCCCTGCACCAATCGAAATTAGGACCCTCTTATATAAGCATTAAAAGTTTCCCATACTATTATTCCGGGTATCTCCTCTGAATCGTTATTGTGAAAGAATTCATCAATTTCTGACTGGACTCTCTCCATGAAAAGGGGATATTCTGTAAACCTTCTAGCTTTATTATCATTGTTAGGGAGCGTGATCCGATAAGGTCATAATTTCTATCCTCGATCCTACTATTGCATCTAACAAAGCATGATCCACAAACCAGTAATCCAGCCGAGAGTAGGTCCTATGAATAGGGGAGAAGAAAGTATAGTCTCTCTCCTTAGGGTGTTGGACTCTCCAGACATCCACCAAATGAATATCATATAGTTTCCGCCCGAGACCCAATAACTGTTTCTTAGCCTCTCCACCTGTTCCAGATGACCCATCCCAGGCCGGATCCATACACATCTTAAAATCTCCTGCCAGTATCACTGCCCCCTCACTGAATTCCACCAACCTGTTCAGGGTCCGGGAGAGATATCTGTCCGGGTTTTTATTTGGGCAATAAATGTTGGCCATTGTATATATCTTACCCCCCAGTTGTACCTTAATGAACAGAAATCGCCCCTCTACATCCACCCTCCTATCTATGACTGTGCTTTTTATCGGTTGTGCGAACCCGATAGCTACTCCCTTCGCCCTCTTGGTTGGTGAATCACAATATATCCAGGTAGGGTACATCCTTGTCTCAAGTTTAATTCCTTACTCTTGAACCAAATGTGTCTGCTGTAAGAAAACTATGTCTGCACCATAAATTTGCATCTCTTTTAACACCATATTTCTCTTCCCAGGAGAGTTTAAACCTTTTACGTTATACGATAGACATTTAACTTCCATTATTATTTACTCTGTGTGCTTCCTCCCTTCTCTCCACTCCCCCACCACTCTCTTTCCCCATTATTCAAAATACCCTTCCCATACTGTCGTCCGCCATCAACCAATAGAGGAGGACAGAAACTTCCGAGTATAGAAAAACCAATAACAAAAAGTATTATCTGCAGCGGTTCCCCCCCCTCCTCTCCCTCCTCCGCCCCTCCCTCCTCCGCCCCTCCTCCCTCCCCTCTCCACCGTCCCCAACGTCTCCAGACCTTGGGACCGTGGCATCTAACCTGTTTTTCACCTTGCCTCCGGCTCCCTGTGCACTAGGGTTTGGCTCTTCCAGTGGGCGCAAATTATTATTTCTCCTCTCTCCCCTCCATTGTTATGGACAAGGGAGGGAGGAGAATGTCATCTGTTCCTTTTTTAGGAGCTTATTGCTTGTTGCCCCTTTCATACTTTACTCTCTCCCTCCCACCCCCCACCCCCCTCCCCCATCAACCGAAAACCTCGCCTGTAATTAGGGGAACCTCAATATTCAGATTCCTACAAAAATCCTGTAAGTTCTTAAGTTGATTTAGTCTCCAGCTTCTTCCCTCTTTCACTACTACCAACGCCAGAGGGTGTCCCCAACTATATTTCAGGTTTGCCCTCCTCAAGACCTCCAGCAATGGTTTTAGATGTCTTCTTCTTGCTAGAGTTCTGGGAGAAAGATCTGCAAATATCTGTATATCGCTATTGTTGTATTTCACTGGTTGGGCTCCTCTCAAACTTTTCCAGATTTTCTCCTTATCCTCGTACTGATGGAATCTCACTATGATGTCTCTTGGTATCTCCTCTTTCATATTTGGGGGTTTCCTCACCCTATGAACCCGATCGACTTTTAAGTCCTCATTTTTATCTCTGCCCAACAGTGGATTGAACAATTCCTTCATTATAGCGAATAGATCTTCCCCTCTTCTCTCTGGTAGTGCTCTAATCCTAAGATTCTGTCTTCTATTCTGGTTCTCCTGTTCTTCCAATTTCAGCAGTAGCTCCCGCTGACCCGCCTGGAGATCTTGGATTTGGGTTTTTAGATCTTCTATCTTAACCGTGTGTTGTTCAGTAACTTCCTCCACCACTTCCACCCTTTTTAAAAGATGCCCCATATCTGTCCTTAAATTAAGGACCTCTGCCTTTAACACTTTTTCTAGTTTCTCGAACATTTCCTGGATCTCCATTTTCGTTGGTAATACCTCTACACATGGTTCCGAACTTAAGTCCAGGTCATGTTCCGGGGAGATATTACCCCTCGGGGTCCCCCCTACTGCTCCTTTATTTTTCAGAGGATCTTTCTTTTTGTCTTTGGTACTTTGTTGTTTATTATCCATAACTGGGCTTTTCACTTGGGGGTCTTTTAAATATTTTTGAATAGTGCTGGTGTTTAAACTGTCTCTTGATTTTTTTGGTTCTGTTACCTTATTGGAGCAGCTTTTCATATTCTCTTCCCCCTCTCCTCGGCTCTCCTCTGCTTCACCTGCTTCTTACCTCTATTATTTAATAATATTTCTGCTCCTTTTCAGCCTCTCTGTTATTACTCCTCCTGAGACCCCCACCATATCATACAGATTATATTTATTCAGACCACAAATAGTCCTACCTTAGTTCACATTCTGGTCGGGGGTCATCAGAATATCCGTGGGGTCACCTCTGCTGATTTAGTTTGAGGCTTAAAGGGCGTCTTTACTCTGGAATAGCTCCCAGTTTTTGCCGCACTTCTGTTGTGAGGTTACTTGTACCCGCTGGTATGAGGTGTTCTAAATGCTGCTTCAGGTGCTGTGTTTTCCCAGCGCTTCCTCCTCTGGCCGTCCTTCTGGTAACCAGGCTGTTATCTCTGTGTTCGGTTGTGTCAGTCACATATACTGCCGCTGTGGGGGAAAAGGTGAGTCTCGGGTAGGGGGGATCACTAGGGGGGGGGGCCGTGGGCCGGGAGGGTTCTTCACAAGACCGAGCTCCGGGGGAACGTCTCCGTCACCGTAAGCCGCTACTCCCGCAAGCCGCTACTTCCGTAAGCCGCTGCACTCGTTCTGCTGGGCGGGGGTGAAACAGCTTCCTACCACCCAGTCTGTTGATGCACACTGCTCTTTCTCTTCAGACTTGCGTCGCCCGTCTCTGGCTTCGGTCTAGTATGTTGCATTACCTGAGACAGCGCTGGCTCTCACCCTTCGCTGCCTCGCCGTCTTTCGTTGCAGCCAGTCGGGTCCGACGCTTCCTCCTCTGCCCCGCTGGAAGGCCCCTCCCCTACACCTGTGCACGTCACATCGTGTTCTTTTGTTTCTGAGCATGCGTAGTCTTGCTCTAACGATTTTTTTTGGATGAAAACTGGACTAATTACACGAAAATCGAACGTTGTGTTCTCTTACGACAAAAAATTTTATAACCTGCACATTTAGTTCTTGTCGTTCCGAAAATTCAGAATCGGCTGTTGAAAGCACCGTACTAACGATCCAAAGATCTGCAGATCGTTCGTCGGACTAAAATTTACTTCTGATTTTCTGATCATGTGTACGGGCCTTATCTGTGATGAATGTGCTGGCTTCAGCCAACAGTCTACAATGCCTTACTTTTTCTTGTTCAATGGCTTTTATTGAAGATTTAACAAGTACATAAAAAGTAATGCAGATAAGTACATACACCCACACACCACAGTACATTTTCAATTCAAGGTCCACAGGATAAGTATAATAAGATACAAATAAAAAAAGGCCCTTGACAATATACCATATAATTGAAGAGATTATAGTGGGTCATAGAATTTAGCCCCTTCCTAGTCATGAGAGCTATAGCATAGTCCGAAGCAAGACAGTTTTGTATGTGTTTATTAATATATAGTAAGGAATGAACTGTAGAGGGCTGAAGCTAATTTCAAAGCACAGGTTATGAAAGCAGGAGAAGACAAAAAAGAAAGAGCAAAATAAGAGAGGGAGGCAAGGTATGTGGGCAAAGAGGTTTTGGGGGATATAAACAATACCCATCACCGGGGGTTAACCAACTACTCACCAGTCTCTATATCTGCCAAACTACAGGGTTAGGTTGGGAGTAAGCTATCCATAAGGACTAAGTTTACCTACTTGCCGTCTAGCATACACATACAGTATATACAAGTATCTGAAAAACTGAGTATACCCCTCACATTTTTGTAAATATTTTATTATACCTTTTCATGTGACAACACTGAAAAAATTACACTTTGCTACAATGTAAAGTAGTGAGTGTACAGTTTGTATGACAGTGTAAATTTGCTGTCCCCTCAAAATAACTCAACACACAGCCATTAATGTCTAAACCGCTGGCAACAAAAGTGAGTACATCCCTAAGTAAAAATGTCTAAATTGGGCCAAATTAGCCATTTTCCCTCCCCGGCGTCATGTTACTCATTAGTGTTACAAGGTCTCAGGTGTGAATGGGGAGCAGGTGTGTTAAATTGGGTGTTATCGTTCTCACTCTCTCATACTGGTCAGTGGAAGTTCAACATGCCACCTCATGGCAAAGAACTCTGAAGATCTGAAAAAAAGAATTGTTGCTCTACATAAAGATGGCCTGAGCTATAAGAAGATTACGAAGACCCTGAAAATGAGCTGAAGCATGGTGGCCAAGACCATACAGTGGTTTAACAGGACAGGTTCCATTTAGAACAGGCCTCGCCATGGTTGACCAAAGAAGTTGAGTGCAGTGCACGTGCTCAGCATCATATACAAATGTTGTATTTTGGAAATAGACGTATGAGTGCTGCCAGCATTGCTGGGGTTGAAGGGGTGGGGGGATAGCCTGTCAGTGCTCAGACCATACGCTGCACAATGCATCAAATTAGTCTGCATGGCTGTCATCCCAGAAGGAAGCCTCTTCTAAAGATGATGCACAAGAAATCCCGCAAACAGCTTGCTGAAGACAAGCAGACTAAGGACATGGATTACTTGAACCATGTCCTGTGTTCTGATGAGGCCAAGATAAATTTATTTGGTTCAGATGGTGTCAAGCGTGTGTGGCGGCAACCAGGTGAGGAGTACAAAGACAAGTGTGTCATGTCTTCAGTCAAGCATGGTGGTGGGAGTGTCATGGTCTGGGGCTGCATGAGTGCTGCTGGCACTAGGAAACTACAGTTCATTGTGGCAACTATGAATGCCAACATATACTGTGACATACTGAAGCAGAGTATGATCTCCTCCCTTTCGTCAGTATTCCAACATAACAACCCCAAACACACCTCCAAGATGACCACTGCCTTGCTAAAGAAGCTGAGGGTAAAGGTGATGGACTGGCCAAGCATTTCTCCAGACCTAAACCCTATTGAGCATCCATGGGGCATCCTCAAACGGAAGGTGGAGGAGCGCAAGGTCTCTAACATCCACCAGCTCCGTAATGTTGTCATGGAGGAGTGGAAGTGGACTCCAGTGACAACCTGTGAAGCTCTGATGAACTCCATGCCCAAGAGGGTTAAAGCAGAAGCAAACCCATCAATTTAACCAGTTCAAAAAACAGTTACATTTCCAGCACGTGCCAAATGTAACCCTCCCTTTGGTTGTGCTCTCAACCAGACTGTCAAACCATCCAATGGCTAGTGTCATAACTGATCACATGTGCAGCAACACGGCAGTTGCAGATTAAACAGAGGCCAAAATGCCAGCTTTCTTGGCTGAAAACGGTAGGAGGGTGTCACGGAACGTCCCTCACTCCACTTGAGTGCTTCCGTCATATACCACTTCTTCCCAGTCTGTATATAGATGTCAGATATTCCAAATGCTTCCAAGCACAAAACAAGGTGACACTTGCTTAGATGCTAACACAAACTGTTTTATTTAGAATCAAAATTACAAGACTTTATATGCCGTTAGAACCTCCTCTAACAATACAACTGTAACCTAATTAACATGAGCCAATTATCTAATCCTTTATACAGCCTAGGTGACTACGTCTCCTAGCTCATTGACTATTCAACACAAATTACCATAAACATCAACACAGGGTTAATTAGAACAAACAACAATGAGTTGAATACCCTTAGAACCTGTGGTAAGCCAGACTAAACTAATTTACATTAAACACATTATAGCTGACTTCAGACAGGTGAGTGGAGTTGATGACATTAGCATCTCCTCACAGTATGAGTCCTAACAGTATGACTCAGTCACTATTGCTACTATGGCAAATACAGGGTCCCCAGAGTCTGTGTGTCCTGGGGGACAAGGACCCGAAGCCAAAGTAACAACACCTCAAGGGTATCCCAAATGCCAGGGCCCATAATCTGTAGGCAAGAGGCTCACATTCAGTCCCCTCCAAAAGCCTCTATCCCCGGTGAGTCTGTCACATTTCTCCCCCATCAAAAGTTGACTAACAAGGTCCCAGACCTCCACCTGGTCTGGACATGCGTTAGTCAGGCAGAGTGAACTCACAAAGTCTGTCCGCATGATCTCCTTTCTTGGCTGCAAGGAATAGTTGACCTCAGTAGGTGTGAGGCAGAGGTCATTGACTCTCTGTCCGTCTGTCAGCGCTTCATCTGGGTGATGTTTACCATTCCATGGCTTGGCCTGTTGCTGGGCAGAGGGGCCCACTGTCCCAGTTCCCTGAAGCTGAGAAGAAACTGTAGGTGCTAGGCAGAGGCCAGCAGTGCTCTGCCCTGTTGCCAGCGATTCAGCTGGGAGTAGCATCTCCACTACATCAGCTTGTCGCTGGAGAGAGGGGCTGGCTCCCTGGAACTCCACAGTTGTTGCCGGTGCTGGGCAGAGGTTGATAGCACTCTGCCCTGTTGCCAGCACTTCTGCTGGGGACTCCGCATCCTCCGCTCCGGCTAACCGTTGGGGCAGGAGGCTGGCTTCCTCCACTCCCAAACTGTGTAGCTGCCATTGGGGAGGTGAGCCGGTTGCTTCCTTTTCCATTCCCTCATCTGGCTGCTGGGATGACATGTCTATGGTACTGTATCCCAGGTGCACAGATCTTTGCTGGGGAGGAAATTCCACTTCCTCCACCCTGGCCAACTGTTGGGGAGGGACAACACACACCTCCTCTCCCTTCTTCCCCTGTATCTGCTGCTGGGAAGTGATTGCCACCTTCTCACCCTGAGCCTCCGAAACTGCCACAGGTGTGGGGCAGAGGTCTTGGACCCTCTGTCCGGTTGCCAGCACTTCTGCTGGGGGTTTGCTAGGTGGTTCCTCCTCTACAGAAACTTCTATTAAATCCCCAGTCTCTGGAATTGGTAAAAGTGTGGGGCAGAGGTCTTGGACCCTCTGTTCAGTTACCAGATCTTCAGCTGGAGGCTCATCAGGTTGTTCTTCCTCAACAGAAAAGTCTATTAAATCCCCTACCTCTATAACTGGTGTCTGGGGATAGAGGTTCACCATCTCCTGTCCATGGAACCCAGAAGATGTTATCAGTGCTGGGCAGAGGTTAGCAGAGCTCTGCCCTGTGGTCAGCACTTCAGGTTTGGGGACGGCAATCTTCAGATTTTCCACTGCCGATTCTCTGGCATGCTGCTGAACGTGTTCTAGCAATTTCCTGTATGCCCTTTCCAGATGCTGTTCCTTCCTTAGCAAATGGTCCAGATCAGGTTTGAGCTCTGAGACCCCTGCAAAACCGAGCATAGCCTCTCTATATTCTCCCAGGTCCTCAAGGGCAGGTTCCCCTTCATCGCCAAACACAAAATGATCTATAAGGCTCTCCCACAGCAATCCAGGGCCGCCAAAGTCATATCCCTCCAGAGAGCATTCTGTTGTCTCCCCTAAATATCCCTGCTCTGCGTGCCATTGCAGAGCCCGATAATGGTTGTCCAGCTCTATCTCCTGCTGGACCAGCCTGTCCAACTCAGTCACCCATTGCTCCTGGGGCCGCTCTCCCAGGAATGCCATCCGCAATGCCCGTTGGTCACTGGCCCATTGCTCTTGGGTTGGAAAGCACTTGCCCTGTTTTATACCAGCGAGCTGGAGGGCTCCAATCCAGAGCTCCACCCGAATTTGCTGCCTAAGCTCCAGGTATTCATCCTCAGACACAGTCCTGGTGTATGTTGAAAGGATGATCCGCAGCAGCCCCGGGAACTCTGATGCCAGGTCCATATCTCCATTGGGGTGACTGAAGTCTGCTATCCTGATCTTGGATCCAGGTAGAGGTTTAGATTTCCCAGACTGCAGGAAGCTTTCCCGCTGCTTGCCACCAATGTCACGGAACGTCCCTCACTCTGCTTGAGTGCTTCCGTCATATACCACTTCTTCCCAGTCTGTATATAGATATCAGATATTCCAAATGCTTCCAAGCACAAAACAAGGCGACACTTGCTTAGATGCTAACACGAACTGTTTTATTTAGAATCAAAATTACAAGACTTTATATGCCATTGGAGCCTCCTCTAACAATACAACTGTAACCTAATTAACATGAGCCAATTATCTAATCCTTTATACAGCCTAGGTGACTACGTCTCCTAGCTCATTGACTATTCAACACAAATTACCATAAACATCAACACAGGGTTAATTAGAACAAACAACAATGAGTTGAATACCCTTAGAACCTGTGGTAAGCCAGACTAAACTCATTTACATTAAACACATTATAGCTGACATCAGACAGGTGAGTGGAGTTGATGACATTAGCATCTCCTCACAGTATTAGTCCCAACAGTATGACTCAGTCACTATTGCTACTATGGTAAATACAGGGTCCCCAGAGTCTGTGTGTCCTGGGGGACAAGGACCCGAAGCCAAAGTAACAACACCTCAAGGGTACCCCAAATGCCAGGGCCCATAATCTGTAGGCAAGAGGCTCACATTCAGTCCCCTCCAAAAGCCTCTATCCCGGGTGAGTCTGTCACAGAGGGTTAACTTCCACTTTAGGGCAGTGCTGGAAAATAATGGTGGGCACACAAAATATTGACACGTTGGGCCCAATCTGGACATTTTCACTGGGTATACAGTTTAGACATCAATGGCTGTGTGTCGAGTTATTTTGAGGGAACAGCAAATTTACACTATTATACAAGCTGTACGCTCACTACTTTACATTGTAGCATAGTGTGATTTCTTCAGTGTTGTCACAAAAGATATAATAAAATATTTACAAAAATGTGAAGGGTCTACTCACTTTTGTTAGATACTGTACATCCTGGTCAGATTGTGGGTATACCAGGATTACGGCTGCAGCTTCAGCCAACCAATTTTGCCACAGCATGTGGAACATTTGATTTGGTCAATTTAATAGGGTTCTTTGGGCTCTTTTTAATGCCTCAATATTTCACTGGCCAATAGTAGATGGTGGAAAGTACAAGCCAAAGATCTGTCACCAATTTCCTTGGTATTGGTTTCAGCAGCTAAAAGAAACTTGTCATTAAAGGAACATAGAGGGTGCTATTTCCTACTCCCTTAGTTGCTAATCCTCTTGCTTCAACATTCTGAGGAAGTGACTTGGAACACATATGCAGATAAGTAAGTGACTCGAAGGAAATAAAAAAGAAGGTCGTTGTAACAGCCAAGCAGGTAACATTTTCAGAAAGATGTTGGCAATCGCAGTCCAGATGTTTCTCTTGTGAAAAGTTTACTTTAAAAGCAGAATGTAGAAGAGAAAATCTTACTGAGACCTAATCAGACCATATACCCGACTAATCAGGAGCCTATAAATAAAGAACTTAGGGCTGCAAATTAACCCCTACATGCCAACCTAATACAAATATGTGGCCCCACTGGACTGGGCTTTTTTCCATGGGGCTGCATATTTGTGTATCTCCCTTCGTGCTGGAAGCGCCGCACAGTGCACTCCCAGCACAGAGACCGGGGTCTAAAGGAGAGCCCTGGGCCCCGTATTATCGCTCAGGCCCTGGGTGACCTGATCACTGTGATAGCCTCTGTTTGGCTATCACAGTGATCAGTCACTGTGAAGCTCGCCCCTATGTTTTTTCTCTGTGTATGAAGGAGAGATACATACGTCAGTGCCAGGGTTAGTGTTTTTGTCAAGGTCAGGGTCAGTATTTTTTTTGGACAGGATTTTTTTTTTAAATAAGTGTCAGTGTGTTTTAGGTAGGATAAAGAAAAGTAAAATGCACATTATTGTTTTCGGGCAGTACTACAGGTACAAACAACAACTAACATACACATATGTGGTATCGCTGTGATCATCAAGAGCAGGAGAATTAAATTTGGTTTTTTCTTTGGTGGTAGGTTATGGTGGTAGCAAGAAATATACAGCTACATTTTAAAAAAAAGTTTTTTTTTTTTTTTCACTATTTTGGGCCAGTTTTTTTGATAGTGATAATAATTAAAAAAAACCCCAAAAGACAGGAGATATCTATTACCATTTACCACCACGTGAATGCCCAATTTGTCTTGAAAAAATGCAGTATAATCCACCTGGATACACAAAGTAGTTGTGATGATATGTACAGTTTTACTAACACACGTCAAAGTTGCAAAATTGTGCTTAGGCATTAAGATTTGTTTTACCCTTAGGCGCAAAGGGGTTAACTGATGTAGGAAGTCTTGTCACAGCTCTCAGTAGCCCCCTGCATTCTTCCACTATTCACATGCTGCTAAATTTACATACAAATACATAGAGATGACAAACCAGACATGGCAAACATAGAAGGAAAATATAAGAACAAATTGCATGTTTTGTGCAGTAGCGTTGCCCCTCTCAGCCTTTTGCTGTAGGCACCGAAATGCAAAAGTGACCCTAGTCACCTGTCTATTTATTTGGTAATGTTGACATTTCCATTTAATTTATTCCAAGTCTAAGGGGTAACATGAAGCTATGTGTACTTACATAAGGGGATAATTTTGTGCATCGCTTGTAGGATGAATGTTCTTCTGTTCTGGTCAATGTATTTCCAAAGTATTTTAATATACATTTGCTAGCAAGCCAACCAGAAACTCATTAATATTAATCAGTATTATTAATGCTAATTTAATCTCCACATCATTTCATATCTTGTTCTCGAATATAATAATAAAATGGGAAACAATGTTCTAGCATTTCCTGTGTTCTGCTTGGTTTAACACCTACAGATGAGCTATTAGGTTTAATTTTAGGCACAGTAAACTTTAGACTTTGAAGTGATTGTAAAGTCTTGTTTAAAAAAAAAAAAAAAAAAAAAAAAAAATGTTATACTTACCTGCCCTGTGCACAGGGCCGCCTGGATGCTCCTCTTCTCGGGTCCCTCTTCACTGCTCCTGGCCCCTCTCTCCTATCGAGTGCCCCCACAGCAAGCAGCGTGCTATGGGGGGCACCCTAGCCGAGCTGCAGCTCCGTGTGTCCATTTAGACACAGAGCTGCTGTTTAGCCTCGCCCCCTTTCTCTCCTGATTGGCTGACTTTGATTAAAAGCTGCAGGAGCCAATGGTGCTACTGCTGTGTCTCAACCACAAGAGACGGCTTAGGGACTTGTGGACATCACTGGATAGAGATGGGGCTCAGGTAAGTATTAGGGGGGCTGGGGCAGCTGCTACACACAGAAGGCTTGTTATTTTAATGCATTAAGATAAAAAAAAAACTTCTGCCTTTACAACTCCTTTAAGTCCCCAGCCAGCAGCTGTGTTGGCTCCAGGATGTCAAGTCTGCTTCTGAAAAGTGATATTATATATAGATAGAATGAAGTGGTAGCTGTAATAGTAATATTTTGGTAAGAATTTTATACTCTGATAGCCCCCTTTTGGAGGGGGGGGGGGGGGGTGTTATGAGAAATGGCTCTCCTCCCAGGATATTGCACTAAGTCTGTAGGTAAATAGGGGAACCAGAATCTTCGCTAAGTGGAAGAGTGGATTTGATAATAAAATTGGCAGTGACAGAGGGGATACCCTTACTGGGAAATTAATCAGTAATCTAATCAAACTAATTGGAAGCAGAAGTACTACTGCAACCTACATATAACATTAATTAAAAGCATATGAATGCACATCAGTAAAAAATATTACAAGCTTTTATACATATAGCAGTACCCCTTGATTAGTGAGGGCTGCTAATAGACTTCATTACGTCTGACACCCTGGGTTTTGCCATCTTTCCAACTGTTGTAGTAAACAGAGACTCACACAGTATTAAAGAAACAGTTAAAGTGATTGTAAGGCTTCGTTTTTTTATTTTTTTAAAATAACAAACACTGTGCAGGTTGTTTTACACAGAGTGGCCCCGATCCTCGACTTCTGGGGTCCCCCGGCGGCGCTGGTAGCTCTAGAAGTGCTCTCCTAGGGGGTTACCTTGCGGGTGCGCTCCTGAGTCTAGCATTCGGCTTCCATAGATGCCGAATGTAGGACTCGGCCCCCCCCCCCCGCGTCATTAGATTTGATTGACAGCAGCGGGAGCCAATGGCTGCGCTGCTATCAATCTATACCATTAAGAGCTGAGACAACGGGGAGAGGGGAAAAGCACATCTCCGGGGGAATACAGGACTCAGGTGTGTAAAATGGGGGGGCTGGGGGGCCAGTCAGTGACAGAAGTTTTTTCCCCTTAGTGCATAGGATGCATTAAGGTGAAAAAACATGGGGGTTTACAACCCTTATAAAGTACTGTATGTTTACTGTATTATTGAGAACACAAAATAGGTATATCAACTTTGATAGTGAGCAAGAAAACTCTCTTACACACAGTTATTTTATCTAACTTATCAATAAAATGGAGCAAAGTTCCTTCAGTTGCGAATGAACGCAAACATTAACCCAATCACAGACAGGTTAACAGGAGGGTAGACAACTGGCACTATATTTTCTGTGTCAGGTTTCTCCCTTCTGCCTCCTCAACTCACTGGCCATAAAATCCTGCACAATATAAAGAACAATATACAGACTATTGTATTCAAATAGGCTGGTTCCATCTATATGGAGTCCAATGCAATTAAGGCAAATGAGGGAAAAAGAGGGTAAAGGGTATTCCTTGAAATCCAGATATCTTCAGCTAGCCTCTTTGTGTTGCAACTAAAGTAATCCTTGATGACAGGGTGTAGCAAATTTGGCTGAACCTTGGTTTATCCTTGTTGTATGGTAACTTCTTTCTTTTATCATCCTAAAAATGTTATCCAATATAGCTGTTAGAATCAATAATGTGAACTGAGCATAGATGTCTGCTTTCAGTGTTCGTTATTATGCCCTGTACACACGACCGGACTTTCCAACAGACTAGGTCTGACGGGCTTCCCGACGGACTTTTGGCGGACTTCCAACGGACCTTCCAAAAGAACGGACTCCCGCACACACGACTGGACTTTCCGGCAGAATAGGTCCGACGGTCTTCCCGAATGACTTTCGACGGAGTTACGGCGGACTTCCGAACGAACGGACTTGCCCACACACGGACTAAAGTCCGTTCATTTTGAAATTTGATTAGGTACGAAGGGACTAGAAAAGGAAGTCAATCTCGTCACTTTTATCGGCGAGATTAACACCTTGCGAGCCCCGTTGCAGAGCATACCAGGCCCTCAGGTCTGGTATGGATTTTAAGGGGAACCCCCTCTGCTGAAAAAACAGCGTGGGGGTCCTCCCAAAATCCATACTAGACCCCAAAGCACCTTGTCCCCATGTTGATGAGGACAAGGGCCTCTTCCCGACAACCCTGGCAGTTGGTTGTCAGGGTCCCCGCCCTATGTGAATGAGTATGGGGTACATCGTACCCCTACCCATTCACCTGGGAAAAAAGTGTCAATAAAAAAACACACTAGACAGGTTTTTAAATTAATTTATTAGGCAGCTCCGGGGGGTCTTCCAACTTCAGGGGTCTATTCCGACTTCTCCAACCTCTTCTCCCGGTGTCCGGTTCTTCTCCTGCTCTCCGGCCTCTTCTCCAGTTCTTCTCCCGCTCTCCGGTTCTTCTGCCGGGCACCTTCGTTATCTTCTGCTCTTTTGCCGCTCTCTTGCTAGCGGTGGCCCGGTCTTCTCCATCGTTTTCTTCTCTCTTCTCTTCTTCCGATGTTGATACGACGCTCTCTCCCGCTGTAATGCTGTGATCACGGTGCGCAACGACTTATATAGGCATGGGGCGTGGTCACCGGGTGGGCAGTCCCGGGCATGCTCCGGGACTGTGACGTCATAAGAGGCGGGGTCACCGGGTGACATCGGGAAGAGGCCCTTGTCCTCATCAGCATGGGGACAGGTGCTTTGGGGTGGGGGGGCCGCAGGGCGCCCCCTTCCCCAAAGCATCCACCCCCCATGTTGAGGGCATGCGGCCTGGTACGGTTCAGGAGGGGGGACGCTCGCTCGTCCCCACCCCCTTTCCTGACCAGCCGGGCTGCGTGCTCGAATAAGGGTCTGGTATGGATTTTGGGGGGACATTGTTGCCTCTTTCTCGCGCTCGCTGCAATAGGAAAATGTGTTTTTCCTATTGCAGCGAGCACGAGATGTATAGTACCCTGTCGCTGGAAACATTCTCGCGGGCAGGTGCTGTAGCTGCCTTTGCATCGTATTTGGTCCGTCGGATCAACATACAGACGAACGGGCTTCCCGATAGGAACTGGGTCTGGGGGAGTTCCGGGGGGAAGATTTGAAACATGTTTCAAATCTAAAGTCCGTCAGATTTTCGACTGAAAAGGTCCGTCGGAAGTCCGATAAAGCCCACACACGGTCGGATTGTGCGACGGATTTGGTCCGTCGGACCAGTCTGGTCAAAAATTCCGCTCGTGTGTACAGGGCATTACACAAAACCTAACTTCTGTGGGAGTACAAGTACCACCAGCTGAACTGTTGTGAATGATGTCTGAAAGCAGTGTTTTTTACTATAACATGGGCTATGCCTGCTCACCACTCCGGAACTCAGATGAAGTTGGCAACGATGCAGATGATGAGAAGACTTTAACAGAAACTCTCTCTCTGTATCCTGGCTCTGAGTAATGGCACCTGCCGCGCCACGCTGCAGCCCACTGGGATCTGAATTGCAGGCATCTCTGGATGGCACGGAACACCCTCCGGTCCGCTGCAAGGAAGAATAGATGCCACTAACAGCCTCCTCAACACTGGCCTATGTCTATTTATGGAGTGGTCTCAGCCCCCTGCCAGCCCACTGCTGAAGATTGGTCTAGGCCCCATAAATATTGAAGGCAGCTCCTCCTAATCTCTACCCTCTATTTCTAGAAGATTCTCTCCAACCTTCTAGACCAGGGGGAGGCACTAGAAATCTGCCAGGATGAGTCATCCAGACCTGAACGTTAATGAACCATGACCCAGATTCCATGGCTCAGGCTTAGCCCTGAGCCAAACTATATTTTTTCCTACTCTAACTTCTAGCACATACTAGAGGGTGCTACACTACATCAAAAGCTTTCTGCTGGGACACCTTGCTTTTTCAATTCACCTTTGCTGGTCACCACTGCACAGCAACATCTTTTGGCCCCTTCATAGCTAGCTGAAGATTCTGGACACCCTTATTTCAAGGACTACCCCCCAGACAAAGGAATCAGCCTACAACACCTGTTTATCTTAAAGGGGAACTCGTACTCAGGTTTTTCATGTTTTGTTTTTTGTTATTTCTCTCCACCCGTGGCATCAGGGCTTTGAGGGAGCTGATGGGAAAAAAAAGTATTTTGTTCCCCTTCTTGTACCTGTACACAGTATTTGTAGCTGCTGACTTTTCATTTTTTGGTGGGGGGGGGCTGGAGCTCCGCTTTAAGACCACTTCTTCCACACACAAGGACCTTCTCTGTAGTATGCTGCCAGAGGGCAGGCATTTTTTTTTAAATGAAGCTGCATTTTAAAGAAAATCAATTGAAAGACTTTGAACCCCTTTTATTTTTAAGTACTTGAAATTTACTTAGCTGATTTAATCTACAAGTACAATTGGACTTGTGTCTATGTGCCTCTCAGAGCTCATTTTGAAATGAAAAATGGCTGCAAAAATATATAGAGCTACTTTAAATCTAAGCATCTACTAGGGGAAAACAGAAGCTGTGATTTCTGACCTCCTGAAAATGCGAGTTGCCTAGCTGTCTATGATCCTAACACTTTCTGAATCAAGGACTAGGAACAAGAAAGCAAAAAACAAAGACAAAACTCCCGAACTGCATACCTGTTCTGGATCCAGTGGTGGCTGGTGAAGTTTTAGGATGGGGGCGCCAGACCCTGCCCTTCCTTTTTGACCCCCCCACTTCTCATAAGCTCCACCCCTTATAGAATCCACCCACTCACAGATCAGGGTATATAGCTCAGCATGACAGATCAGGGTATATAGCTCAGCATGACACAGATCAGGGTATATAGCTCAGCATGATACAGATCAGGGTATAATGTTCAGTAGGGCAGCCGGGGGCTTGCAGCACTGACAGCTCCCCCCCGCCACCACCGTAGTATGGCTCGCGGCACCCTGAGGGCATCCTCCCGGCACTTACCGGACTGTGGTGTCCTCTCTTCTGAGTCCTGTGTCTCCTCCAGAGTGCAGGCAGCAGCGGCGGCGGAGGTGTCCGTTCCTCCAGCCCATGTCTCCTCTGCTCCTCTGCATGTTTCCTCTTCCTAAGCACTAGACATCCAATAGGATCGCATGGCGCTTTGGCCAATCGGGAAACAGGTTTTACAACCTGCCTCCTTATTGGCGGGGAGGAACTTTAGTGTGAAAATAGAGAAAGTTCATTCGCTATCATCACACAATTGGGTGGGATCGGGGCGCACTCTCTGCGCCCCAAGCCCACCCTTTTTTTGAAGCCTATTAGAGCCCCTGGTATTCTTTCATTTCTGAGCATGCGTAGTCTTGCTCTTACGATTTTTTTTTTATGAAAACCGTACTAATGAAACGAAAATCGGATGTTGAGTTCACATCCAACAAAAATTTTATAGTCTGCACATCCAGCTTTTGTCTGACGAAAAAGTGAAATTGGCTGTCGAAAGCACCGTACCAATGATCTGAAAATCGACAGATTTTTCCTTCCAATTTTCATATCGCGTGTATGGGCCTTAAGGCAGGACATAGATTATGCAAATTTTTTTCCTTCCACCTTGATTCCCACATGAAAACAGTCAGTGTTGATGGAGGAATTCCTCTTGCAGCGCTATGGTGTTCAGCTAGCAGGGAGCATGGGGAGCCTTCCCTGTCAGCAGAACACAATGATTAGTGTTTCTGGCTATAGCCGCTGGTACTAATCGTTCTGGGAAAAATCTGACGGGCTGGTTGTACACAAGTTGATCGATAGACATGTGTACAACCAGGGTGCCCATACATAGATTGATCCCTGCTGAACCAGCCAAACTTCAATCCATGTATGGCCATCTTAAGTCACCTATAATTTAAAAAAGGGTGCTGGCTTTGGTGGGGAGCTGTGCCAGTTTAAGTCTGATGCATGGGTAGTGGATTTTTACCTTTCCAACTAACAATGGTATCTGTTTACTCACCTCAGTGGGCTGTGTTCAGATGATAACTGTCCTCAACTGATAATTAGGATAGGCCTTAATGTTACTTGAAGCCTTGAAGTTGAGTGTTTTTGTCATATCAATTTATATATGCTGAAAACTTTTTTTAAAAAAAGCTGTGGCCTTGCTGTTCCCTCTAATAGTTGTAGTGTTTTTTTTTATTAAAGCATGAAGGGGAATGTTTTTTAACTTATGTATTTTGTATGCCTATGCTTCTTGGGTGTCGAGATCTGTTACCCTAACCAGTGTACCTGACTTGTATTCCTGGACCTTTGTACCTTTGTTTGTATCAGATTTATTGCTGAACTATAGTCATCTAGAAAACGGCATGTAATGCAATTGGATTTCTGTTTCTTCTAAAAATTCCCAATTTAATTAAGTCAGTTTCGGCTTAAAAAATGTCTTCTACCATGCGGGCTAGCTGTAGAAATTTAAAACCCTAGTGTAAGGGAGGGATTCACAAAAACATATTACACCTGCTCAGTAATGCCCACTACATGGTCTGTGGATTAGTGATGGGGGCATGTGGGAGGCTGGGGTGGTTACAGATTAGCTTTATAAATATATTACTTTAATGAATATATTTTCCTTGGAGTAATTAACTGTGCTTTGACATATAATGTAAACATTAGGGAAACAAAATTGGCTCCAGTTTCAGTGCTCTGAGTGTGCTGTGGGCAAAGCAGACTGCACTTCCAATATTAATACATAATAGCTGACATTTGCCTGGCTTAAAAATAATTACTTTATAAAAAACGCATCTTAATGTCAGAAGTGTTTCAAATAAGAAAATGTGTGGTAGTGGAGAAGAAACTGTACGAGACCTTGAGAGGCAATGTGTAGCCAAAAACATTTATGCTTGTCTCCCAAATGAGTCTCAGTGCCTGAATTATACCCGTAAAGTCATGCAATAAAGTTGATCGGTATTTCATTAGCATCTCAGGTTTGAGTCTAAGCTTCAAAGTAGCAATAAATATGCAACATCTTCCTGAAATATAACAGGAACAAGAAACTCTCTGTACTATAATGAGACAAAGGGGGTTATTTACTAAAGGAAAATCCACTTTGCAGTGAAAGTGCACTTGGAGGTGCAGTCGCTGTAGATCCGAGGGGCCATGCAAGGAAAATAAAAAACAGCATTTTAGCTTGCACATGATTGTATGATAAAATCAGCAGAGCTTCCACTCATTTCAGACCTACCCCTTAGATTTAGAGCGACTGCACTTCCAAGTGCGCTTTCAGTGCGCTTTCAAGTACACTTGCAAAGTGGATTTGCCTTTCGTAAATAACCCCCAAAGCCTGGCTTTGTATTTTAAGGTTAGTCTTGAAAGTATTGATACAATTTATTTCCACTGATTTGCAAACAGAAAATGGCCATCGTTATTTTTTCTTTCATGTTGAGGATTGTGCTACTCCATCTCATGGGCTTTTAGATATAGCCAGGTTGTTTACTCGTTCATCTGTATAAAATTTCGGGTCCTTTCACACTGGGGCGGGGGCGTTGTCGGTATGCGGCCGCTAGCGGGGCGGTTTTACCCCCCTGCTAGCGGCCGAGAAAGGGTTAAAACCACCGCAAAGCGCCTCTGCAGAGGCGCTTTGCCGGTGGTATAGCCGCGCCGTCCCATTGATTTCAATGGGCAGGAGCGGTAAAGGAGCGGTATACACTCTGCTCCTTCACCACTCCGAAGATGCTGCTGGCAGAACTTTTTTTTACCATCCTGCCAGCGCATCGCTCCAGTGTGAAAGCCCTCGGGGCTTTCACACTGAAATTAAAGCAGCGGCTGTTTTGGGTCAGTTTGCAGGCGCTATTAGCGCAATAGCGCCTGCAATCCGCCCCAGTGTGAAAGGACCCTTAGGAAAGGGGAAACATATAGTCAAAAGAAATATAAATATTTTTAAAGTGTATGTATAGCCCAAATTTTTATTAATAGGTTTTAATAATACATTAATCTATCTTTGTATAAGTATACTATAGATTGGCATTCAGAGAGTTATAGGAAGGGGCAGCTCTGTTAGTTGATCAAGCTTTAAGGCTCCATTCACACTTGTACGACTCCAAAATTGCGCAGACTTTGGAGTGCAACTTTCATGCAACTTTAGATAGATGCAACTTGGATACAACTTTGGCTTTAACCAGAGATGATGGACAACTCTTGCACACAAGTCGCATTGTATTACATTCAGGTACGACTTCATGCAACTTCTGAGGGTTAACATTGAAGCCTATGGCTCTCAAGTTGCATGAAATTGGACCAAAGTAGTGCATGAACTACTTTGAAGTTGCTGCAACTTTAAAGTGGATGTAAACCCTCTCCTATACTCAATGAAGTGAACAGCCTCTAATGATACACAGAGATGAATCAAATCTCCCTACATAGGTTTTACATCTATATCTCCTGTCTTCCCCTTTCTATATTCTTTAGAATTTTATGTGTTAGAGATTTTCTCTTCCTGTTCAGCACTGGGAGTGTAATCTTGGCATACAGCCAAGACAGCTGATTGGAGGAAAGGCACACACCCCCTCTCCTCATAGGTAGAGACTCAGAGCTCTGCTGTGAACTTAGCAGCTTTGTTCTAATCTATTTATAGCAACCCCCCACAACACAAACTTCAGGCTGCTTTTATCTCCTGTGTCTGAGAACTTGTCAGAAGTTATCAGGCTGATAACAGAGCTACGGAACAGAGGAAACACACAGGACTCAGTGCTTTGAAGAGAGATAAGAAAACACTACAGATATATGTGCCCAGCTCAAATGTCATGAATCAGGTTTACATCAACCTTAAGTCACGCATATATGAATGGTTATCATTGGAGAACATGGGGAAGGGCTTGTCATGCAACTTTGATGTTCATAAGTCGCACAAGTGTGAATGGTGCCTAATATAATGTAAAAAAATGATGATTGCAGTACAGATTAGAGAAGCCTTTCTCAACCTTTTTATTATGGTGGAACCCTTGAAATGGTTTTCAGGTCTCAGGGAACCCTCACTAAAAATATTAGGCTCACAGCTTATGATACATTAGCATGATTGGCAGGTTGTAGAGACTTTTAAATAAAAGAGCAAAGGCTGGAATTCACTTTATACACATGCAATTAACAAATAATAATAATAATTAGAAAAGATACATAGGCAGTGAGAATTGTAGTCACTTCTTACATTAGTGGTCAGGATAGAAGTGACCCCTTACATTGGTGGCTTGTGTAGAAGTGACCCCTTACATTGGTGGCTTGTGTAGAAGTGACCCCTTACATTGGTGGCTTGTGTAGAAGTGACCCCTTACATTAGTGGCCAGTGTAGAAGTAAATCCTTACATTGGTGGTCAGGATAGAAATGAACCCTTATTTTGATGGTCAATGTACAAGGTACCCCTTACATTGGCGGTCAGTGTAGAAGAGATCGCTTACATTAACAGTTAGTGTAGAAGTGACCCCATACATTGGTAATCATTGTAGAAATGACCCCTACATTGGTGATCAGTGTAAAAATGACCCCTTACATTTGGATCAGTGTAGAAGTGACCCTTTACATTGAAGGTCAGTGTACAAGTGACCCCTTACATTGGAAGTCAGTGTAGAGGAGATCCCTTACATTAATGGTCAGTGTAGTAGTGATCCCTTACATAGGTGATCAGCGTAGAAGTGACCTCTTACATTGGTTGTCAGTGTAGAAATGACCCCTTAGATTGGTGATCAGTGTAGAAGTGACCCCTTACATTGGTGGTTAGTGTAGAATTGACCCCATACATTGGTGGTCAGTGTTGGTCAGTGTAGACGTGACCCCTTATGATGTTGGTCGGTATAGAAGTGAACCCTTACATTGGTGGTTAGTGTAGAAGCGAACCCTTACATTGGTGGTCAGTGTAGTCAGGCGATCAATTTGCCACTGATTTCTTCTCAAGGAATCTCTAGCAATCTTTGGGGGAACCTCAGGGTTGAGAAAGGCTGGTCAATATAGTTGACCAAACTGTATAGCTTTGCCTTCAATGAAAACATAAGTTAAATGGTCAGTGTCTGGCATAAGAGTTTGCATACCTCCCAACTGTCCTGGGACTGTCTCAGAATTTTAACAACATCCCATTGTTCTGGGCTGTGTCCTAGATCCAAGTGTTATAATGCTCATTCGGCTCTGCATATACTGCTGGCTGGAGTGATCTCCTGCTCGATCGTATGTGACCATAGTTCTGGCAATTACATCACTGCACAGGCAGTGGTGCTGGACACAGATCATGAAAAAAGTATATATTCTCTGTATCTCCTACTGACTGCCAATGCTTTTTGGGGGTGGGGGAAAAATAACACTTATCAATAATTCTTTTGAGGGGAGGAAGGGGGGAGAAATACCACTGACCACCAATGCCTTTGAGGGGATGGAGGAGAAATATCACTGACCACCAAGCCTTTTGGGAGAGAGGGGTTTGAAATACCACTGACCATTGATGCTTTTCAAGGGGGAACCACCACTGACCACAAATGCTTTTGAGGGGAGGAGGTAAACTATCACTGACCACCAATGCTTTTAAAGGGGAAAGAGGGAAAAAAACACCGACCACCAATGTTTTTCAAGGGCAGAAGGAGGGGAATGCACCATTGGCTACCGATGCTTTTAAAGGGTATGAGGACCTTAATGTAGAAATTAACAAAACAACATGACCAGACAGGGAATTCGCAAAGCACAAATGGTTTTATTGATATCAGCATCAGCTGGGAGCAAGTCCAGACTTGCTAAAATAAAAAGGGCACGCAGGCCATTTTTAAAACAAAGTTTCTCCATAGAATTGAATGTTGTACAATATGATTGTATGTCAAAACATAGGTCAATGTAATTAACATACACAAACAAACCCCAAAAAAACGGAATGTCTACACCTGGAGACAGGGATGTTTGGAACTGTCTGTGAACTCTGCCCTATTGAACTTTTCCCCAGTAAACTTATATATCATATATATCACCTATATCATATTTTAACAAAAACAATTGTAGCACTAACCCCCAAAGGAGCTGCTGAGTTAAATCGGGCTGTTACCGTCACTTTTTTTACCTTTAGTTTCACCAATACCAGAACTTAGAGTCCATGTTGAGCTTTGTCTGTGACAATGTAGGCACCAGTCACTTTAGTACTTTTTCAATGCTTTAATAGAAAGTAACTTGAAGAAGTAGCAGGAAAGAGGTAGAAGAAGAGTTGCAGGGGGGTTCAAATACCTTTTCTTTAAATCACTGAGGACTTTAAATCTCGGGGACGAATATACCTTCAGTCCAAGATTAAATCTTTGCCCACCCGGATAGGTTTCTCTCACTGACCTAGCAGCCGGAGCGTAGCAGAAACAAAAAGAACAGCAAACACAGTACCAGAACCTTTAAGCCGACCCGACAGTACTTGTGCGATGGATTAGGTTAAGATGCATCCTCCAATTCAGTCACCAGGCCCCTCCTGAGATACCAGCATTCCGCTCGGTCCTCTCCAAAGACGGGTCCTCCCCTGGGTCTTCTCAATTGTCCGGCTTCTTCCCGCAGGACAGACAGCACAGGATCATCTCCGTAGTAGTAGGCCCCAGACAGGCTTCTGGGCCCATTTGCACGGCTGCAGCAACGCAACCCTCCAGCCAGGAGGTCCACGAGGTAGAACTCCCCATCATATACACAAAGGCATGCTTCCATCCCAGGTTCATATATAAAAGAAAAAGAGAGGGGCAAGTGGGACTTTAAATGAAGCATGTCAATTGAAAGTATAATAATAATGAATACATGTGAGTAGGTAAAATGATTGGATTTAATTTATAGTCAAGTCCATGATTTTGATGCATACAGTACCAATAAAGTAGTATAGATACAGACATAGTCGCATGAATTGATATATAAGCATATTTAGCAGTAACAATCATTGAAGACTCAGTAGTGTAAAACAAATCAATGGACATACATATATGCAATTCATAACAGAAATACATGAATTAAAATCGCCAATCAAAATCACAAAATCGCATGAAATGAGAAAACTCGATAAAAAATTGATAAATGTCAGGGATATGATTTAGGCTTGATAGGGCATCCTTAGTTTGCGAACACATTCCATTTTCTTCAATTTTCTGCAGATTTTCTCATTTACAACTCATTGACCAGTATATTGAGGGCTCAGGAATCAGTTGGCTGTGGTTTCTCCTGGCCCACCCTCCAATCACTTTGGGAGGATGGTCGGTGCCCTGCCTCAACCCCGGTTGAGACGGTTATATCTCACACCCTAACAGATCCCATTGCTGGCGACTCTCCTTGACTTTTGGGCTATTTTGTAAGTAGCTTCTCTATTCAAAGTAGACAATGGACATTTCTGATACGATTTTCTCTATTAGCTGGAGGTTCCACATGTATCAATATTTATGATATTCCTTTGTTTTTCTCAGTTAAATTATGCATCCCACCCCTGATGACTGGCAAGAAGCCAAGAAACGCGTCGGGTTCGCAAACTAAGGATGCCCTATCAAGCCTAAATCATATCCCTGACATTTATCAATTTTTTATCGAGTTTTCTCATTTCATGCGATTTTGTGATTTTGATTGGCGATTTTAATTCATGTATTTCTGTTATGAATTGCATATATGTATGTCCATTGATTTGTTTTACACTACTGAGTCTTCAATGATTGTTACTGCTAAATATGCTTATATATCAATTCATGCGACTATGTCTGTATCTATACTACTTTATTGGTACTGTATGCATCAAAATCATGGACTTGACTATAAATTAAATCCAATCATTTTACCTACTCACATGTATTCATTATTATTATACTTTCAATTGACATGCTTCATTTAAAGTCCCACTTGCCCCTCTCTTTTTCTTCCCCATCATATACCTTTAGGCCAGGAGGGCCGGCAGGTGAAAGAGAAAGAAAAATGGCGTCTGCCTCTTAAGTACCTTCTCCCAGAATGCACAGCAACGGACCACCTCTGCCTAGTAGCCTTTGTGAAAGAAGAGCACTCAATATACTTCAGCTTGTTGCTTTCCAACACTGACCTATGGTGATAACGACACCTACAGGCAACAGCAACAGTGCGGAACTGCACGCAACACAGCCAATGCTGGAACAGAGGCTAATTTAGCCATAGATTACATTTGAACTATATACAGAACAGATGACCCACTAAATTTACATATAAGCGGTAGATTAGAAATCTACCAGCGCTACATACCCCCCCCACTAGAATAGACGTTGTCCTCGACGTCTGCCAAAAATATGACTCTCAAGCCTGAGAGTAGGTATTTGAACCAAAAAAAAACTTGGATAGGGAAGAAGAAAGGCAGTAGAGAAATATTACAGTTTCAAACATTAATACAACAACATATCCACATTAGTCATGTTACAAAAACCGCTCTATCTATCTAACTGTAGCCACCTCTAACAGCTTGATAGGAGATCCGGGTCTTTCCTGAAAAACAAAATTAAACACACAAAATATACATTAGCATCACTAATCAATTGGGAGCAAAGCCTCACTCCCAAAAGAATGACACTTTCCCCCGCACACATTTTTTTTTTCAAGGTGAACTAAAAGTAACTTAAAAGTCCATCCCTAGCTATTTAGCAGAAGAAATCCAGTGTAGCAAAGAGTCTTTGGATATAGAAGGGCTGAGATAAATGAGGTCTCTTGATCGCAAAGTTCTCTAAACCCTAACACTATCTGGCTATATACCCCAAAGTTCTCTTTTCTTTAGCAGAACAGAAGACAACAGTCTCTTTTGCATTATCACCAATAAAACCGGGGTGGTGATAAAATAAACAATGTCATCTTTTCCGGGTCTGCAAATGACCACTTTGTCAGCATAGATGTGCCGACCATAATTCCAGTGCAACAGACACCCATTAAAATGTTCATCCATGGCAGCAGAATACCCAGCTTTCCGGAAAGGCTTTGGTACAGACAAATAGTCCTAAACAGCTTCACGGTACCACTGCTCTCGATTAGCCTCAATTTCCTGCATAACTTCTTGAGTAACATAAGGAAATTCCAGACCATACTCTGTGGCAACTTGTTTAGTGAGCACTCTCTGCAATCGGGCAAGTCTAGGTAAAGTTCTGTTTTTTCCCTGACCAGGAGGCACACAAGAATTTGGCGATTTGCGCACCATAGATCCGATGGGTATCGGCTCAGACTCAAACGAACTAGTAACTTTAGACAATGTCTCTGTAATAGTACTGTGCGGCTCCACACATGGTGATGTCTTCCCAGAACCCATGGTTATCCATTCTGAAAAGGTAAAAGTAGAAGCCACATCTTCACCTTGGGCCCACAATAGTTCCTGTGACATTGTCTCGAACAAATCATCATCACGGGAGAGATCTGACAAAGAATCTATCTCCGAATCTCTCAACTCTTCTGCTGGCAAATATTTACAAAGAGTCCCAGATATGTTCCCCTTTGATCTCTCACCCGTTCCTGTCATGGACTTCTCCAGATCCATGTACTCCTCCGACTCTGGTTCGGGTAGTCTCTGGGGTAGGCCTCGACTGCGGCCGTGAGAAGCCTTCACATATCCCACCTTCCTCGGGACAGGTGCAGCGGGAATAGGTGTAGTGGAAGTAGAAACAAAAGTGATGTCCACTGATGAAGCAGTAACAGCGACATCTCCCTCAGGAACACTCACAGTAGCAGATGAGACTAAGGCCTGTTGCTCTCCAGCAGTAATGGCAGTAATTTCCACCGTAGCGATCCCTGTAGCCCAGTCCACTCGGTAAGCACGGGGCAACATTGTAGGTTTCTCCAGTGTGAATAAGTATTCTCTGCACTGCAAACATCGGACAAATGGACGGAGATGTATGGCCAGTCCTTCACACTTGTGGCAAAGCATGCCCGGCCCTTTAATATCTCCAACGGTATATAGTACGAACCGCCCCTGCGGCTTCAAACGAATGCCGGTATCCGTCAGCAGGGTTCCGGTTAGCATAGTACCCACAGCGGTACTTGTAGGGAACATCTTGGACCCCATAGTTGACGGTATCAATGGAAAAGAAGACATGGCTGCACTCTGATCCTCTCAGTACGATCACAAGGCCTCTCTTCTCCTTTGGCGCCAGACACACACACACGTGTCTACGCAGCAACAAGCAGGCGAAGCTCCTCCCACTTGCTCCTCTGATCAAGTAGCTCCCGGGCTTTTACTTCTCACCTGCAGCCTACGCAGTCAGAAATGTAATCCTGCAGTTTAACCCCTTCTTTTCCTGGAAAAAGTGACAAAGTCCAGAAACCTCTTTTTAGCATAGACTCTCTGTGAAATACTTCTCAAAGTTGCTTAGGGCGACGGCAAACAATCTCGGACGACGCCCCCAACATGTAGCACTAACCTCCGAAGGAGCTGTTGAGTTAAATCGGGCTGTTACTGTCACTTTTTTACCTTTAGTTTCACCAATACCAGAACTTAGAGTCCATGTTGAGCTTTGTCTGTGACAATGTAGGCACCAGTCACTTTAGTACTTTTTCAATGCTTTAATAGGAAGTAACTTGAAGAAGTAGCAGGAAAGAGGTAGAAGAAGAGTTGCAGGGGGGTTCAAATACCTTTTCTTTAAATCACTGAGGACTTTAAATCTCGGGGACGAATATACCTTCAGTCCAAGATTAAATCTTTGCCCACCCGGATAGGTTTCTCTCACTGACCTAGCAGCTGGAGCGTAGCACGAACAAAAAGTCTCTGCCACAGACTTGAAAAGAACAATTCAACTGTACTATGACTGTAGGACATAGTAGTTTTAGATGAACAGCAAACAAAGTACTTGTGCGATGGATTAGGTTAAGATGCATCCTCCAATTGAGTCACCAGGCCCCTCCTGAGATACCAGCGTTCCGCTCGGTCCTCTCCAAAGACGGGTCCTCCCCTGGGTCTTCTCAATTGTCCGGCTTCTTCCCGCAGGACAGACAGCACAGGATCATCTCCGTAGTAGTAGGCCCCAGACAGGCTTCTGGGCCCACTTGCACGGCTGCAGCAACGCAACCCTCCAGACAGGAGGGCCACGAGGTAGAATTCCCCATCACATACCTTTAGGCCAGGAAGGATGGCAGGTGAAAGAAAAATGGCGTCTGCCCCTTAAGTACCTTCTCCCAGAATGCACAGCAGCGGACCACCTCTGCCGAGTAGCCTCCGAGAAAGAAGAGCACTCAATATACTTCAGCTTGTTGCTTTCCAACACTGACCTATGGTGATAACGACACCTACAGGCAACAGTGCGGAACTGCACGCAACACAGCCAATGCTCCAGCAGAGACTAATTTAGCCATAGATTAAATTTGAACTATATACAGAACAGATCACCCACTAAATTTACATATAAGCGGTAGATTAGAAATCTACCAGTGCTACACAATTATTACAAATTAGTAGTTATTAGTATATATGCTAATCAACATCAATAATATGAAATGTATGGGCTAATATGAACATTATACTACATCCTTCAGTGACCACAAGTGTTTAGGAAGGGAGGGAGTGGGCTTATCCTCCGACCACCCATACCTTTAAAGCAGACACCACTAAATGGCAGACGAGTCACTGTTCCATCCAGATCGGCCGCGGTCACGCAATTTAGGAGCCCGCTCAGCTCCCCCCACTTCTGTCATCCTCATCGAGCCGATGACAGGACAGCTCCATATAAACAGCGGGGGGCCCATCAGTCTAGAGCTGACATTGGAGGCAGTATGGCTTTAGATGGAGGGTGGGAGCTGCCAAGTTAACTACCAGGTGATTGGTTGCTAGCAATCAATCAATCACAAGCTGGTTACCAGGAAAAGTTGTGCAGCTCCTGCCCTCCTTCTGGAGCTGTCCTGCCTCTGATGTCAGCCTCCTGACTACCGCCATCTATGCGGAGCTGTCCTGCAACCCATGTCAGTCTCCTGCCTCCCGCTGTCCATGCAGAGCTGTCCTGCTGCTGATGTCAACTCTAGACTGATGTGCCTCCCGCCCTCCACCCTGTGGACATTAGAGAGAGCTAAGTCACTGCTGTGAACAATGTGGGGTAAGCCAAAGATGATGTGAAGGGGCTGAGGGGGGGGGGGGGTGATAAAAAGGGGGGGAGCTGAGGACAGGAATTTAAAGGGGGGGTGAGGACAGCAATGTAAAGGGGTAGAGAGGTGAGGACAGGAATGTGATGGGGGGAGGATGAGGAAAGGAATGTGATGGGGGGGTGTGAGGACAGGAATGTGATAGGGTGGGGAGGGGGTGAGGACAGAAATGTAAAGGGTGGGGGGGGGTTGATGACAGGAATGTAAAGGGTGAGGACAGGAATGTGAAAGGGGGGCTGAGGACAGAAATGTGAGGGAGTGATATGAAGGGGGCAGAGAACAGTAATGTGAAGGAGGAGGGGGCTGATATAAAGGGGGCAGAGAACAGCAATGTAAAGGGGAGGTGATATTAATGGGGGAGTGATGTGAAGGGGGGGTTGAAGACACTGCTGTAAAGGGGGACTGTGATGTAAAGGGGTGATCTTAATGTAAAGGGGACGGAACTGTAATGTGAAGGGGGGTTGTGATGTGCGGGGGGGGGGTTAAGAACACTGTTGTAATGATGGGATTGTGTGATACGAAAGATCTGAGGCTAGGTTTAGATCATTGCTACCTGTGTTTTGATGTAGGCGGCCCATCTTATTTCAATGGGTGGTCTTGCATACAGAGACGCAGAAAAAGACGTCCCTGACCCATTTTATTAAATTGAGCTGCACCAAGATAGTTTGGTGTTAAAGAAAACATGCACCTTTTGCCGATGCTTCACGGTGCCATTAAGAATCAAACATGCGATTCTGACCTCTGCTGGAAAAAATTGTCAGTGACTGGACCTACGGGAATTTTAATTCAATACCATTGCTATAAAGGAAGGCGAGTTCACTGTGGTGCATTGAACACATTTTTTGTCACATGTTAATGGGCATTGCACTAAGGCTGCCGGCAAACCACAACAGACCTTAAGTCAGACATGCACCAAGTTGCTTTTGGAAGCCACAACTCTGCAGTGTACCAAGGCACATACCGTGTTACTGCAATGCTTTGGTGTTAATGGGCCTTCACAGGCCAACACTGTCTAGAAAGAGGGAGAGTGGGGATAATCCACTGATCACCATTGTCTGGGAAGGGTGGAGGGAATCTTCCTGGCATTGTTGTATTGCTGGGAGGGGAGATCCTTCTCACTAACATTGACTATGCAGAACCCTTTCACCCACTGTTTATTTATTTTATTCTTTCACTGACCATCAAGACCTTTTGTGTAGTATCCACCTACTGCATACCAATGACATTTTGCCTCCAACTGACCAATCGGCTGGACTGTGTTACACACTCCAGACCCTTGTACACAGTATGTTGGTCTTTACGTTCCACTCCTAATCTCTGCATTTTATAAATTATGTTGTACATCACATATTAATTTTCTTTCCTGCATTTTCCAAAAATGGCAAAAAACTAACAAAAAATACATTTTCTAAAGCCTCACTAATCCTTTCAGAAAAAAATACCTTGGAATGTTTGCTTTCAGGAAATTAGACAATTTATTCTCATTGAAAGCCCCAAGGTGCTCCTAGGCTGTGAAAAAAAATCTCATACATATAGTATCCCCTTACTCGGGAGGCATGTTTTGGGGTGGAATAGTAAATATGCCTATATTGGGTGTGAGACATAAATTGTTAAAATGATAACTTTGTGGGGGAAAAAAACGTTAAACTCACCATGCCTCTTGCCCCTTGCTAAATACCTTCATCTTCATCTACATCCAAAAAAGGAACACTTGGGGGGTACTTGTACTTTCCTGGCATTTTAGGGCTTCAGAAAATGAAATAGGCACTCAATTTTAGAATATATATGTCATACTTTGTAGACTCTGTTTCACACAAACTAAATAATATATACTGCTTTGGGTTTCTTTTTTTACCAAAGAAATGTAGCAAGAAAGGGTTATTTTTTATCAAAGAAATGTAGCATTCTGACCTAAATTTATGAAGAAAGATTATTTATTTGCAAAATTTTAGAACAAAAACTAAGTTTTTTTTTTTTACTTTTGTGTTATATAGCAAAAAAAAAAAAAAAAAACATTGGTGGTTAAATACCACCAAAGAAAGCTCTATCTGTCTCAAAAGCTGATGTAAAATTCGGTGCTGCATGACTGAGGAATTGTCATTCAACGTGTGACAGTGCTGAAAACCGAAAGATGGCCTGGGATTGAAGGGAGTATAACAGTCTGGCATTGAAGTAGTTAAGGTAAAAACAACTCCTGTACCTGTCCATGCCCCCGCCCCTCAACACTTGCCTAGTTCCTCTCATCACTCCAGCGCTGTTCTGGCTGCAGCACGACTCCTAAACTTCCTGATCTCACAAGAGACACAGGCAGTCAAACTCCAGAGAGGAGGGAGCAGGGGCATGGCTTACCAGCACGGTGTGTGTCAATAGGTGCAAACAGCCCAGTTCAAGAACATACCTGCACAGTCCCTCTTAGCACACAGCTTGCTTAGGAGGGCACCTGGAGGAAGGAGCACACAGTGATGGCAGGGGGCTCTAGACGAGGAGGCAAGAGACCGCTCTGTGCAATATCATTGCACAGAGCAGGTAAGTATAAGACCTTTTTTATTTTAACCACTTTAAGACAGGTCGCCGTCGTTTGACGGTGGCACAATGGCTCTCCTGCGTGAATTGCCGTAGGTTATGGCGGCTTGCGCAGGCTCAGTTGCGGGCAGGCAATCGCGGGTCAGGAGGACTCGATGTCCTCCGGTGGCCCGCGATTGCCTTGTACACGGGTAGAATGGGGCAATGCCTATGTAAACAAGGCATTTCCTTGTTCTGACAGGTGACATGACAGGGATCTACTGTTCCCTGTTTCAGGGGAGTAGAGACAGATTGTGTGTTCATACTAAGTATAAACACCGATCTCTCTCTCCTCCTAGACAGTCCCATCCCCCCTACAGTTAGAACACCCATAGGGAACACAGTTAACTCCTTGATCGCCCCTAGTGTTAATCCCTTCCCCTGCCAGTGACATTTACACAATAATCAGTGGCTATTTTTAGCTCTGATCGCTGTATAAAATGTCAATGGTCCCAAAAAAAGTGTCAAAAGTGTCCGATCTGTCCGCTACGATGTCGCAGTCCTGATAAAAATTACATTACAAGTGGAAAAAAAAAAACGACAAAAGTGCCATAAATCTATTCCCTATTTTGTAGACGCTATAATTTTTGCGCAAAAGAATCAATATACGCTTATTGCGATTTCTTTTTTCACCAAAAATATAGAAGAATACATATCGGCCTAAACTGGTGAAGAAATTAAAAAAAAATAAATAAATGTGGGATAATTATTATAGCAAAAAGTAAAAGATATTGTTTTTTTTTTTCAAAATTATAGTGCAAAAAAACGCAGAGGTGATCAAATACCACCAAAAGAAAGCTCTATTATTTGTGGGTACAGTGTTGCACGACCGTGCAATTGTCAGTTAAAGCGACGCAGTGCAGAATCGCAAAAAATGCCTGCTCATTAAGGGGGTAAAACCTTCCAGAGCTGAAGTGGTTAAAGCAAAAACAAAAAAAAAAAAACCTTTAGTATCACTTTAAGGTAGGACTAATCCGATCGCTCTGAACGCGGTGGCATAAAACACGTACGTCGGGACTATAAATGGGGCAGTAGCCAAAAGCTTTCGTCTCTTAATTTATTCTGAGCATGCATGGCACTTTGTGCGTCGGATTTGTGTACACAAGATCGGAATTTAAACGATCGGATTTTGTTGTCGGAAAATTTTATATCTTGCTCTCAAACTTTGTGTGTCGTAAATTCCTACGGTAAAGTCCGATGGAGCCCACACACGATCAGAATTTCCGAAACACAATCCGATCGCACGTTTTCCGTCGGAAAATCCGACCTCGTGTACAGGGCATAACAGTGTAGATTTGCTGTTCCCTCAAAAAACTCAACACACAGCCATTAATGTCTAAACTGCTGGCAACAAAAGTGAGTACACTTAAAATGTCCAAATTGGGCCCAATTAGCCATTTTCCCTTCCCGGTGTCAGGTTTCAGGTATGAATGGGGGAGCAGGTGTATTAAATTTGGTGTTATCGCTCTCACTCTCTCATACTGGTCACTGGAAGTTCAACATGGCACCTCATGGCAAAGAACTCTCTGAAGATCTGAAAAAAAAAAATTGTTGCTCTACATAAAGATGGCCTAGGCTATAATAAGATTGCCAAGACCATGAAACTGAGCTGCAGCACGGTGGCCAAGACCATACGGTGGTTTAACAGGACAGGTACCACTCAGAACAGGCCTCGCCATAATCGACCAAAGAAGATGAGTGCACGTGCTCAGCATCATATTCAAAGGTTGTCTTTGGAAAATAGACATATGAGTGCTGCCAGCATTGCTACAGAGGTTGAAGGGGTAGGGGGGTTGGCCTGTCAGTGCTCAGACCATACACCGCACACTGCATCAAATTGGTCTGCATGGCTGTCATCCCAGAAGGAAGCCTCTTCTAAAGCTGATGCAAGAAAGCCTGCAAACAGTTTGCTAAATAGACAAGCAGACTAAGGACATGGATGTGTCAAGCATGTGTGGCGGCAACCAGATGAGGAGTACAAAGACAAGTGTGTCTTGACTACAGTCAAGCGTGGGGGGAGTGTCATGGTCTGGGGCTTTATGATTTCTGCCCACACTGGGGTGCTACAGTTCATTGAGGGGAGCATTAATGCCAATATGTACTGTGACATACTGAAGCAGAGCATGATCCCCTCCCTTCAGAGACTGGGCCGCACGGCAGTATTCCAACATGATAACGACCCCAAACACACCTCCGAGCCGACCACTGCCTTGCTAAAGAAGCTGAGGGCAAAGGTGATGGACTGGCCAAGCATGTCTCCAGACCTAAACCCTATTGCGCATCTGTGGGGCATCGTCAAACAGAAGGTGGAGGAGCGCAAGGTCTCTAACATTCACCAGCTCCGTGATGTCATCATGGAGGAGTGGAAGAGGTCTCCAGTGGCAACCTGTGAAGCTCTGTTGAACTCCATTCTCAAGAGGGTTAAGGCAGTGCTGGAAAATAATGGTGGCCACACAAGATGTTTACACTTTGGGCCCAATTTGGACATTTTCACTTAGGGGTGTACTCACTTGTGTTGCCAGCGGTTTAGACATTAATGGCTGTGTGTTGAGTTATTTTGAGGGGACAGCAAATTTACACTGTTATACAAGCTGTACACTCACTACTTTACATTGTAGCAAAGTGTCATTTCTTCAGTGTTGTCACATGAAAAGATATATTAGAATATTTACAAAAATGTGAGGGGTGTACTCACTTTTGTGAGATACTGTATGTCTGTAAAGCTTTCTTTTGTGCCACTGTATATGTTGTACATGAGTAGGTTTAGGGTCTATGAAGCCACACTTAATATTCAGAGTCATTTCAACTACACCCACTTTTCACCAGTTTGTGCTGTAGATCCTTACCTCTCCAAAATTAGGTTGTAATTGGATTGGTAAACTGGCTAAATCAAAAATACATATTTTGTCAGAAAATACTGTTCACACTTTTTTTGCACAGCTGCATAGAATTATAGCTATTATACTATGATTAAATATAGAATTATATTTATTATATATAAATAAATATTAATGCATGTCAGAATACTGCACCAATACATGCCATCTGTTCCTACATTTGCCTCCTCGTACAGTCCACCATAGTTACCACAGTGGATCATCTTATCATGTATGACCTTTTCTCCAGGACAAGAGATAATCACCATAGGCACTAAAAAGCCAGGCAATTCTGAATCCATGATACTGGGATTTTAAGATTATCTATGAAATCTGATGACTAATATAGAGGGTTACCAGAGAGCCAGATGGATAGAAATAAAACACGATTCTCCCAAGTTATTCTGCCTTTCCTAATAATCCTTCTTGAAGAAGGTGGAAGGAAGAAAGTGTCTAAATCCTGAAAAGATAATAATTCATCTTATAATAATGTTATGTTTGATATACGTTGTCTTTAAACATGTAAATTAAGGTTTTCTTTTATCATTCCCCATTAATTTCATATAATTTTTGCCCTACACACTGTAGATGATACTCAAGTTTGGTTCTTGGCTTATCAACGGGTCAAGGGCCATACAAGCTGTAAGAAAAGATCTAATGTATGTAAATTATAACAATTGACTTCTTCCAACGGTTCCTTTTTAGCCTGTTTAATATACTATTAAAGTGTTTTGTTATTTACAGTATAGTAGAAGTTAGTCAATTCAACTGGACATGCTTTGTAATGGTAAAGTGAGGTCCAGAGGAGGAAATGGATGAAGGGGCGGTATGACTTTCACACATTGATGTCCATTTTCACTGACTCCGCTTGCTCAGAAGGGATCAATCCGTTGATCCCCGCTGAGCTGGCGGATGACAGGTCCATATCTGCTCACTGTGCAGGGACGGATCTGTCAGAGCCCCACTGTTCTCTATGGGGGATCGGACGATCTGCTTGTCCGTTTTCATCCGATCCGATCCGCCAGATGGATGGAAAATAGGGTTTCCATCCGTCTGGATTTAGTGGAGCAGAGCGGATCGAATGTCACCGGACATGTCACCGCTGACATCCGTCGCTCCATAGAGGTGCCTGGAGCGTCCGTTTAGGTCCGCCTGAAAAACTGACAGGCGGACCTAAACGGTCCGAACGTGTGAAAGGACCTTAAGGGAGGAACAGGGTCAGGGAAGGATCAACTAGGTTATAGTGGTGGGAAGGGGAGTAGTCCTCACCTGATTGGAGGCAGAGGCTGGATGGGCAGGGAGCAGCTGTGAGGGTTAGTGCAGATAGATGGGTTTTTGTTCATTCCAAGGCATTCAGGAGAAGAGGTAACCTTTCCTCCAGCCCGCCCTTATGTTAAGGGTTGCTAAAGTGTACAGGTTGTGGGAATAATCTTTTTGTTTTTCACTTTAAATGAGATTATATATATATATATATATATATATATACATACATATACATATACATATATACACTCAGTGCCTTGCAAAAGTATTTTGTGTTTTGTTGCCTCACAACCTGGAATTAACATGGATTGTTTGAGGATTTGCATCATTTAATTTACAGAACTTGCCCACAACTTTGAAGATTTTTTTTTTTTTATTATGAAGCAAACAACAAATAGGACAAAATAGCAGAAAAAGTCAATGTGCATAACTATTCACCCCCCTAAAGTCAATACTTTGTAGAGCCACCGTTTGCAGCTATCATAGCTCTGAATCGCTTTGGATAAGTCTCTATGAGCTTGCCACATCTTACCATTGGGATTTTTGCCCATTCCTCCTTGCAAAACTGCTCCAGCTCCTTGAAGTTGGATGGTTTGCGCTTGTGAACAGTAATCTTTAATTCTGACCACAGAATTTCTATTGGATTGAGGTCTGGGCTTTGACTAGACCATTCGAACACATTTACATGTTTCCCCTTAAACCGCTCAAGTGTTGCTTTAGCAGTGTGTTTGGGTCATTGTCCTGCTGGAAGGTGAACCTCCGTCCTAGCCTCAAATCACACACAGAGTGGTACAAGTTTTGCTCAAGAATATCCCTGTATTTAGCACCATCCATCTTTCCCTCAACTCCGACCAGTTTCCCAGTCCCCACAGCATGATGCTGCCACCACCATGTTTCACTGTGGGAATGGTGTTCTTTGGGTGATGTGATGTGTTGGGTTTGCGCTAGACATAGCGTTTTCTTTGATGGCCAAAAAGTTCAATTTTAGTCTCATCAGACCAGAACACCTTGATCCATACATTTTGGGAGTCTTCCACATGCCTTTTCGCAAACTCAAAACGTGCCATTTTGTTTTTTGTTGAAAGTAATGGCTTTCTTCTGGCCACTCTACCATAAAGCCCAACTCTATGGAGTGTACGGCTTATTGTCGTGCTATGTACAGATACTCCAGTCTCTGCTGTGGAACTCTGCAGCTCCTCCAGGGTTACCTTAGGTCTCTGTGCTGCCTCTCTTATTATTGCCCTCCTTGGCCGGTCCATGAGTTTTAGTGTGCGGCCGTCTCTTGGCAGGTTTGCTGTTGTGCCATGTTCTTTCCATTTGGTTCTGATAGATTTGATGGTGTTCCTAGGGATCATCAAAGATTTGTATATTTTTTTATAACCTAACCCTGGCTTGTACTTCTCAACAACATTGTCCCTTACTTGTTTGGAGAGTCCCTTGGTCTTCATGGCAGTGTTTGGTTAGTGGTTCCACTTGCTCAGGTGTTGCAGCCTCTGGGTCCTTTCAAAAAGGTGTGTGTATGTAATGACAGATCATGTGACACTTGGATTACACACAGGTGGACATCATTTCACTAATTATGTGACATCTGAAGGTAATTGGTTGCACCAGAGCTTGTTATGGGCTTCATAACAAAGGGATGAATACATACGCACATGCCAATTATCATTTTTTTATTTCTGAAAAATAGTTTTATGTATATATTTTTCTAATTTTCCTTCACCAACTTAGACTATTGTGTTCTGATCCATCACATGTAATTCAGATTAAAAAAACATTAAACCAAAGGCTGTAATGTAAAAAGAATAGGTTATAAGCCAGGGGGGGGGGTGAATACTTTTGCAAGGCACTGTAATGTGTGTGTGTGTATATATATATATATATATATATATATATATATATATATATATATATATATATATATATATATAAATATATATATATATATATATATATAAAACAACAACATGATTATGTATGTCTGTTGCTCTCTTTGTCACAGCAGTTGGCGGGTCAGGGGGTCTTTGGGGGGGGGGGGGATCAGTGATTAATTACATTGTTACATAATAGTGGGGGCCCATCTAGGATATGGCACTCCCACTTGGTTAGTGGAGCTAGGTCCCCTGTGTGTGATGTCGTAACATCTTCAAGCCAGTTGGGACACGGCTGAGAACATGGACAATTCCAGTTAAAATTGTGCCTTAAGGACACCCAAAGACCCATTGTTGTTGGGTATTGTATTGTTGAATTTTGTACTTATTGGCATGTTTTAATGTGATGTTATTTATTCTTTGGTTAATAAATTGGCTGCTGTGGCCGTATTAAACCCATGTCATGCAGTTTGTGTCTGTATTCTAGTGTTTAAGGACCCAGGTTGACTAATCCCTTAGTCAAGACATTCTATAGCTTATTAAAGCCACTTTTTTTGTAATGTGTGCAATTAGCATAACCCCAGCATTTATATCTACACAGTCAGCAGGGCTGATCCTGAAGACTCGGGACGATATATTTGCACATCCCCCATATTGTTATTGAGATTAGAGACCCTCCCCTTTGTATGTTGATACTTACCATTTTGTTTAGAACGATATTTTCTTGATTATGTGATGAGAAAGATATTAGGAGAACCCGACCATTCAGGTATTCACATACATTAAAAAATAAGCGCTTTATGTGTTATTGATAGTGCTCAATAGAAGTTTTTTTATACATATTTTTTTATATTGTTTTATAGTTGTAATTGTCGTTTTTTAATATTTTTATCATTATAGCGCTATATGTTACTTCATGTATTACATATTATGGGAACTAACGACCCTTATCAGCATTGTAATGATTATAGTGTGGTTTATCTATATTATCTATGGATTTTTATTATTTAATGCAGAGTACTTGCAGTGATGATTGCGGAATCGCACCAACACTGCAACATTGGCAAAGGATGTCAAATCCTGTGCCTACAATATAAGCTGCTCCGGAGGGGCGGAAGTTTGTGCACTGTGTACAACAAATGCCGCTTCGGAATAACGGAGATTTTGTGATTGCGGGGACACGAGATGTGCGCAGGTGCGTCGGTGCTTCTCTAGTCAGGTGATAGGAGGAGGAGATAAAAGGAACGAGCGTCACACCATACAGCCAATCCCATGATTAAGTCGGTGTATGATGAAACATGTCAAAAGGGGCGTGGCTGTATGACGCACCCCACCAATGACGAGTGACGCTGCCGCATCGTATGAGGAAGTGACACATCGATAGAGCGGGGAGGCGCCGGGGAGTAGGTGAGAGAAACAGTCTGACGCCTGCACACCTCGGGTCCGCCATGACCGCAACTCAATAGTGGCTGATTTATATGCGTTTTTGCTATGCTGTGAAGATCGATTTGCTGTGGAAGTGTTTCTCTGCTTGTTTGATACTTGCAACATGTGAGTTTTATACTGAAGATTTTGAGTGCTTTTAAATAAATTTATATACGTTTTTGCACTATTGGAGTATTCTTTGTATTTCACATGTGGAACGATCCCTGCACACGATTCTGATATTTTGATCTGCCGATGTGACCCGTGTGATGCGGTCAACAAGCTTTTAAGCCCTAACACGAGAGTGTGGGCATTAGAAGTCGGTGAGTGGATTTCCATAGGGAGTGGGATCACCGAACACTTGGGTGTGGTGGAAGTTGAAGAAGGAAAAAGTCAACACTTAAAGGACTGTTTTGGATTTAGCAGTTTTTTTGAAAGATTTATGTTTCATATACGTTTAATCACTTGTCACTGGGTGGGCACTTATCTATTTATATATATTTGTTCACTTAACAATGGCTGTGATACCTCACATGTGTGATTTGAACACCGTTTACATATGGGGGCGCGACTTACGCATGCTGTTTCTTTGTTGCGCAAGCTTGCGGGGGACAGGGGCGTTATAACATTTTTTTAATTATTTTTTTTATTTATTTATTTTTTACATTGTAACATTAAAAAAATAAAAATATTGATCACTTTTATTGCAGTCACATAGAATATAAACATCCCTTGTGACAGTAATAGGTGGTGACAGGTACTCTTTATGGAGGAATCAGGGGTCTAAAAGACCCCCGTTCCCTCCTTTGTACTTCAAAGTATTCAGATCGCCAAAAACGACGATTCTGAATACTGTAATTTTTTTTAAATCAGCGCCATTGGCAGCCAAGTAAACCGGAAGTGACATTGTGACGTCGCTTCCATGTCTTTACATAGGAGACTGGAACAAAGCCATTTCCGGCTTCGTTCCAGTCTCACTCTAGCCAGCGGAAGTGCCAGAACATGGATCGGGTCTCCTGGTGGGACGGGAGGCCTGGGAAGAGCAGCGGAAGGCAACAGGATTGTCCCCTCTCGCTCCTTTGGGATAACAGCCGAGCATTTTTTAGCCGCATATGTTGTTATCCCTAAAGAGCCGACCGCCCGCTCTAAAAAACAGTACCGGGGTGCAGTGGTGTCGCTGTGGGGGTGCGGGGGGTGCGGCCCGCACCCGGGTGACACCCGCTAGATGGGTGAGACCAAATCCCGCAAATGTTTTCCGTAGCGGGTTCAGCCGATCCCCCCAGCTTGCTCTCCTGCGGCAACTCTGTAACAGAGGAGAGGCACAGCTACGGGCTGCATGTTCTAGAGATCCTGCTTCTACCTCTGTTGGGACCGAAAATGGCTGTGAGTCTGTGAGAGTGATTGAGGCAGAGCGGCTCTATGTGTTTCCCCGCTTGCTCCCCTTCTCTGATCAGCAACACAAGCACGGAGATCAAAGACACACAGAGCGGGCTGTGTGTGCATTTTTCTTCCTCACCCTTCTTCTTTCAGCAGCAGAGGGGGACACAGATTTGCAGACAGGTGAGCGGTAATGTATAGTAACTCTAGCAAGCAATCACTGAGTGGTAATGTGTAGTATCCTCTAGCAACCAATCAGTGAGCGGTAACGTGTAGTAACCTCTAGCAACCAAATGGTGAGCGGTAATGTGTAGTAACCTCTAGCAACCGAATGGTGAACGGTAATGTGTAGTAACCTCTAGCAACCGAATGGTGAGAGGTAATGTGTAGTTAACTCTAGCAACCAATTGATGAGTGGTAATGTGTAGTAACCTCTAGCAACCAATCAATGTTTGGCAATCAGTGAGCAGTAACCTTTAGCCATGCTGTATGTTCCGTATTCCACATGGCTTCATTCTATACACTGGGCGGGCGGCGGTGTTAGACTTGCCTGGGGTGCGAAATATTCAAGCACCGGCCCTGAATGTAACTGATTTGGGAAACAGATTGATGGATCTTTCTTTTGGTGGTATTTGATCACCACTGAGTTTTTTAGTTTTTGCTAAAGAAATAAAAAAAGACCGAAAATTTTGAGAAAAAAAAGTTTGTTTCTGTTATAAAATTTTGTAAATAAGTACGTTTTCTCCTTCACTGATGGGCACTGATGAGGCGGCACTGATGGACACTGATGAGGCAGCACTGATGAGGCACTAATATGCAGCACTGATAGGCGGCACTGATATGCAGCACTGATGGGTATTGATAGGTGGCACCAATGGGCACAGATAGGTGGCACTGATGGGGTATGATGGGCGACACTGATGAGCAATGATAGATGACACTGATAGGCAGCACTGATGAGGAGGCACTTACAGGCATTACTGATGGGCACTGATTGGCATCCCTTATTGGCACTGATTGAAATCCCTAGTGGGCATGGGTTGGCATCCCTAGTGGGCATGAGTTGGCATCCCTGGTGGGTCTGCACTGATAATGGATGTGCTGATTATCAGCCCATCAATGCAGCCTAATCAGTGCCCACTTGCAGCCTCACAAGTGCCATGAATGTAGCCCCACCATTGCCATGAATGCAGCCCCACCATTGCCATGAATGCAGCACCCCTATTTCCATGAACGCAGCACCCCCATTGCCATGAATGCAGTACCCCTATAGCCATGAATGCAGCCTGATCCGTGCCCAACTGCATCCTTGGAGGGGACGGGACGAGCGCCAACACATTACATACAGGAGAAACTCCTGTTTTCTCGGTGGCCTCTTTAATACAAAGTCCTGCCTCCTATGATGGACAGAACAGTTGTCCAATGGCAGCGCAGGACACGGGACTTCCTATTACAGGGGTTGCCGTGTAAACAAGGAATGCTCACTGTATGTACGGCACTCGTCCCATCCCCTCCCTGTCCCCTTCAAGGCAGCCAGCATATATATCTTTTGTGGTCCCCAGCGCTCAGGGATTTGTTGGGGGCCACAAAAGATATACATGTCCAAATTACCAGATGGGCCGTTCGAAACCAGAACGCGGGCCCGGACTTTGGACATGTCTGGTCTACAATATAATCTTTTAGATTTTATTCAAAAATTTGATATTGTATAAGTGGCTTATCCTTATGCTCTCTGCCCCACTACGTGCCACACCCCAACTTGCTGTCCCCCCAGACACACTGCATTCACCTGCCATCCTAGCTCTACTCTCACCTCTCCTCTCCCACCCCAGCATCACCTCCCAGACAAAGCTCCCCAACTTCTATTTAGCCAACCTTAGGCTTGCACCCCTTTATCACTTCATAAACCGAGCAGCTCCATGTTATTATTCTTCACATGCCACCACCTACCCTCACCCTTGCCTGCACCAAACACCTGCTGGGTGGGTGTACTGGGTTCCCTTTTAACCCTCCTCACTTACCCATCCCCTGCCCTACTAATTCTGCTTCCCCTATCACCTAGCTATGCACCCCTAGCTCTCCTGGCCCTGACAACCAGCTCCACCCCTTAATACCCCATCTTTTCACCGCCCTTTTTTCCCAGTTGATCCACTCCCCACAGACTCATGTCTGTGTTCACCTTCCACACAGTTTCCCCTCCCTCAACACCCTTGTGGCTACTTCTTTCCCCTCTGGGACTCCTTTTACTTCCTGCTAAACCAATTTTGCAACACCCCCTCAGTCAGCTCCTCTATGCTCCCCACACACCCCCTGACATGCAGCTCCCCTGACATGCAGCAAAATGGGATGTAGCACACCACAAATCACAAGGGAGGGTAATGCTGAAGTATTTTCAGCAACATATTATTAGATTAATTTAGAACTGAAGTCAAACTCCCCTGTTTTCAATGTTGCTTGATTAACATTGTAATGGGCTAGAAATGGTTTGTAGCACATGAACCTGTTTGGTATCTTGTAGAATAATTCTGGACCCCTGAATTCTGCCCATGAGCGCACAATTCGCCTGGTAAAAGATACAAGATACTTTGTCATTGCAACAAGTACAATGAAATTACTTCATAAAAAATAAATTATTAAACAAACCCCCCAGGATACTGAAGCATGTCCCCTCATACAAATCGTATTCTCATACTACCTCCCTAACTATTCTGCTACCCCTAATCGCTGGAGATATTTCCCCAAACCCTGGGCCTCCCTTATTTAACTGTACCCAACACACCCATCACCATCACCCTACATCCTCTGACAGTAGTCGCAATCTACGCAATTTATTCTCTATTCCTCTTCTTCCCAACGCCAGCCTCCCTCTCTCATGCGCCCTCTGGAATGCCCGCTCTATCTGCAATAAACTCACTGCTGTTCATGACCTCTTTGTCACTAATTCCTTTAATCTACTTGCTCTCACCGAAACCTGGCTCCACGAACATGACACCTCTTCTCCTGCTTCCCTCTCCCAGGGTGGCCTTCACTGGACTCACTCCCCTAGGCCTTATGGATGCAAGGGAGGTGGAGTGGGATTCTTCCTATCCCCCCAGAGCACCTTCCAGGTTATTCACTCTCCTCCCTCTTTTTCCCTCTCATCATTCGAAGCCCACTGTATACTTCTATTCTCTCCTACTTCCCTAAGAATTGCTGTGATCTACCGGCCCCCTGGACCATTATCGACTTTCCTTGATGAGTTTTCTGCCTGGCTACCCTACTTTCTCTCTTGGAAATTCCCACAATCCTTCTCTGTGATTTCAACATCCCTGCTAATACAAACACTCCTGCTACTTCTAAACTTCTTAGTCTAACCTCTTCATTTGACCTGAAGCAATGGGTACAGGCTTCTACTCACTCTGATGGCAACACCCTTGACCTTGTATTCTCCTACCTATGCACTGCATGCAACTTCTCAAACAATCCTTTTCCTCTCTCCGACCATCACCTTATTAGTTTCTCTCTCCCCCTGTCTTCCACCACCTTTCCCTCCGATCGCCTAACCATCACCCGTAGAAACTTTCGCAACTTCAACTCCTCTCTCCTCTATTCTGCTACTGACCACCTCTATGACAAAATCTCTCCCCTTCCTGCCCCAACCAAGCCACGTCCATCTACAATAAATCCCTGTCCTCCACCCTGGACAAGCTCGCTCCTCTCACTACACGCAGAATCAACCCTCGACCCCTACAACCCTGGCAAACAGATGACACTAAAATTCTCAAAAAACGTAGTCGCGCTCCTGAGCGCCTGTGGCACAAGACTAAGTCTCTCAAAGACTTCAACCAATACAAATCTGCTCTCCAAAAATACTATTCTTTCCTCCACACTGCCAAGCAAACCTATTTTACAACTCTTATTAACACCTTCTCATCCAGTCCCCGTAAACTCTTCTCTACCTTCAACTCTCTACTTTGTCCTCCACCCACTGACTTACTCACTGCCCAGGAGATTGCTAATCACTTCAAAAACAAGATTAATACAATCCGTGATGAAATCTCCACTCTACAGGTATCTCCCCTAGCTAAGACCCCATGTCAACAGGTACAACTGAAACTCCCCCTATTCAAATCTGCTACTACAGACGAAGTTGCTAAACTCCTTTCTATCGCCCACCTAACCACCTGTCCCCTGGACCCTATTCCCTCTCAAATGCTACGGTCGCTCTCTGACCCCATCCTACGCTCTCTAACCCACATCTTCAATCTCTCCCTCACCTCTGGCATCTTCCCCAATGCTCCAAAACATGCACTGGTCACTCCCATACTTAAAAAACCATCTTTGGACCCTACCAATCTTAACAACATATGCCCTATCTCCTTGCTCCCCTTTTCCTCTAAACTACTTGAGCGCCTGGTTTACAACCAACTGAGTGACCACCTCATTAAAAACAACCTTCTTGACCCCCTTCAATCTGGATTTCGCCCTCAACACTCCACAGAAACTGCTCTTTTAAAACTCACAAATGACCTACTAACTGCAAAAACCAATGGACACTATTCTGTACTCCTACTTCTGGATCTTTCAGCTGCCTTTGACACGGTTGACCACCCCCTTCTTCTCAAAAAACTTTACTCCCTCGGTCTCTGTGACTGTGCTCTTCAGTGGCTTTCATCCTACCTATCCCAACGCACCTTCAGTGTCACTTACAATTCTACTTCCTCCACTCCTCTTCCCTTCTCTGTCGGGGTCCCCCAAGGTTCTGTTCTTGAACCTCTTTTATTTTCAATCTACACCTCTTCCCTGGGTCAGCTGATAGCCTCTCACGGCTTTCAATATAATTTCTATGCTGACGACACACAACTCTATCTCTCCACCCCTCAACTCACTCCATCAGTCTCCTCACGCATCACTAACTTACTAACCGACATATCTGTTTGGATGTCACACCACTTCCTCAAACTCAGCTTGTCCAAAACCGAGCTTATAATATTTCCTCCCCCACATGCCTCTTCCCCTGACTTGTCTGTCAAGAGCAATGGCAAAACCATCCACCCGTCTCCACATGTCAGGGTGCTAGGTGTTATCCTGGACTCTGAACTCTCCTTTCGGCCCCACATCCAATCACTTTCCAAAGCTTGCCGACTCAACCTCCGCAACATCTCTAAACTATGTCCCTTTCTAACCAATGAAACCACAAAGCTCCTGATTCACTCCCTGGTTATCTCTTGCCTCGACTACTGCAACTCCCTCCTCATTGCCTTACCTTTAAATAGACTATCCCCCCTTCAGTCCATCATGAATGTTGCTGCCAGGCTCATCCACCTTAAAAACCGCTCAGTGTCTGCTACCCCTCTCTGCCAATCCCTCCATTGGCTACCACTCACCCAACGAATTAAATTCAAAATACTAACAATAAGTTACAAAGCCATCCACAACTCTGCCCCAGCTACATCACTAGCCTAGTCTCAAAATACCAACCTAATTGCCCTCTCCGTTCCTCCCAAGACCTACTGCTCTCTAGCTCCCTCATCACCTCCTCCCATATCCGCCTCCAGGACTTCTCCCGAGCCTCGCCCATCCTCTGGAATTCCCTACCCCAATCTGTCAGACTGTCTCCAAATGTATTCACTTTTAGGCGATCCCTGAAAACTTTCCTCTTCAGAGAAGCCTATCCTGCCTCCATCTAACAACTGCACTATTTTCTCCATTAGCTCATCCCCACAGCTATTACCCTTTTGTATAACTTGACCCTCCCTCCTAGATTGTAAGCTCTAACGAGCAGAGCCCTCTGATTCCTCCTGTATTGAATTGTATTGTAAGTGTACTGTCTGCCCTAATGTTGTAAAGCGCTGCGTAAACTGTTGTTGCTATATAAATCTTGTATAATAATAATAATAATAATAAATAATCAACAATACACTACATACAAATCTAGTCCCTAGACCCTCTCCTCCCACCTAATAAAAGCAGTAGAAACAGTGGTCGCAATAGGTGCCTAATCACCATTGACTATCTCCATCTCCCCAGAACTTCATTTACCAACTTAATTGCTCTTGAGAAAAAACTTTCCCTAAAGTGATTTGTCCTCACCCTAATGTTTCTGAAGTGTCTGCCAGATGGCAACAGTTCAAAAAGGTGATGTCCGGGATGGAACAGATCGCTCACTATCCTCTTGGCTCTCCTGATAGAGCGTGACTGATAAATTTTGTTTGTTGATCCTCTGAAGAGCAGCCTTTTCAGCTACTGTACAGTTCAAATACCAGGCCAGAATTTAGTAAGTTACCACACTCTCAGTAGAGGACTGGTAAAATGACTGTAAGATACTTCTTCCTAGGCCCTGTTTCCTAAGGAGACGCAAAAAATACAAATGTTGCCGACACCTTTTAGTGACAGCTCTTACGTTCACGGACCAAGATAAGTTCTCGGTGATATGAACACCTAAGAATTTAAAAACAGAGACTTGCTCTACCAATTCTTCTTTAATATAGAGTGGTGCCAAATCTGCTTTTTTCTTCCTGAAATCTATTATCTCCTCCTTGGTCTTTCCTGTGTTCAAGAAGAGATTATTATCCTCACACCATTCTACTATGTTCCCAACGTCCTTCCTGTAATATTCCTCATCCCCAGCCTTAATCTGACCAACTATAATAGTGTAATCCGCAAATTTGATGACACTATTCATTATATACGCACAATTGTGTTCCTTATTTTCCAACAAATAGAGGAGAGAACTCAGAACACACTGTGCACTGGAAGGAAACATCTTCCCAGTCCGACCACTTGTGGAAGATTCACCAGGAAATCCCTTATCCACAAAGGAACCCTGGCAAGTTTAGCATCAGCATTTTAGCTACCAGTAAGTCAGGTCACAGTTCGTCAAGCTAGAAGCTAATACTTTTGCCAATAGCAAAAGGAGGGTGGGAGGTAAACACTTACCAATGCTATATTAACCACTTAGCAACCGGCCCATAGCCGAATAACGGCTACAGGGTGGTTGCTTAACTATGAGGGCGTACTATGACGTTCTCCCAAAATACCGCTCTTGCGCGCCCCCTGGGGAACATTCGTGACCTGGACCTGACGCATCACGTATCACAGTGAACGGCCGCTGATTGCGGCTGTTTACCATGTGATCGCTCCGTCAAATGATGGAGCGATCACATGTAAACAAACACAGAGGGGGAGGGATCGGATGGCAGCAGTGCTGTGGGCTGGATGTGTAGTGCCCACAGCGCTGCTCTGTGACAAATGCAGTCACATCCAGTTATCCATCCATCCATGCTCAGCCATCCCTCCATGCTCAGCAATACCCTGTACTACTCTGCAATACCCTTCAATACCCTGCAATGCTCTGCAATACTCTGCAATGCCCTGCAATACCCCACAATACTCTGAAATACCCCGCAATACCCCGCAATACCCTGCCATACCACGCAATACCCTGCCATACTCTGCCATACCCAGCCATACCCAGCCATACCCTGCCATACCCAGCCATACCCAGCCATACCCAGCCATACTCTGCCATACCCTACCATACTCTGCCATACCCTGCCATACTCTGCAATACCCAGCCATACTCTGCAATACCCAGCCATACTCTGCAATACCCAGCCATACTCTGCAATACTCAGTGATACCCAGCCATACTCTGCAATACTCAGTGATACCCAGCCATACTCTGCAATAGCCAGCCATACTCTGCAATACTCGGTGATACCCAGCCATATTCTGCCATACCCAGCCATACCCTGCAATACCCTGCCATACTCAGCCATACCCAGCCATGCGCAGCCATGCTCAGCCATACTCGGCCATACTCGGCCATGCTCAGCCATACTTGGCTGTACTCTGCCTCTGTATGTGGCCAGGCTGTGGAAGTCTCACACATGTGATATCGTCGTACTCAGGAGGAGTAGGAGAATCTATTTTGGCGTGTCATTTTTGGTATGTACATGCTATGTGTTAGAAATATTGTATAAATGGACAACTTTGTGTTAAAAAAAAGATGCGGTTTAACCACTTCCTGCCCGCCGTCCTTGACTTTGTGCGGGGATATCTGAATGATGCCTGTAGCTACAGGCATCATAAAGATATCAGCTTTTTCAGCCGGCGATTCCCTACACCATAAGAAGGATCATTACATTCCTTGTAATAGGAATAAAAGTGATCAAAAAATGTATTTTTTGGAAAAAAGCGTCAAACTAAAATAAATAAAGTAAAATGAACAATAAAAAAAATTTTTTTTTAAATTAAAGCACTCCTGTTCCCGTGTGCTCGCATGCAGAAGTGAACGCATACGTAAGTACCGCTCACATATGAGAACGGTGTTCAAACCACACATGTGAGGTATCGCTGCAATCGAGTGAGAGCAATCATTTTGGCCCTAGTCCTCCTCTGTAACTCAAAACATGTAACCAGTAAAAAATTTTAAAGCATATGGGGATTTTTAAGTAGCGAAGTTTGGCGCCATTCCATGAACGTGTGCAATTTTGAAGGGTGACATGTTAGGTATCTATTTACTGGGCATAACTTCATTTTTCACATTATGCAAAACATTGGGCTAACTTTACTGTTTTGTTTTTTTTTTAAGCACAAAACTGTTTTTTTTTTTTTTTTAAAACGCGTTCGAAAAATTGCTGCTCAAAAACCGTGCAGGATAAAAAAGTTGCAAGGACCGCCATTGTATTCTCTAGGGTCTTTGCTAAAAAAACATATATAATGTTTTGGGGTTCTATGTAATTTTCTAGCAAATAAATGATGATTTTTACATGTAGGAGAGAAATGTCAGAATTGGCATGGGTGCTCCAGAACACCTGAAGGTGCTCCCTGCATGTTGGGCCTCTGTATGTGGCCATGCTGTGTAAAAGTCTCACACATGTGGTATCGCCATACTCGGGAGTAATAGCAGAATGTGTTTTGGGGTGTAATTTGTGGTGTGCATATGCTGTGTGTGAGAAATAACCTGCTAATATGACAATTTTGTGAAAAAAAAAAAAGAAAAAAAAATCTTGATTTTGCAAAGAATTGTGGGGAAAAAATGACAACTTCAAAAAACTCATCATGCATCTTTCCAAATACCTTGGAATGTCTTCTTTCCAAAAAGGGGTCATTTGGGGGGTATTTGTACTTTTCTATCATGTTAGGGTCTCAAGAAATTAGATAGGCCGTCAGTACTTCAGGTGTGATCAATTTTCTGATATTGTAACCATAGCTTTTGGACTCTATAACTTTCACAAAGACCAAATAATATACACCGATTTGGGTTATTTTTACCAAAGATATGTAGCGGTATCAATTTTGGCCAAAATATATGAAGAAAAATTACTAATTTGCAAAATTATATAACAGAAACAAAGCGGCAATTAAATACCACCAAAAGAAAGCTCTATTTGTGTGAAAAAAAGGACAAACATTTCATATAGGTACAGTGTTGCATGACTGAGTAATTGTCATTCAAAATGTGAGAGCACTGAAAGCTGAAAATTGGTCTGGTTATTAAGGGGGTTTAAGTGCCCAGTGGTCAAGTGGTTAAAGACTTCCAACAATTTAGGCAACAAATCATCTCCATAAACCGTGTAGACCTCTCCCGGTAACCCGTTTGCTCCTGGGCCTTTATTGTTAGGCAAACTAATGCCCTGCACACACGATAGGATTTTCCAACAACAAAATCCATGGTTTTTTCCAACGGATGTTGGCTCAAACATGTCTTGCATACACAAAGCACATACACACAAATCTTGTCGGACATTCCGAACGTCAAGAACGCTGTGACATACAACACGTACGATGAGCCAAGAAAAATTAAGTCCAATAGCCAGTACGGCTCTTCTGCTGGATTCCGAGCATGCGTGGAACTTTGTGCATCGGAATTGTGTACACACGATCGGAATTTACGAGAACAGATTTTGTTGTCGGAAAATTTGAGATCCAGATCTCAAATTTTAAGTGTCGGAAATTCCGATGCAAAATGTCCGATGGAGCCTACACACAGTCGGAATTTCTGACAACAAGCTCCCATCGAACATTTTCCATTGGAAAATCCTATCATGTGTACGGGGCATTATTGTGGCAATTTGAAGTTCCTCTAATGTCAAAGGCTGATCCAACATCTCCCTATCAACTGCTGATAATAACAACGGTGCTAAATCAGCTAAAAGTAGTTGGATCTGTATGTGCGTTATACTTAATCAAAATTAGTCGATTAATCGATTTAAAAAAAAAACGATTAATCGAATACGAAAATTTTAATCAGTAACAGCCCTAAAAAAAACATATCTAATGTATTCCCACCTCTAGTAGCACATAAAAGTGGACTCTGCGCAAAACTGATGGATCCATCTTGCCAAATAAGCCCATCAGATTACCTTGATCTGCAACATTGTGATTATCCTAGTGGACAGTGAAAGTCTTCTTACATTACCAGGTCTGAAGAGCTCATTATCTGACGTTCTGGAGAAGGGACACTTTCATGTATTCCTTCAAAATTGAGTCCATTTGCAATGCTTGTGGTGACTCACACATTTTTGGACTTGCTGGAAGGATGATGTCCTGACCCAGATGCAAAGATTTGCAGACGTTTGTATCGTGCTGAAAAAGGCACTAGAGCTATTCTGTTTGATAATGGTAGCGATAAGGAAGTTTACAGCTTGACGCTTGGATATCTGAAATCCTTCTCCCAGACATGATAGTCATAAGACATACTGCTTCTGTGGCACTGAGACTATTGAGGAAGTCTTTTTCAGAAAAATGGAGAGTGAGACAACTTGTCCCGAAAGGGGAAGAAAATTTGTACAAGGTGAAAAGTGTGACCTGACCTGTCCACAGTAAAAGGCCTACATCCCTGGTTATATGAAATAGAAACAAAGGAGAACAATGGGACTTTAAATGAGGCTTATTGCTGCAAAAATGAGTGTATGGAGTAAATATGATAAAACCTTTATTATATCAAAAGCAATTCTGTGGTCTAGAAATGCATGATAATGTTTTCAAAACATACATAACCATATACAAAGGCTGACATTTTGGTAAAAATAAACCATGAACACATACACTGTATACAATGATGATACATAATTATACATATTCATAACTGAGTACATGCTGTATAAAAGCCAAACTGTATTGACATCACAAGAATAGAAAAAAATGACGCGTTTTGTGAATGACGTTCACTCATCAGGAGTATAGATGCAAATATTAATTCACTGTAAGTACAGAAAAATCAGATATATAAATATAATAAATTCTTCATGAAAATGAGGGAGGGAAAACTTTCTGAATGATACAGAAAAGTTCCCTTAGGGGGTATTTAGATATATTAATACTTACAGATCAGCCCAAGAACTAAACTGGCTCATGTGAGGATGAAGGGAGTGGGAGAGGGGGTCCCCATCACATACCCGGCCTGGAGCTGAGGCAGGAAACCAAAACTAAGTCAGGGGGTCAGCTCATAGGCAGGTCAGGTCATCACAATGCAATCCCAGAGAGGATAGATGATCTAATAACAATCCGCACCAATCTGGAAGATAATGATTGTATGGTAAGTGGTGTGGGAAATTGATAAATAGTGAAAAAGTGGAAAAAAGGTAAAAAAAAATATGAAAAAAATATGAGAAAGTATAAATTTAAAAAAGGTTATTGTAAGGAAGTGTATTGTGAAAGTGAACAAAAAAAGTTAAAGAAATATAAAATATATAAAATAAATCTATATATGTAAAAAACCCTAAACAGGAAATGAGAAAAAAGTGTGAGTGGAGTCACAAAGGACATGTGTAATGCATGTGTAAAAAACAATGTGAAACCAGTGATGTGGTGTCTCTCTCATGGTGAAGGATTGAAGAGTGATTTCCCAGCCAAACCCCAGCTGATATACCTGAGATCCAGGGAGGGTCCCCACCTGCGTCATACTACACTCTGTGGGCTGGATTGGGCAAAGATATGGATCACAAATCTAGCAGGATTGCTGGACACAGTCCCGCACCCGCCCGCCCTAAAGCATAAGGTCGATGCAAAGCATCCATGTCTCCCAGCGCCACTAGGACGCGGCTGGCAGTAGGGTTGCCACCTCATCCCTTTAAACCCGAACACCTTTGAATTACACAGGTTTTGAGGCTAAGTAAATGCAGATAAGGCACATAGTGAGTTTAATTACCACCTTAATCAGCCACAGAACCTGTGTAATTAATATGTGTTCGGGTTTAAAGGGATGAGGTGGCAACCCTAGCTGGCAGGGTGATGTGCATGGCGCCGATGCACAGGAGGACTACCCCCGCCACCACCCAAAAGGGGCAGGGAGGGGAGGCACTGCTGCGCATCGCAGCTGTGGACCAGACAAACAAAAAGGAACACCCACCCCCCCAAACACACACATTCAGGTCAGGCTCAAGACTGGATTAAACCTGATGTTGTAGGCAATTTGTCTGTGCATATGTAGACTAATGCAATATATTAAAAAGAGGATATGGACAGACAGCTTAGAATCTGGATGTATAATCTCTTATGGTAATACGGACATGGCAGGTCACACAGGAAAAGTGGGTGTCTTCCACCCTGTATATAGTAAAAGGAGAAAAGTGTGACCTGACCTGTCCACAGTAAAAGGCCTCCATCCCTGGCTATATGAAATAGAAACAAAGGAGAAGAATGGGACTTTAAATGAGGTTTATTGCTGCAAAAATGAGTGTATGGGGTAAATATATGATAAAACCTTTATTGTATCAAAAGCAATTCCGTGGTCTAGAAATGCATGATAATGTTTTCAAAACATACATAACCATATACAAAGGCTGACATTTTGGTAAAAATATACCATGAACACATACACTGTATATAATGATGACACATATTTATACATATTCATAACTAAGTACATGCTGTATAAAAGTCGAACTGTCTTGGCATTACATGAATAGAAAAACTCTTTGCGTTTCTTGAAATAAGGTTCAAGTTTAATCACGTTCGCCCATCCAGAGTATAGATGCAAAAATTCATTCATTGTAAGTACAGAAAAAATCGGATATATAAATAGAATAAACCCTTCATAAAAATGAGGGAGGGAAAACTATCTGAACGATACAAAAAAGTTCCCTTAGGGAAAAATCTGTACAGGCCTTTTGGGGTTGATTTACCAAGACTTGAGATGGTCACTGGACTCCAGAAAGTGAGGACATGACCAAGACTCAACTACTACTTAATCCCATATCTTGGATTTCTTGTAGACCACTCAATCTTTACTGCAGTGAACAGAGGATTCAATCTTTAAAATTCTGTGAGGTTTCCCATGTTCTAGTATACCTGAAGTTTGTAGCAGGTGCCCTGGTTTCAACAGGGTTTCAAATGCTGAAGGTGAGACCCCTAGGTTGATCATTTGCTTCTTGGTCTCCCAGCAGCTAGATCTAACTTGGCTGAATTTGGATGATACACTTGGCCATGCTGTGTAAGGTCTGAAATCTCATGAAGAATAGGAGGTTCTCGGAACAACAACTGTACTTGAGGATACCACAGCCTGCAAGGCCATGTGGAATTTATTACCCTCTTCACAGCAGGATGACTGCAGATCCTGATGAGGAGCCTGGAGACCACCGTGTCTGCTGGATATATATATAGGTTAACCTGCTGACCCAGCTTGATGTTAGTAGATCCACTGCTTCCACTTCAGGAAAGCTCATTCTTGCAGGAATCACTGCCATTTATGTCCATAAAGGGTTACTGTCAGGTTGAGATCCATTGAACTGCTTCTTGGTTTAGAGACCAACCCGACCTTCAAGGCTTTGTATTTTAAGGGTCTGACAGGAAGTCCTGGGAAGTCAGATGGACTGGCAAATCTGAGAGATATCTCTGACATAAGTTGAATAGCCTTGTATTCCTGTCAGGTCCCACACTTACCAGACAGGTGAGTCTGTTTGGGCGGAGGGTAGGCTCCCTTACGTATCTGACTCAGGGCCCCTGATAGAGCAGACAGGAAGCCCGCGAGTACAGAGTGGTATGAGGGCCTGGTATATGGATCCTGGAGAAAGGTGGTCTTTCTAGCAGCAGGTAGAACTCAGGAACACTGGAACTGATGCTGAGCAGGAGCTTACTAGGCTGGTCACACACAGGCAGAGGTCGGCAACGGGCTGGCAGCAGAAGTACAATAGGAGCAGGCAGAAGCGGGGTCAAACAAGCCGGGGTCGGGTTCAGGCAGCAGTCAGGGAGGTCCAAAAGGCAAGCCGGGTCGTAACAGGTCAGAACTTCAGAGGTACGGAACACAGAGAGGATCACGGAACTTTGGCACAGAGCTGTTGATCAGGCAGCACCGATCAGGGATTGAGGCAGACCTAAATAGGCAGATTGCGCCAAACGCCGCGCTCGTGTGCGCGCCGATACGCCCAGATGCCTGCGCACCCGCCCGAGCGTGCCCCCGAACACTGGTGTGCACGCCAGCACCACCAGGCACGCCTGCAGTAACGCCCATAGGCGGACGCGCGCTAGCGCGAATGCACGCGCCCCCAGGAACACGCGCCCCAGCACGCACAGGAACACGCTCGCCAATGCGCCCCGGCGCCCAACCAGGTAACCTCTCTGACAATTCCTTTAAGAAAACAATGCTGGGAAATTAAAATTGCTGTCTATTTGTAGCATAATTGAGGCTCCCTAGGCTGTGTTCCCAAAATAGTGGGAGCCACTGCAACTCTGATGCTGGACACATTGTCCTCCATTGGCATGTGTCATTGACCTTGGACTAGGAGGTCATTGGGGTAAATACCAACAATGTAAATAGATTGGTATGCCAGGTAGCTGATGAAGGCTGAAAAGATTAACTGGCTTAATCCGCCACAGAGACTTGTCTCATATGTGGGTTCACCTGTTCTGGTACTGAAAAAAAACATGATTATAACATTCTCAACCTTCCAGAGAGTTCAACAGACTGTATGGATTACTGCAGACTACCACTTTGAGACCATGGGATACAACAGATGGGATAGAACTATGACTTGTCCCAAGCAAGATACTAATATGGTCACCTTCTCTGAGGGTAACTCTACAGTATTCTTCTAAGTGTCCTGGACTGCTTCCAGAAATGTCCTTATAATGAGACTAGATGACACTGCTTAGCTGACGACTCGCTCAGTTTTGATCAAAATCTGAATCAGGATTTGCCAGGACCTAGATGATGTTGAGCCACCCCTCGGCTGTTGTCCAAATAAGGAACACCTGTAGCCCTTGCTTATGCCAGATGGCCCATCCTGGAAGTAATGTTCTGGAAAGTGTCTTGGGTATGTGGAAAGGCCAAAGGTTGTCAAATGAACTTCAAGTGAAATTCTTGAACAGCCAAGCAAAGATACTTGCCGAAGCATAAATGTGTACTGTATATACATCTCTGCTAGATCCAGAGACAACCTACAGCTGCCTTATCCGATGGTTGAACAGATAGTTTGAGTGATTGGCCCCAACCACTCCATTTTTGGATCTTGATCCTTCCTTCTGCTTCATGCCTAATTTTGCTTTCTGACTAAGAACGGAGAATATAATCCTCAACATCTTCTTTGGACAGATGTCTCACTGTTGAAGCGAGCTTTGGTAACATTTGCTTAAAGCTTGATTGCTTCTAAAGAACCATGGTAAATGAAATGAGTTGGAGGAGAGGAAAGAAAATTCCAATTACTTTCTTATTGCCCAGGGCCCATGGATCCTGAAGCTACTCTGCCCACATTCACAAAAGTTCTGCAATCCAACACCTACTGGGCAAGTTTGAGTGAAGAGGAACTTTGCTGTTCCTAGAGAGGAGTAGACTTGGAATAAGGCAAACAAAGAAAATTATGGATTCTTTCATTCTCTTCTTTAGCTCTACTCAGGTTTACCCTGTCACCAACTCTTCACCCTGGGCATTGGCAACTTAACCTAAGGGATTAATCCCCTTTCTAGATATCACTGAATCCAACTTTCACCGCAGTCAATTCGACTTAGAAAAAGTATATGCAGTCTGTGGGTTAAGCGATAGGGCTTGACTGACCACAACAGAATCCAAGAGGAACAGCTTATTGAATTTACAGTGGCTGTACTTCATCACTGGCCATTTTAGTTTCACTAAGGGATGAAACCAGAAACTTCATGAATGGTCAAGTTTTGCTTTCAACTTGTCTGAAATAGCCTTGGCTACTGAAGTGAGCTCCAACGCAGGCCACAAATTAATAAAACCTTCTTCATTTCCAGATCTATATTGTGGTTCACAGGCCTCTGCAAAGGATATTGCTTCAACCGCTGGCAGAAAGGTACATCTGCCTAGTTTGATGAAGATTCCTTAGCCAACTTCCTCTGAAGTAAAGATGGGCTGTACAGAGAGGATATTGCACCCTCTGTTAGCAGACAGACACATTTGGACAGACTGATAAAGAGTCCTTGGCCATCTTCTTCTGAGGCAGAGGTACCCTTTACATTAACATAGCTATTGGATTAGCCTAGGCCTGAGCGACTCGAGAGTCATCCAGTCAGTTTGAGTTAAAGCATCTGCTTTTCTTGCCTCCTTGTCCACTGCTGCCTGTGCAAACCTGGTATAGCAACTTCCCGGGAAAGCCAGCTACCAATAGCTGAGGATGACACATCTGGCCAGTCTGATGAAGACACTTTGACCAATCTGAGGCAGAGCTGGCCTTTAAACAAACATAGTTGTTTGATTAGGCTTAGTTTTTGACATATAGTGACTGTAGATCTTTGCAGTCAATCTAATCAAAGTCAAAACATCTGTCTTCTTTGCCTCCTTATTTACTGCTGCCTTTGACACGAAACTTGACATAGCATATTGGCAGGTAAGTCAGCTAACCACAAGCCCAATACCGCCCAGGATGATCATGTGGTGAGATTTCCTTTAGGCTACTTTCACACTGAGCCGTCCGTCCGTTCATGCTAAAGCTCCGCTCGTTTTAGCGGCGCTTCAGCGCTGTTTAAGCGGCACTTTTGCTCCACTTATTGCCCGCTAGCGGGATGCTTTTAAATACAGCGCTCCCAAACTGCCCCAAAGATGCTGCTTTTCGGAACGTCCCGCAAGAGCACTGCCTCAGTGTGAAAAGACACACTGAAATGAACGGGAGATGGTTTTTAGGCGCTTTGCAGAGGCTATTTCTAGCGCTAAAGCGCCTGAAAACTGCCCCAGTGTGAAAGGGGTCTAAGCCTGCCTCTCCTGGCAGAGCCTTCAAAATGCATAGCGGTTCCTTAAAGGATAAAGAGGGCCTGTCACTGTTAAAGTAAACAAGTTGCCTCCTCTTTGAGAAGTGGTGCTGGTGTTGAGGGCTGGAGAGATTTGCAATCCATTATGCCCATGCACTCTTTTTTAGGCTAGAATCTACTTACCCGACCATCAACTTAATAATTATGACTGCTCTCTAGGTAAGCTCATGGTTACTGGCTCATAGCTGAGCTGAAGGACTGTAGTCACAAGAAATACCTGGAAGCACTGACCAGGATATCAGCATTATTACCACATCAGTGACAACCCACACAACCAACCACAGGATATTGAAGGGTAAAAGCCCTACTTACAACTTTCAAGGGAGCTGTCTGTAGCCAGTCACAGTGACCCAAGAGTCTCGTCCGACTAGCTATCTGCCACCAGTCGCAGCGCCGAGGGCCACCAATGCGGACCCCTGAGCAAGTGCTGGCAACGTCTGAGGCACATTAGACAGAAGCAATCACAGATTGGTTAAGCAGCACACTGAAATTTACTCAGGCATTTGAACTAACATGTTAATGCATAGCAGTCATTAAACACCTAGCAGCAATTAGTACTGAAGAGTTAATATATAACAGGCAAAGCAATGAAGGGTTAATAGACAACTAGCACTGGCTGGATAATCTACACTAGGCAAATGTACTGCAAAAGGTTGCTACAATAACCAAGCATTTAAAACATTAATACCTGCAGAGCCAGGCATTGCTGAGTTAATAGAGAAGGCTCAACTGTGTAACAGCAAACACCTGCCATCAGTCCATGCATTAGCAGTCCTGCAGACACAAATCACAACCTGTGAGCTATTAACAAAAACAGATAAAACTATGGACAAGCCAGCAAAGATTCTTGTTCAAGTATTTTATTATTTCATTATATGAAAATGGGGCTGAAAACATTCGGGTAAACCGGAAGTGATGTCATGTCATTGCTTCCGGGTTACCATTACGTCCAGCCCAACAAAGCCGATCCCGGCTTTGTTGGGCTGTCCGGCCAGTCACTCTGGTCTCCCAGTGGGATGGGTGAGCTTGAGAGAGCCGCAGGAGGGGGCGTCCCCTCCTGCTGCTTGTAATAGCAACCGAGCGGCTAGTTAGCCGCTCGATTGCTATTACAACAGAGCCAACCATCAACTCATAAAAAAACTGTACCAGGGTGATGCCTGCAACTGCACAACTACTTAACGTCAAATGATGAACTAGGTACATGATTTGGCGGCAAGCGGATAAGGAGGGAAGACTTCAATTATAGGGCTGGTGTGTTGGAGTGGGTTGTGTGTCTGTATTTCTGGTCACATTTAATTAGATCATTTTTTTTTATATAAGGAAAGAAGAATTGATTAGTAGGGGACATAGGTGTTCGTAGCCTATTGTATTAGTGTGTGCACCCCAAAGCTCAAGCACACATGTGTGTCTACATATATATGACGCAGACAGGGAGATCAGTCTCCCTGCCGACACAGTGAAAGAGAAAGTGTGTAAGTACTTCTCTTATGGCAGAGTCGGTAAGATGGAGACCTTTCCCATCTTTCTGCTGGCACACAGAGCGATAATGCTAATGTGCATGGGGTGATTAGGGTGTGCCTAGGCACACCCAGCACACCCTGTGCGCACACCTATGGTAGGGAGGTGCATTAGAGTGGGTCGTGTACCTGTTTTTATGGTCACATTCCAATAGATTATTTTTCATACTGTTTATAGAAGAAATAATTTATTAGTAAGGCATGTGTGTTGGATTGGGATGTGTGAGAATCATTTGCTTCTTTATAAAAGTACAGTTATCCTTTAACCATGTTTATGCAGTTTTATACATTTTTCAACCCATTCTGTGCTAAATGGATGAGTGAATATTTATTCTTCAAGTTCTTTCAGCCAACTATGAGTTAATCTTATTTCCTTTGCACATTGTGCTCCTGAATATTAAGATACCTAATTTCTATCTTTTGTATTTGGTGTACTTCAATCTGTATGCATGTCATATCAATACGTTCAGATCTCTCTTTTAAGTAATCTCTTCTCACAGATTCCATCCATATCTGATTCATTGTTATCAGGAGATGGAGATTTCCCTCTCCCCCTCCCCCCAGACAAGGGATTATCATTGCAGGCACTAAAATGGCAATGTAATTCCTGGCAGATGACCTTTGGATTTTGAAACAGTTTATACATGTAATAGGAGAATTTTTGGGCTCCGCCACGTGTATATTTTTTATTTTCCTTATGTAACCATATTAAATGTACTAAAAAAAAAAAAAAAAAGCTGATACCAATGTACAAAAGCCCAGGGGCATATACTAATCAATCAGAATTGACTTTTTAACTACTCCAGGACCACCTACCCACAATGTAGTGCAGAAGGGTGGCCAGTACAGACACAGCAATGTACTGGTACGTTGCTGCCTGTTTCCTAGGCTTGGGGCATGCGTATGTGCACCCACCCCACCAACTCCCACTGTGATTGCACAGCGGGAGTCTGTTAGCAGGTCCCTGCCAATGATTCATGGCCGGGACCTGCTACTCGGCTGGTCGGCTGGTCCCAGTCAGACCAGAGAATGATCTCTGATTATCTATCCTTGCAAAGCAGTAAAAAGAAGCACATATTACACAAATTAACACTTATTAGGCTCACATTTAACCCTTTGAATACCCTAGATGTTAACCCCCTTCCCAGACACTGTATTAGTATCACTGGTGATGTCAGTGGCAGTTAGTCAGTTCCTACTCAGTGTCAGATTGACCGCTGCACAATTGCAGTCTCATTATAAGTTGCTGATCACCGCCATTAGTAGTGTAAAAAACAAATTTATAAAAAGTCCAATATATATATATATATATATATATATATATATATATATATATATATATATATATATCATAGTTTAGTTTGTACAGTAGATGCTATAGCTTCTATGCAAACCAATCAATATTGGGATTTTTTTTTTTTACCAAAGACATGTTTTGGCCAAAATGTATAAAGAAATTAGATCATATTGTATATGTATATTATATTGTATATGTTTTATTTTCAAAAATAGTTTACTACGAGGGGAAAGGGTTTGGGACTTTAAATGAAGCCATAGCCTGGTAAGGTCATGTGCCATGTGCCTCCATCCCTGTCAATATGAAAGGAGCAAGGAGCACATGGTTGCAAATAAGTAAATTGGTGAATATTAAAGATGTTTATTATTTCATATACAGTGTATTTAAAAAGTCTACACACCCCTGTTAAAATGTCAGGTTTCTGTGATGTTAAAAAATGAGACAAAGATAAATCATTTCAGAATTTTTTCCACCTTTAATGTGACCTATAAACTGTACAACTCAGTTGAACAACAAACTGAAATCTTTTAGGTGGAGGGAAGTAAAAATAAAAAACTAAAATAATATGGTTGCATAAGTGTGCACACCCTTAAACTAATACTTTGTTGAATCACCTTTTGATTTTATTACAGCACTCAGTGTTTTTGGGTATGACACTATCAGCATGGCACATTTAGACTTGGCAATATTTGCCCACTCTTCTTTGTAAAAACACTTCCAAATCCGTCAGATTGCGAGGCCATCTCCTGTGCACAGCCCTCTTCAGATCACCCCACAGATTTTCAATCAGATTCAGGTCTGGGCTCTGGCTGGGCCACTCCAAAAACATAATCTTCTTCTGGTGAAGCCATTCCTTTGTTGATTGGGATGTATGATTTGGGTCATTGTTATGCTAAAGGATGAAGTTCCTCTTCATGTTCGGCGTTCTAGCAGAAGCCGGAAGGTTTTGAGCCAATATTGACTGGTATTTGGAACTGTTCATAATTCCCTCTACCTTGACTAAAGCCCCTGTTCCAGCTGAAGAAAAACAGCCCCAAAACATGATGCTGCCACCACCATGCTTCACTGTGGGTATGGTGTTCTTTTGGTGATGTGCAGTGTTGTTTTTGCGCCAAACAGATCTTTTGGAATTATGGCCAAAAAGTTCAACCTTGGTTTCCTCAGACCATAACACATTTTCCCACATGCTTTTGGGAGACTTCAGATGTGTTTTTGCAAAGTTTAGCTGGGCTTGGATGTTTTTCTTCGTAAGAAAAGGCTTCCGTCTTGTCACTCTACCCCATAGCCCAGACATATGAAGAATATGGGAGATTGTTGTCACATGTACCACACAACCAGTACTTGCCAAATATTTCTGCAGCTTCTTTGATGTTGCTGTAGGCCTCTTGACAGCCTCCCTGACCAGTTTTCTTCTCGTTTTTTTCATCAATTTTGAAGGAACGTCCAGTTCTTGGTAATGTCACTCCACTTGATGATGACTTTCTTCACTGTGTGACATTGGGGAATGTCTAGCTCAGTGGTAGATGCTTTTTCAGTGAGTTTCACAGCGAACAGGAACTTTAGTTTAAGGGCGTGGTAGCCCACTTTTATTAAAAGGAACAAAATAAAGGAAAGTTCATACATGCACTTGGATGCCCACACAGGGGTTCTTCTCCCAAAAACAATAACAAATGAAGAAATGCCAAGCCACCTGGCTCTCTTCAGTAGTACTGCCACTTAGGCTTTACACTTCAGCCCTCTTGGCCATATAACAGGGTTCCTGTACAACTACTGTACCTCTTTTCAGCTTCCTTGCTGCTCAGGCCTTCCACTTCAGGCTCTCATCTGTCTCCTTAGATGCACACAGCTTCAACGCACACAGTGTCTATCTAGAAAGCAGCCACTCACTGCTCTGATCCTCAGACTTGGTTCTCTGGCTTTCACTAGTGCACACCTGCACTCTCTGGACTCCAGGAGACCTCCTGTCTCTCTGGGTGGAGCCCAGAACCCTAATCCTGACACTGCTATAAGCCCAGGACCCACCTGCTCATTCAACCAGCCAGACTCCTGGCTGTTCCCAAAACCTGGTCCCAGGATTGGAGATTCCGTCCCACCCATAACGCTATAGAATCTCCAGGCTCCAGGTCCCCAAATGGATTTTACAAACTTTGAAGGAAACTGATAAAACTGATTCCTCCACATTAAACACCCCTGGAGCCCCTCAGCCTGCCTATTTGAGAACCCTGGGCGACAATTACTAGGACAGGGAACTGTACTGTCACAACTGTGTTACATGGTATATCTAATGGAAAATTAATTGGAAATTATTTTGTACCCTTCTCCTGACTGACACCTTTTAACAATGAGATCCCTCTGATGCTTTGGAAGCTTTCTGCGGACCATGGCTTTTGCTGTAGAATGCGACTAAGAAAATGTCACAAAAGACCTACTAGAACAGCTGAACTTTGTTTGGGGTTAATCAAAGGCACTTTAAATGATGGCAGGTGTGTACTGACTCATATTTAACAGGAGTTTGAATGTGATCGCTTAATTCTGAACACAGCTACATCCCCAGTTATAAGAAGGTGTGCACACTTATGCAACCAAATTATTTTAGTTTTTTATTTTTACTCCCCTCCCTAAAATATTTCGGTTTGTTTTTCAATTGAGTTGTACAGTTTATAGGTCACATTAAAGGTGGAAAAAGTTCTAAAATGATTTATCTTTGTCTCATTTTTTCATCACAGAAACCTGACCTTTTAACAGGTGTGTGTAGACTTTTTATATTCACTGTACATATATACACACACTTAATCTTGATGTCAAATACTGAAACAATTAAACATGATAATAACATTGGTATCAAATAACATAACATGATAAAATTTCACAATCCACCAAAATTCATATATATATATATATATATATATATATATATATATATATATATATATATATATATACACATGTTACAGAGTAAAATCTGCATGACCTATGGCCTCACTGATCCCTGGCATTCAATATCAAATATCTTGCTGATATGGTACACAGATGATGCGCCCCTTTTCTGTGTGCCAAACACTGCGCTTATGGGATAAGCCCCTCCCTCTGAGCAGCTGCTTAAAATTAAAAACTCATGTGATATAAAATAAATGATACACTATATAATTACCCTCACCAATAGTGTAATCAAATAGCAGCGCTGAAAACCTAAAGCATACCCTAATTCAAAAAAATTTTTTTGTATATACAGTGATTGCTCAATGTGATAACTAAAAGTGATATAAGTCCGGTGTGACGAAACATGTCGGGGCGTGGCTATACGGCAATCGAGGAAGCTTGACGTAGGACGCTGTGACAGGCGGCGCCATACGAGGGAGCGGGGAAGTGGCTACGGAGGGATCCAAGGGACGGGTGAGAGTGTTCACGTTCACCGAGCACCTGGGTCCGCCGTGACCACCATACGTCCAGGTTACCGTTTGAAGTGCTGTTGGTGACAACCAAGTTTTGCTGTGCTGTTTTGCGTTACTGAAAATTGGAAAATGTGAGTTTTATGGTGAAGGAGAGTGTTACTTTTATTAAAGTGTGTTGCGTTACTGCACTATTGGTTCGCTTTTCCTTTCTTTCATGTGGAGAGAGCATTTGCTTATATACTGCGGTTTACCATACGGATATTGATTGGAGGTTATCACTTTACCCCCACTGTGTGGGAAAAGCCTACAAGCCAAACACGAGAGTGTAAGGCAAAAAAAGCTGGTGAGTTTGCTCGCTGAAGGGGAGTGGAATCACATTCACAGCGGTGTGGTGGAAGATATCATCATTGAAGATTATAATTTTGATATTGTCACCATTACTTCACTATGTCACTATTTATGTTTGGACTTTTTTATTGATTTTTTAATTTTTTTCTGCTGTCATACACAAATGAATTGCATGAGGAGTGTTCATTAGAAACACTGTTTGGTTCTTTATTATGGACACATAATATTATCACTTTTAGTTATCACATTGAGCAATCACTGTATATACAAAAAAATTTTTTTGAATTAGGGTATGCTTTAGGTTTTCAGCGCTGCTATTTGATTACACTATTGGTGAGGGTAATTATATAGTGTATCATTTATTTTATATCAAATAAATCAGCGCTGCTTACCAGATACTGTGGATCTCAGATAATAGAGATCAAACACGCTGGAACATAAGCCTGCCGGCAAAGACACTCTTCTCCTCATATTCCTCCCAAGGGAAACATTTTTTCTGGTCCAGCGGATTATCCAATTAGAGAGAGACCCCATGGAGACAAGACATCCCTTCACAGGTGTTCCTAAGTGTTCTCATTGGCAGAGGATAAAAGAAAATGGCTTCATGGTATAGTATTTCCAAAATATTTATTGAAAAATATAGCAACACTTACATCTAGGAAGACGATAAGGAGTAAAAACTTTAAAAACAGATGGGGCTCTAGCCAGCTGGCTGCTACGTGGTGACGTCAAGGCTAGGTGCTCCATCCGAGGCGTTTCCCCATACAAGGCATCGACTGGGAACAGAGGCTCTATCTGGACGTCACTCCCCACGCAATAAATACTAGTGAACCAGAAGAGACACCGGAAGGACCATTTCTGGCTCTTCCTGTGTAGTGTCATCCGTTTCATCGGATCTTCATGATAACAAAAACTTTGAAATTCATCAAACATAATATTGATATGATATAAAATTCATTCTGAAGTGATAAAATAAATAATATTGTTTAAAAAAAGGATATTCACATAGGGAACAAAAAAACTCTCTTACTAATTTAAATCATCATATACAATTTATCTCTACATTTCAATATAATTAATAAGACATCTTAAAGGCACTTCAAGACCTATAAGTAAAAAATAGATTAGAAGAAATAAATATATATGGGGTGGACAAATTGATTATCAACCACCCATCTTAAAAATATTGGAGTGATGTGTATACCACCTACCTAGATTGGCATAAAAACCCACCCAAAATGACAATACACACCTCCAACGTATATTCATACAGAAAACACAGAATACCAAAAATAAAGAATACTATATTCAACTACTATTAATAAGGACAAGTAAAATATGAAAAATTATTATTATATTCATATAAATCTAGGAAAAGGAAAAACGGAGGGGGGGGCGGTATTTTTTGGGGGGACCAGATCTATCTATTATCAATATAGCAATTAATGTCCCATTCTAAGTTGTGGCCCAGGGGGCTATATGACTGTAAGTCATATATCCAACGGGTTTTGCGACAAGAAATATGTCTCTTGAGATTATTACACCTCCAATGTGGGGTGTATTTTTCAATGGCTCTAACTTGGAGAAGAGAGGGATTTCTCCCATGATGATCCACAGTATCTGGTAAGCTGCGCTGATTTATTACCCCTAACACCAGAGCTTCGGATTAATACTTTGTTTCACGTTGTTTCACTTTGGCACGTTTGGAATTTTTATGGACTTTGTCTCCTATTTTCATAAAATAGGAGACAAAGTCCATAAAAACTCACATGAACTCACTTTGTAACTCAGACTGTATATTATTTATTGATTATTGATTGTTTGTTGCTAATTTATAAATTTTTTCAGTACTCACATTTACCCTCACATTTACACTCACATTTTTCACAGAGGTCCCACTTGGTTGGCCCACTCATCTCCTCTATTCCTCACCAGGAGTGCCTTATGGACCTATGCCCACCAGGGATGCTGTCTGTGTCGGTTGCTATTGCTGAGTATGCCACCACAGCTCCCGGTAATGATGTCCCCAGGTGGCTCACGATCCACAACATTATACCATCAATTCACACATTTTGTAAGTAACATTTGGGGGGGGGGGGGTGTTTTCACCCCATTCTCTCCTATGTTGATACATGTTAGATCATTAATTTTCCAATTACAGATACATCACATGCTAACACGTTTTGTGGCTTTGAGCCACTCTTCAGGAGCAGAGCTATCAGATGCCATGTTTTACATTAATCATGCGTTTATCAAATCCTCATGTAATTATGTACACGCCCTTACCTACCTTGCCAGGGATCAGCGAGGCCATAGGTCATGCAGGTTTTACTCTGTAACATGTGTATGTATATATATGAATTTTGGTGGATTGTGAAATTTTATCATGTTATGTTATTTGATACCAATGTTATTATCATGTTTAATTGTTTCAGTATTTGACATCAAGATTAAGTGTGTATATTTAGGAAAATTGTTATCCATACTTACTGTAATTTTCCTTTCCTGGATCCTCCCCATGTCAGCCTACTATGGGTCAGGTCCACCCTCTCTGACCCCTCCAGGACCACCTCTTTCTTAGCCCATAAAGGGGCGGCTGTCTGCCCACACTAGTGTTCAAAAAATACCCGCCTCGCGATGGATAAACTGGGTGGGAATCCTCCGGCTGACATGGGGAGGATCCAGGAAAGGAAAATTACAGTAAGTATGGATAACAATTTTCCTTATTCCTGGACCTCCCCATGTCAGCCTACTATGGGATGTACCAAGCAATATTAAGAAGGGAGGGAAGACAAAAACCAAAAAATAAGTAAAAACCCTCAATGCAATGCTACTCAAATTTTTGAATGGGCAACAGCCGCCGTAATAACTGTAGAGCCAAATGTTTCCTCAGACGGACAAGCCGCATTAAGCCTGTACTGCCTAAAAAGGTGTTGGGCGCGCCCCAGCTTGCTGCTCTGCAAACTACCTCAGGGGCAACCTTCGCGTATGCTGCCAAACCCCTCGTCAAATGTGCTTTGATCTCTGAAGGAAGAGGAAGGCCCAGCGTTCTGTATGCAAATATGCCTAGTCTTGACAATCCAGGAAGAAAAAAGAACTGTTGATGTTGCTGGCATACCCTTTTTAGGTCCCATTGGGAAAACCTACAGCTGATCTTGTTTTCAAAAGCTTTAAGTCCGTTGATACCGGAGAGACCAGATCTAACCTACTCCACACATCATCAGCTGTATCCGCCGGAAAGACTGGGAGAAAGATCTTCCAGTTCATACGAAATTATGTGGCCACCTTAGGTAGAACGATCGGTACCGGCCTAAGGACTATCTTGTCTGGGAGCACCAAACAATATGGTTCTTTAGATGAGAAGGCGCACAATTCGGAGACTCTTCTGGCTGAGGCAATGGCTAGCAAAAAAAACAAAGAAACTGTTAAAAGAAACAATAAACAAGAGAAAGCTTGATCAAACAGAGGAACCAGCAAGACTAGCGTTAAGTCCCATTTTGGAAAAAAAACTATTTCAATGGAGGTCTGATTTCTATGGCTGCCCCTAAAAATCAGATCACCAATGGATGTAGAGCACATATTGTACATGACATAGCCGACAAGGCGGGGCTTTGACCCTTCAGGGAATTATAAGCTAACCCCTTATCGAGACCACTCTGCAGAAACTCCAAAATGTTTGATACTGAAGGAGATCCAAGGACCCAACCCCTTTCTGTAGTATTCCAGATCTGGTGATAGGTTACACTCGTGGACCTCTTACGAGCCTGTAATAATGTTTCCACTAGACGGCCCGAGACATCCAAGCCAGTTAAGGCCCCTCTCACTTCCAAGTCATTAACTTTAACCTCCTGGGGTTCGGGTGTCAGGCCCCACTATGCAGAGGGAGATTCTGACAAGGAGACAGTGGGATTGGTGAGCCCAACTTTATCCTCCAAGCCAGAGGGAACCACGGCTTCCTGAGCCAGCAAGGTAGGACTACTATTGCTATGACCCCTTCTCGCTGAAACTTCAGCAAGATTTTGAGAGCCAATGGAAGCAGCGGGAACACATACACCAAGAGGAAGCTCCAAGGCCTGGACAGAGCACCCTGACCCAACGCCTGTGGATGCCAGGTCTGGGAGAAGAAGCAAGGAAGTTGACAATTCTCCTCCGATGCTATAAGATCTGTCGAAGGGGTCCCCCAGACCCTGAAGATCTTGCGTAGGTACTTGGGGTTGAGGCCCCATTTGTTGTGATCCCCAAAGTTTTGACTCAAGCGATCTGCTAAAACATTCTCGGGCCCTGGGAGATAAGGTGCTGTAAGAGAGCCGAGATTCTTCTCTGCCCACAGGAAGATTTGACATGCCACTCAAAGGAGAGGGTGACTTCTTGTGCCTCCTTGATGAGACACATAAGCCACTGTAGTTTTGTTGTCCGAAAGGATCTTGACAGCTCGACCTCGCAACATAGGTTGGAATGGTAAGGGAGCGCGTCTGACAGCTCCCAATCTCAGGAAAGTTGACCTCTTTGGGCCACAAAAGTTCCATTGGTCTTGAACCTGCTGTCCCATACAGTGTGCCCCCCAGTCTGCCAGACTGGCATTGGTCGTCACCACTACTGGTTCTGAGGCCTTCAACGGAACTCCACGGGAAAGATTGCAAGCTTCTGATCACCAACCAGGGACCAGGTCATCGGAATTGGCAGATAGATTTTCTGGAACAAGGAGTGACTGAAGAAGAAAGTTGCATTGAAACTTACTTCTGTGCCACTTGACCCACGGGACTACTGGAATTGTGGCTGATAGAACCCCCAGATACTGCATGCATTCCTTCACCATCACAGAAGGCCTGGCCATCACTGCTTCTGTCTGAGACTGGATCTCCTGGCCCTTCCTCTGAGGAAGAGAAACACGACCCCGATCCGTGTACTCCTAAATACTCCAACATTTGGGTCAGAAGCATCTGTGTCTCCCGAAAGTTGATCAACCAACCAAACCGAGCTAGTGTTTTGCAGGTGAGATTCACATGAACTAGAAGGAGCTCTTTAGATGGACCCAGAAGTAACATGGCATCTAGATAATGGAATATTTGCACACCTGACCCTGAGAGACGCGACAACAGCAGATAGTAGCTTTGAAAACTTTCTTGGAGCCGTGCAGAGACCGAATGGGAGACATTGAAATTGAAAATGAGAGCCTTCTACGGAAAACCTGAGAAAGCGATGGTGAGATGCATCTATAGAAACATGAAAATACGCATCCGCAACCAAAATGATCGCCATTTTAAATGGTGGAGCCTTCATGTAAGAATTCCAGACTTTGAGGTCCAAAACTGGTTTGAAACCCCCTGAAGCCTCTGGGACCAAAAACAGAGGGGAACATGCACTTTGACCCAATTTGTGCCTTGGAACTGGAAGGATGGCCCTTGTTGCCAACAGCTCTCCTATATATCCTTGCAAACATTGCCTCCTTTCCAAATCCCTAGATAGTCGAATTTCTACGAACAAGGTCTGAAGAGGACTTGTTCTGAACTCGAGATGATAACGCGATCGAATGACGGCTACAATCCAGGCATCCTGTATTTTGCCCGCCCAAACTTCCCCGAATTGGGCTAGTTTTGCTCCTACTTGAGAGAGCTGAGGACTTATCTGAAGCCTTAGGAGCTTTTTTGGCCCTGGGCTTGGAAGGCTTCCGGAAGGTCGAACCAACTCCCTTCCACTGACCGAAGCCTACCAGGCCTGTAAGCACTAGCCTCCCTGAATCCTCCTTTTTTTGGATCTCTTGTTAAACCGAAAGGGCTGGAAGAAGAATTCCCTGACCAGGAATTGAACTCGGGCCACGGCAGTGAGAGCGCCGAATCCTAGGCACTAAACCAGCTGGGAGAGGTTTCCATTGTCTTTTTCTCTTCTGCGTGATTAGGCCAAATCTGCCGCCGGAAACCCGCTGAATTGCTGATTCTAAGTGTTCGCAAAGAGCAGCTTCCGTCAAATGGAACAGAACACAGACTGTGCTTAGAAGCCTTATCGGCCGACCAATGCTTCAGCCATGAGGCTCTGAGGGCTGTGACGGAATGAGCCATTAACTTTGCTGTCATCTTGACCCGGTCGACAGCCACTTCAGCCACAAACCCTATAGCAGTCTTGCCAAACTGCAAAGGAGAAGAACTGCGACTTCCCAGACTTTCATCCGAACATCCATCCACTAGCTACGCTACCCACACTCTAATGCTCCGTACACACGGTCGGATTTTCCGACGGAAAATGTGTGATAGGACTTTGTTGTCGGAAATTCCGACCGTGTGTAGGCTCCATCACACATTTTCCATTGGATTTTCCGACACACAAAGTTTGAGAGCAGGATATAAAATTTTCCAACAACAAAATCCGTTGTCGGAAATTCCGATCGTGTGTACACAAATCCGACGGACAAAGTGCCACGCATGCTCAGAATAAATAAAGAGATGAAAGCTATTGGCCACTGCCCCGTTTATAGTCCCGACGTACGTGTTTTGTGTCACCGCGTTTAGAACGATCGGATTTTCCGACAACTTTGTGTGACCGTGCGTATGCAAGACAAGTTTGAGCCAACATCCGTTGGAAAAAATCCTAGGATTTTGTTGTCGGAATGTGCGAACAAAGTCCGACCGTGTGTACGGGGCATTAGGGGCGCTGTCACAGAAGTGAGTGCTACCGCAGGTCTGCAGGCTGTTCCGGCCAAACTATATAACCTTTTTAGGTCTGCGTTTATTCTGCCATCCATAGGATCCCTAAAAGAGACTGAATCCTCTAGCGGAAGTGTAATGTGGAGTGCGATTCTCTGTAATGAAGCATCCACCTTAGGCGTAGTGGCCCAAGGGGTACAGCTTCGATACTTTATTATGCACATTGAGCTTCTTCTCAGGCCTCGCCACTCGTCAGTTACTTCTTTAGTTTCAGAAATGAATGGGAAGGAAGGTAAGAGCGAGGGAGATCTGGAATGCCGTGACAACGGGCGTCTATCCAGCTGCATGTGACTCTGCGATTTGTCATGTTTAGTCCCCTTTTTTACTCCTTTGAGACTGGAATGCTGATTTGGAACCTCTTTGCGGGCATTTATCCCACACTGGGCCCTTCTCTCTGTAAAACACAGAGGATGTGCTCTCTTTTAAACAAATAAATAAAAAATATTTTTTTTTAAAACAAAAAATAAAATAAATAAAAACAATTAAAATAAACTTCTCCATCTGAATCTTCAGTGCTAAGGCAGCTAGGCAGGCAGGCAAAATTCCCCAGAGCTATAAGGCACAGGATAATCTAAACATTCTGACAGACAACTAACACAGCAGAAAGTAATGAGAGACCAGGAAGTCAGGCTTACCAGAGCAGAGCAGAGCAGAGCAGCAGATTGATCAGCTGGAGGCTGAGATTAGAGTAGTAGAGCAGCGATGAGTCCTCCTGCACACAGAGTGGCTCAGAGAGTGACCCTAGAGGACAGAGCCTGCTGAAAATCAGCAATGAGCATTCTGGTGTTTGCTAGGCAACCCAAAGAGGAAGCTGCCTCTGACCTCACCTGCCCAACTCTGAGCTTCCTGAAAGACATCCACATGGGGGTGGTGAACTACCAGTCCCAGCGAGCCAAACTACTGTCTGAACAACAAAAACACAGAAAGAGAGACTGCCAGCACCTGCCTAACGGAGGTATATACAGTCATTTATACTGCCAGTGACCTTTGCCAGTAATACACAGTCATTTATACTGCACCTTAATATCCCAGCACCACGGGAACCCACCTCCTCAGGAGATTTACAGCCTATATGTGGGGGTCTTCTGAGATGGGAGAGGCTGAACCCGAACAGGATGGATGGTGGATGGAGAAAATAAATAAATAAAAATAAATAAATAAAAGGCGTCCGGAGCGAGGACGGAAAAAGAACACTGGTGTGGGCGGACAGCCGCCCTTTATGGGCTAAGAAAGAGGTGGTCCTGGAGGGGTCAGAGAGGGCGGACCTGACCCATAGTAGGCTGACATGGGGAGGGCCAGGAAATATATATATATGGTATATATGAAATGATAAACATCTTTAATATTCACCAATTTACTCATTTGCAACCACATGCTTCATATTTTCAAATGTTGGTCTTTTTTGCTTTATCTTAAAAAAAAAAAAAAAAAAAGGAAAAGAAACCCCGTGGTCATCAAATCGCACCATAAGAAAGCTCTAAAACTATTTGTGTGAAAAAAATTCTATAGATTTTGTTTGGGTACACAGTTGCATGACCGTGTTAAAGTACCAGTTAAAGTAGCGCAGTGCTAAATAGCAAGAAAATGGCCTAGTCATGAAGGGGATAAAACCTTCTGGAGCTGAGGTAGTTAAACAAATGAGATCTGATTGTTTGCCTTAGATTACAGTATTTTGCACATCACTCTTGCTCCCTGTACTGTCAAAGAGCAGATCTAGCATCAGATCATTTGTTATACAAAGCAGACCCAGGACCCGGTGGGGTGGAGAGCAAAGATCATCATCCAACATAAAATATAAGTAGACTAAACACTACTAAAAAAACTTTGAGCCTGCCTAGAATGGTCAAGGCGCTGAACCACTAGTAAGTGGGTGGAAAAGGGTATTAGAAGAAGAACCTAGCAGTCCTAGCCTGTAGGCTTAAAGAAAAGTAGATAGAGGGGGGCAAAAACTAGGGTAGTAGAATTTAACTGCAGGAGATTGCCAGCTAAGGCTTTGTAATGTAGCATATCTTGCTTGCTGAATAGTAAGGAGTTAATTTATCAGACGGAGACGATGACCCAATATCTAAACGATAGATAGTTTCTCGTAGGCATAGGGAGATCGTAAGGTAGATTTTTCGTGAGTCGACAGGGTGGCGTCTAATAATGCCTGCAAATGGTGAGTAAATTATTTCTCTGGATCAGAATTGTGGATAGGAAGTTCCAGTTGTTTCATGCAGAGCAGGAGTTTCTGTTCCCGTTTTACTTCCATAATAGTTGGAGCATGCATTAAGATCCAATGCTTAAGAATAAATCTCTGAGCCACTAATAAGAAAATGTAAATCCACTGTGGAAAGTGCTGTGGTCAAGTGGATAATGGGCCCTCTGGACCAAAGATATGATTGGCACAGCTGAATAGAAGATGAAGTGGGTCCTTAGGTGTCCTGCCTTGAGTCACTCCTTGTATATAGTGTAGACTATGGTCCCTAGATGTAGATATAATAGGTCAGGACCACAGACAGTGAAAAAGTGTTGGTCGAGTTTCTTTACATAGTGGACATGATTTCAGTCTTTCAATGTTTGTTGGATGGTGAGGATGTCTGCAAAGGGGCTAGCAGTAAAGATTAGGATGTCAACAGCCAAACGTGCCACCCGGAGATCCTCTTCTCCTAATCGAAGACCATGTAAAGGTGCCACAGAGCTAAGGTAGCAGTAGAGTGGTTCAAGGGCCAAATTTAAAAGTAAAGGTGAGAGGGGCCAACCCTGACGTGTCCATTTATGAAGTGCTATAGGGTCTGAGATATGTCCCGCTGCAACAATTCTAGCTGTTGGGGAGAAGTGCAGGCTATGAACAAAGTGTAAGGCTTCATGCACGGTTTATTGTAAAGGCTGTTTCTCCTGATGAAAAAACAGCATTAAAAACTCACCTAAGCTGCATTTTTTTCAAACCACTTGAGGTGAATTTAGCAGCATTTGATTTTTTTTTTGCATCATTGGGCAGAATTTTAATTTATTTTGGCCACTGAAATGAATAAATGCTGAAATGCTAAACGCGCCTAGCTTTTAGGTAGGTTTAGGCATGTTTTAGATGCCAGTAAACACTTGTCCTGAACGTGTTTTTTTTTTTAGTGCTTTCAGAGAAATACCAGTAAATTCAACTGCTTTCTGGAGGAGAGTTCAGGGGCTTCAGAAAAAAAACAACAGCTCCTAACAGTCAGTTTAGCAGCTGCAGTGTACATGAGGCCTAAGAGGGGACCCAAAAAGCCAAACCTTGCAAGGACAAGAGACAGCCAATGGAAACTCACATTATCGAAGTCCTTTTCAGCATCTAGGGTAATTATGTCCTCGGTCGGGTGGGCTTTTGCATGTTCCAACACCGTGAGAACCTTTCTAGGCTTGGTGGCCGACGGGAGATAGGCACCCCTCCTAAATCCCATTTTATACCTTTAGGAGGGTTTATGTTTTTTTAACATTTTATCTCAGGGATGAACTTTTGTTTTGCTGCATCTAATGAACAACTGTCTAATAAAAAAAAAACAGAATATTGTTTTAAACTATATGATTACCAATATATGCAACTAGTCTTTTCTTTCATTCAAAAACCTGATACACTAAAAATGTGACTATGACCACCTCATGATGTTGGGTAAGTAGAGAAAAATAAGGTAATCTGCTACCGTATACTGATTGCCCTACATTTCTTTTGGACCAGATCTGTCAGCTAAGATATGCTACAAACTGGCCCATATTTGTTAAAGAGACCATGCCACCAACTTAAAGTTTGCAGGCAAAAACACAGATAACTCAAGTATTTTGAATGGTGACGGGGAACCCCAAACTCATGGGTTTTAGTGACATTTTGATTGCTGAAGTTGAATTGAAAAGTAGATGTATAAATTAAACAAGCATGCAGGGGTAGCTGCGTACAGGGAGAGCAACAGAATACATAGTATTGGATTCAAAAGGTCACTCTGACTAGCTGGGCAATCTAATATAATTTACAGTATATATCCTAAGATGGGTGGAATCTGGCTAACTTATTTGAAGCTTCATCCCTGTTTCTGGTGAATTTCATTGAGATGGTAATAATCATTTTCACAGGCTTGTTACTTCCGTCAGTTCCACCAAGGAACAAATCTTCAAAAGACAGAGAACAATCCATAAAATGTCTGTTCCATTCTCCATTTCAGTAGACATACTAAGTTTCCAGTTTTCCTATGTTATGCTACAAAACTCAATAGGTGGAACGTGTTGGGCTATTGTAGTAATTTTTATAGTGTAATTATAAGGAGTGATGTATCATATATTGTTTTTAGAAGCTAGGCTTCCCTTATTTATAGCTAATGAACTTGTTGGACTGGTGCACGATACAGGAAATTAGATTGGCACGAAGGGGGAGGGAACAAAGGACTTGGACACAGCCATGTGCTGGACACAAAGGAAGCAGAAGCAGTTTTGCAGGACTCCATAACAACAAGCAAGGTCTATGCCAGAAGAAAATACACCAGGGGAAGACTCTTACGCCCTATTTCCTGCAATTGCTCATAGAGCAGAGCCTGGAGTCCCAGTTGCCTATGGAGATTGTCAATCTACCATAACCTGAGCTAAATACATTTTAGTGTATTCCTATTGTATACAGACTATTGTTCATGCTCATTCTAGGTAGCGTATGCATGCTTGTTGTATGTATATGTGTAATATTTTGTATGTCTTGAATTATATTTTTCCCCACAATTGTATGTACAGCATTTCTTGTTATTAAAGCGCATTAATACACTACAGAGGTTTTTTTATGCTTCCTTGCTTTTACTGCAAATAAGCTTAAAGGACACAAAGCAAAACAATTACTTGCAACGTTCCATAAATTATTCTTTATTCAGTTGCACTGTGCCTTTGAACTTGCCAATTCAAAGTAAATTTTCTAGCACAGACCCCTCCCTTCTTGCATGTCATAGCCCTCTCATCTTGTGAAAGTGTTTGTTTATTCCTTAGTGCCCAAAATGTGGCTCGCCAGCTTGTATGCAGATGGGGTTAATACCCCTTTATGGGAAGCTGCACCCCCGGTAGTGGTTTAAGATTGGGTCATCTTTTTCCTATAAAATGACACTGCAGTGTGGAAGTAGAGAGGGTTCCATGGGAAGTAGCCAAGACAGCCAGATGTAAGTCTCGGGGGAACTGTAAGAATCAACCCATTTGGGGTAGATCCCAAGCATACAGTCAATGAAGGAGGTATACCTGAGCTAAAGTGCTATGGGAAGGAGAGTGAGGAAGAACTTGGTGACACCCTCTTATCTGGTAACTGATTTGTCAAAGAGTTATGGAGAGAAATTGAATGTACAAAGCTCTGTATCCCTTTAATGTTTATAAGTAAAGCGTCAAAAGACTGACCATTTGGACATTCATTTATTGGAACACGTTTTAAACTATCTTGTGGGAGAAGGGCCTCTAGTTGGGAGTATGTGAGTAGCCAAAACGGCAGAGTTTCTCCTTTAAAAGATGTGTGGCAACCCCAAGTTATTTATGTCACATGAAGACAGAGAGGTGCCCTGGGCCAGCATGGCAAATGCTGGTGACCAAGCATGGACCAGCTTTCATGGTTTCTGTGTGAGGCCACCTGTTAGGTACCTGCTGTCTTTGTAGAGCTGCAACATGGTGCAGGGCACTGAAATGCCCTCTGCATTTCAACACCCAGCACTGAAACAGAAAGTACTGTCACACAGAGTGATTTCCACCCAGAACTACAAGTACGGATAGAAGGTACAGAAAGCAACACGAATAAAGACGTAAGGTCAAATTTAGCCATCATTGCACTAGGGGGGTTTAACAGAAAATTATGCACCAACTACCAAAGTGGGGGGTTGTTCTTAAAAATACACTGCCAATGACCAATGCTGAAAAACACGGGGGTGAGGGGGTGGGGTTTAGGGTTACAAATCACAGCAATGATCACCAATATGTTGGGAAGTGGGGTCATGTGTATTAGAAAACAATGCCACTAACCACTAATGGGGAATAGGGGGTAAATAGCACCACTATCTGCTATTGAGTGTCAATGTTGGGGGGGGGGGGGTAATACCACTGCCACCAGTGCTGTGAGTTATTATTGTGGTCACTGACGCCAATGGCTCCAACTTTCTCTTTAGTGTGCATTGTGGTACATTTCCAAGATGCAGCAGAACTAATATTTTCAGGTGTTACAGCCCATTCACTTTGAATGGGCTGTTCAACTTGATGCAAGATACCTCAATGCACCACTATTGTGCAGCCCTTGGGATATGTCAGGGGCCGCAGTTGAAACCCCTATTATTTTCATGTAGGCCATCACTTGTCTAATTACTATCTGAAATGGCTTAGCTACATCTCTCAAATCCCTATATAACCTTTTATGTAGCTGCCAAGGGTGGAGTGAAGAGGTATACTATAGAGCTGGGTTTCTCAACTGAGGTTCTGCCTCTTTTTAAGCTGATTTATATCTGCCTTATAGTGACTTAATTTTTTTCCCATGGCAACTACAACTTGATGTCAAAAGAGCAGGACTCATAAGCATAGGCTTATAGTTCTGGCTCCCTCGTGATGTAACACCAAGCTTATATCACCCTGACAATCACCCGCTACCTGGAGTCCCTGCACTTGTCCCAGCAACCTATATGGTCCCAGGCACATGTGGAGAGGGAGCCCCTCTCCTGGAACCAGTCAAAGAGGAGAACAGTGCAGGAAGTGAGAAAGTGCAGGCAAAGCAAAGCCAGGTAGGTCAGGGTTGGTGGAGAGATCCCCTATGACACCAAAGGGGTCCTCGGCAAATAATGCTGGGAGAATGGAGGATGGTAGAAGCCACTAGGCAGCCTGCAGGTAGCCTGCCTTTGACCTGTGGTGTTAAACTGCAGGTCAGTTTTAAACAAAGAAAAACTTTGCGTTGGTATTCAGAGAAAATTTTTTTTAGGTAGGAGAGATCCTATCTTTGCTTCATCACTAATAGGGATTAGTGCAGTGATTTCAGCTAAACTGATTATCATGTTGGTGACATTTCCCAAAAACCCTAACTTTTGTTTATTCAACTGCTTGATTGCTGGTTGCTAAGCAGTCCCTGACTTTTTAATAAAGTTCTTCTGTAAGGTTTCACACTATGTGGAGCATATGATTCTCTTGCTTTGGGTACTTACCTGCACGCACTGACCTTTTGTGGCTGATGGTACTGAGGAGTCATCTGGCTACGAGAGGGTGGCTTTCCAGGGATTCATTTTCCAGAGTAATGATGAGATGACCAGTATGGAAATTATTCCTTGATGGAGATAAGACTCTTGAGAGTCATTAACATCTGTTAAGCAGATTTGGATCTCTCTAGCGGATCACGGTGGAGGAAGCCCTTTTTTTGGAAGCTTATTGGATTTACTTCACAAGAGACTTTGTGTTATTTATTATTTATTGTTTCATTCACAATAAACTTTGTGTCATTTATCATAAATTGTTTTGATGATATTTGTTTTATCACGTTTTGTGTGTTAAAGTGTGACACATTTGTTATATGTTTAAAATTTTTATTATGCTAGTCAAAATAATAAATTCAAAATTCTGAACCATTTTATTTCATTGTGGCCCGTGACGGGTTACCAAATCACTTAAGTGACCCTTGCTCTTCGAAAGGTTGAGCACCCCTGATCTACACTATACTAAAAAAGGTACCAGTAATTTTATTGCTGTTTGTGTCTCCATTTGGAAAGATTGCTCCTTACTAGGGCTGAAACAACGAATCAATTAATCGACAACGAATCAATTATGAAAATAGTTGTCAACTATTTTCATAATCGATTAGTTGGTTGGTCGATTAGTTGGCCTGCATACAGAATGCATTATTTGTTTACATATCAGGAAATACAGTGAAGCACACATAAAGCTCAGTACACCATACATACATGTCAGAAGACACAGTGCAGCACACATACAGCTCAGTACACCGTCCATACATGTCAGTAAATGCCTGAGAACTTGTGAATGTGTGAGGAGCAATGCCTCATGGGACATGTAGTCCTGGGCAAGAAGTGAGTGGTTCTAAAGGCAGAATTTTTTTTTTACCTTGCTATAGGGGCACGCTATACTATAATTTGCAGCTTGCTATAGAGGCACTCTGAAGGCAGGAGGAGCCAAAAGCCCCAGTGGGGGACCCCAGAAGTGGAGAATCAGGGCCGCTCTGTGCAAAACTATTGTACAGAAAAAGTACGTATAACATGTTTGTTGTTTTTTTTTTTAAAATCACTTTAAGGTCTCTTTCACACGGGGCGGATCAGTGATGATCCGCCCCGTGAACACCCGCTTGCTCAGTGGGGATCGCTCCGCCGATGGGGGATCGGATGATGACGGACCGTAGAGTCCGTCGTCACCTGATCCGATCCGAAAACGGATGGAAAAGTAGGGTTTTTCTCCGTTACACTTTTTCGGATCGGAGCGGACATGTCACCGCTGACATCCGACGCTCCATAGGGATACATGTATGTCCATTTTTTCATCCGAAAACGCAAGAATGAAAAACGGACATACGGATCGTCCGTGTGAAAGAGCCCCTAAGACTCTGTGCAGGGAAGATCAGCATCTGAACCCAGAGAAGGTGGAGACTGGAGATAATAGAAGGCATTACAATTACATTTAAAGTAAACTTTTACCAGTATTGTGCATTATATTTAAAATGATTATATCCATGAAAAAAAAGTCTGAGCTTTTAGTACTACTTTAATATAAAAGATTTATATCTCCCTTCCACCCTTCATATAGCTTCATGTCTGACTCCTAGTTAAAATGCCCATATATCCTACTTCTGGATGTATTTATTAATATTATGATATAAGTAGGATATATTATTACTTTCAGTATTTCACAGTATAAATGAACCCCTTATAGTAGCGATTATCTGCTCTTTTTGTACTATAAAGGGCTAATTTTAGGTTTTTAACCCCATTATGACAGGCGATACAAAAAAAGCATACTGCTGCTACAAAACGTCGTAGGCCTGGTTCACTCCTATGCGTTTTTTCGTGCTTTTTGCAGAAACGCACTATAGTTAATCCAACCTGGTTTCCAATGGAACCCGATTACATCTATGGTTTTTTTTGAGCCGCTTTGTATTTGGAAAAGGTCAAGGACTTTTTTCAACGCAAAACGACCACCTGCATATGACAAGGGAGTCTGTCATACATAATATATTACAGTTCTGTCTGAAAATCAGCAAAACAGTCTTTAATTATTATTTTTTATTAAATAAAAAATTTGATCTTTGAGTCTGATGATATTTACCAGATTCATCCTCTAATCGTATATACAGTATATCTCTTCTGTCTGTTATTCTCAGAGTGGATTAGAGATTTTGCTCGCTAACCATATAGTTGGTTATTTATTTTTACCACTGCATATAAACATTTAAAGATAAATTGCCTTTTTTTCAAACTTTACTTATTAACTAAGTTATACACCACACTTTTTTAAGGCTCTTATCTGATTAATCAAAACAATAATCGGCCAACTAATTGATTATGAAAATAATCATTAGTTGCAGCCCTACTCCTTACATCCTGTTCCAATGATGGAGGAAACGTCTTCTCAACAGGGACACTGAGAACAATAAAAGACTGGTAGATATTCTAGCTCTTCAAATATTTTGACTGGAGTTGGGTTATACTAGTAAGTGATAACAACTGACCAAATAAACAAAGCGGTCATTTTCACAGGTCCAGTTACTGATTGTTCTTTTTTGTAGAGAGGAATCAAACCATTTACAGCACATGTACTACACCTGTTTGTTATTTAAAACCTGGTTGCCCAGTCTTTGGAGAAATGATAGGTAGATCTTAGCATAATAATATTGGTTGGATGTCAGTTATCAGACCCTTAGAAGATCTTTGTATTACCCAACATATTCAGAGTATGTTAATGTTACAATTCCTTATACAGTATCTGTCCATAAAACATTGAAAATGGAGAAACCATGAGGGCATATGGGTAGCTCTGGATTATGAGAACTGTAGCTTGGTCAGATACAATTATATAAAATGTGGAAATAGATCTGCTTGCCAGAGTCCCTGATAGCAGTCATTATCAACAACAATGCAAAAGTCTGTATCAAGTGGAGATGCAATGTAATTCCTGCTTTAATTAACTCCAATGACAGGGCTTTACCAACTCAATGACTTTAAATGATAACAGGGACAATATGCACAACACATATTCATATATCTATATTCTATATTTAGCACCACATTTGTAAGGTAGCCTTACGCACATTCATGAAGTGGTCTTTCAAGCAGTGTTTCACTTGAACTAAGAATTATCTTCAGGTTTTATTGTTGCCATGTCTGTCCTCTGTACATTATAGGCTAGTGAATGTGGAGCTAAGTACACTTAGTGCAGTGCAGATCAGGTTCAAGTCATGCAAAAAAATTATCAAAGTTGCTACTTCACATGGGGTATTTGCATTTTATATATTCATGGTCAACTTATTAGGTCACCAAAGTAAACTCGGTTAGTGTATTGATGCAAGTATGTTTGAAAGCCAGATAAAAAATTGATGCAAGCTGAAAAAACTATATACTACTCCCTGGTGGCAAAGGCACACTTTGGCCTAAAGGGAAATGGAATGTGTTGGATCTCAACAATCGCAACCCATCAACACTGAGCAGTAATAAAAAATAAAAAAAGCCTTTAGCCACTTCAGCCCTGGAAGGTTTTACCCCCTTAATGATCAGGTTATTTTCTGCGATACGACACTGTGGTACTTTAACTGACAATTGCGCGGTCGTCCGACACTGTACCCAAATAAAATAAATTTCCATTCTTTTCACACAAATAGAGATTTCTTTTGGTGGTATTTGATCACCTCTGTGGTTTTTATATTTTGCGCTATAACAATTTACTTTTTGCTATAAAACACATCCAAAAAAAATGTAAAAAAATCTATTTTTTGGTAAAAAAAAAAGCATAATAAGTATATATTGATTAGTTTGTGCAAAAGTTATAGCGTCTACAAACGATGTGATATTTTTATGGAATTTTTATTTATTTATTTATTTTTTACTAGTAGTGGCAGTGACCAGCGACTTATAGTGGACTGCGACATTGTCGCGGACAAATCGGACACCTAACTGGCACTTTTTTGGGGACCAGTAACACCAATACAGTGATCAGTGCTAAAAAATATGCACTGTTATTGTACAAATGACACTGGCAGGGAAGGGGTTGACATTAGGGGCAATCAAAGGGTTAAATGTGTTCCCTGGAAGTGCTTGCTAACTGTGGGTGGTTGCTCTGACTGGGGGAAGAGATCCATGTTCCTGCTTAGCATAAAAACAAGATCTCCATCTTCTCCCCTGTCAGAACGGCAATCTGCCTTGTTTACATAGGAAGGCCGCTGTTCTGCCTCTCTCGGGAACGATTGCGGGTGGCCCGGTGGACCCACTGATTGGCTCCCCTCTGTCCAATCAGCACATGATCGGGTCTTCGGCGGCGCGCGCGCACCCCCCTAGAGTCACTTTTATCCCACTGATACATATCTCTAGCCATACTATTATATTTGACTATATAAAATACAAGTTCACGTTTGTTAAAAAAAAAAACATTGTTCCCCACTCTTCCTACATGTACTGTACATCAACTACAATGACCTTGGATGCAGTGTGGCTGAAAGTTACATCTTTAGGTCTTTTCCTAAGTGAATGTTATGAACCAATCCTATGAGTATATTATGTATCTGAAACATCTCTTCATTTGCAGAATATTACACCTGTAAAAACTTCCTATGATTTAAAAAAAAAGTCAGTTTACATCTTATGTATTGAGTAGCACAAATACTGGGTTTTATTTGGCAAGGCCACAGACTGCGGCTGTCAGCCCCAGTCCTTTACCATCATAGACTACAAGGCGGCTTTGCAGTACCACATTTGAAACACTACTATAATGTGGCTCAGATCGCTCCCACGGTTTCTCTTCATGCTACTTCTAAAAGGCCAATCTGGGTTAATTTTCCAGTAGCAGAATACTCCCCTTTTCCGGTCTATAATCTTCTCTGGACCCCTCCCACCTGAAGACCCAGAATTCATGGCCCAAGTCTGCTGCATTCCTTACATGTATGGGACTGTGATATATTCCTGCAGACTGATCTGCTCTCATCTACCTCTTTCAGGTGTCCTAAACGCTTTGCAGTTCCACCCTGCATATGACAACCAGTTGGCCTTCGGATGGTGGCTCAGGAGAGGGCTCAGATATGTCTACTAAGTTCTTGCTCTGGACGGGTTAAATCTTTCCAATACTTAGAGGAACACTGGCCACTGCCGGCAAACGGCAATATATCCGTAGCCTGCTTCGTTGCCATGAGGGACCACCCAAACAATTAACTCCCTTTTGAAAATCATTGTGGTAAGGATCCCCACTCGAAAGGCCTTGTTTCCAATCTCTAAGCCTCTCTGATCAACTCAATGAGCACTGGTCTTTCCTCTTATACTCTGAAGTGAGCGGTTGATCTAGCCAAGACCCCTGACCATCCTACATGGACTAAGATTTGGCTAGCCTCTTTGAAATCTTCCTGGAATATCTTTGCTCAGTATAATGCCTTCAAGCTACTTTCTCGATGGTACATGACCCTGGACCACATTTCTAAATATACCCATCAGTATCCGTATGTGCTTCCGCTGCTATAGGGAACCAGGCGCTTTATTTCATATTTGGTGTTCCTGCCCCAAGGCAATTAGGTTTTGAATGCAGGTCTATAACATGAACAGATCAGTCCTTAAAAATCACTTTAACCTGAAAATCCTGTGATGCGCTTTTTCGAAGAGAGTTTAAGAAGACTCGTGGCACCTCATTAAAATTAGAAGAAAAGAGGTTTAACCTTAAACTACGTAGAGGGTTCTTTACTGTAACAGCGGCAAGGATGTGGAATTCCCTTCCACAGGCGGTGGTCTGAGCGGGGAGCATCGATAGCTTCAAGAACTATTAGATAAGCACCTGAATGACCGCAACATACAGGTATATACAACGTAACACTGACACATAATCACACACATAGGTTGGACTTGATCGACTTGTGTCTTTTTTCAACCTCACCTATTATGTAACTATGTAACTATGCATGAACCAATCCCATCATTGACTAGGAACCAAAGGAAGCTGGTGGTGTTCGTGTTCCTAGCTGCCCAACAAACCCTGACTAGAAAAAAGTCTCTAATTTTTTATGAAGTGTGACAGAGGCTTATGAGCACAATGGTACATGAGAAGCTCACCTCCACCTTCTAGAGGACACCCACACCAACTTTCTCAAAGTTTGGGATCCTTGGATCGTCTATAATACCCAGGTGACCTTGCTCTAAATTTGAACCTGTTTAGCAACTCAATGGTGCAATGTTCTGACTGAACCCAGTGGGAGAGACCCATCCAGTCCACCCCTCCTTTTCCCCTCTTTCTTGCTTTCTCCCAGGCAAGTCTACCCTGTAACGTTTCTTACTCTCAACCCTTATTTCCCCCCCCCCCTTATATTTTTTTCTTTTTTCTTTGTACTTTTTCCTGCTTTCTTGGCACATTGTGTTTTTGTCAATTGCCAGCAAAGAGCAACCCTTATCACTTGGGGTATCGTACTGACCTTCTCAACCAAGATTCTAATGCATACTGTTGGGTACTGTTTTACCTCTAACCTCACTGATATGGGCCATTGTGTCCTTGCAACCATTGATACAGTGTGCCTTTCTTGTCCAATTTTTAGTGCCATTTTCCTGTACTATTGATTACATTTAATGCCTTTTTCTATTGTAAAACTTGGAAACTTAATACATTTTTATACAACAAAAAAGTCAGTTTACATATGTTGCACTTAGTGTTCTCTTTTCTAGTATAGAAAATAGTGTATAAAGATGATATTGGTACTGTATGTGCTAAGAGTTTCTTCCATTCTCTTGGTATACATTGATTGCAGGAGGGGTCAACACAACAAAAGGTTTTTTAAGCAATTTAGTTCCTGATTGTGTCTGTGTGGATTGGAATAGTAGTTATTTGTTTCTATACTTATGACACATTTGGTAACCACTAGAGTACCATACAAATAAAATGTTCTCATAGGATAATAAAATAATGTTTTTTTTTTTACCAATTTTATTAGGTCTCTAGAGAACAAGAAAGGCAATAAATTGGTTGAAACTAGATAAAAAAAAAACACACACATATAACTCCTGACTGAACTATTCACAATATATACAGCTAATTTGTCAAATCATTCTTCTTTTTTTCCCTGAGAGCTTGATCTGCAGAACTTCAGAATGCATGCTCTGGAGCCATATGACTACCAAAAGGATCTGAGGACTAAGTAGTGCATGAGGGGTTGTCTCCTGTTTCCAGACTTATCTAGTCAGTTAACTTATTTGACTTGCAGCCTTTAATTAGCAGAAATATTACCTGAAATTGCATGTTCTGGTTGGGGCAATTAGGAAAGAAATATGCCCTTTATGTATAAAGTGAAAAAATGTTTTGTAAATGTCACGGTTCTTATTTCCTATTATTTTTTTGTAATGGTAAAAAGCTTCCTTTGACTGAAAGCCCATCCCTGGTTCAGCAGTGATTATGCAGACTGTCCGTTGGGTAGGAGGTCTTTGTGAGAGTTCACAAGAGGGTAGGTGACAGACTCCAGTTTGGCAGCTGGAAATTGCTCACATAGACGGAGCTCCAAGTTCTCTGCACTGAGTTGACTGTGAGGGCTCCGTCCCTCTCTCCTATGAGGAAAGTTGGATGTCCCAACCTTGGGCTTCTCCAGATTATTAGAGTCCCGTTTGTCAGCTTGTTCTTGAACTCTAAAGTGACAGAACAGCACAGCCACAAGGCTTTTCTTAAAGTTTTCATTCATGAAAGTGTAAACCACTGGGTTGTTGAATGAGTTGAAAAACCCAACAGCTTGTACAATGGCCACAATCATTTTTACTGTGACATCATCGTATTCCTCTTCCAAGTCATCTGTAGACAGTAAGTAAGGTGAAAAATAGGACAGAGGTCATTATTTATTTAATAAAACATTCTCTAATACTAATATGGATGTACTAGAAGTGAAATTATTCACAACCCATCAACACTGCGCATTGAAGCAATAATTGCAAGAGGTGGAAAATGTCATATATTTTATTTTGTTCTATTCTAAATAAACAGAGATAAGCTGGAACCTGGCACAGCCAGTTAGTTGTCACATGTAGTTCCTAATTAAGCAAGTCATCTTCCTGGTTGAGCAATTCAGCTTCCTTTGTCACCTGTCTGCTTCCAGCCTCCTAATTAGACAGTGAATATGCATCATTACTTCAGTCCAGTGAACAGGAAGAGACAGAAATCAACGATGATCAACCAGGAAGTTTGAACCAACAGAGGTGTGTGTATCATAGAAATTGGAGGCCATAATTATAAATCCTGGGGCAGGTGGGCAGGTGTTTCTTCAGATTAGGCGACCCGTCAGATTTTGTAACGGAAGTGACTTTCCGTTGCCCCCATCTACACCCTGCACTCATCCAGAGTAAGGATAGCGTGAGAAGGCGGCAAGCGGACATCTTGTTACACCTACCGGAGTCTTGCATTTAACACTTATTTTTAACAGTAAACTCAGCTTATATAGAGAAATTCAAACCTCAAAGGTGTTCTGTCAAATTACCTTATAGAAATTTTGTAACTTATGATATGTTTGTGTCCACTAGCAAAGATTTTAGTGTATTTTTTGTGAAAATACTGTTCTGAAATGTTTGAGGGGGGGGGGGGGTGACCTGTCAGGTAGGCTGTACGGGGCCCTGTGATTCTTAACAGCAGCCCTGCTTCTATCTGTGACTAGATCCATATTTTTATCTAGTCTAGTCAAGGGGCAGGTAATTCACTGAAATTCCTTTTGGGTTTATTATTTACATACTGTAATATAACATTATTCTATTTCACGGAATGACCAAATCCACACATACTGCTTAACTCTATACCCTTCCTCCTACGCTTAATGTGCTGTCCATGCACACAACTTACTGTATTCAAATAATATGTGGACCACATGGAAGGGTGCCCAGCAGGCTGTGAAGAAAAGGACTACAATGACCATCATCATTACAGCACGTTTTTTCTTCCTAATAAAGAAGCACACAACATGTTTCATCAATCAGTAAATTCATATATCACCATCTTACAAAAAGGACTAACTGTGTTGATTAAATTCTGTAACGTCTATCAAAAAAAAAAAAAAAAAAAAAAGGAAGAATGGAATTGTATGTTTAATACACCTTTCTATATTTAGGTTATACAAATGTATTTGTACCAAAACCATAATAAGATTGTACATATATTTTTTTTATATGTCAGTTATATACAATTTATGATATTGTAAGACCCTTTTCCATTATTTTTGCAATTTCTCTTTGTACCACAATTTTACTCTAGATAAAAAAACGTTTGTAAACAAAAAAAAGAAATTAATGGCATGAAATTGTTCATATATAGGTAGGTAATTTTCTCTATAAGGGGACCAACTTACCTTATTGGCTCTTTACTAAGAAAAATTAAAAGAAGATACATTGATGAACCTCCAATGTATGGCTATAGTTTCAGGAAGATGGCAGCTTTATTTAAGAATCCATACAGTTTCCCGCATTAATTATAGTGACAGCTACATTTTGAGGGTAATAATTGCTTTGCTGCTGCCCCTGCTCCACTCATTTTTCAGATAGAGTCAGATAGCTGGAGCTGGAACATTACAAGATAAATGTCCTTTTACCTAGCAATGTACAATTGTACTTGTCACTTATACCTTTTAAAAAATGTGATCTTACATTTACTGTAGATTATCTATGTTTGTAGCAGCATAACTTTGCCATGTTTGTGCATTCATTTGCTGTGCTCTAGCTGTTTCTGGCCACTATTAAAATGCACTGCTCAAACACAAATTACCTTCTGTGCATTGAGTTGAATGACCAGCCAGTAGCCAATGTTTCAAAGCACAGCATGATCTAGGAGACAATATTGCTGGCAATAGGGAATATTTTCAAAAAGGCAATTTTTTCAGCAATTTCCTGGGAACAGTGAATTTGCTTGTGTTTGTTTTTGGAATTTGTAGACACGGTGTTCTAGGGACAGTTAATCTACTAAAAATAATGAAAAATGTATGATCATGATCAAGGGTAGCAAAACATTTTAGATGTGCAAATGAGTAAAAAATTCACTCACTTATTTATATGCAGGTAAAATCCATTTGGAAATAAGATTCTCTCCTAATTAAAAGCAGTGAAATACAGCATAAAACAAATAGCATGGACTTTTTCTAAACAGGGCTGAAATAAAAAAAAAATGTGGTGAAATTTCTTTTTTTATCCCCCAAAAATACTGCAAATTCTGTTACTGTAAGCTTGAGGCTGAGTTCACACTATTGCGAATTGTATGCAGGTTTCCCCACATCATATTTGCATGTCAGGAGATTGTGACCGCTATGTAGAGCTGGTTCATACATCTCTGGGACGGCTGCGGATCGAATTGCACAGGAGTCCTGTGTGTCTTCTGGTCCATTTTAGATCTGAATTCAGCCAAAAATTCGTACCAGACCCCTGCTGTGAGCGGCTCCGTACTGCAGTGTAAACCCAGCCTGAAAGTTGTGTGTCCAGAAAAGGGTTTGTGGAAAAGAATTTCCCTGAAAAGGTGACCTGGAAGGATTAAGTGACCATAACATTTTCCCCACTTTTATCATTCTTAAACTGAATCCTTGCGTTTTTATGTATCACTTAACCACTTGCTTACTGGGCACTTATACCCCCTTCCTGCCCAGGCCAATTTTCAGCTTTCAGCGCTGTCGCACTTTGAATGACAATTGCACGGGCATGCTACACTGTACCCATAGGAATTTTTTTTTTCTTTGCGTCACACACATAAAGCTTTCTTTTGGTAGCATTTAATTACTACAATACTGGGTTTTTTAGGTAAACAAACAAAAAAAGGCAGAAAATTTAGAAAAAAAAAAATGTTTTTATAGTTTGTTATAACATTTTGCAAACAGGTAATTTTTCTCCTTCATTGATGTGCGCTGATGAAGCTGCACTGATGGGCAATGGTAGGCTGCACTGATAGGAACTAATAGGCTGCACTGATAGGTGGCACTGATGAGGCAGCACTGGTGGGCACTGATGAGGCTGCACTGATAGCTGACGTTGATGGGCACTGATAGGTGGCACTGATAGTTGGCACTAAAGGGCACTGATGGGAACTGATAGGTGGCACTGATAGGTGGCACTGATAGGTGGCACTGATAGATGGCACTGATAGGTGGCACTGATGATAAAGCACTGATGGAAACTGATTGGCAGCACTGATGGGCACTGATAGATGGCACTGGTGGACACTGGTAGGTGGCACTAGTGGGCACTGCTTAGCAGTACTGATGGGCACTGGAAGGTGGCACTGGTGGGCACTGGTAGGTGGCACTGGAGAGCACTGCTTAGCAGCAATGTCCCTTTTACATGAGCCGGTAATCGCTTGTTTTTTCTCCTCAACAAAAAACAAAAAAACAAAAACAAAGCCGATTACCGGCTTCTGTTTACATCACGTGATCAGCTGTCATTGGCTGACAGATGATCATGTGGTACCCAGGCCCCAAGGACTTAGTGATCACAGGGCGCGCTACTCAGCGCGAGCACAGGAGGACATCCATGTACGCCCTCCCGGCAATTTAAGCCCACGATGTAGCCGTCTTTCGGCTATAACGCGGGCTTCAAGTAATTAAGCAAAGTTAAAATGTGAAGTGGTCTGAATAAAATGATTCCCTCTTATATAAAAGAAAGGATTGTACTTAAAAAAAAAAATTAACAAACACAGTAAGTATACAATGTTGCAATGGTTTTACACGCCCCCAATCCTCCACTTCTCAGGTCCCCAGAGTTCCCTCATAGCAAGCCATAGGTGTGTACAGCCTATTGTATTAGGGTGCGCACCCCAGAGCTCAAATACACATGCGCGTGTGTATTTACAGTATATATATATATATATATATATATATATATATATATATATATATACATAAGTTCAGAAGGGTGAGGTGCACATTGGTCGAAATAACAAGTGCAAGCAATCAAGCCCTCCCAAAGGCTTATATTATAGGAAACCACAAAAAGGGATTGCTGCACAAAAATGTTTTAATGAAAAGTGTAATCAAAACATCCAAAATATAAAGGCCATCATCATAACAGTTTCAGGCTAATACAGATGCCCTGTATATACTATGTAATACACACGCCCTTCTTCAAAACATGGTGCCTATAAATGAAGACATACATCGTACAATTTATATATAGCAAATACATCTGCATACTATTAAATAATCAACCAGCCTGTCTGGAATCAATTAATCACTGGACGTGAGACACATTGTAGTAAAAGTTCAAAATCAATTATACAAAAAGGATCCTGGAACGAAAAAAACAAGTTTGACCGTTTTCCACACTTCACAGAATATATCAATTGATCGAACTCGTGAATAGCAAAAATAACAAAAAGAAAATAACAATAATAATATTATTGATAATAAAAAGAATACTACATGTGTGTATACATATGTGAATGTGCGTACCTAACGATGCACACACATGCACATATGTGATGAAGTGCAATCGATCAAAATTACACACTTGATATATGACCAAAAAAATAACATAACGTACAACAAGGAAAAAAGAAAGAAATATATATATATAGAATAACCAAAAAAAAACAACATTAAAGAAAAAAATACAAATCAAAATCTGAATTTAACCCCTTAGGTTGAAGGGTATCAAGCCGATGTATCCAATGGACTTCTTTCTTCTTCAGCTCTAATTCTCTATTACCACCCCATCTATTTCTTGAAACCCTGTCAATCACCATGAATCTAAGTTGGGAGACTGTATGGCCCTTATCTACAAAATGTCTCGATAAAGGCAGATTTTCTAGTTTGTCCCTGATGGAGTACTTATGTCTCGCAATGCAATCCTTTATTTTCTGTGTAGTTTCCCCCACATAGAGGAGACCACACGGACATTTAATAATATATATAACTATATTCATACTATATATACAATGTTCTAGCATGATGAAAGGCAAATGTTTTTCTCATCCACAAAAGGGCTATGGTATTTCTATTAGAGATTACTACCCCTTTCAGTCTACCTATGTTATATATATATTATTAAATGTCCGTGTGGTCTCCTCTATGTGGGGGAAACCACACAGAAAATGTATTTTTTTTGGAGTCGAGGGGCTTTGGTAAAAAATCAGGGGTCATGTTTGAGACAGAGAAAGGGACTGAGGAAAGAGACTTCCCAGTCCCTTTCTTTGCAGTCTCACAAAGTTTACTATGCTTCAGTTATGAATGAACACAGGAACGATTGGTACCAATCACTTACTGTATTAATTCTGAAAATGAAGGGGTTGGTAAAATGACATATGACACCGGCCCCTTCCCCAGTCTCCATCCAGAAACATCCCCTCAAAGCAGCAGCCAGTGGGAGAGGAGAGAATTGAAGCCAGCAGCCCTGTGAGTTGGGGGGGGGGGTTGTGGGGACAGCTGGGGGAATCAGCACTGCCCCTGTGTGCACACCTATAATGGGGTACTCATGCAGGCTCACTCCCGCGCCGCGCTCTATGTCCACTGACGCACACAGTGTGGCTAGGCACCACTCCCTGGTCCTTCCTCACTAGCTGTGATTGACAGCAGCCAATGGCTCCTGCTGCTGTGTCTGAGCCAGTCAGGAGAGGGAGAGAGAGAGACAGCAGCTCCGCTGCTCTCATGCATTGTGCTGAATCACGATCAGGCTCAGGTAAGTAAAAGGGGGGTTGGGGGGGAGGTTTTTTACCTTAATGCAGAGAATGCATTTAGGTAAAAATATCCTTCTGCCTTTAGAACCACTTTAAGTGCACTGATCATCATTAAATTCAGCCCAACGGGCTGAACGAAAAAAAAAACCTGACAGATTGCCATACTAACACAAGCGATGTCTATTTGCTTTAAATAAATCAGCTCCGTATCATTCCTTATTGACTGATGGCCAGTGGCGATTTTGTGTGAATGTACTTGTGTACTCAGTCAACTTTTTTCCCCACCATAAGTCGTGAAAGTATCCAATGTGGGTACATGCAACAGCAGCAGGGTATGAAGCTAAAATCATTCACCTTGATATGATTATGGTTATTAAATCCCATCTGCCCAATAGCCCCTACACACAATCCAAAATCATATGAAAAATTCTGCTTTCGAATCAATCGCACGATAATCTGATAGCTGGTACACAGCTTTTGAGAGACAATCATGACAGGTTATTCAATATTATCTGGGACAAGCACAAAAATTTTCTTGTACCATACCAAGTTGCACGATTTTGGTTTAACCACTTGCCGTCCGCGCTATAGCCGAAAGACGGCTGCAGCGTAGACTTAATTTGCCGTGAGGGCATGGACGTCCTCCTGTACTTGAGCGGCCTGCGCACCCCCTGGAGGGCACGCACAGCGCACTCTGTGATCAGCAGGTCTATGAGACTCGGCTGATTACAGATCAGAGTAAGGGGTTGATCCCGACCCCTTACCAGGTGATCAGCTGTCAGCCAATGACAGCTGATCATGTGATGTAAACAGAGCTGGTAATCGGCTATTTTTCCTTCTCACACTGGCAGTATGAGGAGGAAAAAAAAGTCAATCACCGGCGGCTGCAAGAGGGACATCAGTCCCGATCGTGGAGAGTCACCAGTGTCACCTACCAGTGCCCACCAGCGCCACCTACCAGTGCCCACAGTACCACCCATCAGTGCCCACAGTACCACCCATCAGTGCCCACAGTGTCACCTATCAGTGACCTCAATGTCACCTATCAGTGCTCACAGTGTCACCTATCAGTGCCCACAGTGTCGCCTGTTAATCACCAATCAGTGCGTCATCACCAGTGCTGCCTATCAATACCACCTACCAGTGCCACCTACCAGTGCCCATCAGTGTCACCTATCAGTGCCCATCAGTGACATCTATCAGTGGCACTCAGCAGTGCCACCCATCAGGGCCCATCAGTGCCATCTTATCAGTGCCCATCAGTGCAGCCCTTCAGTGCCCATCAGTGCTGCCTCATCAGCGAATATCAATGAAGGAGAAAAATTACCCATTTGCAAAGTTTTATAACAAACTATGAAACATGTTTTTTTTTTCAAAAAATTCTGTCTTTTTTTGTTTGTTTAGCAAAAAATAAAAACCCAAGTGGTGATTAAATATCACCAAAAGAAAGCTCCATTTGTGTGAAAAAAATGATAAAAAATTTCATTTGAGTACAGTGTAGCATGACCGCGCAATTGTCATTCAAAGTGCGACAGCGCTGAAAGCTGAAAATTGGTCTGGGCAGGAGAGGGGTTAGGAGAGTGCCCAGTAAGCAAGAGGTTAATCAGTACAGTTGTCGTTCGAAAATACAATACAAATACACTACAACACATTACATCACTTCCAAATTTTTATACTGTCATACGACAATTTTTGTCACATTAAAAACTCTTCATTTTCAATATGAGACTAGCAACCAATAAAAATAAAAAAATGGAAGTTCTGTTGTGCGATTTTCAGATTTTGTGTACAGGCTATAATAGTCTGCTAACTTTAGCGGGATGGCTCCTTATTCCTCAAGTCCTCCAGACACTGCACAGGACACAGTGGGGTAAAAAAGCTGAATGTGAAAGTTTTAAAAAAAATAACAGTTCTCTGAAGATTCAGCACATAATTTTCATTCTCACCACAACATTGTGACTTCTGATGGAGTCAGTACCGAGTATGTATATTGGCATTTTGAGCCCCATGGAGCCTATAGAAACACGCACATCCAGTTCCTTATTCATATTATAGCATATTACAATTGGCAGACCAAGAAACACAAAATAAAGTCCATGCATGTTGTATGTAATTTAAAACTGCCACAGTTTCATTTTTTCTGGTTATGAAATCTGCTATCAGTTTATCTCCAGGAAAGTTACTGATTAGCATTTAGATTTACTATATACCAGCTGGGGACCATGTATTTCCCGTGGGACTATAACATCTCTAATAGCACATTTTCTTTAAAATAAGGAATTACTGTATCAGTGGACATGCCAAAAACCTATGATTTTAAATTGATTTCTTTTGATTATGGATGCTCAGAGTTCTAAGTGAAAGCACAATGATGGATCATATGGTTAATGTGTGTCTCTGTTACATTGAATTAAAAAAAATGAAGAACATGAGACAATATGAGTGCCTGTACTGTATGCAATAATTTGGTTTCAACTATCTCTCATGAAGATTACGGACAGCTATTGATTTATAATGTACTGTGTCACACTTCAGTTTCTGTACATATTAATATGTTATTTTAAACTTATTCTGTATATGAAGGCGGATAAAAAATCAATTTAATCTAGATTTTTATTAATGTCCACTTAGAAAAAGGTAATATTCACAGGCCAGAACATATACAAAATAAAAACACATGGGCTTTATTTTCATTTCTTTTTGGAGATGCTATACAGGATGTAACAAGAACAAGCATACTTTGGGGTAATGAATTAAAAATCAAGGAGGTCTGGTCAGTAAAATTTTCTTCCAGCAGAGGTACAAATATAATGTTTTTGGGATGACTCAGATCCTAGTATATGTGTAATCATCTGTGCCTATCAAAAAAAAAGCAACATACAACTTCCATAGTGAATCAAAACTATTTATTGTCAATTTTTAGTGTGCCCCCTTACATCATGGATACGCATCAGACTGCCCCTTTACATCTGGCGTCTCCATCACAGTGCTCCCTTACATCAGAGGTCCCCATCCCAGTGCCTCCTTACATCAGGTGTCCCCATCCCAGTGCCTCCTTACATCAGGTGTCCCCATCTCAGTGCCTCCTTACATCAGGTGTCCCCACCCCAGTGCCTCCTTACATCAGGTGTCCCAATCCCAGTGCCTCCTTACATCAGGTGTCCCCACCACAGTGCCTCCTTACATCAGATGTCCCTATCCCAGTGCCTCCTTACATCAGGTGTCCCCCACCCCAGCTCCTCCTTACATCAGGTGTCCCCATCCCAGTCCCTCCTTACATCAGGTGTCCCCACCCCAGCGCCTCCTTACATCAGATGTCCCCATCCCAGTGCCTCCTTACATCAGGTGTCCCCACCCCAGCTCCTCCTTACATCAGATGTCCCCATCCCAGTGCCTCCTTACATCAGGTGTCCCCCACCCCAGCTCCTCCTTACATCAGGTGTCCCCATCCCAGTGCCTCCTTACATCAGGTGTCCCCACCCCAGCGCCTCCTTACATCAGATGTCCCCATCCCAGTGCCTCCTTACATCAGGTGTCCTCACCCCAGCTCCTCCTTACATCAGATGTCCCCATCCCAGTGCCTCCTTACATCAGGTGTCCCCACCCCAGCGCCTCCTTACATCAGATGTCCCCATCCCAGTGCCTCCTTACATCAGGTGTCCCCACCCCAGTGCCTCCTTACATCAGATGTCCACATCCCAGTGCCTCCTTACATCAGGTGTCCCCACCCCAATTCCTCCTTACATCAGATGTCCCCATCCCAGTGCCTCCTTACATCAGGCGTCCCCACCCCAGTGCCTCCTTACATCAGGCGTCCCCACCCCAGTGCCTCCTTACATCAGGCGTCCCCACCCCAGTGCCTCCTTACATCAGGTGTCCCCACCCCAGTGCCCCCTTATATCATAGTGCCCCTATACCTTTGGCACCAAGCAGCCATAGGAAAGGAGCTAGAATATTTCCATGATCCTGTGGTGCTGGGGCGGAACACGAATGTGAAGTCATTAGTTGTTAGGGCGCTGGTGGTCCTAACAACCAATCACTGCAGAGGAGGGGGAAACCTGCACCCAGGACTGGCGGTCTGGATAGAATGGCCACTCTGTATGGGTCCAGACCTTTGTCAGTCATTTAGTGGTACCTGTTTTAGTGCATCAGAAAGACATAAAAATTGAAACATAGAAACATTTAGAGACCCAAATTTTATAAGCTATTACACAATATCTAAAATAAATGTCGCTTTTAAAGAGCTTATCGTTTTAGATGGACTTTAAGACATAAATGATGAATTAAAGCCTAACTCCAGGTTTGATTCCACTTTGATTGGACCGTTTAGCCTAAGCTGGCCCAAATAAGCCATTTCCTTTCCTAACACATGCGCGGCCACTGTCAGTGCTGTAATAACATTATGTGGCATCGGCTATGTACAGTATGCAGCACTGTGTTCTGGCAGTGGTACTCATACCAAGAAAAAATGAAACTGTGGCAATGTAAGATTACATACAACATGCATGGACTTTACAGTATGTTGTGCTGCTTGCCCTGACAATTTTAATATACGATAATATGAATAAGGAGCTGGGTGTGCTTGTTCCTATAAGCTCCATGAGGCTCAGAATTTCAATATACATACTGGGCACTGACTATCTTATATGTCAGAATGTTGTGGTGGGAATGAAAGGGAATTGTATGTGGAATGCACAGAGAAGGTATGTTATTTTTTTGTCTGTGGCAGAGAGGGTAGGGGAACTCAAATGCAATGCATCTTTAGGTGCTTCCAGAGTAAAATGGCTTAATATCCATAAGATGGTTTATTATTGGTTTTCTTGGCATTTCCACTAACACCTATGCAGGTTGCAGTTTGCATATTCCAGGTGCATTTTATGTTTTCAATACACATTTTTGATCCATTGAAGTCTACGAAACCAAAAACCAGAAAAAAAGTCCCTGGCCCTTTCCATGAAATGCACAGATGTGAACGTGACCCATAGGAAACCATGTCTGCAAAACTGAAAATGTACTAAAAATTGAATAGTTGTGAACCAGGCCTAAGTGTTGGTAAACCCTAATAATGAATCTTTCCTGTTTGCTCTCTTTCGATTTGTTAAATATATCATTGAAAGCATGTTATTCTATCTGTTTGACAAGGGCAAAAAAAACTGTCTCTCTTGTCAGCAATTTAGAGCTTTCCTGTGTCTTCTGTACACTTGTGTTATCTCAAAGAGCCCTCCTAGCAGGGCCGGTCCATCCATTAAGGGTGCACAGGTGCCACCCCCCCCATCCATTACTGCCTCCCCCTATCCATGCGTCAGGCCTCTTGCAGGATGCTGGATGCATGAATTACAATGCCGGGGGTGTTTTTTTTTTGAAGCACCTGATTAGAGCCAGAGGCTTCAAAATAGGCTGGACTTGGGCGCAGAGTATTTAAACGGAGCCTACCCAGTTGTGTTACAACAGCGAATTAATATTTGCTATTGAACCACTGATCCTCCTCCCGGCCAATCAGGAAGGAAGTTTTGAGACCCGTCACCCGATTGGCTGAAAGGACAAGCGATCCTATTGGATGCCTAGGAGGACGGGAGGAGCCGCATGCTGGAAGCCACTAATGGAGGAAAGGACATGGAGCCCCTGCTTGCCACCCACTACCCGCCTAGATAGGCTCAGTGCAGGACTGATGGGCAGGCAGCGGGGGGGGAGGTGCCGCTCGGAGGGGGGTTAGTTGTTTGCCACCCCCCAAAAAAAAAAAAACACCAGCCGCCACTGCCTCCTAGCTCTAATCCTGGACTACAGAATGATTAGTCCTTATGTTGTTAAAGTAGAACTACACTGCATTTGAGTACCAAAAGCAAAAAATGCTATTTAATTCCTTTTTAATATTCAAAGCAAACTCATCCATTCATATCTCCATGTTTTATTTTGCTAAGAATACACTCTTAAAAACATCCTCTAGCATTTTTGGCCATGGCCATTTTCTGTATGGGGAGATGATTCATGTAGCATTTGTGTGTTTAGCTGAGAAAAACCCTCCCCCTCCTGAAACTCCTGGAATGTATGACATCATTTGCCTAGGCCTGTAAACCAGGAGGTATTTGGAGAAATGTAAACAAAAATTAAAGCAAGTAAATATGATATACTTTCTTAATTATTTACTAATGCTAACAGCATAAGGATTAAAAATAGCCAAGGTTTATTGAGAGAGTGACATTCCCCTTTAAGATCTGGGTTCTGGAGTTAAGCCTCGTACACACGATAGGATTTTCCGACAGGAATTGTGTGATGACAGGCTGTTGGTGGAAAATCCGACCGTTTGTACGCTCCATCGGACAATTGTTGTCGGATTTTCCGTGGACAAATGTTGGATGACAGGCTTTCAAATTTTCCGCTGACAAATGTCTGTTGTCGGATTTTCAGAGAGTGTGTACACAAGTCCGTCGGACAAAAGTACAAAGTACAAACACACATGCTCGGAAGCAAGGACGAGCCAGAAGTGGTCAGTCTTGTAAACTAGCGTTCATAATGGAGAATTAACATTCGTGATGCGGCAAATTATAAAATCTCGAAATGCAGCACACATTTTCTTCTTCTTTATTTAATGCAATAATAATGAAGCTGCTTTGCTGGTGATACTGATGGAATTATGGCAAATTAATTTTCAAAGGCTTTTTTTTCCTAGTAATATCAAGAATAATATTATTATGCTTGTTATTTTTTTTTTTTTTTCTTTGGTGCAAGTTACCACAACACCATTATCCCATAATTTAAGGACCGAGCCTCTTTCTGAGATTTGTTGTTTACAAGTTAAAAACATTTTTTTTTGCTAGAAAATTACTTAGAACCCCCAAACATTATACTTTTTTTTTTTTTCTAACACCCTAGTGAATAAAATGGCAGTCATTGCAATACTTTCTGTCACACCGTATTTGTGCAGGAGCACTTTTTTTGGCAAAAATAGACTTTTTTGAATTAAAAAATAAGACATAAGTAAAATTAGCCCAATTTTTTTTATATTGCGTAAGATAATGTTACGCCGAGTAAATTGATACCCAACCAACTTTTACCCTTAAAAATCTCCATAGGCAACATTAAAAAAATTCTACAGGTTGCATGTTTAGAGTTACAGAGGAGGTCTAGGGCTAGAATGGTTGCTCTCGCTCTACCGATCATGGCGATACCTCACATGTGTGGTTTGAACATCGTTTTCATATTCGGGAGCTACTTATGTATGCGTTCACTTCTGCACGCGAGCTCGTCAGGATGGGGCGCGTTTAAAAAATTTTTTTATTAATATTATTTAGTTTACCTTTTATTTTTTATTTTTACACTGTTTTAAAAAAAAAAATTGTGAATCAATGTAAACATCCCTTGTAATAGAAAAGAAGCATGTCAAAAATACCTCAGATCTCATATTTACACTAAAATGCAATAAAAATAAAATAAAAATGTAGTCATTTAAAAAAAAATAATGTCCCTTTAAGAGTTATGAGCAGAGGTGACGTTTTGACGTCGCTTCTGCCCTGCAATGTTATGGAGACGGGTGGGGGCCATTTTTCCCTCACTCGTCTCAATGTCAGGCTAGGGAAAACATCCGATTGCCTCTGCCGCTGCCGATGGCTCCGGTAAGCGGCGGAGGGCCCCGGAGCACGGCGGGAGGGGGGCCCTCTCCCGCCGCATATAAAAGTGATCTTGCAGTGAATCCACCACAGAGAGCACTTTAATCTGAAAGCAGACTGCCTGCTGAAGAAGAGGATACCGGGGTTATGGTAGCTAGCTGCTGCCATAACAACGATATTCCTCTTCAAAATACCGACGTACAATGACGGTGGGCAGTCTGGAAATGGTTAACATCAAAGATACAACTATGTTGGTCCCTTGTTAATTTTACATTGTATTTTTTAAAATGTAACTGCCTACTCCCAAACTGTCATTTGAAGCATTAACACATAGCCAAGTATTATTCTCCACAATTTTTTATTGTGCTTTAAAAAAAGAAAGCAAATAAAATTGGACATGCTATCTGCCAATAGAACTTAACCAAAAAGTGCATTCTATGCATCCAAAAATATAGAAAATATACTAAATCAAATCATTATTCAACCAAGAAATAAAATAAAAGCCTCATGCATGTGTCCTGCTTCTTAATATAGGGGGTCACCAATCCCAAGAGTTAGTGAAAGCAGGGGTCCGTCGTCCGGAGATAATTCCGAAAATCATCTGGATTATTCTCCTGGAGCTCCCGCAGCAAAGGCATATGACCTAATTGTTCACGATTAATAAATCAACCAATTTTTGGTCCAAGAAATCCTCCTCCTCCTGTTCCTGGACTGGACTTGGTTCAAAGCAATAACTCCAAGGTTAATATTAAATAACACGTTATCTCCTCCGATTCCGCAACATGGCTGGTTGACGAACGGCTCTTCAGAAACGAACTGAAAAGCGTGAAATGAAAAGCGTGAAATGAAATGCGAGAATCAACACTCACCAAACTTCTACTAACATGAAATTAGCAGAAGGTGCCCCAAGGGTGGCGCTAAAGAGCTGAAAAAACATGTAGTACATCACTATGTACATTTCTGTGCCGTTTGAATGCAAGACAAGTTTGGAGTCCAACGCCCTTCGGACTAAGGTCCGAGGTTTTGTCTGCGGAAAATCCGATTGTGTATAACTGAGTGATTTAGCAAAAAAAAACTGGGAGAACTGAAAACAGTTAAGAGCTGCATTCCTAGAAGATCAACAGGTATTTTTGTATTTAAAGTGATAGTAAAGGGTAAATCTAACTAATCTTAACCACTGCGGTACCAGAGCAATTTTTTCCTTTTTTTGCACACAAGTAAATATCTGCATTTTGGGCCAAAAAATTACATGGAATGCCAGAACATTATATATTTTCTGAAGACCGAGGCCTTGTAGAATGAAAAGTTATTAGATGCGACTTTTTATGTTTCATTGTATTTGCACAGTTATTTACCAAATGTATGCTTTCAGGAAAAAATATAATAAAATACATTTTACTGTACATAAAATATAATACCCCCTTTTTTTTTTAATATAAAAGATAGGGTTGTGTTAAAACACTGATACCCAAATATCTCCATAGAGGACTCTTTAAAAGCCTTTACAGCTCATCAGGCAAGAGTTAAGTGTGAACTCTGCTGGTATAATTATTGCTCTCACTCAGATGTTTGCGGTTATACCTCACATAAGTGGTTTTGGAGGGCGAAAGCGACGTCAAACGTTACTTCCGCCCAATGCTCTTAAAGGGGAAATTTTTTTATGACATTTATTTTTTAGTTATTTCATTTTAGTGTAAATATGAGATCTGAGGTCTTTTTAACCCCAGATCTCACATTTAAGAGGTCCTGCCATGCTTTTTTTTCTATTACAGGGGATGTTTTATTTATTTTAGGTACTTATATAGTGCTGTCAATTTACGCAGTGCTTTACATATACATTGTACATTCACATCAGTCCCTACCCTCAAGGAGCTTACAAGCTAAGGTCCCTAACTCACATTCACATTCCCACTGTCTTTGGAGTGTGGGAGGAAACCGGAGTACCCGGAGGAAACCCACGCAGGCACAGGGAGAACATGCAAACTCCAGGCAGGTAGTGTTGTGGTTGGGATTCGAACCAGCGACCCTTCTTACTGCTAGGTGAAAGTGCTACCCACTACACCACTGTGCCGCCCATTTACATTCCTTGTAATAGGAATAAAAGTGACCCAAATGTTTTTTTAAAAGGACAGTGTAAAAAAAAAAAAAAAAAAAGGTAAAATAAATAAGAAAAAAGAAATAAAAATTTTAAAGCGCCCTGTCCCGCCAAGCTCGAGCGCAGAAACGAACGCATACGAAAATGGTGTCCAAACCACACATGTGAGGTATTGCCGCAATCATTAGAGCAAGAGCAATAATTCTAGCACTAGATCTCCTCTGTAACTTAAAACTGGTAACCTGTAGACATTTTTAAATGTTACCAATGAAGATAATTAAGTGCCAAAGTTTGTTGCCATTCCACGAGCAGGCGCAATTTTGAAGCATGACATGTTGGGTATCAATTTACTCGGTGTAACATTATCTTTCACAATATAGAAAAAATTGGGATAACTTTACTCTCTAAAAATTGCGCTTGTAAGACCGCTGTGCAAATCGGGTGACATAAAGTATTGCAATGACCGCCATTTTATTCCCTAGGGTGTCTGAAAAAAATATTTAATGTTTGGGGGTTCTAAGTAATTTTCAAGCTTAAAAAAATTATTTTAACTTGTAAACAACAAGTCTCAAAAAAGGCTCTGTCCTTAAGTGGTTAAAATTATTTATTTATTTACCTTTGTTGCTATCACAAGGAGTAAACAAACCCCCATGTGACAGAATGGGCAGGTGATACTTTGTAGAGTCATGGGGGGTCTAATAGATCCCAATGTCTCCCCTGTCCTCCAAAGCTTCTAACCGAGCAGAGATTTAATTGGTTAGATGGTTCCCAGGCCGTAACTGCCAGAAAATGGCGGCTCTGAAACCAGAGGTGATGAAATCATTACCACTTTTAGTTTCATTCCAGGCAGAGGAAATTGAAGAAAGGATATTCCTCAAATACCGCAGCATCTTCAAAAATGCTTTACAACAGTGTGCAGGAAAACAGCAAGGCCGTTTTACATAAGCTCTTTACTTGGGTGTGGAATGTGGTGACAATACATAGAGGTGGTGCTAGGGCACTGCTAATTAGAGTTTGGGAAGCACTCCTTTATTCTACCATTTTATGTTTGTGAATGTTCAACTATTCAAAGGGGAACTGCACCTCCTTGGCCTATGTACACCTAAAATATTTTTTTTTCAACATTTGAATGTACAAGTTTTAAAATTTGGTTGCTGGTATTTTAGCACTACAATAAAGGATACACACATTTTTAACAACACCTATATTTCATTGTAAATAATTTTACTGTTCTTTGTATCGGACACTAACATTTTTATGCTTTTCTAAAAGTGACAAATCTCAGATTTAGTTATAATCTACCTCAGACTGAAGAGTAAGTTTGGGTTATTATAATGTTAAGGAAAACCTGTGTCTTTTTTTCTTATTATGACTAAATTACACTGTTTAACAAAAATCCTTCCCAACTGTAAACTGTAGATTAGCATCCTTATGCCGCGTACACACGATCGGAATTTCGGCCTGCAAAAGACCGATGAGAGTTTTTCATCAGAAAATGCGACTGTGTGTATGCTCCATCGGACTTTTGCTGGCCGAATTCCAGCCAGCAAAAGATTGAGAGCATGCTCTCAATTTTTGGTCGGCAAAAGTTCCTATCCGAAAATACGATCGTCTGTGGCAATTACGACGCGCAAAATTCCTACGCATGCTCGGAAACAATTCAACGCATGCTAGGAAGCATTGAACTTCATTTTCTCGGCTCGTCGTAGTTTTGTACGTCACCGTTCTTGACGGTCATAAGTTCAGCAACTTTTGCGTGACCGTGTGTATGCAAGGCAAACTTGAGCGGAATCCTGTTGGAAAAGCTGTCATATCTTTTTCCAAGAAGTCCGATCGTGTGTACGCGGCATTTGGCATAATCCCCTGTTCAGAGAGAATGTAATCTCCTAATTTATGAGCCTGTACTGTCACTGACTGCTGCTTGTGCCATACGAATGACAAGAAACCAATCAGCATGGTTCCCAATTATGTGATCAACATAATAGCCAATTATGATAAGCGCATGAGATCTGTTCACTGATCACTGCACAATAGCAGATGTAGTGGTCACAGTGCATTACAGTGTGTACAATGAATAAAACACCTAAAGTGGTTTCTAAGGCTCTCATTCTATGCATGAAGGTAAAAAACCTTTTGTGTACAGCCCCCCCCCCCCCCCTTTCCGCCCCCCCCCCCCCCCCAATACTCACCTGAGCTCCCTTTCGATCCAGCCCCATGCATGGACATGCAAACACAATCCACATCAGCCCAGGGTAGCAGGTATCAGAGGACCTTGTCCCAGCATTGCCTGCACCTTTAAAAACAGGTCAGCAGTGATAGTTTCTACATGTCTGTCTTCAGAGGTTCCCTTCAAAAACTAAATTGCACTATACTCAAGAAATGAATATTGAGATTTTTTTTTATAGCAATGTTAATTGTTAAAGTTCCCTTTAATATGATGGTTTTCAAATAATTACATTTTTATCATAAGCAGTTAGAAAACCAGTATATATGCTAAATCTTTTGAAATACTTCAAAGAAAAATGAGAAGATTAATAAGTTGATAGAAACTTCATTTTACAATCAAGTCTGTTATATAGTATTATACCTGGTGATCTTTGCCATCTCATTACGGCTCAAAGTATTCAGCACTGAACAGTCCCCAATGCGCTTTTTAATCCACAGCTCATACCCGATACGGGTGTACAGGAGCAGCATTGCAGCAAGTGGTACCAGGAACAGAGCCACCAGGATAAAGATGGCATAGGCTCTGCGCAGTACAGCATTGCTCCAGGACTCCAGGCAGCACACGTGGTACAAGTTATACAGCAAGTCATATTTCACCTGGAAGACAATATCAAATATTACAATTGCTAACTCAAATTACATCAAACATATTAAAAAACTCCACTTGGAAATGTTAATAGTAATATCCAGTATATATAGTATATTTTTAGTTAATATACATTTTATTTATTTTTCCAGTAACATTTACCTATATGGAAAGCAAAGAAATCAACCAGATATGAGTGTCCTAGAACAATGTTTCTCAACTCCAGTCCATAAGTCCCCCCACCAGGTCATGTTTTCAGGCTTTCCATTATTTTGCACAGGTGCTTTGATCAGTTTCACTGCCTTAGTAATTACCACAGCCGTTTCATCTGAGGGAAATCCTGAAAATATGACCTGTTGGGGGTACTTGAGGACTGGAGTTGAGAAACATTGCCCTAGAATGTATACAATGTACACCACAATTAAAATGTCATCAGTTTACTCAAAGTCTTCTAAAACACTGATTATTATATACATAGCATTCAGACTATAGCAGCTAATTTAAGATTTTTTGTTTCAGAGTACACCATTGACCTTCCCGCCTGTCAGTAAAATGCTTTTATCAATTGTTATTTTCAAGCCAGATGGTTTCCAAAATTGTAAATGCTGATACAGGGAGGATTTCAACAATCAATGCACAACATGTTTTGTAGGCCTTGAACATCCCACTTTCTAAGGCTTTGTGAAACACATTAATAAGAACACTATAAGATTACATTTCATCAGATACTTGTATACCAACAATTTATGTATATATTGTGACAGGAAGCCAGGAAATCCATGGCTTGTGGCCACGATGGGAGATATATTTGTCCCAGTTTCATGCTGTACACTGATTGCTTTTGTGTTTGTGCTGTGTAATGAGTGTCTTTGGGCTTAATGAGGGTTAACAAGCTCAAGTGTACCAGATAAAGCACTCAGGGCTCTATAAAACTCCCAGGTTGCTTCAACAGGGGGCTTCACCCTGGAACCAGATCTCTGTGCACGGCAAACTGGGGTGCAGAAAAACCTCTGAGTGTTGAGATTAAGTCTGCGGGACTAAAAGCCTCTGTTTATTTTTATGTGACCGCCAAGTGTCTGGGCGGCAGTAGGCTGTGGCAGAACAGAAAAATATAATACCTATAATTGGGGCATTTTTAAGGCAATGAATTTAGAGTTTTGTTTTTAAATAAAATCCAATTTTATTTTATATCGTTCAATATTAAAAAATAAATTTTACACAAAAAGCATATAAATCAATAAACATATAGACATAAATTGAAATTTAAGACATAGAGGTGATTCTACATGTACATCCAATAACGGTTGTGGTATAGAGTTTGCACATAGAAAATTTGTATAAAGAAGAAAGTGATGTATCACACTACCCAATGCGGTCACCCTAGATGACCACCCTAGTATAGAGTAGTGGAATTTCCAACGCGTTTCAACATTTATATCTTAACAGAGAAAAGTCTTCTTCAGGGAAAATACATCACAATCTAAAAAAATCAAAAAAATCATACTGTTACAATTTATACACATATGCACCATACAAATCTCCTGCATTGGTTAAATTCTCATGTGACTTACGTCCTCCCAAGGCATCCCGGGTTGAGCGCATTGCATGCCGGGGGCCAGAGACACCCCACACCAAGTAGCCTGGATTGTCCTATTACTCTACAAGACGGCTGGATATACAATCAATGATCCCAACATTCGGCGTCCTCAGCCTCAGAAAATTGATGGCTGTCTGTAATGGGGCAAATAATAGAAATGAGTGGTATCCTTAAAGCAACTGTGGGCTAACCCCACAGTAGGTACCACATAGAGAAAAGTCCCCCCTTGAAAACCAGGTTAAGCACAGAATATAGACACCCCAATGCCGGGGGATCCCTTTCCTTATAGGTATATAGTAAGAGGCATTTATTTTTAAGCAGGTTGCAAGTCGCATAGCCTGGACCAGGGAGGGTCCGTGGAACTCAGAACCATAGATTCGCCCTGATGTGCATAGGTGGATGTCTCAGGAAGAATGGCAAGCTTGCCGCTGTGCAGTGATGTAACTGGATGCGCCACCACGTCACGCATGCGCGGGCCCCAGAGCGGAGTTTGTTGCCTAGGTAGCATTCGGCGTCTTTACGTCGTATGCTCCTGACAGCAGCGATCACAGATGAGCCACGCCATTGGCCAGCGTGGCACTCTGTCTCCGCCCACAACCCGGCCCACACCACATATAGGACGCCAGAGACGGCAAATGGCGCCATTCTTCCTGAGACATCCACCTATGCACATCAGGGCGAATCTATGGTTCTGAGTTCCACGGACCCTCCCTGGTCCAGGCTATGTGACTTGCAACCTGCGTAAAAGTAAGTGCCTCTTACCATATACCAATAAGGAAGGGGATCCCCCGGCATTGGGGTGTCTATATTCTGTGCTTAACCTGGTTTTCAAGGGGGGACTTCTCTCTATGTGGTACCTACTGTGGGGTTAGCCCACAGTTGCTTTAAGGATACCACTCATTTCTATTATTTGCCCCATTACAGACAGCCATCAATTTTCTGAGGCTGAAGACGCCGAATGTTGGGATCATTGATTGTATATCCAGCTGTCTTGTAGAGTAATAGGACAATTCAGGCTACTTGGTGTGGGGTGTCTCTGGCCCCCGGCATGCAATGCGCTCAACCCGGGGTGCCTTGGGAGGACGTAAGTCACATGAGAATTTAACCAATGTAGGAGATTTGTATGGTGCATATGTGTATAAATTGTAACAGTATGATTTTTGATTCTTTTTTTGATTTTTTAGATTGTGATGTATTTTCCCTGAAGAAGACTTTTCTCTGTTAAGATATAAACGTTGAAACGCGTTGGAAATTCCACTACTCTATAATAGGGTGGTCATCTAGGGTGACTGCATTGGGTAGTGTGATACATCACTTTCTTCTTTATACAAATTTTCTATATGCAAACTCTATACCACAACCGTTATTGGATGTACATGTAGAATCACCTCTATGTCTTAAATTTCAATTTATGTCTATATGTGTATTGATTTATATGCTTTTTGTGTAAAATTTATTTTTTAATATTGAACGATATAAAATAAAATTGGATTTTATTTAAAAACAAAACTCTAAATTCATTGCCTTAAAAATCCCCTAAGAGGTATTATATCTTTCTATATATGTATATGGGATGATGGCAATGACACATCCATACCACCAAGGTCATACCTATACAGGCTGTGGCAGAACAAGTAGTTAGGTTCCCGTGTTTTTGTAGTTAGATGCCCAAAGTGGCAAGGCTTTATTTTCTGTTGTGTTTTATTTTACCTGTTTTGATGCCTGCACTTTGTAAGCACAGACGTGTAAATAAATCACAGTTTTTGCTTTCACAAAGATCCTGCTGTCTGTCCGTGCCTACTTTACTGTGCTGGGACCCATCCAGGGGGTCCTGCACACCCCGCTACTGAGATAATCCCTTACATATGGTGGGGGTTTAGCGGGGCAGGTGAAGTAAGGCCAGCATGGAGGAGCTACTGAGACAGCTTGCTCTGGCAAATGCAAACCAACAGCAGACAAATGCAACGCTGCAACAGAGCCTTGCAAAATCACCAACAACAAATAGAGGCCATCATAAAACAGTTTCAGCAAAGGCAGCAGACTGAGGCTGGAAGTGATTCTGGTAACATACTGTCTTTTTAGGTAAGCCCCTGTTGCCAAAGATGAATGCAGATGATGACCCTGAGATGTTTCTGATCACCTTTGAAAGAAAGCGGAGAAAGAAAGTTGGCCTAAAGAACAATGGGCTGGACTAGTGGCCCTCCTACTATCCGGAGAATCCCAAAAGGCTTATTTTGACTTGGAGCCTGTGGATGAAAAAAAATATGATCGTTTGAAAACGATAATATTGGCACAACTGGGTGTAACCCTGGCTGTCCGTGCTTAGCATGTCCACAATTGGAGTTATCGGCTGAGAAATGTATGACCTTATCCACTTGACCAGTAAATGGCTGCAGTCAGAAACACTGTCTGGATCAAAAAGTGTGGAGTGGGTGGTCATGGACAAATTTCTGAGGTCTCTCTCTACCACCTTGCAGAAATGGATGAGCCATGGAGATCCGGAAACAGCAAACAAATGTGTAGACCTTGTGGAAAGGTACCTAACTGCTGAGAATCTGATGTCTTCCCTCAAAGACTCACAGATTTTCCACCCCAAGACCAGACCATGCCCAGCTACGGGTAAGAATGCACCAAGGGATGGGGGTGGAGAGAGTGAAAAAGGGGGAACTTAAGGTATTTTTGGGACTGCTTCTAATGTCTGGTGAGAGCGGCCTGGAAGACCAAATTAAGAAGCGAATTTGTTACCGCTGCCGGGAAGAGGGACATGTACCGGTAGCTTGCCCAGCTATTGATGAACCAATGCACTGTGACTTTCTTACAGAGAGATGGCAATACCTATTTGCAACTACATGCACTGCAGTAAAGGGACATGAGAAACCTTTATGCAAAATGTGTTTAGATGGTAAAAATTTTGTTGTATTGTTGGATTCAGGTAGCCTTGTTACCTTGGTAAAAACTGAACTGGTGGTGGAAAAAACCTGGCACCCTAGGGAAATGGCGGTCATTTGTGTACATGGGGACACTCAAGAGCATCCGGTGACTACAATATCCTTTGAAACCTCCCTTGGTTAATTGTGTCACCAGATGAGTTTGGTCCCCCAACTACCACATGATGTCATTGTGGGAAGGGATTTCCCAAAATTCTGTAAGCTCTTCAGAGTATTAGCAGGGGAAACAACAGGGCCTAGGGAAGAGCCTGCAACCTCAGAAGAGGAACAGCGACCTTTAGTGTTTGATGATCTTGAGGTATACAGAGAAAGTTTTGCCACTGAACAATTGAAAGACCCCACATTACTAAGGGCCCAGGAGAATGTGGTGAAAATAGATGGGGAATTAGTTAACCCTGACGAGAGGATTGCCCTCCCGTACTTCATAATGGAAAGGGATCTGTTATACCTGGTGTCACAGAGGGTAGAGGAAACCATTGAGCAACTGGTGGTGCCCAAACCTTACCGCAAGTTGGTCTTAGAACTGGTCCATGAGCACATTCTTGGGGGACATTTAGGAGCTGAAAAGACCTGGGGAAGAATCACCCAGAGGTTCTATTGTCCTGGGATCACTAAGGTAGTGGAAATGTACTGTTCCTCCTGTCCAGTGTGCCAGATTTCTGCACACATGCCACATTTCCGCAGTCCTTTGGTACCCCTGCCCATCATTGAAGTCCCTTTTGAGAAGATTGCCATGGATTTGGTTGGCCCCTTGCTGAAGTCCGCTAGAGGGCACCAGCACATCTTGGTGATAATGGATTATGCCATCCGTTACCCAGAAGCGATTCCCCCCCAAAACACCTCTGCCAAAACTATTACCAAAAACCTTTTTCAGGTTTTCACCTGTGTGGGCATTCCTAAAGAAAGTACTAACTGACCAGGGTACGCCGTTTATGTCTAGAGTAACCAAAGAGCTTTTCAAACTTCTTAAAGTGAACCAATTACGTACTTCAGTGTATCACCCTCAAACAGAATATTTTTTACACCATTTTTCACTCTGCAGACTGTTGTATGTAAAAATCAGAAAATAGTTACAGAAAAATTCAAACAAGCCCTTCTGGCACCAACAATCATGCTATGGTTAAATCACTGAGACCACATTTCTTTATTTGCTCTGTCCAAAGCCTGATCTCTCCCTGGTCTATGTTTCTCTTGTAGGCCATATTCACACCTATGCAGGTTGCAGTTTGCATATTCCAGGTGCATTTTGAGTTTTTCAATACACATTTTTGATCAATTGAAGTCTAAGGAAGCAAAAACCAGAAACAAATCTCTGGGCCTTTCCATAAAAATGCACAGATGTGAACTACATCCATAGGAAACCATGGACTGTAGTGTGTTTATTCAAAACTGAAAATGCACTAAAAATGCATAGATGTGAACCAGTCCTTAGTCTGAATCTTCCCAAGTGTTTTGCCTTGATGTGAATCCGCATACTTTAAGTCTCTGACCACCTGCCTTATATCTAGTCATTAACTTACCTCTAATGTCTGCACATGCAGCATTGGAGAGCCTACTACAATAGCGATTGTCCACACAAGCCCTGCAAGAGATAAAGAGATAGAGAGATTTAGTTTTCTAGAGTGGTAAAGTTTTGAAACCCCTGTCAAGTTTTTATTGCTATTTGGGACCCTGTCCTCCAGACAACTGTCACATCGCCAGAAGAGACGGAGAATCCAACATTTTACAGTTGCCACTGGACTTAGGAGATTAAGTGAATCTTCAAATTAGTGCACCTGTCCAAGTGACAACAGCCTAAGTTTTTATCTCCCTTAACTTTGAAGAGATTTTCCTTCACTTTCTGTTGTGATCCTAGGTCAGTAAATGAAAAAAAAAAAGTTTGGGCAGCACAGTGGCTAAGCAGTTAACACTTCCACCTAGTAGCATTACAGTTGCCGGTTTGGATCCCAACCATGGCACTACCTGCACTAGGTTTTCATGTTCTTCCTGTGCCTGCATTGGTTTTGTCAGGGTATTCTGGTTTCCTACAACACTCCAAGTCATGCTGGTAGGTTAATTGGCTCCTGCCTAAAATAAGCCTAGTATATGAATGTGAGTTAGGGACCTTAGATTGTAAGCTCCTTGAGCGCAGAGACTGATGTGAATGTACAATGTATACTGTATGTAAAATGTTGTGTAAATTGACGGTGGTAGATTGGTAAGAAATTGGCTCAGCATGCTGATTCACTGAGTTCTTAACATATTTTCAAACTTTTTATATTAATTTATTTATTTGATAAAATGTGAAAAAGTTAGAACCTCTGTTAAGATTTTTTAATGCCCCTGTCAGTGGCAACTGTAACTGTGGGAGGAATAGACAATGATTTCAACTCAATAGGGAAAGAATAGTTCTTCTCTTCTAGTCAGATTGGCTTACTTATCTAATATCTAATGCAAATAAACAAATAATTTACTCATCTTCTTAATTATCAAACTGTTTATGATTTATGCTTCTAATTTAATTAATGTAATTATTATAGGCTTGTATTTGTGACTTAATCAGAATGAAGTTTCCTACTTATTTGTTTATGTCTGAGGTTGGGTGGTTGTCTGAAAGCCAGTATTGGGGGTTGTTGGAATATTTCTTTGAGGCTGGGTTCACACTATTGCGAATTGGATGTGGGTATGCGGGTTCCCCGCATCTGATTCACAATAGCTGGAGATTTTGACCGGCTCTCTATGGAGCCGGTTCACATATCTCTGCTGCAGCTTCAGTGCAAATTTGCACAGGGGTCTTGTGCGTCTTTTGGTCCGTTTGAGGTCCGAATTCAGCCAAAAAGTCGGGCTAAAATCAGACCTGAAACGGTCAACAGGGACGCACCAGACCCCTGCTGTGAGCCGCATACGGCGATAGTGTGAACCTAGCCTCAGAGTTTCATCCTCTTGTATGATGGGTTGTAAATCTTTGATTATCTTTCTTATCTCTTCTAGTGCTTAATTTTGTGAATCAGTACTGCTCGAACCTTAAAGAAGGGGACATACCCCGAAAGCTTGTCCTGAAAAATTGTATGTTAGTGCAAATAAAAAAAGTATCACAGACAGTACTCATATTGCACTAATATTGCTACAATCACCTCAAAAGAAAAAAACTGGAAGTGGATTGGTTTCTATGAAGAGCTGTACCAGATTTTGCACTCTCCAGTTTTAGTAAATCAACCCTACTGTGTCAATAAAACATAATAAATATACAATAAAAAAGATACGAATGCAGTACAAAGGACTTACTAAATCTTTTATTTATGTACATCCTGTGGTGCTTCAGAGCTTCCAAATTCTCTGCTGCCTAATAGCAAACCAGTCATTAAATTAAAACAAAATCCAACCCCATTCCCTCACAGTGGACTAGGCATCCTCCAGAGCATTACTTCTTCTTAGTGCCACTGGCTATTGCCCTGATCCATAGCACGGCCCTGTTTAAAATGCCAATACTTGCGAGAATAGAGGTATAAGTACAAAGAGTATGTTTAGGCTCCTGAGGACACATAGTCCTTAGTGGGAGGTTGGGCTTTATTTTACTTATAGCTTTAATCAAGATCAGGAACATCTCTGTATCTTACTGCAGAAAGTATTCAAGAGACACTTTCTATCACCCAGAGGTAGATAGATGATTTATCAGTGGGTTCATTACAACATGCTCTGCATAACGAAGAAAGAGAGAGAATTGGTGTAAATTGCTTCTCATTTACAGTTTACAAAACTTATTTTGTCCTCAGCTAGGAGTCCATTAGGATTAATTATATATATATATATATATTCCAGAACAGAAATGTACAATAAAATGCCTTGCAGCATATGTAGAGATTATTTCATTCTTTTGAAATAGCAAAATTAGACTCCCTGATAACTTTTACCGGTACCTGTTTCTCAGAGCATCAAAGGAATTAAAGACCACGGGAAATTACCTGACCACTGTGTTTTATCTATAACTAGCTCAATACTCTCTTTTTATCATAGTGGAGGACTTATATTATGAAGGGTACACTGTATTTGTCAATGTCTTTCTAATGGCATATGTGTGAAGAGGACAAGATGGAATCAATTGCTGTAAGGGGAAGTTCTTCTTAACAAACAATTTATTTAAAGCGGACCTTTACTCAATTTTTTTCTACTGTCATGCATCTTATTCCTCCCTCCCCCTTGCAGCAAATTGCAAAAAAAACAAAAAAACATTAAAGGGGGTATCTTTTACTGTTGAGTGCCAAGAGTGCTTCTGTCTTTCTTGCCTAGGTGAGAATGACATCCCTCACTGCCCCAAACCTGGGATACCCATGCCACTCATCCCAGGAGGCTTCAGGGCTATGTAGAACATACTTCGCATGCGGTGTGAATTGTCATCAGGTGGCCAACTGAGATATTACCAGCAAGAGTCAAGTGGCCTCCTAGGGACATCTCCAAACAAAATGGCAGCCCAAGACTCACTGAATTAGCTGTGAGCGTGAGAATTTCAACCTAACCTAGCAGACAAGATAAGAGGGAAAATCAAAAGAAATCAAAATTAACCCTGGCAGGGGGGGCAGTTTAGTTTTTTAAGAAATATCAGGAACTAATGTCCTCTGCAATATATATCTTGTATATGCATCAATATGTGATTATGTGGACTTGGATTTAAGGATCATTAAAGTGTTACTAAACCCACAACAGTAAAATCAGTCTGTATATGCAGTAAAGCATGCTTGTTATACTCACTGTGGAACCTCCACTGTGGAACCATCCTCTGTATTGTGTAAAAATGCTGTTTGATCCTGTCTTCTCTGATTCCCCCCTCTTTTTCCACTGTCCCCAAACCATCTCCTAATAGAACACTCTGTACATTCTCAGATTGGTGTATATTGCTAGAGAGTTTTTTGTTTTTTTCTTGGGAGAGTGCATGTGATCAGCACAGGGCCAATCAGCACTGTACAGACATAGGGTCAGGGGACTTGCAGCCTCATAGGACAGTTAGAGGAGAATGAAAACTCCTCCTACAAGCTATAACCAGTGCTTGGCTGGACACTGATAAAAGTCAGACTGAAGTCAGACTGATAAAAGTCAGACTGCTATATACTGCTGATGATAAAATGTATTTGGCCATTTATATTTACTAAAACTATGGCATTTCCATGTTCTGTGTACAGAGGGAGACCAGATATAGTGAATGCAGGGCCTGGGTTTAGTAACACTTTAATGGTGTGAGCTCTCTGTATCTCCAGCAGGAGGCCCATCCTAATGGATGTTTCCAAGGAGAAGCAATCTTTCACTGGAATGCTGCATACTGAGATGTGGATTTTCTGGTATGACCCCTCTCTGGTAACAGCACAGTGTTTCCACCAAAGAAAAGACAGTTTATGTTAACCTAAGTGAAGCATTGCATTGCCAAGCAGGAGTATATTCTATAGCAGTGATGGCGAACCTTAGCACCCCAGATGTTTTGGAACTACATTTCCCATGATGCTCAACTACACTGCAGAGTGCATGAGCATCATGGGAAATGTATTTCCAAAACATCTGTGGTGCCAAGGTTCGCCATCACTGGTCTATAGCCTATCTGCAGTTAGGATGGCCTTGTGGCAAAGCCGTATCACATGCAAAATAGGATGGAAAGCAGGCCAAAAACAGCAGAATCCAGAAAACAGGCTGGGTTATAAAGTACAAAGTATCAACAGCAACAAAAAGGGGCACCAAAGTGCTACAGAAGGAGGAACTTTTTTGCTCATGTTTTTGCACAGAGCAAATTTTGAATTGATGCCTGGAGACATCACTTCCTTGTGCTGTAATGTCTACTAGGTAGTATGGGCATGTGCCTAAGACCAATATAAAAAAAGATGGCACTGGAAATGAAGAGATGGTTTACTACCTATGCGATATAAGGAGGAGCTGACAGTTCCTGACACAAGCTACCTTATAATATGATTGTTCTGAACATACCACATATACTCTAGCTGCATTTTGCACAGTTTTGTCAGCTTTTTATATAAATAGATGCAGATATGACACTGTTGACATTGCTGCACTGTTTATCAGAACACTAGAATTGATAGCTGTGATTAAAATGTGAATGTGATATCATGACCACATGTGCGTTTTCCTCTGATGGATTTTTAAGTAATAACATTACAGCAGCAGAATGGATGTCACTTTACATACTGGATTTCAGACTGGTATATTTATGGAAGCTAAAATTACGTATTGTGAGATGTTGTATTTATGTTATTTTTATTTTATGGTGTATGCTTTTCAAATAATTATGTTATGTATGCTACTATCATATACAGTAACTCCACTGTGTTTAATATGCTCTTGCTTTAGCCCAGCAACACAGGCTGTGGACCCCCTGATGTTTTATGGCTCTGGCTCTCTGTACAGAGATGGGTAAAAGATTCTGGGTCTTCCGATATCCTTTGTTGTCAAGGACCATGTCTTGCCTTTTCTTCAGTCAACAAGTAGACTAGCTGTTGATCAAAAAGGCATTGCATGATAGGATTTTACTTTAACTTTTAAAAGAAATGAACCACAGGGCATGCTAATAAAAACTACAAAAATTGAGGCTATTTAGATTGTGTGTTTGATGTTTGGGGTCACAATTTTAGACCACGGGCTCCCTGGCACAACAGACAAGACAAGGATAGCAAAACCATACTCCGTGGAAAAATGACCTGTCCTAACACAAGGGACATTTCTTTAGCTTAACATCGGTATTGTTTTATATTTGTTTCATGTTGGAAATATTTACCCAATGAGAATAAAATATCAGTTAAAAGACTCTGCGGCAGAGTTGGAGATATCTATCCTCATTAACTGTGTCAGTGGGCAACGGAAAACAGTCTGCTATAAAACCCAAAAGGAGTTCTAACTCTAATCCGCTCTAATAAAATTATAATAAAATAATAAAATTAGCTTTAATTGTTATTTCTGTCCCTATTGGGAGATTCGGCTCATTCCTGTCCCAGTGACCAAATAGGAAGAAAAAAAAAACTCCCAAGTCAAAACAGAGCAAAAACATTTTTATTAATGCTTTAAGGTGGCACTTCAGTTAAAAACAGAAGTTCTGCTAAGTTCTGCTGTTCCTATTCCCCCCCCTCCTTTGCCACTAATGCACCCATTTTTTTGGGGGGGTACCTAGCTTTGACTTTGCCTAGATAATCCAAGCAGAAGATTGCCCCCCACCCCTCAACCTCCTGGGACACTTCTCAAGTCCCAGGAGCATGTGAGACCATCCACAGGGCGCAGCGTAGCCACAATGTTCTGCTTTTAGAGCCCTTTCACCAGGCCGCCCATAGCGTCGGCGGTAAAACACTGCTATTTTTAGCTGCGTTCTACCGTCGGATTAGCGGCGCATTTCAGCCGCTAGCGGGGCGCTTTTACCCCCTGCTAGCGGCCGAAAAAGGGTTGAAACCGCCCGCAATGCGCCACAATAGCGGCGTTTTGCCGGCGGTATCCCAGCGCTGCCCCATTGATTTCAATGGGCAGCAGCGGTGGAGGAGCGGTAAACACACCGCTCTTTCACCGCTCCAAAGAAGCTGCTGGCAGGACTTTTCCTGATGTCCTGCCAGCGCAGCGCTACGGTGTGAAAGCCCTCGGGCTTTCACACTGGAGACAATGCTGCAGCTGTTTGAGGGCGGATTGCAGGCGCTATTTTTAATGCTATAGCGCCTGCAAAACGCCCTCGGTGTGAAAGGGGTCTTATAGTAACACATAAGAGAGCAGAAAATAATCTAATCAGGACATGAATCATTTAAAAACCTTGTATATATGTATTACTTGTAATAATAAATGAAAATAGGGATGGCCATATTTGCAGACCCTATTTCCTGCTTTGCAATGCCATATAGTTGTGCTTTGCTGCCTTTTCTCATTTTAAACTCAGTAAATCTTAACCTTTTACAAGTTTGGTTGCCTGCTGGGGAGTCAACAAAAAACCTCCCCTCATTTCCTGCATGTTAGTCTTGTGGCATATCATAGAATTGCACAATTAGGATGAAGAGGAAGAGGAGAGGGTTCTCCTTTATTCATTGATTTGAAAAGGAGATCTGTTCTTTGATGTAATTTCAATGTTGGAATAAACCCTGTGGAGGCTCCTAGGCAATCAAAACCTTGAGGGCCTACCTTGCAGGTTTCTGGAGCTTTCTCATGACTGTGCTCTAGTGGGATAACTTGAAACTAAGTAGTGTGCGTGTTGGCCACTAGTTGGAGATGACCATCACCACTGTACATTACACATGCGTAGGTTACATTAAATTGTTTTTTCAAACTGACACCTGAATGAATCAAGTTGTTATTGGGTACATTACAATAATCCAGTATTTTCTCTATAGAGTCTTTATTGTAAAGCTTTAAATTTCTTTGGGTTGATTATTTTTTTCTATGTATATCTTTCTTCTTATTTCAGGTCTGAGGTTTACAACCACTTTAAGGAATGCATGCCTATATAGTAAAGAAGAATATTACCATATGCTTACCAAGCATTTTGTAGGCCCTCCTGTTTGTGTACTGCCTCTTCATTTTCAGTGGATGGACTATTCCTTGGTATCTTTCCACTGCAATGCAGGTCATTGTTAATGTGCTGGCCACAACGGCTGTTGTCTGAATAAAAGGAACCATTTTACAGACAAAAGGCCCTAAAAGGAAACAATATATAATTAAATCATTTAGTACGAAAACTACATTTATGTTATGATATTTTCCTAAGTATGCATTCTAAAATAAAAAAGTAAATAGCAACCCTGGCATCCAAATACCAGTGCTACCAGTTCTAATGGCAGTCTGAAAATATGGAGTCTATTGCAAAGTAAGTAACAGTTACAAAGTAAGCAACGGAAATGTGGAATACTTTTTCTAAAACTGGTACACTTGCCTTAGCCAGCTTCCTGCAAATCATGCCCCATACACTTAAAAATGTTTCACTACAGATCTGCTGTAATAGTAATACTATTGTTTGCAGATTATTTCATCCTAACACATGCTCAGACAATTGAAGGACCACAATAATCAAAGATATTGTTTTCCTCTAACAGCATGTGATAGATACATGTTATTGGAGTATCCAGTTTTTGTCAGATGCCTTTGTTTATATTGTTGTCACATTTACATACAGACCAAGCTTTCCAGCAAAACTGACAGTGATTGGAACAAACTGTAATGCCCCGTACACACGGTCGCATTTTCCGTCAGAAAATGTGTGATAGGACCTTGTTGTCGGAAATTCCGACTGTGTGTATGCAAGACAAGTTTGAGCCAACATCCGTTGGAAAAAATCCTAGGATTTTGTTGTCGGAATGTCCGATCAATGTCCGACCGCGTGTTTGGGGCATAAGGCTATCAACCAATTAGGAATTCTTTCAAGAGTTGGAAGAAAATATCTTGGGCCATCTAAAGAAGTGCAATGTCAAACCAGTTTCTTCCGAAACAGAGAACTTGAGCTAATCACTGGGAATGTTTTTGACCAGATATCCTTGTGCAGGAAAAGGTAGGTACATTTTGAAATAATTAATTTGAAAAAGCATTCTTTGAAGTATAGTTCCATGTTAGTTTTTTCCCTAAAGCATATTTGTTACAAACTAGGGAAATTTAAACTCCGCACAGGATGAAAAAAGACAGGCTGATCCATAGAGAGATATAGACTTCTCCTTTAATCAGCAAACCACAATTTTCCTGTAAAACTAGAGCGTGCCTACTCACCTCTCTGACCTCTACTGACCCCTTAATATAATGGATGGCCTCACTGAAAAATAAGGAGAACGGAATATATTTGCAGGGTGTTTGACCAGCACCTGTAAACATTTGCACATGGGAAGGTAAATACACCAATGTGGTGGTAACACTGATACCTTTTTAGACTTATCTGAACACACTTTTATACCAACAAATTTAACCATGTAAACATGAAAATTGACAAATCCAATAATGTGTAGGCTCATAAGCATAATTGGGAATATGAAAACATTCAAACATTAACAACCTAAGTTCAGCTTCTCAAATCTTACCACCTTTAGTTGTGGAACGGGATACTTTATAGTGGGACTGTTCTTCAACTGACAGTCCGTATTATCATTCGTTTACAATGATAGATAGAAAGAAATGTAAAGTATAAACATAAACCCACTCTCTGTTAATGCTGAAGTACAATGTTTTATTTTTTTAATGAAGTATTATTTATTTAAATGTAATTAAAGACATATATTAAAGATCTTAATTGACCTTGATGCCAAAAAAGGGGTCCATCCACAATGACACAAGAGGAAAAAGTTTTCTGATAGAAGCAGTGGTTAAGAGATAAGCTCACAGCTCAAACCACATCCAGGAAGAAAATTTGCTTTTGATAAACCAGAGCTAGAGAAAGGGATTGAAGAACAAGGTCCTGGTTGAGATTAAAGTCAGAAACAACCTTAGGCCTCAAAATCACCTTGCCCTATGCAGACACTCGTTTTGCAGAAGTGATGGTTACAAGAAAGACAACCTCATAGATGAGAGTAGACAAACAAATTTTATCTTAAAAGGGTTCAAACTGCATTTTTAGAGCACAGAACCAGATTAAGATCTCATGGAGTCACTAGGGAATAGACAATGTAGGGGCTACATGAGAGACCCCCTGTGCAAAGGTCTTATTCAAGGAGTGAGAGGCCAAAAATCTCTGAATTAGAATGGAAAGGGTAGACATCTGAACTTTGATAGCATCGAGAGCAAAACACTTGATAAAACCTAGCTGCAGGAAGGTGAAAATTCACCCTAGGGAGAAGCTCCTCCAAGTGAAGTATGCCTTTGTGTATAATGATAAACCTTGCAGGTCCCACATAGACTTCCTAGTTTTAGGCATCATAGGAATCACAGACTCAAAGATGGCCTCGTCCCTTAGAACTTAAGGTTCAAAGGCCTTGCTGTTAAAGTTAGTGACCAAGAAGCAGGATGGCAAATTAGCCTAGAGAGAGACGATCTAGATGATCTGGCAGTGCCAACCAAGCCTCTACCAAAGGTCTTACCAGGTCAGCACATGACATTAGCCTAGACCAGTTTGGAGCAATGAGGATCACCAGAAAGTCTTCCATCTCAATCTTGCAGAACCGATGAGGAAGAAGTGCTCTGAAAGGAAATACGTAGATCTGGATATATTGATCCCATGGAGCCACCAGAGTATCCACTACTTCTTCCAGGGATCACTGTACCTGGATACAAACCTGTCCAGTTTGTTGTTGAACCTAGTGGGCCACATCTGGCATCCCCCACCTGTGACACATTTCCTGAAAAACTGACTGGAACACGAGGTTCTGCCCAAGGTAGAATCCGCTCTACCTCTCTTATTGCAGAAAGACTGAGGGGTAAGAGTATCGTCAGGGATTTTGAATTAGACAGACAACTAATGCCCCGTACACACGGTCAGATTTTCCGATGGACAATGTCCGATCGGAGCGTGTTGTCGGAAATTCCGACCGTGTGTGGGCGCCATCGGACATTTTCCATCGGATTTTCCGACACACAAAGTTGGACAGCAGGAGATAAAATTTTCCGACAACAAAATCCGATCGCGTCAATTCCGACCGTGTGTGGCCTGTTCCGACGCACAAAGTGCCACGCATGCTCAGAAGAAATTCCGACACGGGACAGCTCGTTCTGGTAAACTTAGCGTTCGCAATGGATACAGCACTTTCGTCACGCTACAATGTTAAAAATGGTTTAATACAGCGCACTCTCTTCTTCTTTATAATGTGACAAGAATTAAGTAGTTTTGCTGCTCATATTCACACACACTTCTCACAAACTTTTATTTGTGTTTTTTTAGTGGGATTCCCTGAATATATTGTTATTAGTTGTCACATCTGACAGTTTTATATTTTTTAATTTATTTTTATTTTGGATTTTAAGCCTTTTTTTTTTTCATTAATGTTTGGATTTTTTCCAAGGCTGATCTTTGTTCAATGTTATTTTTATTTTTACTCCAGAATATTTTTGGGTGTGTTTTGTGTGTCAAGTTACCCCAACACCATTGATATCTTTTATTATTTAATCTCCAGGAGATTGTTTGGTGTTGGTGTCCCTTGTTCATTTCACATTGTATATTTGAAATGTACCTCAATCCTCACAAACCAACTGTCATTTTTGAAGTAAAACACATAGGAGAGTATAATTCAAAACAAAAATCCTTTATTAAGGGATCAGAACCAAACAAAGAGGAAGGCAACACTGGATCAACAAGAGAAATTAGCGAAGCCTGGGACCCCCACGGCAGACATCAATTCTTCAACATCAAAATTGGTGGCCTGAGGAGTCCATATGTAAGGGAGGGCAGTCTGGTCCAGAATTCGCAGAGATCCGGATAGCAGCAGATGACATCTGTGTCCCCAGGCTGTGGTACCACAAGAGGCTGCATCTTTTGGCCGACCAGACTGAACCCGGCAATCACTGTCTGGTCTTCCTTCCACGCTTCATTCTGGGCTGTGGCTGTGCTGTTGGAGATGTGGCAGGAGGAGGAGTAGGACCTGGAGGAGGAGGAGGACTGGGAGGACCTGGAGGAGGACTGGGGGGACCTGGAGGAGAGGGAGGAGGAGGAGGAGGACCTGCAGGAGGAGGAGGAGGACCATCCCAAAGATGTGTGTGAGGTGTAATTTGGCCCCTCATACCTTTCTCCAGAGCCTCCGATATGAGGGCCTCACACAAGGCTTTTTGGCCCTCTTCCATCCTCTGCATTTTATAGGCTATGAAGGCAGCAATGTTCTCCTGCATGGTGTGTGGTGCTCCCAGGACCTCTGTAGCCCTCCAAAAGAATGCTATAGCAGCCTCCTCTAGGGTATTCCTCCTACTGCCACTTTCTCTTTTCAGGGGGGGTGGAGGGACCTTGATATCAGCCAGCCGGCTCGGCCCGGCCACCTCCTGGCTGAGACTTCCCTGTGTATGAAAAAGGGACATAGTTTTAGTTTTTGCATCATCAATCACAATCCTAAATTAGTACTCCCAACTAACATCTAGTTAACATCATTGATTGGACAAGCAGAAATATTTAGAGGAATGCTATACCTGGCTCAATCTGGGCTCCTCCACATGTGGCCTGAAAGGCCCAGGTTGGGCGTCAGAAGCCTCAGCCGGGGGGGAAGGAAGCGTGAAAGGAAGACTGGAGAGGGATGGCCTGGGTTCAGTCTGGCCTGCCAGAAAATGCAGCCTGTCGTAGTACAACATCCTGGGGACATAGATGTCATCTGCTGCTCCGGGTCTCTGTGAATCCAGGACTTTCTTGCGCTCCCTTAGATATGTACTCCTCAGGCCACCAATTAATATCTTTAAATAGGTGATGTCTGTCGTGGGGGTCACCTGCTTCACAATTTCACACAATTGCTCCAGTGCTGCCTTCCTCTTTGCTTGGTTCTTGAAATGGGGGTGGGTAATCTCCCACAGACAGGGCAGCTCACTTAGCATATCTATGAATACTGACATGAAGTCATTGTCTTTCATTAAGATATCCATGTTCACTGCAAGACACAACACAAGACAAAGCCTAATGTCAGACAAAACTCTCCTAATCTTGTTACAATATAGGCCTCAATCTAGAAGCAGTATAGGCACAAGTTTGTCTCTTACCTTCGTTCTTACGATCGGCGCGTCCAATTCTCCTTCCTCCGCTCACAGATCGTACGTAATACGCACGCGTGTTATGCTTTATACACACTGCGCATGCGTGTAACTCCGCCCGCCCCTGACGTTCTTTCTAGTGTATTCCCCGCCCCTTTCCGTTCGGCGCAGTGGGTGAAGAGCACATGGCGGAGTTACAGCAGGTGCGTGCTAATTCTAGCAACGAGGAGCAGGAGGAGGAAAGGCCGGATCCAGGCACGTCCCGATCAGAAGGAGACGTTTTAAGGCCACAAATATGTCGTTTGGGGAGATGTTGGAGATGGTCGACATCATGAGGAAGTCCGACTATGACGGAAAATATGGGCCTTACCCCAACCCCAACATCAGAAAGGCCAAGATCATGGCGAAAGTGGTCAGGAGTCTTGAGAGGAATTTCGGGGTACGAAGATCAAAAGATCAGCTCAGGAAGTGGTGGTCGGACCTGAAGTTGAGAGAGCCAGAGCAGTACCGAAAGATCCGGAGAGTGCTGCAAAAAAGTAAGTAGTTGTGCTGTGTTCCTATTCTTTCTGTCTTTATTACGTTCGTTCTGCTCCATATGCTTTTATTAATTGTAACGTTTAAAAAGGTCAACTTTAATGTTCATGGGCCCATTATTCGTTCGTATCAAACATTTTTCTTTCGGCCTCTAGAACACCATTGTTTAGGCCATATGCATTTTCACACATTTTTGGGGGCCTACTTGGATGCCAAATATTTGTTTGTGTAGATGGGTTTGTTACTAGAATGAAATGCAAACTAGATTGTGTGTAAAGAGAGGACACTGAGCAGCTGTTTTCACATCTGGACACTGGAGCACTAGTGTGGGACCCCAGAACACCATTTTTATTAGGGGGGCCACACAGGTGCTCCAGTGTATACTATAGGGGGGGCTACATCTGTGAAGCTTGTACTAAACAGGTAAAGTATTGCAGCTTGACAAAGGACACTAAAAAATATACATCTTGGAACTCGGCTAAAATAGACAATTGTACCCCACTTCCAAGCAATGTTTCCTATTCCTAGTTCTGCCTTCAAATATCTGTGTGCTAAGTATACCATTTTTGTTTTACATAGGGGAGAAAAGACTCGGACACCCCTCATCCCAGGAGACCAGAGACCCCCCCCTCTGGAAGAAGGGGAAATACCAACCCAAGAAGCTGAGCAGGAGGAAGAAGAAGACGTGGTGGAGATTGGCACCACAACAGGTGAGTGTCTGCGACCACAGGCTCAGGTAAAAGAGATGGATGGTGGCAGATTTTTGAGACCTTTTTTTTTTGTTCTTTATCTCTTTTTAGGTGATCGTGATCCAGAACGCTTTACATCTGAAAGTGCCCAGATACTCATCGGGGAGATCATGGGGTGTAATCTCCAATTGCAAAACATCCAGCAACAAATCAGTGATGTTATTAAAAAAAATAATAACATCATTGATGTTTTGGGGCGAATTTAAACCCCACAAAATCACCTGTTTTATCGTACGAAAATGTTTTCAATGTTTAGAAAAGCCAAATTTGGAGGATGCACACAGTGTGCCAACATGTGCTATCTGCCATCACGGGAGATCAATGGATGCGTTTTGGGGGTGCAACCCCTTCCTCAATTATAAAGTCGCATTGAGGAAGGGCTTGCTCCCCCAAAACACGTCCCTTGATCCCCCCTGATGGCAGATAGCACATGTTGACATTCGTAAATTGGTGTGTATCTTCCAAATTTGGCTTTTCCAGTAGTGATTTCCCCCCATCTGAATGCTATATCAAACACAGTTCCTAAATACTCATGTCTGATATAGCCTTCAGGTTTTACCATATGTGAACTTTGTAAGGTCAAGTTTTTTGGCTTTCTTGTTGGTTTTACACAGGCCTGTCGAATATTTCGATTTTTGATAATGCTACTGCAAACATTGTTATACAACAAACATGTTGGTTTGTTTTAAAAACCTTTGGGAAATGCACATGTGATTGTGCAGGTATAAAAAAGTGCCTTACTCAAGAATGTGTGGATTATTGTCTCAACACTACAACACTTTTGGGGTGATGTAATTGCTGTTTCATGCAAAAATGGGGGTTATTTCCTAAGGGCAAATCCACTTTGCACTACAAGTGCAGGTTCAGTGCAGTTGCAAGTGCACTTGTAGTGAAATGTGTTTTTGCATTTAGAAAGTACCAGCCAACACTGTTTTTTATAAGGTTACCCAATCACGACATTTTCTGCACTCAACACATTTCTGTCAGGGTCAGCTAAAACAAACACAAGCAGTAAATGTCCACAAAGAATTTCTTTTGGTTGTTTTTTATTTGAAAAAAGGTGTCACAGATTGTCTGGCATATTGATAGCCCCCCTACCCGCAAAGAACTCCAGGTAGCGTAACCGGACATCACGGGCATTCAGGGAGGGCAAGCCAGGACGGCCACTTTCAAGCGCCGTCAGTGTTGATGGATTAGGGATTCCGGCCTCAGGCCCAACTGAGCCAGCATAGTTGGCTGAATGTTTTCTTAAAAAATTAGAGAACACAGCAGGCAAGTATTATATGGTTCAGTTTATACTCCGCCATATGGACGAGTGTCAGAAATAATCGGAACCGGCTGGCCAGGATTCCAAATGTGTTCTCCACCACTCTTCGGGCTCTGGCCAGCCGGTAATTAAAAACCCTCTGTTCCGGGGTGAGGGTCCTCATCGGGAATGGCCGCATCAGGTGGTCCCCCAGCGCAAATGCTTCATCAGCAACGAACACAAATGGGAGACCTTCAACATTGTCCTCTGGAGGTGGCAAGTCCAAGCTGCCATTCTGGAGATGCCTGTAGAACTCCGTCTGGGCGATCACTCCACCATCGGACATCCGGCCATTCTTCCCCACGTCCACATACAAGAACTCGTAATTAGCCGAAACCACCGACAACATCACTATACTATTAAATCCTTTGTAATTATAATAGTACGACCCCGAGTTGGGTGGTGGGAAGATGTGGACGTGTTTCCCATCAATTGCCCCTCCGCAGTTAGGAAAGTCCCACCGCTGGGCAAAGTGGGAGGCCACAGTCTGCCATTCCTGTGGCGTGGAAGGAAACTGTTGAGGAAAAAACAATAAACATTACTATTTTTTCAAAGATACATGGCAAGCAGATTATACACAAACATTATGGGGCAACCTCCAGATAGCATTTACTAAGGGGAATTTAACAAGGCCAAAGTATAAGGTACACCTATCATATCCCCCCTCCCCCCTCTCATGGGCCATTTCTAACATTATAGGGGGGGGGACTCTTGGACAGGTAACCCTCTTCACTTCATTGAGAGATGAATGCCTAAATAATGGGTATTACTTGGAACAGCCCCTCCTTAGTTACACTATTGGCAGACTACTGGACAGGTAAGAAGTGTCATAATACAAAGATATAAATACACACTGTACACATTTGAGGACATTTGAACATTCTGCTATTACCTATCAAGATAATAATAGGATACCAAAACTTTAAACAGTACCATTGGAAAGTATACAGGCAGGCCCTTGCACTACATGCTTTGGGGAATTAATCCATACATCTGACCAGTAAAGAGGTGGGTATAGTGTGTATGGGTTTGGCAAAGTCAGCAGATAGATGATTGAGGATAGAGAATTGGGATCAGCTGACTTAGCAGTTGGGGAGAGGGAGGGTTAAAAAAAATTTGGGGACACCACAAAAAAAACCCTCTGGCACTCTGCCTGAATTTAAATCAAAAATAACATTTCCAAACATTTTAGGGGGTGTTTGGGGTAAAGCACTACTATGGAGCTGATAAAATACATTGTTAAGTGACTACATGAGGTGAATATAGGCCAGGAAAACCATGCTGGGGAGGTTATTGAAGGGCAAATATGTATGAAGGACATAAAATAATAATTACCTAAAAATCCAGCATGCATGAGAACAAAGGGGACATTCACAGCATATTACAATCATGGTAATTAGGGAATGAGGGAAGAAATACAATATATTATCAAACATTCAATACAATAAACTGTGATATAAAAGGATAAAAATCTTACCTTCATATACTCCTTCTGCAGGACCTGGATGATGGCAGAACAGGTCTCTGGGATAATGATCCCCAGAGCCTGGGGGGAGATGCCTGTCGAGAACTTGAGGTCCTGCAGGCTTCTCCCTGTGGCCAAATACCGCAAGGTAGCGACCAACCTCTGCTCCGGAGTGATGGCTTGCCTTATGCAGGTATCCTGCCTGCTGATATAGGGGGTCAGCGAAGCCAACAGACGGTGAAATACGGGGTCCGTCATCCTGAGAAAGTTCCTGAAATCATCAGGATTATTCTCACGGATCTCACGGAGCAAAGGCATATGACAGAACTGGTCACGCTGAAGCAACCAATTCTTGGTCCATGAACTCCTCCCCACCCTGTTCATGGACTGGACTTGTGTCAAGGTCAAGACCCCAACACCAAGCCCCCGCACAGCACGAACTCTACGAGGAGTACGCATACGAAACATGGCTAGAAAACGGTCGGCTGCTCAGAACGAAGTAACAGAACGCACTGAAGAACAGCAAGGCCTGTGAAGAGCGACCTGAAAAACAGCAACGAGCAGGCAAGATCGCACAGAAAACTCTGATACGAACTGACTGCACGCATTGAAGAGCAGATACAAACCCACAAGCACAAACTGAACGGCAGAAAAAGATCTGAAAGCCACGAGTCTGAAAAAGCACGAATCGTCTCTCACCAAACTTTTACTAACACGAGATTAGCAAAAGGAGCCCACAGGGTGCCGCGCTTGGTTCTGAACCGGCCTTTTCTAGTCTCGTCGTACGTGGTGTACGTCACCGCGTTCTTGGCGATCGGAAATTCCGACAACTTTGTGCGACCGTGTGTGGGCAAAACAAGTTTGAGCCAACATCCGTCGGAAAAAATCCTAGGATTTTGTTGTCGGAATGTCCGAACAAAGTCCGACCGTGTGTACGGGGCATTAGAATCAGACAAAGACAACATCTCTGCAGCTGATGGCTCAAAAGCCACTGAGGCTGTGGGTAAATCAGAAACAGAATCTGCTGGAAGATACACAGGAATGTGCTTGTGATGATCAGAGTCAACAAATAACTCAGCTGAAAGGGCAGAGGATCCAGCCACAATCTACAATGCCAAGGAAGACTTAAAGCATGGAAAAAACTCCAAAAGCAAAGGACAGCAAGACTCCAGACTGCAGATGATGTCACCATTAGTAGGCACACTGCAAGCAGCCCTGTAATATTAGAAAAAAGTTAGCTGGGGCACCCAGTACAGCAGGACTTTCCTCCCATGTTTAGAATCAGACATAGGTCTTTTGTACTTTTTTTTTTAACCTGGCAATGAATATCATTTGCCAACAATTTAAACTGTTTAATTTATTTTTTCTTAAAAAAAAAAGTGTGAGGTACCCCAGGAAATCGATAACAGACCCTTAATCTGAGCATGCAGCCTGGCTTGCCAGGAAAGGGGAAGGGCAATGGTTCCTGTGGTAATACCAGGCCACATGCCCTCAACATGCGGGGGTGCCTTGTCTCCATGTTGATTAGGACAAGGACTTCTTCCCCACAACCCTTGCCCGGTGGTTGTGGAGGTCTATGGGCAGGGGGGCTTATTGGAATGTGGAACCCCTTTAATAAATAGGGGGCTCAAGAAACCACACCCATGTTGAGTATGGGGTACATAGCCCTACTCATTTATAAAAAAAAGTTGTAACCAAGAAATAAAGACACTCAAACGTTTGACAGAACGATTAAAATTCCAAAAAAAGTCCCTCAGTGTAAATCTATCATCAATAACGATGCCCACCACCGCCTTGCTGGAAAATAAAAACCCTGTGACCTGGCACATCCCAACCATAACACTGGCCGAATGACAGCTCCCCAAGCTTTCATGGGCTATATAAGGTAAGGGGAGGGGAAAGTGGTGACTTATTGACCAAAAATGCCATGGCCATATTTGATCAAGGTCATTGTCCAAATATTGCCAGTGGCCATATTTGGGCAGAGATGTTCTGTGATGTCACTGGTTTCTAAGGAAGCCTCGGGTATAAGAATCACAGCTTCCTTAGGAACCAGGGACAGTAGAAAGCTGTCATATATAGAAGCAGTAGAAATATATACGATGCATGGCTGAATGGGCTAAAGTTTGGGCGTTCACGTGAACAAGCTAACACCCTAAGTTCAGTCTGAACGTAGGTTCGGACCGAACCATCAGCTCATCCATACTGGACAGCTAGCAGCAGGTGAAGGTCAGGTGGCCTGAGGTGACCAAAGTCACTATATGCTGGCAGCAGGAAAATTAGGTAGCAACTGGTACATGGCCCAAGTCTACTCAATGAGTGAGTCTACAGAGACAGGGCAAGCACAAAGGTAACGCCTGTGACACTGGACTGGGAAAGTCCAAAGACATGCTGGTAGGTTAACTAAATCCTGTCGAAAAAATTGGCCAAATATGTGTAGGTTGTATGTGTTTGTAAGTGTGTCAGGACCCCATGGGGCAAAGGACCGCGCTATACCGCAGATGGACACCAGCGGCAAAAGCGCCTGAGGCAATTCAGTTCGCATAGGTAGCGCTATACAAGTCATTCATTCATTCATTCAAAGTTCATCTCAAATAGCTTTTACTAGAACAAAAAACAGTAAACCCCTTAAACAGTACCTCACAAAAGTGAGTACACCCCTCACATTTTTGTAAATATTTTATTATATCTTTTCATCTGACAACACTGAAGAAATGACACTTTGCTACAACGTAGTGAGTGTACAGCTTGTATAACAGTGTAAATTTGCTGTTCCCTCAAAATAACTCAACACACCACCATTAATGTCTAAACTGCTTGCAACAAAAGTGAGTACACCCCTAAGAAAAAATGTCCAAATTGGGCCAAATTAGCCACTTTCCCTCCCTGGTGTCATGTGACTCGTTAGTGTTACAAGGTCTCAGGTGTGAATGGGGAGCAGGTGTGTTAAATTTGGTGTTATTGCTCCCCCCCATCTAATACTGGTCACTGGAAGTTCAACATGGCACCTCATGGCAAAGAACTCTCAGAGGATCTGAAAAAAAGAATAGTTGCTCTACATAAAGATGGCCTAGGCTATAAGAAGATTGCAAAGACCCTGAAACTGAGCTGCAGCACAGTGACCAAGACCATAGAGCGGTTTAACAGGACAGGTTCCACTCAGAACAGGCCTCACCATGGTCGACCACAGAAGTTGAGTGCACATGCTCAGCGTCATATCCAGAGGTTGTCTTTGAGAAATAGACGTATGAGTGCTGCCAGCATTGCTGCAGAGGATGAAGGGGTGGGGGGTCAGCCTGTCAGTGCTCAGAACATACGCCGCACACTGCATCAAATTGGTCTGCATGTCTGTTGTCCCAGAAGGAAGCCTCTTCTAAAGAAGCCAAGACAGGCAGAAGCTGAAGACAAGCAGACTAAGGACATGGATTACTGGAACCATGTCCTGTGGTCTGATAAGACCAAGTTAAAATTATTTGGTTCAGGTGGTGTCATGTGTGGGGGCAACCAGGTGAGGAGTACAAAGGCAAGTGTGTCTTGCCTACAGTCAAGCATGGTGGTGGGAGTGTCATGGTCTGGGGCTGCATGAGTGCTGCCGGCACTGGGGAGCTACAGTTCATTGAGGGAACCATGAATGCTAACAGGTACTGTGACATACTGAAGCAGAGCATGATCCCCTACCTTCGAAGACTGGGCCGCAAGGCAGTTTTTCAACATGATAACGACCCTAAACACACCTGCAAGACGACCACTGCCTTGCTAAAGAACATGAGGGTAAAGGTGATGGACTGGCCAAGCATGTCTGCAGACCTAAACCCTATTGAGCATCTGTGGGGCATCCTCAAACGAAAGGTGGAGGAGCACAAGGTCCCTAACTTCCACCAGCTCCGTGATGTCATCATGGAGGAGTGGAAGAGGACTTCAGTGGCAATTTGTGAAGCTCTGGTGAACTCCATGTCCAAGAGGGTTAAGGCAGTGCTGGAAAATAATGGTGGCCAAACAAAATATTGACACTTTGGGCCCAATCTGGACATTTTCTCTTAGGGGTGTACTTACTTTTTTTGCCATCGCTTTAGACGTTGATGGCTGTGTGTTGAGTTATTTTGAAGGGACAGCAAATTTACACTGTTATACAAGCTGTACACTCACTACTTTACATTGCAGCAAAGTGTCATTTCTTCAGTGTTGTCACATGAAAATATATAATAAAATAATTACCTAAATGTGGGGGGTGCACTCACTTTTGTGATATATATATATATATATATATATATATATATATATATATATATATATATATATTTATATATATATATATATATATATATATATATATATTACAGTTGTGCTCTTATGTTTACATACCCTGGCAGAATTTATGATTTCTTGGCCATTTTTCAGAGAATATGAATAACACAAAAACATTTCTTTCACTTATGGTTAGTGTTTAGTTGAAGCCATTTATTATCAATCAACTGTGTTTACTCTTTTAAATCATAATGGCAATAGAAACTACCCAAATGACCCTGATCGAAAGTTTACATACCCTGGTGATTTTGGCCTGATAACATGCACATAAGTTGACACAAAGGGGCTTGAATGGCTATTAAAGGTAAGCATCCTCACCTGTGATCTGTTTGCTTGTAATTAGTGTGTGTTTGTATAAAAGGCCAATGCGTTTCTGGACTCCTGACAGACCCTTCCTTCTTTCATCCAGTGCTGCACTGACGTTTCTGGATTCTGAGTCATGGGGAAAGCAAAAGATTGTCAAAGGATCTGCGGGAAAAGGTAGTTGAACTGTATAAAACAGGAAAGGGATATAAAACGATATCCAAGGAATTGAGAATGCCAGTCAGCAGTGTGCAAACTCTAATCAAGAAGTGGAAAATGAGCAGTTCTGTTGAAACCGAACCGCAGTCAGGTAGACCAACTAAAATTTCAGCCACAACGGCCAGGAAAAGGACTTTCTGAAAATATGTGGTGTGGCTGTTTCAAGATGCGCAATAAGTAGGAAAGATGGACTGCATGGTCGAGTCGCCAGAAGAAAGCCATTACTAGGCAAATGCCACCAAGTATCCCACTTACAATATGCCAAACAGCACAGAGACAAACCTCAAACCTTCTGGCACAAAGTCATTTGGAGTGATGAGACCAAAATTGAGCTTTTTGGCCACAACCATAAACACTACATTTGGAGCGAGGTCAACAAGGCCTATGATGAAAGGTACAGAAGGGGATCGCTGGTGTTTTGGGGATGTGTGAGCTACAAAGGCACAGGAAATTTGGTCAAAATTGTTGGTAAGATGAATGCAGTATGTTATCAAAAAATACCGGAGGAACATTTGTATTCATCAGCCAGGAAGCTGCGCATGGGACGTACTTGGACATTCGAACATGACAATGATCCAAAACACAAGGCCAAGTCAACCAGTCATTGGCTACAGCAGAATAAAGTGAAGGTTTTGGAGTGGCCATCTCATTCTCCTGACCTCTATTATTGAGCCACTCTGGGGAGATCTCAAAACGTGCAGTTCATACAAGACAGCCCAAGAATTTACAGGAACTGGAGGCTTTTTGCCAAGAGGAATGGGCAGCTTTACCATCTGAGAAGATAAAGAGCCTCATCCACAAATACCATAAAAGACTTCAAGCTGTCATTGATGTTATGGTATGTAAACTTTTGATCAGGGTCATTTGGGTAGTTTCTGTTGCCACAACACAGTTGATTGATAATAAAGGGCTTTAGCCAAACACTAACCACGAGAGAAAGAAAAGTTTTTGTGTTATTATTCATATTCTCTGAAAAATGGCTAAGAAATCATAAATTCTGCCAGGGTGTGTAAACTTATGAGCACAACTGTATATGTGTGTGTATATATATATATATATATATATATATATATATATATATATACATAGTACATACTGTGCGGAACAGACATATGTCAGCCTATGAAAAAATCAGAAGAGATGAGAATAGATTTTTGAGAATGTTTCCAGTGGAGCTGTTAAAGGTTAATGCAGCCATAATTCAAGTTCAAGTTAAGTTCTGAATATCAATGTGAAGCAATGTATTAAATCTAATTCTCATTCTTATAAATCCATCATTTTCCCTTTATGTGCATTTCTGCAAAGCCATAAAAACTAGTCTCTAATCAGTGCCAAGAGAACCTGCAAGCAATCTGTGATTGGCTGCAACTTCTGGGAATTACTTCCCCTGCTCTGCCCTGTTCAGTACTGTTGTTGTGATCCAAATAAGGACTACACAGTAATTCCTTAGTTAGAATAGCTGTCGTCATAAGAACTGTGGCTAAATGGCTGCCCCTTCACCAAGACCATTATAGTATCCATGAGTGCTTGGTGATTCCTCGAGGATAATCGAGGATACTGTTTGTAGGGGCTTTTGTGAATAACTGTTATGATTTTGCTAAAGATTAACTGAATTCTGGAAGCTGTATCCAAAAAAATAGCAGTCAAAGGGCAATGGGCTAGCTACCAATATTGCCTCTGGTCATTGTATAGGAAGGGGTTAACCAATCCCATAGCTATTGGCTACAGTTCTGACAGAGCCCCAAATATAGGGTGTGTGAAGCTTAGCAGAATTGAGAGAATTGTGTACTTTGCTGAAGTTAGAGTCAAACAGAACCCTGTTCAGTTCCATCACTTGGACTTTCCTTGCTATGGGCCTCAGACACTCAGAACTAACCTACAGGCAACAAGGACTGAAACATAATACAGGTTTTGTGGATTGAAATCAGAAGTGATTTTGGCAATGTTTGGGAGTTGTATACCTTTATTGCCAACTAAAAGAAGAAGGTGTTTGGATAGGCTGTTGGAGCCCTAACACAAGGGAGAGGCTGTAGGAGCTTTAAAACTAGGATCACGGTAGATCAAGGGTCTAAAGGGGAACTAGCAAGGCTCTTAAATGAATGAAATATTGGGAGAAGTGTAACCCAAGTCCTATGCAAAAGAGTAGTGGAATCAAGTTATAGCTCAAAATTAGTAAATAAATAGTGATCTAAAAGTGAATTTGAGAGATATAACAAATGAGACCTGTGATGGTGCATATTCATTATGGAGTTCCATAAAAGTACAACAAATTACTTTGGGGTGCATGTTACAGGCCCCCTAACATAAAGGATGGGGAAGAGTCTCAGTTTCTTTCACAGACTGAAATGGCTGGGAAGCAAGGCTGTTATTATAATGGACAGTTTACACTATTGTGGTACTGTTCTTTGTGAATGGAGCTGCACATTCAACAAATGCTTTTCATATCTTAACTTGTCAGAAAATTTAATTGAACCAATGATAGAAGCCCCAGTAAAGAAAAATGCTCTGCTGGATCTAATTATTTTAAACAACGCAACACTCATATGTGCAATTAATAGACAACTTGGGTAATAGTGATCATAGTTTAATCAGATTTGCAGAAAAGAGAGGCATGGTAGGAACTCTAAATTTCAAATATTTGAAACAAAAAGCATGCAGGGCAAGTAAGAGTGTTTTAAAGAAGAATTAAACAAGTGCATTGGTCATTGTAATTAAAGTGTTACTAAACCTATAACAGTAAAATCAGTCTGTATATGCAGTAAAGCATGTTTGTATACTTAACCTGAGGGGTTAATTCTGCACATTGTGTAAAACGGCTGTTTGATCCCGTCTTTTCTGATCTTTCCCTTCTTTTACTGTCCTCAATCCATCTCCTGATAAAACAGAGCATTGGAGGCACTGTACACATTTTCAGTTTGGTGTGTATTGCTTAAGACCCCTTTCACACCGAGGGCGTTTTGCAGGCGCTATAGCGTTAAAAATAGCGCCTGCAATCCGCCCTCAAACAGCTGCAGCATTGTCTCCAGTGTGAAAGCCCGAGGGCTTTCACACCGGAGCGCTGCGCTGGCAGAACGTCAGGAAAAGTCCTGTCAGCAGATTCTTTGGAGCGGTGAAGGAGCGATGTGTTTACCGCTCCTCCACCGCTCCTGCCCATTGAAATCAATGGGGCAGCGCTGGGATACCGCCGGTAAAACGCCGCTATTGCGGCGCATTGCGGGCAGTTTTAACCCTTTCTCGGCCGCTAGCGGGGGGGGGTAAAAGCGCCCCGCTAGCGGCCGAAATGTGCCACAAATCCGACGGTAAAACGCTGATATAAATAGCGGCGTTTTACCGCTGACGCTATAGGTGGCTCTGTGTGAAAGGGGTCTAAGAGTTTGTTTTTTCTTGGGGGGTGCATGTGATTAGCACGGGGACAATCAGCACTGTCCAGACAGAGGATCAGGGGTCTTGCAGCCTCATAGGACAGACAGAGGAGAATGAAAACTCCTCCTACAAGCTTTAACCAGACACTCAAAGAAATCAAAGGACTACTATATACTACTGATGAGAAATGGTATTTAGCAGTTTATATTTACTAAAATAATTGCATTTCTATGTGAGACCAGATATAGTGAATACAGGATCCTGGGTTTAGTAACACTTTAAGTATGTAACAAGAAATGAAAAACATAAATATATAACAGTGTATATATAATATAATCCAGAGAAGTGCTCTTAAATGTGTCAAAAAAAGACAAAAAATTTCCTTAATAATGAAAAAATATACACTGTATTTATCAGTGTATAACACGCACATTAATTTTAAGAGGGAATTTTCAGGAAAAAAACTTAAATTTTAAATAAGGAACTTTGAAGCAAAATAAGGGTCAGTGCCCATCTGCATCCTCACCATTGCCATCAATGCAGCCTGATCAATGCCCATCTGCAGCCTCACAAGTGCCATCAATGCAGCCTCATCAGTCCACATTAATGCAGCCTCACAAGTGCCATCAATGCAGCAGCTTCACCATTGCCATTAATGCAGCAGCCTCACCATTGCCATCAATGCAGCAGCCTCACCATTGCCTTCAATGCAGCAGCCTCACCTGTGCCATCAGTGTAGCTTGATCGACGCCCATCTGCAGCCTAGAGGGGACAGGGAGGGGGGCGGGACGAGCGCCGACAGATTACATACAGTTAGAATCTCCTATGATAGACAGAACAGTGGTCCAATGGCGGTCCAGAAGATGGGACTTCCTATTACAGAGGCTGTCAAGTAAACAGGAGATACTCACTGTATGTAATCTGACGGCGTTCGTCCCGCCCCCCCCAGGCAGCTAAAATTGAAGTATTTGCGTATAACACGCACACGTTATTTGCACCCGATTTTCAGGGTGAAAAAGTGCAATGTTATACGCCAATAAATACAGTATATATAAATATACGGTGAACAAAAATGTTATATAGATATAGATATATATCTATATAGATATATATCTATATCTATATATCTATATAGATATATATATACACATGTAAATGATTAATGAGAAAGTCTTGTGAATCCACACCAAAAAGACAGTCCTTATTGAAGAGTGCAAAAACAATATGATGACACCAGTTCCTCCACCACAGTGATGAATGGGAGATCAACTCCCGTTAAGAAATAAGCTCACCAGATTATGTTGCCATTTACTCTCATGTTTGGCAAACAAGCTCAAAAATTATATTGAACAGCTGCTGTAAACTGCCGCACTCCTTTCACATGCTCGGGTTTGACTCCACATGTGGAAAATAGAGGAAGAAATGGAGCCTCCAGTAGTGTAAAATCATTTTAGATATTGACTAATTTAAAATATATATTGCACGTAAATCAAATACAGTTAAAACCAGCCTTTTTGTAACATAGTACAAGACATCCCGAGACTCTCTGTGTTGTGATCTCACTGCTTCATTCGCTAGACATCAGAACACCATTTCAGCTTTAACATACAGTCGCCATGTAGCCATGGTCCAACGCGTTTCGTCACTTCTGACTTCGTCACAGGGGATGGCGACACGGCACGGCAACAAGTTAAAATATTCTCCTCCTTCTTTATCGACCAATCAGCTTGGCACAACCTCATATGCATATAATTACACATGATGATCTCCAAGCATTACCTTAACTGGTCTATTGCTCATTTGATCTCCAAGTATTTAACCGACACTTATCAAGATCTGTCAGCATGGCATGCTGATGAGTGAATCCACCCTGCAGAAACACCGTGAACTTCATCTATATGTGCTATTAACCCTTTACTGTCAGTCCACATATTTAATATGAAGATAATCAAATATTCGTTTAACAGGTTTATTGCACTTTAGATCACAAAGTATTCAACACTAGTTTATTGGGAAACAAGCATAAAAGAACAAAATTAAAACATACAGTATGTGGTTAATTCTAGTGTGAAAAAAAACTAACAAACAACAAAAAACAGTTCTTTAAAAAGTACAAGTTAGAAGGAAAACCCTTGGCATTCCAGCTTTACAAGGAATACAATAAGAAATGCAGTGTGAGTGAAGTAAGGACCAGTTTACAATTGCTTCAAAACAAGGCTTCGGACACGCTTTGTTAAAGTTCTCTGAATGCCAGTCAAAGCTCCTGTCACTAAATAAAATGGTTAGCTTACAGTCCTGTTTACACCTTGCTTTTGCGTGGTGCTTTGATGAGGCTTCGGTGGAGCTTCGAAGAACCTCTGCTAGGCAGAAGTGCTAACCAGTTAGCCACTGTGCTGCCACATGTATGTAGGCTGCATCTCTGTGGTGTGAAACAGTCCTAAATCCCAGGGGTGTAAGAAGTTAATCAATGTAGACATACCCGCGAAAGCCAGAGAGCCATTGAACAACTGGTTTCTGGCATATGCCATCTGTTTTGAAGGCTGGTTATGGCTGATTACTGTCAGCATGCTGAGAGAAAAACAGCTGTCATTTTGTGGGTTTAGGCTTGGTAAAAGCCTGCAATTAGTGCTGGTGGGGAAATGTTAAGGCTGATTGTAGTCCTTGCCCATGGAAAACATATGGCACGATTTGGAATGGTGGCTGAACCCTCCTACACAAAAATACTACATTTATATATAATTTATGGAAGGACCTGAGTCAGGAGCTATGTTTAACAACATTGGGAGAACAGCCAACATATCTACACGAAGTGGCATGTTTGGAATTCGAAACAAGAACCTCAGTGCTGCTAGGCAGAAGTGCTAACCTGTTAACCACTATCCTGCCACATGTGGAACCCTCCTATACATGTACATCCTATACACACATATACATAAATACTGTATTTTTTTGGACATATAGGTGGTGGAATTACATTAGTTAGGAGTTATTCTTCTTGATTTATTCTGTGATATTTGGTGGTTCTTGGTGTGTGTAGAATAGTAATGTTACCCCCTGAATTTTAGGAATTACATTTTTATTTCTGATGTTGGTACACATATCACATTTTTTGGGCTCAAATTATAATCATTTGGAAAAACTAAACAACACAAAAAATTGTGACTCATTTTAAATTTGCATCAGCAATTGTATTGATTGTGGTTTGTAAAGACACCTGTGTGAGTTTGGCTAAAGATTTTTGTGAGATGGACAGCAACAAGTGAGCGATACAGAGAAAAATATATTTTATCAAAACATACTTACTGAGGAAGTCAACGCCCTAACGACACGCGTCTAGGAGGCTGAGCTTGCGGACTGACATCACACCATGCCCATCTTGTGATTTCAATGCTTTGCAGCTTGCACAAGCTTATTGTGCTATCCTTGTGAGTGTATCCATTACTTTTTACCATTAAATTAGTTTTATCAAACGGAGAGCACTATATATTGCCTTTTTCTTGCATATATATATATATATATATATATATATATATATATATATATATATATACCTGATGAATAAGATGATCGGGGTCTTTGGAACTCATTAAGAAGTCTTTCTACCTAAAGAGTTTTTTTATTCAGAGTGTGGCGGGTGTCTTGATTATCCCCAGAGGGGACAACTACTGATTTTACTTGTCATTGAGGTGAGTGGCTTGTGATACTGGTGGTGGAGAGCACTTGGGGTGGAATATGGCTGGATTTTCCTCAATCAGCCACTTCATGCATGAACTTTTGAAACATATATTTATACTGTTTTTTTGGATAATACACATTTATTTTGAATATACGCAATATTTGTTGATTATATTGTTCTGAGAATTAGTAGCGCAGCTGATTAGTGCAATTTCGCTATTTTGATAGTATTTATTCATGCAAACGCATTTTAGCGCTATTAGCACTATAGTAAATGACCCTCAGTATGGCTTATTGCAGAAGGGTTTAGCTGCATATTGAGCTACACACAGGGACAGAACAAGCACAAGAGAAAAATGGTGACAGGGGAGGGAACAACCCCACCCAATTGACAGCCTTAGCTCTGTTCCTATGTGCTGTGTGAAGGGGGATGTCCCTTCACTCCAATCAGCTCTCAGAGCTCTCCTTACTGAGCTCTGCAGTGTGTGACTTCTGCTCTCCATCCCCATTTTTGACAACTCAGACAAGCTTTATAAATTCTGGACTTTGAAGGGTTGTAGAGAAGATAAGACAGCAGATAAGCAGGAGCAACTTATAAAGGAAGACTTGTTTAATCTCTATGTATCATATGAGCCCAATCACTTTACTGGGTATATGTAAGAGTCTACAGCCACTTACAGCCAGGTAAACAACCTTTTGCCTTTACAACCACTTTAAACTGTGTACTCACATCAGTTTACCTATATATTTTGCTACTTCAGTTTTTGATATATCTTTATTTTATTGCTATCAAAAGCTAAAAACAATGTTATACACCTGTCGATCTCCGGTGCCAAAACACCACTTCTGGAGCTTCTGACTCCAGCCTCCCTCAGCCATGCTCAGCCTTCCACCACTGAACTTTCAATGAATACACTCCAGAAATTGATTGCTGCATTGGTTGGAACATGATGTAATAGAAACAAGGTCAACAATATGGAAGTTTTTCCTCTTTTCAGAGAAAGTAAATGTTTATTTTGAAATCTGATTTCTATAGCTATCTTTAAATTTTCTTATCTAATAAACCACTTTACTTTCTAACATTAGTGACATATATAAGATAAATTTAGTACAGCGCAATCATCACCAGTAAAGTGATAATATAACATACATAAAACACAATATAATTGTACCAAAAAGAAAAAAGTCTCTTAATATACAAGTATATCAATACAATTCACTTCTTCTTAGAAGCGTGAAACAAAAAAAAAAAAAAAGTAATGAAATATGAGTGGTGTATGCGCGCAACGGAACAGAAAATTAAAAAAGTGGAGAAAATGGAAAAAAAATGGAAAAAAATGGAAACAATGGAAGAAATTGCATAAAGGACTGCTGCCTCAACAGATGTGATTTCCACCTAGGTGGAAAAAACAGAAGGTAAGTGAAGGGTTAGTGTGTGGGTGTGGCGCTGTCCTAATTTATAGAAATACTTGGTAAATTGTGTGTAGCCAAATCCCATATGTAAAGTCGCATCAACCAAAATTGCAAATAAAAAATTCAACGAAAATAAAACCAAACATAAAACAGCAAAGTGACCCCCTTTGGAGTGTGTAGGTGTAACGTTGTCCTAGTGGAGAAAAAAGTGGAGAAAATGAAAAAAAAATGGAAACAATGGAAGAAATCACATAAAGGACTGCTGCCTCCACAAATGTTATTTCCACCAAGGTGGAAAAAACAGAAGGTAAGTGAAGGGTTAGTTTGTGGGTGTGGCGCAGTCCTAATTCATAGAAATACTTGGTAAATCGTGTGTAGCCAAATCCCATATGTAAAGTCGCATATAAAGTATAAACCAAAATTGCAAATAAAAAGTTCAACGAAAATAAAACCAAACATAAAACAGCAAAGTGACCCCCTTTGGAGTGTGTAGGTGTAACGTTGTCCTAGTTTAAAAAATACTTTGTAAATCGTGTGTAGCCAGATCCCACATGTAAAATCGCATGTAAATTATAAACAAAATATAAACAAAATCGCATATAGCAAATATAACGGCTAGGTTGGTCCCCTTTGAATTGGGGGAGGGGGAAGGGGAACAGGGGATGAAATCAAAAAATGACTTTAGCCAAAGCTATTCCATCCGCATAAAAACCCCATATAGTGATTGACAAACATAACATTGCTGAATAATTACATAGGTTAAATCGTGACTAGTGCTCAGTGCAGTTTAAGTGAAAAACTTGACATCTTTGTAAAACAAGGCAGGTAAAAAAAAAAAAAAAACATTCAAAACTGGAAAAAAAAAATCCTTAGATTGAATATTCTTGCCACCTGTGTTCAACGATCACAATGAATCAAAAACAGGTGATCGCGCAATCCACCACCAGTGCTTTCCAGCAGTTCACCTCCAGCTTTGACTCCTGTTTTACCAGAGAGTCAAAGCATGCAGTTCCCCTTGAGGGATATATGATGATCTGTGCAGAGGGATGGATATCCTTATAGTTTTCACAGCCCAGCTCTCTCCTTCATGGGATGTTCACATATAAAACCGGCCATATAAAACAGAAAACATCTATTGCTCTCTGTAAAAAAACTTTTTTATTGCAATAAAATCTTATAGTGGTTTACTCATATAAAAGGCACTGAAAGAGGTGCCAGCTGAAAATTGCACAATGTAAAATCCACCGGCTCACCGTCATCTGGTTAGGATTAGAATGGTCTCGGGATAGTGTCAGCTGCTAACACCTTAATCCATAGCCTACAACACCTGGTAATCCCAGGTGGTCTCCCATCCAGGTACTAACCAGGCCTGACCCTGCTTAGCCTCCAAGGTCAGACAAGATTGGGCCCATTCAGGGTGATGAGGTCATTTTCCCTCTTTTCAGTGAAAGTAATTTTTATTTTGAAATCGGATCTATAGCTATCTTTAAATTTTCTTATCTAATAAATCCACTCAGCAACCACTTTACTTTCTAACATTAGTGACATATATCCTTTTCTGACACACAGTGCCACCAAAGTTCTTGCAGCACAACAATTTATTATACCCTACCTTGGCTATTTTAACAGACTGTTGATTGGCCTTTAAGTCAGGGGTTCACACTAGTGTGAATTGGATCTGGCTCTGTATGTAGCCAGTTCACACATCTCCGTGATGGCTGAGGAGTGGCTTGCAGAGGAGTTCTGTGCAGCTTTGGATCCGTTTCAGGGCTGAATTCAGGCAAAAATTTGATCCTGATTCATCCCTGAAACAGGGATGCACTGGACCCCTAATGCGAGCCGAATCCATCTGCAGTATGAACCTAGCCTTAATGACCAAACTATCCACACTTCAGTTGATTATTAATTGAGATCAATCGGGTTCAGATGTGAAAAAATGCCCCCCAGCCAATGATTCTTCTAGAAAAGAGAAAACAAACCTTAGCTAAATAAAGACATTCCTCTAAAGTGTTTACTAATTATAACTACAGATACCAGTTCTTCTATGGAATGTAGACAATTGTATAATTTTCTATAGTTATAGAAGGAATTCCACAAGAATTATACACTAATTAAATATCACCTTGACTATTGTCAATGTCTGTTATTTGGCCTGTCTCCTATTCACAGAAAGGTTAGAGAAGGACAGGAGTACATCAAGTTCAAGTTTCAGCTATTTCCAAAATAGAGCAAAGAAAAGACTGCTCTTTTTTGTTGCCCCAAGTAAAACAAATAATATTTCTCCAAAGAGAGCAGTTAAAGAGGTTGTTAAGCCACTTTCACATCTTCATACCACCCCGTCTGTGTTCTAATCCTGTGCACCCCTGAGTGAGCGATTTATAAAAAAAAAAAGCTTGCTATACCTCATTTCACAGCTCTTCTCAGCGATCACATGATCGTCTCGCTTTCTCCTTTCCCTGTCAGACAGATGCAGCGGGCGGGGCGGGATTCCCCCGCTAACATCACATGGGGGAGGAGGAGGAGAGGAGAGAGAGAGCTGGCCGATCATGTGATCGGAGGGGATGGTATGAAGATGTGAAATTTGAGCAGCAGGAGTTGCGGGGCGGGGACTGTCACAAGCTGACAGGAAGGGGGAGAGCACAGAGAAGACAGAGCAGGGCTGTGGATGACTGAGGCACGTAAACTGACCACGGTGTCAGGGCTCAGCAGCCATGATATACTGTAGTCAGTTTACAAAGGGGAGGGCATAGCCAGGCAGGATCAGCCAGGTATTACAGGGGGCCAAATGACACAGCACAAGTACTGTGCTGTATAACATGCTTTAAAGGAACAGGATCTTTATTTATTTATTTGAGGTTAACGCTTTAATTTCATTCATGAAACATTACCATATAATTCTTAAAGTGGTTGTAAACCCTTACATATACCCAGTAAAGTGACTGGATTCAGGTGATACACAGAGATGAAACAAATCCTTCTACATAAGTTGTATCTGTTTATCTGCAGTCTTCTCTTCTCTTCATCCGTTCAAAGTCCTGAATTTACACAGCTTATCTAAACTTTGAAAAAGCAGGGGGGCAGGGAGCTACAGTTACACTCTCCAAGATCCTCTTTCCAGGTGGTCATTGGAGAAGTGGTCCGCTTTTTCACCAATCCTCGGGATGCTGCCTTGTGGCTGGAGTCACTGCCACCTGGGAGATGAGAAAGTTTCACCTTCTCCATGATTATCTTCCACTTACCTGCTGATTGTGACTCTAGAAACTGTAAGCTGAGTTACCTGCTGGCTCAGAGTCCCATGGTAGCCCTGGGGGATTGGCACTGTCCCCTGAGGCACAGTTGGTTTCATGTTCCTATTTGTTTCCATGGGTCTATGCTCTGAGAGAGCATAGAGAGAGAGGATTGGAATGAGTGTTTTGAGAATAATGTGGGACTGGTTAATTCCTCTAGGGATAAATTGATACAAACTAAGTTCCTACATAGGGTTTATTACACTCCACAGAGATTGCACAGACTGTACCCCCAGAGGGATCCGTTCTGTAGTAGATGCCAGCTGGTAATTGGTACGTATTACCACATATTCTAGAGCTGTCCCAGGGTGGCACATTTCTGAGTGGCAGTTTTTGAAACTATTAATGAGCGCCTCCAGTTGTCTTTTACACATAGCAGAGCTGCCTCTACTATGTATACAGGAGGATGATCAGAAGCCCTGCTAAACCAAACTCCTGGTTTCTTATCTTATGTATTATGCTAAGAAAGCCATTCTACCTAAGCGGAACTCTGCCTCTCCTCCAACAGTGACTTTTTGGGAGAACTCCATCAATAGTGCTTTACTGCTATATAAAATGACTTACTTAAACAGGAAATGTCCCAAAAAGTTTGGCATCTGGTTACTGTGGATGGCGTGAGTGGCCTGTTATCCACAATATATGAATATGGCTTGTCCTCCCCCCTCCCTTTCCTCTTCTCCTCCTTTCCTCTTCCCCTCCTTTCCTCTTCCCCTCCTTTCCCCTTCCCCTCCTCTCTGTCCCCATACCCCTCCCTCCCCCTCACCAATCACCCTTCCCAGGGTGTTCAATATCACTGATGTTAAATGAATAACTGTTGGCTCCGTCTATCGAAACCTTTGTTTTGATAGAAACAAAGCCAAATGTGATTGGTCACCATATGTGACGAAACACTGCGTTTAAAGAAAAACTTTGCTTAGTCATAACCTATATTATAACTCCAAAATAGTATGAATACAACTGAAAATACTCGGTGCCTGATTAAGCTGCTACAGACAAACACTGAATTCATAATATACACAAAAAAATATAAAAACAAATCTGAAAAACACATATAAATCCATAGAAATTGTCTAAAATCTCGGGTGGTATGTGGGTGCAACAAAAAATTAAGACAAAACATACAAAAAGTGCATATATGTCACACATCATATGTGCCTGCACATAGACACCACGAGATAAGAATGAGCAGCCGTACTAAAATCTATGTACATGGTCCAAACAATAACAAATGCCAAAAATCACACATGAATAATCAAAGTGAAATAAATACATATATATATATCTATATCTATACACACACGCAGTGCCTTGAAAAAGTATTCATACCCCTTGAAATTTTCCACATTTTGTCATGTAATGCCACGTACACACGACCGGAATTTCCGACAGAAAGAGTCCGATTGGAGCTATATTCCGACCTTGTGTATGCCCCATCAGACTTTTTCTGTCGAAAATTCAGATGGTCTTAAATAGAGAACATGTTCTATATTTTTCCGACGGAACAAATTACTATAGAGAAAAAACGCTTGTCTGTATGCTATTCCGACGCACCAAAAACGACCCATGCTCTGAAACAAGTACGAGACGGAAGCTGTTGGCTACTGGCTATTGAACATCCGTTTTCTAGTCCCGTCGTACGTGTTGTACGTCACCTCGTTCCGGACGGTCGGAATTTGGTGTGACCGTGTGTATGTAAGACAGCTTGAGCGGAATTCCCTTGGAATTTCAGAGTTTATTCCGACGGCAAAAACGGTCGTGTGTACAGGGCATTACAACCAAAAACATAAATGTATTTTATTGGGATTTTAAGTGATAGACCAACACAAAGTAGCACATAATTGTGAAGTGAAAGGAAAATGAAAATTGGTTTTCAAATTTTTTTACAAATAAATAACTGAAAAGTGTGGCATGCATTTGTATTCAGCCCCCTTTACTCCGATACCCCTTACTAAAATCTAGTGGAAGTCGCCTAATTAGTAAATAGAGTCCACCTGTGTGTAATTTAATCTCAGTATAAATACAGCTTTTCTGTGAAGCCCTCAGAGGTTTGTTAGAGAACCTTTGTGAACAAACAGCATAATGAAGGCCAAGGAACACACCAGACAGGTCAGGGATTAAGTTGTAGAGAAGTGTAAAGCAGGGTTAGGTAATAAAAAAATATCTCAAGCTTTGAACATCTCACTCAGCACTGTTCGATCCATTACCTGAAAATGGAAAGAGTATGGCACAACGTCAAACCTACCAAGACATGGCCATCCACCCAAACTGACAGGCCGGGCAAGGAGAGCATTAATCAGAGAAGCAACCAAGAGGCCCATGGTAACTCCACAACTCAGGTGGGAGAATCTGTCCACAGGACAACTATTAGTCATGCACTCCACAAATCTGGCCTTTATGGAAGAGTGGCAAGAAGAAAGCCATTGTTGAAAGAAAGCCATAAGAAGTCCCAACTGCAGTTTGTGAGAAGCCATGTGGGGGACACAGCAAACATGTGGAAGAAGGTGCTCTGGTCAGATGAGACCAAAATTTAACTTTTTGGTCTAAAAACGCCATGTGTGGTGGAAAACTAACACTGCACACCACCCTGAACACACCATCCCCACCATGAAACGTGTGGTGGAAGCATCATGTTGTGGGGATGCTTTTCTTCAGCAGAGACAGGGAAGCTGGTCAGAGTTGATGGGAAGATGAATGGAGCCAAATATGGGGCAATCTTAGAAGAAAACTGGTTAGTCTGAAAAAGACTTGAGACTGGGGCGGAGGTTCACCTTCCAGCAGGGCAACGACCCTAAACATAGAGCCAGAGCTACAATGGAATGGTTTGGATCAAAGCATATTCATGTGTTAGAACGGCCCAGTCACACCCTGATCAGACTGGCTTTATGCCAGACAAAAACACGGCTTTTAACCTTCGGCGGCTCCACATGAATCTCCAATCCCAACACACAAACATCGGTAGTAGAGTAGTGGGCAGTCTCGACGCTGCTAAAGCGTTCGACTCAGTGGAGTGGAGTTACCTGTGGGAATGCCTCAAAAAATTTGGCTTTGACCCGAAGTTTATAAAATGGCTGCAGTTGCTTTATTATGCCCCTACAGCACGTATCCAGGTGAATGGTAGAATATCCCCCTCCTTCCCACTATCGCGCGGCACGAGGCAGGGCTACCCCATTTCATCCATGCTATATGCCCTTGCAGTCGAGCCTCTTGCGATAGCGCTTCGGTCTCACCCTGATATCCAGGGTTTTCGCAGCAGAGGTCTGACTGAAGTGATAAGCCTTTATGCTGACGACATGCTTCTTTACCTAGCGGATGCAGGCCCCTCACTTCAGGCAGCTCTGCATGTAATCACGGCATTTGGTATGTATTCCGGGCTTCAGATAAACTGGGCCAAATCTCAAATCCTCCCCTTGGATTTGGGCGCCCCCACATCCGAGCAGGCTGCTCTCCCATTAGTCAGAGCCAGCAATATCAAATATTTAGGTATACAAATTTCCCGCTCACTCCCTGATTTTATAGCACTTAATATTGAACCGCTATTCAACACTCTAAAACTCAAAACACAAGTGTGGTCCAGGTTTCCCCTGGGGGTTATGGGACGTATTAATCTTGTAAAAATGATCCTTCTTCCCAAATTAATGTATATATTCTGGCAATCTCCAATACATCTTCCTCTGCGCATATTTAAAGCAATGGAATCTATTCTTAACACTTTTGTATGGGGTCCCTCCCGACACAAATTATCGTGGAAGGTCCTTAAATGTCCAACTGAACTAGGAGGCACTGCATTACCCGACCTTCACATATATTACATTGCGGCCCAACTTTCCCACTTCTTCCATTTTAATCTCTCAGATAAAGTCTGCTACTCTCAAATGGTATGTTCACAATCCGCTGGCCCGATTTCGCACCCCTTTCAAATCTTATTTTGTGAACCCCGCGTCTCAACTCACACTAGCAAAGGGGGACAAATGTTAATACACCACTGTAAAATTTGGCGTGCTGCCATGCGCATTGGTCAGGCACCCTCTCCACACTCCCACACCCCTTTATGGGACAACCCTAATCTCCCTGAACTTACCTCTGTCCTCGATCACAACCTCTGGGTCTCTAAGGGCGTCATATATTTAACACAAGTTGTAGCCCATGGGGCGGTCAAACTTTTTCAAACACTTAAAGATGAGTTCGCTCTACCAAACCACATGTTTTTCCGCTATCTCCAACTTCGACACGCACTCAACACGCAGCTTGGCGGCCCCATTCCGGCCCTTGAGATCCCACTCCCAGTAGATATAGTCATGGGGAAGGATTCCAAAAAACTGATCTCCCAATTCTATACCTACCTAATAAGACCTGCAGCTGATGTCATTGCTCACCAGTTGAAGTTGCGCTGGGAGTCGGACCTAGGCACCCTAACGGACGAGGACTGGGAGGAGGCCCTCGCCAATTGTAAAACAGTCTCTCCTAAACTCTCTGATCGTCTGTCCCACCTTATTTGCTCCACAGATCTTATCTAACCCCACACCGCATATCCAAATACAGGCATGACCATAATCCAAATTGCCCGAACTGCGGTCACTGCACAGCTTCCTTTTTTCATCTAATATGGGCCTGCCGCTCCATACAAGGGTTTTGGACTCAGGTGGTGAGGTTTCTGCATGACCGTATGGGCTCCCCATTATCCCTATGCCCCAGCCAAAGTGTGTTTGGTCTTCTCTCGCTCCCTGAAGGTGAAAAATACTTGCACACTTTCTTACAAGAAACACTATTTCTTGCCAGGCTACAGATTGCCAAAACTTGGCTAAGGCCCCCCCCCCACTCTACAACAGTGGATCAGAGCAGTCAACATCACTCTATCGTTTAAAAAAATAATCTACATGCACAGGGGCTGCCCGGTTAAATTCCACAAAATTTGGGACAGATGGCTTGAAGACACCTCAACTAATGTTACAAGGGGCCGACGCTCAAGCTAGTTGAGCTGCACATATCAACTTATCCCTCAATCCACCTACCCTTGGTTTCATCCCTATCTATTGTCTGCTGTACTGCACTGTGTAAGCCTGCCTCCCCAAACTATCAATTAACTTACCTTATGTACTGCCTGTATTGTGATGATATTAATGTCCTGCGAGCGCCATATGTCAATTGGACTAATCCGTAAATGTAGTGCATGTTGCACTAACTGCATCCGTGTCTTGTTATATCTTTTCTTTTATGCTCAATAAAAGTTATTTTTGATTCAAAAAAAGAATGGCCCAGTCAAAGTCCAGACCTAAATCCAATTCAGAATCTGTGGCAAGACATGAAAATTGCTGTTTGCAGGTGCTCTCCATCCAATCTGACAGAGCTTGAGTTATTTTGCAAAGAAGAATGGGAACAAATTGCACTCTCTAGATGTGCAAAGCTGGTAGAGACATCCCCAAAAAGACTTGCAGCTGTAATTGCAGCGAAAGGAGGTTCTACAAAGTATTGACTCAGGGAGTTCTGAATACAAATGCACGCCACACTTTTCACATATTTATTTGTAAAAAAATTGCAAAAATATTTATTATTTTTCTTCCACTTCACAATTATGTGCCACTTTATGTTGGTCTGTCACATACAGTAAAATCCCAATAAAATGCATTTTTAGTTTTTGATTGTGTCACAGACCCCCGTCCTCAACAGGACTATGTCTGCCGTAAATGCTTCCTTTGTCCAGAACCAGCACTATCCAAGACCCCTCAGCTCACCCAGTCATTAGCCGTATTTCAATGTAGGGTGAAAAACATTAACCTGTTTGTTCAAACACAGGTACACAGCTATACACTCAGGGAACAACTTCATCCTCCTTTGATTCAGGGTGGGGTAAACTGTCCAATGAGCAGGGAGAGTTGTTGGATGAATTCGCCCCTCCCCTCTCCACCCTGTCCCCAGTCCACATGCCAGGTACACAGATACAAAACATCCATCCCATAATACACTCTGCTAATCCAGACAGACACAACAGAACAATGGGAAACAGCCACACCCTAAACGATCCCAGAAAAGAGTGCAACAGCATCAAACAACACAAAACATATACATATATACTACCTTCCAGTGTGGCTGTACAGTGAGACCAACTATCACAGATCAGACTGGGGTTCTCGGTCACCCTGTGCCCCTAATGGACACAGGGTGATTTACACATAGGAGGTGCACAGGCAGCTGAAACAAGGGTACCCCAAGTAACTCCCATCACAGGTTGTAACATGAAAAATTTGGAAAACTTCAAGGGGTATGAATACTTTTTCAAAAAACAAACCCAGCATTATACACAAAAAAATAGAGAGGTAGCATTCGGTACAGTATAATAAAGATATTGGATGACTAATAATGTATACGGAGGAACCAAAACAAACATCTATATACGTATATCCTATAGTCCTAACCATTAAAAAAAGCTCAAAAGAAAAAACATTTAATGCTATACATTAAGAAAAGTAGACCGATACATATAGGTAAAAGGGAAAGTTGAGAGGTGACTGGAGGAGGAGGACACACCCCCTTCACACAGGAACAGAGCTGAGTCTGTCAATCACAGGTTGTGTCCTGAAGCTCCCTCTCCTGGCAACTTTTACCTCTTGGTTTCATGAAAACTTGTCAGAAGTGACTTATGCATAGGAGAGGAATGAGGCAGCCGACAGAAATCAAACCTAGTGCTTTGGATTGAAAAAGTACACACTATAGAGGGATATGCTTTGCTCGTATTTCATTGCAAAGAAAGGGGGAAGGGGAGTTTGGGACTTTAAATGAGGCAATGAGTGGGTATGTTCATCTGCCTCCATCCCTATTATATATATAAAATCAAATAAGGTAATTGGTTGGGACTTTATATGAAGCACGGCTAAGAAAGTAGAAATATACAATCACATGCTAGTGGATTCTAAAGAGATATACATTGAATAAAGGAGATAACATGATAACAATAAGTAGCACCTTAGCAATTTATTATACATAATAACGACATAATTCACAGACAATCTATTGGTAATAGATACATTAGTATATAGTAGTAAAGTTGTTCCAATTAATGATAAGCATAATTATGTAAATAATGGTAATAATTGATAATAAAATTCATATTATTGAATCTCAGAATCACATGATTGTGTTGATGTAGCATAAGGCTGGGGCTCTACGTGTTTCGTGGAGATGTCCACTCGTCAGCAGCAGTTACATAAGAATAAATCTATAATAGGAAGAAGAATTGCAAAATGAGCAGATGCTTGACACAAGGTTTTATAACCATTTTAAAGTAGAACTTGAGACTCCTTTATGCCTAAACAAGTCCAAAAATCCAGCTACTATGTGATGCACAAGCCTCATAAAATAAACAAACTTTTTTTTTTATCTTGCCCTAATAGGCCAAATATTTCTTCATCTGTGTCTCACATGCTCCCCATCCCAGACATTGAAGTTCACAGTGGAAGATTTTGGTAAGAGAAGTCTTGTGAATCAGCAGTGACTATACTGATAGCCAGGCGCCCTGCAATGTCTTCTCATCCTACTCTAGTGTAAGCAAACACAGTCTACATGAGAGTGACAACTCTGCTCTGAATTCAGGAGCAGTGCAGTATCATTACCACCTCATGGAAGATGCATTAGATGGACTTCCCTTACAGTTTTGTGCATTTCATTACAGTTCTGCACACAACTTTTCAATGAGCTACTGTTAACTAATTTAAATCCACTTTTCTGATCATGTTTTATGTTATACCCATATTTAGGGTGTAACAAGAAACGTGGCCACAGTCTGTTCCACCCACGCAACAGTGTCATTCCTTCACAGAATCCATTTTCCACTGCAGCAGAGGTACCACACTTGGTACCACAAGTGTGGTGACCACACCACACTTCTAGACTATTGATACTTAGGCTAGCCATACACGGTGCAAATTTTTTTCCTGCAACTGCGGGTAGGAGGACAGATATCTGCATGATTGCCTCATCAACAAAGACCCCCATCAACACAGGCAGTAATTGTCTGCTCCAAGCAGGGGGGTGGGGGAAGCCGTCCCCGCCGGGAAAATACAGTAAATTATGCAAGCAGCCACTAGCGATAATCGCAAGAGAATCGGGCAGGCTGATTGTACCTAAGTTGATCGATCGATCAACTTGGTACACTCAGCCTGCCCATGAACAGTTTGAATCTTGGTTGGTTACTATTGTGTATGGCCGGCCTTACTCCAGTCCTGTAACTGACGGTCCTTACCTGGGTACAAACCTGGGCTGCAGGGATAGTCTGACTCAGCCTAAGCATTGTAGTCACATTTTACTGATCTTGGTTGCAATGTTTTGCAGGTGCCAATGCAAAAAAATAATTGTGGGTACTTTTTTTTATTTATTTTTTTTTTAACAAAAGGTAGAATTATTATTTTTAATATTATACAGGATTTATATAGCCCCAACAGTTTGCACAGTAGTTTACAAAATGGAGTTAGCCTTTAAATGTAATTTTTTTTCAAATCAGTATACATACATTTAAAAAAAAAATATTTTGAAAACATTTAAAATGGCTTAAGGTCCATGAAGCAGTGCTTTTTGATGCATATTTGTTTTCATGTAGCAGGAAGGTTTCGCATGAAAGTGATTAAACAGCCACACTTGCAAGGACTAACCCCCCAAGCAAATAATAATTACCAATGTCAATGTATAAGCCAGCCTCATTTATCAGAAAATTGTACACAGAGAAATGTATTGTTTGTACTACCAAGAATATTGCTCTGGCACTTTTTCAATACTTCTAAGTAAGGTGGTAATTCTTCACGCTTCTCACAGCTGACACACAAAGTACAAATTAAACATTTATTTATGCAAGCAATAATGTCTACCCACAAGCATGCGGCACACAATACTCTCTACAACATCCTTCCTCAACCAAGGCTCCTTCTGAGGAATCTAGGGGCTCCTTGAGCAATGAGCAGTGCCAAATTGCTCTCCTACTTACACTGACCACCAATGCAAGAATGCACTTCTACACTAACCAGTGGCAGCTGGTGCTAAATATTTTGGGGGGGTGGCAAACAAACCTGCCCCCCCTCAGGAGATGGACGGCAGCAATCAGTGGCCCACCCCCCCTCGTGGGAGATGGATAGCGGCAATTAGTGCCCCCCTGCGGGAGAAGGACAGCGGCAATCAGTCCCCCCCCCCGGGGGAGACGGGTGGTACCGATCAGTGGCCTTACCTTAGGAGTCTGATGCTGCTCCTCACGGCCAAACAGATGTTGCTTCTCCTCATGGCCAAACAGGTGTTGCTTCTCCTCTGGTCAAACAGGAAGTGGGATCCTGAAACCCAATTAGCCAGGAGTCTTAAGACTCCCTGGCCAATGCCAATCGGGTCTCAGGACCTGCTTCCTGATTGGCCAGGAGGAGAAGCAGGAAGACATTAGCGAATATTAATTTGCTAATGTCACACAATTGGGTGGGCTGAGAGGCGCAGTGCTCTGCGCCCCTCAGCCCACCCTTTTTTGAAGCCAATTAGAGCCTCAGGCTCTAATCATGTGCTTAAAAAAAAAACCATTGAAATCCATGCATCCACGTTTCCTGCATGTAGATTAGGGGCCGGGCGCATGGGTTGGGGGGCGGCACCCCTATGCCCCTAATGGACGGACCGCCACTGACACTGACCACCAATCTTAAGGGACCACAATCATTTTTACTGTCTGTGTTTCTTTTCTTCTGTTATTATTATTAATTTTTAAAATTATTACTAAAAATGTTGCTATACAGAGCTGGAGGTTGTAAACATGATTTTTCCAAGGTAACAAGGCTAGGCATGCCATATTATTTATTCTGATATTTAAAACATCATGCTAATGTGCTATAATTAATTTTAGCAAGGGTTCCCCAAGACCTAAAAAAATGTTTTAAGGGTTACAGCAAATATACCATGTATCGTATAGAACTGCATTAGGTATTATTGTTCTGTAGTTTGCTAACATCTAGCGGTAGTTTACAGCCATTGCAGCTTGTTTACTAATGTGCTTTGCTATCTCCCTCTGTCCTCCCCTCCTTTTTAGTGTTAGTTAGTTTAGTCCAGCTAAACCTTCTCTATTTCTTCAAATGTTCCCTCAGTCAGTGTGTAGGTAGGTGCAGTTTGTATTCTCCACTGCAGGTGGCGATCAGCCACAGTGGCAAAGCAGTTGAGGGAGGAAGTCAGTCGGAAGATGTTTTTTTCTATGGTTTCCTTGGTCTCAAGGGGGCCGTTATTCGATTGGATGCGAGCGCCCCATGTAACTCTGTCAGCCATCTTGTCTATTTAAGACTATGGCTCTGGCTTGGAGCACTTTATGCAAGTGGTTAGCATAATGAAAGGTTCCCCATCTCGCAGAGACAGTGTTTACAGATAGGGAAAGGTTCCTGAGGGGTAGGGACAGTGCAGGGACTACCTCTTCCAGGAAGCCTTCCCTACTGGGTGTGGACTGGCCAGGTCGCATTCCGCTCCTCATGGCAGACACTGTCGGCATCTTCTAGTCTTCAAAGCGTGGTCCCACCGTTGTCGCAGTTGTAAGTTTCCCAGACGAGTGTGCTCCCTGCTGGGCCTGGGTGTTTTGCTAAACTATTCTACAATATATTGCTATTACCAAACTTGGACTTTGTGTGTTCTCTGCCTACCGCACAATGCTGCTCCTAGCCCACAAGTATCAGTACCTTGCAAAGATAGGGCTTAGGAAAGTCATTGTCTTCTTACACTACAAAAGAAAAAACATCCCCTATACTGAAGTTACCTGAAAGTGGTTGTAAAGTACATTTTTTTAATCTAAAAAATGTTATACATACACAAATAATGTTATACTGTACTTGAATAGACCAGCCTTGAACTTCTTCTTCTGGGGTCCCCCGCCAGTGCGCTAGGCGCCTCCACTGCCTCCACCACTTCCTATGGTGGCCCATGTATGGGCCTCATTCATGAACGCGGCTGTGTGTGTCCATTGACACTACCGCTGTAATGTTGTCTGAGCGCTCCGCAATGACTTATATAGGCGGTGACCCCGCCCCCTTATATGGTCCCGGGGCATGCTGGGACTGTGATGTCATAAGGGGGCGTGGTCATGTCATCTGATGACCACACCCCCTTGTGACATCACAGTCCCAGCATGCCATGTTGAAGGCATGCGGCCTGGTACGGCTCAGGAGGGGAGGCGCTCGTCCCCACCCCCTTTCCTGACCGGTCGGGCTGCGTGCTCGGATAAGGGTCTGGTATGGATCTTGGGGGGACCCCTACACCGTTTTTTCAGCGTAGGGGTTCCCCTTAAAATCCATACCAGACCTAAGGGCCTGGTATGCCCCTGGAGGGGAACCCATGCCGATTTTTTATTTAAAATTTGGCGTGGAGTTCCCCCTCAAGATTCATACCAAACACAGTGCCTGGCATTGGTGGAGATCCAAGTCGGATCCCCGCACCAGTGTGAACCCGGCTCGCAAGGTGTCAATCTCGCTGATAAAATAGATTGACACAATATCAGATAACACTACAGAAGTTGACCAAAGGGTGGTGGTAGAGAGCTGAAAAACCACGTGATTTGGTGAAAGTTGGCTGAAAAAGTTCTGCCGTGTGTATGCAATACAATACAAACTTATGGCCAACACCCTTTGTACAAAAATCCAAGGGAAAGTTTGTACAAAGTCCTATCGTGTGTATGAGGCTTTAGGTTGGAGTAGAAATGCTTGGAAGGTAGCCATAGATGTATCATAAATTGGCAAGTTCATCAGGGGCCGGATTAATTTTGTTCCATGTGTGATCGATCCCACGCAACAGAATTTAATCTAATGATGAATCGAATGGCCCTGTTGGAATTTTTTTCTTGGCTGCAGCTATGAGGGAGTCTCTGCTCTAGTACAGAGGCAGTATAGGAGGACTGTAAATCTTAGGCCTTTGGTGGCAAATACATCCAACTAGCTCCTGTATTGCAAGGACATATTTCTATAGTCTAAATAAAGTGTACAATTTTGTAAATTTTGCCATAGTGTCTTACTGAGTGCAGGGCATCATGAAAGGTGGGTGTTTTCCAAAGAACATGATTTATTGTGACACATATCCAACTAAAATCTTAAATTATGGTGTTTCTTACTGTATTGTCATTTGGCTATTAAAGCTTACCATTAAAGTGTAAGAACAAAAGATGTTTAAGTGTCACTTAATCCATCAAGACTCTGCTCTTATTTGTCCATATTGATAAAATAGCACCCGCTTATATTAAGGGGCATATTTATAAAGCAGTGAATTTGACATTACTATTATTATTAGCATTGCGAAATGCTGCACAATGCTTTACAATGTTCGGGCAGACAGTATCGTTACAAAACAATTCAATACGGGAGGAATCAGAGGGCCCTGCTCGTTAGAGTTTACAATCTAAAAGCTAAGGTTAGGTGATACAAAGGGTAATAACTGTGGGGGGCGGAGCTGTTAAAAAAATAAAAGTACAGTTGTTTGTTGGTGGCAGAATAGGCTTCTCTGCAGAGGAAAGTTTTCAGAGATCATCTAAAAGTGAATAGAGTTGGATATAGTCGGACAAAATGGGGTAGGGAATTCCAAAGGATGAGAGAGGCTCAGGAAAAGTTAGTGATGTGGCTGGGGGCCAAGTTGTGGATGGCTTTGTAAATTGTTGTTAATATTGTATGTAGTATGTAGTTAGTAGCAGATATCCACCTATCCAGGCATTTTGATATTTACATAACTCCTTCCAAGTGTCAACCCACTACTTGCATCAAGGCCTTATTAAAAGGAGTAATGAGTCTGTTTCCAGCAAGCTATGTACAGCATCTTGCCCGTCCCTTCCACCAGCCATAATCTACTTACATTACACAAAGAAGCACAGAAGCCCAGTGATGAGATAAAGTATACGGTTTACTTTTTTTAAACGTTTTGCCTACCATAGCATATAGCTTCTACATTTATATCTTTTGTAATGTATCATAAAAAGCCTGAAGCTACAATAAATCAGAAATACAGACAGGAAAAATATGCATTTTGATAGATTGTGGTGCTGAGATGTAAAAAATGCATCCAAAAAAAAAAATGGAAAGGCGTAAATTTCTATACAGCATTTTGCTAAGCTATATACTGTGTGTGTAGTGACAGGTTTACAGCCATATAAAGCACACTGGATCAAACTTAAGATTCATAGCTAGCCTCAGAAGATGTTTTGATAAAAAAAGTCTTAGCTTGCCTAGTCAAGCACTCATGTATGGTACTTTATTGAAGTGTTATGTACTCCTGGAGAAACAGGAATGACAGAAAGGGCTTGTGAAGTCTGTGATCAGAACTAGAAATTCAGTAGAAGCACAGGGCCTTCAATGGCCACCATGAGGGCTATTGTACATGAATCTCAATCTCCCAACAAGGCGAATGCATCTTTCCAAATGCCTGTAAACAAAGGTACCTGAGATGTATATAGGATAAAATTAATCTGTACTTATGATACATTTGAAAAAATTAGGAGTCTAAAGATCTGTGTCGACTGGCTTTGAGCTGTGCTGATGGCATCAGTTTGACATCAGTTTGAGACCAGTTCTTAGATTATTTAGAATTCATTGATATTTGCATTTGACCTGCTTGAAGCAGTTTTTGCTCTTTAAGGGCCAGTTTACACCAGATGCAGTTCCGTGCGCTTTTTTTTCTGCACTAAAAATGCATGCAAAGTGTTTTCCATGTATTCCAATGGCTCTAGTTCACACCATGCAGTCAGTTTCCGGTGCAGAAACTGACCGGAACCTGACTGCATGGTGTGGACTAGAGCCATTGGAATACATGGAAAATACTATGCATGCATTTTGTGCAGAAAAAAAACGCACAAAACTGAACGGAACTGTGTCTGGTGTGAACTAGCAATAATAGATTGTATAGAGAAGCAGTTCTGGCATGAACAAAAGTCCATTGACACATGCCATAAAGCTAATTGGTTGCCCCAACATCCTTCCACTTATACATTATAATATGGAAACAATATGGGCCTTTATGACTGCTGAATATGGCATTCCACTTTCAGTTTTCAAATCTCAGTGGCCTGAGCTGAAAATAACTCTCACTTTTATTATATTCTGACATAAATTATTGTAATAGCTAGTTATCCCTGCCTTGGAACTCTATGCCTGAACTAAACGGACGATTACTACAGACAATCTGCATCAGAGAGCTGAACTCTAATACTTGCATCCATAAATATCTTTATTGCATGCAGATGGTTCAGGCAAACTATAAAATGCAGTAGATGTTGACATTTAAAGTGTTCAAAAGGATTATTTCCTTCCTCGCCTCCGAAGGAAAGGACAGAAGAAACTTACAATGAGGAAAAAGGGGGACATTGTATCATAAAAAGGGGCAGATTTGCAGAAAATCACAATCATAGGGTTGCAGTATAACAGTAACTCAATGAAAGATACAGAAAATAAACACCAATTAAATTATGTTCTTCATATAACTGCTGAAAGCAGCACACTCCTCATCTAGTATAGCCAGATAATATATTTTAGTAATAACATAAAAACAGTTATGTGAAAACAAATAATCTACAGTGCAATTCACTATAGATGTCTGTAAAAACCGAAAAACAAAGCAAAAAAAAACAAACTAGCAAATATAATCAATGACTTTAAGATGTCATTGAAAGTAAGGGAGTGGCAGTGCAGATAAAGCAAATTTCAATTCCCAAAGGGCAAGGGCAATACAAGTTCAGTGATGTGTCTGATCAAAGTTTTTGCAGTACTTTGGCTTGCAAATTTCACCTTCTCATCATGACTATGAATGCTTTCAATAATGAGTCCAATGATCCCATCAATTCTTTCAACTTGTTGGACTTTCAACAGGACAAATTCTCCAACTTTTAGATTTTAGTTAATTTCAGGACGAATCTCTGGATCATTATCAGGATCTAGGAGACTGAAGATGTCAGCAATACTTTCTCCTGCATATTCAAGCAAGAATTCAGGACCTGTCAATTAGGAAAAATTAGTAAAAACACCTGAAGATACTGACCTGGTGGCGTGATCTTCAAGAATAATGTCAGATGGAGCATTATGCCATTGGGCAAGCTTTCCTAATCCATTCTACTCAATTGCTGATAGATACAAAGGTGTTTTGTCTGACTGTATATGTAGCCCAGAACAACTTAGATGTCTGTATAGAACTTGATGTTATTTATTTAAATGTGTAGACCATGCAGTAAAAAATCTGAAACATCAACAGCTAGCAAGAGTCTAATGCCCCGTACACACGGTCGGACTTTGTTCGGACATTCCGACAACAAAATCCTAGGATTTTTTCCGACGGATGTTGGCTTAAACTTGTTTTGCGTACACACGGTCGCACAAAGTTGTCGGAATTTCCGATCGCCAACAACGCGGTGACATCAACCACGTACGATGAGACTAGAAAAGGCCAGTTCAGAACCAAGCGCGGCACCCTTTGGGCTCCTTTTGCTAATCTCGTGTTAGTAAAAGTTTGGTGAGAGACGATTCGCGCTTTTTCAGACTCGTGGCTTTCAGATCGTTTTCTGCAGTTCAGTTTGTGCTTGTGGGTTTGTATCTGCTCTTCAGTGCGTGCAAGCAAGTTCCGAGTGACTTATAGTCATTGTGTTCTTGTTCGTTCGTTACTGTTTTTCAGGTCGCTCTTCACAGGCCTTACTGTTCTTCAGTGCGTTCTGTTACTTCGTTCTGAGCAGCCGACCGTTTTCTAGCCATGTTGCGTATACGTACTCCTCGTAGAGTTCATGCTGTGCGGGGGCTTGGTGTTGGGGTCCTGACCTAGACACAAGTCCAGTCCATGAACAGGGTGGGGAGGAGTTCATGGACCAAGAATTGGTTGCTTCAGCGTGACCATTTCTCTCATATGCCTTTGCTCCGTGAGATCCGTGAGAATAATCCTGATGATTTCAGGAACTTTCTCAGGATGACGGACCCTGTATTTCACCGTCTGCTAGCTTCGCTGACCCCCTATATCAGCAGGCAGGATACCTGCATGAGGCAAGCCATCACTCCGGAGCAGAGGCTCGTTGCTACCCTGCGGTACTTGGCCACAGGGAGAAGTCTGCAGGACTTGAAGTTCTCGACAAGCATCTCCCCCCAGGCTCTGGGGATCATTATCCCAGAGACCTGTTCTGCCATCATCCAGGTCCTGCAGAAGGAGTATATGAAGGTAAGATTTTTATCCTTTTATATCACATTTTATTGTATTGAATGTTTGCTAATATATTGTATTTCTTTCCTCATTCCCTAATTACCATGATTGTAATATGCTGTGAATGTCCCCTTTGTTCTCATGCATGCTGGATTTTTATCTAATTATTTTTTTAGTCCTTCATACAGATTGGCCTTCAATAACCTCCCCAGCATGCTCTCCTGCCCTATATTCACCTCATGTAGTCACTTAATAATGTATTTTGTCAGCTCCATAGTAGTGCTTTACCCCAAACACCCCCAAAATGTTTTTAAAGGTGATTTGTGCTTTAAATTCTGGCAGAGTGCCAGAGGCTTTTTTTTGTAGTGTCCCCAAATCATTTTTAGTAACCCTCCCTCCACCCAACTGCTAAGTCAGCTGATCCCAATTCTCTATCTATCCTCAATCATCTATCTGCTGACTTTGCCAAACCCATACACACTATACCCATCTCTTTTGTGCTCAGATGTATGGATGAATTCCCCAAAGCATGTAGTGCAAGGGCCTACCTGTATACTTTCAAATGGTACTGTTTAAAGTTTTTGTATCCTATTATTATCTTGACAGGTAATAGCAGAATGTCCAAATGTGCTCAAATGTGTACAGTGTGTATTTATATCTTTGTATTATGACACTTCTTACCTGTCCAGTGGTCTGCCAATAGTGTAACTAAGGAGGGGCTGTTCCAAGTAATACCCTGTATTTAGGCATTCATCTCTCAATGAAGTGGAGAGGGTTACCTGTCCAAGATTCCCCCCCCTATAATGTTAGAAATGGCCCATGAGAGGGGGGGAGGAGGAATATGATAGGTGTACCTTATACTTTGGTGTTGTTAAATTCCCCTTAATAAATGCTATCTGGAGGTTGGCCAAGAATGTTTGTGTCTAATCTGCTTGCCATGTTTATGTGCAAAAATACTAATTTATTTTTGTTTTCCTCAACAGTTTCCTTCCACGCCACAGGAATGGCAGACTGTGGCCTCCCACTTTGCCCAGCGGTGGGACTTTCCTAACTGCGGAGGGGCAATTGATGGGAAACATGTCCACATCATCCCACCACCCAACTCGGGGTCGTACTATTTCAACTATAAGGGGTTCAATAGTATTGTGATGTTGGCGGTGGTGTCTGCTAATTACGACTTCTTGTATGTGGATGTGGGGAAGAATGGCCAGATGTCCGATGGTGGAGTCATCGCCCAGACGGAGTTCTACAGGCGTCTCCAGAATGGCAGCTTGGACTTGCCACCTCCAGAGGACAATGTGGAAGGACTCCCATTCGTCTTCGTTGCGGATGAAGCATTTGCGCTGGGGGACCATCTTCTGCGGCCATTCCCGATGAGGACCCTCACCCCAGAACAGAGGGTTTTTAATTACCAGCTGGCCAGAGCTAGAACAGTGGTGGAGAACACATTTGGAATCATGGCCAGCCGGTTCCGCCTATTTCTGACACCCATCCATATGGCGGAGTATAAACTTAATCATATAATCCTGGCGTGCTGTGTTCTACATAACTTTTTACGCCAACATTCTGCCAACTATGCTGGCTCAGTTGGGGCTGAGGCCGGAATTCTACATGATACAACCCTGACGGCGCTTGAAAGTGGCCATCCTGGCTTGCCCTCCCTGAGTTTCCGTGATGTCCGGTTAAGATACCTTGAGTTCTTTGCGGGTAGGGGGGCCATCAATATGCCAGACAATTTGTGAAGCATTTATCAAATAAAAAAAAAAACAAGCTAATCTTTGGTGACATTTACTGCTTGTGTTTGTTTTAGCTGACCCTGACAGCAATGTGGGGAGTCCTGAAAATGGCGTGATTGTGTAACCTTTTATACAAAGCACTGTTGGGTGTTATTTACTAAAGGCGTAGACACTTTGCACTACAAGTGCACTTGAAACTGCACTGAAACTGCACTTGTATTGCAAAGAGGATTTGCCCTTAGGAAATAACCCCCATTTTCACAGAAAACAGCAATTACATCACCACAAAAGTGTTGTAGCGTTGAGACAGTAATCCACACATTCTTGATTAACAAACTTTTTAATACCTGCACAATCACATGTGCATTTAGAAAAGGTTTTTTAAAACAAACCAACATGTTTGTTGTATAACAATTTTTGGGGTGGCATTATCAAAAATAGAAATGTCCATTTACGATAAAACAGGCCTGTGTAAAACCAACAAGAAAGACAAAAATCTTGAACTTACAAAGTTCACATTTGGTAAAACTTGAAGGCAATATCAGACATGAGTATTTAGGAACTGTGTTTGATATTGCGTTCAGATGGGGTGAAGTCACCCCTTGAAAAGCCAAATTTGGAAGATGCACACCAATTTACGAATGTCAACATGTGCTAGCTGCCATCACAGGGGATCAAGGGACGTGTTTTGGGGGAGCAACCCCTTCCTCACCGCTACTTTATTATTGAGGAAGGGGTTGCACCCCCAAAACGCATCCATTGATCTCCCGTGATGGCAGATAGCACATGTTGGCACACTGTGTGCATCCTACAAATTTGGCTTTTCGAAACATCGCTAAAAAATATTTATGATTGTAGCACACAAAAAAGAAAGTGATTTTGTGGGGTTTTAAATTCGCCCCAAAACATCAATGATGTTATTATTTTTTTGAATAACATCATTTATTTTTTTCTTGAGGTTTTCCAATTCTAAATTACACCCCATGATCTCCCCGATCAGGATCTGGGCACTTTCTGATGTGAAAGGATCTCAATCCACAACATCACGATCACCTAAAAAGAGAGAAACCAAACAAAAACAGGTATCAAAAATCTGCCGGCATCCATCTCTTACCTGAGTCTGTGGTTGCAGACACTCACCTGTTGAGGTGCCAATTTCCACCACATCTTCTTCCTCCTCCTGCTCAGCTTGGGTTCGGGGTATTTCCCCTTCTTCCAGAGGTGGGGGGTCTCTGGTCTCCTCAGATGAGGGGTGTCCTCCAAGTCTTTTCTCCCCTATGTAAAACAAAAATGGTATAATTAGCACACAGATATTTGATGGCAGAACTATAAATAGGAAACATTGCTTGGAAGTGGGGTACAATTGTCTATTTGGGCAGGGTTCCAAGATGTAGCTTTTTTATTGTCCTTTGTCAAGCTTCAAGACTTTACCTGTCTTGTACAAGCTTCACAGATGGAGACCCCCCTATAGTATACACTGGAGCACCTGTGTGGGCCCCCTAATAAAAACGATGTTCTTGTGTCCCACACTAGTGCTCCAGCGTCCAGATGTGAAAACAGCTGCTGAGTATCCTCTCCTTACACAGAATTTATTTTGCATTTCATTCTAGTAACAAACCCATCTACACAACCAAATATTTTTCATACAAGTAGACCCTAAAAAATGTAAGAAAATGCATATGGCCTAAACAATGGTGTTTTAGAGGCCGAAAGAAAAATGTTTGATACGAACGAATAATGGGCCCATGAACACTAAAGTTGCCATTTTAAACTGTACAACAATTAAGAAAAGCATATGGAGCAGCACGAACGTAATAAAGACAAAAAGAATAGGAACACAGCACAACTACTTACTTTTTTGCAGCACTCTCCGGATCTTTCGGTACTGCTCGGGCTCTCTTAATTTCAGGTCCGACCACCGCTTCCTGAGCTGATCTTTCAATCGTCGTTCCCCGAAATTCCGATGCAGACTTTTGACCACTTTCGCAATGATCTTGGCCTTTCTGACATTGGGGTTGGGGTAAGGCTCATACTTTCCATCATAGTCGGCCTTCTTCAGGATGTCCACCATCTCCAACATCTCCCCAAAGGACATATTTGTGGCCTTAAATCTTCTCCTTCTGGATCGGGACGTGTCCCTTTCCTCCTCCTCGTTCCTGTAATTAGCACGCACCTGCTGTGTATCCGCCATGTGCTCTTCCCCCACTGCGCAGAACGAAAAGAGGCGGGGAATAGACTAGAAAGAACGTCAGGGGCGGGCGGAGTTACACGCATGCGCAGTGTGTATAAAGCGTACCACACATGCGTATTACATACGATCTGTGAGCGGAGGAAGGAGCATTGGAGGCACCGATCGTAAGAACGAAGGTAAGAGACATACTTGTGCCTATACTGCTTCTACATTGAGGCCTATATTGTAACAAGATTAGGAGAGTTTGGCCTGACATTAGGGTTTGTCTTGTGCTGTGTCTTGCAGTGAAAATGGATATCTTTCAAGATAGTGACTTCATGGCAATATTCATTGACATGTTCAGGGAGCTGCCTTGTCTGTGGAAGATCAACCACTCACATTATAGGAACCAAACAAAGAGGAAGGCAGCGCTGGATCAATTATTGAAAATTGTGAAGCAGGTGATCCCCACGGCAGACATCACATATTTGAAGATCCTAATTGGTGGCCTGAGGAGCACATATGTAAGGGAGCGCCAGAAAGTCCAGGATTCACAGAGATCCAGAGCAGCAGATGACATCTATGTCCCCAGGATGTGGTACTATGACAGGCTGCATTTTCTGGCAGGCCAGACTGAACCCGGGTCATCACTCTCCAGTCTTCCTTCCACGCTTCCTTCCCCTCCAGCTGAGGCTTCTGACGCCCAACCTGGGCCTTCCAGACAGCAACATGTGGAGGAGCCCAGATTGAGCCAGGTATAGCATTCTTCTAAATATTTCTGCTTGTCCAATCAATGATGTTAACTAGATGTTAGTTTGGAGTACTAATTTATGATTGTGATTGATGCAAAAACTAAAACCATGTCCCTTTTTCATACACAGGGAAGTCTCAGCCTGGAGGTGGTCGGGCCAAGCAGGCTGCCTGATCTGCAGGTCCCTCCCCTACACCTGGAAAGAGAAAGTGGCAGGAGGAGGAGTACCCTAGAGGAGGCTGCCATAGGCCTCTTTTGGAAGGCTACAGAGGCCCTGGGAGCACCACACACCGTGGAGGATGACTTCGCTGCCATCATTGCCTGTAAAATGCAGAGGATGGAGGAGGGACAACAACTCATGTGTGAGTCCTTAATATTGGAGGCTCTCAATAAGGGGTTGAGGGCCCAAATAATATCTGACACACACCTTTGTGAACTCACACATGGTTCTCCTCCTCCTCCTGCAGGTCCTCCTCCTCCTCCTTCTCCTCCAGGTCCTACTAGTCCTCCTCCTCCTCCAGGTCCTACTCCTCCTCCTGCCACATCTCCAACAGCAGAGCCACAGCGTGGAAGGAAGCCTGGAAGGAAGACCAGAGAGTGATGACCCTGGATCCAGTCTGGTCTGGCAAAAGATGCAGCCTCTTGTGGTACCACAGCCTGGGGACATACATCATCTGCTGCTTTCCGGATCTCTGGGACTTCTGGACCAGACTGCACTTCCTTACATATGGACTCCTCAGGCCACCAATTTTGATGTTCAAGAATTGATGTCTGCCCTGGGGGTCAAAGGCTTCGCTAATTTCTGCTGTTTATCCAGCGTTGCCTCCCTCTTTGTTTGGTTCTGAGCCCTTAATAAAGGAATTTTGTTTTGAATTATACTTGCCTATGTGTGTTTTACTTCAAAAAGGACAGTTTGTTTGTGAGGATTCAGGTACATTTCAAAAATACAATGTGAAATTAACAAGGGACACCAACACCAAACAATCTCCTTGAACTTCAATAATAAAAGATATCAATGGTGTTGTGGTAACTTGACACACAAAACACACACAAAAATATTCTGGAGTAAAACTAAAAATAACATTAAACAAAGATCATCCTTTGAAAAAATACAAACATAAAATCTAAAATAAAAATGGCTTTAAATAAAAAAAAAATAAATAAAAAATTATTTATGTCAGAAGTGACAAATAACAATATATTCAGGTAATCCCAATAAAAAAAAAGAAATAAGTTTGTGAGAAGTGTGTGTGAATATGAGCAGCAAAACTACTTAATTCTTCTCACATTATAAAGAAGAATAGAGTGCGCTGTATTAAACCATTTTTAACATTGCAGCGTGACGAAAGTGCTGTATCCATTGCGAACGCTAATTTTACCAGACCGAGCTGTTCCGTGTCGGAATTTCTTCTGAGCATGCGTGGCACTTTGTGCGTCGGAACAGGCCACACACGGTCGGAATTGACGCAATCGGATTTTGTTGTCGGAAAATTTTATAGCCTGCTCTCAAACTTTGTGTGTCGGAAAATCCAATGGAAAATGTCCGATGGAGCCCACACACGGTCGGAATTTCCGACAGCACGCTCCGATCGGACATTTTCCATCGGAAAATCCGACCGTGTGTACGGGGCATAATAGCTTGAGGTAGGCAAGAGGAGAAAATGTAAACCTTTTTTTTCTGCCTTGCAGCAAGGGAAACTAAAGTGTAGCATACAGGGAGGGAAAAAAGTATTTGATCCCTGGCTGATTTTGTATGTTTGCCCACTGACAGAGAAATGATCAGTCTATAATTTTATTGGTAGGTTTATTTTAACAGTGAGAGACAGAATAACGAATAATAACAAAAAAATCCAGAAAAACACACTTCAAAAATGTTATAAATTGATTTGCATTTTAATGAGTGAAATAAGTATTTGACCCCTTCGCAAAACATGACTTAGTACTTGTTGGCAGGGGCGTTGCTAGGTGGCAAAAAGACCAGGGGCTTCAGCCTGAAGCCAGAGCCCGGCACCGGGGGGGGGGGAATGGGGCGGTGGGGTTGTATGGAGGGGGGTGTTACCTACCTGACACGCACTGACCTACTTGATATACACTGACCTATCTGACACGCACTGACCTATCTAACATGCACTGACCTACATGACCTACCTGACATGCACTGACCTACCTGAGACACACTGACCTACCTATTTGACATACACTGACCTACCTGACCCACACTGACCTACCTATCTGACATACACTGACCTACCTGACATACACTGACCTACCTGACCCACATTGACCTACATGGCTGATACACACTGACCTACCTGACACACACTGACCTACCTATCTGACATACACTGACCTACCTGACATGCACTGACCTACCTGCCCTTGCCCCCTTAGTCTAAGTCTAAGTTTATTTATTTAAAATGAGTCAAGGGGCAGTCAAATGAAGCCACTGTGCCATCAATTGCAGCCACTGTGCCCCGTCAAATGCAGCCACTGTGCCCTGTCAAATGAAGCCACTGTGCCCATCAATTGAAGCCACTGTGCAACTGTGCCCATCAATTGCAGCCACTGTGCCCGTCAAATGAAGCCACTGTGCCCGTCAATTAAAGCCGCTGTGCCCGTCAATTAAAGCCACTGTGCCCGTCAGAGAGACAGAGAGAAGAGAGGGAGAGAGAGAGAGAGAGAGAAACACAGAGACAGAGAGAGAGTGACACCTTTTTTTTCTTTAAGCGTCGTTTTGTTGCACTCCCAGTCACAGCCACCACAGCCGTTATTCAGCATGACTCTGGAGTTTGAGGGAGAAGGGGGCGTTGCCACGCCGGCGTTCTCCTGCTGCTTTCCTCAGGCTTTGCTCATCGGTGCAAATTTCCCGCAGCACTGCCCATCATTGAAATATCCGCCCCCTTCATGTAAATATCCGTCCCTCACCTACATGAACATGCCTCAGCAACGCGAGACAACAGCTGATCGTAAACTCAGCTGTTTTGAGGCTCCATGCGGTGCATGCGCAGTTACACCCGGGCACTATTCGATAGCACTTCTCGACAGAACACCAGCGCTTAGACACTCGGGGCTATTGGCCCCACATTCAAGACTCCAGCCTCAACAGCCCCATCTTAACAACGCCTATGCTTGGTGGCAAAACCTTTGTTGGCAATCACAGAGGTCAGACCTTTCTTGTGGTTGGCCACCAGGTTTGCACACATCTCAGGAGGCATTTTGCCCCTCTCCTCTTTGCAGATCCTCTCCAAGTCATTAAGGTTTAGAGGCTGACGTTTGGTAACTTGAACCTTCAGCTCCCTCAACATATTTTCTATGGGATTAAGGTCTGGAAACTGGATAGGCTACTCCAGAACCTTAATGTGCTTCTTCTTGAGCCATTACTTTGTTGCCTTGGCCGTGTGTTTTGGGTCATTGTCATGCTGGAATATCCATCTGCCACCCATTTTCAATGCCCTGGCTGAGGGAAGGAGGTTCTCACCCAAGATTTGACGGTACATAGCCCCATCTATCATCTCACCATCTATCATGCTCCCATTTTGATTATCAGATGATATTCAGATTCAAAATACTTTATCAATCCCAGAAGGAAACTATTAGGGTAGCGAAGTGTCACAGTCTTTAGTATTCTTCGATAGCTCTTTGGACATTTTGTACCTATTACTAAAAATGGTCACTGTCCCTTTAAGAAGATGGACAGCAGTTTAGGCACACAGAGTAACACAATCCAATACACAGAAACAGCTCTAAACACAAATAAGTCGAATATAAGAAGTTGTGACCATGTCCTTTCACAAGATGGCAAATGGCACTAAGTTAATTAAGCTAATTGCAGCCTAAGCATAGTCACAAAAGGCTGTCAGAATTATATTTATTTTTACAATTTTGGCTCAAATTGTTATAATAATCAGTTATCTGATCCTGAATGGAGCAGAAACAATCACTACATCATCAGTTAACTGAACTCACTAAATATTTGCATTCACAAATATGTTTATTGCATGCAGAAAGTTCAGGCAAACTATATGATGCTATACATTTTGTTATTTTAAAGTGGTCAAAAAGTATATTTCTTTCCTAGCCTCACTTTGTGTCCTGTAGGAAGGACAGCCGGAGCTTACAATGAGGAAAGAGCATCATAGAAAGTGGAAGATTTACATAAAATAACTGTAATTACTACAATCATCACAGGGTTGCAGCATATAAATAAGAATGAAAGACACAGAAAATATCACCAATGTAATTACATTGTCCATATCACTGCTGGAGGCAAAGGATGAGCCGAACACCCCCCCCCCCCCCCAGTTCAGTTTGCACCAGAACATCCGAACAGGCAAAAATTTCGTGAGAACACATGAACGCAGTTAAAGACTATGGAACACGAACATGAAAAATCAAAAGTGCTCATTTTAAAGGCTTATATGCAAGTTATTGTCATAAAAAGTGTTTGGGGACCCGGGTCCTGCCCCAGGGGACATGTATAATGCAAAAAAAGTTTTTTCAGGAGCAGTGATTTTAAGAATGCTTTAAGTGAAACAATAAAAAGGAAATATTCCTTTAAATATCATGCCTGGGGGTGTCTATAGTATGCCTGTAAAGTGGCCCAGTTTTTCCATGTTTAGAACAGTACCACAGCAAACTGACATTTCTAAAGGAAAAAAGTCATTTAAAACTGATCACGGCTGTAATGAATTGTCGGGTCTCTGCAATATAGATAAAACTCATTGAAAAAAATGGCATGGGATTCCCCCCAGTCCATTACCAGGCCTTTTGGGTCTTGTATGAATATTAAGGGGAACCCTGAACCAAAAATTAAAAAAAAAATTGTGTTGGGGTCCCCCAAAATCCATACCAGGCCCTTCAGGTCTGGTATGGAAATTAAGGGAAACCCTGCGCCAAATTAAAAAAAAATGGTGTAGGGCCCCCCAAAATCCATACCAGACCCTTATTCGAGCACGCAAGCTGGCATGCTGCAGAAAAAGAGGGGGAACGAGAGAGAGCCCCCCACCCCCTTCTGAACTGTACCAGGCCACATGCCCTCGACATGGGGAGGGTGCTTTGGAGTAGCCCCCCAAAGCACTATACCCCTACTTGCCTGGTGGTTGTGGGGGTATGCAGGTGGGGGGCTTATTGGAATCTGGAAGGGGACCCCCAGATCCTGGCCCCCCATGTGAATTGGTAACGGGGTACATTGTACCCCTACCATTTCACAAACGAAAGTGTCAAAAATAGTAAAAAAAGACAGGAGACACTTAGGGACAAGTTCTTTATTAAAAGATTAAAAAAAAATGTCCCGCGATGTCCATTCATCTTCTATCACACCGCCCGACGAGCCGAAAAAAGAATAAAATGCAACAACTCCACCTCCATGGGAGGCTCCCGTCGAGTGAAGCTTCTTCTTGGTGACAGTTCTTATATAGCTGAGGGCGGGGCCACTTGGTGACGTAAACGGGTGACCACGCCTTCCCCTGATATCACGAGACGTCACAACCTATTTTGCTTTTAGAGAAAAGAATCACTTTTTTTTATAAACTTTAGTCTGAGCATTGATACCCGACTTTTTGTGGTGAGCGTAACTTTACCTTTAGCAGCCTCCCTTCCCTTAAGCATGCAGCTCACTGTTACTAGGTTGTCCCCAGGTCTAAAAATGATACACACTGCCTGTAGAATGTCGGTAGCTGACTCAAGTTGATAGACAGAAGATGCACTAGAAGATGTACAAGACAGAAGTCACTCTGGAAGAGTCTGGGCAGACTGTTGGTAGCAGGATTAATCTGGGGATGTAGCAAAGTATAGAGCAAGTAGCAGACAGAATCAGTGTCTGTTATATATAAAAAGGGTCAGAGCAGGTAGCAAACAGTAAAAGAATCTGTTAAATGTAGCAAAAATCAGGGCAGGTATCAGAAAGTAGAGGGATCTATAAATTTAGCAAAGACCTGAATAAACAAAACAGGCTAAAGCAGCCAATAGTCGATTCTTTTTTTTGTTGTTGTTCAACCAGCAGGTTGACCAGAAAAAAAGTATTGATACCCCATCCACACATTTGTGGTGGACAGAGGAATCCTCCCTACTGTGTCTTTGTATGCTGACAGTCCCTGCCGTCAAAATACATTGATCAGCTCTGTCGGCTATAGTTTAGGAATTGTTTCGGTAATTCCTAAACCAGAAAGAAGAAAGACACAGGGTATGTGGAGAACTACAGACCCATATCTTTGATTAACAACGATATGAAGATCCTGACCAAAATCCTAGCTAATAGAGTAGCCTCCTTTATCAGTCCATACATACACAAAGACCAGGTAGGTTTTATACCTGGAAGACAGGGTCTGGATCAGGTACGGAGAGCAATAGACTTAATCTCGATCTTACAATCAGGATAGGATGGAGGCACACCCCATGAGGGAATGCTCCTCTCACTAGATCTCCAAAAGGCCTCTGACTCGGTCTCCTGGTCATATCTTTTTGAGGTATTGCGACGCTGGGGCTTTGGTCCGAACTTCATGGGTCTCATGACGGTCCTATACTCTGGTCCGGAAGCTAAGATTAGATTGCAGGGCTACTATTCTGAACTAATCAAGATCGCCAGGGGCACCCACCAGGGCTGCCCGCATTCACCCCTAATCTTTGCTATAGTGATCGAATCGATCCAGAACCACCCAGACATTAAGAGGATTCTGTGCGGACAGACGTCTCACAAATGAGCATTATTCGCAGACGATTTACTCCTATTCGTCACAGCCCTGGTAATATCCCTCCCCAATATATGCAAACTCAAAGACAAATTTGCTACCGTTTCTAGCTTACAGGTCAAAATCACTAAGTCACAAGCACTCAATGTCTCTCTTCAGCGATCAAGCAATCAGCGGTGCAGCAAATGAAACAGGCCTTCAAATTTGCTTGGAGTAACTTGTCCATCCGATATCTAGGGATTAACCTTACTCCCAAGATAGAAGAGTTATATCAAGTAAATTACCCCCCATGTTCCACAAATTAGATTCGGACCTTAAGACCTGGTCGACTTATAATTTATCGTGGTAAGGTAGAGTTAAAAATGACTCTACTCCCCAGACTATTGTACCTATTTAGATCCCTCCCAATTCAGATAAGGAAAGATCAAATAAAAGCCTTTCAGGGGAAAATGATAACATTTATTTGGGACAAAAAAGGGTACCGCTTTTCGCAACGAAACGTCTTTAGCCTTAAATCCCAGGGTGGGTTGGGTCTCCCTAACTTAGGCTGTTACTATCAGGCGGCTAGACCTGCACAAATATCCATCGTCTACTCTAGGTTAGAAAAACCTTACTGGGTGCAAATTGAGAGACAGGCAACTTCAACGTTCAAACTGGACTTCCTTCTTTGGTGTTCCCTGAAGAATAGACACCCCATTTTGTCTCCAACTCTTCCCTCACTGGTCTCCGAAATCAAACCACTAGCACACATTTTTCATAATCCCCAATTTATTACAGGCATGGACATCAAATCCTTCCAATGGTGGCTAGACAAGGGCATGTATCGAATCGGACACTTCTTTTCCTGTTCAGGTATAAGAAAATGGGGTAATTGGCGCTACCCTGTAGAGCACTAAGTGGTTGTTTAAGAAGTAATGTGGAGTATTAAGCTAGACTCCTTGTGCCAAAATAAAAGTGTACGTACCCCCACGTAAAGTGTGATATGCAAATTGGGCGTGTGAAAACTGTATCAATACATAATGAAAATTAAAAGTAAGGAAAATAAATATGTGCAGATTACCTAATAGTTGAGTAAGTATTAGAGTGTGTCTAAATACGGCTAGGATACAGCTCAGATTAGTATGTGATGAGACGCGTGACCACCTTCACCTAACCAACCAAATGACCAAGCTGATATCCATAAAATAACAAATCAATAAAAATACTGTAATAAGTGGATATAGAATAATAGGGTGCAAACTTATCCACACCTTAACATACAAACACTAATGTGTAAGCACACCCTAAGCAATAAAGTGCAGGTAAAGTCCACAGCTAATACATTAAAGATAATGAGTGTTAGGTATAATAGTCCAAGTCCTTATTCAACCATAAAAAATAAATATAAAAATAAAAAATGAAAGAGAAAAAAATGTGATCCCAAATTGTCCAATATTGAATAAATCAAGTGACTTTGGTGCACAGCAGGTAATGTGACTGTGGTGCTCCCCCAATGGATCTCCACTCACTAGACGTCATTACCCCTACAGGGGTAGTAAGCATAGAGTGGGTATCCGTGAATGGATCTCCACCTTGATGAGCTAACTATTCCTCCATCGAGCTTGTCCACCTGTTCAGTCGAACTCCGGAATGTGCTCCAGTCAGGGCTTCCCAGATCGCTCCACAGCAACACAATCCTCACAGGAAAAAACAAGGGGCTCCCATAGTGTAGTATTAAAAAAGAAATTTATTTAAAAAATATAATAAAAACAAATGCTTCCCATCGCTGGTAAGCAAGAGTGACGAACCGCATTGGTTTAGGTAGGCAAGGAGCCGGTCCGTGGCGTGTGTAGCATCTGTGTTCCAAGCTTAGAACTTCTGTGTGTGACATAAGAGCGTGGCTCCGCCTTACCCGTTTCGTCACTGGACATTATCAAAGGCGGTGCCATCACTCCACGCTTCACGTCTTATATAGATGAGCGGACATAGCGGTACCTCCCCCCTTTTGCAAACAGCAAATGAGCGGTTAGGAACACCTAAGGTTACGGATGCCCAGACAGACATCCATATTAAATGAAATTAAGTCTGTTCGTCTATGAGAAATAACAGACAAGAATAGATAAGAAGCATAACAAACATATTACCCATAATCGTGTATGCCTAAATGGGACAAACGTAATATAGTAACAAACCATATAGGTAGACCCACTGGTTATAAAAACATAATTAAAATAGAAGAAAAAGAAGAAGAGGGCGGCCAGGTGGTAAACATAGGTACTGCATCCAACCCCGATATAGTAATAGAAACTGGGGCATTGTCAGCTATTAGTATGTGAACCATACGTGCAGCACAAAATGGTAAGCCTGTGAGGTCCCCAGCATCTGCAGTGTGTGAGATAGCGGTGGTGAATGAAGCGCCTCGCTGCTGAGCTCTTCTGCAGCTGATCAATACAAACGCGATCCCATTTAGGAGAGTATGTGAGTGAAACATCTTTAATCTGACATATAGTAACCAATGAGTGTTTAATCTCTGCGCAATGGATATATTAATTCTCTCTTTACATGTCCAGGATGTGAGTGGAGGAGCGATTATAATTAAAGAAGTGAAAGAAGTAAAAGTAAAAAACTTGTTTGACACTATTTTGGTTTCAATATTGTCACAATATAATTGACACTGATTGGTCTGGTTACAAACACCCGATGAACTGTGAGCACTTTATATGAAGGATTTAGGAAAAGGAAGATATTTTGTATAATTTTTGCACATTTGTATTTATTTATATTTTGGAAGTTTCAAGTGGCACTGTATACACTTATTTAAATATATTTTATATTCCTTTTAAAAGTAGCAGATATGATTTAGAGCACGTGCACATTATAGTAAGTTTTATCACTTATGCATTTTTTATGAGCACACCACGTTTATAATGGTGGGATAAGCTTGATTTATATTCCACTTTAAACTTTATAAGAATTTTCAGATTAAGAACATTTGGAGGTGTTTTTAGAAGTAATTTTTGATTACCTTTCACTAATTATAATGGGAATATGAGGATAATATGAGCGCAACTAATTACTTTACCAATTTTTGATTTTATCACTTATTTTAGTTGCAGCTATATTATTTGGCCATCTCATATTAACCATTTGGTTTCCGCAGCAGTCATTTTTTAACCACGTCAGCGCTTGAGCTTTTCTCATACAAAATGGTAATATAATATAGATGACTGGGAGCATGTATTAAATTAAAGTAACTGACCCAGTGTGGGCGATCAACCCATATATTACTAAAAGGGCCAGAAGGTCAACTGTATGCTGCATCCTGTTCCAATAGTGGAGTGAAAGCTGGAACGGTACCAGGTAATTGCCATATATAACCTATGTGTATCCATAAGTGATGGTGTACTTAGCGATGACTAAAATATATATTAAAAAGCCCAATAGTAGAAGTGTGCACAATATACCGATGAAATCGAGATATGAAAAAAGTCCCAACATTACCATTACCAATAAAGAGCGAACATACCACTAAAAAAAATAAATAAAAAATGAAAACAATTATTAAAAATTAAAGGTTAACCATCAGTGGTTACCAGTCAATGAGGTTCACCCCATATGGTAAGATGTATTAAGCAGAGGGAAACATTAAGCTAAGAAGATGACATGAAAGGTGCATCATATATGGTATCTCCAGGGGCGTATATATATATATATATATATATATATATATATATATATATATGGAGATATATACAGTAACATACATTAAGGTTCAAATATACAAAATATACACCATATTCCTAAATATCCCAATTGTTAATCTGCTAATCTCAACACTGCCAGCAGCCATCCTACAGAATGCAGCTTGAATATGAGTAATCTTCCCCATATATTCTAGTGCCTAAGGAGAACTGTACATAAGAGAAAGGGAGGGGTGGCCCTGATTGTGTTATGGAGAGGGTGTTGTTCTTTGTAGTGGTTAGACACTGTTACCTAAATGTTAATAGACATGCCCCGAGTTGGCTAAATACCTAACACTCATTATCTTTAATGTATTAGCTGTGGACTTTACCTGCACTTTATTGCTTAGGGTGTGCTTACACATTAGTGTTTGTATGTTAAGGTGTGGATAAGTTCGCATCCTATTATTCTATATCCACTTATTACAGTATTTTTATTGATTTGTTATTTTATGGATATCAGCTTGGTCATTAGGTTGGTTAGGTGAAGGTGGTCACGCGTCTCATCACTTACTAATCTGAGCTGTATCCTAGCTGTATTTAGACACACTCTAATACTTACTCAACCATTAGGTAATCTGCACATATTTATTTTCCTTAATTTTAATTTTCATTATGTATTGATACAGTTTTCACACGCCCAATTTGCATATCACACTTTATGTGGGGGTATGTACACTTTTATTTTGGCACAAGGAGTCTAGCTTAATACTCCACATTACTTCTTAAACAACCACTTAGTGCTCTACAGGGTAGTGCCAATTACCCCATTTTCTTATACCTACTCTTGTAAGTTCCCTTGGGAACCCAATAGGGGGGCTGCAACCCTTATCCTAAGCGCGGAATCTATCATAAATCTTTTCCTGTTCAGGGCTTCTCACGCTCAAACATTTGAAACTAAACTAGAACTACCTAGTTCTGAAAAATTTAGGTTCCATCAAATCACACACTTTCTACACAATCTATGGAAGAACAAACCTAATCCTCTGTCGTTCACTGATTATGAACAATGGTGTGGCCAGGCCATGGAGCAAAAAGGAGGCATCTCCATAATATACTCATCACTAGCCAGACGAAATGCCAAACTTCCATACATGGAGACATAGGAGAAGGACATGGGAACTAGTGGACTGGCACTCATCTTTCTCCATATCCTTTAAAGGAATATTCAATTCATCCCCAATAGAGGCCAATAGAGGCCAACTTTAAGATAATCAATAGATGGTATCTGGTCCCCACAGGACTAGCTGCCATCTACCCATCCTCGTCTCCATTATGCTTCAGGAGTTGCCGCATGATGAGCACCATGATCCACGGCTGGTGGGAATGCCCAAAATGTAGGGATTATTGGAACAAAATGTTTTACCTCACTCGTAGAGTTACTGGTCACTCGATTCCAATGAACCCAACAACTGCTCTAGTCAATCGCCCCATCCCAAATATCCCCAAACATGCCCAGAAATGAATCCGGTTTATACTTCTGGGAGCTACATTGTCTATAGCTAGGGCCTGGAAATAATCAACGGTATCCATATTATCAACCAAAAAAAAATATCATAGATCATGACCCAGGAAAAAATAGCGAGCAATATTCTAGATGAGTCTAAAAAATTTGAAGCGATATGGGAACCGTGGGCTCAATATGTGAGCATCTCCCTGTTCTCTGGCACTGGCAACACATGAACATAAGAAGAGGCTTCGTGGACACAGGCAAGAACCTTTATTCTCTCCTCTACTGTATTTCCTTTCTACTCTTTCTTCTTCTCTATCTATCTCTGTTACACAACTAGATTACTCAGATTAAGGATAACCTGGACAATATCTGGAGTTACCTAACACCCATAAAATCCAAGAATCTTCCAGTAAGTTGAGGTGGGGTATTCTAGTTCCCGGAGGGGTTCCCTTGAATACTTTACTTCCAAACTAAGATCTTTAGTCACAGTTAACGACCTGGAGACACAACTTGTACTCCAAGTTAAGGTTATGCAAGGCCCTCTAAGACTTTGGGAGGGGGAGAGTTTTCTCCAGCTGCTCCAGGACACAGTAGGTTCCCATTGGGGTGTCAAGAGCAGAGGGAGGTCCCCCTAATTCTCTAACAAATTGAGAGACCTTATACCTCAAGAGGCCTCCCCTCACTAAATTAACTTGTCTATTATAGATTTTGCTGTTGTGACTGATGTAATCAAATGTACTACTTAACGTTATACTACATATCTTTTTTACTGATGTTATCTAAAAAATCAATAAAATATTTGTAATAAATCTTTGTAAAGAAAATCCCAAGAACTTGCTCTTTTTCGTTCATAAATAACTCAGGGATGTGGTGCCTCTGGCTCCCCCTCTCGCCCATAATATATTTTTTCTAAAAAACTGCATACACTGTTAGAAATTCATTCATTCAAGAAAATAATTCCATCCTGCTTCTTCAAATTTCCTCTCACTGCAGTCAATAACAAACATTGATTTGACCCAAGAATTAGAAAAACAAATTAACTTTCTTAGGACATTCTTTTCCTAAGAATTTTCAATCAAAATTCTGCCCATCTATAGCCAGCTTAAGATGCAGGCACATTGGATCAGCAAGGAAATACTATCACAAGCACTAAGCCACAAGTTGATGATGTTTAAATAAATAAGGCTCCTTGTACACCAATAACCTATCCAAAAGCTGGGGGGGGGGGGGCAAACTTGTTACCCTGCAGTTGACAAGGAAGATGGTAGTTGGTGGGCTGCCTAACAACTTTTTCTTATGAAGAACACCATATTGGTAATTGTTTTACGTTTTTACTGTATTCAATTTTTTAAAATTATATTTTACTTATTCCATTTTTTATGAATATATGGAATCTTTCCTCACTGATCCAATATCAGTGTTTTTATATGTTCAAGTAAAAATAGTCGAGCGGTTGATATAAATGCACCTATTTTTGTACATTACTGTAAAAAAGCATTAAAGGGCTTTTTTCGCATAAAAAAATGCTGAAGCACTTCATCTGGAGGCGAGAATAATATTTTCCCCTCAGACCTCTAAACATTAGTGTGAAGCTGACTAAGCTAGGAAATTCAAATAAATAAATAGGATGTTGTATATACCCACCTAATAAAACATCGCTCTGCGCCTAGTACAGCATACCCAACAGTACATATACAGCACAAAAATAAATAAATAAATAGCAGCTACTTAAGTGTTTAGTTGTAATAAAAGGCAATAAAGAATGAATTAAATGTATAAAGTTTTTCAATATTACAGCAGCGCTATATGCCCAAAATGAACTAGGGCACCCATTTAGTAAAGTTCATTGAATTCAATAAATCCAGTGGTGAGAATCCTACAACTGGGTACTGCTGTGTTCTGTGAGGGTAGATATTCCTTTCACCAAGTGTTACACCACGTGCGGGGAACCCCCAATGAAACCGCACTCACCAGAAATCCAACCAATATCCGCCTTGAGTAATAGTAGCAGGTCTACACCACTTTCCAAACGACCACCAGATGTTAGTCTTACCCTTGGTAGCTCCAATGAGATATGTGGGAGAAATGGAATGTCCACATAGTGTGATATTGCTAAAAACACTTTATTAGAACATCCAAATATCCCCCTTAAGTAACATGGGTACCAAAGAATTATTAAAAAGAGCAAAATAGAAAAGTGCACTGTGCCTGTTGCGTCCTGTAATCGGAAAAGATGTCAGGCGCGTTTGCTGTGTGCGACTACAGCCACACCCTTCCTGATTCCTCTCTGGCCGTTGGAGCGCATGCGTCACTTCCGGTGCGTCACGTCCCTTATTAAGCTAGGAAATTGTGTTGCTCCTGACATTTTAAAACTTTTTTTTTTTTAATCTGCAGCTTTAATTACAATAATATCTGGCCATCCTGCCATGAAGGTGCATGTACAGAAATTTTGTGTTATAGAGTGACAACACACTGTCCCAGTCTTCCAGGTACTCTCCTGCTTTGTCACCTCGTCAATTAAAACTGCAAGTGGCTGTTCCAACACAAATTATACAGGCATGGTTCCAACGTACATTACACAGGAATCATTCACTGTTGTCACCATCCGTCAAGCACTTTGAGAAATGTCATACAGCTATCATAGATGTACAGACGTGACAGCAAAGAGTTTGCATTTTAGAAATACTTAGATGCAACAAAGGATAAAAAAATAGTGAGCACAAGTGTTATTTTTAAAAAAATGCAACTTTTTATAATACACAGTGCAAACTAGTCAATCAGTTAACCACTTGAGCCCCGGACCATTATGCTGCCTAAGGACCAGAGGTCTTTTTCCAATTTGGCACTGCGTCGCTTTAACTGCTAATTGCGCGGTCATGCAATGCTGTACCCAAACGAAATTTGCGTCCTTTTCTTCCCACAAATAGAGCTTTCTTTTGATGGTATTTGATCACCTCTGCGGTTTTTATTTTTTGCGATATAAACGGAAAAAGACCGAAAATTTTGAAAAAAAATGATATTTTCTACTTTTTGTTATAAAAAAAATCCAATAAACTCAATTTTAGTCATACATTTAGGCCAAAATGTATTCGGCCACATGTCTTTGGTAAAAAAAATGTCAATAAGCGTATATTTATTGGTTTGCGCAAAAGTTATAGCGTCTACAAACTAGGGTACATTTTCTGGAATTTACACAGCTTTTAGTTTATGACTGCCTATGTCATTTCTTGAGGTGCTAAAATGGCAGGGCAGTACAAAACCCCCCCAAATGACCCCATTTTGGAAAGTAGACACCCCAAGGAAATTGCTGAGAGGCATGTTGAACCCATTGAATATTTATTTTTTTTGTCCCAAGTGATTGAAAAATGACAAAAAAAAAAAAAATATTTACAAAAAGTCGTCACTAAATGATATATTGCTCACACAGGCCATGGGCCTATGTGGAATTGCACCCCAAAATACATTTAGCTGCTTCTCCTGAGTATGGGGATACCACATGTGTGGGACTTTTTGGGAGCCTAGCCGCGTACGGGGCCCCGAAAACCAATCACCGCCTTCAGGATTTCTAAGGGTGTAAATTTTTGCTTTCACTCTTCACTGCCTATCACAGTTTCGGAGGCCATGGAATGCCCAGGTGGCACAAAACCCCCCAAAATGACCCCATTTTGGAAAGTAGACACCCCAAGCTATTTGCTGAGAGGCATATTGAGTCCATGGAATATTTTATATTTTGACACAAGTTGCGGGAAAGTGACACTTTTTTTTTTTTTTTTTTTTTTTTTCATAAAGTTGTCACTAAATGATATATTGCTCACACAGGCCATGGGCATATGTGGAATTGCACCCCAAAATACATTTAGCTGCTTCTCCTGAGTATGGGGATACCACATGTGTGGGACTTTTTGGGAGCCTAGCCGCGTACTGGACCCCGAAAACCAATCACTGCCTTCAGGATTTCTAAGGGTGAAAATTTTTGATTTCACTCTTTACTGCCTATCACAGTTTCGGAGGCCATGGAATGCCCAGGTGGCACAAAACCCCCCCAAATGACCCCATTTTGGAAAGTAGACACCCCAAGCTATTTGCTGAAAGGCATGGTGAGTATTTTGCAGCTCTCATTTGTTTTTGAAAATGAAGAAAGACAAGAAAAAACATTTTTTTTTTTCTTTTTTCAATTTTCAAAACTTTGTGACAAAAAGTGAGGTCTGCAAAATACTCACTATACCTCTCAGCAAATAGCTTGGGGTGTCTACTTTCCAAAATGGGGTCATTTGGGGGGGTTTTGTGCCACCTGGGCATTCCATGGCCTCCGAAACTGTGATAGGCAGTGAAGAGTGAAATCAAAAATTCACGCCCTTAGAAAGCCTGAAGGCGGTGCTTGGTTTTCGGGGTCCCGTACGCGGCTAGGCTCCCAAAAAGTCTCACACATGTGGTATCCCCGTACTCAGGAGAAGCAGCAGAATGTATTTTGGGGTGTAATTTCACATATTTCCATGGCATGTTTGAGCAATATATCATTTAGTGACAACTTTGTGCAAAAAAAAAAAAAAAAAATTTGTCTCTTTCCCGCAACTTGTGTCGCAATATAAAATATTCCATGGACTCGACATGCCTCTCAGCAAATAGCTTGGGGTGTCTACTTTCCAAAATGGGGTCATTTGGGGGGGTTTTGAACTGTCCTGGCATTTTATGCACAACATTTAGAAGCTTATGTCACACATCACCCACTCTTCTAACCACTTGAAGACAAAGCCCTTTCTGACACTTATTGTTTACATGAAAAAGTTTTTTTTTTTTGCAAAAAAATTACTTTGAACCCCCAAACATTATATATTTTTTTAAAGCAAATGCCCTACAGATTAAAATGGTGGGTGTTTCATTTTTTTTTTTCACACAGTAATTGCGCAGCGATTTTTCAAACGCATTTTTTGGGGAAAAAACACACTTTTTTTAATTTTAATGCACTAAAACACGCTATATTGCCCAAATGTTTGATGAAATAAAAAAGATGATCTTAGGCCGAGTACATGGATACCAAACATGACATGCTTTAAAATTGCGCACAAACGTGCAGTGGCAACAAAATAAATACATGTTTAAAAGCCTTCAAAAGCCTTTACAGGTTACCACTTTAGATTTACAGAGGAGGTCTACTGGAAAAATTACTGCACTCGATCTGACCTTCGCGGTGACACCTCACATGCATGGTGCAATTGCTGTTTATGTTTGACGACAGACCGCCGCTTGCGTTCGCCTTAGCGCGAGAGCAGGGGGCGACAGGGGTGTTTTTTTTTTTTTTCTTTATTATTTTTTTGCTTATTTAATCTTACTTTTAAACTGTTCCTTTCATATTTTTTTTTTTAATCATTTTTATTGTTATCTCGGGGAATGTAAATATCCCCTATGATAGCAATAGGTAGTGACAGGTACTCTTTTTTGAAAAAATTGTGGTCTATTAGACCCTAGATCTCTCCTCTGCCCTCAAAGCATCTGACCACACCAAGATCGGTGTGATAAAATGCTTCCCCAATTTCCCAATGGCGCTATTTACATCCGGCGAAATCTAAGTCATGAAATACTCGTAGCTTCCGGTTTCTTAGGCCATAGAGATGTTTGGAGCCACTCTGGTCTCTGATCAGCTCTATGGTCAGCTGGCTGAATCACCGGCTGCATTCTCAGGTTCCCTGTTGAGACAGGAGAGCCAGAGAAAAACACGGAAGACGGTGGGGGGGGGGGGCATTCCCTCCCACGGCTTGTAAAAGCAGTCTAGAGGCTAATTAGCCGCTAGGATTGCTTTTACATGAAAGCCGACCGCTGGCTGAAAAGAATGATACCAAGATGATACCTAAACCTGCAGGCATCATTCTGGTATAACCACTCAAAGTCGTGAATGGCGTACCTGAAGACAAAAAAATGGTTAACAATGGTTAACAATAAAGCACAGTAAAGTGTAAATAATTACACACCTGAAAAACAAACATGATAAAACATAATAACAATAACAATAACAATAACAATAAAACATTGCAGAATAGAATACAGTAAAAAAGAGCAGAACAATAGAGAGAGAGAATAGAGAGAGAGAGAACAATAAAACAACAACTATTTTTTTTTATTTCATATTTTTTTTTTTTTTTTACACTTTTTTTGTAACTAACTTTTATAACGGTAACCGGTTCCAGGTTCGGGTCTCTCAAAATGCGATGGCATCTTGGGAGACCCTGTGAAAGTGTGCCTAGTCTGTGCAATGCTGTACCCTACGCTAATACTCAACTAGTGAATGGTAGCGTTCAAAACATTCACCAATGCAAGACCAGGATTGTCAGGACAGGAGGGACAATAATAGCGGGTGTCACGCCTATATCCGCGCTCTTACTGCAGACACAACATCTTTTTTGGGGGTTCGTTGGGTAGGGGTACTCGGGAGGACATAAAAATGCCTCTCATGCAGCCGACTGCATTTGGTTGGGGATGTGAATGGGGGAAGTACGGGCGCTGCAGAAGCGGTGGGTTCCCAATTAGGATTGGCGAATGCAGCAGGAAGGGCACTATGGGCACGATGGGCCTGTGTTTGTCTTTTTGGTGGCAGCGGGACACTACTTGTGCTTGCCACCTCACCAGCTTCAACTGCACTTATGGGACTCGCCACGTCACCAAGTGTTACTGCAGTGCTGGTTTGACTACGACCGGGGTGTACTAGGCCGCTGGCGCTTGCCAGTTCACCAAAACGCTACCAAAAAACGTTAGCGATCGCAGGGATCAGGCCTGACTCTGCGAACGCTGCAGTTATGCGTTTAGTGTTTTGTAAGTGTCAGTGATCGATCGATACTGCACTTGGGTGGGCTGGGCCGGGCCGGGCGGAGGGGCAAAACGCAGGTGCTAGCAGGTATCTGGGCTGATCCCGCTAACACTGCGTTTTTGGGAACCCTAAACTGCTGGTGACGCTAGTATAGATCTGATCGGATCAGATATTGATGCGATCAGATACTATACCACTAAGGGAGGTGTACGGTGCGTGCGTGGGTGTTAGCGGTACTGGCGCTAATCTGACGCTGCCTGGGGCTGGTGCTTGCCAGTTCACCAAAACGCTACAAAAAAAACTGTTAGCGATCGCAGGGATCAGGCCTGACTCTGCGAACGCTGCAGTTATGCGTTTAGTGTTTTGTAAGTGTCAGTGATCGATCGATACTGCACTTGGGTGGGCTGGGCTGGGCCGGGCGGAGGGGCAAAACGCAGGTGCTAGCAGGTATCTGGGCTGATTCCGCTAACACTGCGTTTTTGGGAACCCTAAACTGCTGGGGAGGCTAGTATAGATCTGATCGGATCAGATATTGATCCGTTCAGATACTATACCACTAAGGGAGGTGTACGGTGCGTGCGTGGGTGTTAGCGGTACTGGCGCTAACCTGACGCCTGGGGCTGGTGCTTGCCAGTTCACCAAAATGCTACCAAAAAAACTGTTAGCGATCGCAGGGATCAGGCCTGACTCTGCGAACGCTGCAGTTATGTGTTTAGTGTTTTGTAAGTGACAGTGATCGATCGATACTGCACTTGGGTGGGCTGGGCGGAGGCACAAAACGCAGGTGCTAGCAGGTATCTGGGCTGATCCCGCTAACACTGCGTTTTTGGGAACCCTAAACTGCTGGGGACGCTAGTATAGATCTGATCGGATCAGATATTGATCCGATCAGATACTATACCACTAAGGGAGGCGTATGCTGCATGCGTGGGTGTTAGCGGTACTGGCGCTAATCTGACGCTGCCTGGGGCGACGCATATCACCGCCGGGCGATCAGGGGGCTAAACCTTTATTCGGTAATAAACGGCGGGTGCCCTGACACTATAAAAAATAAACGAACTAACCAGCGTCATCCGTAACGGTTATACGGTGATCAGTGCTGAAAGGGTTAACTAGGGGGCAATCAAGGGGTTAAAACATTTATTAGGTAGTATATGGGGGTCCCTGACGCTATAAAACGCTGACGGCGAACCTAAATATTTACCTCACTAACTAGCGTCACCAGAGACACTAATACAGCGATCAGAAAAATGATCGCTTAGTGACACTGGTGACAGGGGGTGATCAAGGGGTTAAAACTTTATTAGGGGGGGTTAGGGGGGTACCCTAGACCTAAAGGGGGGTAATACTCACTGTCCCAACACTGTAACTGTCACAAACTGACACTATGCAGTAATCAGAAAAAAAAAAAAAAAAACTGCTGGTGTCAGTTTGTGACAGGGGGGGGGGGTGATTGGGGGGGGATCGGGGGGGGGATCGGGGTGTTTTGTGTGCCTGGCATGTTCTACTGTGTGTGTGTGTGTTGTGCACTCACATAGATGTCTTCTCTCCTCGGGCCGGAACGGAAAATACCGACCCGAGGGGAGATGACATCACTTCCTTTGCTGCTGTTTAGCATACAGCAGCAAAGGAGTGTTCTCATTGGCCGGCGGCGATCGCGAGGGGGGGGCCACGAACGGATGGTCTCCCCCTCATCACGGATCGCCGCTGGACAAAAGACGACCGCCTCGGGCACCGGGGGGGGGGTCCGATCAGACCCCCCACCCGCGGAAGGCAAATCACGTATATGTACGTGATTTTGCCTGTCCGTGCCACTTTGCCGACGTACATCGGCGTGAGGCGGTCGTCAAGTGGTTAAGGTGTACATCGATCTTAAGATGCAGACAAGCAAAGAAAGTATTTCCACCACTCAGGCTGACACTGACCCAGGTGTAAGTAGAAGTTTCAGAGCAGAAGAGCTCCAGGTGCTGGCTGAATGCTAGGCAAAGCAGGCTTGAATGGAGGAGAAGATTTGGATGCCGCACACTGGATGTAGTCAAAAAAACTTCACTTTATTGAAAAAATGGGATCATCAAAACAACAAGACTGTCATGCAGAAAGTACAGGTAAGCTGACGCATTTCGCACTCAAGACTGAGTGCTTACTCATAGCTAAGCACTCAGTCTTGAATGCGAAACGTGTCAGCTTACCTCTACTTTCTGCATGACAGTCTTGTTGTTTTGATGATCCCATTTTTTCAATAAAGTGAAGTTTTTTTGACTACATCCAGTGTGCGGCATCCAAATCTTCTCCTCCATTCAAGCGTACATCGATCTTAAATCTGCAAACTTACAACTGCAAAGCAAAGCTGAACCATCAGTAACCCAAATTAAAGAAGTCACAACATACACTTTCATTTTATAACATTAATATTGCAATAAAACAACAAACAATAGTTATTTTTAACAATATAATATAAGCTTATTTGAAAGATCTACTTTCATGTTGTGAGTGTTATTTGTCTGCTGGTCATCTCTTTCCACAACTTCCTGGATTCCCTGCATGCTTTTTAGCTTCCCCTCGGCTGTTTACTTTCCATTTCTAAGGACAACAGATCCCATGGTATCTTGCTGCCTGCAAACAATATTTCCTGTACTAGCCCCGCTTTCAGAACCTCCTCCTCTCAGCACCTCTGTAATTCCGAAGGCAGGCCCTGTGAAATGTGTGACACAGTTAGAGTGATCCACTTCTCTCCTTGAAAAAAACAATGTTTGAAGTAGCCATCAAAGCAATATTGGAGTCCAAACTGGACTTTATGTGGTTTAAACAACTAGGCTCACATCTAAAATCAATTCTCCGCAGTACTCAGACTATACGCCTTCTCACTCCTGGGAAATCTATGTTTGGACAACCCCACCCCTGCTTCCCAGAACATTCCCTCTCATTATCTTACTCTTACCTGACTTCTGATGTGTGTATGGAAGACCACCAGTTCTTGCAGAAATGTGAGGGGGATTTACAGAGGAAGTTCACTCAACCTCAAAAAGACAGAATTCTTCTTTTCTCACACAACGCCTCTTTAGCTAATGCCTATCAGGAGAATGACTATAAAGTTATGACACAATGGTATAAGACCCCCCCAAGTTTTTCATAAAATTGACCCACAAATATCATCTCTCTGTTGGAGATGTAACCAGAGGCAGAAGGAACATTAGTTCATATTTTTTGGAAGTGTCCCTTCCTGCCTTCCTGCAATATTTGTGGTCAGCAGTTTATATGGCAATTCATAGGTGACAAGTGTGTCTCTTGTGGATGATCCAGCAGCTTGCTTATTGCATATTACCATGATGTGCATAAAGTGGTATAAAAACTTTCTTACTAAACATCTTCTCAGTGCAGCCAAGGCCCGAATCCCAGCCATGTGAAAGCAAACATCTCCAACTACACTAGCACAATGTCTGGATTGTGTAGGTGACTTACAGTTGACAGAGCAGTTCACAGACAATTAGCTTGTGTTGTAATGTCTCTAGGGGCTTGAACTATTATTGTAATATGTTACATGGATTTTCACGACTAAACACTTCTTTTTTGGCACAAGTGCAGAATAATTCTCATAAAGTACATCTGGGAGCATCCTTTAAATTCTATTTTAGGGTAATAAATAGTGTTTTTTTACATATTTTCTTTATTTATTACGTTTGTGCTAAAACAATAGCATTTTTAAAAAAATATTTTTTTCTTTTTTTGGTCAGGTAAATATAAAAAAAAAAAAATCTTGAGTAGGTTTGTGTTATAGGGTGACAACGCTTTGTCCATGTCTCATCCTTTAAATTCTACATTAGGGTGATAAATAGTGTTTTTCTACATATTTTGAGTATGTTCTATTTCAATATTCAGGTGGTGAGTGGAGTGTTTAGCAGATTTGCACAAGTTTTCCTGGCACTCCTTGCCTTTTTCGAAAAACAGATTGCTATATACAGAGCTCAATAGCTCAAGGGGAAATCTACACACACAAGTGAATGAGTCAGAGCATTAACTCCTCCCACTAACCGCCATTGGCCCCCCCCACTGAGACCTATGGGAGTTTCCATCAGTCAGAATCTCTAAAAGGGTTCTGCCATGCTCCTCCTTTTTAAAGTATGTAAAATGTATTTAAGTGTATTTTTATAGATTTTTCCATAAGAATACCAGTGTTGCTCATGCATTGTACATGTTACAGAAAGAAAGAAAGGACTTGTTCTGCATGCTTGGTATACAAAGATATTACAGCAAAGTAATATAGTACATGGTCTAAAAATTAGCATCATTGGTACATTACATTTTAACACAGACATAACGTCAAACATGTATAACTGTTGGAGGTCTTATAACAAGGGAATTTTGCTTCAACGTGAGGGCCAAGTGCTCCATAAGCTGAGAATTTTTTTGCATGAACCTGTCTGAATTGCTATGCTTTCTTCAAACCCTCTAACTAGGTTTAACTGGAGTTTACCATCTGATATGTTAGGCGCTAGATTTCGTCACCTTCCTTGTAATCAGCAATCTTGGTGCTGAGAGTATGTGTATGGCTAAAGTTCTGTATTGTTGTGGGAATTTTTCAATTCCCAATCTTAGGATTGCCAAAGCTGGGGATGGGGGTGTAAGGCACCCCGTTGTGTCTGAAATGAATGAGAACACTTTGTTCCAGAAGCCTCGGATGTGTGGGTACTTCCATAAGATATGGAGTAGGGACCCTGAACAGCCACATTTGCGCCAACATTTGTCATCATCGGTATGTGTAAATTTTGCCAGTCAAACTGGTTTGAAATACCACCTATGGTGTGCTCCTCCTTTTAGCTTTGGGACTATTGCTGGGTGCGCCTTGTATCAAATGTTACTGTGCAAAAGTATTAGACACTTGTAAAAAATACTGTAAAGGGATAATGTTTTTAAAAAAAGAACTTAATGAGTAATTTTTTTTTTTATCAACTAAGAAATAAACAGAAAAAACAATGAAATCAAATCAATATTTTAGTGTGTTCACCCTTTAAAACACCATCAGTTCTCCTAGGCACACTTGTATACAGTTTTTAGGGGACTCAGTCGGTTGTTCCAAGCATCTGGGAGAACTAACCACATTTCTTCTGTGGATTTAGGCCACCTTATTTGATTTAAAGATGATTATGAGAAAAGTGAGGGATCATCCCAGAACTACACGGGAAGAGCTTGTGAATGATCTCAAGGCAGTTGGGACCACAGTCACCCAGCAAACCATTGGTAACACAATATGCTGCCATGGATTGAAATCCTGCAGTGCCTACAATGTCCCCCTCTTCAAGAAGGCACATGTACAGGCCTGTCTGAAGTTTGCCAATTAACATCTAATTGATTCAGAGAAGGATTGGGAGAACAGATGAGACCAAAATTGAGCTCTTTGGCATTAACTCGACTCGCCGTGTTTGGAGGAAGAAAAATGCTGACTATGACCCTAAGAAGGCAGGAAGGCAGAGGAGAAATCACAGCTCCAGGTGCGCAGGGGAGATCCCACAGCAGGTAACCCCACAGGTGCTGGCCCAGCTCTCCACCGTGACAAACAAGGAACTTGGAATAGGCAGCCACACACTGCAACAGGATACCAATAAAATGTCTTTATTGTAGTGCAGACAGATGCAGTTGCAGAATGACCGAAGGTTAACATGTTTCATGCATCCTGTGCTTAGTCATAAACTTGTGACTAAGCACAAGATGTGTGAAACATGTTAACCTTCAGCTCATTCCTGTGACTGCATCTGTCTGAATTACAATAAAGATGTTTTATTGGTATCCCGCTGCAGTGTGCGGCTGCCTATTCCAAGTTTCCTTATGATCCCAAGAACACCATCCCTACAGTCAAGCATGGAGGTGGAAACATTATGCTTTGGGGCTATTTCTCTGCTAACAGTGCAGCCCAAATTTACCGCATTGAGGGGCCAATAGACGGCCATGTATTGTAAAATCTTGGATGAGAACCTTCTTACCTCAGCCAAAACACTGAAGATGGGTCATGGATGGATCTTCCAGCATGACAATGACCCAAAATATACTGCCAAGGCAACAAAGGAGGGACTCAGGAAAAAGCACTTTACGGTCATGGACTGGCCTAGCCAGTCTCCAGACCTTAATCCTATAGAACATTTATGGAGGGAGCTGAAACTTTGAGTTGCCAAGTGACAGCCAAGAAACCTTAAGAAATTAGAGAAGATCTGTAAAAAAGAGTGCACCAAAATCCCTCCTAAGATGTGTGCAAACTTGGTAACCATCTACAAGAAACGTCTTACCTCTGTGCTTACCAACCAGGGTTTCTCCACCGAGTACTAAGTCACGTTTTGCTTGGGGATCAAATACTTATTTTACTCACTGAACTCAATTTTTAACATTTGTATCATGTGTTTTTTGGGGATTTTCTGGTTGATAGTCTGTTTCTATCATTTAAAGTACATCTATGATAAAAATAGACCCTTCATTTCTTTGTAGGTGGGTAAACTTACAAAATCTGCAGGGAATCAAATAATTATTTTCCTCACTGTATCAAGGCAGATTAAATTTGTACATCCTGTTGACATTAAAAAAAAAGATTAGATGAATGCCTAAGATCATTAGCACATATGGAATAGCAGCACCCATCAAGGTGTTTACTGCCCAAACCTGGCCAGAATGACAGTATGCTTCCTGTAGGGGAGGGGTCATGTGAACATCTGCTTAAGAACTCAACTTTGAGCCTGGGACAGGAATGAACTTTTGTGACCTTTGGTTCAAGATGTCTTCAATGACTGCAATTACCAACATCCAACTGATGGTGTGTCCCAAGTCTGGACGAAAAGGGCTCTGACATGAGATTCAGGGAGAATGAGTATGTGTTGGATGGGAGAGAGATCCTCTATCTTCTTCTGTTCCCCATGTCCCTATTCTTTTTTCTCATCTCCCTATTTGTAAATAAATCTATCCCTTGTTTCAAGATATAGTGGTCCTATCTATGCACAGTGTACCAGGGTTCTGCTGGTTTCTGCCAAGTCTGAGATGACAGTGCCACTAGACATCTTCCAATAATGGGAAGGAAAACAGCATAATGAGCGGTCATCTGCTGCAACAAGTTTTCTCACCTGACCACTGCATTTTTAGTCCTCAACATTGGCTGTTTCTTTGTTCTTTTGCAGAAAAGCTTGGACAGCACATTTAGAACCATCTTTCTTCCTTGACATTTTTGCCTGTGAGAGACCATGTTGAATCAATAATAAGACCACCTTGCGTCTTTGCTCAGTCTTGCCATTGTGTAAGATTTTTGAATACTGAAAATATAATCTAGCACATTTTTCTCACATGCAGCATTTCAATTTAATAATGCTCATTAAATATTGGATTAGCGCTTCCTCCTTGAGTGAAAAGACATACCACTAAATCCTTATACTAAAATACAGATCAATTTTTATGTTGGAGCTTGCCACTTTTGTCTAGGGCTATGAATTTGTTCTAAAAAAAAAAAAAGGAGAGCAATTCTTTTTATTTTTTTATTTATGATGACGATTATTATTATTTTATTTATTGTTTTATTAAAGCCAGAACATTTTTTTCTCACATACCTTTTAGTAAAATTAAAAGCAAGACATCTGTATAACAAACAGCATTGCACAATGAATTACTTTTATAAAATGCTTATTGCTATTAAAAGATATTTTAGCTTTAAATGCCACAAAGAAAAAGGTGACCAGATCAACATACTGGTGGGGCAAAACAACTGCTTTTTGTACCATGAAAATTCAAAGGGTAACTCAGCTTTCGTGGGGAAAAAAAAATAGCAAATAAAGAAAAAATAATATAGCGTATACAATTGCGACACAAATCATATTGTAATTGAATGTTATTAAAAATTACCTTTCCTTTTAAATCTGCAGCTCTGTAATTTTATAAAAATGCAATATGGCTACCTGGAGGTGTTTTGTACACAGTATGTGTACAGAACGCCCCCCAGAAAAATAATTTCCTGCATGTGTGATTGGTTCACCATTTTCCCCAGAAGACTGCACTAAGATACAAGTCAGATTTCAGGCATCCCCTGCAACAAAAATGTCATTTTTGGTGAGATACTTTCAATCGAAAATCACAGCTAAAGAGATGCAGGCCCAGCAGCTTTCCTTATTAGTGTCCTACAGGTGCACAGCTGATTGATTCATTAGATTCACTTTCCCACATGGGCACAAACAAACACACAGGGATTTCTTCAGAATAACAAAAAGGTAGGAATCTGCAACAAAGTTTGTTAAAATTCTTGCAATGTACAGAGATAAATCCAGAGAGGAATGTTTTTTCTCAACAAAAGTGGAGTTACCCTTTAAGTCTGAAGACTTTCTGGAAAAAAATCATTTATTCTTGGCATGCAGTCTATATATTGTACCACACATAGAGCAAATAATGCAGTACCATTATGCTTTGATGATCAGGGCTAGGGATGAGCCGAACACCCCCCTGTTCGGTTTGCACCAGAGCATGAGAACAGGCAAAAAATTTGTTCGTAACAGGTGACCCCGCCCCCCCCTGACATCACGGGGAATGCCACAGGGAAGTCCCCGTCAAGTCCCCTGCATCAGAGGGGGGCGGGGTCACCGGGTGGCCCCGCCCTCCATTATTTAAGAACCGTCAGAAGACGAGAAGCGTCACACAGCGGGAGCCTCCCATCATGGTGGATGTGGAGTGGCCCGAGAAGAAGAAGGGAAGAAGGCGCCGCGGAGGAAGATGCCGGACGAGAACACCGGAGGAAGAACCAGAAGAAGAAGAAGATAGAGGAAGAAACTGAAGGAAGATAAAAGATAGAAGATAGAAGAAAAAAGAAGCATTTAAATAAAGGAATTGCCAAAAACTGTCTCTTGTCATTTTTAACATTTTTTACACTTTTTTTGTGAAATGGTAGGGGTACCTTTGTACCCCCTTACCATTTCACACAGGGGGGAGGGCCGGGATCTGGGGGTCCCCTTGTTAAAGGGGGCTTCCAGATTCCGATAAGCCCCCCGCCCGCAGACCCCCACAACCCCCGGGCAAGGGTTGTGGGGATGAGGCCCTTGTCCCCATCAACATGGGGACAAGGTGCTCTAGGGGGCTACCCCAAAGCACCCTCCCAATGCTGAGGGCATGTGGCCTGGTACTGTTCAGGAAGGGGGGGCGCTCTCTCGTTCCCCCCTCCTTTCCTGCGGCCTGCTAGGTTGCGTGCTCGGATAAGGGTCTGGTATGGATTTTTGGGGGAACCCCACGCCATTTTAAAAAAAATTTTGGCGCAGGGTTCCCCTTAAAATTCATACCAGACCGGAAGGGTCTGGTATAGATTTTGTGGGGGACCCCACGCCATTTTTAAAAAAAATTTTGGCCGGGGTTCCCCTTGATATCCATGCTAGACCTGAAGGGCCTGGTATGGAATTTAGGGGGATCCCCCCACGTCATTTTTTTTTAAATTTTGGTTCGGGGTTCCCCTGTGGGGAATTCCCATGCCGTTTTTATCAATGAACTTTTATGTGTATTGTCGGACCGGCAATTCATTAATAGCCGCGAGTAGTTTTAAATGACTTTTTTTCCTTTGAAATGTAATTTTGCTGTCAGACTGTTCTAAACACAGGAAACATGCGCCCCTTTACAGGCATACTATAGACACCCCCCAGGTATGAAATTTAAAGGAATATTAAACTTTTATTGTTTCACTTTAAGCATTATTAAAATCACTGCTCCCGAAAAAACGACCATTTTTAAAACTTTTTTTTGCATTGATCCATGTCCCCTGGGGCAGGACCCAGGTCCCCAAACACTTTTTATGACAATACCATGCATATAAGCCTTTAAAATTAGCACTTTTGATTTCTCCCATAGACTTTTAAAGGGTGTTCCGCAGCTTTCGAATTTGCCGCGAACTGGCGAACAGCCGATGTTCGAGTCCAACATGAGTTCGACTCGAACTCAAAGCTCATTCCTAATCAGGGCTAATTATTTTCTGTAGGCACAAATCTTCACTGACATTATGTTTTTCTTACCATTTAAAGAGGAGTTCCACCCAGGGGCTCCATTAAAAAAAAAAAAATTAAAAGTCAGCAGCTACAAATACTGCAGCTGCTGACTTTTAATTGGACACTTACCTGTCCCTGGGTCCAGCGATGCGGGGGATCGAAGCCCCGCTCGTCCCCCCCCTCCGCTCGTCGGTGCCGGCATTTCAGCTGTGGGCGCCGGGCTGTGGCTTCACAGCCTGGCACCCACTGCGCATGCGCGAGCGGCGCCGCGTGCCGTGATTGGCCGCTCAATCACCTGGGACCTGTAATGGGTCCCAGATGATTGACAGGAGGGAGGGAGCAGAGCCGAGCCCTTCATGTGCCTGGGAGGAAGTGATGTCACCAGCCCAGGCAAAGGAAGAGGCAGACTACGAGGGACCACCTAGCAACAGGCATTTAGAGGTAAGTAAAAAAAAAAAAAATATTCAAATGTTTTTTTGTTTTTTTGTTTTTTTGTTTACAATTTTTCAGTTAGTTTTGTTTTTTTGGGTGGAACCCCACTTTAACTACATTCCAAACAGCATCTCTCTTTGTTCTAAAAAACATATAGAACAAAATACTAATAAATGCTGTCAAAAAAGTGATCTTGTGTTACTATGGTGTAGATAGATTAAGATATTAGGATAATATAATCACTCTTCCCTCTCCTTCTACAGGATATTCCTTGTTAGCAGGGCCGGATTTTCCACTAGGCATTGTAGGCATGTGCCTACAGGAGCCTTTCCTAGAGGGCAAGTCGATATGAGTTTTTTCTTTTCCATTTTTTTAACCCTTTCTCCGCCATGTACGGATGTCACATCACCTAACAGTGGGGGGTTTCACACACAATCCGGTGGCTGCAGCCACCAAAATGTGTGTAAAACTTACAGGCAGACCCCTGTCTGTCAGGTGGAAGCATTGGGGCTGCCATTCGATTTCTTCCACACACCCCCAGTACTGGTATCCTCCAGCCCCACCATATAATTCAAGCTCCGCTTGCCCATCTGTGCTCCTGGGACTGACATGGTGCTGGCAGATGGAGGGGAGGGAGGAGAGCAGACACAAATCTGCTCTCCTTCCCTTCTTGTTGGTTACCCGTAAAGCGATGTCACTTCCAGGTCACCTTTTACTTTCCTCAGCTAGCATAGCTCGGTAGAGATGCATTGCAATACATTCAGTGGAGCCCAGAGGAGGCATGCAGGGTCTTTCAGATCCTTCACGTCTCATTGAAGAGAACCTGTCACATAAAAATCATCACTTTTTGTCCCCTACGTGTTAAAAAAAACCTTTTTTTTGTGCAAATAAATAAAGTTACACCCAAGCACATAAAAATCCCCTCCCCCCAAAATTTTGAGGCCCTCCACCCCCACATATATGCACGTAAGAACGTAAATGCAAGCATTGGGGTCCCTACGCGTGAAAATGTCTATTGCGATACATATGTTACAAATCACTGTGCACACCAAAGTGAGCAATAATTCTAGCACAAGACTTCCTCCATAACACTAAACTGATGACCTATAGGGGGCTTTTGAAGCGTCGCCTATAGAAAATATAGGGTACTGAAGATGGTGGCCATTTCACAGGCGCACACAAATTTAATAAAGTAAAAGAGAAGCCGCGCTGATAAAGTCCCAAATGATGCTAGTGGATTCTTGATTGCAATGAAGGCCCCTTGACCCACCCCGCACTAAGGAAAGGGAGCCTTGACTGCTGGATGCTTGGCAACCAAGCCGGGCGTCAACCTAATCAGGGAGTCGGAGTGGCTCAGCTGGGATTGGCTACAATGCCATGAGGTGATGGGGTGGAGCCTGAACTCTAGAAAAGCTACGCAGAGGCACGTCCCACTACTTCCGTAGAATTTGACGTCACAAGAGTTGCCCACCCACCCTCCCGTTGTGTGTTTCGTCACAGCTTCCTTGGCAGTTTTACCTTGCCAGCAATTGATATTACTTTATAGGCTAAGCCCTCAAGTCGAATTACAGGGTCAGTTTAATGCCTGTCTCGCACTGATGGTGGAGACAGGCCTCTTAGACTAGACGGTTTGTTTATAGATGCTCACAGTATAACCATGACCGGCATGGTTATTGGTATTTTAAAAGTTGTTATACCGATATGTTCAATAAAGCTGTGGCCTTGCCCTACTTCCAACTTGTATTTTTGGGGGGCAAGGTTTGTTATGGTTTAAATAAGTGGAAGTTAAGTTAAGCCTAAGCTTCTCAGCAGTCATGATAGGTTAGATCTTATTCACAATGCCACCACAGTGATTCACATCAAAAAGTGTGCCGCCACCTTAAGAAATTCCTGCTTACCAGATAGCAAGCAAACAAGGCATGTGGCTATAGCCCAGCCAAGACCTTTACTTGCACAGAAGATCCTATGGACAATTAACAGGGTGGATGGCTGCAATGTCTCTCACACACTGACAACGCTGTAGAGTCCATGACCATCTCATCCTGAAAAGACCCAAAAAGAAAGACTGGCCATAGCATAATATTGTCTAACTTGTTTCATTTAAAAAAGTTATTGCACTTACAATGGTAGTTTAAAATGCGCATGGATTAAAACATAGCCGGCTGGCTTTTGAGGTGAATCACTGTGGTGGCATTGTGAATAAGATCCAACCTATCATTCCGATTATGGACACATATTATCTTAATATGCAATCAAGGATCCACTAGCATAATTTGGGAATTTATCAGCGCGGCTTCTCTTTTACTATATTTGTTTGTGTGTATCCCACATTAAGCTGCTGCTTTTTTATTTATTCGCACATTAGCGTGGATTTAGCCTAATAGCCCACAAATTTAAGGTTCGACATGTTGGGCATTTATTTACTCGGTGCAACCTTGGCTCTCAAACTTTGTATGTCGGAAATTCCGATGAAAAAAGTCCTATGGAGCCTACAAACGGTCGGAATTTCCGACAACAAGCTCAGATCGCACATTTTCCGTCGGAAAGTCCGATCGTGTGTACAGGGCATTAGACTGGTTGTATCCAAAAATACTACATATTTCATTATTTCAGTGTTGGCTAGGGTTGCCACTTTTTCTTCAAGCCAAACCCGAACACTTCAGAACTGCATAGTAATTGCTCTCTTTTTTTTTTTAATATACACTATAGGATTGTAACAGACCTGGGACACCTTTGGGCACTCCAAAGAGAATAGTAATGTGCCTCCTGACAGGCCCTGTTCCGAGCCACATTCCTGTCTGAATAATGTGTCTGCAATCCAGGTGGACTTAAACCTGGACACATGATTCAATACCCAGACAGGTGGCAACCCTAATGTTCACACAACCGAATAAATGTGTGTGTGTTTTATCCTGCCTGGAGCTCAGCTTTAAGGCAACTACATTAAGAGGTGCAATAAGAGAATTCTACGGTGACAACTACAAACATGGGCCTAGTGTGCCTTTAGAAAAATACGGACATTTTAGCAGTTCTATTTGCATTTTGCACAGTGTAAAATATGTAATGCATATTTGCAATATTCTTTGGTTCAATGCTGTAGGAAAGGGGCAAAGACTGATTTATAGGGAAATTTTAATTGGATGCCAGATGTTCAGATCATTATACCACATCCCTTCTGTACAATAGCAAATTCAAAGATCCAAAAAATAGTACTTTGAAGGTTCATGCACAGCAGAAAAAATGCCAAAACTGCTGGCAGAAAAAAGTAGGATATTGTACACGTGTTTAGGCACATTTCTGTACATTTGTGTTTATAAGATTTTCCCCCCAAAACATTAGAAAAATACTGTATATACTTAAAAACACTTGACACACCTAACGCCACATTTAGGCACTTCAAGCATTTTTTCTGCCCAAAAGCTCCTCTCAAGAACCCACTTGTGAAAGTTAAAGTATATTATATTTTCTTGTTTTAACCTTCTTTTTTTTTTTTTTTTTTTTTACATTTTTTCAGTTGCTTCCTGGTTTCTGGTGTAGGCCAAAATGATGTCATTCATCTAAGAATTACTCATAGGCATTTTTTTTTCTTTCATCTGGAGGAGAGGAGGAGGGGTTCTCCTAACTAAGCACACCCTTCTGCATGCATGCCTGAGTGAAGGGAACATAGATTCCAAGAAGTAAATGCTAAATAAATCATCTGTCCTTATTCAAGATGGCTGATGCTAGGGGGTGTATTTCAAAATTATTTCTCAACAAAATAAAGCATGTGGACATAGATGGATGGGTGAGTTTGCTTTGAGTATTGTGACGGTAAGCGAGGTGAGATACATGATAATAGGTACATTTCACCTCGCATTCGTTCCATTGTAAGGGACTGAACTGGAATCCGGCCTGGTTTTTCCAGCTTCTGTGGCAGGCTGGGTTCCGGTCCGGATGTTTGGGTCCACTGGAGTCCACATTAAGCTGGACTTTAAATATCCAGGAAGAGAGCACAGCAGGTTGCTCTGGTTTTGACACTCAGAAAGGAACCTGAGTGAGAGGAGCTCTGGGTGTTGGACTAAAAGGTTTGCTTTTCCGCATGTTTTTGTGGGTGATGGGGACCAGCCCCGCACTGTATAGAGAGGAGACTATTTATTTAGTTAGCGCCAGACGGCAAGGATTTAACTGTTTGTTTTTATTTTGCAAACCTCCTGCAAATAAACCTGGCATCCGCCAGATTTTGAAGAAAGTGCCCGTTTGCTGACTGTCATTCAGAAAAAGTGATCCCCACAAGCTAATTCCCCCACATTATTAAAATAAATTAGAGTGTTACTAAACCCACAACAGTAAAATCAGTCTATATATGCAGTAAAGCATGCTTGTTATACTTACTGTGGAACTTAAGGGGGTTAATCCTGCGCATTGTGTAAAAAGGCTGCTTGATCCTGTCTTCTCTAACCCTTCCCTTTTTTTACTGTTCCCAATCCATTTCCTGATAGTAAAGAGCCGTTGTATTTTTAGGGAGGGTGCATGTGATCAGCACAGGGCCAATCAGCACTGTCCAGACAGAAAGTCGGGGGTCATGCAGCCTCAAAGGACTGACAGAGGAGAATGAAAACTCCTTCTACAAGCTTTAACCAGTCGGCCAGGCATTGATAGAAGTCACAAGACTACTATATACTTTTGATGAGAAAAGGTATTTAGCAGTTTATAATTACTAAACTAATTGCATTTCCATGTTCTGTGTACTGTGGGAGACCAGATATAGTGAATACAGGGTCCTGGGTTTAGTAACACTTTAAATAGCATTTTCAGATTGTAATGCTCAGATACAGTTTAGTTCTGCTTTATTATCCAATCAAAGATTATTTTATTTAGTAATAAAATTATTTGTACAGTATTCATCCACACCTCTACCTAATCGCCCATCATGCATTTTCTTTTACTATCTATGTAAGGCAATTCAGCAATGTGTATTTATCACAGTCAACTTATGATGGGAAAGCTGTACATATTCTCAGCCATCAAACATTTTTCTTGTAGTCTGCTTAATCAGCAAAGCATTGCAACAAAGGACAATAATGTTTGGGCAAAGTGCAACACTCACAACCACAGATCAGAGTTCTACCTACTGTAAAATGAAAGCTAATTGGCTGCTTAGGGCTCTATAGGCAGGCTATTTACTACCCGAAAATCATAACCAACGCTCGAATATTGACCAACTCTGAAGCCTGTGCATTGGGACAGGGTAGGTATGTATGGTCCAGACTTTCTGCCTTTGTTTATAGGCTGCCCATATATCTTCCTTGATGTATTACATACATAGCAGTGCTTGCACGTGTTGATTGGCTGCCATTATCCACCACTATACTCTTCCTGAGCTGATGTGCCGCTTTGATCCTTCTCAGTGTTACAGATTAAAAAATCTCACTGTGTTATAATGAGCACCTTAGACTGCCAGAGCCATTTTTTATGTTCGTCTAAAAATACAGTAACAGCTTAAAATTAGGAACATTGCTTTTATTTATCCATCTATTGATTAAGGGTCTTCCCCTTACCCTAGGTGTTGTAACACTTATTTCTCATCATTAGTAGGTTTTTCAGCTTGTCTAACTCAAACGTAAAGTGGTTGTTAACCCACTATACAATGATCATGCCATCCCCTCTGTTATATAATGCTATGTGTCCCTGTCCCTGTGTTATATAAAAAAAATGCTGGTTATATCGTATATCAGAGCGTCTTCCGGAGCTCACGTTACTCCTCGGCTCTCTCCTCTCCCCAACTGACAGCTATAGTGGGCGGGGCCGAGCACTGCCGCTGATGTCAGCCGGGGAGGAGGGGGGGAGAGAGAGCCAAAGAGTCACATGAGCGCTGGGAAATGCTCTGATATACTGTATAATCTGCATTTTTTTATATAACACAGGCACAAGGACACATAGCGCTCCATAACAGAGGGGATGGCATAATCGTAATATAGATATGATTGCACAAGGAGGGGAGGATCATGGAGGGGATGGATCTGACAAGCAGGGAGGGGGAGAAGGACATAGGAGAGGACAGAGAAGGGCTGCGGATGACAGAGGCACGTAAACTGACCACAGTGTCAGGGCTCAGCAGCCATGATAAACCGTCAGTTTACAGAGGGGAGGGTAGAACCAGGCAGGATCAGCCAGGTATTTCAGGTGATACAGGGGGCCAAATGACACAGCACAAGCACTGCGCTGTATAACATGCTTTAAGGGAACAGGATCCAAATGCTTTAAACATTGTTTTTTTCATCTGACCTTGGGGACATCAGCTATAAAATAATCAGAACATGTGTGTAAAAAGTATAAAAAACAGGGAACAAATTATTATTTCCTTTTTTAATATACTCAAAACAGCAACCTGTTGTTCACAACCCTACTTTTGTTCCAAACACCCCCTTTTTATAATGCTCCTATAGATATTTTAAAATATGAGAACAATTTTTGCCAATATGTTGGTTGAAAGACAAAAGGATTATTCTGCTAGGCAAATATTATACATGCCTATTAATCTTTTAAACCAAAGTAGTTTATCCTGGCACTGGGATTTCAGTGAGGCATAATTTCAATGCAACACCTTCATACTGGTACGGTAGGACAAGATGGGTCCTTGGGGCTCACAGGAAAGGGGTTGAATGATGTTGGCAGAAGAGTAGCAGCATTGGAGAACAGAGAGTCCCCAAGGCTTCACCCCCATTGTCGGCTGACAATACAAGCCTGTTTGACTCATAGAACGTACGTCCTCTTGAGTTCAAACTTTCTGGTAAGCCTGCATCTACTCTGGTGGTGGCTCCATCACATTGGTGTTCCTACTTTCCATCTACCACATTGGCTTTATGTATGGTGGCCGATTATTTCAGTATGGACTGTTATTATTCACTGCACATTGTGGATCTTTGAGATTTCTGTGGACTTTATTACTTACTTTACACTTGTTTTGGATTTTTTCACATATCTTTTTATCACACATGCTATTTACATTTATGTGTATAAGTTCACTGTGGTTTGTTTATTGATTCAATTTGATTCATGTTCATGTTAGAGCTGTGTTAACTTAGTTTGGCACTTCAGCGCTACACTTATGCACCTTTTGAGAACAGAGAGATGACTCTGCAGGGTACAGTGCCAATAGCGTGAGTTTTAGTATACGTTTCCACTATTGCGACCCCAAAGTTGCGCGATTTAAAGTGTGACTTTGAGTGCAGCTTTGATCCAACTTTACACTCTCTGGATCAAAGTTGCATCAAAATTTGCATCAAAGTAGTGCAGAAACCTTTTCAATGTAATTGATTTTCAAAGTTGCCTAGATGGGAATGGGTGCCTTTGAAATCAATGGGCTGACTTGTCATGTGACTTTATGTGTCCAAAGTCGCATGACAAGTCGCACTCATGGAAACTGAGCTGTTTTTGGGAATTGGGCTTTCAAGTGTTAAAGGCTCACTTTATTGTTTAGGTCATGTGTTACATTTAAGGGTGGAAAGTGTTAATTAACCAGTTGCTGACCAGCAGCCGCAGTTATACTGTTATACTGTGGCAAGTTGGCACAGCTGCGCGAATCGACCTACTGGTACGTCGGTTTGTGCACTGGCTTTTGCAGGTGTTTGCATGCACCCATTGCACGTCGTGGGAGCTCGCCCGTGGGTCTGGCGGAATCTATGTCTGCTGGCCACCCATGATCGAGGAAAAGAGAGCCAGAACGGGGATCTGTCAATATAAACAACCAGATCCCCCGTTCTGACAGGGGAGGAGAGAGAGATCTGCTGTTCCTAGAGACCGGGAACAGCGATCTCTCTTCTCCCAGGCAGCCCACCCCCCCTACAGTTAGAAACACCCCCCAGGGAACACAGTTAACCCCTTGATCGGCCCCTAGTGTTAACCCCTTCCCTGCCAGTGTCATTTATACAGTTTATAGCACTGATCACTATATTGGTGTCACTGGTCACCAAAAAGTGTCACTTATGCCCTGTACACACGATTGCAGATTCCGATTTCTTCCGACGGATGTTTGCTCAAACTTGTCTTGTATACGCATGGTCACACAAAGTTGGTCAAAAATTCCGAACGTCAAGAACGCGGTGACGTACAACACGTACGACGAGCCGAGAAAAATAAAGTTCTATAGCCAGTGCTGCTCTTCTGCTTGATTCTGAGCATGCGTGGCACTTTGTGCGTCGGAATTATCTACACACAATTGGAATTTATGCGAACGGATTTTGTTGTCGGAAAATTTTAGAGCCAGCTCTCAAACTTTGTGTGTCAGAAATTCTGATGGAAAAAGTCCGATGGAGCCCACACACGGTCGGAATTTCCGACAACAAGCTCCGATCGCACATTTTTCATCAGAAAGTCCGACCATGTGTACAGGGCATTAGGGTCAGATCTATGTCAGGACTGCCGCAATGTCGCAGTCCCGCTAAAAATCGCAGATCGCCGCCATTACCAGTAAAAACAATTAAAAAAAAAAGTCCCTAAATCTTTCCCCTATTATGTAGATGCTATAACTTTTGTGCAAACCAATCAATATATGCTTATTGTGATTTTTTTACCAACAATATGTAGAAGAATACACATTGGCCTAAACTGATGAATACATTTGTTCTTTTGAAATATAACAAAAAGGTAGTTATGGTGCTGTTCTAGGGTGCAATATCTGCGTAACTTAAGAATACCTCAGTGCAATAGTCTGTGTGACCCTATATAATATTTCATGTGTAAACATAACTTTCAAATCAATTGATTGAAGACAAAAGATTGCATCAAAAAATAATAAATATAAGTGCCAAGTGCAAAGTGCTTCACTGGTAAAATCTAGTGCTAGTAATGCTCCTATAAAAATGTAAATTGTGCTTATGTACAATTCATGTAAAAATGAAATAAATAATCTGTGATCATATATTGTCCATTATTAATCCAAATATTCAAATAGAAAGTGACAAGTGCTCTTGAAATCCGTGCCTTCATGATCCTGATGGTGCCCCCTATAGGTATCGCACTCACCTGAACCACTCACTCTGCACAGGGTTATCTCACTTTCACAGTATCTGCCACTGTGCAGCAATCTCCAAGTCCGTGCTTGCGTTGTCAGCTATGCCTTTCTCCTTTAATTCTCACTCTGCATCACCCACCTAGATTTCAGGGAGGATCTATTGAAGATCTGCATACATCCTGCTGGACATTCTCAGTACCCCAATGAGGAATGATCAGTACTCACTGAGCAGAGATCAGCCATATGCTGCCTGATAAAAGTCGAATGGTGTAAGTCCAAACTAAGCAGCGTCAGTCCCAGCCTGTGTTCCTGCTATCCTCCACACTACTTCAGAAGTAAATTAGACAAAATAGCAGGAATGGAAAACCTTATGCATCAGGCCAAGGATAATCCGACGAAATACAGGGAAACTTGGGCATGTTGGCTGCACTATAGAGACTACACAAATGCTACAGTCCTGACCAAAAACTACCACCACACCAAACTTGTGATGAACGCTTCAATAATTTTTCAAACCCATCACTGCTGATTACAGCCTATGCCTGGCTTATACCCCCCCTCCCCTGGCCTACCCCCCCTTCGATACACAATAGACCTTAGGTCCACATTAACCTCCATCCTTTGATACTCCGTTCTATACCATACTTTCACATAGACCTAAAAGACCTCCAGGACACTTGGAGGACCCTTACTTAGATATCGTACCATTGAGAAGGGGCGCACCTCGACTTCAAAACAAACCGACTATATTTAACACTCAATACAAACTTACTGCCCCCTCCCACTGACAGTTTTGATCCCATTAGGGGTGAGTGGGTTCTGTGGTGGCGTACCTTGGTTTAAATCCTAATAGTACATGGAGCCCCGCTCATATACTGAACCCAACCCCCCCATCACAGGGTCTTTGGAGACCACCACACTACCTCTGCCACCATCGTTACTGTCTTCTGCTGATAGACGCAGAAACGTTCCATTGTTGAGGTTTCACAATAAAAGCTCTAGTTATTGAAATTTACACTGCAATTATATACCACTGTTACGGTTTTACTGTTTGATATATATTGTAAATTACAGCTTACCTTCTGTAACTTCTTTCTTCTTGTAATCTCTGTAATCTTAGAGAAGAAAGTATCAATTATTCTGCGCTGCCCAAAAGAGTGAAATAAGCAGCTAACACGGCCAATAGGATGTAAGCATATAACAATAAAACAAAAGTATGTATAGCGCTAAAAAACATAAGAGTTCAAAAAAGTTCAATATAAGGACAATAAAGTCCAACTGGTAATGAAACACCAACTGAGAAAAAAACAAGAAAAAGTCCTCAATATTTCAAAGACTCGTAAAGATTAACAGTCCATAAATGTAGTGACTTAGTGTGAAAAACAGTTTAGATGCGTGACATCCAAAGTGAAGATAGGAGAGGCACACCACCACCGAATTTGAGAAGGCTTACCAGATCTCGTGGACCCAAGAGGGCATACGCCCAAATGGGTCAAATCAGGCTTGGGTGGTCCGTAAAACAAGTATCAAAATTTATTAAAATAAGATAAGAAATACACTCACATGTAGGTCTTGTAAAATCAGCGCTGTAAAAGTATGCGGGGTCCTACCCGACGCATTTCGTCCTCTTAAACATCGTTTTGGGGGTCCCCCCACTGCAGCCAGCAAGATATATATATATATATATATATATATATATATATATATATATATATATAGAGAGAGTGTTCTTGTTAATGAGAGGCCACTCCACATTGTGTAAAAAAGCCACTTCCGGTATTCGGGCAAGATGGCTGCTCCGCGTGCGTTCCACGCCTCGCCCTGAAGTCAATAGCCCGCCGGAAGTGAAACCATTGGGGTTAATAGTGTATTCAATGAAATCACCTAAAAGTGTCCTGTATAAGCTTGTGTCAAACCATAATTTCTGTGGGGTCAAAATGTATATATACTCTGAGTGTTCCAGTGCACTTTGGTAAATAAAATGAAAAAAAATCTTCTTGAGGCCGTCCGTGCTGTAAGCACGTCATACTCAGACCCACGATAGTGTGCGCGCGCACCATGTGCACCAGTTAGGTCGTACATATGACCAAGTCAAATCCCCATTGATGTGCGTGCGCACCATGCGCATCAACTGGGTAAAAGCAACAGGGGTGGTACCTCATGCGGAGGGAGGTCCCGCCTATATGCTGGGGTAACCACGCCTGGGAGTAGGCGTTGCGTACATGGAACGTGACGTGCCGCAAATAAAGGACAACATAGTGACGTATGTGTTGTGCGGTGGCCCCAAACGAACAATGCGATGGGGCCAGCGCTACGTGTACATTACAACTGTGCAATGTGGTAAACATATAAAGCAAAATAATTTTGAAATAAATTTTGTGTGTGTCTATATTGAATGTAACAAACGATGCATACTTAATATATAACCGTTGTCAATATTCTAATATGGGAACAAACTATGTGCAAACACATAGGTGTGGACGTATTACTATCAAAGGGCCAATATGGTTTGTCAAAAAGTGATATTGTGAAAAAATGTCAAAATGAGAAAATAAGGATAAAATGAAAATATATAAAAAATATATGGGCAATGTCAGTGACTAACCTACAAAATTGTGTGAATGTATATGTGTGGAGTGGACTCCCATAACCAGCTACATTATTTTCCACTAGCTCTCTCTTATTTGATTTCCTATTCATACAACTTCTTCGTTTTGACTCTAAAACAGCTTACCCATATGTTAAAGTGTGTCTCTTTAGTTCTGCACGCAATATCCATGTGCGTTTTTTAGATTATATATGTGTGAATTTGACCTGTGTGTTGTTATGGGAGTCCACTCCACACATATACATTCACACAATTTTGTGGGTTAGTCACTGACATTGCCCATATATTTTTTATATATTTTCATTATATCCTTATTTTCTAATTTTGACATTTTTTCACAATATCACTTTTTGACAAACCACATTGGCCCTTTGATAGTAATACGTCCACACCTATGTGTTTGCACATAGTTTGTTCCCATATTAAAATATTGACAACGGTTATACATTAAGTATTCATCATTTGTTACATTCAATATAGACACACACAAAATGTATTTCAAAATTATTTTGCTTTATATGTTTACCACATTGCACAGTTGTAATGTACACGTAGTGCTGGCCCCATCGCATTGTTCGTTTGGGGCCACCGCACAACACATACGTCACTATGTTGTCCTTTATTTGCGGCACGTCACGTTCCATGTACGCAACGCCTACTCCCAGGCGTGGTTACCCCAACATATAGGCGGGACCTCCCTCCGCATGAGGTACCACCCCTGTTGCTTTCACCCAGTTGATGCGCATGTGCACGCACATCAATGGGGATTCGTCTTGGTCATACGTACGACCTAACTGGTATGCATGGTGCGCGCGCACACTATCGTGGGTCTGAGTATGACGTGCTTACAGCACGGACGGCCTCAAGAAGATTTTTTTTCATTTTATTTACCAAAGTGCACTGGAACACTCAGAGTATATATAAATTTTGACCCTACAGAAATTATGGTTTGACACAAGCTTATACAGGACTTTTAGGTGATTTAATTGAATACACTATTAACCCCAATGGTTTCACTTCCGGCGGGCTATTGACTTCAGGGCGAGGCGTGGAACGCAGGCGGAACGGCTATCTTGCCCGGATACCGAAAGTGACTTTTTTACACAATGTGGAGTGGCCTCTCATTAACAAGACCACTCTCTCTATATATATCTTGCTGGCTGCAGTGGGGGGGACCCCCCAGACGATGTCTAAGAGGACGAAACGCGTCGGGTAGGACCCCACTGCCGCCATACTTTTACAGCGCTGATTTTACAAGACCTACATGTGAGTGTATTTCTTATCTTATTTTAATAAATTTTGATACTTGTTTTACGGAATTACGCTATGTGGCCTTTTTCCTCCTTGCCTTATATCATCACCATCTACTCCTCAATATCACCCTGAGGGACACACCAGTCCACGGCTTACTTCTAGAGGTCCATCCTTACCATCTCTCTGGAACTTCTACCATCACCCACCACCCAAGCCTGATTTGACCTATTTGGGCGTATGCCCTCTTGGGTCCACGGGATCTGGTAAGCCTTCTCAAATTCGGTGGTGGTGTGCCTCTCCTATCTTCATTTTGGATGTCATGCATCTAAACAGTTTTTCACATGAAGTCACTACATTTATGGACTGTTAATCTTTACGAGTCTTTGAAATATTGAGGACTTTTTCTTGTTTTTTTCTCAGTTGGTGTTTCATTACCAGTTGGACTTTATTGTCCTTATATTGAACTTTTTTGAACTCTTATGTTTTTTAGCGCTACACATACTTTTGTTTTAATCTCTGTAATCTTGAAAACTTTAATAAAATTTCATTAAAAAAAAATATTATATTTACTAAAATAATTGCATTTCCATGCTCTGTGTACTGTGGGAGACCAGATATAGTGAATTCAGGGTCCTAGGTTTAGTAACACTTTAGGGAGAAGGACAGAGGGCAGCTTGTGCAATGTTTCATAGAAGACTTTAATAGCAATCTACCCATTCAGAAGCAATATAAAAGGAATACCTCCATCTGTGGATTAATACGTCCACTTCTGTCCATTCTTAGATGCATGCTAAAGGGTAAAAGGATGGGTTTTATGCATTTTCTCTGAAACCATAAACATCCATTGTGAGAGTCATAGGGGTGGGCTATTTGATGGCTCCCTTTGCTGAGGGTGCTCAGCACTGGTGCCAACTGTCTTAACGTCATTATATACATTTGCATATTGGAACACATAGCAGGTTATTGGAGAGATAGAGTTCAAATGCAATCCAAATTTCAAGGTGCTCAACTCAACAATGTGGACACCTCGGTCTCCTCACAGAAAAAAGCATCTCTGTATTCAGCCTGAGAGAATACAACTCTCTCCTCATATACCTGGCTAGCATTGGGAATTGTATTCCAATGGTCCATAGACTAAAATACTAAAGTTTATTTCCCAAACTTCATCTCCCATGATTCAATGTTGCCAACCATTAAGTCTCTTGAGCTCTCTCTGTCAGTTTCTCATGGTGGAATGAGGCGAAGAAAATTGGTAGTACAGAGAGCACTGGGGCACAGTGTCCTAAATCACTCTCTGTCTCTAGCCAAGTACCTGACTACATAAACATTTTGACATTGCTGGTTGCAAGAAAATGACACTATTTTTACTGTATAAAGAGGTTGACATTAAAATAGAATGAATTCCATGATAAAATTATGTTTTTATAGAATGTAGGTATTTTTTTACTGTTTCCAGTAAAGGAGAAAAAGTGCATTGATACTGAGACTTGAGTGCATACCCTAATGCCCAGGTAAAGAAAGTACTTCAGTCATGCTAGAAAACCTAAGTTCTCCTCAGGCTCCATAGTTTTAGGTCAGTTCTGGATAAACAACATCAACAATTATTACAGGACTTTGAATATACTAAAGTTGACTTTTCTCCAATTTTAAAATACCCTTTTCTCATCTACAGTCCAATTATATTATGTAACACATTTATTTTTTTATTTAACACTGCTGTTTAACTCAGCTTGGTGCCAGGAAATAAATTTAGTGTTGTAAGGAAATGTATATTCCCAAGGTAAAAGAACTGTAAATGAAATACGCTAATAAGACTTACCTTGTATGCCGTCCAGAAAACCAGGTTATTATCTTTTTTTGTGTGAAGAATTGAGAAGATTGACATTTGTTATCGCCTTAGCAGACATAGTTCTTTGTGTCCCATATCAATTTACAGAATTATAGTTACTCAGAATGTTTGGCTTCTGGGTCAGGCATTTAAAGTTCTAATGAGTGCTTATTGGCCTCCACAATCTGTTATGTGATTAAATGTTTTGTAATTACAATTTACCACCTGGTTCTCTGCTCTTTAGCTGATGGCACACACCCTCTCAAGCCCTGTATTCAGGTACACATTACCAATGATGCGACTGGTAGATGATACCATAAACTTCCTGAGGCAGAACAACCTGACTGTACTTTAAAGCAGTATTAACCACTTCAGCTCCGGAAGGTTTAACCCCCTTCATGACCAGGCCATTTTTTATGATACGGCACTGCATTACTTTAACTGACAATTGCATGGTCGTGCGACTCTATACCCAAATAACATTTATGTATTTTTTCCCACAAATAGAGCTTTCTTTTGGTGGTATTTGATCACCACTGCGATTTTTATTTTTTGCGCTGTAAACAAAAAAAGACAGACAATTTTGAAAAAAAAAAAACAATATTTTTTACTTTCTGCTATAAAACATATCCAATAAAAAAATTAAAAAATAATTTCTTTATACATTTAGGCCAATATGCATTCTGCTACATATTTTTGGTAAAAAAAAAAAAAAAAATCATAATAAGCATATATTCCTGTATATGATTCCTCCTGTATTGAATTGTATTGTACTTGTACTGTCTGCCCTAATGTTGTAAAGCGCTGCGTAAACTGTCGGCGCTATATAAATCCTGAATAATAATAAAAATAATAATAATATATTGATTTGTTTGCGCAAATGTTATAGTGTCTACAAACTATGGGATAGATTTGTGGAATTTTTATTTTGTTTATGTTTACTAGTAATGGCGGCGATCAGCGACTTATCACTGGACTACGATATTGTAGTGGACAAATTGAACACTTTTTGGGGACCAGTGACACTAATACAGTGATCAGTGCTAAAAATATGCACTGTCACTGTATTAATGACACTGGCAGGGAAGGGGTTAACATAAGGGGCAATAAAGGGGCTAACTGTGTGCCTAACCTGTGCTTGTGTACACTGTGTGAGGTGCTTGCACCATGGAAAAACAGAGATTCGTGTTCCTGCTTTGCAGGAACACAGGATCAAAACCTTCCATTCGCACAGAACAGCGATCTGACTTGAATGCAGACACAGAATGCCATTCTGCCTGTGTCCCGAATGATTGGTGGGTCCCAGAGGACATTGCTTCGGCTGCACTCGTTGATTGGCTCCTGCTGTGTCCAATCACAGTGGGAGTAGGCCGGTGGGTGTGCACGGGCCACAGACTCAGAAGTGTAGGATCAGGTACAGGTACCTGATCCTGCCCATCTACAGTATACGATCATCAAATGGTTAAAACAAACATTTATTATATTGCTTACCAATTCTTAAATGCAGGGCCATCTTTAAGGCAGGGCAAAAGGGGCAGCTTCCCTGGGCCCTGTCATTGTTGTGGTGCCCAAAGCATCTGCCTCATACTTGCCAGCTATCCTGGTTTAAATCCCCTTGTCCCTTGAAGTTTTAGTCCTGTGCTGTGTCCCGATATCTCAGTGTGAAGTGCAGCTACTAATGCTGCCCAGCTCTGCCCTATTGTCTATGGATGACTCACCTGCAGACCCTGTGTTTACATGTAAATACCCGTCATCCATATGTAAATAGGGGCGACCAGCGGCATTCATATGTAAATAAAGGTGGCATTCATATGTATAATAAAGCCCCCCTGAGGTCATATCCACCATCACCTATACTGAATGCTGCCCACTGGGGAGGTAAAGAAGCATGCTTGAAAGTCCTGCCTGCAACCATTAAGCCTAACATCAGCCTGTTCTGTTCTGCAAAGGTAAGCAAATTAGGGGGGGGGGTAGTGTGGGGTGGGCAGAGGTAGGCAGAGAAGGAATTACAGTTTGGGGTGCACAGGTGAGCAAGGAGGGGATGTATAGCGGTAAGGAAGGTGGGTGAGCAGAGGAGGCAGTTTGGGGTGCAGAGGTTAGCAGAGGTTTTAGGATGCAATGGTGTACTGACAGAGCGGATAAAGATATAGGTAGTGTGCAGGGCAGCCCAGTTATTTCAATGGGCTGCTCTTTGCACTAGAAATGCAGAAGAAAGTCCCTAATTTTTTTTTCAAAATCACACGGTTGCACAGCACATGTCAGCAGATGTGTGAGGGTGTCATTAACAATTACTGGCACTGCTGTGTATCTGCTAAAGGGCAGCACGTTTCTGTGGTGTCAGGAATGCGATTTTGCATGCGTTCCCGACACACAAATGTGAACGCAGGCTAAATGTCTCAGTTACATTGGTGGTCAGTGTAAATCTTCTCATTACATTGGGGCTTTGTGTAGAATCCTTTCATTCACACTAGTGGCCAGTGTGAATGTACTCCTTACATTAGTGGTCAGTGTAAATCCCTCCTTACATTGGTGGTTACTGTGTTTGCTTCTATTACATTAGTGGTCAGTGTAAACCCCTATTACATAAGTGGTCAGTGTAAACCCTGATTACATTGGGGCCAGTGTTGAAACACCTCTTTATATTGGTAGTCGGTAAAAAAATCAGCATTCCCATTGATCACACCCTCCCCCAAGCACTGCCACTGATCCCAGGAGTTCTAGGATCCCTGGGAGTTTTCTGTCTATTGATGGGTCCACTCACCTCCCCAGTACATGGTGTGCAGGCATTGAGGAGATGATGTGCTGTAACCTCTAGCAACCAATCAGTGAGCAGTATTACTGTACAGTAATCTCTAGCAACCAATCAACAAGCAGAATTTATGTGTTGTAACCTCTAGCAACTACTAAGTGAGCCGTAATGTGTGCTGTAATCTCTAGCAACCAATCTCAATCACTGCCTGATCTGATTCAGTAAACTGAATTTGAGTCTAGCTGCTATTTATTGTATGTCTCAGAGTAGGTGGAGAGCGAAATTGCATGGGGGGGCCCCAAGAATTTTTTTTGCCCAGGGTCCAATCACTATTAAAGACGGCCTTGCTTAAATATGATGGCCACGTTAGTTTTCTTTTTTAGACTTTCTTTCTTCTATTTTCATCTGCTGATCCAGCCAGCAAGTTTGTACACAAGCTCAAGTTCTCCAGCAGAATTTATCAGTTTTCATGGATGAGACAAACAATTTAACACTGGCAGGGGTGATTCAAATTATCAGTGTTTATTCATTCATGCAAAACCTTTATCCCGAAAGGGGAAAAAAAAACTGTTTGCTGTAACTGATTATAAAATGTGAGCTGGAGTTTGGCTTCAATTTGTTGATGTATTTAAATCTGCTAATATATTTAACGCTCCTCTCCCCTAAGGCTGACAATGCTGCTGTGTGCTGTGCTTCCTGTGCTCATTCATGCAGAGTTGTGTCCCACTAATACAAGAGTTGTGTTGCTGACCAGAACACCAGGTGAAAACAGAGGAAAAAAGTCAAAGAAATCTGATGCAGCCACCACATTTATTGATCGTTAAGGTGCAATATAATACATTTTATGTTTTGGCTTACCACTTTAATAATGCTTTAAACTGCTGATTTTAGGACTCCTAATATGCATGCATATAACTCAGTGGCCAGAATTTAGAAGCACCAGCTGGCAAGGGATACACCTCTTCCTCTATTCTAGCAGCTGTAAAGTGAACCTGTATTAAGGAAAAAGTTTCTGACACTGCATTATAGACACCTTTATTACACTTTCCCATAACACCTTTCTGCTACTGACCCCTACCCCCTCGACATGGAGTCCCCTGCATCCCTTTTCACTTAAGTGAATAATAGGAGGGGGTACAAGTAGGAGCATGTGTATTAGAGAGCATGGGCACTAGGGAGATGAAACCAGGAAGTAGGGATGAGCTTCGTGTTCGAGTCGAACCCATGTTCGACTCGAACATCGGCTGTTCGCCCGTTCGCCGAATTGCGAACGATATGGGCCGTTCGCGCTAAATTCGTGTGGCGCGTCACGGCCCATAATTCACTGCGGCATCGCAGTGCATTGCTGGCTGTGATTGGCCAAGCATGCGGGTCATAGTGCATGCTTGGCCAATCACAGCGCCGTCAGTAGAGAGATCTGTAATTGGCCAAAGCCAGGGTGGCTTTGGCCAATTATGGCTCAGGGGATTTAGTACACACCCCACACTATATAAGGCCGCCTGCACGGCGGCCCTGTGTAGTGTGTGTTCCGGTGTGCTGAGAGATAGAGAGAGAGAGAGACAGTGTCATTTGATTTGAGTTAGATAGATTAGGCAGAACAGTCAGTCAGTTAGCTGCACTTACAGTGTATTGTGTATATATATGCATCCCAGGTGTTGCATATATATATATACACTGTATTCAGTTTAGCTAGATCCGTTCCTGTTATCTTCTATCTAGACTATTTACATTTAGTGCAGTGCGTCCTGCTCACAGTGTTCAGCTAGATCCATTCCTGCTATTTACATTTAGTGCAGTGCGTCCTGCTCACAGTGTTCAGCTAGATCCGTTCCTGTTATCTTCTAGACTATTTACATTTAGTGCAGTGCGTCCTGCTCACAGTGTTCAGCTAGATCCGTTCCTGCAATTTACATTTAGTGCAGTGCGTCCTGCTCACAGTGTTCAGCTAGATCCGTTCCTGCTATTTACATTTAGTGCAGGGGGGTGTTCGGCTCATCCCTACCAGGAAGTATTGCTGTGCTAAGCATATATATGGAAGGTGTGTGGGTCGGGTGCAAAGCAAGCAAAGTTATCTTGAATTCCATAGTATTTTTCAAACCACATGTATGAGTTCCATTTCAGGCCTACATAATGCTTTATTATAATAATATAATTTTTTATTCATAAAGTACCAACCAATGTAGCTCAAAACCAATGTCTACAGAATGAGTTTCAACTACACACTGCCCTTGGCTCTCAAAGTTAAAAAAAGAGAGCATTGATTTAACTAAAATCTTCTGAAGAGTGTTAGCTGAAGTAAATTACAAGAAAGCTTTCATAAATGGTTGTGAGCCCACCTGCTGCTGAGCATTAAGTAATTTATACGAAACGTGGACTGGGTGCTTTTGTATATTTGGTAGCTTAGTTACGGTATAGCTATGTTCCACAAATAGTGTCTTTTTGTACACATCAGCGATTGGGGTGAAGTAACTGTATGAAAGTTGAAAGTTCTTCAGAAAACTCTATGAACTTTAATAATGTGTTAATAGAGATATTTTTTTCAAGGCCAATTAGCGTTTTATGCTCTTTTTTTTTTTAATTTGCAAATTAAGCTAAAATAAAAGAAGCACAGCTCATTAGACACAAGCACATCATTCTATAGGGTATTTATTAGAAAGATTGCCAGCTATCCATGACGTTAGACTGATAATTAAGATCTGTAAGTGTTGATACTGTCACGCTCAGTTGGAGTCATGTACCCATCACACAGAATTTATAATACCTACTCAGAATTCACTGCAGGGGTTCTGCTTTCTACAAGGGGGTACAGGGGGAAAATCTATGAGAAAAAAACTTAAAAGGATTATGGAACTCATGAACAAAATTATTGGATGTGGGTTTGTTCCCTTTGATTCAACCAAGGTTGCTGAAACTGCTATACCATGGTTTGCAGAGAATTTATAAAGTTAGTAAAGTAGGTAAAAATTTGCAAACGTCTGTATTTCACAGGCAAATTAAAAGCAAAAGCAATCTGAGAAAGTTAAGGAAGAGTGAAAAAGATGCAGGGTGATACAAGTAAAGCTAGCCATACATGGGTAGAGTTTTGTTCCAAAAAATTATATTTTGGAGCATTTGATCAATTTTCTATTTGTTAAGTCAAGTCGATGATTGTTTTCAACTGTAATGAAAAGAAACAAATTAGCAGAATGGATTAATTTACCCAAAGTAATTAAATTCTAACAGTAAACTTGTTTTTTGTTAAAAAAAAAAAACGTCCATTCATTTCAAAAACTGAATGTTAAAAGCAAACATTTTTTTTTAAATTACTTTTAAATTACATTCTTCAAGTCAAGTATATCATAAAAATATTAGATAGTTGCTCAGAAAGCTAAAATCAACATTGAATTCATTATTTTGGAAGACCTTTCAGGAAAAAAAATCCATTGTTTCTAGATGTTTCTAAATGTTCTTACGCTTAGATATTCCCACAGCCGATGCCAACCGCTTACGCTGTAATGCATAATAATACTCCTATTTATCTCCTTTTTGTGGATGGTTTAGGTTGACAGTAAAGTGAGGTGAGAATTTGAAGATTAAAGCGGAGTTCCACCCAAAAATGGAACTTCCGCTTTTCGGAACCCTCCCCCCTCCGGTGTCACATTTCAGGGGGGAGGGGGGGAGCAGATACCGGTATACAGGTATTTTGCTCCCACTTCCGGGCACAGATACCTGCGCCACTCGCAGGTATCTACACCACTCCCCCCCCCCCCCGCTGTCTTCTGGGAGACACGCGGGTCCCAAGAGACAGCAGGGACCAGTGGGAACGCGCAGCGTGAGTCGCGCATGCGCAGTAGGGAAGCAGGAAGTGAAGCCACAAGGCTTCACTTCCTGATTCCCTTACCGAAGTAGCAGCACCCGAGAGCCGAGGGACAGGTCAGCTTCGGGTGCCGACATTGCGGGCGCCCTGGACAGGTAAGTGTCCATATTTTAATAGTCAGCTGTTGCAGTATTTGTAGCTGCTGACTTCTCTGCTTTAAGCAAATCAGAAATTACCACACTCGTACTGCAATGTAATACAGTAAAATTTCAGTTACAAAATCTGACTTTGGCCTATTTTGCATATGAATTGTATTCCTACCAAATCAATTCAGCATGCCTATTCTTCCTCTCATGTGACCCTTGTGCCTTGGTTTATGTTTATTATTCAAGGGTTATAAAAGAGGTACAAAATACCTATCCTAAAGAAATAATTTCTCCAATCTCTTCCAGTGCCAGTCACAACTCTGCATTAGTTAATGTGGCCATCATAGGAGGGAGATTATCATCTTCTTCAGGACAGGTAATTGTTTTTATGTGTGTATCTGTTATCTATATACTTGTTGTGGCAGGAAGGGCAATTACATTTTTTAATTGATTATTTGTACCCTTTAAAAGAAACCTGTCATAGTAGAAACACAATGGCTGACATTGATGACATCTGAAAATGCTAGTTAACTGAATGTTTTTCAAGTCAAGTTTCAAGTCAGTGACTCAGAAAGTATTAAAGCAAGAGGGTCAGAATAAAAGCTGGGAAATTGGCCTTTAAGAAGGAGGTCAGCCAAAGCATTCCTACAGTTCTCTCATGAGAGATAAGATCTCCAACACAAATCTAGTATTCAGTAGCTTGACGGCATATCCAGAATACACAGAACTACAGGTGAAGAGGGGTTGATATGGGTACCTTCAAATTTAGCACTCTGGTGACACTTGTACATACCTCACCAAACAGTTCCAGGTTCCATGGAGCTGTCCCGGGAATTTGAACAAAATCCTGGGTCCCCTGAACCCACTCAATGTTCTGGCGCTTGGTGCTGGAACACCGGTATATCTTGAAAAACACATGACACAGAGACGCAGAGGAAGTCTGTGACAGAAAACTTCCTGTATGGGAGCAGCGCTGATCTAAATGGGGAGGGGTTGCCACTGATCTGAGGTCTGGTATGTGTTCGCACCAAACAAAATGTGGGGGTTTTGCAATGTGCCAGACCCCTCCATTTCAAAGTCAAGGTTCCCAGGAGACTTTGTTCATTATGCGATGCAAAAGATATGGAGAAGAGTTAGGGAAAGTTCATAGAAGACAGAGAAAGTTAGGTAATAATGCTGGTGCTTAGTGTTCATTGCTAAAAGAAAATAAATAAATCAAAAGTCACAACTTGTGCTACTAGGTATACTGGTAAAAGAATCTTTTTCACATTATGCATATTGAATGTCCTAAGGAAAGTACCAGTCCTAGAGACACTTTTTGACAGGACAGAGAAAACCTGCAGTCTGTATAGAACAAAAAAAAGGGTAAAGGGTGCAGAGAACTAAGTACAGGCCTTTTCTGGAACTTTTTGCTAAATGTTTTAAATAGTATTTTTTGCTAGAAAATTACTTAGAACCCCCAAACGTGGTATATACAGTGGGGAAGGAAAGTATTCAGACCTCCTTAAAGTTTTTACTCTTTGTTATATTGCAGCCATTTGCTAAAATCATTTAAGTTCATCTTTTTCCTCATTAATGTACACACAGCACCCCATATTGACAGAAAAACACAGAATTGTTGACATTTTTGAAGATTTATTAAAAAAGAAAAACTGAAATATCACATGGCCCTAAGTATTCAGACCCTTTGCTGTGACACTCATATATTTAACCCAGGTGCTGTCCATTTCTTCTGATCATCTTTGAGATGGTTCTACACCTTCATTTGAGTCCAGCTGTGTTTGATAATACTGATTGGACTTGATTAGGAAAGCCACACACCTGTCTATATAATACCTTACAGCTCACAGTGCATGTCAGAGCAAATGAGAATCATGAAGTCAAAGGAAATGCCTGAAGAGCTCAGAGACAGAATTGTGGCAAGGCACAAATCTGGCCAAGGTTACAAAAAAATTTCTGCTGCACTTAAGCTTCCTAAGAGCACAGTGGCCTCCATAATCCTTAAATGGATTTTTGGCCGTAATTATAAGCGGTATGTGTGGAGAAAACCAGGCACTGCTCATCACCTGTCCAATACTGTCCCAACAGTGAAGCATGGTGGTGGCAGCATCATGCTGTGGGGGTGTTTTTCAACTGCAGGGACAGGACGACTGGTTGCAATCGAGGGAAAGATGAATGCGGCCAAGTACAGGGATATCCTGGACGAAAACCTTCTCCAGAGTGCTCAGGACCTTAGACTGGGCCGAAGGTTTACCTTCCAACAAGACAATGACCCTAAGCACGCAACTGAAATAATGAAGGAGTGGCTTCACAACAACTGCATGACTGTTCTTGAATGGCCCAGCCAGAGCCCTGACTTAAACCCAATTGAGCATCTCTGGAGAGACCTAAAAATGGCTGTCCACCAACGTTTACCATCCAACCTGACAGAACTGGAGAGGATCTGCAAGGAGGAATGGCAGAGGATCCCCAAATCCAGGTGTGAAAAACTTGTTGTATCTTTCCCAAAAAGACTCATGGCTGTATTAGATCAAAAGGGTGCTCCTACTAAATACTGAGCAAAGGGTCTAAATACTTAGGACCATGTGATATTTCAGTTTTTCTTTTTTAATAAATCTGCAAAAATGACAATAATTCTGTGTTTTTCTGTCAATATGGGGTGCTGTGTGTACAAAAAATGAACTTAAATGATTTTAGCAAATGGCTGCAATATAACAGAGTGCAAAAATTAAGGGGGTCTGAATACTTTCCGTCCCCACTGTATATATTTGTTTTAGCAGAGAAAATAAAATGGCGATTGTTACAATATTTTATGTCACAGCGTATTTGTGCAGTGGTCTTTAAAACACAGTTTTTTGGGGAAAAAATACACTTTTTTAAATTACAAAAACCCCAAAATAGTAAAGTTAGACCAATTTGTTTGTATAATGTGAAAGATGATGTTACGCCGAGTAAATAGATACAGAACATGTCATGCTTTAAAATTGTGCACGCTCGTGGAATGGCGACAAACTACGGTACCTGAAAATTTTTACAGTTTACCTGTTTAGAGTTACAGAGGAGATCTAGTGCTGGAATTATTATTGCTCTCACTCTAACAATCGCGGCGATACCTCATATCAGTGCTGTTTCTTGGCCTAGGCCAACAAGGCCCAGGGCTACGATAAAAGCACCCCCTCTCCCGAGTCCTGGCCAAACCATCCCCTAAACCATCCCCAGCTACAGCCCCCAGCTGGCGGAGGGTGGCTTACTGTAGCCTGTAGCGGCAGCATTTTGTGGTGGTGACTTGGCCGGTGAGGGAGAGCGGTAACTTGGCTGGGGAGGGATGGTGGGGACTGACGCCCCATAAGTGGCAGGTGACCAGCCGCACTATAAGCTCCACCTACCCTCCTCCGTGACATCTAGGCTCAGCGTAGGTGTGCTCACCGCTGTCTACTATTACTAGTAAACACAGAAGCCTCAGTTCTGTGGTTACAAGTGACAGCCTGGAGCGCATCTCTCCCTCTGGCTTCCACAGAATCTCCCAGCTGCTGCACCGAAACAATGGAGAGACAGTTGCCCGGCGATGTGTGTTCATGGGTAGGAGGTGGGGCATTACATGCTGAGTTAGAGGTGTCTGGATGGCGACCCCCGGTGATCCTGCGCCTGCCACTGGCAAGTGGAAAGAGGTGCAGCCACAAGTGCTGTACACTGCGTGGGTAAAGTCATGATCCCTCTCTTTGATACCACGAATCCTAGGGTCCTTTCGTAGGCTTTGCAGAATCAGGGAGGCCATGCAGCACGTAAGTTTGCAGAGGCATTCAATTCTGAGTTCTCTGGGTTACTAAGGATCACATGATCCGTAACTACCTCCTCCCAACCACGTACAGCTCCTTGGGTTTCTGGGGGCCGAAAACCATCCCTTGAAGACTATGGCAGGAATAAATGTGGACAAGGAGGCAGGTTTATCCACTCTGGCAACTGTAGGGGACTGCACACTGATCTCTGCTTGCGTGGCAGAGGATGGGGAGGATGAGGAAGGTTTAGTAAGCCAGTCCACCACCTCCTCTGTATGCTGTGGCTGGATAGCATGGGCAAACTCACTAAACAAAGGAAATGATGCCCTACCTGAGGACTGACCACCACGTCCACCTTTGCCCATGGACACATTTGTTGCTGGCCCCCTTACAGTGCTAAGGGAACGTCTGCCTCTCCTTGTTGCCCTCCCAGACATTATTGGGAAGAGGGGGCGGTGCTTATTAGCAAATGTAAAGAAGAAGTTGAAATCTGTACGTAGATGCACTTTAATCAATGTAAAGAGGTGTTTGGTATACTTTCATTTGAGTACACAAGACACACTCCATAGATACACTATAATATACTGCGCCAAACGTAGTGACGCACAGAACTATATGGCGTTAAACTGGCATTAATGCAAACAAAAGTAAATGCCATTAAACTGGCAGTAACGCACACAAAACTATATGGCGTTAAACTGGCAGTAACGCACACAGAACTATATGGCGTTAAACTGGCAGTAATGCACACAGAGGTAAATGGCGTTAAACTGGCAGTAACGCACAAAACTATATGGTGTTAAACTGGCAGTAACGCACACAGAACTATATGGCGTTAAACTAGCAGTAATCCACACAGAACTATATGGCGTTAAACTGGCAGTAACGCATACGGAAGTAAATGGCGTTAAACTGGCAGTAATGCAATCAAATAGACAGTGTTCACTACAGATAGACTACACTGCGCTATCTGAACTGTCCCTACCCTAGCTATACACTAATGTAAAGATTACTGACACGGTCTCATTACACTACACTGAAACTATATGAGCTGTCCCTACTTCACACTAATGTATGTATGAATGACACGGTCTCACTACACTTACAGTGAAACTATCTGAGCTGTCCCTACTCTAGCTGCACACTATGCAAAGCTGAATGATGATCCTCCTCACTACACTCACACTATCCCTAGACTGACACTAAACTAATATTCTACACTGACAATTGAAGCAAAATAGCACAGTATAGCACACTAACTAACTAATAGTACTGAACAGAGCCCTGTTATATCTCTCTCCACGCCAAAATCACACTGAAAATGACTGCCATTGAAAGAATACTTTTATACTGTGGGGCGGTAATGAGCCATGATTGGATAAAGTCATGGTGACAGTTTCCAATCATGACTCTGACAGTGTGCCCTCATTGGCTGAAGCTGTCACTGCTTGCAATGTCAGGGCTTGCAATGCACTGTTCAGTGCCGCAATGCATTGTGGTTGGTTCGGGGGCCAAACAAGCGGTCAAACGACCCGTTTGTTTGGCTGTTCGTTGAACGTCCAAACCACGAAAGTTTGACCAATACTTATGCTCGGGCCGAACCGTTCGCCCATCCCTAATACAGAGCTTTCACCAGTGCATATAGCTAGCACAGTATGCTGTAATTTTTATTTCACAATATATTCTGCCTGGTTCTACCTAGAAAAGCTAGTTAGATACCATGTAATGTAAAGTTAATTTCTTGATTTTAAAATGGCAGGTGGGGGTTCTGTTCAAAATGGAGCCTAGTACAAATAACCAAATTTCAATAGAAGAAGACGGCACTCTAAATCCTTAGTGAATGGTTTATTAGGTACACATAAAAGGGTACAAGGGGCTAATAACCAAATACTGGGCACGTGGGCAAAATATTTTGTGGGATTTTTCTGTTAATATATTACACTGTATTGTTGAATATTTCCTGAGGAAATGGTTATTGGGGCTTCTGTTCAAAATGGGACCTAGCACAGGTTAGTACTGCAAATTGTGCAATTGTTTGATTAAAATATAGCTAGTGTCTCCTAGTAAAAGTACCTAAACACTGTGTATAGAGTCACTACAATATTTATGTTTTTTTTCTGTGAAATAATGCACAATAATTTTGATTTATTGCTTACAATCTCCCTGTTCCCGTCCCTCAACCCTTGAACTATTAAAGGTGCATATAATGTCTGTCATAGATGCTGTAGAATATTTCTGGGGTTTTTTTGTTAAAAAAAATGTAAATTGGATTTTTTAAATGATAAATTTGCCTTTTGTCTTCCTATTAAACTGCAGACTACTAAAGCAAGTCACATAGTGGGCATGTAATGAACATCTTTTCTGTATTTTTTTAATGAAATAATACCCTCTAATTTAGTTTTGTTGCTTAAAAGTCTGGTTTCTCCCTCCCCTAATTGCAGTCTACTAAAGCTGCTTACATGGTGTTCTTTTAATCTGTCAATAGATCTGAATTTTTTCACAGAAATAACACATTTTCATTTTGATTTTCTAAATAAAAACCTACCCAGTTTCTTTGTTATAGTGCCTAAATGTTGAAAGAGTATGTATAATATTTATGGATGTTAAGTCCAAAATCATACACTTTTTTATGTTATTTGTATAATTTAATTTATAATTATTTTAAATTTAAAATAAAAAGTTTAGCGTTGTGTTAATTATTTTGCATCAGTCATTTATTGTTTCTAGTCTATTCCAGAGCTGCCTGTATTGTCCCAGCTCCCCACTGCATCCTTTGAAAACAATCCCAAATGGTACTTTTTCATTTTTTTTGCATTAGTACGTGTTAGTATACCCCCAGGACGGTGCACATCTCCCTATGTCTTTGTTCAACAATCCCTTGTCTATAAGCCTAGAACATGCCATAATTAGTTTTCAAAATTCACCCCTATTGACTTCAATATGGTTTGAATTATAGTGGTTGCAAATCCCAGACATGGAAAATGAACAAAGCACATCCTTCTATACGATGTTCTTGTCTCTATCCAAAACACTGAGTGTCATTTCTCTCTGATGCCTCATTCCTCTGTTATCTGCATGAGTCACTTCTGACGTGGCGCATTTTTACCTCCCACTAAGGCTGTGGCTCTTTTTCCCTCCCACTAGTATCAGGACATTTTTGGATCCCACTGTCACTACGGAATTTTCCAAAGAAGTAAAGACTTATCTTTTTAAGCCAAACTCAATATGTAGCACCACATAATGCCTCCAGGCAATAAGCTCATATAGAACTGACAAGATAGAAGATGACCAGCTGTAGCATATGTAACATAGTTCCTGTCTTGTTTCTATGAAATTAATATTTAACTGACAGGCAACAGAGATCCTTGTAATTAATTACAGCAGAACGTGATGGAAGACACGAACACTATGGAAGCCTCTTGTTGTCTTAAAGTAGGGCAATTAACTACTGCCACTATTCCCGCTTGCTTTCTTTTGTCTGCTCACTAGATATTAGTTGCATGACAATAGCTGACATTCAGCTGAGCTTCTGTTCTCCCTTCTGGCAGCAGGATAAAGGAATTCACTTTGAGCTGCATGCCTCTGTTTCACTATCTCCGCACAACAAACAGGTAATTGGCCCAGCTGGTATGTTCACATTAAAAAGATTCTGTTGCTAGGTATGTTACATAGAATGTCTGAGAATCCTAAGCTACAAAGTAAAATCTCTGTACAAGATCCAGGAGCCCCTGGATGGTACTAATTACAAAATTAATTAGGCGGTGTAAAGTATAAATTCCAAAGATACCAAAGAAAACTGGCAGTGCCAGAAAAAGATCTAGGGGCTTCATTGGTGGAATGGCAGCATGGTTATGAGTTAGCTGCTAACAAAAGTACACATTAAAAAGTAACTCAATTTTTGATGAGAAAAAAACATTCCCCTCTGGGTGATCTATGTACATTGCAGGGATTTTAACAAACCTTGTTGCAGATTCCTACCTTTTGTTATTCTGAAGAAATGGCTGTTTTATATGTCCATGTGCAGAATGAATCAGTATGGGGTTGATTTTATAATTATCAATCTGCTGCTGCACCTGTGTGGCTCTAATGAGGAAAGTGGTAGAGTCTGCACCCCTTTAGAGAGCATTTTCCTTTGGGACTGGAGTACTTCACCAAAAATTTAATTTTTGTTGCAGGGGGTGCTCAAAAACAGACTTGACTCTAAGGGTACTTTCACACTGAGGCATGCGGGTGCTGATGGTACAGCGGCGCTAAATATACGCCACTTTATCGTCATTTTAGCGGCGCTATTGTTAAAACCGCCCCGCTAGCGGGCGGAAAAACCGCCCACAAAACGCCGCTGCAGCAGCGCTTTGCCGGTGGGTTTGCAGCTCTGCCCCATTGTTTTCAGTGGGAAGGGGTGCTTTAGGAGCGGTAAATACACTGCTCCTATAGCGCTCCAAAGATGCGGCTTGCAGGATTTTTTTGACCACCCTGCAAGCGCACCGCTCCAGTGTGAAAGCCCTCGGGGCTTTCACATTGGAATGCGTTGAGCGGCTCTTTCAGGGCGCTTTGCAGGCGCTATTTTTAGCACTTTAGAGCCTGCAAAGCGCCTCAGTGTGATGGTATTTGCTATATATTTTTTTTTTTTTGCAATTTTTGCAGATTTAACCTTTAGCTTTGGTTTACAAAAATTAACAGTTCAATCACAGTAATTTTAGATGCATCTTGGAACACATTGAATCGCATGACAAGGAAAATAACATTGGTTCCAATAGAGCCTGTTCACATATATGCAGCATGACTGCGATCTGACTTTAGAAAAGGGTCCTGTGGTATGCAGTATGACTTTGTGGACCATAGATTTCAATTGGAACATTTTCTAAATATAGATCCATCCTATTGTCATATGTTTGCAGCACATTTTCTTCCTCACTCTTGTCTCCTCCTCATCCTCCACCTCCTTTCTCCCCCCATGTGCATGCACTCTACTTTACCAAAAGTATTGGGACGCCTGCCTTTACACGCACGTGAACTTTAATGGCATCCCAGTCGTAGACTGTAGGGTTCAATATTGAGTTGGCCCACCCTTTGCAGCTATAACAGCTTCAACTCTTCATGCCAAAGGTGTTCTGTTGGGTAGAGGTCAGGACTCTGTGTAGGCCAGTCAAGTTCCTCCACCCCAAACTCGCTCATCTGTGTCTTTATGGACCTTGTTTGTGTACCTGTGCGCAGTCATGTTGGAACAGGAAGGAGCCATCCCCAAACTGTTCCCACAAAGTTGGGAGCATGAAATTGTCCAAAATGTGTTGGTTTTCTGACCGCCTTAAGAGTTACCACACTGGAACTAAGGGGCCAAGCCCAACCTCTGTAAAACAACCCCACATCATATGTCTCCCCACCAAATGATTAAACCAGTGCACAAAGCAAGGTCCGTAAAGACATGGATGAACGCGTTTGGGGTGGAGGAACTTGACTATCCTGACCTCAACCCGATAGAACAGCTTTGAGATGAATTATAGCAGAGACTGCGAGCCAGGCCTTCTCGTCCACATCAGTGCCTGACCTCGCATATGTACTTCTGGAAGAATGGTCAAAGATTCCCATAGACACACTCTTAAAAGCTGTGGACAGCCTTCCCAGGAGAGTTGAAGTTGTTATAGCTGCAAAGGGTGGGCCAACTCAATATTGAACCATACGGACTAATGCCCCGTACACACGGTCGGATTTTCCGATGGACATTGTCCGATCGGAGCGTGTTGTCGGAAATTCCGACCGTGTGTGGGCGCCATCGGACATTTTCCATCGGATTTTCCGACACACAAAGTTGGACAGCAGGAGATAAAATTTTCCGACAACAAAATCCGATCGCGTCAATTCCGACCGTGTGTGGCCTGTTCCGACGCACAAAGTGCCACGCATGCTCAGAAGAAATTCCGACACGGGACAGCTCGTTCTGGTAAACTTAGCGTTCGCAATGGATACAGCACTTTCGTCACGCTGCAATGTAAAAAATGGTTTAATACAGCGCACTCTCTTCTTCTTTATAATGTGACAAGAATTAAGTAGTTTTGCTGCTCATATTCACACACACTTCTCACAAAGTTTTATTTGTGTTTTTTTAGTGGGATTCCCTCAATATATTGTTATTAGTTGTCACATCTGACAGTTTTATATTTTTTATGTTTTTTTTTTTTGTTTTTAAGCCTTTTTTTTTCTTTAATGTTTGGATTTTTTCCAAGGCTGATCTTTGTTCAATGTTATTTTTATTTTTACTCCAGAATATTTTTGTGTGTGTTTTGTGTGGCAAGTTACCCCAACACCATTGATATCTTTTATTATTTAATCTCCATGAGATTTTTTGTTGTTGGTGTCCCTTGTTCATTTCACATTGTATATTAGAAATGTACCTGAATCCTCACAAATAAACCATCATTTTTGAAGTAAAACACATAGGAGAGTATAATTCAAAACAAAAATCCTTTATTAAGGGCTCAGAACCAAACAAAGAGGAAGGCAACACTGGATCAACAGGAGAAATTAGTGAAGCCTGGGACCCCCACGGCAGACATCAATTCTTAAACCTCAAAATTGGTGGCCTGAGGAGTCCATATGTAAGGGAGGGCAGTCTGGTCTGGGATTCACAGAGATCCGGATAGCAGCAGATGACATCAGTGTCCCCAGGCTGTGGTACCACAAGAGGCTGCATCTTTTGGCCGACCAGACTGGATCCAGGGTCCTCACTGTCTGGTCTTCCTTTCACACTTCCTTCCGGGCTGTGGCTGTGCAGTTGGAGATGTGGCAGGAGGAGGAGTAGGACCTGGAGGAGGAGTAGGACCTGCAGGAGGAGGAGGAGGACCATCGCAAAGGTGTGTTTGAGGTGTAATTTGGCCCCTCATACCTTTCGCCAGAGCCTCTGATATGAGGGCCTCACACATGGCTTTTTGGCCCTCCTCCATCCTCTGCATTTTATAGGCTATGAATGCAGCAATGTTCTCCTGCCTGGTGTGGGGTGCTCCCAGGACCTCTGTAGCCCTACAAAAAAATCTGATAGCAGCCTCCTCTAGGGTACTCCTCCTACTGCCACTTTCTGTTTCCAGGGGGGTGGAGGGACCTGCAGATCAGCCAGCCGGCTCGGCCCGGCCACCTCCTGGCTGAGACTTCCCTGTGTATGAAAAAGGGACATGGTTTTAGTTTTTGCATCATCAATCACAATCATAAATTAGTACTCCCAACTAACATCTAGTTAACATCATTGATTGGACAAGCAGAAATATTTAGAGGAATGCTATACCTGGCTCAATCTGGGCTCCTCCACATGTTGCTGCCTGGAAGGCCCAGGTTGGGCGTCAGAAGCCTCAGCCGGGGGGGAAGGAAGCGTGGAAGGAAGACTGGAGAGTGATGACCTGGGTTCAGTCTGGCCTGCCAGAAAGTGCAGCCTGTCGTAGTACAACATCCTGGGGACATAGATGTCATCTGCTGCTCCGGATCTCTGTGAATCCAGGACTTTCTTGCGCTCCCTCAGATATGTGCTCCTCAGGCCACCAATGAAAATCTTTAAAAAAGTGATGTCTGCCGTGGGGATCACCTGCTTCACAATTTCACACAATTGCTCCAGTGCTGCCTTCCTCTTTGCTTGGTTCTTGTAATGGGGGTGTTTAATCTCCCACAGACAGGGCAGCTCCCTTAGCATCTCTATGAAGACTGAAATGAAGTCCTGATCTTTCAGTACCATATCCATGTTCACTGCAAGACACAACACAAGACAAAGCCTAATGTCACACCAAACTCTCCTAATCTTGTTACAATATAGGCCTCAATCTATAGAAGCAGTATAGGCCCAAGTTTGTCTCTTACCTTCGTTCTTACGATCGACGCGTTCAATGCTCCTTCCTCCGCTCACAGATCAAACGTAATACGCACGCGTGTTACGCTTTATATACACTGCGCATGCGTGTAACTCCGCCCGCCCCTGACGTTCTTTCTAGTGTATTCCCCGCCCCTTTTCGTTCGGCGCAGTGGGGGAAGAGCATGATGGCGGACATACAGCAGGTGCGGGTTAATTGTAGCAACGAGGAGGAGGAGGAGGAGGAAAGGGCGGATCCAGGCACGTCCCGATCCAGAAGGAGACGTTTTAAGGCCACAAATATGTCGTTTGGGGAGATGTTGGAGATGGTCGACATCATGAGGAAGTCCGACTATGACGGAAAATATGGGCCTTACCCCAACCCCAATATCCGAAAGGCCAAAATCATGGCAAAAGTGGTCAGGAGTCTAGAGCGGAATTTCGGGGTACGAAGGTCTAAAGATCAGCTCAGGAAGCGGTGGTCGGACCTGAAGTTGAGAGAGCCAGAGCAGTACCGAAAGATCCGGAGAGTGCTGCAAAAAAGTAAGTAGTTGTGCTGTGTTCCTATTCTTTCTGTCTTTATTACGTTCGTTCTGCTCCATATGCTTTGATTAGTTGTAACGTTTCCAAAGGTCAACTTTAATGTTCATGGGCACATTATTCGTTCGTATCAAACATTTTTCTTTCGGCCTCTAGAACACCATTGTTTAGGCCATATGCATTTTCACACATTTTTGGGGGCCTACTTGGATGCCAAATATTTGTGTAGATGGGTTTGTTACTAGAATGAAATGCAAACTAGATTGTGTGTAAGGAGAGGACACTGAGCAGCTGTTTTCACATCTGGACACTGGAGCACTAGTGTGGGACACAAGAACACCATTTTTATTAGGGGGCCACACAGGTGCTCCAGTGTATACTATAGGGGGGTCTCCATCTGTGAAGCTTGTACCAAACAGGTAAAGTATTGCAGCTTGACAAAGGGCAATAAAAAATATACATCTTGGAACTCGGCTAAAATAGACAATTGTACCCCACTTCCAAGCAATGTTTCCTATTTCTATAGTTCTGCCATCAAATATCTGTGTGCTAAGTATACCATTTTTGTTTTACATAGGGGAGAAAAGACTCGGACACCCCTCATCCCAGGAGACCAGAGACCCCCCCTCTCTGGAAGAAGGGGAAATACCAACCCAAGAAGCTGAGCAGGAGGAAGAAGAAGACGTGGTGGAGATTGGCACCACAACAGGTGAGTGTCTGCGACCACAGACTCAGGTAAAAGAGATGGCTGGTGGCAGATTTTTGAGACCTTTTTTTTTGTTCTTTATCTCTTTTTAGGTGATCGTGATGTGAGGGATCCAGAACGCTTTACATCTGAAAGTGCCCAGATACTCATCGGGGAGATCATGGGGTGTAATCTCCAATTGCAAAACATACATCAACAAATCAGTGATGTTATTAAAAAAAATAATAACATCATTGATGTTTTGGGGCGAATTTAAACCCCACAAAATCACCTGTTTTATCGTACCAAACTTTTTTCAATGTTTAGAAAAGCCAAATTTGGAGGATGCACACAGTGTGCCAACATGTGCTATCTGCCATCACGGGAGATCAATGGACGCGTTTTGGGGGGGGCAACCCCTTCCTCAATTATAAAGTAGCGTTGAGGAAGGGCTTGCTCCCCCCAAACACGTCCCTTGATCCCCCATGATGGCAGATAGCACATGTGGACATTTGTAAATTGGTGTGCATCTTCCAAATTTGGCTTTTCCAGGGGTGATTTCCCCCCATCTGAACGCTATATCAAACCCAGTTCCTAAATACTGATGTCTGATATAGCCTTCAGGTTTTACCTAATGTGAACTTTGTAAGTTCAAGTTTTTTGGCTTTCTTGTTGGTTTTACACAGGCCTGTTTTATCTGAAATGGATATTTTGATTTTTCATAATGCTACTGCAAACATTGTTATACAACAAACATGTTGGTTTGTTTTAAAAACCTTTGGTAAATGCGCATGTGATTGTGCAGGTATAAAAAAGTGCCTTACTCAAGGATGTGTGGATTATTGTCTCAACACTACAACACTTTTGGGGTGATGTAATTGTTGTTTTATGCACAAATGGGGGTTATTTCCTAAGGGCAAATCCTCTTTGCACTACAAGTGCAGGTTCAGTGCAGTTGCAAGTGCACTTGTAGTGAAATGTGTTTTTGCATTTAGGAAGTACCAGCCAACACTGTTTTTTCTAAGGTTACCCAATCACGACATTTTCTGCACTCAACACATTTCTGTCAGGGTCAGCTAAAACAAACACAAGCAGTAAATGTCCACCAAGAATTTCTTTTGGTTGTTTTTTTATTTGAAAAAGGTGTCACATATTGTCTGGCATATTGATAGCCCCCCTACCCGCAAAGAACTCCAGGTATCGTAACCGGACATCACGGGCATTCAGGGAGGGCAAGCCAGGACGGCCGCTTTCAAGTGCCGTCATTGTTGATGTATTTGGGATTCCGGCCTCAGGCCCAACTGAGCCAGCATAGTTGGCTGAATGTTTTCGTAGAAAATTATGGAGAACACAGCAGGCAAGTATTATATGGTTCAGTTTATACTCCGCCATATGGATGGGTGTCATAAATAATCGGAACCGGCTGGCCAGGATTCCAAATGTGTTTTCCACCACTCTTCGGGCTCTGGCCAGCCGGTAATTAAAAACCCTCTGTTCCGGGGTGAGGGTCCTCATCGGGAATGGCCGCATCAGGTGGTCCCCCAGCGCAAATGCTTCATCAGCAACGAACACAAATGGGAGACCTTCAACATTGTCCTCTGGAGGTGGCAAGTCCAAGCTGCCATTCTGGAGACGCCTGTAGAACTCCGTCTGGGCGATCACTCCACCATCGGACATCCGGCCATTCTTCCCCACGTCCACATACAAGAAGTCGTAATTAGCCGACACCACCGCCAACATCACTATACTATTAAACCCCTTGTAATTATAATAGTACGACCCCGAATTGGGTGGTGGGACGATGTGGACGTGTTTCCCATCAATTGCCCCTCCGCAGTTGGGAAAGTCCCACCGCTGGGCAAAGTGGGAGGCCACAGTCTGCCATTCCTGTGGCGTGGAAGGAAACTGTTGAGGAAAAAACAATAAACATTACTATTTTTTCACAGAAACCTGGCAAGCAGATTAGACACAAACATTATGGGTCAACCTCCAGATAGCATTTATTAAGGGGAATTTAACAACAACAAAGTATAAGGTACACCTATCATATCCCCCCCCCCCCCCCCCCCTCTCATGGGCCATTTCTAACATTATAGGGGGGGGAAACTCTTGGACAGGTAACCCTCTTCACTTCATTGAGAGATGAATGCCTAAATACAGGGTATTACTTGGAACAGCCCCTCCTTAGTTACACTATTGGCAGCCCACTGGACAGGTAAGAAGTGTCATAATACAAAGATATAAATACACACTGTACACATTTGAGCACATTTGGACATTCTGCTATTACCTATCAAGATCATAATAGGATACAAGAACTTTAAACAGTACCATTGGAAAGTATACAGGCAGGCCCTTGCATTACATGATTTGGGGAATTCATCCATAAATCTGAGCACTAAAGAGATGGGTATAGTGTGTATGGGTTTGGCAAAGTCAGCAGATAGATGATTGAGGATAGAGAATTGGGATCAGCTGACTTAGCAGTTGGGGGAGGGAGGGTTACAAAAAATTTGGGGACACCACAAAAAAAAGCCTCTGGCCCTCTGCCTGAATTTAAATCAAAAATAACATTTCAAAACATTTTAGGGGGTGTTTGGGGTAAAGCACTACTATGGAGCTGATAAAATACATTGTTAAGTAACTACATGAGGTGAATATAGGGCAGGAGACACCATGCTGGGGAGGTTATTGAAGGGCAAATATGTATGAAGGACCTAAAATAATAATTACATAAAAATCCAGCATGCATGAGGACAAAGGGGACATTCACAGCATAATACAATCATGGTAATTAGGGAATGAGGAAAGAAATACAATATATTATCAAACATTCAATACAATAAAATGTGATATAAAAGGATAAAAATCTTACCTTCATATACTCCTTCTGTAGGACCTGGATGATGGCAGAACAGGTCTCTGGGATAATGATCCCCAGAGCCTGGGGGGAGATGCCTGTCGAGAACTTGAGGTCCTGCAGGCTTCTCCCTGTGGCCAAATACCGCAAGGTAGCGACCAACCTCTGCTCCAGAGTGATGGCTTGCCTCATGCAGGTATCCTGCCTGCTGATATAGGGGGTCAGCGAAGCCAACAAACGGTGAAATACGGGGTCCGTCATCCTGAGAAAGTTCCTGAAATCATCAGGATTATTCTCACGGATCTCACGGAGCAAAGGCATATGACAGAACTGGTCACGCTGAAGCAACCAATTCTTGGTCCATGAACTCCTCCCCACCCTGTTCATGGACTGGACTTGTGTCAAGGTCAGGACCCCAACACCAAGCCCCCGCACAGCACGAACTCTACGAGGAGTACGCATACGCAACATGGCTAGAAAACGGTCGGCTGCTCAGAACGAAGTAACAGAACGCACTGAAGAACAGCAAGGCCTGTGAAGAGCGACCTGAGAAACAGCAACAAGCGGACAAGATCGCACAGAAAACTCCAATACGAACTGACTGCACGCACTGAAGAGCAGATACAAACCCACAAGCACAAACTGAACGGCAGAAAACGATCTGAAAGCCACGAGTCTGAAAAAGCGCGAATCGTCTCTCACCAAACTTTTACTAACACGAGATTAGCAAAAGGAGCCCAAAGGGTGCCTCGCTTGGTTCTGAACTGGCCTTTTCTAGTCTCGTCGTACGTGGTGTACGTGACCGCGTTCTTGGCGATTGGAAATTCCGACAACTTTGTGCGACCGTGTGTAGGCAAAACAAGTTTGAGCCAACATCCGTCGGAAAAAATCCGAGGATTTTGTTGTCGGAATGTCCGAACAAAGTCCGACCGTGTGTACGGGGCATAAGACTGGGATGTAATTAAAGTTCTTATGCCTGTAAAGGCAGGCGTCCCTGCCCAATACTTTTGGTAATATAGTTTATCTATATACAGTGTGTATATATATATATATATATATATATATATATATATATATAATTTCTTCATGTGCGCGGAAGTCATTATACATGACCCAGAACTGGCCTCTATCCTCCCTATTTGCAATCACTGGATGGACCCAGTATCCACGCCTTCTCCTCCTCCTCCTCCTCCTGTTCTCCACCTCTTTAATCAAGACTGTGACTGTAGCAGTAGGAATTGCTGCCATGACCAGGGGCAGAGGGGACAGCTAACCACCACAGTTCAGAAAAAACAGGAAGTCAACAGGAAGATGACGCCTTTAATTATGTCACTAAAGATATGAGTATTCATTGGCCAGGGCAGAAATCGCAGCTGTATCAAAATCATGTCAAAATCATGTCAAAATCACATCAAGTCGCACTGCAGCTCCACTTTAAAATCGCATTAACAATTGGATCAAAATCGCACTGTATCAGTGTGAACCTAGCCTTAAACAAAAATACTACATAAGGACATTAGCGTAGCATAGACAACACTTTTGTCCTGCCAGACATTTGGTTTATACAGTATATACTTATTTGTAAGCTTGTATCTGCCTATTTAGAGACATATTTATTACACTGGCTATTTATTGTTATTATGATTATACAGGATTTATATAGCACCGACAGTTTGACAGTGCTTTACAAAATTGAGGTAGACAGTACAGTTATAATACACTTTAATGGAAGAGGGATCAGTGGGCCCTGCTTGTTAGAACTTATTATTATTATACAGGATTTATATAGCGCCGACAGCTTACACAGCGCTTTACAACATTAGGGCAGACAGTACAATTACAATACAATTCAATTCAATACAGGGGGGGAATCAGAGAGCCCTGCTCATTAGAGCTTACAATCTAGTAGGGAGGGTCAAGATATACAAAAGGGTAATAGCTGTGGGGGATGAGCTAATGGAGAAAATAGTGCAGTCGTTAGATGGAGGCAGGATAGGCTTCTCTGAAGAGGAAGGTTTTCAGGGATCGCTTAAAAGTGGATAAATGTGGAGACAGTTTGGGGTAGCGAATTCCAAAGAATGGCCGAGGCTCGGGAGAAGTCCTGGAGGCGGATATGGGAGGAGGTGATGGGGTAGCTAGAGAGCAGGAGGTATTGGGAGGAACGAAGAGGGCGATTAGGTTGGTATTTTGAGACTAGGCTAGTGATGTAGCTGGGGGAAGAGTTGTGGATGGCTTTGTAACTTATTGTTAGTATTTTGAATTTAATTCGTTGGGCGAGTGGCAGCCAATGGAGGGATTGGCAGAGAGGGGTAGCAGACACTGAGCAGTTTGTAAGATGGATGAGTCTGGCAGCAGCATTCATGATGGACTGAAGGGGGGATAGTCTATTTAAAGGTAAGCCAAAAAGAGGAGGGAGTTGCAGTACTCAAGGCGAGAGGTAACCAGGGAGTGAATCAGGAGCTTTGTGGTTTCATTAGTTAGAAAGGGACGTAGTTTAGAGATGTTGCGGAGGTTGAGGCGGCAAGCTTTGGAAAGTGATTGGATGTGGGGCCGAAAGGAGAGTTCAGAGTACAGGATAACACCTAGCACGCTGACATGTGGGGATGGGTGGATGGTTGTGCCATTGCTCTTGACAGAGAAGTCAGGGGAAGAGGCACGTGGGGGAGGAAATATTATAAGCTCGGTTTTGGACAAGTTGAGTTTGAGGAAGTGGTGTGACATCCATACAGATATGTCTGTTAGTAAGTTAGTGATGCGTGAGGAGACTGATGGAGTGAGTTGAGGGGTGGAGAGATAGATTTGTGTGTCGTCAGCGTAGAAATGATATTGAAAGACATGAGAGGTGACCCAGGGAAGAGGTGTAGATTGAAAATAAAAGCGGTCCAAGAACAGAACCTTGGGGGACCTCGACGGAGAAGGGAAGAGGAGTGGAGGAAGTAGAATTGTAAGTGACACTGAAGGTGCGTTGGGATAGGTAGGATGAGAGCCACTGAAGAGCACAGTCATGGAGACTGAGGGAGTAAAGTTTTTTTTTGAGGAGGAGGTGGTCAACCGTGTCAAAGGCAGCAGAAAGGTCCAGAAGTAGGAGTACAGAATAGTGTCCATTGGTTTTTGCAGTTAGTAGGTCATTTGTGAGTTTTAAAAGAGCAGTTTCTGTGGAGTGTTGAGGGCGAAATCCAGACTGAAGGGAATCAAGAAGGTTATTCTTAATGAAGCAGTCACTCAGTTGGTTGTAAACCAGGCGTTCAAGGAGTTTAGAGGAAAAGTGGAGCAAGGAGATAGGGTGTAGGTTGTTAAGATTGGTAGGGTCCAAGGACGGCTTTTTAAGTATGGGAGTGACCAGTGCATGTTTTAGAGCATTGGGGAAAATGCCAGAGGTGGGGGAGAGATTTGTGGGTTAGAGAGTGTAGGATAGAGGACCATAGTATTTGAGAGGGAATAGGGTCCAGGGACAGGTGGTTAGGTGGGTGTTAGAAAGGAGTTTAGCAACTTCGTCTGTAGTAGCAGATTTGAATAAGGGGAGTGTCAGTTGTACCTGTTGACATGGGGTCTTAACTGGGGGAGATACGGATTGTATCAATCTTGTTTTTGAAGTGATTAGCAATCTCCTGGGCAGTGAGTGAGTCGGTGGGTTGAGGACGAAGTAGAGAGTTGAAGGTAGAGAAGAGTTTATCGGGACTGGATGAGAAGGTGTTAATAAGAGTTGTAAAATACCGTATTTATCGGCGTATAACACGCACTTTTTTCCCCTTAAAATCAGGGGAAAATCGCAGGTGCGTGTTATACGCCAATCCCCTGCGATCCCGAGCTGTCACATTTTCAAAATCGCCGACCGCGATTTGAAAATGGTGCCGCCGGCGCCGAAATACACAGAGCCGGTCCTCGGCTCTTCCCAGCGGCTCTCGTTCACTCTCGGCTCCACTCGTAGTCCCGAGCGGAGCTATTCGAACCTACTCGGCGATTTTGAAGCCCAGAATGGCAGGGATCACTGGGGCAAGGCTGCACTGGGGCAATGCTGCACTGGGGAAGGCTGCACTGACAAGGCTGCACTGGGGAAGGCTGCACTGACAAGGCTGCACTGGGGAAGGCTGCAATAGGAAGGCTGCACTGGGGAAGGCTGCAATAGGAAGGCTGCACTGGGGAAGTCTGCACTGACAAGGCTGCACTGGGGAAGTCTGCACTGACAAGGCTGCACTGGGGAAGTCTGCACTGACAAGGCTGCACTGGGGAAGTCTGCACTGACAAGGCTGCACTGGGGAAGGCTGCACTGACAAGGCTGCACTGGGGAAGGCTGCACTGACAAGGCTGCACTGGGGAAGGCTGCACTGACAAGGCTGCACTGGGGAAGGCTGCACTGACAAGGCTGCACTGGGGAAGGCTGCACTGGGGAAGGCTGAACTGACAAGGCTGCACTGGGGAAGTCTGCACTGAAAAGGCTGCACTGGGGAAGGCTGCACTGACAAGGCTGCACTGGGGAAGGCTGCACTGACAAGGCTGCACTGACAAGGCTGCACTGAGAAGGCTGCAATGATGGGCATTTAAATGTAAGTTTTTTTCCCTTCAACTTCCCTCCTAAAAGTTTTTTTTTTCCTTAAAATTCCCTCCTAAATTGGGGTGCGTGTTATACGCCGGTGCGTGTTATACGCCGATAAATACGGTAGGTCTGCTTGGCAGTGTGGAGGAAAGAATAGTATTTTACATTTACAGTCTATTTAAGGCCAACTATTTAGCCCAACTCCAGTTTATTTTTTTCTCTTAACTTGGGCAGAATGGGGAAGAGTTAAAAAAATTTTCAGGTTATAGAGGTTTTCTATGTTCCTGTTGACGTTTCCTCCCATTTCCAGTTCTGCCTGACAATGATCACCTAGACAGTAATTAAGAGTGCATTTCTTTAATAGCAATAAAAAACAAAAGTTTCCTTCTCTGATTAAAGTGGTTGGAAAGGTAGAAGGTTTTCCTGCATTAAAGTGAAAAAACTTCCTGTGCCACTAGTCCCCCCTCATACTTACCTGAGGCCAATCTCAATCCAGCGATGTGCCTAAAAAGCAGCAGCTCTCTCTGCTCTCTCTCTCCTTACTGGACTTGGAGGCAGCAGCAGAAGTCATTGGTTCCTGCTGCTGTCAATCACAGACTCTGAGGAGAGAGGGGGTGGGGCCAAGCCACAATGTGTGTGTCCATGGGCCATGTCCAAGTGGCTTGCTATGGAAGCACTTGGTGGAGGGGAATGGGGGTGGGAGCCAGGAGCAGCGACGGGGAACCCTAGAAGAGGAGGATCAGATATGCTCTGTGCAAATTCTAGAGGGCCAGCCCTTAAAAAGCCTAGGCCCTTCCAAAGGGTTGTTAAATATTCAACAGTTTGTCTAACCTGACCCACTGTGGGATTAGATCCTCAGCAATTGGACAGCTGTTAAATATACATAATATACCCATGTTACACTTTTAACAGGGCCAATAGGATTTTTTAACAGATGCTGGCAGAAAATATAATAGGAAAAACTCAGAGCACAGCTCAACTGAAAGATATTTTGCAGCTTACAATTACAGTTTAAAGCAAGCCAGAGAGAACACATCCCATTTTTTGCTTTCTTTCCTTTAAAGAAAGAGCACAACAGAAGATGTTCTGTACGAGACACACTGGGGTTAATTTATTAAAACTGGAGTGTGCATAGAAACCAATCAGCTTTCCTTCCAGTTTTTTTTTTTTTTTTTTTTGGCAAAACATTATTGAACAAGCTGAAGTTAGAAGCTGATTGGCTATGGCTACCATGCACAGCTGCAACAGATTTTACACTCTCCAATTTTAGTAAATCAACTCCTATGTCTCTGATTGAATTTTCCTATGGCATTGTGTCAAGGGAGGAGGAGAGATGGCTAATTTTTCAGTTGTGTGTAAACTGCAGGTTTAGCTATTGAGCCCTGTAAGCAACAGGCTTTTTAGGAAACCTGAAAGCTAAAAGTTCAATTCTGGATATACAAGTACTAAATATTTATATACAGAATTTCATATTCACCTAAATTGTTTTTATTTTATTTGTTAGTCATGACCACAAAAAAGCAATAGAATATATGTAAAACCACAATGTGTTCCCTTTAAGAAACTATGTTGCTTTTAAATCTCTGAAACACAGCTATTTGCTGCTTGTTCCATGTTATTTATACATCTTGTCTCTTTCTTTATGTGAGATTTGTATCCATCGGAAGTATCTGTGAACTCCCTAACTCTATTAGCCTATGTCACCTCAGCAAGGAAGCCATTCGTTGGTTGTGTGACCCCTCAAATAGATGAAACTTTGTACCAATTGACTTGCGTATCATCCTCTGAGTTTTTCATTCTATAACAGTGATTGCTTTCTGTACCTTGTAACAATGGCCCAAAAATGTTATTGTTTCTTTTTTTTTCTTCATGCTTTCTTGTAGAAAACAAACTTTTGCCGCTATTATCTCTCCTGATTTATTAAAAATTTAAATGTAAAGTGTGTTACTAGTGTATTGTGAACTACAATGAATTCAAATGGAACTTCACTCTCCCAATCAACATTGATTATTTTTAACCCTCATATTGCTAGTATTAGTAAATGGATAGAAAAGTATAAAATACATGTTATTAACAACACAATGGTTGACAACATTAGCAGCTTTCATTCTCCTGTCAATACAGAGCCTTTGAAATCACGCTGCTCATGCTCAGTTTGGTGTGTATCGCTAGAGAGTTTTTTTTTCTTGCGAGGGTGCATGTGATCAGCACTGTCCAGACAGAGGGTCAGGGGTCCTGCAGCCTCATAGAACAATCAGGGGAGAATGAAAACTCACCCTACAAGCTGTAACCAGATACTAAAAGACTGGTTACCAGACTAGTCACAAGGCTGCTATATACTGCTGATGAGAAAAGGCATTTAGCAGTTTATATTGACTAAAATAATTTCATTTCCATGTTCTGTGTACTGTGGGAGACAAAATATAGTGATTGGTAGGGATGAGCTTCGTGTTTGAGTCGAACCCATGTTCGACTCGAACATCGTCTGTTCGATCGTTCGCCGAATTGCGAACGATATGGGCCGTTCGCTCCAAATTTGTGTGGCGCGTCATGGCCCATAATTCACTGTGGCATCGGCTGATGATTGGCTAAGCATGCACTATGACCCGCATGCTTGGCCAATCACAGCGCCGTCAGTAGAGAGAGCTGTGAGGGTGGCTTTGGCCAATTATGGCTCAGGGGGTTTAGAACACGCCCCACACTATATAAGGCCGCCTGCACGGCGGCCCTGTGTAGTGTGTTCCGGCGTGCTTAGAGAGAGAGAGAGAGTCAGTGTCATTTCATTTGAGTTAGCTAGATTAAGCAGGACAGTCAGTGAGTTAGCAGCACTTACAGTGTTTTGTGTAAATATATGCATCCCAGGTGTTGTATATATATAACAAGATAAAAGAAATGAAGGGCGCACTGCCATGCTCTGAGGAAGAGGGGATGTTCCCCTCGAAACGCGTCAGAAAGTAGTAGTTCTCTTGTAAGCTCCTCCGGCACCTCCGGTGGGCTCTGCTGCTCCTTCACTACATGCTGCGATTGAAGATTGTTTCATATACTTTTGGGATCTTTTACTACTGGTTGTAAGTAGTTCCTTTTAATCATTATTATAATACATTTTTATTTTAAGGATAATGCACAAGGCTGGTGCGCCCTTCTTTTCTTTTATCTCGTTGTCTGCTAGGATTCCCCATCCTTGAGGGCAGCAAGGCCTGTGTTCCAATACCGCTTGTAAAGCTACCCACTTGTGCGCAGGAGCTTTTTTCTTCGTTGTATATATATATATATATATATATATATATATATATACACACACTGTATTGTATTCCGTTCCTGTTATCTCCCTACTGACAGGCAGGCTTGTCTTGTTACAGTATTTACAGCTACCTGAAGAAAATTGCTGGTGTTCTTTTGATCCTATTAGTACCACAGTCAGGCAGCTAGACTATTTACAGTTAGTGTAGTGCGTCCTCCTCACATTGTTCAGTTAAAGCTACAAGTTACTTTAGTGTGACCTCTGCACAGTGACTGCATCACACCCCAAAGCTCCGCATGTGCAGGGCGCTGCTGTCTCTGCACGTTATTCCAAAAGTTCTTTAGTGTGGGCCTTTTTTGAGACGAGTGCATCAGATCGCACTGCTGCTATTTGCAACATGTGTCTCAAGCGTATTTCGCGCGGCCAAAACATCTTCAGCTTGGGCACCACATGCTCGACCAGACATATGTTGACCTGCCATGCAGTTCGTAGGCAAGCGTATCTAAAAGACCCACACCAAAGAACAAAGAAGACCTCTCCTTGCTCCTCATCAGCTGAGATCTCCAACCCCACTATACCTTCAGCCCTCTCTGAGACCTGCACTGAGAGGAATGAAGGTGTAGAATTAGGTGTGTCACAGCCAAGTACTTGTGGGCAATCTGCTTTCGGTACACCGACGTCAGATTGTACCAGGCAAATTTCCCTGCCCCAGCTGCTGCACCGCCGAAAGAAGTTCGCTCCCAGCCATCCACATGCCCAGCGGTTGAATGCTAGCTTGGAAAAATTGCTAGCACTTCAACTGCTGCCTTTTCAGTTGGTAGACTCTGCCCCCTTCCGTGAGTTTGTGGAATGTGCGGTTCCTCAGTGGCAGGTACCCAAACGCCACTTTTTCTCATGGAAGGCGATTTTGGCTCTCTACCGGCATGTGGAAGGCAATGTCCATGCCTCGCTGGACAGGGCAGTCAGTGGTAAGGTGCATATTACCGCTGACTCATGGTCCAGCAGGCATGGACAGGGACGTTACCTAAGTTTCACCGCGCATTGGGTGACTCTGCTGGCAGCTGGGAAGGATGCAGGACAAGGTGCAGTAGTGTTGGAGGTTGTTCCACCACCACGCCTCCAAAATGCCACTACTAATGATTGTGACACACCTCTCTCCTCCACCCCCTCCTCTTCTTCTTCCTCCATGGCCTCTTCCTGTGCTTTGTCCTCTGAACCAGTGGTGCTCCGTAGCCGTTCAAGGGGCTACGCAAGTATGCAGGCCAAAAGATGCCATGCGGTGCTTGAGCTGGTGTGCTTGGGGGACAGGAGCCACACTGGGGCAGAGGTTCTGTCAGCTCTGCAGGGGCAGGTTCAGAGGTGGTTGATGCCACACCAACTTAAGCCAGGAATGGTGGTTTGCGACAATGGCACCAACCTCCTGTCTGCCCTCCGACAGGGACAAATGACCCATGTGCCCTGTTTGGCTCACGTCCTTAACTTGGTGGTGCAGCAGTTCTTGGGCTTACAGGATGTCCTGAGGCAGGCCAGGAAAGTCTTGTGCATTTCCGCCGGTCATATAATGCCAGTGCTCGGCTGGCAGACCTCCAAAAGGAGTTTAACCTGCCCAAGAACCGCCTAATCTGTGACATGCCCACCAGGTGGAACTCAAAGTTGGCCATGCTGCAGCGGCTGCACACGCAGCAGAGGGCCATCAATGAGTACCTGTGCGACTATGGCACCAGGACAGGGTCAGGGGAGCTTGTTTTTTTTCCCCATGCCAGTGGGCCATGATCAGGGATGCATGCACTGTTCTGTCACCATTTGAGGAGGCCACAAGGATGGTGAGCAGTGACAGTGCATGCATCAGTGACACTGTCCCCCTTGTCCACCTGTTGGAGCACACGCTGCGTGGAATAATGAACAGGGCACTTGAGACAGAACAGAGGCAGGAAGAGGAGGACTTCCTTAGCTCTCAAGGCCCCCTTTATCCAGACAGTGTTCCTGCGTGCCCACCGATCACACAGGAAGAGGAGGAGGAGGAGGATTGTGTCAGTATGAAGGTGGAGCCTGGCACTCAGCATCAGCAGCAGTCTTTAAGGGATCAGTCCCAAGAAACACATGGACTTGTACGGGGCTGGGAGGAGGTGGCTGCGGACCATGTCGTCCTTAGTGACCCAGAGGACTCTGGACTGAATGCCTCAGCAAACCTACGCTGCATGGCCTCCCTGATCCTGCAAAGCCTGCGTAAGGATCCTCGTATTCGTGGTATCAAGGAGAAAAACCAATACTGGCTGGCAACCCTCCTTGATCCACGTTACAAGGGTAAGGGGTAAGGGGTAAGGTTGCGGACCTTATCTTGCCGTCGGAGAGGGAGCAGAGGATGAAACATCTTCGGGAGGCCTTGCAGACAGAGACTGGGAGGTTACAAACTCCTGTTTCTGGACAACGTGTTGCTGAGGCTTCGGTCAGTCAAAGAAGGAGCGGTGGAGAAGGTGGCCGTCTGACCGATGCGTTCAGACAATTTTTTAGTCTGCAGCCCCAAGGTATGATCGGTTCCAGCAAACATCGCCAGCATCTATTTTACATGGTGCAGGAATACCTAGGGGCAAGATCTGACTTGGACACCTTTCCCACCGAAAATCCTCTGGGTTACTGGGTCTTGAGGATGGATCACTGGCCAGAGCTTGCACAGTATGCAATTGAGCTACTGGCCTGTCCTGCATCCAGCGTTCTTTTGGAACGCACATTCAGTGCTGCTGGAGGCTTTGTAGCCAATCACAGGGTACGTCTGTCCACTGACTCGGTCGATCGACTGACCTTCATAAAAATGAATCAGTCTTGGATCACCACCAGCTACCAAGCACCTGATGCTGATGTAACCGAATAATTTTTTTTGAAATCTCAGATCCCTTCAAAGACTGCCTATGCTGATGCTGAGTGACTATCCTGAGTAATTATCCTCTTCCTCCTCAATGATTATGCTGATACCTTGTAAGAACATTTTTGGTTCTGGGCGCCGCCACCAGTGCCTAAGGCCCAATTTTTCAGCCCCTGTTTAACAGGGGCGTGTAATTACAATTTTTGATGCAATACTTTGCAGCAGGGCTCGTTCCTGCGTTCCAACTAGAGTATCTGTGAGGGGTTGCAGTGTTGTGGCACCAGCACCAGTGTCTAAGGCCCAATTTTTCAGGCCCTGTTTAACAGGGGAGTGTAATTACAATTTTTGATGCAATACTTTGCAGCAGGGCTCGTTCCTGCGTTCCAACTAGAGTATCTGTGAGGGGTTGCAGTGTTGTGGCACCAGCACTAGTGCCTAAGGCCTAATTTTCCAGCCCCTGTTTAACAGGGGCGTGCAATTACAATTTTTGATGCAATACTTTGCATCAGAGCTCGTTTCTGCGTTCCAACTAGAGTATCTGTGAGGGGTTGCAGTGTTGTGGCACCAGCACAAGTGCCTAAGGCCCAATTTTTCAGCCCCTGTTCAACAGGGGCATGTAATTACAATTCTTGATCTAATATTTCACAGCAGGGCCCGTTTCTGCGCCCACCAAGAGCGAGTGAGGACTTTCAGTGTTGTGGCACCAGCACCACCACCACCACCAGAGGCCCAATTTTTCTGCCCCTGTTCAACAGGGGCATGTAATTACAATTCTTGATCTAATATTTCACAGCAGGGCCCTGTGAGGGCTTACAGTGTTGTGGCCACAACAACACCTAAGGCCCACATTTCTGCTGAGTATATAGGGCAGGCCCCTACTTTCAAACATCCAACTTACAAACGACTCCTACTTGCAAACGGAAGGAAACAACAGGAAGTGAGATGAAATCTACCCCTAGGAAGGGAAATTCTCTCCTATAAGAGTTAATATGGGAAAAACATTTCTCCTTTCCACTGATGCTTTATCACCAATCCTTGTTTCACAAAAAAAAAACAAATTTTCAAAAAACAGTTGTCATTGGGACAAAAAGTGAGGTGAAATCTTCTTCCCTATGTTTTCCAAAAAGCTTAAAATAGATTTTTTGGCTGGAGCTAACCACGTTAAAAATGTACCAGTTCAAAATTACAAACAGATTCTACTTAACAACAAACCTACAGTCCCTGTCTTGTTTGCACCGCCTGTATACTGCTGTTCAGAGTATATAGGGCCTGGTGGCCCCACGCCTTTCCTTTTTTTAATTTGGGTGCGGGGTTCCCCTTAATATCCATACACGACCCAAAGGGCCTGGTAATGGACTGGGGGGTACCCATGCTGTTTGTCTCACTGATTTTCATCCATATTGCCAGGACTTGATATTACATTAAAGCCGCAAGCAGTTTTAAATGACTTTTTTTCCTTTAAAAATTACATTTTGTGCAGGGACTGTACTAAGCACGGGAAACACGCGCCACTTTACAGGCATACTATAGACACCCCCCAGGTATGATATTTAAAGGAATATTTCACTTTTTTTTTTTTTTTTTTTTACTTTAAGCATCATTAAAATCACTGCTCCCGAAAAAACGGCCGTTTTTAAACGTTTTTTTTGCATTGATACATGTCCCCTGGGGCAGGACCTGGGTCCCCAAACCCTTTTTAGGACAATACCATGCAAATTAGCCTTTAAAATGAGCACTTTTGATTTTGAACATTCGAGTCCCATAGACGTCAATGGGGTTCTAACGTTCGTGTAAATTTTCGGGCCGTTCGCAGGTTCTGGTGCGAACCGAACCGGGGGGGGTGTTTGGCTCATCCCTAGTCCTGGGTTTAGTAACACTTTAATATACAACCCTTTACACCCCTTTCACACTAGGGCCGCCCATGAGTTAGTGGTAAAGCACGCTCATTTTAGCTGCGCTTTTTGGCTGCTAGCGGGGCTCTTTTAAGCCCATTGAAGGGGTTAAAAATGCCCGCATTGCGGTGCTTTCGAATCACTTCTCAGGCGCTTTGGAAGCGCTGCCCATTCATTTCAATGGGCAGGACATTTTGTGAGTGCTGCATACAGCGCTCCCAAACCACCCCAATGATGCTGCTTGCAGGACGTTTTGTAAGGTCCCGCAAGCGCACCGCCCCAGTGGGAAAGCACTCAGGATTTCACACTCGGCAGCATAGGAGGCAGTTTTCAGGCACTTTACATTTTCTATCGCTAAAACACCTGCAAAACTGCCTCAGTGTGAAAGGGGTCTTAATCACAGTGTCCTCTACAGATCACTAATAGGATGGCTCCCCACATTCACTGGTCCCTTCAAGGATCGCTGATCTGTAACCATGGTAAAAAAGCACTCCTTCCAGGCAGTAATCAGGAGAGGAGAAGGCCTGGGCCTGCAGGGTGGCATTAACATGGTTACAGATCAGCGATCCTTGGAGGGACTAGTGAATGTGGGGAGCCATCCTATTAGTGATCTGTAGAGGACACTGTGACTAAAGGGCTATATATTAAAGAGGTAGTAAACTGCTGGAAAAAAAAAACCTGCAAGACAATAGCATAATGTGCTAGTATGCATCGCATACAGTCACAGAGCCAGAGTCCACGGCCCCGGAAGGAAGAGGGGCGAAGATGGATGCAGCCATCAGCGGGGACAGCGAGGGCTACGTTTGCAGGTAAGTGCTACATAGTGGGCTAGTATGTGATGCATACTAGCCCATTATGCTTTTACTTTTTTTACATGGGGAAAAAAGAGGAAGTAAAACCCATCAGGGTTTACTTCCTCTTTAAGGAAGATGTCTTTGTTCTGATTTTATGGACTGTCCCAGTCTGCTACTAGGATCCCCAAGAATCTTATACAAGTTTCCACTTTTTTAGTACGTATTACGAAAGTATGCGACAGTGCTCAAGCCTAGCAATAGACCACTAAGCACCATGCACTGTATTGTGTTGAGGTGTCATGTTTTTCCCCAATAGTGGAAGTATTGGTTACATCTTTCAGTTCAGCAAGTTGAAACTTGCACAAGAATTTTTGTGTAATTTGATAGCAAATTAGGGAGCACAGTATAGGTAAGTAAACGGCTCTTACAGTCCTTTCAATAAGTGCTCTATGGGTAAATTCAAGCTTTTGGAAGATATTTCAGGCAGGCAGCAGCAGCCTCTAGTTACCTGCACCAATATTTAGGAAAGTCGCATTTGGCTCCCAAAAACAGTGGTGCTCAGAACCCAGAAACACGATGTCAGAATAGAGAAAGATACCAGTTAGTATAGCAGATTAGGTTTAGGGGTAGCTAGGTACAAAAAGATGAAGTATAGGATATTAATTAAATTGTGGCCTAGGTGGTAAAGGGCAGATACAGTATTACTATGAACAAGACTTTACCCATTGTATCAGATGTCAAATCAACAAGCTTTAAAAGTGCCACTGACATGAATAGAGCTTCATACAGCATTTAATTAATGTGTTTGTGGCAGGAGCAGTCCTACGGTATATAGTTAAAGTATTGCTCAGTCTGAATATTATTGTATCATTTAAAAATCTTTTTGGTTCAGGCGTTTCCTGAGTAAACTTTTAATGCTTTGTTTTATTTCCATTAAACTAAGTTGAAGAACATATGCTAGGTTTTCTAATAAGAAAGTCTATCACTGCCTGCTCACATGTTGATTGCTTCTGTCTAACTGAGAAGGAAATGATTCACCCCTGCCAACAGAAAGAGAACTGTAGGTGTCCTCCACTGACTTATTTTGCTGTATATGTGTAAATTTGATCTCCTAGTATACATGTCTATTCAACATATTCAATATATTGGGGGATATTCACTGCACAGCGTTAATTAAGCTTAAAAGCTGCAAGGTTTCCTTGATAGTATCCGCTACTTGTTGCAAGCAGTATAAAAAGAATAAAGGATACCAACCTACTCGTTCTCTTCGTTCCTCTCAAGACCTCCTGCTCTATAGCTCCCTCGTTACCTCCTCCCATGCTCGCCTCCAGACTTTTCCAAAGCCTCTCCAATTCTATGGAATGCCCTACCCCAATCTGTCAATAAATGTTGGCATATGGTGCTTTTAAGGTACTAATCCTTTTACACTCAGAAAAATAGCATAATATACTAATGTTATAAAAAACATTTCTCTATGACTTAGCAAAATGTAACAGCATCATAGATTCACATATATAACAAATATAACAAGTATAGTGACTATAATTGTTATATATGTGAATCTATGATGTGATTTTTTTTTTCTTATGTATTTGTAATTTCACACATGTTGTGTTCCTTTCCATCAGCTGTACTCCTAGAACCCTAAAGAAGCTCAACCAGCGAAATGCTTAAATTTCGCTGGTTGTACCCACATTTTTTGACAATTGTTGCAAGCAGTACATGTCAAATATTCATATGTAATATCTTAAAAAAAATAACATTTTATTTTGTAGGTCTGAATATACTAAATTTGCTACAAAACCAGTATTATATTACTTTTTAAAGAGCAACTTCACTGAATGGCATTAACTGGAAGGCAGGGGAAGATTACTACTACTAGCAATGTTTGTAACCTAGCATCACTTACTGGGTAACAAATCATTTTCTAAATCCAGACGGTAGTGCTGACTAGTTCCATCAACGATGAGGGTACATAGTTGTACCCTATGCTCTACTAATCATCTCCAAAAAGCGTTGCTGTCTAAAAAAGAAATGTAATTAACAGGTGCTGGTAGAAATTAGCCAGTCATCTCTGTGAGTAGGCGTGTGAGAGAATACACATTTCCCCATTGTTGGCTGGAAGATAAGATTATGATAAAGAATGCTAGCCGCTGGATTCATCCCAAGAACATCAGATATATAAATGTAACAGCGCTGCTAATGAATATGTAAAAAATATGACAATCACGTTTAAACAGTGCATACAATTGAATAAAAGGCCAAAGGTGACATAAAAGTAATAAATCTTCTCATCAAAGTGAAAAAATTGTGGGTAAATTTGTGATTGTGCTTCACTGTGACTCCACACCACTTGTTAAGGTGCTCCCACCACCGAGTTTAATGCACGCTCACCTCCTTATAAGACCCTGCAAGGGGTCAAACACACCTTGCACACAGTGCAATTCTCCTTTAAGGATGGCCCTACACTAGTGCCCACTAGTTCCTGGTAAGCTTTGTATGGGTATAGCTCATTCTGCACCCAATGTAGTATCCTCGCAATGTAGCAACTTCAAAGTTGGCTCCACATTAGTCTTCAGCGAATTATCCCAAGATCATCTCCTCACCACCTGTCCCCCACTCTGATCTACATGCCAAGTAATTCCAAATGCACGCTGTAGAATAAGATCATACCTGACGGGAGTCAACCAACTGCTAGCATGAGTTCAGTGCCTAGAAAAGCATGCTCAGTAACTTATACAAACAGAAGAAGATGCAATCTATAATATACTGTACCACAAATCAGATTTATTGGCAGACAGGATATGCTGAAGATAAATCTTTTGAAGTCTGGTAGAATCTTTCTTTTTTTGATCAAATACATTGTTTGTATGCATCATCTCAGAAACCTTTTCTTATCTTAAAAGGGAAAGCTATCCATGCATGTTTGAAGCTGGCTGATAATGACCAAAGCAATACCTGCTGACTTTTGTCTTTTGACAGATATGTACAGTCTTTGTACACTTGTATGTTATTGTCATGAATACCTATAAGCTCATTAGAACATTCAATATCAAAGTTATGTTGGCTGTACTACAGTATCTGTGTAAATACGTCCAGTACATGTTTTTTTTTATATCAAGATCCATCAGCCAGAAGAATTTGAAGAAGACTAATGGCTAGGGTATGAGAAAATTTGCCCAACAGTATCTGTTGCACAGTAGGATTCAATTCCAGATCCAGTTGCATTGCACTTCTGTCAAACATGCTTCACATATTGACATCAAAAGTATTCTTTTATCTCTATTGCTGAAGCTAGGACTACATGGACAATTAAAGAAAACCTATGCTGAAAGTAACACGGAGGCTGCCAGTGACCAACATCTAAAAAAAGCTAGTTACTTGGCTGTGTTTGGCTTTACTACTTTCTGATATAGATTCCAATCAAGCATACAAGTGAGAAGAGTCAGAGAGAAGTCAAAGTCCTTAAAAGAGAAGTATGGGGTTAAAAAAAACAAAAAAAATTTATACTCACCTAGGTGGATGCAGACCATTGATCGCTTATTTCTCCCCTCTGCTCTGAGCAGAGAGTGGTGACTGTCAGTCTCTGGCTCTCTGCTCTGTCCCTTCAACGCTCACTGGATGGTTGAGCTGTGCAGAGGGTGGGGGCAGCTGGCACAGGCTTGCTGAGAGGCTGAGCCAGCTGCTGGTCTAGGCATCTGGGTGGATCCTGACTGTAAATTTGGGATCTTTCCAGAGCCTGGACCAATGTCAGCGACTGAAAAGGGGTCACAGCAGTGCAGAACGAAGTGCACCCAAAGGAGAAGAAGGGCCAAAATAGCTTTGGCCATACTTCTTTAATTTGCAAAATTGTCCCAGTTCTGAGACTGATATAGTAATAAAACCATTGTGAGGCATGACAGCCAGTTAACTAGCATTTTCAGGAAGAGAGGTCAACAATGGCAGCAGCCATCCCATTATCAGTATACAGTATCTCACAAAAGTGAGTACACCCCCTTACATTTTTGTAAAAAATGTTATTATATCTTTTCATGTGATAACACTGAAGAAATGACACTTTGCTAAAATGTAAAGTAAAGAGTGTACAGCTTGTATAACAGTGTAAATTTGCTGTCCCCTCAAAATACCTCAACACACAGCCATTAATGTCTAAACCGCTGGCAACAAAAGTGAGTACACCCCTAAGTGAAAGTGTCCAAATTGGGCCTAATTAGCCATTTTCCCTCCCAGGGTCATGTAACTCATTAGTGTTACAAGATCTCAGGTGTGAATGGGGAGCAGGTGTGTTAAATTTGGTGTAATCGCTCTCACTCTCTCATACTGGTCACTGGAAGTTCAACATGGCACCTCATGGCAAAGAACTCTCTGAGGATCTAAAAAAAAGCATTGTTGTCCTACATAAAGATGGCCTAAGCTAGAAGAAGATTGCCAAGACCCTGAAATTGAGCTGCAACACGGTGGCCAGGAACATACAGCGGTTTAACAGGACAGGTTCTACTCAGAACAGACCTCACCATGGTCGACCAAAGCAGTTGAGTGCACATGCTCAGTGTCATGTCCAGAGGTTGTCTTTGGGAAATAGACATATGAGTGCTGCCAGCATTGCTGCTGAGGTTGAAGTGGTGGGGGGTCAGCTTGTCAGTACTCAGACCATACGCCGCACTCTGCATCAAATTGGTCTGCATGGCTGTCGTCCCAGAGGAAGCCTCTTTTAAAGATGATGCACAAGAAAGCCCACAAACAGTTTGCTGAAGACAAGCAGACTAAGGACATGGATTACTGGAACCATATCCTGTGGTCTGATGAGACCAAGATAAACGTATTCTGTTCAGATGGTGTCAAGAGTGTGTGGTGGCAACCATTTGTACAAAGTACAAAGACAAGTGTGTCTTGCCTACAGTCAAGCATGGTGGTGGGAGTTTCATGGTCTGGGGCTGCATGAGTGCTGCCGGCACTGGGGAGCTACAGTTCATTGAAGGAACCATGAATGCCAACATGTACTGTGACTAGGGATGAGCACTTACGTTCCACTTGAACATTGGTTGTTCGCCTGTTCGCCGAACATTATGCGGTGTTCGCGGCAAATTCGGAAAGCCGTGGAACACCGTTAAAGTCTATGGGACACTAACATGAAAAACCAAAAGTGCTAATTTTAAAGGCTTATATGCAAGTTTTTGCCATAAAAAGTGTATGGGGACCTGGGTCCTGCCCCAGGAGACATGTATTACAAAAAAAAGTTTTTAAAACGGACGTTTTTCAGGAGCAGTGATTTTAATAATGCTTAAAGTGAAACAATAAAAATGAAATATTCCTTTAAATATCGTGCCTGGGGGTTGTCCTTGGTATGCCTGAAAAGTAGAGCATTTTTCCCGTGTTTAGAACAGTACCACAGCAAAATGACATTTCTAAAGGAAAAAAAGCCCCCTATAACAAGGGGACCCCCAGATCCCACCCCCCATGTGAATGGGTATGGGGTACATTGCACCCCTACCAATTCACCAAAAAAAGGGTCAAAAATAGTAAAAATGACAGGAGACACTTTGGCACAAGTCCTTTATTAAAAAATAAAAAAATAAAAATGTCCAGCGATGTAAATCCATCTTCGATGACAGTGCCCAACGGACCAAAAAAAGAAAAATAACCCGCAATTCCGCCTCCATGGGAGGCTCTCGCCGACTGATGCTTCTTCCCGATGACAGCTACTATATAGGCGGGGCCAGCCACTGATGTAAACGGGTGACCCCACCTTCCTCTGATGTCACGTGGCGTCAGAGGGGGCGGGGTCACCCATTTACATCACCAGGTGGCCCCGCCTTCCTCTGACGTCACGTGTCAGCTCACCGAGCCACCTTGGAGTCCCCAGCTGCCTCTGGTGTAGGGGGGTACTAAATAACCTTTAAATTGTTAGTGTAACTTTGATTAAAATATTTTTTTGTCTTCGTTCATGTTATAGTGGAAAGTGAAAGACAATCAGCGCAGTCACTATTAATGCAACATACCATATTTATGTGTGGCCAATAGAGCTGCGCATCTTAACTGGTCTCACAGTTTTCATCAAAAACCCATCAGTGCAGCCTCATCAGTGCTCATCAAATGCAGCCTCACTGTGCACATCAAACACAACCTCACTGTGCCCATCAAATGCAACCTCACTGTGCCCATCAAATGCAACCTCACTGTGCCCATCAAATGCAGCCTCACTGTGCCCGTCAATTGCAGTCTCACTGTGCCCAAACGTAGCCTGACTGTGCCCATCAAATGCAGCCTGACTGTGCCCATCAATTGCAGTCTCACTGTGCCCATCAAATGCAGCCTTACTGTGCCCATCAAATGCAGCCTCATTAGGCCCATCAAATGCAGCCTCACTAGGCCCATCAAATGCAGCCTCACTAGGCCCATCAAATGCAGCCTCAATGTGCTCGTCAATTGCAACCTCACTGTGCCCATCAAATGCAGCCTCACAGTGCCCATCAATGCAGCCTCACTGTGCCCATCAATGCAGCCTCATCTGTGCCTGTCAATTGCAGCCTCACTGACGGTGCCCATCAATGCAGCCTCACTGACTGTGCCTATCAATTGCAGACTCATCATTGCCTGGATCACACACAGCGGGCATCTCCTGCTGTGTCATGGAGCTTTGATATGGATATCCCGGCGCACCCTTCCTCCTCTCCCTTCTCCTCCTCTAGTGGCGAAAGTAACAAAGTCTATATGTTTTAAAACAATTTATTATAATCTAAAACAGGACATTCACAAACAGATGCACTCTCAGAGCCATGTTCTGCGCATAGTATACAAGTAAATCGTCTTCTCACCGTACTGTCTCCACACTGCCCGCTGGTGGCATCAAATATGCTGACTTGACTCCGTTCCTATACCCATTACACCTCTAAAGTCTTTCTCAGTAGGACCTTATGTCCTTAGGAACAGAGTCAAGTCAGCACATTTGATGCCACCACTGGGCGGTGTGGAGACCCTGCGGTGAGAAGGCGTTTTACTTTTATACTATGCCCAAAACAAGGCACTGGGAGTGCATTTGTTTGTGAGTGTCCCGTTTTAGATTTTATTAATTTGTTTTAAAACATATGAAGAGCACTATTGTTTTTATTCCTTTTGCATGATTACATATCACACAGAGAGGAGGAGGTGGAACAGAAGCTCCAGTCCATGTGTCAGTGTCTGTGATTGTTACTGGGAGCCAGTTGGAGTATAACCCTAGTGGGGCAAAAGTGCATTTGACCTTGACTATTGATTAAGGTCCAGCCCAGGAGGTGATTGCATATGGTTAACTGGGTGTTATGCATGTGACACGTAGGTGATCCATTGAAGAGAAGGCTGTGATATCTGTAATTTACTGGTGGTTGGCCAAACATACAGTACATATTTTAGGACTTTTTTGTTTCATCATTTGGGACTTATTTTTTTAAGAGACACTGTTTTAGTTGTGCTGCATCATTAATTGTATCACTTCCTGTTATAGGGCACAAACTGTCTTTCATATTTGCTCTTGCATTTTCTCCCTGTCACATTTCAACCTGGCACCCCTAGTTGAAACTACAAGCAACTGTGCCAACATATAACACATGCATAATCCACAGTTGTCACTATCAGGAATCTCTGGTCTGAAGCAATGATGTTCAGCAGACCTTGGAGAAAGTGCATGTAGAAAGGAAGTGGCTTAAAGTAAAATATGTAGTAATACAGGGACAGCTGAAGAAACCGCAGACCGCAGTGGGTGGCACAAGCATTTGACACTTCTGAACGTTTTTGTTGCAGAAGATTTTTTCTGCAACACAGCGAAGTTTGGTGCTACGGGCTCTGGAGAATTAATTGTTTGCTTTACAGGAAAGACTTAGCTTTTTAAAATAGCCACAGAGTCAATTTAAGAACTTGATTTAAGATCAGGTTCCAGTTAGGGTTACATTTTGGGGTTAGGGATCGCTTGCAAGGTAGAAATATTTTTCCATACTCTTACTTCACTCACTTATTTTCTGCAACAAGCACATTTAATGCTATGAACTAACAACAGACAAAAGGAAGACCAGTGTACCATGCAAAAATACTTTCATGTCTCTGTAGCTAAGAAAATGGAATTACTCCCTTATTACACTTCCTAACTGAAGTCTAGTTTATTTTTTATTCATTATTTTTGTTCTCTTTTATTCACCATTATTTTGCTCTACAGCTTTATAATACAGCTGTATTATAACAATGATATGCACACTGCATGCAGTACACTTCAATCTACATTTAAGGATGTGGCTCCCTCCAAAGGTTAAAGTGAATACAACACATGAGTCTGTTGACTCATGTTGACTCATGTTGGTCTGTTGTATACCAACTGTACAATTTCTGAATACATTTTTTTAACATTTGTTTAGTTTAAGCAAAACAAAATGTTAGTTCAGCTAACTAATTTAAAGCGGAAGTTGTTTTTTTTCTTTTGGCCTACAGCACAAAATGCATTAGGTATGTGTAATGGTGTGTATTCCACTACCTGCAGTTAGCTGCTTCTGGCAAAAATCTTCCCTACACTGCCTCCCTAATAGCAACCAGATACTGCCCAAAGCAGATGCCCCCCACTGCTGTAAGTAACAGCAGCTGCTGCTACTGAGAAAAGTTGTGCTCACCTACCCCCTTCTTCCCTCTCCACCATTAAGTGTGCTTTTATTACTAATGTTACAAAATGCAATGTGTTCTGTGAATGGGTGGTAGAGATCCTGTTATTCAACTGCTCCTCCTTTCAAAGAACACACATTGTGGGAGAATAGTAATATACGTTTTATGAATGGCAGAGTGGCCAGAAGGGGCAGGTGAGCAGCGCAACTTTTGTCAGTAGAAGTGGCTTCTGTTACTTCTCATGGCAGTGGAAAACAGCCATTTAGGGCAGTATCTGGTGGCTAAAAAGGAGACACTGCAGGGAAGATTTTTAGCAGAAGCAAATGCCTGCATGTAATGGGATACACACCATTACACATACATTTTGTGTTTGGTGCTATATCCCCAGAAAACTAAGCTTCAGCTTAATTAATTACAAAGAGGTAAAATACCTTTTTAAATACCATAGTTGAAACCTTGTTTCAAAAGTTTTTCCACGGTCACCTTTTTTTCATACCTCCCAATTTTGGAACTTGAGAATGAGGGACACTTTAGGAGCTAAGGACATGTAGTGGGCGGAAGCAAAAAAATGGGTGTAGCCAAACAGTGAGAAGGGTTTAAGGTGCATGGTTAAACAAAACCAGGGCTTCCTTGTACCTATAAAATATGATTTGATTGCTGTGCTACAAGCAAGAGTCTCACAGACATATATAAACCCCCTGCAAAATCATTACAAAAAAAAAAAAAAAGATTCATACACACTAAATAGACAGAGAACTATCATTTGTCTGAGCCTACCTTGAAGAGGAACTTGATTAAAATAGTCAAGGACTGCTTAGCAGCAAGCAACTGATGGGACATGTAATGCCCTGTACACATGGGCGGACTTTCCGGCAACAAAGGTCCGACAGTCTTTCCGACGGACTTTTGACGGACTTTTGACGGACTTCCGACGGACTTTTGAATGAACGGACTTGCCTACACACGATCACACAAAAGTCCAACGGATTCGTACGTGATGACGTACGACCGGACTAAAATAAGGAAGTTGATAGCCAGTAGCCAATAGCTGCCCTAGCGTCGGTTTTCATCCATCGGACTAGTATACAGATGAGCGGATTTTTCGTCAAGACTCGAGTCTGTCGGACAAATTTAAACATGTTCCAAATCTAGTCGTCAGATTTTCACATGAAAAAGTTTGCTGCAAGTCCGATGGAGCCCACACACGGATTGTCCGCCGGATTTGGTCCGTCGGACCAGTCCGGACGAAAAGTCCGCTCGTGTGTATGCGGCATTAGACTTTGCTGGAAATGTTGGGTTTAAAATACATAAAACAAAGTACAGGGATCCAGGGGTGTGTAATGTTCAAGGATCAGGAGTAGGTAACGCACAGGGTGGTCAGTGCCAGAGTAGGGTCCAGGAGTATGTAATGCACAGAATGCAGGTGGCAGGAATTTGTAATGCATAGTAGGAGTCAGGAATACAAAACAAAGAGAGTGCAGGAGTCAGGAGGTGCAACGAACAGTGTAGGGATCAGGAGAGTGCAACATTCGCAAGCAATAGTCTCCCACACTTTACCCTTTCAGCAAAAATCCCCACTCCTTTCCTTCTAAAAAAAAAATTTTTAAAAATCCTGCACCCCTCCCAGAACAAATCTTTGCATCCCACCATAAATCCTTTCTCCCTCTCCTAGAACAAATCCTCACCCCCAAATCCCCCTCCCAACACAAATCCTCCTCGCCCTTCTTCAGCACAAATCTTCCTCCTTCCCCCTCCAAATCTCCACTCTCAGCACACAAACCCCCATTTTCCCCATTCCAGCAGAAATCTTCACCCTCTCCCCGAACTCCCCCCCCCCAACAAAAATCTTCTTACCCTCCCAGCAGAAATCTTGCTGTCTCTCCAAATCCTCCCTCTTAGAACAATCCCCCTTTCCAGTATAAATCCTTCTCCACTAAATTCCCAAATTCTCTAAATCTCCCCTCCCAGCATCACAAATCCCCCCTAAATTTCTTCTTTCAGCAAAAATTCTCTCCCCCCTTTCAAACACAAATCCCCCTTCTAGCACAAATCCTCCCCCTCCAAGCGTGAATCCTTTCCCCACCTCTAGCACAAATCCTCACCCCCAAATCTTCCCTTCCAGCACAAATCCTCTCCCCACTTCTAGCACAAATCTTTAAAAAAACCCCAGGACAAAACCTTCTTGCCCCATCCCACCTCCCAGCACAAATCCCCCCCCCCACCAAATCCCCCTACCAGCACACCACCCCAGAACAAATATTCTCCCCCCCTTAATCCCCTCAAGTACAAATCCTCTTAACACCCCCTCAAATCCCCCCTCCCAGCACAAACCCCTCTATCCCGGCACAAGTCCTGCCTTCCCCCATTCCTCTTCCTCCCCTCGGTTCTAGCAGAAATCGTCTCCCCCAAATCCCCCCACCAAGTATAAATCTTTCCCCCAATGCACAAATTTTATCCCGTCTTCTAGTACAAATCCATACCTCCCTATTTTCCCAGATTTGGTGGGACCCTTGAGAGATTTGAACAAAATTCCAGTGTCCTGCAAATCTGGCACTTGGCTTCAATAACACGCCTGGCAGAGGCACGCTAATGCAGGCACCTAGTGCACTTGCTCAGCTTTTATTGTGAGGTGCTCAGGGTCTCAGGCACTGTGATTGGCCCCTCTAGAGCAGCTAGCATCTCTGTGATTGGGGGGTAAGAGGATATGTGCTAGTGGTGCGCTTTGAAAAGGGAGGGGACTTGTGCTAGATAGTGGGGTTGGTCGGTCGGTTTTTTAAATCAGACCACCCCTTCTAGTCCTATGCCCTCCCAAAGTGCCCCAGTACATATCGACTTATCCTCCAACTCCAAATCATCTTCACAGTGTACATCTTTGTTACCTGCCCCCCACCACACACCTTCCTGGGCACTGTGCCCCCCCTTGCAAGTCTCCATCTGCATTAAACTCATTACAGATCTCAGATCAGTGCCGCTGCTGCAGAGGAATAACCCTTCTTCCCGACTCTTCCTCCTAGCCTGTGTCCATGAAAACATTAAAGATGAGGAAGAGGCTTCCCTGGGCTCTGCAGTTGTACAAGAAGCCAGTGGGGAGAGATGCTGGCTGCAGTAGAAGGGGTAATTGAGGCATGTGGGATCCCAGGCACCCTACAAGAATGAGGTGCCCTGGGTGCCCGTGCTATCACTGGGCTCCAGGATTTGAGCTAAGATTCTTGGGATACTGAGATCTAAAATCAAATTTTGGGACGGTCCCGTTGAATCTGGAGTTTGGAGGTATGCTATTTTGCTGTGTCCAGCAAGGCATCAAAGAGAGTACCTTAAATTAGGGGCAGGGCATTCATTTAAAATAATTATCTCTCTACAAGAAGCATATTTTACAATTAAAGTTAAAATACTGTATATACAGGAAAAACGTATCTGAAACAGAACAGAAACACAGCCAAGAAGATATTTTTCATTTGTAAAATTATTTTTAGACATGTGTAATTCATTTAGTTCCGACTTTATCCGAAGTTACGAATTATCCGAAATAATAAATGCTGTATCTAAACTAATGGAACGTAACTAATTTATAATAATAAATAACAATAATAATTTAAAAAATGTATTATTATTATTATTATTATTAATTAATTCCGTTCCATGTGTAACTTCGGATACATTTGTATTTGCTATGTTGACTAACAGCCAAATTTGAAAGGAAATTCCAATACCTATAATTTAATAGTTAGTTATTATTAGTTAGTTAGTTATTACTGGTATTTAGAATCTTTGGATTTTTGTTCTTTCAAATTGTCAGATTTTCTTTCTTATTTTTGAATTTTTGGATTTTCGAATTTCTGAATTTACGAATTTTCAAATTTACAAATTTAAAATTTATGAATTTTTCGAATTTAATAATTTTCAAACTTTTGAATTTACGAATTTCGATCCGAATGACCTGAAAAATGGAAGGAAAAAAAAAAAAACGAACAAATTTTTTTAGGCAGTGCCCATGTCTATTATTTATGTATTTGTTTAGCTTGCTGCATATCTTGTAAAGGGCAGCAACCCAGCAGCTCTTGCAGATAAACCAATTACCAGTGATAAACTGGTTACACTGATTACACTACAAAAAAAATTGGCATAAAATATTTAAAAAACCTGATTTGCCCTGGCCGTTCTGTGACCTGTAATATCTAAAGTGGCTGCTGACGGGTTGAAGGCTTATGTGACAAATACTGAGTTATATAGAGCAGGGTTAGGCAACCCCAGAGAGGAGGAAATCTACCTGAACATTATGGAAGAGATCAAGGATCACCAGGGTGTAGCATGCTTCGTTAAGGAGTCTGGTGCTCATACATGTAAAGCTGCTGGTGGTCTATACAGAAAAGTTGCTGGTATATACATTACTGTATGTGGCCAGAGGTCCGGTGGTTGCTGGTGGCTCCCAGCGCTTCCTGGAGAACTCGGAGACACTCAGGAACTGTTGAAACTTCCAGGTGCTCCGAACGCGCGTTACGCCCGCCCCACTGTGTCTGAGTGTCTCCAAGTTCTCCAGGAAGTGCTGGGAGCCACTAAAGCCCCCGGACCTCTGGCCACATACAGTATTGTATGCTACTTGCAAGCCAAGGTATTACTGTAAATGACTAGAGCCCATTAATTAACAACACAAATGGCTTCAACAGAGAAGGCCTTATTTTTTTATTAATGTGTTACCAACGTTTTCTAAGAATGGAGTGCTGCAATATTACTAAAGCTAAAAACTCAAAATAAAATCTGAGCAGTATCGTATCCAATAAACAGTTTACGATTTTGTGACCACCTTGGCAGATCAGACCAAATAATCAGAGCGTTCTGCAGTCACTGACATTTATTTTTGTTCCTATGCTTATTTTAGCGAGCACTATGACCATTTAAAGCAATGATGATTAAACAGCAGATCAGGTATCAGGGAGGAATTGACTAATGAGCTGGAAAAACAGACTTTCCAAACTACAACATATTAACCTAAGTACCGTATATACTCGAGTATAAGCCAACCCAAATATAAGCCGAGGCACCTAATTTTACCACAAAAAACTGGGAAAACGTATTGACTTGAGTATAAGCCTAGGGTGTTAAATGCAGCAGCTACTGGTAAATTTTCAGGATGCGGTGCGGCACGGACAACAAAGAGGCTGCCGGCGTCACTGTGCACATCAATGCTGCCTCATTGCCCATCATTGCAGCCTCACCATGCCCATCATTGCAGCTTTACTGTGCCCATCATTGTAGCCTCACTGTGCCCATCACCGCAGCCTCACCATGCCCATCATTGTAGTTTCACACCCATCATTGCCGCCTCATTGTGCCCATCATTGCAGCCTTATTGTGCCCATTATTGTAGCCTCACTGTGCCCATCACCGCAGCCTCACCATGCCCATCATTGTAGTTTCACACCCATCATTGCCGCCTCATCGTGCCCGTCATTGCAGCTTCAATGTGGCCGTCATTGCAGCCTCACTAGTAGTGACTGTGCCCATTCATGCAGTCTCAGCAGTCAGTACCTGGATTGCACAGCGGGCATCTCCCACTGTATTTCGGAGCTCAGTCTGAAATGTTCGGCTGTACTGTGACAAAAGTCCCGCCCTCCTCCTAGACCAAATCGTGTGATAGACGCAGTGTTCTGTCTATAACACGAGCTGGTCTAGGAGGAGGATGGGACTTTTGTCACTGCGTGGCCGAAAGTTTCAGAGTCAGCTCCGAGACACAGCAGTCTCCCACTGTGTAAGAGAGGGAGAGAGGGCAGCACTGCAGCCACAGTTCAAAGCGGCCCCAGGGCAAGCAGCCTAATGCCCGGTATCCCAGTGCGCCAGTCCAGCCCTACCCTCACTCGAGTATAAGCCGAGGGGGGCTTTTTCAGCATAAAAAATGTGCTGAAAAAGTCGGCTTATACACGAGTATATACGGTAAGTGGAGATGAGCCCCAAGATTGTATTTACACTATAGCAACATATTGGGTCAATGGGGCCTTATGGAAAAGGCCCACACATCTCTTTGTGCACTTGGCTCTCCCGATGCTGACTGTAGTCTCAGGTCCACCCAATAAAATCTGATCTTCTCTGCAGACAGTACAGGCCAAAAAATGAGCCTTCCCAGCACCAATAGTTAGCCCTTGTGTATCTGTCTTCAAGTTACTGCTGAGAAAGGTAGAAAGTTCAGCAGAGCCCTGCAGCGCGCCTCACACTGTGATCTCAGGGCATATCCTAGCAGACAGTGGAATGAAAATGAGCACTGTCCCAGCAAATCTGAGATAATTGGAAAGTATGTAATATACTGCATTTCATAGAAGCGCTGGAAGCTCAGCTGATATGACATTGGTGTCTTTTTATGAGAGTGCAAATTGGCCATCTTTCCCCATTTCACTATAATTCTAGAGCAGGGGTGTCCAAACTTTTGACCTTCCTGGGCCACATTTAAAGAAGAGGAATTGTCTTGGGCCACACATAAAATACACTAACAATAAGGATAGCCGATGAGCAGAAAAAGTCAGGCAGATCACAAGTTAAAAATCACCTCTACAGATCATGGACCCTACAATTAATGTTTTAACCAGTTCTAGGGAAAAAAAATCATATCCATATCCTGAATGTATAGTAAAAGCAAAGAAACGGGAGGAGTATCTCGCTCCCATACAGTAAGTAGGACTTTAAAGTATATGAGATTGCCACTGAGGTGAGCACAGAAACAAAATTGATTTTAAAATATCATTTTTATTGTACAAACATCAAATAAAAACAAGTAGATGTGTAAACAACATATAACACAATGCCAGTAATGATACTTGTACACAGTATAAGTCTGGAGAAATTCTTGGGCATAGAGTAGAGCTAAATCTCCGCTTCTTCAAGGAAACTCAATATGCATCTAAATTTTTAATCAGATTTAAAAAGACTACATTACAATCACAAAAATCTACAAATAGTTTTGTCATTTTACAATAGCAAAAGTCACAACCCATTGAAACATCAGATGAATATTGTGCTCACCAAGTTCATCAAATTCTAGCTGTATGTAATCTCCAGCATGAAGACAGGACTGAGCCACCATCCGTCCATATAGTCTATAGTGTGAGAACTTGAGAAATATTAAAATGTGGGAGATCCATCTGCAACAGATCCATAATGTCTTTGATAGCATTCACAGAAGTATGTGCAGCTAATTTAGCTTGATTTGATTAAAAGCCAGTAATGGCCAGTTCAACTAAACCCAAAAAAGGACATACAACCTGCCAACCCACCAGCATCAGCACATGAAGAGAGGGCAGTCTATCTAGCCCACCCACCTACTTTCACTCCACATCCATCAAAGGCAACACACACTCCCCCCAGGAGAGTGTAATATACAACACACACCAATTGCACACATCATATCTAGATGTCACCACTCCCTCACCCTCCACACACATCTCCCATCCATAGCCAACCAACCCAAATCCCCAGTCAGTCATCAACCAAACATACATAAATAGGAACATACAACCAGGCCATCCACCACCACAAGGGACTGCACTCCCACCCCGAATCACATGGATACACACATTCCCTATCTCAACCCCCCCACACCATAATCACCATGACAGACATACACCCCCCCCCCACTATCTCTATGTCCCAAAGATTGGGGCTACCAATATGGGGAATGATAATCATCCCATGGTCTAAACATGAAAGCCATCTCACCACATCTCAATCCAGTATCACCAAACACCGCCCAAATGATTGACTGGTCCGCCCCTGGCCGCCACCACTCTATATGTGTGATCCCACCGGAAATGATTGAGCCGCGCACGGCTCACTGATGTCACGTCCGGCGTGGGCACCCCTGTTCAGGCGCACGCGCGATAAATACCCCCCACTGCACGCAGCCAGATAGGCATCCGAGAAGGCGGTGGGGCACGCACAGCGCCCTCTCCCCACCAGAGGATGTACATCCTACAATGGGGTAATGGCAAGGAGGTCAAAATTGAACTCCCTGTCCATCAGGGGCACCCGAATGTCTGTCAATAGGACCTACTGTATGTTTTTGTAATATTCTCTATTATAAAAATAAAATACAACAACATAAAACTAGTGCGATATTTGATACTATTTTTTGATAAACGAATGCATCAATATTTGGTTCAATTAATGTAGTATTCTTAATAGCAATTTATCCTTGAAAATAATTGCTCACAAATATAGGTGCTGACGAAAACTGATGACATGAATTAGGCGTGATTGTGAAGAGTGGGAGACTTTTATTTGGGAAGATAAAACTTCTAAAAGTCCAGTAAAGAGACACTGTCAAATTTTTCATTTTTTTTCTTTGGCCACATGTGTTTGCTATGTGTAAACACATTTTTACAAAAAAAAAAAAACATTTTTAAGTAAATTTATGATTTTGTGTTGGCCCACATTCATAGCCGTCTTGGGCCGCAGGTTGGACACCGCTGTTCTAGAGTCTAGATTAATATCACACACAGGGATTAGAGATACTTTTTTTATTCTTCCTACCACTATATATAATTTCTAATATGTGGCATAAATAGTGACCTACAGGAAGTCATACATATAAATAGAAAAACAGACAAAATACTTAAAAGCTGACATTGCTTTCCAAATTTAAATTTAAATTTAGATGCAATATGTGATTCCAATATGGAATATGATTCCAATTTTAATTTAGATGCAATATGTGAAAGAACACACAAGTTAAATTAGATTTTATTGATGGTTTAATAATGTAGTAATTCATGTCATATTCATTACACCAAACATAAATCACCTCTATACCTGAAGTGGAGAGGATTGACTATGAAAAATTAAACTCTACTTAAGAGTATAATGCATCCAATATACCTGTTGCTGCTGCCTCAGATAGGACACTTTCAGACAGAATGGTAGTGCTTACTGACCTCTGAAAAATGAGTGGCAGATTGCTTTTCAGAAATGGTATAGCAGCATCTTGTAGACAATTAGGAGGCACTGCTGCAGCTTTCTGACACCTGTTTTTTCTTGCCAAATGGCAAATCATCGTGGTACTGCACCCCAACTGCAAGCCAAGCATTTGGCTTGCTGTTGTGGTGCCGCCCCATCGATCTCAATGGCCGAGTTTGACAGGTGCCGCCGCATTAAAATTGCTGCAGCATGTGTACAGCCCTGTTAGGTTGTAATGTTAGAATTCCAGTGGGCAGCCAAAGATGATAAAATTAATGCTCAGCCACCTGTTTATAATGCCTTCTGACTGCAGTTTTGAAGGAGCCCTTACTGTACTGCCTCTGAGAATCAGCATCCTGACTAGGAGTTGTATTGTAATCAATTCTGAAATCAAACCAAGTTCACCTTCAGGAGCTGGAGAAGATAAAGCATTTCTATAGTTTGTTTCTCCATGAGAGCCCCTGCTTTTCTTTGCAGAACTTTGTGGGCAAAGTTTACTGCTCCCATGTGGGAGGAAGCATTCACTGGTGTCTCAAAAGGCAGGCTGAAGCTGCAGCTGCCATTTAAAGCAAGGACTGCATTATGGCAGCATGCTAACTTAAAAGCAATGCTTTTCCACAAGACTACCTTTAACTCTTTGTAATCAGTAGCCCAACTTCTGTTACAGTTCACATTATTCACTACCAGCATCGATTTCCCATTACACTCTGCACACCACAGATAACAGCTCCTTGATACACTTCATAGCTCTGCTTTCTATGTTGTGCTGCATTTCTGAGCCGGTACTGCTGATCTTGTACTGGACTCCACCAGTCAAGTAACCTGTAACCTCATTCCCATTGACATTGATTTGTATATTACACTTGAATACTAGGAAGCTCACTTTGTGCATAACCCGTGCTCATTCTTTCCTGAGGTCTCACTCGATCTTCCGTGATCTCCAGGCTGGGTCCCTAGGACACCCCATGCCATGATGTCGGACCCAGTATTGGGGTTTTGATTACTAGGGAAGGAGCCTAAGTACACAAGCTCCTTCACTACCAGGGTCTTCCATCACCTTTGACAAGTCACCGCTTCCAAACTGGCTGGTTGCTTATGCACTCAACACTAGTACTGTAGTCATTAGCAATGGCAATATAGCTTCCATGAATAACTTCATGGCACATTAGACATTTGTTCTACATCTTCTCTAACTTGACTTGTCCCCTTATTAACCCCTGTTCTTGTGATACGCCATATATGCATGTACCCCTTTAAGGTTGTCCTCAGGTAACTTTGGACCAGACCAAGATTTACAGTATATAACAATAAACATTCTTTACTGAGTTATTTAAAAAAAACAAAACGAACAGTTCAGCAAACTGTCTTCAATACGCATTTCTGTACATCCTCTTCTAAGTGCCCCTAAGTTAGACCACTGGTGCCCTTGATTGCCCTTTGAGATACTTATATCTTAAACAAGTGAAAAAGTGATACCTTAATCCTTGGATCAGATGCAAAGGCCATATCCCTGGAACCCAGACTGGGCTCCCATAGGGGGTGGTATCTTTTAGAGGTTGTTCCCTCCCCTTTTTAACTGTTTTCCCCTGCAGAGGGCAGCATTTCCCAAAATGCCTGGGAAAACCTGGCCAGCAGTGTTAACTCTAGCTTCTCCGGACTTATCAACTCTGCAACATAACTGAATAGTTCAATTAACTCTCATTGTCATATACAGTTATACAGAGAAATGCAAACAGGGTAGTCAGAACCACAAAAGTCAAAAACATATAAAAGAACACACAATACAGTAAACCACTTGGAAGCACATGCTTACAACCTGAACATCAATCTCTTTTTTTGCCCTGATTTCCATACTGGTGGCAGGCAGTCTAGCTTGTAGAACCAGACACATGTTCCTGTTCTGCTCTGGGTATCCACTATGTTTCTTTCACCGAGTTCCACAAATCCAGGAGCACCCGCACCTCCCTCCAATCTTTGCTCTGCTGCCCATGTATTTGACATTATACTGCATCATCCAGGTTATTCTTAGCTATCATTTAAGGTGAATAGGTTATCTCAGACAGGCAATCTCAAATGTTTCACATTTCTGAATAGAAAAGAACAACATGTACAGTATATCTCCTGCTGAGCTGCATCATAGCTGCCATTGTAGACTTTCTCTTACTAGATGCCACCTGCAAAGTCTTTAAACAAAGAAAAGTATTTACCTACATATTTGTGTAAAAAGCAGACTGGTAGTTTCAGTGTGTTACTGCATAAAACATTTGTACAACAGGTAGCACTATAGGCGCTCTTATGCTTTAAATTTATATTAATTTCTTCACATTAATTGGTTACATTTATTAACCAACAACTGCTTTTCAAAAGATTGGCAGCTAGAATAGTTGTATAAGGCAGGAATGGATTTACAGCTTTGATGGGATATGGAAATGTGGCTAGTATTACCTAAGGATTTGGATGAAAGCATATCTCTTTTTTTTTTACAGAATAGAGTTTTATTGAACAATAAGACAGTACAAATTTAGAAGGAGTCATACAAAGGAATATCACTAAATACAGATACAGGATTTTGCAATAACATACTTTCGTTTCTTTGTATGGGTAATCAGTTGTTAATACAACATCCTATTGGGTAACCAAGGAATCTATGAGGTTTACATACTCTAATACAGATGGGGCAACTTCAAAATCATTCACATGAAAACCGAGGCATAGAGGGGTCGGGAAGTCCCCTCCTGAGTGATAGTATTACGTCCTCGGGTCTCCAGCAGAGAGAAGGGGGAGGTGGAAGGGAAAATGTGGAGAACTGGGCAGGAGTAGGAGGGGATGTGGGAGGGGGGGGACGGGGGGGGGGGGATGGTGAGGGGAGGGAGAGAGGGGGAGGGGGGAAAAAACACCATCCATAACAACACTTTTTCATAATAAGTACGTCTGTTACCCCTCCTCCCTCCTCCCTGATTCCTTCTTCTTCTTTCAGCCTCCTTCCTCCAACCTCCCTGAATCTTAGCAAAGATAGGTGTCCTACATCTGTAGGTCACAACCCATTATAAAATCTAGATCACAAGTGTTCGTTCTCCTAAAAGGGCCATGGACCCCTGACAGCGTTCATCCACATGTATTTACCCAATTTGACCATATTTTGTCATATTTCTGTGGGCAATTTCTACTTACATTTCTTTCTTAGGATATATCCTTGATTACTAGGCATATTTGAGCTGTTGTTACTGTTGTGCACTTATACTGGTTTTGTGTTTCAGTTTTATGTAATCATTTAATGTGAAACAAACCTTGCCACAACACTATTATATCATCCTATCATGGGCTGTGTTGGGATATTATACAGTAAATTCTACATTTCTATCTTTATGTAACGCTGTGGCTGAATACTGTTAAATATATGTTAATACTGTATATAGCATGAAAACATGACAATTATGTAAAAAGCCACTATCTTTTGGCTGTTGCATCTAGAGATCTTCTGCTTGGGTCCAAGGCAGCAAGGGATTAAATATTTTACCACTTTACCAAAAGTATCTCACAAAAGTGAGTACACCCCTCACATTTTTTGTAAATATTTTATTATATCTTTTCATGTGACAACACTAAAGAAATGACACTTTGCTACAATGTAAAGTAGTGAATGTACAGCTTGTATAACAGTGTAAATTTGCTGTCTCCTCAAAATAACTCAACACACAGTCATTAATGTCTAATCCGCTGGCAGCAAAAGTGAGTACACCCCTAAGTGAAAATGTCCAAATTGGGCCCAAAGTGTACTATTTTGTGTGGCCACCATTATTTTCCAGCACTGCCTTAACTCTCTTGGGCATGGAGTTCACCAGAGCTTCACAGGTTGCCACTGGAGTCCTCTTTCACTCCTCTATGATGACATCACGGAGCTGGTGGATGTTAGAGACCTTGCGCTCCTCCAGCTTCCGTTTGAGGAAGACCACAGATGCTCAATAGGGTTTAGGTCTAGGGACATGCTTTGCCAGTCCATCAGCTTTAACCTCAGCTTCTTTAGCAAGACAGTGAGTGGTCGTCTTGGAGGTGTGTTTGGGGTTGTTATCATGTTGGGATACTGCCGTGCGTCCCAGTCTCCGAAGGGATGGGATCATGCTCTGCTTCAGTATGTCACAGTGCATGTTGGCATTCATGGTTCCCTCAATGAACTGTAGCTTATCAGCGCCGGCAGCATTAATGCAGCCCCAGAACATGACACTCCCACCACCCTGCTTGAGTGTAGGCACACTTGTCTTTGTACTCCTCCCCTGGTTGCCGACACACACGTGCAGCCATGGTGTTGCAGCTAATAACAAATCACCCCACTGCCAGACTTCATACATCACTTCCAGAGACAATGAGCAGTCTTTTGCGAGTTTTGTTTTTGTTGTTTTATTAGGGGGTACAACTTTGATAGGGATTATTTATCATTGCCATCATATTTATAATTTAAGCACAAAAACACAATGTTAGAGCCAGAAGATTATATGTGCATGAACATTACATATAAATTTCCTCCTGCATCTCTTCGCAGACTGTTGCTCCTCCTCTGCTCTCCTCCCGCAGACTATTTGCTTCCAAGGACTCCTCATTCAATACCGTGTTAGAGAATGAAGACACCACTTCTGACCGTGTAGAAATGATGTTCCCAGAAACGTCTTCCCTCCTACACAAAGCTTGATTACTTCTACCCACATACACTGGTTTCCTCCTGCTAAACTTGTAGTTACTGAAATGAAGTATGTCACATCTTCTTCTATTGGGTAATAGAGGCCCACTCTGAATAAGTCTCTTTACAGGCTCTGGTTGCTCGCTGCTACTAGGCCTGAGGCCTCCAGTACCTCTCCTCGGAGGCCTAGTAGGTAAAAAGCAGTCTTTAGGATAATGGACTACTGTTCCCAGCCAGCCCAACTTGCAAATCGTGTGCCAGCAGGCCACATCGACTTGACACAGATCCCCACAGTCTCTTTACTGATTCAGGACCCCCCATCATCCACCGTGTGTTTGATGAAGGCTCTGCTAATGACCGTGTAAAAGCAGAGTTCCCTCACAGACTCCTTGGCACCTCTAGCCCTCCACTGTGGTAACACTCACTGACCTTCCACAGCCCTGAATCCCTGATGAGGAACTTGACCGGAACATGCGTTCTGACAGCTTCACCTGCCTCTCTGCTCCAGGAGTTCCCTGCCAATCGACTGTGTGGTGGCAGAGACATTGCCAATGACCGTGTAGAGGCAATGTTCCCTCACAGTTCTCCCCGGGCCCCCTCCTGCAATCGGTGTACCCCACCCAGATGGGGATGGCCTCCTGCTGCTGCCTAGCACTCCATTCCTCACTTCACTCAGCCGACTTCTCTCCCAGTGGCATATCACCTCAGCTTATATAGGAGGCCCGCCCCCCTGCCAATACCGATTGGGGATTGGTCAGGGCTCCCACTTGAGCTGCCTGCCATGTTCCAGGCCCAGCCCCTCTTCCAGAATCTTCTCCCTGGAAGCAGGGGAGGTGCCCCAGAACTAGAGCACAGGTGGTCACACCCACTGCTACTCTGACCACTCCCAGCCCCCATATCAAAACAGAAAGGCCTAGCTTGCAGCATAGGCTTGCCTACATTTGCCTGTGCTGAAAATTCTAGTAAAATAACCCTTACTAGCACCTACCTATTGGTAGAGGGTGCTACACACACTTGACACCATCTGAACCAAATAAGTTTATCTTGGTCTCATCAAACAGGACGTGGTTCCAGTAATCCATGTCCTTAGTCTGCTTGTCTTCAGCAAACTTTTTGCAAACTTGTGCATCATCTTTAGAAGAGGCTTCCTTCTGGGATGACAGCCATGCAGACCAATTTCATGCAGTGTGCAGCGTATGGTCTAAGCACTGACAGGCTGACCCCCCCCACCCCTTCAACCTCTGCAGCAATGCTGGCACCACTCATACATCTATTTCCCAAAGACAACCTCTGAATATGACGCTGAGCACGTGCCCTCAACTTCTTTGGTCAACCATGGCGAGGCCTGTTCTGAGTGGAACCTGTCCTGTTAAACCGCTGTATGGTCTTGGCCACCACGCTGCAGCTCAGTTTCAGGGTCTTGACAAACTTCTTATAGCCTAGGCCATCTTTATGTAAAGCAACAATTTTTTTTTTTTTCAGATCTTCAGAGAGTTCTTTGCCATGAGGTGCCATGTTGAACTTCTAGTGACCAGTATGAGAGAGAGCGATAAAACCAAATTTAACATGCCTGCACCCTATTCATACCTGAGACCTTGTAACATTACATGACACCGGGAAGGGAAAATGGCTAATTGGGCCCAATTTGGACATTTTCAATTAGGGGTGTACTCACTTTTGTTGCCAGCGTTTGGGTTGAGTTATTTTGAGGAGGCAGCAAATTTACACTGTTATACACGCTGTACACTCACTACTTTACATTGTAGCAAAGTGTCATTTCTTCAGTGTTGTCACATGAAAAGATATAATAAAACATTTACAAAAATGTGAGGGGTGTACTCACTTTTGTGAGATACTGTAAGTTCGAAAGTTTTTTGGTTAGGATGTTTTTTAAGACTTTACAGAGATGTATTCGCCTAGATTTCTGTAAATCAGAATAAAGCAATATATTTATTATTTTGCCAGGGAAAATATTTGACCAAACGGAATTATTGAATTGTTGATGTGCTGATTCCTGATACTGTATAGGGAATAGGTGAGAATGCCCACATCCCCAAATTTGACAAGTAAAAAAAAAAAAAAAACCCTCTAGTGGGACCTTAAAGGGCATAGACTCCAGAAAGATAAAGTTATATTTGTAGAAAAGGTAAATATTAAAACAGGAAGTTCAAGTGCAAAACAAAAACAATACAATCAATGCGGTTACAGTCAGTAGCGTCGCTAGGGGGTGGCTATTGGGGCTATAGCCCCGAATCTGGGGCCCATAGCCCTAGTCTCTTGTCGCAGGGTCCCTGCCTAACCAGCGGGCCGCAGCTGTGGTGGGCTGCATGAGAGAGGCAGATAAGTGGAGAGAAGGGAGTGGGCAGACGAGCAAAGATGACATCATCTCTCCCCGCACGCTTCACATTACCACTCTTCCGCCCTCACAGCCAGGCCTCTTCAATGTGGGAGTGAGTTGTGGTGGGGAGCAGAGATAGGACATCCTCTCTCAATGCCCGCCACACATCAGCACTCTTCCACCGTCACAGCGTGGGCCTCTTCAATGTCGGAGGCGCGGCGGGGAGCAGCGAGATGACATCATCTCTCACTGCCCGCACCACATCACCACTCTCCTGCCCTCAATAAATGGACCAGTGCTGCCAGCCTATCACCAATGCAGCGACAATGCACATTTGGTGGCACTGGCTGGAATGGCAATTGACAATCCAAATGAGTTGGCAAGTGACAATCCACATCTGGTGGCAGGCAGGGTGGCAAGTGACAACCCACATCTGGTGGCAGCTGGCTGTGATGGGCCAAAAACCTGGTAATCACCTTGGCAGTGTCTGAATGTTTAGGTTGTGGAGGGTCATAAGGCAGGGATGTTCTAGTACGAGCTAAAGCTTGGTTAAAAACTTTTCTCAAATTGGTACAAGAGTAACCTCTAAGTAGAAACCATTCACGCAACAGGGCAGTTTCTGAGTAAAGGGATACTACATACATTTGGTGGCACTGGCTGGCATGGCAAGTGACAATCCACATCAGTTGGCAAGAGACAATCCACATCTGGTGGCAGGCAAGGTGGCAAGTGACAATCTGCATCAGGTGGCAGGTGACGTGGCAAGTGACAATCTGCAAATGCTGGCAGGTGACGTGGCAAGTGACAATCTGCAAATGCTGGCAGGTGACGTGGCAAGTGACAATCCACATCTGGTGGTAGGTTGGTGACCGCTGCTATGGGCTCTACCCCTAGATCTTTTGCAGACCTAGCAACGCCCCTGGTTACAGTGATGATACACAATAATAACAAAGCAGATAACCACATTGCTCTGTCGGTGGAACACACATAAACAGAGTAGTACCCAACGCGTTTCAAGATATAACCTTGTTCCTCTTCTTCAGGGGTGTGTGGTTATGGTTATACAGTAATATCTATAGTAACAAAAGGGAAGTGCAGTTAGAAACGTTACAAATATATTTAAAGCAGCATAGTTACATGCGCACATATTCACTGACCATATGGATCTAGAGTCATATCCTGGACATCTGCATTAGTTAAAAACAAGGGTTTCTCTGCCATAGGTTAACAAAGAGTCCAGAGGGTAAGGGGCAGAGAGATCCAACTCAAACTACCCACAAAGGGCACTGAACCCAACCCCAAATGGAACACCACACCATGAGCCAAAAGGTATAGTTTATCTAGCAATGTAGAATAAAATGATCAGTATTCAAAATTTAATTAAGGTATGGTATATTATATTGTAAAAAAACTGTCATACTACCCACCTAGGCCTTTGGGGTATAAAGAGCTAGTTGGAAAGCTCCAAAATACCTAAAGAAATACCCAAAAACAATAGGATACAGGCACAGTAGTTTCTTGCATACACCTAAAAGAACATAAGGTTATGTATAGGTGAGCTGAAAAAGGAGACAGACACACAGCAACATGGTGTTGACTTCATTTAAAGTCAGAGCTTACTTGAAGAACACCATCCAAGAGGAAAGAAGAGAAAAGCAAAACTCCCCCCTGGATGGGATTTTAAAGGCAGCAACACCACTAATGTAGAATAAAAGCCTCTTATTACCGTATATACTCGAGTATAAGTCGATCCGAGTATAAGTCGAGGCCCCTAATTTACCACAAAAAACTGGGAAAAACTTATTGACCCGAGTATAAGACGAGGGTGAGAAATGCAGAGGGTCAACAATGCCCATCTGCAGCTGCATGCCTCCCTGTGCAGTCTACCTGTATCCTGTGCATGTGTCCTGTACATGTGCATGTGTCCTGTGTCCTGTACATATGCATGTGTCCTGTGCATGTGTCCTGCACATGTGTATGTGTCCTCTGCATGTGTCCTGTACATGTGTATGTGTCCTGTGCATGTGTATGTGTCCCTGTGTCCTGTGTCCTGTACATGTGTCCTGTGCATGTGTCCTGTGTCCTGTGTATGTGTCCTGTGTCCTGTACATGTGTCCTGTACATGGGTATGTGTCCCTGTGTCCTGTACATGTGTCCTGTGTCCCTGTGTCCTGTGCATGTGTCCTGTGTCCTGTACATGTGTATGTGTCCCTGTGTCCTGTACATGTGTATGTGTCCTGTGCATGTGTCCTGTACATGTGTATGTGTCCTGTACATGTGTCATGTGTCCCTGTGTCCTATGAATGTGTCCTGTGTCCTGTACATGTGTATGTGTCCCTGTGTCCTGTACATGTGTATGTGTCCTGTGCATGTGTCCTGTACATGTGTATGTGTCCTGTACATGTGTCATGTGTCCCTGTGTCCTATGCATGTGTCCTGTGTCCTGTACATGTGTATGTGTCCTGTGCATGTGTCCTGTGCATGTGTCCTTTACATGTGTCCTGTACATGTGTCCTGTACATGTGTATGTGTCCCTGTGTCCTGTACATGTGTATGTGTCCCTGTGTCCTGTACATGTGTATGTGTCCCTGTGTCCTGTACATGTGTCCTGTGTCCCTGTGTCCATGTGTCCTGTGTGCATGTGCAGCCTACCTGTGTCCTGTGCAGCCTCCCTGTGGCGATCTCCGATCAGCGTGTGATAATACACTTCGGTGGGCATTCCACTGTTCAAAAGCCGCGCCTCCTCCTCGTCTGTGATAGGCTGACCGCTGACTGCTGAGTGTTCTGCCTATCACAGACATTCTCTCATTCTCATACCACGGACGAGGATGAGAGAATATCCGTGATAGGCTGTACACTGACAGCTGTTCAGCCTATCACAGATGAGCAGGAGGCACGGCTTTTGAAAGCTGGAATAGCCTCCGAACTAATTATCACATGCCGGCCGCCGTCTGCCTGCCTGCATAACACGCTGATCATGCAGACAGAAGGCGGTGACTCGAGTATAAGTCGAGGGGGGCACTTTCAGCCCAAAAAAAAGGGCTGAAAAATTCGACTTATACTCGAGTATATACGGTAATACATATAAAATTAGATCACTTTGCACATGAGGTAATCAGTTAAAACCATAACAAAAAACAAACAGAACACAACATAGCGTAAATATATAACAAGTACGCAAATGTAATTGAATCGTGGTACTCTCCAAGCTCCGAAGGATTCCGGTATCCAACGCCTTTCTGGTTACAAACCCTACATAAGGGATATTGGAGAGGAGAATATGTGATCATATGTTTATCAAAAAGTAAGCAAGGAGTTGGTACAATGTATACTGCGCTATGCAAGCAGGAATAACAGCAGAACACTGTGGAGGATGGCGCCAAATGGAGGCCTCCTGACACTACCCCCAAAGTCAAAAGACGGAATATCTTACGAGAGCCCTCCATGCACTAAATTGGTCATATATTGGGATGATATGCAGATTACAGCGGGTGGTTAGATGAGCATTTGTTCAATGTGATGGATGTCAAAGGTGTCATAGCCTTCATGTGGCCCTTCTTGATCCGTTGAATATGCGGTCAAATGGTAGATGACCTACCCCCCTTCCTGTAATCTCCTGTTCGTTTAGATCCCCTCTATACGAACGCTGTCCTCCCTGGCACTGTGATGTCATTTTATATGTATTAATAAATGTCTTTTATTCTACATTAGTGGTGTTGCTGCCTTTAAAAACCCATCCCGGGGGGTTTTTCCTTTTTTCTACACAACAGGGATCTGGTAGCAATCCACCACTTTCTGACATGGTGAAAACATATTTATACAAAAGGAAAGAAGAGAGCAGGTCAGGGAAGACTTTTTGAAAATCCTCTTTTGAAAAAATCTGCATTAGTTCACAGCAAATTAAGATAAAAAGTAGAATAATCAGAGTGTGTCTATCAAATATTTGAATGTACAGCTCACATCTACTACATGTATGAAGGGCTGCAAAGATAGCAGCTTCTAAATTTACCTTGTCCAGTGTGGTATCGCGTTGGTTCTGGATGCTCCAAAAGCCAGCTTGCAATGAGCTCCAGACAACCACATGCTTTAAGAGGGCTGGGGGGGGGGGGATATGCAGTGTGGGCGTAGAAAAGGGGGTTGGGCAAAGGATAGTGCCCCCCGAGCAGTTGGCTCACAGCATCGCCTCCCGTGATGGCAGCGTGGCAATGGCGGCAGACATCCCTGGATACCAAAACAAGGCTGCGTCCTGGCGTCACCAGCCCACTGCAGAAGCCACGCCCATCAGCGTGGTGACAGGAACCCATGTGAATGGCCCGACGGCGCATTATGATACCATGGCAACCGGGACTCATCCCGGTCGCCAAGCACCCAATGGTAAAGGCCAACAGTGACAGTCCAAAGATGCCCGGAGGACAACATGGCAAACACCAAGCGGGCAAATGGCAAAGGGCAAAGCATTACAGACATTTGTTTCCATATGTATACATCATTTTAAACATTCAATTATTGCAACGTTTATAGTTTGTCACACAAAGTTATAAATAATTAGGAAACCAAAACAATACATCTCAGCAATAAATGAAAACAGAACCATCGTGCAATAGACAGATTGAGAAAGGGACACAGCAACAAAAGTAAAGATGCCAAAGTAAAAATAGTCACATAGGGGCAATTAGAAAAATAAATATAAAGGCAAGCAGAGACAGGAGGTATTATTTCCTTACAGAATTGGGAGATGGATTATTCAAATTCTGCGCCACCTGATGTGAATCCCTCCAAAAAAAGGTCTGAAAGATAAAGATTAATTCAGACCTGGGGGGGCATGTAGTATGCAAAGTAAAAAAAAGAAAGTAGCAATTTTGCTATAGCCTAATGACTTTATAGACTAAATCTATAAAAGCAGCTGTCTGAAAACCACAGTTCAGAAGTAATCGTTTTCTAACTACCCGTGCAATGTTCACTGGACTGAAACTATTCATTATAAACATTAACAAATACACCAGTGGGTTGATTTATATAGTAAAATTAACCCATGTTCCCATCAAATAGCTAAACATGCATGGAACAAAAAGTTACATTTCTTGCTTAGTGTTGGATGTCTGGAGCAAACACAACCTCATTTCAGCAAGATTGAAAACAGCTCATTTAGTAACCCCCTATCTTAGCCCTCCCCCCCCCCTTATCATATTCTCTACATGCAAATATATTATATAATTTTGCTAGCTGGGAACAAAAACATATTCAATTTGCTGATTTGTGGTTAATTTGAACTTGACTACTGAAAATAGCTGCTAATGCAATACGAACAAAAGATGAAACAACCTAACTTGCCAACTGGGTATGACAAGTTAATGTGGCACAAGTTAATGTGACAAGTGTTGTGATCTGAGGGAGGTCCACTTTCCAGGGTCCAGCAGGAGAGTGAACCCTGCACCACTCTGTGATAGATTTAGACTTTACAGCTTTGGTAATTATGCTTGGAATAAGGCTGTCTATTGTGTTTTGTAAAGTTGGGCCTAACAACCTTTGATTTGGTTTGCGCCAGAACTCTTGAACATCACAAAAGTTTGGACCCAAACCGCAAACCCAATTAACCAGTTGCCGACCAGCCACTGACGTTATGCGGCGGCAGGTTGGCTCCTTTTGGTTGGCTATTTTTATAGCGTTTCTGCACTTTTTTGCACTTTATGCAATTTTTGTTATTGCATGCGACTTTTTTTTATCTCATGCAATTTTTTTCAGTTTTTTCTAAATTTGTGATTTTTTTTTTCATCTTGATGCACTTTTAGACTATTTTTGGATGTATTCACTTTCATTTGGATTTGTTTATTTATTTGATGTCATATTTCATGAATTTTCACTGTTATTTATCCGATGTTACTTCTTATGAATTTAATGGATGTTTAGTCACTTAATTTATGTGATTTTGCTCTTTACGCATATGCACTTTACTTGAAGAATTGGATTATATTTATTTCATCACATTTATGCACTTTGAGTTAGCGCCACATATCTCTATTTACCTTATTGTTTTTCTGTGTGGGAACACTGCCGTATGTGTGGCGGCTTCTTAGTCCTCTTTAGCTACTTTGGCTCGCCTTGCTTTTGCGCATTCGTTTTCTTCTTTGTCACAGAATTGTTGATGTTTTTGCAGATTTATTAAAAAAGAAAAACTGAAATATCACATGGTCCTAAGTATTCAGACCCTTTGCTCAGTATTTAGTAGAAGCACCCTTTTGATCTAATACAGTCATGAGTCTTTTTGGGAAAGATGCAACAAGTTTTTCACACCTGGATTTGGGGATCCTCTGCCATTCCTCCTTGCAGATCCTCTCCAGTTCTGTCAGGTTGGATGGTAAACGTTGGTGGACAGACATTTTTAGGTCTCCCCAGAGATGCTTAATTGGGTTTAAGTCAAGGCTCTGGCTGGGCCATTCAAGAACAGTCACGGAGTTGTTGTGAAGCCACTCCTTCATTATTTTAGCTGTGTGCTTAGAGTCATTGTCTTGTTGGAAGGTAAACCTTCGGCCCAGTCTGAGGTCCTGTGCACTCTGGAGAAGGTTTTCATCCAGGATATCCCTGTACTTGACCGCATTCATCTTTCCCTCGATTGCAACCAGTCATCCTGTCCCTGCAGCTGAAAAACACCCCCATGGCATGATGCTGCCACCACCATGCTTCACTGTTGGAACTGTATTGGACAGGTGATGAGCAGTGCCTGGTTTTCTCCACACATACCGCTTAGAATTAAGGCCAAAAAGTTCTAGCTTGGTCTTATCAGACCAAAGAATCTTATTTCTCACCATCTTGGAGTCCTTCAGATGTTTTTTAGCAAACTCCATGCGGGCTTTCATGTGTCTTGCACTGAGGAGAGGCTTCCGTCGGGCCACTCTGCCATAAAGCCCCGACTGGGGAAGGGCTGCAGTGATGGTTGACTTTCTACAACTTTCTCCCATCTCCCGACTGCATCTCTGGAGCTCAGCCACAGTGATCTTTGGGTTCTTCTTTACCTCTCTCACCAAGGCTCTTCTCCCTCAATAGTTCAGTTGGGCTGGGCGGCCAGCTCTAGGAAGGGTTCTGGTCGTCCCAAATGTCTTCCATTTAAGGATTATGGAGGCCACTGTGCTATTAGGAACCTTAAGTGCAGCAGAATTTTTTTGTAACCTTGGCCAGATCTGTGCCTTGCCACAATTCTGTCTCTGAGCTCTTCGGGCAGTTCCTTTGACCTCATGATTCTCATTTGCTCTGACATGCACTGTGAGCTGTAAGGTCTTATATAGACAGCTGTGTGGCTTTCCTAATCAAGTCCAATCAGTATACTCAAACACAGCTGGACTCAAATGAAGGTATAGAACCATCTCAAGGATGATCAGAAGAAATGGACAGCACCTGAGTTAAATATATGAGTGTCACAGCAAAGGGTCTGAATACTTAGGACCATGTGATATTTCAGTTTTTCTTTTTTAATAAATCTGCAAAAATGTTAACAATTCTGTGTTTTTCTGTCAATATGGGGTGCTGTGTGTGCGGAAAAAAAAAGAACTTAAATGATTTCAGCAAATGGCTGCAATATAGCAAAGAGTAAAAATTTTAAGGGGGTTTGAATACTTTCCATCCCCACTGTATGTAGAAGTATACATGTTGGTCTAAACTGATGAAGAACTTTTTTTGGGGGGGGGGCATATTTATTATAGCAAAAAGTAAAAAATATTGTTTTTTTCAAAATTGGCGCTCTTTTTTTGTTTATAGCGCAAAAAATAAAAACCGCAGAGGTGATCAAATACCACCAAAAGAAAGCTCCATTTGTGGGGAAAAAAAAGGACTGATTTTGATTGATTTTGTGTGGATACACCGTCGCAAGAACGCGCAATTGTCAGTTAAAACAACGCAGTGCCGTATTGCAAAAAATGGCCTGGTCATTAGGGGGCAAATCCTTCCGGGACTGAAGTTGAGTCCCATAGACTCAAGGTCGAGTCTATGGGACCCAAACTTGAAAAATCAAAAGTTCCCATTTTGAAGGCTTATATGCAACTTATTGGATATAAAATGGTATGGGGGCCTGGGTACCTACCTGGAAGACATGTATCAATGCATTTTTTTTTAAAAGATAGTTTTTACAGGATCAGTGATTTTAATGATGCTTAATGTGAAATAATAAAAATGAAAAATTCCTTTAAATATAGTGCCTGGGGGGTCCCCTTAGTCTGCCTGAAAAGTGGGGCATTTGTACCGTATATAGAATCTGCTGCAACAAAACTGACATATATAAAGGGAAAAAAATGACATTTAAATTGCTCGCAATACAATACCAGTGCATTTTGGGGCACTCTGGAACATCCCGCTGAGCACCCCACATTTTGGGTGTTCACCAAACAGGCGGTCAGGCGATGTTCGGGCTGAACTTTTACTTGGCTTGGACTGTTCACCCAACTCTAGTGTTTTGCATGCCACACACAACACACATCTTTATATACTGGAAAAATGATGTCTGTCACCATCTATATTCAGTGAAGGAAAATTATTATGGACTACATGTTCATATTACGACTAACACCTCACATCCCTAATTGTGGAAGGCTACACCATGCTTCCCATATAGCTTGCCTTGAATGGTTTTGTGCTGTGTTTCTAGTTTAGATTATTGTCAGTGATTATATTTTGTGATTTGTACTAGACACTAGACAGTGATCATTTACTGTATTAGAAGGACAAGACACACTATTATTATTATTATACAGGATTTATATAGCGCCAACAGTTTACGTAGCGCTTTACAACTTGAGGGTAGACAGTACAAATACAATACACTTTGATACAGTAGGAATCAGAGGGCCCTGCTCCTTAGAGCTTACAATCTAAGAGTACTATCAGTGATCGTCTATGGTATTAAGTGGATAAGACACTGCCAGTGATCATCTATGGTATTAAATGGATAAGACACTGCCAGTGTTGTATAAGAAGAACAAGGTACTAACTACCAATACTAATATAGACAATATTCATTGGCAGAGGTGTGTCCTTCTAATACAACAGTTTATCGTTGTAATCTTGTCCTGTCTATACAATAAATGATCATTGCAAAGGTTTGTGCAGCTGTGAGGCTGTAGGCACAGGAGTACCTAGGCATGCTCACATACAAGGAACTGCACTGCCATTTTTCAGAAGGAATTCCAGATAAGAGGTCAATTTTTAGGGTAGTGCTTAGGTACAATTGCCATTTCTAGAGGTTAATTGCAACATAGCTGATCTTCACTTTGTGAGTTCAGGTCCACTTTAGGGTACAAGGGTGAGGCCAGACTCCGACCTGGCCCCACCCACAGCTGGTATTTATATGGGCACTAACTCCACCTTTTACATCACTACAGGAAGGTTTTCTCTAAACGGGGAACTATCACCTGATTACAACTTTCCCCTTACCATGCCATAATAGCAACAGAGACTTCTAGTGGCAGGCAAACTAACAGCACCTGCCAACACTCCGACCCCTGCTGGAAGAAAATTTTATAGACTAGACCTCTATGAATTTTAATTCAGTACCCATGCTCTACTGGATAAGGACAAGATATTGCCAATGTTAATGACACTGCCAATGATCATCTAATTTTTTACTGAGACAAGACACTGCCAATGATATTCTACATTATTAGGATGATGAGGCACTGCCAATGATCATTTACTACAGTATTTTTCAACCATTTTAACACAGAAGAATCCTTGAAATAACTTTTAGGTGTACTTAATCTACAGCTCATTAGAATGGAGGTCAGAGGGAAAAATGATTGGTGCATTGGGAGTAAGTGAAAAGAATGCCCCATACGGGTAGCTAAAAAGAACATTGGTGTCAGTATTTACTTATTTGAGAAGCAGAATTTAATCTGGGCTCAAAGAAATCCCTAGCAAAATCTGAATGAACCCTAGGGTTCCACAAAACCCTGGTTGAAAAAGACTTCTACTGTAGAAGAAAGGACAAATCTCTGCCAATGATCATCTACTGTATTACAAGAACAAATCTATGCCAATGATTATCTAATGTATTACAAGGACAAATCTATGCCAATGATCATCTAATGTATTACAAGGACAAATCTATGCCAATGATCATCTAATGTATTACAAGGACAAATCTATGCCAATGATCATCTGATGTATTATAAGGCTATGTCTCTTCCAATAATCATCTCATCCTGTTTTAGCAGGACATATTTCTGACAATGATCACATATTGTTTTAGCAGGAAAAAATCTGTCAATGAACATCTACTCAGGCTTCAATAACTAGAAGAAATTACTGAAACTAATCAATCTTAAGCAAGTAGAAGGCATGTATGCATTTGCTGGCATCCTGCAATCTAAATTATTGAACGTTATATACATCAGTGCATTGTTTCAGTATAGAAAACATAGAAAAAACTCTTTGTTCTTTACTCAGATCCATATGATGATGATGATTTTGAGGTGTTATAGTTCCAGTGAAACATCCAATTCAAACTCCCTACTACAAATACATGGGCACTCACAGTTGGAAACAATTTAGCCTACCTGTGACTCTCTGAATGAAAAGAGGAAATAAGAATCCCCAGCAGAAGTAGGAAATCTGCCATTATTCAAATATGAGATATGAGATACATACATCTCACATAGAGGTGGTTCTGCCTTGTGCCAAACATGCTACAAATTAAATTTTGGACACTGCACAATCATGTGATTCAAATTTTGTATAAGGCTGGGTTCACACTAGAACATGCGGCGGCTCACAGCAAGAGTCCGATGCGTCTCCATTCACCATTTCAGGTCCGATTTCAGCCCGAATTTTGGTCTGAATTCGGACCTGAAACGGACTAAACGATGCACAGGACTCCTGTGCAATACACACCGGAGCTGCTGCGGAGATGTGTGAACCGGCTCCATAGAGAGCTGGTCACAATCTCCTGCTATGCAAATTGGATGAGGGGAAACCCACATCCAATTTGCATAAGTCTGAACCCAGCCTGAGGAATGGCTGGTTGTTAAGGACCGAGCCAAGAAGCCGGCCGTCGTGTCCTTAACAATCGATGACTTGTCAGCTGTCAGCTGGCTTACCCGCTGAGAGTTGAAATGTAAAAAGACTGCTGGAAATAGAAAATTCAGAAAAAAGGCACCAAAACTATCCCCCAAAATCCATACCAGACCATTATCTGAGCATGCAGCTCAGCAGACCAGGAAAGAGGGGGATGAGGGAGAGCCCTCCCCCTCACCTGAACCATACCAGGCCACGTGCCTTTTTTGAACTTTTTTGGTGAATGAGTAGGGATACTCTATACCCCAAACTTATTCACGTGGGGGCGGGGTCTGGGGGGGCTTCCAGATTCTGAGAAATCCCCGGCCCACAGATCCCCACACCCACCGCCCAGGATTGTGGGCAAGAGGCTTTCATGTTGAGGGCATGTGGCCTGGTATGGTTTAAGAGGGGGGGGCACTTGCTCGCTCCCCTTTTTGAATGGATAAGGGCTGGTTAAGGGTCTGGTATAGATTTTGGGAGGGTCCCATGCCATTTTTTCTGCATTTTCTATTGCTGCTATTCTTTTATTACATTTCAGCTCTCAGTAGGGAAGCCTGCTAACAGCTGATGAGTCATCTGTTGTTAAGGACGCGGCGGCCGGCTTGTAGGCCCGCTTCCTAACAACCGGACATTCTTCATACAGAATTTGAATCGGAATCAGAATTGCAATCGTTCCAAAAATTTGGAACTTGTTAGAAAACTAATAAACTAAACAAAAATAAATGGATTTTGAAACGAATCAAAGAAACAAAATAAGTAACATAATGAATCCATCTGAATCTAAACAAATTTTTCTGTTCTGCACATGTCTAACTTATAGTAGCAGAGCAAGAAAAGGATAGACTCCCTAGGTCTAGAAGGTCTTTTATGCTGTTCTTGAGACCTTCATGAAGATTTATCTTAATTTCTTGTCCCAGTGACTGGTTTCACCTGAGCTGAGACAGGAAGTGAGAGAAATTCTTCCTAATAGGGATGCAGATCACCCACTCTGTCTGAATCTAGAAAATTACAGTATGATTAGGCTGGACTTTTTCTTTAATACTTCCAGTGTTAAACAGAGAAATAACTACAGCCATAGTAGTCCATGTGACCCAGTTTGCTAAGAAAACACTATTTGAATATGTTCTGCATAATCTAGATAATGATGGCATTATGATAATGAATTGTATAGTTCTCCATGTGGTATAGGAACACTTATGAAAGGCATTTTGAGAGTTAGAAAAACTGACAATTTTCTTTTTTCATGTTTCTCTTTTATTTATTGTTATACCCAGAGCTGAAATAATATGGGTCAGAGGGGAACAACTCGAAAAGGGTACTCAATATGAATGCCTCCAGATAGTGCAATTGTGTTTCTAAAGGTATTTGGTGACCTTGCTTCTGCACAAAGTGTAGTGATTGCTGGAAGGTCAGCAGAAGCCTTTGCATTTACAGGAAAGATTTGTGTATGCTTCTTATGAAGACAACATCATCATAATCATCAAGTATAACTTGTGATGATGAAAAAGGGGGACCTTGCGCCAAACAATTTGTGAAACAATCCTAATATATATAGCTGCTCCCCAAAACAATGAAAAAAACACTGTGCAATTTGAAAAAAGGGGTGGTGGGGGCACTGTGTGATAATAATATGTGCCTTATCTCAAGACCATATGATATGGAATAAAGTGACATGTGCAAATAAGGTAATTAATACCTATCTGTATAAAATACTGTAAACCGTATATGATTAAATCAATTCAAATATAAAGTGCAACATTGGATATACAAATAAAAATAATATTTTGTTACAAAACTATAACAGTAAAATTGTGCATAGTGAAAATTAATGGTGACCAGAATCTTGATGGCAGAGAAGAAATCCTTCACCATATAACATAATACGCCAAAAGTGCTCAGATATGAAAGCTGCTCACCGGATGGCTATGACCTCTTTACTTAAAAAGATGGTCTAATGTGCTGTAGGGATATCCTATTAGGAACCCTTAGTTAATGGATGAAGCCTCTGTGTCCTCCTCTCCTCCAAATGATCTCATAAGGAAACAGAAAGACAATCCATAGCACAATACTGTTTTATTTAAAAATATACAAAAATACAAAGCGGGGTGCCTGCTTACATTGGTAGGTGCCTTAGCCTGGCACTTAGGATAGTCTGCACGAATTACAATAGATGAGCTGGTCACCGCTGGGCTCATGTCCAAGCTGGCGTGCGTTCCACTCGGGCTAGGAGAGAAACCGGAAGCTGGGATCTGGAAATGGTGTGACCGGAAGTGCCACGTACATTTTGTAAGTATTATGTCATCAGGAAGCGTAGCGGTCACTGGGCATGCTCGCCCTATATGGCTAGGAAGTGACTGTGGTTGGAGGAGTTACAAGTCTCCACCCTCCACAGTCATGCAAAACAATACGTGCAGTTATCCATTTCCCTCAATCTCTATGCATTAGGCACCCATATAGGGAATACACATTCCACATAGCCCTAACACATTTATTAACCCCATTCCCGACCGGCGCACGCTGATGTATGTCGGCAGAATGGCACAGCTGGGCAAATGGGCTTACAGGTACGTCCATTTGAATCCCTCACCGTGCCATTGTGTGCGCGCCGGCACGCGCCAGCTGGGAGTTCCGTGAGTCGGGTCACGGGTCCCACGGACTCGATCGTCGTGGGGATACCCGCGATCGCCTCACGGAGAGGACGAACGGGGAGATGCTGATGTAAACAGCATCTCCCTGTTCTGCCTAGTGACAGTCTCACTGATCTCTGCTCCCTGTCCCTGGAGCAGAGATCAGTGTAGTGTCACAGCTAGCCCATTCCCCCTACAGTTAGTAATCACTCCCTAGTACTGACTTAACCCCTCCCCACCCCCTAGTGGTTAACCCCTTCACTGCCAGTGTCATTTACACAGGAATCAGTGCATTTCTATAGCACTGATCGCTGTATAAATGACAATGGTCCCAAAAATGTGTCAAAAATGTGTCAAAAATGTCCGACATGTCCGTCATAATGTTGCAGTCACAATAAAAATCGCTGATCGCCGCCATTACTAGTAAAAAAAAAATATTAATAAAAATGCCATAAAACTATCCCCTATGTTGTAAACGCTATAACTTTTGAGCAAACCAATCAATAAACACTTATTGTGATTTTTTTTTACCAAAAATATGTAGAAGAATATATATCGGCCTAAACTGAGGAAAATAAATGTTTTTTAATATATTTTTGGGGGATATTTATTATAGCAAAATGTAAAAAATAATGCGTTTTTTTCAAAATTGTCACTCTAATTTTGTTTAGAGCGCAAAAAATAAAAATTGCAGAGGTGATCAAATGCCACCAAAAGAAAGCTCTATTTGTGGGGAAAAAAGGATTTCAATTTTGTTTGAGTGCCACATAGCACCATCGTGCAATTGTCAGTTAAAGAGACGCAGTGCCGAAACGCAAAAAGTGCTCTGGTCAGGAAGGGGGTAAAATCTTCCAGGGCTGAAGCAGTTAAACAGTTAATTGTATATTAGCACAATAATTGGACATTTCATAATGTAATACATTTAAACTGATATAAAATATCCATAAAAGTTTAAAAAAAAATACATTTAAAAAAATGATAAAAATAAAAAAAAAGATCAAATAATTACATTGTACAAACCAGGATGCCCAATATCATGAACTTACTGGGAACCTCAAAAGACTATTTGTTCATCGCGGGCCCTATTTTATTAGTTCGTTAGAAAACAATTTAAATCCAACTCTGTGTTCATACCGGCGGGCTGCATGGTGCCCAGTCGGTATAACCACTAAGTTTCATTTTAGGAGGCCGCCTGTTTGAGATTTGTGCCTTTCCAATGTTTGGATATTCTGTCTATCCCATAGATGGTTGACAACTGAGGATCGCTATTATGGTGTAGTCTAAAGCAGTGGTTCTCAACTCTTGTCCTCAGGACCCACCAACAGGCCAGGTTTGCAAGATAACTGAAACACATCACAGGTGATATAATTTGCTGCTCAGTGATTGCAGTATTCTAGTCTGCATCTCCCCAAGGTAATTCTTAAAATCTGGCCTGTTAGTGGGTCCTGAGGACAGGAGTTGAGAACCACTGGTCTAAAGTGTTTTGATACACTATGTTTGACGAACCTTTGGCAATGGCAATGTTGGTAATGTGTTAGTTAATCAACGCAACTTACGCATTGTCCTCCCCACGTATTGCATTGGGAAGGGGCACTCCAACACGTAAGTTATGTACTCTGAGTCACATGTAATACGTGACTTTATTTTGTGTTCTTGTTTGTTAGTTACTTGGAACCTGTCTATCTTTCTATTTTTCCTTTTCGTGGTATTACAGGCCCTGCATCTAGTGCAGTAATGAAAGCCCTCTCTATCCAGAAAGGTGCTCAGTTTTTTTGGAGGATCTAAGACATTGGGTGCTATCTTGTTTCTTAGTCCTGGGGCCCTTCTGTATATAAATTTTGGTTTAGTTGGGAGGAAGGGTTTTAGATCTCTATCCTTAAGGGGGATTGGCCAATGTTTAAAAATGTCCTCGACTTCTCTATACTGCCTATGGAATCCTGTAATAAATGTCAATTCCCCTTTAAACTTTGGTTAGAAGTGTGTTTCTGTCCATGTTTAAGACTTTGTTCCTACATTTCTCTAATTCTTTGGGGGTGTAACCTTCCTCAATGAACCTAGTAATAAGGATATCTGATTGCATTTTAAAATCCTGCAAGTTGTCACAATTTCTTCTCACTCACATAAATTGGCTTTTGGGTATCCCCCTGAGCCATTGCGGGTGGTGGCAACTTTGTAAAGGCACATAACCATTTCTGTCGGTTTCTTTGAAGAATGTTTTGGTAGTTATTTTATTTTGTGTTTTGGTAAGTACCAGATCTAGATAATTGACTGTCTCTATGTGATATTCTGCTGTGAATTTCACACTGTATGTATTTGTATTTAGCATCCTAATAAATGAATCTAGACCTTCTGTGGGACCCTCCCATGATAACACGATATCATCAATATATCGCTTTTGCTATTTTTTGGCATATATATTTTCTTCTTCCCATTTGTTAAGTACTATATTCGCCACACTGGGGGCATAGCGAGCCCCCATTGCTACCCCTTTGATCTGTTTACAATACTGGTTGCTAAACCAGAAATAGTTGTTACCCATCGCTTTTTTTAGCCCTTCAATCAAAAAATGGATTTGAGCTTTCTTGAATGAGGATTGTTGTTTTAGAGACCATTTTACTGCTTTCAGGCCATCATTTTGGTTGATATTGGTATACAACAATTCAATATCAACTGTAACCAATATGGTGTTTGGGGTAACTTCAATTTTTTGTAGCATGTTAAATAATTCTCGACTATTCTTAAGATAAGATTTTCCTTGTGTGACCAATGGTTTCAAATAGAGGTATTATCTGAACGTAATCTGAGTACCTCCTGGTTGTAATCTTCCTTGGTGAGTATTACTAACCCCCCCCTTTATCTGCCAGTCTCACTACAATGTCTTTCTTTTTTCTAATTGTTTGATTCCTTCCCATATTCATTAATTTTCTTTATATTTCTTTATTTTCAATTGTTTGACCTCATCTTGAATTAGGTGTTTGAATACCTCAATAAAATGATGTGTGCCTTTCTTGGGGTTAAACACTGAATCATTTTTTAGTCCAAACTCCTGCTCTCCAGAACCTACTGGCGAAGGGTTAGGCAAGCTGGCAAAATGATTTTTTATATTAAGCTTTCTGACATATTTTTCAATGTCAATGAAAGCTTTGAATTTGTCAAGATTTCTATCTGGTGCAAATTTTAATCCTTTGGCTAAGACCCCTGCCAAGTTGAAAAGGCCCGTATTTAGTTGTCTTGTTTTCTTTTTCTTTCCCCTTCCTCCTCCTTTTCCTCTCTTTCTTTATGGTCCCTTACATGTTGTTGGTGAGGTGAAGGTGGGGCCATTTTACTGCTTTCAGGCCATCATTTTGGTTGATATTGGTATACAACAATTCGATATCGACTGTAACCAATATGGTGTTTGGGGTAACTTCAATTTTTTTTAGCATGTTAATTAATTCTCTACTATCCTTAAGATAAGATTTTCCTTGTGTGACCAATGGTTTCAAATAGATGACTAAATAATCTCCCACTCTGGAATACAGGGAATAAATTCCACTGATGATGGGACTGCGAGTTGGATGATCTCTGGATTTATGCACTTTTGGAATTATGTACATCACTGGTAGTCCAGGGGCTTGTGGGATTAAACATTTTGCTTCTTTTTTATTTAGGAGTTTTGTGTGGATGCCTTTATTTACCCACTCAGTAAGTTCCAACTTTAGTTTAATTGTGAGATCTGATTTAAATTTTTTATATGTGGTATTATCTGAACATAATCTGAGTACCTCCTGGTTGTAATCTTCCTTGGTGAGTATTACTAACCCCCCCCCACCCTTTATCTGCCAGTCTCACTACAATGTCTTTCTTTTTTCTAATTGTTTGAGTGCCCCTGCCCAATGCAATACGTGAGGAGGACAATGCGTAAGTTGCATACTAGGATTAACAAACACATTACCAACATTGCCAAAGGGTTCGTCAAACATAGTGTATCAAAACACTTTAGACTATACCATAATAGGGATCCTCGGTTGTTGACCTTCTATGGGATAGACAGAATATCCAAACATTGGAGAGGCACACATCTCAAACAGGCGATCTCCAAAAATGAAACTCAGTGGTTATACCGACTGGGCACCATGCATCCCGCCGGTATGAACAGAGTTGGATGTAAATTGTTTTCCAACGAACAAATAAAATAGGGCCCCGTGATAATGAACAAATAGTCTTTTGAGATTCCTAGTACGTTCAAGATATTGGGCATTCTGGTTTGTACCACGTAATTATGTGGTCAGACCACGGTCATGAACTGGTTTGGTACTCAAATTAAATAACAATTAATTTGCTCTACATTTTTAAAAAAATACTTTTTATACTTTTATGTATAGTTTATATCAATTTAAATGGATTACATTATGAAATGTCCAATTATTGTGCGCAATTCCACGAGGGTGCGCAACTTTAAAGCATGACCTGTTAGGTATCTATTTACTCAGTATAACATCATCTTTCCATTTATACAAAAAAATTGGGCTAACTTTACTGTTTAGTTTTTTTTTAATTCATTGAAATGTATTTTTTCCCAAAAAATTGGGTTTGAAAGACTGCTGTGCAAATACAGTGGGGGTTATTTACTAAAGGCAAATCCACTTTGCACTACAAGTACAAAGTGCACTTGAAATTGCACTGAAAGTGCATTTGGAAGTGCAGTCTCTGTAGATCCGAGGGAGACATGCAAAGAGAATGAAAAACAGCATTTTAGCTTGCATATGATAGGATGATAAAATCAGCAGAGCTTCCCCTCATTTCAGATCTATCCCTCAGATTTACAGTGACTGCACTTCCAAGTGCACTTTCAGTGCAATTTCGAGTGCACTTTGCACTTGTAGTTTGCACTTGTAGTGCAAAGTGGATTTGCCTTTCGTAAATAATCACCAGTGTGACATAAAATATTGCAATGACTGCCATTCTATTCTCTATCGTCTCTCCTAAAAAAAAAAAAAAAATATATATATATATATATATATATATATATATAGTGGGGACGGAAAGTATTCAGACCCCCTTAAATTTTTCACTCTTTGTTATAGTGCAGCCATTTGCTAAAATCATTTAAGTTATTTTTTTCCTCATTAATGTACACACAGCACCCCATATTGACAGAAAAACGCAGAATTGTTGACATTTTTGCAGATTTATTAAAAAAGAAAAACATGGTCCTAAGTATTCAGACCCTTTGCTGTGACACTCACACATATTTAACTCAGGTGCTGTCCATTTCTTCTGATCATCCTTGAGATGGTTCTACACCTTCATTTGAGTCCAGCTGTGTTTGATTATACTGATTGGACTTGATTAGGAAAGCCATACACCTATCTATATAAGACTTTACAGCTCACAGTGCATGTCAGAGCAAATGAGAATCATGAGGTCAAAGGAACTACCTGAAGAGCTCAGAGACAGAATTGTGGCAAGGCACAGATCTGGCCAAGGTTACAAAAAAATTTTTGCTGCACTTAAGGTTCCTAAGAGCACAGTGGCCTCCATATTTCTTAAATGGAAGACGTTTGGGATGACCAGAAACCTTCCTAGAGCTGGCCGTCCGGCCAAACTGAGCTATTGGGGGAGAAGAGCCTTGGTGAGAGAGGTAAAGAAGAACCCAAAGATCACTGTGGCTGAGCTCCAGAGATGCAGTCGGGAGATGGGAGAAAGTTGTAGAAAGTCAACCATCACCGCAGCCTTCCACCAGTCGGGGCTTTATGGCAGAGTGGCCCAGACGAAAGCCTCTCCTCAGTGCAAGACACATGAAAGCCCGCATGGAGTTTGCTAAAAAACACCTGAAGGACTCCAAGATGGTGAGAAATAAGATTCTCTGGTCTGATGAGACCAAGATAGAACTTTTTGGCCTTAATTCTAAGCAGTATGTGTGGAGAAAACCAGGCACTGCTCATCACCTGTCCAATACAGTCCCAAAGTGAAGCATGGTGGTGGCAGCATCATGCTGTGGGGGTGTTTTTCAGCTGCAGGGACAGGACGACTGGTTGCAATCGAGGGAAAGATGAATGCGGCCAAGTACAGGGATATCCTGGACCAAAACCTTCTCCAGAGTGCTCAGGACCTCAGACTGGGCCGAAGGTTTACCTTCCAACAAGACAATGACCCTAAACACACAAAATGTCTGACCACCAACGTTTACCATCCAACCTGACAGAACTGGAGAGGATCTGCAAGGAGGAATGGCAGAGGATCCCCAAATCCAAATGTGAAAAACTTGTTGTATCTTTCCCAAAAAGACTCATGGCTGTATTAGATCAAAAGGGTGCTTCTACTAAATACTGAGCAAAGGGTCTGAATACTTAGGACCATGTGATATTTCAGTTTTTCTTTTTTAATAAAACTGCAAAAATGTCAACAATTCTGTGTTTTTCTGTCAATATGGGGTGCTGTGTGTACATTAACAAGGAACAAAAATAACTTAAATGATTTTAGCAAATGGCTGCAATATAACAAAGAGTGAAAAATGTAAGGGGGCCTGAATACTTTCTGTCCCCACTGTGTATATATATATATATATATATATATATATATATATATATATGTAAGGTTTGGGGGTTCTAGGTAATTTTCTAGCAAAAAATATTGATTTTAACTTGTAAGCAACAAATGTCAGAAATAGGTCTGAACTTTATCTGAGCACCACAAACTGAACACACTATTTAATTTATTTTTAATATTCAAATCAAACTTTATTTTATTGAGAATTCACTTTGAAAAACACCCCCTAGCATTTCTAGCGGCAATCATCTCAAGTAAGGGCAGATGATTCATATAGAATTTACTTCCTGGAATCCATCTGCCCTTAGCACAGACATGCAGACAGGCGTGTTAGCTGAGAAAGCCCCTCCTTCTCCCCTTCAGGTAAAACAACAAAAAAATGCCCATAAAGACCTCTGGGATGTATGACATCACTTTGGCCAAGACCAGAAAACAGGAAAAGTAAAAAAAAAAAGTTTTAAACAAGTAAATATAATATACCATCATATCTACTTACTATGGCTAGCAGCAAAGGGATTTAAATAGTTAATGCTGATTGAGAGAGTTTAGTTCTGCTTTAATAAACATTGTTTAAACACGATACAGGGATAAAAAGTAGCAAATTATCTACCGGGGGCGGGGTCGGGGGGGTATAAGTTTTAATCTGATATGATATCAATTAAAGGAGAAGTACAGCCTGAGCTCCTGTGACCCGTGCTGACGTCACGGATTCCAGTCCAGGCACCTTGTCATCCTGACCATGGAGTCTGGATCCACCAGGTGCCTGGACTGACATTCAGCTCAGCCTCTTAGCGAGCGGCTAAAAGCCTGAGCGCCCCTCCACAGACCAGCGCTCCAGTGAGCGAGGAGGGGGAAGAGCAGAGAGCTTTGACTGACAGATCTGCTCTCAGGGCTCTGAAAACCGAGTGATTGGTGATGTTCGATCGCTTGGTTCTCATTTCCGGGGTGCCAGGGGACAGATGCAGCATTGGACCCATCAAGTATGATTCCGGAAAAAAAAATCCTTTACTTCTCTTTTAAAGCAAGCTAAGAAGTTACATGTTTTAAAATAAAATGTGATCCCATTTAACCCCTAATCAACCATTAGCTTACCCTAAGCAGCCTAATTAACTTTTAAATTAAATGAATTTAACTGATTAAATTTTTTTTCGTTCTATTTTTCCAGCCATTAATATTTAAACTTTTTTCCTATTTTATTTAGCACAAAATGATTAAAAAGCCTTGTTGTTCCAATATACTGGGACACACACACACACACATATATATATATATAAATTTTAATCAAAACTATATTTTCACTAACAAAAAAATACCGACCATGCTATAGCCGAATGATGGCTACAGCTTGACCGGCTAGTTCTGGGACGCTGTCATATGACAGCATCCAGTGATCGTCCTCCGGGCACGTCTTCAGATCACAGATTGAGGCAAAGAGCCAATCACCAGCTCTTTACCACGTGATCAGCTGTGTCCAATCACAGCTGATCATGGATGTAAACAGAAGTCGGTTATCGGCACTCCTTTCCTCACACTGTCAGCGTGAGGAGAGGAGAAGAGATACGATAACCGTCTTGTGTAAAGCAGAGGTCTCCAAGCTATGGCCCTCCAGTTGTTCAGGAACTACAATTCCCATCATGCCTAGTCATGTCTGTGAATGTCAGAGCTTCACAATGCCTCATGGGACATGCAGTTCTGCAACATCTAGAGGGACGTAGTTTGGAGATCCCTGTGTAAAAGGGACATGTCCTGATTATCAGTGAAGTCCCAACAGTGCTGCCAATCAGTACCCACCAGTGCTGCCAATCAGTGCTGCCAATCAGTGCCCATCAGAGCCTCCTTATCAGTTTCACCTATCAGTGCCACCTATCAGTGTCCATCAGTGCCGCCTATCAGTTCACATCAGTGCTGCCTATCAGTGACCATCAGTTCCGCCTACTAGTGCCCATCAGTGCCACCTATCAGTGCCCATCAGTGCTGCCTATCAGTGCCCATTAGTGCCGCCTATCAGTGCCCATCAGTGTCACCTATCAGTGCCCATCAGTGCTGCCTATCAGTTCCCATTAGTGCAGCCTATCAGTGCCCTCCGTTCTGCCTACCAGTGCTCCTTCAGTGCCACCTATCAGTGCTCCATCAGTGCCACCTATCAGTGCTCCATCAGTGCCACCTATCAGTGCTGCCTATCAGTGCAACCTCATCAGTTCCAGTGTAGACTATCAGTGCCCATCAATGCCCATCAGTGCCACCATATCAGTGAAGGAGAAAAATTACCTGTTTGCAAAATTTTATAACAAACTATGAAAAAGTTTTTTTGTTTTTTTTTCAGAATTTTTGGTCTTAATTCATTCATTTTGCAAAAATAAGTAAAAAAAAGTGATGAATAAATACCCCCAAAAGAAAGCTCTATTTGTGTGAAAAAGAAAAATATAACATTTTTCTTTGAGTACAGTGTTGCATGACCGTGCTATTGTCATTCAAAGTGTGGCAACGATGAAAGCTGAAAATTGGCCTGGGCAGTAAGGGGGTAAAAATGCCCAGTAGGCAAGTGGTTAAAGCTAAACCCCAGGTACAAAAACCTTTTAATTCACTTAAATATATTCCTCAATTATACAAAATATACAGATCCATTTTGTGTGCCTTTGCAAACCCTGTTATTACCCTTTTTTCATATCTGTGCTACACATGGCCTTTGCAGGGAGCAGAGCTCTGGGAGGGACTCTGCATGTTCCAGGCTGCCTACAGGTAACTAGAGAAGGGACGAAGCCACCCTGTACAAGGAGAGAGAGAGCAGCAGTGGCCAGGTCTTTATTACAGGGAGCTCCTGCAAAATGTCACACTAGACCAAGATTCAAAGAAGAATGCACAGGCCTCTTGAATACACAGGCCTCTTAGACAACATTTGCTTATCACAAAGTTCAGATTTAATTTACAAAATGGATTGTGAAACAATTTTATACAGTATGTCCTGCCAATTTTTTAAACTGAAATTAGAGGTGTACTTAAAGTGGATTTTTTTTTGGCTCAAGGTTAGTGGCAAGGATAACAAGCTTTCATTCAGTTTGCAGTCTCTGTCAGAACTGAAAATAGACCTCCTGACAAATATAGATATCTATCTCTGAGGCCAATAAGGGAAATCTACAGTAAATAGCGAGAGAGTTATGAAATACAAGGGAAGTGTCTGAAATGCTCTACAAAGGAAGGCAATTTACCAAAAGTTTTTTCATCTGGTTTTTAGATAAACATCTGATTGTAGATTTTGTAGTTATATACTGTATGTACAAGGGGCAAGCCATTTTTGATCATTTTATATCCAAAGTCCAATTATTGTTTAGTAGTCCTGTATAGTCCTGTTTCTTATTGAGCCTCTTACCTAAATGCTATTCTACCAGACAGTACCTGAGTGACTGAAAACAAAGTGTAATGTATATCCTAACTCAAGAACAAAAATGTAACATATTGCAACATACCAGTCCATGTATGTGATGGCTGCATTCATTTTCCTTTTTCAGGCATTTTCTATTTTCTAAATGGGAAGGCTGGTAACATTATTTGAGATGTCATTTCAAAATTACAAGGACAATTATTTCTTGCAAGATCAATAGGATCGAGCAGGATTTTCTGTGCATCCAGGAGATGTACTTTTCCAGATAAAGAAAACAAATGCAACAACCACATCTAAAGCTGACTATACTTTGGTCGAATTTTGGCAGGTTCTCGGTGAACTGGCCAAACTCTGCTTTATGGTGACCCTATCAGCCCTCTCCTGCTCAACATCCTTCAATTGAAAAACTAAATGAGTTGGGTGGACCAGGTTTACCTTTAATCTCTTAATTATCAATTAAAGATGTTTGCTGTAAGTAACAATGTATAGTGTTCTGTGGCTGGTTAAAAGGAAACTCCTGCCTGAGTTTACCTAAAGCATAGAGAGCATGTCTTCAGATCGGGACAGAGAACACAGAAAGCACTGGGGACCCCTGTAGATTGTATTCTGCCTTCAAGGATTGGTTTTTGGGAATTACAGTATCTCACAAAAGTGAGTACACCCCTCACATTTTTGTAAATATTTTATTATACCTATCTTTTCATGTGACAACACTGAAAAAAATGACACTTTGCTACGATGTAGTAGTGAGTGTACAGCTTGCATAATAGTGTAAATTTGCTGTCCCCTCAAAATAACTCAACACACAGACAAAGACAACCTCTGGATATGACGCTGAGCATGTGCACTCAACTTCTTTGGCCGACCATGGCGAGGCCTGTTCTGAGTGGAACCTGTCCTGTTAAACCACTATATGGTCTTGGCCACTCAGTTTTAGGGTCTTGGTAATCTCCTTATAGCCTAGGCCATTTTTATATAGAGCAACAGTTCACCTTCCGTCTTCTCAGCTGCATAAGGCCCCTTTCACACTGGGGCGGTGGGGGCGTCGGCGGTACAACAGCGCTATTTTTAGTGCTGCTGTACCGTCGTTCTTGCAGCGGTATTCGGCCGCTAGCGGTGCGGTTTTAACCCCCGCTGGTGGCCGAAAAAGGGTTAAAATCCCTCGTACAGCGTGGCTATAGCCGCGGTATTGCCGCGGTATAGCCGCGCTATCCCATTGATTTCAATGGGCAGGAGCGGTTTAGGAGCGGTGAATACACCGCTCCTTCACCGTTCCAAAAAAGCGGTTTGCAGGACTTTTTTCACCGTCCTGCCTGCGCACCGCTTCAGTGTGAAAGCCCTCGGGCTTTCACACTGAACAAACAGCGGAGGCTGTTTAGGGGCGGTTTGCAGGCGGTATTTTTAGCGCAATACCGCCTGCAAACCGCCCCAGTGTGAAAGGGGTCTAAGAACTGGGGGGGGGGGGTAATGGCTGTACGGGGGGGGGGGGGGGGTGTCAGGACAAGTCTGATCCTTGGAGGAAAGCAGGCTGAGTTCCCAAAATAGCTAGAGAACTGACCACAGTGTGCTCTCCTGCTTAGTGTGTTCAGTCTCAGTTTTTAATAGGAAAGCAGAGGGACACCAGGGACTTCACACAGAGGAAGCAATACAAAGAGAACAGGGTACTTTTTCATACAAGTACATGGTATAGCAGGCACATATCAGGAATATGAAGTGTTGGGGTAACAAACACTTTAAGTACTGGTAAGCTACAATATATTCAGTTTTTATTCTTGGATTTAGATAAACTTTAAACACCCACAAAGCCTCTAGTAGCCAGAGATGATGGGATCCAGACTGGTTTGGGGTCATGTACATTAAATAACTGTATGACCAGTCTTTTTCTGATCAAGGATGAGCAAAGCATGCCTTTTTGCTCAAAATAAGATAGTTTCGACTCTCTACTGTTGTTTCTATTACAAAATCCCAATATAAATCGTAAATGAGAAAAAAAAACATCGTTTGTTAATCCTTACTGACATCCAATGGGCCTGTTAATTCTGCAATAAGGTTGTCATTACTTGAGATAACAAAATGACATATACATTGTTTTTGTGGTGATAAATTGTTTATTTATTTTTTTTGCAATATTATCTTGAAAAAAATATTTAATTTTCTAGTAAAGTTTAGGCAAAACACATAACAAAAAGAAAAAAAAAAATTTTGTTTTCTATTTTGAAAAGTGTTAGTTTAAAAAAAAAAGTATTCATTTTTGTAATATTAGGTGAACCAATAGATGCCTTAAATAGTATTTGTGGTCCCACAGAGTACAATACAAATTCTGCATACCGTATTTATCGGCGTATAACACGCACTTTTTTCCCCTTAAAATCAGGGGAAAATCGCGGGTGCGTGTTATACGCTGATCCCCTGCGATCCCCCGCTGTCAGATCTAAAAAATCGCCGATCGCGATTTGAAAATGGCGCCGCCGGCGCCGAAATACACAGTGCTGGTCCTCGGCTCTTCTCGGCCACTTTCGGCTTCACTCGAGCGCCGCCCGAACCTAGCCGAGTGTACTCGGCTAGGTTCGGATAGCTCCGCTCACCGTCACGCCCATCCTAAATGGAGCCGAAAGTGAACGAGAGCCGCCGAGAAGAGCCGAGGACCGGCTCTGTGTATTTCGGCGCCGGCGGCGCCATTTTCAAATCGCGGTCGGCGATTTTGAAGCTCAGCGAGCTGCAAGGCTGCACTGGGGCAAGGCTGGACTGGGGCAAGGCTGGACTGGGGCAAGGCTGCAATGGACACTGGGGAAGGCTGCACTGACAAGGCTGCACTGACATGGCTGCACTGGCAAGGCTGCACTGACAAGGCTGCACTGACATGGCTGCACTGACAAGGCTGCACTGACATGGCTGCACTGACATGGCTGCACTGACAAGGCTGCACTGACAAGGCTGCACCGACAAGGCTGCACCGACAAGGCTGCACTGGCATGGCTGCACTGACATGGCTGCACTGACAAGGCTGCACTGGGGCAAGGCTGCACTGAGAAGGCTGCAATGATGGGCATTTAAATGTAAGTTTTTTTCCCTTCAACTTCCCTCCTAAAAGTTTTTTTTTTCCTTAAAATTCCCTCCTAAATTGGGGTGCGTGTTATACGCCGGTGCGTGTTATACGCCGATAAATACGGTATATAAAATGCTATGCGGTGGGGAGGGGTTGAGACAGCTACTATAGAACTTACCACATAAAGAACAATTTAAGAGTGAAATTAAAAAAAGGTCAAAGGTAATTAAAAGGTTTAAAGTTAATAAATAAAATAAAAGTTTTTAAAATGAAAATCTGTACAAAAATACTAGTGCTATCTTCAAGCAGGGTAATCGATTTATAATTAGTTATGATTATAATATTTGTACCGTATGCAAAGCACTGCACAAATTGATGGAATTATATAAATACCTGTAATAAATAATGAATTAATAAATGTCCTGTTTAAGAGGATCAAGAAGACGGCAGAAGTTTGTGGTGTTAATGCTGGTAGGCAGAAGTGATGCTTCAATTGAGAGATAATTGACCTTATTTATCAAATATTCTGAAAGGAAAAACTGTCTAAGATAGTCTGCATTTCCCTATAGTAGCCAATCAGATGCAAACTTTCATCTTTAAATCAGATTTGAATCAGGCTCATAAAAGAAAGCACACTGCCAGAAATAGATATTCCCCTTTAGACAACTTGATAAGGAAAGCCAGCTTTGAATTGGAGATGACCGCATGACATTCTTGCAGCTCCTCCTGACTTGTTCATTAAGCTGCCACCTTTCCTGCTGCACAGCACTGATCAGAGGAGGTAATACAGTGACATGAGTCCCGTGATCAGCCTAAATAGATCACAGCTGCTGGGGGCACTCTTGGCATAGGAAAGAGAGATATACAGCAACATCCACATGATGTATATTTGTCAGCGACTATGGTATGATTTATGTCATCATGAATAGGACAGAGTGCATGTACACAAATTAAAAGACTTTCCTCCTTCTGTCATCAATAAGCAAGGACAGTGGACATAATGAGAAATGACAGAAGGGGCAGTGTTAGCCTGTCTTGGATGCCAATAAAAGCAAGAATATAGGCAGTTTGCCAGCGAAATACTTTTATCATTGAGAAGTGTATCATAAAATAGAATGTTAGGTATTCCTGACAATGGATATTGTGGATAATCTGAGGAGCACACACATATGGGCAGTGCAAAGATCAAGGGTATGATGTGAAAAAATGCAGCATCCCATAGGATTCAACCAGGTTTCATCTTTTAACTCTTTAGATGAATTATTAAAAGATGTTAGCTGTAATATTGCATAGTGCTCTGTAGCTGGTTTTAGGGAATCCTCTGCCTGAGTTTAGCTGAGTTTAGAGAGCATTCAAACCAGGATTGAGAACAACAAAGGCACCAGGGATCCCTGTAGTATTCTGCCTTCCATAATTGGCTTTCTGCTTTTCCATTAGATGAAGAGGATGGACAGGGTTCACCTAAAACTATGCAGGGACTTCCTGCTGCTAGCATTTAGGGACTACCATAGGTGTGCACAGGTGGTGTGCCGGGTGTGCCTGGGCACATCCTAATCACCCCATGTGGCGCAGATTTCCCCTGCAGATAGTTCACCAAAGCCCCTAAACAGGGCTCCTAAAAAGAATTGTAAAAAATAAAAATAAAAAAATAAACATAAAAACCTACTGACACCATCCACTGCCCTACTGAAACCAACCTCTGCCCTACTGACAAGTCCCCTGCTCTACTAACACTGTCCATGTTTTATTACATTTGAGGTGCACACCCTAATGCAATAGGCTGCGCACACCTATGGGGACTACATAGGTACAATAGAGTATTGCAAGCTCTTGGGTAAAGACCGTGGAGTTGATATACTAAAGGCAAGTAAACTGTTCACTTTGCAAGGGAATTATCCCCAGAGCTTAGTGAATGAGATGAAGCTTTGCTGATTTCCATCATCCAATCGTGTGCAAGCAAGGAGTTTTTTTTTTTTTCCTTGCATGTAATTGTGTATTCTTTACAAAGGGAAACTTTTTCATACTCACTAATTCCCTTGCAAAGTGCAACTTCCCCTGCAAAGTGAACAGCCTGTTTACCTTGTGAATCAACTCCAGTGACTCAGTATACATGGAGTGGATACATACATTGTTACCACTTCTTTTCTGCAGCTACAGATACATGTGAGCACATATCACACCATAACTTATATAAGTAGCATGTTTCAGAATATTCTGTTATATTGTTTTTGTTTGTTTTGTTTTGTTTTTTTTTTTTTTTTGTGGATATAATTTCTGGAGGAACAAATTGGAAGAACATGGAGTGGAAGGAAGAAATCACAGACACTTGGAGTCTGTTATCAAGTTTTGCTTGACCCTCTGTCAGTGCCGGTTCACACTTGTGCGAGTTTATAATGAATGCGTTGCGTTAAACAAAAACTAGATTTGCATGTCATCCAAAAAGTAATTGTTTTCAATTACGGTCGTTTACATATATGCGTTGCGATTCCTCTCCGAATGCGATGCGATAAAAAAAAGGTTCTTGTGCGGGTTTACAGTGTTGCGTTGCGAATTTAGTCTCAATAGACATTAATGTAAATCGTTCTGGAAGCGCATTGTTGGTTCAGATATGTGCGAATTCTTCACCTCCAGCTCCTCCTTTCAGTTCAACTCAGTTCTGCCCCCTCACTTCCTGTTTCCTATCTCATGTCCGTCTGTAAGCATTCAACATGGCCCCCAGGCGTCGGAACACCATTGATAATGAGGAGCTCATCAGACTTGTCCGTGACAGGCCTTATATATGGGACAGCCGGATTGAAGAATATAAAAACAATGCCCAGAGCAGAGCAAGAGCAGAGGCTGGGATGAAATTTGTAAAAGTCGGTATGCAGACTGGGATGACTTCACACCTCAGGTTCGCAAACATAAACGTAAGTATATTTCTATTTATTCATCCTACTGACCACCAATGTAAGGGCATGTGTCCCACAAACCACCAATGCCACTGACCACCAACGCCACTGATCACCAATCCCACTGACCACCAACCCCACTGACCACCAATCCCACTGACCACCAATCCCACTGACCACCAACCCCACTGTCCACCAATTCCACTGACCATCAATCCCACTGACCACCAACCCCACTGTCCACCAATCCCACTGACCACCAATCCCACTGACCACCAACCCCACTGTCCACCAATGCCACTGACCACCAATGCCACTGACCACCAATCCCACTGACCACCAACCCCACTGACCACCAACCCCACTGACCACCAATCCCACTGACCACCAACGCCACTGACCACCAACGCCACTGACCACCAACGCCACTGACCACCAATCCCACTGACCACCAATCCCACTGACCACCAACCCCACTGTCCACCAACGCCACTGACCACCAATGCCACTGACCACCAATCCCACTGACCACCAACCCCACTGACCACCAATCCCATGGACCACCAACCCCACTGACCACCAATGCCACTGACCAATAACGCCACTGACCACCAACACCACTGACCACCAATGCCACTGACCACCAATGCCACTGACCTCCAATGCCACTGACCACCAATCTTACTGACCACCAATGCCACTGACCACCAATGTTGTGGAATGATATTGCATGCTCTGTATGTTGACACAGAAAGTGCAAAAAATAGATGGACACACTGTCGAACAATAAAACTTTATTACATTTATAGAAAAAAGTACAGATAGTAGACGATGCAGCATTGACAGGGAAAAAGTTATTGATCTTTATTGAATGGCATCAAGCTGCCATGATACCTGACCGGCAGGACTCATAAAGAAGTCAGTAAATTTCTCACGGATGCTGGCCCCTCTGTAATTGCCCCTTGTATGTGTCCAATCTGCGCCTTCCATCTCATCCATTAAAGAGTCCTCGAAAAGGTATCCATCTCTTTCACGGACAAAATTGTGGCGTGCACAGGCAGCTTTTACGGCAATTATGGCGTTTTCCATGCTTAAAGTTATTGGCATGTGAAGAAAACACCATTTGTTTGCCAGGTTTTCGAAAGTACACTCCACAACTCTGCGTGCTCTTGTTAGCCGATAATTAAAGACCCTTTTCTCCACAGACAGTGACCGGTTAGCATATGGCCTGAGCATTTTTTCTGAAAGAACGAAAGCCTCATCACCGACAAATATTAAGGGGAGAGAGGGTTCTGATGTTCCAGGGAGTGGTCGTTCGTTTGGGAGGTCTAGTGCGTTCTCCCGAATCATTCTTCCAAAACTTGAGTGGGAAAAAAATCAGAACAGTCAGAACTGCTCCCATAAGAACCAATGTCGATGTAGGTGAACGAGTAGTTTGCATCAGCCACTGCCAGAAGAACGAAAGAAAAATATTTTTTATAATTAAAAAATTTTGTCCTACTACCGACTGGCCTCACAATTCTGATATGATATGCTGATATGTCTATGGTACCAACACAGTTAGGGAAGTTGCAGCGCTCCCAAAACAACTCAGCTTTGGTGTTTCATTCCTCTTTGTTTGGTTTTCTCATGACCACATCTCTTAGGACCTCCCAGATGGCGATACAGGTGTCACGCACAATTGTGCTCACCGTAGATTTTCCTAATTTGAACTTATATTGTAAGCTGGCAAATGAATTTCCAGTAGCTAGGTACCTGAAAAAAATATAAAATAAAATAGTTATGTTTTTTTTTTAATTACAGAAGGACTCATACGCACTAGGTGGAGGAGCCTTAAGGACACACTTCAGAGACACCAGAGACTGCAGCGTGAATCAAGGAGTGGGTCTGGTGCCCCCCCAAAGCGTCCCTATGCCTTCGCCAGATACATGGATTTTTTGAAGCCAGTACTAGAATTGAGGAAGTAAGTTATGATACATGAAATCGGTCACTCTCATCATCTCTATCTAATTAACCAGTCCTAACCCTAACCTTTACTTCTCCCCCTATCAGCTATACTTTTTATTGCATAACAGAGTTCCAATTTAAATTTTTTGTGGAGGAGGAGGGGGAGGAGGAGCATGCTCCTATTGTTGACAATGATGAAGGAGTATCATTTGCTTGCACAAATCAGGAGGATTCATCTATGGAGCTCCAGGGTGAGCTGATCAAGGTACATGAGTCCTCTGCTCAGGAGCGGGATAATGAGGATATGGATGTTTCGACACCTTCCAGCAGAAGGCAAAGGCAAGCATCTGCTTCCCGCAGGAATAAAAGCAGCAGGGCAGAAGAACAGGTTGAAGACCAGGACCAGACCAATAAATTACTAAACACAGTGTCAGGTATCACTGAACAAATCGATGCCCAGCGATGCCCTCACACTATGTTTGCCATTAGTCTGGTGCCTCTTCTCAAAGAGGTCTTGCCAGACCATTACTTTAATATGAGGATTGCAGTGCAACATTGCATCCATTCATTCACTGTGCCACGCCATGTTTCTGTGCCAATGCACGACATTCCTAGTACTCAAATATTTACTCCCATTTCTTCTGCCTCAAACACTGCACCAAACTCTTATCCCCCTAGTTTTGCAGAACCCTCTAGCATTTATGAGACCCCCAGATCACGAATCCCATATCCCATTCCTTCACCTGTTGCCTCAGTAATTTCACCCCCAAGTAGAACCACGGATATCGGCAGACAAATGGATATGAGACCACTTGACTCAACATCTTACCAACATCTTACCATCTTACTGACACAAAATAGACCAGCACAGCTCTACGAGCAAATACCATCCGTGGCAAATCAATTTCCACCTGTAACAAGACCAATGGAACAGCAGAAACCGATTCCAAGTCATTATCCATATCACAATCGATTTCTTGAAGTAGCCTCTAACATGCCTACACCCTATCGACAATATGGGCCCCCAAGTGTACCACCGGATAACGAGATATACCCACCTGTGTTATTGACGAAATATCCCTCAACACAAGGTGAAGCCTTGCAGCTAACACCACCAAGCTCTTCAACAGCAACACTACAACAGCATGATTTAACCAAGCCTGATGAACATAGTTCACCAAGTTTTTTGAATTTGTAGATGACTACCTGCTAATGCTGCTACCAACTTCATGTTGAAAATTGATACTTTCTTTGTTAGCGTTATGTTTATGTTAAATTATTTTTTGTAATTTTGAATAGTGTATTCCAAAATGCTATCATATTTTGAATGGCTCAGGGAAATAGAGATGTAGAGAAAAAAGATTAGGGGGAAAGTGGAGATGAAGATGCGAGGGAGGGAGGGAGGGAGGGAGGATGAGAGAGTTGGAGATGACAGGGAGGATGAGTTGGAGAGATAGAGTTTGAGTTACTAAAGTTTTGTAACTTAATATTAAAGTTCAAGCTAGACAATCAGAGGAAGCAAGACAGTCAGAGGAAGCAAGACAGTCAGAGGAAGCAAGACAGTCAGGGGAAGTTAGAGAGTCAGAGTGAGTTATAGAGTCAGAGGAAGGGAGGATGAGAGAGTGGGAGATGACAGGGAGGATGAGTTGGAGAGATAGAGTTTGAGTTACAAAAGTTTTGTAACTTAATATAAATTCAGTTATGTTCAAGCTAGACAGTCAGAGGATGCAAGACAGTCAGAGGAATTAAGAGAGTCAGGGGAAGTTAGAGAGTCAGAGGAAGTAAGAGAGTCAGAGTAAGTTAGAGAATCAGAGGAAGTAAGAGAGTCACAGTGAGTTAGAGAGTCAGGGGAAGTTAGAGAGTCAGAGTGAGTTAGAGAGTTAGAGGGAGTTAGAGAGACAGGGGAAGTTAGAGAGCTAGAGAGTCAGAGGAGGTCAGAGAGTCAGAGGGAGCTGGATTGTTTCCAAAATATTTCATGCCAAGTATGTAATCAAAAAAAAATTACGTATTACGTTTTTGAAAATAAAAAAAAATAAATACTTTTTTTGGAACACAATTTTGTTGTCATATCTGTCTGCATTCTTTGCATTCCTTACTATAGCTTACTATGGTGCATAGCATAAAATTTCACAAAGTATATGTAACAAGCAACCTTTCCGCTGGCTCCACACTATTCCGAAAGGTGGTGTTCTGATACTCCAAACGTGTACCAAGCAGCCGAAGCAGTTCATCGAAACTAAGGAATAAAACCACAAATTCAATGTAAGTGACAGGCTAAAGCCCATACACAAAATCAAATAGAATGGTAATAGGAAAGAGTTCTAGTAAAAGGAGAAAAGAGATCAAAAGTGGGATTGGTGGTCAGTGGCATTGGTGGTCAGTGGGATGCATGCCCTTACATTGGTGGTCAGTGGCATTGGTGGTCAGTGGCATTGGTGGTCAGTGTGATTGGTGGTCAGTGGCATTGGTGGTCAGTGGCATTGGTGGTCAGTAAGATTGGTGGTCAGTGGCATTGGTGGTCAGTAAGATTGGTGGTCAGTGGCATTGGTGGTCAGTAAGATTGGTGGTCAGTGGCATTGGTGGTCAGTGGGATGCATGCCCTTACATTGGTGGTCAGTGGGATTGGTGGTCAGTAGGATGCATGTCAGTGATAGATAGTAAGGAGGAGAAGGAAGAGGGGTACAGGTACTAACCTATTTACTGACATCCGGGAATAGTTGAAGAACTTCTCCTCATGCTGCCTGAGATCATTGTAGAGGATCCTGAACTCACCTCTCTCTTCCCTATTTTGAATAATTGGATGGACCCAATATCTTCTTGTACTCATCAGTCTCTTCCTCATCCTCCTCCTCCTCTTCCTCCTGGCTTTGTCCATCAGGACTGCAGCAGTAGCAGTAACAACTGCTGCCATGATCAACGACATTTGATGAAACATAATGACCAAAAATCTAAATCCTCACTGACTACTCACAAACAAACCACACTCCTCAACGACAATACTCTCCCACAAAGGAAAACAAGGAAGAGCACAGGAAGTTAACACCCATTTTTTTCTTGCCTTTTCGATTGGCCTGAGCACAAATCGCATCTGTTGCCTAATTTACATTTAAAGCGCATACAATTCGCACTGAATTCGCAATACAATCGCGCTGGTAATAATCAAACACGCAATGAAAAAATTTACATCAAAATCGCATCACACAAGTGTGAACCGGCACTCAGGGCTGGGCTTTTAGCCCTCCCTTCTCAGCACTCAGGTTGCTCAGCTGTCAGTTAATTGCCAGCACTCATCGTTCCACTGTGGCTCACCTGGTGATCATATCTTGCTTGTCACTCCAGCAGGGACGTGCGGTGAGGTCAGTGGCTGGTGATGCACTGGCTAGTATCTGAGCCAGATACACAGGTTACATACGCCACGATCGTTAGAGCGAGAGCAATAATTCTAGCACAAGACCTCCTCTGTAACTCTAAACATGTAACCTGTAAAAAAATTTAAAGCATCGCCTATGGAGATTTCTAAGTACTGAAGTTTGGCGCCATTCCAGAAGTGTGCACATTTTTAAAGTGTGACATGATAGGTGTCTATTTACTCAGTGTAACATAATTTTTCACATTATACAAAAAAAAAAATCGGACTAACGTTAGTGTTTTTTGTTTTTTTTTTATTCATGAAACTGTTTTTCCTCCCCCAAAAAAAAGCGTTTAAAAAAATTGCTGCGCAAATAGCATGTGACATAAAAAGTTGCAATGACCACCATTTCATTCCCTACAGCAGGGGTCTCAAACTCAAATTACCTGAGGGCCACATGACAAATTTTCATATCTCATGGGGGCCGCATGCAAACTTTCAAACTTCAAAAAAAATAAACTATACACAGTTGTAGTTGCTGCTTGCTATCAGTCACTGCTTACTGCCAGATGCTTGGCAGTGTTTGCTCTGTGTTAGATGAGTCAAGTTTGCTCTAAGTGACAGGTGGGCTGAGAGTGACGGGTGGGCTGAGAGAGAGAGGTAGGAGGGGGGGCTGAGAGAGGGGGGGTTAAGCGAGGGGGGCTGAGAGAGGGAGGGCTAAGAGAGGGGGGCTGAGAGAGATAGGTGGGCTGATAGAGACAGGTGAGCTGAGAGAAAAGGGAGGGCTGAGAGAGAAGAGAGGGGGCTTAGAGAAAGGGGGGCTGAGAGAATAGGGTGGGCTAAGAGAGGGGGGCTGAGAGAAAAGGGAGGACTAGGAGAGAAGGGAGGGGGCTTAGCGAGAGGGGGGCTGAGAGAATAGGGAGGGGAGAGGGGGGATGGCTGAGAGAGACGGGTGGGCGAGAAAGGAGGGGGGCTTAGAGAGAGGGGGATGGCTGAGAGAGAGAGGGGGGCTGAGAGTATAGGGATGGCTAAGAGAGAAGGGAGGGGGGCTAATCGAGGGGGGAGGGCTGAGGGGGGGTGGACTGGGAGGGGGTGAGAGGGGAGTTGCTGAGAGAGAGGGGGGCTGAGAAAGATAGGAGGGGGGCTTAGAGAGAGGGGGGCTGAGAGAGGGGGAAGGGCTGAGAGAGAAGGGAGGGGGCTTGGAGAGAGGGGGGCTGAGGGAGAAGTGAGGTGGGCTTGGAGAGAGGGGGCTGAGAGAGGGGGAGCTGAGAGAGAAGGGAGGGGGGCTGAGAGAGAAGGGAGGGGGGCTTAGAGAGAGGGGGGCTGAGAGAGAAGGGAGGGGGGCTTAGAGAGAGAGGGGTGCTGAGAGAGAAGGGAGGGGGGCTTAGAGAGAGGGGGGCTGAGAGAGAAGGGAGGGGGGCTAAGAGAGGGGGGGCTTAGAGAGAGGGAGAGGGGGGTTGGGGGGAGATGAGAGACCCCTAGCCCTGTTCCTGCAGTCCCACCTCTGTCCCAGTCTATGTCTGCGGGTGTGTATGATGATGACAGACAGTACCTTCCATACCATGATGCCAGTCTCCTGCTTCGATCCGTCCAATTCCATCGGCTCCCGTAGCAGCCTGCGCCTCCTGTCCTCTGTGACAGCTCTGTGCCCCCAGTGAGCAGCGAGCCTGTCCTCCAGCTTCGGGCCTCATGAGCACGCAGAGGAAGTTGAAGCATGGGGTACGCTGCGCCCGCTTGCCTCCTAGGGAAGGCGGGGTCAGGGGGCGAGGTCAAGGAGGAGGCGGTGCCACGGTGGAGCTCTTCTCCCGAGTCCCGGGCTCTCGGGCTTATCTGCCCTGGGCCGGCCCCTCGCTGTTTACTGCAATGTAGCGATGGATGCCCAGCCGCCCACGCCTCCCCAACTTCACACATCAGAGAGCGCCCTGCTCGGCGGGCCATTTATAACCAGTCCACGGGCCGCAAATGGCCCACGGGCTGGTACGTTGAGACCACTGCCCTAGAGTGTCTGCTAAAACAATATATATAATGTTTGGGGGTTCCGACTAATTTTCTAGCAAAAAAATTATAATTTTTACATTTAGGAGAGAAGTGTCAGAATTGGCCTGGGTGGCAAGGGGTTAAATACCATAAGTAAGCAATATACAAATAATCATTATGTATTGTTTTTAAGGTAATTTACTATATTTTCAAAATCTGTACTCAAGCAAGTGGCTTAACAGACAAATTACTGAAGTTTGAAGTTATAACTTCCAACCAGTAATTTCACAGTAAATAGATAAATAATAAATTATTATGTTATGACATATAGCATATAAATATATGATTTTGCTTGAATATAACAGTATCTTTTCAACAGAATCAGTTTCTCCCTCTTAACTGTGTGAGAAAAACACGGGATCGTGGGTAAATCTTATACCCATAAACACTTGTTTTTTTCTTGTAGTTAAGAGGGCTGGGCTGGAAGGTAGGATTTGTCTTTTAGGAACATGCCCCTTCTATGACACTGCAGGTAGAAGCGTGCCTCCACTGCAGCATTTTTATTGGAGAGCTGGGACCAATGGTACTTTACCATTGGTTCAAGACTCCAAGCTGTTCTTTGAGCTCAGTGCTTCTGACAAGAAGTAAGGAGAGGCACTGTGAGCTCAACCTCTCAGTCTGCTGCAAACAGAGTGTGTTAGCTTGTATTTAAAGTGGTCCTTCTGTATTTAGCTTCGGACAGGCTGCGCAAGGAGCCCCATATCTCTGGAACCATAGGTCGTAGGAGCCCTACATTTTTACCAGTGGTGGGATAGGACTTAGTCTCTGTTACACCAGGTCGTCGAGCTACAACCCTCGAAGCTTGATTTTTTTTAATGTTTATGACAGGTGAGGCCCTGCCTGGCTTCCTCATTTACTAGCTTGTTCTGACTTCCCGCTTTGGCTAGAGTACCCTGGCTATGTTTTGACTACGTTTCCTTCTTGTACCATTTTTACCATCATATCAAAAGGTGTGATTTTAACTGCATTTTCTGTCTCCATCTGATTTATGGATCCTGACAGTAGTTGAAGGCCATGAATTCAAAAGATGCAGACAATCCACCTAGTGGTAATATTTTTTCCAGATTGGATGAGCAGGATCACCGCATGGATCAGTTTGCCATAGCGTTACAGATGCTCCTGATTCGCACTGCTCACCTGGATCCTCCCACGGTGGCTGTTCCAGTACAACCTGTGTTGCAGGCAGTCCCCGCTGCTGCTCCACCTCAAATATTACCTCTATAAGAGGTATTTCTGGTTCTGCTCCGCTTCCCCAGTGATTTGGGGGCAATCCAATTCAATGTAGAGGTTTTCTCAACCAGGTTGGGATATACTTGGAAATGCTGCCCCAGGCATTCCTCACGGGCAGAAGCCAAGTAGGCTTTGTTATTTCTTTGCTTTCTGATAGAGCCTTGGCCTGGGCAAACCCTCTATGGGAGATGTGAAAATCCATTGTCCTGAGTTACCCTGTGTTTTTGGCTTCCTTTAAAAGGGTATTTGACGTTCCCGCACGCTCCACTTCTGCTGCCAAGAGCCTCATGTCCATCAAATGAGTACGAGAACAGTTTCCGATTACACCATTGAATTCCGTACTCTGGCAGCAGAGGTCGCTTGCAACAATGAGGCCCTCATGGCTGCTTTTTCTCATGGCCTCTCGGACAACATCAAAGAAGAGAGAGCTTCCCGAGACATACCTACGGATCTGGAAAAGTTGATCACGTTTGCCATTCCCATTGACTCCAGGCTCCAAGAGACCTTCCTTTAAGGAGCGCTTGTGAAAGCCTGCTGTACATTTGGCTCTGAGGTTTGCAGTGCCACCCTTGCCTTCTTCACCTCCCATGCCTCCTGGTACCAGGTCGGCCAGTGAAGTAGAACCCATGCAGTTGGGCTTCATACATCTCTCTGCAGATGAGAGGGCCTTTAGGAGGAGGGAGAGATTGCGCCTTTATTGTGGCCAGGCAGGTCACTTTTTGCAGTCATGTCATGCCCATTCAGGAAACGCCCACACCTTGAGGTCCTGTAGAGGACAGAACTTTGGTGGCGTTGTTACGTCCCAAGTTATCTTAAAGGATAAGCCCTTAGTTACGGTTACCCTTTTTTGGTCTGAGTCGTCCATTAAGACACTAGTCGACTCTGGGGCTGCAGGCCTGTTCATAGACAGTGCCTTTGTGTCTAAGCACTCAATCCCGCCGCAGGTATGTGCCACTCCACTTGCCATTGAAGCTATTGATGGGAGACCTCTACAGCCTGCCCAGGTGACTCATGAGGCTGCTCCATTGACCATGGCCATAGGGGCTCTTCACCATGAGATAATCCAGTTTCAAGTCATTTCCTCACCTCATTACCCGGTGGTTATTGGTTATCCTTGGTTACAGAGGGAAACCCCTCTTTTGATTGGCTTCGTGCTGAGGTACTTTTCCGGTTGCCACATTGCAATAAAACATGTTTTCGGAAAGTGGCTAAGGTCTTGTGCACCTCTTTACTCTCCTCCTTGCCAGAGGAGTACCACGAATTTAGAGATGTCTGACAAAGGTCAAGCCAGTAGTTTGCCTCCACACCAGTCGTATGATTGCGCAGTTGACCTTCAACCTAGTGCCATGCCCCCTCGTGGCTGGGTTTACCCTTTATCTGTCTTGGAGGATAAAGCCATGGAGGACTTTGTTGCCGACGCACTTGAGGGTTCATCCGCAAATCCTCGTCTCCTGCTGGTGCTGGCTTCTTCTTTGTGAAAAAGAAGAGTGGTGACCTGAGACCTTGTATCGATTATAGGGGTCTCAATCACATCACGATTAAGAGCGCCTATCTGATTCCATTGATTACGGATATATTTGACTGCCTCAAGGGAGCAATGGTTTTCATGAAGCTCAATCTGAAAGGGGCATACAATCTCATGAGAATTGAGGAGGGCGATGAATGGAAAACTGTGTTTAAGAAAAAAATAACTCTTTGAATGTCAGTTCTACCTGCCGGATACCGGCAGTCTTATACCTGTTAATTTATGATGTATCCATCACTGTTTTGTATTATTCTGTTGATATATATTTTCAATAAAACTCTTTGTACAAGGAAAACTGTGTTTAATACCAGGACAGGACATTACGAATACCTCGTAATGTCGTTTGTTCTCTGCAACACCCCTGCGGTTTTTGAGGAATTCATCAACGATATCCTCCGAGATATGTTGCAGCAATGTGTGGTGGTTTATCTCGACGATATTCTCATATATTCCAAATCCCTAGAGAGCCATCACACAGATGTCTCCCATGTGCTACAGAGGCTGAGAGACAATAACCTGTATTGTAAGTTGGAGAAGTGCGAGTTCCATCGTGAACAGGTTAAATTTCTGGGTTATGTCATTTCTACAGCTGGTTTTCGATGGACCCAGAGAAACTATCTGCAGTTCTACTGTGGCCTCGACCCATAGGTCTATGTCCCACAGAATTGGTCTCCGGATTCCATTAAAGCCTTTAAGTCTTTCAAGGCTGCCTTTGTTTCAGCTCCTGTACTGGAACATCCTACGTTACCCTTCATTTTTGAGGTTGATGCATCAGAGACTGGAGTAGGAGCTCTTCTGTCTCAACGTCCTACCTCTGAGGGCGCTATGCATCCTTGTGGCTACTTTTGTAAGAAATTGTCTCCTGCAGAGTGCAATTACGAGTTTCGGGACAGAGAACTGTTAGCTATCATCTTAGCTCTTAAAGAATGGAGGCATCGCCTTGAAGGTACCACTGTGCCAGTCCTCATTTTGACTGACCATAAGAATCTCACATTCTTGTCTGAGGATACACGCTTATCTCCCAGAAGGGCGCAATGGGCTCTTTTTCAGTCAAGCTTCAATTACGTAGTCTCATTCTTACCCGGTACTAAGAATGTAAGGGCTGACACATTGTCGTGACAGTTTTACTCTGCTTCCAATACCTCTCGATCGTATTCTGGCCACTGTTCGTACTAGTCTCACTTCACCTTTGGGTGACAGAATTCTTGCCACTCAGATCCATTCTCCTGAGAAACCTGGTGACCGCTGCTTTGTCCCTGAGAATCTCCACAATGTTTTGCTCCAGACTTACCATTTTCCCAAGGTAGCTGTTCACCCAGGGAAGGATCAACAAATTTGGGCTATTTCTCAGCAATTCTGGTGCCCTAGTCTCCGTGCTTTCTATATACATTTTCCCCTCAAACCTGGTGGCCCTCTGAGGGGGAGGGGACATTGAGGAGGGGGTACAGTCAGGGCTGGGCTCTTAGCCCTTCCTTCTCAGCACTCAGGTTGCTCAGCTGTCGGTTAATTGCCAGCACTCATCATTCCACTGTGGCTCACCTGGTGATCATTTCCTGCTTGTCACTCCAGCCTACAGCCAGCCCCATCTGGCTATTTAAACTGCCTGGTTCATTTCTCCTGTGCCTTTGTCTTGGTCAAACATATCTGGAAACTCTCTGCTGTGTTCCTGTTGAAGACTTGCGTGGCTGACGTCCCTTCTGGTTCCTGATCCTGTCTGCTGCCTCCGACTACGCTGATCTCTGGCTTCCTGATTTACTGGCTTGTTCTGACTACCCGCTTTCGCTACAGTACCTATGTTTTGACTACGTTTACTATTTGTACTATTTTTACAGTACCTATGTTTTGACTACGTTTACTATTTGTACTATTTTTACCATTATATTAAAAGGTATGATTTTACCTGCATTTTCTGTCTCCGTCTGATTCATGGTTCCTGACACCCTCATATGTATTAAGGGTCGCATGATCTGGTGAGAGTTTAATATTCTTTATAAATAAAGAAGGAGGATAAGTTAGCATGATCTGGGACTGTGTTAAGGACATTGATATCTAAGTGCTGTTATAAATAAGTGTAGCACCCTCTAGCTAGGTGATAGTGTACATAGTTTTTTGGGTGAGCGACGTTCTGACGTCACCGCGTACTGTCACGCTCTACATTGCATGTTTTTTCTGTTCTTTTAAACATTGCCGGCCAGCTTATATTGTGCGCTAGGTTCACAGCGCTTTTTTGTATGTACTGACTGACTTTGATCAGTCTTTTTTATCATTAAAACCATTGGATTTTACCTACCTTCTCGTCTTTTTTCCATGGTTACCTATGTTACCTATGTGATGAGATTGTCCACCCCCATCAACTCCCCATTCGCTGGGTTGAGTGCTGCTTTACCAGCTTTTGAGCCAGCTGATACTGTCATACCAGGACTGCTGGATCTCCTGAGTCGGAATTCCATGAGAATGCCAGGTCGGTGAATTGCTCACAGTGATCGTATACAACATCGGGAGATCTTCACTACCCAGGAGTGGGTGATATGCCTATTTTATTGGCTATCCGGTAAGCCTGCACTTCTTAAGGTGGTGGAATCACATAGTTTCATATTCCATTAAGATTTGTCACAGGGTTGCAACATTATCATCGTGTTGATTTAAACTATTATAGACTTTTTTTTGTTTCCTGTGTTTGTGCACATTTATTTTTTGAACTTTTAGCCCTATTTGATTTTGTGTTTGTAGGTCTTATCAACATTATGACATTCTTGGTGTGATGCACATTTACACATGTTTATGTATTAATTTAATTTGCTCTTTACAGCATAACTTATAGTTCACCATTAGCGCAGCTCCTTTTGTTCCATAGTTTAGTTTTGTGTTGTATATCACTTTGAGTTGAAGCTTTAGCACTACACATAATAGCGCAGTTCTTTTTTTCCCATAGTTTACATAGTTAGTGTAGGAAAATTTGGCCTAGCTGACAGCCAGGCCTGGGTTAAATCTGGGTCAGGCCGGGGTGACTCAGGAAGGCTGGATGACTCAGCAAGCAGCACCTCTGGTAACTCAGTAACAGAAATAGAGGGTGGAGTTTAGTAGGGACTGCTTGGAGTATTGATGAGGGCCCCAGCCAATCCCCAGCAAAATGGTCTGGTAGGGGGCAAGTACCTCATAAATACTGCCAGCAGGTTGGCAGTGCCTGAAGAGGTGGTGGTGTGATCAGTAGCCATGGGGATGTATGCTGGACACTGAATTTTTTCAACACACCTAAAGAGGCCTCAGGTTCCTGCCTGTAAAGGGCCATTACTAAAAGTGTGACTGAGGGCTTTGTGTCTGATTAACCATCAGTGTGCCAGCTGAAGTTCTGCAAGAAAGTTAGTGCTGGAGGAAGAGAAGGAGTGTAAATAGACTGTAAAAAGGAGATGTCCCTGAAGTTGTTTGAAGTCAAGTAGGCATCCCATAATCTTCCCAATCCCTCTCCAAGTTTTATCTCCTCAACAAAATACAAAACAAAGCACTGGATTGTTTTCTGACACAAGTGTGCCTGTGAAGGTTCGGTGTGCCTGGCTGTGCAGGGTGGGGGATCCCATTTCACTTGTGGCAATTTTTCAAATTTTCAATTCAAATTTCATGCATGAAAAAAATGATTGCTTATGCATCTGCATTACCATACTGCTATAATATGAATGCACCCTTATAAAAAAAGTTATTTTTTAATGATCCTGAAATTAATTAAGGAAAAAAATCTAATTGTAAGTAGCATAGCTAAGTGCTCTGCCATATTAGGATTTTTTGTTTGCAATCCTGCTAGAGCACAGTAAAAAAATTCCCATGACTGAATTTGTTCTTCTTAAAAAATAGTGAGTCTGGATTGCTACACAGGTGAATCTGTAATAGTCAGGAACATTTGGTGGATTGTCAGGAACAACTATAGTGTTGAGCAATCAGTGGTAGTCATCAAGGGTCTCTTCAACTGATTAATTGTAAAAGTTGTAGAAGAGGTGATTCTCAGAAGCACAGTGAATACAGGACCAGCTTTATAACAGAACACTCAAGTGAGTGCAGTGGCAAGGACCCCCCAAGACAAAGAACATCCCTTTAGAGACAGGGATAAGATCATGGGCAGAGGAAAAAAAAATCAATGAATCAGTGTGTAGGAGATACAGTAAATGTTCCCTCCTTGTTGGTAGGGGGTAAATATAATACTCAGGAAAGGAAGAGAAATGAGGAGATGTAGACAGATCGCGTACATCATTGTTTGGACAGATCGCGTACATCATTGTTTGCTTTGCATGAGCTCTTGGCATGACAAGTGAATGTGATTGTGCTACTTATATCTTGATCTTGTCAGGCTATAATCTGTATGCCTAATTAATTCTGAAGGATCCAATGTATTACTAGAAATTAAATGACAAAAGAAAAGGAGATGGAGCCATCAGAATTGTAGACATAAAGGTGTCACATGCTGGACAAAAATCTTTCTGTGACACCAAAGTGACTGACTTCCCTAAACAGGGGTGCTTATCACAATCTATTCACACAGACTTGCCTATTTTAAGGGCATGCTGGCACTTACAGTTTAACCACAGCTGAAGAGTTACAGGCTGTGCATGCTTGGTCTATCATGACAAATCAAGACATGTTTACAACATGCATTTATTGAGCTATCTACATAACACAGCACATTGAAAATGAATAAGCAGTGATCCAAAAAAAAAAAAAAAAAAAAAATCCAAAATTATTTTTCAGATGAAGCTTTGTTATATAAAAAAAAACCCTGTCCATATGCCATGTTCATATGCAGTAAAGTGCAGTAAGATAATGAGTAGGCAAGTCATTTATATATACAGTGGCCTTATATATACTGATTAACCTCTTCCAGCTGGCTGTATGTATATATGCGGCCTCTTGGTGGGTGGGTGGTAACAGCGAGAAGCCGTGTATATGCAGCCCTATGTAAAGATCCCTGCATGCTTCCAGCATAGTTACCAGTGGGTACGGCAAAGCTCCTGATGCATACCTCCAAGTCCAAAGCTTTCTGATCATGTGACAGCTGTGACAGTCAATCACAGCAGTCAAATGATCAGAATGCCCACCTCTGCCTCCTGGCATTTAGAACTCCTTAAAGGGTTGGGAGGCAGCGGCGGGAAGGGTTGACCATACATTATAGGGTTGATTTACTACAAATGGAGAGTGCAAAATCTGATGCAGCTCTGCTTAGAAACCAATCAGCTTCCAGTTTTTTTTTGTTTTTTTTTGCCAAAGCTCAATTGAACAAGCCAAAGTTAAAAGCTGATTGGCTGCCATGCACAGTTGCACCAGATTTTGCAATCTCCAGTTTTAGGAAATCAACCTCATCATTCCTCCTCGTTTTTCTACAGACTTTTGTTCACAAAACATGCTGGGAGATGTTTCCAATTACAGCTAGAACATTTCAGATAAGGACAACAGGTTACCTAGTACACACTTTAACAAATTAGTCATACTTGAATGCAATTATCAGGTATTGATCAGGGGATTAAATTGGGTCATAGAACACTGTAAGAATCTACCAATATCGTTTTAGGGTTCCGCTATAAATTAAAAAATATCCGCCCATGCTCTGTCTTTATAGGATTAAGCAACTGAGCAATATTAAGTGGAGAGTGAGGAATAATTATGTCACTGAACTGTGACATTTATCTGGTTTGTGTATATGTTATATAAATTGCATTATATATCAACAAAGTGCAAAGAGCAATGATGTCCTTACAAAATGACCATCTTTCAGCTTGTTCAGGACATGGACCTCAAAGAAAATGTTATTTCAGGTTAGTAGATATGGCTTGCTCTTTGCCTTTTTACCAAAAGCACCTTGACATTGGTATCAACATTGTTTGATGGAAAGTGGTGAGCTTGTCAATATGAATTAAACCAGATTTATAAAAGTCCTGCCTTGGGTGCCTATCAGTATGACACCATGAAGCCACCTTGTTGCAATCTGCTGAATATGCTATTATCCAATATCCTTGGATGAAAGCAGACAACAGAGGTCTATGACCTCAGAGATTATAACATGTCACTGTACCGCTCATAGTAGTTTATCCCATGACATTGCAGAAGTATATGTAGCCATTCTGAGTTCAAAGCATCTTCTTGGAGAGGTTCTACAGCAATTGATGAATTCACCATTCGTTGACCTACATGCATTAATTCCTTGGTGTTTAACATTCTTGCCTTTGTTTAGCAATTCAAAAGACAGGTCACTCAATTTTAGAGGACCTGGGTGGAGCACAATAGAAATCCATAGTCTGAACACATGCTTATTGCTCTTATGCCTCAATGATAATGTGACATTTTTAAATGTAATGCACCAAAATCAGCTACACCTCATTGACACATTACTTTCTCATTGATCTGTTTAATAAGCCTCTAAAAAGAAATCCATAATGATAATAAATCATTTTACTGCTCATTCATTTTCCCTCATAGTCAAAGTTCTTTTTAATGTAACTAAAGAAGTAACTGAATCCATACTAGAGATAAGACAATAATCTGCAGTAACAGGTTTAATTGAAGCTGTATACCCCACCCCCAGCTTTACATTGTGTCTATGTCTATACAATGTCTGTGTGTGGGAGGGTATAGATATACAAGGCTGATGATACTGCTCAGACTGTAATGTACACATTTCTGCACATCTAACTATTCTAGCAACAGTTCCTTTAAAATATATTGGAAGCAACATTAGAAAGTAAAGAAACAACAGAAAAAGCAACTTAGGAATTTAGTAGAAAGTCAGACAACTCAGATTTGTGAGTATAGGATTCTAAAAATGTTGCTAAAAAGGAAATTGAATTAAAAATATAAACTTAAGTTGAAAGATGGTGGTCTTTGAGTCATTCCTGAATCCCAACTTCTCTGAAGGAGGCGTTCTCAATAAGTGCGTCCCAGACAACCAAATTTGGTAGCAGAAGTGCTATTTCATAGGACACCCTAGACACAACAGGCATGTAAAGAACCCTTTTACTGGCAAATTGCAAAGTGGTAACAGTCTGTGAAGAGCATTACGCTTTTGCAACCCTTACCCACTAACTCAGTAAATACACCTACTACACAAATTTGTATTTCTTTACGTACAACCTAATGAACAGCAAATCCAACTAATAGCAAGAGGCTCAAAAGCTGAAAACCACATTTCAGAGATCATGGCACTCTTTTATATCCTGTAAGGGTACTAGTGGTTCATCTGACCTGCCTACTTGGTTTTTAACGTATTCATTCCACAAATTTTGCCCTTGATCAATTTTATTTCCTCTGCTTTAAGCTGATTCCCAGAATATGTTATGCATTTATTAAAAAAACCTTTAACACTACTTTTCATCTTCCCACTAACCAGTGTTAGATAGGACCTTTAGTCCCATAACATCTCTCATGCAGCTGTAGGACAAAAAATAGTATGCAGATACATTGCAAAAGTTTACACAGACTATAAAGAAAAATGGTGCATCTTACCGCCCAGCCACTCAGATGAAATATTCTGCAGCAAAGTGAAAGGGATACAAAAGAAAGTTACCAGCAAGTCACTGCAAGCCAGAGAACAGATAAAGATGTTAGTGGCTGTTCTCATTGCCTTCTTCCTGATAATGATGTAGACCACAAGGCTGTTGCCAAACAAAGCTAAGATGAAGATAATGATATATAGAACCAAAAAGATGACCTTGGCATTGAGGGGCAGCTCTGGGATATAAACCAGTGGCTTGAGTCCATAGGCTGCAATGAACTCCAGCCTGCTCATATTGTGCTCTTTCAGCAGTTGGTTGAAGGCTTCTGGAGTGATGTTGAGTCTTCTGTCCATGGTGCTGAAGTTCCTGGCTGAGACTACTCTTAACAATGCCACAAGTCCACGAGCTTAGCCAGTCAGTCTCACATGGCTGGTCTGAAACCCATGTGACCACAATCCAGAAGTATAATAGCAAAGACCTTAAACATTGAAGTAGCATAGTAACTGAGTATTGTCAGTCACCAATCCATCACTTGTCAGCTGCTTTAAGTGGTCCATGAAGAAGGCGCTTTTTTTTATAGAGCTGTTCCACCAGTATGACATAGCTCATAGTTTTTCACAGTGCTATCCACAGAGTGATGGATTGAATGTCTCTTCTTCCTACAGGGCAATGTTACTCGTCTTGCTCTCCTCCTCTTCAGGACTGGGAATGATAATTTCCCCTCCTTCTTTTTCCTCTTTTTAATGCCTTGCAGCAACCCATCAAACGGTGTCTGTGTTGCGGTGCATGCCAGAGAAGCACACAGTGGCTCACAGAAGACTGAGCATCTGGTTGCAGCATTGCTGCTTATATGTATAATAGGCTTCTACTTGCTGTCAGGCTGATTGCAAGCCTATGATTAAAATCTTGCTTTATGTGACCAGAGGTCCTGTGTACTTTCTGCTCAGTAAATATGAGAATGAAATGGATGGGGGAAGAGCAGGTAAATATATGAAAAGGAAATGAAATGCAGTCTGAATTTATAGTTTATAACATAAAATACAAATGTTCCCTGGGTGCTAGCCTCAATGCTGTCCTCCATCAGCTCATAAGAATGTGATTGATTTAAGCAGGCTTGATCTGTGAATGTGACACTAAACCTTTGGCAGCATAGGAGCATTACAATAACTGGCTTAGGGAAAACCCGAGCACAAGTGTGCAGATCTTATCTATAGCAATAAAAAAAGTACAGCAGGACTAAAATATGCTACTGTATAAGACAAGAACCATTTCTTGCTAAATGCTTTAACAGTTTACTGTAATTTAACAAATACATTTCAATATTTCTAAGTCTGCAGCTTTCATTAAAATAATACCTGTTGATCCTGCCATGAATGTCTTTCTTTAGGCATTTCCTATTATAGTATGACAATGCCCTTCTCCTGTCTCTCAGCTGTGCACACAGGATTCCAATGAAGAGTAGTGATTGTTCCAGTACAGATTATGCAGTCCTAGTCCACTGTTATCACCATTAGTGATGAGTTTAATGTGTCTGGGTTTGGGCTAAGGGGCATTCAGCAAACAAAAAAAAAAGAAAATTGTAAATCCTGAAAAACAATATTGGCAATTTGTAATGCTAATAGGCAAGGGATTGTCAAACAAATGGCAAAAAAAACCCAAAAACACAGCAAATTCATGTCAGACCCATCAGGTCTGATATGGGTTTAAGGTGGTACCCTATGCAAAAAACAAAAAAATATAGTGCAACCCCCAAAAAAGCTGGCATCCTAGCAACCACTATCCCGCTGTAAATGACAGCACAGCTTTAATGGTTGCCAGCATGCCAGAAGTTGCCAGGGTCCCGGCAACCACTGAAGCTTTGCTATCATTTGCAGTGAGAGAATCAGCTAGAGAGAATCACTGTGGTACATTTACTTGGAACATTATTTTTTGGATATTTTTTTTTACATCAAAGGGCATTGCTAATATTATTTTTTGTTTAATAAATGACTTTATGTACTGTGTTGTGTGTTTTTTTCAGGGCATCCTAGCAACCCCTATCCTGTTGCCTGCTGGTAAATTTCAAATTTGTAAACAAGCTGGAAGGCATCCCCGGGTGTCAGTGACCAAATATGGCTGGGCCACACAGTGTAATTGGTTACTAGGGTGCAAGCAGCAGCTAGCATCCTAGCAACCAAAGACGCTGTGCGGTCTGCCCATATTTGATTAATGATGTCAGCCAATATTCACAGCCCCATTGTTTACATTAAGCTGCTGAATAGAAAATCACCTGGCCAGCAGCGAATGGGACCAGGGCTGCATCATTGGTTGCTAGCAAAGCAGCAGTTGCCAGCATCCTAGCAACCAAGAGCGAGAAGCTATGATTCATATAGTGGCAGAATCAACACCACTTCTTAATGGATAAATCACTTCCTGCAGTCAGAGGTTCACTGTGGCAGGCAGGCGAGTGAACATTAATTTCACCCATTCTCTGAATCGCAAACAGCTAGAAATCAGCACCACTGCTCAAACCTCACCCTTAGCCAGCATAAGCAAATCTTCCTGCATTTTAGTACTCACAGCTTATTTCATCCAATCCAAGTTACTAGGGAGAGCATATTCAAAAGGTACAAATCTTTAAAATACTGTGCAACCTCTCAAGCACCCCTAGTAGTGGTAGTTAATCCCAACCTATATCATGTTTCCTCTCAGCTTAGTTACCATGTACACATGCATAAAAAATATAAATAAAGTCATGTGAGCTGGTGGAAAATTAATTAAACGTTATTAAACCAAAAACTTAACACATTACAGCTAACTAATCCTTATGCCCAGTACACACGGTCGGACATTGATCGGACATTCCGACAAAATCCATGGATTTTTTCCGAGGGATGTTGGCTCAAACTTGTCTTGCATACACACGGTCACACAAAGTTGTCGGAAAATCCGATCATTCTGAACACGGTGACGTAATACACGTACGTCGAGACTATAAATGGGGCAGTAGCCAATAGCTTTCGTCTCTTAATTTATTCTGAGCATGCGTGGCACTTTGTGCATCGGATTTGTGTACACACGATCGGAATTTCCAACAACGGATTTTGTTGTCGGAAAATTTTATAGCCTGCTCTCAAACTTTGTGTGTCGGAAATTACGATGGAAAAATGTGTGATGGAGCCCACACACGGTCGGAATTTCCGACAACAAGGTCCTATCACACATTTTTCGTCGGAAAATCCGACCGTGTGTACGGGGCATTAGTGTGTAACACTGAGCAATGTTACTGAATTGCAGAACCTTTTTTATCCACAAGATGGCATTGCCAACTGTTTCTTGCTTCGCTGTCACTGGGTTTGTAGAGATTGCACAGGAGCAGTCTGCGAGATCTAGTCTTAAAGAAGGATTCTAACCATAGTTGTCCATGTACTTCAACTACAAGGCCCACAAGCACCTGGGAGCAGGAGGGACCGGATAGAAATGAAAGCCCAGGAAGAAGCCAGGCAGTTGGGTAAAAGTAGGAATCAGGGAGGAGCCAACCAGGTAGGAGCAAGAGAGCTGTGCTGTGCCTTGCTGTGACAAGCTGTGCAGTGCAAGAGAGAGAGTGGATTGCTGTGCTGCAGACTGGAACCAGGAGGCTGACACGAACGGAACATCCAGAATAGCTTTCTGAATCACCACCACCTCTGCTACCTTTGCTGTACTGCTGCATGGGGCCCCCTACCATACAGAGCACTTGCTGCCATCCAAGGACTGCCTAAAGAGGAATCCGGTGAGAGGATCTCCAACCCACATTTCAGTTACAACCACCTGTTAACCCTTTCTCCAGTCTAGACTTGTTAATGAGCCATTTCCTCTCCACTGACATAGATATATATATATATATATATATATATATATATATATATATATATATATATATATATATATATATATATGTAGTGCCTTGCAAAAGTGTTCACCCCCCTTGGCTTTTTACCTATTTTGTTACATTACAGCCTTTAGTTCAATGTTTTTTTAATCTGAATTATATGCGATGGATCAGAACACAATAGTCTAAGTTGGTGAAGTAAAATTAAAAAAATATATACATCAAACTATTTTTCAGAAATAAAACACTGATAATTGGCATGTGCGTATGTATTCACCCCCTTTGTTATGAAGCCCATAAAAAGTTCTGGTGCAACCAATTACCTTCAGAAGTCACATATTAGTGAAATGATGTCCACCTGTGTGCAATCTAAGTGTCACATGACACTTAGATTGCACACAGGAAAGGCCCCCGGTCCGGACGGTCTTACCCTGCAATACTACAGAACCCTGCTTCCTATATTAGGACCCTTTATGGTAGACCTGTTTAATGGCTTGGGCAACGACGAGACTCTCCCTAGAGATATGTCAAAAGCATATATATCCGTTATTCCGAAGGAAGGCAAGGACCCGACCCTATGTGGCAGTTATAGGCCAATCTCCCTTCTAAACTCGGATATTAAATTGTTTACTAAAATTCTGGCGACTCGTTTAGCAATTCATTTACCAGATTTGGTGCATTTAGATCAAGTAGGCTTTGTTCCTACTAGAGAAGCAAGGGACAATACGACTAAAGTCTTAAATTTGCTACATGTGGCTAAAACTTCCCACACACCATGTATATTCCTCAGCACAGACGCGGAAAAAGCATTCGATCGGGTGAATTGGCAATATATGTTTACGGTTCTTCGATATCTGGGCCTAGGAGATACGATTATTCAATGGATTACTACAATTTACTCACAACCTACGGCTCAGGTTAAGGTAAATGGGGTCCTTTCGGATCCCTTTCCTATATTAAATGGCACCAGACAGGGATGTCCGCTTTCCCCCGTGCTATTTGTTCTGTGCTTAGAACCATTTCTAAATAGAATTCGTCGGAACCCGGACATCCAGGGCATAAGTGTCGGAGGTGATCAGTACAAAATCTCGGCCTATGCGGATGATATGCTCTTTTCATTGACAAATCCTGCTATCTCCCTCCCCAATCTACTACGTGAGTTTGAGACCTATGGACGTCTATCCAATTTGGAAATTAATTTCCATAAATCAGAAGCTATGGGGATAGGGATACCCCTCTCTATGCTGTCTACATTCAAGTCTAGTTTTAAATTCAAATGGACAGCGACAGCTTTGCAATACCTAGGCACTTATATCCCGACGGAGACGTCTCGCATATTTGAAATGAACTTCCCATCACTGTTGTCAAAAACCCGTATGCTTTTAGAGACTTGGAACAGGGGCCTGCATTCGTGGTTTGGCAGAATTAGCCTATTAAAAATGAGTATTCTACCGAAATTTCTGTATCTGCTCCAAGCCCTACCAATTAGAATCCCCATATCCTATCTTAAACAAGTTAACGCACTTTTTATCAAATTTGTGTGGGCGTATAAGAAGCCACGATCTTCTTTTCATTTAATGACCCTACCTAAACAACATGGGGGACTAGCTTTCCCAGATATCCGAGCATACTATCAGGCAATCCACATAGGTAGAATTGTAGATTGGTGCCGTCATAGTCGATCTAAACTATGGGCTTTGATAGAACAGGCCCAAACATGTATCCCACTCTCAAAGGCCCTGTGGTGCTATGACCATCTCCAACCACCATTGAAAAGTCACCCACTAATAGGGACGACGCTCCCTATAGGATCGGTAGCTAGTAAACAATACTCTCTTTCTTCTTCGGACTCTCCGTTATTTCCTATTTTAGGGAACCCACAATTCTCTCCTGGCCTCTGCCTTCACACGTTCGGCAAACTACGCCGGACGGGCATAACTCAAGCATCCCACTTTTTAGTGAATGGCAGATGGCCTTCCATCAAGGAACTAATGACGGAGGAGGGTCCCTTCAAATTGACCCTCTGGCCAGCACTTCAGCTACGACACTTTCTGGATACAATACCTAATCCACGTAATTTCACCCGCTCCCTGACGAGGTTTGAAGAATATTGCTCTGATGAAGGCAATATAACGCGGGTCCTATCTAAAATATACACCATGCTGAATTATCCAACAACTCTATCACATCCGTCGTTCTTGGAAAAATGGGAACAGGACCTACAATGGAAATTCACACCGGCACAAACCCAGAATATATTTAGATTAGCTTGGAAGACATCAATCTGTACAAAAACACAAGAATCTAACTACAAATTACTGACGAGATGGTATTATACCCCTTATCTTTTGCACCAATACTACCCTGATACCACTGATATCTGTTGGAGATGCTTGGGGGACAGAGGTACACTACTCCACATATTTTGGTTATGCCCCAAATTGACTAACTTCTGGACGACAGTCCGGGAAGTGTCTCAAAAGTTCACGGAATATAAGATACCTGGTGATCCGGCATTTTTCTTATTTCATGTCTCTAATATTCCTGTCAAATGCTATCAAGAATCAATTCTGGGGCATCTTCTTAATGCTGCAAAGTCCTGCATTCCACTTTACTGGAAAAAACAATCATCACCAACGGCAGCCGACTGGCTACGTAAAGTGATAGACATCAGTAGAATGGAGGACTTGCTGGCGGCTGAGCGAAACCAACAAGACAAGTACTTCATGACTTGGAGTGGTTGGAAACAGTTCATAAATTCTACGGAGGGAATAGCCCTCCATAGATAGGAGACTCATGTATGAATGCTATTCTTTACACACCTTGGCCATCCCTCTCGGCTTGAATCCTTTTTTTTTTTTTTTGTGTTTTGTTTTGTTCGGTCTTGTTTTGTTTGTTTGTCTGTTTGTCTGGTCTTGTTTTCTTTGTTAATCGATTAGAAACAGGAAAAAAAAGAAACGAGCGTAGTTGGGTTTTTTTTTTTTTTTAACCTGAATCCCTTCTATATATGTCTCTCAGTAGACAACAAAGGGCGGTGCCGGTTGGGGACTGGCCCTAAAACAACTATACTGAACTCTATTGTAGACATAAACAGACGGGGTTATATTGCAGTTGTAATCCATATGTTATATTGTTTAAGTGTCACATGATTTGTCATTACATATACACACCTTTTTGAAAGGCCCCAGAGGCTGCAACACCTAAGCAAGAGGCACCACTAACCAAATAGTGCCATGAAGACCAAGGAACTCTCCAAACAAGTAAGGGACAATGTTGTTGAGAAGTACAAGTCAGGGTTAGGTTATAAAAAAATATCCAAATCTTTGATGATCCCTAGGAGCACCATCAAATATATCATGACCAAATGGAAAGAACATGACACAACAGCAAACCTGCCAAGAGACGGCCGCACACCAAAACTCACAGAGCGGGCAAGGAGGGCATTAATCAGAGAGGCAACACAGAGACCTAAGGTAACCCTAGAGGAGCTGCAGTGTTCCACAGCAGAGACTGGAGTATTTGTACATAGGACGAAAATAAGCGGTACGCTCCATAGAGTTGGGCTTTATGGCAGAGTGGCCTGAAGAAAGCCATTACTTTCAGCAAGAAACAAAATGGCACGTTTTGAGTTTGTGAAAAGGCATGTGGGAGACTCCCAAAATGTATAGAGGAAGGTGATCTGGTCTGATGAGACTAAAATTGAACTTTTTGGCCAGCAAAGAAAACGCTATGTGTGGCGCAAACCCAACACATCACATCACCCAAAGAATACCATCCCCACAGTGAAACATGGTGGTGGCAGCATCATGCTGTGGGGATGTTTTTCAGCAGTCGGGACTGGGAAACTGGTCAGAGTTGAGGGAAAGATGGATGGTGCTAAATACAGGGATATTCTTGAGCAAAAACTGTACCAACCTGTGTGTGATTTGAGGCTAGGATGGAGGTTCACCTTCCAGCAGGACAATGGCCCCAAACACACTGCTAGAGCAACACTTGAGTGGTTTAAGGGGAAACATGTAAATGTGTTGGAATGGCCAAGTCAAAGCCCAGACCTCAATCCAATAGAAAATCTGTGGTCAGACTTAAAGATTGCTGTTTACAAGCGCAAACCATCCAACTTTAAGGAGCAGGAGCAGTTTTGCAAGTAGGAATGAGCAAAAATCCCAGTGGTAAGATGTGGCAAGCTCATAGAGACTTATCCAAAGCGACTTGGAGCTGTGATAGCCACAAAAGGTGGCTCTACAAAGTATTGACTTTAGGGGGGTGAATAGTTATTCACATTGACTTTTTCTGTTATTTTGTCCTATTTGTTGTTTGCTTCACAATAAAAAAAAAAATATCTTCAAAGTTGTGGATAGGCTCTGTAAATTAAATGATGCAAATCCTCAAACAATCCATGCTAATTCCAGGTTGTGAGGCAACAAAACACGAACAATGCCAAGGGGGGTGAATACTTTTGCAAGGCATTGTATATATATAAAACATAGGGCCACTAGTACTCCAGAATGCTGACTTGACCCTGCCTCCCATTGCTGAATAGTATTCTAGTATTTAATCCCCCAACTGTTACCTTCAAGCTTGTCCCACTTTCTGCACTGCTGCAATAAAGGAGTCTACTGAGTTCAATCTTACACAAGACTGCTGTTGAACGCCACCCTCTTATTCATCATCTCCATCATTCTGGGTGTCGACAGTTTAAAGAGCCCCAACATAGCTGGCAGAAGTTCAGCACAAAGAAATGTCCGAGTCACTTCATTCCTGAGGGCAGAACTGAGTTGCTTCTATGGAGTTTAAATTTGAAGGTCTAATGTCTGAGAGTTCTCAAGTGACTTAGCTTGCAACATCTCTTTATGATTTTCTTTGGTCATTTGAGGAGTAACCTCTCATGAGAGCTACTGTTTATGCTCCTAATATTGCAGTGTGTCAGGTACCATGAATCAGACTGAGACAGAAGTGCAGTAAAAATCACACTTTTTAATAAGAATGGTAAAATGGTACAAACAGAGCAAACGTAGTCAAAACATACCCAGGGTTTGGTAACCAAAGCGGGCAGTTAGAACAAGCCAGTGAAACAGGAGTCCAGAGATCAGCATAGTAGAGGCCTTGCCTAGGGCCAGAGAGAGCAGAGGACCCAAAATTACCAGCGGCTCCTGCGCAGGTAGCTCTAAATATGTAATAGCTGCATTTCTTTTCTTTTTTTAGGCTTTTTCCCTTGTATTTTCACCTGTGATCTGGCCAGTAACACATCCTCTGTGTTAGTGTGCCTCCACTCTGAATAAAGAAGCAACAGGGACACCTTTGGACAGCAGCATTGTTAATATGGGGGTAGGGTAGTGTTAGCTATACAAACACATTTAAATACACTAACAAATTGAGGCCAAACTCCAGCTAACACTTCATAATCAGTTACAGCAAATGTTTTTTCTTTTTTTTGGGATAAAGGTTTTACATAATTTAAAAAAAAGCTGATCATTGTAAGCATCCCTGTCAGTGGTAAATGGTTTGTCTCAACCCTCTAACTGATATATCTGCAGCACTGCTTGTTCTGTTGAAAAACAGCAGACTTATTTGGCTGGATCACCAGGTGAAAATAAAGGAAAGAAAACCTGAAAAAAAAAAAAATGCAGCCACCACATCTAAGTATTTGTAAGTTGCAATATAATAAATGTAATAGGTACTATTATTACATGTAATAAGTTCTTACAGTTATAAGAATATAATTATTTTTTTCCAACAGCAATCCTTTAAAAAAAAAAAGTAGTGCCTACCTTCCTTACCTTTGCAGAATATTCTTTAACCAAAAATTATAGATACATGCATACACACACACACCAACAAACATATCATTACTGCTGGTTCTATAATATAACCACAATAATGGTGATGTCATTATGGTATTTTTAGAAAAGCGTGCTGCATTATTTATGCATTCACCTGCAAAATCTTATTACGTTCTTTTATTGTGTACGATAAACAGGGAGGAAAACATATTCCAGACACTTGGAGTTTGCTGATATGAAGCTGTCACAAATGATCATAGTTTGCGCTGTATACTCAACAGAGTATTCTCTAATGTATGCTCTACTGTTCTGAGCTCTGCGATGCTACTTGGACAGTATACTATTGGTAAATGTATTTAAAAAATCTGATGCTTTTACCATCTTCATTGTCTAGCTATATTTTTGTAAATTCCTGTGCTCCTTTACAACAGCAATATGCTGCACGTTTTGTCAGCTAAATTGCAATTGCTAGCCATGTTCTTGAAACCACAGCTGTTGCCTTTGGTAAAAGTAAACAGTTAGTAAATGGTAGTCTCTTCTTGCATGAAAGAAGTTGTCGTTTGGTATTGAAGGGGAAACATTTAGGACAAGAAATCCCAGACACAATAGTCTCGATAAACCTTATCGTCCAGAGGGTGTCTCACAGTGTTGAGCAGGAAGATGCTAACATAGGGGATGCTGTCTAGAACAGCCTTTCTCAACCTTTTTAACACAAAGGAACCCTTGAAATAGTTCTCTGGTCTCGGGGGAACCCCTTCTAAAAATTAGAAATCTAACGCATGATACATTAGTGTGATGATCAGTGGGAAGAATGGTCCTTACACTTGTGGTCATTGGGAAGAATTACCTCCTTACAGGTAGCTAAAAAGGTCAATGGTGTGAGCGGGAACTTATCTGAGAGGCAGAAATTGCCCAATGCTGAAGGAACCCCTAGCAACCTCTGGAGGAACCCTGGCTGAGAATCACTGATCTAGAATAACACTGAACCTCAAGTAGTGCAGCTTGGGGCTCATAACACCTTGCTTTTGCTAAGGAAGCAAAAACAAAATCAAACATTTCTTTAGAAGTCACTCCTAGGGCAGCACAGGTTGACACATACACTCACCAGCCACTTTATTAGGTACACCTGTTCAATTGCTTGGTAACACAATTCACTACAGGTAGCTACAATTCACAGAGGATCACCAAAATTGGACAATAGAAGATTGGAAAAATGTTGCCTGGTCTGATGAGTCTCCATTTCAGCTGCGAGATTCAGATGGTAGGGTCAGAATTTGGCATAAACAACATGAAAGCATGGATCCATCCTGCATTGTATCAACAGTTCAGGCTGGTGGTGGTGGTATAATGGTGTGGGGGATATTTTCTTGGCACACTTTGGGCCCCTTAGTACCAACTGAGCATCATTTAAATGTCACGGCCTACCTAAGTATTGTTGCCGACCATGTCCATCCCTTTATCACTACAGTGCACCCATCTTCTGATGGCTACTTCCAGTAGGATAATACACCATGTCACAAAGGTCAAATCATCTCACAACTGGTTTCTCATGACAATGAGTTCACTGTACTCCAATGGCCTCCACAGTCACCAGATCTCAATCCAATAGAGCACCTTTGGAATGTGGTGGAATGGGAGAATTGGGTCATGGATGTGCAGCTGACAAATGTGCAGCAACTGTATGATGCTATCATGTCAATATGAACCAAAATCTGAGGAATGTTTCCAACACCTTGTTGAATCTATGCCACAAAGAATTAAGGCATTTCTGAAGTCAAAAGGGGGCCCAGCCCAGTACTAGCAAGGTGTACCTAATAAAGTGGCCGGTGAGTGTAAGTATCATTATACTTCCTCTATTAGTTGTTTTGGTGATGTTTTAAATCTGTCAAACAACTGCAGTTCACTAAATTATACATTTTTTTAAGGCCATTTCCAAATTAAATAGGTTTTAACATTCCCAGTAAGCACCAACATAATTACTACAAACAAAATAATTAGAAAGATTATAAGATCTGATGCATCCATATCAGGTACCTTAAAAGTATGTCTGGTATGTGGACAAGCAGACTGGGGTTCCCAAAAATATATGCACCCAAAAAAATTATTGTTTTTAAAAGGGTTGTGTAATGGTTTGCACTTTTTCTCTTTCTGTTTGATGATCAGGACAAAAAAAAATACAAATATATAAATTATTTTTATAAACTAGTAAATAGATAATAATGCATATGAACATGCTATATATGCACAATGTTCTCCAGGCTATAGATACATTCTTTTGTTAAAACAGAAAACCTGTTTACAGAATTCAGTAGCTCAACTTGAAATTTACACACACAAGTAAATGAATCAGAGCAATGACTCTACATCCTCCATGTCCTTTCCTCCTGCTGTAAAAAGAGAACTTTGTCAGTTTCTGTTAGAGAGAGAAGCAAACAGACAAACCTCCCGCTGCTCTCAATAATGCTCTTGGAATCCTTTGACAAGGATGTACCCTGTAATATTTATTTGTAAAACAAATTTTTTCCCACACTGGAGCAAATTGGACCATGTTTTAGTGGGTTTATTTTTGCTTTTCTCTGGATCAACTATGCATATAGGATAGTGTATATGGAGGTTTTGTGTGTATGTATGTGTGTTTCTTTTTTTTTTTTTTTTTGGGGGGGGTGGGGGTTTATCGGTTGAACTAGATGGACTAGTGCCTTTTTTCAACCTAACTAACTATGTAACAATGATTTTTATAAAAAAGTAAACTATAAAATTTCAGTTTAAAAACATAAACTTTTAAAAAATAAAATAATATTGACCATCATGTGACCCCATTTTCTCTGGTATCCGAGAACTCATGTACCCTACCAATATCATCTTAGGGCTCATTCACACCCCAACACATGTATTAACGCATGCGCATTGTGTTTTATTTTTCGTAACACGTTGTGATGTGTTGGAGTGCCCTTTACATGTGTTAAGTATGTTTTTGTTTGCATCGATTTGCCTTGCAGTGCATTGCGTTTTTGCATGCTTGTGTGCATTTGAACGCGTTGCGCTGAAAAAAGTAGTACATACTGTACATTTTTTTACAGTGCTGGGCAAATGTAACACAATGTGCTGGTGTGAACTGCATTCATGGGGACCATTATTTTTTGGTTGCCATGCGCTGGTAACACACTTACAAATGTACTCCTGAGCATCTGGTGTGAATAAACCCTTATAGTTCTCATTGTTTATTTTGACTGAACACCCTGTATTTTTTAGTGAAGCCACTAAATAAAGAATTAAACAATAAATAAAACTGCCCAAAAACCATTGTAGTTTTCCTTTTGTGACCAGGTGCTTGGCTAAGAACAACTAAGGCAAGTTAGGATGCGGTGCTGTGCTATATGTTTCACTGAACCGTTGTGCTGAACTAGGAACACTGTATGTGCCTGACCAGTAATCAGGAGTGTGAGAGACTCTGTTGTAGGCTGCACTGCATGATGGGAAATGTAGTTCAGTAGAGGAATCATGCTATGGAAGTCAATATACTATTGGACTATGATGCCCAGTGGAAGTCTGTCCAAAGGAGGGTAGAGGAGTTGTAACTAGCCGTATTAATAATAATAACAATAATACAAGTCATTGTCTTTTCAGGGAGAAATCCACCCATCTGTGTCCTTCAAACAATCGGGGCAATCATAGGAGCAAAAAACTTGTCATAGTCAAGAGAAAACATTCTGCTGAGTTATGCCCCTTACACACGGTTAGACATTGATCGGACATTCCAACAACAAAATCCATGGATTTTTTCGGACGGATGTTGGCTCAAACTTGTTTTGCATACACACGGTCGCAAAAGTTGTCAGAATTTCCGAACGCCAAGAAAGCGGTGACGTACACCACGTACGATGGGACTATAAAAGGGCAGTTCAGTACCGCGGAACCCTTTGGGCTCCTTTTGCTAATCTCAGAATTTTCAGATCATATTTCTGCTGTTCAGTTTGTGCTTGTGGGTTTGTATCTGCTCTTCAGTGCGTGCAGCGAGTTACCATTGACTTGTCATTGTGCTCTTGTTCGTTCGTTACTGATTTTCAGGTTGCTCTTCACAGGCCTTGCTGTTCTTCAGTGCGTTCTGTTACTGCATTCTGAGCAGCCGACCGTTTTATAGCCATGTTGCGTGTACGTACTCATCGTAGATTTCGTGTTGTGCAGGGGCTTGGTGTTGGGGTTCTTACTTTGACACAAGCCCAGTCCATGAACAGGGCGAGGAGGAGTTCATGGACCAAGAATTGGTTGCTCCAGCGCGACCAGTTCTCTCACATGCCTTTGCTCCGTGAGATCCATGAGAATAATCCTGACGATTTCAGGAACTCTCTCCGGATGACGGACCCTGTATTTCACCATTTGTTGGCTTTGCTGACCCCTTATATTAGCAGGCAGGATACCTGCATGAGGCAAGCCATCACTCCGGAGCAGAGGCTAGTCGCCACCCTGCAGTACTTGGCGACGGGGAGAAGCCTGCAGGACCTCAAGTTCTCGACAGGCATCTCCCCCCAGGCTCTGGGGATCATTATCCCAGAGACCTGTTCTGCCATAATCCAGGTCCTGCAGAAGGAGTATATTAAGGTAAGATTTTTATTCTTTAACATCACATTTTATTGTATTTAATGTTTGCTAATGTATTGTATTTCTTTCCTCATTCCCTAATTACCATGATTGTAATATGCTGTGAATGTCCCCTTTGTCCTCATGTATGTTTTTATGTAATTTTTTTTGTCCTTCATATATATTTGCATTCACTAACCTCCCCAGCATGCTCTCCTGGGCCTATATTCACCTTGTGTAGTCACTTAACAATGTATTTTGTCAGCTCCATAGTAGTGCTTTTCCCTAAACAACCCCTAAAATGTGTCAAAAAGTGATTTGTGCTTTAAATTCAGGCAGAGTGCCAGAGGCTTTTTTTTTTGGGTCCCAAAATCATTTGGAACCCTCCCTCCCCCCGACTGCTAACTCAGCTGATACCAATCCTCTATCTATCCTCAATCCTCTATCTGCTGACTTTGCCAAACCCATACACACTATAGCCACCTCTTTTGTGGTCATATTTATGGATGAATTCCCCAAAGCATGTAGTGCAAGGGCCTGCCTGAATACTTTCAAATGGTAATGTTCAAAGTTTTTGTATCCTATTATTATTTTGATAGGTAATAGCAGAATGTAAAAATGTGCTAAAATGTGTACAGTGTGTATTTATCTGTTTGTATTATGACACTTCTTACCTGTCCAGTGGGCTGCCAATAGTGTAAGTAAGGAGGGGCATGCATTCAGCTCTCAATGAAGTGGAGAGGGTTACCTGTCCAAAACATCTCCCCCCCCCATAAAATTTCTAAAATGGCCCATGGGGGGGGGGGGGGTGGAATCTGATAGGTGGACCTTATACCTTTGTCTTTAAATACTCCCTAAAATAAATGTTATACTGATGTTGGCCAGGAATGTTTGTGTCTAATCTGCTTTCCATGTTTATTTGCAAAATGATTTTTTTTTTCTTGTTTGACTCCACAGTTTCCTTCCAACCCACAGGAATGGCAGACTGTGGCCTCCCACTTTGCCCAGTAACTGCGGAGGGGCAATTGATGGGAAACACATCCACATCGTCCCACCACCCAACTCGGGTTCATACTATTACAACTACAAGGGGTTTAATAGTACTGTGATGTTGGCGGTGGTGTCGGCTACTTACGAATTCCTGTATGTGGACAAGGGGAAAAATGGCTGGATGTCAGATGGTGGAGTCATCACCCACACAGAGTTCTACAGGCGTCTCCAGAATGGCAGCTTGGGCTTGCCACCTCCAGAAGACAATGCGGAAGGACTCCCATTTGTCTTCATGGCGGATGAAGCGTTTGCACTGGGGGACGATCTTATGCGGCCATTCCCTATGAGGACCCTCACCCCGGACCAGAGGGTTTTTAATTACCGGCTGGCCAGAACCAGAAGAGTGGTGGAGAACACGTTTGGAATAATGGCCAGCCGGTTCCGCCTTTTTCTTACACCGATATACATGGCGGAGTATAAACTCAATCACATCATCCTGGCTTGCTGTGTTCTACACAACTTTTTAAGGAGAAATTCTGTGAACTATGCTGGCTCAGTTGGGCCTGAAGCCAGAATTAATCTCAATGAACCAAACCTGACGGAGCTTGAAGCCGACCATCCTGGCTTGCCCCCCCAGAGTGCCCGCGAGGTCCGTATAAGATACATGGAATACTTTGCGGGTAGGGGGGCCATCAATATGCCAGACAATGTCTGAGACAATTTTTTAATAAAAAACATTATTAAACTGAACCACTATTTGCTTGAATTTACTGCTTGTCTTTCTTTTTGCTGACCATGACTGAAATTTGGGAAGTTGTGAAAATGGCGTAATTGTGTAAAATTATAAAGCACTGTTGGGTGTTATTTACTAAAGGCAAAGACACTTTGCACTACAAGTGCCCTTGAGACTGCACAGAAACTGCACTTGTAGTGCAAAGTGGATTTGCCTTTAGTAAATAACCCCCATTGTCACTAAAAACACCAATTATACAACAAAAAATGCTTTTGAGCATTGAAAGAAGAAGCCACACATTGTTGATTCTCAATCTTTTTAATCAAAGCACAATCACATGTGCATTTATAAAATGTTTTTAAAACAAACCAACATGTTTGTTGTATAACAAATTTTTAGGTCACATTAAAATTAGAAATTTCCTTTTAAGGTAAAACAGGCATGTTTAAAACCAACAAGAAATACACAAATCTGGAACTTACAAAGTTCAAGTTTTGTAGAAATTGAAGGCAATATCAGACATGAGTATTAATTATTATTATTATTATTATTATTATAATACAGGATTTATATAGCGCCAACAGTTTGCGCAGCACTTTACAACATGGGGGCAGACAGTACACTTACAATACAAATCAATACAGGAGGGATCAGAGGGCCCTGCTCGTTAGAGCTTACAATCTAAAAGGGAGGGTCAAGCGGAAACAAAAGGTAATAACTGTGGGGGATGAGCTGATGGAAAAAATGAAAATACAGTTGTTAGGTGTGGGTAGGATAGGCTTCTCTGAAGAGAAGGGTTTTCAGGGATCGTCTGAAAGCTAATAAAGTAGGAGATAAGCGGACAGATTGGGGTAGGGCATTCCATAGGATTGGACCCGTGATGGCAGATAGCACATGTTGACACACTGTGTGCATCTTCAAAATTTGGCTTTTCGAGAATATGTCAAAAAATGTGCAAAAAATTTTCTGGAAAAAAGCAGAAATAATTAGGGATTTCGAGGGGTTTTAAACTCTCCCTAAAACATCAATGATGTTCTTCATTTTGTTTTGAACATCATTGATGTTTTGCTTGATGTTTTCCAAGTCCCTATTACACCCAATGACCTCCCCGATCAGGATCTGGGCACTTTCACTGGTGAAATGACCTTCATCCACAACATCACGATCACCCAAATATATATAAAAAAAAACACACTATGTATTATAAATATGCCGGCATCCATCTCTTACCTGAGCCTGTGGTCGCAGACACTCACCTGTTGTGGTGACAATTTCTACAACGTCTCCCTCCTCCTCCTCCTCTGCTTGGCTTTGTGGGATTTCCACTTCTTCATGAGGTGGGGGGTCTGTTGTCTCCTCTAATGAGTGGTGTCCTCCGAGTCTTTTCTCCCCTATGTAAAAAAAAATAGGTATACTTAGCACACAGATATTTGATGGCAGAAATATGAACATGAAACATTGCTTGGAAGTGGGGTACAATTGTCTGTTTTGGCAAGATGAAGAAATATTTTTTTCCTTTGTCAAGCTTGAAAACTTACCTGTTTTGTGCAAGCTTAATAGATGGAGTCACCCCTATAGTATACACTGAAGCACCTGTGTGGGGCCCCCTAAAAAAAGGGTGTTCTGGTGTCCCACACTAGTGCTCCAGCGTCCAGATGTGTAAACAGCTGCTGAGTGTCCTCTCCTTACACAGAATCTAGTTTGCAGTTCATTCTAGTTACAAACCCATCTAGACACCAAAATTATTTTAAGAGAAGTAGGCCAGGAAAAATGTATTGAAATGCATCTGGACAAAACATGGTGTTTTATTGGCCGAATGAACAATGTTTACTACGAACGAATAATGTGTCCATGAACATGAAAGTTGCCATTTTAAACTGTACAACAGTAAAGAAAAGCACATGGAGCAGCACGAACGTTAGAAAAATAACGAATAGGAACGCAGGACAACTACTTACTTTTTTGCAGCACTCTCCTGATCCTTCTATATTGATTGTACTCCCTTAATTTGAGGTCCGACCACCGCTTCCTGAGTTGATCCTTGGATCGCCGTACCCCAAAATTACAGTGCAGACTCTTCACAACTTTCGCCATGATCTTGGCCTTTCTGACATTTAGGTTGGGGTAGGGTCCATACCTCCCGTCATAGTCGGCCCTCTTCAGTATGTCCACCATCTCCACCATCTCAACAAAGGACATATTTGATGCCTTAAATCGTCTCCTCTGGGATCGTGATGTTTCTGGCTCCGGGCTTTCCTCCTCCTCGTTGTTGCTGTAATTAGCACGCACCTGCTCTGTCTCCGCCATGTGCTCTTCCCCACTGCACCGAAAGAGAAGGGGCAGGGAATAGAATAGAAAGAATGTCAGGGGCGGGTGGAGTTACACGCATGCGCAGTGTATATAAAGCGTAACACGCGTGCGTAGTACGTACGATCTGTGAGCGGAGGAAGGAGTATCGGAAGCGCCGATCGTGATAAGGAAGGTAACATTTAAACTTGGGCCTATACTGCTTATAGATTGAGGCCTATATTGGGACAAGATTAGGAGTTTAGCCCGACATTATGGTTTGTCTTGTGTTGTGTCTTGCAGAGAAAATGGATGGCTTCAATGACCACAACTTCCTCCCCTGTTCATAGAAAAGTACAGGGAGCTGCCCTGTCTGTGGCAGGTGAAACATCCACATTATAATCATAAACAAAAGAGGCAGGCAGCGCTAGAGAAACTGCTGGAGTTGGTGAAGCCGGTGGTCCCCACAGCAACCATCCTCTATATAAAAGCCAAAATTGGTGGCCTGAGGAGCACTTATCTTAGGGAGCACAAGAAGGTCCAGGATTCCCAAAGATCTGGAGCTGCAGCAGATGACATATATGTCCCCAGGCTGTGGTTCTATGAGAGACTTTGTTTTCTGTCAGACCAGACTGAAGTCAGGGAATCCCTCTCAACCCTTCCTTCCACTCTTCCTTCCACCCTATTTTCCACCCCAGCTGTGGCTTCCGATGTCCAACCTGGGACTGCCAGTCAGGAAGAAGTGGAGGAGCCCAGCTGGAGCCAGGTATGTTCTACAGATTTCTGATCAATAAATAAAGGAGGAGGCGGGGGTAAGTGGCAGCCAGGAGAAGTCCGGCCCAGTAGGAGCCTCACAGAATCCCAGGTCCCTCCCCTCCGCCTTCCAAACAAAAGACCTAGGAAGGGGAGTAACGTGGAGGATTCAGCGCTCAGGCTGATTCAGGAGGCTTCTGCATCCCTCAGAGCCACCCCCACTTGTGAAGAGGCCTTTGCCTGCATGGCTGCCACCAAACTGCAGGAGGGCCAACGCCTCACGTGTGAGGAAATCATTTATCAAACATTAAATAAGGGGTTGAGGGGCGAAATCACACCCAATACCCACCTGAGTGAGTTGCCTATGTGTGTTTTCCTTCAAAAAAGACAGTTTGTTTGTGAGGAGGCAGGTAAATTTCAAAAATACAATGTGAAATTAACAAGAGACACAAACACCAAGCAATCTCCTTGAGATTAAATAATACAAGATAATAATCGTGTTGTGGTAACTTGACACACAAAACACACCCAAAACTATTCTGGAGTAAAAAAAAAAAAAAAAAGAAGAATAAAACACAAGATCAGGCTTTAAAAAAATCCAAAAAAACATATTTAATATAAAAACATACAAAAAATAATATTTTTTCGGTATATGTGACAAATAAAAATATTATATTGATGAAATCACGAGAAATAGTAAAGAAAGAAGTTTGTGAGAAGTCTGTGTGAATATGAGCAGCAAAACAACTTCATTCTTCTAGCATTATAAAGAAGAAGAGAGTGCACGGCATTAAACATTTTAAAACATTGCAGCGTGACGAAAGTGCTGTATCCTTTCCGAACGCTAATTTTACCAGACTGAGCAGTTCCGTCTGGGAATTTATTCTGAGCATGCGTGGCACTTTGTGCGTCGGAATTGTCTACACACGGTCGGAATTGATGCAATCAGATTTTGTTGTCGGAAAATTTTGTAACCTGCTATCTGATGGAAAAAGTCCGATGGACCCCACACACGGTTGGAATTTCCGACAACAAGCTCCGATCGCACATTTTCCGTTGGAAAATCCGACCGTGTGTACAGGGCATAAGACTTTTTATCTATTTTGTCACTGTCAGTTTTCAGATAAATACAGGTCATTACCCAAGCCATAGCATATGCAAGTTCCTGTTCTATGGTTGCACATGTGTAATATTTTTTTATGATAAAAAAAAAATTGGCATAACATATGCCCATCTTGTTCTGGCTATGAGATCTATCAGAATCCTTTCATCTGTCATTATCAACAAATAATTGAATAATATGGTAAGTTCTGTGAATCAAAGTATTAGGATCAAACAAAAAAGAAAGAAAAAAGCCAGAGCGATGTCAGAATAATGCAAAGGAATAGCATTTTCAACATCACCAGCAATACTTGTACACTACAATTACAGGTAAAATAAGAGGGATCTAAAGGGGCTGTAAATACTGGAAGCATAACAGCTTTCTGGCTTGCAAAATGATAACCTTCATTTAATGAAAACCACTAAGTCCGAATGGATATCCACAGAGCTATCAACAGATTACAGCGATGATAACACAGAGGCAGCACCACTTGTGCTTGAGGTCATTGTTTGATTATATGCTATGCTGCCAACAAAATAATAGTCAAGTGCAGTGAGGAATTAAAACACCCATAAAACCCATAAAGTGTTGTAAACTCTTCTTATGGTTTTATCTGGCATATCTGGCTTATCTGGCTAAGGCATATAAAATTCTAAGGTAATATGTAAAAACTGATGATAATAAAAAAAATGGTGTGCTAATTCAAGGAGCTATGCAGCAAAAAAAGACAAAAATGCAGTGATGCGATAATATGTGATAATATGTAAAACACTGATAAAGTGCACTAATTCAAGAAGCTATGCAGAAAAAATAGACAGATATACATGAATGACTATCCCTAATTTAAAAAAACAAACAAAAAATACAGTAATATGTGATAATATATGAAAAACAGTGATCCCTGAAAAAGTCACGTGACCAGTGACGTAACGCGTAGGAGGAGCCAGTGACATCACTTCCCGTTCACGGCCATGACCGGAAGCAAGGGTTTTATCGATACTGCTTGCTTTTAACCTAGAGGTATTATGTTTTAATAAAACTATTTCTTATGTGAAATTACTACACTATGGAGTTCTTATTTGTCTTGTATGGCCTGTGAATGGAGGAGAGGAGGAGATCTAATACAGCATAGCAGATCCTTGATTACTGAGTCATATACCAAACCCTGGGTTTGTGCTATAAGGAGAGGAGAGGGGAATGTGATTTTTCCATAAAGGATCCATATATTAAAGCCTTGTCAGACCAGCTGTGGATTTCGATGCAGAAGAGGAGAGGATATTTCTACCAAAGCATCATTAGACCTGTTGTGGTCTTTGTTTAACCACTTAAGGATCGGAAGGATTTACCCCCTTAATGACCAGGCCATTTTTTGCGATACAGCACTGTGTCGCTTTAACTGACAATTTGCGCGACACTGTACCTAAACATAATTTATGTCCTTTTTTTCTTTTGGTGGTATTTGATCACCTCTGCGGTTTTTATTTTTTGCGCTATAAACAAGAAAAGAGTGACAATTTTTACTTTCTGCTATAATACATATCCCCAAAAAATATCTTAAAAAACTAATTTATTCATCAGTTTAGGCCAATATGTATTCTTCTACATATTATTGGTAAATAAAAATTGCAATAGACGTATATTGATTGGTTTGCGCAAAAGTTATCGCGTCTACAAACTATGGGATAGATTTAGGGACTTTTATTTATTTTTTATTATTTTTACAGGTAATGACGGCGATCTGCAATTTTTAGTGGGACTGCGACATTGCGGCAGACAAATCTGACCCCAAATGGCACTTTTTGGGGACCAATGACATTATTATATTGATCAGTGCTATAAAAATGCACTGATCAATGTATAAATGATACTGGCAGGGAAGGGGTTAACACTAGGGGGTGATCAAGGTGTTAAATGTGTTCGTTCAGTGTGTTCTAACTGTAGGAGGGATGGGCTGCCAGGGAGGTGACAGAGATAGCTGTTCCTGAATAGGGATCCGCCTTGTTTACAATGTCAGATCCCCATTCTGCCTCTGTATACAGCAATCGCGATCGGCAGACATGGAGTCCGCAATCTCACATGCACGGACCAACGTACAGGAGAGCCGACCTGCCACAGTATAAGTACAGCAAGTGGTTAAGGAGAGCTGCTAGAGCCCACCCCGGGTGGATGTCTGGATGGTGGGAGCAATTGTGTTCACAACTTTCAAGAACTATTTTTTGAACACTTGATCTTCACATCTCATCACATGCACATTATTATTTAGTACTTATCTCATCATTATTATTATTATATGAATATCTTCTTTTGATCTGAGTACTTTATCACTGTTTTCATATATAATCGCATATTATCACATATTTCTGTATTTTTTGCATCTTTCAAGTCTACAAACTGCTGTTACAGTACGTAAGTGGCTCTGGACAGTTGTGCCTTCCCACTAGTTATATTGTGTTGGACTTTCCTATAATATATTGCTATTCCCTAACCTGGACTCTGTGTGCTTACTACCCGCCAAACCATGATGCACCTTACTCACATGCTTCAAAAAAATCAGTGAGACCACCTATGCTTCTTAGATTTTTGCAGTATAGTTGACATATGATTTTTTGCAAAATAGCTGGCACATGGATGGTTGCAGCATTTGTACAAGCTGAACAAAATGTCACTATAATTTTTCAAAAAAATGTATTCCCTGTATCACCAGTTCCATTTAGTGTTCAAAATGCGGTGCAGTTATCTCATTTAGGCATTTTAGTAAATCATACTGCATTTTGTCCACTAGATGGAGCTGATTAAACCGGTGTTCTGCCGAGAAAGTTACGCTCGGCGGATAAGGACCCCCCTCTACTGCGCAGGCGCTGCGCCTGCGCAGTAGGATCCGGCGGAAATAGCCGAAGGGGAATAGGTCCAAATCAGCTGTACACGGCTCCTGTAAGAGGGCCCCTCACGGGCTCGCTTCACTCGCCACGCTTCGGGCACGGCCTCGCTTCGCTCGGCTCTTTTAGATTCCCCCTCTAAGTCCACTTGGATGGTAGGGAAGGAACCTGGACCCAGAGCGCAGGCGCCGTGTACAGCTGATTGTCGATCTTGAGCTTCGGCTATCTCCGGCGGGTGTTAGTAGTTCGTACTGCGCAGGCGCTGCGCCTGCGCAGTACAGGGGGGGAACTTATCCGCCGAGGGAACTTATTCAGCAAGACACCGGCATTAATCTTAAAGAAAGATTACAGTGACATTTCATTTAGCTCGCACAAATTCTTCTGACATTCGTGCAACTAATGTTTTATAAATAGACTGATCTTTTTACTTTTTAGTACAAATATATGTCAGCCTAATTTAAAAATAGTAATTTTTTTCATAGTGACCAACCATAACAATGCTTTAGTTTAGCCAATTTTATAGGTGGGGCCTGAATAAGGTACCAGGAGGAACTACACACTTAGGCCTTGGCAAAGAAAAACTTTATAGTAATTGTTTGGAGCTGAACAATAAATAAATGTTGGCACACTGTAGAACAGGACAGTTATACATTACTGAAGGATGGCTTCTGCTGCATGATGGGTGGTTATTTAATATATAGCCAGGCTGCACTAGCCCACTGATGGGTATCCTCGGGAAGTTCTACGGAGCCAGACAGTGTGCCAAGCACTGTCCTCAACCAGCAGGCTCCTTTCTCTAACATACAACTCACCAGAAAATGCCCATGCCCAGGACAATTCCCTATTTTAGACTCCTCTTCCCCTGTAGCACTGAAACAGTGCCATCTACAGGCAGGAAGAATACCTGCACCTGCCTACAACCTGCTCTAGCAAAATTATGATTGGATGTTACGAGTAAAGTTATCCAGAGACTTGACATGGCATTTGGTCATGGGGACATGGTCAAACCAGTATGCAATACGTTTTGGTAAATGATATTGACACTTCAACATGTACGTACATGTCTAGAGTTTATGCAAAGGAGGGGAGTTTATCAACAACCCCAAAACTTGCCTTATTATCTCAGGAGATTAATAATCATCATCATCATATGTCTATTGGTATTTTAGAACTTGTTCTATTGATGACAGGGCTGATTTTTTCTTGCCTTGAGCCAGAAGCCATTTTGACTGGCAGACTTCATCTATAGTAACACTGTAGGTTAAGACTGTGTAATGAGCAGGTTTTAAAGCAAATTAGATGTGATATAAAAAAAATAAGGGGAAAAGTACTGAAAATATACTAAAATGAGATTAACTGAACTTGATATAAAAGAATAAGTGGTGTTATATACCTGTAAGCCAAAGCTTATTAAATAAAGATTTTTTAGAGAGGAATGTGCATTAATTCATTATATTCAGATAAAGGGAAATTTCCAAGAAAAGAAAATCAAACTGCATACTAAATCAAAGTCATCTACATACTGTGCTATGTATAGAAATTACACAAGTTCATCCATAAAGGCACCTACTGCGCATTAAAATTTTACAGCACATTCACCGCTCTGAATAGTTACTGACATTCAGTATGTCATAAATGTGGTGAACATTGCTGATAAAATGTAAGGATTCATTCACATTGTGGTGCACAGATAACCCATTCAAAAATTAAACATGACACAGAAATTTGATGGTACAACATGCATTATCATACATTTCTTAACTCAATGCAGTGTGAACATGTGAATAGATCCTCAAGCTGTACTCCAAGCAACCAACTAAATACACTGATAAAATACATATATAATAAATAGTTTAACTTGCCAAAGAATTTGTATTTCTGTCTATCCTATGCTGAGATTTATACAGCTCTGCCTTGCTTCACAGTTCTGTCTGGCAGTTCAGGAGACTTTTTTTTTTTTTCTGCTATAATATATATACATTTATTATTAGCACCTGAGTACTGCAGAACAACTGATTGGGTCAATGGGGGTTACTTATTGAAAGTAAACTTGGAAGTGCAGTCGCTGTAGATCTGAGGGGGACATGCAAAGAAAATTAAAAAAAAAACAGCATTTCAGCTTGCACATGATTGGATGATACAATCAGCAGAGCTTCCCCTCATTTCAGATCTTCCCCTCTGATCTAAAGCGACTGCACTTCCAAGTGCACTTGCAGTGCACTTGTAGTGCAAAGTGGATTTGCCTTTAGTAAATCAACCCCATTGTGTTGTTTATCCCACTCCCAGTCTGAGCTTTGCTGTAAAGCTCAAATTTACATACTTATACTGTTTGGATTGACTTGGACATTTTGATGATAGGCAACTCCTATCCTCATATTGATTAGTGGTTCCAAATTAATAACTACTGCAGTAGGGAACAGACACAAAAGATACGCTCAGCATCTTTCCAAATAACTGTTCTGCTTTATTATGACGCAATTGAAGATTTTTATACACATGATTACGTAGGTATCACGTTAATATTACAATTGTACTTTTATGGTAACAAGGGGCGTAACATAGGCAGGCTAATTCTAATCAGGACTCGAAAGAATGCAAACATGTACTGAAAACATTATTAGTGCCGTGTGCACAGTGAGGGCAGTGTGCAATACATATAAAATACAATACAATTATATACAGAACTTACACATTTCCATTACAGGATATATACAAAAAATACAGTTAAGCAGTAATGAATACAAGCCTGCGTTCATTTGTGTCTTTTATATATGCGTCGCAAACATGCCTAGATTCACCGGACTTTCATAAGCATTTAGATATAACTGTGTCTGTGGAATGCTATACTAATTGTAATCTTGCATACAGTAAGTAGTCATAGCTGTGACCTCTGATTCCCTACGGCAACTAAATCATTGACATTTGTATAGGATATATAGCCAAAACGCTTGTACAGTTATAAAATAACAAGACATGCATAAAGTGCTCCTTTTTCAACCATCTACTTGTCACATAAACTAAAAGCTCCTGGTCTCTTGAAAACTGAAGTCATTAAAACCTGGCAGTGTCATTTTGCTGGATAGTTGTAAACAGAAAAAAATAGAAAGAAATTGTCAGGTATTTACCCATGTCAGGTGTAGGAATAGAAGTGATTTGTGTAGTTACTCACGCTCAAGTGGTTCTGAGTTGTGTTGAATTAAAGTGGTTGTAAAGTCAGAAGGTTTTTTATCTTAATGCATTAAGAGAAAAAACCTATGTGCAGCAGCCCCCCTCAGCCCTCCTAATACTTACCAGTCCATTTCGATCCAGCGATATTACAGGAGAGTCTCAGCTGCCAGGGACTCTCCCTCCTCATTGGCTAAGACAGCAGCATGGCGCCATTGGCTCCCGCTGCTATCAATCAAAGTCAGTGAGCCAATGAGGAGAGAGTGCGTGTCTGAATGAACACACAGAGCAGCAGCTCGGCTCGGGCATAGCAAGCTGCTTGCTGTGGGGGCACTCAGCAGGAGGGAGGGGCCTGGAACGCTGGTGAGGGACCTGAGAAGAGGAGGATCTGAGCTGCTCTGTGCAAAACCAACTGCACAGAGTAGGTAAGTATAACTTGTTTGTTGTTTAAAAAAAAAAAAAAAAAAAACTGAGACTTTAGTATCACTTTAAGCTGGCAACACATGGACACATTTTGATAGACCAATCAAACTCATTTCTCTGTATTTTAATAGCTTTTCTAATGGTCTCCGCTAAATCAGTTATATGAGACTCACTCCCTGGTGAACACTGGTTGGTTAGTTTGTAAAATTGCCTAGTGCAAAATCCTACTGGCCTAGGATGGCAGGACCATTGGAGACTGCACCACCTGGCATGGACAAGGTCATGATCATGTTGGCCGGTGCAGTTAGCTTGTCTGCCACTAGCTGGCTCTCTTCCCAATATAGTGTGAAAAAGAGAATGATGTGTTTGGCTGTTAGGCCCCTTTTAGAGAAAACCTTCCTTTAGTGATGTAATGGATGAGGTTGCCCATATAAATGCCAGGATGGGAGGGGCCTTGTGAGCAAGCCAAACAACTAGAGCCATGCGGATGTAGTCAGCAACTACCTATGGGCCCTTAACAGGGCTGAAGCCCTAGGTAAGATACATGCCCCCCCAACTTTCTGAGATGGGAATGAGGGACACCTATTAGCAAAAGTATATATGCAAAGGACATACCCCCTGCCTTGCCACCCTTAAGGGAGAATTTTACGAAAAAAAGAGCTTTTTTTATCACTACTATTCATTTAAATTGGAATTTACAAATACAGGAGTTACATAGTTACATAGTTGGTGAGGTTGAAAAATGACACAAGTCCATCCAGTCCAACCTGTGTTTGAGCTTAAATGTTAATAATACATTGTATACCCCTGTTAGTTGTGGTCATTAGGGTACCGATCTAATAGTTTTTTTTAAATTATTGATACTCCCCGCTGAGACACTGCTTGTGGAAGAGAATACCGCTCTCACAGTAAAGAACCCTCTACGCAGTTTAAGGTTAAACCGCTTCTCTTCTAATTTTAGTGAATGGCCGCGTGTCTTTTTAAATTCACTTTCAAGGAAAAGTTTTTTTTCCCTGTTGTGGGGTCACCAGTACGGTATTTGTACATTGATCTCATATCTCTATTCAAGCGTCTCCTCCAGAGGCGTATCTAGTGAAAATGGCGCCTATGGCAAGCACTGAAACTGCGCCCCTGTCAAAAAAAAAACAACAAAACAAAAAAAAACAGCTAACAAAACTACAAGTCAAGCTCTTTAATCCTTCTATTAACAAATTAGTACTACATAAACTGCCCAATGGATCAGTTCGCCCCTGGTCATTAAACATTCTACATTCAGTGAAAGTTAGTGTACTGCAAAGTTTGCTCTGCATGAACTTTCACTGAATGTAGAATGTTTAAGGAGCTTGTTGCACAAATCACTTTATTAAACTTTATGATAACTATTTATTTAATCCATATTGAGCACTATTTGATTGTGTGTATATGCCAAGCACAAGCAGCCAATCAAATATGGTGCTCAATATGGATTACATTAATATGCATAGCCATAAATATCAGAAATAAAAGTGTAATAAAGTGATTTGTGCAACAGCAGGTACTACTTTTAAATAGACTGCGAATGTGACTACAGCAGATGACCAGACTGCGAATGTTACTACAGCAGATGACCAGACTGCGAATGTGACTACAGCTGATGACCAGACTGCGAATGTGACTACAGCTGATGACCAGACTGCGAATACAGGAGATGACCAGACTGTGAATGCGACATACTACAGGAGATGACCAGAATGCAAATGCGACATACTACAGGAAATGACCAGACTGCAAATTCGACATACTACAGGAGATGACCAGTCTGCGAATGCGACATACTACAGGAGATGACCAGAATGCGAATGCGACATACTACAGGAGATGACCAGAATGCGAATGCGACATACTACAGGAGATGACCAGAATGCGAATGCGACTACAGCAGATGACCAGACTGCGAATGCGACTACAGCAGATGACCAGAATGCGAATGCGACCACAGCAGATGACCAGACTGCGAATGCGACTACAGCAGATGACCAGACTGCGAATGCAACGTACTACAGGAGATGACCAGACTGCGAATGCGACATACTACAGGAGATGAACAGAGAATGCGAATGCGACTACAGCAGATGACCAGACTGCGAATACGATATACTACAGGAGATGACCAGACTGCGAATGCGACTACAAGAGATGACCAGACTGCGAATGTGACTACAGGAGATGACCAGAATGCGACTACAGCAGATGACCAGACTGCGAATGTGACTACAGCAGATGACCAGACTGCGAATGCGACTACAGCAGATGACCAGATTGCGAATGTGACATACTACAGGAGATGACCAGAAGGCGAATGCGACTACAAAAGATGACCAGACTGCAAATGCGACATACTACAGCAGATGACCAGACTGCGAATGCGACATACTACAAGAGATGACCAGACTGCGAATGTGACTACAGCAGATGACCAGATTGCGAATGTGACATACTACAGCAGATGACCAGACTGCGAATGTGACATACTACAGCAGATGACCAGACTGCGAATGCGACATACTACAGCAGATGACCAGACTGCGAATGCGACATACTACAGCAGATGACCAGACTGCGAATGCGACATACTACAGGAGATGACCAGACTGCGAATGTGACTACAGCAGATGACCAGATTGCGAATGTGACATACTACAGCAGATGACCAGACTGCGAATGCGACTACAGAAGATGACCAGACTGCGAATGCGACTACAGCAGATGACCAGACTGCGAATGCGAAGTACTACAGGAGATGACCAGACTGCGAATACGACATACTACAGGAGATGACCAGAGACTGTGAATGCGACTACAGCAGATGACCAGACTGCGAATGCGACATACTACAGGAGATGACCAGACTGCGAATGCGACTACAAGAGATGACCAGACTGCGAATGTGACTACAGGAGATGACCAGAATGCGACTACAGCAGATGACCAGACTGCGAATGCGACTACAGCAGATGACCAGACTGCGAATGCGACTACAGCAGATGACCAGATTGCGAATGTGACATACTACAGCAGATGACCAGACTGCGAATGCGACATACTACAGGAGATGACCAGAAGGCGAATGCGACTACAAGAGATGACCAGACTGCAAATGCGACATACTACAGCAGATGACCAGACTGCGAATGTGACTACAGCAGATGACAGACTGCGAATGCGACATACTACAAGAGATGACCAGACTGCGAATGTGACTACAGCAGATGACCAGATTGCGAATGTGACATACTACAGCAGATGACCAGACTGCGAATGCGACATACTACAGCAGATGACCAGACTGCGAATGCGACATACTACAGCAGATGACCAGACTGCGAATGCGACATACTACAGGAGATGACCAGACTGCGAATGTGACTACAGCAGATGACCAGATTGCGAATGTGACATACTACAGCAGATGACCAGACTGCGAATGCGACTACAGAAGATGACCAGACTGCGAATGCGACTACAGCAGATGACCAGACTGCGAATGCGAAGTACTACAGGAGATGACCAGACTGCGAATACGACATACTACAGGAGATGACCAGAGACTGTGAATGCGACTACAGCAGATGGCCAGACTGCGAATGCAACATACTACAGGAGATGACCAGACTGCGAATGCGACTACAAGAGATGACCAGACTGCGAATGTGACTACAGGAGATGACCAGAATGTGACTACAGCAGATGACCAGACTGCGAATGCGACTACAGCAGATGACCAGATTGCGAATGTGACATACTACAGCAGATGACCAGACTGCGAATGCGACATACTACAGGAGATGACCAGACTGCGAATGCGACTACAAGAGATGACCAGACTGCGAATGCGACATACTACAGCAGATGACCAGACTGCGAATGTGACTACAGCAGATGACCAGACTGCGAATGCGACATACTACAAGAGATGACCATACTGCGAATGTGACTACAGCAGATGACCAGACTGCGAATGCGACTACAGCAGATGACCAGATTGCGAATGCGACTACAGCAGATGACCAGAGTGCGAATGCGACTACAGCAGATGACCAGACTGCGAATGCGACTACAGAAGATGACCAGACTGCGAATGCGACTACAGCAGATGACCAGACTGCGAATGTGACTACAGCAGATGACCAGACTGCGAATGCGACATACTACAAGAGATGACCAGACTGCGAATGCGACTACAGCAGATGATCAGACTGCGAATGCGACTACAGCAGATGACCAGACTGCGAATGCGACTACAGCAGATGACCAGATTGCGAATGTGACTTACTACAGCAAATGACCAGACTGCGAATGTGACTACAGGAGATGACCAGAATGCGACTACAGCAGATGACCAGACTGCGAATGCGACTACAGCAGATGACCAGACTGCGAATGCGACTACAGCAGATGACCAGACTGCGAATGCGACATACTACAGCAGATGACCAAGTAGCCAGTTTAAAAATCTAAGCTTTCAGCAATGCACAGCTATACGGGGGATAAAGAACATTGTCAGGGAGGGTTTAGTAACACTGAGTCTATAGGTAGAAAGACCTACCTGACCAGCCGGGCTCACCTCTCAGAGGTCCGGAGGCGGAGTTTTCCGCGGTAGGGGCGGGGCTTGTGGCGGTAGGGGCGGGGCTTGCGGCGGTAGGGGGCGGGAATATTCGTGGTCCAGGAGAGGCAATGCCAGTGCTCTGAGCACATACAGAGTACATGGGGCGGGGCAGGGCAGGACAGGGTCAGAGCGTCAGTGGAGCTCCCTGCCCCACCCCTCCCTGCTGACAGAGCCTCCCTCAGCTTAAACCGAGCCCGACAGCCATCTGATAGAACACCAGCGCCGCAATCCTGCAGGCTGACCACGGCGCCGGTGGCTATATTAGTCTGGGAGGACAGGTGGGGTTTTTTTTTCATGCAGAGATAAAAGTGTAATAAAGTGATTTGTGCAACAGCAGGTACTACTTTTAAATAGACTGCGAATGTGACTACAGCAGATGACCAGACTGCGAATGCTACTACAGCAGATGACCAGACTGCGAATGTGACTACAGCTGATGACCAGACTGCGAATGTGACTACAGCTGATGACCAGACTGCGAATACAGGAGATGACCAGACTGTGAATGCGACATACTACAGGAGATGACCAGAATGCAAATGCGACATACTACAGGAAATGACCAGACTGCAAATTCGACATACTACAGGAGATGACCAGTCTGCGAATGCGACATACTACAGGAGATGACCAGAATGCGAATGCGACATACTACAGGAGATGACCAGAATGCGAATGCGACTACAGCAGATGACCAGACTGCGAATGCGACTACAGCAGATGACCAGAATGCGAATGCGACCACAGCAGATGACCAGACTGCGAATGCGACTACAGAAGATGACCAGACTGCGAATGCGACTACAGCAGATGACCAGACTGCGAATGCAACGTACTACAGGAGATGACCAGACTGCGAATGCGACATACTACAGGAGATGAACAGAGAATGCGAATGCGACTACAGCAGATGACCAGACTGCGAATGCGATATACTACAGGAGATGACCAGACTGCGAATGCGACTACAAGAGATGACCAGACTGCGAATGTGACTACAGGAGATGACCAGAATGCGACTACAGCAGATGACCAGACTGCGAATGCGACTACAGCAGATGACCAGACTGCGAATGCGACTACAGCAGATGACCAGATTGCGAATGTGACATACTACAGGAAATGACCAGAAGGCGAATGCGACTACAAGAGATGACCAGACTGCAAATGCGACATACTACAGCAGATGACCAGACTGCGAATGTGACTACAGCAGATGACCAGACTGCGAATGCGACATACTACAAGAGATGACCAGACTGCGAATGTGACTACAGCAGATGACCAGATTGCGAATGTGACATACTACAGCAGATGACCAGACTGCGAATGTGACATACTACAGCAGATGACCAGACTGCGAATGCGACATACTACAGCAGATGACCAGACTGCGAATGCGACATACTACAGGAGATGACCAGACTGCGAATGTGACTACAGCAGATGACCAGATTGCGAATGTGACATACTACAGCAGATGACCAGACTGTGAATGCGACTACAGAAGATGACCAGACTGCGAATGCGACTACAGCAGATGACCAGACTGCGAATGCGAAGTACTACAGGAGATGACCAGACTGCGAATACGACATACTACAGGAGATGACCAGAGACTGTGAATGCGACTACAGGAGATGACCAGACTGCGAATGCGACATACTACAGGAGATGACCAGACTGCGAATGCGACTACAAGAGATGACCAGACTGCGAATGTGACTACAGGAGATGACCAGAATGCGACTACAGCAGATGACCAGACTGCGAATGCGACTACAGCAGATGACCAGACTGCGAATGCGACTACAGCAGATGACCAGATTGCGAATGTGACATACTACAGCAGATGACCAGACTGCGAATGCGACATACTACAGGAGATGACCAGAAGGCGAATGCGACTACAAGAGATGACCAGACTGCAAATGTGACATACTACAGCAGATGACCAGACTGCGAATGTGACTACAGCAGATGACCAGACTGCGAATGCGACATACTACAAGAGATGACCAGACTGCGAATGTGACTACAGCAGATGACCAGATTGCGAATGTGACTACAGCAGATGACCAGACTGCGAATGCGACTACAGCAGATGACCAGACTGCGAATGCGACTACAGCAGATGACCAGACTGCGAATGCGACTACAGAAGATGACCAGACTGCGAATGCGACTACAGCAGATGACCAGACTGCGAATGTGACTACAGCAGATGACCAGACTGCGAATGCGACATACTACAAGAGATGACCAGACTGCGAATGCGACTACAGCAGATGATCAGACTGCGAATGCGACTACAGCAGATGACCAGATTGCGAATGTGACTTACTACAGCAAATGACCAGACTGCGAATGTGACTACAGGAGATGACCAGAATGCGACTACAGCAGATGACCAGACTGCGAATGCGACTACAGCAGATGACCAGACTGCGAATGCGACTACAGCAGATGACCAGACTGCGAATGCGACATACTACAGCAGATGACCAAGTAGCCAGTTTAAAAATCTAAGCTTTCAGCAATGCACAGCTATACGGGGGATAAAGAACATTGTCAGGGAGGGTTTAGTAACACTGAGTCTATAGGTAGAAAGACCTACCTGACCAGCCGGGCTCACCTCTCAGAGGTCCGGAGGCGGAGTTTTCCGCGGTAGGGGCGGGGCTTGTGGCGGTAGGGGCGGGGCTTGCGGCGGTAGGGGGCGGGAATATTCGTGGTCCAGGAGAGGCAATGCCAGTGCTCTGAGCACATACAGAGTACATGGGGCGGGGCAGGGCAGGACAGGGTCAGAGCGTCAGTGGAGCTCCCTGCCCCACCCCTCCCTGCTGACAGAGCCTCCCTCAGCCTAAACCGAGCCCGACAGCCATCTGATAGAACACCAGCGCCGCAATCCTGCAGGCTGACCACGGCGCCGGTGGCTATATTAGTCTGGGAGGACAGGTGGGGTTTTTTTTTCATGCAGAGATAAAAGTGTAATAAAGTGATTTGTGCAACAGCAGGTACTACTTTTAAATAGACTGCGAATGTGACTACAGCAGATGACCAGACTGCGAATGTTACTACAGCAGATGACCAGACTGCGAATGTGACTACAGCTGATGACCAGACTGCGAATGTGACTACAGCTGATGACCAGACTGCGAATACAGGAGATGACCAGACTGTGAATGCGACATACTACAGGAGATGACCAGAATGCAAATGCGACATACTACAGGAAATGACCAGACTGCAAATTCGACATACTACAGGAGATGACCAGTCTGCGAATGCGACATACTACAGGAGATGACCAGAATGCGAATGCGACATACTACAGGAGATGACCAGAATGCGAATGCGACATACTACAGGAGATGACCAGAATGCGAATGCGACTACAGTAGATGACCAGACTGCGAATGCGACTACAGCAGATGACCAGAATGCGAATGCGACCACAGCAGATGACCAGACTGCGAATGCAACTACAGAAGATGACCAGACTGCGAATGCAACGTACTACAGGAGATGACCAGACTGCGAATGCGACATACTACAGGAGATGAACAGAGAATGCGAATGCGACTACAGCAGATGACCAGACTGCGAATGCGATATACTACAGGAGATGACCAGACTGCGAATGCGACTACAAGAGATGACCAGACTGCGAATGCGACTACAGCAGATGACCAGACTGCGAATGCGACTACAGCAGATGACCAGACTGCGAATGCGACTACAGAAGATGACCAGACTGCGAATGCGACTACAGCAGATGACCAGACTGCGAATGTGACTACAGCAGATGACCAGACTGCGAATGCGACATACTACAAGAGATGACCAGACTGCGAATGCGACTACAGCAGATGATCAGACTGCGAATGCGACTACAGCAGATGACCAGACTGCGAATGCGACTACAGCAGATGACCAGATTGCGAATGTGACTTACTACAGCAAATGACCAGACTGCGAATGTGACTACAGGAGATGACCAGAATGCGACTACAGCAGATGACCAGACTGCGAATGCGACTACAGCAGATGACCAGACTGCGAATGCGACTACAGCAGATGACCAGACTGCGAATGCGACATACTACAGCAGATGACCAAGTAGCCAGTTTAAAAATCTAAGCTTTCAGCAATGCACAGCTATACGGGGGATAAAGAACATTGTCAGGGAGGGTTTAGTAACACTGAGTCTATAGGTAGAAAGACCTACCTGACCAGCCGGGCTCACCTCTCAGAGGTCCGGAGGCGGAGTTTTCCGCGGTAGGGGCGGGGCTTGCGGCGGTAGGGGCGGGGCTTGCGGCGGTAGGGGGCGGGAATATTCGTGGTCCAGGAGAGGCAATGCCAGTGCTCTGAGCACATACAGAGTACATGGGGCGGGGCAGGGCAGGACAGGGTCAGAGCGTCAGTGGAGCTCCCTGCCCCACCCCTCCCTGCTGACAGAGCCTCCCTCAGCCTAAACCGAGCCCGACAGCCATCTGATAGAACACCAGCGCCGCAATCCTGCAGGCTGACCACGGCGCCGGTGGCTATATTAGTCTGGGAGGACAGGTGGGGTTTTTTTTTCATGCAGAGATAAAAGTGTAATAAAGTGATTTGTGCAACAGCAGGTACTACTTTTAAATAGACTGCGAATGTGACTACAGCAGATGACCAGACTGCGAATGTTACTACAGCAGATGACCAGACTGCGAATGTGACTACAGCTGATGACCAGACTGCGAATGTGACTACAGCTGATGACCAGACTGCGAATACAGGAGATGACCAGACTGTGAGTGCGACATACTACAGGAGATGACCAGAATGCAAATGCGACATACTACAGGAAATGACCAGACTGCAAATTCGACATACTACAGGAGATGACCAGTCTGCGAATGCGACATACTACAGGAGATGACCAGAATGCGAATGCGACATACTACAGGAGATGACCAGAATGCGAATGCGACATACTACAGGAGATGACCAGAATGCGAATGCGACTACAGCAGATGACCAGACTGCGAATGCGACTACAGCAGATGACCAGAATGCGAATGCGACCACAGCAGATGACCAGACTGCGAATGCAACTACAGAAGATGACCAGACTGCGAATGCGACTACAGCAGATGACCAGACTGCGAATGCAACGTACTACAGGAGATGACCAGACTGCGAATGCGACATACTACAGGAGATGAACAGAGAATGCGAATGCGACTACAGCAGATGACCAGACTGCGAATGCGATATACTACAGGAGATGACCAGACTGCGAATGCGACTACAAGAGATGACCAGACTGCGAATGTGACTACAGGAGATGACCAGAATGCGACTACAGCAGATGACCAGACTGCGAATGCGACTACAGCAGATGACCAGATTGTGAATGTGACATACTACAGGAGATGACCAGAAGGCGAATGCGACTACAAGAGATGACCAGACTGCAAATGCGACATACTACAGCAGATGACCAGACTGCGAATGTGACTACAGCAGATGACCAGACTGCGAATGCGACATACTACAAGAGATGACCAGACTGCGAATGTGACTACAGCAGATGACCAGATTGCGAATGTGACATACTACAGCAGATGACCAGACTGCGAATGTGACATACTACAGCAGATGACCAGACTGCGAATGCGACATACTACAGCAGATGACCAGACTGCGAATGCGACATACTACAGGAGATGACCAGACTGCGAATGTGACTACAGCAGATGACCAGATTGCGAATGTGACATACTACAGCAGATGACCAGACTGCGAATGCGACTACAGAAGATGACCAGACTGCGAATGCGACTACAGCAGATGACCAGACTGCGAATGCGAAGTACTACAGGAGATGACCAGACTGCGAATACGACATACTACAGGAGATGACCAGAGACTGTGAATGCGACTACAGCAGATGACCAGACTGGGAATGCGACATACTACAGGAGATGACCAGACTGCGAATGCGACTACAAGAGATGACCAGACTGCGAATGTGACTACAGGAGATGACCAGAATGTGACTACAGCAGATGACCAGACTGCGAATGCGACTACAGCAGATGACCAGACTGCGAATGCGACTACAGCAGATGACCAAATTGCGAATGTGACATACTACAGCAGATGACCAGACTGCGAATGCGACATACTACAGGAGATGACCAGAAGGCGAATGCGACTACAAGAGATGACCAGACTGCAAATGCGACATACTACAGCAGATGACCAGACTGCGAATGTGACTACAGCAGATGACCAGACTGCGAATGCGACATACTACAAGAGATGACCAGACTGCGAATGTGACTACAGCAGATGACCAGATTGCGAATGTGACATACTACAGCAGATGACCAGACTGCGAATGCGACATACTACAGCAGATGACCAGACTGCGAATGCGACATACTACAGCAGATGACCAGACTGCGAATGCGACATACTACAGGAGATGACCAGACTGCGAATGTGACTACAGCAGATGACCAGATTGCGAATGTGACATACTACAGCAGATGACCAGACTGCGAATGCGACTACAGAAGATGACCAGACTGCGAATGCGACTACAGCAGATGACCAGACTGCGAATGCGAAGTACTACAGGAGATGACCAGACTGCGAATACGACATACTACAGGAGATGACCAGAGACTGTGAATGCGACTACAGCAGATGACCAGACTGCGAATGCGACATACTACAGGAGATGACCAGACTGCGAATGCGACTACAAGAGATGACCAGACTGCGAATGTGACTACAGGAGATGACCAGAATGTGACTACAGCAGATGACCAGACTGCGAATGCGACTACAGCAGATGACCAGATTGCGAATGTGACATACTACAGCAGATGACCAGACTGCGAATGCGACATACTACAGGAGATGACCAGACTGCGAATGCGACTACAAGAGATGACCAGACTGCGAATGCGACATACTACAGCAGATGACCAGACTGCGAATGTGACTACAGCAGATGACCAGACTGCGAATGCGACATACTACAAGAGATGACCATACTGCGAATGTGACTACAGCAGATGACCAGACTGCGAATGCGACTACAGCAGATGACCAGACTGCGAATGCGACTACAGCAGATGACCAGAGTGCGAATGCGACTACAGCAGATGACCAGACTGCGAATGCGACTACAGAAGATGACCAGACTGCGAATGCGACTACAGCAGATGACCAGACTGCGAATGTGACTACAGCAGATGACCAGACTGCGAATGCGACATACTACAAGAGATGACCAGACTGCGAATGCGACTACAGCAGATGATCAGACTGCGAATGCGACTACAGCAGATGACCAGACTGCGAATGCGACTACAGCAGATGACCAGATTGCGAATGTGACTTACTACAGCAAATGACCAGACTGCGAATGTGACTACAGGAGATGACCAGAATGCGACTACAGCAGATGACCAGACTGCGAATGCGACTACAGCAGATGACCAGACTGCGAATGCGACTACAGCAGATGACCAGACTGCGAATGCGACATACTACAGCAGATGACCAAGTAGCCAGTTTAAAAATCTAAGCTTTCAGCAATGCACAGCTATACGGGGGATAAAGAACATTGTCAGGGAGGGTTTAGTAACACTGAGTCTATAGGTAGAAAGACCTACCTGACCAGCTGGGCTCACCTCTCAGAGGTCCGGAGGCGGAGTTTTCCGCGGTAGGGGCGGGGCTTGCGGCGGTAGGGGCGGGGCTTGCGGCGGTAGGGGGCGGGAATATTCGTGGTCCAGGAGAGGCAATGCCAGTGCTCTGAGCACATACAGAGTACATGGGGCGGGGCAGGGCAGGGTCAGATAGTCAGTGGAGCTCCCTGCCCCACCCCTCCCTGCTGACAGAGCCTCCCTCAGCCTAAACCGAGCCCGACAGCCATCTGATAGAACACCAGCGCCGCAATCCTGCAGGCTGACCACGGCGCCGGTGGCTATATTAGTCTGGGAGGACAGGTGGGGTTTTTTTTTCATGCAGAGGGCGGCTTTTTGCCGCCCCTTCCCCCCATGGCGCCCATGGCACTTGCCATGGCTGCCATACCTTAGATACGCCACTGGTCTCCTCTCCAGAGAGAATAAGTTCAATGCTTGTAGTCTACTCTTTCCCCATAGCTAAGGTCCTCCAGTCCCTTTATTAGCTTTGTTGCCCTTCTCTGGACTCTCTCCAGTTCCAGCACATCCCTTCTGAGGACTGGTACCCAGAACTGGACGGCATACTCAGGGCCGCCATCAGAGTGGGTACAGCCGTTACAACTGTAAGGGGCCCCGGGGCCCGTGGGGCCCGCTCGGGCCAGGAGAATGCAGGACGGGTGAAGGGGAGCCGTGCTGTGTATCACAGAGTCGATCTCGGCGCATTCTGCTATTTGTGGCATTGAGCTCAGACATCAAGCTCTTTACTGCCACCTCTGGCTACTATGTGCATGTGCACCCCTTGTGTACTGTGCTTCTTTGCGGCAGCAACATGTCAGCTTTGTGAAATGAACTGGGACCGGACCAGGTAGGAGGATCTTCTTTACAAGTAGGGGCTGTGAAGGAAATGGAGGGGGGCTGTTTGTGTACAGGGAGGGGCTGGAACCTTGTGTGTCTACAGGTTTGTGTATATGTGTGGTTGGGGGGGGGTTTCATATATACAGGTGTGTGTGTGTGGTGGGGGGCTGACATATATGCAGGTGTGTGTGTGTGGGGGGCTGACATATATACAGGTGTGTGTGGGGGGCTGACATAAATACAGGTGTGTAGGGAGGCTGACATAAATACAGGTGTGTGGGGGGGCCTGACATATATACAGGTGTGTGTGGGGCTGATATATATACACAGGTGTTGTGTAAGGAAGGCTGACATATATACAGGTGCGAGGGAGGCTGACATATATAGAGGATTGAGTTCTTACCGGTGAGGTGGCCGGTGTGCTGATTTGGTAGGATGGCCCGTGGGCAAGCCCTGGGGAATGTTGGTGGTCAGGCTGGGGGGGGCACAGGGGGTCCAGGCCTAAAGCTTTGTAAGGGGCCCGAAAATTTCTGATGGCTGCCCTGGGCATACTCCAGGTGCTGCCAGACCAGAGTCTTGTAGAGTGGGAGAATTATTTTTAATGCATGCCAAAATTCTGTTGCCTTTGCTTGCAGCAGCTTGGCATTGCATGCCATTAATGAGCCTGTCATCTACTAGGACCCCCAGGTCCTTTCCATCCTAGATTTCCCTAGAGGTTCACCCCCTAGTGAATAAATTGCATTCATATTTTTGGCACCCAAATGCATTACTTTACATTCTTCAACATTAAACCTTTTTGCCATGTAGTTGCCCACCCCTTTAATTTGTTTAGATCTTCTTGCAAGGTTTCCACATCCTGCGTAAAAGTTATTTCCCTGCTTAGCTTTGTATCGTCTGCAAATACTGAGATTGAGCTGTTTATCACATCCTCCAGATCGTTTATGAATAAATTAAAAAGGATTGGTCCCAGGACAGAACCCTGGGGGACCCCACTTTCCACACCAGACCATTCCGAGTACTCCCCATTTATCCACCACCCTTTGGACTCGCCCCTGTAGCCAGTTTTCATTCCATGTACTCACCTTATAGTCCATGCCAACAGACCTTAGTTTGTACAATAAACGTTTGTGGGGAACTGTATCAAATGCCTTTGCAAAATCCAGATACATGATTCATGAATCCATGCTGATTACTGCTAATGATACCGTTTTCATTACTGAAATCTTGTATATAGTCCCTTGTCGTCCCTCCAATAGCTTGCAGACTAGGGATGAGCTTCCTGTTCGAGTCGAACCCATGTTCGACTCGAACATCGGCTGTTCGATCGTTCGTCGAATTGCGAACGATATGGGCCGTTCGTGCCAAATTCGTGTGGCGCGTCACGGCCCATAATTCACTGCGGCATCGCAGTGCATTGCTTGCTGATGATTGGCCAAGCATGCACTATGACCCGCATGCTTGGCCAATCACAGCGCCGCCTTAACAGAGAGCCGTAATTGGCCAAAGCCAAGGAGGCTTTGGCCAATTATGGCTCAGGGGATTTAGTACACGCCCCACACTATATAAGGCTGCCTGCACGGCGGCCCTGTGCAGTGTGTTCCGGTGTGCTGAGAAATAGAGAGAGAGAGAGACAGTGTCATTTCATTTGAGTTAGCTAGATTAGGCAGGACAGTCAGTCAGTTAGCTGCACTTAAAGTGTATTGTCTATATATATGCATCCCTGGTGTTGTATATATATATATATATACACTGTATTCAGTTTAGCTAGATCCGTTCCTGTTATCTTCTAGACTATTTACATTTAGTGCAGTGCGTCCTGCTCACAGTGTTCAGCTAGATCCGTTCCTGTTATCTTCTTACTGACAGGCAGGCTTGCCTTGTTACAGTATTTTGAAGAAAATTACTGGTGTTCTTTTGATCCTATTAGTACCACAGTCAGGCAGCTAGACTATTTACATTTAGTGCAGTGCGTCCTGCTCACAGTGTTCAGCTAGATCCGTTCCTGTTCTCTTCTTACTGACAGGCAGGCTTGTCTTGTTACAGTATATAAAGCTACCTGAAGAAAATTACTGGTGTTCTTTTGATCCTATTAGTACCACAGTCAGGCAGCTAGACTATTTACATTTAGTGCAGAGCGTCCTGCTCACAGTGTTCTGCTAAACCTACAAGTTAGTGGGGTGCGTCCTGCTCACAGTGTTCAGCTAAACCTACAAGTTAGTGGGGTGCGTCCACCTCACAGTGTTCAGCTAAACCTACAAGCTAGTGGGGTGCGTCCTGCTCACAGTGTTCAGCTAGATCCGTTTCTGTTATCTTCTTACTGACAGGCAGGCTTGTCTTGTTACAGTAAATACAGCTACCTGAAGAAAATTGCTTGTGTTCTTTTGATCCTATTAGTACCACAGTCAGGCAGCTAGACTATTTACAGTTAGTGCAGTGCGTCCTGCTCACAGTGTTCTGCTAAACCTACAAGTTAGTGGGGTGCGTCCTGCTCACAGTGTTCAGCTAAACCTACAAGTTAGTGGGGTGCGTCCACCTCACAGTGTTCAGCTAAAACTACAAGCTAGTGGGGTGCGTCCTGCTCACAGTGTTCAGCTAGATCCGTTTCTGTTATCTTCTTACTGACAGGCAGGCTTGTCTTGTTACAGTAAATACAGCTACCTGAAGAAAATTGCTGGTGTTCTTTTGATCCTATTAGTACCACAGTCAGGCAGCTAGACTATTTACAGTTAGTGCAGTGCGTCCTGCTCACAGTGTTCTGCTAAACCTACAAGCTAGTGGGGTGCATCCTGCTCACAGTGTTCAGCTAAACCTACAAGTTAGTGGGGTGCGTCCACCTCACAGTGTTCAGCTAAAACTACAAGCTAGTGGGGTGCGTCCTGCTCACAGTGTTCAGCTAGATCCGTTTCTGTTATCTTCTTACTGACAGGCAGGCTTGTCTTGTTACAGTAAATACAGCTACCTGAAGAAAATTGCTGGTGTTCTTTTGATCCTATTAGTACCACAGTCAGGCAGCTAGACTATTTACAGTTAGTGCAGTGCGTCCTGCTCACAGTGTTCTGCTAAACCTACAAGCTAGTGGGGTGCATCCTGCTCACAGTGTTCAGCTAAACCTACAAGTTAGTGGGGTGCGTCCACCTCACAGTGTTCAGCTAAACCTACAAGCTAGTGGGGTGCGTCCTGCTCACAGTGTTCAGCTACATCCGTTTCTGTTATCTTCTTACTGACAGGCAGGCTTGTCTTGTTACAGTAAATACAGCTACCTGAGGAAAATTGCTGGTGTTCTTTTGATCCTATTAGTACCACAGTCAGGCAGCTAGACTATTTACAGTTAGTGCAGTGCGTCCTGCTCACAGTGTTCTGCTAAACCTACAAGTTAGTGGGGTGCGTCCTGCTCACAGTGTTCAGCTAAACCTACAAGTTAGTGGGGTGCGTCCACCTCACAGTGTTCAGCTAAACCTACAAACTAGTGGGGTGCGTCCTGCTCACAGTGTTCAGCTAGATCTGTTTCTGTTATCTTCTTACTGACAGGCAGGCTTGTCTTGTTACAGTAAATACAGCTACCTGAAGAAAATTGCTTGTGTTCTTTTGATCCTATTAGTACCACAGTCAGGCAGCTAGACTGTTTACAGTTAGTGCAGTGCGTCCTGCTCACAGTGTTCTGCTAAACCTACAAGTTAGTGGGGTGCGTCCTGCTCACAGTGTTCAGCTAAACTTACAAGTTAGTGGGGTGCATCCACCTCACAGTGTTCAGCTAAAACTACAAGCTAGTGGGGTGCGTCCTGCTCACAGTGTTCAGTTAGATCCGTTTCTGTTATCTTCTTACTGACAGGCAGGCTTGTCTTGTTACAGTAAATACAGCTACCTGAAGAAAATTGCTGGTGTTCTTTTGATCCTATTAGTACCACAGTCAGGCAGCTAGACTATTTACAGTTAGTGCAGTGCGTCCTGCTCACAGTGTTCTGCTAAACCTACAAGCTAGTGGGGTGCGTCCTGCTCACAGTGTTCAGCTAAACCTACAAGTTAGTGGGGTGCGTCCACCTCATAGTGTTCAGCTAAACCTACAAGCTAGTGGGGTGCGTCCTGCTCACAGTGTTCAGCTAGATCCGTTTCTGTTATCTTCTTACTGACAGGCAGGCTTGTCTTGTTACAGTAAATACAGCTACCTGAAGAAAATTGCTGGTGTTCTTTTGATCCTATTAGTACCACAGTCAGGCAGCTAGACTATTTACAGTTAGTGCAGTGCGTCCTGCTCACAGTGTTCAGAGCTTGCACAGTATGCAATTGAGCTACTGGCCTGTCCTGCATCCAGCGTTCTTTCGGAACGCACATTCAGTGCTGCTGGAGGCGTGGTAACCGATCACAGGGTGCGTCTGTCCACTGACTCGGTCGATCGACTGACCTTCATAAAAATGAATCAGTCTTGGATCACCACCAGCTACCAAGCACCTGATGCTGATGTAACCGAATAATTTTTTTTGAAATCTCAGATCCCTTCAAAGACTGCCTATGCTGATGCTGAGTGACTATCCCTGAGTAATTATCCTCTTCCTCCTCAATCATCACGCTGATAGCTTGTAAGAACATTTTTGGTTCTGGGCGCCACCACCAGTGCCTAAGGCACAATTTTTCAGCCCCTGTTTAACAGGGGCGTGTAATTACAATTTTTGATGTAATACTTTGCAGCAGGGCTCGTTCCTGCATTCCAACTAGAGTGTCTGTGAGGGGTTGCAGTGTTGTGGCACCAGCACCAGTGCCTAAGGCCCATTTTTTCTGCCCCTGTTTAACAGGGGCGTGTAATTAAAATTTTTGATGCAATACTTTGCAGCAGGGCTCGTTCCTGCATTCCAACTAGAGTGTCTGTGAGGGGTTGCAGTGTTGTGGCACCAGCACCAGTGCCTAAGGCCCATTTTTTCTGCCCCTGTTTAACAGGGGCGTGTAATTACAATTTTTGATGCAATACTTTGCAGCAGGACTCGTTCCTGCGTTCCAACTAGAGTGTCTGTGAGGGGTTGCAGTGTTGTGGCACCAGCACCAGTGCCTAAGACCCATTTTTTCTGCCCCTGTTTAACAGGGGCGTGTAATTACAATTTTTGATGCAATACTTTGCAGCAGGGCTCGTTCCTGCGTTCCAACTAGAGTGTCTGTGAGGGGTTGCAGTGTTGTGGCACCAGCACCAGTGCCTAAGGCCCAATTTTTCAGCCCTTGTTTAACAGGGGCGTGTAATTACAATTTTTGATGCAATACTTTGCAGCAGGACTCGTTCCTGCGTTCCAACTAGAGTGTCTGTGAGGGGTTGCAGTGTTGTGGCACCAGCACCAGTGCCTAAGGCCTAATTTTTCAGCTCCTGTTCAACAGGGGCATGTAATTACAATTCTTGATCTAATATTTCACAGCAGGGCCCTGTGAGGGCTTACGGTGTTGTGGCCACAGCAACACCTAAAGCCCAAATTTCTGCTGAGTATATAGGGCAGGACCCTACTTTCAAACAACTAACTTACAAACGACTCCTACTTGCAAACGGAAGGAGACAACAGGAAGTGAGATGAAATCTACCCCTAGGAAGGGAAATTCTCTCCTGTAAGAGTTAATATGGGAAAAACATTTCTCCTTTCCACTGATGCTTTCCAATCCATTGGGACAAAAAGTGAGGTGAAATCTTCTGAAGAGGAGGAAAGACAGCAAAACAAATGTCACAGGGGTGATAACCCTTCCCTATGTTTTCCAAAAAGCTTAAAAAAGATTTTTTGGCTGGAGCTAAACACGTTAAAAATGTACCCGTTCAAAATTACAAAGAGATTCTACTTAACAACAAACCTACAGTCCCTGTCTTGTTTGCACCGCCTGTATACTGCTGTTCAGAGTATATAGGGCCTGGTGGCCCCACACCTTTCCTTATTTTAATTTGGGTGTGGGGTTCCCCTTAATATCCATACAAGACCCAAAGGGCCTGGTAATGGACTGGGGGGTACCCATGCCGTTTGTCTCACTGATTTTCATCCATATTGCCAGGACCCGACATTACATTAAACCCGCAAGCAGTTTTAAATGAGATTTTTTCCTTTAAAAATGACATTTGGTGCAGGGACTGTTCTAAACACGGGAAACACGTGTCACTTTACAGGCATACTATAGACACCCCCCAGGTACGATATTTAAAGGAATATTTCACTTTTTTTTTTTTTTACTTTAAGCATCATTAAAATCACTGCTCCCGAAAAAACGGCCGTTTTTAAAAGTTTTTTTTGCATTGATACATGTCCCCTGGGGTAGGACCCGGGTCCCCAAACCCTTTTTAGGACAATACCATGCAAATTAGTTTTTAAAATGAGCACTTTTGATTTCGAACGTTCGAGTCCCATAGACGTCAATGGGGTTCTAACGTTCGTGCGAACTTTCGGTCCGTTCGCAGGTTCTGGTGCGAACCGAACCGGGGGGTGTTCGGCTCATGCCTATTGCAGACTATTGATGTTAGACTAACTGGCCTGTAGTTCCCAGGGATATATCTCGGCCCCTTTTTAAATATTTGTGCTATGTTGGTTTTTCTCCAATCAGCTGGTACCATTCCAGTCAGTAAACTGTCCATAAAAATTAGGAACGATGGTCTGGTTATCATTTGACAGAGTTCCTTAAGGACCCTCAGGTGCAAGCCATCTGGTCCCGGTGACTTATTTATGTCAATTTTTTTTTTAGTCTATTTCTAATACTGTTCTCTGTTAGCCAAGAGGGTGCTTCCTGTGACGTGTTATGAAGATTAAAATTACCATCTTGGTTACTGTATCCCCCCCGTTTCCCTTGTGAAGACTGAGGAGAAGAATATATTCAAAACATTCATAATCTCTCCGTCTTTTGTAATTCCCTTCATCATCCCTTATGGGTCAAATATGTGCTGGCCTCCCTTTCTTACTATTTGTACACTTAAATCATTTCTTTGGATTTTTACCCTCCTCCACTTTGTGCCAGGACCGGCCTCCCCGACACTTTCCCCTCTACGTTTCCTGACTGTCACCCCATCTACTCTCTTCTGGTGCCTGCACCTCTTTGTCACCACCCTCCGCTGTGCTGGCCCCTGCCGGCACCTGCCGGGTACATTCACAACTTTCCTTTAGTATGGAGATTCTTCTCAGTGTTGCCAGGTGCTTACCTAGCTTCAGGACCTGGGCTTCCAGGGAAGCAACGTAGCAGTATTCGCCCTCAATCAGATGATCGAGGAACGCATACATACCACAAGATGTTCCCCAGAGTTGCATCTTCATACCCGATGGACATCATACCCACTAAACAATTTGTATTTACTAAAATATTTGCATGTCCATGTTCTGTATACTGTGGGAGACCAGATATAGTGAATACAGGGTCCTGAGTTTAGTAACACTTTAAATACTCTGAGAGTGGTGCAGACTAAATAACAACACTAAGATCAATAACCATTTTGTAAGGAAAATCTGTTATTTATAAACCTTTGAAGATCAATTTAAATATAAGTTACACTTTAAGATTCAGTGGGTAAGGTACTGCATGTATCTATTGATTATTGAATTCAATCAAATATTTGTCAAGCTTCTGCCTGAAAATGAAATTATCACCTCCTCTGGTAAAAAAAACAGCGGTGAAGGAATTACATGATGATCATATCATACTTCTATGAGTAGCACTGACAGCGGCTGTTCAGATGTAATAAAGAAGCAATCTATTGTTTTTGTAAAATGTTTGTATGAGTTATAGTCACACAATCTGCCTCAAAGGAACGTTCCTGCACAAGGAAACATAGGTTGTGAATTCATTTACATTTTTACCTGCCGTGAACCCCCATCAATCTTCTCTTCATTTACATCTGAGATGGCTAGCTCTATGGAATAAATACTGTATTCCTACAGCAATTAACATAACTACATGCACCACTTATTCTAGAGGGATTCCAGTCTCATAAGTGATTGGATAAGGTTGGATGGTAGAAGGGTAAGATAAATGAAGGTTTAGGATATGCTGGATTGTGTCCTACAACCAAGAAGTACAGACAGAGATAGATCTATGACATAGTGACAGGTACAAGGTCACTGTCCATAAAGTATTTTCATAGAGAGTATTCTCTTGAAGACCAAAACTTCTGGAAATGAAAGAGTGTTAACAATGTATTTTTATTTTACAAGCTAGCTGTCCCATGATTTGATTGTTCTGTTAAAGTCCAACTCCAGACCCCCAGCTCTGACCCCCAGTCACCCACCATGGGTGCTTTGTACTTTTTATATTGCAGAAGAAACCTGTGCTGGTAACAACTGTCTAAAAGGGAATATATTCTTTCTTCGAAAGAACATTACTAGAGCATTTGGCGTACCTAGGGCATTGGGCACCTGGGGCAGATCCTCTATCTGACACCCATCCAACTTTAAAATGCAAAAACACCCCACTGTGCCCCCTGCATACCTCTGCACCCCCAAATGTCTCTTTGTCACTACTGTGTACCCCCTCTTCACAACTGCACCTCTGGACCCCTTTACATTACACAGCCCCTGTATCTATGGACCCCTTTACATTACACAGCCCCCCCACAGCTTTGGACACCTGCACATCACACAGTCCCCCGCAGCTCTGGACCACTGCACATTACACAGCCCCCCCACAGCTCTGGACCCCTGCACATTATACAGACCCTGCACCTCTGGACCCCTTTACATTATACAGCCCCCTGCACCCCTTTACATCACACAGCCTCCTGCACTTCTGGACCCCTTTATATTACACAGCTCCCTGCACCTCCTGACCCCTTTACATTACACAACCCCACACTTCTGGACTCCTTTACATTACACAGCCCCCGCATCTCTGGATCCTTTTACATTACACAGCCCCCTTTGCATTACACATCCCCCCGAATCTCTGGACCCCTTTACATTACACAGACCCCTGCACCTCTGGACCCCTGCACGTTACACAGCCCCCCACAGCTCTGGACCCTTTACATTACACAGCCCCTTGCATCACTGGACCCCTGCACGTTACACAGTCCCCACAGCTTTGGACCCCTACCCCTACACAACCCCCCCACAGCTCTGGATTCCTGCATGTTACACAGCCCCCCCAGCTCTGGACCCCTGCATGTTACACAGCCCCCCCACAGCTCTGGACCCCTGCATGTTACACAGCCCCCCGTAGCTCTGGACCCCTGCATGTTACACAGCCCCCCCACAGCTCTGGACCCCTGCACATTACACCCCCCACGCAGCTCTGCCCCTTCCCAGCTTACTTGGGCATGCAGAGCGGGATACACAGCAGCGCTGAACAGAGTTGGATTTCATTTTCCATATTGACAAGCTAATGGTTGGTTGCTAGGACCACTTAGCAACCAATCACCTGCTGGTTAACTTGGAAAGTTAACTCTGGCAGTTCCGGTCCTCTATTCAGCACTGCTCCTCTGTCTCTCTCCCCAGCTTTTCATTCTCCTGCTTCACTCTGCTGTGAGCGGCGGAGTCAATCGGGAGGCCGGCCCTGGGTGCCACGCAGGTACCGTCCGCACTCAGGCACCCTCCGCACCCTGTCACAGTTCACCTCTCCCTGCCCTGTCACAGCGCCGCTGCCTGAGCCTGCCCTGCTGTCACAGCTTTAATCGCGGGGGGGGGCTCCAGCCTGACGCCCCCTACGGACCGCCCAGTTGGTACGTCACTGCTTTGAAAAGATCCCCAGTTAAGCTGGCCATATACTAGTAGAATTTTGTTTGATATTTCTTTGTTTTAAACTGATATTAAAACCAAAACCAATAATATATTGCAGCTTACCAATGTAGAAATGGCAAGCTGCAATGTAATGTTTGCTCTTGGGTTTAATACAAATTCAAGAATGTTTGTTGAATATCCTAATTGTTAGTTGAGTCAAATCGATGTTCTTTTTCAACTGCAGCTCCAAGAAAATTTGAAGGAGGATGTGAATTTTTTCTCAAACGAAAATCATTTCTAATATTGAATGTGGTTTTCATTTGGGAAAGTACATTCAGCCCAAAATAGAATGTTAAAAGCAAACAAAATTTTGACATTAGTCAAGTCATGTACTGAGAATTTTTGTAAAAACTTCCATATGAATTTTCGTATGCATGTTTCTTGAAAATCGACTAGTTTTTGGCTAGCTTTACTTACTGCTATATCTCTTAAACAAAAAGTGAAGGGAGTTCCCCAAAGGGATACAGGTATTAAAACATTTTTGTCTGAACACCTGCCCGTCCTATAGGAGATTGACAGCCGGGCAGAACTTTCCTCCTTCTGACTTGACGTCATATGACATCCTCCCAGAAGGCACTGCTGCGCAATGGTGCAATCTGTCACCAGTTGTGTCCACTGCTACCAGTGTCATGTGATCACTGTGACCAATTACAGTAAATCACATGACAATTGTAAAAAATAGATGGCTTCATTTCATGCCATCCGATACAATTATGCTGCTAGCTGGTTGTAATTGGTCACAGTGATCACATGGTACAGACAGGGCCAATCACAACCTATCTGTACCATGTGATTGGCTTTGGCCAATCAAAGCTAATCACAACAAAAGACACTGAATTAATCAGTTTTATTCAGTAAAAATGATTGCTTACACCAATGAAATTAATTGGTATAAGCTATCATAATGTGTAAAAAATAAGGAAGAAAGGTGCACTAAAATAGCCGCGTCCGTAAGTATTGAGGAGAAAAAAAAAGGTACTACTGAGTATTACCAAAAGGGCGGACTTGATAGGCTAAGAAACAATGGAGAGGAAGAACAGTATAAACAATCAAGTTTATTGAAATTTACATTACACAAAATAATCAAAGGGTAAAAAACGTAGCATATATGCATCTGTGTTTTTGTGCAGTGAGCCCTCATGCGTCTATGCGTTTCGCCGTTAGGCTTCTTCAGGACACGCCCAAGGTTCAGAGACGAAACAGATAAGAGAACATTTTTCTCTATCTGAAATGAGATACAATGCCATTAAAATCATGACTAATACAAAGACAGATCTTGTTTAAAAAGAACCATGTGTTGAGCACTTGTAGATACATAGGTCAGGGACGAACAACAGACAGGTACCTTAGTTTGGAATACACTATCATATATACCCACGATCAGATGAACGGTGAGTTTTGAAAATATGAACTAAAAAGAAACAAATACAACCAATTTCAATAATTGACCATTTATAATGTGATGCAGCAAGGTTGTATGTTCTATAAGAACAATAGAACTTACTAAATCACAATTTATTAGCTAAGTCTCTGAGCAGGGGCAGAAGAAGGCTTGTATTCCTGGTCTGAAAGAGGCCAGCAAGACCAAAATAACATCCACCATATATATGAGACACAGGTCCTTAATTAGGCTACAGCAGTGCTACTGGCTAAATAAAGCCTGACAGCAAACCGCTGTATTTATAAATTTAGAATATAAAGGTATAGAATTAGCAGATATAATAACCAGTTAGAAGAAAGTCTGTGCCTAAATACAGATAGCATAGTACTTACATCCAAGATTCGTGTAAAGAGCGTGCCCCTGGGAGACAGCAACTTACTGCACATGGAGCTTAACTAGCTATGAGGGCTATTTATATGGTGAAGAGTTCACAGCTGATCGCCAAGACAGCATCATATGACGCAATCATAGCAGATGACTGAGAGCGCAAAGACTTATGGGGCAAGGATTTTTGACACCCTAGGCGAAGCCTCACCAGCGCCCATCAAATGCAGCCTCACCAGTGTCCATCCAATGCAGCCTCACCAGCATCCATCAAATGCAGCCTAACAGCGTCCATCAATACAGCCTACCAGCGCCCATCAGTGCAGCCTCACCAGCGCCCATCTATTCAGACTACCAGCGCCCATCAAATGCAGCCTCACAGTCTACTCACGTACCAGCTGGGTATACACAAAGCCAAGCAGCTCCAACAACGATCCTCCAACCACCAGGGCTGGTGCAAGTAATTTTGACATCCTAGGTGAAGCCTCATTTTGCCTTCCCCCCGGCTCCACCCCTGACTCCACCCCCTTACCCCATCCCATGTAAACCCCACCTTTTTAATGAAGCGCCCATCAAATGCAGCCCACCACTGCCCATCAAATGCAGCCTACCAGCGCCCATCAATACAGCATCACCAGCGCCCATCAATGCAGTCTCACCAGCACCCATCAATGCAGCCCCCCCAGCACCCATCAATGCAGCCTCACAAGCGCTCATCAATGCAGCCTCACCAGCGCCCATCAATGCAGCCTCGCCAGCACCCATCAAATGCAGCCTACCAGCACCCATCAATACAGCCTTACCAGTGCTCATCAAATGCAGCCTCATCAGCGCTCATCAAATGCAGCCTCACTAGCACCCATCAAATACAGCCTGACCAGCGCCCATCAATGCAGTCTCACCAGCACCCATCAATGCAGCCTACCAGTGCCCATCAATGCAGCCTCACCAGCGCCCATCAATGCAGCCTCACCAGCGCCCATCAATGCAGTCTCACCAGCGCCCATCAATGCAGCCTACCAGTGCCCATCAATGCAGCCTCACCAGTGCCCATCAATGCAGCCTCACCAGCGCCCATCAATGCAGCCTCACCAGCGCCCATCAATGCAGCCTCGCTAGCGCCCATCAAATGCAGCCTACCAGCACCCATCAATACAGCCTTACCAGCGCTCATCAAATGCAGCCTACTAGCACCCATCAATACAGCCTTACCAGAGCTCATCAAATGCAGCCTCACCAGCGCTCATCAAATGCAGCCTTACCAGCGCCCATCAAATGCAGCCTGACCAGTGCCCATCAATGCAGCCTCACGAGCGCCCATCAAATGCAGCCTCACCAGCGCCCATCAAATGCAGCCTCACCAGTGTCCATCCAATGCAGCCTCACCAGCGTCCATCAAATGCAGCCTAACAGCGTCCATCAATACAGCCTACCAGCGCCCATCAGTGCAGCCTCACCAGCGCCCATCTATTCAGACTACCAGCGCCCATCAAATGCAGCCTCACCAGCATCCATCAAATGCAGCCTCACAGTCTACTCACGTACCAGCTGGGTATACACAAAGCCAAGCAGCTCCAACAATGATCCTCCAACCACCAGGGCTGGTGCAAGGAATTTTGACATCCTAGGCGAAGCCTCATTTTGCCTTCCCCCCGGCTCCACCCCTGACTCCATCCCCTTACCCCATCCCATGTAAACCCCACCTTTTTAATGAAGCGCCCATCAAATGCAGCCCACCAGTGCCCATCAAATGCAGCCTACCAGCGCCCATCAATACAGCATAACCAGCGCCCATCAATGCAGCCTCACCAGCACCCATCAATGCAGCCCCCCCCAGCAACCATCAATGCAGCCTCACAAGCGCTCATCAATGCAGCCTCACCAGCGCCCATCAATGCAGCCTCGCCAGCACCCATCAAATGCAGCCTACCAGCACCCATCAATACAGCCTTACCAGTGCTCATCAAATGCAGCCTCATCAGCGCTCATCAAATGCAGCCTCACTAGCGCCCATCAAATACAGCCTGACCAGCGCCCATCAATGCAGCCTCACCAGCGCCCATCAAATGCAGCCTGCCAGTGCCCATCAATGCAGCCTCACCAGCGCCCATCAAATGCAACCTTACCAGCGCCCATCAAATGCAGCCTCACCAGCGCTCATCAATGCAGCCTAGACCAGCGCTCATCAAATAGAGCCTCACCAGCACCCATCAATGCAGCCTCACAAGCGCTCATCAATGCAGCCTCACCAGCGCCCATCAATGCAGCCTCGCCAGCACCCATCAAATGCAGCCTACCAGCACCCATCAATACAGCCTTACCAGTGCTCATCAAATGCAGCCTCATCAGCACTCATCAAATGCAGCCTCACTAGCACCCATCAAATACAGCCTGACCAGCGCCCATCAATGCAGTCTCACCAGCGCCCATCAATGCAGCCTACCAGTGCCCATCAATGCAGCCTCACCAGCGCCCATCAATGCAGCCTCACCAGCGCCCATCAATGCAGCCTCACCAGCGCCCATCAATGCAGCCTCGCTAGCGCCCATCAAATGCAGCCTACCAGCACCCATCAATACAGCCTTACCAGCGCTCATCAAATGCAGTCTACTAGCACCCATCAATACAGCCTTACCAGAGCTCATCAAATGCAGCCTCACCAGCGCCCATCAATGCAGCCTCACGAGCGCCCATCAAATGCAGCCTCACCAGCGCCCATCAAATGCAGCCTCACCAGTGTCCATCCAATGCAGCCTCACCAGCGTCCATCAAATGCAGCCTAACAGCGTCCATCAATACAGCCTACCAGTGCCCATCAGTGCAGCCTCACCAGCGCCCATCTATTCAGACTACCAGCGCCCATCAAATGCAGCCTCACCAGCATCCATCAAATGCAGCCTCACAGTCTACTCACGTACCAGCTGGGTATACACAAAGCCAAGCAGCTCCAACAATGATCCTCCAACCACCAGGGCTGGTGCAAGGAATTTTGACATCCTAGGCGAAGCCTCATTTTGCCTTCCCCCCGGCTCCACCCCTGACTCCATCCCCTTACCCCATCCCATGTAAACCCCACCTTTTTAATGAAGCGCCCATCAAATGCAGCCCACCAGTGCCCATCAAATGCAGCCTACCAGCGCCCATCAATACAGCATAACCAGCGCCCATCAATGCAGCCTCACCAGCACCCATCAATGCAGCCCCCCCCAGCAACCATCAATGCAGCCTCACAAGCGCTCATCAATGCAGCCTCACCAGCGCCCATCAATGCAGCCTCGCCAGCACCCATCAAATGCAGCCTACCAGCACCCATCAATACAGCCTTACCAGTGCTCATCAAATGCAGCCTCATCAGCGCTCATCAAATGCAGCCTCACTAGCGCCCATCAAATACAGCCTGACCAGCGCCCATCAATGCAGTCTCACCAGCGCCCATCAATGCAGCCTCACCAGCGCCCATCAAATGCAGCCTGCCCATCAATGCAGCCTCACCAGCGCCCATCAAATGCAACCTTACCAGTGCCCATCAAATGCAGCCTCACCAGCGCTCATCAATGCAGCCTAGACCAGCGCTCATCAAATACAGCCTCACCAGCACCCATCAAATGCAGCCTCACCAGCGTCCATCAAATGCAGCCTCACCAGTGTCCATTAAATGCAGCCTAACAGCGCTCATCAATGCAGCCTCACCAGCGCCCATCAATGCAGACTACCAGCGCCCAGCAAATGCAGCCTCACCAGCGTCCATCAAATGCAGCCTCACCAAAGCCCATCAAATGCAGCCTCACCAGCATCCATCAAATGCAGCCTCACCAGCGTCCATCAAATGCAGCCTAACAGCGCCCATCAATGCAGCCTACCAGTGCCCATCAATTAAAGTTTGCTTGCTTCCATTCATTCGGGAGTTGGGACACAGACACAGCCCCCTGCCGCCTCTGCACCTCTGACACTATGTGCGAACTGAGCGGTGGCTGTCTGCTGATGCTGAAACTTAGTTGCTTGCTGCAGAGAGAAGAGAGTAGGAACACCAGTGGCTGGGCGCCCTAGGCGGCTGCCTAGTTTGCCTAGTGGTAGCACCGGCCCTGTGGGCAATGTAGGAAAGGGTGAGAGCTTGTACATTGTACGCATGTGCAGATGGCGCATTGAAAACAGAAAAGGAAATGAAGAAAAAGTCTGTTTTGACGGCGCAGCAAGTGGGGTCAAAATACCCTGCGCATGCGCCATAGATATTTAGATCAGACAGATGAATCAGGCTGGGCACTGCACGCTGTCCATCCCTGCAACTAGAGGCAGACAACAGGAACCGAAACAGACAGCACCACAAGCAGACCAGAGCCCCCATCCAATGCACACAAACCTGCGAAGAAGGCATACACACATGAAACAAATTAATAAAAATTTGATAGACAGCACTCTTAAGTGGGTCCACAAGACAACCCTAACAGTATGACAGTGAAATACTGACAGCTTGCTAAACACCAAATAGGTAATCAAAAAAAGTTGTATAGAGCCAAATAAAGTAACCTGATTATGGAGTGTATCGTCCTTGAATCCCACAAGTAAGCAACACACGCTAGATTAAAAACAAAACAGAGATGCATATTGAGTCTTAGAGGGTATGAAGCATTTTTACAAATCGATATCATTGCTTGCAATAATTAATACAATATCAAGGAAACACAAGATAGCTGTGTATCAAGTATATATCAAGAAGTGTCTTAGTAGCCGATGTTAAGGTCCCTATAAGGTTCATATAATGAATATTGCAAATGATACAAAGCAAAATATATAAATATATACATAGTTTTTCTACAAAAACAAATAATATCAGGTGACAATTACCAAACAGAAGGGGAGGAGAAACAACCTAGGAAAGGTAGAACGGTAGGTTGCAAGCGAACATGTAGGGTATTGAAATTACCTAAGTAATCGCATTAGAGAAAAGGTTTAAAGATGATCATGTCATTCAAGTCTGGGTAAACTGTGGCCTGTAATTTATGTATCCATTGAGTTTCTCGTTGGAGTACTTTTTTATCAAAGTCACCTCCACGGGAATCTGCGTGGATGACATCAAGAGCACGAATTTAAAAACCATAGGGTTATATTTGTGTTTAAAGGCTATATGATAACCCAAAGTGGTATTTAGGAGACCACTCGTGGCATAATATACATGATCTCTGATTCTTCTCCAAAAAGGCCTAATAGTTTTGCCGACGTAGAAGGCTCCACATTGGCAAAATATAATGTAGATAACTCCTTGAGTTTGACAAGTAATGTGATGCCGTAACACATGAGTGCGACCATTTGGGAGAAGAACAGAGGGTCCTACCAATAAAAGATCACAAAAATCACATCTACCACAAAAAGACCTGTAGGGGACTGTGTCGCGTTAGTTGTTTTGCAATAGTGGCTTCGTACCAAACAATCTTTGATAGATCTAGCTCATCGAAAAGTAATTTCAGGCCTAGTCCCAATATATTTGCTAATGGTAGGATCTGCCATTAGAATATGCCAATGTTTTTGGATTATGGAACATATGGTTTGATGTCGGTCAGAATAGGTAGTGATAAATCTCAGTGTCTGAACTTGTTTGTTTTGGTCCTGGGAAAAGAATGGTATTTCTGGGTCTAGCTAAAGCCTTTTTAAAAGCTTTTTTAAGACTAGTTTTGCTGTATCCCCTTGCCAAGAGGCGTTGGTAAAGAAGATCTGCTTCATGCTTAAAATCGGCGTCTTTTGAACAGTTGTGTTTTAGACGTATGTTCTGACTAAAGGGGATACTTTGAATGAGAGGTTGCGGATGTGCACTGCACGCATGTAGAATTGTATTACCCGCGGTGGGTTTTCGGTATAGTGATGTGTTGATTTGGCCCTCCTTATTAATATTGATAGTAGTGTCCAGATATGTGATGGTAGTGAGACTGGACTGCATAAACTTTAGATTGTAATCATTCTGTCTCAAAATAACCATAAAATCATTCAATGCTGACGGTGGTCCCACCCATAGTAACAAAATGTCATCTATATAGCGGAACCACCGCAGTACATAGGAAAAGAGGTCGGAATGTCTCTCATTGGCAGATAGATCCCACTCCCACCCCCCCAGGTACAGGTTCGCATAAGAGGGTGCACAACATGTGTCCATAGCGACTCCCTGTACCTGGAGGAAGTGGGATCCATCAAAGTAAAAAACGTTTTTTTGTAAGAATATGAGATAAAAGTTGTAGTACGAAGCCATTAAGACCTACAAAAGTGGGTCCTCTTTCATTCAGAAATCTAGCAACAGTTTCCATACCTAATTCATGTGGGATAGATGAATATAGGGTTTCCACATCTATGGTTACCAATGAGCAGCCCTGAGGAACAGTAAGGCCTTCCAAGTTTGTTAGAAGATCAGGGGTATCTTTGACGTAAGAGGGTAGAGTTGTGACATGGGGGCGTAGAAACTCATCTACGAATCCACTTGCTCTTTCAGTTTTTGAGCCTAAACTGGAGACTATTGGACGCCCTGGTGGTTTGGTAGGATGTTTATGAATTTTGGGGAGGGAATAAAAGGTAGGGACTCTAGGATGGGGACCTGAATACCTTCAAAGATCTCTTTTGTGATCAGGCCATCAGCAAGGGCAGATTGCAAAAGATCATCATATTGTTGGTCAAATTTAGTTATGATGTTGACAGGGATTGGTTTGTACCAAAGTCTATTTTTTAAGATGTCCCAACACATGTTCCTATATGAAAGTGCATCCATAAGTACCACATTGCCACCCTTGTCTGAAGGCTTGATCACCAGGCAAGGGTTGTTACTTAGGTTGGCAAGGGCAGCTTTATGGGCCTCACTTAGATTGGAGTTAGATGCCTTCTCCAATGAGATAGACTCAATATCCTTGGTAGTCTGGACGAGAAAAGTCCATATATTAGAATTGATATGTAGGGAAGGGAAGTGGGTGGATTTTTTCTTAATTGCCTCCCCTAGTGACTTGATATCTTTGAGATATAGTGTTGTTTGCAATCGTTGGCCTAATGTCCTGTACACACGGTCGGACATTGATCAGACATTCCGACAACAAAATCCATGGATTTTTTCCGATGGATGTTGGCTCAAACTTGTCTTGCATACACACGGTCACACAAAGTTGTCGGAAAATCCGATCGTTCTGAACGCGGTGACGTAAAACACGTATGTCGGGACTATAAATGGAAAAATATAAAAAAAAAACTGCGCTATATACATAAATGTGAAAAAAATATTAAATGCAATAGATACCACATAAATGACATTAATATCAAATCAGTGTTTTAAATTAATAAAATTCAATTGCTAAGATGCACTAAATATATAGATGCAAAGAAAATTAGAAAATGCAATGTGCACACACATATGTGATAATGATATCAAATCAGTGTTTTTAAACTAATGGCAGAATTCATACGTATAATAAAAAGCAAAGAGAAGAGAGTCCCTTGATATTTCTCCATAAAATCCCAGTGAAATATGGAAAGCAAGTACACCCTGCAAAGTGGACCTCCACCAACAGTCAAATGCGCTTACCAGATGGGAAGCGCAGATAGGCACAACTAGGACAACTTCCCGATAGGGCTGTAAACCAATGGAGATAATCCTCTGGATACTCCTGTATATAGTGGGCATATGGACTAGACCCCAGTGTGCTGTCTATGATCTCTCTCCATATAGCGTGGCTCCGATCAGTCAGCAACCCCAGTTAAGAACATAGGAATGGAAGAAGGGCAGCCATAGTGTAAATTCGGTAAAAAGGTTTATTTAGAATGCAATAAAACACTGCCCCATACACACGGTCGGACTTTGTTCGGACATTCCGACAACAAAATCCTAGGATTTTTTCCGACGGATTTTGGCTCAAACCTGTCTTGCATACACACGGTCACACAAAGTTGTCGGAAAATCCAATCGTTCTAAACGCGGTGACGTAAAACACGTACGTCAGGACTATAAATGGGGCAGTGGCCAATAGCTTTCATCTCTTTATTTATTCTGAGCATGCCTGGCACTTTGTCCCTCGGATTTGTGTACACACGATCGGAATTTCCGACAACGGATTTTGTTGTCGGAAAATTTTATATCCTGCTCTCAAACTTTGTGTGTCGGAAAATCCGATGGAAAATGTGTGATGGAGCCTACACACGGTCGGAATTTCCGACAACAAGGTCCTATCACACATTTTCCGCCGGAAAATCCGACCGTGTGTACGGGGCATTACAGAATAGCAGTAGTTTAAGAGAGCAAACGCCGGCAAGCGAGCGCCCGTTCGTGGTGAGTTGCGATGACGTCAGAGCGTCACCCTCCCGATGTACGTTTCGTCTGTCACTGACGTCGTCTGTTTGTTTTGGGACTATAAATGGAGCAGTAGCCAATAGCTTTCGTCTCTAAATTTATTCTGAGCATGTGTGGCACTTTGTGCGTTGGATTTGTGTACACACGATCGGAATTTCCGACAACGGATTTTGTTGTCGGAAAATTTTATAGCAAGCTCTCAAACTTTGTGTGTTGGAAAGTCCTATGGAAAATGTGTGATGGAGCCTACACACGGTCAGAATTTCCAAAACAAGGTCCTATCACACATTTTCTATAGGAAAATCCTATCGTGTGTACAGGGCATAAGATTACATCAGATTCAGGGGCAATCTGAGTTGTTGGAGTGGAATCGTTTTCTTCTAAGAGCAAAACTAGATTTTTTAAAGCTCTGAATTCAGCTACCGAGAAGTCTTTCCAGATTTCCTGGTGAGAAATTTCAGCTTGTTTGCCACGTCTGTCACTATCATACATAAATTTTAGCATAAGCTTCCTAGGAAATAAGTATAGATCATTTATAATCTCAAATCTGTTTGGCAGGGAATTGGGACAGAAACTAAGGCCAAGCTGAAGTAGCTCGTGTTCTATAGCACTCAGAGGGTAAGATGACAAATTAATCACTTCTAGTTTGCACTCGTTTGTTATAAGATTTTTATTATCACAATTTCCTATTACTGATGTATTCGTAGTGGGGTCAAAGGAAGACGTAGTGTTATGCCGCGTACACACGGTCGGACTTTCTATCCTACTTGGTCCGGCACACTTTCCGACGGACTTTGTCCGCCAGGTGCGCCGGACTTTAAAACGGACGGACTTGCCCACACACGACCGGACTTTCCGGCGGGCTAAGTCCGCCCGTCTTTCCGACGGACTTTCGCCGGAGTTACGGCGGACTTTCAGAATGAACGGACTTGCCCACACACGGACAAGTCCGTTCATTTTGAACGTGACTCAGGTGTGACGGGACTAGAAAAGGAAGTCAATCTTGCCGCTTTTATCGGCGAGATTGACACCTTGCGAGCCCCGTCGCGGGGCATACCAGGCCCTTAGGTCTGGTATGGATTATAAAGGGAACCCCCTACGCCAAAAAAACGGCGTGGGGTCCCCCCTAAAATCCATACCAGACCCCGATCCGAGCACGCAGCCTGGCCGGTCAGGAAAGGGGGTGGGGACGAGCGAGCGCCCCCCCTCCTGAACCGTACCAGGCCGTATGCCCTCAACATGGGGGGTGGGTGCTTTGGGGGAGGGGGGCGCCCTGCGGGGCCCCCCACCCCAAAGCACCTTGTCCCCATGTTGATGAGGACAAGGGCCTCTTCCCGACAACCCTGGCCGTTGGTTGTCGGGGTCTGCGGGCGGGGGCTTATCGGAATCTGGGAGCCCCTTTAATAAGGGGGCCCCCAGATCCCGGCCTCCCACCCTATGTGAATGAGTATGGGGTACATGGTACCCCTACCCATTCACCTAGGGAAAAAGTGTAAGTAATAAAACACACTACACAGGTTTTTAAAATAGTTTATTAAACAGCTCGGGGGGGGGATCTTCCTCCGGCTTCGGGGGTCCCTCCGCTTCATCTTCTCCCGGCGTCCGGTTGGTTCTTCTCCCGGTGTTCCAGTTCTTCGGCCGGCTCCTCTGCTGTCTTCAGGTAGCTCTCTTGCCAGCAGAGGTCCGGACTCCTGGGCTTTGGGGCGCCCCCCTCCCCCAAAGCACCCACCCCCCATGTTGAGGGCATGCGGCCTGGTACGGTTCAGGAGGGGGGGTGGCGCTCGCTCGTCCCCACCCCCTTTCCTGACCGGCCAGGCTGCGTGCTCGGATCGGGGTCTGGTATGGATTTTAGGGGGGACCCCACGCCGTTTTTTCGGCGTAGGGGGTTCCCTTTATAATCCATACCAGGCCTGGTATGCCCCGCGCTCGCCGCAATAGGAAAATGTGTTTTTCCTATTGCAGCGAGCGCGAGATGCAATACCCTGCCCTCGTGTCGTATCTGGTCCGTCGGACCAGCATACACACGAGCGGGCTTTCCGTCGGACCAGCACACACACGAGCGGACTTTCCGCCCGAAACTGAGTCCGGCGGAAAGATTTAAAACTTTCTTCAAATCTAGGTCCGGCGGGCTTTTGGGAAAAAGTCCGCCGGAAAAGTCCGCCGGCGCCTACACACGGGCGGATTGTCCGGCACACTCTGGTCCGCCGGACTAAGTATGCCGGAAAGTCCGACCGTGTGTACGCGGCATTAGAATTGGTATTGGAATGTTGTGATGCGATAGTAGGAAAGAACTGATCTATGCATCATTTTTTGGGATCTTTCTGGATTGCTCTGCTGGGGGGTTCAGTTCACCCAGTATTTTTTTGTCTGTACCTGTTTGGTGCCCACCACCAGTTTGTGTTCTCTTTCTTGAGCCTCGACCTCTCTGTCGTCCTTGATCAGATGTCCTGGAACCTTGTGATAGATAAGAGTTAGCAGAGGAATCAGAATTGCTTGCTCTATCTTTAAGCTTTTTTATATTTCTCTGTGCATTTGTGAATTTATGATTACCTCGGCCAATTATATGCGTATTTACCTGCAAAGGCTCATTTGTTGCGTGAGAGTTTGTCCTCTTTTTTGAGAAGCACATCTTTAGTAAAAGTTTGAATGTGTTCTTTTAAGCGAGTGTCACAAGCTGCAAAGTCAGAGTTGTTTAGTACAATGCTGTTTTCATCATAGATTCGTTTTATCTTACAGTCTACTAATTTTAGTTCTTGCATGTAGTATTCTATCATCAATTCCATCATTTTTTTAGAACAATCCTGGAGGTTACGTTCCCACCGGGTTTTGAAGTCCAGGTCAGCGGCCCAAATATTGGGAAAGACCTGCACCCTGAGACCCTTTGGGTTTAAGTCCTCCAGGATGTATTGTTCAAAATATTTAATGTGCCAAAATAGGCTGGCTTTGCGTTCAAATGCTTGTGATAGTTTGTGGTAAACAATCTCCATTTCAACAGTGTTGCTTTTCAAAGAGGAACATGTTTGCTTAATACCTAGCATAAAACCCTCCCAATTGTTTCCTGCCAGATCCGCCATAATGGCAAATCACTTGCAATAGGTAGGGTAGATCACTAAACTAGATCAAAAAAGGGAAGATAAATTAGAACAAACGAGCACACTAGTAGAATAATTGCCACCCATAATTAGCAAATAAGGAAGAAAGGTGCACTAAAATAGCCGTGTCCGTAAGCATTGAGGAGAAAAAAAAAGTACTATTGAGTATTACAAAAGGGCGGACTTTATAGGTTAAGAAACAATGGAGAGGAAGAATAGTATAAACAATCAAGTTTATTGAAATTTACATTACACAAAATAAGCAAAGGGTAAAAAACATAGCATATATGCATCTGTGTTTTTGTGCAGTGAGCCCTTGTGCGTCTATGCGTTTCGCCGTTAGGCTTCTTCGGGACACGCCCAAGGTTCTGAGACGAAACAGATAAGAGAACATTTTTCTCTATCTGAAATGAGATGCAATGCCATTAAAATCACGACTAATACAAAGACAGACTTGTTTAAAAAGAACCATGTGTTGAGCACTTGTAGATACATAGGTCAAGGGCGAACAACAGACAGGTACCTTAGTTTGGAATACACTATCATATATACTCACGATCAGATGAACGGTGAGTTTTGAAAATATGAACTAAAAAGAAACAAATACAACTAATTTCAACTGACCATTTAAAATGTGATGCAGCAAGGTTGTATGTTCTATAAGAACAATAGAACTTACTAAATCACAATTTATTAGCTAAGTCTGTGAGCAGGGGCAGAAGAAGGCTTGTATTCCTGGTCTGAAAGAGCCCAGCGAGGCCAAAATAACGTCCACCATATATATGAGACACAGGTCCTTAATTAGGCTTAATTATTACCCTTTGATTATTTTGTGTAATGTAAATTTCAATAAACTTGATTGTTTATACTATTCTTCCTCTCCATTGTTTCTTAGCCTATAAAGTCCACCCTTTTGGTAATACTCAGTAGTACCTTTTTTTTCTCCTCAATGTGAAAAAAAAAAAAAAAAATTCTGATCACTTCCCCAGAGTAACACCGTATTGCTCTGGTCAAAGTGTGTGACGATCAATCCTGACGTACTGACGACGTATCTCATTTCTTAAAAATGCCAGGACAGTACAAATATCCCCCAAATTACCCCTTTTTGGAAAGTAGGCAGTCCAAGGTATTTAGTTAGAAGCATGGTGAGTTTTTGTCACAATTTTTTTTTACATACTGTCACCAATCAGTGTCCCTGACTCTGCCACACCAGTTACAGTATCTCACAAAAGTGAGTACACACCCAGGGGCGTAACTACCACCATAGCGACCCATGCGGGCGCTATGGGGCACGCAGCCGAGTGGGGCCCAGTGAGGATAAGAGCACCGCCGGCACAGTCCCCTAGCCAGGAGAAGAGAGAGGAAAGGAAGAGGCAAGCTGTCCGTATCAGCAGAGAGCTGAATTGCCCGATGTAAGAGCTTTCATTGGAACTTCCAGTGTTCCCGGGGCTCACGTCACATAGCTCCACCTTTTGGCCCGGTGCCTTTGATAGACAGAACGCCGATCCAATGCGTGACATGTGACGTCATCAAAGGCGTTGGGCCAAGAGGTGGGGCTATGTGATGATGAGCCCCGGGAAGACAGGAAATTCAAATGAAAGCTATTACAGCGGGCAATCACGCTCTCTGCTGATCCGGGTGGCTTGCCTCTTCCTCTGCATAGGTGGGGCTGTATGGGGCACAGGCAGACCAGGCTGTATTGGGCACAGGTCACGCTGTATGGGGCACAGGTCACGATGTATTGGGCACAGGTCACGCTGTATTGGGTACAGGTCACGCTGTATTGGGCACAGGTCACGCTGCATTGGGCACAAGTCATGCTGCATTGGGCACAGGTCACGCTGTATGTGGCACAGGTCACGCTGCATTGACACTAGGGCAGCTGTGGGGGGGGCTGTTTGCAGGGGGGCCCCGTACAACATTTTGCTATGGGGCCCTGCTATTTCTAGTTACGCCCCTGTACACACCTCACATTTTTGTAAATATTTTATGATATCTTTTCATGTGACAACACTGAAGAAATAAAACTTTGCTAAAATGTAAAGTAGTGAGTGTACAGCTTATGTAACAGTGCAAATTTGCTGACCCCTCAAAATAACTCAACACACAGCCATTAATGTCTAAACCGCTGGCAACAAAAGTCAGTCAACCCCTAAGTGAAAATGTCCAAATTGGGCCCAAAGTGTCAATATTTTGTGTGGCCACCATTATTTTCCAGCACTGCCTTAACCCTCTTGGGCATGGAGTTCACCAGAGCTTCACAGGTTGACAACATCACGGAGCTGGTGGATGTTAGAGACCTTGCGCTCCTCCACCTTCCGTTTGAGGATGCCCCACAGATGCTCAATAGGGTTTAGGTCTGGAGACATGCTTGGCCAGTCCATCACCTTTACTCTCAGATTCTTTAGCAAGGCAGTGGTCATCTTGGAGGTTTGTTTGGGGTAGTTATCATGTTGGAATACTGCCCTGCAGCCCAGTCTCTGAAGGGAGGGGATCATGCTCTGCTTCAGTATGTCACAGTACATGTTGGCATTTATGGTTCCCTCAATGAACTGTAGCTCCCCAGTGCCGGCAGCACTCATGCAGCCCCAGACCATGGCACTACCACCACCGTGCTTGACTGTAGGCAAGACACACTTGTCTTTGTACGCCTCACCTGGTTGCCCCCACACACGCTTGACACCATCTGAACCAAATAAGTTTATCTTGGTCTCATCAGACCACAGGACATGGTTCCAGTAATCCATGTCCTTAGTCTGCTTGTCTTCAGAAAACAGTTTGTGGGCTTTCTTCTGCATCATCTTTAGAAGAGGCTTCCTTCCGGGAGACAGCAATGCAGACAAATTTGATGCAGTGTGCGGCATATGGTCTGAGCACTGACAGGCTGACCCCCCACCCCTTCGACCTCTGCAGCAATGCTGGCAGCACTCATACGTCTATTTCCCAATGACGACCTCTGGATATGACGATGAGCACATGCACTCAACTGCTTTGGTCAAGCATGGCGAGGCCTGTCCTGTTAAACCGCTGCATGTTCAGTTTCAGGGTCTTGGCAATCTTATTATAGCCTGTTGCAGAATTACAAGTCCCATGAGGCATAGCAATACTCTAAAGTAATATGTGTCCTTCGCGCTATCAATAGTGTGTAACAAAAAATATTGAATAGTAAATAATAAATAAGCTAATTGCAGCAAAATCTAAAGTGTTCACAGTGACATAGATTATTAGAAAACTAAACAACAAAAATGATTTTGCGCAGTGATCCAATTGTCTGAGGAAGTCTCCTCTAGGTATGATATTGTGAAAACAATTATAACAGGACTACTAAAGTGCATATAGTGCATCCAGAAAGAAAATGAAAATAAACAACAGGTGATAATATACTCCTGATTGGTACAAATTCAAAATAACTGGTGAATAATATCAAAAATACTGATAAATAATGTGCCAATCGTGATCAATAGGTGCAATAAGTGAATAGCCAAACAAACAAATGGAGAGGCGCCTCTGGGTGCAGTCATTTTTATATATATAAAATGCTTAAATAAAATGTAAATGAACTCACATTGTAGCAGTAAAAACAGGCATGGTAATAAAAGTCATGGATAGCGCTCCCAATCCTGTGCCTATGGACAGTCTCTGCTGTGGATGTAATGACAGCTCTTCCGGATGTAATAAGCCAGCTTCAAACAACGGAGGAGCGCCCTCAGAACGAGGCTTGTAACACACGAGACCGCTGGCTGCAGGGGAATGACGTCATCAGTGATGGACGCGTTTCTTGGGCATGCGCACTTGGATTGCTTGCAAGTCGCGCCCCTTTCTCAACAGACAAGTCTTATCACCATGCAGGGAAGTTAAATAGGGAAAGGGGGAGGGAACCAGAGCAGGAAAAGGAGGGGAAAGGAGGGGAAACAAGAGATATGCAAAGCCCAATACTATGGGATGTGGTCAGTGACATGGATGAGCGGAAACAGTAAAAACGGAAGAAAGCTATAGGTGTCACCATTGACAAGTAAAAAGTGCAATGACCAAGGAATGAAAAAGGGAAGGGAAGGGGGAGGGGAAAAGGACAGTGAGAAGTGGAGAGAAAGGGAAAGAGAGTGATGAAGAATACCATGGACAGAGGAAGTGGAACAAGAGGGAAAGAACAGGGGGGGGACGGAGTGAAAGGGAAACCAGACTGGCAAACTGCCATTGCGCATGTCTGGAGGTCGATGTCTAAAACATCTAAATAACATCTAAATATATAGATCCAGTCTTACGGAATTGTGTAAAAAATGATAATGAATTATATATATAAAACGATAGATATACAGAATGTAAATACACAGCATGTGTATGAAATATACTAAAGTATACCAATCATACAGGAAATAAAATAACTACTGACTATGATACAGTGGATGATGTGGAGAATGCCTTACCTGATGATGAAATGGTTGATGATCAATTGCTCTGTCTTCTCACCCAACACACTGCCACTTCTCCTCCCATTATTCATACTACCCTCAAGCCAAAATCTATTTTCTACCCTTCACAGGCCAAAGGCCCGTACATTGAGAGTTTTTATAGGGTTGTATTTTCAGGTTTCCAGAAGCTTTGCCAATCCTCCAATGTTACCAATACTCACAACTTTTCAACTGTAGAGATCAAAGCACTTAAATCGTTAATGGAAGCAGAGGATTTGGTCATAAAATCGGCAGATAAGGGTGGTGGAATTGTCCTACAGGATAAGAATGACTATGCTAGAAGGCTGCTCTCTGACACTTCCACCTACCAGAAAATGAATAAAGACCCAACCTCCGATTTTGCTAAGGAGGTCAATAATTTGGTCTCTGTGGCTTTCCAGAATGATTTTCTCAATAAATTTGAGAAGTCTTTTCTTCTCAAAGATTTTTTATCAAATCCTTATTTTTACCACCTCCCAAAAGTCCACAAAAGCCTAGTAAACCCCCCCCGGCAGACCCATAGTGGCTGCTATGGACAGCGTCACTACGGGTCTGAGCCTATACATTGATCATTTCCTTCAGCCTATTGTCCAAAAACTACAGTCCTATATTAGAGATGGGACTCACCTGATGGAGCTTCTTTCGGCATACAAGTGGGAGCCAACCTATACATGGCTCTCACTTGATGTGAACTAACTGTACACATCGATCCCTCATGCCTTTGGCTTAATGACACTTGAGCACTTTCTAGCCAAAGACCCTTTCATTAATCCTCGTCAGGCGGCATTCATTTTGGAGGCCACTTCGTACTGTTTAACGCACAATTATTTCCAATTCGATGAAGATTTTTATGTCCAAATATAAGGAACAGCCATGGGGGCCAACTTCGCGCCCTCTTACGCCAACTTGGCCATGGGCTATTGGGAGAATTTGCACATTCTCTGCAATATCCCATATGCATGCCATATTGTGTTTTTCGGTCGTTACATCGACGACATCGTCATCATTTGGGATGACGATGTTGATGTAATCAATGATTTTGTTAAATATTGCAATGATAACCAGTACGGCTTATCCTTCACCTTTGCTGCTAGCCCTGACACGCTACCCTTTCTCGATTTGGAGCTAGGTGCCGATGTAGCCACTTCCACCATTGTTTCTAAAAATTATGTCAAACCGACTGCGGGAAATTCATTTTTGCACTATAAGAGTTGCCATCTCCCGCAATGGATCAACAACATTCCAAAGGGACAGTTCTGTCGACTTAGACAGAACTGTACCAGAGAATGTGATTACGTTGACCAAAGTATCCTGCTTAAAAACAAGTTCAAAGACAAAGATTATCCTCCAGCTCTTATTGATCAAGCTTTTAAGCACTATCTAAAAGGCAAACCTCTGAAACAATCCCGGGATCTTGGTCACCATACAGTACGGTTTACCACCACCTTTAATTACCAATTCAAAAAAATTGAAAAAATCCTAGCGGATCATTGGGACATACTACTACAGGATCCACTATTGAAACCCTATATTTCTGAAAAACCTAAGGTCACATATCGTAGAGCCCCCAATCTCAAAATGAAAATAGCCCCCAGTAAAATTCGATCCAGACACAGCTCCCCCAACAAGCCCGTACTCATCCCATTAGTTGGGATGTTCCAGTGTCGTAAACCGTTGTGTAAAACTTGTAGATTTGTTCATCACGGCCAGAAATCATTTACCACTAAGGGGGTCACTCACATGTTGAAGGATTTTTACAATTGTTCATCCGATTTTGTGATTTACGGATTATCCTGCCCTTGTGGCCTACTGTATGTGGGCCGCACGATACGAGAACTTAGGACTAGGTTCGGTGAACATCGGAGATCTATTGAGGGCGGGATTGATCCTCTGAAGGTGGCACACAGTGTGCCCAAACATTTTTCCCAAGCCCATCAGAAATCCACCACAGGGTTACAAGTGTGGGTCATGGAACAAATCCCTAGATCTCTACCAGCTGCAGAACGTTTCAAGAAACTATGCGCCCGTGAAACGTCCTGGATTTATCAGTTAGATATTCTTTCACCTGGGGGTATGAACGAAGGAATAGAAATATCCACTACACTGTAAGACTCAGTACCATTTTCCCTCCCCCTCTCTCAGTTCCACTGTTGGAATATATTGCACAGATGTTGGTCAATATATTTTTTTATTATTATAATACAGGTTTCTATACATATATTCTTTTGCTTCTTATCCTCCATCCATATATATACATATATAATTTTTCCTGAACTTATGTCTCTCTTGGTTCTTCTTTTTTTGCTCATAATTCCTATTTAGGCACTCATATTCTCTTATATTTCATTTATTCATTATATATATTTTTAATCCCTATTCCTATATTTAGTACACCACTCTACTTTATTCATCTTTATCTGTATATATATATTTGTTAATATACACATCTTCAATATACATATATTTGTTCTTACTGTTACAATCCAGCTACTATGCTGAGCATAGTCAGTAGTTATTTTATTTCCTGTATGATTGGTATACTTTAGTATATTTCATACACATGCTGTGTATTTACTATCTGTATATTTATCGTTTTATATATATAATTCATTATCATTTTTTACACAATTCCGTAAGACTGGATCTATATATTTAGATGTTATTTAGATGTTTTAGACATCGACCTCCAGACATGCGCAATGGCAGTTTGCCAGTCTGGTTTCCCTTTCACCCCCCCCCCCCTCTGTTTCCCCCCCCTCCCCTGTTCTTTCCCTCTTGTTCCACTTCCTCTGTCCATAGTATTCTTCATCACTCTCTTTCCCTTTCTCTCCACTTCTCACTGTCCTTTTCCCCTCCCCCTTCCCTTTTTCATTCCTTGGTCACTGCACTTTTTACTTGTCAATGGTGACACCTATAGCTTTCTTCCGTTTTTACTGTTTCCACTCATCCATGTCACTGACCACATCCAACAGTATTGGACTTTGCATATCTCTTGTTTCCTCTTCCTTTCCCCTCCTTTCCCCGCTCCGGTTCCCTCCCCCTTTTCCTATTTAACTTCCCTGCATGGTGATAAGACTTGTCTGTTGAGAAAGGGGCGTGACTTGCAAGCCATCCAAGTGCGCATGCCCAAGAAACGCGTCCATCACTGATGACATCATCCCCCTGCAGCCAGCGGTCTTGTGTGTTACAAGCCTCGTTCTGAGGCCGCTCCTCCGTTGTTTGGAGCTGGCTTATTACATCCGGAAGAGCTGTTATTACATCCACTGCAGAGACTGTCCATAGGCACAGGATTGGGAGCGCCATCCATGACTTTTATTACCATGCCTGTTTTTACTGCTACAATGTGAGTTCATTTACATTTTATTAAAGCATTTTATATATATAAAAACGACTGCACCCAGAGGCGCCTCTCCATTTGTTTGTTTTGCAGCCTCAGGAACATGGTTTCTTTCCTATTATGATGGCAGCCCTGCTTGCTCCTTCTGGACGTTTTTATCCCTCTACTAGCAGCACTACATAGACTATTGGTTTGTGCCTGCTACATGGACTACCACTTCCCATTTTTCACCATTTGATTGAGACATTGATCCATTAATACATGTAGATTTGATCTTGTGAGAACCCTGAGTGATTGCGCCTATACTTGTTATTTTATGCAATAAGTGAATAGTCCAAAATAAGATGAATGGAAAGGCTAGGTTCTCATGGGAAGTAGAACTGTGCTAAAAAGTCACGAACATGGGATAAAATATAATTCCGATGGCTGGCTTCTTAGTGATAAAACATAGTTAATACCCATATATAAAATTAATTAGATGTGGTCTCCCAGAACTCTCACCTCAAAGCTGATTAGTTATTGCATCTGTGAGTTCGGGTCTGTAGGTATTGCCACTGTTGTGAGTAATCAGTAAGGTGGATTGTAGATTTCTCCTTAAGGATCCTCTGCTGGAATCCCTATAAAGCTTCGGTGTTACCAACACCGTAGTAAGAGGAAGGAAAGGAGAAAAGAAAGGGGGCTCCACTAGTGTAGTATATTAAAAGTGCAGGGATATTTATTAAATGTAAAAAAGTGGACTCTTACATTGTGACAAATGGTTAAAAACAAATAGAAACGACAATGATTGTGTGGCGCTCTCAGCGCCCTTTCACTTCTCCTCCTGTGTACGTCTTGCTCCGACCAATCCCTACGCGTTACAACACCGTCACGTGTCTTCATCTGGGGAACCGGATTGGTTGTACTGTTCTGTGATATATAGCGAGAAACCGGAAGTATTGTAGCGGTCATCTTAACTATGGGCACTGTTTTGTTTGCATGACGGCCATTTTGCCTTAGGCCAATAGGTTGTGTGTGTTCACCATTTTGTTGTAGCTTAAGTTTGATTTGTCTCTACATATGTATATTAGTGAATGCGGCCATCTTTTTGGTGGGGGACGTCTGAATGTACATGGATGTACTTAAATATATTTTACATAAGCCGCATGAAAGTGAATGGTGAGAATATCAGTGAATAATAAACAAAAAGATAAAGATAAAAATAAAAATAAAAGCAGAACATGGCAGTAGTCTTACAGATTGGTAAGGAAATTGAATTATAAAAATAAACTAAAATAAAAGTAGAAGTAAAAATAAAATAAATAAAAATAAAAATATATAAATAAAAATAAAAATGAATATAGATGAATATGAATCCTGCTACCTATTAAGGAAATTAAATATGGCGTAATATGCAAAAAATATATGAAACAAAAAAAGGAGGAAAATTACACCGTGACATGTTAATCTGGATAGTGTGACTTCTTAATGTATTACTATAGGTCTTGCATATATTTTGAAATGGGCTAATTCAGTCATACAGGTGGAGGAGATCTGAGAGTGCCCTAGAGATGTGCCTATACATACAATTATTAAAAGTTCCTTAAAATATTTTGACAATATAAATATATTGAAAAAAAATTGTAATAAATAAAATAAAATAAAAATTGACAACAAGAAATGTTTTAAACAGAATGATTATCAAATGGAGACCAAATAAAAATAAAGACATCCCAAGTTCTAATTTTAAAGGCTGATATATTAGTGTATATCCTCTATAGTATGTCTTTGGCTATATACTAATAGCAAAATAGCAATACTCTGACAGCCAAAAGCATGACACCCAGAGGCAGAGGCATGATGGGACTTGTAGTTTTGCAACAGCTGGAGGTCCGCTATTTGCGGATCCCTGGCCTAGGCCATCTTTATGTAGAGCAACAATTATTTTTTCCAGATCCTCAGAGAGGAGTTATTTTGAGAGGACAGCAAATTTACACTGTTATACAAGCTGTACACTCACTACTTTACATTGTAGCAAAGTGTCATTTCTTTAGTGTTGTTACATGAAAAGATATAATAAAAGGGGTGGGGTAAGAGAGGGGTGTACTCACTTTTGTGAGATACTGTATATCAGGGACCTCCAGCTGTTGCAAAACTACAAGTCCCATCATGCCTCTGCCTCTGGGTGTCATGCTTGTGGCTGTCAGAGTCTTGCTATGCCTCATGGGATTTGTAGTTCTGAAACAGCTGGAGGTCCGCTAATTGCATATTCCTGCTGTATATGATGGCGCTGTACTGCACTGGTGACACGGAACAGATGGTCTGGCCCGCATTTAAAAGACCACAGAGGCACGAAAGGCAAAAATTTACAAATTCTATAGAACGGGTAAACAAGGATTAATGGAAACAAGTGTAATTTTTTCCAATTTTATCATATGTCTTTTGTTAGTGATTTACACATTTTGAACTTTATCTTTTTGCACTGATACATCCCAGTGATATCCTTAAACATTATCGGAGAGTTTGGAAGGGTTTTTTGTCTCACATATGGTATTAGAGCCAATTTTGTTTCTAATGTTGGGCACCATTGGGCACCATTTTGTAATCAAACCTCAGCTTATTCAGATTAAATGGGCCTAGCCTGGGGTCCTGAATAGGATCCCCCCAGTGGTGCCAGATTACCCTTTCCATTTGCCTAAATTTGCAGTGGAATTTGGTAATAAACTTCATATCAGTCTGGGGCCTTTTCTCCTTTTTTTCTTTTTTTGCTATGAGACATTCTTCTGGGTCATCCTTTTTCCACAAACCTGTCTTTAACTATTTTACCTTGAGAGAGATTATCAGTATCTAAGGCGCAATTGTCCTTAGAGATAATTTTAGTCCAATGGGGGTGGTGGCAACTCTTAGAATGTAGGCAACAGTTACCTAATGTGGGATTAAAGTGTGTCTTGGAAATAATTTTACAATCAGAGTGGTTAAATTCAAGGCCCAGAAAAATGTGTGAGTTGGGACTCATCACGTGTGCGAAAGACAAGCCCATACTATTTTTGTTGCAACACTGAACAAAGCCTTCAATAGAGGGGGTGGGGTCATGCCACATAATAGTGTCAACAATATATCTTCTGTAGAAGAATATACTACAGTTGTGTGGAAAAGTATTTGCCCCCTTTCTGATTTTTTATTTTTTTGCATATTTGTCACACTTAAATGACTCAGAACATCAAACAAATTTTATTATTACACAACGATAACCCGAACAAATACAAAATGCAGTTTTTAAATGATGGTTTCATTTATTAAGGGAAAAAAGCTGTCCAAACCTTCCTGGCCCTATGTGCAAAAGTAATTGCCCCCCCCCCCCTTTGCTAAATTATGAATGAACTGTGATTAACCACATTTTTTGAAACGTTAGGTTCAATTTCACTTGCTGCACTCAGGCCTGATTACTGCCAGACCTGTTGAATCAAGAAATTACTTAAATAAAAGCGGTTGGACAAAGTGAAGCACGCTGAAAGATCTCAAAAAGTAATGCATCATGCTGCCATCTAAAGAAATTCAAGAACAAATGAGAAACAAAGTGACATCTATCAATCTGGAAAGGGTTACAAAGCCATCTCTAAGGCTTTGGGACTTTGGGTGTTGAACCTTCCGAGGAATGACCGACCGACCAAAATTACTCCAAGAGCACAATGATGACTCATCCAGGAGGTCATAAAAGAACCCAGAACATCTAAAGAACTACAGGCCTCATTTACCGTAGGTAAGGTCTGTGTTGATGATTCAACAATAAGAAAGCGACTGGGCAAAAATGGCATCCATGGGCGAGTTTCAAGGCCAAAGCCACTGCTGACCAAAAAGAACATCTGGATTATCCCCAAGACTTTTGGGCAAATATTCTGTGGACTGATGAGACAAAAGTTTAACTTTTTGAAAGGTGTGCGTCCTGTGACATCTGGCATAAAACAAACACAGAATTTGATAAAAAGAATAACATACCAACAGTCAGACATGGTGGTGGTAGTGTGATGGTCTGGGGCTGCAGCTTCAGGACCTAGACGACTTGCCATCATTGATAGAACCATGAATTCTGCTCTCTACCAGAAGATCCTGAAGGAGAATGTCCAGCCAGCAGTTCCTGACCACAATCGCACTTGGGTTATGCAGCAGGACAATGATCTAAAACACACCAGCAAGCCCACCTCTGAATGGCTAAAATAAAAAACAAATTTAAGATTTTGGAGTGGCCTAGTCAAAGTCCGAGCTTAAATCCGATTGAGATGCTGTGACATGACCTTTTACAGGCCGTTCATGCTAAAAAAACCTTTCAATGTGGCTGAATTAAAACAATTCTGCAAAGAAGAGTGCGCCAAAATTCCTCCACAGAGATGTGAAAGACTTCTTGCCAGTCATTCCAAATGCTTGATTGCAGTTGTTGCCGCCAAGGGTGGCACAACCAGTTATTAGGTTTAGGGGGCAATTACTATTTCACATAGAGCCAGGCAGGTTTGGACAGCTTTTTTCCCTTAATAAATTAAACCATCATTTAAAAACTGCATTTTGTACTTACTCAGGTTATCTTTGTGTCATATTAACATTTGTTTGATGATCTGAATAACTTAAATGTGACAAATATCCAAAGAAATAAAAAATCAGGAAGGGGCAAATACTTTTTCACTGCACTGTATATGAGTGGCAAATGGGTTGTGTTTCCAAATACTCAATTCTTCCCACCACCCCATTGTTAAGTTGGCATAGCAGTGCCATGTATTTGAAGAAAACACTCATTGCCAAAGGTAAAGTAGTTATGTTCCAGACAAAATGTAACACTATCTAAAATAAATTGTGCTTGAGCATAGTGTAATTGTAACTGTAGATTATTATGCTAAAAAATGACCAGGGGCAGGGATCCCCACTTCATGAAGGATAGAAGTATAGAGTGAGCTAACGTCTAAAGAAAGCCATAAGTAACTCTGATCCCATGTGTAGATTTTTAAATGTATCTTAAAGATCTAGGGAATCTATTATATAGGAAGGAAGAGCTTGGACCAAAGGTTTCCTTGAAGGCTATTAAGGGTCAAGAGCTTGGACCAAAGGTTTCCATGAAGGCTATTAAGGGTCTACCCGTAGGTTTAACGGGATCCTTATGCACCTGAAGGGGGACAGCAAAGTACATTGACTGATGTTTCCTGGCATGCTTATGCAGGTAGGACTTTCTGCTGACCCACAAGGAAAGCTGTAATTCTGTTATAAGCTTTGATCAACTAGCCTCCATTAGACCACTGTATTACAACTTGTACAACCTTGCTAGGATTCCGCTATGAACTATACTCAAAAATTGCACTTTTGATGCTGGTCATTTGCTTGTACATCCAATCTACACTGAGGTCTCTACAGAGCCATTAACACCTATATAAAGGACTACATCAGAGCTTCCCATGCATGAGCCTTTAAGGATCACCAAGTTATTTTGTCCTCATCAGTTGGTAATTCATTAATTAGTGGGGAAATATACTCATATACATGTTTATGGTCACTGTTAGTATATATTACATTAAGAGTGAGGTGGATGTCTGTGCGTTTTATCAGCATGAGTGAAATTGTGTGGTGTGGTACCATTTTATAGATTTTCATTTTTTTCTATTTACTTGTCTGATGTAATAAACTTTTTTCTAGTCAGTTCAGTGAGTTGGGTAACTTTTTGAGATGTATTGAGATTTTCTGTTAATTAATTTAAGAGCTGGTTGAGCAAAATCAGGTTTTTATTCTCAGATATTGCAATATGTGGCATTACATACTCCTAAGGGCTGCCCACAAGAATACAATGTATTTTATCTAATTTCTTAGTCTTTTTGGTCACTATGCCCTCCCCAGCTTTTTGAATTTTTGGATTACAGAAGGGTGCCCAACATCAAAATCAAATTGCCCCCAGTAAGATTTGTGAGACTAATAAAAACCCTTGCAAAGTCTCTGGTAAAGTTTATGAATATCAATGGGGTGTATAAGTACAAAAAAATAAAAATAAAGTGCAAAATGTGTAAATACGTAAATCCTCAACAAAAGATATTTAGTGATAATAATGGAAAAATGTACACTTTCTAATCCTCATTTACCTGTTCGTGCCCTTGCAGTCTTTTATATGTGGAAGGGACCATCCTTTCTGTGTAATGTAGATTTAGAGAGCACAAAAGGCTTATAGAGGAAAGGGATGTGGACCACGGTGTCTCTAGATACAAGGGAGTCTCTATTCCTAGTACAAGGTATGTTTATATTCCCTGTAATGATAAAAAAAATAAAAAAATTACGGGAAAGTGTAAAAATAAAAAAATAAAAATAAAATAAACAATTAAAAAAAATAAAAAATGTTTAAAGCACCCCATATGAACGCATACGTACGTAGGGCCCACATATGTAAACGGCTTTCAAACCACACATGTGAGGTATCGCCGCGAACATTAGTGGGAGAGCAACAATACTAGCACAAGACCTCCTCTGAAACTCTAAACTGGTAACCTGTATAAAAAAATTTTAAAGGACGCCATTCCACGAGTGTGCATAAATTTTAAAGCATGACATGTTAGGTATCTATTTAGTCGGTGTAACATCATCTTTCACATTATACAAAAATATTGGGCTAACTTTACAATTTTTTATTTATTTTTTTTATTCATGAAACAGTTTTTTATCCAAAAAAAAGTTTGAAAAATTGCTCCGCAAATACCGTGTGACATTAAAAGTTGCAACGACCACCATTCCCTAGGTTCTCTGCTAAAAAAAATATATATATATAATATTTGGGGGTTCTGAGTAATTTTCTAGCAAAAAAATTATGCTTTTTACATGTAGGAAAGGAGTGCCAGAATAGGCCTGGTATGGAAGTGGTTAAACACTCTGGCGCCTAGAGGTCTAAATGAGCCAATAGAGGTCAATACCATTCTGTAATAAAAATGAAAAAAAAAAAATTATGAGTAATGGTAAAAAAAACACGGAAAATTGTATCAAATACTTACCGTAATTTTCCTTTCCTGACGCCAAACCATGGCAGCATACTAGTGATAGAGCTCCACCTCTTGACCACTCCCTCAGGACCAGTGAATAGCATAAATGAAGACATGGTTAGCCGCCACCCCATTCTTTGTAACAAGCCACATACCGGAATGCACATGGGAGGGCTCATATGCTGCCATGGCTTGGCTTCAGGAAAGGAAAAATATGGTAAGTATTTGATACAATTTTCTGTTTTCCTGACGCCAACATGGCAGCATACTAGTGATAAATAACTAGCTGATAGGGTGGGATCTATTTGTCAAACCAATCTTCTAATTAGGATGAGACAGAGGACTGAATATTCCTTCCTACAAAGTCCCCTGATGACAACGCCCCCACGTCTATTCTGTCAAGTTTGTGTAGGAATGTTGGAGCGACCATGATACCCCTATACAGATGGGCACCATAGATTCTCTTGAATGTGTTGCCTATGAGGCTTTAACCGCTCTGGCCACTGACGGAGGCTCGCGACCTATAGTCTTATATACACAACCCAAGCCTGCTAGTATCCAGGCAGTAACCTCTTTCCCTTGATGATTCCCAGCTGGAATGACAAAAGGTTTATTTAGATGACCTGAAAGGGACAATTGTGGAGAGATACTCCTTTAAAGTTCTGAAAATGAACAGTACGTGTGACTTTCCTGTGTGATGTTCTGGAAAGTTAGGCAATGTCCAGCTGTCTGTTACATTTGATGCAGGATGATCTACAAGATCCAACTCTAGTCTTTCTGGGAAGAAAGGAATATATATATATATATATATATATATATATATATATATATATATATATATATATATATATATATTTTTTTTTTTTTTTTTACTTTGAAGCTCCAACAAGAGCTTGAATCTCTGATAACCTTCTGCTTAAAGTTCTTGCAATTGATATTGCCTTGTAAGTGATGGCCTGAACTGAACACTGCTCTGTTGGAACAAACGGTTAAACTGATAGGAGGATCCAGCAACTGCAATAGATCTTTCTTCCTTGGTGACCGACTCCTCGCGACTGTCCGCAAAAGTTTTGCAAACTGAAGAATTCTTGGCCCATTCAGATGTGTTATTGCCAATATAGCCCAAACTTGTGAGCTATGTGAGGATAGGCTAAGGCCTGGAGGAAGTATAGAGCAGCTGACACTGGCAGGGCAGTAGGATCAATGTCTTGCCCTACCAGGAAAACTTGTCCCAGAATTAGACCTAGATGTTGTAAGTAGAATGTCTTCTCGCACACAACAAAGTAGAGATCACTATGGAGTGAAACTGGAGCAACCGGAGTTGCCCATCCTCCCCCTTTAATGTCCCTGCTTGCAGCCCCAGTCTGTGTATGTTATAGAGGGGAAATGTCTTCTGTATCCTGAAATGAATGGCCAGGGAAAACCGAGGACCTCCTGGTCAATATGGAGGACTGGCTATGACAACTATGTTGTCGATTGACAGCCACAAGGGGAATCTCATTTACGGGAAATGTTGGGGAAAAATATATAGGTTAGATTGTAGTCCCAGGGAGAGACCAGAACATCTGTCCCTTGCGCCTTGGGGTACAGACAAAATCAGACCAAAGTTTGTGATTACTGCGGGAAACGAGGAGGTCTGTCTGTGGTAGGCCCCACCTGTGGACCAGCTCAGAGAAGACCTGGGTCGTAGACCCACTCGTTGTGCTCTGGGAAGCTTGTACTTGTTTAAAAGAAACCGCTGGGAGGTAAACTGATTCCAAAATTTTGCTGGTGATCTTCCGCCCCAGGCGTTAAGGGTTTCACCTCTCTCAATTGCATATTACTGTGAGTTTCATCCTGGAGCTGAATATAGGTGACTGCTGCCCTGTTGCTAAACTGCAAGGAGATTGGTCCTCCTTGACTATGTGTAGTAAGGCCAAAGTGCTAAAAGGGCTGTTTGAACCCCCAGCGCATTCAAGGTTACCCTCCTTGACTGGGAATCTCTGCTTGCCTTGACCGAAAGTCCTTCGCAGTGCATGTTCCCAGCTGTCTTGCAGACATGATTCGTAGCCATTCTCCAGTCTAACGGTCCTAACGGACCAAGACTTCCTCAAGGTCTTTCCATCACTGCGGACCGCTACTCATACTGAGTAATACCTATTAACTGTGTTCTATCCTGTTTCCTCCCTTACTAGAATTCTAGTTGAAGTTTGTGTAGGTGCCCATGCACCCCAGGAATCATCTATATGCATGATGACGTTGTACCCAGATTACTGAGGCACTGAGAAGCCATCAAACAACCGGAAATATTCGTCCTCAGAATTCTGTTCCTGGCTGTCACCACTTCCTCTGATGGAAATAAAACAGAAGAAATAGCAGAGCACCCCCGGGTACACCAACCATTGGGATGGAGAAAAGTTGACTTTGCTTTCCCTCTAAAGTGTGAGGATAGGATAGGCATCCTGATGATCCAGCAACAGCCTCCAGCCATGTGGTTATACTGTTTAATGGACTCCGTCTTAAAGATCTCAAAGACGGCCCGAAAGAGTTTGACCTCTTCCGATCTGCAACTGGACACTAACCAACATCCCCTGCGAACTCCAAACAGGATTGGGTAGAAAACCTGCAATCCTTCTTGATTCTGAGGTGTCAGCATTGTAGCAGCCCACCCGCTGTTGTGGTGGACTTGGCAGCTCCGTGGGAGAGAAATGGTCTGGAGGAGAAGCAGTGAGGAATCTCCCGAAGTGACCATGAGTGTCTGATACCGTCATCCAAGGCTCTGTACAGCATGCTGTCTAGAAACCCATGAAGCGTGCCTTCTAGGTCTTACCTTAAGAGTCTGGGTATGCACCTATGTGACTGGCTCACTGATTTTCCCAGAAGTCTGCACTAAAATACAAGTCAGATTTTTGGCATCCACTGCTACAAAAATATCATTTTTTGCAAGATACTCCCAATAGGAAATCATGTCTAAAGGGATGCAGACCCTGCCACTCTCTTCAGAGTCCTGCAGGTGCAGCAACTGGTTGATAATTCTTAAACCATTCCCATTAGACTCACGCAGTACATGGGCTGGATATTGCTGGTCTGCCGGCACTTGCAGATGCTACAGTATGTAGGAGCAGGTTGACCATGAGCTTGTTCAGGGTACACAGTTTCGACAGCCTGTTTATACGTGCGTTTTTCTCAAACCTCTTTCCATTCTTCCCCACTTTTGTTTCTAGGAAGCAATACACAGTCCAGGGTCTCAACCATATGGCCTCCATAGCCGCCAAAGTGCTAAGGTGCTCCTCCAGTGGTTATACAAGCAACTAGGGGGGACTTCCTGGTCAGCCTCCCTATTGTGAGTAGCAGACTGCTGCATCTATAAAATATGTAGCAAGGACCCAGGACTCCTTCAGTCCAATGAGAACCCTCAGAGCCATGAGTTGTCGACCTCCCTCCACAGGTGGGTCGTAAGGCATAGTAGGTGCAGTGCAAAGTAGATTCATGAGTGCCAGACACTTATGGTATACCACCTGTCCAGGATTCAGCCAGACAGTTCAGGTTTTGAATCATGTGTCAGGGTTTCAGTCCACCTGAGACCCGGACATATTACCTGGACCAGGCTGTGGTTCCCCAAGTAACCAAGATAGTCATATGCAAATCTGTTGCCGCTGTAGGTGGCTGTTTGGCCTCACTGAAGGGTGATGACGTCAGCAAGGGCAATTTGGCCACACCCACTAGCGCGCTCTGAGCGCTACATTATCATTCTCCTTGGGGCACCCAAATATGTCTGTGTAATGCTAACCTGGTAAACTCCCGACTTCTACAGGACAGCCATGCAGGGAAAAGCATCTAGCAAGATGCCACGTCTGCACAGATAAGAGCGCTGTCTCCTATGACAACAGTCTCCAACAGTTTCCAATACAGGTGTAACAGTTGCTTCAGGTAATTAAGGCGAGTTCAAAACAGAATCTTGTGCCACTCTTATCAATAATAAAGACATTTGGCATTACCTGTTAGCTGTATACTCCTCCAGGCAGTGTCTACTCACCAGCCTCCTGGGTATAGATACTGCGCCACGGGCCCTGCAGGACTCTTGCTGGGGTGCTGGCTCTGGGGAAGAGGATCAGAGATGTCTTCCTTGGAGCTTTTCTCCTGAGTGGGAGCGCCATTTTTTTTTTTACACTGGGCATGGTCATACTGCTTGCTGAAGTCCCCGGTTGATCTTCCAATGGGACCCTTTGGGCGGGTGGCTGGGCTAAGGTAAACTCAGACAAGGAATCTTGTACTACCTTCTTCAGTAATGATGAGACTTGCGTAGTGTCCTGTTCCCTGTCTACTGCAGACTCCTCTAGACAGTCTTTGCACACCAATTTATTGGATGGGGGACTGCGCCACAAGCCCAGCCTGATTTCTTGCTGGGACGCCTGTATTGCTCTGGAGAAGAGGAGGCACGACGTGCTCTTTTGGATTTTTTTTTTTTGACCGGGAGCGACGTCTGGAGCTATGCTCCTTTGGAGAACGCCTATCCTCTCTTGTTCTTTAACTCAGAGAGCGTGAGCGTGAGCGTGCGGAGCTGAAACATATCTAAGCAAACCGCACTAGAGGGCACTCTTTTAAGGACACCTGAAAACTTACCAACTGGTGGTCCCCCTACCTTAAGTATTGAGGGTCTTACATAAGTGGTGGCTGACTCATGGTAGTAGAGAATAAGGGACGGCCAGCGGAAAAAGAGAGATAGCTGAAAAGAGAAACAGAAAGATGGAGATTGCCCAGAATCTTCTAACATGAAAGCCTAAAAACTACAACAAAGCAAACAGCTGAAACAAACCAAAGGAAAAGAATGTACCCTTTTTTTTTTTTTTTAAAGTACAGAAAACTTTCCTACCAGCAGATGGCGACACAGAAGGTTGCTGAAACTGGATCCAGGAACAAACTTCACAGTCTGAAGACACAGTCAGGAGGCTGTATATTGCCCATCCCACAGCAGCCCACTGACACTCTTAGATGATCCTAGGACAGGCAGAACCTGTTGTTTGTGGGCAAAACTAATCGCTTTGCCCAGAATCAAAATGGCGCCCAGAGCTTCCGTCGGTCAGTGCTCATGTGCAGACCGGGCGCAGCCCTATGACATCATCAGGAGCACCCTAGGACAATAAATACGGTGCTGGGCAGCCACACCACTCCTATAGGGAGACCCTGACACCTACTGCACGGTGCGACCCACTCCTCGCTCACCCGGAACCTACTAAAAGCCAAATAAGAAAGGAGAAGAGCAGGAACTGAATAAAACAGGTAAAGACATAGCCTAATGGACAAGGAAGCCCCTAGAAAAGGAAATGACAGGCTGGTTCCCCCAAAATTCCTGGAACCAAGTCATGCTGCATGGCAGATTTCATTCCTAAAGAGGAAACACTGCAGGGACCCATCAAGACCACACAGATGAGGGTCTCTCAGGCTTATTAGCGCAATGTTAGCAGCCCAAGCACTGAGACTACGCACTGGGAGAGGCTTGAACCCACCCGGTTACTGCTCAGCGGCAGGGTGGGGAACATAAAATTCCTTACTTCATCACTAGTGCGTGGAGGTATGAGGAAAAAAAGAAGAATGGGGTGGCAGCTAACCATGTCTTCATTTATGCTATTCACTGGTCCTGAGGGAGTGGTCAAGAGGTGGAGCTCTATCACTAGTATGCTGCCATGGTTTGGCATCAGGAAAAAAAAATTAATGTAATAGAGTATATAAGCATGTGCATATATAAATTAAGTAGATATAATAGTTGTAGGTATGAATATATTCATACAGATTCATTTCATATACAGTCATTATTAGGGGCACACGCTTTAAAAAAAAAAATGTAACCCTTATCTTAAAGTGGAGTTCCACCCACTTTTACAACTCTTCAGCATCCCTCACTAAACTGTGCACTGTAAACAAATTGGATATTTTAATTTTTTTTTTCGCAGAACCTACTGTATATCTGCTGTATTCATTTTTCACTTCCTCCTCCCTGGCTGCGGCCCATCGCATCATTTCCTGTTTGCAATGCCTTCTGGGAAGGGGCGGCAACTTCCTCTGAAACTGCCGTTGCTATGGAAACCTGACACCTATTACACTGCTTGTGCTGCACTGAGCATGTGCAAGATCTGCAAGGATGAGATCCGGGAAGAAATACAGTCTGGCTTCAGATGCCCACACTTAAGATGGCCACGACCTGCTGTAATTTTATAAAATAACAAACTACTGCTATAAACTAACAAAACAGACCTTAGTTTACAGACTAACTTTACTAGAATACATTAAGCTTGTGTATTATAGGGGTATTTTTATTTAAAAAGTATAATTTCGTCAGGAACACCACTTTAACTTTAATTTAGTTTTACATTACTGGTTTAATTTTAATTATACATTTTTTAAAATTAGGTTTTGAATTCTATTTCTACTTAATAAAGTTGCCATGCATTTACTTCTTATATACTGATATTATCATAAGTGATAATCATCAATAGATGAGGGTGAACATAAGATTTAAACCTTCTAGATTCCCATCTCCCTATCCTTTTCACCGCCGCCTCATCCAATCCCCATCGAACTGCTTCCGTAGCCACCCCTATCTGAAAGGAATGGGATGAAAATTTGTGATCCCCAAAACCCAACGCCCCCATACATTTTTAAAAACTGCAATGAATTGTAAACAAGATAACAACAGCCCATCCCGATGCACCAAAAAGGAACCTTCCACCTCCGGGCGTATTGCGAGAAACTCCTGCACCAAGTTTACTGGGCACAAGGGAGAGCCCGGCAGTGAAAAAACATGCACCGTCTTTCCCTTGCCCCGCTGATCTGTTTTGGATTCTTTTATCAGTATGGATAGCCTGTCCTCCCCACATCTGACATCCGTCACACCTATCTCCCCGTTTTCCTTCTTAAAGGGACTAACTAATTCGCTGATCCTAAACCCCCCGAAAAATGCCAAGGCGAATGCCGCCTTGAACAAAACCACCTCGTACTCCGATGTACAGGAAAAGGCTAACTGTGCCACTAACCTTCCTAAAAGCTCAAACGAAACCGGACGCCTAGAGTCCCTCCCCGGCTTAGAACGCCGGTAGCCCTTCAGCGCCTGACTAACCCAGAAATCCTTAGTTAAGTCAGGTAAACCTTGAAATTTTAACCAAAACGCCAACCCTGCCAATTTCTTCTCCAACCCAGACACCGACACCCCATCCTCCAAATTCCGAGAAACAAAATACAAAACTAGCAACCTGAGATCTTGTTCCTCCTGTCCTTCCATGACCTGTTGCACCAGGGATACCTATACCTGCCATACCCTGTTGTATGTTGACCACGTACTTCACTCACCGACTGCTTGATCCATCCAGCTACTCATCCAAGGCAATCCTCCACAGCCACTCTGGACAAGGGACCCCACACTGCTCCGCCCCCGGTGCCAACTCCCGGAATCTGTCCCACTGAAAGCGAGATAACGCATCAGCAATGACATTATCCACTCTGGGATAGATAAACACGTTCAACTGCAGGCATCGTAATACCAGGTGTCTGAGCAACCTGACTACTGGCGGTGACGCCGCTGACACCTTGTTAATCACCCGTACCACCCCCAAGTTGTCCCCGTGAAACCTCACTTTCAAATTCTTGAAAGATTCCCCCCACAACTCTACCGCTAACACCACAGGGAACAATTCCAGCAGTAGCATATTCTTCACGAGCCCTGCATCCTTCCACAACTGAGGCCAAGGCCCTGCACTCCACTTACCTTGGAAAAAAGCTCCAAAGCCCGCAGAACCCGTCGCATCCGTGTACAGCTCCAGATCGAAGTTGCTAACTGGCCCTGACATCACCCCCTGCCATTGAAATTAGTCAGGAACGTGTGCCATACCGTCAGGTCCTCTCTATGAGCCTTCACCAAGCGCACATAGAGCTTGGTGGACGTGACCCCCGCAGTACTTGCAGACAGCCGCCTGCAAAATACCCGCCCCATGGGCAGAATTCGACACGCAAAAGTCAGCTTACCTAGTAATGATTATAAGGTTCGCAGCTGCACTTTGCGAAGTCCCAAGATCCTCCGAATCTCTGCTTTCAATGCCTTCAACTTATCCTCCGGCAGCCTGCACTCCATGGCATCTGAGTCTAAAACGATGCCCAAGAAACTCAACACCGTCTTTGGACCCTCTGTCTTCTCCGGTGCCAAAGGGATGCCAAACTTATCAGCAACATGTTCCAGCGTGGCCAACAGGACCGCGCAAACTTCTGATATAGGTGAGCCCATGCAGAGGAAGTCGTCCAAGTAGTGTATGATGGAATTTACTCCCGGGACGTCACGCACCACCCACTCAATGAAAGAACTAAACTGTTCAAACAATGCGCAGGATATAGAACACCCCATGGGCAGGCAGAGATCCACATAGTATTCTTCCTGCCAATAACAACCCAACAAACGAAAACTGTCCGGGTGAACTGGGAGTAAACGAAAAGCCAACTCTATGTCCGCTTTTGCCATCAGTGCCCCCCACCCATACCTTCTAACCCAAAACACCGCTGCATCAAAAGACGTATAGGAAACCGCGCATACCTCCAGGTCGATGGCATCATTCACCGAACCCCCTTTCGGGAATGATAAATGGTGAATTAGCCTAAATTTGTTAGGCTTTTTCTTTGGCACGACCCCTAGAGGTGACACTACCAGATCCGGTATTGGCAAAAAAGGAGAAGGACCACCCATGCGGCCCAACAAGACCTCCTTCCGCAGTTTCTCTGAAACCACGTCAACATGTTGTAAGGCTGACCGCAAATTGCGTGACCGAGGGGGAGTATCGGCCAGCCGTGATGGAGTTCTAAACCCTTCCAAAAACCCCAGGCCCAGCAACCGCGCTGCCTCCCTATCCGGGTACCCCAACAAACGCCTTTTTTTCTTGTGCCCGATTGTCCGGGGTTGGATGAGCCACCGGCCCCCCTGGAAAAAACTGACTCGTCGGCCTAGCCGACGTCATAAGGCGCATCCATAAACTATTGTATATATTCAAAATGTATAATGCTCTAATATTAACCTCCCAATATAACACAGAGTGATCTCTTAATGATTAATCAGTGAATCATGTGCAAAATAATCAAATAGAGCCTATTATAAATAACATAGCATCCTTCACCATAACAAAATCCTATAACTAAATATCAATGTGATAATAAATTACTGAACACAATTAAAAAGAGAAAAAAAAAAAGGATAAGATATAAACAACAAAGGAAGAGAGACCATTGCGCAGGCAGTATGATAGGTAATAATAAGGGACTGTGACCTGACCCCCACTACTAATCTCCCCCACCTCCCCCACATCAGCACCCCCAACCCGTGAAATAGTACATATAGATTTACTGGGATGCCTGGAAGGCCCCGTCTCCACCGCCGTTGGACGTCCTCGCTGCCCATCGTCGTCCAACTGCGACAGCTCACCTTCCGACTGGTCTACCTCCATCTCCTCTTCATTCGCAGACAGCCCTCCAGCAGATGCGTCACTGGATGCCGGGGATCCGCGGTTCTCCAATCCCCTCCTCCGCGCGCCGGATCCACCCACCGATTTCTGGGTCGCTTTTCTGGGCCCACTGTCCCCATTCCTGCAGTGCCGCACAAGGCTACTGCCAGCTGCTGTCCTCCGCCCTTCTGTCATTGGGGGGCCACCAACCGCGGATCTGGGGTGCCCTGCTGCCGTCACTGATCTTTTCACCCACTGAAGCCCCGCCCCCCGATGCATCAAACCCAGAGGCTGGACTCGCTATCCTCTCACTGCTAGCCCCAGCATCTGCCCTGGAGCTGCTGGCGCTACCCCTCCTCGCTCCGCGGCCTGTTTGCATCTGCTGCCCCTTCACTCCATGCGCCGCCGCGCGCTTCGCGGGCGGCCCTGATATCGGCCGACCCGCACGAACCTGCTGTCTCTGCGCTCTGGGAGGGAGGGGGAGAGGGGGATCTGGGGAGAAGTGAGCCGGCGGCCTGGACTCACGCTGACTCATGCCCTGCCGAAGTGGCCGCTGAGGAACTCTCACCCAGTGCCGCTGCCAGTCTGTCCTCCAGCCATCCCGGTCCCTTGGACGCCGCCTCGACCTTCAGCCTGGCAAAAAGCTCTTCCACAGCTTCCATGCTTCCAAGCTCGCTCCTCCTGACAAACTGAGCTGGGGAGGGATCTCTCCCTCTGCTCAGTTAACTCTGCTCCACCCCTTCCTTACACAGCAACCAATCCCAGCAACTTTTACATACAATCCCCCTGCTATGGTCCCCCTGTTAACTCTGTCATGCCCGCCCTGCGCCTACTGCATTTTCTGTCTTTTGCTCCGGGCTTCCTTTATATTGATTTATTATAGCATATTTATCTTTCAGTATAGTATTGTGCTAGGTAATTGTAATTTTTTATTTTTTGCTTGTATTTTTACATATATTGACATTTTGGTAGTAGTAGCCAGCCACTGGCATCGCTAAGCTGTGAATTGCAGTGCTACTCCCAAAGCCAGCTCTTTTCCCTTGGGGCAGGCTTAGCCAATGTGGCGGAGCCCTTACTGCCCATCTTTCTCCTAACGCTTTGCTGTGGTAAAACCAATGTGGAGTTCAGTGACACTAGCCCTAGACGGCGCCAATAGTTAACATTCTTGGGGGGTTCTGTGCTTTGTCCTGGCTTACCAGTGTCATGCATTCATCTGGCCATGTTGACATTCTGTCTCTCTGCACTGTGGAGCCTTATGTGGTGTACACACTATAAGAAAATCGGGCAAGCGATCGTCCGATTTTCCTCCTTTTTTCACAGCAAATCGGATCCAATAAGAGAAAATTTGTACGAAAACCTATTTTGACAAACGCTTTTTTTTTGTTGTTTGTTGTTTCTGATAATGCGCAGTCTTTCGTTTCTGATTTTCCTCGTAAGAAAATCATAAGGGAACAGTACACATTAAGCGAAAATCGTTCATTCTGTTCCCATACAAGAAAAGATTTGGAACTGGTCCCTTTGGAAAATTACGTTCAGAAGGTTGGAATCGGCTTTAGAAAGTTGGGTACACACTATACGAAAATCATATGGAAGTTCTTTGAACGAAAAATCTCGCCCGATTTTCTTATAGTTTATACGAGACTTTACACAGTCCATGTAAATGATGCTATGGTTTGTTAATAAACTTATTACAACTTTTGTAATCCGTGCACCCTGCAACTTTGTTTCTTTTTTATATTCTCTAAACACAGCTAAATAGACTACACCTAAACACAAGTAACTGCTCAGTATGAATGACACAATTGACAAATCATTACATAGATTTTGTTATGTATATGCATTTAGAAATTATCTCTAATGCAGCGTACACACAATCGGAAATGCCGCCAGCAGACGAGAGCTTTTTGTCGGAAAATGCGACTGTGTGTATGCTCCATCGGTCTTTTGCTGGCAGAATTCCAGCCAGCAAAAGATTGAGAGCATGTTCTCTATTTTTTGGTTGGGAAAAGTTCCTATCCGAAAAGGCGTCCGTCTGTATGCAATTCGGACGCACAAAAAATCACGCAGACTCGGAAACAATTTGACGCATGCTCGGAAGCATTGAACTTCATTTCACGTGTTGTACGTCACCGTGTTCTTGACAGTCGAAAGTTCAGAGAACTTTTGTGTGACCAGGTGTATGCAAGGCAAGCTTGAGCGGAATTCCGTCGGAAAAACCATTGTGTGTACGTGGCATAAGCCTTATGTAGACTACTGCTCGTAAACAGCCATTTAGGAGCAGTTGGGAGTTTTTTCAGCTGCCCCTGAACTCTCATCTATGTTATTTTATCAGTACATGTACACAGGGTAGTTTATAGTCATTTCTAGGCAGTTGAGTTTAGAAGCATTTTTTGCAAAGCAAAAAAATGCGTTCAGGGCGGATGTTCAGAGGCATTTGAAACCAAATGCCAAATGTCTGTAACAGCTTGTAAACGCATGTAAATGCGATAACTCGCATGTAGCTGCCTTTCGTTTACAGGCGTTTTTCATTTTTGACTGTTTGTGAAAAAAAATTAAAAATTGAAAACGCTTCTAAACGTAAACGCGGTTAAACGCGGCATGTAAACGCGGCAAAACGGACGTTTTTAAGCGTCGGTTACTATCTGTCAAGTTACATCATTCAGGAGAGGTTTTAAAACGTCCCGTGTACATTAAGCCTTGGGCGTTCTCTAAGGCAGTGGTCATCAACCCTGTCCTCAGGGCCCAGTAACAGGCCAGATTTACAAGATAATTGAAATACAGCACAGGTGATATAATTTGCTGCTCAGTGATTGCAGTATTCTAGTCTGCATCTCCCCAAGGTAATACATAAAACCTGGCCTGTTAGTGGGCCCTGCGGACAGGGTTGAAGACCACTGCTCTAAGGCCTGGGTGTTTAGCCACCGTGCAAATCCCAGTAACAGGGTTTGACAGCTGAGAGCAAAAAGCTGTGGCCACAAAGCCTGTACACTACAATGATAGGTTGTTAGTAGCCACAGCTATTCTTTCCTGTTTGCACAGCCAGTGATCACCGCAAGTAAGATTCAGTAGATTCCTGCTTCTGGGATTCACACTATGCAAATAAACACAGGTTTGACAGTGCCAGTGTGAATGGGAGTTTAGGTCCCTTGTACACAGGGGTCTAGCTGCTCCAATTCTAGCGTTTTAGTGCGTTTGAGAGGCACAGGTGCAGTGTCCAGTTGTCTGCAGGCTGTCAATGTTTGAGGCAGGCACTGAACCAAGTAGTACCCATCATTAAGCTCCAAGTGGCGGAGCGAAGCGCATTGGGGCATGGCCTTGCTGGAGTTCGGGGTGAGGCTGCCATTCATCTCGCTTCATGAACATGGGTCTGCTTCATGATGTGTGGCTTATGGATATTTTCCTTTGACATTGCTGTAGCTTGGAGCTAGAACAAGCTCCCTGTCCCTGCCTGCACTCCCAGTGGTCTAGTTGGACTTTACCTCTCTACCTAAGCGCCCACCTAAATATTGTGTTTTTTGGGTCACTGAACCAAGTGGTACTTGTGTTTAGGGCCCTATGTGTTCAGTGGCAAATGCAAAGAATGCAGGGATTCTGTATTCATCACTGAACACATATGGGCCTAAATGCTGTTACCACTTGGTACAGCATTCAGCCTTGTGTAGCCATAGTATATTGCAGCCTGCCATAGACTTTGACATGCTACAGGCAGCCGTGCTGGACATTGCACCTGTGCCTCCTGGGTGCACTAAAACTCCTGGATTTTTGGCACAGCAGCTAGACTTGCCATATCCAACTGGCCTTATTCTAAGGCAGCCTTCTGCTTTTTATTTAAAGAGGAACTGCGGTCTGCTCACACGATTTGTAATAAAAACATCTTTGCCATTCTGAAGCTTCCCTTCAACCACTTTGCAGATTATTTTATATATAATGTGATTCTGTACTTGCCAAATATGCTGCAGAAATTCCCCTCCACTAAGTCTGGCTGCAATCATTTTAACTGTGGGCAGCTGAAGCTGCTGCCTGTTCACTTTCTGGATTTACACAGACACACAGAGGCACGCCTCCATCTCTGCAGCTCTCATTGGCCCTTTTATGACTCATCCCTCTCCTTTCCTGGCAAACTCTCAGGAGAGTGAGAGAGAGAGCTGTGCATGATGTCATAAGCCTAGGCTTTTTACCAGACAAGAAACAGGAAGTGGGCTGTAGAAGGTATTTACTGGCAAGAAAAAAAAATGTTTTACTATCCAAAGTTAAAATAACAAGGAGAGAAGATTTAACCACTTCACTACCCGCCCATAGTCATATGATGTCCACAGATGGGATCTCCCATCCTGGGTGGACGTCATATGACGTCCTGGGATTCCCGGCCGTCTAGGGGGCGCGCGCGCGCGCGCCGCGTTGCTCGGGACCCGGTGCGTGTGCCCGGCGGCCGCGATGTCCGCCGGGCACCCGTGATTGCCCGTTAACCGGGCCGGCATGTGGATCTGTGTGTGTAAACACACAGATCCACAGCCTGTCAGCCCTGAGGAGAGCGATCTGTGTTCCCAGAACGGAGGAACACTGATCGGTCTCCTCCCCTAGTGCGTCCCCTCCCCCTTCAGTTAGAATCATTCCCTAGGAAACATATTAACCCCTCCCCGCCCCCTAGTGGTTAACCCCTTCACTGCCTGTCACATTTACACAGTAATCAATGCAATTTTATAGCATTGATCGCTGTATAAATGTGAATGGTCCCAAAAATGTGTCAAAAGTGTCCGATGTGTCCGCCATAATGTCGCAGTCACGAAAAAAAATCGCGATCGCCGCTAAAAAAATAAATAAATATATATTTTTTTAAAATGCCATAAATCTATCCCATATTTTGTAGACGCTATAACTTTTGCGCAAACCAATCAATATACACTTATTGCGATTTTTTTTTACCAAAAATATGTAGAAGAATACGTATCGGCTGAAACTGAGGAAAAAATTAGTTTTTTAAAAAAAAAATTGGGATATTTATTATAGCAAAAAGTAAAAAATATTGTGTTTTTTTCAAAATTGTCGCTCTTCTTTTGTTTATAGCTCAAAAAATAAAAACCGCAGAGGCGATCAAATACCACCAAAAGAAAGCTCTATTTGTGGTGAAAAAAGGACGTCAATTTTTTTTGGGTACAATGTCGCACGACCGCGCAATTGACGTTTAAAGTGCGACAGCGCTGAAAACTAAAAATTGGCCTGGGAAGGAAGGGGGTGAAATTGCCCTGTATTGAACCGGTTAATAGATGGAAAGCTGAAAAAATTACTGAAGTTTTGCTTTAAATTACAGAACCTCATTAAGGCATTCTTGATTTATTTATTGCTCCATTTGACAAACCATATTATATGAAAACTTGAAAAAAGCTATTTTCCTTTACCTTAGTCATCTCACGTGGAAATAATTGAAGCACAAAGGCACCAGTGTGTAATAAGCAGTGTGAAAAGGAACAGGTGAGTCATGAAATACCTTGGTCAGCACAAGATCATTCAATTATATTGTGGTGTTCTTCATACTATACTGGTGCAGTGCTTGACACATAGAGTAACACCTACAATGACAAGCAATCGCTTATAAAGAGATGTCATGACACCTAAATGCTAACAGGAATCTGTGGACACATTGTACAGAATACTTAAAATCAACAGATATTATGCCATTGCATTTTACCCTTGGAGTAACCCCTTCAGAACCGCCTAAATCTGTTGTATATTCATAAACCCACTTATGAAATGACTTTTTCTTTGGATAAAATAGGGAGATGTTTCTTTTTTTCCTGTTTCCTGTGAGTGGAGAGGAGCAAAGTTACAGCAACAAAAACATTTTCAGAAGTTTTAACCCTGTTATTAAAAATGCATCCTGTTCTACCTAACTCTTCTTGACTCTGTCCAAAACAAAAGAAAAAAATAATTTTGGATACAGTTGGGTAGGTATTTTTAAAATGTATTCACATTTGTGTCGTGCTGTGTGAGCTGTCATGCCATGGCCATAAATGTGAATCCAGAGCGTAGACGTCCACTTTTTTAGATCTGGATTGGGAAAAAAACATCCGCTGCAAACGTCCGCTGTCAAAATGCAGGCATAAAACTGAGTAGGCATCCCTTTCAGCAGGGGATATGTTTATGAATCTCCTGCTGAGAAAGTAGACAGTGTCCATGTTAAACAACCTTAACACTTCGTTTTCTCTGACCACTTTTCTTAGGGTCAACTATTCCAATGGCAACCTTCTACAAGAGTATTTCCCCTCACGTAGGAGTGGTGTCAGCTGGACAGGAAGTAAAGGGAAATCTCCCTAACGGGACACAAACATCATATAAAAATTTACAATTTAGCAACATTCTTCACAAGGGAAAGGTAGGTACCATTGAACTCTTGTGACAAGATCATTGTCTGATCAATGGATTGGATGACTGTCATCTATTGTCTTTGAGCACCATGCTGAATTTAACCACCAGACTTCTTGCATTCTGGTCATTCTTCCCTGGGCTATACTGACCTTAAAGTGGTTCTAAAGGCAGAAGTTTTTTTTTTATCTTAATGCATTCTATGTAATAAGATAAACAACTTTCTGTGTGCAGCAGCCCCCCTCAGCCCCTCTAATACTTACCAGAGCCCCATCTCGATCCAGTAATGTTGCACGAGAGACTCGACTGACTAGGGTTCTCCCTCCTGAATGGCTGAGGCACACAGTAGGCGCCATTGGCTGGCTCCCGCTGCTGTCAATCCAAATCAGTGAGCCAATGAGGAGAGAGAAGGGGCGGGGCCGAGCCACGGCTCCGTGTCTGATTGGACGCACAGAGCAGTGGCTTGGCTCGGGTGCCCCCATAGCAAGTTGCTTGCTGTGGGGGTACTCGGCAGAAGGGAGGGGCCCGGAGCACTGGTAAGGGACTCAAGAAGAGCCTACTCTGTGCAAAACCACTGCACAGAGCAGGTAAGTAACAAGTTGGTTATTTTTAAACAAAAACAACAAGACTTTAGTATCCCTTTACTGTTGGTGCACCATCTAGTCCCATCCTGCCGCAAATGCTTTCAGCCGGCATCGGGGTTGGACAGTGCACCTGTGCTTTTACAAAAGCAATGGAATCTCATGCAGGGAGCTAAATGCCCAGTGTACATGAGGCATTAGCAGTCAATACATGTTGAATGCATGGAAAGCTTACAATGACCTAGTAATTATCGATTTGTGCTATCATTACTCCAGAAAATTTAACAGATCACTGCACCACATGTGAGCTGTGCTGACCATAAAAATTAGCTTCATCTTTAACAACCGAAGGAAGATGTGCTGTCTGTGTACCTCATGTCAACCCATTTCAAAATTCAGCTGTCATTTGTAGTAAAAGCTTCAAAAATAAGAAAATATCTCCAGAGAAATTAAAAAGGTAGCATCACGCACATTATGAAAAATATTGAGTAAGACCAGCAGCAGAAATGTTGATTTTTCATATAAAATCTTATCAATATTTGTGTGTCATTGCTGGTGGAATAATAAAAAAGTGTTTTATATATTTGGGTATCTGAAGATCTCATAATAATTAGGTATATAATGGACCTCAGTTATTGTTTGATGTGCTATCAGGGATCTTAGGTAATTTGAGCTTGGCTCACCTACAGTATATATTTCTATACATGCCCAGACCTTTCATCTCTATTGCACTTTGAATGACAATTGCGCAGTCATACAACACTGTACCCGAATTAAATTTTTATAATTTTTTTCCCACAAATAGAGCTTTCTTTTGGTGGTATTTGATCACCTCTGGGTTTTTTATTTTTTGTTAAAAAAATTAAAAAAGACCAAAATTAAAAAAAAAAAATACAAAACCGTTTTATATTTTGTTAATACATTTTGCAAACAGGTAATTTTTCTCCTTCATTGATGTACGCTGATGAGGCTGCACTGATGGGCACTGATAGCCTACATTGATGGGCACTGATAAGGTGGCACTGATGGGCAATAATAGGCGGCACTGGTGGGCACTGATGAGGTGGCACTGGTGGGCACTGATAGGTGGCATAGGTGGGCACTGAGAGGTGGCACTGATGGATGGCACTGATGGGCGTTGATAGGTGGCAATGAAGGGCACTAATAGGTGTCACTGATAGGTGGCACTGATAGCTGGCAGGGATGGGCACTGATAGGTGGCAGTGATGAGCACTGATAGGTGGCAGTGATGGGCACTGATCGGCACTGGTAGGTGACACTGATAGGCAGCACTGCTAGGTGGCACTGATGAGGCACTGATTGGCACCACTGGTGGGCATTGATAGGTGGCACTGATTGTTGGCACCGTTATGCACTGGTGGTCACTGACTTGTGGCACTGTGGTCACTGGCAGGTGGCACTGGCAGGCGGTACTTGTTGGCACAGGTAAGGCGGCTTTGCCTCTTCCTCTCCCAATGTCCCTTGCACAATAGCCTGAATCGGCTTTTTTTCTCCTCATGCTGTTAGCGTGAGGAGAAAAAAAATAACGATTCCCGATGTTCTCTTTACATCACGTGATCAGCTGTCATTGGCCCCTTAGATCTGTGATCACCCGAGTCTCATTGACTCGGTGATCACAGCGCGTGTGCCCTGCAGGGGGTGCGCTGGGAGCGTGCAAAGGGGAGGACGTCTATTGACAGCCTCCTGGCAAAGTAGGTCCGCGCTGTAGCCGTCATTCGGCTATAGCTCGGATCTGAAGGGGTTAAAATCCCTGTCTACCAGTCACCATTTATAAATGGCACTGGTAGACAAGTGGTTAAATCAGAATTATAGACAAACATCAAAAAGCAGCTTGTAAAGTGCATATAAACCCAAGAATAAAAATGAAATATACTGCAGTAACCTATGATTTAGGCATTTTTGTATTCTGTAGCACTTAAAAATGCATTTTTTTTTTTTTTGTGAAAGGGCGGCTACACTTCAAGCTGTCTGGCTGTAGTTGCAGTTTTTATGTTCTGATTTTTATGACATCTGCACTGTGACTATCACTTAAAGCAGAAGTAAATATAAAAAAATAAATGAGCAGGCAGGCACTTTATTGCAGAGGAGACTTGCCATCTTCTCTGCTATAAAAGCTTAGAAACGTAAAACAGTGATGGCAGAAAAAAGACCAAGTGGTCCAAATGCAGTCTGAACCCTTTTTATATATACAGTTGTGCTCATAAGTTTATATGCCCTGGCAGATTTTATGATTTCTTGGCCTTTTCTTTCACTCATGTTTAGTGCTTGGCTGAAGCCATTTATTATAAATCAAACTGTGTTTACTCTTTTTAAATTGCGTCAGGCAATGCGAAAAGCCCAAGAGTTTACTGTGAATTTTTCACTGTTAGACCTCGTGAGAGATGGAATAGTCTGAGTATACGCTAGTCCTAGTGACCATGTCAGGAACCATGAATCAGACTGAGACAAGTGCAGTAAAAATCACACTATTTAATAAAATGGTAAAATGGTATTAACAGAGTTAATTTCCCACAAAAGTCAATTGTACAACTACAAAACAACTTTAAATTTAAATGGACTGATAAAGCACTAATGTATCTAGGAACATTGGTCCCTGCCAATTTAGCCAAAATCTTTGAGCTAAACTTCCCACCACTACTTCGGAGTGTCAAACAACTCCTAGACAAGTGGTCCAACGGTCTTCATTCTTGGATAGGATGTTGTAACATTATTAAAATGAGCATCCTCCCCAAGTTTCTATATCTCCTACAAGCACTCCCAATCCATATCCCGGCTAGTTATTTCAAACAAATTCAATCGGTATTCTTTGATTTCATCTGGGCACATAGACGCCCACGATTACAGCGTAAGCAGTTAATGCTACCTAAGCGATATTGGGGTTTAGCAGTGCCGGACATACGCAAGTATCACCAAACTATAGATCTGAGTAGGATGGTAGATTGGAACAGACATGCAGATTTCAAGTTATGGGTTTGTATTGAACAGGCCCAATCAGATGTTCCTCTTGGTGGGGCTTCGTGGTGTTATGCCTCCCTCCCATGGAAGATGAAAAATCACCCCCTAATAGGCAATACAGCTAAAATATGTTCAGTTCTACTCTGATCCCCCAATATCTCTTCAAGTACATCACCCCTATACCCAATTATGGGGAACCCTCTTTTCCCTCCGGGAAGTGGTGGTCTCAACTTTCGAAACCTAAGGGACTTGGGCCTTATACAGGCTTCCAGATTTGTACAGGAGGGGGCGTGGCCGACAATCCCGAAGCTGGTGGACCAGTTAGGTCCTTTCCGGCTGGATTTTTGGGGTGCCCTTCAGCTCTCCCACTTTCTCAGAACTCTCCCGGCTCACTGGTTGTTTGCCAGGCCCCGTACCACCTTTGAGGAATTCTGCTCTGAGACGGGGACAATGCCCCACATACTTTTGGCTAACTACGAGTTGCTAACTACCCCCGCAGAACCGCACGTGTTGAACTGCATACAAAATTGGGAGCGGGACCTAGGTAAAAATTTCAACACAACACAGCAACAACATATCCTAAGGTTTACATACGAATCCTCTATCTGCGCGAAAACACAGGAGACCAACTTCAAGATCTTAACCAGGTGGTACAGAACCCCAGTGAGGCTAAAAAAATTCTTTCCAGACACCTCTGATCAGTGCTGGAGATGCAGGGAGGACAAAGGCATCATCCTGCATATTTTTTGGTCCTGCCCTAAATTACAACGCTTTTGGACGGGTGTCCAACACACCCTCCAAAAACTCACAGAACGCGAAATACCCAACGACCCAGCATTCTTTCTCCTACACGTCACCAATATAACAGGGAAAATTTACAAAAGATCTATTATCCGGCACCTTCTTGATGCTGCTAAAGCATGCATCCCCCTTAAATGGAAATCGTCGCAACCCCCAACAGTAGGGATGTGGATTCGAAAGGTTAAAGAAATAAGCAGATTGGAAGATCTTGTTTTAACTGCACGACACCAGCAGGAGCGATACTCCAAGACTTGGTCACCATGGCACGTCTTTATCTTCTCGGATGAGGGAAGAGACCTTCTCGACAGCGAATGACTAAATATCACCATAGTAACTAAATAACTGACTAACTATATATTGATCTCACTAGCTTCAGAAGATTCGAGTGTTTTACCGGATTACCCCCGCGGCCGGCGGGCTTACACAAAGATATCCTCTAGATTTCCTCCCCACTTCTCTTCCCTTATCCCCCCACCCACCCCTCCTCCCCCCCAACCCCTCTTCCCTATGTCTTCTCTCTATTTCCTCTTTTTCTTTCCTACATGTTTGCTTACTATACTTCTCTCTATTATTTTTTCCAGGTTATGTAGTCCCAAATTATTGGGACCTAAACTCTTTTTAGTATATAAAACTTTAAAAAGAACTGGACCGGTCGGAGACCGGACGAAGGGTAACACATCTGCACCATTAATACTGCTATCTAATGTACACCCAGAGGAAAGACGTCGCCTATAGCAACTGTCTCATAATATGACAGAGACATTTCAGATAGCAAAATGTCATATTGTCCTTAACAGGTAATAAAATGTTATGGTGTATAACATATATATGCAATGTGATGTAAGATAACACACTGTGATTGCCCAGATATCTGTGTTCGACTGTGTTCCTTGAATAAATAAAATAATTGTAAAAAAAAATAAAAAATGGTATGAACAGAGCAAACGTAGTCAAAACATAGCCAGAGTTTGGTAACCAGGAACGGGTAGTCAGAACAAGCCAGAGAAACAGAGATCAGCGAAGTCGAGTGCAGCAAACAGGATCAGGAACCAGAAGGGAAGTCAGCCAAGCAAATGTCTTTCACAGGAAAGCACAGCAGAGAGAGTGCAGATATGTTGACCAAGGCAAAGTCACAGAAGATCTTATCCAAGGAGTTTATAACCAGCAGCTCTAGCTGATGAGCAGGAAATGAAGACCAGGTGAGTCACTGTGGAGGGAAGAGTACTGGCAATTAACCGTTAGCTAAGCACAGAGCTCTGAGAACGAAGGGATGAGCCCAGCCCTGACAAATACTTACTCGTGGAGATCAATAGGAGAGGATATTTCCAGGTTACATGAGATGGATTGTATAACTGGATTAAATACATTTCCAGAATGGATGGGTCCAGATATGGAACCCTTTTCATCTGCTCTGAGCCATTTAATCTCAGGGCTCCTTTATTGTTCTTGCTGGGAGGCCAGGGATTAAACAACAAGATTCGTGAAGCCACTACCCTCTTAAGCCAGTTGGGGGAGCTAGAGGAGACTAAAACAAAACCTGTCAGGGCAGTAGATAAGGTCAAGGGCAGACAAGAAGAATATAAGCAGAAAAGAACAGAGAAGAAAGGGAATGGGGTAGAGAAGACTGGAGGTGAAAAGAAAACCAGGCTAGTTATTTCTAGAATAGAAATGTGGGTGGACCTATTAAAGGCAGGAGTACCTAAAGATGGGATTTCTACTGCAGAAATGCCGAAGAGGTGGAAACATTTAGTGGGGAAAACTGTCAGGGTTAGAAACACTACTCCTTGTGAAGATAACATCAGCCTAGATTTAGAGAAAACAGAACAGACCCCTCCTGTTAGCCCCAAACCAATTCCCAACACTGCACATGAACCCAAACCCAAGTCCCTTTATCCTGGGGGGGGGAGTTAGAGAGACTCAGAAAAGGGGATTGGGAGTTTCTTTATCCTTTATGAAGGGAAGGTGGGTCTTCTGTAATAGCAGTGAGGACAGTGACAGCAGGAGACCGACGCCCATATGCATCTGTCACTGTATGGTGGGGGAAGTCATCTTCTCCTACACATGTGATGGCTTTAGTTGATACTGGAGCTGAAGTTACACTTTTGCAAGGAAATCCTTCCCATCACAAAGGAGAATTGATTTATGCAGAAGGTTTGGAAGGGAAAACCACACCAGAAGTTAGGACACAGGTATAATTGGCTAATGGCAAGGGACCAGGATTATGGATAAATGTTTTGGTATCAGAGTTAACCGAAAATATTCTTGGGATGGATTTACTTCAAGGTCAGTCTATTCAGACTAAACAGAGTACATTCACATTTGGGTATCCTGATAAAGCATATCTGGTTAGTGCAGTGAAGGCTGTGGTCAGAGGTCATGCAAAATGGACCCCTGTCTACATTCCTCCACCAGAGAAGCCAGTCTGTCTCAAGCAGTACAGACTTCCTGGAGGCCACAAAGAAACTGAGGAGACTATTCAAGAACTGTTGAGAATAAGGATCTTTAAACCTGCTGTAAGTCCTTTCTCGTCTCCGGTGTTCCCAGTAAAGAAACCTGATGGGACATATAGAATGATGTTGGATTACAGATGTCTAAACAAAGTGGCACCTCCATCCAGCTGTACCAGATATGATCTCAATTGTTGAGAACTGCTAAAGAGGCAGGAGAATATTATGCAGTGATAGACATTAAAGGTTTATTTTCTATTTTTATAGACCCAGAGTGTCAGAACCAGTTTGTCTTTATGTGGGATGGCCGTCAGTACACTTTTACTGTGCTTCCTGAAGACTATGTTCATTCTCCAACGATTTGTCAAAGACTGATTGCCTGAGATTTAAGTACCCTGAATTTGAAAGTCGCTGTGTTTTACTACATCAATATCATAATAATCTCTGGGACAAAAGAAGATGTAACTGAAGCAGTGCACCTGCTCATACAGCACACAGAGAACAGAGGGTGGGCTATCAACAGAGACAAAGTCCAAGGACCTGCCACAGAAGTGAAATTCCTGGGAATGATGTGGACTGGGCTGCAGAGGAAAATTCCAGAGACAGTTGTGCAAACTATTTAGTCGCTGCTGCCCCCTACTACTACCAAAGAGGAGGCACAGAAGTTTATTGGAGTTGTAGGATTCTGGAGATCGTTCATCCCACATCTTGGACCAATTCTGAGGCCTATATACAATGTTACCAGAAAAAAGACTGAGTTCTCATGGGGTTCAGAGCATTGGACCGCATTCCTTGCTGCTAAAGAAGTCATTTTGCAGCATCACGAATTGGGACCTGTAAGACAAGGAGTACCATTTCAGCTGGATATAGTGGAGCAGGATGGTACCATATCTTGGAGTCTGTGGCAGCCAAATGAAAAGAAAGGACTGAGAGCAATACCCATTGGATTTTGGTCCAATCAACTGACATGGGCACAGAAGAGATACACGCTCCTAGAGAAGTACCTGTTTGAAGCCTACACAGCACTTCAACATGTAGAGACCATTACAGGAAAGGACACACTCACCATACATACTGCATTGCCAAAAGCAGGATGGGTGAGAGATAATGGACTGACCACTAGGGCAGCTGTAGCCCAGAACCAGACACTGATGAAATGGAAAGAGGGGGTATTGCAGCTGGGGATGCCAGAGACATTTCAAAAAAGTTGGCAGGGTTTGTTACTTTTGCCAACACTCAGCCAGAAGAAGAAATTCCTGTGCTGCAGTTATCCCTATTCAAGAAGCTCCACCCTTTGAGTCTCTGTCAGAAGACATAAAGGAGTCAGCGTGGTTCACTGATGGTTCAGCCATAGTCGCCTCGTCTGGGCGTTAATGGACAGCAGCAGCCTACAACCCAAGTACAGACACAGTCCTGCAGGAGACCGCAATCAGTCCAGTCAGTATGCAGAGTTGAAAGCTGTAGTGATGACTCTTCAGGAGGATTCTTCTTCCCATGTCACTATCTACACTGACAGCTGAGTGGTCTTTAAAGGACTAATAACTTGGATGCCCACGTGGAAGTCAAATGAATGAATGATTCATGGAAAGGTGGTGTGGGGATGCAAGGAAGTCTGGGACTACATCTAGAAGGAAGCTCACTCCCGCACCATAAAAGTGGGGCATGTTGACACACATGTGCCCCTGGAGCACACCATATGAGAGGATGGTAGGGGCTCGGGCACAGATTCCACAGCTCAGTGTATATGTAAGGTTCCTGAAAGAACAGGGCTTAACAGATAGCATGTTACTGCTTCCCATAACATAGAAACCAAGAGTGATGTATCTGAAGCTGAAGCCTATCTAGGAATGAGAGGAAATCTGTCAGGAAGGTTTGAAGTTATATTTGCATTGGCAGATGAGCTTCAGACTAGTGGCTGTGACTCTGATTGGTTAGTGGATACTTCTCTGCAAGAGTGGAAAATGAGGCTGTATAACATCAAACCTTCCAAAATAAACAGCAGTGATCATCTGGGAAATATCAGTATATTTCCTTTCCTCCCTATTGATGTTCTTTGGGAGGGTCAAAAGTGGATACAGGCAGGTGGCAATGTGTTGGTCAAATATCCAGGCAAGAAGCCAGTTAGATGAGAGATTGTAGCTGAAGGGCTGGGATCTACTGTTTATGTATTAGAAGGAACAGATAATCCGCTTTGTTTTCTACTCCACAGCCTGTCTCCGATTTGATCCATAGGAAAACCAGAGAAAAGTGGTTACATGATGGACAGAATGATGGAAGTGCAAGAGGAGAGCAAGCTGTGGAGAGCAAGGCCCTTGATGTATTACAAGCCTGGACTTGTTTCTAAAGGGCTTTAGAATAGACTTTGTAATGAACTTTTAGCCAAAGACTGAAAAACCTTCTCAGTGACAGAAATATGGGAGAGGTTGCACTTAAGGAAAATTAATGTTTAGAATGAGTTTAGTGATGAAGAGATTTTCTGTGTGTAGTCTGAGAGAAAAAAAAATCAAGGGCGGAATGTGTTGTGTTTGATATAAAATATGATTTTTCTATAAAACTGTCATAGCATTCTGGTTACCCAGACACATAACTTCTCAAACAAATGCTGTTGGATACAATCGGAGCGTAGATACTATTGTTGCATTCAATTGACAGTTTGAATAGGCTATTGTCTCTATAGCTACAGTAAACAGTTAATATATTACCTATTGCATGTATTATACCAGCGTGCCATCTTGAGGTGGAATTTGAGAGTGCATCTCTAATTAAAACAATAGAGATTTCTTTCTGTTAGTCGGTTGTTAAGGTAAACGAGTTTATAACCATTGTCAAACTGGGTCATATAAAAAGGATTGTCAGGTATAAGCTGGAAGCCACTTCATCATGAATTAGAACCAAGGACACTCAAATCTGTTCCAGCCAAGAAGAGGGTGCCTGCTCTCTAGAAACAACGGAGATCATGAACACACAGTAACCGGAGTTAATTAACTTTTAAGCATACTTTCACTTTGTATAGACCATAGTTTCTGCTTTTCTAGGCATCTTGCTATAGATATCTGTCAGTCTTGTATTGTATTCCTAATATTGTAATAATTTTGTATGTACAGCATTTTTGTATAGTAAAAGCACATTTACACACGGCAAAGGTCTCAGCTTCCTTGCTTATACTACAAAGTAACCTTGCTAGATAGACGCAAGCAAAACAAGTTCAGTGTATATTCTCTGCACACCTCGGCCAACAAGAGAGCTTATCATAATGACAAGTTAATAGAAAAGTGGGGGGGGGGGGCAGGAAGGAATTGCAAGCTCTACCACTACCCGGAAGTGTTGGAAGTGTTTAGCCATTCTGAATGGCCTTGACTGTTTTACAGAACGCCTGCTACACACCTTATAACTGCTAGCATGTAGATAGATGCAGATGAAGAAACAATGCCTGGCAGGGAAGGCTCCAGACAATTTTTTTGGGGGGTGCTATGGTGATGCTTGAGGTAAAAGTGAAGGTGCTAATGCGGCGCACTCAGTGGTGTATTTAGGTTTTGTGCTGCCCTAGGCCTGACTAAACTCGTGCACCCCCTAATTTAAATATGCCCCGCCCCTTCCTGTCAAAGCCACACCCCTTTCTGTTTAAGACCCACCCAGGCATCTGTAAACCACACACCTTCCTCTTTAGGGTCCACCTCTTCCTCTCTGTACATTAAAAGTGGGTACCAAGTGCCTACTTGTAAGCTCCTTGAGGGCAGGGACCGATGTGAATGTACAATGCGGGCCTCAAAATTTCAAGTCATGAGCCATTAGCCAGGCCTTAAGACCCCTTTCACACTGAGGCATTTTTCAGGTGCTTTTGGACTAAAAATAGTGCCTGTAAAGCGCCTGAAAAACGGCTCCCCTGCAGTCTCAGTGTGAAAGCCCGAGTGCTTTCACACTGAGGCGATGCGCTGGCAGGACATTAAAGAAAACTTCTGCAAGCAGCATCTTTGGACTCGTGAAGGAGCGGTGTATACACCGCTCCTAAAGCGCCCCTGACCATTAAAATGAATGGGCAGCGCCGCTGAACCGATGGCAAAGTGCGGGTCGTTTTAACCCTTTTTCGGCCGCTAGCGGGGGTTAAAAGTGCCCCGCTATTGGCCGAATACCCCTGCAAAAACAACGATGCTTTACCGCCGACGCCCCAGTGTGAAAGCAGCCTAAGAGTTACTCACCACCACTTTCCCCACCCCAGGTCCGTCTCCGATCACTGTGCTGAGACAGACCTATCAGAGCCCCGCTCTCCTCTATGGGGAGATCTGATATCACCTGATGAGGTAAAACTTGGTGCCACCCCCCCTCAGTCCCTGGGATCAGTAATACATAATGGCCGACAGGCCATCTTACCAGACCCAGCGAAACAGCAGCAGTGATCCCTCTGGCTGGATGTTCCCTCACCCTGTGTTGTGTAGCACTCTCTCTGGTGGCACTGGGCAGTGCGGCACTCTCTGGTGGCGCTGGGCAGCGTGGCGCTCTCTCTGTTGGTGCTGGGCAGTGTGGTGCTCTCTCTGTTGGCGCTGGGCAGCATGGCGCTCCCTGGTGGCACTCTCTCTGGTGGCGCTGGGCAGCGTGGCACTTTCTCTGTTGGCGCTGGGCAGCGTGGCGCTCCCTGGTGGCACTCTCTCTGGTGGCGCTGGCAGCGTGGCGCTCTCTGGTGGCGTTGGGCAGCGTGGCGCTCTCTCTGGTGGCGCTGGGCAGTGTGGCGCTCTCAATGGTGGCGCTGGGCAGTGTGGCGCTCCCTGGTGTCACTCTCTCTGGTGGCGCTCTCTCTGGTGGTGCTGGGCAGTGTGGCGCTCTTTCTGGTGGTGCTGGGCAGCGTGGCGCTCTCTCTGGTGGCGCTGGGCAGTGTGGCGCTCTCTCTGGTGGTGCTGGGCAGTGTTGCACTCTCTCTGGTGGCACTGGGCAGCGTTGGCACTCTCTCTGGTGGTGCTTGGCAGTGTTGCGCTCTCTCTGGTGGCATTGGCACTGTCTCTGGGGTCAGCGTGGAACTCTCTCTTGAATAGTTTATTCAATGGTAAGCATATACACCAACCCTGTTTTTAATGCAAGAGGAGATGGGGTGAAATGAAAGGGAAAGTAAATGGCTTAATCTTCTGGGACTACATTTCCCATGATGCTCCCCTAGTCTTTTAATTGGTCTCTGCTGTGGCCAATGGGGAGGGGAAAAAATGGGCAGGAAGCTGGGTGGCAAATCTGAAAAGAGCCCCCTCCTCTCTTATCCTGCGTGGCTGACAGAAAAAGAGGAGGGGGGTGAGGGGGGGAAATGGTCCGACAGCCTGCCTCTTCCTTGTCACAGTGCCAGTACCTTCAGCCGCAGTCAGCGCTTCACAACTGGGGGGGCTCGACATCACCTCGACAGCACCCGCTTCCTGGAGGGTGTCACTGGGTGCGTTCTGCCAGGGGGTTCCCCACATCCTCCTCGCTCTCCTCCCCTGGACACAGACCCGCCCCGCAACATGTAAGCATGCCAGTGGAGGAGAGTGGGTGGAGCATTACTCCGCCAGTTGCATGGCCAGTCACGGCCGCTCTATAGGGGTACTAGTCCCTCCCCCCTCACCTGGCCAAGTACGCTCCATACACTTGTACTGCACATAACAAGTGCCGCAGTACAGCAAGTCACCGGCCCCCGGGGATTGTATATGTGTGGGAGGCGGCCATGCGAGACTCGGGAGGACGGGTGGGGGGGCTTTTTCGTGTGGGGGGAGGCTATTTTGGGCCTTGTTGGCCTAGGCCAAGAGACAGCACTGGGCGCGCTGCTACCGCACACATGTGGATGTGGCCAAAGTGGGTGTGGCCAGCAAGTGGGTGTGGTCAGCAATTGGAGATTTCTTCATGGTGTACAATGGTGATCAGTATGTCCTGGCCTCTGTATATCAATAAAAAGCCAAAAAATGCAGCACAACCCTACACTTTCTTTATACAATTTTACAAAAGAACTTATAAGTGCAATGGTAAAACCTATAAATGAATATCCAGTGCAAATCAACCAAGGTATTGCAATATAGTAGTGATGGTGTCACCGCCTCTGCAAAAATATTTTGAGAAATTGCAGAGCGTCAATGTGCATATAATGGTGAAACCCCCTACATACAAAACTAATAGCAGAGATGAAAATCAACCAGTGTATTGGAATATAGTAGTGATGGTGTCACCCTCTCTGCAAAAGGTAAGAAATATTTCAGAGCTATATATATATATATATATATATATATATATATATATATATATATATATATATATATATATATATATATATATGTTCATGATAAAATGTACAATTGATGTACAAATTTTACATGTTATTATTATTATATATAGGGGGTTTCACCACTATTTGCGCATTGCAGCTCTGCAATATTTCTTACCTTTTGCAGAGAGGGTGACACCATCGCTACTATGTTCTAATACACTGGTTGATAAATATATAATACTAGGATGATAGCTACAGGCTGCAGGCATCATCCCGGTATAACCACTTCAAGACCAAGACGTCATATGACATCCTATGGGCGGGAAGTGGTTAAAGCTATAGGCCAAAATGCGTAAGCCTTTCTGTACTTCACCTGCATCAATAAAATCATCATATTCGGATGAACGCATTGCCAATACCTTTAAGCTACATTTTTATTATTATTTTACAGGATTTATATAGCGCCGACAGTTTACGCAGCGCTTTACAACATTAGGGCAGACAGTACAGTTACAATACAATTCAATACATGAGGAATCAGAGGGCCCTGCTCATTAGAGCTTACACTCTAGGAGGGAGGGTCAAGTTATACAAGAGGGTAATAGCTGTGGGGGATGAGCTAATGGAGAAAATAGTGCAGTTGTTAGATGGAGACAGGATAAGCTTCTATGAAGGGGAAAGTTTTCAGGGATCGCCTAAAATTGGATACATTTGGAGACAGTCTGACAGATTGGGGTAGTGAATTCCAGAGGATGGGTGAGGTTCGGGAGAATTCCAGGAGGCGGATATGGGAGGAGGTGATGAGGGAGCTAGAGAGCAGGAGATCTTGGGAGGAACGGAGAGGGCGATTAGGTTGGTAAATGTTGGTACATTTCAACATCCATTGTGTTTAGTAAATAAGTATATAATTAGGCAATACAAAAATTGATGCATACATAAAACATTATAAAAAAACAAAACTGATTAAAACCGAAAGAATGCATGTGGAATGAAGGTATTTATTTCAGAGCTAGAGCTTGTCCCACTTAAGGAATATTCATCGGCCACCCGCACACAGACTCCCAGGCAGTTATACTACTCAGCTGAGATTTGCCTGTGCTCCACTTTATTGATTCCCTTCACATAGATGACCTTGTAATCCACTTCATAAGACAGCTCTGTGTACATACTTCATATATGCATTAAATTATGAGGTGGCTTGTTTTGTACATACTCTGGAAAAGAGGACCAGGAGCAATGATTGAAACAGACCAAAGATACTATCAATATATAATATATCCCCGAATAAAAAATGCTACCAACATTTGATTTTAATTAGCTGTAAAGGACATTATTTGGATAGTATGAATACTTTTGAATGCAGCAATTATAAATGAGTCATAATTTATATCTATGTGTTATTTCTTTCATAAGTGTACCATCCAATAGATGTGTTTATTTTGATTCTATAGCACCAAGATGTTCTTTAGTGCTTTTTTAGAGAACCATAAATCATTAAAGAATATGTAAACCCAACATTTTATATTCCTTATATGTGCCTTCTGTATTATGTACTTGTATGAGAAAGTATCCTGTTCCCTTTGTATTCTGTATGTATAAAATCCCTGGTGATCCTGAAGGTCCCGCCGTTTTCCCTTTAAAAACTGCATGAGAGCACAGTGTCCTCAGTTTTATACTCTCCTTCAATGATCAGAGTTGTGCTGATACCCCCTTTCCCCCCCAGAACCATTCACTGGGAAGACCAGTGTACTGCTGTTTTCCCTCCTCCAGCTCTCTGAGCTCTTTATGCAGCTGAGAACAGAAGATATATGATCACTTATAAAAAAGGGGGGAAAAAAAGGTATTTATAATGTTTTTACCCCTTAATGATCAGGCCATTTTTTGCGATATGGCACTGCGTCGCTTTAACTGACAATTGCACGGTTGTGCGATGCTGTACCCAAACAAAATTGATGTCCTTTTTTTCCCACAAGTAGAGCTTTCTTTTGGTGGTATTTGATCACCTCTGCGGTTTTTATTTTTTGCGCTATAAACAAAAAAGACAATTTTGGAAAAAAAAACTATATTTTTTACTTTTTGCTATAATAAATATCCCCCAAAAAAGGAAAAAAACGAATTTCTTCATCAATTTTAGGCCAATATGTATTCTTCTACATATTTTTGTTAGAAAAAAAAAAATTGCAGTAAGCGTAAAAGTTATAGCGTCTACAAAATAGAGAATAGATTTATGGCATTTTTGTTATTTTTTTTTTTATTGAGTGGGACTGCTGACAGCTAGGACACTTTTGACAATTTTTTGGGACCATTGACATTTATACAGCGATCAGTGCTATATTAAAGCACTGATTACTGTATAAATGTCACTGGCAGGGATTGGGTTAACACTAGGGGGTGATCAAGGGGTTAAATGTGTTCCCTGGGAGGTGTTTCTAACTGTGGGGGAGGGGACTGACTGGGAGTACAGAGAGATCGCTGTTCCTAATCACTAGGAACAGACGATCACTTTGAACTTCCCTGTCAGAACAGGGATCTGTTTGTTTATATTGACAGATCCCTGTCCTGTCTCTCTGTGGAGCGATCGCGGTTGGCCGGTAGACATCATGGCCGTCGGCCATGCGCATCATTTCCCCCTCCGCACCGCGGGCGCGCTCGCACCCCCGCTGTAGCTGTTAAAGGGATCGACTTACAGCTATGGCGATTTGCATGAACGAGCCGTCCTGCCGCCTTGTGGCGGCTGGTTGGGAAGTGGTTAATATGTGTACACGAATGTTTTGCCTTTCATTTCTACACTATATTATCAAAAGTATTGGATACCTACCTTTACACGCACATGAACTTTAATGGCATCCCAGTATTAGTCCGAAGGGGTCAATATTGAGTTGGCCCACCCTTTGCAGCTATAACAGCTTTAACTCTTCTGGGAAGGCTGTCCACAAGGTTTAGGATTGTGTCTATGGGAATGTTTGACTATTCTTCCAGAAGCGCATTTGTGAGGTCAGGCACTGATGTTGGACAAGAAGGCCTAGATTGCAGTCTGCTCTAAATCATCCAATCATCCATCAAAGGTGTTCTATCGGGTTGAGGTCAGGACTCTGTGCAGGCCAGTCAAGTTCCTCCACCCCAAACTCAATCATCCATGTCTTTATGGACCTTGCTTTGTGCAGGCTTATGCACATGCACATTAGCCTGACAGTGTACATATTTATGTATACGTACATTGGCTTGACTGCTGGCACTATGCTCCTAACAGTAACCAGTATTTTTAAAATAAGTTAATCAATTACTGCTCCCGTATTTTCTATATTCTCAGTACTGGGTTCATTAGGAGGAAAAGTACATTCTTTTCAATGTTTATTTAGCTAAACTTGTAAAAGAGATTAGCTTGACGTAAATATTCTTAATAATGTCTACTCAAGCATTGCACCCCCCGACCCCTTGAAGCATGGTAGTAAACCCCAGAGACAGGGTGGGCTAACATTTCACCTCAGGGGATGTGAACAGATGGGTGCAAATCACTTTAATGTGCAAAATAAAAAGGAGTTCATTAGCTCACACTAAAGCTCCAGGGAGGAAGGGATAGGACACAGGACACCCTTGAACTAGCAGAGGCCACAAAAATTGAAAGAGAGGGACAAAAGTTCTCGCAGTACTAACAGATAAAGAAGCTTGGAGCCACCCGGCATTCTCTGATTGTAGTTCTTGGTTGAAGGATACTTAAAGATTCAGCTCCATGCACCCTGGGCAAAGGACACCATACTCCAGTGAGGTCCAAGATCCACATCTGAGCTTCTTCTGGCACCTCAAAAAACCTGGAGATCCATGGCTCCTTAGTTCCCAGGCTCTATAGACTAGACCCCAAATCCAGGCCTCTGTCCAGCCACATGGTCACCCTCTCAGGCAGCAGACCTAAAAGATCTCAGCAGCACAACACACCTCCCCCAGGAAGGAGGCCCAGGGGAGAACAGATTTAATTTTCAAGGTCATGCCTTCTTCTAGCATGCACCAGTGACCAGGAAACTTCAACTGTTGGCCAAGGAAAAATAAATATTAATAACTCTGATTTATGAAGCTCTCTTGCTAATACTAAAGTTAACAGTGCCACCTACTGGCAACAGAAGGATACATACAGTACCCAGGGCTCATGAGAAACCTTAAAGTGGAAGTTCACCCTAACACTAAAATTGCTACATCTACAGGCATCCACAATCTAAGACTAACCTATCTAAACCTGTAAAGAAGTCCAGTGTCCAGCGACGGAAGCTCTGCAGAGGACAAACCCAACAACGGCTGTAAAATGAATGGGAAGTGACATCACCCATGGCGTTACTCTGGGGTTTTTTGTTGTCGGCTGCCTCCTCTGCCCCGCCTCCACAGCAAAGCCGCAGCAAATGTATGTATAGTGATTTCTTCTTTACAGGGCTAGAAAGGTTGGTCTTAGATTTTGGATGTCTGTAGATGTAGAGATTTTAGTGTTAGGGTAGACTTACCCTTTAAAGTGTTTGTTACCCCAGCATTTCATATTCCTGATATGTGTCTGCTGTACCATGTACATGTATGAGAAAGTATCCTGTTCTCTTTGTATTGCTTCCTTTGTGTGAAATCCCTGCTGTTTCTGCCAGTCCCTCTGCTTTCCTGTTAAAAACGGACCACACTAGGCAGACGAGCACAGCGTGGTCAGTTCTCTAGCTAGGCTGGGAACTCAGGCTGCTCTCCTCCAATGATCAGACTTGTCCTGACACACACCCCCTGCACAGCCTTTCACTGGGAAGCTCAGTGTATTGTTGCTTCTCCTCCGAAAACTCTTATGTATCTGAGAACAGGGGGAACAGAGGGAATGACTGACTCTTATTGTCATGATGACGCAGTGCCTGGACTGATTTCTGTGATGTCAGCAGAGAGCGAACTCCAGACTGCTCTCTGCTGAAAACGGGTCACAGGAGTGCAAAACGGATTGTACTCCTGTGATCCATAGGAGAAGCCCAGCCAAATGAGCTTTGGCTGGACTTCTCCTTTAAACTTATTTTGTTGAATGCAAACTGTGTAATTACCTGAGTTTAACCTGATATCTATGGCAGCTTGTAGGCAGTGCAGCCTACTTTCTCCAGTGCAGGTGGCACTGCATTGGAGGTTCCTCAGCAGTAGGGATGACCCGGACACCCCCGGTTCGGTTCACACCAGAACATGTGAACAGGCAAAGAATTTGTGCAAACATGCAAACACCGTTAAAGTCTATGGGACATGAAAAATCAAAAGTACTCATTTTAAAAGCTTATATGCAAGGTATTGCCAGAAAAAGTGTATGGGGACCCGGGTACTGCCCCAGGGGACAAAGTTTTAAAATCTACAGTTTTTTCAGGAGTAGGGATTTTAAGAATGCTTAAAGTGAAACAATAAAAATAAAATATTCCTTTAAGTATCATGCCTTGGGGGGGGGGGTCCCCTTAGTCTGACTGTAAAGTAGCGCATCTGTGTGATGTGTTTTACAGTCCGGCAGCAAAATGACATTTCTAAACGAAAAAATGTCATTTGAACTTGCTTGCGGCTGTAATGTATTGCCGTGTCCCAGCAATATAGATAAAAATCAAGGAAAAAAACTGCGTGCCCCCCCCAGTCCATACCAGGCTCTTTGGGTCTGGTATGGATATTAAGGGGAACTCCAAATAAAAAAAGAAAAAAAACAGCGTGAGGTCCCTCCCAAAATCCATACCAGGCCCTTATCCGAGCATGCAGCCTGCAGGACAAGATAGGGGGGGGCAAGCGAGCACCCCCCCCACCTCCTGAACCATACTGTCTTAGAGGTTACATGTTTGGGCACTGGTGCGCGTTAGTGAGCACTGATGTGCATGCTCCGGCTGACCCTGGTATGCGCGGTGATGCACGGATGCGCACGCGTGTGCGCGTTGGCGCGCGTCCGCCTGTGGGCGCTGGTCTGTGTATTCCTGTGGGCGCTGGTGTGCACATCGGTGTTCGGGGGTGCACGCGTTTGGCGCCAATCAGCCTATTTAGGCCTGCTGCACACTCTGCTCGGTGCTGCCTGATCAACAGCTCCTGTGCCATAGTTCCCGTTGCTTTTCCTGTGTTCCTGTGTTCTGATCTCCTGACGACCCGGCTTGCCTATTGGATTCTCCTGACTTCTGCCTGTACCTGACCTCGGCCTGATTGACTCCGCTCCTGCCTGCTCTGCTCCTGCTCAACATCTGTTGCCTGTGTTCCTGATTACTACCTGCTGCTTGAAGATCACCTCTCTTCCGGCACCTGGACTCCTGCACCAGGCTCTCATGCCACTCCGCAATCTCGTGCCTCCTGTCTGCTCTACCAGGGGCCGCGAGTCGGATACGTAAGGGAGCCTACCCTCTGCCCAAGTGGACTCTCCAGTCTGGTAAGTGGAAGTCCGATACATACCAGGCCATACGCCCTCAACATGGGGGGGATCCCAAAGCACCCTCCCCATGTTGAGGGCAAGCGGCCTGGTATGGTTCGCCTGGTAGCGTTCGCTTGTCCCCCCCCATCCTGACCTGCCAGGTTGCTTGCTCGAATAAGGGTCTGGTATGGATTTTGGGGGGACCACCATGCCATTTTTTTTTAAATCTTGGCGTGGGGTTCCCCTTAAAACCCATACCAGACCAGAAGGGCCTGGTATGGATTTTAGGGGGGACCCCCACGTCATTTTTTAAAAAAAAATTTGGCACGGGGTTTCCCCTAACCACTTCAATACACTGTGTTATATATACTACACTGCCTGCACTGACTGCATATAGAATCTACACTGAATATCTAGTTTACACTAAATGCAGAGTATATATGTATATATGTGTATATATATATATATATATATATATATATATATATATATACAGTATATATATATATATATATATATATATACACTAGACCTGGGATATGCAATTAGCGGACCTCCAGCTGTTGCAGAACTACAAATCCCATGAGGCATAGCAAGACTCTGACATCCACAAGCATGACACCCAGAGGCAGAGGCATGATGAGACTTGTAGTTTTGCAACAGCTGGAGGTCTGCTAATTGCAGATCCCTGTACTAGACTGTATATATACAGGTATATTAAATACACTGCCTGCACGCCACTAACTAACCTGCCTGCCTAATCTAGCTCAATCTATCTTCGTTCACACACTATACGCGACCACTATGTAAGCTGCTTTATATAGTGTGGGGTGTCCCCCCCCCAGTCCCCCTGAAACATGATTGGCCAAAGGCACCCTGCCTTTGGCCAATTATGGCTCTCGCAGCAGAGCGCGCTGTGATTGGCCAAAGCATGCAGGTCAGGTGCATGCTTTGGCCAATCATCAGACGTCAATGCACTGCGATCTTGCAGTGCACTATGGGGCGTTCTGCAGCACGATATGTTCAGTTTGTTTGCGAGCAAACGAACACCCGATGTTGACTCAAATCGCGGGCTCATCCCTACTCAGCAACGCTGCAGTTGGAAAGGAAGTCAACATGGTTGGTTCCTCTATGGTTTCCTGGGTCACTGGGGAAGCTATCACATTGGATGCTGCCCCATGTGACTCTAGCAGCCATCTTGGGTCAGGAAGAGCCCAGGTTTGGCGTTCGTTTTGCGAGTGGCTAGAGTAGGGACAGGTATCCCACCTGGTAGAGAGAGAACTAGTGTCAGGGAAAGGTTCCTTACGAGCAATGGCAGCCCGTCCATAGAGGGTGCATGGTCGCCGCCCCCCTACGTCTACATATCAGGGTGCCGGACTATGGATTCCAATGGGGGGAGTATTTTTGCAGCATCTTTTTTTTTTAAGCCAGAGGCTCTAATAGGCTTCAAAAAAGGGTGGGCTCACCCAGTTGTGTGACAATAGCAAGTTCATTTTCGCTATTTTCACACTAAAGTTCTTCCCAGCCAATCAGGAGGCAGGTCGTGAGACCTGTTTCCCGATTGGCCAAAGCGCCAGACTATTGGATGCCTAGCGCTTAGGATGGAGGAACAGAGAGGAGACACATGAAGGAGAAAGCCGTGGGAGGAGCGGACACCGGAGCTGCTGCCTGCACCGCGGTAGAGGAGGAGAGGACACCACAACCTGCCAGCCCTAGATCGGGTCAGTTCCTGACCGCTGGGCGCGTGGGGGGTGTCAGTGCCACGCCGCCAGGGGGGTGGTGTCGGTGCCATGACGCGGGCCGCCCGGGGGAAGAGGGGGCGGTGCTGTCAGTGCCATGCTGCCGGCCACCCGGAGGGGGGGTGCTTGTTTGCCACCCCCCAAAAAAAACCCCACCAGCCTCCACTGCTGACAAGGAAGGAAAACATAGGGCTTGCAACGTCTCTGGACATCTTCCTGCTTGGGTACAAGACAGCCAGATCGCATTCTGCCCCTCTCAACGGGCGCTGACAGTTTAGCTGAATCCTGCTCTCTACACACTGTTGGACCTGTGAGAGTTCTCGGGTGGGCTGCCTTCCCACCAGGCTAATTGTGCACTGTCTTTGCATTATTTCAATACCAGTTCTTAATCGTACTTGGACTGTGTTATTGCCGCCACACAATGCTGCACCCCCCCTACAAGCTATGTACACTATTGATCCCACATTTCACATGTCACATAACTTTATACTGCATGTCCTAGGGAAATTCATGTTTTGGTACAACGTACACAATAGCATTGCTCTGTCATTGGATGCTCACACAGAAGAGACCATTGGCAGAATCAATACTACTCAAGTCCTATGCTCTCCAGAGACACTGCTGGGAAAATGAGATCTGAATCTATACTAATAATAACAATATCACTCACAAAGACACAAGAAGAAGAGTATATGTCAATACATAGAAGAGGCTTAAAACAGGATTAACGACGGATACAGCAAGTCACTATTTATTAAATTGGTTGTAGTACTTCCAATAAAATAAAAGGTAGATCATCAGCAGAACAAAAGTATGCATAATAACCACACCACTTGTGTTTAACCTTGTGTTTGAAGCTGTGTTCAGGATGTGAGGGGATTTCCATTAAAGGCTTTTTTCTATATGTTCAACTAAAGATACAGTAGGCCCGAAGAAAAAAAAAATAAAAAATAGGCGAAGGGCAAACATGACTAGGTGAACAGTAGAAGCAAGGAGATATAGGGTTAATATCCAGAATCAGGATGTATGAGGTTACTTACCAGATAGATGGGATTGAATGTTTAGGAAGGGCTTTAAAGCAGAGCTCCACCCAAAAGGGGAAGCTCCTCTTGTTCGCACCCTCAACTGACACATTTTTGACAGGTACCTGCTCCCACTTCCGGGTAGGATCGCTGGTGCGATCTCCGAGTATGTCCGGCCCCTCCTCCTTCCCCCCACCCCTCTGCCTGCTGGGAAACACACAAGTCCCATAAGACGTGGGACCATTCAGAAAGTGCAGCGCAACTCGCACATGTGCAATAGGAAACTGTCAGTGAAGCCTGAAGGCCTCACTGCCGATTTCCCTTAGTGAAGATATAGGCGCCTGCACCTGAAGCCAATTGAAGAATCGGCTCGGGGTGCCGACATGGCTGGATCCCTGGACAGGTAAGTCAGCAGCTACAGTATTTATAGCTGCTGACTTTTATTTTTTTTTGCCCAGACTGGAGCTCCTCTTTAATGTTGTCAAGGAGGGATTTAGAAAACTTCAAGCAGTATGAAGGCAACAGACAAAGAAGAAACTTGAAAACTGAGAGATATTGGCTGGAGACCTTCTCTGAATGGTCCAGGTTCTGTCACTGTGTGATCTGGTCCCATAAGTAAGTTGGACCTTGCTTTTGGGACAGATGCAGTCTGAAGCAGCCTCCACAGGCACAGCATGGCTTCAGCAGCAAGTTTTCTCTCTACTAAGGGGGACAGTGCAACTTCGGAGGAGTCAATAGTCCAGCACACTTGTAGGTTTAGGCCTCTGGAGCACTTTAGCCTAAGGTGACCAGATTTTTAAAATGAAATCCGGGGACATATTTTTTTTTTTTATTGACAAATAAAAAGGCTAGTTCAGTATGTAGTGACAGTATACGGCAGGTTAGGGCAGTGTAGGGTGAAATAGTGACATGTTAGGTCAGTATGTAGTGACAGTGTGCTCAGTCACTTACAGCATGGCAGGTGATAGAGATTCCCGGGCAGCTGTACTCTCTCCTCCTCTTTCTCCTTTAGCTGCAGGATCAGCCTGAGGGGAGGAGTCTGTAGGAGGAGTGGAGGAGGTAGCCACACCCTGACCCCGCCCACCAACTCTGGCTGCCTCAGGAGATAGTGAACATGCCCGAGGGACAGCCTAAGCTGATTAGAGCTGATTAGCCAATTTAAGTTCAAAACTTACTTCAAAAATACTGACTGCAATAGCTTTATATCAGTTGACAGCTGTCACCACCAATCCTGGTTACAGTCTGTGCCTCGTAGTCAGTTCCTGAGATTGCGCAGGAATTGCACAGATGTAAACAACTATTTTACTCAAGCATCAACACTGAGGGACAGATTCATAGAAAAGGGGTACGACCCAACATCGTTAACTTCAGAAATAAATAGAGTAGCTGCAATTGATAGAAATTCTTTGCTGACACCAAAACCTCCTCGTGAACAAGATAGCTCCTTTAAGTGCTCTATGCTCACCACTTTTTCAGTCCAACACAGAGAAATCAAAAACATAATTTACCAACATTGGGATATACTTAGGAATGACCGTGTTTTAAAGAAAATACTCCCAGAACAACCTAAGGTCATCTTTAGAGGTGTGCCTTCTTTGCAGGGAAAAATTGCACCTAATATCATAAATCCCCGCATACGACCTTTTTTTTTCATAACTTAGTGGGTTATTGCACTGTATGTCAATACAATTCCTGTGGTAGACGTAAAAGCCTCGAGTTTAAATCGAACACTACAAACTGTACTTATCCCATTAAAACATTCTGCACTTGTGCTACCACACATGTCGTTTATCTGATTACCTGCCCCTGCGGGAAGCAGTGTGCGGGCCGTACAATTCGAGCTTTCTCTGTTAGAGTCAGTGAGCATATCGCTAAAATAAAAAGTGGTGATGTCAAACATAATATGCCTCGACATTGTCGAGCTAAGACAAGGGGAGTCTCTCGCTTGAAGACTTATTGGATCCACCAATTGCAGACCTACTCCCCTTTTGGGTTGAACATAGAATGGGACATCAATGCTTTTATCAACCAAGCATGATGCCTTTTGTCTATTTCTGGTACTTTAGGGTCCAGTTGGTACCTATTAGCATATCTTTTATGAGAGGTTTTTTATAAGTATTTTAAATGTTTTTATGAGGGTATTTTTATTAATTTTTTCAGATAACATATATTTTAGATTTCTTATTTGAATATATACTGGTTTGGTCCCTACCACAAATATCGGCTCGATCCAACCAATAACGTGTCCTTTTTAAGGGGTGCCATCATTTGTCACACCTTAGTATCATATATATTTTACATATATTACATAATTTTTATATTGTTTTTTTTTTTTTTTCTACCCCCACAATGAATCTCAGGATTCAAACCGGCGACCCTTTTGCTGCTGGGTGGGAGTGCTGGTCACTACACCACTGCCAATGTTCAAGCTAGAGCATGTTAGGATGTATTGTATTGGTTTTCATTTTTGCTGCCAGAAGGGCGATACCTTGTGACTTAATGTATTAATATACATGTCCTTATGACAAACGGCGCCATGTTGTAGATTATATACACCAGACATTGTGCCATTTTAAGCCACATCTGCTCCTATATGTCCCCCAGAATAGCGGTGCCACGTTTTTGGCTGTTTAAACCAGTCACTGTTCCACATGATGTCACATCTTCTTTCGCATGTTAAAATGAGGCTTGGAACTCTTGTCCGGGTGCCATTTTGGCAGAACCAGGAAGTAATCCTCCTCTACATATGAAAACGAGGCTTGGAATGCAAGCCCGGGCGCCATTTTGGAGGAACCAGGAAGTAATCTCCATAATTTGCACTTTCAATCAGACGGAGCTGCCACTTGTTATGGGGGTAACCAGTATCTATAAATACTCAGCCAGTACAGTGGTGCAGCACCCCAGATGACGACTTCTAAGTCGAAACGCGTCTAGAGGATATGCTGAGATCACTGTCTTTTTTTTTTTTTACAAGCGCTTGATTTTACTGCTAAACATGTGAGTGTATTTCCTTTGCTTTTCATGTATTAAAATTTTCATACGGAGTTACGCTATATGCCTTCCTCATTCTTTTAATGGTGGGGCTGACTGCCTATATCTACTGAGTCCATCCATACCTTCCACCTGTTTGGAGGTCCATCTGGAGGTCATATCTGGATAGAGCATCTGATTCCTTTGGTATATTATACCACAAAGCTTGATTGACTCACTAGTAGCTTCTGGTGTCTTTGGTGGTGGATCTACTATCAACTGTTATTACATCATACATATTTGAAGTTAAAGATTGTCACTATATTATATCCACATGTGGTTGAGGATTATCATGACACATGATTGAAGCTTGTCACTGAATTTTTTCTTTTTTGGACATCACACGTTCAAGTTCCTCTGTTTATTGACATCACATGTCATAATAGAGGACTGCTTGGCGTATTTTTGAGCACATCATTTATTATTCACGTTTTTTGTACTCATATTATTTGTTATGGTTTATATGATCACATAAGCGCTGCACATTTCACCCAATTTGTAATTTTTGCAACTTTATCCACTGCTGGCTGCTTTAGTTTTTTTTTTTATTTCTTTTATAGACAGCACGGTATATATTTGTTTATAATTTACTAAGCCGATTAGACAACAGGGGAGTGTTACAGACAGCCTCCCCCATACTCTCTGCTATCCCGATCAACTTTTTACAAACTGCAAGGACAGGGAAGGTGCAGGCCCCCCCCCAATGGATCTGGTGCCCGCTCATTAAGGGTATTGTACTGGCTTAAAAGTGCCCTTGCCTGACGCTGCCCCTGCAATCCGGGGACAGATTTGTTCCATGGAGAGTGTCCTCAGCCCGGGGACTGTCCCCGGAAATTGGGGATGTCTGGTCACCCTACTTTAGCCCACACTCATCCCCTAGAGCTCAATGCCACAAGGGAGCACCAGCAGGGACCCTCAAGACCCACCGGTGAAGAACACTCCTGCTTCAGCTCTGGGAAGAATCCCCAACATAGCCAAAGCCCTTTGGTTAGGTATCGTACTGTTGCTGTGTCCATGGTCCCACCTGTACATCGGAGGAGTCGGGAGTGCGACTGATGATGTGCCTGTTATGGAGGAGGCCCGGTGAGGAAGAGGGTCAGTAGCAGGCATCAGCCAGTCAAGTGGAGTGGCCGGTGGCCCTTCATCTTCCTGGTCCATACATGTGACTGGTGTGAAGAGCAAAGCTGCCTGGGGAGTTACAGTCCCTCTGAGTGCTCACAGGGAGAGACAGAGCCCGGAGGTCAGCCAGAGGATCAGGGACCTTTTTCGCAGTGGTGTGTGGATGTTGACAAGGAGCCTGAATCCTAAAGCATATTTGCAGTGAGTTCATTTTTTTCCATTTATTAGTTATACTTAAAGTGGAGTTCCACCCAAAAAGAAAAATGTAATTTATGTGCATAAAAAAATAAAAAAAAACATTTGGAGAAATTTTTTTTCTTTTACTCACCTCTAAATGCCTGTTGCTAGGGGGTCCCTCGTAGTCTGCCTCCTTCAGGGCCTGGGCTCTTGACGTCACTTCCCTCGGTGCAGGAAGGGAGATCAGCTCTGCCCCCTCCCACTTGTCAATCATCTGGGACACGTCACAGGTCCCAGATGATTGCGCGACCAATCACGGCGCTGCTCGAGCATGCGCAGTGGGTGCCCAGCTGTGAAGCCACAGACGGGCGCCTACAGTTACAATGCCGTCACCACCGAGCGGGGCTTCGATCCCCCCCGCATCGCTGGACCCTGGGACAGGTAAATGTCCGATTATTAAAAGTCAGCAGCTGCAGTATTTGTAGCTGCTGACTTTTATTTATTTTTTTTAAGCGGAACACCGCTTTAAAACAGAACTTCACCCAAAAGGGGAAGTTCCACTTTTCTGCCTCCTCCCCTCACCTTCCACCTCCCTGGATACTTTTTTTGGCAGGGGGGAGCAGGTACCTGGTTTTGACAGCCTAGGCAATTTGAACGGACGTTTGCCCCCCCCCATACCCACAGCCTTCTGGGACATGTCACAGGACCATTCACAAAGTGTGAATCGCAAATGCTTAGTGGGAAGCCGACTGTGAAGCTGCAAGGAGTCACATCTGGCTTCTGTTAGAAATAATGCGGGCGCCAGGGACCCAAAGACTGGTCAAGAACTTAGCCCGTGTGAGGACAGAGCTGGATCCTTGGACAGGTATGCCGCTCTTAGTCACAATGAAAAGGCTGAGGTTCTTGTTTCACAGATGTTTAATGTACATATCAAGTTCTTACACCGACACTTACATTAACACCGTAGAACTAAATAAGGAGGACAAATATGAAGGTCAAATTATCTTAGACGGATGGCTCACTATAGGTCAGAAACCATGAATCAGACCGAGACAGAAGTACAGTTAAATCACACTTGTTGAATAAAAGTAAATAGAACAAACATAGTCAAAACATAGCCAAAGTTATGGATAGTCAGACAAGACAGAAAGTCAGGAAGCCAGGAATCAGCGTAGTGGAACAGCAGGCAGGATCTGGAGCCAGAAGGAATGTCAGCCAAACAAGTCTTTAACAGGAACGCAGGAGATGTGATGCAGTCTCTGTGATATTGATCAAGGCGAAGGCAGAGATCATCTGGGCTGTACGGCTTAAGTAGGCAAGACTGAAGAGCAGGATATCATCAACAGGTGGAGAGATAGGAGCTGGCAATTAGCCAACAGCTGAGCGGCCAGCTCAGAGGAAGGAAGGGCTGAGCCCAGTCCTGACACTATACACGCAAAAAAAAACACTTTAAACCTTGGATAGAAAGCACTGTTCTCCTTTCAGTTCAGCAAGAAGAAAAAACAGGAACAAGCTTGTAATATGCATGATGCCGAAAATAAATGAACAAGTAAGCACACATGCTCCATCTAGAGGAAATTAACATAATAGTCACCAAAATGTTGTGTATGCCAGTACAACAGGTAAGTGTGCATTAAAGGAGAAGTCCAGCCTAAATTCATTTTGGCTGGGCTTCTCCTATGGGTCACAGGAGTGCAATTCGTTTTGCACTCCTGTGACCCATTTTCAGCAGAGAGAGGTCTGAAGTCCGCTCTCTGCTGACGTCACAGAAATCAGTCCAGACACCACGTCATCCCAACAATGGGAGTCTGGATCTGCCAGCTGCCTGGACTGGTACCTGTCTCAGCCTCTCAGCGAGGCGCTGAGAGCCCAAAAGGGCTGCTCCCCGTCCCTCCACAGCTCAACACTCCAGTGAGCGTGGAGGAGCAGAGCAGGAGAGTTGTTGATTGACAGTCAGCAGCTCTCTGCTCGGGGAGCTATGAGAACTGAGCCATTGGCTATGTTCGATCGCTCGGTTCTCAGTGCAGAGGCGTCGTGGGACAGATGCAGCATCGAACCGATGCTACATCCAACTAGATAAGTATGATGGAGGAAAAACCCCCAAACCCATACTTCTCTTTTAATTAAAAGTCAGCAGCTACAGTATTTGTAGCTGCTGAGTTTTAATTTTTTAAATATAGCCCAAAGATCCTCTTTAATGGCCTTCCTTTCCACCTTTTCCTCACTCATGCTAGTGTTTCCTTCTGGTCCCTTATAGTTTCTTAATTCTATTGCTGTACATGTGTTCTGAACACACAGAGCAGCCTGTAATTGTCAGGCTACTAAAAGCCAGTACTGTCTTGATACTACAGCTTACCAAAGAACTTCAAATGATAAACCAAATAAGTTGGATGTTAAAGAGGTGACTCACATACTCACCTGTCCAGTGGATCCAGCTTTTTTTCCGCTGCAATCTGCTGCTCAGGTGTGACAGCCTGGGTCTCATGCTGCTATCTTGATCCACTGGTCCGCCTTCCTTATAGTGAGCCAGATATTTCTTCAAGGTTCAGACAGCTGACCCACAATCACCATACACTGCTTGTTCTACTCCTGCAGCTTCTTGGGACATGTGATGTAGATATCCAGGAGGCTGTGCAAGTATGACACAACATTCTCATGTAGGCAAGAACAGCAGCAAGGCTGTATGAAAAAATATATAAAAATTGTAAACAGCTAACAAAAAGGGAGGAGGGAATTCTCAGAATGTGGGAGCGGGAGGGGGACAAGAAGGTAGATTTGGGGCAAATCTAAACTTAAACTGGCTGACGTGTATTTTGTAAAAATGCTGTGTATCATAAACAATCTACATGTTATTTCCATTATAGAATAATTTTTTTCATTTCAATGCTGCTGATCTCCTCCAGTCTCCTTTAGGCAATCCCTGTGTACATTGTTGCACAATAGTGCAAGCTGCACATCACTGTTCTGGACTGGCTTCCAGATAATGAAAATGGTGGAACATACCCGTACAAAAGGCACAAGTGAGCCGATGACAACGGAAAAGCATGATTGGCGCACAGTTGTCACACCATATCAGGAGGTGTCATGCCAAGAACCCTAATGGCAGGATAGCCAATATTCCTTTAATATATTTAAAAAATATATATTTTAAAAATTCGAAAATAGCTTACAGTGCATTAAGGCTAAGTTCACCATTTCAAGCAGAATTTCATCTTTCATAATAAAGCCTTTTCACATGTCTTTTCTGTCCAAGCCATCCCAATGTGCTTATCTCTCTGGTTTCTTATTTCTGCTGTTATTCTGCTTTTGGAACAGCTTTTCTTGTAATTTTTCCTTTTATACAGCTGGTGCATTTCATTGTTTGATCACATGGACTAAGTTTTGATCCACTTGCATAGTCACTCTCAGTTAATTTCTTTATTATGTCAGGACTTCTGTGCCCAAGTCGTCTGTGCCAAGTTTGAACACAGTTTAAATGTTTGTCCCCCTTGGCAGTATTGACCACCTCATTACAGTTCGGCTGATACAGTTCATCTGTAATTTTAGCCTTTGCAAGTAAGAAATCCTCTTTTGTGGTGGCACAACTGTCATCTTGGAAGGTCACTACATTGACTTGTTTTGTGAGCTTCTTCTCTGACAAAAGATTAGTTTCAGGAACAGGGACATAGATGACATTTTTCACAGGTACAGTGTATGTGGAAATAGGACAGTAAAGAAAAACATATCCTATCCTATTCCTTCTGATTCTATTATTTGCCCAATTAGCTGTGGTAATTGATTCTGTTTTACTCTCGTCAAGGTGAATAAAGAACTTTCTGTCATTTGTCATGAGACCCGTAGCTCCTGAATCAACACAGCATGCCTACAAAGATGAGGTGCAACTTTTGGATTGAAAAACATATTCAGTTTTTTCCTTTACACTTTTGGCCTTTTGTAGCTTAGTTTGTTTTTGCATTCAAGCTTTCCAGATTCTGCAATCTGCTTTTAAATGACCTTGTTTCTTGCATACAAAACATTCTTGTCTTTCTTGTTGTATGTTACTGTTTTTATTCCTATTTTTCGACTTTAAAGCAAACTCTGCGTCAGAAGCACTGTCACTATTAATTATTTTAGCTTTATGCTTATATTCATCCCCAAGCTTACCTTTAACATATTCCATTGTCAGTTCATCATCTGGGCGTGCAATAAAGGAGAAATCCAGCCTGAGCTCATTTGGCTGGGCTTCTCCTATAGGTCACAGGAGTGCAATTCATTTTGCACTCCTGTGAACCACTTTCAGCAGAGAGCTGAAAGGCACGTGTCATCACAACAATAAAGTCTGGATCGTCCAGGTGCCTCGACTGATACCCATCTCAGCCTCTCAGCAAGTCGCTAAGAGCCTGAGATGGCTGCTCCCTGCCCCTCCACAGCTCAGCGCTCCAGTGAGCAGGGGGGGGGGCAGAGCAGAGAGCTACTGACTGACAGGCAGCAGCTCTCTGGTCAGGGAGCTGAGAGAACCAAGCCATTGGCAGTGTTCGATCACTCGGTTCTCAGTGAAGAGGTGGTGGGGAACAGATGCAGCATCGGACCGATGCTGCATCTACCTAGGTAAGTATGATTATGGGAGAAAAAAAATCCCATACTTCTCTATTAAGTGCTGTGACAAGCGTTTCATAACTTTCTGGTAAACCACTAAGTAATAGTGCTGCGAAATGCAAATCTTTCATTTCTTTTCCTATACCTCTCAGGCATTCAGCCGTTTCCAAGGTGTCCCTTATGTATTCCTGCATATTCAGGCCTTTCATCAGCTTGGTTTTGTATAGCTTTCTAATCAAATACAGTTTATTACTTAGATTAGCTCTTTCATGCACTTTTTGTAATCCTTCCCACATTTATCTTTAGCAGTTTCACACTTACAAAAAAACTTGAAAAAAGTATTCATACCCCTTGACATTTTCCACATTTTGTCATGTTACAATCAAAAACATAAATGTATTTTAATGGGATTTCATGTGATGGACCAACACAAAGTAGCACATAATTGTGAAGTGGAAGGAAAATGATAAATGATTTTCAATTTTTTTTACAAATAAATCTCTGAAAAGTGTGGCGTGCATTTGTATACAGCCCCCTATACGCTGATACCCCTAACTAAAATCTAGTGGAACCAATTGCTTTTAGAAGTCACCTAATTAGTAAATAGAGTCCACCTGTGTGTAATTTAATCTCTGCATAAATATAGCTGTTTTTTGAAGTCCTCAGAGGTTTGATAGAGAACCTTAGTGAACAAACAGCATCATAAAGGCCAAGGAACACACCAGAAAGTAAGGGATAAAGTTGTGGAAAAGTTTAAAGCAGGCTTAGGTTATAAAAAATTATCCCAAGCTTTGAACATCTTACAGGGCACTATTCAATCCATCAATCAAAATGAAAATAGTATGGCACACTACAAACCTACCTAAGACATGGCTATCCACTTAAACTGACAGGCCAGACAAGGAGAGCATTAATCAGAGAAGCAGCCAAGCGGCCCATGGTAACTCTGGAGAAGCTGCAGAGATCCACAGCTCAGGTGGGAGAATTTGTCCACCGGACAACTATTAGTCATGCAACCTGGCCTTTATGGAAGAGTGGCAAGAAGAAAGCCATTGTTGAAAGAAAGCCATAATAACTCTGGTTTGCAGTTTGCGAGAAGCCATGTGGGGGACACAGCAAACATGTGGAAGAAGGAGCTCTGGTCAGATGAGACAAAAATTGAACTTTTTGGCCTAAAAGCAAAACGATATGTATGGCGTAAAACGAACACTGCACATCACCCTGAACACACCATCCCCACCGTGAAACATGGTGGGCGCACAGTGTTGTAGTGGATAGCACTTTTGCCTAGCAGTAAAGAGGGTTGCTGGTTCAAATCCCAACCATGACACTACCTGCCTGGAGTTTGCATATATATCTGAAATACATAAATAAATGGTGGTGGAAGCATCATGTTGTGGGGAATGCTATTCTTCAGCAGGGACAGGGAAGCTGCTCTGAGTTGATGGGAAGACGGATGGAGCCAAATACAGGGCAACCTTAGAAAAAAACCTGTTAAGCCGCGTACACATGAGCGGAATGTCCGACAGAAAAAGTCAGACGGAAGCTTTTCATCGTATATTCTGATCGTCTGTATGCCTCATCGGACTTTTTTTTTTTTAATTCTGGCGAACCTAGAAATAGAACATGTTCTAAATATTTCCGATGGAACCAATTCCTATTGGAAAAACTGCTCGTCTGTATGCTGTTCCGATGGACCAAAAACGGCGCATGCTCTGAAGCAAGTACGAAACGGAAGCTATTGGCTACTGGCTATTGAACTTCCTTTTTCTTGTCCTGTCATACTTGCTGTACGTCACCGCATTCTGGATGGTTGGACTTTGGTCGGACTTTGGTTTGCAAGTGTGTAGGCAAGACCGCTTGAATGGAATTCCGTCAGAGAAACCTTCGGAATATATTCCGACGGCAAAACCGGTCGTGTGTGCAGGGCATTAGAGTCCGCAAAAGACTTGAGACTGGGTCCGTGGTTCACCTTGCAGCAGGACAACCAACATAAACATACAGCCAGAGCTACAATGGAATGGTTTAGATCAAAGCATATTCATGTGTTAGTGGCCCAGTCAAAGTCCAGGCCTAAATCCAATGTGTGGCAAGACTTGAAAATTGCTGTTCACAGACACTCTCCTTCCAATCTGACAGAGCTTGAGCTATTTTGCAAAGAAGAATGGGCAAACATTTCACTCTCTAGATGTGCAAAGCTGGTAGACACATTTCCAAAAAGACTTACAGCTGTAATTGCAGTGAAAGATGGTTCTACAAAGTATTTTACTCAGGTGGACTGAATATAAATGCATGCCACAATTTTTAGATATTTATTTGTAAAAAAAATGGAAAACCATTTATGATTTTCCTTCCACTTCAGAATTATGTGCCACTTTGTGTTGGTCTATCACATAAAATCCCAATAAAATACATTTATGTTTTTGGTTGTAGCATGATAAAAATTTGGAAAATGTCAAAGGGTGTTTTTCAAGGAACTGTGTGTATGACTTGCACTTATTTGCTGTAGCTGGCTATAACTTGCTGTCTGGATTCCCAGCTTTTCTCTGGGCTATGCCTAGGTGGGTGTCTGGGCTGTTCTTGGGCCCATAACCTGTTGGGAAACCTGTACAAATCCCCACAGAACAAAATAGACAGTGCACAGTCCACATGGGCTTTGCTGCTCAACTGCAGACAGGAAACAGGAACTTTATTATAGAGAAAATACATAGTCATAGAGCATACCATAGATGCGGCTACAAACATGTGAACACTGCCATCTACTGGCTGATGTAGTTGTTGCTAGGGATGAGCCCAATGTTCGAGTTGAACGTAAGTTCAACTCGAACATCGGGTGTTCTACCGTTTGTCAAATTTAGAACATTATGGGGCGTTTGTGGCAGATTCAAGAGCCGCTGAACGCCCCATAATGCACTGTGAGATCACAGTTTGTTTGTTTGGCCAAAGTACACCTGACCTGCATGCTTTGGCCAATCACAGCGCGTTCTGCTGAGAGAGCCATAATTGGCCAAAGGCAGGGTGCTAAGTCCACGCCCCACATTATATAAGGCTGCTGCTTACATGGCAGCTGTATAGTGTAATGAATGAAGAGAGATTAGGCAGTTTAGTTAGTGGCGTGCAGGCAGTGTATTTGATATATATATATATATATATATATATATATATATATATATACAGTGGGGACGGAAAGTATTCACACCCCCTTACATTTTTCACTCTTTGTTAGATTGCAGCCATTTGTTAAAATCATTTAAGTTCATTTTTTTCCTCATCAATGTACACACAGCACCCCATATTGACAGAAAAACACAGAATTGTTGACATTTTTGCAGATTTATTAAAAAAGAAAAACTGAAACATCACATAGTCAGACCCTTTGCTCAGTATTTAGTAGAAGCATCCTTTTGATTTAATACAGCCATGAGTCTTTTTGGGAAAGATGCAACAAGTTTTTCACACCTGGATTTGGGGATCCTCTGCCATTCCTCCTTGCAGATCCTCTCCAGTTCTGTCAGGTTGGATGGTAAACGTTGGTGGACAGCCATTTTTAGGTCTCTCCATAGATGCTCAATTGGGTTTAAGTCAGGGCTCTGGCTGGGCCATTCAAGAACAGTCACGGAGTTGTTGTGAAGCCACTCCTTTGTTATTTTAGCTGTGTGCTTAGGGTCATTGTCTTGTTGGAAGGTAAATCTTCGGCCCAGTCTGAGGTCCTGAGCAATCTGGAGAAGGTTTTCGTCAAGGATATCCCTGTACTTGGCCGCATTCATCTTTCCCTCGATTGCAACCAGTCGTCCTGTCCCTGCAGCTGAAAAACACCCCCACAGCATGATGCTGCCACCACCATGCTTCACTGTTGGGACTGTATTGGACAGGTGATGAGCAGTGCCTGGTTTTCTCCACACATACTGCTTAAAATTAAGGCCAAAAAGTTCTATCTTGGTCTCATCAGACCAAAGAATCCTATTTCTCACCATCTTGGAGTCCTTTAGGTGTTTTTTATCAAACTCCATGCGGGCTTTCATGTGTCTTGCACTGAGGAGAGGCTTCCGTCGGGCCACTTTGCCATAAAGCCCCGACTGGTGGAGGGCTGCAGTGATGGTTGACTTTCTACAACTTTCTCCCATCTCCCGACTGCATCTCTGGAGCTCAGCCACAGTGATCTTTGGGTTCTTCTTTACCTCTCTCACCAAGGCTCTTCTCCCCCGATAGCTCAGTTTGGCCAGATGGCCAGCTCTAGGAAGGGTTATGGTCGTCCCATATGTCTTCCATTTAAGGATTATGGAGGCCACTGTGCTCTTAGGAACCTTAAGTGCAGAAGAAATTTTTTTGTAACCTTGGCCAGATCTGTGCCTTGCCACAATTCTGTCTCTGAGCTCTTCAGGCAGTTCCTTTGACCTCATGATTCTCATTTGCTCTGACATGCACTGTGAGCTGTAAGGTCTTATATAGACAGGTGTGTGGCTTTCCTAATCAAGTCCAATCAGTATAATCAAACACAGCTTGACTTAAATGAAGGTGTAGAACCATCTCAAGGATGATCATAAGAAATGGACAGCACCTGAGTTAAATATATGTGTCACAGCAAAGGGTCTGAATACTTAGGACCATGTGATATTTCAGTTTTTCTTTTTTAACCACTTAAGGACCAGCCTTGTTTTGGATTTTAGGTGTTTACAGGTTTAAAACAGTTTTTTTTTTGCTAGAAAATTACTTAGAACCCCCAGACATTATATATTTTTTTTTTCTAACACCCTAGAGAATAAAATGGCAGTCATTGCAATACTTTTTTTTTGCACCGTATTTGCGCAGCAGTCTTATAAGCGCACTTTTTTTTTGGAAAAAATTCACTTTTTTACATAAAAAAATAAGACAATAGTAAAGTTAGCCCAATTTTTTTTATATTGTGAAATATAATGTTACGCCAAGTAAATTGATACCCAACATGTCATGCTTCAAAATTGCGCCCGCTCGTGGAATGGCGTCAAACTTTTACCCTCAAAAATCTCCATAGGCGACGTTTAAAAAATTCTACAGGTTGCATGTTTTGCGTGACAGAGGAGGTCTAGGGCTAGAATTATTGCTCTCGCTCTACCGGTCGCGGCGTTACTTCACATGTGTGGTTTGACCACCGTTTTCATATGCGGGCGCTACTCACGTATGCGATCGCTTCTGCGCGCGAGCTCGTCGGGACGGGGGGTTTTAAAAAAAAAAAAAATTTTATTATTTATTTTACATTGTTTTATTTATTTTTACACTGTTTTTTTTTTTTTTTTTTTTTTTTTTTAATTGTGCCACTTTTATTCCTATTACAGGGAATGTAAACATCCCTTGTAATAGAAAAAAAGCATGACAGGACCTCTTAAATATGAGATCTGTGGTCAAAAAGACCTCAGATCTCATATTTACACTAAAATGCGATTTAAAAAAAAAAAAAAAGTAATTCAAACAAATGACATTGAAAAAATATGCCTGTAAGAGGCATGGGCGGAAGTGACGTTTTGACGTCGCTTCCGCCCAGCAGTGTCATGGAGATGAGTGGGCACCATCTTAGTCTCACTTGTCTCCAGGCACAGCTATAAGACAGACGCGATTGCCTCCGCCACTACCGACGGCTCCGGTAAGCGGCGGAGGGCACCGGATCATGGCGGGAGGGGGGGGCCCTTCTCCCGCCACCAATAAAAGTGATCTCGCGCCGAATCTGCCGCAGGGATCACTTTTATCAGAAAGCCAACCGCCGCACGAAAACGGGGATACTGGGGTTATTGCAGCTAGCTGCTGCCATAACAACGATATCCGTCTGCAAAGTTTGGACGTACATCAGTGTGTGGCGGTTGGTAAGTGGTTAATAAATATGCAAAAATGTCAACAGTTCTGTGTTTTTCTGTCAATATGGGGTGCTGTGTGTACATTAATGAGGAAAAAAATTAACTAATGATTTTAGCAAATGGCTGCAATATAACAAAGTGAATATATATATATATATATATATATATATATATATATATATATATATATATATATGTATATTTATATATATATATATATATATATATATATATATATATATATATATATATATATATATATATATTCTGCATTTAGCGTAGATTAGATATTCAGTGTAGAATGTATATTCAGTCAGTACAGGCAGTGTATTTGATATATATGTAGTATATATAGTGTATTAAAGGTTAAGGGGAACCCTGCACCAAAATTTAAAAACAAAAAGGCGTGGGGGTCCCCCCAAAATCCATACCAGACCCTTATCCGAGCATGCAACCTGACAGGCCGCAAGAAAAGGGGGGGGATGAGAGAACGTCCCCCCCTCCTGAACCAAACCAGGCCACATGCCCCCCAAAGCACCTTGTCTCCATGTTGATGGGGACAAGGGCCTCATCTTCACAACCCTTGCCCGGTAGTTGTAGGGGTCTGTGGGCGGCAGGCTTATCAGAATCTGGAAGCCTACTTTAAAACGGGGGCCCCAAGATACCACCCCCCCCATGTGAATCACCAAAAAAGTGTCAAAAAAGTAAAAATGACAGGAAGCAGTTTTGGACAATTCCTTAATTTTTAAATGTTTTAAAAACGTATTTTTTTCAATGAATTTTTTTTGTATATTGCCGGGATCCAGTAATACATTACAGCCACAAGCAATTTTAAATTACATTTTTTCTTTTAGAAATGTCATTTTGCTACGGGACTGTTGTGAACATGGAAAAAATGTGCTACTTTACAGGCAGACTAAGGAGACCCCCCCCCCCCCCGGCACGATATTTAAAGGAATATTTCATTTTTATTGTTTCAATTTAAGAATTTAAATCACTGCTCCTGAAAAAACTGACATTTTTAAAACTTTTTTTTTGCATTGATACAGGTCCCCAAACACTTTTTATGGCAATAAATTGCATATAACACTTTAAAATTATCACTTTTGATTTTTCACGTTTGTGTCCCATAGACTTTAAAGGTGTTTGCACAAATTTTTTGCCTGTTCCCATGTTCTGCTGCGAACCGAACCGGGGGGGGTGTTCGGCTCATCCCTAGTTGTTGCACAAAAACAATGTATTACAAAAATAAATAGTGTATGTGTGCTAAAGGGAATAAGTGAATATAAAATGAAATTTGTTGGAAAATCAACTTTATTTAGACCTGAATATAAAAGAATGTATACTAAAACTATGCATTCTGCAACTCCACGTTTGTTAACTAACTGTAGACTAATGCCGCGTACACACGAGCTGACTTTTCGACGGACTAGGTCCGACAGTCTTTCCGAGGGACTTTGCAGGGTAGGTCCACCGGACTTTCAAACAAACGGACTTGGACACACACGATCACAAAGTCCGATGGATTCGTACGTGATGACGTACGACCGGACTAAAATAAGGAAGTTCATAGCCAGTAGCCAATAGCTGCCCTAGCGTCGGTTTTTGTTCGTCGGACTAGCATACAGATTAGCGGATTTTTTGACCAGACTCGAGTCCATCGGAAAGATTTGAAATATGTTTTATTTCTAGGTCCGTTGGACTTTTGGGAAAAAAAAGTCCGCTGGAGCCCACATACGATCGAATTGTCCGGAGTCCGGTCCGCCGGACCAAGTCTGCCGGAAAGTCTGCTCGTGTGTACGCGGCATAACACTAGATCATTTTGCATAAAAACGGATTGCGATGGATATAAACAGTATATATATGTGTGTGTGTGTTATCATTGGCTTATGTAATTTAAAGCGAAAGTTAAGGGATGCATTCTTTTTTTGGTGAGAAAGTATTGCTGTTTTATAAGATTATGGGGCGTACACACGGTCGGACTTTTCAGCTACAAAAGTCCGACAGCCTGTCCGACAGACTTTCGACGGACTTTCGACGGACTTGCGGCGGACTTTCTAACGAACAGACTTGCCTACACACGATCACACAAAAGTCCGTCGAATTCTTACGTGATGACGTACACCGGACTAAAATAAGGAAGTTGATAGCCAGTAGCCAATAGCTGCCCTAGCGTGGGTTTTTGTCCGTCAGACTAGCATACAGACGAGCGGATTTTTCGACCGGACTCGAGTCCGTCGGAAAGATTTGAAGCATGTTTCAAATCTAAAGTCCGTCGGATTTGAGGCTGAAAAAGTCAGTTGAAAGTCCGGAGAAGCCCACACACGATCGGATTACCAGCCAGCTTTAGTCCGTCAGCGTCCGTTGGACTTTTGTAGACGAAAAGTCCGACCGTGTGTACGCGGCATTATTGTTTTTGTTTGCACCTTTTTTTTTCTTCTGGTGCATAATACACTGATGAACATCCGACAGTATATTGAATATAGTTCAGAGTAACATGGAAGAAGGTAATGTGGGGTTAACCTCCTATTTTATGGAACATGTAGCAAAACTCCAGTAACCCCTGATGATAATATATTGATTCACATCCAACAATAAAGAAATCCCAGCTTCTAAAAACAATACTAAAATGTTTTATTCAATATATTTATGCTATAAAAATTGCCAAAATAGCCATAGCGACACACAGTGTTAAGTGTCTATTTACTTTTCTTTATTTTTACACTGTCTACACATAAAGTGAATATACATCAGTGTTAATAACTTGGAAACAAAATAGATCCTACAGCCCTACAACCCTACAGTTATATCATTGCAAAAACGTCAAGGGGGTACCACACAAGCAAGAACACCACAGGATATCCAATTACAAATCTACACAAATGTGAAATAGTGGTGTAAAGCACTGGAAAAATACACCCAGCAGGGGTCAACAACTATTCATTACACCATATATTTATAACAAATTAGGAAAATGGGCTCATCTAATAAAAGTCAAGAAGGGGCTTACTATTATCAGCTGATCCTTTAAATGTACATTCTCAGCAAAGCCAATGTAATAGAGTAATTCAGTGGGTTCTGTATGGATTTATAGATTGTTTTTACTGTAGCTAATGGCTAGCTAACGATAGGGTCTTTACCCCCAAATTAAAGTGATTAGGATCTTTCAATTTATCATAGTGTTTGGAGACATGATAATATTTCTGGAGTTGGTCATTAAACATTCTAATAAAGCCATCATGTCATCAAAATAAATAAATAAATAAGGTTAGTCTAATCCACACTTATAGCCCTTTATAGTTCACATTTATAGATAATAGGGAGTGCTGCAAAAATGTTTTTCTTATGTCCCTGTGCCTACCTACTCATGCAGAAATGAAGGTATATAGCCCAGAAAAGCATTTTTAAATGAATGACAGGCCATTGGGCGAGAAAAACAATAAGCGGAGGTTACCTTCTTTATTAAAGACAGGTGAAAATAATCAATACAACCAGATATATAGAGTAGGCCAGTGTTTCTCAACTCCAGTCCTCAAGGCGCCCCAACAGGTCATGTTTTCAGGATTTCCCTCAGATGAAACGGCTGTGGTAATTACTAAGGCAGTGAAACTGATCAAATAACCTGTGCAAAATAACGGAAAGCCTAAAAAACATGACCTGTTGGGGCGCCTTGAGGACTGGAGTTGAGAAACACTGGAGTAGGCAGATGGAATTCTTTAACGCATTTCAAACATGCAAAAAGCTTTACCTTTTAGAGTTATAGAAAGGGATACATGAACAAGCTTAATATGGAGTTTACGAGATGGTGTCTGTAGAAAATACAGTATATTACCAAAAGTATTGGGACACCTGACTTTATATGCACATGAACTTTAATGACATCCCAGTCTTAGTCTGCAGGGTTCAATAATGAGTCGGCCCACCCTTTGCAGCTATAACAGCTTCAACTTTTCTGGGAAGGTTGTCCACAAAGTTTAGGAGTGTGTCTATGGGAATGTTTGGCCATTCTTCCAAAAGCACATTTGTGAGGTCAGGCACTGATGTTGGAGAGAAGCCCTGGCTCGCAGTTTCCGCTCTAATTCATCCCATAGGTGTTCTATTGGGTTGAGGTCAGGATTCTGTGCTGGCCAGTCAAGTTCCCCCACCCCAAACTCACCCATCCATGTCTTTATGGACCTTGCTCTGTGCACTGGTCCAAATCATTTGGTGGAGGGGGGGGTTAGTGTGGGGTTGTTTTTCAGGGGTTGGGCTTGGCCTCTTAGTTCCAGTGAAGGGAACTCTTAAGGCATCAGCATAACAATACATTTTGGACAATTTCATGCTCCCAACTTGGGGAACAGTTTGGGGTTTGCCCTTCCTGTGCCAACATTACTGCACATCAGTGCACAAAGCAAGGTCAATAAAGGCATAAATAAGTAAGTCTGGGGTGGAGGAACTTGACTGGCCTGCACAGTCCTGTGTAGTGTACATTCAAGTTTATATGCAATATAGTGTACATTCAAGTTTATATGCAAGACTTCAGAATGTATGATAAATGATGAGGGTGACCATGATGAAATCCGAAATGTTTCCATTGTATACTGGACTGTTTGTAATTGCTGTAATTGCTGTATATGGACTAAATGTTGATCTTTGGACTGCATGTATTCAATGTATGTATGTATTCAATTCTAAATAAAAACTTTTTTTTTTAATAAAAAAAAAAGTTTATATGCAATGCCAGAGAAGACCTTGCTTATTCAATATGAAATTATTATTAACATTTCCAACAGTGATTCTTCCAAGTCCAGTCTTAAGCTGGCCATAGACGGATCGAAATTCAGCCAGTTAAGGGAGGACTGGCCTAACTTTGATCAGTGTGTGGCCTTCCCTGCTCAACAGAAGTGGATTGTTTGGTCAACTTCTATCTAAGGGACATGCAGAAAACTTTTGTCGCCCAGTATCAATGTATTTTGACAGCTGTGAGTCCTGCTGTCAGAATACAATGTCCCAGTGGGAAGGATTCCTCCATCCATCTCTCTTATGTAGATGGAGGAATCTGTTAGTAGTTTTCATTCAGCCTGCTCAGATTACCCAAATATGGTCAGCCATAGGTTGACAACACTCATTCACTGTACTGTACCAGGACAACAGAAACAAGAGTCCTTGGGGATATCTAAAGACAATGTAATTGATAAGAATCAGCACAGAAAAAAGAGCACTGGAAATTAATGGCTGACAAGATTTCTGGCAAGATTAACAGATATTCTTTGAACTTATCAGTAGGTGTTCGAGTTGAACGTAAGTAGAACAAATGAACTAATAGGGCGCTCGCGGGATGTTCATTCTATGCAAGATCGCAGTGCATTGAAGGCTGCTGGTTGGCCAAAGCATGCACCTGATCTGTATGCTTTGGCCAATCACAGCGCGATGTGCTGTGAGAGCCATGATTGGCACGGTGCCTCTGGCCAATCATGTCTCAGGAGCTAAGTCGACGCCCCACACTATATAAGGCTGCTTAAACGGTGGCTGTGTATAGAGTGTATGAATAGAGATTAGGTAGGGTAGTTAGGGTAGTTAGGTAGTGTCTGTGTCGCAGGTGATATTCCTTCTGCGTCAACACAGCAGTGGTATACTTTTTTTTAGTGGTGCAGCAGCACTAAGAATATTTAGGGCATAATTCTTGCCCCCCTTCCGCAGGTGTTCCTCTTTCTGCGTCAGCAGTGATTCCCCCTTTTTTTTTTTTTTTTTCTTGGGCTTTTTGATTTTTTTTTTTTTCAGTAGCAGCAACAAAAATTTCTCCATAATTGCTGTTCCTCCTTCTAAGTCGCAGGTCGTATTCCTTCTGCGTCACCACTGATTGTTTGTTTTTTTTTTCTTAATTTTTTTTTACATTTATTTTATTTTAGTTTTTTTGCAGCAGCAGCAGTAAAAAAAAATTCTGCACAATTGCTGCACCCTTATTTTCTTTATTTAAAAAAACTATAATAAACGGTTGATAGTGCACCAAGCATCAATGTATTGCACCATATTTCCATCCCATACTCTATAATAAAAAGTTATAAAAATCCCCCCAAAAAATCCTCATCATGTCCAAAAGGCCAACAAGGAAAGGCAGACGCTCACAGGCCACTAAAAGAGGGCAAGCAGCCTCTGTGGCTACAGTGAAAAGTGGTGGTCGCAGAAATGGTGCATACTCTACAGGCAGGGCACGCTTCTCATTTTTTTCTGGTGCTGGCCGGGTTATTGAGCCGCAAAATGCAGAAGAGGCACAATTTTTCTGCACCTGTTTGACAGGTGCATGTAATTAAAGAAAAAAATTCTAATTTGTAACAGCAGGGCCTGTTCCTGCGCCCACAAGAGTAACTGTGAAGTTAGAGTGTTCAGGTACCACCAACACCCAAGACCCAATTTTTCTGCACCTGTATGTAAATTTAAAAAAAAATTGGGGGAAAAAATGGCGTAGGGGGACCCTTTGGGTCTGGTATGGATTTTAATCACTTCCCTACGGGCACATTGTAAAATCACTCCCTCCCTCCTACAGCCCATCTGAGTACGCGAGTACCTGCTTACAGCCCATGAGACTACCTGAGTACCTATCTGCAGCCCTATCTGCAGCCCATCAGAGTTCCCATCTGCAGCCCATGCCTCATAGATAATACATTGGGGTGTTTTCTTTCCAAAATGAGGTCATTTTGTGGGTAATTCCACTGTCCTGGTGCTCTGGGACCTTCAAAAGTGTGATAGGTAGGAATGAAATTAGATGTGTAATTTATACTCCTAGAATGCCTGATAGTGCTCCCTTCATGTTGGGCCTCTCTATGTGGCCAGGCTGTGAAAAAGTCTCACACATGTGGTATTGCCATATTCAGGAAGAGTAGCAGAATGTATTTTGGGGTGTAATTGGAAGTATGCATGCCGTGTGTGAGAAATAACTTTTTATGAAAATTTTGTGTAAAAAAAAAAAAAATAAATAATTTCTTAATTTTCCCAAGAATTGTGGGAAAAAATCACCACTTCAAAAAACTAACAATGCCTCTTACTAAATATCTTGGACTGTCTACTTTCCAAAAAGGGGCAGTTTGGGGGAGGGGGGGGGTATTTGTACTGTCCTGACATTTCAGGGCCTCAAGAAATGAGAGGCTGTCAGTATATCAAGTGTGATCAATTTTTTATGATTTGCACCATAGCTTTTAGACTCTATAACTTTCATAAAGACTAAATAATATCCACTAATTTGGGTTATTTTTACCAAAGATACGTAGCAGTATAAATTTTGGCCCAAATATATGAACAAAAATTACTTATTTGCAAAATTTGAAAATAGAAATTAAAAAAGTGGGTTTTTTTTCAAAATTTTTGCTCTTTTTTTTACTTAGATCGCAAAAAAGAAAAAATCCAGTGTTGATTAAATACCACCAAAAGAAAACTCAATTTGTGTGAAAAAAAATGATAAAAATTTTGTTTGGGTACAATGTTGCATGACTGAGTAATTGTCATTCAAAGTGTGAGAGCACTGAAAGCTGAAAATTGGACTGGGTAGGAAGGGGGTGAAAGTGCCCTGTATTGAAGTGGTTAAGGGGAACCCCATGACAGAAATAAGAAAAAAACGGTGTGGGGTCCTCCCCAAAATTCATGCCAGGCCCTTCGAGTCTGGTATAGATTTTAAGGGGAACTCCACTGCAAAATTTTTTTTTTTAAATGTCGAATTCCCCAAGATCCATACCAGACCCTTATCCGAGCATGCAGCCTGGCAGGTCAGGAAAGGGGGGGAGACAAGCGAGCACCCCCAGATCCCTCCCCCACATGAATGGGTATCAGGTACATCGTACCCCTACCTAGTCACCAAAAAAGTGTCAAAAAGTAAGAAACACAGTAAACAGTCCTTTATAAAAAAAAAAATAGTGTCCCTCGTTGTATCCATCGTCAATCACATTGCCCGCAAAAATAGAAAGAAAAAGCCTGCTGTAATCTCTTAGGAGGCCACCGGCTGTCTGTCTCATCTCTGCTTTGAGAGCTCTTTTATAGGCAAGGGGCGGGGCCACCCGGCTACATCAACCGCTGACACCGCCCCTTCTGGTGTCACGTGACGTAACCGTGTGGCCCGCTCCTTGCTTATAAAAGAGCTGTCAACTCAGAGAGGAGGCAGATGGCCGGTGGCCTCCAAAGAGATGACAGCGGGTTTTTTTTCTTTTTTCAGGTCGGTGGGTGGCGTTATTGATGATGGATTACATTGAAGGACATTATTTTTTATTTTTTTTATTTTTTGAAGAAGGACTTGTCAAAAAACCATTTACTGTGTTTCTTACTTTTTACTATTTTTTGGTGAATAGGTAAGGGTCTGGTATGGATTTTGGGGGGGGACCCCACGCCAGTTTTTTTTTACATTTTTTCTGCTTTTTTCATTTTTTTACATCTGTATTGCCGGGAGCTGGCAATACATTACAGCTGCAAGCAAGTTTGAATAAAATTTTTTCCTTTAGATATTTAAAGGGAATATTTCATTTTTATTGTTTCACTTTAAGTACGGTATCATTAAAATCACTGTTCCTTTAAAAACAATCATTTTAAAAACTTTTTTTTGCATTGATACATGTCCCGTAGGGTAGTACCCGGGTCCACATACACTTTTTATGGCAATAACTTGCATATAAGCCTTTAAAATTAGGACTATTTGCCTGTTTGAGATGTTCTAGTGCGAACCGAACCGGGGGTTGTTCGGCCCATCCCTACATTTTTTGATAAAACAAAATGCTTTAAATGGTATATTTAAGAGACCAAAGCGGAGCATATATTCATTTTTTGATTTTTGGTTTTGATACTCTTTAAATACAGTAAGATATAAATTTACAGTACATAATTTGATCCAGAATGAATCCCCAAGAGACAGTATGAACTCTTAATTGAGAATGACACAAACACTCAACGTTAATTATATACAGCACTGCAGACATTAACATTCATAAGTTTGGCATGTAGAAAAACTTTGCCCAGAAAGTTGAACCCATATGAAAGTGTTTAATGAGTTCCAACATGTCTGGCGAGGACAGCATTTGATAGGTGACTTCTCTGACTAGGCCTTGGCTGTGACCTCACTTAGCCACAATACTGCACATTGCAGTCCCTTCAGTTTCCAGGAAGATTATCACCTCTTAACTGTCCCAGCTTATTATTTTCCAGAGATCACATTTTGGAGATCAGCGAGTGCGTACAACCAGAACATATATTTTTCTCAGCTGTCACTGACAGGTACAATTACAGCACTCCATCTGGGAGATAAAATGGGGTTAAGACAGGGCAGTTTCTGTTGACAATGAAAAGTAGTAATGGCTAAGGTGAGTCGTTTTAATTGATTTCTTTATGTTTCATGCAGGCCTACACAAGTGGCACAACACAGTTGCTTTTCAAACTCAAATTCCAGTTTATTATATACATTTTGAACAGCATTTTCTGTTGTTTGTAAGGGAATGTGAATATCTAAGCTAAAACCTGCTAGGCTCAAACAATACTACTGTCCACATATATCTTTAGAGCCATTGTTTTCCAGCCAGGGTTCCCCTATAATCTAGGCTGCTGTAACTGGCAGGTTTGACCACTCACTGGTAATGTTGGCCGTGCTGCTTCCAACCCCCCCCCCCGCAGAATTTTCCTGCTGACCTGTATGTTGTCTCCATCAATCTGATGAGTCAAAAGGATCATGCAGGGAGTGAGATGAGTAGAACCAAGACTGTACAATACCATGGGATGGTGCCTACACTGCAGTGCAACAGCCTATTAGCAATGTAAGTATACTACAATAAATCTTTCTGTGCACCAAAAACATTTTCAGACCTAGCAAATAACTTGTAAAATTAGCAATTAGGGCTAGTTTACACTTGCTTCAAAACAAGGCTTCAGACAGGATTTGGTAAAGCTCTCTGAACGCCAGTCAAAGCCCCTGTCACTAAATAAAATGGTTAGCTTACAGTCCTGTTTACACCTTGCTTTTGCTTGCTGCTTCGGTGGGTCTTCGATGAGGCTTCAATGAGGCTTTGGTGGGGCTTCGATGGGGCTTTGGTGGGGCTTCGATGGGGCTTTGGTGGGGCTTCGATGGGGCTTTGGTGGAGCTTCGATGAGCCTTTGGTGGAGCTTCGATGAGCCTTTGGTGGAGCTACGATGAGGCTTCATAGGGCTTTGGTGGGGTTTCAAGCAAGCTTTGCCATAGACTTTTATGGAGGCTTTGAAGATGCTTTGAAGCACCACTAAAGCGACATGGGGTATAATTTTTAAAGCAAAGCCGAAGCAAAGTAAAAGCAAGGTGTAAACAGGACTGTAAGCTAATCCTTTTATTTAGTGGCAGGAGCTTTAACTGGCATTCAGAGAGCTTTAACAAAGTGTGTCTGAAGCCTTGTTTTGAAGTGTAAACTAGCCCTTAATGTGTGTTGAAGCCGAAGCAAGTGTAAATGAGCCCTAACATTGTCACTGTGAGGTTGATTTACTGAAGGCAAATATATAGTGCACTACAGGTGCACTGGGAAGTGCAATTGCTCTAGATCTGAGGGGAAGAACTGAAAAGAGGGGAAGCTCTGCTGATTATAAAAAGATTCTACTTTAGCGCCACAGATCTTGTGATTAAATAAACGAAAAAATGTGTAAGTGAAAGTGCTATAAAGTTCACACCAGGTGCGATGCTAACGTAAGCTTATCTGTAAAACTTATTAGCAAACATGATCATACATCGCGCTAGAATATCATATACTACTTCAGTGGAAAAATCTAAATGAAGCCATAGCCATAACCAAAGTATATAAGTCCCATTAAGTGATTAAAGTGCTTGTGCTTAAAATCTTCAGAATAGACAGGTGCTCTACTAGTGCATCCATGTGGGGCACTTGAACTGAGCACTAGTGGAGCACCCGTCTATTCTGAAAATTTTAAGCACGAGCACTTTAATCACTTTATGGGACTTGTATACTTATTTGAGTGGCTTTATTTAGATTTTTAGACTGAAGTAGTATATGGTATTCTAGCATGCTTTATAATCATGTTTACTATTAAGCTCTGCTGATTTCTATCATCCAATAATGTGCAAGCAAAAATGCTGTTTATTTTCCCTTGCATGTTCTCCTCAGATCTACAGTGACTGCACTTCCGAGTGCACTTGTAGTGAACAGTGGATTTGCCTTTAGTAAATCAGCCCCTGTGTTTCACAGAGCAGAGCTGTGAGAGGGAAGCAGCAGGCTCCACCCAGAGGAGGAGGTGGATACAAGACCACTCACCTTGCACAAGGAGAGAGAACAACGGTGACCGGTCTTTATTACAGGAAGCTCCTTCTCAAAGCCATGTTTTACACTGAATTACTGCACAGGGGACACATCAGATGACAGATCGCAATGCAGTGCGGCCCTTAGGGGGCATGCCAGGTACAATCCTGGGACGACATCATATGACGTCCATCCAGGATGGGAAAGCTGTTGCTCGGCTATTATTTGACAATAGGCCAGACAAGAAGCGGCTATAGATTGAAGAAGTGGCATTTGTCAGCATATGATGATGGTTAATGCAACCAAACCAGTTTAAAAAAAAGTTTTTTTATTTTTTTTAAATAAAATATGTTCCTGTTTAGCCCTATTAACTTCTAGATAACAAAAGGAACCCTAATTAACTACTCCCACACTTCCCTTCCCAGAAATGTAAAAATTAGGTGTACAGGTTCTCTTATGACAAGTTACCTTAAAAATGGACCTGAACTTAAAAAGTGAAGACTTTCTGTCTTCTTGGGAACATGATGAAATGTTAATTGCACATAGGCATTACCCTGAAAAAGTTACCTTTTTGTGAATTCCTCCTGAGAAGTAACATGTTACTCTTCCTAGGCACTCCTGTGTCCACAGCCAGTGGCGGAATTTCCACGGTCGCACCAGTCGCACTTGCGACTGGGCCCTGGAGTTCTGCCCATGTGGGGGGGCCCTAAAGCCCGGGATGTGGCTCGGGGGTTGCTGGCTGCAGTTATGAGCAGAGAGTGTCTATTACACTGTCTCTCTGTCACACTGCTCAGACCCCGCACTGACAGCCCCCCTCTCCTCGCACAGACATCGGAGAGGAGAGGAGAGGAAAGAGATACAGAGAGCAGGATCTTCTCCTCCCACCCCCCTCCTGTGTGTCCCCGTGGCCCCGCCCATATTCCAATCCTCGGCAGCTCCATGCTTAGCAAAGAGAAAATCCAGCAGCCTGCAGGTAGATAGTGGAGGCCAGCTTGTACTATGGATGCTGCAACCCTCCAGAGGATCCACAGCTCTCCAGGTCAGCCAGTCACCTTGCTTCTTAATGAAACTTCATGGTGACTGAAAAGAAAGCAGCACACAGGTGGGTTAGTCATTGATGGGACGGATTGTGTTGTCCCCTCCAGAGCCCCTCAACCAACACAGCAGCCCACTGGGGTTTCCCTAGTGTGGTGCACTACAAGCCCCAGCATGCTCTGCCAGCCTATGACTACTTTCAGACTGGGGCGGGCATCAGCGGTAAAGCGGCACTATTTTTAGTGCCGCTTTACTGTTGTTTTAGTGACGCTATTCGGCTGCTAGCAGGGCCGTTTTAACCCCCGCTAGCGGCCAAAAAAGGGTTGAACCTGCCCGCCAAGCGCCACTGCAGCGGCGCTTTGCCGGCGGTTTTGCAGCACTGCCCCATTGTTTTCAATGGGCAGGGGCGATTTAGGAGTGGTGTATACAGCGCTGCAAAGATGCAGGACTTTTTTTTACTGTCCTGCAAGCGCACCGCTCCAGTGTAAAAGCCCTCAGGCTTTCATACTGGAGAGACAGGAGAGGCTCTTTACAGGCGCTATGCAGGCTCTATTTATAGCGCCTGTAAAGCGCCTCAGTGTGAAAGTAGCCTTAGTGCCGGTTCACACAGGGGCGACTTGTCAGGCGACCTAGCCACATGACAATTCGCCTCCCGTTCTGTACAATGGAACCGTTCTAATAGGAGCGACGCAAGTCGCTCCAACTCAGAAAAAGGTTCCTGTACTACTTTGGGGGCGACTTGGGGCGACTTGCATAGACTTCTATACAGAAGTCGTTTTGCAAATCGCCGTGGAAGTCGTGAGGCGACCTGCAAGTCGTGCCGCCCCTGTGTGAACCGGGGCTTAGTGTATGTATAGCACAGGCTAGTAGATCTTGTTTGCTGACCAATCCAGGGCCCAAGCCTCCATCCAAGTGTCCCCAACCCTTCCTCTCTTATCTCGTCAGCCTCTGAGCACACTTATGTAAGGGAGAGCTCTGTGGACTGTAATGTAAAGGGGGACTCTGATGTACATGGGGGGCTTTGGTGAGCAGAGTCCCCCTTACATCAGGATTCCCAAAGCACCTCTTACATCAGTTTTACTTTACATTACAGTCCACAGAGCTCCCCCTTAGGGCCCTTTCTCATGGGCGGACTCTGCCAAGCAAATCCACCTGCTCAGTGCGGGATCTTTCCACTGATCCCCACCGAGCAGGTGGATGACAGGTCCATGTCTGCTCCACTTGTGCAGAGTGGACACAGACACAGACTGACTGTCATCCAATCCGCTAGTCTGTTTTCATTGGAGCGGATGCAGGCAGGTGTAAATGGACACGTGTGTTTACATCCGCCTCCCCATAAAAAACAATGGGTGGTCCGATCGGTTCAAATGTGTAAAAGACGCCAGAAAGGGGTCCTGCTGCTGGACCATAATCAAGGGCCCCGCAATGGGAGAAAAGGACACCAGGATCATTAGAAAGGGCCCCGGGACCAGAGGTTAGGGGGCCCTTCATGGTTCCTTGCACCGGGGCCCTGAAGGTTCTAGTTATGCCTCTGTCCACAGCATAATATCTGTACGTCTGCATTGTGAACATTGCTGCCTGGGACTGCTAGTCTTATAAGATTTGAAGTAAGATTTGGGGCTTCCTACTTTTCTTTCCTTTCCTAAGGGCTTTTTCACCTCATCACACAGTATGCTGCAACTTACGCGCTTTTGTTTTGCATATTGCAGACTGTTGCATTTCTTTGCAGCGCAACCCACATGACACTGTACAATATATTGCAGTGCATATGCATTTTGAAAGTGTGTTGATGTGCCATTCACAACGAATAGCACCACAGTGCATTTGCATTGTCCATCCAGGACAATGTTTGCGTATGTGTTTACTGCATTTTACCTTAACACGATTGGTGTAAATGTGCCCTAAATTTGGTTTATAGGCATATTTCAATTTTATTTTACAGCTCATTTTCTAATATTTCTTCTCAGAGAATTAATTGCAAAAAATGTATTAGATGCTGGAAAATATAGCTTGTTTTGATTTATATTCGTTTTTTCCCTAGCTATATGAACTTGTTTTCTCGCTGTTCCCTTTTTTATTTCACATAATTTTTTAATTCTTTTCCATTACTTCCCCATCATTGACAAAATTCCCCACTGTAGACTACCATTGACTTTCTATAGCTCTACAAGAGCAGCATTCATTACCCAGAAAGTGCTTGAAGATGAGTGATTGTTATCATTGTAGAGTCTAACCTGAACATTAAGTCCACTGTGGGTAATGTTGCTTGAAAATGGAAAATGACGGTTTTACACTGCTTCTTGGATTTACAGCCCCACTCAGGTATGCAAAAAAATTACTTTGCAGTGGGGCATCTTTGCACTGTAATGCCGTGCACACACGAGCGAAATGTTCGTCAGAAAAAGTTTGATGGGAGCTTTTCATTGTATATTCCGATCGTGTGTACACTCCATCGGACTTTTTCTGTTGAAAATTCTGACGAACTTAGATAGTGAACATGTTTTAAATTTTCCCGATGGAACTAATTACTATCGGGAAACCCGCTCGCCTGTATGCTGTTCCGATGTATCAAAAATGACGCATGCTCAGAAACAAGTACGAGACGGAAGCGGTCGGTCTGGTAAAACTAGTGTTCGGAATGGACATAGCACATTCCTCACGCTGCAAATTCTGTGATCATTTAATGCAGCGCATTCTTTTGTGCTTTATAATGCTAGAAGAATGAACTTGTTTTGCTGCTGATATTCACACAGAGTTCTCACAAACTTTTTTCTTTATTATTTTTCGTGATCTCCTGAATAATCTTTTATTGGTGGGCACGAATGAACTCCAGACCTTTTACCTGCCTAATTGATGAATTAATAATGGAGTAGCCCACACCTGGCCATGAACCAGCTTTTGATTCAATTGTCCAATTACTTTTGGTCCCTTGAAAAAGAAGGGGTGACTATTCTTAAGAGCTGTAATTCCTAAACCCTTCCTCCCGATTTGGATGTACATACCATCATATTAAACTTGAGAGTGTGCACTTTCAGCCCATATCCATTATATAGCTTGAATATGTTTTGGTAAATACCTGGAAAAAAAAAATTGGCCGACGGACCAAATCCGGCAAACAATCTGATCGTGTGTGGGCTTCACCGGACCTTCAGCGGACTTTTCCAGTCGCAAATCTGACGGACTTTAGATTTGGAACATGCTTCAAATCTTTACGTCGTAACTCCGCCGGACCCAGAAATCCGCTCATCTGTATGCTAGTCCGATGGACAAAAAACTACGCTACGGCAGCTATTGGCTACTGGCTATCAACTTCCTTATTTTAGTCTGGTGTACGTCATCACGTACAAATCCGTCGGACTTTGGTGTGATCATGTGTAGGCAAGTCCGGTCGTTAGAAAGTCAGTTGAAAGTCCGCCAAAAGTCCGTCAAAAGTATGTCGGACTTTTGTAGCTGAAAAGTCCGACCATGTGTATGCGGCATAACAGTAAGTGTCAGTGGGTAGTAGTCAATAGGCAGGCACACAAATGGTTATAGAAAAATGTTTTGCACAGTATCAAGTATTAGGAGTTTTTGAGGGGTTTTTGCACATGTATCAAGCTTAAAGTGTTACTAAACCCAGGACCCCACATTCACTATATCTGGTCTACCACAGAACATGGAAATGCAATAGTTTTAGTAAATAAAAACTGCTAAATACCTTTTTTCATCAGCAGTATATAGTAGTCTTGTGACTTCTATCAGTGTCTGCTTAAAGCTTGTAGGAGGAGTTTTCATTTTCCCATGATCCTCTGTCTGGACAGTGCTAATTAGCTCTGTGCTGATCACATGCACCCTCCCAAGAAAAAAATAAAACTCTTTAGCGATACACACCAAACTGAGCATGTGCAGCTTGACTCCTAATGCTCTGTTCTATCAGGAGATGGGTTGGAGTCAAAGAAGGGGAGGATCATAGAAGACATGATCACACAGCCTTTATACATAACGCAGATGATTAACCCCTTAGGTTCCACAGTGAGTATAACAAGCATGCTTTACTGCATATGCAGACTAATTTTACTGTTGTGGTTTTGGTAACACTTTAAGGGATTTGTTTTCTGGGCTGGGCAAGGGAATGAGAGCACTTCTATAGGAGGAGAGGAGTTCTTCAGGCATTGAAATGTATTCAAAAACACACGTATTGCATATTTACAGGCACTTCTATTGAAGTCTAAAGGGCAGCATATGCCTGATTATGCTAAAAAAATGTGCACGCGGTTTTCTGAACATAGGGCATAGAGTAGAGGGCGACTGGGCAACTGAGCATACAAGTGTAAACATTGAAAATAGGATAGAATGGGATTCTACATGTTGAGTGTAGTCAGGCATAGGGAAACAAGCAATAAATCGCTCAAGTGTGAATGGGGGTTTAGCCATTTTTCTGAACCAAAAAGGAGATACATTTATAAATAAATTATGCAATTTGATCCTAGGGCTGCACATTGCCACGTTTTCAGTGTCCAGGTTTCACTATTCAGGAACAAAGACCCCTAGCTATGGAAGTTGAAGGTTTATTTAGTATGTGTGAAAACAGTCAAATATAGCTATTGTTCTGAGGATTCTTTCCTTTTAAGATTAGTAAAATAGCATAGACAGAAAATACAATATCAATGTTATGTTAATTACAGTATAACCAATAAAGTAAACATATTCTATTCAGAAAGGAAACAGTTCATTCCAATTCTTAGAAATTTTTGTATAAAAGAACACCCCTTTTTTATCATGGCCAGTCCAAAAAGCATTTGTTCACACAAATGTTCAATTTGTGCAGACTGTCACAAACTTAATAAGTGTTCAAATAACGAATATGTAGGGGAAAGGTTACATGTCCACAGATATCATGCAAATGGATACTTCAAAGAGAGTTTTTCATAAAAGTGAGAGCAAACACCTTTCATTCTCCATTATAATAATTTATAAATATGATTTCCGAAAACATTACAATGTTGTATTAAAAGTTTGTACACAGGAGCAGAGCTACGTGCCGTGATGTCATCACATTCCTGGAAGTGTTCAAAGACATGAGTTCCAGTTGCTCGAGATTGCTTTATACATACATATGGCGGTGGAGATCTATTTGTCATGGGATTCACAATAATATTATTTGGACTCCTTTGACACAAATAAGCCATTTTGAAAGTGCTAGAGATGATCCAGCGCTCCCCTCTAACCTAACTCATATAATGTCACACTGTAAAAATACTATATGTGAAACCTAAATCATAAACAACGACACCATATAAGTTAAAATACATATAGTGATAATATATATATATATATATATATATATATATATATATATATATATATATATTAAAGCTACTTTCACACTGAGGCTTTACAGGCGATCAGGGCTGCTGATTAGGGATGAACCGAACACCCCCTGGTTCGGTTCGCATCCAGAACATGCGAACAGACCTAAAGGTTGCATGAACATTCGAACACCGTTAAAGTCTATGGGACTCGAACGAGAGATATCAAAAGTAATTTACAAGTTATTGTCCTAAAAAGGGTTTTGGGACCCGGGTCCTGCCCCAGGGGACAAAACGGTCGTTTTTTCAGGAGCAGTGATTTTAATGATTCTTAAAGTGAAAAAATAAAAGTGAAATATTCCTTTAAATATCGTACCTGGGGGGTGTCTATAGTATGCCTGTAAAGTGGCGCATGTTTCCTGTGTTTAGAACAGTCCCTGCATAAAATGACATTTCTAAAGGAATAAAAGTAATTTAAAACTGATTGCGGCTGTAATGTAATGTAATGTCAGGTCCCTGGATGAATTTTTGAGAAAACCAGCATGGGTAACCCCCCCAGCCCATTACCAGGCCCTTTGGGTCTTGTATGGATATTAAGGGAACCCCGCACCCAAATTAAAAAAAGAAAACGCATGGGGACCCCAGGCCCTATATACTTATATATATACCATATACTGAACAGCAGTATACAGGCAGTCCAAACAAGACAGGGACTGTAGGTTTGTCCTTAAGTTGAATCTGTTAGTAATTTGGAACAGGTACATTGTGTAAGTGTAGCTCCAGCCAAAAAAATCAATTTTTAAGCTTTTTGGATAACATAGGGAAGGGTTATCATCACCCCTGTAACATTTGTTTTGCTGTCTGTGCCCCTGTCCTGAAAGTAGGGGACCACCTGTATATACTATACAGCCTGCCCTATATACTCTGCAGAAATGTGGGCCTTAGGTGTTGGGGGTACCAGAACACTGTAAGCCCTCACAGTTACTTTTGGTGGGCACTGGAACGGGCCCTGCTGTGAAATATTATATCAAGAATTGTACTTACATGCCCCTGTTGAACAGGGGCAGAAAAATTGGGCCTTTGGTGGTGGTGGTGTGCCACAACACTGTAAGCCCTCACAGTTACTCTTGATGGGCGCTGGAATGAGCCCTGCTGTGAAATATTATATCAAGAATTGCAATTACATGTCCCTGTTGAACAGGGTCAGAAAAATTGGGCCTTTGGTGGTGGTGTGGTGGTGTTGACACAACACTGTAAGCCCTCACAGTTACTCTTGGTGGGCACAGGAACGGCCCTGCTGTGAAATGTTGGATCAAAAATTGTAATTACGTGCCCCTGTTAAACAGGGGCAGAAAATTGGGCCTTAGGCACTGGTGCTGGTGCCACAACACTGCAACCCCTCTGAGATACTCTAGTTGAGTGCAGGAACGAGCCCTGCTGCAAAAAATATTACAGCAAAAATTGTAATTACACGCCCCTGTTAAACAGGGGCAGAAAAACTGGGCTTTAGGCACTGGTGCTGGTGCCCAGAACCAAAAATGTTCCTAGAAGCTATCAACATGAACATTGAGGAATAGGATAGTCACACAGCATAACAGGATAGTCACTCAGCATCAGCATAGGCAGTCTTCAAGGGATCTCACATTCATAACAAATGAATCAGTTACATCAGCATCAGGTTCTTGGTAGCTGGTGATCCAAGACTGATTCTTTTTATGAAGGTGAGCCAATCAACCGAGTCTGTGGACAGGCGCACTCTGTGATCGGTTTCAAAGTCTCCAGCAGCACTGAATGTGCGTTCAGAACGCTGGATGTAGGACAGGCCAGTAGCTCAATTGCATACTGTGCAAGCTCTGGCCAGTGATCTATCCTCAAGACCCAGTAACCCAGTGAATTTTCGGTTTGAAAGGTCTCCAAGTCTGATCTCGTCCCAAGGTATTCCTGCACCATGTAAATCAGACTCTGGCGATGGTTGCTGGAACCAATCAGACCTTGGGGCTGCTGACTAAAAAATTGTCTGAACGCATAGGTCAGACGGCCACCTTCTCCACCGCTCCTTCTGTGACTGACCGAAGCCTCAGCAACACGTTTTCCAGGAGGACCAGGAAATTGCAACCTCCCAGGCTCTGGAAACGCATTGCACAAACCTTTCTGCAAGGCCTCCCGAAGATGTTTCATCCTCTGCTCTCTCTGCAAAGGCTGGATAAGTTATGCAACCTTACCCTTGTAACGTGGATCAAGAAGGGTTGCCAGCCAGTACTGATCCCTCTCCTTGATACCACAAATCCGAGGGTCCTTCGCAGGCTTTGCAGGATCAGGGAGGCCAGGCAGCGTAGGTTTGCTGAGGCATTCGGTCCGGAGTCCTCTGGGTCACTAAGGATGACATGATCCACAGCGACCTCCTCCCAGCCACGTACAAGTCCATGGGTTTCTGGGGACTGAAAACGATCCCTTGAAGGCTGATGCTGAGTGCCAGGCTCCACCTCCATGCTGACACAATCCTCCTCCTCCTCTTCCTGTGTGATAGACGGGCCTGCAGGAATACTGTCTGGATAAAGGGGGCCTTGAGAGGTAAGGAAGTCCTCCTCTTCCTCCCTCTGTTCTGCCTCAAGTGCCCTGTCCAATATTCCACGCAGTGTGTGCTCAAACAGGAAGACAAGAGGGACAGTATCACTGATGCATGCACTGTCATTGCTCACCATCCTTGTGGCCCCCTCAAATGGTGACAGGACAGTGCATGCATCCTCGATCATTAGCCACTGGCGTGGCGAAAAAAAACCAAGCTCCCCTGACCCTGTCCTGGTGCTATACTCGCACAGGTACTCATTGATGGCCCTCTGCTGCGTGTGCAGCTGCTGCAGCATTGCCAAAGTTGAGTTCCACCTGGTGGGCATGTCACAGATGAGGCAGTTCTTGGGCAGGTTGCATTCCATTTGAAGGTCAGCCAGCCGAGCACTGGCATTATATGACCGGCGGAAATGCCCACAGACTTTCCTGGCCTGTATAAGGAAATCCTGTAAGCCTGGGTACCTGCACAAGAACCGCTGCACCACCAAATTAACAGGGAACATGGGTCAAGTGTCCCTGTCGGAGGGCAGAGAGGAGGTTGGTACCATTGTTGCAAACCACCATTCCTGGCTGAAGCTGGCATGGCGTCAACCACCTCTGAACCTGCCCCTGCAGAGCTTCCAGAATCTCTGCCCCAGTGTGGCTCCTGTCCCCTAAGCAGACCGACTCAAGCACGGCATGGTATCTTTTTGCCTGAGTGCTTGCGTAGCCCTTAGAATGCCTACGGAGCACCGCTGGTTCCGAGGACAAATCTGCACAAGAAGAGGCCATAGAGGAAGAAGAGGAGGAGGGGGTGGAGGAGAGAGGTGTGGCAGAATCACCACTACCAGCATTTTGGAGGCGTGGTGGCAGAACAAGCTCCAACATTACTGCACCCTGTCCAAATCCTTCCCAGCTGCCTGCAGGGTTACTCAGTGTGCCGTGAAAGAAAGGCAATGTCCCTGTCCATGCCTGCTGGACCATGAGTCAGCGGTAATATACACCTTACCACTGACCGCCCTGTCCAACGACGCCAAGACATTGCCTTCCACATGCTGGTAGAAAGCCGGAATGGCCTTCCGAGGAAAAAAAATGGTGTTTGGGAACCTGCCACTGAGGTACCACACATGGCTGGAACCGAATTTCTTTTGACGGTTTAGCAACTGGGCAGGGAAATTTGCCTGCTACAATCGGATTTGTGTGTACCGCTAGCAGATTGCCCGCAAGTGCTTGGGACACCTAATTCTACACCTTCCGTCCTCTCAGAGAGGACTGAAGGTATAGTGGGGTTGGAGATCCCAGCTGATGAAGAGCAAGGAGAGGTCAGCCTTGTTTTTTGGTATGGGTCTTTTTGGTACTGTTGCCAACGGACTTCATGGGAGCTCGACATTGTGGTGCCCAAGCGGCTCCTGTTTTGGCCACGCTTGATACGCTTCAGACATATGTTGCAAACAGCAACGGTGCGATCTGCATGCAATTAAAAAAAAGCCCACACCAAAGAACTTTTGAAAAAACATGCAGAATCAGCAGCGCCCTGCACATGCAGAGCTCTGCGCTGTGGTGTAGTCGGTTGGCTGTCCTTAAGCTGGCCCCTGGAGGGCATCCTGCCTCGTTGGAGATGTGCTGCCTCCTCCTCCTCCTCCTCGCCACTGGAGCAAACCTGGCAGTATGCTGCAGCTGAGGGACATGACTGCCAGTTTCTTGTCTTTCTTGGGCACTCCCTCTCTCTGAGCTCACGTTACTGCCTTCATCCTCAACCTGGGTACCATCATCGGAGCCTTCAAAACGCTGCGCATCCTCCTGCAGCATGTACCCGACACTGTGGTCGAACAGTACGGGGGACTCCTCAGGACATGATGGTGGGGCTAGGGAAGGAGTGATTGATGCCATTGAGCCGATGGAATAGGCCGATTTGGCAGCTGCATTGGCAGCCAAACTTGTCTTAGCCTGGGTGACAGAGGATGAGGAGGATGAGGAGTGCTTTGTGATCCACTCTACCAACTCTTCTGCATGTTGTGGCTCAACACCGCCAGCTGTCAAAAAAAAGAAGCATGCCCCATGGCCACATGCTGAGGATGCACGACCAGCACTGTTGGCTGTAGACACAGAGCCTGCTTGCCCTCTTTTTCCTTGGTGACCTTCCAGACATGCTGTAAAATTGGATTGGGAAAACACCGCCTGAAGTTTACTATAAAAATTACACCAGGAATGGCCTGCAGTCAGGTATAGGCTTGGCTAGACTAGAATGCAGTGGCTATATATGTAGGAGACTGTATATTCAGACTGTGATTCAGTGATCTGTACTGCAGATCACTGAATCACCTGCCTGGCCTGCCTGTCTGAAAGTGTCTTTGGATACGTACACCGGGAATGGCCTATAGTCAGGTATAGGCATGGCTAGACTGGAATGCAGTGGATATATATGTAGGGGACTGTATATATATTTAAAGGGGTTGTAAAGGTAAATGTTTTTTTTTTTTTAAATAACAAACATGTTATACTTACCTTCACTGTGCAGCTCGTTCTGCACAGAGTGGCCCCGAACCTGGTCTTCTGGGGTCCCTCGGCGGCTGTTTCAGCTCCTCCCCGCAAGCATTCACCACCTTAATGCGAGCTCCCGCATGGTGGTGAGTGCTTGCGGGCGCGCTCCCGTGATACAGCCGGCGGCTATAGCCGCTCGCTGTATCACTCGGCCCTGCCCCCCGGCGCACCGCGTCATCGGATGTGACTGACAGCAGCGCGAGCCAATGGCTGCGCTGCTTTCAATCCATCCACTGCAGCCAATCAGCGACCAGGCTGAGCTGCAATGGAGATGACTAGAACGAGCAGCGGAGATTCGAGGCGTCAGGTAAGTAAAACGGGGGGGCTGGGGGCGGCAGTATTGTCAAAAGTTTTTTCACCTTAATGCATAGAATGCATTAAGGTGAAAAAATTTTTACCTTTACAACCCCTTTAATGCACTGCAGATCACTGAATCGCCTGCCTGCCTGAAAGTGTATTTGAAAACGTACACCAGCAATGGCCTGCAGTCAGATATAGGCTTGGCTAGACTAGAATGCAGTGGATATATATGTAGGAGACTGTATATATATTTTATGTACTGCAGATCACTGAATAACCTGCCTGGCCTGCCTGCCTGAAAGTGTATTTGAATACGTACACCAGGAATGGCCTGCAGTCAGATTTAGCTACACAGGATACAGTGTGTGTGTGTGTGTGTGTGTGTGTATATACACACACACACATATATACATATTTGTGTGTATATATATATATATATATATATATATATATGTATGTGTGTGTGTGTGTGTGTGTGTGTGTGCATATATATATATATATATATATATATATATATAATGTGTGTGTGTATATATATATATATATATATATATATATATATATATATACACAAAGCCAGGATGTGTGTGTTTATATGTATATGTGTGTGTGTATATATATTTATGTATATATATATATATATATATATGTATGTGTGTGTGTGTGTGTGTATGTGTATATATATATATATATATATATATATATATATATATATATATATACTAAAATATACTAAATACACTGCAGTTAACTGAATCAACTGCCTGCCTGAAGTAGATTAGAAACAGTACAGCAGGAACGGTCTGCAAAGCTGGGATGTATATATATATATACTAATAAATACACTGCAGCTAACTGAATCACCTGCCTGCCTGAAGTAGATTAGAAACAGTACACCAGGAATGAACTGCCTGCTCAATCTAACACCAGCAACATACTACACAGAGCCGACGTGGTAGTGGCCTTATATAGTGTAGGGCGTGGACTTAACCCCCTGAGCAATAATTGGCCAAAGGCACCCTGCCTTTGGCTAATTATGGCTTTCTCTGCTGACGGCGCTGTGATTGGCCAAAGCATGCGGGTCATAGTGCATGCTTGGCCAATCAGCCAGCAATGCACTGCGATGACGTAGTGCATTATGGAGTGTGACACGCCGCTCGAATTTGGCGCGAACGCCCCATAATGTTCGATCTTCGTCGAATGATCGAACAGCCGATGTTCGAGTCGAACTCATGTTCGACTCGAACAGAAAGCTCATCACTACTGCTGATAGAAGTCGCAGGGCCCCATACAGACTACCTGACAGGGCCCAACCCCCCCCCCCCCCCCCAAGAAAATATTAAAGCTATATATTGCTAAAATTACAATAAAATCATTATTAGCAGACACAAATACAACATAGCTCACAGAATTTCTGCTAAATCTATCTAAATTAATAAATACAGGCTGGGCTCCAGGATCAGAGAGACAGAGGGAGAGAAACAAAGTAAGGCCTCATTTACACTGCAGTTGCTAAATTTAAGTTTAGGAGCAGTTAGGCATTTTTTTTTCAGCAGCCCCTGAACACTCCTCTGTTATCTTATGTACACATGTACATTCCTTTATAGTAGGTTAGAGGCAGTTGAGGTTACTGGCATTCTTGTGAAAGCAGAAAAATCATGTTCAGGACTGTAGTTTACTGGCATTTCAAACCCCAAACATGTGTAACTGTGAAAAACTGCATTTATGCACATTTGCGTTTAAAAGCATTTTTAAAGGGGAAAACATTTCTGATAGTTTTTGAACATATAAAAATGTTGAAAAAAAACACAAATTTCACCACGTGCTGTTGCCTGCATCAATGGATGAGTCCAGTAGCGATTAACTTTGGTCCTCTCACAAAATTTCCTACGTCTTTAGAGTCTCAGCAACATCAGGAGCATTTCCTCACATACGCTCATGATGGGATCCATAATGAAAACACAAAAATAACACAGCTATCTACAAGCACACTGCTCTCTCTTCTCTCACAAAATGGCTGAAATATTAATCATTTACTTGTTTTTCATGCATTGTGGGCATTTGGGAGGGACTCTTGAGATTATCTTTAAAAAACGCTTCTAACCTCAAACGCTCATAACTAAACTCGTATAAACTATATAAAATGGATGCTTTTCACTGACATTTCAATTCCAGCTGTCAAGTTTCCAGTGAAAAAGGTTTTCAACTGCTCTGTGTAGTGAGCCCTTACAGAGATAACAAATTCAGGATATTAGAGCCAGGCTGGGAGGGGGGCCAGCACAGGAAGGGGGATGAGTGAGGGACGACTGTCTCTTTCTCAGCAGGTAAAAGCTGGCAGCAGGGAGAGGGGGAGAGACCGAAAGTTCTGCAACTGCCATCTATCACTAATCCCCCTCCCTATGTGGGCCCCCCTGTGTGCCATGGCCCTCTACAAGAGGACTGTTGGTCCCCCCTATCAGCCCTGCAGGCCTATAGTGCTATGGCACTAAAAATAGAACCTGCAAAGCTCCTGTAAAGCCCTGTAAAACATAAAAATAGTGCCTACAAAGCGCCTGTATACACTGCTCCTAAAGCGCCACTACTCATTGGAATCAATGGGCAGCGCTGCCGAAGCGCCTGCAAAACGCAGCGGGATCGGCAATTTGCGCGTGCTTTAAAACCTTTATTCGGCCGCTAGCAGGGTTAAAGGCGCCCCGATAGCGGCCGAAAAGCGCCACTAAACCACCGAGACCCCCAACACCCCACTGTGAAAGTGCCCTAATAAATAAAAATCACAAAGTGAGTATCACCTTAAAGCAGAACAATAGTGATACATTGCACTATAACCCCACTGCAATACCAGTGTCTGTGCGTATAGACCAGTGTTACATGCACTAGTGTAACATAACAAATAAAGTCCAAATATTAAGAGCAAATCTGTTGATACTGTTCAGACACGCAAAACACCTTCAGTGTCCCTCCACCTTCACATTTATGTGCTCATCTCCACTTATGACCATAACTGATCACCATGCCCCTTCCCCTTTATGGGGTAAATAGATCCTCTGGTGGGTGATTATATCCTTATTGGGTTCAGTATATCCTAGGTAATTGTAAGCAGTGGTGCTCATAGGGGAATGAAAAAAACTTTAACAAAAGATATCTACAAATATAAAACTCACATTTTTTTGTGCACCGATTGCACTCAGATCGCTTGCATAGCACATATAGGACGTGCAGCCTCTTAAGGATCACTTGGATGTATGTGGCAGCAACCAACACACAGGGTAAAAGATTCCTGGATGAGCGCGTTGACATCAATAGGCCCCGCCCCGACACATTTCGTCACACATCACGTGACTTTTTCAAGGAGAAACCTTTTTTTTAAAGACATTTAAACAAGTGTGGACTTTTGGAATCACTGTTTAAACTTATTATCCTGTTTATTTTACACTTTGCAATTTTTTTGTTTATTGTATATATGTATATTGATTAGCACAGCCGGTATATGATTTCAAAAAAGGTTGACAGTTCTAGCACCTACCAGCGCCCTATGCTTTTATCTTTTTATATCAGCTGGATATAGATCCTGTGTTTGGTGCTGCAGTTGGTGTGCTGAGTGACTTTGGATTGAATTTGTATCTTAGTATTTGTATTTTCTTCACCGTATGGACAATATTTAGGTCTTCTGAAGGACCATTACACCCTTACACTTTGATAGTTGATGCTCATTAGTTGCACACTATACTTCTTATAATTACGATTTCCCAATACATCAATTCATAAAGTCAATCAGTGTCATCTGTATCATTATTTTTCAACGTTTACTGCAGTTTCGTTCTGAAGCCTTACCCATGTCTCTCATCTTGCACAAGCAAAATTTTAGCCCAGCACATTAAATGTTAATGGAAATAGTATAAAATGGGTTCTTTGTGAGTGCAGCACACATCCCTGGTAATAAAGGTAACCCTTACCATTATACCAAAAGTTGATAGTTGATTACATTTTATCAGTATAAATTGGTATTTTTAGAAAGAATCTACAACTATCTCTTGGATAAAACAAAGACATTCTTATGCCTTGTTTTACTGATGTCTCTGTTTCCTTATTCTGCTGTCTGCTGCAAAGAGTTAATGGACTGTAAAATGCCTTAATTAGATTCCCATTGATGATGGTGATGGTCAAATGATACATCTTATTGCTGAAAGGGAATCTATAATCAAAATGTAGCATACTGACTGTTAAGCCAGATGATGAGGAGCAAATCTGATTTTCAAATGCATGACTATTCAGATGAAATGTAACCATATTTACCCTGACCATGATCCTCAGGCTCCAATATACTATGTAATTAATACAGAATGTACATAAAATCCATATTGCTTCCCGTTTAGGGGTATGAAACATTCCTGTAATACCGAAGACACAGTGAGCTAATTTCTCAGATGTATAACATTTGCGGCCTTTTTATAACTGTGTGTTAGCGACACTTTTATAATCAAAATTGTTTTTTCAGTTCATAAAGGTATGGCCTAGGAAGAGAGAGGACTGCACCCCAGCAGATTTCTTCATTATCCAGCTGCCTTCACAATGTGAGACATACCTAATTACAGGTAAGTGACGTGACTAAAGCTGCAGGTTTTGTGGATTGTTTGCCGCCCCCCCAAATCCCGATCCAAAAAGTGCGGAGAATGCATTTGATTGTCAGATTTTGCCTTGCTCTCAGAGTTGCAGACACTGCTGCAGACACTGACACCAATTTATCTAAATTTGTGACGATCTGCGTGTGCGTCGGAAGATCATCGTCAACGCTGCACATGCGCAGATCGTCTGAGGCATTATCTGATGATCAGCAAAGCATAGAGGCAGGGTCTGATCGTCAGATTCTGCCTTGCTCTCTCTGCAAGCTGGGCGAAACATTGGCGCTAATGGGGTCTAACTGGGCAAGTAGGCAAAAAACAGGCGCAATATAGGCGTTAATAGACACAAACCGGGAGCTAAATAGGGGCAATAGGCACAAACTAGGCTCAAGATAGGTGCTAATTTAGGTAAACTGGTGTCAGTGTCTGAGAGCAAGGCAAAATCTGACAATCAGATTCATACATTGCTCTTTATGGATCGTCGGATAATTCCCTTCGACGATCTGCGCATGCGTCGTCACGCCAGCTGATCGGGATATTAGTTGGAGTGAGATTACGCACTGCGAATGCGCATATGTTTGGAGGTATTGTCCATTGGGATGCATTTTTCGATAGAACACTGGCGCTACCTATTGACAAGGTAAGGAAAAACAGGGAGGGGGAGACGCTGACCTGAGTGTAGTATTAAAATGATGACTCTAAGATTAAAAACACTTGATGATAGAAGTTGTATGCTCGTCAAAGTAAAGTGCAATCCTGGCATTCCACATGGCTCTGGGTCCCACCGCTGTTCCGGATAGCTGGAAAGGATTGAGCAGCTGGCTGGAATGGATCACAGTGTTTCTCCAGGAGCAAAGGAACCAAGCAGCTCCACACAGACCAGCATGGACCGTGGAACAGGAAGTGATGTCACCGGTGTGTGATTGGACCTAGGCAGGGCTGGAATCTTGTCAATCAGGGCTGCAGTGATGAAAGGCTACGTGCTCGGAGCTGACTGCTGCGTCTATTGGCAAGGTATGTGCTGGCTTTCAGTCGGGGGTGCCAGCCAGAGCCGCCAGTAGGGTTGCCACCTGTCTGCCTGCGACCCAGACACAACATACTTCCGGTCCTATCCATCAAGGTAATCTCTCCCGGGAGTCCCGGGAATGGAGCTAGTGCCGGACCAAGTTCCGTCACTGCGCTCCACTCAATTGGCCCTGTCGGCTGCAACTGCTTGTTTCTCTGCCTTTAGTTCTCCCCCGCCCAGTGTCTCTCTCTCCTTTCTTACGCCTTTTTCCCCTGTTCCTACGATGCATAGTGGGAGGTAAATAGCCCTACAGCAGCTCCACCTACTAGCTCCGCTCCCCAGCTTGGCTCTCGTACTTCCTTCCTTGCTTGCAGCTGCTCCCAGGTCCTGCTGATAAGGCAATTTAAAATGGATGTCTAAAGGGGGCAGGGGGCGCTCATATAAGAGGGGGGTCTCTCTGATCTCTGGAGGTCTCTAAGGAGGGGAAGGGGGACTGATATAAGAGAACTGTGAGCTAATGGGGGTCTCTAAGAGGGGGTACTGACTGCTGATCTAATGTTCCCCTATAAGTGCTGCCCATCAGTGCAGGCTATCAGTGCTGCCCATCAGTGTAGCCTGTCAGTGCCCATTAGTGCAGCCTCATCAGTGCCATCAATCAGTGCCACCTATCAATGTCCATCAGTGCTGCCTCATCAGCGCACATGAGTGTTGCCTATCAGTGCCACCTATTAATGCCCGTCAATGCAGCCTCATCAGCGCACATCAGTGAAGGAGAAATATTACTTACAAAATTTTTTAACAGAAACAAAGATTTTTTTTTCCAAATTTTCAGTCTTTTTCGATTTATCTATCAAAAAATAAAAATTCCAGTGATGATACATTCTGGAGGCCTCCGCCCCAGATAATGCTTCTTTGCCCCTGTTTTTTTTTTTGTATAACAAATAGGTTAGTTAAGAGTCTGAAGGGAGTTGTGGCTTGAAGATAGTGTCTTAGTACCAAAGTAATATCGTCTTCATGAAGAAGATCAAAATTGGATCTGAAAAGATTGGCAGGGTCCAAGGCTCGGAGTTAGTAGAGGAGGAGGGGAACTTAGGGATGAATCCATGTACCATTCTAAGTTCCACTCTATCCGAGTACAGAAAATATTATTATTGTCTTCTGATCCCAGAGCCCGAAGTTCTGATACTCCCCAGCCCGATGCCATCGCCACAAAGAAAAATAAATCATTTCCAAGTGAGATTCCACAAGGATGCTGAATCAAATGGGGCAAAAGGCTGTTTGGATAAGGGCTCCAGAGTGATAGAGAGATCCCAAGTGGGAAAGATTTGTTTTAATGGGTGGGCTTATCTTCTTGACTGTCTTGAAGTATTTGATTATTAAAGGATCTTCGGCCCATCTCTTGTGGTCACAGCAGAGATTGCCACCATCTGTACCTTTTAAATTGCTTAATTCTAATCCTAAATCAGGTCTGGTTGCAGGAAGTCAAGGAGTTGGGAGGAAGAGGGTACTTCAGGATTTAAGTTTTGCCATTAGCAAAAGATATAAACTTATTCCAACCTTATCATATGTATTGTTCGTTGAAGGCTCCTGTGCTTTGAGCAGAGTTGAAACAACTCTGGAGGAGCAATCTAATGATTAAAGCCTCTGTGGTTTAACATTCTAATGTGAAGATTCAGTCTGTGAGGATTCTGATGGGTGTGATGCCTCGAGCCAGAAGAAAGGGTATCAGAGGAATATTTACCGGAGGCTGGACACTAAGATATATTGCTCTAGGGAATCATGGGTCTCCCTGCAAATATGGCTGGACTCAGGCATGTACTGGCCATCGGGACTACCGGGAGTTTCCCGGTGGGCCGATGCCTCAGTGGGCCTCAGGTGCAGTCCTGGAGCTGCTCCCCACTGACAGTGAGTGATCACAATTTAATTCCTGTCAGGAGGAGCAGCTCCTGTCACTTGCTGGAGAGAGCATTAGGCTTTTTGCTCCCTCCAGCCTGTAGGGGGAGATAGACAGCCGGCAGACGTTCCTTTCTCTCTCCCCTTATCACTTGTTATCACATGACTGGAGAGAGGAACGAGAAGCTGCCTTCAGGGGGGGGGGGACTCTGATTTGAAGGGGGCTGCTGATCGGGACACTCTGATGGGGACACGCTGATGTGAAGGGGCTGCTGATGAGGACACACTGATGTGAAGGGGGCTGCTGATGGGGATGCACTGATGTGAACAGGGCTGCTGATGGGGACACTCTGATGTAAGGGGGACGCTGTTGGGGACACTCTGATATAAGGGGGGTGCTGATGGAGACACTCAAAATTAAAGTGGGCCGGTCATGATGAAGTCCAGGGCCAAATTTTTGTCCCAGTCCAGCCCTGGCTGGACTGTTATCACCATTATTGTTGATATTGCAAGTCTCAAGAGAATTTGAGGTAGGAGGCCAGAAGAGGCCTAAATTAAATTGCATGCCCAAGGACTTGACAGGGCATCTACTGCTTCTGCCCAAAGGTGAGGTAGATGTAAAACAAACCTCCGCAGCTTGGCATTGCTTTCTTTAGCAAAAAGGATGCAGTTCAGGAAAGGTCCAGTGGCCCACAATCCAACTGAATGACTTTGATTGTAGGGACCATTTGTTGGGATCCAAGAAATCTTGTGTAGCGCTGGTAGCTTTTTCAATATACCGCTTATAGGTAAATTTAGTGGGTCATCTGTTCTGTACATAGTTCAGATTTAGTTTATTGTCAGATTTAGCCTCTGTTCCAGTTTGGCTGTGTTGCGTGTAGTTTCACACTGTGCCTGTGGGTGTCGTTGTCACCATGGGTCGGTGTTGGAAAGGCAACATGCTGAAGTGTATGAGTACTCTTCTGTCCTGGAGATAACTCGGAGGAGGTGGTCCTCCGAGTTGCATTCTGAGAGAGGGTATTTATGGGACAGATGCCATGTTTCGGGGAGCTTTACCTCGTGACCCTCCTGGCCTAGAGGCATGTGTTAGTGAGTCTACCTCGCGGCCCTCCAGCCTGGAGGGTTGCGTTGCGGCAGCCGAGCGGGTGAACCCAGAAGCCTGTCTGGGGCCTGCTGTCGCTGGGATGGTCCTGTGCTGTCTGTCCTGTGGGAAGAAGCCAGACAATTGGGAAGATCCAGGGGAGGACCCATCTTGGAAGGGACCATGCGAGGCTGGTCTTAAGAAGGGCCTGGTGACTCGATTGGAGGACGTATCCTAAACTACCATACTGCACAAGTACTGCCGGGTCGGCTTAAAGGTTCTGGTACTGTGTTTGCTGTTCATTGAAAACCATTACATCCTGTGGCAGAGGATCGTACTTGTTTTATTTCACTCAAGTCTGTGGCAGAGACTTTTTGTTCGTGCTGCGTACCGGCTGCTAGGTTGGTGAGAGAGACCTATCTGGGCGGGCAAAAGATTTAACCCTGAAAGGAAAGTAAATTCATCCCTAGGATTTCAATTACTCAGTGCTACACCAAAAAAAGGTATTTGAACTTCCCTGCAACTCTTCTTCTTCCTCTTTCCTGCTACTTCTTCCAGTTATCTCCCATTAAAGCATTGGAAAAAATACTCAAGTGACTGGTGCCTACACTGTCTGACAATAAGCTCAACGGGACCCTAGACCCGGTACCAGTGAAAATTACAGGTAAAAAGGTGACAGTAACAGCCCGCTTTAAATCAGCAGCTCCACCGTGAGTTAGTGCTACACTTGGGATAGGTGATTGGTGTTTGTGTTTAAGTGGGTGGAAAATAGACTTCAGATTCCCCTCTGCCCAAATAAAGATGGGTTCCACTTCCCTTAGTAAGGAACTGTTGTGGGTTCCACCTTTGTGATGTATGTATGATATTGCAGCTCTATTGTCTATCCAAATCAGAACTGATTTGTCCTTGATCTGAGAGAGCAAATGCTGTCGATGCTAGATAAGCCACCTGGATTTCCAGGATATATGCGATGATGTCTGCCGCATTGAACGTCCATCTCTCTTGAACCAACAACTGGTTGCAATGTGCCTCCTAGCCTATTGCATTGGCGTCTGTAGTAACTGTGGTCCAGAAAACATGCCTTAATGGATGTGGCTTTACAGGCATCTCCCTCTTTGTCCACTAGTGCAGACCCCTGTGCATCAAACTTGTTTGATATATGGACTGGGATAGACGGTTTGCTCCATTGCTTCAGGAATTCTAGATAAAATGTGGCTGAGGTATCCATGTGTCCATGGGACCATCTGGATACAAATAGACAAAATCCCTATTAAGTTGAGTTAGCGTGAGGCTGTTATGTAGGACCATGTCCTCACTTTCCTTACTTTCTGAATGATTGTACCACACTGTCTGAGATGGCAGGGACACCATCCCTTTTGTGGTGTTGAATAAGGCGCCTAAACTGGAGAAAAGATGACTTGTTTGATGATTTACCATCCAACCGTATCTTGATAGTGTAGGTCACAGCATCCACCTGTGTTCCACTAGCTGGGCTGGATCTTTTGATAAAAGGAGGATATCGTCTCGTTAGTGATAAGAACTGAGACTCAGTTCTCGTAAAGAAGCTTGGATAGTGATCCGAGCCCTCGTGAGGGCTCTGAGGGAAGTGTAGGGTCCAAAGGGGAGACTTTAGAATTGTAGATGGACCTGGTCGACCGAAAATCTCAGATACTTCTGCGACAGTTGTAGTATGAGTGCGTGCAAGTAAGCATCCCTGAATCCCAGAGTACGTCTAAAGTCTGTTTTGGGGAATCAAGTTTGACTTTTCTCCTGTGACGCGGGAAATGGATTTCTGTAACCTTTCTTCAAAAGAGAGTGATTTACCATCAAAAAAACAGTATTTATACAAATTTTGTATTAACACAGTGTCAGCTTCCCATAGTTCTGTCCACAACAACTCATATGGCTATCACAAGTAGTGACATTGATCTTGCGAAGTATCGAATTGTATCCATCGCCGTCTCACCGGTGAAGTCTGCTGAGAGCCATAATTCATCCAAAGCCTTGACTATATTTTCCCTAGGGACATTTTGATGAAAAACTGTTTCCATGTTTTTGGTCCATGCCCGCAAGGCTTTGGATACAGATAAGGCAATTGCTGATTTTCAGGTGTTTACCTGCCATTTGGTAAGCTCCTTTAAGTTGGGGACTATTCGTCTATCTAAAGTATACTCAATTGAGACTGAATCACCATTTGGTGAGATGAAAGTCTTTGTTATACGAACCACTGCCACGTCTAAACAAAAAAGTCAGTGCTACTACCCATACATCACATAGAAAGCAGAGATCCCAGGTGCTCGATCCACAGGCGCTGGCTGAGTAGGGAAGTGAGGAAAAGATGATGCGCACTCCGGTGATTGCTCTTAAAAAGTGTAATATTTGACAAGCCACAGTGTTCAAACGCAAATAAGAACAGTTGACACGTTTCAGCCTATAAGGCCTGGATTTTTAGATTAAAAACTAGATCGCCTCAGGGGTTAAACCTGAGGTGGGATCTGGATTTGCACTTGCATTAAGCATGCCTCTCCCCAGAGCCTCCTCTCTCTTTCTTTCTTTACCTCCTCTGGTGTCTTTTTTCACATACCTGGATTATTATTTTTATTTTTTACTTTGTGTATCTAATGCTTTTTGTATTTCATGGTGTGTTTTAATCATGTATATGTGCATGAGTGCATGCATAAGTGCACACATGTACTTATTATCACTATAAGGTGTTTGACAAATAGTGGCATACATATGGATCACCCAATATGCAGTATAGCTGATTCCCCTTTTTTGGATAATTGCCTGTAGTCAATTAAGACAATTAATGGGTGGAGCCAGTGATCCTTGGAGCTACTATTTATTTTCCTTGTCAAAAGAAGTTTATTGAGTATACAATGTTATAAAGATACATAAAGTAAGTTTACAAGGATCTATAAAGTAAGCTCATTGTTTTACAGTAGGGTTTATATAGGTAAATATCATGAAATTTCAAATATTAAACATTGGGTTCACGTAAACCTAAATTAAAGATATATATCATTTCCTTAGTTACTTTTGTAGGTATTTAAATGATTTATACCTACTATACATATTGTTTACAAGTAGAGTGCATATAGGTCAAATAAATTCTGATAATGAGCTTTAATCGTAAGGTGGAGAAAAGGAAAGAGAAAGAAGAAAAAGGGTTGAAAGGTAGAGGTATGGTCCACAAGGTTGTCCCACTCGTCAGTTTATTATTCTTTTTAGTTCTCTTTGAAGCCTTAGAATGGGTGTCTCTGTAAGTCATTTAATCTGTTACCATGGCAACAGGACAGAGTCATTGAAGTTTGACAGGAACTGTTGTTTTATCCAAGGATGCCAAAGTTTTTCAAATTTTGGAATTTGATTTTGATCGATGGCTACCATCTTAGCATGGGACATTGTATTATTCATTCTGTGAATTGTTTCTGCTAGTACCAATGGCTACTATTTATTTTCAAAGTTTCATGTCTGTAATGTGGTTATGACTAAGGCCTTATAGGCTGAAACGCGTCAACTGTTCTTATTTGCGTTTAGACACTGTGACTTGTCCATAAATATTACACTTTTTAAGAGCAATCACCGGAGTGCGGATCATGTTTTCCTCACTGCCACGTCTACCTCCGGTGGACCGTCTGGCATTGCAGAATCTTGTTCCGACAGTGGATAAAGTTTTCTTAGGCAATTGAGAGGAACATTTTTATTTTTTTCCTTCAACAGTGTCTCTGACATCATCCATCAGTGTAAGCCTATGTCTTCACTATTGCGACCTGAAAGTCGTGCGACTTGAAATAATGCCTGTGTATTCTTGAGGTTCATGGACCTCAAGCCGCATTAAAGTGCGACCAAAGTAGTGCAGGGGCTTGTTTAATGTCGCTGCGACTTGAAATCGCACAGATATGAACGGTACTCATTGGAAATCATGGGGTACAACCTGTCATGCAACATTGCAGTCCCAAGTCACATGACAAGTCGCACTCGTGGAAACCGAGCTGAAAGAAGGAAGTGTCGGCTTCCTCCCAGCCAATAGTTGAAGTCAGAGGTCCAAGCTCTTTTGAGGTATCCTCAGATGGCCTACTATCATCCAGATGTCTAGGAGGGATACTTGCTGCGTGGTGAGAGGATCCTCTCGAGGATGGGCCAGGAAGAGTTAACTTCTCTGGAAGAGGTTGAGCTAATTGCTGCAATGGAACTGCTGTTGCTTGTTCCGCTATGTAACCCCTGCCCATCTTTTGAGTAGGACAGCTTACATGTTAACCCTCTGACTCTCTGTCTGCTGCATAGACTCTAAAACAGCTTTGCAGACCAATTGGCTGGTAATGGGATGACCCCGCATGCTCGGCATTTAGGGATTTGAGAGTTGGTGAATGTGAAGAACTATGTCTTTTCACGGATGAACCCTCGCCGCTTGCATGGTATCCTGATCTGGATGGTGTGCCCTGGTTGGGGCCTTCATATGTTTGTTTTTGTCGCCTTAATGTCCGCTTGGACTTCTTCTGGCGTACAAGGCTGAAATACATAAACGTACAAACATAAGTGCTCTCTTTGTTTTTTTTTTTACTCACCTGGACGACGGTCCCTACCTTAAATGTTGGAGAGGGTTTTGTTTCGGTATTGTACTGTTTATTTTAGGCAGCAGACAGAAAAAGCAGCTAGAGAAAGATAAAGGAGTTAGCGACTGGTATTTCAGCTGGAGCAAGGAAACGGTATTCCTGGGTAAAAGAAAGAAATTACATTTACCGTTGGCAAAAAAACAGGGTCCCCTCCAGGAGCTCTCCGCATAGGCAGCCTCCTCAGATGACAACAGGATGCCATGCTGATAATAAACAATGGAGAGGAGAGGGGCATCTGTGGAAGATACAACCTTTTAAAAAATGATTTTGACAAACAAGGGCAAAAAAATGTAAAATTTGCCCCTATTCAAGATGGCCACCACAACCTCAGGCCAGACCGCTAGGGTTGCCACCTCATCCCTTTAAAACCAAACACATATTAATTACATATTAATATTACATATTAATTACACTGGTTCTGGGGCCAATTTAATGCAGGTAAGGCACTAAATGTATTTAATTACCACCTTAATAAGCCACAGAAGCTGTGTAATTAATATGTGTTCGGTTTTAAAGGGATGAGGTGGCAACCCTACAGACCGATCAAGCGTGGCCGGCGGCACTAGGGACTATGCGGCCCACCCGACTCAGCCTGGCCCAATGAGTCAGCTCACTGACCATGAGGTATGAGGAAAAAAGGAGAATGCTGGGAGTGCATTTCTTTTATAATATTTACTGGTCCTGAGGGAGGAGCCAAGGCAGAGCTTGTCACAGGTATGTTGCCTTGGAGGCACCAGGAAATTAGGTTTCGCCTAGGGTGTCAAAAATCCTTGCACCAGCCCTAGTTACAGCCTTTCACTTTTTGACTTGCTGCATGGTTACAATGTGGCAGTCTAATCACTAGTAGAGCAGAGTCAGCGAAAAAGCCCCCTCCTTCAGCAGAATAATGACAAAACCTCAGCTTAGGCAACCATTATTGCTATATTGTGACACATCGAATTTATTTAGGCAAACAAATTATTAAAAGGTCCTCTTAAACATAACTTGCTTTAGGCTGGTAAAAACTGTGAGGTTCAATAATGTGTCTATTAGGAAGAGCAGGAAAAGACGCTAAAAAAACTCTTCCTGGCTGGTACAAAATAATGATTTAAAGTATAACTAAAGCGTTGAGAAGTATAACACCTGTCTGTTTTTATTGCACTCTGTGCCCCCATTACCATTATCATTGAAAGTAAAAGTAAAGGAAAATACCAATTTTTGGGTTGTCCCCAGAAAAGTAATAGAGGGGAAATCTTCCAATGGGGACACTAGTTCTGGTGACCTGGGGCACCCCAAGGAATTCCCCTCATTTGCATGGATATCCTCTCACTTACTGTTTGGCTATGGGACAGGAAGTGAAGGGAAAACCTCCTCAATGGGACACAGATGGTTAAAAAAAAAAAAATCTGACAGGTGTTATAACCTTTCCTTGCTCTATCCAAAATGAAAACAGTTTTGCCTATAGTTCTGCTTTAAGAAAAGCATTAAAGTGTAAGTGTTCTTTTCATGTAAATAATATTTGACATTTTTTAATTATTTTTATTACAATGTATTTATTTTTTTATTGCTTTCACATGGGGGATAACAAGCTCCGTATATATAGCATGGGAAGGGGATTGGTACTCTTTATGGAGACATTAAAGAAGAAGTAAACTCTCCCACTCTGATGCTGCTTTTCATTTAGTCCATTATAATAAGTAATTATCAAACTATAGCCACTGTAATCCAGCCCAAATCGCATATTACTTACTGTTTAAAGAAACTTTAAAAAAACTTGTTTCCAGGGGTAAGGCAGCGCCATCTTAAGTATTGTTTTCTGAGTCCACAGTAGAGTGTATTTCCGCTCTTACAGTGAGCATTTCCTGTACTGTTAACCAAGCTTCCTTCTCAATCCAACGTTTCTATGGCAACCCTGCTTCACTGCTCATAGCTGACTTGTTTTATTTCATAGTATTTACTTGTGCCGATTATCTTGTGTTTGTCTGTGTCAGTCTTATCAGCTCCAGCTGATAAGGCTGCAGTAATGCTGTTGGATGCCCAAGCTTACACTCCATGTGATATCACATGGTCACATGGGGTGTAGTAGGAAGCTCTGAGTGATTTTGCAGTCTCCTGGGATTTCAGTGTTGTGCCCATATGTGAACCAAGCCTCATAGTTTGTTATTTTTCTCCTTCATTGATGTGCGCTGATGAGGCTGCAATGTTGGGCACTGATGGGCACTGATAGGTGGAACTGATGGGCACTGATAGGTGGCACTGAGAGGTGGCACTGATGGTTGGCACTGATGGGCGGCACTGAAGGGCACTGATAGGTGGCACTGAAGGGCACTGATAGGCGGCACTGATAGGTGGCACCGATGGGTGGCACTGATAGGTGGCACTGATAGGTGACACTAATAGGCAGCACTGATCATTGGCACTGATTATGAGGCACTGATGGGCATTGATTGGCAACACTGCTGGGCACTGATGGGTGGCACTGGTGGGCAAAGGTAGGTGGCACTGTGGGCACTGGTAGGTGGCACTGGTGGGTACTAATAGGTGGCACTGGCAGCTGACACTGGTGGGCACAGATGAAGCATGCCACGGCTCTCTGTGTGAGGGACCGATGTCCCTCTGACAGAAGCCGGTTACCGATCTTCTGTTTACATCACGTAATCAGCTGTCATTGGCCGAGTCTGTGATCAGCCCAGCCTCATAGACTCTGTAATCACAGAGCGTGCCATGCGCGACCCGCAGGGACGCGCAGACAGCTCATGCACGGGAGGATGTCCTCCCGGCAATTAAGGCCCGTGCTGTAGCCGTCTTTCGGCTATAGCGTGGGCAGGAAGTAGTTAAACTTTTTTTTTAATCAAATAGTCTTTTTTTATTTTTATCATGCTTATTCCATACAAAAAATTTTTTTAACGAAGATACAATAAACATAAAGAATTACCATCATTTAATTTCTTAATATACATACACAAACACAAAGACAACAACAAAGACAACAAGAAAACGAAAAACCAAAGACCAAAGTAAACTAACCAGACAAACCAACAACAAACATACACCTCTAGATTGATTTCCAATTCCATTTGTATTGTACAATTATCATCATCTTAATTTGTTATAGATCGATCTCCTCATCCCCATCTCCCCCTCCCTCTCACCGACCCCTCCACATGAACCATCATACAGTAGGTTACTCGAGTCAAGCCAATAGTACCATATTTTCATACATTTTTGCGGGACTCCTCTATGTTTCTATGCTAGTCTTTCTTTTCTTAATATATAGTTTATTTTATTACCCCATTGTTTATGGGTTGGTGGAGTATTGACAATCTACTTTTGTAGAATGAGTTTATGAGCTAGATAGAGAGATCTAGTCCACATTGTATGCATTTCTACAGGTAGAATTCCATCTGGAATTATTCCCAATAGTGATATTTTGGGTGTATTTATTATTTCTGTCCGAGATATTGTATTTAAGGTCAGAAACACTTTCTCCCAGTATCTACGGAGCTTGGGACAACGCCAAAGCATATGAATAAGCCGTTGGAGCCGTTGGATACAGAACATCGCGGACATAAAGCGATGTGTATTTTTTCCCCAAGCAAATAATTTTTGTGGGGTATAATGAGTTCTGTGTAGAATAAAAAGCTGGGTTAATTGCTGGGATGGTGAAATAGATACCTCAGGTTAGGTAAGATCTCCATAGCTCGAATCCATTCATCTTCATTAAGATCCATCAGGTCTTTTTGCCAATGAATGAGACTCTTAGCCTGACCATCTGCCTTCCCTAAATTTAATAGAATATGGTAGAGATCCCCTATTAATCCCCGTTTAATGAGCCGTACTGAAGTTGCTTTCAATAGGATCTCTGATGGATTATATTGTAGTTGGAATGTTAGAGCTTGGCTTTGTAGAGTGTGACGAATCTGCAGATACTGGTAAAAATTACCATTTGATAATTGGAAACGATCTTTCAGTATACTGAAGGGCAATACCCCTTCAAATAACTGGTAAAGAAGGGTTAGCCCAGCCTTTTTCCATTCTAATACCCCATACACACGGTCGGACATTGATCGGACATTCCGACAACAAAATCCTAGGATTTTTTCCGACGGATGTTGGCTCAAACTTGTCTTGCATACACACGGTCACACAAAGTTGTCGGAAAATCCGATCATTCTGAACGCGGTGACGTAAAACACGTACGTCGGGACTATAAACGGGGCAGTAGCCAATAGCTTTCATTTCTTTATTTATTCTGAGCATGCATGGCACTTTGTGCGTCGGATTTGTGTACACATGATCGGAAATTCTGACAACGGATTTTGTTGTCGGAAAATTTTATAGCCTGCTCTCAAACTTTGTGTGTCAGAAAATCCGATGGGAAATGTGTGATGGAGCCTACACACGGTCGGAATTTCCGACAACAAGGTCCTATCACACATTTTCCTTCGGAAAATCTGACCGTGTGTATGGGGCATAAGAATTCTGGTAATTTATTCAACTCAGATAAACAATAATTCTCCCATATTGGCATATGCCTTGTATAACCCTTATGATGCGTAATTGTGCGTATTGTTTCCCATATCTTATGAATTAAATAAAAGGTTGGAAATTTTCTCTTCTCATAGAATTTGGGAGACACTATTTGCTGTACTAATGGTAATGGTTTAAATTGAGTCATTACTATATTCTGTATGGGGTCTTGGTTATCTAGCTCCTCCCAGCCACACCAATGTTCAAGTTGTGCTTCCATGAAGTTTATAGTCTTGAGTTAGGGACCGCTATTCCCCCTCTATCTTTTGCCTGTTGCAAGGTTTCAAGTTTAATTCTTGGTTTGCCATGTTTCCATATGAGGTCTCTAAAGGTCGCATCTATTGTCCTAAATAATTTTGATGTTAACCAAACTGGAGAATTATGTAGTAAAAATAGCAATTGGGGCAGCCACACCATCTTCACCAGGTTTGCTCTCCCTATCATAGTCAACGGAATTTTGCTCCAGGTTTTACTTTGTTGCCTAAATTTACCTAGAAGAGGAAGTATATTTTTGTCTATATAATCCTTAACAATTGGGGTAATTATCACCCCTAAATACTTGACTGATAGAACATACTTCATCTGGTGGTTCTGATGTGGGAGCTCCAATTGTATAGGATCTATAGGGTCAATAGGCATTATTACAGATTTATCCCAGTTAATATTAAATCCTGAGAATGTACCGAAATTATCAATAAGCGAAATAACATTAGACAAAGAATTTTATGTATCCCCTAGAAACACTAGGGCATTGTCTGCGAAGAGTGCTATTTTTTCCTCACCCGTACATCTCTGAAACCCCACAATATCTGGGTATTCACGAATGGCCTCCGCCAGGGGTTCTACGGCCAGTGCAAAAAGGAGGGGAGACAAGGGACAGCCCTGCCTTGTTCCTCTCTTCAACAAAAAGGGTAGTGAAGTAGATCCGTTAATCTGTACTCTTGCACTCGGAGAGCCAGATAGCAGTTGTATCCACTTTATGAATCTCGGTCCTATTCCAAATGTTTCAGGCAGGTTCATAGGAAATCCCACTCAATACTATCAAATGCTTTGGTCGCGTCCAAAGACATAATGGCTCTATTTCCTGTATTGTCTATGGGTAGTTGTAAATTTAAAAATAATCGTCTAATATTATTGGCTACTGATCTGTTAGGGATAAAACATAATTGGTCACAGTGTATTAATTTACCAATATACTTTGAAAGTCTAATTGTCATTATCTTTGCCAAAAGTTTAACATCTGATGTCAGCAGTGAAATTGGACGATATGCATCAGTCTTGGTTTGATCTTTACCTGGCTTCAAAATAGAAATAACTATAGTTTCATTCATCGAAGGGGGCAAAGACCCCACCTCGAAAGCATGGTTAAAGACTGTTAGGAGATCGGGTAGCAGCACATCTCTATATGTTTTATATATTTCCCCTGGTAGGCCATCCGACCCAGGAGAATTATTATTGGATAGACTGGCCACGGCATCTCTCAGTTCTTCCAATGTTAATGGTCTCTCCAATATCTACCTCTGATCATCTGTTAACTTTGACAAATTAATAGACTTGAAAAACTTTTTCATGTCCCCCTCCTGATCTCTTGTCCTACTTTTATATAACTTCTGATAGAAGGCCCGAAACACTTCCAAAATCTCTGGAGTATTATTAGTCTTCCCATGTTCAGAAGTTTGAATTTGTTATAAAAGATGATGAACACTGTGCCTTTACCACAGAGGCCAATATGTGTCCTGCTCCTTCTCCCTCCTCAAAATAAGGTTGCTGCAAGAAAAATCTTTTATTCTCTGCTTTCTTTATGGCTACTTGTGCATATTTTTCTTGGCTATTTATCCATTTTATTTGAGTGGCTTTATTGGGGTTAGTTATATATAATGCTTCAGCTTGCATCATACTATCAGCAAGGGTTTTTTCCCATTTTCTAAGTTGCTTCTTTTTTTTTTGAAATTTGTGAAATAAGAAGACTTCTAAGATAAGCTTTCTGTGCATGCCAGTAAATTAAGGGCGAAACAGTGTATTTATGTATTTGCTGAAATGTGATGAGCTCTAATTTAGCATCCTCTGGAGGAAAAAGTGAAATCCAATAAGGATTCACCTTCCATAACCTGTCCCCCATATTAGTCCTAAACAGAAAAGATAAAATCAGAGGTGAATGATCTGATATACCTCTGGCCTCATATTTAATCTCGCTAAGATATGGCAATAGGGAATAAGACCCTAGTGGCAGATCTATTCTGGATAAAGTTTTATATGTATTTGAAAAACATGAGAATTGTCTACTCGTTGGATTTCGCAATCTCCGGAAGTAGTTAAACTTTGACAAACAAAAACATACAGGAAGCAGGAAGTGATTGGAGTGATTGGCAGTTGTTATCCTTTAAAGGGAAGACTTCACTGGATTCTTTACTACCTTTTCATTTCTTCAGTCCACACAGGTTGATCCGCGCAGTCAGCATGGCTTAATAAAAAAATATATATTTCGGTGGGGATTATTGAGAGGACATCAGTGGCAGAGTGGGAAAGGAGAGAAGAATACCGCTGAGAGGAACACCGATCGCCAAGGAACATCACTACTGGATCCACATCTACATGCCTATTACCCCTGCAGGGGTTAGGCGCTCTGGTGAATGAGGGCACGAGTGGGGGTACAACAGAAGACGGGGAACACTTGTCACAGTATTTATCAAGATCTTTATTGGATTATTTGGATTAACACATCATCACTTTGTTGCAGACTTTGTCACATTTATAGGACACTGGATCAGCTTTTTTCATTATTCACAATTTTTTATTTTTTATTTATACACCCATTATTATCATTTGGGATTTTTTGTTAATATTTTTTGTTAATATTTTTTGTCATATTTTTTATATTGGTTGAGAGCATCAACAGATGCCATCTGATACACTGTGTAACACTGTTTATACTGATTACCATTTTTTGGGTCTTTCATAGTGGTTGAGATCTTAATTTTTATATATGTCAATTGATGTTTAATTTAATTTTGAGTGCTTGTGTATTATAGTTCATTTGATGTACTCATTTTAGTGTTTAGCACCTTATAGGACCTTATTTTATTTTTGGTGTATTTTCACGCACATACACTCCCTATTTAAACACGCATTTTTACACTTATATTTCGTGAACAGCGCCAATTTTCCCCATCAGAGTATCTTGTTTTTTGGATTTCACTTTGGTGATTTTCCTTCTTGGGGGGGCTGCAGTTCCTTTTTTCCTTTATCCTAAGCGCGGAATAATTGATTTTCATACTAGAAGCTGATTGGTTTCTATGCAGAGCTGCACCAGATTTCGCACCCTCAGTTTTAGTAAACCAACCCCTAGGGGTCTATTAGACTACTGTAAAAGTGATCGGGTGGCTGTAGAGCCACCCAGATCATGTTTACTGAACAGCCAATCGCTGGATGAAAAAAACACCAAGCCCATGGCTGCAGCTGCAGCCATAAGCTTGTTTTAGGCCACTTTCACACTGCCGCGGCTTGAAAGTCATGCGATTTTGTAATTTTTGTCATAAAATGTATATTTTATCATATTCATAGTACTGCCTTTTAAAAATCCCACCATAGATAGGGGTGCATACTCCATGTAGTTTTCCTTTTGTACAATACAATTGGGATGTGGCAGCTTTAAGGCCTAATAATTACACTATTACACTACTTCAAGACTAGAGTGATTCACCCCCCTTTCTGTCCAAACCATTTTTATTTTTTTTTATGCTGTCACACTTTAAATGACAGTTACTCAGTCATGCAACACTGTACCCAAATTAATTTTATATTATATTTTTGAGACAGGTAGAGCTTTCCTTTGGTGGTATTTAACCACCACTGGCTTTTTTATTTTTGCTATATGAAGGAAAAAGTATGACAATTTTACAAATAAACAGATTTTTCTTATTTTTTTGTTTTAACATTTTGCAAATAAATCATCTTTCCTCATAAATTTAAGCCACAATGCATTCTGATAAATTTCCTTGGTCAGAATAAACACAAATCCGTATATATATTATTTTGTCTGTGTCAAAGAGTCTAATCCTGATGTACTGCCTGCTCTATCCTGAGGTCCTAAAAGAACAGGACAGTACAAATACCCCCAAATGTCTCTCTCTTTTTTTTTTTTAAGTAGACAATCCAAGATATTTAGTAAGAGGCATGGTGAGTTTTTTAAGTTGTAATTTTTTTGTGACAACTTTATGGAAAATTAAGAAATTAAATATTTTTTCACAAAGTTGACATTTTAGCAAGTTATTTCTCACACACAGCATAGGCATACTTACAATTACACGCCACAGCACATTCTGCCACACCTCCCAAGTATGGGAATAACACATGTGTGAGATTTTTTCACAGCCTAGATGCATGGGGGGCCCAAAATCCAAGGAGTACTTTTGGCTTTTCAAGAAGCATATATGACTACCTATCATAGCCCCCAAAGTGCCAGGACAGAAGAAACACGTGCAAAATGACCACATTTTGGAAAGCAAACACTGAAAGGCATAATGAGTCTTTTGAAGACTTCATTTTTTTGCAACATGTTTTTGAAAAAATGCGTAATGAAACTGAAAAAGTGTATATATATATATATATATATATATATATATATATATATATATATATATTTTTTTTTTTTTACAAGAAGTTGTCAAATAATATTTTAACACACATCATAGGCATACTTATAATTACCACCCAAAAGACATTCTGCTACTCCTTCTTCTAAGGGAGGCATTACCGTGTGTGAGGCTCTTTCACAGCCTAATCCCATGGAGGGGCCCAAAATCCAAGGAACGGCATCAGGATTTCTAGTAGCATGAATTACATATCTAATTTCCTGACTATCTATCACATTTTTTGAGGCCCTGGGTTACCAGGACAGTAGACACACCTACTGGGTATCGCTCTTCAGAAAGCATCTCACATGTATATGGCGATACTATGACTGGTGTGGCGCTGGTCAGGAGTACTAGAGCTTGTGTGATGGTGATCAGGGACACTGGGACTTGTGTGGTAATGATTGGGGCCAGTAATACTGGTGTGGCGGTGATCAGAGACACTGTGAGTGTTCAGCAGTGATTAGGGACATTGACTGGTAGCACTGGTCTGGTGGCATCTTACTGCTGTGGTGGTGATCAGAGACAATGACTGGTGGCACTGACATATGAGGATATTAGAGCAGCTGGCCATTATACACGATCACAGTCACAGCAGTACAATGTCACCATAGTGACACTGCACTTGCTCTGGTGACAGTATGTTTTTTTTTTAACATACTGTCGCCAGAGCAGTGCAGTGTCACCATAGTGATACTGTGTTGTTCTCGAGTGGTGATCGGGTGTTTTTTTTTCTTTCCACTTTTTTCACTTATACAATCATCATCACTGTGTAAGAAATCACTGTGCAATCCACCGTTCATTTCAGGATTCGGATAAGAACCTGCAACCTCTGCTGTGTCTGGTAACATATTTTCTTGCTGAGCCACCTGAGATGCCCTGCCTGATTCCTTAGAGAACCTTAGCTTGTGTCTTGTTTCTCTTGAACCTTGAACCATGAACCATTTGCTCCTCCTATGAACTTCTTTTTTTAGCCATGCCTTTGCACTTCCTGTTTGCCAGATTTTTGGGCTCTCTTTAGCCAATAGCTCAGTCTTGTCCCTAATGCTGCCGTCTGTACCACTCATTACTGACCTTTGGCTTGTTCCTTGGCTATGCTTCTGCTTGACCCCAACTTGCAACCACTTGTTGCACACTTTTGGCTTGTTCCTCAACTATTCTTTTGATTGATCTCAACCCACAACCACTTGTTATCGCCCTTTGGCTTGTTTACTAAATACACTTCTGCTTGATCCATACCTGCTATATCTGCTACTGGACCCGAGCTTGCTCACCTTCTGGTGGGGCGATCCTGAGGACCATGACCTGGTACAGATACATGGCAAAGCCCATCCCCACCTTCAGAAGCTCTGGTGAATACCGGTTAGTGCCTAGATCCTGCAACAGGTTATCCACCAGGGTGACCTGCTTGTAAACCTATCCTGCTGGTCGGTTGGAGTCTCTCTACTCTCTCTAGCTAATAGTCTCTTTGCCTGGTTTAAGATCTGAGGTAAGTTATTCATAATGAGCTAGTACGCTATGCATATTGGCTCATTGTGACTTGGCCTTGCAGGGTGTATTTTTTTTTTTTGTAGGCTTTACTTCCTCTTTAATAGAGTCTGAGATTACTTACATAGTGCAGAATGCAGTAATGTTAAATAGGGTAAGTACAGTGTGGAGTGTATGGCGGAGGGTAGTATGTGCAGGAGAGGAGTGGGGTGTGTTTGGTGGTGGGTAGTATGTGCAGGAGAGGAGTGGGGTGTGTTTGGTGGTGGGTAGTATGTGCAGAAGAGGAGTGCAGCATTTATGGAGGTGTGTAGTATGTGGAGGGAGAGGGGTATGGAGTGTATGGAGATAAGTAGTATATGCAGGAGAGGAGTGTGGAGTGTACAGCAGTGGGTAGTATGTGCTGAAGAGGAGTGTGGCGTGTATGGTGGTGGGTGTTATGTGCAAGTAAGGAGTGCGGAGTGTATGGAGGTGGGTATTATGTGCAGAAGAGGAGTGCGGAGTGTATGGAGGTGGGTAGTGTGTGCAGGGGAGGAGTGCAGAGTGTATGGTGGTGGCTTTTACAATTTAATTTTTTTATTAATGTTTATTTCTTTTTCATTTTTTCAAAATGCTTTTTGGCGTCCAGTTTGTGGTGTCACTAGGGCAGTGGACGGTGTCAGTAGAGCAGTAGAGGTTACTCTGCTCAGTTATTACAGGACATAGAGAGTGTTTGGTAACGATTGCTCTCTGTGTCCAATTCAGAAAAGGAAGGGGCCAGTAAATGACCAGGGGCTGGGAGAGAACACAGGGAGCGGAGGAGGAGAACTGTGCATGTATGAGGCAGAGGTGTGCTCTCCTACTGACCCGGTGGCGGGGAAGGGGGGAGGAGGGAGCCAAGATGCTGACGTAATGCGCCGCGGCCCAGTCTCAGCTCGACACGGTACCTGTCAAAGACAGTTATTCGCTCCCCCCGAAAGGTGGCAAATGTGGCACCGGAGGGGGGAGGCGACAAATGAGCGGAAGTTCCACTTTTGGGTGGAACTCCGCTTTAATTAGCGGGCAGCTGCCCCATCCTTAATAACTATGACTCATCTGCTGTTCCCCACTGACAGCAGAATGTAAACAAAAGAAACAGCAGAGCATGCCCCCCTAACCCCTAATCCATACCAAGCTGTTTGGATCTCTGGGGGTGGGGGGAACTTTTTTGAACATAGAATTTATCCACAGCAATAATATTCAAACAAGAAATAAATCAGCCCCTATTGATATGGAGTGATTGATGGTTCACCTTTATCATCAGGACCTTTATCATCATGAAACAGTTCCTTGGGTACTCTAATTTAAGGCTGGCCAACATGAGACGATCAGCTTTTAGCTGATTATGTCACCCAAATTTCCCATCAGCCTTGGAATTCCTTGTTTTTTTACCCATTAACCCTCTATTAACTGGGAAGCACAGACTATAAATGTTACGCCTTCCCATTGCGAGGAACATTGTCTCCACCGACCAAGGAAGTACCAGTTTATGTGGTAGCTAATCAGTCATATGACTTTCCTACTCAATACCTTGAGTGCTAGAATGTAATAAAAAGATTACCTCCTCATCATCCATATGACAGCCCCACTGAACTGTTCCAGGGCAGAAATGCATTTTTGTCTCCTTTTCAATCTGCCAGAACCTGAACTAAAAGAGAAGTATGTTTTTTTTTTTTTTTTTTACAATTCATACTTACCTAGGTGGATGCAGCATCAGATGCCCCCCGGCATCTCTGCACTAAGAACTGAGCCACCAAACACTGCCGATGGCTCAGTTCTCACTCCTCCCCATGAGGAGAGCTGCTGACTGTCAGTCAGCTGCTCTCCTCTCTGCTCCTCCACGCTCATTGGAGCTCAGATCTGTGGAGGGGCAGGGAACGGCCATCAGCTTGCCATCAGTCAAGGCAGCTGGCGAATCCAGACTTCGGAAGTTGGGATGATGCGCTGCCTCGACTGATTGCGGTGACATCAGCGGAGAGCGGACTTCAGACCTCTCTCTGCTGAAAATGGGTCACAGGAGTGCAAAATGAATTGCACTCCTGTGACCCATAGTTGAAGCCCAGCCTAAAAAGCTCAGGCTGGACTTCTCCTTTAAATCTGCTCAGGGAGTGGCTTGATGAGAATTTAGAGAAGGGTTTTATTAGACACTCAACATCGCCTGCAAGGGCAGCCCTGTTCTTTACTGAAAAAAAAGGACTCCACCTTGTGTCTGTGTATCAATTACAGGAATTTAAATAAAATCACTATTTAAAAACTGTAACCCACTTCCCTTAATCTCTGAAATCTTGGAAAGACTCAGTTCTGCCAAAATCTTTACAAAACTAGATTTACAGGGGGATCAAATAACTGTCAAGAGGTTAAAATGGCCTAAGGCCCCTTTCACACGGGATTTCCAAACAGGTCCGCCTGTCAGTTTTTCAGGTGGACCTGATCAGACACTCCATTCACTCCTATGGAGTGGCGGATGTCAGCAGTGACATTTTTCACTGCTATCTGATCCGATACTGCCCGTGAAATCCAGGCGGATGGAGACCCTATTTTCCATCCGTCTGGAGGGAATCTGGGATCGGATGAATACTGACAGGCGGTTCGTTTTCATCCGATCTCCCCATAGAGGAGAGTGGGGCTCTGACAGGTCCTTTAGTATAAATAATAATTATTTTTGTATGTGAATTTAATATTTTTTGAGAAAATAAGTCGGAATATTTTATTTATTTATTTATTTCAGGTACTTATATAGCGCCGTCAATTTACGCAGCGCTTTACATATACATTGTACATTCACATCAGTCCCTACCCTCAAGGAGCTTACAATCTAAGGTCCCTAACTCACATTCATACATACTAGGGACAATTTAGACAGGATCCAATTAACCTACCAGCATGTCTTTGGAGTGTGGGAGGAAACCGGAGTACCCAGAGGACCACTACACCACTGTGCCGCCCAAATAGAGATAAAATGTCATCATATCAACAACAGAAAGAGGAGACAAGGGAGTCCCCAGAAAGCAAAAAAGGGGAATGGTCAACTACGGCTTATGGTACAAAAATGCAAAAAGGCTTTATTAAGGGTAGGGGGGGTGGGGGTATTTACATATACAAAAAATTCCAAATATATGTAGGATAAACAATGTATCTAAATAACACAGTCCGTCTCACTACACTAAACCAAAATTAAAAACCATGCTGCAACATTGATGAATAAAACTGCAGAGCGTGCCTGCAGGCCAAAAACGCATGCAGTGTCCATTTGAATCCAAAGAAAAAAGTATTGCACCAAACATTACATGGAGTAAGCTACTGATGGGATATCAAGTCTTATGTGGTCTAGTATTAACTGTGCATCAGATTGAGCAGTACTGAGAAAAAAAAAAAAAAACCCACATATATCCACATAGACAGGACCTTACATAGCTGAATTAGGTGGGGTTTTTTAAAAAAAAAAAAACCTCTATTAGAAGGAAATCCTCCACAAGCAGCTTCCAACCTCAGTGCACTAAATGTGTGTTTACACCAGTTGTTTTGGAAATGGAAAGACCAGCGTTCCTGTTACTAGGTATGTCCAGTGCACAAACACTATTTCCTCAATGCAGCATAAAAGGAGCAAAGGACAAACCACTCCAAAGAAAGGGCTTAGTCTCTTTTCCAATCTAGACCAGGATGATATTTTCACAGTTCATCAGTTTCAAGTGTGTCAATCCATGCAGGAGGGTGAATGGCAAACAGATGCAAAGACTATTGATAAGCAGGTAAGGAGGGAAAGAGAAACTGCCCATTGGGCTCTCACCTCTTTCAAGTACTGGGGATGTCCTCAGACTCTGCTGTCTTGCTGTTTGGCATGGAGCGGCTCACAGTCAGTTCAGAGCAACATTCAGTGTGTAGTCACAGCACACCATTCTCCTCAATAGTAGACACTGCAGACTGTGTGATCACATGACCGGTCACATGGTTAGGAAGAGACCAGGAACCAGGAACTTTGCATTCAATTGCTGATGCGGAATTAGCTTGTGAAGTATGGTGCTGTATGCAAATCACAGGGAAACCCTTTTACATTGCTGGAAAAGGAAGCATGTTGAAGGCCTGCTGACAAGCCCTGCAGGGGCTGCGTTGACGTTTTCGTACGCCTCCGCGTACTTCTTCAGACACACTTGAAACTGATGAACTGTGAAAATATCATCCTGGTCTAGATTGGAAAAGAGACTAAGCCCTTTCTTTGGAGTGGTTTGTCCTTTGCTCCTTTTATGCTGCATTGAGGAAATAGTGTTTGTGCACTGGACATACCTAGTAACAGGAACGCTGGTCTTTCCATTTCCAAAACAACTGGTGTAAACACACATTTAGTGCACTGAGGTTGGAAGCTGCTTGTGGAGGATTTCCTTCTAATAGAGGTTTTTTTTAAAAAAACCCCACCTAATTCAGCTATGTAAGGTCCTGTCTATGTGGATATATGTGGGTTTTTTTTTTTTTTTTCTCTCAGTACTGCTCAATCCGATGCACAGTTAATACTAGACCACATAAGACTTGATATCCCATCAGTAGCTTACTCCATGTAATGTTTGGTGCAATACTTTTTTCTTTGGATTCAAATGGACACTGCATGCGTTTTTGGCCTGCAGGCACGCTCTGCAGTTTTATTCATCAATGTTGCAGCATGGTTTTTAATTTTGGTTTAGTGTAGTGAGACGGACTGTGTTATTTAGATACATTGTTTATCCTACATATATTTGGAATTTTTTGTATATGTAAATACCCCCACCCCCCCTACCCTTAATAAAGCCTTTTTGCATTTTTGTACCATAAGCCGTAGTTGACCATTCCCCTTTTTTGCTTTCTGGGGACTCCCTTGTCTCCTCTTTCTGTTGTTGATATAGTGCCATTGCTTTTAGGGCAGGTATCCCGTCACATATTGACGAATCGGCTGGTACTCCATTTGCTGTTTGCTACTTTGGTGAGTGTGGATTCAAGGACTTTTTACCCCCCATTTTTTGCTTTAATAAAATGTCATCAGTCTTGAAGAACTGAGGCAGATGTTGTTAGAGATTTCTCGGGTTGCCTTCTTCAATAGAAAAAAACAGAGATGTGGCTTGCTAGAATTGTAATATGTTATCAGACACTGTATCAACAATTTTCTATGGTCCCAGTACAAGGTGGGATGAGCAATATGCACACATAGGTACTTTCTGTGGGTACAGATCACATCTGGCATCAGTACAGCTTGTAAAGTAAGGCCATAAGAACATAGCATTGTAAAGAATCATAAATCTCGAGAGTGAAATCCTACTGAATATAAATGAAAAAATACATCATAAATTTTACAGCTCTGTTGATAATATACCTGGGGAATTTCATCTCAGTTGGCAAATGTTTAGGTCTGCACGACACAATTTCTTCCTTGATCTTCTGGCCTTCAAACAGGTCAGGGATGAAGTTGTGGAGAGGTTTAAAGCAGGGTTAGGTTATAAAAAAAATATCCCAAGCTTTGAACATCATCACGGAGCACTGTTCAATCCATCATCTGAAAATGGAAAGAGTATGGCACAACTGCAAACCCAGCAAGACATGGCTGTCCACCTAAACTGATAGGCCAGGCAAGGAGAGCATTTGCAGTTTGCGAGAAACCACGTGGGGAACAAAGCAAACATGTGGAAGAAGATGCTCTGGTCAGATGAGACCAAAATTGAACCTTTTGGCCTAAAAGCAAAACGCTATGTGTGGTGGCAAACTAACCCTGCACATCACCCTGAACACACCATCCCCACCGTGGAACATGATGGTGGTAGCATCATGTTGTGGGGATGCTTTTCTTCAGTAGGGACAGGGAAGCTGGTCAGAGTTGATGGGAAGATGGATGGTGCCAAATACAGGGCAATCTTAGAAGTGATAGGGAAACCCCAGAACTCAAGGGGTTTCAATAACATGTTGACTGCTGAAACCACATTCAAAAATATGTATTTAATATTCAAGCCTATAGTTTTAGCCAGAAGCAGGGGAGCAAACATAAATACAGTACATGGTGATACGTTCAAAAATAATTGCTCTAAAATGGCAGAGAACCCTGTGATACAATTTAGACATTCAGAAATGGAGTGGCACCTTGGCAACTTGGCACCTGGACTCTTTTGAACTCTTTGGTGACATTCTTTGATATGCAGATGGTCATTTGACATATACACGTCACTTCCAGAGTTATCTGGGAAAAGCCAGACGTATTCACAGCTAAAGGTGTAAATGGCACTTGGACACAACCAAGACAGCTGTTACATCATATGACTTAACATACACATACACCTAACATATTTGTACCAAGTATATCTGCTTAATCAGAAACATGTTTAATACTTATAACTAAATGTTTTATAAATAAAATGGCTATTCCATTTACCCTATCAGAAGAAAACCTGGTAGAGTCTGCAAAAGACTTGAGACTGGAGCGGAGGTTCACCTTCCAGCAGGACAAGGACCCTAAATATACAGCCAGAGCTATAATGGAATGTTTTAGATCAAATCATTATTATGTGTTAGAATGGCCTAGTCAAAATCCAGACCTAAATCAAAGTGAGAATCTGTGGCAAGACTTTAAAATTGCTGTTCACAGATGCTCTCTATCCCATCTGACAAAGCTTGAGTTATTTTGCAAAGAAAATGGGCAAAAATGTCACTCTCTAGATGTGTAAAGCTGGTAGAGACATCCCCAAAAAGACTTGCAGCTGTAATTGCAGTGAAAGGTGGTTCTACAAAGTATTGAATCAAGGGGGCTGAAAACAAATGCATGCCACACTTTTCTCATATATATATTTGTAAAAAATGTTGAAAACCATTTATCATTTATCACTTCACAATTATGTGCCACTTTGTGTTGGTCCATCACATAAAATCCCAATAAAATACATTTACATTTTTGGTTGTAACATGACAAAATGTGGAAAATTTCAAGGGGTATGAATACTTTTTCAAGGCACTGTATATATATTCGGAATATAGTCCAAAATGGAATACACAGATTTGTCTATATGATATGTTTGTGTTGTATGCCAAGAGTTCTGCAGCACTTTACAGACTATTGACATCAGACCTTGGTCACACACACATACACATAGGACCTATCAGCATGGTGTGAACTGAATTTGGGGAAACCCTATAGAAACAACAGGAGGGCATGCAACTGCAAACCTCAGTCTTGGTTTTAGGGGGTATACCATTTGTAAACCAGTACTATACAGTATGTTGGTGGAGAGAATTTGACAAAATTGGCAGGGGACTCCAGATATTTGTATCTTGCTTTCCAAGTCATCAATACACAACATGTTGTTGATTCATCAAGAGTAAACCAGCTGAGTTACAGGCTTGGCTAAATTTTCTGAATCAAAGGGAGATTGTCCGTTTTGTTTGATATAATCCAACAAGTAAAAATGTATCGATTACCTGCTTTACCTATGATGTAAAGAGAAATATCAAGTGTTGTGAACAAGGGTTGGTGCATATGAATTATGAGAGTTGCCTGTTAAAAGCTAACAATTATTAGTGAACTGCTAATTCTAGCAACAGGAACTTTTATTTTTTTTGTCGATTGAATGTTGACTGCTAACATTTTTGTTGATTTATCATGATGTAAAGAATGATTTCAAGAGCTAGAAAGGCGGCAACATTGTTACGGATACTCATTTCTACTGTTGCCCAACTGTGTCCCTGTAATAGTAAAACAGCACGGTCCTTCTTTTATTTTTGTTCCCTAGCTATGCACCTCCACTGGATCAATCAGTAAGGCAAAAGTGACTCTATAATGTTTGGGCCATTATAGATGGAAGTCAGTATGGCTAGCAGTCAGGTAAATAACCACTCACCTAAATAATGTTAGCTTCCTTCCACTGGCCGCCAATGTAATGAGGCAATGGCTGACAGTTATTTCAGAGCTCTTGTTGATTATTTTGATGCTCTTATGTGTATTTTTGTAGCAGGTGCATTGTGTAGTGGGCCTATGATCAATATTTGATTTAAGGTCCATTTTAACACTGCTTTTAAATAAAACTGGATTTAAAGTACACATGTTACTGTTTAAAATAAGCTAAACTTGCTTCAGAAAAAATCAGAAACTCTGTATTGGATATTGAGTTTGTCCCTTATATAAAAAAACCAACAGGAAATTACAAAAGGCTATCCATGACTTTCACATTTAAAGTTGCATATCTAAGCACTCTGGGCCTCTTCAACTGAGATTTTACATTAAAGTATGCCAATTGTTTTAAAAAACAAGCACACATTAAAATATAAAATAAAAAACACATAGTAAAGATGGAATTTAGAATGTAGAGAACAAAATACTCCATGGCATAGCTGCTATACTAAAACGTTACCAGCAAAAATAACATTTACAGGAACACACATTAAAATCGATTGACCATAAGTACCAGGGTACTGTTGAATACACTTTTGCACATGAATATCGCTATTCAATAAATGATAAGGTTGAAAGGGATTTGAAAGGAAACTTTAATACTGCTCTAAGTTTAAGTTTCATGTCACACTTGTGATCTGGCCAATCCAACTCTCCCCCTAGCGGCTATTCAACCCCCTCAAAGTTCAACTGTCCTTGGTACGAATAATCCAACCACTTCAAAAAAGAACCCCAACTTATGGACTTCTACGGACCATAAATATCTCTAAATTCTATCAATATCATGTCCCTGTCAGGGCTGGGCTCAGCCCTTCCTTCTCAAAGCTGGCCGTTCAGCTGGCAGCTAATTGCCAGCTCCTATCTTTCCACAGTGACTTACCTGTTGATGATATCCTGCTCGTCAGTCCTGCCTACTTAAGTCCAGATGATCTCTGCCTTCGCCTTGGTCACATCTCTAGAGATGCTCTCCTGTGTTCCTGTTAAAAACGTGCTTGGCTGACATTCCTTCTGGTTCCAGATCCTGCTTGCTGTTCTACTACACTCATCTCTGGCTCCCTGATGTTTTGGCTAGTCTGACTATCCATTCCAGTTCCTTAACTCTGGCTATGTTTTGACTACCTTTACTCTGTTTACCTTTTTTTTATTATTATTATTAATAAGCCAATTGACCTGTGATCGCTGTTTCCTAAATTGCCCCGTATTTCCACATCTATGATCAGGTCTGTATTGTTGGTAATCAGTAGATCCAGTAACGCTTGGTGCGTCTACCATCTGAACCATGAAATTTTCCTGCAAGACATTTAGGAACTGGCGAGCCTTAGTCGAATGCGTGGTTCCCTCTGCCCAGTCTATGTCTGGCACTGAGCTCTGGTAACTGGCCAGACAAGGGTGCGCTAGCGTGGGCACCCAAGACATCTGTCGCCCAGGGTCCCACAAATGGCGATCGGCTTTCTGAAGCAGCCGACACCTCTCTCCCTACTGTCAGCCTATCACACGCCTCGGCTCCCCCCCCCCGGCTCCAAGGAGCCACTGAGGAGGGACACGACTTCAGTGCAAGAGTCGCACTGCTGGTCTGAGGTCTGCATATAGTTTACACTGGAGGGGACACAGTAACCGGGAAAAGGGGGGCAGATAACATATACACACATGGAGTGATGGGAGGGTGGTAAGGGGATATGTGCTGGGTGCTTTGGGAGGGGAGAGGATATCTGCTAGTGGGGGGGGTCTGATCCTCCCTCCACCACAGCAATATACATAAAAAAATAATTTTAAAAAAAAGTGTGGGTTTCCCCCCCAGTCCATACAAGGCCCTTCAGGTCTGATGTGGATATTAAGGTGAACTCCATGCCAAATTTTTTTTTAAGAATGGCGTGGGCCCCCCCCCCCAAATCTATACCAGACCCGAAGGGCCTGGTGTGGATGGGGGGAACCCATGCCGTTCTTTTCTTAATTCTGTCATAGGGCTCCCTTTAACCACTACAATACACTATATTATATATTGTACACTGCACTATATACCCTGCACTGTATTATATGTACTACACTGGGTGTACCATATACTCTGAACTGCAGTATATATACTATATGGACTGCACTATATACTCTGAACTGCAGTATATATACTATACGGACAGGGGGCGGATTGACAACTCACGGGGCCCCCTGGACACTAGGGGATCAGGAGGACCCCAGGTTTAAAGATAGCCACCACAAAGCAGCCATCTTTCTGATGCAACATTAATGCGGCAGGGCCTTGTGGAGTCGCACCTAGCTTGGTGACATGCAGAGTGGCAAGAGACTTAAAGCTGGTGACCCAATAAAGGTACTGGGAGCCTCTTATGGGCAGTGCCACCTTAACAGCATCACGGGCCCCTGGGCAAAGTAATGCACTGGATGACGTCACTCCCACGCACGTGTGCGGGAGCCGCTCTTTCCGGCATGGGCTCTGAAGGTCCGGCACTGTAAGTCGGACTTTGAGAGTGTATGCGCTGATGATGATTTATTCAAATTTTTAATTTAGTTTTTTTTTTTCACAACTTGGGGGAGGGGCTTTGGTGAGATATCAGGGGTCTAGACAGACCTCCTGAAGTCTCACTTTTGATACAGTGACAGGTACTGAGGACACAGATTCCCCAGTCCCTTCCTCTGCAGCCTCAGTTGCACTAAAAATGAATGAACAGGAGACAGAGGCTACTGCCCATTCATAAACTGAAGCATAGTAAACACCATTTACTATGTTCAGTTATGACTGAATATAGTAAGTGATCAGTATCAATCACTCACTGTGTTCACTTAGAAAAGGAAAGGGCTGGTAAATGCCAGTGGGAGAGGAAAGGAGGGAAGCCGGAAGTACTGCGGGGGGGGGGGGGGGGGGTTGGGGTCCAGACAGTGAGAGAAATCCAGATTAGTGCAGCGAGTGAGGGAAATAACTGAACCAATCTTTCAGCTGCTGCAGTGAGAGCCACAAAATATTGGTTTCAGTTATTTCCCCCACCCGCTCTATCCACACACCATCCCCTTGTGAGAATAACTGCAGGCGCAGGGGTCCCCCCCCAAGCACCAGTGGGATGGGGGTGTGAGACAGTTGGTGGAGGTGAGTCAGTGTGGAGGGATTTATTTCAGTGGCAGTGTCTGTGGGGTGACCGGCTAGGGATGTTGGGAAGGTAGAGAATGAAAACTGACCATGGAATAATGTCACTAAGCTGGGGATTTGACTTCCATCGTCCCATCATGTGCAAGCAGAAATGCTGTTTTTTTTATTTTTCTTGCACGTGATTGGGTATTTTTTGCAAAGTGGAGCCTTACCTCATTTAGTAAGTTCTGGAGCAACTGCACTTTGCAAAGTGCACAGTCTGTTTGCCTTTACTAAATTAACCCCTATGGCCAAGTTCACATCTATGCATTGGGGGAATGCATGAAAAAGTATATGCTTTCCCAACATGCACAGAAATGAGCTGCCCTTTAGCAGATGCACAGCAGTTTTATTAATTGGTAATGGCACTCCCATGCATTTGCAAACGTGCACACCGAACTGGACTTTTTTCATGACTTTCCCATGTTGCTTGTGTGTAAGGCAGCCCATTGAAATGAATGGGCTGCCCTACACATGATATGTGAAAAACATGCCTATGCTTGGTTGCACATGTACCCCAACTGTTAAAAAAAATAACAATCCTTCATATACATAGATGGTTCTCTAATGATCTGTGTTCATACAGTTGTGGTACCATGCAGATAGCCATGAACATTGTGCTATGATATGTTTATTGGTTATTTTTGTATATAGAGTGTATAGTTTATGTGGTGAGTATACACTTTTCATTGTACAGGGTGTGCAAAACACAGGGTTAAATGGAAAGGTCATCAATAAACTTCCCATTATCTGGGACATACACAGAGTGATGGGGGATGTTTCTGTAGCTAGATTGTGATTAGTATAATGTGTGCCTGCTTAGAAGATGTCTGTCAGCTGAGGGGGCTGCAATCTCTGCCTCCAAAACACACAGTTGCCTGCTATTTCAACCCTCCTTGTCACCTTACTTAACCCTTCTAATGTTCCCACAAAAATTTCCTCCTGACATGAAACTTTGTATTGTGTACAGCTTACCTCCAGGACAACTTTCCTCACTCGGCTAACCTCCTTCCCTGCATATATATATATATATATATATATATATATATATATATATATATATATATATATAGCGCAGTAGCTATGCCCCTCCTCCGGGTTCTCCCATCACATGGCACTGAAGGGGGATCTGACTGAAGGGAACACAGAGCAAGTGTGCAGGAGAACATTGAAGGGGAAGACAGAAAGAAGACTCTGAACTTCTAAATACATACACCGCTGGGCAGTATATGTATTTAGAAGTGATGACACTGCTACTGAAAAACCTTGAGAATGAGCTGTAATGGAACACCTTCTTAAAGAGTGTGACTGTCCCTGCTCAAGGGGCCTCCTACTGACCCCGGGCCCTATGGCAGTGCCTGTGTCAGGTAGATCAGTGTTAAGCAAGTGAGCCTATCACCCCCCCCCGAGCTCACCCCTCGACCACCCCACCTCACTCCCAGCCCCCCACCCGCCGCTTAACCTCTGGGCTAAAGCCCCTGGTCTTTTTCCCACCTAGCAGCACCCCTGCTGCCCCTGATATGGACTTAACTATATACCATGCTGAAAAATTGGGCCTTGGGTGTTGGTGGTGGCAGAACATGGTAACCCGTCACAGTTACTCTTGTTGGGTGCAGGAACGGTCCCTGCTGCTAAACATTATTTCAAAAATTGTAATTACATGTCCCTGTTAAACAAGGCAGAAACATTGGGCCTTAGGTGTTGATGGGGCCAGAACACTGTAACCCCTATTAGTTACTCTTGTTGAGTGCAGGAATGGTTCCTGCTGTTAAATATGATTTCAGAGGCTGCTTGCCCTCTTTTAGTGGCCTGTGAGCATCTGCCTCTCCTTGGAGGCCTTCCAAACATGATGGGTATTTTTTTTAACACCGCACTACACTGTATTATATACTGTGTACACCGCCTGAAGTGTATTTGAAATAATACACACTGTATTATAAACTGTGTACACCGCCTGCACTGTATTAGAAACTGTACACAGCCAAATGCACTGTATATATAGGTTACGCTGAATGTATATATATATATATATTTATCTATCTATATATATACATATATATATATACACTAGTAGACTGTATATGTGTATATATATATCTATATATCTATATATATACATATATAGATATATATATATATATATATATATATATATATATATATATATATATATATATATATAGCAATAATTCACGGTGGAGCTGCTGATTTATTACTGGGCCTGTCCTCTGATCTTTTCACTCCTCTTAAAACTTGTAATTCTCCCCTTGACACAACTGTAGTGCAGTGTTGTAATGACACTAATGACAACTTTAGCCCACAATATACACTTATACATATATTTACCTCTACCTGATTGCTTGTAGCTCCACCTGCAGGAGAAATAACAACACTGCACACCAACTTCTGTAACAACCAAAATAACTTTTTTTACTGAAATGATATATGTAATAAAAGTTATTACAATGGCGACGGGGGAGATGGGCGGAGCCTAGCGGAGCAGACATGCATTGTTAGAGCTCCGCACCGTTGAGGAGAGAAGAGAAGGACAAAGCGGAGCCTGCAGGCTCAAAAGGTATCCATTTGAACCTTTTTGCCCCAGGGAACAAACTGTGAAAGTTTGGGCAGGAAATATGGTACTGGGAGGAAACCGTGGCAGAAATAAAAATCACCTCACAAAGAGCTCACAGGCACTCACTGCAACTAAAGCAGCTCCAGTCACCTCACAAGATACAGCATCAGGGCGCTCTCACAGACAGAAAATGTCACAGCAAGACTCTCCATTTGAGTCAGATACAGAACAAATCCTCTCACAAACTTCTCCACAAGCCTCCTCAGCATCCCCAGTAATATTATTACAATTTGAAAAGATGCTTCATAAGGCTTTAAAACAAACCTCAGACCAAATAACAAAAAGCCTAACCAAAGAAATAAGAGAGCTGGGAAACCGCACCGCAGCCCTAGAAATAAAAATGGATGAAATTGAAATTACAACCTAAGTAAATATAACAGAATTGGAACAATTAAAAGAAGAGAATTTAATACTTCAAACTAAGCTCGAAGATTACGAAAATAGAGCCAGACGTTCAAACTTGCGCATAAGGGGAATACCTGAAACTGTGACAGACCTGCAATCTACTATTACTGCTCTATTACAAGAACTAAAGCCAGATATCCCTATTGAACGTTTAGAACTGGACAGAGTACACAGAGCCCTCACAGCCAAAAAGAAAGATGGACCCCCACGTGATATAATCACAAAATTTCATTATTACAGAACGAAAGAACAAATACTAATTGCTGCAAGAGAAAAAAAGGAACTTAATTTTCAAGGACACAATTATCAAATTTTTGCTGACCTATCCCAACTTACTATTACTAAAAGACGATCCATGAAACCCCAACTAATGGAACTGCAACGCCACAACATTATGTATCAATGGGGCTTCCCCTTTTCAGTCAGATTTAACTACCAAGGTACAATTTACAGAAGCAGATCAGCAGATGAACTACAACAAACCCTTTTAAAATTAAATCTGACAGAACCCACAAGCAGCAACTCTCCCACACGCAGAAGAATGGCATCATCTTCACCTTCAGGCAGCACTCAGAAAATTTCAGAACAAAATGGGAATCATCATTCTCACAAAAGAGGCCGTTATGCCACATCATCCATGGACCAAGAAGATTCAATGGACTGACATCCTAATTCCTGATATCTCTTCATTTATTATACTAAGAGATGGTTCTCTATAAAAAACCTGTATTTATAACTGAATGTAACTGCATTCTGATAGTCACACACTGTGTGGGATCATGTTACATTCCAGTTATATTTCTTATTACTTCTGATTCATATAGCCTTAGAATATATAAGTGAAATAAGGAAATTCTTGTTCAGTTATATATTATCAGGTAATAACAATAGATTTATTACTTTTTAGGACAAATATGTTCAATAATCCAGAAGTAATGGAAACTTTTTCTTTCTTTTCTTAAAACAAATATATTATTACCTAACTAGTTCCTAGAATTATGTTTTTGTTTATTCTAATCTGAAGCAATACAACCTCAATTTTATGAGTTAACATATCTAAACAGTTACATATGAATAAAATATGTAATTGTTTACTCTAAAAGGGTTAAAATCCCAAAATAATTCAAACTATCTTCATCAATACCAAAGTTATTAACAGTACCTTTCTAACTGAATTATTTAGCCTAGGGCAAGACTAACCATATACAACCACCCTGGAATAAATAATTTCAACAAAAACTATATTCTGCACTCCAATTAATGAAACATCATTTTGATGTCTTTTGACATAGCACTTCTCTCCTGTAAGCGGAAGATCCGTGTACCCCCATTAGCCCTCCTCATTCTCCCAACCATATTATGTGGGAGTGTGATGAAGGCACTTGTTCCCCTGAGAGAGATATTTATTCTCTTTCACGGGTAAATTGTGATTACTTGCAAAAAATAATTTATACAATGTATCATCTAATCTCATATGTTTTTTGTTTACTCTTTACTCCAGAATTCACTGGTTTCTTTTCTATCTATTCATCTCTTCAGTCCACACAGGTTGATCTGCGCAGTCAGCTCTGCATAACAAAAAGTAAGTCAAAACTATTTGATCTGTTGCCATGGCACCACTGAATATACTTTCCCTGAATGTTCAGGGAATAAATGTCCCTCAAAAAAGGACCAAAGCCTTCCGTACTTTCCATAACAAGAAGGCTCACATAGTATGCCTCCAAGAAACACACTTCACCAAAGATTCTACTCCAAAATATATTTCTCCTTTTTATCAACAAATTTACACGGCTTCTGCCTGTACCAAGCAAAGGGGAACTCTAATTGCATTTCACCAATCCACACCATTCACCTTATCATCAGAAATTAAAGACCCAGAAGGTAGATACCTGATACTCATGGGTTATATAATGGATACAGCAATCACGGTGATTTCCTACTACGCGCCTAACAAACAACCTACACCATTCCTCTCACATATATTACAAGTGATTAATACACACAAAATAGGAACAGTGATAATGTGTGGGGATTCGAACCAGGTCCTCCTCCCATTTCTAGATAAATCACCTTTTACACCATCCAAAATAACCTCTAGATTACCTTTTTCTCAACTTCTTTCCAAATACAATCTGGTAGATTCGTGGAGAGAAAGTAACCCAATGAAAAATAAATTCACTTATTTCTCGCACCCTCATCAAACCTTCACCAGAATAGATCATATTTTTCTAACAATAGGAATGATACCAGAAATTATTGCATCAGATATAATTCCGATTCCGTGGTCTGACAATAATGCAGTATACACTACTATAGCCTCAGCCATACCAAAAGCGCATGACCCAACATGGTACTTACCGGACATAATGCTCAAACACCCACTACATCAGATGGCCATTGAACAAGCTTTAAAGGAATACATATCAATTAATAATACAACAGACATCTCCCCAATAACACTGTGGGAAGCTCATAAGCCTGTCTTGCGTGGTACAATACAAAGACAAATGGCACTATTTAAACGGGAACGCAAAAATCTAGCAAAAAAACTAGAACTCAATTTTAATGCAGCCTACATATCATTTCAAGATAATCCATCTCAGAGTACAAAATCTCATCTGGAAAAATCTAGATTGGAATACGATCTATTTCTCACTGAGTCAGTTGATAAATCCCTCAAACGCTCCAAACACAATTTCTACATGAATACAAACAAACCAGGTACATATTTGGCTCGGGCATTAAATTCAACTAACAAATCTTTCAAACCAATACGTTTGAAATTATCAAAAAATGTTTACACTTGTAATCCAGTTAAAATAGTCCATAAATTTCACTCACATCTCGCAACTTTATACAAGACAAACAATGAATTTAATCCTACAGAGGCTGAATCCTTCTTCTCAAAAATAACCTTACCTGAGTTATCTCAGAATCAAAAAAGCAGTTTGGATGAGCCTATAACTATAGATGAAGTTGCTAACGCCATAAAAGACCTAAAACTTAACAAAAGACCAGGCCCAGACGGCTACTCGGCTTTATGCTATAAAACATTCTCAGAAATACTCTCTCCCATTCTCACTGAAACTTTTAACAAACTTCTAGATGGACATTCTTTTCGGCAAGAAACACTAATGGCAATTGTTTGTATGATCCCAAAACCCCTTTCTGATGATACTTCCTGTGTGAATTATCGGCCTATCTCTCTGTTAAACCTCGATATTAAATTATTAGCAAAAATAATAGCAAAACGCCTCAATAGCATTATAGGAAAATTAATACATAGAGATCAAGTAGGCTTCATGCCAAATAGACAGGCAGGCGATAATATACGCAGGGCAGTGTTATTGGCACATATTGCTAAAAAAACGGAAAATCCCTTTATGTTTTCTATCTCTCGATATTAAGAGGGCATTTGACACAGTATCCTGGCAATATATGCAATATTCAATACAAAAATGGGGTTTTGGACCCCACTTTTTAACATGGATCAAAGCATTATATAATAAACCCAAAGCCTATATAAAATATGCTGGATACAAATCTGAAGCCTTTAATATCGAAAGAGGTACACGACAGGGCTGCCCATTATCTCCCTTATTATTTGCCCTTATACTCGAACTCATGGCCCAATACATCAGAACAAACCAAACTATAACTGGCATTGAAGTAGGAGGTATTACACACAAATTATGTATATTTGCAGACGATATATTACTTTTTCTATCATCACCACAGGTCTCTGGTCCTAACTTAATACCAGCTCTTGATGGATTTGCAGCCCTATCCGGCCTTATGATTAATCCTAAGAAATGCCTAGTGCTTAATATTTCACTCACAAACATGGAATTGATCCCGGCTAGGGCTGCACTCCCATTCACATGGGCAGAAAAATCAATCCCATATCTTGGAATTCATTTAACAGCATCTCATTCTGACTTATTCTCAACCAATTATCCTCCTGTATTAAGACAGATCACAAATCTAATAAAACAATGGTCGCAACTTCCTTTATCCTGGATAGGGAAGATTAATGCAATCAAAATGACTATTCTGCCCAAATTGCTTTATCTATTCAGAGTCCTCCCTATTCCAATTCCTTGCTATTTTTTGAGAATAGTACAAAAAAGAGCAACTTCGTTTATATGGGGCTCTTCTAAACCACGTATACTTATAGACACACTACATCTTCCCAAAAATAAAGGAGGCCTGGGATACCCTAATTTTACTAACTACTACAGAGCAGCACATTTGGCCAGTCTGTCCAAATACCATGCAAAACAGGAAATCCCATTATGGGTATTTATAGAGGCTTCAGAAAATGACCCTCTATTAATATCAAATTTATTATGGCTTGATCCTAAAGACCGCTTTAAAATTCATAATCCCATAACTAAACACTTCTTATCTCTCTGGGATAAACTAAAAACCAAATATCAGTTACAATCTCCACACAATCCTCTCCTTTCTTTTATCAGAAATCCGGCCTTTTATCTGGCATGGATCTACCCAAATTCTTTTAAAGCTTGGACAACATCAGGCATTCAGACACTAAATGACTTCATAGCATCTAAATCATTCCTTTCATTCCCATCGCTTAGAGAAAAATATGATCTACCAAACTCTGAGATATTTAGATATCTCCAAATCAAAAATTTCTATACACCATTCCTAAAGGGGGATACACCATTATCCCAATTATCCATTTTTGAATCAATCTGTACAAAAGATCCATTTGCTAAAGGTACAATTTCATCACTTTATAATCAATTATATGGAGTAGCAAATCTTAATAGACCCTCTTACGTTCAGAGGTGGGAGGAGGACCTGGGACGAACTTTAGAAGACATGGACTGGTCTAACATATGGCTCACATCTAAGTCATCTTCACCCAACATCTTAGCACTGGAGACAAATTATAAAGTCCTAACTCGCTGGTACCTTGTACCCGCTAGAGTGGCAAAATATTCACCTAATACCTCAGCTCTTTGTTTTCGAGGATGCCCAGAAATAGGCACATATTTACACATATGGTGGACGTGCTCAGTAATCCAAACCTTCTGGAAGGAAGTCTTCGTGATTGCATCTAAAATATTTAAAAAAATAATACAACCAGATCTATATTTAACTTTACTTAATCTAAAACCGGAATGGTTAACACTCTCTCAGTTCAAACTTATGATCCAACTAATAACGGCTGCAAAACAAACAGTGGCCAAGGCATGGAAATCTCCTACATTGGTACTAGCAGAAACAATTCACAGAATGAATAATACAATGTCCCATGCTAAGATGGTAGCCATCGATCAAAATCAAATTCCAAAATTTGAAAAACTTTGGCATCCTTGGATAAAACAACAGTTCCTGTCAAACTTCAATGACTCTGTCCTGTTGCCATGGTAACAGATTAAATGACTTACAGAGATACCCATTCTAAGGCTTCAAAGAGAACTAAAAAGAATAATAAACTGACGAGCGGGACAACCTTGTGGACCATACCTCTACCTTTCAACCCTTTTTCTTCTTTCTCTTTCCTTTTCTCCACCTTACGATTAAAGCTCATTATCAGAATTTATTTGACCTATATACACTCTACTTGTAAACAATATGTATAGTAGGTGTAAATCATTTAAATACCTACAAAAGTAACTAAGGAAATGATATATATCTTTAATTTAGGTTTATGTGAACCCAATGTTTAATATTTGAAATTTCATAATATTTACCTGTATAAACCCTACTGTAAAACAATGAGCTTACTTTAAAGATCCTTGTAAACTTACTTTATGTATCTTTATAACATTGTATACTCAATAAACTTCTTTTGACAAGGAAAAGTTATTACAATGGCTATACTATCACACCAACGTAGTGTGACAGTATAGTGAATAATTATGACAGTCTTTGTAACATACACCAATATACATATATATACATATATATATATATATATATATATATATATATATATATATATATACACTAGGGAGCTCCCCCTGCTTTAAACCATAAAGTCACTATCCTTTATAACTAGATGCAGGGCCCTGCAATAGAAAAAAAAATAGTCCTGACGTCTTGAATCTTCGCCAGCTATGAATCAGTAATTGTAATCCACAGAAAGAGTTCCTCTGGAGTGTTGCACAGTGCAAGGTGATACACAAAGGCAATTATAATCCAGCAAATTGATTAAGTGTTCTTATTTGAAGAAGACAGACATCCAGTATCAGTTCTTGGATATTGAAGTCTGTAAATGTAATGTTTTCCAACTCACTTGTTCCGTGGGACTATCAGTCCCAGCAACACTCTGTAACAGTTTTAAATGTGTGTAGTGTTAAACAAACTTCTGGGTGTTAACCCTCTCACCGCACCGGATCCGGACAGATAGGTGTCTCCGTTTCAGCAGTTCTCAGTCCGTGTGGAGCCCCAACCTCGCTGTCACGCTGTTCCATTTTCTAACTACCAGGAGTCCTCAGTTACCTCCTCCACGGGTCTCCGGAATGACCACTTCTGTTACTTCAGCACACTGTGATACGATGGTGGATCCTTTCTGCTGCTCCACTCCCTCACAAGGTAGGCCGCAACCCCGTGGGACACACACACCCACAGGGCTCTGCCGGCAAGCCACGCGTCCCAGGAACAAGAGACTTAAGATGGCCGCTCCCAGCCCTTTTATATCCTCCCCACAATGCAGTTCAGTTTTCCTCTGGTCCTTGAGCATTTAGGGTAGGTCATAGTTGATATCCAGAAGTAAACAGTCAATCACTTCCATGTCACTTCTCAAAATAATGAAAAATAAACGGATTGCATCCTTATAATTAGCCACTAGATGGCGCTATATCAACTTATTACCTTTACAACAATACATATGACTAGAAACAAAAGTTGTCAGTGCTACATACTCCCCCTGCTTTAGATCTTTGGTCCCCAAAGATATGCAAGACCTTGTTCCTGCTACACATTTTAGCCTCTAGACGAGTGCACAGGACCAACAGAGGAGCCTCCCACCAATTCTCAGGTGTTGGGAAACTATTCTGTGTACCCACAACTGTCACCTTGGTATCAGATAGAGGTGTGTCAAGGGGTGAAACAGGGCTCTCCATTTCCAGATTGACAGAGGAGGAACTAGGCTCATCGACATTCCTTTTACTGGTAAACTTTGTTACTTCAGAACACTCGCCCAATGTATCATATGTCAGTCTTTTGGGTGGGTGAATGCTCCTTTTTCCTCTTTGTCCTTTTGGTGTGTCCTCTATTTCTGGGTGAACACTGTTTTCTTCTATTACGGACCTTGTTTCTTCCAATTCAGTGGGAGACGAACACTCTTCAGCCCGTTCAGACAATGATGGTATAAACTCTGGAGCTTCTGTCCTAAGGGCCTCACTATCCTCTCTGATTGTCGGGGATGAAACACTCCTTTCAGCTTCGGGTGTATCAGATGACCACAACCAGCTGATGTCCATGTCTCTCTTCTCACTATTTTCAGTTGTTAAAGGCCCAGACTGAGACCTAGTTACAGGCCGACGTGCAACATCTGATGTAGATGATAACTCCTCCTCGGGGATTATCCTGACTGCATCAGTGAGGGGCAAAAGGTGTTTCTGATGCCAAGTCTTAACTGGTCCAGCATTTCCTTCTGGTCTAATTTCAAATACTAGAAGCCCTGGGAGCCCAAATTTCTTAGTAGAACTCGGTCACCAGATTGTAGATCTTGAACCCTTACTTTGAGGTCAAAGTTCCTCTTATTTCTATTCCCTCTGTTGTTTGACATAGTCCGAGCCTTCTCATAAGCAATCTTCAGACTCTTCCGCAGCCTATTTGTATATCTTCGATGAGAGTTCTCTGAGGTGTGGTCCAGAGAAGTTCCAAAAGCCAAGTCCACTGGTAATCTAGCCTCTCTCCCAAACATCAACCGATAAGGTGAATATCCTGTGACGTCACTCTTAGTGCTATTATACGCATGTACTAAAGCAGTGATATGCTTACTCCAGTTGGGCTTTTGCTCAGAGGTCAGTGTCCCTAACATATTAAGAAGAGTTCTATTAAACCTCTCCGGTTGAGGATCTCCTTGCGGGTGATAAGGTGTAGTTCTAGACTTCTGAATTCCCAATGAATCCAACAACCTCCTGATGAGCGTACTCTCAAAGTCTCTTCCCTGATCTGAGTGAGTCCTCTGTGGTAAGCCATAATGGACGAAAAACTTCTCCACTAGCGTTTTTACCACTGTGACTGCTTTCTGATCTTTCGTGGAGAAGGCTTGAGCATACCTGGTAAAATGGTCTGTGACTACCAGATATTTCCTTGCCCACTCAAGTCGGATTCTAAACACAGAAAATCTATGCAAACTAAATCCATGGGACCTTGGCTTGATAAATGACCCATCGGGGCGGCTCGTTGTGGCAAAGTCTTTCTCTGGATGCACCTATGGCAGGAGTGACAGTAACTCTCCACTTCTTTCCTCATGTAAGGCCAATAGAATCTATCCCTTATCAGTTGAAGAGTTCTTTCTGCCCCCAGATGGCCATGACAATCATGCAGGGCGATTAACACTTTCTCCCTGTGTTTCTCTGGCAGAAACAGTTGCCACTTTTCCTCCAGATCTTCAGAGGGGCCCCTTCGGTAGACCACCCCTTGTTGCAACTGCAACCGACTCCACTCTTTATGTAACAACAGAGCTTCCCTCTGAGCACTTTTCAAAAGTAAATCGGGGTGCTGTCTCTCCAAAGCTTCCAGTATCAAGCTCCAGAGTGGATCTTCCTGTTGATCTCTCCTAAGGTCTTTCCTTGATAACTTAGGTAGACCTTCTCCTGCAATCTGAGAGACATTACAGTAGTACCTAGGCACCCCTGCTGTAGTCACTCCAATCTCTTCAGCTCTGGCTCCACCTTTCTCCTGCTTTTCTACTCCTTCACAAAGGGCTCTTACCCCTTCGGGGGAAAGATGAGTCCAATCCACTTAGGAACTCAAAGGACTGTGCGGTCTTCTTGACAGCGCATCTGCATCTCTGTTGCCCACTCCTGGTCTGTATTTCAAGCTGAAGGAGAATGTTGAAAGAGCAGCCAACCACCTATGGCCTGTACCATCCAATTTTGCGGTGGTAAGTAAGTATGTGAGGGGGTTGTTATCTGTTTTGACTACAAATTCTGCACCATACAGGTAATCTCTCAACTTGTCTACTACGACCCACTTCAAGGCCAGAAACTCAAGTTTATGAGTGGGGTAGTTCTTTTCAGCAGGGGATAGGCTCCGGCTCACATAAGCAATAGGCCTTAATTGTCCATTATGATCTTGGTAGAGTACTCTGCCGAGCCCATCTCGGCTGGCATCCATGTGCAGTTCATAGGTTTTGGTAGAATCTGCATAAGCTAACACTGGAGCAGTGGTAAGGCTCCACTTCAGTTGTCTGAATGTCTCCTCACATTGTGAAGTCCACTGATCCTGAATAGACTCCTTCTTCTTTCTGGACACTTCTTTCCGCCTCGTAGGTTTCTCTGAATCCACATCAGCCTCTTCTTGATTTTTCAATAGTTCCATGAGTGGGTGGGCTATCTTCGCAAACCCCTCCACAAACCTCCGATAGTAGGAGCAAAATCCCAGAAATGACCTGAGCTCAGTCACATTTGTGGGCTTGGGCCAAGAGGTAACAGCTTCCAACTTCTCAGGGTCAGTTGCTATCCCTTCTTCAGTAGGGATGAGCCGAATACCCCCCGGTTCGGTTCGCCCCAGAACCTGTGAACGGACCGAAAATTCGCACGAACGCTAGAACCCCATTGACGTCTATGGGACTCGAACGTTCAAAATCAAAAGTGCTCATTTTATAGGCTAATTTGCATGCTATTGTCCTAAAAAGGGTTTGGGAACCCGGGTCCTACCCCAGGGGACTTGTATCGATGCAAAAAAACCTTTTAAAAACGTCAGTTTTTTCGGGAGCAGTGATTTTAATGATGCTTAAAGTAAAAAAAAAAAAAGTGAAATATTCCTTTAAATATCGTACCTGGGGTGTGTCTATAGTATTCCTGTAAAGTGGCGCATGTTTCCCGTGTTTAGAACAGTCCCTGCACAAAATGTCATTTTTAAAGGAAAAAATCTCATTTAAAACTGCTTGCGGGTTTAATGTAATGTCGGGTCCTGGCAATATGGATGAAAATCAGTGAGACAAACGGCATGGGTACCCCCCAGACCATTACCAGGCCCTTTGGGTCTTGTATGGATATTAAGGGGAACCCCGCACCCAAATTAAAATAAGGAAAGGTGTGGGGCCACCAGGCCCTATATACTCTGAACAGCAGTATACAGGCGGTGCAAACAAGACAAGGACTGTAGGTTTGTTGTTAAGTAGAATCTGTTTGTAATTTTTAACGGGTACATTTTTAACGTGTTTAGCTCCAGCCAAAAAATCTTTTTTAAGCTTTTTGGAAAACATAGGGAAGGGTTATCACCCCTGTGACATTTGTTTTGCTGTCTTTCCTCCTCTTCAGAAGATTTCACCTCACTTTTTGTCCCAATGACAAATGTTTTTTGAAAATTTGGGGTTTTTTGTGGAACAAGGATTGGAAAGCATCAGTGGAAAGGAGAAATGTTTTTCCCATATTAACTCTTACAGGAGAGAATTTCCCTTCCTAGGGGTAGATTTCATCTCACGTCCTGTTGTCTCCTTCTCAGCATAAAATTTGGGCCTTAGGTGTTGTTGTGGCCACAACACTGTAAGCCCTCACAGGGCCCTGCTGTGAAATATTAGATCAAGATTTGTAATTACATGCCCCTGTTGAACAAGGGCAGAAAAATTGGGCCTTTGGTGGTGGTGGTGCCACAACACTGTAAGTCCTCACTCGCTCTTGGTGGGTGCAGAAATGGGCCCTGCTGTGAAATATTAGATCAAGAATTGTAATTATATGCCCCTGTTGAACAGGGGCTGAAAAATTAGGCCTTAGGCACTGGTGCTGGTGCCACAACACTGCAACCCCTCACAGATACTCTAGTTGGAACGCAGAAATGAGCCCTGCTGCAAAGTATTGCATCAAAAATTGTAATTACAGGCCTCTGTTAAACAGGGGCTGAAAAATTGGGCCTTAGGCACTGGTGCTGGTGCCACAACACTGCAACCTCTCACAGATACTCTAGTTGGAATGCAGAAATGAGCCCTGCTGCAAAGTATTGCATCAAAAATTGTAATTACATGCCCCTGTTAAACAGGGGCTGAAAAATTGGGCCTTAGGCACTGGTGCTGGTGCCACAACACTGCAACCCCTCACAGATACTCTAGTTGTAACGCAGAAACGAGCCCTGCTGCAAAGTATTGCATCAAAAATTGTAATTACACGCCCCTGTTAAACAGGGGCTGAAGAATTGGGCCTTGGGCACTGGTGGTGGCGCCCAGAACCAAAAATGTTCTTACAAGCTATCAGCATGATGATTGAGGAGGAAGAGGATAATTACTCAGGATAGTCACTCAGCATCAGCATAGGCAGTCTTTGAAGGGATCTGAGATTTCAAAAAAAATTATTCGGTTACATCAGCATCAGGTGCTTGGTAGCTGGTGGTGATCCAAGACTGATTCATTTTTATGAAGGTCAGTCGATCGACCGAGTCGGTGGACAGACGAACCCTGTGATCGGTTACAAAGCCTCCAGCAGCACTGAATGTGCGTTCCGAAAGAACGCTGGATGCAGGACAGGCCAGTGGCTCAATTGCATACTGTGCAAGCTCTGGCCAGTGATCCATCCTCAAGACCCAGTAACCCAGAGGATTTTCGGTGGGAAAGGTGTCCAAGTCAGATCTTGCCCCTAGGTATTCCTGCACCATGTAAAACAGACGTTGGCGATGGTTGCTGGAACCGATCATACCTTGGGGCTGCGGACCAAAAAATTGTCTAAACGCATCGGTCAGACGGCCACCTTCTCCACCGCTCTTTCTTTGACTGACCGAAGCCTCAGCAACACGTTGTCCAGAAACAGGAGTTTGTAACCTCCCAGTCTCTGGGAACGCATTGCACAGACCTTTCTGCAAGGCATCCCGAAGATGTTTCATCCTCTGCTCCTTCTGCGATGGCAAGATAAGGTCCGCAACCTTACCCTTGTAACGTGGATCAAGGAGGGTTGCCAGCCAGTATTGGTCCTTCTCCTTGATACCACGAATACAAGGATCCTTACTCAGGCTTTGCAGGATCAGGGAGGCCATGCAGCGTAGGTTTGCTGAGGCATTCGGTCCGGAGTCCTCTGGGTCACTAAGGACGACATGGTCCGCAGCCACCTCCTCCCAGCCACATACAAGTCCATGTGTTTCTTGGGACTGATCCCTTAAAGACTGCTGCTGATGCTGAATGCCAGGGTCCACCTCCATACTGACACAATCTTCCTCCTCCTCCTCCTCCTCCTCTTCCTGTGTGATCGGCGGGCACGCAGGAACACTGTCTGGATAAAGGGGGCCTTGAGAGCTAAGGAAGTCCTCCAACAGGTGGACAAGGGGGACAGTGTCACTGATGCATGCACTGTCACTGCTCACCATCCTCGTGGCCTCCTCAAATGGTGACAGGACAGTGCATGCATCCCTGATCATGGCCCACTGGCGTGGGGAAAAAAAACCAAGCTCCCCTGACCCTGTCCTGGTGCCATAGTCGCACAGGTACTCATTGATGGCCCTCTGCTGCGTGTGCAGCCGCTGCAGCATGGCCAACGTTGAGTTCCACCTGGTGGGCATGTCACAGATTAGGCGGTTCTTGGGCAGGTTAAACTCCTTTTGGAGGTCCGCCAGCCGAGCACTGGCATTATATGACCGGCGGAAATGCACACAGACTTTCCTGGCCTGCCTCAGGACATCCTGTAAGCCTGGGTACCTGCCCAAGAACCGCTGCACCTCCAAGTTAAGGACGTGAGCCAAACAGGGCACATGGGTCATTTGTCCCTGTCGGAGGGCAGAGAGGAGGTTGGTGCCATTGTCACAAACCACCATTCCTGCCTTAAGTTGGCGTGGCGTCAACCACCTCTGAACCTGCCCCTGCAGAGCTGACAGAACCTCTGCCCCAGTGTGGCTCCTGTCCCCCAAGCACACCAGCTCAAGCACCGCATGGCATCTTTTGGCCTGCGTACTTGCGTAGCCCCTTGAACGGCTACGGAGCACCGCTGGTTCCAAGGACAAAGCACAGGAAGAGGCCATGGAGGAAGAAGAAGAGGAGGGGGTGGAGGAGAGAGGTGTGTCACAATCATTAGCATTTTGGAGGCGTGGTGGCGGAACAACCTCCAACACTACTGCACCTTGTCCTGCATCCTTCCCAGCTGCCAGCAGAGTCACCCAATGCACCGTGAAACTTAGGTAACGTCCCTGTCCATGCCTGCTGGACCATGAGTCAGCGGTAATATGCACCTTACCGCTGACCGCCCTGTCCAGCGAGGCCTGGACATTGCCTTCCACATGCCAGTAGAGAGCCGGAATCGCCTTCCGTGAGAAAAAGTGGCGTTTGGGTACCTGCCACTGAGGAACCGCACATTCCACAAACTCACGAAAGGGGGCAGAGTCTACCAACTGAAAAGGCAGCAGTTGAAGTGCTAGCAATTTTGCCAAGCTAGCATTCAACCGCTGGGCATGTGGATGGCTGGGAGCAAACTTCTTTCGGCGGTGCAGTAGCTGGGGCAGGGAAATTTGCCTGGTACAATCTGACGTCGGTGTACCAAAAGCAGATTGCCCACAAGTACTTGGCTGTGACACACCTAATTCTACACCTTCATTCAGCTGCAGGTCTCAGAGAGGACTGAAGGTATAGTGGGGTTGGAGATCTCAGCTGATGAGGAGCAAGGAGAGGTCCTCTTTGTTCTTTGGTGTGGGTCTTTTAGATACGCTTGCCAACAAACTGCATGGCAGGTCAACATATGTCTGGTCAAGCATGTGGTACCCAAGCGGGAGATGTTTTGGCCATGCGAGATACGCTTGAGACATATGTTGCAAATAGCAGCGGTGCGATCTGATGCACTCGTCTCAAAAAAGGCCCACACCAAAGAACTTTTTGAATAACACGCAGAGACTGCAGCGCCCTGCACATGTGGAGCTTTGGGGTGTGATGCAGTCAAGGTGCTGCCCTTAGGCTGGCCCCTGGAGGGCATCCTGCCTCGTTGGTGATGTGCCGCCTCCTCCTCTCTCCTATCAGGCACCCACGTTGAGTCAGTGACCTCATCATCCCCTCCCTCCTCATCACTGGAGCAAACCTGGCAGTATGCTGCAGCAGGGGGAGCATGACTGCCAGATTGCTGTCCTTCTTGGGCACCCCCTCTGTCCGTGCTCACGTTACTGCCTTCATCGAGCTCAGTATCATCATCAGAGCCTTCCAAACGCTGGGCATCCTCCTGGAGCATGTACCCAACACTGTGGTCAAACAGTTCGAGGGACTCCTCAGGAGGACATGGTGGGGCTAGGGAAGGAGTCACTGATGACATTGAGCCAAGGGAAGAGGCCGCTGCTTTGCCAGACAAAGTACCCTGGGCATGGGTGAGAGAGGATGAGGAGGATGAGGACGGCTTGGTCATCCACTCAACCAAGTCTTCCGCATGTTGCGGCTCAACACGGCCAGCTGCCGAAAAAAAGGCCAAGCGTGTCCCACGGCCACGTGCTGATGAGGATGCACCGTCTCCACAACCAGCACTAGACACAGAGCCTGCTTGCCCTCTCTTATTGGCTTGTGACTGTCTGCCTCTCCTTCTTGGCCTTCCAGACATACTAATGGCCTGTAGCTGCACTAAGCTGGGATATATAAATATATATATATATGTACTGATACTGCAGCTAGCAAAATCAACTGCCTGCCTGTAGTATGAGAACACCACCAACCTTCTACAGGTAGCTTTAGCTGAACACTGTGCAGAGCTCGCAAAAAACTAACTTGTAGCCTTTTTAGCTGCCTGCGCTAGTGATAGGATCAGGAAAACACCACCAACCTTCTACAGGTAGCTTTAGCTGAACACTGTGCATAGCTCGAAAAAAAATAACTTGTAGGTTTAGCTGGACACTGTGAGGAGGACGCACCACACTAACTTGTAGGTTTAGCTGAACACTGTGAGCAGGACGCACCACACTAACTTGTAGTTTTAGCTGAACACTGTGAGCAGGACGCACCGCACTAACTTGTAGGTTTAGCTGAACACTGTGAGGTGGACGCACCGCACTAACTTGTAGTTTTAGCTGAACACTGTGAGGTGGACGCACCACACTAACTTGTAGTTTTAGCTGAACACTGTGAGCAGGACGCACAGCACTAACTTGTAGTTTTAGCTGTACACTGTGAGCAGGACGCACCACACTAACTTGTAGGTTTAGCTGAACACTGTGAGGTGGACGCACCACACTAACTTGTAGGTTTAGCTGAAAACTGTGAGCAGGATGCACTGCACTAACTGTAAATAGTCTAGCTGCCTGACTGTGGTACTAATAGGATCAAAAGAACACCAGCAATTTTCTTCAGGTAGCTGTAAATACTGTAACAAGACAAGCCTGCCTGTCAGTAAGAAGATAACAGGAACGGATCTAGCTGAACACTGTGAGCAGGACGCACTGCACTAACTTGTAGCTTTAGATGAACACTGTGCAGAGGTCTCACTACACTAACTTGTAGGTTTAGCTGAACACTGTGAGCAGAACGCACAGCACTAACTTGTAGTTTTAGCTGAACACTGTGAGCAGGACGCACCGCACTAACTTCTAGGTTTAGCTGAACACTGTGAGGTGGACGTACCCCACTAACTTGTAGTTTTAGCTGAACACTGTGAGCAGGATGCACTGCACTAACTGTAAATAGTCTAGTTGCCTGACTGTGCTACTAATAGGATCAAAAGAACACCAGCAATTTTCTTCAGGTAGCTGTAAATACTGTAACAAGACAAGCCTGCCTGTCAGTAAGAAGATAACAGGAACGGATCTAGCTGAACACTGTGAGCAGGACGCACTGCACTAACTTGTAGCTTTAGATGAACACTGTGCAGAGGTCTCACTACACTAACTTATAGGTTTAGCTGAACACTGTGAGCAGAACGCACAGCACTAACTTGTAGTTTTAGCTGAACACTGTGAGCAGGACGCACCGCACTAACTTCTAGGTTTAGCTGAACACTGTGAGGTGGACGTACCCCACTAACTTGTAGTTTTAGCTGAACACTGTGAGCAGGATGCACTGCACTAACTGTAAATAGTCTAGCTGCCTGACTGTGGTACTAATAGGATCAAAAGAACACCAGCAAGTTTCTTCAGGTAGCTGTAAATACTGTAACAAGACAAGCCTGCCTGTCAGTAAGAAGATAACAGGAACGGATCAAGCTGAACACTGTGAGCAGGACGCACTGCACTAACTTGTAGCTTTAGATGAACACTGTGCAGAGGTCTCACTACACTAACTTGTAGGTTTAGCTGAACACTGTGAGCAGGACGCACAGCACTAACTTGTAGTTTTAGCTGAACACTGTGAGCAGGACGCACCGCACTAACTTCTAGGTTTAGCTGAACACTGTGAGGTGGACGTACCCCACTAACTTGTAGTTTTAGCTAAACACTGTGAGCAGGACGCACTGCACTAACTGTAAATAGTCTAGCTGCCTGACTGTGGTACTAATAGGATCAAAAGAACACCAGCAATTTTCTTCAGGTAGCTGTAAATACTGTAACAAGACAAGCCTGCCTGTCAGTAAGAAGATAACAGGAACGGATCTAGCTGAACACTGTGAGCAGGACGCACCGCACTAACTTGTAGGTTTAGCTGAACACTGTGAGGTGGACGCACCACACTAACTTGTAGTTTTAGCTGAACACTGTGAGCAGGACACACTGCACTAATTGTAAATAGTCTAGCTGCCTGACTGTGGTACTAATAGGATCAAAATAACACCAGCAATTTTCTTCAGGTAGCTGTAAATACTGTAACAAGACAAGCCTGCCTGTCAGTAAGAAGATAACAGGAACGGATCTAGCTGAACACTGTGAGCAGGACGCACTGCACTAACTTGTAGCTTTAGATGAACACTGTGCAGAGGTCTCACTACGCTAACTTGTAGGTTTAGCTGAACACTGTGAGGAGGACGCACAGCACTAATTTGTAGTTTTAGCTGAACACTGTGAGCAGGACGCACCGCACTAACTTCTAGGTTTAGCTGAACACTGTGAGGTGGACGCACCGCACTAACTTGTAGTTTTAGCTGAACACTGTGAGCAGGACGCACCGCACTAACTTGTAGGTTTAGCCTAACACTGTGAGGTGGACGCACCACACTAACTTGTAGGTTTAGCTGAACACTGTGAGCAGGACACACCCCATTAACTTGTAGTTTTAGCTGAACACTGTGAGCAGGATGCACTGCACTAACTGTAAATAGTCTAGTTGCCTGACTGTGGTACTAATAGGATCAAAAGAACATCAGCAATTTTCTTCAGGTAGCTGTAAATACTGTAACAAGACAAGCCTGCCTGTCAGTAAGAAGATAACAGGAACGGATCTATCTGAACACTGTGAGCAGGACGCACTGCACTAACTTGTAGCTTTAGATGAACACTGTGCAGAGGTCTCACTACACTAACTTGTAGGTTTAGCTGAACACTGTGAGCAGAACGCACAGCACTAACTTGTAGTTTTAGCTGAACACTGTGAGCAGGACGCACCGCACTAACTTCTAGGTTTAGCTGAACACTGTGAGGTGGACGTACCCCACTAACTTGTAGTTTTAGCTGAACACTGTGAGCAGGATGCACTGCACTAACTGTAAATAGTCTAGCTGCCTGACTGTGTTACTAATAGGATCAAAAGAACACCAGCAAGTTTCTTCAGGTAGCTGTAAATACTGTAACAAGACAAGCCTGCCTGTCAGTAAGAAGATAACAGGAACTGATCAAGCTGAACACTGTGAGCAGGACGCACTGCACTAACTTGTAGCTTTAGATGAACACTGTGCAGAGGTCTCACTACACTAACTTGTAGGTTTAGCTGAACACTGTGAGCAGGACGCACAGCACTAACTTGTAGTTTTAGCTGAACACTGTGAGCAGGACGCACCGCACTAACTTGTAGGTTTAGCTGAACACTGTGAGGTGGACGTACCCCACTAACTTGTAGTTTTAGCTGAACACTGTGAGCAGGACGCACTGCACTAACTGTAAATAGTCTAGCTGCCTGACTGTGGTACTAATAGGATCAAAAGAACACCAGCAATTTTCTTCAGGTAGCTGTAAATACTGTAACAAGACAAGCCTGCCTGTCAGTAAGAAGATAACAGGAACGGATCTAGCTGAACACTGTGAGCAGGACGCACCGCACTAACTTGTAGGTTTAGCTGAACACTGTGAGGTGGACGCACCCCACTAACTTGTAGTTTTAGCTGAACACTGTGAGCAGGATGCACTGCACTAACTGTAAATAGTCTAGTTGCCTGACTGTGGTACTAATAGGATCAAAAGAACACCAGCAATTTTCTTCAGGTAGCTGTAAATACTGTAACAAGACAAGCCTGCCTGTCAGTAAGAAGATAACAGGAACGGATCTAGCTGAACACTGTGAGCAGGACGCACTGCACTAACTTGTAGCTTTAGATGAACACTGTGCAGAGGTCTCACTACACTAACTTGTAGGTTTAGCTGAACACTGTGAGCAGAACGCACAGCACTAACTTGTAGTTTTAGCTGAACACTGTGAGCAGGACGCACTGCACTAACTTCTAGGTTTAGCTGAACACTGTGAGGTGGACGTACCCCACTAACTTGTAGTTTTAGCTGAACACTGTGAGCAGGATGCACTGCACTAACTGTAAATAGTCTAGCTGCCTGACTGTGGTACTAATAGGATCAAAAGAACACCAGCAAGTTTCTTCAGGTAGCTGTAAATACTGTAACAAGACAAGCCTGCCTGTCAGTAAGAAGATAACAGGAACGGATCAAGCTGAACATTGTGAGCAGGACGCACTGCACTAACTTGTAGCTTTAGATGAACACTGTGCAGAGGTCTCACTACACTAACTTGTAGGTTTAGCTGAACACTGTGAGCAGGACGCACAGCACTAACTTGTAGTTTTAGCTGAACACTGTGAGCAGGACGCACCGCACTAACTTCTTGGTTTAGCTGAACACTGTGAGGTGGACGTACCCCACTAACTTGTAGTTTTAGCTGAACACTGTGAGCAGTACGCACTGCACTAACTGTAAATAGTCTAGCTGCCTGACTGTGGTACTAATAGGATCAAAAGAACACCAGCAATTTTCTTCAGGTAGCTGTAAATACTGTAACAAGACAAGCCTGCCTGTCAGTAAGAAGATAACAGGAACGGATCTAGCTGAACACTGTGAGCAGGACGCACTGCACTAACTTGTAGTTTTAGATGAACACTGTGCAGAGGTCTCACTACGCTAACTTGTAGGTTTAGCTGAACACTGTGAGGAGGACGCACAGCACTAATTTGTAGTTTTAGCTGAACACTGTGAGCAGGACGCACCGCACTAACTTCTAGGTTTAGCTGAACACTGTGAGGTGGACGCACCGCACTAACTTGTAGTTTTAGCTGAACACTGTGAGCAGGACGCACCGCACTAACTTGTAGGTTTAGCTGAACACTGTGAGGTGGATGCACCACACTAACTTGTAGGTTTAGCTGAACACTGTGAGCAGGACGCACCCCACTAACTTGTAGGTTTAGCTGAACACTGTGAGCAGGACGCACCGCACTAACTTGTAGGTTTAGCTGAACACTGTGAGCAGGACGCACTCCACTAACTTGTAGTTTTAGCTGAACACTGTGAGCAGGACGCACTGCACTAACTGTAAATAGTCTAGCTGCCTGACTGTGGTACTAATAGGATCAAAAGAACACCAGCAATTTTCTTCAGGTAGCTGTAAATACTGTAACAAGACAAGCCTGCCTGTCAGTAAGAAGATAACAGGAACGGATCTAGCTAAACTGAATACAGTGTATATATATATATATATATATATATATATATATATGCAACACCTGGGATGCATATATATACACAATACACTGTAAGTGCAGCTAACTGACTGACTGTTCTGCCTAATCTATCTAACTCAAATCAAATGACACTGTCTGTCTCTCTCTCTCTTTATCTATGAATGCCGGAACACACACTACACAGGGCCGCCGTGCAGGCGGCCTTATATAGTGTGGGGCGTGTGCTAAATCCCCTGAGCCATAATTGGCCAAAGCCTCCTTGGCTTTGGCCAATTACGGCTCTCTGTTCAGACGGCGCTGTGATTGGCCAAGCATGCGGGTCATAGTGCATGCTTGGCCAATCATCAGCCACCAATGCACTGCGATGCCGCAGTGAATTATGGGCCGTGACGCGCCACACGAATTTGGCGCGAACGGCCCATATCGTTCGCAATTCGGCGAACGGGCGAACAGACGATGTTCGAGTCGAACATGGGTTCAACTCGAACACAAAGCTCATCCCTATTCTTCAGACACAATGTGCCCCAGATAGTTCACTGAAGATTGATAGAACTGACATTTCTCCATTGAAAGTTTCAAGCCCTCATCATGTAATCTCTTCAGGACCTTTTCAAGTTCAAGAGTTCAAGAGTTCGGCCAAATATTATAATATCGTCTAAGTATACTAGGACCTCAATCAAGTTCATGTCGCCTACCGTCTTTTCCATGAGCCACTGGAAAGTTGCTGGGGCCCCAGACAGACCTTGTGGCATCTGGTTAAATTCATAGAACCCCATGGGGGTAATGAAGGCAGTCTTCTCCCTATCCTCAGGACTCATGGGGATCTGGTAATAACCACTCTTCAAGTCTAATACACTTAACCACTTTGCCCCTGACAGGCTCTGTAGGGCATCTTCTATACGAGGGGTAGTGTATTGATCGGGAATGGTCCATCGGTTCAGAGTCCTGTAGTCGATACACAGCCGTAGTGACCCATTTTTCTTCCTCACTACCACTATCGGGGAGGCATATGGATTCCTGGACTCCCTGATAATCCCAGTCCTCTTCAGCTCAGCCAGCTGTTCTCGAAGGTCTTCCAGATCTCCCAATGGGATCCTCCTAACCCTTTCTCGAAAAGGTTTGTCTTCCTCCAGCCGGATCTTGTGCTCTGCACTTTTAGCATACCCCACATCAAACTCACTCCTTGAGAAAGCTTCTCTCCATCTCATGAGCTGGGCTTTGGCCCTCTCCATCCAAACAGGCATAAGGGAGGTGTTCTTCGGGTAGAAGTGCTCTATGGGAATCTCCCCTTCGGGTCCTCTTTTAACATCACTTGGCGAAACCGGGGTTGCTTGCTTCGCCTGCCCAAGCAGCATTCTTTCTGGTACCTTCACAGGCAAAGCTGTCGTGTTCCAAACACTGACTGAGACTCTCCCTGCTTCTGTTAAGCGCCTTAGTTGATAACAGTTTTGGGATTATCTCCAGACCCACACCTTCTTCTCGAATGTCCATCTCCAAGACAATGAATCGACCAGGTTGTCCCCAACTCAATTTGACAGAGGCCCTCATGCAAATCACTTCACCCGGTTGTAGCAGTTCTTCACCTCGGTCTAAACGCCAAACTTTTCCCACTCTTCCTGCTGGGGCCTTCTGTTCCTGTACAATATGCTTGTACACTTGGGTTAGCATGGGGTGTACCTTCATGGTCGGGGCACTTTCCTTCTGTACAAGCGGTGTCAGGAGTCTTCTGACCAGATCAGTATTTGTTCCGATGATAAGGGAACTTCTATGAGCCCCAGGGGGCCGAGGACACACTACTGCCAGGGTGTCGAAAGTCTCCGCTTTTCCAGCCACACTCAGGTCAAAGGTGAGTTTGATAGGGATATATCCCTCATAATGGAAGTTCTGGGTACCCAGGCCCCATATCTCTAATTCCTCCAACTTTTGCAGGGGCAGATGTTTGAGATGCTTCACATAGAAATCTTTGTATAATAGAGTCACCTGGGCTCCAGTATCCAGAAGAGCTTTGGCATAGATTCCTTCCACCAGGATTGGGATGATTGGAGAGGCTCCTACTAGCTTGGGAGGAAATCCACAAGGCGAGGTTGGCTTACTCTGCTTATTAATACGTATTTTGATTCCTCGTTTCCATGGGCGTTTGCCCAACTTCGTCTTCTCTCTTATCCTCGGAACTTGGCGTGGCTGGGTTTTGTTGGAGTAGGCGGCTGTTACAGAGCACCCAGTTGACTCCTTCACTGGGGCCCTTTGAAGTTTTCCGCCGGCTGTCTCACTGCTGCCCTTGGGCTTGGGCACACTCTCCTATGGTGTCCAGCCCCTCCACAGTTGAAACAGAGCCCAGGTCTTCTCTCAAAGGTAGAGTTGGACACATTTTCAGGTTTTCTAACTTCTCCTTCAGGTGGAGAAAGGGATTTTTCGGTCAACAGAGCCATCATCTCCATTAACTGTGCCACCTGAATCTTTAGGAGCTCGATCTGAGGATCATCATCCATTATATTAACAGTCCTGACTCCAACAGCTTTTTTCACCTCTTGAGTCTTTCCCTTCTTCCTTTCCAGAATAGCCTCTTTTCGTACAATCCGAGTCAGATCTGGGTACTTTAATATGCCTCCGTCTTGACGAGTTCTTAACTGGAGCGTGATGGGGTCCAAAGGCTGGGCACCTCTTAAAACTTGTTTGGCTCGAATTTCATCCACCTCACGAGGATCTAACCCCTTTTTTAACAAAATCTGGTGAATGACCTTGTCCAAGCGTCTCATATATTCTGACAACTTCTCTCCTGTTTCTTGATAGGTGTGTTCTAGTTGATAAATTAGATCGGAAACTTTTTCAGTACGTCCAAACACATCTTGCAGAATATCTAAGTAGTCTTGGGCTACACAATTCTGTTTGCTGAGCTTCAGATTTCAAATAGCCTCGGAAGCAGGCCCTTTCAAACTCTCGGTAATCCGCTGTTTTTTATGCGTTTCAGGGATGTCCCACTCATCCAAAGCTTGCGTGGCCTGTTCCAACCACTCTTCAAAGGTGTCTTCTTTTTTGGGTACAGGCCATCGGCCCGAGAAAATGCCCAGTTTTCAGTATGTTGGGTTCCCTTTTTGACATTGTGACACAAAGTTCCCCAGGGCTGTGAAGAGTTCTGGCTCAATTGCTGCTGGGGCTGACTGTGATGGAACCTTGACTTCTGCCCTCGTCTGTGGGAGGGTGGTAAGATTCTCCCCTTCTTCCCCTAGGTGGGTCAGATAAAATTTGGTCTTATCAACAAGTTCAACACTTGTACCCTTGAAATTTTCCGGAACTCCCTTCCTCCATTCTAGTAATGCATAAGTGCGGAATGTCTCATGATTGGGTCTGACTGCGACCACCTTGGCTCTTTGTTCTGGGGACAGTGTTTTTACCACTCGGTTAATGTGTTCCTTCTCCCAGATATCTCCCCAGAGCTCCATGGCTACGCTCGCTTCTGAGCGGGTGCCTTCTGCCTCACACCACTGTGCCACCGTGGGGGGGATCCATTCTATGGTTCTTAAGGGGGCGCTTGACTTCAGAGCGACAGTTATCCCGGACGAGCCCCCACATGTAGCAATAACTCACGGTGGAGCTGCTGATTTATTACTGGGCCTGTCCTCTGATCTTTTCACCCCTCTTAAAACTTGTACTTCTCCCCTTGACACAACTGTAGTACAGTGTTGTAATGACTTTAGCCCACAATATACACTTATACATATATTTACCTCTACCTGATTGCTTGTAGCTCCACCTGCAGGCGAAATAACAACACTGCACACGACTTCTGTAACAACCAAAATAACTTCTTTTTTACTGAAATGATATATGTAATAAAAGTAATTACAATGGCTATACTATCACACCAACGTAGTGTGACAGTATAGTGAATAATTATGACAGTCTTTGTAACATACACAAATATACCTAAATATATATATACACTAGGGAGCTCCCCCTGCTTTAAACCGTAAAGTCACTATCCTTTATAACTAGATGCAGGGCCCTGCAATAGACAAAAAAATATAGTCCTGACGTCTTGAATCTTCGCCAGCTATGAATCAGTAATTGTAATCCACAGAAAGAGTTCTTCTGGAGTGTTGCGCAGTGCAAGGTGATACACAAAGGCAATTATAATCCAGCAAATTGATTAAGTGTTCTTATTTGAAGAAGACAGACATCCAGTATCAGTTCTTGGATATTGAAGTCTGTGTAAATGTAATGTTTTCCAACTAACTTGTTCCGTGGGACTATCAGTCCCAGCAACACTCTGTAACAGTTTTAAATGTGTGTAGTGTTAAACAAACTTCTGGGTGTTAACCCTCTCACCGCACCGGATCCGGACAGATAGGTGTCTCCATTTCAGCAGTTCTCAGTCCGTGTGCAGCCCCAACCTTGCTGTCACGCTGTTCCGTTTTCTAACGACCAGGAGTCCTCAGTTACCTCCTCCACGGGTCTCCGGAACGACCACTTCTGTTACTTCAGCACACTGTGATACCATGGCGGATCCTTTCTGCTGCGCCGCTCCCACACAAGGTAGGCCGCAACCCTGTGGGACACGCCCACAGAGCTCTGCCGGCAAGCCACGCGTCCCAGGAACAAGAGACTTAAGATGGCCGCTCCCAGCCCTTTTATATCCTCCCCACAATGCAGTTCAGTTTTCCTCTGGTCCTTGAGCATTGTGGATAGTTGATGTCCAGAAGTAAACAATCAATCACTTCCATGTCACTTCTCAAAATAATGAAAAATAAACAGATTGCATCCTTATAATTAGCCACTAGATGGCGCTATATCAACTTATTACCTTTACAACAATACATATGACTAGAAACAAAAGTTGTCAGCGCTACATATATATCTATATATATATAGATATATATCAAATACACTGCCCCTGTACTGACTGAATATAGAGTATATACATAGAGTTTACACTGTATATATAGGCTACGCTGAATGCAGAAAATACACTGCCACTAACTAACCTGCCTGCCCAATCTAGCTTAATCTCTCTATCTCTATCCACTATAACACACTATACGGGCACTGTGTAAGCAGCCTTATATAGTGTGGGGCATGGACTTAGTGCCCCTGAGCCATGATTGGCCAAAGGCACCCTGTCTTTGGTCAATTATTTCTCTCGCTGAGGAGCATGCTGTGATTGGCCAAAGCATGCAGGTCAGGTGTATGCTTTGGCCAATAATCAAACAGCAATGCACTGCAGTCTTGCAGTGCATTATGGGGCGCTCAAGTTTGCTGCGAACGCCCCATAAAATTTGCTGTTCGTCGAAGCTCATCCCTACTGCCTTGCTAAAGAAGCTGAGGGTAAAGGTGATGGACTCGTCATCATGGAGGAGTGAAAGAGGACTCTAGTGGCAACCTGTGAAGCTCTGGTGAACTTCATGCCCAAGAGGGTTAAGGCAATTCTGGGAAATAATGGTGGCCACACAAAATATTGACACTTTCTTCCCAATTTGGACATTTTCACTTAGGGGTGTACTCACTTTTGTTGCCAGCGGTTTAGACATTAATGGCTGTGTGTTGAGTTATTTTGAGGGGACAGCAAATTTACACTGTTATACAAGCTGTACACTCACTACTTTACATTGTAGCAAAGTGTCATTTCTTCAGTGTTGTCACATGAAAAGATATAATAAAATATTTACAAAAATGTGAGGGGTGTAATCACTATTGTGAGATACTGTACATTATTCATCAGCTTTTTTTTTCTCTCAAACAAGTTTATTAAAGAACAAAAGTTACAATCATGTCATAGAATCCAGTTTCACCATATCACATTTTACATGCATTGTATCTGGTCACCCCTACACCTCGGCCTAGAGCTTGGTATTTCCAATGTACATTTTTATTAGTATTAACACCCAGCAATCTACATGTCCAGCTGCGCTTGCCATCTACTAGCAGTATAGCCTGGTGTTATTCCTCTTGCGGTTGTCTCACCACAGTAACCTATAAAGTATGAGGTCCACCAGGGATAGGCCTGGGGAACTCAGCCAGCGTGACCACTGTGTTTCAAATTTTCTAGCGCGTCCTGTGTTGAAAGATAAAATTTTCTAGCTGTAGCGTGTCACCCACCTTGTTAATCTATTCCTTGAGCGAGGGGGGCTCGGTCGACTTCCATTGCCTAAGGATGAGTAGACGTGCCTGAAATAGGGCTCTTGCAATGGGTGGGTTAAAAGCGTCCTCCAGAGGGAGGTCGTCTAGGATGCCCAAGATACACAGTTTGGGGTCAGTCGAGATAGTAACTGAGAAGGCTTTGTTGATGGTGGTCAGGAGTCAGGACTCCTGTCCAATATAGGTGTAGCATGGGGCAGCGCCATAGCATATGGATTAAGTCTCCATGGTCTCTCGCACACCTTGGGCATTCGGAGTGCACTCTCAGTATAATATACAGCTGTGACAAGCGTTGAGCTACATTAAGGGAATACATTTGTACCGCTGAAGCACCTCTTCCCACTGCTCCCCCTCGAGGGCACCCACATCATTCTCCCACTTGGTCACCGTCCTTAAGGGGAATCCCATCAGGAATACCCCAAGTAGCATCGAGTAGCAGTTAGAAATAAAGCCACTAAAACTGATCACCTCCTCCATATAGTGAAATATGGGGTTCGGTGATAAAGTCCACGGAGTCTCACCGGACTGAGTCCTAGTCGCATGTTGCAGTTGGAGATAGTAAAAATGCATCGTCTGTGGGAGCCGAAATCACTCCCACAGGTCAGAAAAGGTGCTCAGTTTACCCGCCACGAAAATGTGGCGTAGGTGTGTGACTCCATGCCTCCTTCACTGGGCCCCACACGTCAGTGTCTGTAGTTCCGGGTAGTACCCATTGTTCCAGATCGGACTGTATTTGGTAAAGCCTTCTACCATCTGTAACTGTCTGGTCTTGTTCCATATTTTCTGGACTAGGGCAAATGTGGGGAATCTCTTATTAGACTTTTTGTAGGCCAAGGCCTCTAACCCCTCCGCTACATAAGGGCTTTAATGGGGTCTGCCACTGGGTGGCCCTCCACCTCCCTGTCCAGCGGTATAAGGGCTCGGGCCACATGCTGCAGCTGGGAAGCGATATAGTAAAGCAGCGGATTGGGCAGGGCCAGACCTCATCCTTAGGTTTCTGTAGTTGTTCTAGCTTAACCCTAGGGGGTTTGTCCTGCCACAGGAATGACCTAAAAACAGAGTTAATTATGCAAAATATTTTAAGGGGGATCACCATGGGGGTGTTATGCTGTACATAGAGGAGCTGGGGCATGAAAATAATTTTGATAAGGTTCATTCTTCCCACCAGGGACATTTTTAGTCTCGACCACACTTTTATTCGGGCACGGATACATCCCAGCAGTGATGACAGATTAAGGGGGATATATTCTAGTATTTCGGGGGGTGATTATTCATCAGCTTTAATAGAGTTAATGCACTGAGTCCTAGGTTCCAAAGGACATTCACCACTTGAACATTTGAAAATCCATCAAATACAATACATATCCTCTTTAAATTTCCAAAGTCATTTTCCTGCTGACCAATCAGCAAATATCCTTATGTGCCCATGCTTTGTCTGCACACTTAAAATGTATAGTGGCCCTAAATCTGCCAAGGATTGGCTGAGGCCACATGAATATGTTGGTCAGAGTCTGCCATTACATTCTGGAACCTACCAGAACACAGGGAAAAGCAGCAAAGCCTGCAACTAGCAAAACCCAGAACAGCCAAAAGCAATTGAACACTGGTCTTCTGCTACAGGGGAGCCAAAAACTAAATTTGCCTCACTGTTAGCAGCCTAGGTAGGAGGGTGATACAGAAGTATAATAGACATGCATTAGGTGGCTTTACAGATTGAAAAACATTTTTATTTATTGATTTTGAGGTTCTGGTGTGCAGCTCATATGACATAGCAGTTTATTTTTTTTTCCAGAAATTTGGAGTGGAGGAGATATTAACGTAAGGGGATGACTGTTTGCAGTTGTGAGTAAGATGGGTTCAGGCAACTGCTAGTGGGCTGGTGCGGTTGCTTTAACCCAGGTTGTCTCCTTTCTCCTAACGATGCGATAAGAAAAGAGGTAATGATGTGAGTCAAACTTAAGGGGGTCACATTATAGGTCATGTTTGCAGGTTTGGGTTGCTAGGTGGAGGATGGCAAGTGATGGAGACACATGTAGTCAAGAGATGGGTGTGTCCTGCAGTGTAGGCAGCTGGGGTGCCATCTTATAGCCCCACAATGCTTTTAAAGAAAGATCATTGGGGAAACAAGTGGACACCTCTGAGGCAGCTGGAATTTACTGATGAAACGGTCAGGTGGTAAAGCTAGACAAATTTGGATGCTGTTAGGACTCCTGCCAGGGAACACTGAATGGAGCCAGGATAAAACTCTGACATTAATTTAAGGAGACTGTGAGCCCTCCTATAATACTATTTTCAACTGCACCTTTTAACTGATTACAGGGGCACAGTCCCCCCCATGATGTTGATGTGTAGACAGGTGCCCTACTGTGTATTTAGTTAGCACGCGGCTGCCCAGGTCAAGAGGAAAGGGTTCATGTTTTGCTGCCTTACCCCAGTGTGTTCACAGGCTTTTGCTGGAATCCTGCTTTCCTCCCATGTTCTATAAAATAGAAGAGGTCCGAGTCCTAAGGGGGGCTCCGGGGAGCACTTGGAGAAATGCATAGGTAACATACGCAACTAGAGACTCACTGAGACCTATGGTTCGTTTTGGAACACTGATTCGCCGGAAGGCCCAGGAACATGGACTTCTCTGTTTGAGGATTCCAGGGCATGGACTTTTCTCAAAAAAAAACTTTACCTGTGCAGGTAACCTGGGGTGTTATTGCATGTTATAAATGTTGTGCCAAGTTTACAGTAAAAGTTGATTCAACTGCTCAAAGAGTGCATGTGAGGTCTTGGCATATTATTAAAGAACTTAGGTCTACAACCACAAAATTATGTTTGTGTAACATCACTACAACAGAGGTTCATGCAACAAGTCAAGAAGATAGTTGCCATGAGTAATCACAGGGAGAAACAGCAACCAGTCTGTGGTGCGGTACCCGTTTAGGTGACAGGTCCTTCAGTACCGAGTGGGGTCAGTGCTTTGACTCCCTTCCTAGCTGTCCATTTCTGCTAGTCACTGGGAGTGGACTAGTGTTACAGAGACTATGTAGCAGGTGTCTCACTCTATAACCCAAGCTGGCCGCTGCGATGTACACAGGCTTTCCAGACTGAAGGAGGGAGAGAGCTGCCTGTCATGTCTGCATGGGCTTTTTCACCCCCCTCCCTCTCCTTCCTGTTTCACTGAGTGAGTTTAATGTAATGTGAGCTGACACACACAGAGCTGTGCATTCAGTAGCCTCTCTTGTGCCCCTTTTGGCAGGAAGAAGAAAGCCAATTAAAGGCACAGTTACAGCCGCCAATCAGAGAGACTGTACTGAACTGCAGGAAGAGCTGCAATGGATTCTGGGACATGCAGTTTCCTCACAAAATGGCCCCATAGACTGGTATACAGGGAGAAACTACAAAGCCCTGGGTGCTCTGTTCAAAAAGGAACGGAGTACTCCATTTTGTGTTCTGAGGAGATTCACAGTTCTCCATGAGGCAGAGAGAGACACAGACATGATCTGAGGGGCTTCTGTTACCCACAGAGGGGATCCATCCAGCCACAGTTCCAGAAGTCGGTGTGTTGATTCTGCCACAGCTCCAGAGGTCGGTGTGCTGATCCTGCCACAGTTCCAGAAGTCTGATATCGCACCTGAGAGGGATTCTGGCTATATCTCCAGGCATTCCTGAGGGAGTGGCCGATCCGGTTACAAGGTGGCCAGTCTGGGTTTTTGGGGAATTTGTCGCTTGATCCTTTGGTCGCAGGACAGGTGAGCGGGCATTTGCCCATCTTTAAAGACATGGTAGTCAGACAACATTGCCTCACCAGTGCCCACATTTGTAGGAACACTTGCACCCTGCTGAACAGTCACTACATTCCACTTTGCCTACCAGGATACTGCTAGCATCCCGCATCCCACCTTGCCTATCAGGATACTTCTAGCATCCTACGTCTCTTTTTTGCCTACCAGGATACTTTCAAGAATCCCTTTGTTTACCCTGCTCAACAGGACACCAAGTGCACCAACGCCAGGCTGGCTGAAGATCCTGGATATCTCCACTGTGAGGACCCTTTCTGTTACTCCGTCAGTATCAGTAATTTAATGATTCCAGTGACTACCTTCAAAGGGGAACTCTCACGTTAAATGTTAAAGTGATAAATTGCATTTGTGGCCTATTGGCTCACATTTAATTGCCTGGGCCTGTGATTTCAGGATTTGAGGGAAACAGACTGACCGATGTTAAGTCAGATCAGTTCCCCTTTATGCCTGAGTGCATAGGCCACTCCAAATCTATTTAAGTTGTTTGACTGTGCTATTTTGAAGTCTGCATTTTGGGTTTGATTAACACTATTAAAGACCATAGTTTGCCATTCTTGACTATTGAGTTACCAGATCATTGTTTGTTTGATTATGGAAAGTCTCCCAGAAAACAAACTTCCTGTTCACTACATTTGTGTCTGTTTTACTGTGTTTGCAAGTACACTGTTTGCTAGGTGTGCCAGAGGGGCTGGGACAGTTCTTTGGGGTTGAGAGGTAGAGTAACAGTCTGAACCATCTTAAGCAGCTCCTTCGGGGGTATCGCTACAAACATATATCAGTACAACTGTGTAGGACGAAGCAGCTTACGCAAGCTCCATACTTTGGGCTTATTTAGGTAGGAAGGCCGCCTCAATGTTTGACATCTCGCATGACTGTGGTTCCCACCTGGTCCCGGGCAATGGAGAGCACGCCTTCAGGTGTTACCCCTTGTGGAGGGGTTAGTGAACTAGTTCACTGCCTGGCGTAGCCCAAAGAACCCACCCCACAGTAGGCCTCCCATGTAACCCTCTCTTGGCACCCAATGAGGAGGGAAAACATGGAGGACATGATGACCACCCTATCACCTTCCTCTTAACGGTGTGATATGGGTAAGAGACCCCTGCGGACAAGAACCTGATCTGTCATTTTTTAGTACAGCTGTGTATGCATATCTGCTGTTAAGCCTTATGGAGGACCATTTAAAGTATTTGTAAACCTAAAAAATGGACTGCCTCTTTAATTTGTTAACATGTGATTTGTGATCTTACTATAAAATTTCAGCCTGCCTATATTGTGTTTCATCTGGTTGATCCTACCTGTTCCCCTCCTCTTGAGAGTAAACTGACCATGCTAGCATGGCTGCCAGTCCATGATCACGTGGTCAATTTTTGTCTTGTGCAATCCTGCTGAAGATACAGGTGCAGCGTGCCTGTATCTTCCTTAGTCGGTAGAAAGCCCTGCCCCACTCCAGCCACTGCTCCCGTCCACCCACTGCACTTAGCTAACAAAAGAGGCAAGTTATATAATGCCACTGGGACCAATGGCACAGAAGATCTATTGCAATGTCATTTCCAGTTATGACGTACGTGCCGCAAAACTGGACATGCCCACCAGTGGGTCTGTGCATTGCTGTGGAAGCTAGAGCGGTCACGTGACCTGCACTAATGAAGGCAAAGAACACAGCAAAGGAAGTTTTTTTTTTTTGTTTTTTTTTAAAAGGTAAACACAGTAAATAAAGTCTTACTTTTCCCATTTAAAAAACATTATTTTATAATAAGTAAGGTTTACAACTACTTTAAGGCCTATGATTTTTTTTTTTTTTTGTAGTAGTGATTTTTTATGCTTGGAGACATTGTATTATTTATAGAGCTAATGACCACTTAGAAACGACAACTTTAAGACTGTGGACATTACAGTTGTTATGCTTATTTCCATAGAAGAACACAAGCAGAAACATGAATCTGTTTGCACATCGTGGGCTAGGACAAGGACAAGCACTACTGTTACAGTGAGATAAAGTGTTTGCCTATGGAGTGCAGCCATGTGATACCCATAATCTACATATGTGAGAAATCCTTTCATGTTCCAGAAGCAGGAATTCACAGCTTGTTCTATGAATCATAAAGGATATATACGCATTCTGGATGGCAGATGTTTTGAAGGAGAGACTGTAAATAACAGAGATGGTGTACAGTATTTAGACATATAAGGATCATCTTTACTCAATCAACTATGGGAATGCCATGTCAGCCAAACAGATTTAGGATTACCATACATCTCAAGTGTGCAGACAGTACAATCTAGTCACTTGTTGAATGGTGAGCAGGAGAATGACCTTGGGATTATAAAGAGGATATGTACTATGATATTTTGTGGATGTTCAAGTATTCAAGTGGTGAATGTTCTTTTGGCACCTATTTGGCCTAGGGCTCAGAATGTTGATTCCATTTAAGCTGATGAATAATGCATATTAAAGAAATGTATTTGATAGCGGTTTTGCTATAACCGATGGATGTACGAGAGTATAAGATATGTCTCAGGCACCCAAGCCAGGCATCCAACTGTCCAAAATGTTTGATTGTACCATGACATGTCATTTTAAACTGTTTATGAATAAATATACCTTTTATGGGGAATATGCTACAATTATATTTTTTCATTTGTTAACATGATATTGATAGCCTTTAGCTGTACTATGGCCCATAGAGTCCATTAGACAGTGCTCTCTATTTTTGAGGAATATGGATCCCGCCACTGCCAAGAACCCACCCATGGAAGGATTAGTATGAAGAACACAGCAGGGAACTAAAACATTCACGTGCATACGTGTGTCACTCCCATGCCAACTAGATGAGTGACATGCAGCATTTTCTACAACAAGGGAATCATTCTCTACGGATCCTGCCAGTGAGGGAGCAACACATACAAGCACGAATGTTCTCACTGCACTTTTAGTGATCCTAACATTGGAGAATTCTCACGAGGGGTAAGATCACAAATGTGCATGAGCCTTACTTTACACCTGTCAGTTATAGGGGTCATTGGTATGGGGGATCTTGTTATCCATGCTTCAATCAGGAATACATGGGAATACATTTACAGGGAGATAAAGGTGAATAGCCAGGTGCCTTGCTAGCTATGCCATCCCTGCTCTCACCTCTTCCCAGCCGTATGTGTGCTGCAGCTCTCACCCTTCACTTCCCAGCTGCAGCCTCCCTGCACTATAAATAGAGTGGATCCAAGAGAGATTCCCCTGCTTGCTCCTTCACCGCCTCCTAGCAAGGGCAGAGAGACAATCAGAAGGATAGGACACATTGCACAGCCAATAAGATTTATGGGAAAAGTAGTTTCAAAGGGGCACTGGACAATACAAATGAATGGCTGCAAAACTACAGCACCCTCATGTCCCTGCAAGTAGGAAGCTTTTGGACTACGGATCAGGGCAGTCTAGTGCTGGGAGCGAGAGGGTGAGGACCTGCTACCTAGAGTGCCAGGAGAATTAGCCACTGGAAGCCTATTGTGTGCGGGGACCTGGAGCAGTACAGACTCGTCGCTGGGGTGTCTATGCTCACACCAGGGACTCAAGGATGGAGACACTGAGAGTTCTCCTTCTGTGCCTGAACCCAAAGCCAGAGGGACCCATTGCTGTGTGTGCCTACAGTTGGGGAGAGCCCGTGTGGAAACGACCATGAAAACTGGGACTTATGGAACAGCTGATCTCCAAGCATATGGGACCAGACCTGTCACCTGCCAAGAATGGTGAGTGGAAATACAACTCCTTACTTATCAGCCTATCAGCCATCCATTACACACTCCTAAAGGGAAAGCTTCATGTGTTCCACTTTACAATAGGGCCCCAACGTAAACTGGCTAACTCTGACAATTATACATCACTAGTTTATGGCGACCTTTAGGGGTACCACTTTGTCAGGAACGCTTATGCTCCTGCCCACCATTGGGGTTGTGTGTGTAATGCGCACACAAGGACCTTTAATTTCTTTGGGTTAGTTAATGTCATTACTATGAACCATGTTTGCACCAGTTATAATTCTGATTAGTGTTACCACAGTTTAGTTGATTGTCATTTTATGTGTCAGTGTTCACATTATCTAGTGTTGCATTTTTTTAACCTGGTGTCTGCTTATTGATTCATGCACTATTTTACCACCTTGCCCTAATGCACCTGTTATCTATTATCCAGTTGCTTGTGTTCCATTTTATAGAGTGGTAGCCTACTAATTCTTAAGTTACACAGGTATAAATGGCCTTCAACCTATAACCAGGTGTGTCAGTGGGGACTGAGCAACTTAATGAGTCGTGGAAGGATAGAGAACCCGTCATCTCAAGCAGCTCCTGCGTGGGTGAGCACTACATGTAGAAAAGTCATATCAGGGGTAGCAAATACAACCAGTCTGTTCATTCCGGGTTTTGTTCATTCCGGGTTTTTCAGGAATATTTTGCTTCAACAATAGAGGAGGATTGGGGACCTTTTGCCTAAGGTGCAAATACAAACAACTGGCCCTTTCATGATAGGGACCATTTTCTGTGCTCTATGCAGTGTGCCTTGATGCAACATTGATTGGTGGATATGATGAAAGGTAGATGCTCCTAAAGGACATGGCTTCCTTTGTGACTTGTGACATTCAGTCACATGAAATCTCAAAGCCGAAAAGGAAGTCAGTAATAGACTTTTCTCTGCCAGATGCTGTGATTGCAAGTCTGAGCAAAAAGCATCAAGCTATAATGCTTGGTGAGGTATCTTCACTTATGGCCACCAGCTCAAAATATTTTACTAGAACTGGCCCAGGGGGCAAATGCTCCCATGCCCTCCAGCATAGTTCTCCCTTATTCCACAGCATATGATTGGAAATCAACCTAAAATCTGACTTGCTCTTTGTGCCAAAACGTACTCTTTATTTACTTCTCGCATTGCAAAGTAATGACTACTGCCTAACATGATTATGGTAGATTTCAGTTCACTTTTAAAAAGAAAAGGTAAAAAATATAATTAAACTGGAAGATCACAGGTGATAAATATCCAAATAAATGACAAATTCTGTAATGCAGAAACTCATAAATTTGAGAAGAAGACTTTAACTGGCGGTGAAAAGATCCTTCAAATAGGTCACCATCGCAGAGACTAAGCACCTTGTCAAGGTATAAATATCAGCAAGCAATAAATACTTTAGTAAAGGAACCTCCTGCATGAGAAGAATCTGGGTCATTTAACCCAGTCTGTATTAGAACTTCTTCTTCTGACACCAACCATATAAATCATCCATAGTTCCATAGGACCAAGAACTGTGAGTGTTAATTGTGAGGACAGAAAACGCACAATCCATTATTAGCTCTTTCACCTCTTCTTTCTTGAAGCAGGAGGTGTTCTCAAGCTGCAAACATTATTACCATTGCTATGTTACAAGTCTGTGAAAATTTAAAAGATGAGTAACTAGCAGTTTACAGCTTTTTGCTGGTTAGCTTTAAAGGGTTCCCAAGGGAAAACATGTCTCTAAATACTGTACAGCAGCAGTCCCCAACCTTTTTGGCCCCAGGGACCGGCTGCGTGAAAGAAAATCACGCCAAGGCCCAGGGGGTGCGTGCGCAGGGGGGAAGCAATTTTTCGTGCGCAATTTGTCAGGGCAATGGCTGGTGTTAGTGCTTAAATCATCCCGGCATCATGGTTGTTATGGTGTCAGGATGATTGAAGCGCATTATTTCTATTATTACATTGGTATATAAAATTAAATAGTTCAACTCACCAGAATGCAGAATCAGTGGGAGCCCCGAGCATGTCACTTGCCACTGTCACCTGCCACCAGATGCAACTTGTCACTTGCCACTCTGCCTGCCACCAGATGGGATGTCACTTGCCACGCTGCCTGCCACAGATGGGGATGTCACTTGCCACACTGCCTGCCACCAGATGGGGATGTCACTTGCCACACTGCCTGCCACTAGATAGGGATGTCACGTGCCACACTGCCTGCCACCAGATGGGGATATCACTTGCCACACTGCCTGCCACCAGATGGGGATGTCACTTGCCACTCTGCCTGCCACCAGATGGGGATGTCACTTGCCACACTGCCTGTCACCAGATGGGGATGTCACTTGCCACTCGGCCTGCCACCAGATGGGGATGTCACTTGCCACACTGCCTGCCACCAGGTGGGTATGTCACTTGCCACTCTGCCTGCCACCAGATGGGGATGTCACTTGCCACACTGCCTGCCACCAGATGAGGATGTCACTTGCCACACTGCCTGCCACCAGATGGGGCTGTCACTTGCCACGCTGCCTACCACAGATGGGGATGTCACTTGCCGCTCTGCCTGCCACCAGATGGGGTTGTCACTTGCCACACTGCCTGCCACCAAATGGGGATGTCACTTTCCCCCCCCCCCAGCATTGCAGAGTACTTACAGGTGCACCGCTGTCAGCCTCTCCTCAGCGCGGGTAAACTAGCTGCAGGCATATGCGAGCGAGAGCTGAGAGGGCGGGCAGTGATAGATGACTTCATTCTCTCTCTTCTTGGCACGGCTGCACCTCTGTTTAGAGCAGCCTTCGGGGCCCTGTAAGTAAGGGCGGAACACTGGTGATGTCAGATCAGATCTCTCTGCTCCACCGCCGCACCGCTGACAGTACATTGTCTCCTCTATGGCCCAGCAACAGAGGTGGTGCGGCCTGGTGTTGGGCCGCGGCCCACAGGTTGGGGACCTCTTCTGTACAGGACACCGGGAATGTGTCCTGGATGGCAGGTACATTCCCCCAATATTTGAGTCATGGTCCCTTTAAGGGGGACAGTTGCAGAGTCTTCAAACCCTGTTCACTAGGACTTTGGTACTGAAGGGGTTAAGTCCTGGGGGAGGGAGGCTTGAAAGGCAACAGAGGGAATATGCACCTGTGTCAAGGAAGTGAGAGAGAGAGTGTCTCACAAGCTGTGCAGCCAGTGTGAGTTCTTTAACCTAAAGAGACACAGGCTGATGATCCCCTCTGGCTGACCTACCTGGCACCCTTGCCCTGGAGAAGCTTAACCCTTGTATGTAACCAAAGAAAAACTAACTAGTGATGAGCCTGCTTAAATTACCAATACCAGGATCTTGGACTGTTATTTACTATGGCTGACGTAAGCTGCCATTTTGTTTAGTTTTCATTGAAATAAATGAACTATTTGCTTTCAATAAACTGTCTGGCAGTTATTACAGAGCTATTCCAGGTTACAATACCCATATTCTTGGATTGCATTGCTCAAGCACAAAATAAATTACTGTATAAATATATACCCCCTTCAAGTCAGTATTAATGCATTACAAATTAATTTCAGTGATTTACCGGAATAATGCTGCAGCTAGGTACTCTATCCTAATGATACAGTGTCTCAAGATAACAGTATCACCGTAAATGTATAACCATAGAATGCACAGTAGCTCAAAAAAGGGTATTGATTGGCATGACAGAGCTGCTATTGGGCAGCCCCTGCATTAAAAGTGTGGGACCGCCAAGAAATCGGGGCATGATTTAGGCAGGACCAGCCTAAAAGCAGGCATTATCTGGGTGAGTTTACATAAAGACAAGAAAAGTTACATAGACTTACATATATACAAAGATTACATATAGAAAAACAGTAAAAACAAAATAATCCACAATGTAGCAATATAAAGTTGTGAAAGGAAGAACAACTATATATCTCTCTTTAATAAAATTGTATATTTTTATGTACAATCTGTGTGGTGCCTACAAAGTCCATGTAACTTTTTTGTCTTTAATGTAAATATACTGGTGGGACATGGCATCTAATACTACTTTATGGTTTGGTGGAGCTCCACAGTTCCACCTAGTGGAGACCCACCTTATGTTCCCTTGTAATATTATCTGGGTGGGAAGATGGACATGTCAAGTGTGGCCCATGGGTGGGGGTGACCCAGGGACTGGGATGAATATGGCAAGTATTTAGGAGATGCATCCTTGACAGGAATCATAGCCTGGGTCTATGTGGATAGGTCTTTATCAGCTTTGCAGAACTTTTATAGTCCTCTTGGTAAAACTGACTCAGCTAAGTTTGCATGGGTATCATGAGTGAACCATCTTTTTCTATCAGATTGAGGTCTGCACACTGACTTTTAGGACATTTACATAGATGCTGTTTTGGGGTGTAGTTGGGTGGGGTTATAGTCTTGCTGGAAGACAAATTTCCTTCCTGTGCTCAGGTTTCTGACAGACTGCATTAGGTCTTCCTCCAGGAATTGTGTATTTTGCTGCTTTCATTCTGCCTTTAGGACTCGTTTACACTTGCTTTGTTCTCTGAAGAGCGATCAATGTCCCTTTCTCTCCCCCCTCCCCATTTTCCCCCTCCTCTCTCCCTCTCCGTCTCCTTTTGCTCTGCCCACCATTTTCTTCTATTTCCCACCGCTTCCCCCCTCACTCCTCTTGCTCTCTCTCCCATTTCCTGTCTCCCTTCCCACTCCCCCAACTCTGCCCCCACCTCCCTCTTTCCTTAGATATAATTGCCTTATGATTGACTTCAAAGTAAGTAAGGAAACTTTCAAACAGAATTTTCTGAATGATTCCTTAGCTGCCACTCTCAACCCACTGTGATGATCTAACTTACCCTTTCCCTCTTCCTGCAGTGCGCCACCACAACGTTTACCTGCAGCTAGCCTGTTCTGTCCTTCCTGATCCTGTGTATGCGCAGTAGAACTCCATAGACTTCTAGGATCGGGGGACAGATCTAAAAGTATTTTTCATTTTTTGATCAGTGTGTAAAATCAGTGTAAAAAAGTAAATTCACTGTGATTCAATGCTCTTTGGCAATAAGTGATGAAAATTTCCAGGAGGGTAAATACTTTTCATAGGCATTGTATGCACTTGTGTAAAGCCATATTTGCTCAGTACATACTTAAGCTCTGCATCCTGGTTTGCAGTAAAACACCATAGTGGTGCTTTTGCAGCTACAGCTCACAATGCAAGTCTATGGGGTTGCTTTACTAAAGGAAAACAGACTGTTCACTTGGCACATGCAATTTTGCTCTGCAAAGAAATTGTACCCAGAGCTTGAAAGCAGTGCACATACAGTATATTGCTGTCACATGCACAACTCACCTAAAACAGCACTGTCTATCTTGAGCCTGCCACTTCAACTGTGCAAGTGCCCAGCAATTCAACTGCACATGAGCTCGCCAATTCTACAGAGATTTTCTATATGAGCTCATTACATTGATTGGCCTGGACCCCGGGACATAGATCCATTTCCGGGAAGGTCCCGGACAATCCGGGACAGTTGGGAGGTATGAAAATGATGCTGCAACATTCCTCCTCCTACTGACCACAGGTGCTATGTAATTTTTAGTCCCACTGCCCATCATGCCATGGTTTACTCCCACTTATGCTGGGGTATTTTCTACACTCACTGGCTACAGTCCAGCCCCCCTAAAGTCTGAAGGACACTAAATTGACCTTTTGTTTAGAAAGTTTGGAGACTCCTGACTAATGCCGCGTACACACGAGCGGACTTTACGACAGACTTTGCCCGGCGGACTGGATTTCGTCAGACAATTCGATCGTGTGTGGGCTCCAGCGGACTTTGTTTTCTCAAAAGTTGGACGGACTTAGATTTGAAACATGTTTTAAATTAATCAGTCGAAATCGAGTCTGGTCAAAAAGTCCACTCGTCTGTATGCTAGTTCGACGGACAAAAAGCCACGCTAGGGCGGCTATTGGCTACTGGCTATGAACTTCCTTGTTTTAGTCCGGTCGTACGTCATCACATACGAATTCGACAGACTTTGGTGGATTGTGTGTAGGCAAGTCCGTTCATTCAGAAAGTCCGTCGTAAAGTCCGTCGAAAAGTTCGCCTGGCAAAGTCTGCCGTAAAGTCCGACCGTGTGTACGCGGCATTAGAGTATGAATTGCTTCACAGTACCTGCAGCTACAGAGTTCAGCGAGGGTTTTATTTAAAATGTATTAAAAAATACAAGTACAAAATGGGAATAGAAACTGCAGCAGCACATAAATCTATTATTATTCTATCGTCAACAGGAAAAAAAAAAATCTCACAAATCAACCCTGTACAAAAGTTTGTTGTTTACGCCACTGGAGATATCCTTTAATGATGATTTAATGTTTCCCAAAAGTTCAAGAAAGTTTTTTTTTTTAAAGAAAAAAGTAACTTCTATTTGAAATACAAATATCATCTCAAAGATTTTCAAAAAAAATGTGCATAGATATATAAATGATTCCTCAAAGCTCGGATTTTCATTCTTAAGCCAATTATAGATAAAAAGTAATTCCTCTTGGTACCCTCATTTAGTACATGTTGGATATAGTTCCTTTAGATATGAGAAAAAATCATAACGCCATGGATAATTTGGTAAGAGTTACTGCGGGGAACACAAGGTTTAGCATTTATTATTCAGATAGTATCCTTTACAGCTATCCCAAGTCTAAACACATGCTCAGTATGTAGGTTCTCAGCTTCATAGCTTCAATCAGTTTTGCTTGTTATGAGAACTGAACTATTTTTGCATACTGTGGTGTTCTATACCATTAGTATAATGGGTAGACTGTCAGATCTCACAGCTGTGCAGAGATTTTCTTGCTCAAGGACAACAATCTAAGCACCAGGAGACTGAGAGTAATCACTACAGGGGCAGAAAATAGCTGAGAAGTTAACCCTTTACACCCTTTATTAACCCTTTATGGTAGCCGCCACCACAAGTTTTAATGAAAACACACACCAGCTACAGCTATGTTGTTGTAAGTATGAATTTAAAGAAAACGTCACTTGCTGCCAAACCCAGACAGAAATGTATCAGAGTTTCATCTATAGTAGCTTCTACAGCAGAGGCAATAGTTCTGTCCTTTATTTCTAGAGCATTCAGAAATTCAGCTTAATAATTTAAAAAGAAATACAAGAAAAACACTGCAAGAAATATCTACAGAAAATATTTTACAAAACAGAAAATAAGCAACAGTAAAATAAAAGGTTCTTAAAAGTGAAAAATACTTAAAGCGGAGTTTCACTAAAAAAAAAAAATTTAGATGTCAGCAGCTGCAAATACTGCAGCTGCTGACTTTTAAAATAAGGACACTTACCTGTCCCGGGGTCCAGCGATGTCGGCACCCGAGACCGAGCCGTCCCTCGATCCTCGGGTGCTGCCGCCGCCATTCTCACTGAGGGAATCAGGAAGTGAAGCGTTGCGGCTTCACTGCCCGGTTCCCTACTGCGCATGTGCGAGTCGCGCTGCGCGTCTACACTGGTCCCCGTTGTGTTGTGGGAACTGTGTATGTATTTCCCACAACACAACGGGGGTGGGCGGGGAGTCTGCGGCTAGCTGCGGCTAGCTATACCCGGAAGTGGGTGCAGATACCTGTATTATACAGGTATCTGCACCCCCCTCCCCCCTGAAAGGTGCCAATTGTGACACCGGAGGGGGGGAGGAATCCGATGAGTGGAAGTTCCACTTTAGGGTGGAACTCCGCTTTAAAGTAGAACTATAGGTAAAACTTTTTTTTTTTTCTAATTTAGATGGAGCAAGGAAAGGTTATAGCCCCTGTCAGATTTTTTTTGCCATCTATGTCCAATTGCAGAGATTTCCCTCTACTTCCTGTTCCAAAGCCAAACAGGAAGGGAGAGGAAATACCTGCAAATTAAGGAAATCTCTTGGGGACCCCCAGGTCACCAGAATTAGTGCCCCCATTGGAATATTTCCCCTCTCTTTTCTGGGGAAAACTTTTACTTTCACTTTCAATGATAATAGTAAACAGGACAAATAGAGAGGGTGAATGTCCTTAAGGGGGAACAGACAGCAATAACAACTGACAGATGTTCTAACTCCTCTCCACTCTATCCAAAACTAAAAAAAAAGTCTTTTCATTGGCCCTTCTAAATGACTTTTAGAATTCCTTCATAATTTCAAGGGTAAACAAAAGTTTTTATCTGCAAATTAAACCATCTTTTCTTGTCCCCATGATGGGCGTCACAGTACAGCTCCACCAAATTACAAGGTTTTAGGAGTGTCATGTAGGTGTGCTGGAATGTTTAATTATGCTCCAGTGCCCCCCCTGCTAACTTTCTTAAATACATCTTTATTTCCCTCTGACAAAGTTTCATGAATCAACAACCAACATACTTAGCAGACTTAAATTCTGATTTGTTAGATATCAAACATTTTATTTTACTGATGTACAGTATCTCACAAAAGTGAGAACACCCCTCACATTTTTGTAAATATTTTATTATACCTTTTCATGCGACAACACTGAAGAAATGACACAATGTAAAGTAGTGAGTGTACAGCTTGTATAACAGTGTAAAGTTGTCCTATAAAATAATTCAACACACAGCCATTAATGTCTAAACCGCTGGCAACAATGAGTACACCCCTAAGTGAAAATGTCCAAATTGGGCCCAAAGTGTCAATATTTTGTGTGGCCACCATTATTTTCCAGCACTGCCTTAACCCTCATGGGCTTGAGTTCACCAGAGCTTCACAGGTTGCCATTGGAGTCTTCTTCCACTCCTCCAAGATGACATTGCGGAGCTGGTGGATGTTAGAGACCTTGCGCTCCTCCTTCCGTTTGAGAATGCCCCACAGATGCTCAATAGGGTATAGGTTTGGAGACATGCTTGGCCAGTCCATCACCTTTACCCTCAGCTTCTTTAGCAGTGGTCGTCTTCGAGGTGTGTTTGGGGTCGTTATCATGCTGGAATACTGCCCTGCAGCCCAGTCTCCGAAGGGAGGGGATCATGGTCTGCTTCAGTATGTCACAGTCCATGTTGACATTCATGGTTCCCTCAATGAACTGTAGCTCCCCAGTGCTGGCAGCACTCATGCAGCCCCAGACCATGACACTCCCACCACCATGCTTGACTATAGGCAAGACACACTTGTCTTTGTACTCCTCACCTGGTTGCTGCCACACACGCTTGACACCATCTGAACCAAATACATTTATCTTGGTCTCATCAGACCACAGGATGTGGTTCCAGTAATCCATGTCCTTAGTCTGCTTGTCTTCAGCAAACTGTTTGTGGGCTTTCTTGTGTGTCATCTTTAGAAGAGGCTTCCTTCTGGGACGACAGCTATGCAGACCAATTTGATGCAGTGTGCAGCGTATGGTCTGAGCAATGACAGGCTGACTCCTCACCCCTTCAACCTCTGCAGCAATGCTGCCAGCACTCATATGTCTATTTCCCAAAGACAACCTCTGATTATGATGCTGAGCACGTGCACTCAACTTCTTTGGTCGACCATGACGAGGCCTGTTCTGAGTGGAACCTGTCCTGTAAAACCGCTGTATGGTCTTGGCCACCATGCTACAGTAGAGTTTCAGGGTCTTGGCAATCTTCTTATAGCCTAGGCCATCTTTATGTAGAGCAACAATTCTTCTGTCCTTTGCCATGAGGTGCCATGCTGAACTTCCAATCAACAGTATGAGAGAGTGAGAGCAATGACACCAAACTTAACACACCTGCTCCCCATTCACACCTGAGACCTTGTAACACTAACAAGTCACCAGACACCAGGGAGGGAAAATGGCTAATTGGGCCCAATTTGGACATTTTCACTTAGGGGTGTACTCACTTTTGTTGCCAGCGGTTTAGACAATAATGGCTATGTGTTGAGTTATTTTGAAGGGACAGCAAATTGACAATTATACAAGCTGTACACTCACTACTTTACATTGCAGCAAAGTGTAATTTCTTCAGTGTTGTCACATGAAAAGATATAATAAAATATTTACAGAAATGTGAGGGGTGTACTTACTTTTGTGAGATACTGTATGCATCTCAAGGAAGTCTAATGTGTTTTATTTGCCTTCTTGTAATATAGGAGTTTGGTATCTATCTAAACAGTATCTTTTATTACATTAATGACAACACTTTATGGAGTTTACCTTATTTAATAGGATATGGATTAGACTTGAGAGTTTGAGAAGTAAGAAAGTTAAAGTTTGAGTCAAAAACCAGACTTACGGATGTGTAGTAGGAAAGCATGAAGATGCATACCACCACTCTCTAACATTTCACGGTTGCATCGTTTACAAGCTTGATCACAGAGTGTGTGACTTCCTGCTTTTCTGCTGAATTTGTGGAGCACGTTAGACTCCTCACAGTCAGCACCCAGAGTTCCAGAGGTGAGGGCTTTTCTACAGGCTTCAAGCAATGACATCTGTATACGTGTCACAGATGTGTAGTACTCAACTGCTCTTTTAGACAGTTTAGGACAAGGAGATTTACGACAAGGCCCTCTTTTGAGGACCTTGCTAATGGTGGTTTATGACATCTGTGCATTCTTTTTTTGTTGAACTGTGTTATGTCAAAACACAAATACCTGCTGAGCCCGCCAGCTTCCTGTGATGGTGTGGCAAAAGTGTGGCACTGTTCGTGAATTCAACAGCATGACTGAGGGACCTCCAGAGTGTAGAGGCTCCGATTATCTATAAAACATTAAACACTTGACCAATCCCTTTTTCCAAAATGACCAGACGACACATTTTATTTGGAGTCGAATTGCAATAGCAGCCTTTTATTACAAATCATTAAATACAACTTTCACAAGAAAACAAGTTTAATGCATATAATACAGTCAATGCATAACAAATAAACCAACCTCAGCTTATGCCCGATCTAAGGTCTTTGAAGGCCTATATACTCACGATTAACCAGTTGTATCTGCCACCCAATCAAAGACCCCCAGCCGCAACTACACAGCCTTATGGACAATTAACCACTTACGTACTACCATATGCAACCTTATTAATACCTCGATGTTACCACCGTAATGTTAGGAAGGGACGCCCATACTTTAGATGGGCCCAACCCACAATTATTTAACCAGCACCAGCCTTAAAAAACTCAATAGACCCCCTGCCACAGCACACGAGCATGACACCTTACACACGTGTTGCCCCCCAAATCGGAATGCCCGCGGAATACCCCCCTGCAAAAAAATTGCTACCTCCTAGTTCACCTTTATTCACCAATACCACCGTATTGTTAGGAAGGGACACCCATACCTCAGATGGGCCCAACCCACAATTTCCCACAATTATTTAACCAGCACCACCTTCAAAGACTCAATAGACCCCCTGCCACAGCACACGAGCGTGACACCTTACACACATGTTGCCCCCCAAACCGGAATGCTGTCCCAGCTTAGAGCTGCGGCTGTGGCCAGAGGCCCTAAGTGGCTATGAGGCAAACTATCAGACTCATTGCAGGATCCCAGGCAGGTCTTTCCTGGGCCCTCTTTTAGTCACCTACGTGCTAGAAGGTCTAGGCCTTATGAGCGCTTCATTCCTGAGTCTGGGAGCCCCTCAAGGGACCCTCTGACCCCACCAGCCAAGCGCATGCCTGCTTCCCCTGGTGAGCGAGTCGGGAGGAATCCCCGTCTATGGCGAATCCAGAGTGTTTTCATCTGAAACCCACTCCCCTGCCCTCACACCTTCACAGTATGGAGGGCTATACAGGCTCCCTGCCTATGTCTAGTGCAGCCTGGCATGGGATTGGCAGAGCGGCGGGTGCCAGCCAGGTCCCGGAAGCAGCCAGGACCCCAGTGACAGAAGACACGGGTGGCAGCTTTTCTTTTTGAAAGATGTTTATCAATGGTCTGTGCCCTTTCTTGTTTGTTGCGGAATTGCCCGGTCATGCAACACTCTACCCAAATGAATCATTTTTTTCCCACAAATAGAGCTTTCTTTTGGTGGCATTTAATCTCTGCTGGGTTTTTTATTTTTTGCTGAAAAAACAAAAAAAGAATTTTGAAGAAAAAACTAAATAGTTTTATGGTTTGTTATAAAAATTTGCAAACAGGTAATTTTTCTCCTTCATTGATGTGCGCTGATGAGGCTCCACTGATGGGCACTGATAAGGGGACACTGATGGACACTGATAGGTGGCACTGGTGGGCACTGATGAGGGGGCACTGGTGGGTACTGATATGTGGCACTGATGGGTGGCACTAAAAGGCATTTATAGGTGGCACTGAAGGGCACTAATAGGTAGCACTGATGGGCACTGGTAGGTGGCACTGGTGGGCACTGATGAGGGGGCACTGGTGGGTACTGATATGTGGCACTGATGGGTGGCACTAAAAGGCATTGATAGGTGGCACTGAAGGGCACTAATAGGTAGCACTGATGGGCACTGGTAGGTGACACTGATAGGCAGCACTGATAGGTGGCACTGATGATGAGACACTGATGGGCTCTGATTGGCAGCACTGATGGGTATTGATAGGTGGCAATGGTGGGCACTGTCAGGTGCTACTGGTGGGCACAGATGATGCGACGGTGGCTCTCTCTCCCTGCTCGGGACCGATGTCCCCTTGACAGAAGCTGGTGATCTGCTTTTTTTTTTTTTTTTCATGCTGTCAGCGTGAGGAGAAAAAAAGCCAATTACCGATCTTCGGTTTACATCACCTGATCAGCTGTCATTGGCTGACAGCTGATCATGTGGTAAGGGGCTGGGATCTCATTGACTCGGTGATCACAGAGCGCGCCCCGCAGCTCAAGCATTAGAGGACGTCTATTGATGCCCCCCCAGCAATAAAGGCTCGCCCTGTAGCTGTCTTTTCGCTAAAGCGTGGGCAGGAAGTGGTTAATTATACAAACTGTTCCGTAGGGCTGGGACAAAGGGTGGGCAGGAGGGACGGCTGCCCTGGGCACTGTGGTATCATGTGAGGTGGGGGGCACCATGAGGAGATGGGGGGGATAATTTGTGTTGGGAGGAGAAATTTGGGGGGTGTGGCAGGGGGTAAGAATTGTTCTAGAAGGGAAAATTTGGGAGGTGTGCTAGGAGTGGTGATTTGGTGGATTTGTGTTGGGAGGGGGGATGGAGAGACATGATTTGTGCTAGGTGGAGGGATTTGGGGGGTTTGTGCTTAGAGGGGATTTTTTTGGGGGGGTGCTAATGGGGAGGATTGGGGGTATTTGTGCTAGGAGGGGAAATTTGGGGGAGGGGAATTTGTGCTAGGAAGGGGAAGTTTTTTATGGGCAGGGGGGATTTTTGTACCAGGAGGGGGATTTCAGCAGTTGGGTGGATTTGTACTGGGAGGAAGGGGGGATTAATGCTTAGGGGGTAAGCATGCAGACTAGTGCTAATTTTTTTGAGGGAGGGGGGAGTTTTGCTGACACATAATTAAGACAAATAGGCTAAATCTATAGAGTGAAAAAGCCCCCAAAAATATATGTTTAATTGTATAACATACCCAACATACGGCTCACTATCCCTACCAGGCCAAAATATGTTTACATTAGTGCATGGTGGCATAACATTTAGTTTAAAGCTGACCTCCAGCCAGGAGGAGTACAATTTTATTTGCAAGGTACTTGCTTACCTTGCTTCTAAACATGCTACATTTCTATTCACAGTTCATTTTTACTTTGTTTCTGTTCTGCGTAAATAGGTCCCTTATTCCCCTTGTTTCTTCTACCCTCCAAGTAATGGGACCAGTTGCCACTGTATTCTCCCTATGGAGATATCACTCCTAGTCGCATTTCTGTTATAGGTGGAATCCTATTGTTTGAATCACCCACTGGCTTTGTATATCACTTAGTGGCTCCAGCAGTGAGATCTCCCTGCTTAGGTTGACAAACTGTTTTTACCCACATCAAAGTGTTCACATCAGGACATCTGACTGGAAAAGTGGACCACTAAATAATGACAGGGGCAGGCCTGAGGCCCTGAGCACAGAGATCTCACCTTTTGTGCAGACATAATAAACTGGTAGGTGATTTAACAGTGCAGCACCCATCAAAAACATAGAGTACTAAAGTCACATTCATTATGAAGCGCACTACCCCCGTAGGAGCTGCTGGGTAGTTCTTTCTTCCCTGAAGTGTGTTCCCGTTACCCCCTTTTCCTCACAGAATTGACACGACAGACAGTCCATGAACAGTTAAACTTTATACAACTTTATTCTTGCTTCTGGTGTTTAATGCTGCATTACATTGAAAAGCCACTCTGAATAACTTTCAATGATTTAAGCGATGAGAATACAACAGTCAATCCAGAATATAAGAAGCCTTTGTGAATAAAACTTCAATCTTGCACCAGTTCCAAATTGTGTAATGCATCTCCTCTTCCTCCTGTAAGTCACCTTTTCCTGACTGCACAGCACTTCTAGTTTAACTCTATGGACGATACTCTGAATAAAGTCCAAGAGATGACTTTTGGATTCCTCCAGGGTAATAGTTCTCTAAGGCCCAACCCTGTTCTCCTGAACCTGCACACTAATCCCTATAAAGTCTTTTAGAAGCACTGTTCCCCTGTGTTACACTCACGTGTGTTACCGAGCGACCATCCATGAATCACATAGAGGATCCTCTCCCAGTCCTTGTGTCAGTATTAGCAACCGCCAAGAAGAATGTCCTGTAATCTCTTCTCAACATACAGATTTCCCTTCCCCTCCCCCGCAGGGGAGAGAGCCAAAGCTGTACTTGTCTCTACATCCTTCCTTCTGGATCTCCAACTTCCCATGAGACAGACCACCCCTAGAAGCATGTGACCTGGCCTTTTATAGAAGTCCCGCCTCTGCCCAAGCAAATTAATGATTGGTCCAGAGGGATCTTCCAGGACTACCTGCCACTCTGTCCCTTTATTCCTCCCATTTTCCAGATTAAGTCTTAGAAAATGGAGGAAACTATACAGGCAGAGTGTAGGTGGCAACACCTTCCTCTATTCTAATCAACCTCCCATGCCAATCAAACCCACCAGCTTACACCACAGGGTAAAACACTGGTAATTTGGCCTATTTCTACACCTAACCATCTAATCTAGCACACACCTAAATAGGTGGGCGCTACAATTACATTAAAGAGTAACTGCACTTTTGTTGAGAAAAAACATTCCCCTCTGGGTGATTGAAATAAAAGCTGCAATTTGGAATAAATTCTAAACTAAATATTATCTGAGGGTGGTCATTGATTCCCTTTATTTATTCCATAAATGTATTGATTTATCTACTCCTATAATTAGCTAGTCTATTAAAACTCTGATAGTTACTGTTGATAGCACAATAATATAAGGTTAGATATGAAAACAAACACACTGCTTAATAAAACAACTCCTTATTTATGTAACAAGAAAATAGGAAAACGCTAACATGAAAATACTAGAGGAAGGTATTACAAAGCATATAACAACAATAACTATCAAATAAACTTATCGCTAAGCTGTCCTATAGATACGGTATCCTCAGCTGGGCTCAAAATGGTAGAGAGGGAGCCATGCGGCTCAGAGAGCCACCAGGCACGAGCCAAGAGCGAAAAAGGATGAATTCCCTCCTGTGTGCCCTTTTTACACATTCATTCAGACCCATTCGTAACCACCCCCACTAGCCTCCTGTCCAATGAGATATTGCCAAGAGGTAGTCCTTCTCAATATATTAAATTACTGTTCGTCCTGCTGTATTGACCTCTAGGGGCAGCATTGTCAATATATCATGTCTACATATCCTGGGTCAATTAGTCTTAGCTGGCCCTTTAATCTTCTGTATCAGGACATTCATCAATCATCTTGTCAGCTATGGTGCTTTTCAAGCTTGCTTGCAGAGGGCTAATCAAGGATTTCCATGTTATCACACCAGACAGACAGGAGCCAAGCTTTTGTTCAGCCTTGATGGAGGCCTGATCTCTTCTTTCAGATATGCTACAAAGCTTTGATGTTCAACTTGTTACATTCCAAACAGGTCTGGTATAGCCATCGTTCATATTTCAAACACCTCTTGTATCATGAACAAAAACATGTTGCCTTCCAACAGTAATCTATGTACATTGTAAGGATTTTAGCAAACTTTGTTGCAGATTCCTACCTTTTGTTATTCTGAAGAAATAGCTCTTTGTTTGTCTGTGTCCATTTGCAAAGTGAATGTGAATGGGAGTGACTTTTAATTATCAATCAGCTGCTGCATTTGAGGGGTTCTAAGAAAGTGGCAGGGCCTGCATCCCTTTAGACGTGATTTCCCTTTGAGAATATTTCACTGTAGCCCTGTGGGGTTGCTACGTGTTACAGCATCCACACATTTCACCCTGCTGGTCAGACATCCATTAGACACACTTCCTCAGTCAATGAACAGTCTCTTGCTTGTTTTTGTTGTTTTTATTTAGGGGATTGAACTTGGTTGGGGAAAAGGGACATGGGATGCCCATAGGATCAATAATACTTGGCAGAATAAAAGTAGCTGCATCACACTTCTCAGGAGAGTAAAAGTAACTGCACAACCCACGGGATCCACATTTTTTTTTTGTAGCATACACTATCAGAATATAAAATACCTGGGACACATCTGTGTGCCCTAGGGGAGTAGTAATGGGGAACGCGCAGCGGTGAACTGTAGGTGTAGCCAATTGCATATAGTGCAGGTGTGTGTAATGTGCAATGTAGTGTAAATAGTGCAGGCGTTTGTAATGTACAATATAGTGTATATAGTGCAGGCGTGTGTAATGTACAATATAGCGTATATGTAGTGTGTAATATACAATATAGTGTATATAGTGCAGTCGTGTGTAAAGTACAATATAGTGTATATGTAGTGTGTAATGTACAATATATTTTATATAGTGCAGGAGTGTGCAATATACAATATAGTGTATATAGTGCACTCGTGTGTAATGTACAATATAGTGTATATGTAGTGTGTGATGTACTATATAGTGTATATATAGCAGGTGTGTGTAATGTACAATATAATGTATATGTAGTGTGTAATGTTTGGTGGGGAGCCTCCCAGTGTAATTTTGGGGGGTGGGGGGAGGTTTCCTGGTGTAGTATGGGGGGGACAGCGGAGAGAAGGGGGGCTGACAAAGAGGAGGGGGGCTGACAGAGAGGAAGGGGGCTAACAGAGAGGAGGGGGGCTGACAGAGGGGGGGGCTGCTATCATACCTTTGTGTTCCCGCTGTGCAAAGGAGATCTTGGGCTCCCCAGTCACCTCAATATCTTGTCTCCCCAGCTGTGGTGGAGCAGAAAGAGGGCGAGGATCCATGAGGTGAGGAGCTCTTACACAGACAAGTGTAGGAGGAGCTACACTGACTAGAGACCCCGGCGGTCTGTGATATGGAGCAGAGAGGCACACAGCCGCCACCAGCCACATAGTTAACACAGAGCTACGGGGCAGAGGACGAGACAAACCCGGACACAGACAGGTGCTGGATATATGTTGTGCCCGGGTTTCCAGGGGACGGAAACCCGGGCACAATTTGCCAAACCCGTACTGTCTGGGTCAATCCCCTACGGGTGGCAACCCTACCCAGCTGACAACTCCCCCCAGTAGGCTGACCATGGGTATATGTAGGAGGCCTGCCCCCTGCCAATCCTAGTTGGGGATTTGTCAGGGCTCCCACATGCACCCCATGTCACTCCAGCTCTCTGCCCTGCCCCCCCTTTCCAGAACCTTCTCCCTGGAAACAGAGGAGGCGCCCAAGAGCTGAAGCATATGTCAGTCACCTACTGCTATACTAAACCACTCCCCTGCCCCCAAATCAAAAACAAACAGGCCTAGCTCACAACATAGGCCTGTCTAAATTTACCTGCGCTGGCAGCTTACCCAAAAACCTACACTAGCACCTAGCTATCCAGGTAGAGGGTGCTACATCACCAAAAATTACATTTTTGTTGCAGGGTATGCCTGAAATCTGATTTGTATCTTAGTACAGACTTCTGGGGAAATCAGTAAACCAATCACACAAGCAGGAAATTACTTTTCTGGGGGTGTTCCATACACCATTTGTGTACAGTATGCCTCCAGGTTGCGTATTGCATTGAATTTTACAGAAAATTACAGCACTGCAAGTGGAAAACAAAATTTAATTTTTTTTTCTCAAAGAAGTTTATTAAAGAAAAATAATAAAACAGAAAGACAAATCGGTCATAAAATACGATTCCAGATAATACAGCGTTACAGACATTATAAGCAGCAATCACTTTATACCATTGGATAACATGACTTAGCTAAATCCTATGCACATCCACCGCGTAGCTCATCAGGGCCGTCTAAACTCCACACTAATGGGTAGCCACATATTCCAAGTTTCTATAGCAAAGTTATTAGAGTAATATTCTGTCCAATACCAAATCCACTGGCAAAAGTCCAGGGGTATCTAGCCAGGGTGACCACCTTTAATCAAATTTGCCTTGGCGTCCTTTGTGTTGAAAGATATACTTCTGCAACCGTATAGTGTCCCCCACCTGAGCAATCCATTCTTTCACCGTGGGAGGGTCAGCTGCCTTCCAATATGGAAGAATGAGCTTGCGAGCCTGAAACAGGGCTCTAGCAATGGCCTGCTTTGGGTTATCCTCAACTGGGATATCATTCAAAATTCCCAATATACATGGTTTAGGGTCCATCCGGATGTAAACCCGAAAAACCCTATTAATAGTAGTCAGAACTCCTGTCCAATATAAATGTAACTTGGGACATCGCCAATCGCCATAATAGATGGATTAGATCCCCATTGGTCCCTAGAACATCTAGGGCAGTCTGAGTCCGCTCTCAGCCCCATTCTAAACAATCTTGCGGGCGTGAAATGCACCCGCAGGACAATATATAACTAGGACAGGCGTTGTGCCACATTGAGGGAGCATATCTGAACAGCCTGTAGGGCCTCCTCTCACTGTTCCTCCTCAAATGTACCTACGACCCTCTCCCCATTGTTCACCACCCCTGAAGGCAATCCATCTAGGAAGACAGATAATAGCATTGAATAGCATCTAGAAATAAATCCCTTAAAATAGGTCACCTCAGCCATATAATGGAATATGTGGGGTTGGGGATAGAGTCCACAGAGTTCCGCTAGATTGTGCCCTGACCGCATGTTGCAGCTGCATGTAATGAAAATGCATAATTTGCGGGAGTCGAAATCGTTCCCGCAGAGAGGAGAAAGAGCACAATTTACCATCCGCAAAAATGTGCCGCAGGTGCGTAACGCCATGTTTCCTCCTCCTAGCACCACCTGTCAATGACTGCAGCTCCTCATAATATCCATTGTCCCAATTGGGCTATACCTAGTAAAGCCATTAACAGCCTGTAAATGTGACCTTGTCCCACACCTTTTGTATTAGGGTATATGTAGGGAACCATTTATTAGATTTCACATAGATCAAGGTCTCCAAACCCTCAGCTACATCGTTAACCCTTGTTACATGACACATAACGGCCCTAAGAGGATCAACTTCAAAATTTCCCCCTTACTTTTCCTGTTCCACTGACATGGTTTGGGCAATATGCTGCAACTGGGCCGCTAGATAATATATCCATGGATTAGGTAGGGCCAGGCCCCCCACATCCTTGGATTTCTGTAGTTGCTCCAGCTTAACCCGTGGGGCCCTATCAAGCCTTAAAAAGGACCAAAAGATGGAATTGATCATTCAAAATATTTTAAGGGGAACCGACATAGGTGTATTATGCAAAATATAAAGGAGTTGTGGGATGAAGATCATTTTTATGAGATTTACTTTACCTACCAGGGACTTCTTAAGTCTTGACCACACTTTGGCTCTATCCCGAATTCGATTCAATAAAGGTGACAGATTGAGGGAAATGTAATCACATGGCTCAGGTGACATGGACTCCCAGATACTTAAAGCAGGATGTCACCGGTACATTATGTAACATAGGACCCTGGCTATCAGATGCTGCATCTATCAACGTGAGTGAAGATTTGGTCCAATTAATCACCAGACCTGAATACACACCAAAGTTTGCGATAACCGACATTGCCTCCTTCAATGAATCATCAGTGTCACCCAAAAGCAGCATAGTATCGTCTGCATATAACATAAGTTTTTCGTGAATCCCTCCATGTTGAAAACCACTGATAGAGGGCTTAGACCGGATCAAGGCAACCATGGACTCAATGGTGATGGTGAAGAGGAGAGGGGACAATGGGCATCCCTGATGGGTGCCTCTGTATAGGGAAAACGGTAGAGACATATGCCCCACTTCTCATATAACTGCTTGTGGTGAGCTATATAAAAAGGTAATTTTTAATAACATTCAATTACCAGATGACTCGTGTAGCAATTGTATGCACTATATTATTATTATTATTATTATTATTATTATTATTTATTTTTTTTGCTATTCTTGTTCCCATGAAAGTGGAGTTACCTTTTAAGTATTAATAAAGAGGATTAATTGCTGGCTCAAAACACTGTATTAAAACTGTTAAAATATATTTTCTTTTTTCAAAATGTGTGCATCATTTATCCCTGTAGCAGCAGCTGCTGTTTTTCAGTATTTCCAGCTCTTCATAACAGACAGAGGGTAGGGAGATACATAAAATTCCTTCAAAATGAGGATAGGGATCTTTATTCTCAGCTATGTGACTGTAATTCTCAAATCTGATTTGCTGAAAATAGCTGTCACTTCTATGAAAATAAGGATCCTTTACTCTGGCTTAATAGATGGATGAATACATGAGACATAAATAGCTTGTGGGCATAGGGGCAGTGTATAGTCCTTAGCAGATTTCTTTGGCTACATCTGGGTCAGAAAGTATGTTTGCCACAAGATGGCAGTATTTGTCTGCTTTATTCAAGCTCACTTAACCTTGCATTTTGTAGTAATTGTTTCTGTTTATTTTGTTTTCACCTAAATATTTTTTCACATTATCAACATAAAAGAGTCATAAATACAATAAATAAAGATGCGACTAATAAGGTCTCATTCACAGGGGCATACTATATCATAGGCCTATGCGAGGGTCACGTTTGTCTGCATGGGAATGCACAGGTGTTCTGTGCATCCTCATGCAGGCAGTCCCATTCATATTAATTGGGATGCAGCGGCTGCACAGACACAGCCACTGCTTCCAATTTGACATCCTTGCGAGTTCACGACCCCGAGCCGAAACAGTATGCCCTATGGTGCATCCACGAGAATGAGGCTGGAGTTTGTGACAAGTGTTTTTGAGCAAGCTGTGTTGCCACGGGTTAAGTAATTCTGAGTTGTCTGGCAGGGGTGTCTCCATCACAAAACTGCCTACACAAAATTACAAACACTTTGTCATAGAAATCAGTTGTTAAATACAGTATGCATTTCCACTGTGGATTTAGCTGCTTACCTGGGATTTTACATTAATCATCTTCATTAATGTTTTGTATAGCCAAAATTCTTCTTTTTGTTTTAAATAGAGTAGGGAAGGATTATATCCTTTGTTAATAATTGTATTACTATTTGTGGGAAGATTGACCTCTCTATTTGTCCTAGTAACCATTGTCTCTGAGAAGTGATCGGTAATCCAAGATTTTAAATTAGGCACCAGAACAAGAGAACAATAATTCCTTTCACTTAGAGATCTCTTTTTACTTTCTGACGCATCTCCGGAACAAGGAGTGAAGGGGATTTCCCCCAACAGAACACACACAGCAAAAACTAAACTGACAGGTTTTACCAAAAACAAAAGAGGAAACATTGGGCTATGTATATACTTTAAATGTAAATTCTACCTAGAGCAAATTTAAAAGGAAATCTATTATGATCAGATTAAAAATGGTGGCTCGTTAACCACTAATAAAGAAAAGTGCTCCTTTTGCAAATATAGACAAAAAAAAATATTGATTACATAAATAATTGGTGAAATGTATACATTTAATGCCAACAAATGAAAATGTTTAATTGGTACTGTCCTCCCACAATTACAACATAAGTAAGTGGTAATATTCAAAAGACTCCATCCAAAAATCTTCCAAGTGCTGATGCAATAAAGTTCAGTGGCAACAATACTATGAGCGGTCAAATGCGCTTATAAGATGTAAAATCAAGGCATTAACACAAACATCAGGCAAGATCTGTCCAATTCCTAATAAATCATCAAGGGATTTCCCCATATGGTATGTGTTGACATGTAAAACTAAACACTGACTTTGCTTGTATGCTACCTCCCATGACCTTGGCTTATCTCTGATTTTTGCTCTGCCTCCTAATCATCCGCCTGATTCTAAACTGCTGACCTCTGCTTGTATCCTGACCATTTTCTGCCTGCCATCCATGCCTGTATCTGACCGTCTGTTGCTGACCTGGTTCATCTGACCTTGCATCCCGTTATCCACCTGTCCTGCTCTGCATGCTACCTGGTCCCTGCTGGTCCTTCACCTGCTGAGTGCTGCCAGTCCTTCCGCACCTGCTACCTGTCAGATGTCAAGCACCCGCCACCTGTGGTCTGCCCAGTCCTGGGTCTGTTGTCTCTGCTGCCATCTGCTGTTCTAGTGATCTGACCTGTCTCTGGCAACACACCTGCTACTCACTGCCGCTGCTGATGGAAAATCTTGCAGGCACTCATACCTCTCGCGGCCACTGTCACAACATCAGTGGTCCTCTACACGTCAGGCTCTGCCACAAGGTACCTGACAACCTCTGTGTATAAGAGGCTGCTTACTGGACCTCAGTGACCCCCAGTTACTGTGCAGTCTAATGCACTTTTGGTATCCACAAAAATCAGGCATGAAAGTCAGTATCATCCCAAATTAGCCATCCACAATTCCATATGTATTGCATATGGAAAATGAACAGAAGGGAAGGCTCTCAATAATGTAAAATCACTTCTCAAATTGATTTAAAATCCAGAATAAAACTCATTGTGGAAAAGTGAAATCAAAGTAGTAAAACTCCTTTACCTTACTGTAAGCACTGTCATGAGCTGGCCTGTATCCAAAATGGTGTGTGTGCCTCCTAGCTCAGCAGAGGAAGAGCAGGTGTAGCTGGAAGTTTCATCTTTCTGTGAATCCTGGGGCATGCATGTCATTGGTTGCTAGGGTGCCAGTGGGGGAAGTGGAGGCCATAAACATCCTCTGCTGATCTGAATTCTCAAACTGTACACATTGAGGATACGCTAACCTTAGCTGTAAGCCAGATAAAATCTTGTAGGGGGCTGCATGTGGCCCACAGGCCGTAGTTTAGAAACCAATACTCTGCACCAATACAGCTGCACAAGCCTTCCTATTTTACAGCAATGGGGGAGTAGCGTGCCAACAGTCCTGGAACAAAGGAAAACAAAAGTAATTGGGAAAGGCTGTGAAGGTTCTCATTTATCCAGAGGAAAAATAAAAGGTTGCGCTAATACTCGTAGTGCGTAATGTAAAATCCACAGTGCAAGAGGTTTATACCGTGATCATACATAACAAATAAACAAATATAAAAATAAACCAATGTGCAAAACATATGGTAATGGTGAAAGAAAACAGTCCCATCCAATGAGGCATCAAAAAAATATCATAGTGAATTTAGATCACCAAAAAATAAAAAATAAAAGTCCAAGTGACAATAGGTATATTTCTGTAATAGCGAAGAGAGGTCCACCACCAGAGAATAGAAGGGGTTACTTCTTACCAGAAGGCCATGACCCCCCACCACAGAGGGTCACAGCAAGCAGAAAACTTTAAAAGCCAAAGGATGAGAACTGCCAGCGGTGTCCACCAGAGGTCATCTCAACATCAGCCACACCAACGAACCCATATAAGTACTCGCAGAAGATGAGGGGCCCCTGGGGGTCTCTGAGCTCCGGTACAGGGGCGGTGCTGGGCTCTGCGGAGGGGGCAGGGCTGGTCTGCCCCCTCCGCAGAGCCCAGCACCGCCCCTGTACCGGAGCTCAGAGACCCCCAGGGGCCCCTCATCTTCTGCGAGTACTTATATGGGTTCGTTGGTGTGGCTGATGTTGAGATGACCACTGGTGGACACCGCTGGCAGTTCTCATCCTTTGGCTTTTAAAGTTTTCTGCTTGCTGTGACCCTCTGTGGTGGGGGGTCATGGCCTTCTGCTAAGAAGTAACCCCTTCTATTCTCTGGTGGTGGACCTCTCTTCGCTATTACAGAAATATACCTATTGTCACTTGGACTTTTATTTTTTATTTTTTGGTGATCTAAATTCACTATGATATTTTTTTGATGCTTCATTGGATGGGACTGGTTTCTTTCACCATTACCATATGTTTTGCACATTGGTTTATTTTTATATTTGTTTATTTGTTATGTATGATCACGGTATAAACCTCTTGCACTGTGGATTTTACATTACGCACTACGAGTATTAGCGCAACCTTTTATTTTTCCTATGTTTATTTACAATTGATGTTTTTGTTGGGATTGCTGCTCTATATATATAACTTTTGGTTTACAGCGCAGTTTTTTTCTATTTTTCCATCTCATTTATCCAGGTCATGGTATATCTAGTAGTAGTTAGTCACAGTCAACTGGACTTGTTCTACAATGTTGAAGATGTTTTGTAACTTATCAATGACACTTACAGGTTTTATTGAGTGTCAGGAAAACACCTCAGCATTTATAACCACACAAGTAGCACCGACACCTTGATCAAATCACAATGGAAGGGCAAATGTTATTGTCCAAGAACAAGATGGGAGGTATGAGTACTGTGAAACCTCCCTGTTATAAATACATAATCCTGTCCTTAGTGTTAGGGAGACTTCATAGGTGTTATTCCTTCAATTCACATGGCTGAAGGAATGTATTGTTGTCAAAATTCAAGGGAATAGATGTTAAAATGGCAGACAGATGGTGTCCGAAGCCCCTACAAATATATTGAACTAAAATAATTTAAAATATTGCTAAATATTTACACTGGAACTTCACTCTCTCAATCAACATTTTTAATTCTTTGTTGCTAGCACTAGTAAATAGATAGAAAGGTATATTGTACTTACTTGTTTTAAACTTTTTTTTCTGACATATCTACAGTTACTTTCTGGTTTCCAGGCCCAGGCAAATAATGTCATACATCCCAGAAGTCTTCAAGAGGGGAGGTGGGGTTTTCTCAGCTTCTGCCTGCATTTCTGAGCTAAGGGCAGGAAGTAAATGTTTCCATGAAGTAAATGCTACATGAATCATTTTCCCTTACTCAAGATGGCCATGGGCAGAAATGTCATGACATGGGTGGATGGGTGAGTTTGCTTTGAATATTAAGAACACATGAACCACTTGCTGACCACATTATAGCAAAATAACGGCTACCGCACGGTTGGCCAGTTCTGGGAGGATGTCATATGACATCCTCCTGTGATTGTGCACCCGCTGCGGCACACTCTGTGATCGCTGTTTCCTTCAGACACAGCTGACCACAGATCGGGGTAAAGAGCCAATTACAGCAGCTCTTTACTACATGATCAGCTGTGTTCAATCACAGCTGATCACGATGTAAACACACTTGCTGGTTATCGCCATTTATAACAGAAACAAAGAAAACAATGTTTTTTCACAATTTTTGGTCTTTTTTAGTTTGTTTAACAGAAAAAAAACTGTGATGAGTAAATACCACCAAAAAACAGCTCTATTTGTGTGAAATAAAATGGTAAAAAAATGTCATATGAGTAAAGTGCTGCATGACAGCGCAATTGTCATTCAAATTGTGACAGCACTGGGGCGTGGCCTGAAGCTGCATGGCGTAAGGAGTGCAGAGAGAGCTCCGGCTGCACATTATCCTCTAACCCAATCCTTTGGGGCTAAATTATCCTCTAACTTGGCACACACCACCCGTACCACTCAGCGAACCTACCAAGCTCATGTCGCCACCGAAACGAGTCCCGGGAGCGCTGGCAAAACTTGATAAATACCGCCATGAGAACTGGGACTCAGCGGGGGAAGAAGGCACTGCGCCCTTAGCTGTGGGGGAGGCCCTGCTCTCTGGAGACACAGCCCGCATCCTCAAAGCTGTTTCCCTCTGCCAGACGACTCTCACCTCTAAGATTGAGGAGATCAAAGTCGACATTTTAATCTGCCAGGATATACATAAATTGCGGGAGAGAGTGACCGAAACGGAGCACAGAATAGGACTGGTAGAGGACGATATCCCTCCGCTGCAGGTCACCACCGAACGGCTCCAATACCAATTGAATGCCGTCCTAAGTAAACAGGACGACATGGAGAACAGACTCCACCGTTGAAACCTCTGTTTCGTGGGCCTACCGGAGAGGTTGGAGGGATCCGCCCCCCCCCAAGTTTCTAGAGAATCTCCTCATCACCAACTATGCCAGAGAGGCATTCTCTTTTACGTTCGTGGTGGAGAGGGCTGACTGCGAGGCCCCCACCACCAGGAGCCCCCCCACGTACCTTCATCGCAAAACTCCTGAACTACCGAGACTGAGATGCAATTCTATGCCTCACCGAGATGCGAGAAGGGCAACATACCATTTGGCAGCACGCACATCGCAGTGTATCCAGATTTCACCGCTGAGGTCCAGAAAAAGCGGGCACAGTTCTCAGAAGCCAAGCAACAACTGCGCAACCACCACTTACCCTATGCCATGTTGTTCCCAGCATGCCTTCGAGTGATCCGGGATGGCAAGGCTCACTTCTTTGAGGACCCCTCGGCGGTCATCCCATGGCTGGAAAGGCAAGATGCAGCTGCACCTGCACCATCATAGTCTCCCAGCTTTGCCCTCCCACAGATGAATCTTGCAGGTCTGGGATCCCAAGACCTTCGCCCTGGATGTCACCCTTATGAACCGTGAGTTGGCTGTGGCCTACCCCATGCTTACCCTCCCCCCTTCTTTCACTGAGCTTACGGTACCCCCGGCGGTGCCCATATACAGTTCACACCCTTCTCTCCTGGCCTGCTGCACATCAGGCATGCCGCCACTCACGATGTCTCAACTACTATGTAATGCCCCCACAAGACACTGTATCCAGCCTTTTAGGAGTGCTATGTTTGCACCCCCCCCAGATGTCCAGATGCTAGATTTCCTAGCACTGCAGTGCACTTCCGATGACTTTTATTCACCCCCAGGGTCAGTCGGGCAAGCACCAGAACTCCCATTTCATTTGCACCTCCGTGTTTACCTTCCCCTCTCCTACCGATGATGGTGCACTTCGCTGCTCCCCCAAGAATTGTTTCCCTGGCCAGCAGCAGTCCTCACGGTTGTGGAGGACTGCCACAAGTTTGATATGCCACGCTGGTCCAGAGCTGGCAAAGTTTATATGTTTTTTTTTTTTCTTTTTTTCCTTTTTTCTTGTTAAAATACCTGACATGTTTACTATTGCAATATGTATACTGCTGTTTGTCATAACTTACACCTGTTTAACTCCCTTCCGATGTGGCTCCCTGCAGGTCTGTCACAGACGCTTTATTGCTTTCTTTGTCCCACTTGCAGGGGTCCATTATACAATGGAACACAGGATTTTTTGTGTTTCTGGGTGTGGGGATTTGGGTGAGTGTGGACGTGAGCGCAGATTGCCCCCTCTGATCCAACTGTACACCCTACTAATACCACTGTTAATATGGCACACCTTAAATTAGTCACATGGAATGTGAGAGGACTGAGGGCCAAACCTAAATGGCTTGCCATCCTCTCCCACCTCAAACAAATATGAGCGGACATATCTTTTCCTGTAGAGACCCATATAATGGGTCAAATGCAACTGGCACTCAAGAAGCCCTTGGTGGGCTGGGTCTACCAGGCCCCATACACCAACAACTCTAGAGGTGTTGCTATTCTCATTGCCAAATCAGCCCAATTTCAACTTCACAATCTGCAGTCGGATCGGCAGGGTAGATTTCTGTTCCTACATGCCACCATAGGGGGACTAGTGGTCCTCATCCTAGCCTTTTATATTCCAGCAACATTCCAATTCGCTGCTCTTAAAGAAGGTTTGGCTTTCATGACCCAACAATCTGCAGTACCCGACATATAGATAGGGGACTTCAACATGGTCATAGACCCCCTCCTTGACAGACTCCACCCGCCCAACATAACGCCAACCCAGTCCGCACTGATTAGGTTTGGGGGATTCCTTCTGGAATTTGCCATGACAGACACCTGGAGACTCAAACACCCTACCACAACCGCGTTCTCCTGTTTCACCCCCTCACAGGCCGCTATGTCTCGCATAGACATGATAATGTTTTCCCCTACCCTGGTCCCGGACCTCCTCGAAGCGGGGTTCGGGGTTAGGGTCTTATTAGATCACTCACCCTATTGGATCACCCTTCAGCTGCTCTTCACCCCCCCGACCCACATATGGAGACTGAACCCATTCTGGCTCACAGTCCTCAAGGACCTAGAAGCCATTCAACGCAAGTGGACTCACTACTTTCTCTCCAATGCGGGGTCGGCTTCAGTTGGGATGGTGTGGGAGGCATTTCAATTACATGCCTGCTCAATCCTCTCTATTAGGGTGAACAGACATAAGGCCTCTTCTAAACTAATCCTACAACAGACTGAGGAAAGACTTGGCTCCCTTGAGCAGGTTTTCCTTGCAGACCCTTCATCCTCCAATTGCGCCCAACTTTGTTTACACTCCAGGCTTACAGATCACCTACACTTTGAAAAAGCCAAAAGAGGCATATTCTTTAGCAAACAAAAAACCTTCGAACATGGCGAGCGGGCTGGGAAACTCCTGGCATACATGGCCCACTTAGATCACAGCCCTCCTGTGGTGGTTCAGCTCCGCTCGGAGACTGGATCCATGCTCACAGACCCTGCACAGGTACCCCAAGAGTTCAGGCGTTTCTACTCTGACCTATACACCTCAAAGACCAACTATCTTCCGAATGAACTACACTCACTCCTGCAAAGCATAGACTTTCCTTCCCTCACAGACCCCCAAATAGAGCTCCTGGAAGCGCCAATAACTGAGGAAAGTATAATGGAAGCGATAGCGAACCTACTGGCTTCAAAAGCTCCCAGATCTGATGGTCTCCCCTTGGAGTTTTATTCCCAATTCCAAGAGGGTTCCAAATTGCAGGCGCTATATTCCCATATTTGCGATTCTGGCACCCTCCCACGCTCCATGGGTGAAGCCCTTATCGTCCTCATCCTGAAGCCAGGAAAAGACCACCTATACCCTGAATCATATCGCCCCATTTCCCTTTTACAATTAGATATTAAAATACTGGCCAAAATTCTTGCCCTAAGACTCAATAAAGTGATACTCAGCCTCATTCATGCTGATCAGACTGGCTTTATGCCCAATAAAAACACAGCATTTAATCTTAGACTGTTTATGAACCTCCAAGCCACACATGACAATGCTGGGTCCAGGGTGGTGGTAAGCCTGGACCCGCGAAGGCATTTGATTCCATGGAGTGGGGCTACCTGTGGGATGCCTCCGTAGATTTGGCTTGGGCCCGAAATTCATCAGATGGCTCCAGCTCCTATACCAGGCTCCCACTGCCCGGATACAGTTCAGTGGCAAGACATCCGACCCCTTTCCTCTGTTCCGTGGTACCCATCAGGGATGCCCCATATCCCCTATGCTATACGCATTAGCCGTGGAGCCTTTAGCCATTGCCATCAGGGCGCATCCTGACATTAAGGGCCTCCGCTTGGGACAGGTGACTGAAGTGCTCAGTCTCTATGCAGACGATATGCTCCTCTATCTAGAGGACGCAGATCCTTCCTTGACAGCGGCACTACACCTGATCCAGCGGTTCGGCACCTTTTCAGGACTGCAAATTAATTGGTCTAAGTCTCAAATCCTCCCCATAGACCTCTCGCCCCCCCACAGCTGAAAAGGAGGCTCTCCCCCTAGTGAGGACCAACAAACTCAAATATCTGGGCATACAGTGCTCACACTCCCTTACAGACTATGCACACCTTAATATAGAACCAATGTATGACCTTCTCAAAAACAAGTCTGGTCCAGACTCCCCCTTGGAGTTATGGACTGCATTAATTTAGTGAAGATGATTCTTCTTCCCAAGTTACTCTACCTATTCTGGCACTCCCCCCTATACATTCCCGCCCACGTATTTAGATCAATGGAATCAATTCTCAACACGTTTGTGTGGGGCTCCTCTAGGCACAAGCTGTCATGGCAAACTCTAAAACGTCCTGTACGTTTGGGGGGCACGGCCCTCCGCGATCTAGCACTATATTACATAGCTTCCCAACTATCCCACTTCTACTACCTCAACCGACATTAAAAGCTCCGCTACTCCACACTGATATGCACATCGGCTACCGATGTAGTGGCCCACCCCTTCCCGATACTCTTCTGCAATCATCAGGCTCCCCCCCCGCTCAGGTAATAGACACCTTATGTTGACCCACCACCGTAAAATCTGGCAGCTAGCACAAACCACCACTGGGGCTCCCTCCCTGCATGCCCACACGCCAATCTGGGATAACCCTCAATTTCCTGAGTTGATGACCATCCCCGATCATAAGATGTGGGTGGCCAGGAGAGTTATATACTTGTCCCAACTTATTGCTGGGGGCGCAGTAAAGACATTCCAAGCCCTCAAGGAAGAGTTTTACCTCCCTAACCACATGTTCTTTCGTTACCACCAGGTACGGCATGCCCTCCAGTCGCAATTTAGAGCCTCAACTCCTATGCTAGAATCTGGGACCCTGGCGGATGTGATCCTTGGTACATACTATATAACCAACTTCTTCTGCCATCAGCCACCGCACATGCATACCAACTAAAATCTAAATGGGAGGCGGACCTAAGGGGGTTGGAAGATGAAGAATGGGGGGAAATATTAGTCTTGTAAAAAAGTATCCCCTAAACTCTCAGACCGCCTTACCCACCTATATATCCTCCATAGATCATACCTCACTCCCTCTTGCCTATGCAAGTACAAGCAGGATGCCAACCCGATATGCACCAGATGTGGAGACACAGACAGCACTTTCTACCACCTAATTTGGGCTGGCCCATCTATCCAACAATACTGGTCGCAAGTTGTCAAATTTCTCCATGACTGCATGGGCTCTCCTCTGACACTATGCCCACGCCAATGTCTACTTGGTCTCCTCCCAGTTCCTGAGGAAGAGAAATACTTGTCAACATTCCTACAGGAAACCCTATTCACAGCTAGAATGCAGATAGCCCAATTGTGGCTTAGAGCTACCTCCCCTACCATACAGCAATGGAAAAGCGCTGTAAATCACACCCTCCCCTACAAAAGGGTCCTATACTCTCATCGAGGATGCCCCGGTAAATTCCATAAGATCTGGGATAGGTGGGTGGATGATTCTTCCACCTGTATGGACTAACGTTGAATGCTTTTTAAGCTAGCTCGTTATGCCTGCTCAGTGCGTGTTACCGTTACCCATACCCATTATGAATATGTACAACCATGCCTTATTTGCAAATAGCAGAGCCTAGTAATATTACTGTTACAACCTGTCAGACAATTTTTTTTATTTTTTTTTAGTTTTACTTTCTGTTTGGTGCCGATTACACCATGTTTTCTGAATGTAATCTTCTGTATTGCTGCTTATGCTCAAACTTTATTTTTGATTTTAAAAAAAATTGTGATAGCACTGAAAGCTGAAAATTGGCCTGGACAGGAAGGGGGTAAAAGTGCCCAGTAGGCAAGTGGTTAAATAGCGTTTTTTGGTTTGTGGTACTCAGATGCCATGTAGTTCCACTTTAAATAAGTGAACTAGTTTTGAATCTGCAATGTTTTTTAAAAACCTCTTGAAAAGGGTGAGCGTGGTAGCTAAAATTTGGATTGGATAACGATGTAAACACACTTGATGGTTATCGGCATTCCTTTCCTCACACTGTTACAACATGAGGAGAAGAGAGAGCCGATAACTGGCTAGTGTGAAAGGGGACATCTGTACTGATAATCAGGGCACTGATCATCAGTGTCCCAATGATCAATGCAGCCCCAATAGTGCCCATCAGTGCTGCCTATCAGTGCCCATCAGTGATGCCAATCAGTGCTGCAAATCAGTGATAATCAGTGCTGTCAATCGGTGCCCATCAGTGCTGCCTATTAGTGCTCATTAGTGCTACCTATCAGTGCAGCCTCATCAGTGCCCACCAGTGCCACTTCATCAGTGCTCATAAGTGCAGCCTATCAGTGCCCGTAAGTGCTGCCTATTAGTGCCCATCAGTGCTGCCTATTAGTGTCTATGAGTGCAGCCTTATCAGCGTACATCAGTGAAGGAGAAAAATTAACTGTTTGCAAAAGTTTATAACAGAAACTAAGAATTTTTTTTTTTTTTTATCTTTTTTAGTTTGTTTAGTAAAAAATAAAAAACCCAGTGGTGATTAAATACCACCAAAAGAAAGAGCTATTTGTGTGAAAAAAAATGATAAAAATTCCATGAGTACAGTGCTGCATGACCACGCAATTGTCATTGAAAGTGCGACAGCGCTAAAAACTGAAAATTGACCTGGGCATGAAGGGGGTAAAAATGCCCAGTAGGCAGTTGGTTAAATAGCGTTTTTGGTTTGTGGTACTCAGATGCCATGTAGTTCCACCTTAAATAAGTGAACTAGTTTTAAATCTGCATTTCAAATGTGTTTGAAAGACCTCTTGAAAAGGTTGAGCGTGGTGGCTGAAATTTGGATTGGTTTTATAGCTTAGAATAAACAAACATTTCCAGTAACCTTATCTTAAAGCGGAGTTCCGCCATTTTATTTTTGATAAAAGTCAGCAGCTACAAATACTGCAGCTGCTGACTTTTAAAATAAGGACACTTATCTGTCCAGAGCGCCCACGATGTCGGCATCGAAGCCGATCTCTCCCTCGGCTCTCGGGTGCTGCTGCCGCCATCTTTGGTAAGGGAATTAGGAAGTGAAGCCTTGCGGCTTCACTTCCTGGTTCCCTACTGCGCACGTGCGACTCACGCTGCGCGATACCACTGGTCCCTGCCGTCTTCTGGGACCTGTGTGTCCCCCAGAAGACAGTGGGGGGACCATACTAAACCATACTAAACTAAAATAAATGACAAACATTATAAATACATATATAAATACACATCCTCAATGTACAGTATGTCACATTCAAAACTGACTGAACATGGGCATTTAAATGGTGTGTTTGTCTGTATCAGCCTGTTACAAAACTTCACTAACCTAAAGATGGAATGGAATGTTCTATATTGCGTACTTACTTTTTCCAGATTGGCACAATGGGGTTGATTTACTAAAGGCAAAAAGACTGTGCACTTTGCAAAGCGCAGTTGCTCCAGAGCTTAGTAAATGAAATAAAGCTTCACTTTGCAAAGCATACCCAATAACGTGCAAGGAAGATAAAAATAGCAGCATTTTGCACACTATGCAAAGCTAAATGATGGTCCTCCTCACTACACTCACACTATCCCTAGACTGACACTAAACTCATATTCTACACTAACAATTAAAGAAAATTAGCACAGTATAGCACACTGACTAATAGCACTGAACAGAGCCCTGTTCTATCTCTCTTCACGCCAAAATCACACTGAAAATGGCTGCCATTGAAAGAATACTTTTATACTGTGGGGCGGGAATGAGCCATGATTGGATAAAGTCAAGATGACAGTGTCCAATCATGACTCTAACAGTGCTCTGTGCCCTGATTGGCTGAAGCTTTCACTGCTTCAGCCAATCAGGGCTTGCAATGCACTGTTCAGCGCCGCAATGCATTGTGGTCGGTTCGGGGGGGGTGGGGGGCGAACAAACGGTTGAACGACCATTTGTTTGGATGTTCACCAAATGTCCGAACAACAAAAGTTTGGCTGCCATTGAAAGAATACTTTTATACTGTGGGGCGGGAATGAGCCATGATTGGATAAAGTCAAGATGACAGTGTCCAATCATGACTCTAACAGTGCTCTGTGCCCTGATTGGCTGAAGCTTTCACTGCTTCAGCCAATCAGGGCTTGCAATGCACTGTTCAGCGCCGCAATGCATTGTGGTCGGTTCGGGGGGGGTGGGGGGCGAACAAACGGTTGAACGACCATTTGTTTGGATGTTCACCAAATGTCCGAACAACAAAAGTTTGGCTCGAACTTATGCTCGGGTCGAAACCGTTCACCCATCCCTAATTAGGAGTACTCTTCTGCTTCTGCAAAGATTCAGTTGCATTCATGGCAGACATACAACAAATGTTCCATTGCTTTCATGTTAAAGAAGAACACAGAAACTTTTTGAGGTTCCTTTGGTTCAGGGACAACAACCCCTCTGGAGTACCGCATGAGGGTGCACATATTTGGCAACAGTCCTTCCCCTGCAGTTGCTATTTATGGCCTCAGACACTCTGCTAGAGTTGGAGAGTCAGAGTATGGATCAGATGTCAGACAATTTATAGATGACTGCTTGAAATCACTACCCACAAATGAAGCCGCAATCGGTCTCCCAAAAGAGCTCAGGCAATGCTTGCTTGCTCCAACTTAAGACTCCATAAGATTGCTTCCAACAGTAGGGAGGTTATAGAAGCCTTTCCTGCCCAAGATCATTCTAGTGAGTTAAAAGACTTAGATTTGGGCACAGACTCACTTCCCATACAACGCAGCCTTGGTTTGCTTTGGGATTAAAAATCTGACACTCTTACCTTCCAAGTAAACGTGGAGGAAAAGCCCTTTACCCGTAGAGGTGTCCTGTCTACCATAAACAGCCTGTATGATCCTATGGGTTTTGCAGCATCTGTTACCATCCGGGGTAAAGCACTACTTAAAGACTTAACCTGTGAGAGGTTAGACTGGGACTACCCTCTCCCCACTGACAGGAAGAACCTATAGGTAGAGTGGAAGGACTCATTAACAGTCCTATCTAACCTCAAAGTTCCTCGCCCGTATGCCCCCATGCCATCTACAGAAGTTCAGATGCAAAGACTTTGTGTGTTTTCTGATGCTTGCGTTAAGGCAATTGCTGCTGTAGCCTACCTCAAGACCATAGACACTAAAGGGCAACGGAGACAAACATACAGATTCAAGAAGTTGAGTTCTACACAGACAGTAAAGCAGTTCTAGGTTACATCTACTAGACGTTTCCATGTCTATGTCAATAACAGAGTATTGAGGATAAGGAGGTTCACCCACCCAGAACAATGGCATTTTGTGTCTACAGACTACAATCCTGCAGACTTAGCAACCAGATCTGTTGCAGCCAGTCACCTTGAAAGTACTTCATGGTTCACAGGTCCCACCTTTCTGCACAGTCCAGACTGCAACACTAATGAGTTTGCCCCATTTGATTTAATAGATGTAGACAAGGATCAGGTTTCTATCTCAGTTACAACAACTTTTCTCAACCAGTTTAAAAGCCACCATTTTAGCAGGTTCTCCACCTGAAAACCACTTGTTCAAGCTATCACTTAATCCACATAGCTCAGTCCTACAAAAGTGATCCACTAACTCATGACAACTGCAGAGGTTGGCACCACTGTAAAAAGGTCTACATAGTAGCTGACCTAGAACAATCTAAAAACAGGATAATCACTGCTGTACAGAGAGAAGTCTTTGCCAAAGAAATTAACTGCATTGCCAACCAGAAACCTGTTCCTAAAGACAGTGTTTTAAGGAAGCTTAATCCAATTCTTGATATAAATGGCCTGTTGAGAGTAGGAAGCCGTTTAAAAGAAGACAAGTTAGGGTTTTCAGAGATAATAGATTAACAACACATATCCACACTCTGGAAAGGGCACATAAAGCTACACAAGCGCAATCCTCATTACATGAACTTATCCAAGCCAGAACTGAATTAATGGAAGAATTAAATAATAGAACTAAACGGAACTATGTTCTCACACAAAAAATATTCTATGAATATGGAAATAAGTCAGGAAAATTATTGGGTAATGCCCTTCGAAATAGAAAAGCGTCCATTACAATTCACTCTCTGAATAATTCTATGGGACGTAAAATACTGACTAATGATAAAATTGCAAATTAATTCGTTAACTACTATACACATCTATATAACTTAAAATCCAAAAATAAACCTATGGACAACCCTAACCGTATCCACATGATAACGGATTTTCTTGCAAAACATACACCCAAACAATTGTCTGAACAAGAAGCAAAAAAATGTTATATCTCCTGAAGAGTTTGACCCAGATAGCCTTACTACAGGCTATTATAAAACTTTTTCTGAAATGCTTCGACCATATTTTTTAAAAGCATTCAATTCCATTACACAAGATCACCCCTCACCCCGAGACTGTCTTACTGCACATATAACAGTAATTCCAAAACCTCATAAAGATTCTTCTTTAGTTACCAATTATAAGCCGATTTCTTTATTGAATGTGGACCTTAAACTGCCAAAATTCTGGCCAATTGACTCTTACCCTTGCTTCCCAAACTCATTTCATTAGATCAAGTAGAATTCATACTGGTCAGGGAAGCAAGAGATAATACTGTCAAAGCTATTAACATACATAGATGGTTGACCTCCACACAACATCGTGGGTTTTTCCTATCCCTGGATGCGGAGAAGGCTTTCGATAGAGTGGCCTGGCACTATATGTTAGAAACTCTTAAAATGTTTGGCATACAGAATCGTATGTTACAATTTATCCTATCTTTATATTTCTCTCCTACAGTACAGGTTAGGGTCAATGCGCACCTAAGGAAAGCCTTCCCAATATCGAACAGAACCCGCCAGGGATGTCCCTTATCACTTTTAATTTTCGTTCTTACCCTGGAACCTTTACTACAACGCCTCAGATCTAATCCCGATATTAAAGGAATCACAATTGCTCAAAATACCTACAAGCTAGCAGCTTTTGCCAATGATATTCTTTTATTTCTTACAGAACCTCATATTACATTGCCTAACATACTCCAGGATTTTAACCTTTTTTAGAAATATGACTAGCCTCCAAATAAATCTCGCAAAATCAGAAGCATTGAATATATCCTTGGATGCGGAAACATTATCTAATTGTCAATCTAACTTTCCCTTTAAATGGAGTCATGACTCGATCACTTATCTGGGAATACAATTACCCGCACGCCTCTCAAACCTATACTCTAAAAATGATATATATCGATTCTTCAAAACATTCAAAAAGATTTAAAATCTTGGTCCTCAGGGCTCTTCTCTTGGTTTGGCAAAGCTTTCATAATTTAAATGAACATTCTTCCAAGAATATTATATGTCCTTCAGGCATTACCCATAAAACTTCCACAAGCCTTTTTTGCCTCTATTCGTCAAGCCTGCTCTTTGTTTATATGGGTTAAATCACAACCCAGAATAAGCTTTGAAAGACTTACATTGCCCAAACTGAAAGGAGGCATTGGTCTTCCAAATATTACCAAATATTACTGGGCCTGGAATGTTCATTCTACCACTAAAGTATGGGTGAACATTGAAAATGCATTTTCTAATTTACCTGTCCATCAATTACCATGGACATCCACCTCTCATATACCATTAACATGCAAACAACATCCTTACATTGACAATACCCTACAAATATTCCAAAAAACATGTGCCACTTTTAACCTTTCCTCCAATCCAGGCCCGCCTATACCTATCCAAAATAATCCAGATTTTCCACCGGGTCTTGCGGGCTCCTTTCCCACAGGGGTTTGGTCTCATGCCACCATGAGAGCTAACACATTTTTTCATAACAACTCTTTTCTTACATTAGATAATCTTAACTTACAATCACCGGATCGTCCATTTCCATTTTGGTCCTATATTCAAATTAGGCATTTTCTAAACAATCCTCATACATAATCCTCGTGCTAGACAACATACTCCTTTTGAACTCATTTGCACAAAAAAAGAACCTCAGAAACATTTGATTTCAAACATGTATTGCCTTTTGTTCTCAAACCATAGTCCCAAATCCAATATAGCGTGTCAACATTGGGAAAGGGATCTCGCTATTGACCTCTCAGATGAGGAATGGGAAAATATTTACTCCTATATCCACAAAGGCTCTCCCAATGTTTCTGCTCAAGAAAATGGATTCAAGATTTTCTCCTGATGGAACAAAACTCCTATTAGATTACATAAGATTTCCCATACTACCCCCTAAAAGATGTACAGATGAAGACAGTTCGCTACTACACATACTCTGATCCTGCCCCCAGATTCAACCATTCTGGAAGGAAGTCCACCGCCTTACTACTTTAATTACCACGTACCCTTTGGATTTTTCCCCTGCCCAAATGCTTCTACATCACTCATCCACTCCCAAATCACGATATCAGAAATCCTTAATTCCGGCACAATGGAATACAATCCCCCAACAATTATAGTTTGGTTCAAACGCATAAATAAAGTGGCTGCTATGGAAGAACTAATTCATCAATCCAGAGACACGCCTACTAAATTTCAGAATACAGGTCCTGTTGGCACCACTTTCAAACATATGTTAAATATACCCAACTAACTTCTCAATAAAACTCTGTTATAACTATATGTTGTGTCAGAGGAGGAGGAATAACTCACACCTTACTTATCCCTACATGCTCCTTGTTTCATATTCCTGACTATTTTTACCCCAACCCACAGTTCAACTATTGCTTGCAATGGTACATCTGATCATCCACAGATTTAGAAATACTTCCCCCTACCACCCCCTCCGTACATTTTTTTCATCCCCTATGATCTCTAATAATGTCTCACACCCCAAGTTTGAATTCCCCCTATGTCCCTATTTTCTCGCAATACACGTGTCAAATTTTCATAATACCAGTGTTAGACTTTCCTGATTAAGAAATGAGCCTATAAAAATCACAATACTCGATAGAGTTTGCTAGTGATCCGGAGATCGCAACCCTACGAGATGTATTCACTTTACACTATAGCTGGCCTACAACATTGGTAAATGTTATCTATGATTATATGCCATATTGAAATTGTTGATCTATAATTTTTCTTCGCATATTTACTCTATATAAGTGTATGAATCTATTATTGTTATCTGTTTTTATGAAAATTATATTGTATTTATATGTTTAACATTTCGTTATATTTCTGTAATACATGATTTGTATTCAATAAAAACTTATTGCAAAAAAAATAAAAAATAAAATCATACAGTAGTTTTAAACAATTTAAACATATAAAAACATTTTAAAAATCTAAATTTCCTAATCTTATTAAATATATTCAGTGGTGATGAGGAGCATTGAAACTTAACAAAGTTAAAACAACAACACAAATTAATTCAGAAATATTACTGACACTTTTACTTAAATCAGTTTGCAGCTTATGTTTAATTGATCAATGACCACCCCCTTTGCTCATACAGCATATCTGCAGGCTTCACTCAGAGATCAGCACTTCAGGATCTGAGGAGCCGAATGATATAATGTGTCAAAATCTTTGCTTGGGGTCTTCTTGGGTGGCTTAATGAACTGGCAGTGGGTTTGGCTCGGTCACCAATAGAAGTCATTATTGGCTGTAGTTGAACTTTTATTAGTAACCAGAGAGTTGCCTGATACCAGAGGGGATAGGCATAGTGTTACGGGTCTTATTGTCCTTTCTGCAATGACTTCATCCAAAAACCTTTATTTCTGAATGTTCAGCCCTGACCCTGCAAGCACTGACGGGGTGACCCCAGACCTCTGACGGTAGACAAGGAACACAGGCCTCAGTGTGTCCTCTGCCAGAGGAATGCTCAAGGTTTCCAAGTGGAAGATGAAGTCACAAATACAGTGGAATCAATGAAGCTGACCCCTCACTCTCCTTTCTGAGAGCACATTAATAAGATAAACTGCTGAACGAGGACTGAACCCTTCCTTGCCTGTTTTTCAGTAATGCGGCATATAACGAAATTACTATCACACAGCTTTCCCTTGTAAGTGATATTAAAATACACGTGCGTGTGCACAGAAAAGTACATGTAAATTATGCACAGAGTGAGAGATAAGAGAGGGAGCACACAATCAATTCCCAACCAGCAAAATGTACAAGTTGGAGGAACAATTCACAATGACCACATTAAACCAATAACTTAGGCTTTAGAATGTTAAGCTCACCACGCAAATTACAATCAAACTCTAAAATCTATTTTAGATCTGCAATTAATTATGTAATACAAAACAAATAGGTCACTTCTACCTATTTCAAAACTACCAACTGTAATAGTTAAATCGGTCAGGGGAGTTGTTTTCACCCCTCCTAGCTGAAAGGCGTTCCCAAAATTCAATTCATCCTCTTAAAGCAGAGTTCCACCTAAAAGTGTAACTTCCGCTTAAGGCTCGGTTCACACTGGAACCGGCTGCGGATCGCACAGAAACGCTGTGCATCCCCTTTCTCCGGTTCAGGGACAAATCAGGGCCGAATCTGTGCCTGAATTTAGCCCTGAAACAGAGCTAAAGATGCAGCCTCCCCAGAGATATGTGAACCGGCTCCATAGAGAGACGGTCACAGTCTCCTGCTATGCGTCTTCAATGCGGGGAAACCCGCATCCAAATTCGCATAGGTGTGAATCCAGCCTTAAGCACTCATCGCCCCCTTACATGCCACATTTGGCATGTAATTTTGTTTGGGGGGGAGTGGATACCTGGTTTTGACAGGTACTTCTTGTCCCACTTCCTCCTTCCATTGTCTCGCCACCTAGGCGACTCCTCCTCTCCCCCTAGGCGGCCCCTCCCTCTCTGCAATCTTCTGGGACACGTCACAGGTCCCGGAAGTTTGCCTGGCCACTGGGAGAGTGCAGTGCGACTCTCGCATGCGCAGTGCTCACACGGCTGTGAAGCTGCAAGCTGTCACAGCTGGATGCCCACAGTAGTAATGATGGTGCCGCGGAGAGGAGGGGGAGAGGAGCGAAGCTTCAGGTGGCTGCATCGCTGAACCGTGGGACAGGGCCTCATTTGTCAAATCTGATGTTAATTGTACAAAGATTGCATGGTCAGAATATAATGTGTATGATGAGCTTAAGGTAGAACTATAGGCCAAACTTTTATTTTCATATTGGATAGAGTAAGGGAGGGTTATAACCCCTATAAGATTTTTTTGCAGAGATTTCCCGTCACTTCCTGTCCCTTAGCCAAATAAGAAGTGAGAGGCAATCTCTGCAAATTAAGGGAATTCCTTGGGGACCCCAAGGTCACCGGAACAAGTGTCCCCATTGGAAGATTTCCCCTCTATTACTTTTCCGGGGACAGCCCAAAATGTGTGATTTTCTTTTTATTTCTCCTTTCAATGATAATGGTAAACAGCACAGATGGAGAAATGAATCTCCATAACGAGGGGCACAGCCAACATTAAAGACTCATAAGTATTCTAAACCATCTCCACAGTATCCAAAACTGAAAAAAAAGGTTTTGTCTTTAGTTATATTTTATATCATCTAAACCCAATCTCAAAGCTGTAACGTATTAATGTAATTTCAAAAGTTGTTTTCAATCTACCTATAATATATGCATCTTTCGTCGAAGTGGACCTTTAGCCTCATCTGTCACTTTGTTATTTTCAGATTTTTTTTTTACCTTTTTTTGACCGTTCATGTGTCCCAGATGATTGACAAGAGGAAGGGTGGAGAGGCGATCTCCCTTCCTGCGCCAATGGAAGTGATGCCACCAGCCCAGGTCCCAAAGGAGGCAGACTACGAGGGACCCCCTAGCAACAGCCATTTTGAGGTGAGTAAAAAAAAATGTTTTTCTCCAAATTTTACTTGCCTGAGCCCTGGAACTTCACCCGCCGGGGACGCACTGTCCCTCTGCCCAGGGTTCTCGGCTCTTGATTGGATGGATTGATAGCAGCGCAGCCATTGGCTCCCGCTGCTGTTAATCAAATCCAATGACGTGGGGGGCGGGGCCGAGTCATACATTTGGCGATGAACAATGGACTCGGGAGCGCGCCCGCAAGGTAACCCCTTTGGGAGAGTGCTTCTCCTAGGGGGTTATCTGATGTGGGGAGGAGCCTCGAGAGCAGCCAAGGGACCCCAGAAGACGGTGTTCGGGGGTCACTCTGTGCAAAACGAGCTGCACAGTGGAGGTAAGTATGACATGTTTGTTATTTTTTTTTTTTAATAATCAAAGCTTTACAATCACTTTAACTCCAATGTAAAAATGCATATAAAAGCAAAGGAGAAGGCTGAGGGATCATCATCAGCATTCAGACTTTACAAAGAATGCAACAAGATATGTAAGGGTGCAATTAGAGGGGCTAAGATAGAACATGAAAGATACATAGCAGAGGAGAGCAAAAAAATCCCAAGAAATTCTTTAAATATATAAACAGTAAAAAAAGGGAGGACAGACCATATTGGCCCCATAAAGAATGAGGAAGGACATCTGGTTACAAAGGATGGGGAGATTCCGAACGTATTGAATTTATTCTTCTCCTCAGTCTTCACGAGGGAATCGGGGGGCTTCATTAACCAAAACTGCAGTGTTTGTCCTCATGACACATCACAGGAAGCACCCTCATGGCTAACAGAGGACAGAATTACAAATAGACCTGGTTGAGGTTAAGGCGTGACCGGATGAGGTTCTAGGTGGACCTGCTGCGAGGGAACTCCTGTCATACTGATGCGCTGATATCGCTGATACTCTGAATGCCCCCTGAGGCATCTGCTCTGCTGCTCTTGTGACCGCCCTGGTGACCGCGTCATAGCCGGAGATAGCCCGAGATAGCTGAAGCTACTGTCTGGGCTGTCAACTGCTTTACTTGATTTAGCTGGGGGGCGAGAGGACGGAGGACCAACGGGACCTGACGGGGGATCAAGAAACTCAGATTGCCTCATATCCTGGCCTCTGCTGCAATTTAGTTAGTCCTGTGTTGTTCTGAGCCTGCCTGCTCGCTTGCATCTACGGGTTCTGCAGCTACAGGTTACACGGTTGCAGGAAAGGGCTGTCGATACTGAAAACCGTCTTAAATGGAATAAAATCCACATCTTGGGTCTACCTGAAAGAGCTGAGGAGACTAAACCAACTGAATTCCTTGAAAAATTACTTATTGAAGTTCTGGGCCTGGGTAGTGTGCCACCCACCTTTGTGGTAGAGCGGGCACATAGGGTTCCACCAATACCACCTAAACCTGGAGCCCCCCGCTAGGCTTTTCCTGCTACGATTATTGAATTATCGAGATAGGGACAGGGTTCTAGAACCTGCCTGGGCTAAACAAGATATACCATTTGAAAATACTAAGTTATTATTTTTTCAGGATTATTCTCAAGAAGTTCAGTAACGTCGTAAGTCCTATACGAAGATCCGTAAGAGGACAACGAGAAAAGAGTATAAAATTCACCCTTCTTTTTCCCAGCGGACTGCGTATTATAGATGGTCGACAGACTTTTCTTTGATACCCCGGCTGCTGCGTCCGTCTGGCTGGAAGGACGATAAGAGTGGATAATTATCAATTATCAATCAATTATCAATTATAATTATGAAGGATAATTATTATCCTTCATCAGGAGATCCAGCAAGTCCTCCGTGGACTCTTCTTATCTACCCCTGATACCAACTGTGGCTTCTTTCTTCTGTCCCAGAATATAGATCTGGGCGGTGGGAGTGAACTGTTTTGCAAGGGCACCTCTCCTTCCCTTCCCCCCCCCCTTCCCCTCTTGTGTGTGTGTGTTTTTTGTTTTGTTTTTTGTTTTTTTTTCCTGTTTTGTTTTGTTTGTTTTTATATGGGACAAGAAGAACATAGTTGCCTATTTTTGGTAGATTTTTTTGGGGATAAGGCCTTCTCCACGCCACCTTGTTTTTGTTTTTTGGGGATGGCGTTGGAGAAAGGCAGGAAGGGCATATTAATGCCTGTGGGGTGTGTTTTTGTTAATTGTTTATACACATTGTGCCTTTCTTATTTTTTTAAAAATTTTTCATTCAAATGTTTGCTGCTCTTATTGTCTAATAATTTGCAATTCACCTTGCAATGCAATTCATTATTTAAGCATCATATTTTTTACAATGTAGATGACATCACGTGACTACGAGGTATTCTCTATTCTGTCATGGAATGTTCGTGGCCTTAACTCAAAGTTTAAAAGAGCACTGTTATTTAAGTATTTGAAAAGTTATTTTCCACATATAGTGCTACTTCAAGAAACTCACCTTATGGGCTTTTGACCCTTAAGAAGCCTTGGGTACAGAAGGCTTACAATGCTACATGCTCCACATTTTCTAGAGAGGTTTTGATATTGATTAGCAGATCCTTACCTTGCACAGATGTATTCTCTGACCCCCAGGGTAAATATGTTTTGGCTGTGTTTCTTCTGTGGGGCCAGAGATATATAGTTGTCAGCGTTGTCAGCGTGTATATTCCACCCCCCTTTGCAGGGACCCTCCTATATAGTCTCTTCGATAAAATCTCTGTGTATGGTCCAGCTAAGCTATTGTTAATAGGAAACTTTAATGCTATCCTTGATCCTGCTTTGGATAGACCAATTCCTACTAAAAATTTCTCTGGAGAGCTCTCTAATTGGGCCAAGATGGTAGATTTGGTAGAAGCTTGGCGATGGAAAAATCCATCAACTAGATCATATTCCTATTTTTCAACTTCATATAAGACCGCCTTCCGTATAGATTTAGCCTTTGTTAATTTGGCGATATTAGCAGTTATGATGGATGTTAAATACTTGCTGAGTGGGCTATCAGACCATGCTCCGCTTATGCTTACACTTCGTCTGCACCACTATCATGATGCAGCACAGTGGAGATTGGGTACTCACTGGATTTCACATTCAGATATGGTTAATAAAATTCCGCCCCTTCTAGCAGAGTATTGGGAGTTTAATACAGGGTCATCTACTTCAGGAATACTATGGGATGCTTTTAAGGCCTATACAAGAGGACAATATATATCAGCTATTAAAACAGTTAATAAGGCTCAACGAGTAAAGGATGACGCTTTAAAGCTTATAGTAGATGAAAAAACAGCCCAATATGCTGCTGATCCTTCAGAATCTAATTTTAATGCTTTATCTCATAGCAAACGGGCCTTATATTGGCATATGGCTGAGACTACGAGGATGGATTTATATAAAAATAAAAATCTTTTGAACAGGGAGAGCCCAATGGTCGCTTTTTGGCCATCATGGCTAAACATGAACAACCTAGTATTCCGATTTCAGAAATACGCACCTCCTCTGGAGATATGGCCTGTACACAGCCTAAAATTCTGGAGACTTTTCGGCAATTTTATCAGACATTGTATACATCTCACTGGCCCTCTGACTCCCAGCCAACTGAATTGGCGGCTCAGCTGGATTCAGTTGCACTGGCTTGGTTAACGGATAATGAGAGGGGGACGCTAGTATGTTCTATAACTTCAGAGGAGGTACTTTCGGCAACAGTTCTTTTCCATTGGGGAAGTCATCGGGGCCTGATGGCCTTCCTATTGAATTTTATAGGGCTCATGTAAAGCTCTTAGCTCCTGTATTGGCTTCTCTTTATTCTGATTGTTTGAAGGAGGGCGCTTTGCCGGACATAATGTGTCATGCTTATATAGTTTTAATTCGTAAGCACCCAAAAGATCCATCCTCTTGTGCCTCATACAGGCCTATTGCTCTTTTGAATGTAGACTTTAAAATTTTGACCAAGCTCATCTCCCGACGATTATAACCTATGATGTCTAATATTATTGATTCAGATCAGAAGGGGTTCATGCCCGGTAGGGCTACTGATGTGAATTTAAGGAGATTATATACTAATATTTATGCTTCACATTTTAATATAGGATCTAGGGTCATTGCTTCCCTGGATATCGAGAAGGCTTTTGAAACCTTGGAGTGGCCCTTTCTGCGGGAGGTACTCCGCAGAATGGGCTTTCCAACGGTATTTATAAAATGGTTGCAGGTCTTATAAAGCAATCCTACAGCTGCACTGAAAATGGGGGGAGTGTTATCAACTTCTTTGTTATTATTCAGGGGAACCCGGCAGGGCTGCCCTCTCTCTCCGATTCTCTTTGATATTGCTATGGAGCCGGTGGCGGAGGCTTTGCGCACTTCCCCCAATATTAAGGGATTGTGGGATGGCTGGTTGGAGGAGAGGGTAGCTTTATATGCAGATGACCTTTTATTATTATATATACAAGATTTTAGTAATGCAAACTGTATCATTAGCAGTAATCAGCATGGATTCATGAAGAATTGTTCTTGCCAAACAAATCTATTAACCTTCTATGAGGAGGTGAGCTGCCATCTAGATAAAGGAAGGCCCGTAGACGTGGTGTATCTGGATCTTGCAAAAGCATTTGACACAGTTCCCCATAAAAGTTTACTGTATAAAGTAAGGTCTGTTGGCATGGACCATAGGGTGAGTACATGGATTGAAAACTGACTACAATTGTGAGTTCAGAGGGTGGTGATAAATGGGGAATACTCGGAATGGTCAGGGGTGGGAAGTGGGGTCCCCCAGGGTTCTTTGCTGGGACAAATCCTGTTTAATTTGTTTATAAATGACCTGGAGAATGGGGTAAACAGTTCAATCCCTGCATTTGCAGATGACACTAAGCTAAGCAGGGCAATAACTTCTCTGCAGGTTATGGAAACCTCGCAAGAAGATCTGAGAAAATTAATGGGGTGGGCAATATGGCAAATGACATGGCAAATGAGGTTTAATGTAGAAAAATGTAAAATAATGCGTTTGGGTGTCAAAAATGTGAATTCAATCTACTCACTAGGGGGTGAACCTCTGGGGGGAATCTAGGATGGAAAAGGACCTGGGGGTCCTAGTAGATGCCGAGCAATGCCTAGCAATGCCAAGCTGCTGCTAACAAAGCAAACAGAATTTTGGCATGCATTAAAAAGGGGATTAACTCCAGGGATAAAGCGATAATTCTCCCACTCTACAAGACTTTGGTCCGGTCTCACCTGGAATATGCTGTCCTGTTCTGGGAACCAGTCCTCAGGAAGGATGTACTGGAAATGGAGCGATTACAAAGAAGGGCAACAAAGCTAATAAAGAGTCTGGAGGATATTAGTTATGAAGAAAGGTTGCGAGCACTGAAACTCTTCTCTCTGGAGAAGAGACGCTTGACAGGGGATATGATTTCAATTTACAAATACCATACTGGTGACCCCACAATAGGGATAAAACTTTTTTGCGGAAGGGAGTTTAATAAGACACGTGGCCACTCTTTTTAAATTAGAAGAAAAGAGGTTTAACCTTAAACTGCATAGAGGATTCTTTACTGTAAGAGCAGCAAGAATGTGGAATTCCCTTCCACAGGCGGTGGTTTCACCGGGGAGGTGGGCATTGATAGTTTCAAAAAACTATTAGATAAGCACCTGAACGACCGCAACATACAGGGATATAGAAAGTAATACTAACATATAATCACACACATAGGTTGGACTTGATGGTCTTTTTTCAACCTCACCTACTATGTAACTATGTAACCCCTTAGTGCAAAATGCACACTATTGCTTCTGAGCCCTACTACAGGTAGAAACAACAACTAACATACACATATGTGGTATAGCTGCAATCATCAAGAGAATTTATTTTGGGTTGTTCTTTGGTGTTAAATTATGGTAATATCAAGAAATACACAGCTACATTTAAAAAAAATATATTTTTTAATACTATTTTGGGCCAGAATTCCTTTAATAATAGGGAAACAAATCAGGAGATATCCATTGCCATTTAACACCAAAAGAAAGCCCAATTTGTCCTGAAAAAAACAAGGTATAATCCACCTGGATACACAAAGTCTTTAATATGATTATGTTGTCAGAAACCATGAATCAGACCGAGACAAAGGTGAAGTTAAATCACACTTGTTTAATAATAATAATAGTAAAAGAGCAAAGTAGTCAAATCATAGCCAGAGTTCAATAACCGAAACGGATAGTCAGACAAGCCAGGAGATCAGGAAACCGGAGAATCAGCGTAGTGGAACAGCAAGCAGGATCAGGAACCAGAAGGGACGTCAGCCAAGCAAGTCTTCAACAGGTACACAGGAGAGAGTCTCTTAATGTGTTGACCAAGGCAAAGGTAGGGAGGAACTGAACTGAACAGCTTAAGTAACCAGCAGGACTGACGAACAGGATATCATTATCAGGTGAGTCACTGTGGAAAAGATTGGAGCTGGCAATTAACTGACAGCTGAGCGGCCTGCTCTGAGAAGGAAGTACCCCCTCCTCAACGACCCCTCTCCCTCGGAGGACCACCAGGTTTGAGGGGAAAAGGTCTATGGAAAGCAAGGAGGAGGACAGGGGCATGTACGTCCAAGGATGAGACCCAAGAGCGTTCCTCCGGACCGTACCCTTTCCAATGCACCAGGTACTGTATGCGCCCACGGAACCTACAGGAGTCAACAATGGACTGTACTTCATACTCCTCATGGTTCTCAACCTGTACTGGGTGAGGACGTGGCACCGAGGTAGTAAAGCGTTTGCAGACCAAAGGATTTAATAAGGAGACATGGAATACATTTGAGATATGCATATTAGTGGTAAGCCACTGGTTTAATTCTGTGGAGAATATGGAAAGGCCCAATAAACCAAGGCGCCAACTTCAGTGAGGGAACAAGGAGTCGGAGGTTGCGAGATGACAGCCAGACCCTATCCCCAACCTGGTAGGAAGGCACAGGCAGGCCTCTGCGGTCAGCGTGGAGTCTGTACCTATCATTGGCATGTCGCAAAGCCTCCCGTACTTGTGCCCAAGTGGAACGAAAACAACGGAGATCCTCCTCTAATGCAGGGATGCTCTGCGGAACAAATGAGTCAGGCAACATGGAAGGTTGGAAACCATAGTTTGCCATAAACGGGAACAATCAGGAAGCAGAATTCAAGGCACTATAGTGAGCAAACTCTGCCCAAGGTAAGAGGTCTGATCAGTTGTTATGATGGTCAGATATATAGCAACTTAGAAACTGCTTCAAGGACTGGTTGGTTCGTTCTGCGGCCCCATTAGACTGCGGGTGATACGCAGAGGAGAAAGAAAGCTGAATTCCCAACTGTGCACAAAAGGCTCGCCAGAACCAGGACACAAACTGACTACCCCTGTCCAAGACAATCACTTGGGTAGCCCATGTAAGCGAAAGGTCCTTAGATGTGGGCAACTTCTTAAGTTGAATACAATGAGACATCTTCGAGAACCGATTAACCACCATAAGGATAACTGTGTTGCCCTTAGAGTTGGTCCAAGGCCTCTCTTCATTGGGTATGGTTTGCAGGAGGCATGCTGGAAGGTGTTGTGGTGTCTTACTCTGAGCACATACGGAACACGCAGCTACAAAGGCGGCTACATCAGCACAGACTAGGCCACCAGAATTGTTGGGAAATGGCCCAAAAGAGTTGATTCTTCCCAGGGTAGCCAACAGCCTTGGGAGAATGGTAAGTCTGGAGCACGGCAGTACGGAGACTCTCAGGGACGAAGCAGCAGTCACAAGGTTTCTCAGGAGGAACATGCACCTGAGCGGCAAGAATTTTGTCACCCAAAGGAGAAGTGAGACTGGTGCGAACCGTAGCCAGAATACAATCAGGAGGAATCACAGGAACAGGAACCGTTTCCATCTTGGAAGTGGAGAAAAATTGTCTCGACAAAGCGTCAGCCCTTACATTCATAGTACTGGATAAGAATGATACAACGTAATTGAAACTTGACAAGAAAAGAGCCTATCGCACCCTTCTGGGAGAGAGGTGTTTAGCCTCAGACAAGAATGTGAGATTCTTATGGTCAGTAAGAATGATAACCGGCACAGTGGTACCTTTGAGGAGATGCCTTCATTCTTTAAGGGCTAAAATGATCGCTAACAACTCTCTGTCCCCGATCTCGTAATTGCATTCCGCAGGTGACAATTTCTTGGAAAAATAGCCACAAAGATGCATAGCGCTCTCAAAGGTAGGATGCTGAGACAGAAGGGCGCCAACTCCAGTCTCAGAAGCATCAATCTCAAGGATAAAGGGTAACGTAGGATCACGATGTGCCAACACAGGAGCAGAAACAAAGGCAGCTTTGACACTCTTAATGGACTGCCTAGACCAAATCTGTGGGTTACCGTCCTTTCTGGTCATATCAGTCAGGGGCTTGACCAGAAATGAGAAGTTACGAATAAACTTTCGATAATAATTGGCAAAGCCAAGAAAACATTGCAGAGGACGAATACCCACGGGTCGGGGCCACTGTAGGATGGCTGAAAGTTTCTCTGGGTCCATCGAAAAACCGGCAGTGGAAATTACATAACCCAGGAATTTAACCTGTTCACGATTGAACTCACACGACAGACATCTGTGTGGTGGCTCTCTAGGGAATTGGAAAAAATTAGGATATCTTCGAGATAAACCACCACACATAGCTGCAACAAATCTCGGAGGACATCGTTGATAAATTCCTGGAAAACTGCCGGAGCGTTACAAAGGCCAAATGGCATTACGAGGTACTCATAATGGACTGTTCTGGTATTAAACACAGTTTTCCATTCGTTGCCCTCCTTGATCCTCACGAGATTGTATGCACCTCTCAAATCCAGCTTCATGAAAACTGTTGATCCCTTGAGGTGGTCAAATAACTCTGTAATCAACAGGATTGGATAAGCATTCTTAATCATGAAATGATTGAGACCCCTATAATCAATACAAGGTCTCAGTTCACCTCTCTTATTCTTCACAAAGAAGAAACCAGCACCAGCAGGAGATGAGGACTTGCGGATGAATCCTCGAGAAAGTGCTTCTGCAACATACTCCTCCATGGCCTTATCCTCCAAGACCGACAATGGTAAACCCAGCCACGAGGGGGTATATGACCGGTGTGGAAGCAAACTACCAGCTTGACCTTTGTCAAAGACATCACTAAAATCACGGTACTCCTCCGGCAGGGAGGAGAGTGAAGAGGTGCATAGGACCTTAGCCACATTCTGGAAACATGTCTTGCTGCATTGTGGCAACCAGGAGAGAACCTCAGCACGAAGCCAATCAAAAGAGGGGTTGTGCCTCTGTAACCAAGGATAACCAATAACCAGCAGAAACTTAGGTGAGGAAATAACTTGGAATTGGATTATCTCATAGTAAAGAGTCCCTACAGCCATTGACAATGGAACAGTCTCATGAGTCACACGGGCAGGCTGTAAAGGTCTCCCGTCAAGAGCCTCAATGGTAAGTGGAGTGGCAAGAAGCTGCAGCAGAATCGAGTGCTTACATATAAAGGCAGCATCAATGAACAGGCCTGTAGCCTCAGAGTCGATTAGAGCCTGTATCTCGACGGACGACTCAGACCAAGAAAGGATAACCAGGACCAGAGGCTTATCCTTCTGTATAACTGGGGATCGAAACAACACCACCTAAGGTTTGTCTGCTACAGGACCTCAAGATTCGGGCAATCCCTGGACGAGTAGGACAAGACTTCAAAAAGTGACCTGCCTGGCCACAATAAAGGCATAATCTCTCCCTCCTCCTAAAGGTTCTCTCATCCGCAGAGAGACGTGTAAAGCCCAAGTGCATGGGTTCATCTTCACTGACTGACTCGGTACTAGGAGGAATGGGAAGTGAGGAAGGCAAGGGTGGGACTGCAAAGCTCAGAGACAAATGTACAGGAGGCTTCCGCAAGCGCTCCTTAAAAGAGAGTCTTTCTCTGAGTCTGGAGTCAACGAGGATGGCAAACGTGATCAACTTCTCCAGCTCAGTAGGTATATCTCGGGCTGCTATCTCATCTTTGATGGTATCCAAGAGACCATGAGAAAAAGCAGCCATGAGGACCTCACTGTTCCACGTAACCTCTGCTGTCAGAGTACAGAATTCAATGGCGTAATCGTCAACAGTTCTCATACTTTGTTTGATGGACATAAGGCAGCAGAAGCGGAGCGTGCGGGAACATCAAATACCCTTTTAAAGGAAGCCACAAACTCTGGGTAACTCAGGACAATGGGTTTTTGTGTTTCCCATAGAGGGCTTGCACAGGCCAAGGCTCTCACAGAAAGCAAAGATATCACAAAACATACTTTGCTTCTGTATGTGGGAAACCCCTGGGGCAGCATCTCAAAGTATATCTTAATCTGATTGAGAAACTCTCTGTATTAAACTGGATCACCTCCAAATTGCTGGGGAAGCCAAGTGGAACCAGACATACCTCTAATAGAGGTAAAACTCAAATCGTTTGCCTGCACAGAGACTGGAGCAGCAGCAGGGATGGCCTGCAACACAGGTTGTTCCGGAGCAGCCACAATGGAAGATTCTAGGTGAGCAAACTGATCCACACAGTGATCCTGCTCATCAAACCTGGAAAAAATATTACCAACAAGTGGATTAACCGCATCTTCTGAATTCATGGCCTTTGCCTACTGTCAGGAACCATGAATCAGAACAAGACAGAAGTGCAGTTAAATCACACTTTAATAATAATAGTAAAAGGTAAACAGAGCAATGTAGTCAAATCATGGCCAGAGTTTTGGTAACCGCAACAGATAGTCAGACAAGCCAGGATGCCAGGTAGCCAGAGATCAGCATACTTCAGGACAGGCCAGGAAATCAGGAAACCGGAGAGTCAGCGTAGTGGAACAACAAGCAGGATCAGGAACTAGAAGGGACGTCAGCCAAGCAAGTCTTCAACAGGTACACAGGAGAGAGTCTCTGGATGTGTTGACCAAGGCGAAGGCAGAGAGGAACTGAACAGCTTAAGTAACCAGCAGGCAGGGGCGGACTGATAATTCATGGGGCCCCCGGACAATAGGAGATTATCACACAGTATACACATACATGTACACACAGTATACACAAACAGATGTAAAAAAAACACAGATTTATACATACTGTCCCTGGTTTTACTGAGGCTGGCAACTCTGATGGGGCCCCCTAGTGGCCCAGGGCCCTCGTGCAGTGCCCGAGTGGCTCAATGGTCAGTCAGCCCCTGCCAACAGGACTGACAAACAGGATATCATCATCAGGTGAGTCACTGTGGAAAACATTGGAGCTGCCAATTAACCGACAGCTGAGTGGCCAGCTCTGAGAAGGAAGGCCTGAGCCCAGTACTGACATATGTACAGTTTTACTAACACATGTCAATGTTGCAAAATTGTGTTCAGGCATTAACATTTGTTTTACCCTCAGTCATTAAGGGGTTAAAGTGTATGGGCTCATGCACACTGCAGCTAAAAAAAAAATGCTTTTGAGCTTTTATTTCTGCCTATCAAAGCTTGAAGAAGCTTGTTCTTTTTTGTGATCTCTCACGTTTTTATTGAGCTCTTTTGAGCTCTTTCACATTGGCCAACATTGAGGTGAGTTTCTAGGCAGAAAAAATAAGAGCTCAAAAGCCTGTAGGAGCCGCTACTTTGAGCTGCAGTGTGCATGAGCCCTATGTCGTGACCATAGATTTCCCTAAAGGTGGCCAAACTGTCTGGCACTGGAGTATTAATTGATTAGTTTGACAGACGTAACATGCCACCAGTTTGCTTCAGAATGTAACAGCATTCAGAGATGAGCATGGAATCATATCATAACTTCCATTTTTAACAATCCATGCCAGGAGTATATAACAGTATATAACAGAATTATCTGTTTAGGCCTCTCTGATCCTCCATCCTGTTAAAGACAATTGGTCTACCTTGATTTAAGTCATTCTATAAAGATAACTTCCACTGCAGTCTGTAAAGAGAAAAGGATCACCGATATTCACGACCAGCCCAGGTGAATAAACGATAGGGTGCAGCCTCAGCCTATATGTCTCCACCAAACCACACACCCTAGTCTGCTAGGTGTAGTGGAATTTGTTCGTGTATCAGACTTGGTTTTCTAGGCTATATTTATAACCTCTTTATTTCAGTTAGTTCCCAAATGCTATTGCTTCCTGGATAACTCATGCAGTCAGAAGAAAGTATGTTTCACACATGTACTGAGTCAACATTGCTACTGAGTCTGACATCATTTGTATTGGCCTCGATACCATTAGCACATATTCTTGAATAAAATGTTAATATATAATAAAACCCTTGTGTGTAGAACCTGACTAATGAATCAAGGAAGAGAGATGCTGATTCAGGCAGCACACTTACACCTAGTTTCAGTAAGAGTTCACAAATTCGAGTCAGAAGGCTTGTACTTGCCCACACCAGTCTTCAGTAATGAGTCACAGAGGCTCACTGAGTCACTGTTGTATGCAAAAACCATTAAGCGACTATGACGAGCTATGTTCATACAGGTTGAGTAAGTGATTAGTGAGCCACTAAGTTTGCATATTGAAATGTGCTAAGCACAATAGACACAGGAAGCCCACCTGCCAGGAATTTGCACTGTATTCACCCTGCTAGGTGGTTGGTAGTCATCCATGTTGGGGGTGGCTGTCTGGGTTGTACTCAGACAGCAAGCAGTCAGCTACAGGTCAGACCTCATCATCTTCTGGCAGGTCTTCCTCTGCCTCCTCATCACTGGTTTCCTCTGGTCTGTTAGTTCTCTCCTTGGGTGTTTCTACTCTTTGGCTCCCTCAGCTGAGTTCTTCTGTATTTTGTTTGCCTTTTCTGAACAGATGACTGCATCAACATGCACTCATGGCCTTTAGTGTCCTCTCCATCTTTTGAAGTATTGCCAAGCTCATCTTTGCATCAGCGAATGCTGGTGCATGTTGATCAAGGTCCTATTTTAAGGGCACTCTCAATTTGTCCCACATAGAATTTGCTAAATTAGACTTTTTGCTGCTCAAATTAACCTTTGATTCTTACTCCTTTTTGTTCTGACCTCACAAAGTCCTCCTACCCAGTCTTGCTGTATTATCTACCCATGGATTCACTTTCCACTCGGTTTTGACACTCAGGTGTGGCTATCCCTGGCTATGTTCCCAACTAAGCTTCTATCCTGTCCTTTGGCAGCTACTGGGTGATTTTTGTGGCTAGAGTAATAACTGCTGTGTGACATTAATCAGCCATTGCCTACCCCTATGTGACTGGAGCCACACTTCTTACATATAGTCCTAGGGGCACCATTGCACACACATAAAGCATCTAGGGTTGCCACCTCATCCCTTTAAACTCACACACATATGAATTACACAGGTTCTGAGGCTAATTTAATGCAGATAAGGCACCAAGACACTGAGCCACGGGCAGCATTAGCGATAAAGTGCCTCTAGTTTTAGCGGCGTTTTAGCGGCGCTATTCGGCTGCTAGCGGGGCACTTTAAACCCCCGCTAGCGGCCGAAGAAAGGGTAACATGCACCCGTGTAGCGCCGCTGCCGAAGCGCCTGCCCATTCGTTTCAATGGGCAGGGGTGGTGGAGGAGCAGGGTATACACCGCTCCTCCACCGCCCCAAAGATGCTGCTTGCAGGACTTTTAACATCCTGCCAGCGCAGCGCCCCAGTGTGAAAGCACTTTGACTCTGGGGTGGGGGGGGGCGTCGGCGGTAAAGCACGACAGGGTTAACCACTTGCCGACCAGCCGCCATCATTATACTGTGGCAGGTCGGCACGATCCCGTGAATTGCCGTAACTGTACGTCGGCTCACGAGATCGGAATAGCAGGCACGCGCATGCGCCCGCTGCACTGCGAGGGTGCTGATGCTCGTGGCCAACGAGACAGAACAGGGACTTGAGTGTGTAAACACACAAATCCATGTGCTGTGAGGAATGACAGATCGTGAGTTCCTAATAGCTAGGAACCAGTGCATTTTTATAGCTGTATAAATGCCAATGGTCCCAAAAATGTGTCAAAAGTGTCCGATGCGTCCGCCATTATGTCGCAGTCCCGATAAAAATCACAGATCGCCGCCAATAATAATAAAAATGCTATGAATCTATCCCCTATTTTGTAGACGCTATAACTTTTGCGCAAACCAATCAATATACGCTTAGTGTGATTTTTTTTTTTTTTTTATTACCAAAACTATGTAGAAGAATATATATCAGCCTAAACTGAGAAAAAAATTGCCTTTTTTAAAAAAAATTGGGATATTTATTATAGCTAAAAGTACAAAATATTGTGTTTTTTTCAAAATTTACGCTCTTTTTTTGTTTATAGTGCAAAAAGTAAAACCCGCAGAGGCGATCAAATACCACCAAAAGAAAGCTTTATTTGTGGGAAAAAAGGACGTCAATTTTATTTGGGTGCAGCGTTGCACGACCGCGCAATTGTCAGCTACGCATGGCCGAATTGCAAGAAAATGGCCCGGTCTTTCAGCAGCTAAATCACCTGGGGCTGAAGTGGTTGAAAAGGTTAAAAGTGCCGCTGCAGCTTCGGCGGTGTTGCCCATTGATTTCAATGGGCGGGGGCGCTTTAGGAGCAGCCTATACACCGCTCCTAAAGCATATCAAAGAAGCTGTTTGCAGGACTTTTTTAAGCGTCCTGTCAGCGCACCGCTTCAGTGTGAAAGCCCTTTCAAACTGGAGTGACAGGAGAGGCGCTTTACAGGCGCTTTGTAGACGCTATTTTTCGCGCTATAACACCCGTAAAGCACCTCAGTGTGAAAGTAGCCTTAGCGCCTGAAAAACGCCTCATTGTGAAAGGGGTCTAAAAGCATCCTCAAAAGGTGATTGCTAAAAATGTAGAAGGGTTTAGCATGGTTATATCTTAGATAGTTCTTTATTTTACACTACATAGCAAGCATTGTGATAATGGCAAGGCCCCATTCACATTTCACGTAGCATGAACTTGCATTCCTGATTCCGATTTTGTGTGAGTGATTAAAGCCCAATTCCATGTGTCACGCATAGGGCAGCCCATTCACTTCTATGAGCTGCCCTATGCGCTTTGTTACCCAAAAGCAGCTCCTGCTCCTTTTTGGGCAACAAGCTTCACGCGATTTTGAAGTGAGATTCTTTCACTCAACAATCACGGTAAAATCGCACCGCATTTGAATGGCTTCCAAACGCACGTTGTGCGTTTTGCACCGATTGCCACGCGATTTGGAATCATGGGCAGAATCGCAGCAATTCCATCCACAATTCCAAATCACAAGTGTGAATAGAGCCTAACATTAGCTGATTGTTAAGATTGCATTAAGGGTTTTCATTTTTGTATTGAATAATGATGCCAACCATATAAGTCTTAGCACTATAAATGTAATTATTTATTATCATTATTATTATGTATCATTGCTTCATACTGATGCAGACTGGAAGTCAAAGAAGCTGTAGAGAGCTGTACCCTTTTATCTGTGTTGCACTGCTATCTCGCAATGTGCATTCATTATAGTCTGCATTCACATTAGGGGTGAATGTAAGTAATTATGCACACACTTATGCCCCGTACACACGGTCGGACATTGATCGGACATTCCGACAACAAAATCCTAGGATTTTTTCCGACGGATGTTGGCTCAAACTTGTTTTGCGTACACACGGTCGCACAAAGTTGTCGGAATTTCCGATCGCCAAGAATGCGGTGACGTCAAGCACGTACGACGAGACTAGAAAAGGCCAGTTCAGAACCAAGCGCGGCACCCTTTGGGCTCCTTTTGCTAATCTCGTGTTAGTAAAAGTTTGGTGAGAGACGATTCGCGCTTTTTCAGACTCGTGGCTTTCAGATTGTATTCTGCCGTTCAGTGTGTGCTTGTGGGTTTGTATCTGCTCTTCAGTGCGTGCAAGCAAGTACCATTGACTTGTCATTGTGTTCTTGTGCGTTCGTTACTGTTTTTCAGGTCGCTCTTCACAGGCCTTGCTGTTCTTTAGTGCGTTCTGTTACTTCGTTCTGAGCAGCCGACCGTTTTCTAGCCATGTTGCGTATGCGTACTCCTCGTAGAGTTCGTGCTGTGCGGGGGCTTGGTGTTGGGGTCCTGACCTTGACACAAGTCCAGTCCATGAACAGGGTGGGGAGGAGTTCATGGACCAAGAATTGGTTGCTTCGCGTGACCAGTTCTGTCATATGCCTTTGCTCCGTGAGATCCGTGAGAATAATCCTGATGATTTCAGGAACTTTCTCAGGATGACGGACCCCGTATTTCACCGTCTGCTGGCTTCGCTGACCCCCTATATCAGCAGGCAGGATACCTGCATGAGGCAAGCCATCACTGGGAGCAGAGGCTGGTTGCTACCCTGCGGTACTTGGCGACGGGGAGAAGCCTGCAGGACCTCAAGTTCTCGACAGGCATCTCCCCCCAGGCTCTGGGTATCATTATCCCAGAGACCTGTTCTGCCATCATCCAGGTCCTGCAGAAGGAGTATATGAAGGTAAGATTTTTATCCTTTAATATCACATTTTATTGTGTTTAATGTTTGATAATATATTGTATTTCTTTCCTCATTCCCTAATTACCATGATTGGAATATGCTGTGAATGTCCCCTTTGTCCTCATGCATGCTGGATTTTTATTTAATTAATTTTGTAGGTCCTTCATACATATTTGCCTTCACTTACCTCCCCAGCATGCTCTACGGGCCCTATATTCACCTAATGTAGTCATCTAACAATGTATATTATCAGCTCCATAGTAGTGCTTTACCCCAAACACCCCCTAAAATGTTTAGAAATGTTATTTGTGCTTTAAATTGAGGCAGAGTGCCAGAGGCTTTTTTTTTGTAGTGTCCCCAAATCATTTTTAGTAACCCTCCCTCCCCCCAACTGCTAAGTCAGCTGATCCCAATTCTCTATCTATCCTCAATCATCTATCTGCTAACTTTGCCAAACCCATACACACTATACCCATCTCTTTTGTGGTCAGATTTATGGATGAATTCCCCAAAGCATGTAGTGCAAGTGCCTGCCTAAATACTTTCCAATGGTAGTGTTTAAACTTTTTAGATCCTATTATTATCTTGATAGGTAATAGCAGAATGTCCAAATGTGCTCAAATGTGTCCAGTGTGTATTTATATCTTTGTATTATGACACTTCTTACCTGTCCAGTGGGCTGCCAATAGTGTAACTAAGGAGGGGCTGTTCCAAGTAATACCCTGTATTTAGCCATTCATCTCTCAATGAAGTGAAGAGGGTTACCTGTCACGATCCCCCCCCCCTATAATGTTAGAAATGGCCCATGAGAGGGGGGGGAATCTGATAGGTGTACCTTATACTTTGGTGTTGTTAAAGTCCCCTTAATAAATGCTATCTGGAGGTTGCCCCAGAATGTTTGTGCCTAATCAGCTTGCCATGTTTCTGAGCAAAAATATTAATATTTATTTTTTTTCCTCAACAGTTTCCTTCCACACCACAGGAATGGCAGACTGTGGCCTCCCACTTTGCCCAGCGGTGGGACTTTCCTAACTGCGGAGGGGCAATTGATGGGAAACACGTCCACTTCATCCCACCACCCAACTCGGGGTCATACTATTTCAACCATAAGGGGTTCAATAGTATTGTGATGTTGGCAGTGGTGTCAGCTAATTACGACTTCTTGTATGTGGACGTGGGGAAGAATGGCCGGATGTCCGATGGTGGAGTCATCGCCCAGACGGAGTTCTACAGGCGTCTCCAGAATGGCAGCTTGGACTTGCCAGCTCCAGAGGACAATGTGGAAGGACTCCCATTTGTGTTAGTTGCTGATGAAGCATTTGGGCTGGGGGACCATCTTATGCGGCCATTCCTGATGAGGACCCTCACCCTGGAACAGAGGGTTTTTAATTACTGGCTGGCCAGAGCCCGAAGAGTGGTGGAGAACACATTTGGAATCCTGGCCAGCCGGTTCCGCCTATTTCTGACACCTATCCATATGGCGGAGTATAAACTTAATCATATAATCATGGCGTGCTGTATTCTCCATAACTTTTTACGGAAACATTCGGCCAACTATGCTGGCTCAGTTGGGTCTGAGGCCGGAATGATCCCTGAAACAACACTGACGGTGCTTGAAAGCGGCCGTCCTGGCTTGCGGTTAGGGGGGCCATCAATATGCCTGCAAATTTGTGAAGCCTTTTTCAAATAAAAAAGCAAAAAAAAAGTAAATCGTTGTGGACATTTACTGCTTGTGTTTGTTTTAGCTGAGCCTGACAGCAATGTGGGGAGTCCGGAAAATGGCGTGATTGTGTAACCTTATACAAAGCACTGTTGGCTGTTATTTACTAAAGGCGTATACAATTTTTATACTACAAGTGCTCTTGAAACTGCAATGAAAATGCTCTTGTAGTGCAAAGAGGATTTGCCATTAGGAAATAACCATCATTTTATCTGAAAACAGCTATTACATCACAACAAAAGTGTTGTAGCGTTGAGACAATAAACCACACATTCTTGATTAACAAACTTTTTAATACCTGCACAATCACATGTGCATTTAGAAAAGGTTTTTAAAACAAACCAACATGTTTGTTGTATAACAATTTTAGGGGTGGCATTATCAAAAATAGAAATGTCCATTTAAAACAGGTAAAACCAACAAGAAAGACAAAAAACTTGAACTTACAAAGTTCACATATGGTAAAACTTGAAGGCAATATCAGACATCAGTATTTAGGAACTGTGTTTGATATTGCGTTCAGATGGGGTGAAGTCACCCCTTGAAAAGCCAAATTTGGAAGATGCACACCAATTTACAAAAGTCAACATATGCTAGCTGCCATCACGGGGGATCAAGGGACGTGTTTTGGTGGTGCAACCCCTTCCTCACATCTACTTTATTATTGAGGAAGGGTTTGCACCCCCAAAACGCGTCCATTGATCTCCCGTGATGGCAGATAGCACATGTTGGCACACTGTGTGCATCCTCCAAATTTGGCTTTTCGAAACATTGCCAAAAAATTTTAAACATTGTACCACACAAAAGCAAAAGTGATTTTGTGGGGTATTAAATTCGCCCCAAAACATCAATGATGTTATTATTTTTTTTAATCACATCATTGATTTTTGTCTTGATGTTCTCCAATTCTAAATTACACCCCATGATCTCCCCGATCAGCATCTGGGCACTTTCTGATGTGAAAGGATCTCGATCCCTAACATCACAATCACCTAAAAAGAGAGAAACCAAACAAAAACAGGTATCAAAAATCTGCCAGCATCCATCTCTTACCTGAGCCTGTGGTCGCAGACACTCACCTGTTGTGGTGCCAATTTCAACCACATCTTCTTCCTCCTCCTGCACCACTTGGGTTGGGGGTATTTCACCTTCTTCCACAGATGGGGAGTCTCTGGTCTCCTCGGATGAGGGGTGTCCTCCGAGTCTTTTCTCCCCTATGTAAAACAAAAAAGGTATAATTAGCACACAGTGATTTGATGGCAGAACTATAAATAGGAGACATTGCTTGGAAGTGGGGTACAATTGTCTATTTTAGCAGAGTTCCAAGATGTCGCTTTTTTACTGTCCTTTGTCAACCTGCAATACTTACCTGTTTAGTACAAGCTTCACAGATGGAGACCCCCCTATAGTATACACTGGAGCACCTGTGTGCCCCACCTAATAAAAATGGTGTTCTTGTGTCCCACACTAGTGCTCCAGTGTCCAGATGTGAAAACAGCTGCTGAGTGTCCTCTCCTTACACAGAATCTAGTTTGCATTTCATTCTAGTAACAAACCCATCTACACAACCAAATACAGTATTTTGCATCCAAGTAGGCCCTAAAAAATGTTGGCAAATGCATATGGCCTAAACAATGTTGTTTTAGAGGGTGAAAAAAAAAATGTTGAATAAGAACGAATAATGGGCCCATTAACGTTAAAATTGACATTTTAAACTGTACAATTAAGATAAGCATATGGAGCAGCACGAACGTAAAAAAAGACAAAAAGAATAGGAACACAGCACAACTACTTACTTTTTTGCAGCACTCTCCGGATCTTTCGGTACTGCTCGGGCTCTCTTAATTTTAGGTCCGACCACTGCTTCCTGAGCTGATCTTTTCGATCGTCGTACCCCGAAATTCCTGTGCAGACTTTTGACCACTTTCGCCATGATCTTGGCCTTTCTGATATTGGGGTTGGGGTAAGGCCCATACTTCCGTCATAGTCGGCCTTCTTCAAGATGTCCACCATTTGCAACATCTCCCCAAAGGACATATTTGTGGCCTTAAATCGTCTCCTTCTGGATCGGGACGTGTCCGGATCCGGGCTTTCCTCCTCCTCCTCCTCGTTGCTATAATTAGCATGCACCTGCTCTGACTCCGCCATGTGCTCTTCACCCACTGCGCCGAACGAAAAGGGGCGGGGAATAGACTAGAAAGAACATCGCGGGCGGAGTTACACGCATGCGCAATGTGTATAAAGCGTAACATGCGTGCGTAGTACGTACGATCTGTGAGCGGACGAAGGAGCATTGGACGTGCCGATCGTAAGAACGAAGGTAAGAGACAAACTTGTGCCTATACTGCTTCTAGATTGAGGCCTATATTGTAACAAGATTAGGAGAGTTTTGTCTGACATTAGGCTTTGTCTTGTGTTGTGTCTTGCAGTGAACATGGATATCTTATTAAAAGATAATGACTTCATGTCAATATTCATTGATATGTTAAGGGAGCTGCCATGTCTGTGGGAGATCAACCGCCCACATTACAGGAACCAAACAAAGAGGAAGGCAGCACTGGATCATTTGTTGGAAATTGTGAAGCAGGTGATCTCCACGGCAGACATCACATATTTGAAGATCCTAATTGGTGGCCTGAGGAGCACATATGTAAGGGAGCACCAGAAAGTCCAGGATTCGCAGAGATCCGGAGCAGCAGATGACATCTATGTCCCCAGGATGTGGTACTATGACAGGCTGCATTTTCTGGCAGGTCAGACTGAACCCAGGTCATCCCTCTCCAGTCTTCCTTCCACGCTTCCTTCCCCTCCAGCTGAGGCTTCTGATGCCCAACCTGGGCCTTCCAGGCAGCAACATGTGGAGGAGCCCAGATTGAGCCAGGTATAGCATTCCTCTAAATATTGCTGGTTGTCCAATCAATGATGTTAACTAGATGTTAGTTTGGAGTACTAATTTCTGATTGTGATTGATGATGCAAAAACTAAAACCATGTCCCTTTTTCATACACAGGGAAGTCTCAGCCAGGAGGTTGCCGGGCCAAGCCGCCTGCCTGATATGCCGGTCCCTCCCCAACACCTGGAAAGAGAAGGTGGCAGGAGGAGGAGTGCCCTAGAGGAGGCTGCCATAGGCCTCTTTTGGAGGGCTACAGAGGCCCTGGGAGCACCACACACCGTGGAGGAGGACATTGCTGCCATCATTGCCTCTAAAATGCAGAGGATGGAGGAGGGACAACAACTCATGTGTGAGTCGCTCATATTGGAGGCTCTTAATAAAGGTATGAGGGGCCAAATTACATCTCAGACACACCTTTGCGAACTCACAGATGGTCTTCCTCCTCCTCCTGCAGGTCCTCCTCCTGCTCCTCCTCCTTCTCCTCCAGGTCCTCCCAGTCCTCCTCCTCCTCCAGGTCCTACTCCTCCTCCTGCCACATCTACAACAGCAGAGCCACAGCCCGGAATGAAGCGTGGAAGGAAGACCACAAAGTGAGGACCCTGGATCCAGTCTGGTCGGCCAAAAGATGCAGCCTCTTGTGGTACCACAGCCTGGGGACACAGATGTCATCTGCTGCTTTCTGGATCTCTGGGACTTCTGGACCAGACTGCCCTCCCTTACATATGGACTCCTCAGGCCACCAATTTTGATGTTCAAGAATTGATGTCTGCCCTGGGGGTCACAGGCTTCGCTAATTTCTCCTGCTGATCCAGCGTTGCCTCCCTCTTTGTTTGGTTCTGAGCCCTTAATAAAGGAATTTTGTTTTGAATTATACTTGCCTATGTGTGTTTTACTTCAAAAAGGACAGTTGGTTTGTGAGGATTCAGGTACATTTCAAAAATACAATGTGAAATTAACAAGGAACACCAACAACAAACAATCTCCTTGAGATTAAATAATAAAAGATATCAATGGTGTTGTGGTAACTTGACACACAAAACACACACAAAAATAGTCTGTAGTAAAACTAAAAAGAACATTAAACAAAGATCAGCCTTGGAAAAAATACAAACATAAAATCTAAACCAAAAATGGCTTGAAATCACAAAAAAAAGAAAACAAAAAAAAAAAAAAATTCTGTCAGATGTGACAAATAACAATATATTCCGGGAATCCCAAGAAAAAAACACAAAAGTGTGTGTGAATATAAGCAGCAAAACTACTTAATTCTTGTCACATTATAAAGAAGAAGAGAGTGCGCTGTATTAAACCATTTTTAACATTACAGCGTAACGAAAGTGCTGTATCCATTGCGAACGCTAATTTTACCTGACCGAGCTGTTCCGTGTCGAAATGTATTCTGAGCATGCGTGGCACTTTGTGCGTCGGAACAGGCCACACACGGCCGGAATTGACGCGATCGGATTTTGTTGTCGGAAAATTTTATCTCCTGCTCTCAAACTTTGTGTGTCGGAAAATCCGATGGAGCCCACACACGGTCGGAATTTCTGACAACACGCTCCGATCGGACATTTTCCATCGGAAAATCCGACCGCGTGTACGGGGCATTACACATCAACACTAAAGCCTAGTACACACAATGAGATTATCGGACGAATGATCGTCCATTTTTTTTGGATGCTAATCTCCATATCAAAAACGAATAGGTTTCTAAAGTACGAAAATTCTCGTACGACATAATAAATAATTTGGAAGTGATGTCACTCTAGTGTATTTGTATTGTATTTTTCAGACAAACTGTACTGATTAAATGAAAATCGTGCGATCTGGTATCGTACCAGAAATGTTGTGTTTGTCATATCGTAAAATTTAGGATGACAGCTGTGTACTAACGATCAGATTATCGTGCGATCGCTTTGAAAGCAGTATTTTTGGTATGATATTCTGATTGTGTGTACGGGCCTTAAGTGCATTAGCAACAATCAAACTACATCTACTGATATGCAGTGAAAACATGCATGTACATTAGCCCAGAGGAAGACATCTCTAAACTACTTGCTTATAAAAATCTCTTTTCTTTCCTATAACTTGAATACCATAGAGATGCATTGTTTCGACCCCCTTACGTAAAATCAAGAGGGTCCCAGAAGGAATTTTCTGATGTACCCTGATGGGAACCTGTCCCCCAAGGCACTTTACAGAGGCAAAACACAAACACTTTAGATTTGTATGGAGATCCCTTTTAGTATGAGATAGATGGAACTTACACATGAAGCCTGTGTGTGGGATGCCAGATTTTGCCTATAGTTTTTTCCTACACTCTATATTTTAGACTGAATGAGACACGTTCTGTCTGGAATCCCCACCCACATAGTTCCCCCTGGATCTCACACTGAGTCACCCAATGCCAACCAGCCAGTGTGACACAAATGTCACCAACTGGTCTTAGTTGGGTGTCTCATGTCACCAAATTACAAACTCCTCATCCAGATGGAAATGTAATGCTGATTCATACTCTCCAGCTGTGTATTTTACTACAAGCTGCGATTGTGTTAACTGTAATATTTAGCTCAAAACAGATATAAATATCTTTAAAAACATTTTTTTTTGGCTTTGTGGTCATTCGTTGCTAACTGTATGCTGTCAGACTCTATGCAACTTTAGGTGCAGCAGCAACAATATACTGGCTCTGTGAATATTAGGCTTAGATGCAAATACGGAATGTTACTTAATATACAGTCATAATACAGTCACTGAACATTTTTAAGGAACACCTGCCTATAAATGCAATTATCTAATTAACCAAGCAGCACAAAACATTAAAATCACTGTCCAATTTGGGATTGGCTTAGACTAGCAAAAACAGTGAAATCTTAGCACACAAAATAAATAAAGGGTTAGTTCACCCTAAGGCCCCTTTCACGCTTGTACGACCTGAAAGTTGCATCAAAGTCGGACCAGAGTATTGTAGGGACTACTTTGAAGTTGCTGCGACTTGAAGTCGCACAGCTATGAACGGTACTCAATAGAAATCACAGGGTACGACTTGTCATGCAACTTTACAGTCCCAAGTCACAGGACAAGTTGCACAAGTGTGAAAGGGGCCTTACCAAAAAATTGCCTGTGCAGATAAGGGTCTTTAGATAAAAAAAACAAACTGTGCAGCTTTGTCTAAATAATGCTCCTGGTGTAGGCCATTAAGATACCTCATAAAGCCTGACCTGAAAACTCCCAGATGTAGCTAAGTGACGCCCAGCTATTAGGCTTCATTCACACCTGGGGGTTTTGGGAACGTTGCAATTGTGCCCACAAGCTCAAAACGCACTACAAAGGCAGAAAAGGTTCGGGTGTCATTATTTTCAACGGCACCTAAAACATGGCATGCTTTTGCCGCGATTGCTAATCAATAAATCCTGCGACAATCTTGGCAAAACCTCACCGCATTTGACGTGCCATTGAAAATAATGGCACCTTAACCTACGTTTTGCCATTGTAAAGCGCCTAGGTGTGAATGAAGCTTTACTGTTCACCTTCTCTATCACAATAGTGAGCTCTCAAATGCTGAGCTTATGCTGGCAATACACTGTACGAAAAATCGGCCGAACACATTTTCGAAAAACGAACATTCAACCGTGACCGCAAATGATCGTGCCATCATGTAATGACCGATAAATCGTTCAGTGGACATAAATAATTTTTTGTTCGTTTTTTTTACATATACCTAGTGCAGACAGTTCGGACGGGAAAAACCTTGCAATTTATCGTAGGTTCGGCAGAAATTTTCCAAACTTGCCGCTCGTTTTTTTTCCACAAAAACGTCACAAACGATTATCGATTTGTGCCCATTAACTTGCCGAAAAACGAACGAAGTGTCTATATGAACGATTTTTCGGCCGATTTTTCGTATAGTGTATGGCCAGCATTAGAGCTACTGCATCAGGAGAGAGAAAGAGCATGTGAGGGGGTCTGAATCAGAAAAAGAGCTCACTCCTGTGATGGTGAAGGTGAACAGCTGGGTCTTGTTTAGGATTGTCTTAGCAATGTCCTGGGAGAGTTCAGGTCAGGCTTTATGAAGTACGTAAATGGCCTTCACCCATAGTAAGGGCATTATTCAACTTCAAAGCTGTGCAGTTTGTTTTTATCTACAGATGCCACTTATCGGAATAGGCAATTTTTTGTAAGGGTGAACTAACCCTGTAAGGGTAAAACAACTACTATCAACATGCATAAATTAAATAACTCTACAGCTACATGGAATTAAATCTTTATCATTTGTACCTTAGTTTTGCTACAAAGGCTAGGGGGGCTTAAAGTGATATTAAGGGCTATTTTTTAAATTGTATTTAAATTAAATTAAAAAGGATGTTATACTTACCTGCTTTTGTACATGTGCCCTGGGCGCTAGCGAGGAACATTCTGCTCCTTACTAACGGGAGTGACTACAGTGTCACCCCTGTCAGAAGGAGCAGTGGCCATAGCTGCTGGAGGGATGATTCAACTTTCCCCTCCCTCCAGCCTGCGCGGGGCATTAGAGAGCCAGCCCTGAGAATGAGAACTCACCTCAGTCTCAGCATGGCACCGCTGGCGAGTGAGTGCAGACTGCCCTTCCTCCTCTCTCCCCTTCTGTCAGATGCATGTGCGCTCCTCCTCCATCATAGCTGCTTTCAGCATCCTGGTTTTGGCTATGGCATGCTCCTTGTCTGTCTGTCCACCTGCAATGTGATTAATGTGGTCAGTCTCTGGGTGGAAACTAGACCTGATTTAAGCAAGCCAAACCATTATTCTCATGCTTGTGATAGAGAGTGATAATGTGTGTATTACCTGATCAAGCTGCCTGTTTTTCTGCCCTGCTCTGCTAGATTGGATTTCCCTGTGTATGACCTTGGCCTGTCTTTACCTGGACTGTCATTGAACCACTCTACCTGTCTGACCGCAAGTACCCGTTTGCTTGCTCAGTTCACGCATGCGGTAGCCAGGCACTATAGCATTGTGTATAAGTCTAGAGGCAACCGAGTATCGGTAGACCTACTTGCCTTATGGAAAAGGGGGCTGCTATAGGTGAAGAACTCAGTAGCCAACTATAATGTCTGACCACTTACGTTTGGGGTGTATTTACTAAAGGCAAATCCACTTTGCTCTACAAGTGCACTTGGAAGTGCAGTCGCTGTAGATCTGAAATGAGGGGAAGGTCTGCTGATTTTATCATCCAACCGTGTACAAGCAAAAATGCTGTTTTTTTTTTTTCCTTGCATGTCCCCCTCAGATCTACAGCGAGTGCACTTCCAAGCGCACTTGCAGTGCACTTGTAATGCAAAGCTGATTTGCCTTTATAACCCCTCCCCCACCCGTCATGTGACAAATCACATGACCAAAGTGCATTAGAAGAAGCTTCTTTCAAGGTCCGGGTGGGTACAGTCATCTGTGTCACCTATGAGTACAAAGGAAGGGAGATAGGGAATAACTCAGTCCCAGAACTCCTCTCTCCTCCTCAGAGCTCCTTAGTCTCCTCCCTCTCTTTGTCTACATTCACATTTGTGTTTTACAGGAACGCGCGCAAAATTGCGTGTGTTTCTGCAATGCACAAAAACACACAGCCCTTCTGCAGTTGTGTGATGGTGCCATTAATTGCTAATGCACCTTTGCTAATGTGTGCTCATTCACCTGTGCCAAAATGCGAGGTAACAAAGTACCATGAATTTTGGTGGAGCCCCATTTTTAAAAAAGGGTCACGTGCTTGGAACAACCCATCGAAATGAACGGTCTGCTCTAAATATGCTGCGCAAAAACACATATGCTCCGTCTCACCCTCATAGTTGTGAACTGAGCCTTATGGCTAGTTTACACTTCCAGTGACCCTCTGACAAGCAATTCACATTGGAGCACTCTTCAGAGGGCATTTGACAGTGGTGAGGAGGCGATATGTCACATTCTCACCACTTTTTTTTAACCTCATAAAATCGCGCACCACTGCATGCATTGCATATGGTTCCGGGGCAGTTGCAGCTCAGCCCTATTCACTTGAATGGGTTGCGTTCAGCAGGCAGTACTGCCTGTCAAACATGACGGGGGATCATTTTTGCAGCGCATGTGTATGCTCCCATATGCCTGCCTTTGCAGCTCGGGGTGGGGGGGGGGGCAGTTGGGAGTCAGTAAAAACACAGTTCAACTGCCTACTTTTACCATCTCTCCCAGACACAACCTTTTGCTTGGATGGCAAACATATGATAGTAGACCTTCCATGGTAGGGACAGTGTTTTGAGGAAGAAAGTGTACTATGTAAATTGTGTCATAGCGCTGCAGTGACTGGCGGGTGCTTCCAAAGGACATGGTTTATTCATTTCACATCACCACTTCCAGCATTAGCTTTCTTAGTGGCTTTAAAGATCAAAGGTACACAGATTGTTTACACTCTTCTTATGCCGCGTATACACGAGTGGAATCCAACAGAAAGAGTCCGATGGGAGCTCTTCATCGTATATTCCGACCGTGTGTATGCCCCATCTGACTTTTTCTGTCAAAAATTCAGACGGACTTAGATAGAGAACATGTTCTATATTTTTCAGACGGAAAAAAATTACTATTGGAAAAAACGTTCGTCTGTATGCTGTTCCGACTCACCAAAAATGACGCATGCTCTGAAGCAAGTAGGAGACGGAAGCTATTGGCTACTGGCTATTGAACTTCCGTTTTCTAGTCCCATCATACGTGTTGTACGTCACCTCGTTCTGGACGGTTGGAATTTGGTGTGACCGTGTGTATGCAAGACAGCTTGAGCGGAATTCCGTCGGAACTCAGTTGGAAAAACCTTCAGAGTTTATTCCGACGGGAAAACCAGTCGTGTGTACAGGGCATTAGAATTTATTGTACACTTCTCATTAATAACTTCACATAGTGGGGTACAACAGGACAGGGTAGGATTGACGCATTTTATGCTCTCACATCGCTTAGTCGTAACAGCTTATGACTGATGCCCCGTACACATGATCGGACTTTTCGACAACAAAACCGTGGAATTTTGTTCAAAGGTTGTTGGCTCAAACTGTCTTGCATACACACGGGTCACACAAATGTTGGCCAACAATTATGAACGTAGTGATGTACTAGACGTGCTACATGTTTTTTCAGCTCCTTAGCACCACCCTTTGGGATCCTTAAGCTAATTTTGGGTTAGTAGCAGTTTGGTGAGTGTTGATTCGCGCTTTTCTTTTTGCGTTTTTTATTTTGCGCTATTATTATTATTCTTGATATCACTTGAAAAAAAAAAGCCTTTGAAAATTTGTTTGCAATAACTCCATCAGTATCACCAGCAAAGCAGCCTCATTATTATCCCATTAAAGAAGAAGAGAATTGTGCACTGCATTTGGAGATTTCCTAACTTGCCACGTCACGAATGTTAATTCTCCATTACGAGTGCTAGTTTACAAGACCGGCCGCTTCTGCGCATGCGTGTACTTTTGTGCGCGGACTTGTGTACACACGATCGGACTTTCCGACAACAAAGTTTTATTGTTGGAAAATTTGAGAACCTGCTAGCAAACATTTGTTGGCGGCAAGTTCGACAGCAAATGTTTGATGGATTTTCCAACAACAAGCTCACAACCGACATTTCCCGTCGGAAAATCTGACCGTGTGTACGTGGCATTAGAGCTGTCAGAGCGTAAAATGCATCAATCTTCCCTTGTTCTGTTGTACCCCACTATGTGAAGTTATTAATGAGAAGTGTACAATAAAGTCTGAGAAGAGTGTAAATAATCCATGTACCTTTTGATCTTTGAAGTACGACTAGCGAGCTAAGCTAGCATGTGGGAGGATTTTCACAATGAATGCATGGTACACACTACAAGTTTTTTTTCATTCAACCAATTTGAACAAAAAAATCTGACAGCTCCGGTCGGAGCCACTATACCAACCATCCAAAAATAGTACAGCAGTCTCCCCTGCTAAACTGTTGTGTTCTGACAGGGAGACCCCCCCCATCAGAACTCTCGGATAAGAGCTCTCTGCCATAGGCTGAGAGTGCTAATCGGGAGTTGGTCGACTGCTAGTTTTCCAGCATGCTCATCCTACAGGAGCCAACCAAAAGGCCAGCTTTTGTTGGACAAATCGACATACACGTGGGCATTCAGCCTGTGTTTATGGGGCTTTAGCAGCTGTAAAATGATCACCTGAAGAGGCGCACATCTATGTTTCTTGGTGGCTCTTAACACTGACAATGCGGAGCCACATAGGAAGTCAGTGCTAGACCTACCTCTGCAAGATGCTGTAATTGCAGGGGAGCAGATAGCTATATAAAGCCCATGTGTTACTCCTGATTCCTCCCTGATTGGTCTACGAGTAGTGAAAATTCTCCATTTAGGGCCATCAACTCAACACAAAGTATTAGTCCTGGAGAGTCCCACAAACACTGTTGACCCTGTCAGTGAAAATTCACCCAGTGTAGCTTCCAGTGATAGGGTGGTAAAGATGCTGCACTTCTCAATTCAAAGCAGAGTTGTCACTGTCATGTAGGCTATGCCTGCTTGCACTACATGGGAATTAAAAATTAGGCATGTGCAATTTGTTTCGTAACAAAACGAAATTCGGCTGAATTTTGTATCTTTTGGACATTCGGATGCACCTGAACGTCCGAAGAAAAAAATAACGAATTTTAACTAAAACGGAAAAAATTATAATGAAAATAAGAATGAATTTGGCATGATTCGTTAAAGTTCTAATGAAACAAGTTGACTCGTAATGGCATAACGAATGATCTGAATTCAATCGCATCGATTCTTTTTTTTTTTCTATTAGTGAACACCTGAACTAGTGGAAAGGAATTGATCCATCCAAGTTAGAATTTTCTAGTCCAATCAGTTGATTTCTTTTGTGTTGGGGGCTGGATTACTGGCATGGAGTAAATCAAACGGAGTAAGTCAAACGACTTTCCGAATTATGAATAGTTATCACAAATAAATATACATACATAATTAACGAATTATCAGAAAATGAAAGAATTAAACAATAAAACAAATTGATTCATTATAACGAATCTATACTTTACAGAAATAACAAATTATCCGAAAATGATTTATAACAAATATAACAGAATGAAATTCTGTATTTTACGAATGAAAACAAAAACAAAACAAAATTTTACATTGTGCACAAAAATATTTTCAGGAGGTGTGGCTATCACCTTTTTCACTGCTGATTTGCAAGTCTGTAGCTTGTCCATCCGTCCCTGGCCACACCTAGCCATGACCACTGCTTCCTGAGTTGACAGAACTGCCAAAACCCTCCCACTGTGAGCTGCAGTGTCTGGGAAAGGAAACATCTGAGACAGAAAGAAAGGACAATTTGACTCCGGGAGCTAGGGAGGGTAAATCAAGTTTTGTTTACTTTATGATGCTTGTGCATCACATAAGAACCTGGATTTGGTACTTTTTTTATGATGTCCCACCGGAGACTTTTGCATTAGTTTAGGTTTGCGTGATATGCTAGAAAAATTGCATTTTGGACAAAATGTATTAACATAATCTTCTAGTTAACACCTAAACTGGTTCACCGACCCGTATTCATTGGTCCACAGCTTATGCCATGAAAGTATAATGTTTTGATTGTATACTAATTATGGAAGACATGAAGATATGAAATCAGATGCTTACATAAAGAAAACCTTTGGGGTTAGTGGAATGGGAATGGTGCATGACAAAGAAAGGCCCACTGGGATGAAAATAAAGAAAGGCCCACTGGGATGGGAATGTGATACCAAACACGATTGTGTGAGGGCAAAGCATCTCTTTCTTGTGACTGAGAGCCCCACTTGAATAACGAAGGACATGGCATTGTCTTCATCAAAAGGGTTCTCAGGAGATCCAGTTTCAAGGGGAAACATCGGCCTCGCCTTAATGTGAGGGAAGCGACAAAGAGAAGTGATAACTTTGTTTAACAAGCAAAGTAACTGGTCCTGGTTCTCACAGTGATAGGGGCAGAGGGCAACCCTGTGGTTTTCTCACATGATCCTAAAAGGATGTTTTCACTTACAGAAACATGATCAATGGAAATACCTTATTTCACTAAACCATAGCCTAGTGTTGTGACAGTGGACTATAGTAGGCTCTAGTAGAATGACAGTGGGTATTGTATGCTGTAGTAGTAGTGTTACAATGTGCTATAGTTTGCTGTAGCAGTGTGACATTGGGCTGTTTTGTTCCATTTTTTTACTTTTTACTTAGCATGGCTGCTCAACCTGTGGCCCTCCAGCTGTTGCGAGACTACAACTCCCATGAGGCAGTGCAAGCCACTGACATGTACAAAGACAGTGGCGTGATGGGACTTGTAGTTCCGTAACAGCTGGAGGGCGAGGGGTTAAGCACCCATGGGCTATAGTATGCTGTAGTGGTATCACAGTAGGTAAAGTATGCTGTATTAGTGTGGCAGTGGTATATAGTATGGTGTGGTAGTATGACAGTGGGATATAGTATGCTGTTGTTGTTGTGTGTCTTGCATTTACAGGTGGTATGTTCAAGATTGATACATGCAGCCTATATGAGGCAGTAGTATTTAGGTAATTGAGTTTTTATTCATACAGTGATTTGATCAGCTGTAATGGAGCAAACAGTGTCATGTACTATATTATGAACTGTGATTAGTGCCTGTGGTAATATGGAGTTTAAATGATAACTACACCTTTGAGAACATGTTACATGTTCTATTCGTTTTTAGGGTGGAACATGTAACACGTTCCCACTCTGCCTGCTCTAGTGACAGCAAGTGTGTGATCTTATCTCTGCACTGGCTGTCACTATTTAAAAAAAAAAACACTATTCAAAAAAATTTTTACAGCCCTGCCTGGTCCCATTATTTATTCACAGAGTTCTGTGTATGGGTACAAGTACCAACATCCTTTGTGGCTTGTCGGCGCTGTTGAGCGCTCTGGTAGTTCATTGTCTATCCCTTTCAGTGTGTATCTGCCTCAAGGGTGGCAAGAGTTCCTATGTCTGCACAGCTATCATTACAAGGGGCTTTGATTCTCCCTGTTAGGTTTTTAATTTGTTACATAGTATGTGAAAGGCAACAAGAAGAATGGAAATATCCCAATGTGAGCAGGAAGATAGACCAGCACCTTAATGCTGGAGTCCCCAAAAAATATAAAAGGCAGCTGGTGATTCAACCTATTAGACTTCAACTATACATAAAATATCACATATGGAATTATGCTTTAAATATGCCTATGTTGGAGGAGAGGGCAGTAGGGTTGGATGACTTGGGGAGCTATTCCTTGCTCTGCAGTGTTAATGGGTGCAGTGTACGTGTTTTCCACGCCTCACTGATCACTTGTGTATTGGAGCTATCTATCTATCTATCTATCTATCTATCTATCTATCTATCTATCTATCTATCTATCTATCTATCTATCTATCTATCTATCTATCTATCTATCTATCCTGTAGTGTTTTGCTCCTTTATGTTTTTAGCAGCATTAGTCAAATGGGCTTTAATAACTATATTGTGGTGCCATTGTCTCTTTAAGAATTTTCCATTTACGTACATGATCTTATCTCTGCTCCTGTGAAGTCTTTAGTATAGAACTTACCCTAATTCCAGCATCTCCTCTTGCCTTGGTTGATTGAGATCCAATGAGGTCTTTATCATTACAAGGAAAAAAAGGGGGGAGAAATACTAGGGACTTTCAGGAAGCCATGATCTGGTAAGATCATGTAATTCCATACCTAGGGACTTTAGATGATATCATGGCCCGGTGAGGTCATGGATATCCATCCCATTTATATTAGAAGAAAAAAGGTATATATACATATACAGAGGATGTGGGACTTTGTGTGAAGCATATGGCAGCAAGAGGGTAATTGGGTGAATAAAAGGAATTTTATTAAACATATATTGTACATACATATTACCAGGTAGCATAGATAAATAACATACATAAGGTAATGGAACCAATGAGCACAGTTCATGGTACATAAACTGGTGCAAAAGTATGCAAAAAACAAGGTAATAACCATAAATAGATACTAAAATGGTAGTTTCATATAGTAGAAATATTAAAAATTCCCAGGTTCACCACAACATATGAGTGTATAGCAATGTTTGAAAGTCCCTCATCCTCTGTATATGTATATATACTTTTTTTTTCTAATATAAATGGGATGGATATCCATGACCTCACCGGGCCATGATATCATCTAAAGTCCCTAGGGATGGAATTACATGATCTTACCAGATCATAGCTTCCTGAAAGTCCCTAATATTTCTCCCCCCTTTTTTTCCTCAATAATAGGGATGGAAGCATCTGAGTCAGCTCTACCAGTTTAGATATATTAGTCCTTCTGCCATGAATGACCTATGTTTTGTCTCCCCTGGATTAATTGTTTAACCTTGTAATTATACTAATTTGTTATTCCTTTTGAGATCTATATTTTTTACAGTCCAAATGTTCAATTAGTATGGTTGTGGTACTGTTGATGGAGGGTGTGCCGCACCGTCTTGCGGTCTGTTTCCTCTCCTATCCCGGGGGCTGCGACGCCATCCCCCCTCCCCCACCATGTTTATGGCCTGGGGGGGCGGATATGCCGTCAATGCTTTTTTCTTTCCCTACTGTTTTTTCCTCCCCCTCCTTTTGCTCCCCCCCCTTTTTGCCCCCTTTACCTCCCTTGTTCACTATTGTCCCCTCACTCCTAGAATGCCCTCGGTTGCCATGCCTGCCGTGATTACCGCCCCTCCCAGACCCGCGGGGCTGCCCACCTCAGCTCCCGATGTGGAGTTGTTTTCCAGACTGCTTGTAGGGCCTTGCCATTGCACCTTCAACATGCCCAATCTTAGTAAGTAAGCCCTGGTTATGGTGGTTCTGCACTCCACCCCTAACCTTGTCTCTACTATTCACAATTTCTTTTACTTTCTTTATCTTAATATATTTTTTATAGAAACCACACGTGCCTGCTCCTGACGAATGGCCGTAGCCACGAAACGCGTAGAGCTACTGATTGCCGTGTATCTACCTATTTTATCAAGATTTTCAAGTTATTATATATTTCGTACCCCCACAGGCTCAGTGAGGCCATAGGTCCTGCAGGTCATATCCTTTCAAACATTGCTATACACTCATATGTCGTGGTGAACCTGGGAATTTTAAATATTTCTACTATATGAAACTACCGTTTTAGTATCTATATATGGTTATTACCTTGTTTTTTGTATACTTTTGTTGTCAACAATTTATGCACCATGAACTGTGCTCATTGGTTCCATGACCTTATGTATGTTATTTATCTATGCTACCTGGTAATATGTATGTACAATATATGTTTAATAAAATTCCTTTTATTCACCCAATTACCCTCTTGCTGCCATATACTTCACACAAAGTCCCACATCCTCTGTATATGTATATATACTTTTTTCTTTTACCATTACAAGCAGAAATTAGGGTAGGAGAAAATAAGGTGAAAATACCTGAGCGTCTTTCATATAAAAAAATATTAGATGTTCGCCCCATGTGAATGAGATTTCTCAAAATAAACCACATATGTTCAGTGAACTATCAGTGAACCATGTCCTACTTTATTATGATACTGTTATTTGGAATTTAAAAAACAGGTCACCGAGCCATAAGATACAACAGTGTAAAGAGGCAACCCTACATACTGAGATTAGTCATCTCTGTTGGACAATTTTGGATCAAATTCTACAGATGTAGAGGGGTAGAGCAGGGAGCTAGTGTTGTCCATCAATGCAAAATGTTGCAAATAAATATGTATTGCAGATAAGCTGTAGGCTGGAGGCAAAGATTATACTAGTTTGGAATTACATTTTAATATCAATATAACAAAGAATTTTCTGTTTCTATTCCAGCCAATCGTGTCCTACAGGAATCAGGCTTTCACTGTTACAGCTTTATTTTGTCTAAACTGCTTCCGAATAGAGGTTTTGTGTAGGTTGTTAAGAAGATGTTTTAATCACTTATCGTAATGGATATATTATTAGGATTCAGTCTGACTCCAGTGTTTCTGTAGTATGCCAAAGACAATATATACACTATATTACCAAAATTATTGGGACGCTTGCCTTAACACGCACATGAACTTTAATGGCATCCCAGTCTTCGTCCATAGGGTTGAATATTGAGTTGGCCCACCCTTTGCAGCTATAACAGCTTCAACTCTTCTGGGAAGGCTGTCCACAAGGTTTAGGAGTGTGTATATGGGAATGTTTGACCCTTCTTCCAGAAGTGCATTTGTGAGGTCAAGGACTGATGTGGGCGAGAAGGCCTGGCTCGCAGTCTCTGCTCTAATTCATCCCAAAGGTGTTCTATCAGGTTGAGGTCAGGATTCTGAGCAGGCCAGTCAAGTTCCTCCACCCCAAACTATTATCCATGTCTTTATAGAGCTTGCTTTGTACACTGTCCAAATCATTTGGTGGAGGGGGGATTATGGTGTGGGGTTGTTTTTTATCAGGGGTTGGGCTTGGCCCCTTAGTTCCAGTGAAGGGAACTCTTAAGGCGTCAGCATACCAAGACATTTTGGGCAATTTCATGCTCCCAACTTTGTGGGAACACTTTGGGGATGGCCTCTTCCTGTTCCAACATGACTACGCACAAGGTCATACTGAAGCAGAGCATGATCCCCTCTCTTTGGAGACTGGGCCGCAGGGCAGTATTCTAACATGATAACGACCCCAAACACACCTTCAAAATGACCACTGCCTTGCTAAAGAAGCTAAGGGGAAAGGTGATGGACTGGCCAAGCATGTCTCCAGACCGAAACCCTATTGAGCATCTGTGGGGCATCTTCAAATGGAAGATGGAGGAGCGCAAGGTCTCTAACATCCACCAGCTCCGCAATGTCGTCATGGAGGAGTGGAAGAGGACTCCAGTGGCAACCTGTGAAGCTCTGGTGAACTTCATGCCCAAGAGGGTTAATACAGTTCTGGAAAATAATGGTGGCCACACAAAATATTGACACTTTGGGCCCAACTTGGACATTTTCACTTAGGGGTGTACACACTTTTGTTGCCAGCGGTTTAGACATTAATGGCTGTGTGTTGAGTTATTTTGAGGGGACAGCAAATTTGCACTGTTATACAAGCTGTACACTCACTACTTTACATTGTATCAAAGTGTAATTTCTTCAGTGCTGTCACATGAAAAGATATAATAAAATATTTACAAAAATGTGTACTTACTTTTGTGATATACTGTACATACTTGCTGTTGTATCCATTTCAGAACATAACACAAAAATCTGTGATCTGTGTGAACAGCAATTTTAACTGTCAATGGCTGTCTGCAGGCCTTCAGTCATTCACATAATAAACTATGGTTCCTGCAGGACAATGTGCACATCAGGCTTGCACATCAGCAGACACACAATGCTGACAACTGCGGGTTAAACTGGCTATATGAGGATGTTTCTCATCACTGCTCTATTTACTGTAAATGCAATCAAAGATTCACTTTGGTTTTGGTCAGCGTTCCAAATATTTTCATTTCACAACCAGAGATAGGAATTAGGCCTGCTGTCTCAAAAAGGTGGTGGGAAAATATTCTATTCAATAGAAAGTATGTAACTATGATTTTAAACTTCTGATCCTCTTTTAGAAGTTTAGAAAGAACATTTTAAAATTTCCTAACTTTGCCTTTACTATAAAGTGGTTTTAAAACTAATTCTTTTTTAACTAAAATAAAAAAGATGTTATACGTACCTGCTCTGTGTAGTGGTACCTTCTCCTCTGGGGTCCTATGCCGGCGCTCTCTGCTCCTCCTCCTCTGTGTGTGACCCCATAGCAAGCTGTGTGCTATAGGGGCACATGTTATTTTTTTTTATTGGATATGTTATATAGCAGTAGTAGTAAAAAATATTTTTTTTTCACAATTTTCAGTCTTTTTTCATTTATATCGCAAATACCACCAAGAGCAAACTCTATTTGTGTGAAAGAAAATTTTGTTTGGGTACAGTGTTGCATGACCACGCAATTACCAGTCAAATTAGTGCAGTGCCTAATAGCAAAAAATGGCCTGGTCATGAAGGCTGTAAAATCTTCCAGAGCTCAAGTGGTTAAAGCATTCCTCAAGCATGTTATTTAAATGATTTGTGTATTTTTAATGTTGTCCATTATGCTGCTTTAAAATACCTTCTGCTCGCTTCTCAGTATTTTTTAAACTTTTTTTTTATTTGCATTAGTACATGTTCCCCATGGCAGTGCCCAGCTACTCGTGCACTTTTGTTACTATAGTTTGCCAAAATACCTTTCATAAATGTTCTAAACTAGGAATAGTCCTGCTCCTGCTAACCAGCAGTAAGTATGTAGGATCTCATATAAACCATTATTCTAACACACACAGATATGAGACAAGTGTAGCAGCTATCATTTCAGCCTCCTGTTAGTAAGAAAAATGTGTTTTTTACATCTGTCTATAGTGGTCTCCACTGGGACTAGGTCCAAAGAAAACAAGGGTACTTGTGATGACTTTATCTGTCATGGCCATTATCAAGGCTGCATCCATATTGTGCATGTCCTAGTTTTAAACCTTAACCTATCATTACAGCTCTGTCTCTCGCTATGTTTATCTCCATCCTTCTTCCTTCAGTTTTTCTCTTTTTTTCCTCCTCTCTACTTTCCCCTTTTTTATTTGGTTCTCTATTTTATTTCCAACAGTTTTCTATTCTTCCCTTATTTGCCTTTTCTTCCCTTTTATGTCTCTTACTCCTCTTTTATTTTTCTGTTTTCCAGCTACTTCCTGCCCAAATGTGTTATCCCCACTGCAGCAAAAAAATTCTGAATTGTTGTCTGTAAATGTAAAAATGTTACGCAGAGCATTGATTATATTCATCATTTTTTTCTTTTGTTATTTTTTTTAACACACACTGATTATATTTTATTTCGTTTGCAGAAATGTGCAGCAGAGCATTATCTAATTGGGTTCATATGTTTAAAAAGGCCAATTTATGAAGGAGGTATAATGTTTGATGATGATATGCAGAATACACAAATTCAAAGTGACCAGTCAGATTGTTGCCTGCATTTATCAGATAAGTGAAACATGCAAATGAGCTTGATTGCTGTTTCTTTTGGTGGTATTCGATCACCTCTGTGGTTTTTATTTTTTGTGCTATAAACAAAAAAAGAATGACAATTCTACTATAAAACTATATATATATATATATACTATAATATCCAATAAAAAAAATTAAAAAAATCTAATTTCCTCATCAATTTAGGCCAATATGTATTCTGCTACATATTTTTGGTAAAACAAATCCCAATAAATGTATATTTATTTGTTTGCGCAAAAGTTATAGCGTCTACAAAAGATGGAATAAATTTATGGAAGTGTTATTTATCATTTTTTTACTAGTAATGGAGGCAATCAGCAACGGATCAGACAATCAGACACCTAATTGACACTTTTGACACTTTTTTGGAGATCAGTAACACTAATACAGTGATCAATGCTAAAAATATGCATTGTCACTGTACTAATGACACTGGCTGGGAAGGGGTTAACATCAGGGGTGATCAAAGGGTTAACTGTGTGCCTAGCTGGTGTTTTACTGTAGTATGGGAGGTGGTTTTACTAGGGTTGCTGCTTTGCAGAAACACAGGATCCATGCCTTACTTACTGACAGAACAGCGATCTGCCTTGCTTACATAGGCAGATCAGTGTTCTGCCTGTGTACCGAACGATCAGCGGGTGCCAGCAGGGAATCACAGCAGGAGCGAGTCGCCGGAGGCGACCCGACACCCAGAAGTGCAGGATCCAGTATATATACGTGATCCCATAAGCATAAGCACAGGGTGTGCCGGGTGTGCCCAGGCACACCCTAATCCCCCCATGCGCATTAGTGTTATCGTTCTGTATAGCAACAGGAACATGGGAAAGATCTCCCTCTTACCGGCTCTGCCATAAGAGAAGTGTTTATCATTTTCTCTTTCACTGTGCCAGCAGGGAGATCAATGTGCCGGGGTCATATATATGTAGATACATACACATGCATGTGTAATTGAGCTTAAGGGTGCACACCCTAATGCATTAGGCTGCGCACACCTATGCGTGATCCTGTGCAGCTCGGCCGCCCTGTAGCAGTAAAACTGCTATAGGGCGGTCGGCAAGTGGATATTGTTTACCGAAAGCCAACTTCCGCCACAGGCGTTTGATACAACTTCTAAACAGAGGCCAGCTAATTTCAAGGGAACTGTAATCTTTTTAATGCATGTTACAGTCCTCTTATGCCAGTGGTCATTGAAGACTATACACTTTTTGCTGTAATGGTAGGTAGACAGAATCACTTGGACTGTCTCCACTAGCAGCTGATGAACAACTGCCTTCTATTCATGACAGCAAAGAATCAATCATGATTTAGTAATGGTGAATATTGATTCATGCAATTAGAGAATTTTAATTATGGTCATTTTAAAAGTAATATATATATATATATTTTTATAATTTTTATTAATTTTAAAATGGGTGTACAACATAAAAAGCATATCATGTGCTTTTACCTAGTACATTTTCAAACCAACCTAACACAAGGTTTTCTTAAATGTTTGCCTGGCACATATTCCGAACCAACATTATTAGACAAAACCATTTCTTATGCACCCAAAAAGTGAATTGAGATGGCGAAATAAGATGATTATTATAAAAACAGAGACCTGTAAACCAAAAGGGTTTGCTACCACTATGACAATACTAATGTGAGCTGCTGCACACATAAACAGATACAGATAAATAAAGGGAATAAACTGGGTGGAAACAAGAAGGAAGAAGGGGAGAAGGAAAGGGCAAGAAGGGGTATGTAAAGAGATGTATACCATTTCTTCTTCCATCCCATAAGTTCAGTCTGTTACTCTATATACTGTACTATGTCTTCTGAAATGTAATGTATCCATAGGTCCTATATTTTTTTAAATAAAGGTAATTTATCTTGTAATGTGGCCTCAATTTTTTGTTTATCATTATCCATGAAAGCTTTGATTTTATAGTGAGAACTGGATACACGAGGACCTCCATGATCTAGCAATTGCTATCCTGGCTGCTAAGAATATGAATACAATCAACATTGTAGTATGTTTCAGTACTTCCTCTGATAGGCTGCCCAGTAAGACTTGCCATGGGTATTTTTTCAGATTCGTCTGGGTCGCAGAGTAGATAAAGTTATAAATTCGGATCCAGAATATCTTGACCTTCGGGCATGACCACCATAAATGGTTGTCTTTACCCTCTTGCCTGCATCCCCTAAAACACTTTGTTGAGGCGCCTGGAATATATGATGCTAGTTTTGTAGGTACCTTAAAGTAATATATATTAAAGTAAAATTAAACCACTAGTAAAAAAATACATAGAACTGTGAAACGTTAAAAAAATAAAAAATGTAAAGAATCTAAAATGTCCTCAAGTTCACATAATTTGCATTAGAGAATTTCTGCAATAAACCAGTAACAGATATTTGATGAGCATATAGCAAAATAGAAAAAGATGTAACTGAAATAAAGTTATATAACATACTGTATTCTGAATAAAATGATATGAATGTGGTGTTGGCAAACAAAGGGTGGCTGCAGTCACACTTGGCCCATTCATGTTCCCAGCACATTTACCAACCCTGCATCTACTGTAGCTACACTTGGGTCTCCTCTCTTCATAGGACATTTGCCTTCCTTTTATCCCCTGTAATGAACTGGAGTCTTCTGCCCTCATGGAACATTTGCCCCTGCTGCATCTCCTGTGCTCACATTTGGGCCCCTGGTCTGAATAGGGCATTCTCCACTTCTGCCTCTCTATTAGTAACACTTGGGCCTCCTCACCCCATGGAAAATTTGTCCCCACTGCATCTCCTGCAATCACACTTGGACCTGCTGTCCTCATGGGACATTTGCCCCTCTGCATCTTCTGTTGTCACACTTGGGACTCCTTTCCTCATGATATCTGCTCTCTTTGCATATTCTGTAGCTACACTTGGGCCTTCTGTCCTCATGGTATATTTGCTTCTTCTGGATCTCGTGTAGCTGCACTTGGGCCTCTGGTCCTTATTGTATCTTTGCTCCCTCTGCAGCTTATAAAATCACACTTGGGTCATCTGTCCTTTTTGGACATTTGCTCTCTCTGCATCTCCTGTAGTCACACTGGCAAATTGGCCCCATGGGGTTTTTGTTCCCTGTGAATTCCCTGTAGTAAGACTTGAGTCTCCTTCCCCTCATGAGACTTTTTACTTTTTGCATCACCTGTAGTTATATTTGGCCCTCCTGTTCACGCAGCTTCTGCATCTCATGTAGTTACTGTTGGGCCCCCTGTCTTCATGGTAGATTTGCTCACTCTGCATGCAGTCATACTCAGGTTTTCTGCACTTATGGGACAATTGCCTCCTCTGCATCCACTTTGGTGTTGCTATTGATTATGATGTCCTCTTCTATTAAGGACTTATACTATATATTATACATCAACTGAGACACATAATTGTAATTCTGTATTCTACACGTAGCACAGCCCCCTTGGGGACTTCTGAGAATTACCTGCTCATCTGCAAGGCCATGACCAAGTGAATCTTTCAACCCACCTGACATTCTGAGTTCAGACATCCTGTTAGTACTATAGAGCAATAATCAAGCAACTCTGTGATATAAGGTTCTGAAATATTTTACTTGAACCAAATAGGAAAAGTTATTTCACAAAGAAAGGAGTAAATCCGCTGAGTTGTGATAACAGTGCCAACTCAGCAAACAGACTCCTCCCCAAGACACAATGTTTAAACAATGAATAAAGTAATGACCCGGAGCAGAAGTGGAACTGGGAGGAGGGCCAGCATGACTGGGGTGGGCAGTGAGGCGGAGGGATGAGTGGGGGTCATAGGTGTGCGCACAGGGTGTGCTGGGTGTGCCTGGGCACACCCTAATCACCCTGTGCGACACAGATTCCCCTTGTTGAATGCCCCTACCCCCGTGGCAGCTGAGGTTTCAGAGAAAGGGACTAGGGAATCTGTCCTCAGTCCCTTTCTCTGCTATTTCACCTCAACATTGTAAAAAAATAATAAAGAAAATAATATTAAAAAAAAAAAAATGTAAAAAATACCAAAATAAATAATATAAAAAAAAAAAAAAATGACTGACGCAAATCTCATTGCTGCTGACACTGTCCACTGCTCTACTGCGCCTGTGTGTTTAAGCTTTGGGATGCACACCCTAATGTAATAGGCTGCGCACACCTATGGTGGGGGTAGGGAGAAGTAAGAGGCACTTACCTGGAATTGGTGGGCCTTGAGGTGTTCCCAAGGAAGCTGAGGGTGGTGGCAGCTGGCAGTGGTCAGTTGGAGCCTGGGGGACGCAGAAGCAGGAAGTTTTTTCCCACCCTTCCTCCCTTAATTTTTTGGGTGAAGTTGGTTTGGGGGTCACCTTTGTGCTTTCCTAAATCTGTGTGGTGCCTGATGATCCCCACCTGGTGGGGGGGGGCAGGCATTGCGGGAGGGGGAGTTGTGCTTACTGGTTGTGAATTTGTTGTTTTCTTCTTTGCTTGCTTGTCATAGCAGCGGGAGGTCTATGGTGTCTTTGAAGGCGGTGCTGAAAAATAATGGAGGTTTAGGGGGGTTGGGCCCATCTGGAGGTATGGGTGTCCCTTCCCTTAATAAAAAAATACTATGGTAACAATGGTGTGTAGTTGGTTGTATCTGGAAGGAAGTAACTGGTTGTCCCTGAGCTTGCGTAATACACGGCGTGGGGCCTTTATGGAGTGTACCGATACAACTATTTGGTTGAGAAATAATTTGCCCTTCTAAGACCTCTAGATAAGGCAGGTTTAAACTGATTTGTATTTGGTTTAAGGTTTATGTAAAAAATGTATTATATGCATTATGTTGTATGTTTTGTGTGAATTTTGTATTTTATTTTGTTGTAGTAAAAAGGCTGCTATGGCCATTCGACTCCAAAAAAATGTGTCGTCTGGTCAATGGTTGGTAAGAATTTAGAAGGGGTTGATAGTGGAGAAAACAGTAGCCTCAGTAATCCCTTAGTCATGCTATATACACAAAGATACACTGTATTCAAAACCAAAGTCACCTTCTAGTGGATGTTTCAGTTAACTACATATGTGGCCACACTGAGATAGATGTAATCTAGACAGCCTATGCTATTTTGCTATTTTAATGAGAGCGCTAATCTCACGCTGGTGTTTTATTTATATATATACATATATACATTTAGAGAGAGAGAGAGAGAGAGAGAGAGAGAGAGAGAGAGAGAGAGAGAGAGAGAGAGACTGTGAGTAATGTCAGTAGAGTTCCATGTGGCAGGTCTGTTATTCTTCGCTAGCTAGTTGGCGCTTGTTAACTGTAAACTGTTTGGTTGCAGATGAAACAATGGATTCCAGATGGTGTAGGCCTAAGGTGTCTGAGTGCAGTGTTCCAGCAATGCAGTAAAGTGTTCCTGGGAAGTGATGTGTACTCACTGTGTTCTGTAATGGTGGTAGTGAATAGATAAAGGTTGAGCAGCTTGCTCTCTCACCAACGACCCAACTCGATTTGCAGTCTTCTGTACAGGAACATGGATGGCGACACTCTGGCAGCAGATCCTCTGCTAATAACAGGATGTCCGACAGCGGGTAGCAGGACTAGCCTCTCAGGCCTCGTGGTGGAAGTAGCCTTCCGCGTGGTAGGCCGCGACCTCTCTCTCTCTCTCACAAAGAGGCCTGTCTTGTGTCAGGCCCAGTGCTCCGGCTTCTAAGCTCCTTTTATCATCCCTCCCAGCAACCTTCAGGCCACTGCAAGGGCCCCTGGGATTTGTAGTCTTAGGGTACATGGATGCATAGCAGCAGATTCATAGAGCACTATCCGCCCCATAACTCACTCTGTTGTTGCACAGGTATGAGGTCACAGGCTGTATGAATAATCATGGGGGCAAACAATGTTTAGAACACTTGAAGGTTCAAGGCTTTATGATAACAGTCCATATCACTACATCCAGATTAAAAAATATCATAATTGTCTGATTATGTGTGATATTTTTTGTAGTTTGCTTAATATTTCACCCTTGAAATACTGTATGTGTTCTGCAAATGTTATTGGTCCAATTTAGTCAAAATAATGCATGCTTTGGGATGTTGTGGCCACCAGGGGGCAGGTCAGTAACAGTAATAACTGTTGCTTTGCAGTACTCCCCTGTTATGTGGTTGATTTTTACACGTTAGATAAGAATGTGCTTTTACATCATGAATGAATTCCCCAAGGACAAATGGCAGCAGCAAAACATTCCATGGATAGAAATGATTTAGCTGCATATATGTTATCAAAATTTTAAGCATTGATTCAGACATACTGGAAAAATAAACAGAAAGATAAAAGATATCACATTTTTTATATATCAGACTCCAGAACATCAAATTGTGCATGGGACATGAACCTGATCACTGAGAGTGGCCATGAGCAGATCAGCAATCAGCAGAGATAATCAATCAGTCAACAGATCGAGCAAATTGTTGAATTCCATTTTTTTCTGTGAATCGTGAATTTCTGAATATGTGCTGAATATGAAAGCTGGTCAGTTCATGACTCCAAGAAATCAGTCAATTTGTTTACCTGTACCAGGCAGGTTAAAAAATGCAGGCATTCAAGTTCAAGAGGTTCATCAAAAGACTTGAGTCTATAGAAAATGACCTTTTTATGTTTCTTTTCTGCTAACCCCATGTAGATTGCAGTCCTGCTTGTTAAAGGGAACCTGTCACCTTCATACCTAGCTGGGTGGAAAGCCTGCACTGAGAGCCATTCTCCAACCCCTGGTTTCCTAAAAATTCTAAAACTAGCCATAGATGGGTCAAAATTCAACTGGTTTAGCTTGGACTGGCCAAATTTCAATCCATGAGTGGTTGTCCTTGTTCAACAGAAGTCGATTGGCAGATTGATGGAAATCAATCTGTTGGAAAAATTTTCAGAATCAGCAGGTGCAGACAATTCACTGCAGCCACTGATCACTGTATTCTGACAGTGGTGGGTGTGGCTGTCAGAATACAATGTTCTGCTTCAGTGGATGGAGGTATCCGTTAGTTTTCGTTCAATCCACTAGCTGAATGAAGAAAAACAATTAGTGTATCAGTCTAAGATGGATATAGAGTCATGGTTGTCAACTTATTAGCTAAAGGAGGCCCCAGATGCGGCCCCTGACATCACCAAAGAAATGCACACAATGTTTAATATGTGTAATGCTTGAGAGGACTGTCAGAAACTGCAGACCTTATAGAGAAAATGAGGGTCAGTGAGTTTGAATGCAACATTTTTGGCTGGGGATATGCTGCCGAAGACAATAGGAAACTGGGAACAGCCTGTAGAGATTAGGGTCCAAGGGGCGCACTTCATATCCCAAAGGGTCGCATGCAGCCCTCGGGTCACAGCTTGGACATCAGGGATGGAAAGCATTAAAAACACTGAAAAATTACCTTTCATGGAGAAAATGCTGCTAAAGACTTTTACCAGTGCTTGCCACAGGACCAAAAGCCAAAGTATTTTCTCTAGGAAAAGCAAGTGTTTCATGTCTATGTAGTGCCCACCCACTTAGGTGTGTGCTAAATTAGTCAGTTAAGATTAGTGGCAGGTAAAGTTGCCAGTGTTTTGCCCTGTTGGTTTAAGCCTGGTTGGGTTAAATTGGCTGGGAGAGATAACAGAATAGAAAGGGGTGTGTGACCACCTGTATTCTGTTTAATTGACGCCCTGTTCTTCCAGTGAGAGGTTCTGGAGGAAAGGTGGGTTGGACACAGGATGCAGTTAGTTTGTGTAGGTCACCCTGAACCAGTCGTTAATTTGAATGGGCAGGGACTATCAGGCCTATATAAACTAAGGTCACATGTTTCCTGGGAGTTGGAGATGGGATTTTGATCCAGAAAGGCTGCAAAAATGTGACCCACAGGGCTCCAGGCTTGAAGGCCTGGTGGTGTAATGCTCTCAGTGCTGGATAGCACAAGAACTTTAACCGGAAGGCCTGAGGGTTCAGAGACCTCACCACTGGATGGTTTATCCACAAAAGTCACCTAAAGAAACTCCGAGAGCAATGGATCAGACGTCACTGGCTGGGATGGTTCTGAACATGTGGAGCAGAAAGCGGCTGCCAAAAGGATGCAGTAGATCGGGGTGCGTCCGGACTTTTCCTGAACTGACCAGGGAGGATTGCAGGAGTCGAGATCATCCGAACTCCAAGGTGTTTTTCAGAGAGGCACCTGTCGGTTCATTAAGGGAAAAGTATAGAACTACTTTTAAAGGAACCAAAGATTTAGAGGCAGCTCATACTTCCTGAAGACACAGACTGTAAATATTGCACATTCTTTTCTATCATGCTGCAAGGAAAAGCATAAAGTTTAATATTCAATTGTTCTGGACTGTCTGCTGATGTGTTATTTGTGCAGGGGAGGAGAACGGAACGCTACTTACAGAAAGGTATGAACTAATAGCAGCTCACAAGGGAGTAGTGCGCTACATCTATATTTTTCGTTACAGCAAAGATTAAAAGAAAAACTGGTCTACTTTGAAGCAGAGCTCCACCCAAAAGGAAAAGTTTTGCTTTAAGGCCTTCTCCCTAGCTCCTGTTTGTGAAACAGAGCTTTTGAGGAGCGGGGGAAGAGTGGGTACCCGATTTTAACAGGTACCTCTCCCAATTTCGATCGCCCCCCCCCCCTTCCTCCCAAAGTATTTTGGGACATATGACAGGCCCCAGAAGACTTCAGGACCAGTCACAGAGCGCAGCGGGCACCCGGCTGTGAAGCCGCAAGCTGTCACAGCCAGGTGCCCATAGTAAAGATGCAGGCGCCGCCGAGAGAGGGCACAGGGTAAAATCAGCTGGGAAGAGTGCACCACTGGATCGTGGGACAGGAGAGAGGCTATATATTAAAAGTCAGCAGCTACACTTTTGTAGCTGCTGACTTTTAATAAACACAAAAATGACTGGAACTCCGCTTTAACTACAAATGCAAGGGAATGCAGGCTTGCTTTACCCAAGCGTCTATGACCAAGAAGTGGGTAGACTGTATGCAGAGTGTCTTATCGCCGGGGAATTTAGCATTTGGCTGGAAAAACAACTACCCAGTTGATCAACTGTTCTCTGAGATCATATGCCATATGCCACCTACAGACATTACAATCAACGACAACTACCATTTTATATCCAGGATTACACATGACATTGAACTTTTCATTTTAGATGGAATTTACTGAAAAAAAAAATATATATATATATTTATATTTCTGTTTTTGCGTTAGGCTACCTATACTATGAAGTTCCTGGTATACTAATTATTTCCACTTTACACAGGTCTCCTCTATGTCTCCATCTGATGCGGCGAGAGTGCTATTTATTATGTCTCCCTCAGTCATTTGAGGTGTTCACATTTGAGGAATACTGGATCCGCAATGTACCAAAGAAACATAAAGATCACTGTAATGAATGGCTGTCTGGGCCGTGTAAATGATGTAAATACAGACACCAGCATGATATTTACTTGACTCATTTTCCTACAAACCAAAAAAGTGACATTAACCAATTTATTTATATAGTGACAACATTGCCTGAAGACACAACAACAGTTTGTGATGGAAGTGTTCAAAGCAGATTTGTATTTGTGTTCTGGTCCCCTATTACTAATGTCATAGTCCCCGACTAACCCCTATTTCCTGGAACAGTCTAAGCTTGTCCCTGGAAATTTTAAACACTGGAAACTTACACATTTTCAGAGCTAAACACCAAAATCATACCACCCATACTTTCCTGTAATCCAACGACGATGTCATAGGAGGCCTTTAGGAAGCATCGCCTACCCAAAATTAATTCTGCACCCTCCTATAGTACCTTTTATATAGTGTTTTCTAGTATTTCTCCCATAATAATGGTGGACACTCCATTGGTTACAAATCTCCTCTCTGGTCTGTAATATCTATGGTATCAGCTCTACTATAAATGGAATGTATATCTAAACCCAAGAACTAAAAATTTATGGTAATGAAACTTACTGGTCCTTAGATGTGTTTGCTGCGTTAGTTTTCTTTTTAACTTTTTTTTCTTCATTTTATTTGGTAATCCTGCTATTAAAACACTTCCTTACCTAGAGTGATAACTGTACTAAGTAGCATTGTCGCCATAATACAGGGAGTGTTTTAGGACTACATAACACCTCCCACTCTTCTCTTCTTCATAATATAAAGAGGTGTTTTATAGTGCACAGAGATACCACAGCAAGTTATCAGCTCACAAGATTTCTGGCTGGATGAAAGCTTTTTTTTTTTTTTTTTTTGCACTTGTTGTACAGATATAATAAAAACGCTTTAACCTCTTCCCAGCCACGCTATAGCCGAATGATGGCTACAGTGCGGTCACACATTTCCGGGAGAGCGTCTACTGACGTTGTCTCGCGATCCCGTTCGCCGCACACCGCCCCCCAGCAGCGGAATATGTGATCATTGTGTCCGTCAGACACAGCTGATAGCAGATTGGGGTAAAGAGCCAATCACAGAAGCTCTTTGCCATGTGACCAGCTGTGTCCAATCACAGTGTAAACAGGATTTGCCGATTATCAGCAGTCCTCTCCTCATGCTGACGGCCTATCAATGCCGCCTATCAGTGCCCATCAGTGCCGCCCATCAGTGCAGCCAATCATTGCGTATCAGTGCAGCCTCATCAGTGCCCATCAGGGTAGCCTATCAGTGCAGCCAATCGTTGCGTATCAGTGCAGCTACATCAGGGCCCATCAGGGTAGCCTATCAGTGCAGCCAATCGTGTCATATCAGTGCAGCCTCAGCAGTGCACATAATTGAAGGAGAAAAATTACTTATTTACAAAACTTTTTTTTTTAATTTTTAGTCTTTTTTTCGTTTGTTTAGCAAAAAAATAAAAACCCAGTGGTGATAAAATACCATCAAAAGAAAGCCCTATCTGTGTAAAAAAAAATGATAAAAATTTAATGTTAGTATAGAGTTGCATGACTGTGCAATTGTCATTCAAAGTGCAACAGCGCTGAAAGCTGAAAATTGGCCTGGTCAGGATGAGTGTGAAAGCATTCAGTAGGCAAGTGGTTAAATGGTGTACTGTATTGTACAGACGAAAAAGGACCAAAAATTGCATCTCAGTAGTTGTCTCTATTAGTAGTAGTATCACAATAGCAGTTATTATTAAAGTGCCACATCACTATTATAAATATATTATATATTGTTATTGCTCTTTTTATAGGAGCAATAGAAATAGTAATGGTATCAATGTAATTATAATAGTATCAGAGTAGTAATATCTCCACAGCCATTGGAGTCTAAAGTCTTGGCTAGTTTATTAGCTCATTTAGATTCTATTAGAATTTATATGTAGTAATGAAATCTATCGGTCAGCTCTCCACTGTATTATCTCCTGTTTCTGACTCTTTTATGGGCTGCTCTCATCTTTGATGTCATCTTGTTTCCTTAGAAAACTACATTGTCAAAACATATATTGTCTATTTCCCATCGTAATCGACCTCTCTGCCTGAAATAAAAGTTACAGTAGATAATTCATCAGAATCTCCAGCATTTCAAGTTTGTTGCTTCTGTGGGGCAATATTGGCTTCTTCTACCTCATTGGAATTTCAATTCCATTCCCTACCTACCATTTCTGGCCTACGTCCCATTATTTTCTATCTCGTACCTTGTTTCTTGAAACTCTTGGTCAAGAACCCAAATGGGTCATGGAAGTGTTTACTTTGGGGTGGCCACATGACTGGGGTGGAGAAAATTACGCATACAAGGTTATTGAAAATGTAGTTTTGCAATGTACTGTAGTGTAAAGTGAATACTGTCTGTACACCAATCTTTTCTAATGAAAACTTTTTGTGGATAAAGAAAAAAATTCAATAAAATGTAAAAAAAAAATTATTTCTCATCTTTTCTAAAGCTGGCAGAAATGGTGAAAAGTACCTGCAATTTGTTATATGGCCATTGTTATGTGTCTCTGTTGGACCTTGCTGACATTTTGGTAAATTTCTCATCTATGGTAACAACTTTTTATTGGGTCCTTGGATAAAGAAGTTTAAACAAGTAATACTTAATGCAACCATAATTCTGATGTATTTCTGCTTTATATCCTGGCTTGACTCTTATTTTACCCTCCTCTGTTTCCCACCAATGAACAAACTAATTAACATCATTATTCCAAACGATCTTAAACTTTGCTGTTTAAATCATCCACCTCTTCTCCCAAATCTTCAAGTGCTACACATAGGGTTGGAATTACCATTAGGTAAAGTATGTCTCTGCCTATAGGCTCCATAAGCAAAGAATCAGCTTTGCCCTATGTAGTTATTGGCCATGTGTTTTACTCATTAGTGGAAGGGTAGTCATCTCATGTAAATCTATTTACACGTTATCACAATATTGTATGCCAGGTTAGCACCAAATAAAAAGCAGAGAATATTTGCTTTGAGAGCCTACAGGTTGGACTGATGGAAATCCCATCCTTTCAACAGGTATTTTCTTCATTAGTCCCTAGCCTGGCTACCAGTTTTACAAGAAAAAAAGGACAAAATCTTAACAAAGCTCACTCCTCACAGCTGCTCCATAAGTCACCTAAAAATGTCAAGATCACACCCCAAGTGCAGCTTCTACTGAATTTCTTCCCAATTTCCCATTTCATTCATTTTCTATATCTGCGTTTCTCAAGCTGTTTGGCACTCTCTAACCCAACCTTTCTCAATCGTTTCCCCCCCAGAGGAACCCTTATAATAACTTTCAGGTCTCAGTGAACTCCTGCTAAGATTAGTCCATCAGGGTCATTAGGAAGATGCCCTTTACATTGGTGGTAAGTAAGAAGAATGTCTCCCTTACAGTGGTGGATAGAATCCCACCATTAAAGTCACTTAAAAGATCACTGGTGTTATGCTACTGGCTCAGCCAATTGGCGATAGAAGTGGAACTATGCAGGGACCATCAGGTGGGAAGCCAACCAGCCACAACTCAAGGAACCCCTATGAACCTTTTGAGGAATCCTGAAGTTCCAGAGAAGCCTGGTTGAGGATAGCTGCTCAAACCATTCAAATGCAATTTAAAAAATCACCTCTACAGAAAAGTCTATGATTTGCCTTAAGGCATTCTATCCACCACTGCTTACTCTTCCAGTCTCTGTAGTGCATATGGACGCTTTATACACAAGTTCCCCTATCTCGTATATTTTTCTAAAAATTATTCCTTTAGACTGTAATATCTGATGGGCAGGGCTTTCACTTTAATATGTCTTGTTTCTGCTGCATATGTTTTGCTAGACAATGAAATGTACTTATTGTTCTGATGTTTTTCAACGTTCTGTATTAATTTACACTCTTTGTAAAGCACCAATGGAAATGATGGAAATCATCAATTAAATACCAATAACTGTTATAGTAGTAAGAATTCTGCAGCAGCTGAAAAGACATACAGTATCAGTGTAGCAGTAACATTATTGGTTGCATCACATTAATAGTATGAACTACATTGTAAATGACATACGGTGCCTTAAAAAAGTATTTATACCCCTTGAAATTTTCCACATTTTGTCATGTTGCAAGCAAAACGTAAATGTTTTTTTTGGAATTTTATGTGATAGACCTTCACATAATTGTGAAATGGAAGGAAAATGATAAATGGTTTTTAAAACTTTTACAAATAAAAATTTTTTTAGAAATAAATATCTAAAAAGTGTGGCGTGTATTTGTATTCAGCCCCCCTGAGTCAATACTTTGTAGAACCACCTTTCACTGCAATTACAGCTGCAGGTCTTTTTGGGGATGTCTCTACCAGCTTTGCACATCTAGAGAGTGACTTTTTTGCCCATTTTTCTTTGCAAAATAGCTCAAGCTCTGTCAGATTGGATGGAGAGCATCTGTGAACAACAATTTTAAGTCTTGCCATAGATTCTCAATTGGATTTAGGTCTGGACTTGACTGGGCCATTCTAACACGTGAATATGCTTTGATCAGAACCATTCCATTGTAGCTCTGGCTGTATGTTTAGGGTCATTGTCCTGCTGGAAGGTGAACCTCCGCCCCTTCTTAAGTCTTCTGTAGACTCTAACAGGTTTTCTTCTAAGATTGCCCTGTATTTAGCTCAATCCACCTTCCCATCAACTCTGACCAGCTTCCCTGTCCCCGCTAAAGAAAAGCATCCCCACACCAGTACTGTCACCACCATGTTTCACAGTGGGGAGGTGTGTTCAGGGTGATGTGCAGTGTTTGTTTTCCTCCACAAATAGCGTTTTGCTTGTAGGCCAAAAAGTTCAATTTTGGTCTCATCTGATCAGAGCACCTTCTTCCACATGTTTGCTGTGTCCCCCACATGTCTTCTCGCAAACTGCAAACAACTTATGGCTTTCTTTCAATAATGGCTTTGTTCTTGCCACTCTTCCATAAAGGCCAGATTTGTGGAGTGCACAACTAATAGTTGTCCTGTGGACAGATTCTCCCACCTGAGCTGTAGATCTCTGCAGCTCCTCCAAAGTTACCATGGGCCTCTTGGCTGCTTCTCTGATTAATGCTCTCCTTGCCCAGCCTGTCAGTTTAGGTGAACAGCCATGTCTTGGTATGTTTTCAGTTGTGCCATACTCTTTCCATTTTCGGATGATGGATTGAACAGTGCTCCGTGAGATGTTCAAAGCTTGGGATATTTTTTTATAACCTAACCCTGCTTTAAACTTCTCTGCAACTTTATCCCTGACCTGTCTGGTGTGTTCCTTGGCCTTCATGATGCTGTTTGTTCACTAGGGTTCTCTAACAAACCTCTGAGGGCTTCATAAAACAGCTGTATTTATACTGAGATCAAATTACACACAGGTGAACTCTATTTGGGTGACTTCTGAAGGCAATTGGTTCCACTAGATTTTAGTTAGGAGTATCAGGGTAAAGGGGGCTGAATACAAATGCACACCACACTTTTCAGATATTTATTTGTAAAAAAAATTTGAAAAACATTTATCATTTTCCTTCCACTTCATAATTATGTGCCACTTTGTGTTAGTCTATCACATAAAATCCCAAAAAATACATTTACGTGGAAAATTTCAAGGGGTAAGAATACATTTTCAAAGCACTGTAGGATTGGAATACAAGAATTACAAATTAAATGACTGCAGTAGTCGTATGAATGTAGAAGAAATAATATTAGCAGTGGTAGTAGCCACAGTAGCTGCAGGGGTGGCAATAGTAGCAGTATAGGTAGCTGTTGCAATATGTAACAGTTTACACATATATGTACCTGGATTGTTGTTTCCATTCTCCTTTCAGCTGGGGAATCCTCAGTAGATCTCCTACTGAATTGGAGCAGGACAAGCACTTTTGTGACATCTATACCCGTTCAGTTTTGTTTTTTTTACCACATTTTGAAAGTGGACTGTGAGGGCCCTGTGCTGGATCTATGGGCTGCCATATTTAAAATGGACTTGTGTCCGTTTACATCAGGCTACCTACAATCCGTCATGTTTAGGTCCAGAAAATGGAAATGAAGGCCCCTTGACCCTCATAGGGAAAACGAGCCTTTACTGATGTGGGCATGGCCAGGAGTTGGGCATGGTAACACGCAATATGTTACAGATGATTGGCTGCATGACATGGGCTGATGGGACTGGGCCTGAGCTTCTATAAAAGTTCTGCCTGAGGTAAAGTTTTTTGCCATTGAAGAGCAGCATCTGGAAGAGTTGCCCACCCTCCTTCCCTGCAAGGGCATTGCTAGTTCTTAAAAAGATCTGGGGCTAGGGACCATAGCAGCGGTCACCAACCTTTTTTCAAGCTCGGGGGGTGGGGGAGGGGGCACGCCAATGGTAAGCAATTTTTCACGGGCGATGGCTGGTGTTGGCGCTTCAATCATCATGGCACCATTGCTGATATGGTGTCAGGGTATTTGAAGCGCATTGTTTCTATTGTTACATTCTAATATATAATGAAATGGTTCAACTCACCATAATGCAGAATCAGTGGGAGCCCTGGGCGTGTCACTTGCCACATCTCCTGCCACCAGATGCAGCATGTCACTTGCCACCATCACCTGTCACCAGATGCAGCATGTCATGTGCCACCGTCGCCAGTCACCAGATACAGCTTGTAACTTGCAACTGTCACCTGCCACTACATGTGGATTGTCACTTGCCATGTTGCCTGGTACCATATGTGGATTGTCACTTGCCACATCACCTGCCACCATTTTCAGATTGCCACGTCACCTGCCACCATTTGCAGATTGTCACTTGCCACGTCACCTGCCACCATTTGCAGATTGTCACTTGCCACATCACCTGCCACCTGATGCGGATTGTCACTTGCCACGTCACCTGCCACCATTTGCAGATTCTCACTTGCCACGTCACCTGCCACCTGATGCGGATTGTCACTTGCAATGTCACCAGATGTAGATTGTCACTTGCCATGTCGCCTGGTACCAGATGTGGATTGTCACTTGCCACCAGACATGGATTGTCACTTGCCACGTCACCTGCCACCAGATGTGGATTGTCACTTGCCACGTCACCTGCCACCATTTGCAGATTCTCACTTGCCACGTCACCTGCCACCTGATGCGGATTGTCACTTGCAATGTCACCAGATGTAGATTGTCACTTGCCATGTCGCCTGGTACCAGATGTGGATTGTCACTTGCCACCAGACATGGATTGTCACTTGCCACGTCACCTGCCACCAGATGTGGATTGTCACTTGCCACGTCACCTGCCACCATTTGCAGATTGCCACGTCACCTGCCACAATTTGCAGATTGTCACTTTCCAAGTTACCTGCCACCGTGTGCAGATTGTCACTTGCCATGTCACCAGCCACCAGATGTGGGTTGTCACTTGCCACATCGGCTGGCACAAGATTTGGATTGTCACCACCAAATGTGCATTGTCGCTGCATTGGTGGCAGGCTGGCAGCAGTGGTCCATTTAGTGAGGGCAGGAGAGCGGTGATGCGGGGAGGGCAGTTAGAGATCATGTAATCTTGCTGCTCCCCGCCGCACCTCCGACTTAGAAGAGGCCCGCGTTGTGAGAGCAGAAGAGCGGTGATGTGTGGCGGACAGTGAGAGATGATGTCATCTCTCTGCTCTCCGCCACACCTCACTCCCACATTGAAGAGGCCCGGTTGTGAAGAGCGCTAATGTGGAGCGGGCGGGGAGAGATGATGTCAACTCTGCTCATCTGCCCGCTCGCTTTTCTCCTCTCGTCCGCCTCTCTCATGCAGCCTGCCTGCCGCAGCCGCCCCAGCGGCCTGCTGGTTAGGCAGGGACCCTGCAACAAGAGACTCGGGGGCTATGAGCCAGATTAAAGTGTGCTCACAGTACAACTGTGACTGGCTAAAATGATTTACATTGGAGAATTGTCTGTGTTTGAAATGAAATAAAGCTGTGGCCTTGTCCTTTCCAACGTAATTGTTCTACATGTGTTTCTTTTATGGGGGGGCAAGGTTAATGAATTATCAGTTGGGTTTCCAGGCCTTTGCTCCTCAGCAACCAAGGATGCAGTCTTTTTCTGTTTTTGTTTCCCTGGACATGGATGGACTAGAAGGTAGGCGGATATAGGTGGACACAACCTGCTCATAGACCTGCGTGAAAGTTCTGATCAGGTCTTGCTAAAAAGATCAGCGAGCCTGTGAGAAAGGGGCCTTATCAGATATTTGTACTAAGCCCCCTTTCACACGGACGGACCGTCTATCCGTTTTTCTTCCATCCGTCGACGGACGACAATGCATTCCTATGGGCAAACGGATGACCATCTGTTACTATCAGTTAACCTCCGCTTCCATTTTTATCCGTTTTTTTTAACGTACAAAGCTACGTCCAGATCCGTCAAAACGGATATTAACTGACGTTAACTGACAATGTCCATCAACGTCCGATCAGTTAAGATCCGTTTTGAAGAAATAATTCAAAGTTCATACTTTGACAAATAAAAAAACAAAGTGAAAAAACCTTTATTTTAAAAGGGTTATGCAGAATATTAAAACTAAAACTGTTTTGAACATATCATGTGCTTTTGTGTCTTTTTATGCTATCAAAACACAATGAAATACCCAAATTAATGAATTAATAAATTTAAATTTGCACTGCATTATTTATATATATATATATTGGTAGCCATGAAACTTCTCCTGATGGATGTAGAAAGTAGTCTGCAAATTGTTCATGCATGGCAATGTAGGATGGGTGGAGCAATGCTTTCTAGGTAATTTCCTTAAATGCAAAGAAACTGCTGTAAATGGATGAAAATGGATACAAAAACGGATATTAACGGAACGGATGACGGATGAAGACGGATGAAGCAACGGATAAGAACTGATACGTTTGTAACGTGGCTAAACTGACGGTGCCCGTGTGAAAGGGGCCTAATACTATGATATCAATACATGGTAAAATAACCATGGCCCATGTGTATATGTCCTTACAGACCATCTCTGAGCACAACTGGGAGACATTTATCACCCAGTAACAGGAAGTGCTGAGATATCGACCTTCATGACAGGAGTAACAGGTATTATTTTAATGAACTCTGTAGATTTAAAAACATTGAAGACACCTTTTGAAATTACAATAAAATATATTTAACCGCTCAGGAAGCTTTACCCCCTTTATGACCAGGCCATTTCTTGCAATACGGCACTGCGGTACTTTAACTGGCAATTGCGCGGTCGTGCAATGCTGTACCTAAACAAGTTTTTGTCCTTTTTTCCCACAAATAGAGCTTTCTTTTGGTGGTATTTGATCACCTCTGCGGTTTTTATTTTTGCACTATAAACAAAAAAAGACTATTTAAAAAAGAAAAAACTTTTTTTACTTTCTGCTAAATAAACATACCCAATATAAAAATGTGAAAAAATCTAATTTCGTCATCAATTTAGGCCAATATGTATTCTGCTATGTATTTTTGGTAAAAAAATCACAATAAGCGTATATTGATTAGTTTGTGCAAAAGTTATAGTGTCTACAAACTATTGGCTATTTCTTTTTAATTTTTTTTTTTTTACTAGTAATGGTGGCGATCAGCGACTTATAGCGAGACTGCGTTATTGTGGCGGCAGTCTGGACACTAACTGACACGTGACACTTTTCGGGGACAGGTGACACTAATACAGTGATCAGTGCTAAATAATATGCACTGTCACTGTACTAATGACACTGGCAGGGAAGGGGTTAACATCAGGGGCGATCAAAGGGTTAAATGTGCGCCTGACATGTGCTTTTACTACTGTGGGGGAGGTGTTTGTACTAGGCGGAGGCATAGATCGTTGCCCCTGCTTAGCAGAGACACAGTATCCATGACTTTTGTAGTGACAGAAAGGTGATCTGCCTTGTTTACATAGGCCGACCTCCGTTCTGTCAGTATATCGAAGCATCGGTAGGTGCCGGAGGACATGGATTCCACCGTACCCGCCAATTAGCTCCTGCTGTGTCTAATCACAGTGCGAGCGGGTCGCCGGCGGTGCCCGGAAGTGCTAGGTACGTGGTATGTGATCCTGTGCAGGAGAGCCGTCTTGCCACCGTATATATCTACAGTATATGGTCAGCAAGCGGTTAAAGTCAAAAAACTTTTTTTTAGATAGACTAATGAGGTGCTTTTAGTGCTGATTGCATCCTCTTTAAAGGGATGCTTCCTCTTTCTTTGTCCTGGTGACCACCTTTACTGGATAGAAAATTAAACATTTTGAATTGTCACAAAATCGGAAATAGAGGGTAAATCTTCCAATGGGATCACTACAGTGATAACAGTCTAATGCTGCGTACACACGGTCGGACTTTTTGACAACAAAGGTCCGACGGACTTTCGACGGACTTTCTAACGACCGGACTTGCCTACACACGATCACGCCAAAGTCCGATGGATTTGTACGTGATGACGTACGACCGGACTAAGATGAGGAAGTTTATAGCCAGTAGCCAATAGCTGCCCTAGCGTCAGTTTTTGTCCGTCGGACTAGCATACAGACAAGCGGATTTTTCGACCGGACTCGGGTCCGTTGTAAAGATTTGAAGCATGTTCCAAATCTAAAGTCCATCAGATTTTCGACCGAAAAATTCCGCTGCAGGTCCGATGAAGCCCACACAAGGTTGAATTGTCCGCCGGACTCGGTCCGTTGGACCTGTCCGGTCGAAAAGTCCGCTTGTGTGTAAGTGGCATAAAGGGAATTTCCCTCCGTTCTTTCCACTCTCTCTTGTTCGTATAGAGCACATAGTAATGGCAAAACAACCCGACAGTAGTTTTCAACCTTTCCATACACTATGCATTTACAGTGGAACCTCGGATTGCGAGTAACGCGGTTAACGAGCGTTTCGCAAACCGAGCACTGTATTTCTAAAAATCCTAACTCGGTTTGCGAGTGTTGTCTCGCAAAACTAGCAGGATTCAGGCCAAAAGCGGTGTGCAGTACCACTTTTGGCCTGAGGTGGGGGGCGCCGGAGCCAAACAAAGCCGAAAGTCGCCGATCGTCGGCATTCGGAAATGCCTGAAAAGGCCCGAGGACAGTTCAGCTGACCTCGGTGAACCTCGGAAAGGCTCGTGAACGGAGTCTTTCCGAGGTTTGCCGAAGTCCGCCGAAGTGTCCCTCTGGCCTTTTCGACCATTTCCGAGGCTCTCCGGCGCCCCCCGCCTCTGGCCGCATGCGGAATTGCATCCCATTGAAGTCAATGTGGAACAAATTATTTTCATTTCCATTGACTTCAATGGGAAAACTCGCTTTGATATGCGAGTACTTTGGATTACAAGCATACTCCTGGAACGGATTATTCTCGTAATCTGAGATTCCACTGTAAAAAAAAAAAAAAAGCTTTATCTTTAAAGTGTTAGTAAACCCACAACAGTAAAATCGTTCTGTATATGCAGTGAAGCATGCTTGTTATACTCACTGTGGAATCTAAGGGGTTAATCCTCTGCATTGTGTAAAAAAGCTGCTTGATCTTGTATGCACAGATCCTTCCCTCCCTGCACTCTCCCCCTGGACAAGTCCGGATAACACAGAGGCTTTGGAGTCAGACTGCACATGCTCAGTTTGGTGTGTATTGCTAGAGAAGTTTTTTTTTCTTGTGAGAGTGCATGTGATCAGCACTGTCCAGACAGAAGGTCAGGAGCCCAGCAGCCTCATAGGACAGTTCAGTGCAGTATGAAAAATCCTTATACAAGCTTCACCAGAAACTTTTACTAAATTAATTGTTCTGTGTACTGTGGAGATCAGATATAGTGAATACAGGGTCCTGGGTTTAGGGCCCATTCACAACACATGCTTTTTTTTCTGCATCACAAACGCATGTAAAGTAGGTTATATCTATGGATTCCAACCGCATACAGTATTTCACACCAGTGCAGTGCATTTCAGTGCTATTCAGTTCCAGAAAAAAAGTACAACATACTGCTTTTTTCCTGCACAGAACTGTACTGGAATGTAGTAAAAAGCATAAAAAATGCATCAAACATGCACCAGACCCCAGTACAGTGAAAAAAAAAAACAGGAAAAGGGAAGAAGAAAAACATCTGGAATGTATCTGGAAACGCAAGAAAAATGCACCGGAAATCATCAAAAACTAGTTAAAAATGCAAATGCAGAAACGCAACAGACCCGGAGGACGTTTTTTGTGCTGTAAATGGGCACTAAGGCTGGAAAAGAATAGAAGACACTTGGACTGCGGAAAACAGCTTTCCTGATAAAAGCAGGAGGAACTTGGGGAGCATCCATTCCCCGATCCCTCCAAGGAATGATCCAGGAGGTGACATGTATTATGTCACTTCTGGGGTCACAGTTCTCATTCCTTGGCTATTGTAGCTGAGGATGCAGCTATTCAAACACGACCTGTGCTTGAATGACTGCATTGGAGGGCAGGGTCTAATAAATCCCCAATGTCTTCATAAAAAGTACCTGTCACCTATCCATGATATCACATTTGGGGTTTGTCAGCCCCCTTTGTAATAGCAATAAAGTCAAATTAAAAAAAAAATTAAAAAATTACATAAAATGAATAACGTTTTTTTTTTTAAAGCACTCCTGTAATCCCCGCACATACCCCATATAAAAAGTGTAGTATAGGGCGGGCATGTGTATGTAAACATCATCAGTGCAACACATTTGAGGTATTGTTGCTAATGTTGGAGTGAGAGCAATAATTCTAGTGCCATAGTTCATGGTTAAATTGACATTAAATGTTCATTTTTTAAATTAAAGTAAAATACATGTTATATTTACCTGACCTATGTAATGGTTTTGTACAGAGCAGCCCCAATCCTCCTCTTCTGGGTTCCCTCCTCTTTGGTGAGTGCCCCCATGGAAAGGCGTTTTCCACGAGGGCACCCTGCGGGCGCACGCCCTAGCCGCCCTGTCTGCATCTGTTGACCACTGTAAAGCCCTGTACACATGAGCCAAATGTCGGGTGACATCGTCCGACTATTGTCCCCTGTTTACTGCAGCCGGTCCAACAGCCGACTTCTATTATAGGGGCGTGACCAAAAAAGGTCTGCTGACCAGCTCTTGGCGCCCGGTCAGTGCTCTTAGCCAATGGCTGAAAGCGCTGACTGGAGTGTTCTGGAGGGGGGAGGGGGGCCGTCACCCTATCAGAACACAATAGAACAGCAGGGGAGATCACTGTACTAACATCAGATAGTTAGTACAACGTCTTTGAAGAGAAACAAGCAGTGTGTACCAGGCTTAACGCTAAACTGTGAGCTGTAAGGCTTTTAAAGGGTGGCCTATGGACAATTTTGGGTACCGTAGTTTTTTTTATTGCAATTGTACGGGTATGCCAAGTTTAAGACTTGACATGTTTGGTATTTATATATGCGACACAACCCCATCTTTTATATTTTACCAAAACTTTGGATATAATATAGTGTTTATTTGCACTAAAATGTCCCCCTCCCCTCCCACCGGTGTTTCTCAGGCTTGCAATTTCCGCTTGCCTGAGAAACGATCCGATGGTGCCGTCAGCTGACCTTACAGGCGATAAAACAGTACATCCGGTTTGATTGCCTCTATGGCCTTTGAGGATCGGCGCGGCATCATGGCGTCACTTCCGGTCCAGGGTAAAGGTAAACAATTTTTTTTTTTTTTTAAAGCAAAAGTTTAAAATATATATATATATCCTTTGCTATGAAAGGTAAAGAAGAGATCTGAGGTCTTTTTGAGCCCAGATCTCTTCATAAAGAGGATCTGTCATCCTTATTTCTATTACAAGGGATGTTTACATTCCTTTTAATAGGAATAAAAGTGATCAAAAATTTTTTTAAAAAAATAAAGGGACAGTGTATACAAAAAAAAAAGAAAACATTTTTTTTAAAGCGCCCCATCCCTCCATGCTTCTGTGCAGACGCAAACTTATACGTAAGTCACACCCTCATATGTAAGCGGTGTTCGCACCACACATGTGAGCTATGGCCACAAATGTTGGAGCGGGAGCAATAATTCTAGCGCTAGACCAACTCTGTAACTATAAACAGGTAACCTGTAAAGGTGTTTAAAGCGTCGCCTATGGAGACTTTTAAGTATCGTAGTTTGACGCCATTCCACAAGCGTGCACAATTTTAAAGCGTGACATGTTAGGTATCTATTTACTCGGTGTAACATCATCCTTCACAATTTCCAAAAAAAATTCAGGAGTATATATATATATTTTTTTTTTTTAGATCATGAAAGTGTATTAAAAAAAAAAATTGTGTTTGCAAAGTACTGTGTGACATAAATAATTGCAATGTTTGCCATTTTATTCCCTAGGGTCTTTGCTAAAACATAAAAAATGTATAATGTTTGGGGGTTACAAGTAATTTTCTAGCAAAATTATACCGATTTAAACTTGTAAACAAAAAGTGTCAGTAAAAGCAAGTGATCGGATGTGTCCCGGGTCGGTGTGTCTAGTGATGGTGTCCATTGATCAGAATGGGACAGTTGGGTGACAATAGCGCCTCCATGGCGGAGCGCAGTGTGACAGCTTGGAGAGGGGCGGGGCCCCCGGACAGCTCAGCTCTGGGGCCAATCTCTCTCATTGCTCACCTGCAGCGCTCAGCACTCAGTTCTCTGCCGGGACAGGCAGACCAGGAGAAGAGAGGAGCTCCAGAGGGGCGATGAGATCTACTGACACCCCGATCTGTACACACACCTGACACCATGACAGTCACCTCCACAACAAGGTGTCACTGAGGTCCCAGGATGGTGGCCGGAGCCTGCGCTGGGATCGGCCAGTGATCGGAGGGAATCAGTCGGAGATCCCGTGCAGTGATCGGAAGGGATCCTGTGCTGGGATCGGCCAGTGATCGGAAGGGATCCTGTGCTGGGATCGCTCGGTGATCGGCTTGTTTTGGACTGTCCCATGGATGTGTGTTCCCTATAATTGGAAGGAGGTGAGTCGGCCGGCTGCAGAAGAGTGACAGGTCGGTGAGAGTCGGAGGGCGGACTCGGGATCGGCTGGAGTATGGTGCTGTCATCTGCCGGGGAAGTCATGCTGCTGCTCCTAGGTAGGTCCCTCGGTCACCTCTGATCGCACAGGATCGGGAGGAGGGTGTTCATTCTTTGATCATCGCAGGTCTGTGATGGAGATCTCAACTGGAGTGTAATGGGGGCCATACACCTATTGAGAAATCCCCCCCTGATCCATCTTCTCCCCATAGGAATAATTAATCAATAACCTAATCGATGTGCCACACCCAGAGAGTGGAATCCGATCAATAATTGGACAATACAATCACTGGACGACCTCCCAATCCGATTTCATTCACGACCAAATCTGCTAAGGTGCGACGGGATCAATACATTTCCACCCCGACCGATCGTCTCTCTATGATCAAATCTGATGTAAATCGGTCTGGGGGGAAGTTCTGGGTATTGATCAGAATCACTTTAATCAAATCGATCTGATACACAATCTATATATGTGTGTGTGTGTGTGTATATATAATTTTTTTTTTCACACATATATAGCCTAGAGTGGCCATACACACTTTACTTTTTCTTTTTTTTTTAATCAGACCAATAATTATTATTATTATTTTTATATATATATATATAAAAATTTATTGTTATTATTAAAAATATTAATAAATATATATATATTATTCATTTATTAATAATAATAATAATAATAATAATAAAAATACATATATATATATATCTATCTGCAGAGAGAGACATATAATTGGACAGTCTCCTCCCTATATGATTGGATACGCATTGATTGGATGGTTTAGGTGTGTCCTCACTCACCATAGGGCTGCCCTCACACCCGAGCGATCGCGTTTTGCGTTGCACGTTTTATCGCAATGACCCATTTTATGAATGGTCTGCAGGTCACAGTACAGACCCATCAAAGAAGCTGAAGTACCATTGTTTGGCAGCTGCTGCCCACGTTTGGGGTGATATGTAACAGAACCACAGACAGAACACGTTTTTTGTGTGTTTTTCATGCATTTCCAGAAATGCAGGCAGAAACGTTATTTAGTCAGATTGTATAGTGTATAGCCAGTGCTCTTCTAGATCTAATAAAACCTAAGCAAACATCGATGTTTCGCTGTGTTTGGTGATAAAATAAGACGTTTGTACACCCAATGATTTGTGTGTCTGCCAGGGCCGGGACAAGGGGTGGGTAAGAGGGATGGCTGCCCTGGGCACAATGGTTTATTGCAGGGATGTGGGCGCTCTTACCCTAAGGGATGGTGGTGGGGGGCACGGTTTGGAATCTTTGTCCTGGGCACTGGATAGATTTGTCCTGGGCACTGGATAGCCTTGTCCTGGGCACTGGATAGTCTTGTCCTGGGCACTGGATAGATTTGTCCTGGGCACTGGATAGATTTGTCCTGGGCACTGGATAGCCTTGTCCTGGCACTGGATAGATTTGTCCTGGGCACTGGATAGATTTGTCCTGGGCACTGGATAGATTTGTCCTGGGCACTGGATAGATTTGTCCTGGGCACTGGATAGCCTTGTCCTGGGCACTGGATAGTCTTGTCCTGGGCACTGGATAGATTTGTCCTGGGCACTGGATAGATTTGTCCTGGGCACTGGATAGATTTGTCCTGGGCACTGGATAGCCTTGTCCTGGGCACTGGATAGTCTTGTCCTGGGCACTGGATAGATTTGTCCTGGGCACTGGATAGTCTTGTCCTGGGCACTGGATAGATTTGTCCTGGGCACTGGATAGTCTTGTCCTGGGCACTGGATAGATTTGTCCTGGGCACTGGATAGATTTGTCCTGGGCACTGGATAGATTTGTCCTGGGCACTGGATAGATTTGTCCTGGGCACTGGATAGATTTGTCCTGGGCACTGGATAGATTTGTCCTGGGCACTGGATAGATTTGTCCTGGGCACTGGATAGATTTGTCCTGGGCACTGGATAGGCTTGTCCTGGCACTGGTGTCTGCTTACAACACGGGGACAATGACATTGTTTTGGAGATGTGTGACCACATCAAAGCTCTGTAATCAGTGTCAGTAATGTGCGGTGTAGACTGCCTGTAGTGAACATGTCTGCCGCAGTGCCATCGATTGTATAACGATTGAGGTTTGGTGATGTGTTGTGATGCTTTGATAATCTGATCATACTACCAATAACTATGTAATGTAAGGGCCTGTGTGATTGGTTAGAAATGGATTGGCTTGTATAGGTTTGTTCTTGGTAAATTTGAATGAGATTGTACAATCTCTGCGATCTCTACAATCATTGTAGTGTGTATGGCCACTTTAAGCTGGATGCACAATATACAATTTCCTTCAGATCTTTTTTCCCTTTTAGATTTACCAAAACCATATAATATGAGGTCAAACCTAAACACTTTTAATTTGTATACAATTAGGCGGGCCCTTGTACTACATAGTTGAAGGAAATCGACCAACCAAAGTTGTATAGTGTGTATCCAGCTTTTGATAGGGAAGGGTTGATCTGAGAGCCCCATTGAGAATTGCCATCCATGAGTAAGGTTTATAGTATGCTAATCCTCTGGGAAATGTTCTCATCACTGGGACTAATAATAAGTGCTGACATCACGGCTCATTAGACGAGGATGACAGAGAATAACACCCCCCACACACACCGAGATCACAGGAGACGTGGAAGATCTTCAGGCATCTCTGCTACTCTGACCTCAATGTCTATTACTAGCCCCAGCCTGACAGGTCCTAATGTGTCTCCTACTCAGGAAGATCGACATTGTCAGACATGCTGGGAGTGTTAGTCCCTCATCTGCCCAGACACAGATCTCTCAGTGTATGGTGTATAGAGGAGATTGTACAGATCTCTCAGTGTATGGTGTATAGAGGAGATCGTTGTCAGATCCCTCAGTGTATGATGTATAGAGGAGATTGTACAGATCTCTCAGTGTATGATGTATAGAGGAGATTGTACAGATCTCTCAGTGTATGGTGTATAGAGGAGATTGTACAGATCTCTCAGTGTATGGTGTATAGAGGAGATTGTACAGATCTCTCAGTGTATGGTGTATAGAGGAGATTGTACAGATCTCTCAGTGTATGGTGTATAGAGGAGATTGTACAGATCTCTCAGTGTATGGTGTATAGAGGAGATTGTACAGATCTCTCAGTGTATGGTGTATAGAGGAGATTGTACAGATCTCTCAGTGTATGGTGTATAGAGGAGATTGTACAGATCTCTCAGTGTATGGTGTATAGAGGAGATCGTTGTCAGATCCCTCAGTGTATGATGTATAGAGGAGATTGTACAGATCTCTCAGTGTATGGTGTATAGAGGAGATTGTACAGATCTCTCAGTGTATGGTGTATAGAGGAGATTGTACAGATCCCTCAGTGTATGGTGTATAGAGGAGATTGTACAGATCCCTCAGTGTATGGTGTATAGAGGAGATTGTACAGATCTCTCAGTGTATGGTGTATAGAGGAGATTGTACAGATCTCTCAGTGTATGGTGTATAGATGAGATTGTACAGATCTCTCAGTGTATGGTGTATAGAGGAGATTGTAGGAGTCGGATGTGCAGATCTGGAGAGCGTCCAATTCCTGTTTCCTGGTGACATTAGATTGTCATGTGGTGACTTCTGGTTGTGGTGGGGGGTTGGGTGGCGGGCCGTGTGTAGCCCAGTAATGACAGATTTCTGAATGGCTGGGATGTTTTGGAGGAGTTGGGAGACCTTAGAATAGACTTCTGTGTATATTGGAGGATTTCTATGTCTTCTGTATACCAGCCGTGTCTATCGGGGTTCCTGGAGCCGTGGTTGTCTCCTATTCAATGACACCGGCATAGTTTTGGGGACAAAGCCGGCAGCATGACACCAATGACCCTTTTAGCTGTCTGTCAGGCTGCGCTCACTCCTGTGCGTTTAGAAAACAGAAAGTGTGCATTTGGCGCACATTTCAGAAACGCTCAGCAATTGCGGGTCACATTTGCGGTGCAATCAGTTGATAATGGATCCCCAAGTATGGATATCAGACACGTGTTTTGCTACAGAACAAAATGCACTTCAAACATGCACAGACGCTGTGCGTCCGAGAAGGTTCTGGAGCTACTTTGGAGCATTAGTCGCACACAGGGCGCCCTCCCAGGTGCGATGCGCATTACGTTTGAAGAACACAAAAAAAACACAAAGTTCAGGTGTGAATGGGGTCTAAGGGCCCTTTCACACTGCTTCATTGAAAAACGCATACGCATTTTTGGTGCGTTTTGTGGTTGCCTGACTCCAATCATGCACCTGTGAGACATAGACATGTTACTCAAAGGCTGTATCATCACCTAGGCGTTTTGAATCACAGGCAGAATCGCAGAATTTTAAAACGCTCTGGTAAAATGTCAAATTGCACAAAGCGAATTTCAGATGCCATTCATATTAATGGTACCTAAAAACACGGTGCGCATTGTGTGAAGCTTGTCGTCCAAAAGTAGCTCCTGAATTTTTTTTTGGATGACAAGCTTCTCAAGATGTGGTTTGCCACGATTGCAGCACAATTTACCGTGTGACAATCGCGGCAGGACCGCACCACGTTTTTAGGTGCCATTAATATGAATGGCACCTGAGACTTCGCATTGTGCGATTTGTCATCTTACCAGAGCGTTTTGAAATAGCAGACAGAATCGTTGCGATTCTTCCTGTGATTCCAAACGCCCGGGTGTGAATGCAGCCAAAAAGTGCGCCAAAAACACAAGCGTGGTGCAATTTGTTTGTGTTTTCCATTCATTTCAATAGGGAGGTGCGTTTTTAGTGCACTCGTTAAACATACACGGAAAATGCAGGACTTTTATAAACGCACTGCACCCGCAGCACACTGGTATAAAGATTTCCATAGGTTTTAAAGTGATGCATTTTTCTTGCGTTTTTGTTCTGCTTTTTTTAAGCCCTAAAATGCGCATCAAAAACTGATCAGTGTGAAGAATCCTCGGGGTGATATTCTGACCACCATTGTCGGGGTGGGGGGGGGCATTCCTTCCACTGACTACCAATATAAGGGATATTTTTCCTATTGACCCCGGATGTGTTGGTTTTAGGTCTGGTTAACACGCGTGTGACTTCTGATGCGACTTGAGTCTCACAAAATCTCATAATAAGGGAAATCACATTGTTTTCAATGGTGTTCATTCTTATCAATGCAACTCAGCACAGTGCGGTTTTAGAAAAGGTTCCTGTGCTACTTTGCTGCAATTTACAGTCTCCATAGAATATGCAAAGTCGCACCGTATGATCGCAGTAGTGTGAAGTTTGCCTTAGTAAGGGTTCCTCGAGACCTGAAATTTTATTTTACAGGCTCCTCTGGGGTAAGAAGGTTGAAAAAGGCTGATCTGTACATTTCTAGGGTGTGATCATCCTATAGTGACAGCTGTCTGTAGATATGTATAGTCATCATAATCTTAGGGTCACCATACATGATATGATTTAGGTTGGCCGTACACTTGTACAATCTCCTTTTAGGTTATACTTTCTCTTGGTAGTCCCCCCTTTTTTTTTTTTTTTTTTCAGCCAGGGGATTCAGCAAGAATTAGTAGATTCCTGCCAGGGGCTGTAAACACTGCTTGCTCTTACGGTGTGTGACCGACAGCAGCTGTCAGATTCATACTCTGTACAAATCAATGGCAGGGGCTGCTGCTTTTCATATGTGACCGATCATTTGAGCGATTTTACATGCGAATACCGACCCTGGACACAGACGGTTTATGTCCAGATCGGCATTTCTCCTGAGTTGTGGCCACACAGTAACTGGCCGCATCTAATCAGCTAGTTTTGTATGTGGTCATAGCACAGAATGTGGCTGCATCCAATGATAGTGTTTAGCAGCCTCTGAATGCAGGATTTATATCCACTTCTGTACAACCAGCCTGCCTACACATGGATCGAAAATTCTGGGGGTCCCGGCTGAACCAGCTGAATCCTAATCCTAGTATGGCCGTCCTAATTGTGAGCACAGGGATTTTATTTTATTTCTTATAGATAGTTGCCAGGTAAAATGTAACAAATGACAAATGAAGCCGAGACTCAGCCTGCTGCTACTTTTATATATTGTACAATCCGACCTCCCGACCTCCACCTATCCCCAACTCTCATAAATCTCTTGATCCCTCGAGATTCTAGCACAGGGATATGCAATTAGCGGACCTCCAGCTGTTGCAAAACTACAAGTCCCATCATGCCTCTGCCTCTGGGTGTCATGCTTGTGGCTGTCAGAGTCTTGCTATGCCTCATGGGATTTGTAGTTCTGCAATCTAGCATATCTGGCCTCATGTGGATTGAATTTTGGCTGATTCCTGCTGAATCGGCTGACATTTGTTTGGTGGCTGGTCCTGTCTGCACCATCCGGCTTTTCCAGATGTGGCTGGGCAGAAGATTTGTACTGGGAGGGGGGATTTGGTGTGTGTGGGAGGATGTGTACTCGGAGGGGAGATCTGAGGGGTAGAGGATTTGTTCTAGGATTAGTGATTTTTTTTTGGGGGGGGGTTGTGCAGGGGTGATTTGCGTAGAGAGAAGATTTTAGCTGGGAGGGGGGCAAAGATTTGTGCTGGGGGGGGGTGGATTTTTCCTGGGAGGAGGGGGAATTTATGCTTATTGGGTAAGCATGAAGATTAGTGCTCACATTTTTTATTCTTTTTCTGTATGGGGGAGGATTTTTGCTGACATATACTGCCCATACATCTTGGGGGGGGGGCAGTTTGGCATGTCAAATAGAGCCCAGGGGCAAACATGCCAGACTATGCCCCCCCAGGATTTATGAGCATTATGTGTCCGCAAAATTCTCCCCACAAAAACGCTGAGCACTAATCAGCATGCTTCGCCCCTAAACATAAATTCCCCCTCCTCCCAGTACAAACCTGCCCCCTTGGCTGAAAGCCCCCCTCTCAGCAAAAATCCCCCCCCCTCCCCAAAGACTAATTCACCCCTCCTAGCGCAAATTCTCTTCCCCTAAAATTCCCCCTCCTAGTACACATCTTGTCTCCCCACCACATGACGTCACTCCTGTACAGCTCTGCAGAAGACGGCGAGCTGCCAGATAGGGGCATTATATTGCAGAAGAGACAATGCATGTTTCTTGGAATAAAAAATCTGTCTGATCGCTGTTTGTTACAGTGGAACTTGAGTGTTGCTTTAAGTTCTCTTTATAACTTCCTAGGACATTTTACATCCTATCTTTTTACTACGCCCCCCCCCCCCCCATTTATATTTCTGCGTTTTCTACTACGTTTGCTGTCGTGCTGCGCTGCTTCTTTTGGTGCAGTGCATATTTTGCTCCATAGATTTCAATAGGAACACCCCAGAAGCGTGTGCATGGACTTTTAGTGCATTTGGGGCAGATTGTTGTGTATAAAATGTAGTCTCCTTCTACAAAATGATGCATGAAGCGTGGAAAATGTGCCGAGAAACGAACTGCAAAAATCACTGAAAAATGCATCATCGTGCAGCGGCACCAGTGTGAACGTCGGCTAAGAGTGACCCTTCTTCCAGAAACGCTCCCGTGTATCTCTCCATCCCTCCACCTCCAGATCTCTCCCAGGAGAGGCTTCCTTCTGACAGCGCAGTCTGTGTTCTCCAACTCATATCCTTCGCCTCTGGACTCAATTTCTGCAAGAAAACAGGAAGTTCCAGGTAGACTTCGAGCTCCCGGGTCGTGCAGAAAGAGACCGATCTGGAATTCTTCACATTGACATCATTTTTCTGCAGTTTGTATTCGTTTTGTTTCTACATGCTAAAAAACGTATGGAGAATGATCAGGGCCGTCTAAAGGAAAGCAAACAATGGTTACAACCATGGCTAAAGGTTGGCATGGCTAAAGGTTGGCATGGCTAAAGGTTGGCATGGTTAACTGTTGGCATGGCTAAACGTTGGCATGGCGTCATGTGGATTCTCCGTTCTGGCATTGGTAGAAGGTCCTCCCAAGACGTGACATTCATCTGTTTAGAGAGGACTGAAAATAACCAGTACACAGAACATAGTATAATAATAATAATAATAATATAGATTAATAATGATAAAAATAATATGGAAAATAGTGATTGTTATGGCAACTCATGCATCCATTATGCGCTGATCAGCCATAACATTATGACCGGTAATGTGAACAATGGCTCCTGAAAGTGGGTGGGATATATTAGGCAGCAAGTGAACATCTTGTCCCCTGAAGTTTTGAAAACAGAAAAATGGACAAGCGTAAGCGACTTTAATAAGGGCCAAATTGTAATGACTGAAAGACTGGGTCAGAGTAACTCCAGAACTGCAGCTCCTGTGGGATGTTCCCGGTCTGCAGTGGTCAGGACCGACCAAAAGTGGTCCAAGGAAGGAGAAGCGATGAGCCAGTGACATGGTCCTTGATGGCTGAGGCTCAATGAGGCACGTGGGGAGCCAAGGCTGTCCTGAATAGTCTGGTCCAATAGAAGAGCTACTGTAGCTTGAACTGCTAAAAAAAAAAAAAGTTAATGTTGGCTCTGATAGAAAGATATCAGAACACACAGAGCATCACAGATCGTTATGGATAGGACTGAGTAGTCGCAGAGCGGTCAGGGTGCCCATGCTGAGCCCGGTCCATAGCCAACAGCACCCACAAATGGGCATGTGAGCTTTAGAACTGAACCACAGAACAATGGAAGAAGGTGGCCTGGTCTCATGAATTCAAGGATGGGTTGAGCAACACAAGTTTGAAGTGTTGACTTGGCCTCCAAATTCTCCAGATCTCAATTCAATAGATCATTTGTGGGATGTTTAAGAACAGCAAGTCCGATCCATGGAGGGCCCCACCTCACAACTTACAGGACTAAGCCCCCCGTTCACATTGGAGCAATGTCATTTGACTGGTCAAATTGCATGATAAGTCGCATCCAATTGCCAACAGTCGCACTGTTCAAAACTGTGTGACGCTGACTTTGCGGGGGGGCAGCATCGATTTGAAAAAGTAGTACATGCACTACTTTTGGCGGTTTCGGATGTGACTTGAATAAACATGTTTGCATTAGGCTGCACAGATGTCTTCAAAGTTGCACCCGACATGCGGCTTTGAAATCGTGCAATTTCAGATAAAGGTGCGCGATTTTATAAGCCGCAGTCAATGTGAAGGATCTGCTACTGACTTCAGATACTGCAGCATACCTTCAGAGGTCTAGTCCATGCCTTGATGGGATATGGTGGGTGGTCATCATGTTATGGCTGATCAGTGTAGTTTAGTGAATGGAGACTATAGAGTCTGAGAAGTCTCCGGTCTTTGTCCAGGACCACTGAGGGGAGGTATGGATTTTTCACAATACCGCTCCTAGGTCACACATACCAAATCCACAAGAAGCAGTGGAGTATATATAGAGGTGAAGGTCCGGGCAGGCAGGAAAGGATCAGAGCAGGTGACATTTGTACAGGAGCAAAGCAGAGATATGAGTGAAATCACTTGCTTACGTAATGAAATTCTTTAGACTATGATCACACTAGCTCACACAGGAAAACAGTATTTTACTTTTTTTTTTTTTTTTTTTTTTTTGCTATAGAACAAAAGGCAAAACCTTTTTCCAATATAAGAAAAAAAAGAGTAATCTTTTTTGCCATCGGTGTTCCATTGGGGGAAATCTTCCTTCACTTCCTGTCCCATAGCCAAATCAGGAAGTGAGCGGAAGTCCCCCTAAAGTATGAGAATCCCTGGTTGTCACCTGAACTAGTTGGAAGAATTCCCCTCTATTCCCGTGAAACTGGCATGTACATTTGTTCTGCGTGAAAAGGGCAAAATCAAAGGTTCTCAGGCATATTCCTCTACAGGTCAAATGTTCTTCATTCATGTATTGTAATAGAATCGTCTGGGCAAATTCTATATCGATTGGGCTGATGATCACAGGAAATTTAAAAAAAAACAAAAAAAACTTTTTTTATGATCTTCAGCTCCATCTAGTGGCCATAATGCAGTATTTTCCCAACCACTCTATTATACATGATTCACAAACATTCGACGCGTAGAGGAAGTAACCTGAGAACATTCGATTTACTCCATTTTGCACAGAACGAATGTACATTCCAGCTTCGCTCAATGAATAGTTATGCAATTCAAATTAGAGGCTTGTGTGTTTTCTGTTATATAGCTGTGTTCTATAGGTGGGCCTCCACTAACACGTATTACAGCCTCCAATCTTTACTGCTTCTACAGCTGAACGTGTCTTGGAGGCACATAGGTAACCTAGGTAAGGATATTATTATTATTATTATTATTATTATTATTATTATTATTATCATCATCCTAAGGCTCGGTTCACACTGGGGCGACTTGTCAGGCGACCTAGTCGCCTGACAAGTCGCCTCCCGTTCTGTGCTATGGAACCGTTCTAATTGGAGCGACGCAAGTCGCTCCGACTTAGAAAAAGGTTCCTGTATTACTTTGGGGGCGACTTGGGGCGACTTGCATAGACTTCTATGCAGAAGTCGTCTCGCAAGTCGCCCCGCAGTCGTTTGCAGGTCGCCTCGCTGAGGCGACCTGCAAGTCGTGCCGCCCATGTGTGAACCGAGCCTAACCCTCATCAGTTAGTGGGCAGGAGAATACAAAAATCTGGGTTGGAAAGGATGAGACGCTGATTTATAGCTTGCCGATAATAGCCAGTGTAATCGTTCCTAATAACTGCTTGTCCATTGCTTGTTTTGTTAACTGACTAATAAAATACCTAAAAAATAAAGTAATATTTTTTTTAAATGATTATAAATGCAGCAAATTTTTGTACTTCCCAGATGAGTAAAGATAAACATATTCAAGGTGTGATGTCATCGCTCATTCTATTGCCTCAGCCTTCTAACCTTGTCTGTCACTCCAAAGTCTTTACACTGTTTATTAAAGCCCAACTCCGGGGTGAAAAACCCTTTGTAGAGGGGCCCCTCCGCACCGCAAGGGTTAAATGTGTGTCGGGTCCAGAGAGATGGAGAGGCTGTACTACTTCCCTTTCCTCTTCTCTCCTCCGCTGTGGATGAGCCCCCAGCGTCATCGTGTACAATGCAGGGCTAGTAACCCTATGTTGTATGTGGAGGAGCTGACAACGCCGTAGGCCTGGTTCACATTCGTGTGAAGAGTTTAGAATGCGATATGAGGTGCGACTGTGCATTGCAGGTGCTGTGCAATTTTTGTGTGAGTGTTTTGCGATTGCCATGCCATTTTAGTGCGGTGCGTTTTGGACACAATTTTATGGATTGAGACTACTACTACTACTACTACAACTGTTTGTGGAAAAAACGCAATAAAATCACATCAAAAATGCATGAACATGAAAGTCTACGGACCACAAAATCGCACTGCATCGCAGCAAAGTAGAACAAGACCCTTCCACAAAGTTGCATTGGAGCTGCACCATGCGATTCTGTGTGACTCAAGTGGCATCAGAAATCACACTAATGTGAACCAGGCCTTAGTGAGGAGGCTTCTTGGGACCAAAGGTACGGATGGAGGGAGTCTATAGGAGCAAGGAGTATGGTATAAGGCCGGGTTCACACTGGTGTGCTGCAGTTTGGCTGCAGCATGGGTGTTTCCATGCGTTTTTGCTGCGTTTTAATCCTTGGTCCCATTAACTTCTATTAGGTTGCGTGTTTTTACATAGTTGATAAGGCTGAAAAAAAGACAATAATCCATCCAGTCCAACCTGTGTAGGTGCATACGTATCAGTGTAGGGCTGAAACAACTAATCGATTAATCGACAACTAATCGATTATGAAATTCATCGATTACTATTTTCATAATCGATTAATCGGCCAGTAACATAATGGGGTTAAAAAAAGAACTAAAATGAGCTCTTTATAGTACAAATAGAGCAAATAATCTCTACTGTAAATAAATTAATAAATAAATACATTTAGTTGGTCTACCTGAACGTGGTTTGGTTTCAACAGAACCCCTCATTTTCCACTTCTTGATTAGAGTTTGAACACTGCTGATTGGCATTCTCAATTCCTTGGATATCTTTTTATATCCCTTTCCTGTTTTTTTTTTACAGTTCAACTACCTTTTCCCGCAGATCCTTTTGACAATTCGATTTTGACCCCACTAACAATTAGAAAATCGAACGAACGTTCTTAAAATGACATTTTTTGTCATTTGTCGGGGAAGACATTGTTTGTTTTTTTAAATAAAAAATAGATCTCTGAGTCTGATATTTACCAGATTCACCCTTTAATAGTATATACAGTATATCTCCTCTAATAGTATATACAGTATATCTCTCCTCTAATAGTATATACAGTATATCTCTCCTAATAGTATATACAGTATATCTCTCCTAATAGTATGTACAGAATATCTCTTCTGTCTGTTATTCTCAGAGTGGATTAGATATTTTGCTCCCTAACCATATAGTTGGTTACTTATATTCACCACTGCATAGAGATATTTAAGAATAAATTGCCTTTTTTTAAAACTTTACATATTAACTAAATTATGCACCACACTTTTTTTTAAGGTTATTAACCGATTAATCGATTAATCGAAACAATAATCGGCCAACTAATCGATTATGACAATAATCGTTAGTTGCAGCCCTATATCAGTGTCTATAATCATTTCCTATATCCCTGTATGTTGTGTCCTTTAAGATATATAACAAAGAGTTTTTTAAATATATCCATACTCCCTGCATCCACCACCAATTGTGGGAGAGAGTTCCACATCCTTATTGCCCTGACAGTGAAGAACCCCCTACACGTTTAAGGTTAAACCGCTTCTCCTCCAATCTCATTGTGTGGTCCCCTGTCCTTTTACACACCCTAGGACTATATAATTGATTTCCTATGCTGGGATCCCCATTGAGGTATTTGTAAATCGCTATCATGTCCCCTCTCAAGCGTCTTTTCTCCAGAGAGAATACATTTAGTGTTTGCAGCCGGTTCTCATAATTAAGGTCCTCCAGTTCCCTTATGAAGGTCTTCAGTTCCCTTATGAAGGTCCTCCAGTCCCCTTATGAAGGTCCTCCAGTCCCCTTATGAAGGTCCTCCAGTCCCCTTATGAAGGTCTTCAGTTCCCTTATGAAGGTCCTCCAGTCCCCTTATGAAGGTCCTCCAGTCCCCTTATGAAGGTCCTCCAGTCCCCTTATTAAGGTCCTTCAGTCCCCCCCCCCCCTTTTTTTTTTTTTGCTATGTTTTCTGAAAATGCACCAAAAGTCCTGCATGCTGCCTCATTGATACACTCCTAGCACACAACCTGACAGAAATCTGGCGACTAAAAATGTGGCAAAAATGCACAGAAACCACACATACATCTGCGCTGTGCGGTGCACCAGTGTGAACCCAGCCTTCGGGCTCCTTCTAGAGGGCTCAGCATTAGGACTTGTTCTTTTTAGGGGGGCAGCCCTTGCTTGCCCTTCTAAAAAGTGGTCTGCAATGGATTGCTCTTCAGAGGGCTTTTAGCAGGCAGTGAGAAGGCAACATTGCGCCTCCTCACCGCCTGTTTTACCCAAATGCCGTGTACACATGGGCGGACTTTTCGACCGGACTGGTCCGAAGGACCGAGTCCAGCAGACAATTCGACCGTGTGTGGGCTTCATCGGACCTGCAGCAGACGTTTCCAGTCGAAAATCTACGGACTTTAGATTTGGAACATGCTTCAGATCTTTCCGACGCACTCGAGTCCGGTCGAAAAATCTGCTCGTCTGTATGGCAGTCCGACGGACAAAAAAAACGACGCTAGGACAGCTATTGGCTACTGACTATGAACTTCCTTATTTTAGTCCGGTCGTACGTCATCACGTACGAATCCGTCAGACTTTGGTGTGATCGTGTGTAGGCAAGTCCGGTCGTTAGAAAGTCCGTCGAAAGTCTGTTGTAACTCTGTCAAAAGTCAGTCGGAAAGACCATCAGACCTTTGTTGTCGAAAAGTCCGACCGTGTGTACTCGGCATAAAAAGGCTGAACCACCACGTCACAACTGCTTGCTTTGTATGCAGTTGCAGGGCAGTTGTGGCATGGCCCCATATACTTAAAAGAGTCGCATTCAGCGGTGGTTGTGCCTGCCAACTGTGACATGCAGTTTAATTTTTGCTGTGTGCATGACCTTCTTTGTTTGGACGGTCAGGGACAGTAAAACACCGGCTCAACTACCTGTTTTTACTGCCCCCTGTCTGCATGTGTGATTGAGCCCTTACTCCTTTTCCCTGTACCCCTAAACCTAGCAATTAACCCTCTCAGGCAGGGGAGGGCAACTGCAAGGCTCTTTTTTTTTTCCTTGTGCTCGGAGTTGGGCTTTAGGCATCTTCCACTGTGATCAAGTGTGGAGGATTCTTAAAGCTGGCCATAGATGATATCATTTTCTTTTTAACCCGTGGTTGCAGGAAAGAATGCAGTGTTGATGGAGGAATCCCTCCCCTGGAGCACCTGGGGGGGGTTGCGGCGACCGTCCCTGCCAGGAGAACACTAAGATTATTTTTAGCGGCTGTCAATAATCGCATCCTAAAAAACCGGCATGCTGGTTGTACCCAAGTTGATCGATGGATCAACTTGGGTAATCAGCCTGCCCATACTTGGTTCGAGTCATGTCCGGTCCCTGCTGAGCTGGCAGAGATTTATGGCCGGCTATGGCCAGCTTATGACTGTACTCCTTGTATTCATTGATACAAGGCATTCTGTGAATAGAGGCAGTGCAGAGCGAGTGACCCCCTGTGGTCATTGTACAGAGGGGAAGCGCAGGACCCAGAAGATCCAGCTTCCCCAGGGGACCACCAGGTATGGGATATGTATACTTGCATTGATCCAAATGTAAGTAAACAATAAAGATCATATCTGGAGTTCAGCTTTAGGCACCATGCGGAGAAGTACAGACAAGCCTCCTAAGCCACTTGTAAGGCAGACGAGGGAGGGCTAAGGATACCATTGTGCTTTGCCCAGTTACAAAGTGCCCAAGACACTGTGTAAGAGGCTTGAAGTGTGTGTATATGTATATATATTTATGAAACAGCTGTTATAGACTACATAGGATGAGGTTTCCTTTCCTGTACCCGGCGTGGTCAGCCCAGTTTTCTCGTCTGGCAAATAAAGCGTGCATATTTCTTGGTCCCATATCCCTGTGACTCAGAGAAAGGATGACACCAGAGGTGTGGCTCTTGTTTGTTTTTTAATTTGGAGATATTAAAACCGACACAACCACGGAGGAGAATGTTAACCCTTGGCTCTCCAGCTGTCATGGACATCAGCTCCCTCACTTTGTTTGCATAACATAATGCCAAGAGCTATGTAAGGGAAACTAGATTGCCCAATCAGTTGTCGGCATACAGAAGTGGAATGTAATCTGGTCAATAAAAGTTTACTTCACATTGGCTGCTTTGCTAATTGCACATCGTATAGGTCATGGGTGCTCCACCTGCGGCCCTCCGGCTGTTGCGAAACTACAAGTCCCATGAGGGATTGCAAGGCTGACCGTTACAAGCATGACTCGTAAAGACAGAGGTATGATGGGACTTATAGTTCCGCAACAGCTGGAGGGCCACAGGTTGAGCTTCCATGGTATAGGTAAATCTGTCCATAGATGGGTTCGAAATGAATCCGGTTCAGCAGGGATGGCCCGAATTTCGAACTATCTATTGCCAATCCTATTCAAGAGGAGTGAATCTAGTGATCATCTCCTCCTGAACAGGACTGCTCATATATTTTCACTCGATCAGTGTTTGCAGCCAATAGGCTACAGTGCTGATCAGTGTATTCTGGCAGCGGAGGAGTCCCGCAGATAGAATACAATAGCTCAGCTGGGAGGATTCCCCCATTCAACTCAAATGTGTGGATGGGGGGGTCCATTAGTTTATTTTTTTGATCAGCCTGCTTGCTGATCAGAAGAAAAAATGATCCACCTATGGCCAGCTTTAGAGTTACATACATCGTGAATCCCTATAATCGAAGGACAAGTTTGGAAATTTTCTGCCGAATGAATGATAAATTGAAAGGTTAATGTGTTTCCCGTCCGAACTCTTTGTACTAAGTATATGTAAAAAACAAAAAACAAAAAATGGATTCATTTATGTTCACTGAACGATTTCGTTTGCTCTCTCGGCCGAATGTTCATTTTTCAAAAATGGGTTTGGCCGATTTTTCGTATAGCGTATGGCCAGCATTAGTCTCTGTTTGATCTTCAACTGCCATGATGCTGCACATGTGATCAGGTATGACACCAGCTATTGGATGGTCTAATGCCGCGTACACACGGTCGGACTTTTCAGCTACAAAAGTTCGACAGCCCGTCCGACAGACTTTCGGTGGACTTTCAACAGACTTTCTAACGACCGGACTTGCCTACACACGATCACACCAAAGTCCGACGGATTCGTACGTGATGACGTACACCGGACTAAAATAAGGAAGTTGATAGCCAGTAGCCAATAGCTGCCCTAGAGTGGGTTTTTGTCCGTCAGACTAGCATACAGACGAGCGGATTTCTGGGTCCGGCGGAGTTACGACGTAAAGATTTGAAGCAAGTTCCAAATCTAAAGTCCATCAGATTTGCGACTGGAAAAGTCTGCTGAAGGTCCGGTGAAGCCCACACACGATCGGATTGTCCGGCAGATTTGGTCCGTCGGCGTCCGTCAGACAAGTCCGGTCGAAAGGTCCGACCATGTGTACGCGGCATAACAGTTTGGTAGAGAGCACAACCAATGTGAAAGTTACATTCCCAGCACGTGTCAAGAATCTGTTTTTTGAAACTGTTAAATGGGTTTAGTTCTGCTTTAATGGTGGTCAGAGGCCCTCTGAGATGGAAATCATATTGGGACCATAGGCAGACCCTTTACCAATGATAAACAAAACCAATAATAAATAAGAAAGGACACTTTTATTTCAAAATGGATTGAAATGACTGCAGCCCTTTATTATTGCTATTTAATTTAACCAAACCATTCAAATACATAACCAGTTCATCATATAAGATAACACATTTCAATTCATAAATGTAATTAATACAATATAACTTTAACCCAGCCATGACAGCTCAAGTTAATACAACACATACTTTATATATAAAGAACTTTCCCCTTTCAGAAGAAAGGGACAAAACCACCTAAAAAAGGACCACCATGGTGGGCAGGAGGGTGGGATGCTTGTTCTTCCTTCCTTACTGATCCACCGCCAGCTGTGGCTACTAAACACTTTAAATTCTTTATATAGGTGCCTGCACGTGCCAACCATTGAAAAATTTGAGATATGACAACAACCTAGGATAATTACATTTAAATATGCATATAACTGTCACCCGCTTTAACCTCCATAAATTTCTATGGTCTGCCACAGTCCCCAGGTGGGTGGTGCAATTTTTTTTTTGCCTCTCCCTTCATTTGAATCCTTAAAGTAGAATTCCGGGTATGGCAAATTTTGCATAGTTATGTACAGTCAATGCACCATATCTGTGGGATACCTGTGGAAGCTGGTACCACTGCTGGTACCACTGCTTCTACAGCGATTGCCTCTAGTTTCCAGGTCCTGCACCGTGAAGCTGCCCTGCTGCTTACTGAACAGAGGAGGTCACTCGTTCTGTGTGGAGCACCATTCAGTGAACATTTTCTTTTTTCTCAATGAATGCAAAGTGTTCTTTGATGGGGACGAGGTGGAGATTGTGATCCTACTGTGCCCGTCTTTCCACCTTGTCCAGTCAAAGAGCACTTTTGGGGTTGATTTGCTAAAACTGGAGAATGCTTCTAACTTCACCTTGTTCAATTAAGCTTTGACAAAACCTGGAAGCTGATTGGTTTCTATGCAGAGCTGCACCAATTTTGAACTCTCCAGTTTTAGTAAATCAACCCCTTTGCATTCATTGAGAAAGTGCAGAGCATTCTTTGAGTGGCACCTATGTTGAACAGCCAACCTCCACGCTATTACCTTCCAAGATATCGCTTCACATATAGGGGCCTTAATATGAACTATGGAGCGGAACCCCTCACATTGCTTCCCAGGTATAAAGAACACAGCTATGCAGATAACCAGTAAATATGGGAGATGTTTTCTCAGAAAATGATTCATAGAAGAACTATGCGGGGAAACGTAGGGCCACTGCAGAGACGCCCCATGTGTCCTCATCCGTCCTCTGCGTTGGTCCTGTACTGTGTTATTCTGCAGTAAATCCTCTTCATGTTTACCGTGTACACTGATAAGCAGTAATGTGGAGGCAGAAACCAGCCCAGACCCGGGCCCCCTCTAAAACAGAGGCCTAGTTGAGGTTCAACCACTATGACCCCTGTTTGCAGTCTGTAGTGGCACTTTGCCCCTCATTAGTGCCCTATGCATTGCTCGTGCCATTGTGTACATGAAACCTTAGCAGGTTGTTATCCCGCGCTTAGGGGGTTAAAAGCTGGATGACTTATAGTTTACTAGAGAATCTTAATTTTTAAGAGTGTGTATAAAATGAGTGACGTACGCTGGCTGAAGGCCTGGTTTTATGAGACAGACGCAGTAAAGACTGGAAGGGGTGTCAGGTAATGTACAGCTAAAGGACAGCCCCTCCCCGGCTTTAAAGAACTAATCACCTTGGCATTTTTATTAAGCTCAGGTGACTGAAAACTGTAAAATAAATGTATGTTATTACATAACTATAATTCTTTCAGGACTACACCGTTACGTTAGACTGTTGGTGATACTGCAGCCTGGAGGTGTGTCTGGCGCCTGTTACACCTGTGAAACAATGTACTTCAAAAGATACTTCACCCCCAAGATGGCTTTATTTTTTATATACTCCTCTTACACTTTTTGCTGGCTCATCCACTATAAACATACTCGCATGACCCACAAATCTAGCCTTGATCTGTTGTGATCCACTACTCCGGCACCGCCACTTGGCCTCTGATGACACACCGCTAGGTTCTGCCTTATCCAGCCAGTGACTGTGAAAGTCGATGCCCCCTGGGATATGTGACATGTATATCCCAGGAGGCACCAGAAGCAGGGTTCATAGCATTCTTGCCTAGGCGAAAATAAAGGCAGTGGCTGAAGCATGAAAAAAAAAAACCTTTTCAGTTGTGTGTGTGTGTGTGTGTTGGGGAGGAAGGGTGGCAAGAGGTGTTACAATGGTGCAAATCATTTTTTTTTAAGTGAAGATCTACTTTAAGTGGAGCTTGTTGCCTTTATTGAAATGGTTGGTTTGTATTTGTTCAATGTGAGAAGACCAAGTAACAAAGAGCCAACAGATGTTTTTGTGTTTTAGTAATCAAAACATTAAGTGTACCTCTGGAGTTCCCCCCAGATTGCAGTTCATAGGACTGAAATGAGAATCAAAGTTTTTGGGGTGTTGGAATAACTCAAGTTGGGAGTTGAGGATTCCAGAAAAATTGTTAAAGACCAAACCCTCCAAGTTCCTCTATTCCCGTTTTCATAAATTACCCCAGACTTTAAATGTAGGTACCAATGGCAGTCTTTTCTGCCCTTTAAGGCACCAGTTTCTTGAGTTCTTCTTATGCCGTGTACACACGAGCGAACTTTTCGGCAACAAAGGTCCGACAGTCTATTCCGACGGACTTTCGACAGACTTTTGACGGACTTCTGACGAACTTTCGAACGAACGGACTTGCCTACACACGATCACACCAAAGTCCGACGGATTTGTACGTGATGACGTACGACCGGACTAAAATAAGGAAGTTCATAGCCAGTAGCCAGTAGTTGCCCTAGCGTCGGTTTTTGTCTGTCGGACTAGCATACAGACGAGCGGATTTCTCGATAGGAACGGGGTCCGGCGGAGTTCCGACATAGAGATTTGAAACCTGTTCCAAATCTAAAGTCCGTCATTTTCGACAGAAACAATCCGCTGAAGGTCCGCCCACACACGGTCGGATTGTCCGCCGGATTTGGTCCGTCGGACCAGTCCAGTCAAAAAGTCTGCTTGTGTGTACAGGGCATAAGGCCCTCATGTACACTGCTGCTGGTAAACGGACGTTTAGGAGCAGTTGGGCATTTTTTATTTCCGCTGCCCCTGAACTCTCCTCTATGCGATCTCATCAGCACATGTACACTGAGTAGTTTATAGTCGTTTCCAGGCAGTTGAAGTTAGAAGCATTTTTTGGAAAGCAAAAAAATGCATTAAGGACGGATGTTCAGATGCATTTGAAACAGCTTGTAGACGTGGTAACTCTCATTTAGCCGCGTTTCGTTTATAGGCATTTTTAATGGAGATTCCCTGTCATTATTTATCCAAGACATTGAGCAAAATGCATGATCTGTTATTTTTTTAGAATTGATATCATTTCCTTCAGTAGAGTTATACTGTACTAATCCAATACTCGAGTCAAGTCAGACATTTTTAATGTCAGCTACATTGATGACATACTTGCGTAAAATTAAAAGCTATGTTATATAAGGTGCCATGTCCCCAGTTCATGTAACAGAATGGTATTCGTCATATCTTAGTGATCCATTCTGAATGAATCTGATAAGCTCATGTAATTGCTCTGGGCTGGATTGACAATTAAGCACAGTAAGCACGTGCCTATAGGTGGCAAGGTGGCTCTTTCCTGTATAATTCTTGGCCATGCATTTTTTTTCTTCCATTAGCAGTAGAAATAATTATTTCAGATAAGGGTTTTTTATGTATCACAAAATTCTAAGCCAGGTTAGGACCAGGAAAAAAAAGTAAATGCTTTGTTTAGAGGAGGTGACCCAAGCAGAGGGGCGACAAATGTTGTGTGCCTACAAACTTCAATGTTGGAAATAAGACTCTGACTGCTGTAATATTTTGCGACTTCATACGGATGGAGGATGGACCGACATGCACAAAACATTCAGCCTAGATAGATAAGAGAGCTGCACGATTAATCGTTAAAGAATCGAGATCTTGATTCAACCCCCCCTCACAATCTTAATCCGGCATTTCCACGATTCTATGTAAACAGTGCAGAGCGGTTCTCTGCTCAAAACTGTCAGAAAAAAACAGAGAAACATTGTAACATTGTGTTCTTTTAGATCAAATGGAAGAACTTCTGTCTGCAAATGAGGTGAGTTTAACCTCTTAAGGGTACTTTCACACTGGGGCGGTGCCGGCGTTAACGGTAAAGCAGCGCTGTTATAGCGGCACTATACTATTTTAACCCCTGCTAGCGGTTGAAGAAAGGGTTAAAAGTGCTCATGTTTCGGTGCTGCCGAAGCGCTTTGCAGGCTTGGGCAGCGCTGCCCATTCATTTCAAAGGGCAGGGCATTCTGGGAGCGGTGTATATACCGCTTCCGCACCGCCCCAAAGATGCTGCTTGCAGGACTTTTTTTCCCATCCTGCAAACGCACCGCCCCAGTGTGAAAGCCCGAGTGCATGAAATGCGCTTTACAGGCGCTATTTTTAGCGCTAAAACACCTGAAAAGCGCCCCAGTGTGAAAGGGGTCTAATAGTGACAGACTCACCCGGGACAGAGGCTTTTGGAGAGGACCCTGGCATTTATGGGCCCTGGCATTTGAGGGAGCTACAAGCATTTAGGAAGATGTTCTATTATGTAATGCAAAAGGACATTATTAAAAAGGCCATGAAGGTCTCTGCCAGCTTGGGACCCTTAGCTGATGTTGATGTCATCAGCAAGCCACCTTGTCTGAGGGCCCCCTGCCATAATGTGTTTATTGTAGGTCTCCTGCTATTGTCTGAAGGCTTGCTCTGTTTATACTTCTGATGATGTGTATTGTACTCAGGAGCTCTGTGACGGCAAGTCTTACCTGGAATGAAATCTCTGAATGGTAATGGGTGGGCACTCACCTAGTTCACCCAGATGGCTAATTAAGGATCCTCTGTGATGGGATTAGCCATGAGTCAGCTGTACCTCCGTTAGCTAAACCATTGTGTGATGTTTTGGGTAAATATTTTGGGTCATTGTTAAAGGGGTTGTAAAGATTTGCGTTTTTTCACCTTCATGCATCCTATGCATGAAGGTGAAAAAACATCCGACAATACTAGCCCCCAGCCCACCGGTTTTACTCACCTGAGCCCCTAAACCTGCTGCGCTCGCCCCCGATGTCCTCTTCCCGCTCAGCCTGGCCGTTGATTGGCTAGAGTGGATGGATTGAAAGCAGCGCAGCCATTGGCTCGCGCTGCTGTCAATCACATCCAATGACGCGGCGCGCCGGGGGGCAGGGCCGAGTGATACAGTGAGCGGCTATAGCCGCCGGCTGTGTCACAGGAGCGTGTCCGCAAGAACCACCATGCAAGAGAGCTCGCATGAAGGTGGTTAGTTCTTGCGGAGAGGAGCTAAAACAGCCAACGAGGGACCCCAGAAGACCAGGTTCGGGGCCACTCTGTGCAAAACGAGCTGCACAGTGGAGGTAAGTATAACATGTTTGTTATTTTTAAAAAAAATACAAATTTGCCTTTACAACCCCTTTAATGTGGTGAGGGACCTCCTTCTCAAATGTATAAAAGCCTGTATTCTTGTTCAAATAAACAGTTCTTATTCTGGTTTACGCCAAAACTGCTGTTGCCTAGTTCTTGGGGTAACTATAGCCAAATTCATTGGTTTCGTGTTCCAGAGCTGGGAAAGCAGCTTCTTGGTGGAGATACTCAGTCAGGGTGTCTGGAGTTCGTCACAGATGTCATTCCCTCCTAGGCAAGAAAGCCAGAAGTGGAAAGCTGGGTCCTGCAAAAAAAGTATTTTACATTTTTAAAAAGTGTAAGGCTGGGTTTACACTGATGCGAATTTCCCCACATTCAATTCGCATGACAGGAGAGTGTGACCGGCTCTCAATGGAGCCAGTTCACACACCTCCGGGGCAGCCATAGTCCGAACTGCAGAAGGGTCCTGTGCGTCTTCTGGTCCTTTTTTAGATGCAAATTCAGCCCAAAATTCCAACCTGATTCGCACCTGAAACTGTGAACAGACCCGCCCTGGACCCCCTGCTGTGAGTCGTGGCTGCAGCTAGTGTGAACCCAGCCTTAGACTGCTTTCACACTGGGGCAGGCGTTGACGGTAAAACGCCAGTAGTTTTAGCGGTGCTTTACCGTCATTTTTGCGGTGCTATTCGGCTGCTAGCGGGCGATTTTAACCACCGCTAGTGGCCGAATTAAGGGTTAAATACGCCCATGTAGCACCGCTGCCGAGGTGCTTTGCAGGCGCTTCGGAAGAGGTGCCCATTCATTTCAATGGGCAGGAGCGGTGTATACAATGCTCCTTCACCGCCCTTAACGCCCTGCCAGCGCATGGGCCCAGTGTGAAAGCACTCGGGCTCTCACACTGGGACTGCAGGGGAGGTGTTTTTCAGGCACTTTACGGGAAGAGTAGAGAGGGTAAATGACACTAGAGCGAACCATAGCTCTCATAGCCACAGTGGGACAGAAGTATAGGGAGAGCTGTACTTCCCAGTATGAATAAAACAGTAAATATAAATGACAGGGCAGCAACGCTGGACATGAGACTTAAAGTGGACCTCCACCCTCTTCAAGGACTTTCCATAACTTTTTGTTACATAGCACATTCTAATTAAAAAACTATTTGTCATGAGTTCTGCTTTAAGCACGTAGCCAGATTAAAACATTGGTTTGTTCTTTACAAAATGCAGTTGGATATGTATGTCTTACCTATCGCTCTGCATTCCTTTGATAACAAGCACGCAGTTTCTCACCAGTCCTGGCAGCACGTGGCTGGGAGGGGGCAGAGGAGACGATGATTAGGGACAACTCCCCTCTTTGGGAATGAGAGCAGAAGGAGGTGTATATAGTGAATCACAGGTGTAGGCGTGGACTGTCTGCTCTTCATCTCCAGACTCCACACCTTACATCCTGGATACAGCATAGAGATGTCATCACAGGTGCACTGCAAATGTACCTCTGATGATCAGCAGAACAAGGTCAGTCTGGCCCGCCTGCAAATCGCACTACTAAACCTGAATGTTACGCTGCGGTATTTACGCAGAGGCCAAAGCTGACTTTGACCTTTGTGCTAGCGTGTTTACCAAGTGCCATGCATCACTTTCCTTCCCGGCCTGTGGTGTACGGGTCTATACCGCACACCATGCACTCACTGTGTGACTGTTCAGGATTCGCCACAACAGCTGCTACAGTGCACTCACCTTAGAAATACATGAGAGGAACCCAATCAAGACTGACCTATCATTTCAGCTAAAATATATCGCCGAAATTTTCTGCAAAATACTCATTTTATGTACAGGTGATTGTTGATGTTCATGATTAACGCTTAAATACTCCTGTTATTCAGGACCAAGTTAAAAGGTGAACTTCAGCCAGGAGGAAAAAAAAACATTTTTAAAGTGCTTCCTTGGACAACCCAATAGGCTATCCCTTTGCTTATAGAGTGCGTTCTTACGTTCTTAGTACCCCTCAAACATGCCTCCATTTCCTGTTTTGGTTTTGCAACTGGGTACCGCTGTTTCCTTCCTATGGCAAAGTCATATTTTCTGCTTTGTACGATTACAGAAGGAAGCAGCAATGTGCTTTTATCAACTTCCTTCTGTGAACAGGTGCGATCTCCATCGCACCTGGTCCTGACCCAATTCAAAGAACAGCGCCCCCGCATGAATGCCAGTCCTATGGCACCATGAAATAAGGTGGTTTTCTATCCCCACCTAGTTGTACACATCGAATGTGACTTTCTCTGTCTGCCTAGGCACCAAGGCTAAAGGAAAAAAAAAATGATTGAAATTGCATTTAAATTGCTGGCAATAGAACATTTAAAAAAAAAAAGGCCAGGAAAGGGGGGGGATGAGCGAGGGCCCCCCCCCAATTATACCAGGTCACATGCCCTCAACATGAGATGGTGGGTACTTTGGGGCGCCTCAAAGCACCTTGTCCCCATGTTGATGGGGACAAGGGTCTCATCCCTACAACCCTGGGCTGTGGTTGTGGGGGTATGCGGCCATTGGACTTATAGCCCCATGTACCCCTACCCATTTGCCAAAAAAGTGTCAAAAACACAGAGGCGGTTTTTGACAATTCCTTTATTAAAAAATAAAAAAAAATAGTGTCCCCGATGTAAATTCATCGTCCATCACGATGCCCGCCGCACCGCCGGACCAGAAAAAGAAAAAAAAACTCTCCGCCGTCTACTAAGGCAAATTGCCGATTGCCTGGCTTGCTGTTTGACAGTTCTTATATAGGTAAGGGCGGTGCCACCTTGTGACGTGCCTAACCGGTGCATGTTGGGTCGGTGACGTCACAAGGGGGTGAACACCTGCCGAATGCCCTGCAAATTCAGGTGTTCACCGAACGAAACAGGCAATGTTTGGGCCGAACTTTTGCTCGGCCCAAACCGTTAGCCCAACTCTACCAACCACTATTACTGTCACCAATGTAATTGCTTGTTTTACGAGGTAGCCTTACTACAGGGAGATCCTTTGTATTGGAAGCCAATGACCTCACACAAAATCAAAGCATTAATTACTCAAAAAATAAAGTGGGTTTTTTGCATTTAAAAGCCCTTTTATTCTGGTTGGGGACAGCTAAGGGTCAAAAGTGATCAGGCTCCTGGGGTTCGGCTTTAAAAAATCAAAGTTACTTTCCAATTTATTTTCAGCTCTATTAGGATACTACATTCAATCAGTTTGGAGTTGCTTGGTTGTGACTGGTTTGACACCTAGGCATGACTAATGGCCCGTACACACGATCCGAAAATTGTATGAAAGATAACACTTTCGTCGCGACCGTACAATAATCGGACCGTTAGTACAGAGCTTTCGTGAGACGATTACGACAGTTCCTCAGATATTATTAGATCGGACATGTAGGAAAATTTTCCTTGTACGATTTTCGTTTAGTCAGTACAGTTGTCATCTGAAAATACAATACAAATACACTACAACACGTGACATCACTTCCCATTTTTTTTTTTTTTTTTTCTGTCGTACGAAAATTTTTGTGACTTTAGTAACCTATTCAATTTCTACTTGTGACTAGTAGGCGAAAAAAGTCAGACGATCTGTCGTCCGATTTTCAAATCGTGTGTACGGGGCATTAGACTGGGTTCACACTGTGTGTGGAGCGGCTCACAGCAGGGGGTCTAGTGCGACCCCATTCACATTTTCAGCCACACCGAGCCACAGGCACACAGGACTCCTCTGCTGTGTGCTCCGTGGCCGGGGAAACCCGCATCCAATTCGCAATAGTGTGAACCCAGCCTTACTCAAATATAACACATTGATTTTAATGCAGGAGCCTATGTGTTCATTTCTGACAGTTGCATTTGGTGCTATGTTCCATATTAATCATTTTACATGGTCCTTGCCTTAAAAAAAACGAAAAAAAAAAACCCTGTTCTCACTGGGGGGGGGGGGGCATTGTAATTAGTCCGTAAAGCTGGCCATACAAATAAAGATTTTTGTTCAGTCCAGAAAGCTGAATGAGAGAAATCTATAGACACCCCCACCCATCCATACTAAACAGCTTAGATAAACGGATCTCCCAATGCTTGTATTGTATTCTGAGAGCTGATACCTGTGGCTGTCAGAATACCTGAACAGTGTTGATTCATGCTGGGTGGTTTTGACAGGGCCTCCCACTGCTCGAATTTTGGTAGATTCACACAAAATCAAGCTTTGGATTGGGCCTTTTTTATGGTAGGATTGCTTTGCATTTGCTGGTGTTTAGAAGATAAAGTTCAAGTTGGAAAACTTCTTCTCAAATAACATAAACATATATATTGAGTGCTCAATCACATTGGCTAAATATTATGGAAAAATCCCAGCTCAACTTGCCAACCAGCCTGCAACTGACCGGTTGGTTGCAGGCTGGTTGGTAAGCTGTGCTGGGAATTTTCTTTTGTTTTGTTTGACATGCATTGTCTTTCCATGTGCTCCCTGCTGCGAAGGCCAGTTATAGGTGGGGCAGTGTCCATTTGTTTGTACTATTGGCTAAATATTACCTGTAGAGACCTTGGGTTCGATTTTACTTCACTTCAAATAATTACAAGCACACTGTCTGCCAGAATTATTTATTACAAATGCGTATGAATGTTTCAAAGAGATGATGTGGCCGGACCCCTGCAGACATACAGTACTTGCCCTATGTATAGCTTTTAGCTTGAAAGTTATTTTAGCAAAATTATCAGTGTTTGTTCTTTAGCACCATTGTTACTTTGGAAACATCTTTAGCCAATTCAGGGCAAAATAAAGTGGTCAATTAAAGTGGAACTTCACCCAAAAGGGGAAGCGCTGCTTGTCTGCCTCTTCCTCTCCTCAGTTTTGGTACTTCATTTTTTTTAGGGGTAGCAGGTACCTGTTTTTGACATGTATCTGCTCCCATTTCCAGTCGGATCGCCACAACGATCCAAGCAGAAGTTCGCCCTCCCCCCCCCTTTTTCTCCCTGCAGCCTTCTGGGACACGTCACAAGTCCCAGAAAGCTGCGGAACCATTCACAAAGCACAGCTCTGCTTAAGCATGCACAGTGGGAAGCCAGTTGTGAAACTCCAAGCAGCCACAGTTGGCTTACCAAAGTAAACATGCTGGTGCCTGATGGCCGAAGAGCTGGCTCAGGTGTGAACTACACTGGATCCTGGAACAGGTAAGTATCCTATTATTACAGTATTTTTAGCTGCTAATTGTTTCTGGTGAAGGTGAAGAACCGCTTTAAGATCTCCAATTTCCAACAGTACATACTCACCTTTAATTTCCCCTGCAACAAGCATACACTTCAAACTGACTTGCCGGAGCTTCCACAGTGTGAATATTAATTTCTTCAATAGCCACATGTAAAAGAACTTGGTGAATCACACATCAGTAATATGGTGCTTCTCTAACAGTTCTGCTTGTGACACTGGAACAGACACTGCAGGGTTCTTGTTAATTCTCACTTAAAAAAAAGGCTGACGTAAAAAAAAATACCAGACCTAGGACCTTCGACATAGCCACCATGGAGAATGAAGCTTGCCATGTGAATTTAAATGTGTTTGCTGATGTGGTACACAAGAGATAAGAAGAGACAAAATACAGGTTTCCTGGAAATTACTTCTATTGTCCTCCTTTAGGAGAAGCGTGCTTGTGCATGCACATAACAATAAGGACATTGGGGCTTATTAATGGTTTACCAGCTAACTGGACATACAGTGCCTTGAATAAGTATTCATACCCCTTGAAATTTTCCACATTTTATCATGTAACAACCAAAAACGTAAATGTATTTTATTGGGATTTTATGTGATAGACCAACACAAAGTGGCACATAATTGTGAAGTGGAAGAAAAATTTTATAAATGATTTTCAACATTTTTTTACAAATAAATATGTAAAAAGTGTGGCGTGCATTTGTATTTAGCCCCCTGAGTCAATACTTTGTAGAACCACCTTTCGCTGCAATTACAGCTGCAAGTCTTTTTGGGGATGTCTCTACCACCTTTGCACATCTAGAGAGTAATATTTTTGCTCATTCTTCTTTGCAAAATAGCTCAAGTTCTGTCAGATTGGATGGAGAGTGTCTGTGAACAGCAATTTTCAAGTCTTGCCACAGACTTTATATTGGATTTAGGTCTGGACTTTGACTCAACCATTCTAACACATAAATATGCTTTGATCTAAATGATTCCATTGTAGCTCTGGCTGTATGTTTAGGGTTGTTGTCCTGCTAGGAGGTGAACCTCCCCTCCAGTCTCAAGTCTTTTGCAGACTCTAACAGGTTTTCTTCTAAGATTGCCCTGTCTTTGACTCCATCCATCTTCCCATCAACTCTGACCAGCTTCCCTGTCCCTGCTAAAGAAAAGCATCCCCAAAACCTGATGCTGCCACCACCATGTTCAGGGTGATGTGCAGTGTTAGTTTTCCTCCGCACAAAGTGTTTTGTTTTTGGACCAAAAAGTTCAATTTTGGTCTCCTCTGACCAGAGCACCTTCTTCCACATGTTTGCTGTGTCCCCCACATGGCTTCTCGCAAACTGCAAACGGGACTTCTTATGGCTTTCTTTCAGCAATGGTTTTCTTCTTGCCACTCCTCCATAAAGGCCAGATTTGTGGAGTGCACGACTAATAGTTGTCCTGTGGACAGATTCTCCCACCTGAGCTGTGGATCTCTGCAGCTCCTCCAGAGTTACCATGGGCCTCTTGGCTGCTTCTCTGATTAATGCTCTCCTTGCCCGGCCTGTGAGTTTGGGTGGATGGCCATGTCTTGCTAGGTTTGAAGTTGTGCCATACTCTTTCCATTTTCGGATCATGTATTGAACAGTGCTCTGTGAGATGTTCAAAGCTTGGGATTTTTTTTTTTTTTTTTTTTTATAACTAACCCTGCTTTAAACTTCTCCACAACGTTATCCCTGACCTGTCTGGTGTGTTCCTTGGTCTTCATGATGCTGTTTGTTCATAAGATTCTCTAAAAAAAAACCTGAGGGCTTCACAGAAGCTGTATTTATACTGAGATTAAATTACACACAGGTGGACTCTATATTTACTAATTAGGTGACTTCTAAAGGCAATTGGTTCTATTACATTTTAGTAGGGGCATCAGAGTAAAGGGGGCTGAATACAAATGCACGCCACACTTTTCAGATATTTATTTGTAAAAAATGTTGAAAACCATTTATCATTTTCCTTCCACTTCACAATTATGTGCCACTTTGTGTTGCTCTATTACATAAAATCCCAGTAAAGTACATTTACGTCTTTGGTTGTAACATGACAAAATGTGGAAAATTTCAAGGGGTGTGAATACTTTTCAAGACGGTGTACGTGATAAATGAAGTGGTTGTCTATGTCATGAGCAAAACTCATTCAGCCAACCCTGGTTTAAAATCTGCCAGTGTTAAATGGATCCAGCACTAAACAGATAAATCACTTTAACTGAAGAGCAGAGGCAGAATGACCTAGATCATTAACATTCCTTGACTACCAGGCATTGGCCTGATCTGTGATATTTGATGAAGAATATTTTTTTAAGTTGGTTTTCCAGTGTCTCTCCACTTTTCCTTGTACATCCAAAGGAAAATGGAGTCTGAAGCTTTCATCTCACAAATAATTCATTTGATCTGCATGTGAGAACTGTCAAATAATTGCTACCTTTGAAGGGATTTACATTGCGCGGCTGGAATGTTATCTGTCAGCCTCGATAGGCAGACAGAATTTTATACATGCAAATCATAAGCCGGTTTCTTTGTCACTTATCTTATAAATAACTACCCTGGAATTCCTTATGAATATAAAGTTGACTGAAAATACTTTTCTGGTTGCTGTTAAGTGTAAAATTGGCTTTGCACTGCCAAGACCTGAAATGGGGTCTCAAACGAAACCCATTTTCAGTGCATTGGAAGCTTACCAGATGTCACGGTCATATTTTACCCATAATTCAAGTACAGGCAATTCATTTGGGGTTCAGAAGCCAGTGTGTGACATCTAAGGCTATATTAAATAGCTAAGAAACATTCTTTTTCACTGGGACCAAGAGGAAAGGCTTAGGTTCTGGTTCGATACATGGCCCATTAGACATTTTTCCAGGCCTGCTATACCAGCAGATAAAAGGTCTCATCTGGAAGGAAAGGGCTTAGGCTTTCTAAACCGTAGCTGACAGTCACAGTTTGAGGTGTGGTTGAGTACCAATCACTTTACTTGGTTTCAGGCATTGATCTCAAGACCAAAGCTCCTGAATACCATGTGGTACATAGTTACTTTTATATTTCTGGTGCCAATGGTTTAGCGCCCTGGTGCCCAATCTGCAGCCTGCGGGCCACATGCCGCCCTTTGGCACATTTTGTGCAGCCCTCAAAACCTTTTCGGACACTAATCTGTTTTTTCCTTTTGCCCTGTTGTAGTAGTGATTTCTCGCAGTCTTATATAATGTGTCTCCAGTCTATGACTGTCTCCTAATGTGTCCCCCCAGTCTCCAACAACTTATACAGCATGTTCACAGTCTCTGACAGTCACCTGCAGCATGTCCATAGTATCTGACCATCTCTTGTACAAAGTCCGCAATCTCTGACCATCTCTTGTATTATGTCTGCTATGTCTGACCATCTCTTTTATCATGTCCGCAGTCTGTGACGGTCTCCTATATCATGTCTCCAATCTCTGACCATTTCCTGTATCATGTCTCCAATCTCTGACCATCTCCTGTATCATGTCTCCAATCTCTGACCATCTCCTGTATCATGTCTCCAATCTCTGACCATCTCCTGTATGAAGTCTGCAATCTCTGACCATCTCCTGTATCATGTCTCCAATCTCTGACCATCTCCTGTATCATGTCTCCAATCTCTGACCATCTCCTGTATGAAGTCTGCAATCTCTGACCATCTCTTGTATCATGCCTAAAGTCTTTGCTATATCCTGTTGTGTGTCTGCTGTCTCTGATATTCATTGAATTTTATGTGTGACCCTTTGGTGATGTTGGGGGTCACACTGGAGGATCCCCATATCAAGAAAGTGAATAATACATTATGCACAGGCAGAGGGGAACTCACAAGATTTCTGGCAGGACCAACAGGTGTGTTTTTCATCTATCAAAGGATAGAAAAAAACACATTTAATGGTATTTTTAGCAGACCAAAAGAGAGCGAATAAGAGATTTGATTTGTTTTGTTCATGTTTACATATACCATAAGTGGCCATTTCACGCAGTCCTCAGATGGGTGAGTACAAATACCATGATTCTAGGGCTGGGAGTAATGTAGGACAGACTGTACTGAATGTATGGGGGATATACAGTAATACCTTGGATTACGAGCATAATTAGTTCCAGAAGAATGCTTGTAATCCAAAGCACTTGTATATCAGAGTCTCCTCATAGGAAATAATGGAAACTCAGATCCGTTCCACAGCCACAGCATGTCTATGCAGTACCGCATGTGGCCAGAGGTGCGGGGGCGCCGGAGACGCTTGGAGTGTCTCGGAGCATCACCGTTGCCCCCGCACCTCTGGCCAAATACAGTACTGCATACCCCAGAGACTTGAATCCTGCTCGTCTTGCGAGACCATGCTCACAAAGCGAGTAAGATTTTTTTTTTTGTTTTAAAAGATCAGCTCGTACTGCAAAACGCTCGTAAACCGCGTTACTCGCAATCCAAGGTTCCACTGTAATTAAGATATTGAGATTCTGATTTTTGCCTAGAATTTCACCTTATTTCAATCATACTTCTGTTTACTATATTTGAAGTTCCATCCACAAATGTGCACTGAGGATTTTGCTTCTTCTTTTTGCACTCCTTTATCGGAGAGGTATAGGGAAAACTACCGTGGTTCCACTGGTAGTTGAGTTTGCCAGACTGTGACATAGTTAAAATGCCTCAATTTGTAGGTCATCACTTAGTCAATGTTTTATACATGGTTACTTCTAGCCATTACATTATTTTCTTATTGTTATTCCTTTTCATAAGATCATAGAATTACACATTACTTTTCAAAATTTGTGAATACTGCAAAATATGCAACATTTATAGAATGGAAAAAATGAGTGAGAGCCCTGCTTGCAAGTGGTTGCATTTTGAAGGAACTGGGGGAAATGAGACATGAGGAATAGATATGCATTTTCTACGAAAGTCCAGCCACGGCTAATTATATAACACCATCATTTTATATTAAAGTTCCGTGAGCCAGTCACACAGCTAAATTTAGTGAAAGGAAAAAAAATAAACTGCAGTTACAGAGAAAAGGGGGATAGCACTGTCAGAAGGAAGTAAGATAACGGAGGATAAGAAGTGGTAGTAAAAAAAAAAGACACAATTTGGTAGGATATGTAATACCAGCACCACTGAAAACTACAGTGCCTTGCAAAAGTATTCACCCCCTTGGCATTTTTCGTGTTTTGTTGCCTCACAACCTGGAATTAACATGGATTATTTGAGGATTTGCATCATTTAATTTACAGAACATGCCCACGACTTTGAAGATGTGTTTTTTTGTTTTTGTTTTTTTTTTTATTGTTAAGCAAACAACAAATAGGAAAAAATAACAGAAAAAGTCAACGTGCATAACTATTCACCCCCTAAAATCAATAGTCTGTAGAGCCACCTATTGCGGCTATCACAGCTCCAAGTCGCTTTGGATAAGTCTCTATGAGCTTGCCACATCTTACCATTGGGATTTTTGCCCATTCCTCCTTGCAAAACTGCTCCAGCTCCTTCAAGTTGTATGGTTTGTGCTTGTGAACAGCAATCCACGTCTGACCACAGATTTTCTATTGGATTGAGGTATGGGCTTTGACTTGGCCATTCCAACACATTTACATGTTTCCCCTTAAACCACTCAAGTGTTGTTTTAGCAGTGTGTTTGGGGTCATTGTCCTGCTGGAAGGTGAACCTCCATCCTAGCCTCAAATCACACAGAGTGGTACAGGTTTTGCTCAAGAATTTCCCTGTATTTAGCACCATCCATCTTGATTGGTGTTCTTTGGGTGATGTAATGTTTTGGGTTTGCGCCAGACGTAGCATTTTCTTTGATGGCCACAAAGTTCAATTTTAGTCTCATCAGACCAGAGCACCTTCCTCCATACATTTTGGGAGTCTCCCACATGCCTTTTCGCAAACTCAAAATGTGCCCCCTTTTTTTTTTTTTGCTGAAAGTAATGGCTTTCTTCTGGCCACTCTGCCATAAAGCCCAACTCTATGGAGCATACGGCCTATTGTCGTCCTATGTACAGATTCTCCAGTCTACTGTGGCACTCTGCAGCTCCTCCAGGGTTACCTTAGGTCTCTGTGCTGCCTCTCTGATTAATGCCGTCTCTTGGCAGGTTTGCTGTTGTGCCATGTTCTTTCCATTTGGTTATGATAGATTTGATGGTGCTCCTAGGGATCATCAAAGATTTGGATTTTTTTTTATAACCCAACCCTGACTTGTACTTCTCAACAACATTGTCCCTTACTTGTTTGGAGAGTTCCTTGGTCTTCATGGCAGTGTTTGGTTAGTGGTGCCTCTTGCTTAGGTGTTGCAGCCTCTGGGGCCTTTCAAAAAGGTGTGTATATGTAATGACAGATCATGTGACACTTAGATTGCACACAGGTGGACATCATTTCACTAATTATGTGACTTCTGAAGGTAATTGGTTGCACCGGAGCTTTTTATGGGCTTCATAACAAAGGGGGTAAATACATACGCAGATGCCAATTATCAGTTTTTTATTTCTGAAAAATAGTTTTATGTATATATTTTTCTAATTTTACTTCACCAACTTAGACTATTGTGTTCTGATCCATCACATATAATTCAGATTCAAAAAACATTGAACTAAAGGCTGTAATGTAACAAAAATAAGGTAAAAAGCCAAGGGGGTGAATACTTTTGCAAGGCACTGTACATGGTTAGAGCAGTGTTTCTCAGCCTTTTTTCAGTCAAGGCACCCTTTAAAAATGATGGACAATCTTGAGGCACCCTTTAAAAATTATGGACCGTTTTGAGGCACCCTTTAAAATTATAGACAGTCCTGGGGAACCCCATTCTAAAATTTAAAAGCTATTCTTATAGTTTTACATAATGCAACAACATCCACAAGTCCAAGTAGGACACCCAACATTAGAGGTTTATTCTTCCAATGCAAATACACTTCTGTAAATTGGTACTGACTAGTATTCCAATGTTTCTCTTCTCCCTAATTTTTTCTCCATCACTCAGCTAATGTGACACCCAACGCTGATGGAGAGGGGCAAGGGAGAATAAAACAATGAGGAGCCGGACATCCTCCTCATCAACTGATGATGCCATGGGTCATTACATAGTTACATATTAGGTAAGGTTGAAAAAAGACAATAGTCCATCCAGTTCAACCTGTGTAGGTGCACATGTGTCAGTGTCTATAATTATTTCCTATATACCTGTATGTTGTGCTCTTTTAGATGCACATCCAAGAGTCTTAAAAATATCCATACTCCCCGCTGCCACCACCGATTGTGGAAGAGAGTTCCACATCCTTATTGCCCTGACAGTGAAAAACCCCCTACGCAGTTTAAGGTTAAAACGCTTCTCCTCCAAACTCATTGTGTGTCCTCATGTCCTCTTACACTCCCTGAGACTGAATAGTTTTTTTCCTATGCTGGGATCACCATTGAGGTATTTGTAGATCGCTATCATGTCCCCTCTCAAGCGTAGCTTCTCCAGCGAGAATAAATGTGCTTGTAGTTGTTCCTCGTAATTGAGGGCGTCCAGTCCCCTTATTAGTTTCGTTGCCCTTCTTTGGACTCTATCCAGCTCCAGCACATCCTTCCTGAGGACTGGTGACCAGAACTGGACAGAGTACTCCAGATGAGGCCTAACCATAGTTTTATAAAGTGAAAGGATTATTGTTTCATCCCTGGATTAGGACACTAGCAGCTAGAAGATTGTAATAGTGCACAATGCAAACCTGTGGCTTTGTGTAACTAAAAAGGCACCCTTCATCCACACGCTGGCTTATACACAATTTTTGGGCAATGTTTAGGCATTTTGCCAAGACACCCCTTAAGGAACCTCAGGGCACCCAGGGTTGAAAAAGGCTGGATTAGAGGACAGTCACGTTTTTTGGGGTACTGAATCCCATAGAATAGGTATAGGCACTGGAATAGTCTTTCCGGGTCTTTTTTGGGGTACTGAATCCCATAGAATAGGTATAGGCACTGGAATAGCCTTTCCGGGGCTGGCACAGCTTGCAATTCTCCTTGAGCCCAATACTACATCTTCTAGATAGGCAGCTGCCTTATAAAATAACAGAAGTGCTTGTCTGCACCTAGGTACTGTACACTGTACATATTCTGAGTGCAAAAAGGCCATAATCATGTATGTCTGTACAATTGTGAAAAGGGCCATCTTTGGCCGAAAGCAAGGTACAAGTTATCTGTACATCCACACGCAGGCAGTCCCATTCATGCCTATTGGGAGGCAGCGGCTGCACTGTCATAGCTGCTGGTCCCAAATTGACAGCTGTGCAGGTTCCCAGATGCGAGCAAAGATTGCCCTTCACACAGGTGTACATATAAGTACGCCTATATGAATGTGGCCTTAATCTGGCAATTCCCAATCCCTACCTCAACACATGAACTGCAATGTATGTTTGACTTACAGGGGCCAAGTGGCATGTTGACTTTTTTTTTTTAAGTTAAAGGAGATCTATGGTCACTCCGTACGCTTTCATTGTATAACATCAGCATTGTAATAGCAATACAAACAATAGTTATTAATGGAAATCCCAATTTAAGCTTACTTGAAAAATCTCCTTTAATGTTGTGGGTGCTGCCTGTCTGCTGGCCATCTCTTTCCACAACTTCCTGGATTCCCTGAATGCTTTGCAGCGTCTCCTCTGCTGTTTACTTTCCATTTCTAAGGACTACATATCCCATGGTGCCTTGCTGCCTGTAAGCTGTGATTCCTGTACTGACTCCGCCTCCTAAAACTCCTCCTCTCAGCTCTTCTGTATTTCAGAGGGTAGGCTCTGTGAAAAGTGTGCCTCTCAATAGGGCACAGTGAATATGTGTCACAGAATTCCAGTAAGTAAATGTGTGGGGATCTTCACAAAGTAAGTTTACAAACTTTAGGATCATTCACATTTTTTGCATAGTGGGAACAATGAATGGGGTGCCCTATGCACGTTTGTCACCCGAAAAAAGGCAAGCTTCACGTGAGTATTAAAGGTGTAGTTTGCTACAATTGCCGCGCGTCAATTGCAGCAGAATCGCATCGCATCTGAGGTGCCATTAAAGGACAATGGCACCCAAATGTGTGCCACATGTTGTGCTGCGAGTGCCACGCAATTTGGTGTCACGGGCAGAATTGTGGCAATTCTGCACGCAATTCCAAATCGCAAAGCATGAACTGAGTTTATAGAAGCAGGCTAGAAATAACTGAAATACAATTTACAAATTAATACATGTTTTTACATTTTGAACATAGATGCGTTTTAATGTAGACATTTCTTTAACCTCTTCGTGCTGAGCGCACGCAAATATTCATTCCTCTCAGGGGCCAGGCCTTGGCGCAGAGTGGCCGCATATTTGCGTGCAATAGCGCTGAAAGAGCTGTGCTGAGAGCGCACGCCCTGCATGCCCCCGACACAGTTACCAGCGGCTAACGGAAAGCTCCTGTTCGCTGCTTGTGAATGGGGTCTTTCCGATCAAGTCACCACCAAGACAGGCAATCACGTTGCTCACATGACCATAAGCCCCGCCTCCTGGCATTCTAAACCCCTTAAAGGGCCGGCAGGTGCCAGTTTTAGGGGGTTAAAATTTTAGAAGATCCTCACAAAATATTGTTGATGCAACTTCAACATGTTTTTTATGCATTTATCATTCACCAATAAATGACCACATCTGCCCATGTCTGACCATTTTATTCTTGACTAATTCTTATGTCAAGTCATACCTGTCTGCCTCTTCATGTTAAAATGATGGTCACTTTTAACACTTGAACAGCCAGGCTATAATTTTCTATTGGCCTATAAATCTGTGGACGCCTAGCCAAAAAAAGATGGGTTGTTCCTTCTCAAGGAAAAGAGGTAAACGATAGCAAACATTAGCTGACACTACTCCATAAAATTCACATTACACTTCTTGCAGCAAAGAGCTTGCGATTTAAATATGCCTGTCAATAAATACATTGCTCTGTAACTTGGCACAAGCCAAGCAAAGCCACTTCAAAGGCTAAAACCTGAAGTCCCAAGCGACTTCTTCAGCAGTTACCTAGAGCACAAGTAAAGCAGGACCTTTCTCCTCTTCTTGTTTGATTTGGCTACTGGCAGTGGCGTAATTTAGCTAAAGGAGACGGTAGAAGAAAAATGATCGCTGCATGGAGCTAGTTTTACCTGTATGAAAAAAAGTAAAATAACACATTAAGCTTCACGTTCACTCTGAAGTAGATATTCCGCAGAAGTGTTTGAAGATCTAAAGTCTAAATGTTCCCCATCCTATGTGTAGGTTTGTATAGTCTACTTGTAATCTGTAGATCTGTTTCTTAAAGCAGAGAACCAGCCAAAAATAAAAAAATAAAGTCCACCTTCAATCCAAAGCTGTCCCCACATTACTTATTTTTTGTCACAAGATGCCATGGGTCTTTTGGGTCAATTTAAAATGGACCTTTGCCCTAAATTATCCTTTAATTTTGTCCTGCCCCTCCCCTCTAATTTTTTTTTTTAATAGATTTCTTAGCCAACAAATTTCACATTTCTTGCCTTGACAAGAATGATGTTCCCCCCCACCGAGAATTCTGTGCATGCACAGATGTGCCACAGGGCTTTGGTTCTCTACAGAGCCCCACGACACCTCTTAACACACGCGGCCCCACCCTCTGTGCACGCGCAAACAATGGCTTTTGTGGAAGTTTACAATCTGTGCTGTGTTTGCACATGTGGGAAATCTCATGCGCGTGTGCAGATGTGTCGAAGTGCTCTGCCAGGACCTGAAGGCCAGGCAAAATCCCTTCCGTACATCTACACACGCACCATACATGAAAATGGTGGCACCGGAAGAGGGGATGGAGCCAAACAAAAGGAGATTGGATCCTCTTTAAGGCCAGCATCATTAAACTTGTTTCCTGAGAGTTTAGTTAGTCATGTACTGTACCTGGCTCCAGCCTTATTGGATAGTGAAGGAAAAGCACCACAGTGATACGCACTGATTCCTTGCCGGCCCAATAATTGAGCTGTGCTGCTTCTTTTTCCCGATCTGAGCTATTCTGTCAAATTCATGTACATTGGGTGCTTGCACTGATTGTACTATACATTGATCAGCCATAACGTTATGACCACCCATCTAATATTGAGTAGCCCCCCCCCCACCAAAACAACCTTAAGCTAATGAGGCATGGAAGCCACTAGCCCTCTGAAGGTATGCTGTTGTATCTGTCATCAGGCTGTCAGTAGAAAAACCTTTAGTTTCTGTAAGTTGCGAGGTAGGACCTTCATGAATTAGCCTTGTTTTTCCTGCACATCCCACAGATGCTCGACTGGATTGAGATGTGAAGAATTTGGAGGTCAACTCTTTGTGTTCCTCAAACCATTCTTGAACCGTGTAGTGTGGCATGGCTCATTGTTTTGTTGAAAGAGGCCACTGCCATCAGGTTATACAGTTTCCATGAAGGAGTGTACTTGGTCAGCAACAATGTTTATGTAGGTGAATCGCGTCATGTAACATCCACATGAATGGCAGGACCCATGGTTTCCCAGCCGAACATTGTCCAAAACATGACACTGCCTCCGCCGGCTTGCCTTCTTCCCATACTGCATCTTGCTGCCATCTCTTCCCCAAGTAGATAACACACCTGGCCATCCACATGATGTAAAAGAAAATGTGAATAATCGGAAAAGGCCACCTTCTTCCTTTGCTCCGTGTTCCAGTTCTGATGGTCACGTGCCCATTGTAGGAGCTTTTGGCTGTGGACACAGGTCAGAAGGGGCACACTGACTGTTTTGCGCCTGCACAGCCCCATTCACAACAAAATGCGATGCACATTTTTTTTTTGCTTTCAACATACAACTTCATGGACAACATGTTTATTTGGTGCCTAATATAACCCGCTGACGATGACCTTGTAATGAGATAACCAGTGTTATTTACTTAACCTTCAATGGTCATAAAGTTATGGCTGATCGGAATATTACACAGGCAGGGTACACTGTTTTTACCAGGAAATTGGTCTTGAAAACACCATGCAACCACTGCTGGAGTGCAGGTTACCACTGCAAAAACGCTGCAGGAGAATAGCAAACTGAAATGTAACAAAGCATAGAAAAAAATTACATTAATGAACACTGTATGATGTTTATGAAACATTGAGAAATGCTTTTGATTAAAGAAAAAGAACGGCATTCTAAGGCCCCTTTCACACATGCGGACCGTATGTCCGTATTTCATCCATCCATTTTCGGATGAAATACGGACATACATGCATCCCTATGGGATAGCGGGTGTCAGCGGATGTACATCCGCTAACACCCGATGTCGTCCGCCTCCGCTCTCGTCCGATTCTGCGGACGGAAGAAAATCCTATTTTTCTATCCGTCTGCAGAGCGGATCGGAGGAACACGGACAGACGGTCCGTGTTCCTCCGATCCCCCATAGGGGAGAGCGGAGATCTGACAGGGCGGTCCCTGCACAGTGTGCGGGTCCCGCCCTGTCATCTGCCTGCTCAGCTGGGGAAAACGGAGCGATCCCCGCTGAGCAGCGGATAAACACGGGGCGGATCAACACGGATCCGTCCCGTGTGAAAGGGGCCTAAGGCTCGGTTCACATATATGCGAATTGGATGCCTTTTTGAACCACATCTGGTTTGCATTAATTTCCATTGAAGCTGTTCACATATATGCGGTGTATCCTCAGTGCAAATTTAAAAAGTCCTATGTGTTTTCTGAGCACTGTGGTGCAGTTTAGGTGCAAATTCCAGGCTCATTGAGTTCTATGGGAACCCTTCTGAATCGCACATATGTTCAGTTGTGTTCAGGATTCAGATCAGGATTTCAGTACGGATTGCTCTCCTACTACGGGAGTTGACACCCTTTAGCTACTATGTATTGGCCAGCACTGAAAACGCAGCTGTGCCAAAAATCCAGTCCTGAGCCTTGGAAATTTGCATCAGAACTGCATAAAAAAGGCACCTGAACTGCTGGACAAATGCTTTTTTTATTTGGAGTGAAAAGGGACGTTCAATTCGAAATGGACATGTGTGAACCCAGTCTAATGGAAATCATTTCATATGTATAGTCATTTACATTTTTTTTTTTTTTTTTTTTTTTAATCCACACTCCTCACTGAAACCCTGGACCTGCTGCTTTGTCTGAGAATAAATGACCTATAGATTGTCTGTCTGTGGGCCATGTGTACATTGACCGTTGCAAGAAGAGTTAGAAGATAGGAACTGTTGAAGCCTTGGGCAAAGTCACTAAGAATAAACATTTCATCATGAATTTTGATGTCATGTTGTAATCTTTGCTGATGATTTATCCAGAAACTGGAAGAAAAGAACAAAATGTTACTTTGTATAACCTTCTATGAGTACCTTTCTACTTTTTAATAATAAATCTACGTCCAGCAGTATTTAGGCTATGTGCGTCCTTTGTCCCTCTTCCTCCATGGCGGCTGTATGAGATAAATGTGACCTAGAAATTAGGCATTTGGAGCCAGTGGATACCTTTGGTCGGAATCTATTGGACCAGATCCAGTTAACCGCAGAACACCTGGAAGTGTCAGTGTATCATGCTGGTTTGATCTCTGTAATTGAGGATCCAATTGATCCGGTAAGAGGCTTTCGGTATGGTGGAGGGCACTAGTCGGAATATGCAGTACGTTTCACGCTGTTGGTGGCTTTGGAGTGCACTATGTACGACATGATAGAAGAAATGGACTATTTTGTTGCCTCTTTTTTTTTCTGAACATATTGGTGACACATCAATTTTTGTATATGGACCATTATTTAATAATTATTCACATAATTGCATTGATTGGAATTTTTCACGTATTTTCTATAGTTCTTCATTACAATTTGCACTGTATTGGATTAATATTTTTGTCAGGAAGTGCACAATATTTTTCATATGTTTTAAAATCATTCTATGTATTCAGATGATCTTTGGGTGCAGCTCTTGCTGATTATATTACACTTTAGCCCAAAATAATTTTTATGCTTTTTAAAAGAATATTGCTTTTTTAAGCATTGTACATGTTCCTCCAATGTAATGATAGGTTGTCACTAGGAAAGGGGCACCGTCTGTCCAGGAAACAACTCATTCAGCTAAAACCCAGGTTGGATACTAAAGGGCGCTTAAAGGAGTGAGCTAGAGCCCATGCAGGAACCACAATACTTGAGCTTCATAGGCAGTTGGTAGGTTTTGAAGTGCACTGCTATCTGCCAATTCTAATCTATTCGGGCTGGACACAGCTTTAACCACTTAAGGACTGCCCCACGTACATATACTGCGGCAGGTCATCCCTTAAGTGCAAAATCATGTACCTGTACGTGACTCCTCTCCTTGGCTCTGGGGCGCGTGCGCGCGCCGCCGGACCCCCGCTCCCGCTTCGATTGGACACAAGAGAGGAAAAGCAGCGGTCTGCCTATGTAAACAAGGCAGACCGCCATTCTGTGAGGGAGGAAAATGGAGATATTGTGTTTGTGCTTAGCAGAAACCTGGATCTCTTTTCCTCCTGTCACAGCATTCCCCCACTGTTAGAAAGCACTCCCTAGGATCACACTTAACCCTTTGATTGCCCCTGATAATAACCCCTTCCCTGCATTTTTTAAGCACTGATCACTGTATTGGTGTCCCTTGGTGTCAGATGTCGCAGTCCCGCTAAAAATTACTGATCGCCGCCATTACTAGTAAAAACAATAAAAAAATCAATAATAAAGTCCATAAATCTATTGCATAGTTTGTGGACGCTATGCCTTTTGCGCAACCCGATCATTTATACGCTTATTGGGATTTATTTTACCAAACACATGTAGCAGAATACATACATATTGGCCTTAATGGCTGAAGAAATTGGATTATTTACATTTTTTATTGGATATGTTTTACAGCAGAAAGAAAAAAATATTGTTTTTTTTTTTTTTTTCAAAATTGTCGGCCTTTTTTTATAGCGCAAAAAATAACCGCAGAAGTGATCAAATATCGCCAAAAGAAAGCTCTATCTGTGGAGGAAAAAAAGGACATCAATGTTATTTGGGTACAGTGTCGCACGACTGCGCAATTGTCCATTAAAGCAACGCAGTGCAGTATCGCAAAAAATGGCCTGGTCAGGAAGGGGGCAAAACCTTCCAGAGCTGAAGTGGTTACTATTTTTTTTTTTTAAGGTTTTATTTTTGGATAACCAAAAAATACAAATGCAAAAAACTCAAGAATAAATAGAAGAACAGAGCTGGCTATGGCAGGGTTAAAGGGTTAAATCCAGCGTTGAAAATGGGATTAAACTGCAAGCTGGGAATTTTTTCCACCTTAAGGGGAAACATTCAAATAGATTTCTTGGAGAAAGATCAAACTGTTGCCGTTTTAATGTCTGGGTGTCTCAGATCAGAACATAAAAAAAAAAAATGTCATTTGTATTGTCCTCACCTGACTTCCTGTGCCAAGGAAATAATACATGTCAAATTATTATCATTTTTTTTCTATAGATAATTATACACATTTTTTATAGCACCAACCGTTTAAATAGCACTTTACAATAGGTTATAGTAATGGGTCCATACAAATTAGATAATTTCCAATGTGGGGGTATATATTTACTGCCTGTTATGTGCATGTATTTTATTTAGCATTCAGCCAATAGACATCTAACATGCTACAGAACTGAAAGGTGTATTCATGAATATTGGCTCATGCCGTGGTGTGGCTGCTTCTGTTTTGTGTAGCTGTAAAGTTTAAAAAAAAAAAAAGCAAAGCTCCATGCATGTTTTCATTATCTTTTGATATATTTTTCACTTACCCATGCAACATGGATTGTTTCCTTTGTAGGCAAGTAAGATCGTGTGTAAGCTCCCCTGGAAGTACAGCTGCCTCTGTACTTCCAGCCTTGCAAGTGACCCCAGCACTGTGGTCATATCTCCCCTCCTTTGTGCTCTTTCCTATTCATATTGAAAAATCCAGACTGTGATAACGCGGCAGCATTGAAAAACCCAGACTTGCCCGAGCTTGGGAGTTAGACACGGGGAATACATGGAACCAAAACTCATGGTTTCAAGCGTTCCAACGTTCTAAAGGTATCTTGAATGTCTCTCTAATTGAAGCTAATGTTAAACTGTTGACTAGATGGTACTACGTTCCCCCCAGATTGGCGTTGATCTTCCCAGATGCCTCCCTCTTGTACTTTAGGGGGTGTAGTTTGGAGGGCTCAATGTTCCATATCTGGTGGTCATGTCCTCGAATAAGGACATACTGGCATTTTCTGCGTGTTGAGGAAAATCACAGGGACTGCAATCTCTCAAGATCCTGCCATAGCCCTCTTGAACCACAAAGTTTGGAAGATTTCCAAACATATACAGGCACTGGTCTTCTTCATTCTCCTGGGAGCCAAGATTACACTTGCAGGGGCATGGAAAAAAAACTTATATATCATTTTTGGCGGCCAAGAGGAAAATATCCTGGATCATGTCCCAAGAGCAAATAGTCGCTAAACTACAGGATAAACTAGCAAAATGTGAAGCTATTTGGGAACCCTGGGCGATGTACAGCAACATATCCCTCTGTCCGAGCACCACAGATTCTGTTTGAGATACTCCTGGTCTCCTGCTTCTTCCCTCTTTCCTTTACACTTTCTCTCTCAGGGATTCCTTGGATTCCCTACCTCTACTTCTTTCCCTCTTTTATTATTATATAAGGTAAGTAGAAAACTAACCAAGTTGATTAGTTGTTTATAAGTTGATAATATAATAGCTTAAAACTATTCTTATCTAGACGCTTTGATGATTTACGTATCTGCTGCTTCCCTGCTTTGAGCTGGAGATTACTGGCCTCTGGTGAAGAGCCTGGGGCGCAGTGGCCTATGGCTTTGAGCTCCACAAGAGACACTGCACACCTACAGATTGATCCCACAGGAGCGGTGTGTTGATGTCTGCTCGGGTTCGGGAGCCGTGCCCATCTGCTCACCCAGACACTTAAAATAGTTCAGGATCTTTTGGCTTCTGGGCAAAGCTCAACATTTTTAGCCACGGAGGTATTTCTTTTTCCTCCAAGCTGTTAGTGTGTGTTGTTGTCTTCTAGCATACGATATAGTGACAATGACGACTGATTCATTTCACCATGATTTTGAACTGTAATATTCTTTAATAGATAGCCTTGCAGGCTGCTGTATGGATTGTTTACACTTGTTTTTCTATCTAAAATCCAATAAACGTATTGAAAGTTGAAAAACCCAGACTGCGATAATGCTGCATCATTGAAAGACCCATACTGTGTTATCGCTGCAGCGTCGAAAAACCTACCCTGTAATAATGCTCCATCGTTAAAAAACTCAGACTGTGATAACACCACATGTCTGGGTTTTCCAACACTGTAGCATTATCACAGTCTGGGTTTTTCAATGCTGTGGCATTATCACAGTCTGGGTTTTTCAACACTGCGGGGTTATCACAGTCTGGGTTTTTCAACACTGCGGTTTATCACAGTCTGGGTTTTTCAACACTGCGGTTTATCACAGTCTGGGTTTTTCAACACTGCGGTTTATCACAGTCTGGGTTTTTCAACGCTGCGGGGTTATCACAGTCTGGGTTTTTCAACGCTGCGGCGTTACCACAGTCTGGGTTTTTTTCAACACTGCGGTGTTCTCACAGTCTGGGTTTTTCAGTGATTATCTCAGTTTGGGTTTTTCAACGCTGCGGTGTTATCACAGATTGGGTTTTTCAATGCTGCGGCATTATCACAGTCTGGGTTTTTCAACACTGCAGGGTTATCACAGTCTGGGTTTTTCAGTGATTATCTCAGTTTGGGTTTTTCAACGCTGCGGTGTTATCACAGATTGGGTTTTTTCAGTGCTGCGACATTATCACAGTCTGGGTTTTTCAACTCTGCGGCATTATCACAGTCTGGGTTTTTTCAGTGCTGCGGCATTATCACAGTCTGGGTTTTTCAACACTACGGGATTATCTCAGTTTGGGTTTTTCAACGCTGCGGCGTTATCACAGTCTGGGTTTTTCAACACTGCAGCGTTATCACAGTCTGGGTTTTTTCAGTGCTGCAACATTATCACAGTCTGGGTTTTTCAACTCTGCGGCATTATCACAGTCTGCGTTTTTTCAGTGCTGCGACATTATCACAGTCTGGGTTTTTCAACTCTGCGGCATTATCACAGTCTGGGTTTTTTCAGTGCTGCGGCATTATCACAGTCTGGGTTTTTCAATGCTGCGGGGTTATCACAGTCTGGGTTTTTCAACGCTGCGGCATTATCACAGTCTGGGTTTTTTTAGTGCTGCGACATTATCACAGTCTGGGTTTTTCAACTCTGCGGCATTATCACAGTCTGGGTTTTTTCAGTGCTGCGGCATTATCACAGTCTGGGTTTTTCAATGCTGCGGGGTTATCACAGTCTGGGTTTTTCAACGCTGCGGCATTATCACAGTCTGGGTTTTTTCAGTGCTGCGGCATTATCACAGTCTGGGGTTTTTCAACGCCGCGGGGTTATCACAGTCTGGGTTTTTCAACGCTGCGGGATTATCTCAGTTTGGGTTTTTCAACGCTGCGGCGTTATCACAGATTGGGTTTTTCAATGCTGCGGCGTTATCACAGTCTGGGTTTTTCAACGCTGCGGCGTTATCACAGTCTGGGTTTTTCAACGCTGCAGGGTTATCACAGTCTGGGTTTTTCAACTCTGCGGCATTATCACAGTCTGGGTTTTTTCAGTGCTGCGGCATTATCACAGTCTGGGTTTTTCAACGCTGCAGGGTTACCACAGTCTAGGTTTTTCAATGCTGCGGCGTTATCACCATCTGGATTTTTCAACACTGCAGAATTCTCACAGTCTGGGTATTGCAGTGCTGCGGCGTTATCAGTCTGGGTTTTTCAACATTGCAACGTTATCATTCTGGGGTTTTGCGGTGGTGCGGCATTATCACAGTCTGGGTTTTTCAATGCTGCAGTGTTGGCATAGCACAGTTTGGGTTTTACGACACTGCAGTGTCATTACAATCTGGGTGTTTTGGCGCTGCGGTGTTATCACATCCTGGGTTTTTTAATGTTGCAATGTTATCACATCCTGGGATTTTCAATGTTGCAGCATCATTACAATCTGGGTTTTTCAACGTTGCAGTTTAAAAAAATAACAGACTGCTATGACGTTGCAGCATTTTGACAGTCTGTGTTTTCAGAACGATGCAGCAGGGTCATCACAGTCTGAATGGAAAAGAGTACACAGGACAACGGTGCCATGTGCAGGTGTTAGTTCATCCAAAATATTCACCAGAATCCAAGTCATGTAAACCTTTCTCCTCCTAAGATTTCATAGAATGAAATGCCTTTCCATAGTAATCTATGCTGTATTGTGACCACTAATAGCCCTGTTATATGGCTGCCCATATCTGCAGAGAGTTTATTTAGAGGAGATTTTTCATTGTATCTTGGATACCCTTTGTGCTTATTGGCATGGCCACGTATCTGTTGGAACAAGCAGAGTTTCGCTGACGTGGAAAACTGGTAAATTGGTAAGTATTTACATACAATACAGTTCCCAAGCAACTTGAGGTCTACACACAAGCAACAGGGTAGAATAGATGGCAAATGAAATTGTACGTCTTTTGTAAATTATTTTTTCCTCTGAGCATTTTTAGCACAGCCCTCTGTTCTAGCTCAAATGAAGTATGACTTTGCCACACTTAATAAATGTGATAACTACACCACTGCAGTTCTTTAGTGCTGTTTAATGCTCCCTTGATGAGGTCCGGACCAGTTTTAGACAAAATGGGACCATAAGTAAACATGAAAGTGGGGGCCCCGTGTGCTGAAATTCTGTACTGTACAGGGGGGCTAATATAAAGTATGTCACATACAACATATTGCAGGAGTATGAAGATAACAAACTATATAGAGCGCAGGGTTCAGGAGTGTGTAACAGTCAGGAGTACGGAGTTCAGAAGAATGTATCACACAACATAGTGAATAGGTGGCGGGGGTCATGCGAAAATATTTAAAGGTACAAACACCAACATTTTTCTCGTACGATACCAGAACATACGATATTCTTTTAATCAGTACAATATTTGTCCGAAAAAAATCAGAAGACCAAGAGTGCGCATGCTCAGAAAGGACAGAATACATTACAATACAACACATTACATCACTTCCAAAGTTGTATTCTGTCGTACGAGAATTTGCATATATTTTAATTTTCCTCTTCATTTTCGATACAATTCTGACATGCAAAAGAAAAAAAAAAGGACAATCATTCGTCTGATATTCTCATCGTGTGTACGAGTCTTTAGATGAGAGATGTGGGGCTAGCTTTGGTGTGGGCTTCCTGGCCCACTGAGCTTTATTCTCTTTGTAGAAGAATATACAATAGATTTTCAAAAAGAAACCTTTTTGATAACCATTTTTAGCAACATCAGAGGCTTGGGAGTTTGGTCAGATGTAACCTTGTCGGACATAAGATTTTCCAACACATCATGTCATAAATGGAGCTTGAATGTGAGATTCTTGGGAAGAAATAAGGGTTGGGAGCTAGCTAGAAGCCTATAGAGAAGTATGAATTGTGTCCAGCTATGTGGCTTGTGTCATATACGTATGTTTGAGCTTGTAGTAAGATGATGCTTGATTGGAAATAACAAAGTGCACAGCGGTGCATTCTGCTTGTGACACCCATGCAAATAAGCGTTTCCGGATGACTAATAACCACAAGGAAAACCTAGTTTACTTTACAAACAGTAGTGAATGGGTGGAACTAGGAATTTTACATATAGGATTCAATTCATTATTTTAGTGCAAAGACCTGCGATGGGCAGTTACTGATCCCATGTCAGCTTTTCAGCAATTTAACCCATGTAAACGTGTTTTCTGATTTGCTTTTTATTGGTTGGAGCAAATATGTGTTTGTACTTACCATATTTGAATAGCACTTCATAAGTAATCTTTTTAAGCTAGAAAAACATCTACTGTGCAAATTATTTTGACGTTGGTCTTAAGAAGTCATGTAAAAATATATTTAATTGCCAGTAGCAATTGGTCAGATATTTGTTTTTATTGTCAAACAAAAAATAAACAACATTTTCAATTTCCAGCAAAAAAATAAAACATTTCTTGCTATGGGGAACCCTACTTTCTTTTATTATAGTTTACACCTAGGGGTGTGTATTTTCATGATTCACTCTGTTCTGCATAAATGTATAACATTCAACCTGGAAAGAAAATTACCTAGTAACATTTTATTTTGCCCCCATTCAAACCAAACAAATGCAGTTTAAGAGCATGAATAGCGCTGCATTTTTTTTTAAATACAACACACCCCTTAGTGTTATAATATTTCTACTTTTTTATATTTTTATCCTTTATTTTTTTTTTGAGCGTCTAATGCAAGCTTGCTTGTTATGTATTTAGGTATTGCTAGTTTTAAGTTATCTGAAATAAGGATAAGGGAAATAGTTAAAGTGTAGGCATATGCAGTATCAGACCTGGATGAGAGCAGCGCCATTCTTCTCAGTGTAGGCTGCGCCTCCTGGTCTGGAGCGCCTCCTGGTCTGGAGGGCCTCCTGGTCTGGAGCGCCTCCTGGTCTGGAGGGCCTCCTGGTCTGGAGGGCCTCCTGGTCTGGAGCGCCTCCTGGTCTGGAGGGCCTCCTGGTCTGGAGGGCCTCCTGGTCTGGAGCGCCTCCTGGTCTGGAGGGCCTCCTGGTCTGGAGGGCCTCCTGGTCTGGAGCGCCTCCTGGTCTGGAGGGCCTCCTGGTCTGGAGGGCCTCCTGGTCTGGAGCGCCTCCTGGTCTGGAGGGCCTCCTGGTCTGGAGGGCCTCCTGGTCTGGAGCGCCTCCTGGTCTGGAGGGCCTCCTGGTCTGAAGCGCCTCCTGGTCTGGAGGGCCTCCTGGTCTGGAGGGCCTCCTGGTCTGGAGCGCCTCCTGGTCTGGAGCGCCTCCTGGTCTGGAGCGCCTCCTGGTCTGGAGGGCCTCCTGGTCTGGAGCGCCTCCTGGTCTGGAGGGCCTCCTGGTCTGGAGCGCCTCCTGGTCTGGAGCGCCTCCTGGTCTGGAGGGCCTCCTGGTCTGGAGCGCCTCCTGGTCTGGAGGGCCTCCTGGTCTGGAGCGCCTCCTGGTCTGGAGGGCCTCCTGGTCTGGAGGGCCTCCTGGTCTGGAGCGCCTCCTGGTCTGGAGCGCCTCTTGGTCTGGAGCACCTACTGATCTGTGGTCTGCAATAGGGCTATAAATTGCATAGGGTGGTAGTTAGGGTTATTAGGTAAGTATCATTTGGAACTGGTAATTTTAAATTACAGTTTTTATAAATGTTGTTCCTGCATAAATATGTTAGATTAATTTATGGGCTGGACTGATACTGACATCAAAGCAACTGTACTGAAAGGGTATCTAAATGCAAAAAGCAAAAATTTAATATACTGCAGCTTACTAGTCCTAGTGGCTGCACTTCTTTTTTTTTTTTTCACACCTTTTTTCTCTTTTTACCTTGTGATCCTGCTAGTAACGCTTCTTGTTTTAGGCCTCATTCTCATGAGGCGGATCCGCTACCCCGGAGTCCGCCTCTGTCCGCCAGCTCAGTGGGAGATCTCTCCGTTGATCTCCGCTGAGCCGGTGGATGACAGGTCCCTCTCTGCTCACTGAGCGGGGAGGGGCTTGTCGAGCGCCGCTGGTTGCTATGGAGAGATGGGACGAAAACGGACAGCATGTCTGTTTTCATCAGATCTCATCCGATCCGCCAGGGACCGATGCAAACGTAGGGCCATCCATCTGATTTTAGCGGATCGGACCGGGTCGGATGTCAGCGGACATGTCACCACTGACATCTGTCGCTCCATAGACTAACATGGAATGTCCGTTCAGGTCCGCCGACAAAACTGACAGGCAGACCTGAACGGTCCGTTCGTGTGAAAGGGGCCTAAATGTAACAATGTTCACTTATACTGTAACTGGATAGACTTGTGTCTTTTTTTCAACTATCTATGTAGGGGCAGTATTGTCACCCTAGGACATAAATTGATATTTTAGTTGTAAATGGAGCCCGGTGGCCTGAGTCAGCCCTTGATTTCTACTTTTTTTGGATACTTAAAGTGGACCTTCAGTCATTTTTTCATCTTTCCATCTATTAAATCTTTTGTCCTTGTTGTTTTAACTTTGGGTAGTAAAACATTTTTTTTTCTGCTCAGTAAATACCTTATACAGCCCACTTCCTGTTTTTTGTCTGGGAAAAAGCCTAGGCTTATGACATCATGCACAGCTCTCTCTCTCACTTTCATGAGAGTTTGCCAGGAAGGGAGGGGAATGAGTCATAAGAGGGCCAATGAGAGCTGCAGAGCTGGAGGCGTGTGTCTGTGTAAATCCTGGATGTCAACAGGCAGCAGCTTCAGCTGCCCACAGCTAAAATTGTTGCAGCCAGACTTAGTGGAGGGAGATTTCTGCAGCATATTTGGCAAGTACAAAATCACAGTATATATAAAATAATATGCAAAGTGGTTGCAGGAAAGCTTCAGAATGGCAAAGATGTTTTTATTACAAATTATGTGAGCAGACTGCACTTTCTCTTTAAACACAATGATCTCCCTGCCAGAAATTCAGACTCCTGTTCATGTACACCTTTCAATATTGGGGTTGATTCAATAAGGTATTTGTAACACATTTCTGGTGGTGTGTATGTAGTCCGAAAACTTGTGCCAAATACATGAAAACCCTACAGCGATTTTATTGTTGGCACTGATGTTTGTGACAAATTCAAGTAATTCTAAATGGTGACACTTTTTTACTGTATAGCACTATTGTTGCAACAAATTTATAAAGAAATGTCACCATATCAGTAATAAGGAAGATGGAGGAAAACAACACCTCTTTTCTGTTAGAGTAAATTATTGATTGTGTAATTATTGTCAAGACAATTGTGTGACAAAATTTGTCTTCAGGTTCCCCAGGAACTGATATTTTATACATTTCCTTTTAAACTGGCCATACATAGATAGAAATGTGTCTGGTTCAGCAGGTGGAATTTTCGACCCAAGCATGGGCAGTGTGGTTGTACAGAATCGATCTGCCGTTTTTTTTTTTTGTATGACCACCCTGCTGACGGCACTGATTGAGCAGCACCCTGCTAATCAATCAGTGCCGTCAGCTATAATGGCAGTGCCGGTCAGTTTATTCTGACAGCAGGGAAGTCTCCCCACTGTCAAAATACAAAGGCAGATCGGGAGGATTCCCCCTTCCAACTCAAATGTGTGGATGGGGGGGATCAAGCTCTTTTTTTTTTTTTCCACCCACTGGTTAAATGAAAATAAAAAGAATCCTCGATGGGCTGCCTTACTCTCCCAATGTTTTCTAAAAGCTTCTCTGCCTGTACAACTCACTTCGAGAGAGATGCTTGCAAATGTTCTGTCAAAATTGCAACAAATTCTATAAAATTTACGTAGTAGTACCGCAGGATTTATGACACGCTTCATGAATTCCATTCTAAATAGTATAGTAAAAAATGTTTTTAACATCCTCACACAGAGCGGAACCCGCTCATAATGGTCTCAGCATTGTACATGCATGTCCAGGAACTCAACTGCAGAAATTTCACTAGTAACTTTGTAGTACTCTCAGCACCTATCAAAAACTGAAATGTCTATTTTAATTGGAATAACCCTTTAAAAAAATGTATCATAGAAAAGTTTATGTAAAATATGTTCTTATATATATATATATTTTTTCTCTTTTTGTAGGGCTCCTTTTTGCTGCTTGCCATGCACTGGAGAACACAACAGCTGTGCTGAGTGGTAAGTAAGCTTATTTAGTTCATAAAGGTAGTGATCTTGGGTGTGGATGAGGAAGTAAGGTGGTAGTAAGCTACTGTATGGATTGCTATTAAAATTATAGAAACATCTTTAAAAAGTTTTAAGAATCAAGAAAGATTTTAGAAGCCAATATTCTTGAGAATTCAGCCTGATGAACCAGAGTTTAGGCCCCATTCACACCTGAGCATTTTTGTAGCTTGAAGCCTGAAGCTACAAAATGCTGGAGGGGAAAAAATCTATTATTCTCTATGGAGATGGTTCACATCTCCACTCCAAAACGCCTGAAGCCAGAAGCTCCAAAACGTCTGAAGCTCAAACAAGTTCTGAAACTTTTTTTTTTTAGGCAGATTTGGGCGTTTTTCTGCCTTTTACATTGGTGACCTTTTGACCTGTACAAAATTGCGGCAAAAACGTGCGACTTTCTGCCTGAAAACGTTACGCTCAGGTGTGAATGGGACCTTAGTGATGTTATTGGGGCTTTCTGAATGGTATGTATTGATAACACAAAGACACCAGTCAGTTGTCTATTTTTATACATTTATGTTGAGCGTGATGGAATTTTTTTAATCGGCAGCACAATCATAAAAAACAGTCACCAGCATGCTTAAATTAATGTAAACGATGGCCATAAACTTCTCCTGTTCGCTTCCATTTGGTCCGCTAAATATACCTTTCAAATAGTTTTGTTATATGTCTTCCAAAAGTATAAAAAAAGACCTGTTGATTTTGACATAACTCTTGAGAGTTGATAACGTCCTGTGATCACTGCCTGTGCACAACAAGGGGTTATGGAGATGAGGAGGAATTATGGAGAAGAGGAGGAGTTATGGAGTTGAGGCGAGGTCTGTGGTCTTTGTAATCCATCAGAAATGAAGTAGGCAGGGCTGACAACGCATGCAAAGACACCGGGGGCTAAAAATACACTGTGTTGTCATGTCAAAGAGGAAGGTAGGAGCACACCATATTTCTGCCACATCAGCAGTTATTTTTTCTGTACTTACAGCACGTTTAAAGGGCTAAAACTTGATGTACTATTTGTTTTTTGTTTTTTTCTTGCCTTGACATTTTTAAAGAGAACCTTTGCTGGGAACATACATAGGATGCTATTGCCAGGCGTCACTTTTGTAAATGCTTGTTGCTTGATTGTTTTATAAATCCAAAGGCTTTAAAACCCAACTGTATGAAAATGAAAAAATCCACCCTTGCAGTGCCCCTCTACCCACCAAGCTGCAAACTGCTCATTATGTCTAGGGGATTGCAGAACCTCGCTCCGACTGGCTCCAGCGCTTCCCTCTTTATCCCAAAGTTCCAGTCAATGGGCGGAGCCTCGGCATCATCCCAGACAATGCAGGGACAGTAACCCTGTAGTGTATGTTTAGTACAGCACAGCACACCAAAGCACGTGACATTAAATTTCGTGAGTTGCGGTGTTGCATTCATTAAAGTGTGCCTTACCACCGTGCAACAGCTCTGTTATAAGAGCTTTGCATCTCTAAGTATACTTGCTAGCTTATGATAGCTTGAATGTTTTATTTGCTCATGAAATACTGATGATCTGAAATTTTGAGACACATGATCGGAGTTTGGTTATGTTGTGTAGAGTCCATCTTTCCTGTCTCCTTCTTATGTTATATCAGGTTTCTTATGCTGGCCATATGTGGCTCTAATTTTGGCCAATTCAGTGGCAATTGGTCGAAAATTCAAGTCACGGGTGGTGCTTTGAGCACCACCCAGCTCCACAAAATTACAGCCACTCTTCATATATTCGTAATGTTGCAGAAACAGCGCCTGTCTAAATACAAAATCAGGCAAGGATGATACCTCCATCCACAGTGTTTACTGTGGATGGAGGTATCTGTTTGCTCAATCTATGTGTTTAAGGTTAGCTTTTGGCTGGGTGAGGCTACTGCAAGCCCACCAGTCACTTCTGTCCTACAGACGACTAGAAATTGTGCTACTAGAATTGTGTTTGTTTCTGAACCAAAGTGAGAAAATTTTAAGAAGCAGGATGGAACATTTTTCTTGAATTAACGCATTCATAACATGTGTATGTAGTATTAGTTCAGTAAAGTCCATTCATTCCAAAACCATATGTTAAAAGCAAGCTAAATCTTTTGAGCAACATGTGAATGTTCTGAGAAATTTCATACAGACTTTTCCTAAGAGTTTTTGTTTGAAATTCTATCCATATGACCAGCTTTAATCTGCTTCCAGCTGACAGTTTAATAGAAAGTGCTAGAACTTACTACTTTTGTCGCAGGGCCATTGTGTAGATATATGAGGAAAGCATAAAGAGCCCTCAATACTGTCCCATTATATGGGTTTATTATACATACAGCCCTAAAGACAGAAGACCAAATCCAAGCATGATGTCCAGCCCTCATCAGGTTTTCTCCAGGTAGCCCTCAAGCTTTGGTAGATGTCAGACACGGAGATCTCTGTACTGTCACATAGAAGAATGTATGGGCTGCATTCCTGACACAAACACTATACATTCACATAGGCTGTGTTACTGTACATAGCTGTTAAGCCAAACAGACTTAGGGAACTTGTAGAGATAAAAACTAAAAACTTTAAATTGTGTACTAAATTAATTGAAGATAAATGATGGCAGAGTTCTGTATTTTATCACTAAAGTTAATGTCAACCACAACAGTACTTAGCTGTGGATTACTGAATATCGTTGGTCTTTTCACCGTTTAATGAAAGACCAAGTCCATATATAATACAGTGTTGTTCTCAAACAGCCCTATCAAATTCCCCTTTTCTCCATAAAAAATCCCAGAGACTTGTAGAGGTTTATCAGCCTGGTGGAAGATGGGCCCTGATACAGTCCACCCAAAACAGGTTAATCCTTTATAAATTGATATAATGTGAAAAGTCTCCATTGAATTAAAATGCTTGAAAATATGCTCTTTCCAATTGTATTATGCATTCAGGCTTTTTTTTAATAGGTGCAGCCCATTGTTTTTAATGCACCAGTACTCACAGGAGCATAAACTTGTGCTGCAGATAGATCAGTAAAAAAAACAAAAATATGCATTGCTGAACAGTATTTTATGCGTGTACATTCATATAAGTACAAATACGCATGTACGACGCAATCCAAGAAAGGCTAGAAGAATTTTTACATGTATTTTGCGTTTGAATGAAAATGCGCAAATACATACATTTACTATACAGCCCTTCCTTGTGTTTTTCCAAAGGACCTTTCTGCCTTTTAAAACAACACTTAGTTTACCACAATCTGCCTAAGCCCGGGTTCACACTCCCCGCAACTTCCACGTGACCCCACTGCGATTTCTTTAACAGAAGTCAATGCAAGTTGTATCAAAGTCGGACCAAAAGTAGTGCAGGAACCATTTTTTAAGTCGGAGCAACTCAAATCACACTGATTAGAACTGTTCCATTGCAATACATGGGGTCCGACTTCTGATGCGACAAGTGCTCCAAAGTCGGAGCGCTTGTCGCATCAGTGTGAACCAGGCCTCGTTCTATAAAAAGTTGTTTTAGGTGTAGTAAGGCATAACAACTTGTCAGAAAATAAATCATGCTGATTCTTAATTGTTTAACATGCATTACTCTAGTTTGGAATTCGTATTCTTTGTGAATAATTTAGATAGTTTTAAAAAAAAATAAACTGTGCGTGTACACTGTTTTCCCTGGATCTGCTGTAGGCTGTAGAGGTTAAAGATCAAGGAAAATCAGTTAAATAAGAGGTCGCATTTCCAAGCCTATATGCCACCATTTTTGGCATATCCAGTGGTCCTGGTTGCACTTTTCCTCCAAGGCCCACATCTAGTTTTGAGGGCAGCACATAGAATAAATGGCCAGCAATGTATTTAGCCTTAAAGTGGTTCTAAAAGCAAAACATTTATTTTTACTTTAATGTATTCCCTGCGTTAAGGTAAAAAGTGTTTTACTTTTTGCTGTCCTCGCCCATGTCCCTAAATACTTACCTGAGTCTTCAGTCGATTTAGCGCTCTGCACAGTTGGATCTCTTCTCTTCTTTCTTCCTCTTCGCACAGGGACTTGGGCAGCAGCAGGAGCTAATAGCTCCTTCTGTCGTCAAATGCTGTGAGGAGGAAGAGGGGAGCTGGGCCAAGCTGCGCTGTGTGTGTCTATGGAGTGCGGCTCCATAGACACATGCAGCTCGGGAGTAAGCACGCACATGTGCTCCCATAACAAGCGGCTTGCTGTGGGGGCCTATGGAGTAGAGGAGCCAAGATTGGCATTGGGGGACCCCAGAAGTAGAGAATTGGGGCAGCTCTGTGCAATACCATTGTACAGAACAGGTGAGTATAACATGTTTATCATTTTAATTTAAAAAAGAAATGTAACACTTTAAGCTGACTATACTTGTTACTGATTTCTTATTATATAGATACCCCAAAACTAGAGTGTAATGCAACCTAATTAAACAATCCATTCAATTTCCTCATGAAAGTAATGAAAGCCCTTACACTATTTAGTTATTGGAAGATCTAAAGGACTTTGTACAGTTAAATTGTAACATGTTAGGTGTTTTTAAGCAAACTAATTGATACTTCATCCGGTTCAGTTACTAAATAAGTTTCAGGTCCAAAAGTTACGTTTTTACACACCTCAAGGTCAATTAGTGTGCCTACAGTGGTGAGAGCAGGTGGAAAGTAAGGTTGAGGGGCATTGTGTTTCACAGAACAGCAAAAGCTGGGGTGGATGGGCATGTGGAGTAAGTGCAGGGGAAACACACACAGTCATGGTGAGAGAAGGCGTACAGATATGATGGTAAAGGGGTGGCCAAAAAAGAGGGGTGGTGTGTGCAGTACAGTGTGGAAGGGATTGCAGGCTTGATGGATGGTAAAGGTAGAAGGACGCAGACATGGTAGATGGTGAGGGAAGGGTGGTGCAGTCTAACTGGCCAATACAGCGGAGGAGGTGCTTAGTGGAAGCGGAAGGAGGAGGAGAAATATCCACTGGAGGCAGAATCTTTCAGTAGCAAAATAAAACTCTGGCTTACGCATTACCCTCAATGGGGAAGTGAAAGCGTACTGTGAAAACCAAAATCTAACCTGGGCATTATATTATTAATCCTTAAAGGAGAACTATAGGCAAAACTTAGAGTAAGGGGGGGTTATAACTCCTGTAAGGTTTATTTTTGACATCTGTTTCCCATTGGGAAGATTTCCCATCACTTCCTGTTCCATAACCAAAACAGGAAGTAAGAAGAAATCCCTGCAAATTAAGAGAATCCCTTGGTGACCTCCAGGTCACCAGAACTAGGGTCCCCATAGGAAGTTTTCCCCTCTGTTACTTTTCTGGGGACAACCCAAAGTTTGGGATTTTCTTTTACTTTCACTTTCAGGGATAATGGTTAACAGGAGAAACAGAGAGGGTGAATCTCCCTAACGGGGGCACTGACAGATTTTCTTATCCCTCTCTACTATATCCAAAACTAAAAAATAATATTGTACCTTTTAAGTATACTTTTAAGTTTTGACCACACAATTTTTTAGTTAACCAGTAAATGACAATTTTGCTCACAGTTCTAGAACACCTTCCCATTAGTGCAATGATAAAGCCTTTGCCAGGATTAGTATGGGAACTAGGACAGATCTTTACCTCTGAATTCACAGAACAAACATTGCCAGCTTACTTAAAAGGTGCACTCTCATGTGTGTTTGTTCACGTGTTGTTTGGCTAGCTGGTTCTAGCTCTTCCCCAGGCACAGGTTTTGATGAGGCACTCTGCTTTCAGTTTAGGCTTTTCCTTCTTGGAGAGCACATAGTAAGTATCTATGCTGTGCCCTAACCATTAACAAAGAACAAGATGATCCTGTTGTGTAAATGAGCAAAATACTGATGTCTGTAAGAGGTTTTAGCATTCATAGTAAAATGCATGCTAAAACACATTGCGCTCCTGTTTGTGAAAACATCATGCTTTCAGTTTTCCTGGAAACATACAAAGTATTATATAACATTGTGCTTTGCATTAAAATGTATGCAAATATTTCAACTTTGGTCCTACATTCTGATATTATAAAGCCAATCTGCGACCTACAAATAGCGTAGAGGGCCATTTTGTGGTTGAATTATACCATAAGTTTATATGTTTATTGCTTAGCCTGCAGCATGGTTGTGTTCATTAGGATATAGGTAGTCTGAAATGTCAAGTTGGCCAAACACGGCTTGGGTTTCAGGCGATTCCTGTGAATGTGAGCTATGATTAAAGTTGAAGTAAAGTTCACATTTTGACTTGTACCTACAGGTAAGCCTATAATAAAGTAGAGTATAATTCCTGTGAATGGGCCAAATATTGAGCCGGGTGGAAAAAAGTCGGCCCGAATAGTAGCTGTAGTTAGTGTTTGGGTATTCCAATGGATAAGATGCTGGCTATCAGAATACAATAGCTGGCAGCGGGAGATTCATCAATCCACACTGTTTAGCGCAGTTAGGGGAAGCTATGGATCTTTCTCAAAACATATACAAGTATTTGCAGCTTAATCTACATTGCCAGTTAAAAAGTTTTAAATGTAATTAATTAGGCCTACATAAATGAGCCAACCAGGTACTTCTTCCGGTCAATTGCACCATCCATGGTGGTTGTTTGGATTTAGAGATATAGACTGTTGGTATAGATAAGGTGCCAGCAGAAGTGATTGTATTGAAACAATACAGACACACAGAACATATACACACAATCCTAGAATGCCTAGCCTGAGCATTCAATGTCTGAGTGATATCTGTCAGTAGGACACATACACAAACTGTTTATTTTCAGAGGTGGTCCAAGACAAACTTTCTATTCCAATTTAACAAAACTAGTGTAGCGCAACCAATATAAAACACATCCACTATATGATCAAAAGTCCCAATATTGTGAAAATTCCACCGTTGTGCAGCTCTGGGTGATAGTTCATAAAAATATAAAAAAGATCATGATTTCCAGTGACGTCAGTGACCACCTCTAGCTGGAATGCCTGCTTACCTCCAAATGATGACCCCCACTACAGAGTCCCAAACGCCTGATAGTATGTCATAGAATAACAAGGAGAAACCATAGTGCTCTCTGTTTTGAATATTTATTAAAACTACTCACATAAATATGTGAAAAACATGCATATCATCAACTCTCCACGTTGATATAAAAACTAAAAAAACGTCCTGAATAACGGCACCTCACACCTGTACACATTACGCCCTCTGTTGAGCTTCTTCAGCAGGTGGGGAGCCATCAGTAATTAGATTGCTGATAAGCAAGATATCTATATAACAATCTTCCTACAAGTGTGAACACCTCTACACTCAGTGTTCACACTTGTAGGAAGATTGCTGCATACAGGTGTGAGGTGCCGTTATTATTTTCTTTTTTTTTTTTTCGTTTTCGTTTTTACGTCAACATGGAAGGTTGATGATATGCATGTTTTTCACATATTTATGTGAGTATTTTAATAAATATTCAAAACCGAGAGCACTATGGTTCCCCCTTGCTATTCTATGGCCATACATGATTGATTGAGATCCCAAGAGGAGGTCAGCGTGGTCCAGGGATGCCAAGAGGGGGATTTATCCTGTGGCATTCTGAGAGACATACTATCATGCGTTTTGGACTCTGTAGTGGGGTCAACATTTTGGAGGTGAGCAGGCATTCTAGCTAGAGGTGGTAGTCACTGGATATCATGAATTTTTTATATTTTTATGAAATATCACCCAGAGATGCACAACGTTGGAATTTTCACAATATTGGGACTTTTGATCATACAGTGAATATGTTTTATATTGGTTGCCCTACACTAGTTTTGTTCATTTGTATTTTATTTGAGAGTCACATGTGGATACACTGTGATAGGTGTTGATAGCAATCACAATAAATCTAGTTGAAGGTTATTAAAAAATCTATTTGCTTTGTTTGCACTGAGTGTGTGTGTATATATATATATATATATATATATATATATATATATATATATATATATATATATATATATATATATATATATATATATATATAATTATATTTTGTACTAAGTTTTTCCAATACTGCGCTGATTATATTTTGTTTCACACAAACTTTCTATTCCGATCTTCATAGACACCATTACGCATAAAAAGGTGATTCCATTGCAGACTAAGGAGTTTATCACCATACTGTGATTTATCCTATAACATCCAACAATATAGCAAGAATACCATAGCGTTCACTCAATATTGGTTCAAGCCAGACAACCCAGAAGTGTTTTTCTTCTGGTTCTTTTTTGTATAATTCTGCATTGCTATGTGGACTCTCACCTGATATAGCCCAAAACTGCCATTGTAAACGTATACCCATTGGACAACACAAAATGGAGGTTTATGTTATTTAAGTGAAGTAGTGTGAGATGTCTCCATAGTGTCACTGTTTTTTAATGTTGTCTTTTTTTGGGTTTGTGAATATTACTGAAGCCAAAGAATTTCAGCTGGCAAATCGGCTTAAAACATAACTACAATTTTAGTTAATTACAAGTTGTAAGATCATTATAGTGTGTTTCCTTCCTTTATTTGTCCCTTAAGCCATGGAAAGCCAAAGAAAAGTAATTGTGTATTTCCCTTGTGTATCTAAGAACTGTCTCTTTCAAATAAATCAGCTTTTTAATCCCAATTAAAGGTTTCCCTGTAATATGTCTGTTAGGTCCCCTCTCATTACTTCTTCACAATCTCACTGATCCTTAATAATCCTGCGGCTAAACTGATTGGGGAAGGAAATGCAGTTAGTACTTTAAGGGAAAATTATGTCTGAGGATTTAACTGAGGCAGGGCTGGGTCTTAGGCTTGTAGTTAGTTGGGGGGATTTCCAAGTGCTGTATGAACGGTATAGTTGCTGAAGATTTTGACTTTCAATTGACCTATTTTGAACCGGTCTGGGGAAATGTAACTATTGGGATATTTTATGTTCTGAGACTTTTAGCCACGTCAATATAATCTGTATCTGATATATTTGATTCGGCAATGCAAAAATGGTAATTAAAAGACTGTTACCCATAACAACTATTCTGATTTCTTCTTTCACCAGCATAGAGCAGTCAGGATGGTAAGTCGAATGACAGGCAAGCAGCTAAATGGTGACATACTTTAAATAGTAACTTTTTTATCTACAAAAATAATTTTAATGCTGTGCAGCCAGGTTTATGATCAGGACACCCCTGCCAGGCAGAAAAAAATTCAGATCCCTTTTAGCACAACTTGATCCAAAACACACCCCAGCTTGCTGACTGGACAGAGATTCGGTAGAAGCTTAAAGCTGGCAATACACTGTGAGATTTCTTTTGTTTAGGATACAAGCTGAGTAAAAAAAAATCTAACCACATAGATGGACGAATTCCCCAGTTATGCTATTGTATTCTAACAGCTGACGTTGCCGGATGTCAGAATACTCAAACAGTCCCTGTATCTGATTGGATGCAGCTGCTGTTCAGTTGAAAATTTTCCAGCAGCTGACTTCAACAAAATTAGAATTTGAGTCGATCTTTTGTCGAATGGAGTGGATCAGCATGGCCACCCTCCCACCAGAAACTAGCTGAAATTGGCTCGGTGTATAGCCAGTTTTAAGAAACTGCCACTCTATTCATTCTGCTGCTTCCTTCTGTAGCATAGAGGTGACAAATCTAATCTACAACAAGCACTTTTAACAGTTGGAGGTTTTTATTGTGCCTTCAGATCTGCAGCAAGATTGAGCCTTTCATACCAGTTAGAATTTAAAATACAATCATTCCTTGTCCACAGACATTGCTTTCCTTGGATTCTCAACAGGGGCTCCAGTGTTTGACAGCAGAGTCAAATCCTAACATGAGTGCTGTGTGCTCTATGTGTACCTACCTTGAAGGACCACATCACCTGAAGGTGCCTATTTGCTCTGGAGTTTGATACTCCTAGTTAAGTTTTATTTTTTTCCCTTTGTGGTTATACCATTCTCCACAATTTGTGCACATTCAGCCAGTAAATATTTGTAAGGCCAGGTACTGATAAACTGATAAATCCAGCTGGCAGTTATGTGCCATTTATGCAACTCATTGTGATTGTAATAACATTCACTACTCAACGTTGAGGAAGGAAGGGGGTCGTTCCCCTGAAATGCTTTGACTGTATTTTGATGCTCTTAATGAATAAATGCTTCAAAACGACCTCTGAGTGATATGAACATTTGTACTAGGTACTCCCCGATACCCTCCCTAGGTACTGATGTTGAATGAAAAGACCTAGCTCGCAATTGGCATTCCAATTAATCACAAAGGTGTTTAGTAGAGTTGAGGTCAGGGCTCTGTGTAGGCCACTCGGGTTCTTCTATACCAGGGGTCTCAGTTTACTGTCCTCCAGACTTTAGGGGGGGCAGACTGTGCCCAGTGTGAATAAACAATGCCCGATTAGGGGGAGAAATAGGTGGTGTCATTGGAAAGAATAGTGCCCCATTTTGTTGTCAGTGAAAGGCATTATGTCCCATGGTTGGTATTATTAGTACCCCATTGTTGGTGTCAATGGCAGCAATTATGCCTAATTGTTGGTGTCAGTGGTAGGAATAATGCCTCAAGGGCCAGATAAAGACAAACAAAGGGCCGCATCTGGCCCCAGAGCTGCACTTTGGAAACCACAGTTCTATACCTTTAATATCGAACAACATGCAGCCCTCTTAGCCCTTCTTTGTGGTCCTCAGTGGTTTAAGTAATTTAACTAAAAGAGGGCCCAGCTATTCTCCAGTTGACAAAATAAATATTTCTGTACGTAATTTAGCTGTGTAATACTTCAATAAATTATTTATGGTCCCTTTCTCTGGTACAACATGTTGTAAGTTGCAGTTATTACTATGATATACCAAAGTGCTATAATCCTTTTTTGGGGGAAATTAAAGCAGATCTACACAATATCTGAATGCCACAAAACAAGAACATTAGTTCATAAATTTTCAGTATTCAAAGTAAACGTCCCCATTCATCCATGTCTCCATGTTTTATTTTGCTGAGAAATCATCTTAAAAAAACGCTTCCTAGCATTTCTGGCTATGGCCGTCTTGAGTAAGGGCAGATGATTCATGTAGCATTTAAATCCTGGAATTCATTTGCACTTAGCTCAGGCATGTAGGCAGGAGGGTGTGCTTTGCTGAGAAAGCCCCTCCTCACCTCCTGAAGACTCTTGGGATTTATGACATAATTTTCCTAGGCATGCAAACTAGGAAGTAACTGAAGAAATCAATGAAAAAAGTTTAAAACAAGTAAATATGATATACCTTCTTATTTCTTTACTAAGGATTGAAAATAGTCAATGTTAATTGAAAGAGTGGAGTTTTTAAGGCACAGGCCTCGATGAATGTATTGCGGCCCTCTTGAAAATTTGTTCCACTCCATTCAACTTACTGTTTCATTTGAGGTTGACATGCCTGCTCTACACCAAACTCATAAACTATTTCCTAATGGATCTGGGTTTGTGCCCAAGAGCAGTTATGCTGGAACAGAAAAGAACATTCCCCAAACCGTTTTCACAAGGTTGGACACAATTGTCTTTATATGTTGTAACAATAAGTACCCTTTACTGGAAGCACCTGAACTAAGGGATGTCTACATACTTTCGCCTGCTTAGTGATGGTCTGGTTTCTACAAACTTCTGGCCATGTAGTCAATCTTTGGCAATAACCATTACCAGTAAGTCAGCTGTGTTATATCAGGTTTCAGAAGTGGTAGCAACATTTCCTGGTGACCCTTAGCAATCGAACACTTGATAATTGAAAAACTAGTAACAGGTCACTCTTCTGCCGATTTGTGGAATCCATAGTCATATTTGGCAGAATAATGTAGGCATGTCATTTTCATTACTGTCACATTCTGCAATTGTGTGTTTTGTTCATATTTTTTTTCAACCAAAAAAAAACACCTAGCATTGTCTGAGAGCCTCTGTGTTTTTCACATATGCCAACAGGCGTGATTAATGACCCCCAGCTGTATTTGATGTGGCCGTACGCAGAAAATTTGGATGTAATTGCCTTGCTTCAAAGCAAGAAAACTTGTCCTGTGTGGGATCAAAGAAAAAAAACAGTGGCACACATAGATGTACAATACTACCATTTACAAAGAATAATTTAAAGAATTGTTATTGGACCTATTCAGTGATTCTTTGCATTAGACAGGTGCTCTATTACTAGTTTTCTCATATATTCGTATAGATGCTCCCTCTAGTGGCCTTCTGTATTAGGGAGTGCAGTCCGCATCCTTGAAAAAAAATTGCAGAAAACGCTGCACAGAGAATGACTTGTGGGAACTGGAATGGATTTGTCCAGTGACATTTAGAGTGGATTCACACTGTTGTGTGCTTGCAGCATGTGCGGTACATGCATAGGTGTAAACAGGCTATAGTTTCTATTTCCAAATCTACATCACATAGATGTGAACCAACCCCTTAGGAGAGAATGAGATTTCTGCTCAAAATTCTTTTTCTTGCAGCAAAATGCATGCCTTTTGTTGCATGAAAATTGACAAGTGTAGAAAAGGCCCAAAGCAAATCTGTATAAGCCAGCACTGCATGGAGATGTGTACTTAACAGGAATAAAAGAACAAGCATTAAGAGCACAGTTTGTGTACTTGTAGATTGAAAGTATTGTAGGGATATGTATTAAATATGCTTGGTTTGGTGTAGATCATCCAGTCTTAATCAGAGGTCCTTAGGGGATCCTTGTGCTGTGGCTGATTGACCAGCATAGTTCCAGATCTAACAACACTCGGCAGATCTTTTTAGCTGTCGGGCATTCTGATCACCATTGTAAGGTGGCATTTTTTCTTCTGACCACCAATGTAGTAGACATTCTTCCCACTGACCTCCAATTACCTCTTTTGAACAGGGATTCCCTGAGACCTGAAAATAGTTTTGAGGGTTCCTCTGGGGTATTGGTCTCCAAACTGTGGCCTGTGGGCCAAAAGCTACCCTTTGCTTACCTATCCGGCCCTTGGGGCACTATTTCTCCGACTGAGCCCAACAAGGAGGCACCATAATTTCCACTGACACCAACACTGGGGAACCCATTCCTTTTGTTTTATCCAACGATGGGGCATTTTTTCTAGTAAACCCTAAAACAGTGATGCCAGCCATATGCTCCTTCCATTCCCCTACTACATCACATAGATGCAAACCAGCCCCAGGCCCATGGGAAAGAATAAGATTTCATTGGAGTGGAATTACATGACTTGACTGGAGCGGGTTCACAACATGTAAGCACATACATCATTATTACACAGGTTAGGAAGCATAGGTGTTGAGGAGAGAGGCTAGTTAGGATTCAGCTGGATATTCACATTTAGCCCCTTTCACACAGGATACCATCTGATCCAATCAGCAGATTTGAGCAGAATGGGAAGGACATTACTTTTGGACATCCTGTGCCTTTTTTTAATTTTTTTTTTTTGTATTTACAAACCGGAGCTGTTTGGAGCCATGTTAGATTTGACTTTGAGTGGCCAGCTGAAAACTCTCAGATTGCTTAAGAAGACACGTTTCCAATTAATGAAGTTGGACAAGAAGCGATGTAACCATAAACTACGCAGGGTGCTCTTTACTTGTAGAACAGTAACGATGTGGAACTCCCTTCCACAATTGGTGTCAGAAGGGAGTGTCGATGATTTAAAAAATAACCCTAGATGAGCATCTTGGCAAACACAATATACAGGAATATGAGAAATGGTAGAGACATAAAAAAAACACATACACTTACACAGGTTGAACTGGAAGGACTGATGTATTTATTTAACCTTACCAACTATGTAACTCTGGGGGAGATTTACCAAAACTGGAGCACACTGAATCTGGTGCAGCTGTGCATAGTAACCAATCAGCTTCTGCGTTTTAGGCCCCTTTCACACGTGCGGACCGTATGTCCGTATTTCATCCATCCGTTTTTGGATGAAATACGGACATACATGCATCCCTATGGGATAGCGGGTGTCAGCGGATGTACATCCGCTGACACCCGATGTTGTCCGCCTCCGCTCTCGTCCGATTCTGCGGACGGAAGAAAATCCTATTTTTCTATCCGTCTGCAGAGCGGATCGGAGGAACACGGACAGACGGTCCGTGTTCCTCCGATCCCCCATAGGGGAGAGCGGAGATCTGACAGGGCGGTCCCTGCACAGTGTGCGGGTCCCGCCCTGTCATCTGCCTGCTCAGCTGGGGAAAGCGGAGCGATCCCCGCTGAGCAGCGGATAAACACGGGGCGGATCAACGCGGATCCGTCCCGTGTGAGAGGGGCCTAATTGTCAAAGCTTAATTGAAGAAGCTAGTTAGAAGCCGATTGGCTACTATGCAAAGCTGCTTCAGATTCTGTGCGCACCAGTTTTAGTAACTCTTCCCCTATGTAACCATATAACTATATAAAACAGACCTCCAACCCATCACATTTTGGTCTGCAAAAACAGAGAAGAATGCAGACCCTTTCCATTTTTTTCTCTGACCTTGACAGACCGATGGGTAAGCCGATGTAAACAAATGCACAGATTTAAACGAATGCACATCTGTTTGCAACTTCTTGGCCATAGACTGACATGGAGCTTTCTGTCACGTCTGCCTGAAAAACTTGACCTGATCGTACCGTTCATGTGAAAGGGGCCTTCTTTGCAGGATTGCAAAATAACAGAGAAAGCTTTACAAAATATATAATGAACACACAGCCAGCACATCTACAGACTGGCAAGCTGCAATATAATACATTTATGTTTTTGGGTTTAGATACGCTTTAGCTTTCTAGCATGTACAAGAAACTTCAATAACAGTTTTGAGTGGACTGACCCTTTAAAGTGGTTGTAAACCCTTACATGTACCCAGTAAAGTGACTGGCCTCAGGTGATACACAGAGATGAAACAAATCCACCTAGATATGTTGTATCTGTTTATCTGCAGTCTTTGCTTCTCTACATCCGTTCAAAGTACTGAATTAACCCCTTTGCGCTGGCGCCTCCTGGCACTTTAAGGATTTTCAGATTCCAGGAGGCAGGGCGGGGTTTATGATCATGTGACCACCGTGATTGGCTGTCATCGCATCACATGATTGGGAGCTTTCCATTAGCCGTTGATAACTGTTCCGGGAGAGAGCAGGGCGCTCACACTCAGCACAGCTGCGTCTGCTAATTGGTACGCAAATCTGTGGCCTCTCTGCACCAAGGCCCACCCGCAGAGAGGCCGCAGATGTTTGTACAAAACAAGACCAGAGAAAATTCCCAGCTCAACTCACCAACCAACTGTTTACCGACTGAATTAACCTGTCCAACAGTATGCATTAAAAAAAGGGGTTTAGTTAGCACGCATTTGCAAACACATGCATAAGCTGCAGAACCACGTCACAGCACCCGAGTATTATCTGTAGTCCTATCTCCTGTAAATATATGAGTCTCCACAGTGGAAGTACATGCATTCTAATGGATAGAGGACAGGTGGGCCTGGAGGTAGCACATCCCTTCTTAAAGGCACGGGGGCACACTGGACACCCAGCACATAACACAACGGCAGCAAACGTGTCCAGTGTGCCTCCTCACCATCAGTAACAAACAAATGGCCCTGCCACCATCTACAACTGGCCTTCACAGCAAGGAGCACATGGAAGGGCAACGCATGCAAAATAAAACCAGAGAAAAACCCCAACTCAACTCACCAACCAGTCTGCTTACCAACCAAATTAACCTGTCTAAGCTCCTTTAGATTTACCAAAACCATGTAGTGCAAGGGCCTGCCTGATTGCATACAAATTGAAACCCTTAAGGTTTGACCTCATATTATATGGTTTTGGTAAATCTGAAGGAAAAAAATCTACAGAAAATTGAATAGTGTGTATCCAGCTTTACAGTGTGTGTGTTAAAAACAGGGGTTTATTTGGCACACATTTGCAAACACATGCATATTTACGTTCCATCAGCACCCTGGGGTTGATAAAGCTTGAGCTTTCAGAAAAGGGGGCGGAGAGATGAAAATACACTCTGCAGAGCTCAGTGAGGAGAGCTTTAAAAGCTGATTGGGGGGCAAGGGACACACCCCCCTCCACACAGCTCACAAAAACAGAGCTGTGGGTGTCAATCAGCTGGAGATCCCTCCCCTGTCACCATTTTTCTCTTGGTGTCAGGAAAACATGTCAGAAGTGACTCAAGCTGATAGCAGATGAAGGAAGCAGCAGACAGAAATGACACTTAGTGCTCCTAACAGAGACAAGTACACACCGTAGAGGGGTATGCTTTGTTCAAATTTCATGTCAGAGGTTTACAACCACTTTAAGTGCCAGTCCAGCATACTCCATTGTATCCACACCTTGTGCTAGCAGCCTGTTTGTACATAGCCATCTGTCCCAGCAGCAGCCTGTGGTCCTGTGTTTTGTGTCACTTGACATGTATCAGATGCAGTGATATCCCTTCCAGGGCTCTGATGGCGTCTCTAGCAGGGAAAACATTAGGCCTGTAGAATGGTGAAGATCTGCAGCCTCGGATTGTAGCTGCACTGTGTAACCTATATGTTTTCACTGGGCGAGGACTCGGCTCCATAATCACAAGTGACATGCCTCTATACACTCTCCCAGCAATCACAGACTTCATTCATAAACCTCCCATCTCAAGTCAGGAGCTGAAATCCGAAACTCCTAACCGTTCTGTGTTTCCGATTATACGGCGCCTGCTTTAAAAGAAAGGGGTTTTCTTACGTCTTTCCTCCTCTAATAAATATGCAGCACTAAAGAGAAATTAAAATAAAGAAAAAAAAAAAACAGGTAATCCATGTTATTCTTCCCGCAGATTCCCCCATGGGCGGGAGGAGGGGCTGCTAATAAACGCAGAATTTCCTGACTTTTATTTTTCGGTTGATGCATTAAGGTTAAACAAGGCAGGCATGTACTCTTGTTTGTAGTCGAATTATTTTCCGAAGGGTTCAAAGAGCGTTTCATTAACAGCCCCAGCTTGTTTGCTCAGCGCGATGTTGAAAAGTAGGCTGTGTCTTTTGGAAGATCCGTCTGCAAATATGTCTGCTGGCAGGGCAATAAATAGGCCTTTTTTTTTTTTTTTTTTTTACAGGGTTTGGGGCATCCTCGCCTCTGAAAGGGCAGCCCGGGAACTTAAAGGGTTTAAAAAAAATAAAGCAACATTTCTTTCTCTGTTTTCATTTCAATCCCCTTAAATTTTTTAATGAGTGCGGGTGTAATGGCTTGGAATCCCCTCGCCCTCCTTGTCAGCTTCTCTAATGTAGTCTGTTCTTGGATAGGTAAAAGGGCTTTCCACTTTAAAGGGACAAGAAAGTGTGAGGTTCCTGTCTTTGACTGCAGCAGAATTTATATTATTATTATTATTATTCAGCATTTATTTAGCGCCAACAGTTTATGCAGCGCTTTACAATATAAAAGGGAGACAATACAGTTACAATACAATAAAATACAAGAGGATTAAGAGGGTCCTGGACACAAGAGCTTACACTCTAATAGGGTGGGGCAGGTGGTACAAAAGGTTGTAACTGTGGGGAATGAGCTGATGAAAGTGGTAAAAGATTAGTTGGAGGCGTGATAGGCTTCCCTGAAGAGATACGTTTTTTCAGGGATTGCCTGAAGACAGCAAGAGTAGAAGATAGCTGGACAGATTGAGGTAGAGAGTTTCCAGAGGATGGGAGAGGCTCTGGAGAAATCCTGGAGACGAGCATGAGAGGAGGAGACGAGAGAGCTTGAGAGTAGGAGGTCTTGAGAAGAGCGGAGAGGACGATTTGGGTGATATTTGTAGACAAGATAGTGATGTAGCTCGGGGCATAGTTGTGAATGGCTTTGTATGTTGTGGTTAGTATTTTGAATTTAATTCGCTGGGTGATTGGGAGCCAGTGTAGGGACTGGAGTAGAGGGTTGGCAGACACTGAGTGGTTGGTAAGGTGGATAAGTCTGGCAGCAGCATTCATGATAGGCTGAAGAGGGAATAGCCTATGGAGAGGTAAGCCAATGGGAAGGGAGTTGCAATAGTCAAGGGAGAGATAACAAGGGAGTGAATGAGGAGCTTGGTGGTTTCATTCGTTAAAAAGGGGTTCCTTTTTGGAGATGTTCTGGAGGTTAAATCTGTAAGCTAATTGACAACAATTGGATTTGGGACTGAAAGGACAGGTCAGAGTCTAGGATTACACCTAATACCCTGGCATGAGGGGAGGGATTGATGGTTGCTTGGGCACAGGGGTGGGAGGGGGGGACTATTGCCACTCGCTTTTAGGCTGGATTCACACCTGTGCATTTTTAGTGCTTTTTGCAGATTTGCACTACAGTCCATTTACCATGGTTTCCTATGGAACAGGTTGTGTAGTGCAAAATGCAAAAAGCACTAAAAATGCATAGGTGTGAAGGAAGTGGTGTGACATCCATGCTGATATGTCAGTTTTGTATAGATCACTGTCATTAAAAAAAAATCTAGGCAGATTTAAAGGATCTGTATTTAATTTAGTATTCAATAAAGTGTATCTAAACCCCAGTATAAAAATGTAATATTGCAGTTTAGGAAATCTTAAATGTGATGGCTGCATTTGATTTTCTTTCTTTTTTTTTTTCTCCTTTATTTTCCCCTAATGATCCGACCAGTTACATTTTTCTGTCTTGGGGTGGCTACACTCACTCCTGCACTGTATCTATATGGCGGAGCAACATAGCCATCCTTGGATAGTCCCATTATCTATCTGTAGAGATGGTAGTGTTAGCTGGACTAGCAGATTTAGTTAACACTTTTTAAGCAGTTACAGAAATTACAGGATAAAGGTTTTAATGAAATGAATAAAAGCTGACCATTGTAAGCAATGGTAAATGGTTTATCCCAACAATCTAAGTGCCATGTTTGCTGGCAGCTTGGGTTGTTAAAGGAAGTAGAAAAATAACAGACTTACTGGCAGGATCGACAGTCAAACATAAAGAGAAAAAAAAAGCCTAAAAAAGAAAATGAACGCAGTAACCACATCTAAGAATTGAGAACTTGCAATTTATTACATTTTTGTTTTTGTGTTTTGGATATGCTCAGGGCCAGTTTGCATTACATGCAGTCCACTACGGGTTTTTTTTTTTTTTTTCTTTGCATCAATAACTCATGGAAAGTAGGTTGTATGGTTTCCAATGGCATACTTCACTCCAGTGTGGTCAGTTCCAGAGCGTTCCGCATAAAAAAGAAAAAGTAGAAATGCTACATTTTTCCTGCACTGGACTGTACTGAAATGCAGTAAAAGGCATCAAAAAGCACTGAATTCATTGCAGTGGGAAAAAAAAAAACAGGAGGAAAAAAATAAAGCATCTGAAATACACCTGGAAACGCACTGGAACTCCTCAAAAATGCATTAAAAACATGCATGCAGAAACGCATTCCGGAACATATCTGGAGTAGGGATGAGCTTCGAGTTCGGGCCGAACTCATGTTCGACTCGAACATTGGCTGTTCGCAAGTTCGCCGAACAGCGAACAATTTGGGGTGTTCGCGGCAAATTCGAATGCCGCGGAACACCCTTTAAAAGTCTATGGGAGAAATCAAAAGTGCTAATTTTAAAGGCTTATATGCAAGTTATTGTCATAAAAAGTCTTTGGGGACCTGGGTCCTGCCCCAGGGGACATGGATCAATGCAAAAAAAGTTTTAAAAACGGCCGTTTTTCAGGAACAGTGATTTTAATAATGCTTAAAGTCAAACAATAAAAGTGTAATATCCCTTTAAATTTCGTACCTGGGGGTGTCTATAGTATGCCTGTAAAGGGGCGCATGTTTCCCGTGTTTAGAACAGTCTGACAGCAAAATGACATTTCAAAGGAAAAATGTCATTTAAAACTACTCATGGCTATTGCATTCCCAGTCCAACAATACACATAAAAGTTCATTGATAAAAACGGCATGGGAATTCCCCACAGGGGAACCTCGAACCAAAATTAAAAAAAAAAATGACTCCCTGGCATCGGTGGGAGTAAACCATGCCATAAGCTTGTTGGTCAGTGGGAGTTAAAAAATTAAATCTTTGGTATCAGTGGAAGGAATAGTGCCCCATCACTGGTGGCAGTGGGAGGAGTAGTGCCCCATAATTGGTGTCAGTGTGAAAATTAGTTCCCCATCTCTGGCGTCAGTGGGAGGAATAGTACTACATTGTTGGTGACGGTGGGAGGAATATTCCCCCTTCTTTGGTGTCAGTGGAAGGAACAGTGCCTCAAATCAGTGAAAGGAATAGTGCCCAGGGGGCCAGAAAAAGGCAAGCAAAGGGCCTCATCCAGCCCATGGGCCGCAGTTTGGAGACCAGTGGCGGCCGGTCCATATGGGCCCCTCTAGTTTGCATAATCTAATCATAGAACGATTTATTTTTAAATAACTGATAATTTGAATAACATTTTTTAACATCCTAAAGTTAAAAAATGTTAGTCATATTATCATTTATTTAAAAATCAATCGTTCCAGGTGTGTGGCTGTGCACTGTGCAGGGCACCGGACTAATACGTTTCTATTAGGTCCATCATTTTTTTACAAGCATGTGAGTAGAGCCTGAGTTTCTAATTGGCTTGTTTTATGTTGTCCTCGGGGCGCAGAGCACTGCACTGCAACCCCGAACCCTCCCACTTGTGATTTTAGCAAATCAATTTTTGCCATCGGTTTCCAGCTTCTTGTCCCAGCCAATCAGGACAGGAGGCTGAAGATTTAGAACCTGGAAAGCTGACCAGGTTAACACTGAAGCTGCGGCGCTGTGTATCAGGGGGGCCATGACCGCTGGAGGGCTTTGTAGGGTGAGTGTGGACCTGGAGGGGTTTGTTTGCGCCCCCCCAAAAAATTTTTAGCACCAGCCGCCACTGTTGGAGACCCCTGTACTAGTGTACAGTGCCTTGCAACAGTATTCACCCCCCTTGGCATTTTTCGTGTTTTGTTGCCTCACAACCTGGAAATAACATGGATTGTTTGAGGATTTACATCATTTAATTTACAGAACATGCCCACAACTTTGAAGATATTTTTTTTTATTGTGAAGAAAAAAAACAACAAATAGGACAAAATAACAGAAAAAGTCAATGTGCATAACTATTCACCCCCCTAAAGTCAATACTTTGCAGAGCCACCTTTTGCGGCCATCACGGCTCCAAGTCACTTTGGATAAGTCTCTATGAGCTTGCCACATCTTACCACTGGGATTTTTGCCCATTCCCCCTTGCAAAACTGTTCCACCTCCTTCAAGTTGGATGGTTTGTGCTTGTGAACAGCAATCTTTAAGTCTGACCACATATTTTCTATTGGATTGAGGTCTGGGCCTTGACTAGGCCATTCCAACACATTTACATGTTTCCCCTTAAACCACTCAAGTGTTGGTTTAGCAGTGTGTTTGAGGTCATTGTCCTGCTGGAAGATAAACCTCCATCCTAGCCTCAAATCACACACAGAGTGGTATAGGTATTGCTCAAGAATATCCCTGTATCTAGCACCATCCATCTTTCCCTCAACTCTGAACAGTTTCCCAGTCCCGACTGCTGAAAAACATCCCCACAGCATGATTCTGCCACCATCATGTTTCACTGTGGGGATGGTGTTCTTTGGGTGATGTGTTGGGTTTGCACCAGACATAGCGTTTTCTTTGATGGCCAAAGAGTTCAATTTTAGTCTCATCGGACCAGAGCACCTTCCTCCATACATTTTGGGAGTCTCCCACATGCCTTTTCGCAAACTCAAAACGCGCCATTTTGTTTTTTGCTGAAAGTAATGGCTTTCTTCTGGCCACTCTGCCATAAAGCCCAACTCTATGGAGCGTACAGCTTATTGTTGTCCTATGTACAGATACTCCAGTCTCTGCTGTGGAACTCTGCAGCTTCTCCAGGGTTACCTTAGGTCTCTGTGCTGCCTCTCTGATGCCCTCCTTGCCCGGTCTGTGAGTTTTGGTGTGCGGCTGTCTCTTGGCAGGTTTGCTGTTGTACCATGTTCTTTCCATTTGGTTATGATAGATTTGATAGTGCTCCTAGGGATCATCAAAGATTTGCATATTTTTTTATAACCTAACCCCGACTTGTACTTCTCAACAACATTGTCCCTTACTTGTTTGGAGAGTTCCTTGGTCTTCATGGCAGTGTTTGGTTAGTGGTGCCTCTTGCTTAGGTGTTGCAGCCTCTGGGGCCTTTCAAAAAGGTGTGTATATGTAATGGCAGATCGTGTGACACTTAGATTGTACACAGGTGGACATCATTTCACTAATTATGTGACTTCTGAAGGTAATTGGTTGCACCAGAGCTTTTTATGGGCTTCATAACAAAGGGGGTGAATAAATACGCAGATGCCAATTATTAGTTTTTTATTTCTGAAAAATAGTTTTATGTATATATTTTTCTATATTGTGTTCTGATCCATCACATATAATTCAGATTAAAAAAACATTGAACTAAAGGCTGTAATGTAACAAAATATGTAAAAAGCCAAGGGGGTGAATACTTTTGCACGGCACTGTATATCTTAAGTGTGAGAAGCACAAAACGTTGATAAATCAATCCTTGTTATAACTTGCCATTGGGTCTGGCTGTACTGTTAAATTTTGCTTTCTCTTGGCATATGAAAAGAAAATAAGAGAGCAATAAAACACATTAACTTCACTGCATTAAAATGCATTTTTACTAGAAATCCCATTCTTTCCTATGTGGCTGCTTCCTATCTACATGCTGCAGTTTACTGTGTTTTTTTTTTTTTAGAAGGAAGCTGTAAGGAACTATTAACACCTATTCATGTGTGCTACTAGGTGTGAAGGAGACTTTACGGGAGGGCCTTCCTAAAAACAAAGAGTTTTCATGTTCTCACTTGCATCATAGATCCAAAGGTTAATGGATGAGGACATGCAGGTCATTCCTTTAAAAAGAAGCTGTTACTGAAATATACCAAGTTTTTTGCTGTGGGGATATCTGAATTGGCGATATGGTATGGCTGGGGTTAAGTCCCGTATAGTTGCAAATGAGGTTATTAAGTAAGGAGCAAAGGGTTCAAAGAAACAGACATCTGTGATAAAGTTCAAAGCAGCTGTAAACAGGTGGCCACAGAGAGTTCAGAGTTTGCTTATCATTGGAATGTTGATGGAATGAGGAAAGAATAGGTAGGACAATACAACTCATAGGTGGCCTCCTGAACCAGCCAAGACCTCCATGTACATTGTACACAGGAAGGAATAAAGGGACAATCACTTGTAAAGCAAATAAATCTATCATCAACAAGAACATATTCAGGAGTTCCTGCTTCTACGGTTCCCCGTTCACACCTTGGCGCAGTGTAGTTATATTTTGGATGCAAATTGTACGTTTTTCATGGGTTTTTTCTAGTGTTGTTTTCCAACCCCTCACACAAATAAATGAAAAAAAAAAAATCACATTGTTCCAATGAATTATAAATAACATATATCTGTATACAGTATATCTATACGAGGTGGTATCAAAAAGTTTTGAGAACTTGAGTGCTTTATCTACGTTTACACACTGTCACCTTCAAAATAGTCCCCTTGCACAGCAATACAGTGATCCCAGCATTCCTGCCACTTCTGGAATGTGTCCTTGAAGGCTTCTTTTCGAAGCGTGTCAAGCACCTTTTGCTATTTGCGCTGGATCTCTGCAATGGTGTCAAAACGGTCAACCTTTGAGCTGGATCTTCAACTCATGGTAGCATCGCCATAAACTTGCCGAATCGTGACAAATGTCTCTGTGGTAGATTTGCCCAGTTTCAGGCAGAATTTATCGTTGCTTTTTGTTTCAACTTGCTATCCATGATGAAATCACAGATGTGGCAACACACGTGGTCAGAATAGCACCAGTTGCACAGCTCCCGATGTACACAAGACGATGTCTTTTGGCACGCTAACTTATGAAGGTTGTGCGCCCTGTGACTCTGCGTGTAGCCTTGTGCTGTGTTACAAAACTAGTCTTTTCTTCTTCTATTTTTTTTTTTTTTTCTTTTTTTGCATTACCAATTATTTATATAGGCTTGGCACATTTTGTATCCTTAAAATATTTGGGATTCTACTATCCTGTATTTAGCTCCTGGAGTTTGTCAACAACCATATGCTTTTGGGCATACAAGGGGAGCACATGATGCCTCCCAACAACCCCCCCGCAGCCCACAAGTCAGTGCCGGGACAGCCTTTTGTTTGGTCCACTTGTTCCCACATTGGGGTGAGGGGGCGTTTGCATAGTTTTACAGTGCCTTGAAAAAGTATTCGTACCCCTTGAAATTTTCCACATTTTGTCATGTTACAACCAAAGAAGTAATTGTATTTTATTGGGATTTTATGTGATAGACCAACACAAAGTGGCACATAATTGTGAAGTAGAAGGAAAATGATAAATGGTTTCCATATTTTTTTTACCAATATCTAAAAAGTGTGGCGTGCAATTGTATTCAGCCCCCTTTACTCTGATACCCCTAAATAAAATCTAGTGGAACCAATTGCCTTCAGAAGTCACCTAATTAGTAAATAGAGTCCACCTGTGTGTAATTTCATCGCTGTATAAATACAGCTGTTCTGTGAAGCCCGCAGATGTTTGTTAGAGAACCTTAGGCTGGCCATACATGGTCGAATTACGAAATAATTTTTTTTTCAAAATCAGAAATTTTGTGCGTTTTGTGATCCGATGGTGCCACCATTGATTTCGAAATTTGACCAAGCAAGCCTTCAATTTCACCTCCTGTTACAGAAAATCATTTTCATGGCTGGGAATCTTCTTTTCCTTCCGGGAATTTTCTTTTCTTGCACATGCGCATTTCTTTTTCGATTACATTTCTTGCAATATTCTCCCATCATTGATTATAAAATCGTTTGTTTTTCAAAAAATGTCCAACATGCCCAATTACTCAAATTCGATGGCCGCATGAAAATCGGCTGTTGCTTGGTGCCATGTTGTTTTGGCACAGAACAATCCAGGTCTTATCAGATGGGAGGTCAATCATCCACAGCTCCAAGAACCCCTAGCAACCTCCGGAGGAACCCTAAAGTTCCACTGAACCCTAGTTGAGAATGGCTGGTCTAACTGGTGCCTGAACGCACAGAATTTTATTATTTTAGCTTAGACAATTTTTATAAATTTGTCATCCTTAGTATAAAATGAATATATATTTTTATAGTGAGATTTCAGATGGCACCTAATTCACAGCAAATGGCAAATAAAACCAGTAATACGCTACACCGATTACCTATACCTTTATGACCACCCACCTAATATTAAGTAGGTCCCCCTTTTGCCAACAAAACAGCCTTGACCTGTCGAGACATGGTCATCACTAGTCCTCTGAAGGTATACTGTGGTATCTGGCCTCAAGCTGTCAGTAGCAGATCCTTTAAGTCCTGTATGTTGTGAGGTGATGCCTCCATGAATTGGACTTGTTTTTCCACATCCCACAGATGCTCGATTGGATTGAGATCTGGAGAATTTTGAGGCCAAGTCAACACCTAAAACTCGTTGTGTTCCTCAAACCATTCTTGAACAATTTTTGCACTGTGGCAGGGTGCATCATCCTGCTGAAAGGGGCCACTGCCATAGGGGGAATATCGTTTCCATGAAGAGGTGTACTTGGTCAGCAACAATGTTTTTTGATAGGTGGTACGTGTCAAAGTAACAGCCACATGAATGGCAGGACCCAAGGTTTCCCAGCAGAACATTAACAAAAGCATCACACTGCCTCTGCAGGCTTGTCTTCTTCTTATACCGCATCCTGGTGCCATCTCTTCCCCTGGTAAACGACGTACAAGCACCCAGCCATCCCCATGACAACATTATTGTAGGTGCTTTTGGCTGTGGACACGGGTCAGCATGGGCACCCTGATGGGTTTGCGGCTACGTGGCCCCATACACAACAAACCTACTTTCTGCTTTTAACACATCAACATCAGGGACAACATGTTTACTTGCTGCTTAATATATCCCACTTACTTTCAGATGCCATTGTATCGAGATAATTAATGTTATTCACTTTACCCGTCAGTTAAAGTTATGGCTGATCGGTGTATATTCCAGTACCTTTTGGCTCTGGTATTACTGTTGATACCAGTGTAGGTAGTGCCTGTATCAGGCCGTATTATTCAGATAACAGTCCTTTACCTGTTCTGGGGATGGCTGTCCCTTTTTACATACACCCTTTAGTCATGTGTGACAAGAAACTGACCCTGTAATCTTGGGAAAACAAGCCAAGTTTTGTAGCAGAGTTGTGGAATGTCCATGTTTCTCCCTGTGCATATAAAACAATTACTTATTTATCAGCTGCCTGGCCTAGGGAGGTTTTAAGCTGTTTAGCAAATTCCAATACAAAGTGTGGCCGAGATAATGACAAGGGGGTAAAGTTAACCCATCATATAACAGATACTGATGCAACTGACGCAACAAAATCCTCTTCATATAAAAGATATCTAGGGAGTTCCAGGGCCTTTCCAGTACTTTTACATCATACATGAGATATTGGAAAAACCCATTTCAATGTGCTAAACCCAGGGGAGCATTTGTATGGCAAAACGTTGCATAAATAAATAATGGTACCTTTAAAGCTGAACCCCAGGCAAGAACATAAAAGAAAATATATATATATATATATATATATATAATCAAAAGTATTGGGACGCCTGCCTTTACTTTATTATTATTATACACGATTTATATAGCACCAACAGTTTGCGCGATGCTTTACAACATGAGGGCAGACAGTACAGTTTCAATACAGGAGGAATCAGAGGGCCCTGCTCATTTAGAGCTTACAATCTAGGATGCACATGAACTTTAATAGATTCCCAGTCTTAGTCCGTAGGGTTCAATATTGAGTTGGCCCACCCTTTGCAGCTATAACAGCTTCAACTCTTCTGCGAAGACTGTCCACAAGGTCTGTAAAGACATGGATGAGCGAGTTTGAGGTGAAGGAACTTGTCCAACATCAGTGCCTGACCTCACATAAATGCGCTTCTGGAAGAATGGTCAAACATCCCCATAGATACACTCTTAAACCTTGTGGACAGGCACAAGGGTTATATATATTATATATATTATGAGTATGTATATATATATACATACATACACACAGTATACACAGCTATGCATTATGACCACTGACAAAGTGAACAATTATTATCTTGTTACAGTGGCATCAGAAAGTGGGTGGGATAAAATGGGCAGCAAGTGAACATGTTGTCCCTGAACTTGATGTGTTGAAAGCAGAAAAAAATGGGCAATTATAAGGATCTGAGCCATTTTAAACAAGGGCCAAATTGTAATGGCTAGACAACTGGGCCGAGCATCCCCGAAACTGCAGCTTCTGTAGGAGGCTTCCAGTCTGCAGTGATCAGGACCGACCAATAGTGGTCCAAGGAAGGAAAACCTGAAAACTGGTGACTGGGTCATGGCTAGCCAAGGCTCACTGATGCATGTGAGGAGCAAAGGCTGGACCGTGTAGTCTGATCCAGCAAAGGAACTACTGCTGAACACATTTACTGTTTTACTCCTGTAATCTAGAGTCAGCTGATAATTGGACTATGACCTGGTTTTAGCTGACAGGGCAGAGTTGCACCACATGCCAGAAGGATCCCGGCAATATTGTTAGGATCCTCCAGACTGCCTGATTGACCGCTGGTTCCTCCTTTCAGCACGTGGTGAGAGCTGTGGCCAGTCGCCCCTCCCCCAGCCTGTCACTTCATTGTGCGCTGGAGGGGCAGAACGGGGTGCAGTGATTAACAGTAATTGTTCTCCCTGGCAGCAGACCAACAGCTGATCAGCAAGTTAGTGAGTAGTATATGGATGCTGCAACATAAAGATTTTTTTGATACTAACCAAATAATTCTTGTCGAATTATAGTGTTTCCACCAACTTGTATCCTGCACTAACTATCCTTTATACTACCTGTATTGTATTATACATAACTGGATTCAATTCCATTTTTATGTCTGTTTGGAGTTTATGTTGAAACAGTTGTGTACCAATGATACAAAATTTACCTGTATTTATCAAAAATGTATTCTCTGCATCAGGCGACTCTCGGGCTCAGTGCTATCACTCCGCTAGATTTCATCCACTGGAGGAGTGCATCAACAATTGGCTGTCTGACACATAGACTTGCATTGTTAGAAAGGGCAGTAAAGGGCGCCCATTTTAGTACAGCACAGCAGAAGTATGCATACGTAATGAGTAAATATGGCACTTAAAAACATTTAAGTGATGTGAACTTTCATTATAGGTGATCCTCAATACCAACTCCAGAGTTCATCTTTCTACATGTACAACTAATTACCTTGAAAAAAAGTTTTGTTAATCCCCATCCATTTTCAGTCACTGTCTGTCTACATGCATTTACCTAATCTTCATATCGTTATTCTGAATCTGCGGAATGTGTGTCAGCCAATTGTAGTCTTCAACTGGAGTGCAATTGATAGGGTGACAGCTCAGGAGCACCGTTGAGAGACAGCTGACCTTAAAGTGATTTGTAAAGTTTAATTTCTTTGTTTAAATAACAAATGTGTTATACTTGCCTGCATTGTGCAATAGAATTACAAAAGTGAGCCTGATCTCCTCTTCTGGGTCTCCCACCGGCGCTCCTGGCTCCTCCTTCACTTCCTATTGCGGCACACCTGTGGGCTCCATCCCAAATCGTGTTGCCTGCATTTATAGACAAAGATATTGAGGCTTGGCTATGCTCCCCGCTTCTTTGTCACAGGATTTGACAGGACGGGACAGGAGCCAATGGCTTGAACTGCCTCAAAAAAGTCTGTGAGAGGGGGGAGAGCAGCTACATATGGGCAAAGTGCTGGATCAAGTGAGGGCTTATATAAATATAAGTGGGTATGGGAGCCGATATTACACGCATTAAGGTAAAAAATGTTTAGCCCTAAGAACCACTTTAAGTGGTAATGCTTATATGATATTTTAGTATTTAATTTAGATCTACTTTAAAACGGTTCGTTTTTGACAACCTCAAAGTCTTGATCTCTAATATGGTCTTTTGTATGTTTATTTGCAGATCCTCCAGTTGCAGCAGCAGTGAGATCTACGTTTCTAGACTGCACGGAAGCCCACAATGACTTCTGCTTCCACGGGACTTGCAGGTTTCTGGTGCAGGAGGCAGAACCATCCTGTGTGTAAGTCATTATTTTGTTCCCAGGTTACTATATTACCAACACTCATCTGAAAGCATGGAATGCTGCAACTGACAAATAAGAGGTTACTTTATTAGGCCAACAGACCCGCTGATCTCCTTCTGAACATGTCAGGTGTGTCAGAAAAAAGTCAGATGTTCTTATTTGCATGCTTGTTCCAAGTCAGTAACTAAGAAAGTAAGAGGGCCTGCAGAACAGCCAGGCAACAAGCATTTTCAAAGAATGACAGTCTTGAAGCATGCATTTTTAAAAGCAGGTAGATAATGCCCATCTTTCTAGCATGACAGGTGCCCTTTAATGCTCCTCACTAGAAGCTGCACAGCCACCTCTGCTTGCACAGGAAAATCTCCATTAAATTCTATGGAGAGGCTGTCTACCATCGGGACTCATAATAGACACTCTTCCTATAAGAATGAATTCTATTTCTGCATGAAACAAGAGTCTGGGTAGTAGGAGATTTTACTGCAGTGGCTTTGCAGTTATCAGCAGGACTCATGGAGTGATTTACCTGCAAATGATCGGCCCTGGACGCAGACATTTATTACATATATTCTCTGACTCATTATACTATAAACCCATCGGACTACCCCAAGGTACCAACGCAGTTAAGAAAAATTTGTACAGAACCAACATAAAGAGGAAAAAGGGGGCTTTAAATTGTACCGAAATAACACTTACATTTAAAAAAAATTCTAAATGTTTTTTTAAAAAAATTAAATCGGTGTTAAAAACATTACATATACAAATAATCCTTATGATCACATTAAGTAGAAACTCCAGCATGTTTCACCTACTGTGGCTTCTTCAGGGCGAATTAGTAACTACAAGAAGCAATCACTGTGTTTATAAAACACAAAGAGTTACAACATAAGGTTTTGTTTATTTTATGATTGTAACAGATACAGTTCCTCCACCCAAAACTCGCTCATCCATGTCTTTATGGACCTTGCTTTGTGCACTGGTGTGCAGTCATGTTGGAACAGGAAGGGACCATCCCCAAACTGTTCCCACAAAGTTGGGAGCATGAAATTGTCCAAAATGTATGCTGATGCCTTAAGAGTTCCCTTCACTGGAACTAAGGGGCGAAGCCCAACCCCTGAAAAACAACTCCACGCCATAATCCCCTCTCCACCAAATGATTTGGACCAGTGTACAAAGCCAGGCCCATAAAGAGATGGAGGAGCGAGTTTGGGGTGGAGGAACTTGACTGGCCTACACAGAGTCCTGACCTCAACCGATAGAACACCTTTGGGATGAATTAGAGCGGAGACTGCGAGCCAGGCCTCGTCCAACATCAGTGCCTGGCCTCACAAATGTGCTTCTGGGAGAATGGTCAAACATTCCCATAGACACACTCCTAAACCTTGTGGACAGCCTTTCCAGAAGAGTTGAAGCTGTTATAGTTGCAAAGGGTGGGCCAGCTCAATATTGAACCCTACGGACTGGGATGCCATTAAAATTCATGTGTGTGTAAAGGTAGGAATCCCAATACTTTTGGCAATATAGTATATGTATTTCAGCTGTGTATTTAACAGTTTGCCTGGAGTTCAGCTTTAAATATCAGAAGTTCTAAGAGCTGTTATAGAAACTAGCATAGTAGTAGTAATTTATCAGGGACAAACTCCACTTTGATCCGTAATAAACCGTTCTCAAAAAAATGCACTTGACGTACAGATACTGTGATATGAAGCAGCATCATCGGTATTTTCATTTATTCTATGTCTGTGACCTGCTGTATGAAAATCCTTTCGTCATGATCAAATGCACCGTCACATCAATTCTTCAGAATATCCCCAATAAAACGCATAACCTTTGATTATCTATAGTGACAAGAGCTATGAAAGCTCAGCAAGGATAAGGTTTTATGTACTTCTAGGTCATTTACTTGGCTACTGTTGCAGTTGTTTGCTTGTGTGGATGAAAAACAATAGAGAAAAATGTCACTAGACAGTAAAATGTATCCTTCACCTACAGGCAATGTAAACGAAAGAGGGGATTATTATTCACAGGTGTACAATTATATTACATGTATATAGTGTACACATTTTTTTAAAATATTTTTGTAAGAGTAAATATTGCATATGAAATTTCATATTTACAATTTTCAACTAGGCAATGGAACTCTAGGCTCCCTTTCACATGTTTACTAGGCTATTCATAACTGCCTTTCTGAGGAAAAAAAAAAAGGATGCTCATTGAGTTCCCTTTTTTATGTTTTTTTGTTTTTACAGATGTCTTCCAGGCTATGTGGGTATACGTTGTGAGCATGCCGACCTCCTGGCGGTGGTGGCAGCAAATCAGAAGAAACAGACCATTACTGCACTAGTAGTGGTGTCAGTGGTAGCCACAGCTCTGCTGATTGTTGCCTGTATATTAATGCAGTAAGTAAATCACCATCTACTTCAACAAGATTACATTTTGTTTCCTATCTTCCACCTACTTTTAATTTTTCTTTTCTGAAAGGAACGTATGATGCTTTGTATTGACAGACCACTTTTGGTACCTCTTGGCTGCATTTTGGTACCTTTTGGCTGTAGTACCCTAGTGTGGCCATAGTTAATTCCTGGTGCATAATGTGTGTAAGCCTTGCAAAATACATGCCCCCTTGCTTCTTAAAATGTATGTAAACCCTAACAATATATTTCTTTTATTTGCTCCCCTTTTTTTTGTTTAATACACAATTGAATGCATTTTGTTATATCTGTTGAACAAGTGCGGAAAATACCTGTTGGTCTTGTCAGAAATTCAAAGCTGTTCTTTGCTATCTCAAGCAGTATTATCAGCTCTTGTAGTTCTTATCTTGGACTACAAAACAATTAGTCCCTAAATTGTGGAGAAGGGAAGGGTTTCAGTAGTTGAGAAAAAAGACAACTGGGCAGGGCTGACACCATTGTATGCTGTTTTAGCCTACAAAGGGAAATTGGGAGCTGAATGCATTTCTGGCAATTGGGAGCTGAATGCATTTCTGGCATTTGTATTTTTCTGTACTTGAAGGGTCTTTAAAGGGTATCAACACGAGGAAATGTGCATGTATTGCAGAGATGTACTGTTTTTTTTCCCCCCATGGCATTTAGGGGTTGGTTTTACTAAAACGTGAAAGTGAAAAATCTGGTGCAGCTGTGCATGGTAGCCAATAAAATTTATTAACATGTTTATGTAGGTTGTTCTATCGCTGAAGACCACGTTTTGTCCTCATTCAGAATGAAAAAGAATAACGACTAGCCATTAAAAATCAGATGAATCCCACAAAGACAGGGTTACCTTAAATCCTAGTAATATGTGTACATGCTAGCGTAGCCCTAATATGCCAGCTTTCCAAATCAAGATCATAGTAAAAAGTCAACTACACCCAAACTGCCCACATTGTGAATAGCCCTTTCCAAGTGTAAATCAGGGTCTGCGTGACTATTGTACAAGGCTGGATGTTAACGAAAAAGTACAAGCAAAGCTCGTTCGACTGTACTTCTTCTATAAATCACAGGAGGGCAGTTTGTTCTGCACTTCTGTGACTTGTTTTCAGAGACAGCAGGCTGAAGCCTGCACTCAGGTGACATCACAGAGCCGGTCCATGCTCTGGGGAAAGATCGCGACCATATGGTCAGGATCCACCCCAGAGCCTGGACCAGCACCCAGCTCAGCCTCTGAGTGAACCGCTGAGAACCTGAGCCAGCCACTCCCATCCCCTCCACAGCCCAGAGTTTCAGTTAACACAGGGGGAGGGGGCAGAACAGAGACCCGGTGACTGACAGTCACCAGCTTTCTGCTCACGGAGAACTGAGCGATCAGCAGTGTTTGATTGCTCAGTTCTCTGCCTTAGACCCAGCAGTGGACAGACGCAGTATCATACCGATGCGGCATTCGCCTAGATAAGTATAATTTCTCCAAAAAAAAAATCCCTAAACTCTCTTAAGTCGGCCATACAGGGCGTGAATGTCGACCAATTCCTGCTGTGTCGGCACCACTCGTCGGCTCAACAATAGTTGTTTTTTTTTTTTGAAGGAGCTCCATGAAAAATTGTTGGCTGAATGGTTGACTGCATCCAGCCAAATGTTTAGCATGGATTGAGGAATCTATTAGATTTCTTTCATTCAGCCTGGAGGCTGAACAAAGGAAATCTATATGTATATGGCTAGGCTTAGACCAGGTGATAAAGAAGGGACAGTATTCAAGGTCCTTTATTGACTGTTCACATACATTGGGAAGTGGGCAGGTTCTTTATTAGCATGCTCTAACATGTGTCCAATGCCAGGATGGGATGCTAAAGAAATTAAATAAATCTCAAAATTTTGTCCTATACAAGTCTGTTTGTGTTTCTGTAAGTTATCAAGGTTTGCCTTTCAGCTTACCGTCGACTAACAATAGTTCTCTTGTGCTTTTGTAGCTGTTGTAGCTGGAGGAAACAGTGTGAGTGGTGTCGATCAGTTTTATGTCGACACGAGAAACCAGATGGTGTCTTCAAAGGAGGAGCATCCTGCTGCAAGTCAGAAACAGGTAAACTGCTAACCCTGAGTGGGAGAATGATGGTTATTATGCCATTTCACACTGTAAAACTGGGTGTCTGCATACAGGAAGAGGGTGTCTATTGCAATGCCCATCAAGAGGGGATGGCAGGAAGAGAAGGTAGGGGATCATATGGGGAGGGAAGGAAAAGGGGCCTGGGCGTAGGAAGGGGTGCAAGATCTCCATCCCCACCTGGTCACCCACCCAGAATTTGGAGAAGCAGGATGATAATCCAAGGCCTGGAAGTTACGTTTGTGAAGCCAGAGGGGACTTGTCTTTAAAGAAAAAGTAAGGGGTCCAGGTTTTCCAATATTTCTCACCCTGTTCCTTCAGTGACATTGTCAGGTCTTCCATTTACTGGATTTCCATTATTATACCTAGACAGTGAGATTTATTTGGCGAGACCGTGCTCTTCAATAGAGCTGGAATGCTTGCCTTTTCACAGCCGTAAGGAGATATTTCAAAAGTGAATTTTTATACTTTTTGTTAGCATATTTGGTTCATGATATACATTTGACTGTTGGATTCCTATCACGAGACACACCTGTTAGGACTTTAATTGTTTGTTTAACCATATTCCAAAATTCGGTCAGCCTTGGTATGTAGTAGAGTATCCTCCGACTTCCGACAACATAACACAAAAACTTTTCTTTTACTCATGGTTAGTGTTTGGCTGAAGCCATTTATTATCAATCAACTGTGTTTACTCTTTTTAAATCATAATCACAACAGAAACTACCCAAATGAGCCTGATCAAAAGTTTACATACCCCAGTTCTTAATACCGTGCATTGCCCTCTTTAACATCAATGACAGCTTGAAGTCTTTTGTGGCATTTGTGGATGAGGCGCTTTATCTTCTCAGATGGTAAAGCTGCCCATTCCCCTTGGCAAAAAGTCTCCAGTACCTGTAAATTCTTGGGCTGTCTTGCATGAACTGCATGGTTGAGATCTCCCCAGAGTGTCTCAATGATATTGAGGTCAGGAGATTGAGATGGCCACTCCAGAGCCTTCACTTTATTCTACTGTAGCCAATGATAGGTGGACTTGGCCTTGTGTTTTGGATCACTGTCATGTTGGCATGTCCAAATACGTCCCGTGCGCAGCTTCCTGGCTGATGAGTGCAAATGTTCCTCCGGTATTTTTTGATAACACACTTGATTCATCTTGCCATCAATTTTGACCAAATTTCCTGTGCCTTTGTAGCTCACACATCCCCAAGACATCAGCGATCCACCTCCGTGTTTTGTTGACTCCTCTCCAAATGTAGCATTTATGGTTGTGGCCAAAAAGCTCAAATTTTGTTTCATCACTCCAAATGACTTTGTGCCAGAAGGTTTGAGGTTTGTCTCTGTGCTGTTTGGCTTATTGTAAGTGGATACTTTGTGGTATTTGCGTAGCAATGGCTTTCTTCTGGCGACTCGACCATGTAGCCCATCATTCTTCAAGTGCCTCCTTATTGTGAATCTTGAAACAGCCACACCACATTTTCAGAGAGTCCTGTATTTCACCTGAAGTTATTTGTGGGTTTTTCTTTGCATCCCGAACAATTTTCCTGGCAGTTGTGGCTGAAGTTTTTGTTGTTCTACCTGACTGTGGTTTGGTTTCAACAGAACCCCTCATTTCCCACTTCTTGATTACAGTTTGAACACTGCTGATTGGCATTTTCAATTCCTTGGATATCTTTTTATATTCCTTTCCTGTTTTATACAGTTCAACTACCTTTTTCCCACAGATTCTTCGACAATTCTTTTGCTTTCCCCATGACTCAGAAATGTCAGTGCCGCACTGGATGAAAGATGCAAGGGTCTGTCAGGAGTCTAGAAACACATTGACCTTTAATACACACAGACACTAATTACAAGCAAACAGATCACAGGTGAGGATGGTTACCATTAATAGCCATTCAAACCCCTTTGTGTCAACTTGTGTGCATGTTATCAGGCCAAAATCACCAGGGTATGTAAACTTTTGATCAGGGTAATTTGGGTAGTTTCTGTTGTGAATATGATTTAAAAAAAGTAAACACAGTTGATTTATAATAAATGGCTTCAGCCAAACACTAAACATGAGTGAAAGAAAAGTTTTTGTGTTATCATTCATATTTTCTGAAAAATGGCCAAGAAATCATAAATTCTGCCAGGGTATGTAAACTTATGAGCACAACTGTAAGCAAAGAGTACCATTCAGTCTTGATTGCGTTCATTTTGAAGAGGTTACCTCTCACTCCCTGTTGTGTCTACAGGACAGGAAGTGATGGGAGATTTCTCCAATGGAACATCAACAGCAAAAGCAAAAAAACATATTTTAATATATTAAAAAAACCTGTATAATAAGTTTTAAAAATTAGAGCATCTGGCATCCTTGTCTCTTCAAATTTTGTAGTACTTTTAACTAGCAGTGTAACAGACAGAAGAAAGGGCTTTCCATGTATGCGGCATTTATTCAAAACCAACACGACATTTGCCGTACAGTGGAAAGTGGAAACCGGATGTTCTGTAAAATGGAGCCTGGAAGCCAGGGAGGTTCATGGTTTAGGGGGTGAAAAGGGCAGCTTAAACCATAAATCCATGGCATCTTGCCAAATGCAGTTAAAAAAGAGGTTACAGTATCCACAGGAGGAACGTTTAACTGCCGACGTGAAAATAACGCAGCCATTGTGAGGTCGAGTGAGATGGGGACTTGCACAAGGTTACTTTGTCTCTTATGGAAACATGTGGATATGTGGAAAGAGCCCTCTCCTTCCTGAGCCGCCGCATTTACACAAATGGTCAAATACAAATTGCTGTGATTTCATCTCCTCCTTGCATCAGCCAAGTCACACCTGCTGTTTTCCAGTTTAATGTAAAGATAAATGGAACAGTCACAACATGATTCACAGATCCGTCACCATGTATTAAATTACTTCTAAGTCAGGAAAATATGTATCATTCTGTATTAAAGGCTCCAGTCGGTTTTGCGGGGCTTCTAGGGAAAAAAATTTCTGGCAGTGTATGACAGGTACACTTTACTTACAAACAGTCTCTTTGCAAAAGAACGCAATGACTGTAATCTGATAATTGCAGTGCGTTCCCATGTAGGTGAAGTGAAACTAGATGTGAAGAATGTAGGAGCCATTTTTGAGCATCAGAAAAAAAGGTGTTCAAATATTTGCATTTCAGTCTCTCCCTCTCTCCAAATATACATTTATGTGCATTTATCTTTCTATCTTGTAATAATTATTTGCATGTACAATATGACAGCTTCTCTCTGTTCATGAGCAGATGTAAGCCAAGACGTAAAACTAGACAGAGAAAGATTGCACAGGGATGGTGGAACATCTTGGCCAAGGTGTCTTTCTTTATTGTTTACCAGCTCCGTGTTCTTGAATTGAGATCTGTTTAAAAAGCAGCCAAGGAACCATTCATGTGCATTTGTTGGCAGTTTGTCAGTTGTGGTATTTACCAGTAGGTTCTAAGGGTGGAGGAGAGTTTCCAGCTGTAGAATGGCTTAATAAACTGTTTGGAATCATTTCCAGTCCAGCTTTTAATAAGCTTGATGACACGCCTATAATGAATTTCCTATGTATTCTACACTAATACTGGCCTTTAGCTTAGACTAATTCTGAAACTACCGTTATATTTGCATGAAAACCATATCTATATAAGGATTCACCAAACACATGACCAACAGCATTAACTATTAACAAAATAGAAAACAATATTTTTTTCTGCTATAAAACCTATAAAATTACAAAATTAAGAAAATTACATTTCTTTATAAATTAAGGCCAAAATGTATTCTGCTACATGTCTTTGATAAAAAAAAAAAAAAAATCCCAATAAATGTGTAATAATTGGTTTGTATGAGTCTACAAATTATGATATATGTACTGGAATTTTTTTTTTCTTTTATACTAGTAATGGTGGTGATCAACGACTTCTAGTGGCAGGCTACTTCTTGCGGTCAAGCAATCTGACACTAACGGACACTGGGTGGGAACTGACTAACTGACACTGACATCACCATTGACATTAATACAGTGAGCTCTGGGCTGTGATTGAAGACAGCCGATCAGCAGGTCCCAGCCATGAATCATTGCAATCACAGCAGGAGTCAGCAGGTGGGGGCGCGTGCCCTGAACCTGGAAACAGGCAGCGAGGTACAGGTACGTCGCTGTGCCTGTATGTGCTGACCATTCGCAGTACAATGAAGGCAGGCGGGCATTACTCAAATCATGACTGATTTTCTTTAATGTGACTTGAACTAGTAGGACCTGAGTATAGGTCTTGGACTGGAAAATCAGATTTCACATTTGTTTTATGTTGTAACCTGTCCTTTAGTTTCTGGACTACTGATCATCACACATTCACAAAACCATATTCATTGATAAACTGTAGACTTAGTTTCATTTGTGTCTATATCCTCCACGCTTCTAAGAAGAATTTCCATGAGATTTTGGAGCATATCTTTGGGAATTTGTTCCAGTTATACAAAACAGAATTAATAAGGTCAGGTACTGATTTTGGGCTGGAAGATCTAGCTCAGAATTGACACTCCAACTTATCCCAAAGGAGTTTATTAGGGATAAGTTCAGGGCTCTGTAAAGACCACTCAAGTTCCTCCACGCAAAGCTCATCTTTATGGACATAGCTTTGTGCACAGGAGCATAGGCTTACTGGAATTAAAAAAAAGAACCTTTTTGAAACAGTTGGCATAAGGTTGGAAAGGCACAGTTGTCTAAAATGTCTTTTGCAAGGAAGCATCTGTAATCAGTAGTTTGGAGGAGTGACCACATTTAGGTTTAGACATATGCAAGTGTGATGGTCAGATATCCATATGTTTTTGGCCATGTAAAGTAATACATAATAACTTATAATTTTCTCTACTTCTTTGTCTTGTTTTTTAGTGGTCTGAAAGAGATTGCAAGAGTCCAAAGGCAACTTCTTGGCTACAGAACATTACTGATCCAGCCTGTTCAACTAAATTCTCAGACTACAGCTGGGACGCATTATTGTAACCGGACACATGTTGGGCTCTATGATGACTCATGGGAACTCTTTACCCAACGTCCCCTGCACAATGTGAAGCAGTGATCCTAGGAGGAGCTCACTTCACACTGGAAATTGAGACGCAATTGGATTCTAAGTAGTCTGGGTGGATCATGGAGTGCTGCCAGCGGTGGATGAACTGACCCTATAAGTGTTGCGTTTATTTTTGTTACAAAAGGGTCTACTTTGGGTTTGATAGTTCTTTTAACAATCCATCTGTTAGGTGGGCCTTGAAAACATTGCAAGTCATTGCCGTATAGGCCTACCTATTGGCAAGATGGGCAGAATATTCATATTTTATATTCTTCAAAAAGACTGCAAAAGTGTTGCTTTACATGGACCATTCTTTAATATACCATGCTGCTGGCATTTCAGTATACATAGATATATATCTAGGGACAGCCTGGTGATATCCACAGGAGTAGAAAATCCATTTTGAGTTAATTTTTTGAAGAGCAGAAAGTTATTTTTATGTCTTTAAACTCAAATTACCTATACAGTGCATTAGTATTAACTTCTCATACAACCTTTTAACCTGGTCATAGTTACAGTTCTAGCTAAACTTACAGAAGGCTTTAAAAACTGTTTAAAAACTGTTTTGGAAATATCCAGTCCCACCGAGTCTGCCCAATGTACCTCCTTCTAAGTTCGTCATCTGGTCTCCTGCAGCATGTGTTATTCACGGCTTTGGATTGGATCGTCACACACTAAAAGGCTTTTGATTGCAGTATGGACATTGTGGACTTGTGGATGCTTTTCAATCTTGATGCTTCATTTCTTAATTCCATGCAGATTGTTGGGTGGTAATCCCACTACAAACTTCACTCTAAACTATTCTTTTTTATTGTCTGTAATATTCATATGCTTTCTGCAGAATCTAGGTGAACCAGTTCAGGATTAGCAATAGCAGAAGTAGTGCTGGTAGAAGTTAACTTGTCCATAGCTTAAACATATTAGCGGTCAAACATTAATCATGCTCTGGAAGCATGCTACTAAAATGCAAGTTTTCTAAATCCTAGGGTAGAACCTTAGAAAAATGGAAAAGCAAAGTTATGTTTAAAAAAGAGGAAATGTCAAAAGCAAATAATATTCAGGCCTCTGCCTGACACACTTAAATACGTTGTGTCAGTACCCACCTTTTCTACTGCATCAGTGTTTCCCAAGCACTACCCAGGTAATGCCACCTTACAATTAAAATTTGCACACCTACTTGCTGAGGTCCAGTTAGAAAATTGTATTTTCTAAAATATCAACTGGAACAAGTACAAGCCCAGACAGCATCTTTATCCATGCCACTGATGGCTTACACTACAAAACAAATATTGTCTTGCAAGACCCTTCTGAACAAAAATGCAGAGCCACCAGTGATACAAGTTCCAGACCGTGGGAAACCCTACACTAAATTTTTCTAATTGAGCAGAACAGCTTACACTGACCAGCTGACTTTTTTTTCATAATGTCGAAGAAAGGTATTCCCATATAGACCTACGAGGGGTGCTCAAGAGTTTCTGCGCTTTTTTTAAATATTTAATAGGGTTTTTAAAAAGTGCAGAAACTTTTTGAAGAACGCTCGTACTTTTTATTAATTATTATACATATGACAGCTAGAGGTGTTGAGAACCAGATATTAATAAGGATTGTTCAAATTCTTAAACTATATTGGGGTTCTGTAATGCGGTCCATTTAAATGTACATGGCGCTGATCAGCATTCTCCTGTAAAGCAAGCCTAGCCTATGCACCTTTAGTGTAAACTGCCCCTTGTATTGTTCTATTATAAAGAAAGAAACATACTGATACAGTAACCAACATAAAAGTTACTATGTGTTAATCCTCCTGCCCCCCCAGGTTCCTCCTCTGCCTGCTGTGTGTTGGTCCCTAGAGCACTGTTTTCCCTGTATGACATTGCTCCACCAGCCTACAGATTCTTGTGACATGCAGTATTTTCTTGTTACTTGTTACTGGGACATCGCATAATCATTGAAGGGTAATGGAAGACATACATGAATGTTCCAATACCCATCATGACTTATGTGTTGCCATAGTATAGTGTCACCAGGCTGTAATAGGAAAGCCACTTGCAAGGCCTGAGAGGAGACACAGCATTTCTACAGCAACAAGAATGGCCTCCGATGTCCCTGTCTCTATTTTGGTAAAAAAATAACAGTACTTTGTAACTTTTTTTTTTTGCCTTATTATTTTATAGGGCATCATTGATGCATCTATCTTACATGGGAAAACTTTTATTATTCAGTTAAGTGCACTCTTTGATGTTTAATTGTTTAGTATTAATTTATGACATGACATTTGAATCACCGGTGGCGTATGATTCCTCATCCTCCCAACTGAAGTACATCTAAGATAGAACAATTATTTGCTATAACGATTATTATTTTCAACTACAGGAGCCAATGAACGCTAAAAAAGAAAACAATTGTAAACGGCTGAAATAATGACACTTGGCAAAATATATGCTTTATCTTTGTGAACATAGCTTCATATTAAACGACTTATACTACAGGAACAGTAAACGTAGGACCCAGAAAAATATGAGTTTGCAGTAGAGGGACTGTTTAATCCGTAAAGAAAAAAAGGGCAAAATACTTTCATGTAATTTGCTTTGTAGGTGATAGAAGTGTCATAGCTAAAGAAATGTGGAGTGAAATATATCAGGGAATACAGAGTAGACATTTATAAATAGTTGTGCCGGTTTGTTTTAAACAGAATTCAATAAAATTTACAATTTAATTAAATAAAATGTGAACCTCACTGTATACAGTTTAATAGCCTGCCACGTGCACTACTCCAGTTGACCGTTAGGCTGCCCATCTGATTGACCCGATAGGCAGCCATACAGCCAAGTGAAGGAGCTTGTACAGCAGATTAATAGCACGGCTGCTTAATTTTAAGGCAATAGCCTAGTGTTGTCGGCAAGACACTGGAGGTTCTGTCACTGGTAGGATCTCCGGAATATAAACTTTGCAACACGTTCACAAAAATGTGTTAAAAAAAACTGTATACAGTGAGGCATGGGGCCAAACACATTTAAAAAAAATACATGTAGGGATTACAAACACTTTATTTTATTTGTTTTTTTGCCAATTTAAAAGTTCCCCTGTCAAATTAAAAAAATCTGCCCGAAGGTAAGTCCAACTCTGTATATAAATTTCCCTGGGTTTCACAGACAGTTTTGAGTTTATTTTTGTAAATTCTCTATGGATTTTTAGACTGTGTCTTGCTGGTCATACACTGATTAAAATGTATCCAGTTCAGCAGGGACCAGACGGATTTTGTTCAGTGTTTTGCCGCCCTCGCTCAACAGAAGTCAGTTGTTTTGAATCCTTTTAAAGGGATGTGGTGGAAAACTTGTTGCTGATCAGTATATTTTGACAGTGGCGGGTTCTGTTGTCAGAGTACAATATCCTGGCAGGCGGGGATTCCGCCATCCACCTCGTTTGTGCGTATGGAAGAATCTATTCATTTTTTTCATTTAGCCCTCTGAACGAAAAAAAAAAAAACTAACTGTATGGCCAGCTTAAGGCTTCCCGACTCTTTGCAGATTCTCTGTCTATGCTCCTTCCCGACATTCATTATGTAAACTCCTCACATCATCATCACCCTTAAAGTGCATCACAAGTTTCAGCAGTCTTAAAGTTTTTGGCTCCAACCCCAGTAGACTTGTTTGATGCCTTATTTATAGTTTCATTGTGGGCACAGAAGAAAAGAAGTTGTCCAGTCATAAATAATAGGTTTTATCCTCCCACTCTAGTATGCCAGGCATTATAGGAACAGCTGTTTTGTTCATAACATGACCCTAATGTGGTCTACATTACTGAGTTCTTTCCCACCTAATGTTTTCTCCTGTCCATTCCAAAGACATGACGTGTGTCTGAGGTCATAGTCACTGCAGGGAAGCAGGTTCCAGCATGTCTGATAATGCCAGTGTTTGGGAGTCAAAGGATGAGTAGGAAACCTCCACAGGGGGATACATCATACTTTTATTTTGCTGGTAGATACAGTATAATGAAGTAAAAGATATAATAGAGCTTGCCTCTGCCACAATGGTGAACATTCGGAACATTTGTCCTCTTGACTGAGTGTATGAAAGAACAACTGGCCTTGTTTTCCAGAACAACTCAAATCTTCCGTTTCTTCATACATCAGAGACATAGAAGAGAGAACTGGATTGGCTGTAATAGTAATTGAAAGAGACCTGCCATCAGACACTTTCGGTTTTGAGGTCCATTGTGTTTTGTGAATTGTTAAAGGACTGTCGATATTTTATTACATTACTGTAATCTGTGCTATATCCCTGTAGTTTATTTATGCCAGGCCCATTCTGTGCTTTGTAGGTTACTGTACTCTAGGAGCAGCTCAGTGTCATAGTTTATGATATTAAAAAAACCTCTAATGTTGTAAAGAATGAGCTAAAACACTACATAAGATAAAACAATGCGTTTAGCCTATGTTGTTGATGGACATGTAGAAGTGTAATTAAACAACACCCCTTTTTAGGGAAAGCTTGCCTCTTGGGACAGTATATACAAAAATATTAGTTAGGTTTTGAATGTAATAATGTAATCCAACCAGTGACATTTAAAGGCTAAGTTTACCTTTGGGAACATATTACATGTTGCACCCATTTTTGAGGCGGAACATGTAACATGTTCCCACTCCTGCAGCAGTTCCCAGATCCGAGCCCTCTCTGTGACAGCAGCCATGGGATCTTCTCCCCGCACCCGCTATCACTATTTGAAAACAACGCGGTCGTGCGGGGCTCTGCCCACACAGCCGCATCATTCATTCACAAAGTTCTGAACTACACACACACCAACATCCTTTGTGGATGTTGGCTTGTAGTTCCTAATGAACTGCCAGGTCATACTTTCATGCAGTGAATTAAAGGTTTTAAAACTCTAGTGTAGAGTAATTATGACAATAACACTACCAAAATATTTTCAGTATATTAGTTTATTCTTCCCAAGAATACAGTTGAGATCCCCACCAGGATGAACTTTTCTCTCGTTATTTTCAGTGACATTTGTAAATGTTTAAAGTAGAACTATAGGCAAAACTTTTTTTTTTTTTTTTTATTTGTAGAGAGCAGGTGAGTTATAACCCCTGATTTTTTAATATTTTTTTTGCCATCTGTGTCCCATTGGGGAGATTTACCTTCACTTCCTGTCCCATAGCCAAAACAAAGTAAGATGTAATTCCTGCAAATTAAGAAAATCCCTTGAGCCCCTCCAGGTCACCAGAGGTAGTGTCCCAATTGGACGATTTCCCCTCTATTACTTTTCTGGTGACAACCCAAAATTTTGAATTTTCTTTTTACTTTCACTTTCAATGATAATGGTAAACAGGACAAATGGAGATGGTGAATCTCCCTAATGGGTTTACATACAGCAATAAAAACGTAATGGGTGTTCTAATCCATCTCCACTCTCAAAATAAAAAAAAAATACAAGTTTTGTCTTTTGTTATACTATAGACTACAACAAACATTCACACACTGCCTTGGTATATAGTGAACCGGTTTCCAAAACTGAAAACCTTTTTCCATCTGAAACAAAATTCTATTTGTCCTTGAAGTGGTTCAGGGGTAGTTTTACTCCAACACCCAGGATTACAGTTGATCAATATGTAGGCCTTCACCTTTACCTTCTGCTTACTCAGCTAGGTAACCTTTACTATCTTACTACTATCAATCTCACCACTGATGCAAGTGGAGCTCAGAAATACCTGCATGCTGTGTGTACAGTATGTTAAAGGATGGACAAATGATTGCAGCATTTGGAAGCCAGACAGCCAAATCTGGAAGCAAGTAGACCATTTTATAAGTCAGGAGACAGAACTGCAGCGGTCTCCTATGTGACCTGCTTATGTGTGGTATCCTATAAAGGATTACTATTGCCCCAGTTGTCTGCATTATGAAAAAATTTATTTTGTATGTGTCACCAGTTCCATTACTCAGCTCTTACACAATTGCAAAAATGCACCCAACATTGACAAATATCTCTTCACAGTTCATGATATGCAGTGTATGTTAAAGGATGGACAAATGATTGCAGCATTTGGAAGCAAGTAGACCATTTTATGTCAGGAAACAGAACTGCAGCGGTCTCCTATGTGACCTGCTGATGTGTGGTACCCTATAAAGGATTACTATTGCCCCAGTTGTCTGCATTATGAAAAAATGTATTTTGTATATGTCACTAGTTCCATTACTCAGCTCTTACACAATTGCTAAAATGCACCCAACATTGACAAATATCTCTTCACAGTTCATGATATGCTTATAGGATGAGTTCTCCTACATAGAAATACAACTGACAAAACGGTTGTCTTTTCACATTTGTGTAACAAATAGTATTTATTGAAGATATGGTATAAAATGCTAATTTTTCTACAAAAAAGTGTTTTTGTAAAACATTGTCATTATGCAGCAAGCTTAGTGGTGCAAAAGAGATATTTTAGTTGCTGTATCTGGTTGTACTCTTGTGGTTGGAATCATCTACTAGCATATTACATCTCTCAAGGACTACATTGAGATCTTAGCATTATGGTTTGTTATATCTTTACCTGCCATAGAGTTTTACTGTGCAGTAGCTAGAGGAGTCTTAGCACTCCTGCTGCATTCTTAACAGTATCAATTAAAATACCATCCAAGAAGAAGATATATAATGGACATGGCAGTTTGGTGAAGCTGAAAACCCAGGTGAAAAGGTCTTGTTGCTGTACACTTCAAGAGATATTAGAATTTGAAGTGTGAGTAGAATGACCCTCTTAAAGGCTTTAAAGGGGAAATCCACTTTTTAATATAATTGGCTATGCTGATTTTAAGGGCCAGGACAGCAAAATAATCAACTTTGTATTACAATTATTACCTGTATTGCTCTAGTTCACGTATGCATAGGTTTTGGCATGTCTGCTGTGCCCAAATCAAAAAGCTTCAGTAGCCAACAGTCCAGTTCAGTATGGAATGTTCACATGTGGCATTACATTGTGTCTACAATCAGGTATCAGCTGGAGCAAAAACTTCAACCAATCTGTAAAAAGGAGTACAGCAACATGGGTAATAAATATAATTTACCAACTGAATGTTTGCTTCCACAAAAAGTGTATAAAAGGAAATCATCTTTTAAAGTACACGTGTTATTGTTTTTTGGAGTGTAAAGTAAGAAAGGAGTTGAGCAGATGCCACCAGAAGGACTATGTACATTATGGTGCTTGGGCTTGATGATAGGTGATTCAGTGTGGGTGGAAGATATATGGATTGTAAAGGTTTGTTCCATACCTGGGACTACCTAAATGCAATAAAACCCAACAATACCGTTGCGGTTAGAGAGAGAACCTTATGGCTGCTGTCCAGTTTCATCCCAAAATGTACTCTGCAAAAACTCATCAAAGCTTCCTGCAACCCTAATTAATAAAATATTATTTTTTTGTTAGTCCAACCCACACTTTTCGTTTTATCATATTCTTCTGCCCCAGGTATTAGCAACAAAATGTTCTTCTGATCTTTTTTTTTTTTTTTTACTTTAACAAACCAGTCACTTTGTAGAAATGGTAACTTTAATGTATATCTTGCACTGAAAGAAAAGGTAATATTTAAAGTTTAATTTATTTGTATTCTAAATTAATTGCAATTTTGTGTCATTGTGATTGGCTGAATATTAGTTATTTAAAAACCCTTGGATATTAAACACCATTTTTGTACTCAGCTGTCTTTTTGTCTTCTGTTTATTTAAAATAAAATTAATAACTGTTTTAAACTGGAAGCATGTCAACAAATAACCTTAACATTTGTGATAATTTAAAAAAAAAAAAAAGGATTGCAAATAAAAACAAGAATCAAAACCTTACCTAATAATATGCAACCACCTCATTCTGGTTTTGATCAGCCAGTCCTTAAATAGTTATGCAACCTAGAATGAAATTCTACTTTTTTATCTTGCATAATAAAAATTCATAGATACTTGTCCGCTATGTAGAATTTCTCCTATTACAGGTAATAAAAAATGGCCTTCATTACATTATTTACATGCACTGTGTACTGCAGAACAGATTACAAATTCTTATATGTAACAGCATTGTTAAATTGTGACCTGCACTGGTAGGCAGATTAGCATGACTGCTGAGGCGCAATGGGCCCGGTACAAATTACATGTAACATAAATGGATAGGAAAACCTTCACCCTTGCCCCTTCACCCCATTAAATCAACACACTTACAACCATTAGGTTGAAAAGGGCAAGGCCACAGCTTTATTAAAATCCAACACATAACATGTGAACACTTTTAAACCAGTGCCAGTCACAGTTGTACTGTGAGCACACAATTCCAAAGGGGGCCTGTCCTTACCATAAGTGCTGGACAGACCGCCTACTTCCAATTTCCATCAAGGGCATAGCCCATTACAGCCACTTTTATGCTGGCAAGGTCAGGAAACCGCAGCAAGCTGTGACATACCATAGAAAAAAGGGGCGGAGGGTGGGCAGCTCTTCCAGCCACGTTCTTTCAAAGACCCAGAATTCCATGGGAACAAAACTTTTCTGAGCTCAGGCCCATCCCATCCCCCATAACAACCAATCCCTGGTGACTACTCAGCCACCTTGTCCTGCACCTGGCCAAACCCCCATCAGTCAAGGCTCTCTTTCCCTGGGGGGGGGGGGTTCAAGAGGCCTTTGTGCTCTCCAGCAGCCACTATGGTATACAGTGGTCACTACATTGATTGCCAATGAATATCTTCAACATTTCAAGATATGCAAGGATAGCCATACATGCTTAGGGTTTTCTCGTTTGGTTCCACAGGCTGAAAAAGAGAAATCAAATGATTTCCCAATTAAGTTTAACAGTGTGGGTGGAGGAATCTCCAATGACAACTGTGCTGCTTAAGTTGTAAGCACTTAGCATTGAAAAGGACAAAAGAAAATAAATTAAGTTGGCCCTGCCATTAAATCTTAAGGCTAGTGCACATGGCCAAATATCAGCCAGTATCGCCCGGTTTTCTGTTGGCTCATGTGTACAGCAGCCTGTCCGACAGAAGCCGGGTTGAACGGAAAAAGAAACTCGCCGTGTGTGCCTAGCATTACACTTCAGATAAACAGCGCACACATCAGTATTACCACATTGTATTTTTTATATCTTTTCTTGCTATGAGTGTATAAAAAAAGTTGCTCCTGAGCTCCCTCATATGTCTAGGCAAGAATCACATGGTCTTTTATCTACCAGAAGCATTGTGGGTGTTTTATGTCTGCAGAGTGTCTATTGTTTCCAGTCAGAAAGATACTGTTTGACTGGCTGTGCAATAGGATTATCAAGAATACACAACTAAGAAGCAGAACCTGCATGTATAATGAACAATTTTAGCTGCTCCAAACTATGCACCACTATGCACACCACTGAGAACCTGAGCCAGCCATTCCCACCCCCTGCGCAGCCAGCACACCTATGAGTGCTGGAGGGGAAGACCATAGATCTGGTGACTAACAGTCACCGGCTCTCTGCTCACTGAAGACCAAGAACTAAGCAGGCTTTGGTTGCTCAGTTCTCAGTCTAGAGTTGGAAGTCCACCTAGGTAGGTATGATTGTTTTTTTCTTATCCCAAACTTCTCTTTTAAGTGGGGAAGGGTTAGGTTGTCTTTGCTGTCTTTGTCCCTATTTCCCTGCCCCATTGGAGATATTCTTCTGATGACAACAGAAGAGGTTAGGATAAACCTCATCTCAGGTTCTATTTATGTATAGAGGTGTGACTACATTTTCACACTGAAGATACTGAGTTGTCCTTGCATACATATATAGCCCTACATATTTTCTAGCAAACTTTTGCATAAAAACAAGAATTCTTAGCCAACTGCATCAAAGCGATCCCTCCAGTCCCTGACAGTGTCCATTGGAACAGGCTGTGAGTGGAAATGGTCCCTGTGGAGAAACAGACACCAATCCTTCCCTCTTCAAATGGCATACTTTACATCAAATCACTTCATGCAATTTCTCTGTAAGTTCTATGATGCAGAAAATATGCAATGCAGTAAGCGGAAACAAGCCTTAACATGGGATTTAATTGATTGAATAGCATCAAATATTTAAAGCAGTGTTAAGCTCAGATTTCCTAACAAGCCCCAGCTGTTTTTTCTACCATTGCTCGTTATGTACAGTGCCTTGCAAAAGTATTCACCCCCCTTGGCTTTTTACCTATTTTGTTACATTACAGCCTTTAGTTCATTGTTTTTTTAATCTGAATTATATGTGATGGATCAGAACACAATAGTCTAAGTTGGTGAAGTAAAATTATAAAAATATATACATAAAACTATTTTTCAGAAATAAAAAACTGATAATTGGCATTTGCGTATGTATTCACCCCCTTTGTTATGAAGCCCATAAAAAAGCTCTGGTGCAACCAATTACCTTCAGAAGTCACATAATTAGTGAAATGATGTCCACCTGTGTGCAATCTAAGAGTCACATGATCTGTCATTACATATACACACCTTTTTTAAAGGCCCCAGAGGCTGAAACACCTAAGCAAGAGGCACCACTAACCAAACACTGCCATGAAGACCAAGGAACTCTCCAAACAAGTAAGGGACAATGTTGTTAAGAAGTACAAGTCAGGGTTAGGTTATAAAAAAAAATCCAAATCTTTGATGATCCCTAGGAGCACCATCAAATGGAAAGAACATGGCACAACCTGCCAAGAGATGGCCGCACACCAAAACTCACGGACCGGCAAGGAGGGCATTAATCAGAGAGACAGCACAGAGACCTAAGAACCCTGGAGGAACTGCAGAGTTCCACAGCAGAGACTGGAGTATCTGTACATAGGACGACAATAAGCCGTACACTCCATATAGTTGGGCTTAATGGCAGAGTGGCCAGAAAAGTTGTGGGCATGTTCTGTAAATTAAATGATGCAAATTCTCAAACAATCCATGTTAATTCCAGGTTGTGAGCAACAAAACACAAAAAATGCCAAGGGGGTGAATACTTTTGCAAGGCACTGTATGTGTCTCTTCAATCTTGTTTTAAATTGGACTGCAAGTATTTCTCTATTAAAAAAGGTATAGAAATAACAGCACCATATTTTACAGGTTAATGCCAGTAATGTAACCATTTTTCACATATATCCCTCAATGCTAAAGTAAACCTGTCATAGACTTTTTATTTTACATAGACTTTACTACTGCTTTAAGGAGAGGTTAGCAGCAATGATGAGCTTGGGTTCTGTCCATTTGGTTTATGTGGATATGTAGTACCTGGCCACTGAACAACTACCTGGGAATGGTCTCAGTGCTAACTGAATAGTGGGCTGGGTGCGAAGTAGAATCGCCTTTTCCTGCATTTTAAGCATGGAAGAACCCTTGAAACAATGTTTGGGCATCAGGAACCCCTGCTAAAATGTATTATAGCCACAGTTCATGGTACAATAGCATAACCAGCAAGTTGTAAATTTAGAAACATATAATAGAATAAAGAATGTGGTGTTAATTTAGCATGTTATATACCCATAGTGGATCACTCCTTATTGCGCTACCCACAAAAAATTATTTTTAGTGATAAATAATAATGGTCAGAAATTAAATTCGGACAGTGAAAACTGTAGTTTCCCTTTATATTGGTGGTCAGTGGAAAACTGCCTCCTTATCCATGTCAGTTAAAATGTGCCACCTTACTTACTAAAGTGTTCCTTTAACTTGGAGGTCAATGGATGAAGGCCCCCCTTTTATTGGTGCTGGCCAATGGGAGAATGGTAAATGTAAATTAGTGATAAGTGGATAGAATGCCCTGTTACATTAGTAGTCAGTGTTGTGTCCCCTTATTTTGATAATCACGGGTCTCAAGTCTCTGGCTCTGCCTTTTGATGGTTCCTCTAGTGCTCAAGGTACAACCTCTGGAGGAACCCTATGGTTTCACAGAATGATTGTTGATAAAGACTGATGTTGGTGCTGGGAATCCCTCAGCAGATGTGGGGCAGAAAGGATACCAGTCACTGAGAACCTAACAAGTGAGATAGAGAGATAGGGTCTTGGTAAGCCGGGTACCTCCAAGACTGACAAACTGTCTGTCTGTGTCTGAAGATTCTTTTCTGTAGCCTGATCCAAGTCACTCTGCAAACATAGCTTACTAAGTGGACACCTGGACCACACATGGTCAGCACATAGCACTGTCATAGTGGCACCAAAGCCACAGACCTCAAAAAGTATATTCATTAAATCAACCCTTCACCTAACATATTCTAGTGAAGACTGACCACAAAGGATGCTGACAGGTCTCTTCCCAGCTGTGAAAACCTTTTCTCTCTGGGGGTTTTGCCCAGCTCTGGCCAAGCTCAGATCAAGAAAAGTCAAAGCAACCAGGCAGCAGAGCATACAAGAATAACCAGGGGCTTTTTTTTCAGCTGGAATGCAGGTGAACGTGCTTCCAGCACCTCCAGAACGAAATGTATGTAATGGTAGGGGTGTGCTGGAGAGTCCATTGATGCTGACTGCTGGGGCTTTATTGTCGCTGGGGGATCTATTGTTGCAGGAGATCTATTGTTGCTGGGTAGGGGGCTATTGTTGCTGGGGGATCTATTGTTGCAGGAGATCTATTGTTGCTGGGGGATCTATTGTTGCAGGAGATCTATTGTTGCTGGGTAGGGGGCTATTGTTGCTGGGGGATCTATTGTTGCAGGAGATCTATTGTTGCTGGGGGATCTATTGTTGCTGGGTAGGGGGCTATTGTTGCTGGGGGATCTATTGTTGCAGGAGATCTATTGTTGCTGGGTAGGGGGCTATTGTTGCTGGGGGATCTATTGTTGCAGGAGATCTATTGTTGCTGGGTAGGGGGCTATTGTTGCTGGGGGATCTATTGCTGCTGAGGGGGTATATTCCTGCTGGCTGTAGTGGATCTATTTTACTGCATTTCTTGTTATTAGCAAAGTCCATAGGAATGACTTGGCACCACAAAATGATACTTGTTTCCGCATTCTCTAAAAGAGGTGGTACTGGGAGGTGGGTAGGGGGTGGAATCAAGGGACAGTGCTCCGAGGTGAGTAGGGGGCGGAGACAAGGGGTGACTTGGAAGGGGGGAGTACCTGCACCTATTTTCTGGGGAAAAAAAGGCCTGAGAGTAACAAACTGTAATCCAGTCTGGAGCAGGTGTATTGGAAAACTATTAGCTATATCTGAAGGAATCTTATTTTGTCTCTTCTTCTTTCCATTGCAGAAATCATTTCCCAAATGTAGTTTGTTATACCAGCAACCAGGTACTGTTTGTCTTCTATTCTGTTAGGAAGTACAGAAAAGTGGATTAACAATTGTTCACTCAAATAATACAGGTTCCTGAGAAGGCAAACCCTGCACCACCCAATAATGGCAGGGCAGCGCTTCCCAGCATTTTGGCAAGTATGTACCCAATTATGCTAACTATTTTGAAGTACTCACTGTAATTATTTCGGGCCCAAAAGTCAGTTTACAAAGCAGTGTCCTACATTGTAACACATAGGGCTAAGGAATGGAAGATTAGACAGGAAGCTTAGAGAAGACACCTGCACTCTACGCTGCACTTGCTAGATCCAGGGGAAAGATCTCATACAATCTTAATTGATTGGTGTATGGGGGATTCATTTTTACTTTAAGGCTGGGTTCACACTATTGCGAATTGGATGCGGCTTTTCTCCACATCCAATTCGCATGTCAGGAGATTGTGACCTGCTCTCTATGGAGCCGATTCACATCTCCAGAGCGAACTGCACAGGAATCCTGGGTGTCTTCTGGTCTGTGTCACGTCTGAATTCAGCCAAAAATTCGGTCTGAAATCGGACCTGAAATGGTGAACAGGGATGCACCGGACCCCTACTGTGTGCCGCTCCGTACTGCAGTGTGAACCCAGCCTTAATCATCAGCATGTGAACCTAAAAATACGTACAAACAAATGAAGAAACCATCATAAATTAATCAAAGTTATGTAAAAAATGCAAATATATATATACTGTATTACCAAAAGTATTGGGACGCCTGCCTTTACAGGCACATGAACTTGAATGCCATCCCATTCTTAGTCCGTAGGTTCAATATTGAGTTGGCTCAACGTTTGCAGCTATAACAGCTTCAACTCTTCTGAGAAGGCTGTCCACAAGGTTTAGGAGTGTATCTACGGAAATGTTTGACCAATCTTCCAGAAGTGCATTTGTCAGGCACTGATGTTGGATGAGAAGGCCTGGCTCGCAGTCTCCACTCTAATTCATCCCAAAGATGTTCTATTGGGTTGAGGTCAGGACTCTGTGCAGGCCAGTCAAGTTCCTCCACCCCAAACTCGCTCATCCATGTCTTTATGGACCTTGCTTTGTGCACTGGTCCAAATCATTTGGTGGAGGGGGATTATGGTGTCGGATTGCTTTTCAGGGGTTGTGTTTGGCCCCTTAGTTCCAGAAAAGGGAACTCTTAAGGCGTCAGCATACCAAGATCTTTTGGACAATTAAATGCTCCCAACTTCGTTGGAACAGTTTGGGGATGGCCCCTTCCTGTTCAAACATGACTGTGCACCAGTTTACAAAGCAAGGTCCATAAAGACATGGATGAGCGCGTTTGGGGCAGAGGAACTTGACTGGCCTGCACAGAGTCCTGACCTCAACCCCACAGAACACCTTTGGGATGAATTAGAGTGGAGACTGCGAGCCAGGCCTTCTCCTCCAATATCAGTGCCTGACCTCACAAATGCTCTTCTGGAAGAATGGTCAAACATTCCCATAGACACACTCCTTTGTGGACAGCCTTCCCAGAAGAGTTGAAGCTGTTATAGCTGTAAAGGGTGGGCAAACTCAATATTGAACCCTACGGACTAAGACTGGGATGTCATTAAAGTTCATGTGCCTGTAAAGGCAGGTGTCACAATACATTTGGTAATATACAGTATATGTGTATTTCTACATAAAATGTATACAGTCCCAGAGGTATCAATACTGTGTTAGCAATGAGTCTATTGCTAACACAGCTGGCTGGGGAAAGGCTGTCTCCTGAGCGGACTGGGAACCCAAACTCTGCAAGAGAGAAAAGGGATGAGGAGGGAAGCACCTCTGTTGAAGGAGGTGGGGTTTAGCCTCCGAAACACGTTCTGATTGGTCACAGCACCCTGGATGGTTGACAGCTCCTTGACGGCCTGCTTGCTTGGAATCCTTCCCCAGCTTCACAACGCTCCTGTCAGTGGCTCTGGTGTGGACTGGTTTCACGTGGAGCTTGTTTCAATGCTTAACACTAGCAAAGTCTGTGGGTGTATAAGCTTTGTATTTTAACTTTTTCTACTAATAAAAGCCTGCTACACTATTGGGGGCTTGGCACCTCTCTCACCATCCATTTTCTCTCTAGACAGGAAGCTTGCACACTATTTCTGTAAAGACACATTGATTCATGTATTTTGATATGTCACTGATTTACACAATATTTTAGTAAGAATTTCATTGTTTACAGGAAATTGCTTAACCAATTAGTTTGTAAAATAATGAGAATGTCTCATCAGGAATTTTCTTGTGGCTGTGTATGCAACAATTCAATGTAACAATATGTAAAACTGCAAAGTGATGGTTCTTTTTCTGTGAGAAAACTGAAGAGGATATTGGATGTTTTTACATCATCTTAGTCCCTTACCCTACTATTGTAAACACATATCACAATATGAGGTAATGATTTCATCATCAGGATCCTGGACTTCTAAGAATCACATCCTGTGCTAAGTCAACCAAATGTGTCTGAGGAAGTCTGGAGCACGGCTGGATTTAGGTTTGGTGCTCCGAAAAGTCACTTTTATTGTGTGGAAAAAAATAAATTAAAAAATCTCATTCTAGTCTTCAATGACAGCTATCCTAAATAATAAATGAATAGACCTCTAATCTGCATTGGACCCAGTAAAGCCAGCCAAACACATGAGATGGCAGGTTGGGCATAGAAGCATAATCTGACAATCAAAATCTCAGTTTTTTATTGTGACATGAACATGCATACTTGCATCATCTGAGCGCTCAAGCTTATATCAGCTGATCACTTTTGGCCATGCATGTTCACTGGTACCTACAAATATAACAATTAGCCAGTTTTTCCAGGTTCAGTGGAAAATATCATTTTATCATGGTTACCTTAAAGGATAAGTACATCTGGAAATACATCAGCACCGTCTTTCAATTTGTAATTACATACTAGTAATTGATGGGAGTGCTATTTTTACTCTGCCCTTGGCCAGCACCGTAATCCTCTCTCCCATCACTGCCAGCTGACTTTAAAAAGAAAGGGTCTTTATGTTCTATGGAATATTTAGATTTTCATGTAGGCTGGGAGCACCAGAGAAGAGGATGCTTGTCCTGGCCTGCTAGCATTTTTACTATAGTGGAAGTTCACTCCAGAATTACTGAATAAACTCTAAATAGCCATATAACACGTGTCTATGATAAATACTTAGCACCATATTTGAATTATGTCCATGCTTTGGTTGTCCAACAATCATCACTCAAGCAACTCATAGGGGTTATTTACGAAAGGCAAATCCACTTTGTACTACAAGTGCAAACTACAAGTGCAAAGTGCACTTGAAATTGCGCTGAAAGTGCACTTGGAAGTGCAGTCTCTGTAAATCTGAGAGGTAGATCTGAAATGAATGGAAACTCTGCAGATTTTATTATCCAATCATGAGCAGGCTAAAATGCTGTTTTTTATTTTCCTTGCACGTCCCCCTTGGATCTACAGCACGTGCAATTTTAAGTGCACTTTGCACTTGTGATTTGCACTTGTAGTGCAAAGTGGCTTTGCCTTTCGTAAATAACCCCCATGGTGTCGCTCAGCCCCCCTCCTCATGCTGTCCTGTAGTTGCAAAGCGTGACTCGAAACTGCTTGAACATGCTGCCTCTGTGCTTTAATGCTATCTAATGCCCCGTACACACAATCGGACTTTCCGACAACAAAACCATGGAATTTTATTCAAAGGTTGTTGGCTCCAACTTGTCTTGCATACACACGGTCACACAAATGCTGGCCAACAATTACGAACGTGGGAACGTGGTGACATACAACATGTACGACGAGCCGAGAAAAATGAAGTTCAATAGCCAGTGTGGCTCCTTCTGCTTGACTCCGAGCATGTGTGAGCTTTTGTGCATCGGACTTGTGTACACACGATTGGAAATTCCGACAACAAAGTTTTGTTGGTGGAAAATTTGAGAACCTGCTAGCCAACATTTGTTGTCAGAAATTCCGACAACAAATGTTCGATGGAGCATACACACGGTCGGACTTTCAGCCAACAAGCTCACATCCAACATTTGTTGTTGGAAAATCCGACCGTGTGTACGGGGCATTAGTCATAAAAAGCATAAGGGGGGCTGAGTGACACTATTAGTTGCATGGTGTAGCTGATAATGATGATTGCTGGACAACCAGTGTGTGGACAGAAGTCAAGCATGGTGCTATGCATTAATCGAGGTACATATACAGTAGGATGAAATATGCCTGTTTAATATTCATTTAGTAATTTCAGGGTGAATGTCCATTTTAATTACCGGTATGTGATCGTACATTAAAAGTTGTGCAGGGAGTAGGAAGACGCCTGATATTATGACATGCACTGACAGTGCTCTTGACCTTTAAGAAAGCATCATATTCTTCCCGAGAATTAGCTCTGCATGCGGTGAAATTCATCCATGCATTGCTTTCCGGTTTGACATCCCTCCAGGCAGTGGCAGGCCTGGAAAGTTCTTAGCGTCTGTGCCCCCATTAACCCCTATGTTGTGAATCATTATTTGTTTCTCGGTGGGTGATTCTCAGGTGAGACAGGTACAGGTCAGCAAGCTTCCAGGTGTTTGTGTATCAGCACAGGGTAGAGATCTAGCAATCCTTATCTATTTGGCAAACATATTATGTAATAGGGCCCAGCCTGAGAAAGGAATGCAGGACACAGAGTTCTGTGTGCTAAGGTGATACACAGGTAATGATCATTACATCACAGCACATCAGTAGAGGGAAGACGGCTGATATGAGCCCCACCTTACACAGAAAACTACAAATTAGCAATACATTAAAAAAAAAAAAAAAAAAAGGAAAATTTATTGTCAAATACTTACCGTAATTTTCCTTTCCTGATGGACTCCATGGCAGCCTACGTGTGGGTTAACCCCGCCTCCTCTCCAATGCTATAGGACCCCCTACCCTATAACAATGAGCTCACCTGTACAGACTGTGTTCCGTAACTAGCCTACTCATTGACCGATGGGTGGGAACTCCGTCTGCCATGGAGTCCATCAGGAAAGGAAAATTACGGTAAGTATTTGACAATAAATTTTCCTTTTTCCTGACAGACTCCATGGCAGCCTACGTGTGGGAAATAACTAGCCATTCCACACGGGTGGGTATGCTGAACAGCAATAATATAATTTGACCCGTCAACCGACAGGATTTATAAACCAAAGCTCACAGAAGAAAGCGAAGCAGGCTCAGTAAAGTAATCTGACATTAAGGTTTTAATAGGGGCCCTTGAGGTCGCTTGCAGATAACGCCTGAACACACGTACCGGGCTGCTGCCCATGAGGCCGCTATACCCTTGGTGGAACGTGCCGTCATCGCCTCCGGAGGAGTCAGGATCCTATCTCTATAAGGCTGATGAACAAACTGTACAGTTCTGGACGAGGCTTGATTCAGTTTGTTACTGCCGAAATGCAGGACGAACAGGTAGACAGAATGTCCAGAAGGAAGGAAGTAGCTTGCAGGTATACCTTCAGAATTCCGTCTATGACCAGAGTATAGGACGATTTCCTGGATCCTATGGAACCTTGAGGTAATTCTTGGATTTGAGCTGAGCATGGGAAAAAGGACCATCTGGTCCGGGAAGAAGGACAGAAAAAAGATTCTTCGTAACCTATGGACGTGACCTCCGAGACCCTCTAGCCAAGGTAATGGCTACTATGACATTAATTTTAGTTAAAAAGGCTTCCAATAGAAAGCGGGGAGGACCCCGTATTACTGAGTTCAGACAGTGAGCCAATGACAAGAGGAAGGTCTCAATTGGGAAATCTTGGTTTCCTTTTGAGGGCTAAGCTTTAGCTGCCCATGGGATGGTTGGTGGACTAAAGGGTAAACAGCCCACGAAGTTCTGGAGAAGGCCAACAAGGCTGAGACTTGGACCCTAAGAGAGCTGATGGATAGAGATAAATCTAGGCCGAAAAAGCTGAAGATATCCTGAGCTTTTGGATTTCTACATGACCTGCTCAGAGAATGAGAACTCAACCGACTTGTCCTGAATTCTCCTGTCGACCTAATTCATGCTCGTCCCAGTAGAGTTCATGAGAGTGGCAATCACCCTTGAAGCGCATCCGAGCCGGACAAGGGTGCAGAACTGTCCCTTGAGAAAGAAGGACCAGCCTGAGAGGGAGAGACACCGGATCCCGGAAGCTGAGCTGACTCAGGAGGGGGAGTCAAGGGCGATTGGCCAGTAAGGGGCTACTGCCACCACTTTGACTGCTTCCTCATGAGATCTTCGTAAGAACCTGAGAATTATTGGGATTGATAGAAAAGGCGTATGCCCTCTTGAAGCTAAAAACGATCTGTCAGGGCATCCACTCCAGAGGCCTAGCTGTAATGACCCCGGGTTGTAACACCTCAGCAGCTTGAGGTTGCCTGTGAAGAAAAAGAAAAAGATCCACTTCGAGATTGACTCCTAGGAACAGAATCCGCTTGAATGTCTGCACACGAGAAGACCATTCTTTAGTGTTTGCGTATAGAAATACGATCAGACGATCTAGATTCGAGGAATATAGGCCATTGAAATGCCAGTCAGGCTGGGCCCAAGATATGATGGGCTTGATCTTCCGGCATAGTGTGGAGCTTCGAGTGCCCCTATGACTCTTCACATAGAAGATCGCCATTGTGTCATTCATTCTTTATAATACTGACTCTCCCTTCCGGAGATGGGCGAGGAACTGAAGGGCACACTAGGCTGTCCGAAGATCCGGGGCATTCTAGCCCGGGTTGAGAAGACGCGTACCCAACTTGCCTTAAGCCAGATCCTAACTGCAGATGGCTCCCCAACCGGAACCGCTGGCATCAGTCGTGACCTTGACCATGAGATGGGGCAATGAAGTGGCAATTGAGCAGATTTTGCGCTGAAGACACCAGAAGAGGCTGCTCCACGCCGTTGATATGTAAATAGGTTGACTGTTGCCCCTTGATCTCCCTCGCTGCAGAAAACCTGACTGGAGCGGGTATAACCTCTGCAGAGACCACTTGACCATAGGGGTCGTGAAGACCGTCGAGGCGGTAGTTCTTTTTTTTTTTTTTTTTTTTTAGGAGCCACCTGAAGCTGGTCAGGGTGGAGATAACCAGTTCCCTGAGAACCAGCAACTGGTCTTTGTGTTAGGATAGCAAGGCGAGGTCACCGAAATAGTGATAAAGACGTACCCCTCTCGTTTAAATGAGGGCCACTATGGCCGGAGAAATTTTAAGAAGACACGTGTGAGGTCATCAGCCCGATAAGGAAGAAGAAGAACTGTAGATGGTCTCGCCCAATTTGGAACCAGAGGTAACATCTTTTAAGTCAATTGGGATTAGCCAATGTCCTGGCCGTATAGAAGGTCGACAGAGCCTTCCAACGTATCTACAAATTTTATATACTTGTATAGGTAAGATAGATCTAATACTAGACACCAAAACTGTTACTTTTGTGTTTGAGAAGAGAGGAAAGTATACCCCTGGAATTCTACGTCCCTCGGGGCGTGTACAGTAACACCTGCTCCTGCTCTTCCAACTGAGTTAGCAGAGTGGAATAAATCTGGGGAAAGGGGTATTAGTGAAGGACCATGTGTGGATCGATAAAACCATCTTGACAGTCCAGTAACCAGTGATGGAGGCCACCCAGACATGCCGGAAGAGGAGCAGACGAGCCTCCCCACCCAGGCACCCGTGGGCGGGTGTAAGCCAAAAGTTTCGGCTGGTTCCCGACCAACAGATGCCCTACTCTTAGCGGGTTTTACGGAAGGATGCTTGCACTCTGCTCCAGTTCTTTATGAAGACCCAGCCGGGACTTAAAACACAAGCTTCTCACGAGCGTTCAACACCTCCCGTACTGGGGATTCTTCTGACCGAGCAGACGCTTAATCTGGGGAAGACGTAACTATAAGGCCCGTTGAACCATGACCGAGGATCATTTAGTCCAGGCCAACAGGTGAAGCAGATTGTCGCCGGCTTCAGCTCCTTTACTGCTAATCTTCTGGAGAACTCTTCCGAAGCTCCCTGAGTACGAAGACTGCAATCTCTGTCCAGGCTTCCATAACCTTTGGACATAGCTGCTAGGGCAGGGTTACAAGCCATACTGGCAAACCTGTAAGCTTCCTTGAGATCTTGATCTGACTTCTCTCGAGCCTGTCCTGCAGGACACGGCATCTTCTAAGGTAGAGCAACCTGTAATGTCAGACGCAACAACGCTGCATCTATAAGGGGAGTGTTTCCCCGACACTCCACTTCTTCTGACTTGAAGGGATACACTCTGGAGGTATAGTTTGATGTGGAAGTTTTCTCGTCCACTTAGTTGCACTCCTCATCCTTTCATCCGTGAGGAGCAGAAAGAGAGAGAGAGAGAGCGCCCTTCCCCCAGGTGCTTAAAGAACTACTATGCTTAGGGGGGGAGGAAGGGTCTACTCACTTAAGGGCTTCCTTAAATCGCTTTGACTCGTGAAGGAATCAGAGAGACATCAGAGCTTCCGACACAATCATCCCCTTCCAACTTGATGTCAGAAGAATCCGGAGAAGCAGCGTAGGGCTGGGAAGGACCTGAAACCCTTGGGCTATACCAGTCAAGGAGCCGGGTGGAATGGACAACTGGCTCCATGTGAGGGATGTCTCCCATCTCCTAGGGATTGCTTCCTCACCTCTTTCACAAGAGCCTCCATAATCTTGTTTTCTGTTTCTTATCCCCAACCGCCCAGGCACAACAGTGGACACATACAGACTCGCCTTCCGAGACTCGTGTCCCACATCTCCAGCAGGCTCTGCCATCCGAGCGGCTGATAGGGCGGTGGGTACGGTGACTGGAGGAGGAATGGCACCATCTCCTCTAGATGAAGGAGGAATGGCAACATCTCCTCTAGATGGAGGAGGAATGGCAACATCTCCTCTGGATGGAGGAGGAATGGCAACCTCTCCTCTGGATGGAGGAGGAATGGCAACATCTCCTCTAGATGGAGGAGGAGTGGCAACATCTCCTCTGGATGGAGGAGGAATGGCAACATCTCCTCTGGATGGAGGAGGAATGGCAACCTCTCCTCTGGATGGAGGAGGAATGGCAACATCTCCTCTAGATGGAGGAGGAATGGCAACATCTCCTCTGGATGGAGGAGGAATGGCAACATCTCCTCTGGATGGAGGAGGAATGGCAACATCTCCTCTGGATGGAGGAGGAATGGCAACATCTCCTCTGGATGGAGGAGAAATGGCAACATCTCCTCTGGATGGAGGAGGAATGGCAACATCTCCTCTGGATGGAGGAGGAATGGCAACATCTCCTCTGGATGGAGGAGGAATGGCAACATCTCCTCTGGATGGAGGAGGAATGGCAACCTCTCCTCTGGATGGAGGAGGAATGGCAACATCTCCTCTGGATGGAGGAGGAATGGCAACATCTCCTCTGGATGGAGGAGGAATGGCACCATCTCCTCTGGATGGAGGAGGAATGGCAACATCTCCTCTGGATGGAGGAGGAATGGCAACATCTCCTCTGGATGGAGGAGGAATAGCAACGTCTCCTCTAGATGGAGGAGGAATGGCAACGTCTACTCTAGTTGTAGGAGGAATGGCAACATATCCTCTAGTTGGAGGAGGAATGGTGACATCTCCTCTTGTAAATGTTGTGGCCTGGCAAGGTCTCTGTCATTTGATCTCAAAAAGGGCTGAAAAAAGAATGGGGGGGGGACAAAACGCAATCTCAATCCTTTGAGACTTCAACCTCGGCCCCTCCCCTCGCCTGCACGCACCTTGTGCATAAGGGCTGGCTGTATGAAGGCAGTGACCTATCCATAACCGCTGGACAGAACGTCACCATGACACTGATGGTCTACAGATGACCCGGAAATGCTACACAAACCGAGCCAACCGGAAATATTATATAAGATATATATATATTTACATACATATTTTATTTATGATTATTATTATATATATATATCTATTTTTTTTTTTTTTTTTTTTTTTTACTCACAATCCAAACAGGAGTGTAGATACATGCTGTATAAAGTAAGGACGAGTACATAGAAGTATAAAGTCCACTTTTATTTCTTTATATATTTTCTTCAATATATGTTTATAAATTTTTATTTATTTTATCTTCAATTTTACCCTTAAGGGGAGAAAACTCAGTTAGACCAACACTGACCAGGCTGGGGGAAGTTGCCGCCTACTGTCTGCGGGAAATCCCGTCCTTGACAGGCGATGACAGACAATCAAGTCCCCCGCCTGAGTGACGTCACCGCTCCTCCACCACGCGCCTGCGCCGTGGGAGACAGCCATACGGTGCCTGTGCGGCCGCCGGAAGATTCGCCACTCCGCGCATGCGCGAGCCAAGCCTCGTTTTCACGAAGGCCCCGCGCATGCGCAGAACGACTGCGGCGGCCGCTACCCGGATGCACCGCAGCGGCCTGGAACGCAGAAGCGTTCCGAATGCCATGAGGGGACACAGAGGTACCGGGGAGTACCGCGGAGAACCGGGAGACAAACAACATAATAGTATATACAAAGAAACGACTGCCATGGAAGAAGTAAAGAATTTGCAGACCTTGCCAGCCGATGATGCGTCCACCTTCAAGCATAATGAGGCATCCACCCTCCACGAGTGGGGTATTTTGGTGCCATGAAAGCTACTCGCCCGCTCATAGCTGGGCCCTGAGCCACACCGTACCATGGTATGCTAGATTCTGGAACAATCCGACCGGACGCCAACAGGAACAATTGTGATGTAGGTCCATGGAGGAGGACAAAAAAGGAACACAGTCTGTACAGGTGAGCTCATTCTTATTGGGTAGGGGGTCCTATAGCATTGGAGAGGAGGCGGGGTTAACCCACACGTAGGCTGCCATGGAGTCTGTCAGGAAAAATAGTTTCCACAATTGCTTTACTATACAAATAAACTGCTTTGTGTACAGGATATGAGGAATATTATTCCAGGCAAACAGCAAAGCATGTACATCACTGTTAATCATTTTCATCACCATGATAACTAATACGGCGACACTCCTTCACATACATTTAACATCTTTTATTGTCAGTTCTTGTGACTAGAGTTTCATAATTGCCAAGATATTTATCCCAGACCCTTGGACACTGTCACCCCCAGGCATGGCCGACATTTAACACACCCAACTTCTGGGCAGTACTGCCCAGATTATGCCCAATGACTAGGTGGTCCAAAACCTAGACCACACTGCTTTCTGGGTGGCCCTACCCCAATCATAAAAAGAAAATGCCCAGTCCAAGCTGCAATCCCCTCAGTTAATATTCTTTTTGAGATAATGTGCATGCTCAATAACTCATAAAAGGGTAATCGGAACAGAGCACCTAGATGTGGAAATATCCCAGCAAACCTGAGTCTGTTGGCATCTATGCAATTTAAATTGGGACTGAACTGAAAAATTGCTGACTGGCTATCTTATAGGGAACATCTAGAAATGTTAATTGTGCATAGGCAACACACTGAAAGAACACGCTGAACGTCCGAGATGAAGCTACGCCACTAGCCACGGCGAAACGCGTTGACGTCACAGTGCTGCCCGGTCTGCGGACATCATGGGCACGGTGGAGAGTAAGGCGCTGAAGTGTACTCGGGGAGCTGAGTTAGCGTGGGTAACGAGGTAACCAAACACCGCCACAATACCAGGACCCAAGCGTACATCTACTGCTGCAGCCAAGCTACCCTGTAGGGCTTTCATCGCCCTCGGAATACTGCCACTCACTATTGGAACGTCAAGGGATCTAACGCCCACAGGTCTCAAGGAAAACTTGATGCAGCTCTTGAGGGATGTGGTAACGTATGGATACACTAATACACATACCAGCTCCAAACGCTTGAAGTCTGACAGTCAATTTGTTGCAATTAAGCTAGTACAGCGGTATTTTGGTTACTAAGCTCTAAGCTTCACTACATACCAGGAAACCTTATGGAAAGCTGATGATTATAATGATTGCTTATTCATGATCCTCTCCATTTTGATTACTTAATTGATGATTGACTGGGAATTTCCATATTATTTGAAAAGAGTGATCTATTTGACTGTTTATTTTCTACCAGCTATATAGCACTGCCATTGAGATCTATCCCCAAAACTAGGTCCTGGATACCCCATTGAATCATCCAAGCTTTTTTTTACCACCAGTACCTTGCTCCTTCACTAACACAGTGCCTCTGATCTTTCTCTCTCCACCCCTTCGTTGCTTTGACCCTCAGCTGACATTCCCCCTTTTCTATAATCTGGGACTCAATCTAAATTATATACCCAATATTGATGATTATCATTTGGCCATTGTTTGCCTTAAAGGTCACTGAAGAACAAAGCAATACGCCCCGACTGGGCCATCTTTTACTTCTTCGTTTATTGTTTGTCCTGTATGTCAAGTCTTTGTCCGCGGTATTGGTGTTTACATTGTTGCCGCAATAATTACTGCACCTTAGATTTTCATGTGAATTTTATTGTCTAATAGTGAATAAATAAAGTTGATTTTTAAATATTAAAATCCCAAGACTATTCTGTTGCTAATGGTAACCCCTTTATAAGCTCATCTTTCCTGGGCTTTACCCCCTTCCCCTTCCCCTTCATAGTGTCACACGGAAAGATCTACCTTTTACCTCAAATTTTACCTCCTGAAAAAGAAGCAACTACCTGTGACTAGTCACTCCGATTCTATAGCTTTATAACCTGTTCCTGAGGACTTTCACTGCAAGGATCTTCCTGCTTTTTTTTCATTCATTCATTTGAGCCTTGCTTCCTCCACCTCTCCTCTTTCTTACTGATCATTACCTCACCGGACATCAGGTGGTAGGCTCTGACATGGGGAACCAAAAGCACTGCCTCTACCAAGATGGCGGCCTTTACACAGGATTCTATGTAGAACAAGGAATGGTAAGAAAGTAATTGGGAAAGATCAGCTGCAGGGACCCTACAGACAACACTGGTGACCAGTAGGGATGAGCTTGGGCGTGTTTCCGATCCTAGTCCGAACCCTCCGGAGCAAGCCCGCAAGGAAGCTGTCACCTGTACTTGCCCATTCATCTGCAACTGGGGCTTTCTCCAGCATCCTATGACTAGTACTTTGTCCTCCTTTTAGCTTTTTTTAGGCGCAGCTTCCACGGTTCAAATCTCATAAGACAATCACATACAAACCTTAAACAGGTTCTAAAGTCTTAATGTGATTGTAAAGCTTCTATTTTTTTCATACTTATCTGTTCTGTGCAAGGGTTTTGCACAGAGCAGTCCAGATCTTCCTTTTCTGGGGTCCCCTCACTTGAGTGCCCCCACAGAGAGTCCTGCTGCTGCATACATTGACACAGACAGCAAGAATTGGCCCTGCCCCATCTCCTGTGTCACTGGATTTGATTGAAAGCAGTGGTCATGTGTAGCTGTTGGCTTTTCATCTTTGCAGGGGTGGGCGGACCTCCGCTTTAAGGTGAAAAACTGTGAGGGTTTACAACCCCTTTAAGTTTTTTTACCTTAAAGTAATAATAAAGTCTCGTCTTTTTTTGAAATAACCAACATGTTATACTTACCTGCTCTGTGCAGTTGGTTTTGCACAGAGCAGCCCAGATTTTCCTCTTCTCGGGTCCCTCTTAGGTGTTCCTGGCCCCTTCCTGAGTGCCCCCACAGCAAGCAGCTTTCTATGGGGGCACGCGAGTCGAGCTGCAGCTCCCCGTGTCTATTCAGACAAGGAGCTGGGCTCTGGCCCGGCCCTTCCCCCTTTCTCTCCTGACTGACTTTGATTGACAGCATCGGGAGCCAATGATGCCACGCTGCTGTCTCAGCCAATGAGGAGGGGAGTCCTGGACAGCCAAGTCACTCATGCAACATCACTTAGGTAAGTATTAGGGATCGCTGAGGGAATGCATTAGGGAATGCATTAGGATAAAAAACCTCCTGCCTTTACAACCACTTTAATGCATTCTATTCATTAGGGTTAAAAAACCTTCTGTGCTGCAGGATCCCCCCAAGCCCCCCTAATACTTACCTGAGCCCAATCTCCATCCAGCGTTGTGCACGAGAGCCGTGGCTCTCTTGGCTCCTTCCCTCCTCACTGGGCAAACTGATAGCAGCGGGAGTTCTTGGCTCCTGCTGCTGTCAATCAAATCCTGTGATGAGGGAGTGGTAGACAGGGCCGAGCCGCACTATCTGTGTCTATAGACGTAGACAGGGAGGCATGGAAGTGAGATAGCACCAGTCCCCCCATTGAAAGCTGCTTTCTATGGGGGCACTTGCCTAAGAGGAGGAGTGAGATGAGCCGGCAGGGGACCTAAGAAGAAGAGGATCGGGACTGCTCTGTGCAAAACCATTGCACAGAGCAAGTAAGTGTAACATAAAGTGTTAATATCACTTTAACAAATTTAAAATAAAGCTCCAGAATAACAAAAAAAAATCTGCAGGTTGGCTGTATTCATTGCAAGGACATAGCAAACTGTATTGTAGGTGCCTACCTTATTCTGTATAGCTTTGAGCATAAGCCATTGCAACAGGCTTTCAAAAATATTTCAAAATGAGTGCAAAATAGGAGGTTTGCTTTTTTGTAAAAAGAATCATTACACTCCTGGCACCCTTTTATATGTGTGCAATGTCTAAGTCAAAGTGAAAATCCCAGTAGGATTTAAAAGACAACTTCACAACAAACCTAAATATTTGTCTTCATTTTCTATAGTGCCACATGAGTGGGACATAACTGAGCCAAGATGGAGCCTGCACCAGAGGTGGGGTAGGCCAGCCGCACATGCTTATGTTTATAATCCCTCTCACTAGCCTTTCAAATAAGGGAGAAATGGAATAAATAGAAAATGAGTCTTTGGTGTATGCTGGGAGTTCTGAAGAAACAGATTCCAGCACCCTTGGTAGACACTGATGGCAGAAGATGACATTAGGAGACATAGGTAGTCACTGTTCTTCCACATCCTGAAGGTGCCACGGGTGAGGGAGAAGGGTTGTAAATAAAGGTGTGAGAAAAAAGGGTTGTAGAGGTATAAGGAGGTACATTGAGCTCTGGAACCATCAATGTTTCTTTTTCTGGCCATAGATACACTTTTTAGGTGGACTTTCACTCCAATATTAGACATGCCACCACTTTATTCCCCATACTTTGCAATTAAAAAAAAAATGTAGGATGGGGGAGGTTGTTTACTTTTTCTTTCATTTCAGTCCAGCCTTGATGAGAATGACATCAGCCTTGTTCCTGCAGCCTCCTAGGATGCATCAGCTAAGGCAGGGGTAGGCAGCCTCGGCCCTCCAGCTGTGGTGAAACTACAAATCCCCTCATGCCTCTGCCTCTAGGAGCCATGCCTGTAATTGTCAGCATCTTGTAATGTCTCATGGGACTTGTAGTTTCAAAACAGCTGGAGGGCCGAGGTTGCCTACCCCTGAGCTAAGGCATCACACAGCAATAGAGGTTGGACCTAACAGCATGTCATCAGGGGCTGTCAGTAAGAACAAGGAAGAGACAGCCAGCTCCTGAAGACATAGGAAAAATGATGGCCTGGTGTACACTGCACAACAACACTGGGCATCTGAGTATGGTAATGGAGGATGAACCACCAAGAAAGACACATGGGCATGAAGTTCTTCTTTAAAGTGTATTTCTACTTGTGCATTCAAATTGGGATAGTGCCTATTTTATACTTGTTGCATGTCCCCATTCACATAACATAACTTAAAAAAAATAAAAATATAAATTGCAGCTTACGTTTTCTAGATGCTTTATTCTGGACCCTCCAGCAAGAAAAAAATCCTAGGTTGTCCTCTGTTTACTGGGCAGTTGTGCCATAATTGACCCTGTCTGTGCAGAGATGTAAAGGCTGGGCTTCTTGCATTGTATGTTAGGCCCCTTTCACACGGGCATTCAGTCAAGATCTATTAGTTTTTCAGACTGAGTAATCTGCAATGTATGTCTATGGGTGGGCAGATGTAAATGGATGATCATTCGTTGACATCAACCTACATCCGTGTTCCTTCGGGTTCATTTTTTTTAACTAAACAATGTTGCATCCTTTTCCATTTAGACAAATCTGAGGAGATGTAAACGGATGCCATCCATTTATGTCTGTTTTTAGGCAAGAAACATTTTTTGTTTAATGGGGACAGACTTGGTACAGGCTCACTTTAACATTGTTCAAACAACCTTGCAGTCAGTCACAACACATTCGTCTGAAAAACATCTAAAAGGCAAAAATCTAAAATATTCTATAAAAAAAAAATGGAAGCTGTGTGAATGGGAACACATAACAATATATGTCAAGGTTTCCTTAAATTTGGTGGCTGCAAGTGTGGAAATATGCTTTACAGCTGAACTAGGATAAGCAAATATTGTCAAAATATAAGGAATATGTGTATTCTTACTTGAATCGTGGTGTGCTTTATGCATTTTTTTCCAAATCTGTGTAGTAAAGCAGTGTGAAACGATGCCTCTGTGCAGGAGCTTCCTGTAATGCCGCGTACACACGGTCGGACTTTTCGTCTACAAAAGTCCGACAGCCTGTCCGACATACTTCCGACGTACCTTCGGCGGACGTGCGGCAGACTTTCTTACGAACGGACTTGCCTACACACGACCACACAAAAGTCCGACGGATTCGTACGTGATGACGTACACCGGACTAAAATAAGGAAGTTCATAGCCAGTAGCCAATAGCTGCCCTAGCGTGGGTTTTTGTCCGTCGGACTAGCACACAGACGAGCGGATTTCGGGGTCCGTCGTACTTACGACGTAAAGATTTGAAGCATGTTTCAAATCTAAAGTCCGTCGGATTTGAGGCTAAAAAAGTCAGTTGAAAGTCCGGAGAAGCCCACACACGATCGGATTACCAGCCAGCTTTAGTCCGTCAGCGTCCGTTGGACTTTTGTAGACGAAAAGTCCGACCGTGTGTACGCGGCATAATAAGGACCGGTCACTGCTGCTTTCAATCCTTGTGCAGGGTGACTGGTGTTGTATCTGCCCTCTCCTGTCATTTTCTGCGGGCAGAATGTAGTAGGTGTGGCCTACTGGGTCCCTCCCACAGCTCTGTACGCTCTCTGCATAGGCTATGTACAGCATGGTGATGATGTCACTACTACCTTCACAAGGTAATAACTGGGTTTGTAAAATCATTTGGTGTATACAAAATAGATGTATAATCTTTGTGACTATTAAGGAATATATTTAGATTATTAATTTTGTGCCTGGGGTTCAGCTTTAAGCGACCAGCACTAACTTTAAACCTTTGTATTCGTCTAACAGTATTTTATGCTTTAACCTTTCTGCAACACATGAAACAGATGGTGACTTGCTAAGCGGGTATATGGTTTGGCCCTGAGTCTTAGCAGAATCCTGAAAAGCATTTTTGATTTATTAAAGCCGTGGAGTTTTAGGAAACAGCCGGCTAATTCTCTTATGTGCTAAGAAGCAATTTATCTTCTTAACGTAAAAGATCACACAATGATACAAGACCACAAAGCTGGCACACCAGAGGCAATGTGAGCTATGAGAAGACCTGCTGGAAAGTGACCTAAAGAGTGTCTTTGCTGCAGTCAGTTGATCAGACAGGACAGTGGAGAGAAGTGCAAGGAATCACAATCTTCCCACTGATAACATGACATAAAGACTTTTACAATGTCACAGCAAGCAAATTTAACAACTTCAGCCCCAGAAGATTTTACCCCCTTCCTGACCACAGCACTTTTTGTCATTCGGCACTGCGTCGCTTTAACTGACAATTGCGCGGTCGTGCGACGTTGCACCCAAACAAAATTGACGTCCTTCTTTTCCCACAAATAGAGCTTTCTTTTGGTGGTATTTGATCACCTTTGCGGTGTTTATTTTTTGTGTTATAAATAAAAAAAGAGCGACAATTTTGAAAAAAAAGCATTTTTTTTTTACTTTTTGCTATAATAAATATCCCACAAAAATATATAAAAAAACTACTATTCTTCTACTTATTTTTGGTAAAAAAAATTGCAATAAGTGTATATTGATTAGTTTGCGCAAAAGTTATCGCATCTACAAAATAGGGGATAGTTTTATGGCATTTTTTTTTTATTAGTAATGGCAGCGATCTGCGATTTTTCTCTGGACATTATGGCGGACACATTGGACACTTTTGACACTATTTTGGGACCATTGTCATTTATACAGCAATCAGTGCTATAAAAATGCACTGATTACTGTGTAAATGACACCAGCAGTGAAGGGGTTAACCACTAGGGGGGTAATGAAGGGGTTAAGTGTGTCCTAGGGAGTGATTCTAACTGTGGGGGGGATGGGCTACTAGTCACATGACAGCGATCGCTGCTCTTGATGACAGGGAGCAGTGATCTCTGTCATGATACAAGCCAGAACGGGGAAATGCCCTGTTTACATAGGCACTTCCCCGTTCTGAGGCTCCATGACACGATCGTTGGGAGACCGGCGGACATCGAGTCCCACGGGCACATGCGCGGTCAAGCTGTGTGCGCCTGCTATCCCTGCCTCTTAAAGGGGACCTACAGGTACGCCCATTTGCCCACCGTTGCCATTGTACCGACGTATACCGGCGTGCAGCGGTCGGCAAGTGGTTAATAAATAAAAAATGTAAACTAATTAAATATTTTAAAAACTAAATATACAGCAAATTACAAGATAGTTTCCTAAAGAGGTTTTTTTTTTTTTAACATATGTGAAAATATTTCAGGAGATCATTAGTACAGTTTTTGTAAACTTCAGATTTCTATATGACTTTTCTCCCTGTGGACTCAAAGCATTTTATCTGCTGCTAGGGCAGATGGTGAGGCAACCACCTTGGGTATGCTCGTTAGAATATCATATCATAGTAAGTTTTAATAAGTAGGCAATTAGGCCCCGTTCAAATTTTCCATAGCAGAAACGCACGCTCCCATTCACACTTTCTTTTGCGTGATTTACACGCTTTTCTGCGTGTCGCACATAGGGCAGACCACTCACTTACTTTAATGGGTTGCCCTATGCGCGTTTATCACAAGAAAGAAGCTTAAGGAAGATATTTTGACCCTGAGCCAAGTGCATTTTTTAACACGTTTTGCCATGATTTTCGCGTGGCAATATTACACCGCATTTGGGGTGCCATTAAAAATGAATGGCACCCAAATGTACATCACCTTTTTTGGCAAGAGTTTAGCGCAATTTGGAAACATAGGCAGAATCGTGCTAATTCTGCATCGCTTAAATGTGAACGGGACCATAATCTACCAGCAGGTCTCTGAAGTAGAAGGAAACCCACCCAAGCACATGTAAACTCCTTGCAGATAGTATCCCGACCAGGACTCAAACCATAAGCCCCAGTACAACAAGGTAGCAGTGCTAATCACTAAGCCACTGTGCTGCCACTAAATGACATTTGAAATATAGTTTGCATAGTGGAAAATGTTTTCAAACACAGCTTATTTTCAGTTCATTATTCTTAGGGGAAAGCTACCAAATAATTTTGCTGACAATTTGTGCCCAACATAGCAGACAACATTGAGCAATATTGGCAAAATCACTTACATCAGGCATACCTTCTGTACAGGAGTGGATACTTGCATACTAAGTTGTAAGTGTGCACTAGAGTTTTACATACACTATATTACCAAAAGTTTTGGGAAGCCTGCCTTTACATGCACATAAACTTTAACGTCATCCCAGTCTTATTCCGTAGGGTTCAATATTGAGTTGGCCCATCCTTTGCAGATATAACAGCTTCAACTCTTCTGGGAAGGCTGTCCACAAGGTTTAGAAGTGTTTCTATGGGAATGTTTGACCATTCTTCCAGAAGTGAATTTGTGAGGTCAGGCAATGATGTGGACGAGAAGGCCTGTCTCGCATTCTTTGTTCTAGTGTCAAAGGTGTTCTATCGGGTTGAGGTCAGGACTCTGTGCAGGCCAGTCAAGTTCCTCCACCCCAAACTCGCTCATCCATGTCTTTAAGGACCTTGCTTTGTGCACTGGCCCAAATCATTTGGTGGAGGGGGGATTATGGTGTGGAGCTGTTTTTCAGGGGTTGGGCTTGGCCCCTTAGTTCCAGTGAAGGGAACTCTTAAGGCGTCAGCATACCAAGACATTTTGGACTATTTCATGCTCCCAAACTGGGAACAGTTTGGGGATGGCCCCTTCCTATTCCAACATGACTACGCACCAGTGAACAAAGCAAGGTCCATAAAGATCCAAATAGGATGCCATTAAAGTTCATGTGCTTGTAAAGGCAGGTGTCCCAATACTTTTGGTAATATAGTGTATATATACAGTATCTCACAAAAGTGAGTATACCCCTCACATTTTTGTAAATATTTTATTATATCATTTCATGTGACAACACTGAAAAAATTACACTTTGTTACAATGTCAAGTAGTAAGTGTACAGCTTGTATAACAGTGTAAATTTGCTTTCCCCTCAAAATAACATAACACACAGCCATTAATGTGAAAGTGTCCAAAATCGGCCCAATAAGCCATTTTCACTCCCAGTGTTATGTGACTTGTTACTGTTACAAGGTCTCAGGTGTGAATGGGGAGTAGATGTGTTACATTTGGTGTTATCGCTCTCACTCTCTCATACTGGTCACTGGAAGTTCAACATGGCACTTCATGGCAAAGTACTCTCTGAGGATCTGAAAAAAAAAATTGTTGCTCTACATAAAGATGGCCTAGGCTATAAGATTGCCAAGACCCTGAAACTGAGCTGCAGCACGGTGGCCAAGACAATACAGCGGTTTAACGGGACAGATTCCACAAGTTGAGTGCACGTGCTCAGCGTCATATCCAGAGGTTGTCTTTGGGAAATAGACATATGAGTGCTGCCAGCATTGCTGCAGAGGTTGAAGGGTGGGGGTCAGCCTATCAGTGCTCAGACCATACGCCACACACTGCATCAAATTGGTCTGCATGGCTGTTGTCCCAGAAGGAAACCTCTTCTAAAGATGATGCACAAGAAATCCCGCAAACAGTTTGCTGAAGACAAGCAGACTATGGATATGGATTACTGGAACCATGTCCTGTGGTCTGATGAGACCAAGATAAATGTATTTGGTTCAGATGGTGTCAACCAGGTGAGGAGTATAAAGACAAGTGTGTCTGGGAGTGTCATGGTCTGGGGCTGCATGACTGCTGCCGGCACTGGGGAGCTACAGTTCATTGAGGGAACTATGAATGTCAACATGTACTGTTACATACTGAAGCAGAGCATGATCCCCTCCCTTCAGAGACTGGGCCCCAGGGCAGTATTCCAACATGATAACGACCCCAAACACACCTCCAAGATGACCACTGCCTTGCTAAAGAAGCTGAGGGTAAAGGTAATGGACTGGCCAAGCATGTGTCCAGACTTAAACTCTATTGAGCATCTGTGGGGCATCCTCAAACGGAAGGTGGAGGAGCGCAAGGTCTCTAACATCCACCAGCTCAGTGATTTCGTCATGGATGAGTGGAAGAGGACTCCAGTGGCAACCTGTGAAGCTCTGGTGAACTGCATGCCCAAGAGGGTTAAGGCAGTGTTGGAAAATAATGGTGGCCAAACAAAATATTGACACTTTGGGCCCAATTTGGACATTTTCACTCTTCTCATAGGAGGCACAGCAGTAACTGGTGCCATTGGCTCCTGCTGCTGTCAATCAAACCCTGTGAGCAGAGAGCGGAGGGTGGGGCTGAGGCGCATCATGTAGGTCAAATAACACACAGTGCGGCTTGGGATTGAGCCTACACAAGAGCCCACATAGCAAGTAGTTTGTTATGGAGGCAGAAAGCAAGAGGAGCGGTTGTGGGGCTCAAGAGGAGGATTGGGGCTGCTTTGTGCAAAACCATTATTCAGAGCAGGTAAGTACAACATGTCTATTTTTTTTTGCAAACTAAACCTTTACAAACATTCTCTGCATTAAAATAAAAAAATCTTCCATGGTTAGCTCCCCCTCCTAAATACTTGGCTGAGCTCAATCTTGATCTAGCGCTGTGCCTAGGAGTAGTTTTCCCCGACTTCTCCTCCCGGCCAATCCGGTCTTAAAACCCACTTCCTGTCCTGATTGCCCGGGAGGAGAAGCAAGAAGACAATAGTGAATGTTGATTCGCTAATGTCACAAGCCCAACCTTTTTGAAGCCAATTAGAGCCTAAGGCTGTTTTCACACCATTGTGAATTGGATTTGATAGTCCACAATCTTTTTCTTTTGGTTGGAGTTTGTGGTAGGACTAATTCAGCAACTTTCCCCACCCTCCTCCCTTCCCCTGCTGATATTGCGATTGGATGCAGTTTCCCCACATCCAATTCGCAATAGGAGGAGATTTTGACCGGCACTCTATGGAGCTGGTTCACATATCTCCGCAGCAGGTCCGGTGCGTTTTGCAGAAAAATGCTGTGCGTCTTTTGGGCTGAAATCGGACCTGAAATGGTGAACCAGGTTGCACCGGACCCCTGCTGTAAGATGGATGTGGGGATGGCGTGAACCCAGCCTCAGGCTCTAATCATGTGCTTCAAAAAAAAAAAAAAAAGCTCCTAGAAATCTATGCATCTGGCACCCCGCAGGGTGGTTAGGGGGGCGGTGCACCTGTGCCCATTATTGACCAGCCGCCTCTGATAAGCAGTGTTTTGTGAGCTCTTTGTGCACGAGGTCTAATAGAGTTCCAGATAGCAAAAATAAAAAAACAACAGTGGTTCTACTCCTTCCAAACTCCTCCACTTATCCATAATTTATAAAAATAGTTTTGGCTGAACATCCCATTTAACATCACTTAAAACCATATTCCACTAGGCATTAATCACAAATATGTACTTGAGCTTTCCATTGAAACTGATCTCTATTAAGGTGTTTGTGAGCTTACTGGAATGTCTCTCTAGAACTGGCACCATTATTGGTGTTTTATGCATAGTCCGGGAAAGGACTTCAGAAGCCAGCTTTATGCTCCACTAAGAAAGGCGGGTTTTCTGTTCATTGAGTCATTCCCTTGTAGTACAAAGTTTCCTCTTATTGTCTGCTGATAAAAGGTTGCAGATAACAAAAAGGAAGCCAAGCTACTAGCCAGGAGGAAGGAACCAGATACAGCCCAGGTGTGACACAGCTTTGATCTCCAATGCATGGACAAGTTTAATGATTGAATGGAGGTGTGGCTCCATGTTGCTAAGTGCTAATGCACACATTTTATCAATACCAGTGTACCTGCTACATGCAGACAACTTTCATGCATTACTTATTTACTGATACATATACCCTCAAAACAGTAAGACCAAGTCCTGTTTGACCCCTAAGACCTTCTGCAGAGTAAAGCTAGCCTTAGATGGACTGATGTTTGATTAGTTCAGCAGGGAACAGCTCAATTTCAATCCATGGAAATTGATCTATGGCTGATCCTGTTCAAGAGTAGTCGGTCTACTGATCGATTGCTCACAAACAGGTTTGCTGGAAACATTTGGTTCAATCAGCTGACTCCCCCTCCCCTATCCACCTCGATTGTAAAGATGGGGGAATAGGGCATTAATGGCCAGCTTAAAGTACATTTTTTTTAAAGTGGAGATGCTACCCCTGTTAGGAAGATTCCACTCTCTATTTGTCCTGTTTACTGTTATCTTCATAAGTGAAAGTAAATGAAAATCCCAAAATTTGGGTTGTTCTCAAAACAAAAAGGCTGGGTTCACACTGCAGTACGGAGCGGCTCACAGCAGGGGTCCGGTGCGTCCCTGTTCACCATTTCAGGTAGAGTTGCCACCTCATCCCTTTAAAACCGAACACTTATGAATTACACAGGTTCTGTGGCTGATTAAGGTGACAATTAAACTCACTTGGTGCCTTATCTGCATGAAGTTAGCCTCAGAACCTGCGTAATTTATATGTGTTCGGGTTTAAAGGGATGAGGTGGCAACTCTAATTTCAGGTGCGATTTCGGTCTGAATTTTTGGCTGAGTTCGGACCTGAAACAGAGATTTGTGGAACAGCTCCATTGAGAGCCGGTCACAGTCTCCTGACATGTGAATTGGATGACACTAGTTTTGGTGACCTGGGGGTCCCAATGGATTCCCTTAATTTTGAAGAGGATTTCCTCTCACTTGCTCTTTTGGCTATGGGACAGGAAGTGAAGGTAAATCTCCCCAATGGAACAAAGATGGAAAAAAAAAAAAAAAATTCTGACAGGGATTATAACCCTTCCTTACCCTATCCAAAATGTAAAAAAAAAATAGCTTTTCCTATAGTTAACTTCAAATGTTTGCCATAACTCATAAGCTTATTGATGCTTGATTCTTCTTTAAGCTAGACACCCACATCTCAATTTTTTTGCTTTCAGCCCACTAAACGTGAGAAAATCAATTGATTCCCACATCCAGCAGCACCTGTGGCTGCCTAAATACAGTGGTGCTGCTGAACAGTGACTGCATCCAGGAGCTGTGGATTTTTAAATTGACTTTTGTAGAGGTAGCTGGTGCTTGCAGGGCCACCCATAGCTTGAATTTTCAACAAGAATTGGCCAAAAATAAAGCCTTCTATGGCCAGACGAGTAGAGTCGAATTCAGAAAGTTAGGAGTTTAGCTATACCTTTTGTGGCAAACTTATTTTATTAAAGATGCAGGCTTTTGGGATGCCTTAACCACTTCCGCTCTGGAAGATTTTATCCCCTTCATGACCAGGCCGTATTTTGCTATTTAGCACTGTGCTAATTTACCTGGCCATTGTGTGGTCTTGAAATGCTGTATCCAAATGAAATTAATGTGTTTTTTTCCCCCACAAGTAGAGCTTTCTTTTAGTGATATTTGATCACCACTGACTTTTTTATTTTTAATTATATAGATGAAAAAAGACCCAAAATTTTGGGAAAATTTTTTTTTCATTTTCTGATATAAAACATATCCAATAGAAACATTTAAAAAATCTTTTTCATAAATTTAGGACAAAATGTATTCTGCAGCATGTCTTTGGTAAAAAAATCCCAATAAGTGTATATTGATTGGTTTGCACGAAAGTTATAGCGTCTACAAAAGATGGTATATATAGTGGAATCTTTATTAATTTATTTATTTTTAATGACGTTGATAAGCGACTTATAATGGGATTGTGCAGCGGGAAAAATCTGACATTAACTGATGCTGGGGGGGACTGACTAACTGACATCACCACTGACTCTATTACAGTGATCAGGGCTAATAATGTACACAATCACTGAACTAATGACACTGGCTGGAACGGAATTAAAATTTAGGAACAATCAAGGGGTTAACTGTGTGCCTAGCTAATGTTTAGTGTGTGCACTGTGTACTGTTTTACTAGGCAGTGTGACAATTTTCACTCCCTGCTTTGCAGAGAGAAAACAAATGGCACATTCCTGCTGTCTGTAGAGAGCTCTGTGTTGTTTACCAACACAGGGCTCTCTTCTGTCATTTGCTTAGCGTATAGTGTATTTATACACAAATTGCTGCTTACATTTTACTTAATTTTATCAAAAAACACCAAAACTGTTGTCTTCCTCTCTTATGCAAGGGGGCGGGGGAGTTATCATAATTAACCCTGTGTGTACTGCTGTCTGAGATGCAGTACTCATTATCAGTTGTAAACTAGACTTGAACACCATTCTAACAAAGGTTTAAAGATTAAGTTGGTCTTCTACAATGTGTATTATTAAGAGGAGACTTAACCTGTCCTAAGCCTTTCCATAGGGACAGGCTGACCCTGACACTGTTCAGAAATGCTTACAATCTTCCATGAGGCCTTCTCCTGAGAAACAAACACACTTGGAACAGTGGCAAGACTCGCCTTCAGATAGATCCCTTTGTAGAGTAGAAGATGAAGATTTTTACTATTCATTTGTTCTGTCTAGCACAGTCAGGGGTCACATTTTCTAAACACTTAAGTCAGCCATATATGAATCGAAATTCAGCTGGTTCAATTTTTGATCCATGTACAGTATGGGCAAGCTGGTTGAGAGATGGACTTCTGTACAACCACTCTGTTTGTTTTTTCCCAATAGATCACAGCCGGCAGCACTGATAAGTGTATTCAGTGGGATTTCCCCGTCAACCTCGATTGTGTGGATGGGGGACACAGGTCATTTTTTTAAGTTAACCCACTGGAATGAGCTCTCTTAGCTCCAGCAGGGATTGGCTTGGAAATACGTTAGTCGATTATGTGAAGTGTGAGACCAGTCATGGCCCAGTGTACTTGTAACCTATTGTAGTATGCAGTACAACACTGCCAAAGCTGTTATTAGTGTCTGTAGGAGTGCCACTTCCCTGCTGTCACTGAACATAGCTATGGAATGTACATACAGAATTCCAAGCAGCAAGGGAAGAAAATCAATAAATCAAATATAAAGCAAGAAACTTTAGGATTAGCTGGCTACTATAGTTCTCTTTGTTGCTACAAGGTATTGAATGTAATGTTTTTGTTCTATTACTTTTGGATCCTTTAAAAAGAAAATACCAAATATATCCCTTTCCTTTTTGCTCTACTTGCCATTCTGCGTATACATGTTTAGCATGGTGCTTTTCAATTAGAAAGTTCACCTGGCTCCTATGGGAGACCTGAGTATAATTCCATTGAATAGTAATGAGACAGCCTGAAGAGTTCGCTTATGATTACTGTGTGCTGACAGACCAGAGGGTACAGGGCAGCAAGAGACTCTGTGAACTAATACAAAAGTAGGTCTGTAAATGATCTGAGAGTCTTTATGCATTGTGGGAGAAACATGTCCCCTTTTCCACCATTTCACACGCCCCAGTGTCTTCCCATCTCAATACCAAGCACTCTCCTTCTGGCATCCCAAGAGACCACCCTGTCACCGTCTACCCTTGTAAAATAAAGGCTTGCTGTCTATTCATTAATACCATATCAATTTACTTCTCTCTTGCCTCTATTCAGCACAACTCCTTTCATTATCCCCCCTTTCCCAACATTGGCTTCACCCGCCCAAAGGCCTGACAGTACAATTCCACTGAAGAGCTATCAAGAATGCCACAGATCAAATAAGGTCTGTGATTTTCCAAAATGGAGAAAAGCATAAAAGCTGGGGCAACAACATGTCTCACTGCATGTTCTGGGAGCCCGTCCCGCCGTCAGAGATGACAATGTATTGGGGCCTTTGGGTACTGCTGCAGCAGTTACCTGTGCATTATTTGACTATATAAAAAATATATTTAAATGAAAAAGTAAAACCTTAAAGCGATACTTTACCCTCCCTAGCAACTGTATCCCCTCCTCTAACAGATGTAGATTTCTTTTTTTTTTTTGAGGAGATACCTTTTTCTGTGGACCCCTCCCTACACTTTTTTAATTCTGGCCTAGACCAGAAATGTGGATACCAACATCACAGGTCCCAGAAGGCCCGAAAGGGACCCTATGTTGCAAGCTCCCCTCTGCGTCATCAGGGGGGTCGTCTGGCTATTCATGGTTTTTGCAGCCACCCCCCTGATGATGCAGTGTGGTGCATGCACATCATCACAAGGCTGCTGCACAACCCAGAAGAAACAGCTGGTCCCCCCAGGTGATGTTAGAAGGAGATGGCGATGTGGGGCAGGGGGTGCTGCGGCAAAGGGATGGATTCTTAAGGAACACCACTGGATAGCCAGGCTTGTGAGTATGCTTTTAAGCAGGGGTCTCCAAATTGCGGGCCGTGGGCCGGATGTGGCCCTTTGCTTGCCTTTATCCGGCCTTTGGGGCACGATTCCTTCCACTGATATGAGGTGTTATTCCTTCTACTGAGACCAAAGACGGGCCACTCGTCCTCCCACAGACACCAACAATGGGGTACTATTCCTTCCACTGACATCAATGATGGGTCACTATTCCTCCCACTGACACCAATGATGGGTCACTATTCCTCCCACTGACACCAATGATGGGTCACTATTCCTCCCACTGACACCAATGATGGGTCACTATTCCTCCCCACTGACACCAATGATGGGTCACTATTCCTCCCACTGACACCAATGATGGGGCACCTCCCACTGACACCAATGATGGGACATTATTTCTTCCACTGACACTTATGATGTAATTTTTTTACTCCCACTGACCACCAAGCCTTTGGCATGGTCTACTGTCACTGGCTACAGTCCAGCCCTGCTAAAATTTGAAGGGCAGTAAACTGGCCCTTTGTTTTGAATGTTTGGAGACCCCTGCTTTTGGCAAACAAACAAGGAGGGTGTTGGTTAAAGTGGCGTTCCACCCAAAAATGGAACTTCCACTTTTTGGAATCTTTCCCCCCTCTGCTGTCCCATTTGGCACCTTTCAGGGGGGAGGAGGGAGCAGATACCTGTCTAATACAGGTATTTGCTCCCACTTCCTGGCATACATCACCGCGGCGTTCGCGGTGACCTATACCACTTCCAGCGCCTACTCTGTCCTCCCCCGCAGTCTTCTGGGAGTGAGGACACGCAGAGCGACTCGAGCATGTGCAGTAGGAAACCAGGAAGTGAAGCCGCACGGCTTCACTTCCTGATTCCCTTACCGAGGATGGCGGCGGCAGCTGCCGAGAGCCGATGGACAGATCGGCTTTAGCTGCCGACATTGCGGGCTCCCTGGACAGGTAAGTGTCCATGTATTAAAAGTCAGCAGCTGCGGTATTTGTAGCTGCTGGCTTTTAATTTTTTTTTTTTGGCGGACCTCCGCTTTAAGTTCTCTTTACGCAATGTTATGTTGTGCAAGGAAAATTAGGATTCTAGCATTTGCTGTTTAGCATCTTTCTGTCATTGGGCCCTTACAATTTGGGATGTCGATGGATGATTTAAAGCTGTTACTGCTGCTAGTTTCTAACACCAATTAATGTGAGCTTGCTATCTTGTTAATAATTTTAAATTTTAGTTTTAATAATTGTTTTAATAAGTCTTTGGCAGCATAACATTATTTGAAGTTCTTGGTTTCATAAATACAACCCTGGGAGTCTGGTTACACCACTTTGGAGCTGCTAGTGAAGATCATTATTCATGTATGGTGATAGACCTGTGAAGAAGAGATGTAATGGTTTAACATCTGTGTGAAATTCAGATTCATGCTGTGAGTGGATTTAAGGTGGAGAGCTCAACACACAGTGAAGTTTTCCACATTTTGTCACATAAATGAATGGCAAAGCTTAAAGTACACTATATTACCATGCACATGAACTTTAATGGCATCCCAGTCTTAGTCCATATAGTTCAATATTTAGTTGGCCCACCCTTTGCAGCTATAACAGCTTCAACTCTTCTGGGAAGGCTGTCCACAAGGTTTAGGAGTGTGTCTATGGGAATGTTTGAACATTCTTTCAAAAGCCCATTTGGGAGGTCAGGCACTGATGTTGGACGAGAAGGCCTGTCGCACAGTCTCTGCTCTAATTCACCCCAAAGGTTTTCTATAAGATTGAGTTCAGGACTCTGTGCAGGCCAGTCAAGTTCCTCCACCCCAAACTCGCTCATCCATGTCTTTATGGACCTTGCTTTGTGCACTGGTCCAAATCATTTGGTGGAGGGGGATTATGGTGTGGGGTTGTTTTTCAGGGGTTGGGCTTGGCCCCTTAGTTCCAGTGGAGGAAACTCTTAAGGTGTCAGCATACCAAGACATTTTGGACAATTTCATGCTCCCAATTCTTGTGGGAACAGTTTGGGGATGGTCCCTTCCTGTTCCAACATGGCTGCGCACCAGTGCACAAAGCAAGGTCCATAAAGACATGGATGAGCGAGTTTGGGTGGAGGAACCTGACTGGACTGCACAAAGTCCTGACCTCAACCTGATAGAACACCTTTGGGATGACTTAAAGCAGAGACTGCGAGCCAGGCCTTCTCCTCAACGTCAGTGCCTGACCTCACTAATGCGCTTCTGGAAGAATGGTCAAACATTCCCATAGACACCCTCCTAAACCTTGTGGACAGCCTTCCCAGAAGAGTTGAAGCAGTTATAGCTGCAAAGGATGGGCCAACTCAATATTGAATCCTAAGGACTAAGACTGGGTTCATGTGCGTGTAAAGGCAGACGTCCCAAATACTTTTGGAAATATAGTGTATATAGAATTCACTGGTAAACAGTTGATCACAGACATTGATTTATCGCGTTTCTACTAACTTATACACTTTCAAAACCCATTTTGCTTGTTATAATCACAAGTGGACATTTCGGTTTATATGCTCTGTTTGCTTTCTTTCTTTAAATCCTTAATTTGTTGGGGTATTTTATCACTTTTTCATACATGGTAGTACCACAGTTTAAAACTATTTGGGTGTCAGGACAGTGCTGATGTTTATTACCGATTTAGTGCACTGGCGTTTAAAATGCAGAGTTACTCAATAAAATAAACATTTACACAAAAATATATGCACCCAACAAATAAGAAGCTGCATATTTGCCAATATTCAAACTTTGCTTCACTAGATATCAGTAATGGCGCTCTTGACTCTCGGTGCCTCCAGATGTCTGTTCCGCAGAATAATGTAAAGTGAGGGCCAGGAAATTGTCTTTACTTTCTGCTCTCTGAAGACCTGCCGCTGTGTCTGAGCTAGAATGGTCTGATTGTTGAGGGTGCATTACAATGTCACATCATATCAATATCATCCCTTTCAGAATGGGCTATTTCTACAATATATATCCTGCACACACTGGAGTATCCATTCTCCCAGAAAGCTTCTTTTACCAAGCAACTACTACAATCATGGAAGAAAAAGCGTGGAAGAAATAATTACATCTGATGTAGGTGCTGCAATAGAATAAACAACGCTCGCCATAGATTAATCCAATTAAAATCTCCCTTTCAGATCTGCACTAGAAATGTACCAGCTGAAAATAGTTTGATTCATATTGGCAACGCAGATTTTTTTCAGACATTTCATACACATTTTTTTTCAGACACATTCATACACATTCCCTTGGGTTTTAACCCTTTAAAGATCCTTCAAGTTCAGGATAAAAACCCGATCTGCCAGAAATGTACTCTCGGCTGACAACACACAGCATTTTTACAGCCTGAATGTTGTCAGCCCTGCTCTGATGTCTATTGCTAAACTATTAAATCACTCCTCCTCTTCTCTCCACAGCATAGGAACTAATTGTTCTGTATAGAATTCTTTAGGATATCAGCCAGAGATTTGAGGAGAAAGGCACCACATCCCAAAAATAAATAATAATTTTGAAAAGACGCAGAAGGGGGATTTTTGGGTGCTGAGACAATTTATCAAGCTACAACAGCTTTATAAAATCATATCAATTTTATTCTATATATTCCAAAGTTAAAATCAAATAGTTCTTACAAAACCAACAACAGTTTCATGTGGTCAAGATGTATGTACAGTGGTTTCCACTTTACATGTTTCACCAGAAATATGGCTTCTTCAGGAGACTCAGGAAGCCCTATACAGAGTACAGTATAAATGAAAAAAATCTATAAATTGTAGATTTAATTTTTTACATACATAAATATGCACATACATAAATGCATAAAAATGATGACTGTATTCTTTATGCATTTATGTATGTTTACATTTATGTATGTCTCTTCCTGAAGAAGCCATATTTCTGGTCAAACATGTAGAGCGGAAACCACTGTACATACATCTTGACCGCATGAAATTGTTTGTTGCTAGTTTTATAGGAAATATTTTAACTTTGGAGGATATAGAATAAAATTGATATCATTTTATTATAGTTGCTCTATCTTAAAACATTGTCTCAGCACCCAAAAAATATCTTAAAAAATATCTTTCTGCATATTTTCAAAATTATTAATTGTTCTGTAGTTAAGTATAAGAACTGGGAGGGCAAATTAGACTCCTTGAGATAAGTGCAGCAGAGAAAGTGTGTGCAGGACACTTGACAGCTCCGAATTTCTGACACAATCAACAGGAATTTTTTGGCATTGATCAAACAGATACGGGGGCCTGTGTACATGCTTATCGTTGCTTCAAGCAGGTTTTGCATTTACATACACATTTACATACATATCTATGGGAATGCAAACCCGCTTGAATCAGATCCAGTGCAGGTCAGAAAGAGGTCAATTGCAAAGAATTCTGAATGATCTCAGAAATGTCTCAAACTGATATCAAACTAATGCCATTGACACAAGCCCAAAGCCCCACACACATACAAAATACTTCCAATGGTATATTTACCTGACCTAAAGGGAGCAGGTAAGAGAAGGGTTTACATGCACTTTGAGCCCTGGTTCACATTGGTATGATTTGACATGCGATTTGACATGTCAATCAATTGCCTGAAATGTCACCGTCCTAATCGATGCGACGCTGCATTTGCGTCGCCGCACCATTTCAAAAAGTAGTTTCTGTACTACTTTTTGCAATTTCAGGCTGCGATTTACATTGACATCTGTGCAGAAACCTAAACAGATGTCTCTTAAATCGTGGCCAAAATCGGGACTGACATACAGGAGTGAAAGCGTGCGAGTTCAGCTGAACTCGCACGCTTTCATTCCTGCAGCTCAGTGTGAAACTAGGCTAATATGTGTTGACTGCAGTGTTATGTGTAATATAAAATCAACTATAACATTCTCTCTAATCCTGGTAAGAGATGAGAAACTAATGAATAATTTGTGGATTAGAGGGCTTTATACCCAAAACTTGCTCTGTCCACAAAACTCCATCCCAAGCATCGTCAAACGTGTAAATAAGTTATAGATATTATTAGGAGTATTTTTGTGCAGATACACTGCTTTTGTTGTGGAATTCATGACCGCTGTCTTGTGATGAAACAGCATGTAAGTTTATTTCAAACAGTCAAGACATACATACGTGCGGGACACTTAAGCCCAGTACACACATACACTATTTTACCAAAAGTATTGGGACGCCTGTCTTTACACGCACATGAACTTAGTCCGTAGGGTTCAATATTGAGTTGGCCCACCCTTTGCAGCTATAACAGCTTCAACTTCTCTGGGAAGGCTGTCCACAAGGTTTAGGAGTGTGTCTATGGCAATGTTTGACCCTTCCTCCAGAAGGGCATTTGTGAGGTCAGGCACTGATGTTGGACGAGAATGCCTGGCTCACAGTCTCCGCTCTAATTTATCCCAAAGGTGTTCTATCGGGTTATGGTCAGGACTCTGTGCAGGCCAGTCCACCTCAAACTCGCTCATCCATAACTTTATGGACCTTGTTTGTGCACTGGTCCAAATCATTTGGTGGAGGGGGGATTATGGTGTGGGCTTGATTTTCAGGGGTTGAGCTTGGCCCCTTAGTTCCAGTGAAGGGAACTCTTAAGGCATCTGCATACCAAGACATTTTGGACAATCATACTCTCAAAGTTGTGGGAACAGTTTGGGGATGGTCCCACTTCCTGTTCCAACATGACTGCACACCAGTGCACAAAGCAAGGTCCATAAAGACCTATATGAGTGAGTAATATAGTATACCTAAAATTTCAGTACATGTGAACCACTGTCTGTTTAACAGAAGCCGGTCTAACTACTGGATACTTTCAAATAGTCATGCTGGAAAAGCAGTATTTGATTAGCACTCGCAGCCAATGGCTGCGAGCGCTGATCTGTGTATTCTGACTGGGGGAAGTCCTCACAGTCGGAATACAATTGAACAAGGAGATATCCCTATATCAACATCGCTTGTGTGGATGTGGGGATCTGTCTAGTTTTTTTTTTTGTTTGTTTAACCTGCTGGCTATAAGAAAAATGAACGGTACGTTTATACCCTGTTTTTTAACTTAATGCAAGCGACAACGACAATAGATATAGAGCTGAACGGTATACCTTTCTGGTAAAACAAACAAATCTATGTAGTCACATAGACAGTGTATGTTTTACCTTTTGGACGCTCTTCTTATTGGGACAAATAATTACACATAACCTTTGGCACCCATGGCCATGACATATACTACAAAGACATTCTTTCTTTAGATACAGTTAACAATTTTTTTTCAATGGGTCAGGGCATATTTCATATTTCGGAATACTCTTCAATTATATAAAATATTCTTTATTACTTTGTCACTTTAGCCAATGTTTTCCTAGCTGTGATTGAGAAATGTAAAATATAAAGCATTGAATTACATGTTTGTGGGGTTTTTTTTGGGGGGGGGGGGGATTTGGGTGGTAGAGGTTGGTAGAACACAGAAGTAGCTGAGAATGACCCTGGCGACTAGACCTCCAAAAGAGAAAAAGATATGTAAAATGTATACAGAAATGTAGATAGGGGATATACCTGTGCATATATACAGTATCTCACAAAAGTGAGTACACCCTTCATATTTTTGTAAATATTTTATGCCTGCGGAGGAGAGAAGGGGAAGCCGCTCGTGATGCCTGCCGCCCGTGATTGCCTGCCATAGATGGGGTAAGTGCTCCGGTCCAGACCGACCGAACCGGGAGGGGGGTTTGTCTGGGTGGTTTGTGGATGCACTGTTTGGTTCCTCTCCCCCCCCAAAAATTTGCCGCCACTGGTAATTTTGTTATCTCCCAGTAGTTGGCTGAGATTCCAATTCTGAATCCGCGTGGCATTTTCTTTGCCCTATAATACTGGATAATTTGTATCCATGTAGTTCTAAATCCACCCATTGTTAAAAACCTTTATAATTGTAAAGCAAATCTTCTGTTGTGCTCCTAATTTAGATGAAATATTGGAAGGAAATGATATGGCCCAAATTTCACCTGCTTGTAAATCAGTGGCTAAAAATTCTCCATAAGTAAAAAAAACCCATAAAGCTAAAAAGAATGTCCTTTTAGAATCAGAATCTATTAAAAGAAGTGCCAGAGTAAGAGGACATTGGTGAATAGGGGGTGCACATGATGATCACTGTCAAAAACAAGAAAACTGGCCAATCCATTCAGCACTGTACCTATACATTCAATGACTAAGTGATCTGGAGGGTCAGTATCAATTACTAGGTATTCTCTCAGATTAGTTCCCAATAATTTATTTTGCTGTATCTGGGGTTCTCATTGGCAGTACATTTATCAGGCATGAGCAAGTTCACAGGTGTTGTGAGCTGTGCAATTTGGTATGTGCGCATATACTCGCCTAATTGGTTACTTTTTCTCTATTTGTTATCTTGAGAAAAGGGTCATCTGTAGCCCTAAAACAGGTACTATGCTGGATGCTATGTGCTTTATTATCTTTTTTTTTTGTGAACATTTTTTCATTTTGACCTCAATACATTTTTGAGGAACATGGGCAGTATGCTTGTTATTTCTTGTAATTTAATACTCCCAGTTTCCCTTTACAGGAATGTTATTGTCTTTTTAACTTCTGCCCTACTCCTGTCAGCTGGACAAAAAGTGAAGGGAATTCTACAACAGAAGTAGAAAATCTGTTTTAATAACTGTCCGGATCCCACTGAGGGGGATTTTCTCTTATTTACCCATTCTATCTGACATCTGTAATATAGAAAGTGCAGAGAAATCTCCCAAATAGGAAAACAGACAGCAATAAAAAGTTGACAATAGTTCTAGTCTTTCCCCACTTCATCCTATAATGAAAAAAAGGTTTTGGCAGGAGTTGGGGCCTTTAGGGCAAAGTGGGCTCTTGGGCCAATTCAGAGCAAAGTGACAGATTCGCTTGTAAAAAGAAACACCCACCCACTGATACTCACCTTACCAATGCTACATCTATGTTTCTCCATTGGAGTCCACTAAATCCAAACCATGTATAAACTCCAAATCGGATGGTGTATAGCGGGGATTGGCAAGCCGTCAATTGCAATCTACCTGACAACTGTGGGCAGCTGACGGGTAGATTGCCAAAAACAGCACTGCTTCCCCTCAGCCTCCTCCACTCTCATCTTCACTGCAGAGCGGACAGCGGGAGGCAGCACAATACTGGATGAAGGGCAAGAGCGGGAGCTGCCTCAGTTAACATTTCAAGTTAACCAGCAGGTGAATGGTTGCTAGGATGCTGGATGGTGCTTGCAACCAATCAATAATTTGTTAATATGAAAAGCTAACTCTGACAGCTCCTGCTCCCGTCCTCTGTCCAGTACTGTGCTGCCTCCCACTCCTTGTTCTGCTGTGCACACGCTGTCATGTAAGAGATTGCTACCTACACAGCGCTGTGTGTTTGGGAGGGAGAATAATGTGAAGGGGACAGAGGACACTGTTGGAGGAGGGCAGAGAACATTGCTATGGGGACAGCAGACATTGCTTTGGGGGGGGCAGAGGACACTACAGTGAGGGGGGGGTGATGTGAAGGGGGCAGGAGGAGGACACTGCTTTGGGAGGGGGGACAGAGGATACTGCTTTTGTGGGGCAGAGGACACTTTGGGGGAGGGCATATGACAGCTATGGGGGAAAACGGATACTACAGTGGGGGGGGGGTGATGTGAAGAGGGACATAGGACACTGCTTTGGGAGACACACTGCTATGGGAGGAAGAGGGTTACAGGACACTACTGTGGGGGGGAGGTGGACAGAGGACATTGCTATGGGGGGCAGAGGACACTACAGTAGGGGGGGGTGAAGGGGCAGAGAACACTGCTATGGGAGGGGGCAAAGGACACTACTGTGCGGGTCAGAGGAAACTGCTATGGGGGCAGAAGACACTACTGTGGAGGAAGAAGGGTAGAGAGGCAGGGGACACTACTGTGGGGGGGGGGGGCAGAGGGGCTGAGGAGACTACTGTGTGGGAGGCAGAGGGGCAGATGACACTACTGTGGGGGGGGGCAGAAGAAACTACCACGGGGGAACACATTACTGTGGGAAGGATGAAGTGAATGGGGGAAGAGGACACTACTGTGGGGTGGTGGGGGTCACAGGACAATACTGTGGGGTGAAGTGATGTGAAAGGGGGGGCAGAGGATAATACTCTCTGGGTGGGAGGAATGTGAAGGGGGGCAGAGGACATTGCCCACACCCCAGGGATCTTTGATTTCCTCTATGTTGTCCAGGTAGAGCTCAACCCCTGAAAGGTTGCCTACCCCTGATGTAATGCGTATACAGAGTGAGCTTCTCGCTCCTCTTCCTAACATGACAGTGGTCTGCCCTGGTGATTGCCTGCTCAGGCCTGAGCACTGCATCCTGGAAGGAAGGAGGTCATATGCTCTTTTAAATCTGTAAAGATCAGATATTTAGATGTTTTCTGATGTCAACATGGTGAAAATGGTATCAGCAAGTGGGGAGTATTCTTACAAGAGAACGGGCACAGTGACAGATTTTCTTTTAAAAGAAGGCAGAGAAGTACATCTGGGATTCCTTTTGCTGGTTACCATAATTAGAATTTTCAAAATAAAGCCAAAAAATTAAAAAGGGCATGAGAAAAAACATTAGGACATAATAAACTCACTTAAATAGAGTAGATTTAAATAGATGAAAGTATAAAAAAAAAATTAAATGCTGTATATTTGTGACTTACCATACTCCTTATAAATTCAAATTTTTCACTGTGCCTTTGCCATGTTCCTTCTCTGTTTTCTGTTAACTTTAACTTTTCCAGTTTCTCTCCTAGCAACCCGTCCTATTTAGGAGATTTCTATTCACTTCTGTCCCAGAGATCAACTGGAAGTAAGAGCAAATCTCTACAAAGTTTGGGGAATTTACCTCTCAGCCCAATACCCCCAACCATCCTGGATTCTATGGGACTGTCTGGTGGTTTCAACACAATCCTGGCATCCCGCAGATCCAGGCTGTGTCTCTGAGCTGAGTGCTGGGATGTTTATTCCAGCTCTATGCAGACACTGTATAATGTCGTTCTGGCCAACAGAATCTGGCAGCAGGAGATGGTGGGGGAGAGTAGCAGCATGGAACACAAACCTCTGTGCAAGGTAAATGTGGTTTACTAACGCTAATGTAACCCTCCAACTCAAAAATGGACACTATAACCCTCCCCACTGCCCCTGTTCCTCCACCTCATGGTGAGCACTATCTTTCTTGTGATCCCCCCCCATCCACCGGAACTATTGTATTTCATCACCCCCTGCTGGACATAATCTATCCACTAACCCCACAGGGCACTATTGTTCTTTTGCACCCCTCATTATTGTTTATATCATCCACCCACCCTTCCCGGGGAGCACTATTTTCTCCCCCACTGAGCACTATGGTCCCCCCCCCACAGCTCATTTTTTTCTGTAGTTTGCAACTACCATCTTTAAAGTAGGTTCAGGCAAAGAATTAGCTCTGTGTGTGTGTGTGTGTGTGTTGTTTTTTTATTCTTTAGGTTTATGTTGTATGTAAAACTTTCACTAACAGCACAGTAATTATGGAGCATTTTGTGGGTACAAAGACTGCAGCCTGTGTAAAATGTATTCAATATGTAGACCCAGACTCTGTTTAACCATGCAATAAAGCCATCTCCATTTTCCGCATGCTGCATGTCTCTTCAAATCCCAAAGTGTTCCCCATTCTCGAATTCCAAAGTTGGCAGGTGTATTTTAGAAAGTTGTCACCAGAATAGATGTTTGCATTAGAAGTTTTCCCTCCATCGGTTGTTCTGGTGACAAATAAAAGAACCATCCAAAACTGTGGGTAGAGGACATTGTTAATTTTGTCAACTAAAACATTTTATTCGAATAAATGAAAACTATTTTAGTCAACTAAAATACGACTAAAACTAAAACAATTGAGATGACTAAAATACGACTAAAACAAAAATGGCATTTTAGTCAAAAGACTAAGACTAAAACTAAATTGAAATTTGACTTAGAAATTAACACTGGTCTGTAGTGCATGTTCATACCTCAATACCACAAATAATAACATATGAGATTTTTCACTCCAGTAGTATATAATGATTTTGGAAATTGTAGAGAAATGTTCACTAATGCATTACAATTTAATTACACCCATTAGATTTTAGACGACCAAAATTACTTTTAGTCGACTAAAATGTCCTGGAGATTTATGCCCCGTACACACGGTCGGATTTTCCGATGGACAATGTCCGGTCGGAGCGTGTTGTCGGAAATTCCGACCGTGTGTGGGCGCCATCGGACATTTTCCATCGGATTTTCCGACACACAAAGTTGGACAGCAGGAGATAAAATTTTCCGACAACAAAATCCAATCGCGTCAATTCCGACCGTGTGTGGCCTGTTCTGACGCACAAAGTGCCACGCATGCTCAGAAGAAATTCCGACACGGGACAGCTCGTTCTGGTAAACTTAGCGTTCGCAATGGATACAGCACTTTCGTCACGCTGCAATGTTAAAAATGGTTTAATACAGCGCACGCTCTTCTTCTTTATAATGTGACAAGAATTAAGTAGTTTTGCTGCTCATATTCACACACACTTCTCACAAACTTTTATTTGTGTTTTTTTAGTGGGATTCCCTCAATATATTGTTATTAGTTGTCACATCTGACAGTTTTATATATTTTTTTTTTTTTTTTTTTTTTGGGATTTTCAGCCTTTTTTTTTATTTAATGTTTGTATTTTTTCCAAGGCTGATCTTTGTTCAATGTTATTTTTATTTTTACTCCAGAATATTTTTGGGTGTGTTTTGTGTGTCAAGTTACCCCAACACCATTGATATCTTTTATTATTTAATCTCCAGGAGATTGTTTGGTGTTGGTGTCCCTTGTTCATTTCACATTGTATATTTGAAATGTACCTGAATCCTCACAAACCAACTGTCATTTTTGAAGTAAAACATATAGGAGAGTATAATTCAAAACAAAAATCCTTTGTTAAGGGATCAGAACCAAACAAAGAGGAAGGCAACACTGGATCAACATGAGAAATTAGCGAAGCCTGGGACCCTCACGGCAGACATCAATTCTTCAACATCAAAATTGGTGGCCTGAGGAGTCCATATGTAAGGGAGGGCAGTCTGGTCCGGGATTCACAGAGACTCGGATAGCAGCAGATGACATCTGTGTCCCCAGGCTGTGGTACCACAAGAGGCTGCATTTTTTGGCCGACCAGACTGGATCCAGGGCAATTACTGTCTAGTCTTCCTTTCACACTTCCTTCCGGGCTGTGACTGTGCAGTTGGAGATGTGGCAGGAGGAGGAGTAGGACCTGGAGGAGGAGGAGGAGGAGGACTGGGAGGACCTGGAGGAGAGGGAGGAGGAGGAGGAGGACCTGCAGGAGGAGGAGGAGGACCATCCCAAAGCTGTGTGTGAGGTGTAATTTGGCCCCTCATACCTTTCTCCAGAGCCTCTGATATGAGGGCCTCACACATGGCTTTTTGGCCCTCCTCCATCCTCTGCATTTTATATGCTATGAATGCAGCAATGTTCTCCTGCCTGGTGTGGGGTGCGCCCAGGACCTCTGTAGCCCTCCAAAAGAATGCTATAGCCGCCTCCTCTAGGGTACTCGTCCTACTGCCACTTTCTGTTTTCAGGTGTGGTGGAGGGACCTTGATATCAGCCAGCCGGCTCAGCCCGGCCACCTCCTGGCTGAGACTTCCCTGTGTATGAAAAAGGGACATGGTTTTAGTTGTTGCTTCATCAATCACAATCCTAAATTAGTACTCCCAACTAACATCTAGTTAACATCATTGATTGGACAAGCAGAAATATTTAGAGGAATGCTATACCTGGCTCAATCTGGGCTCCTCCACATATGGCCTGGAAGGCCCAGGTTGGGCGTCAGAAGCCTCAGCCGGGGGGGAAGGAAGCGTGGAAGGAAGACTGGAGAGGGATGGCCTGGGTTCAGTCTGGCCTGCCAGAAAATGCAGCCTGTCGTAGTACAACATCCTGGGGACATAGATGTCATCTGCTGCTCCGGATCTCTGTGAATCCTGGACTTTCTTGCGCTCCCTCAGATATGTACTCCTCAGGCCACCAATGAAAATCTTTAAATAAGTGATGTCTGCCGTGGGGATCACCTGCTTCACAATTTCACACAATTGCTCCAGTGCTGCCTTCCTCTTTGCTTGGTTCTTGAAATGGGGGTGGGTAATCTCCCACAGACAGGGCAGCTCACTTAGCATATCTATGAATACTGACATGAAGTCATTATCTTTCATTAAGATATCCATGTTCACTGCAAGACACAACACAAGACAAAGCCTAATGTCAGACAAAACTCTCCTAATCTTGTTACAATATAGGCCTCAATCTAGAAGCAGTATAGGCACAAGTTTGGCTCTTACCTTCGTTCTTACGATCGGCGCGTCCAATGCTCCTTCCTCCGCTCACAGATCGTACGTAATACGCACGCGTGTTACGCTTTATACACACTGCGCATGCGTGTAACTCCGCCCGCCCCTGACGTTCTTTCTAGTCTATTCCCCGCCCCTTTTCGTTCGGCGCAGTGGGTGAAGAGCACATGGCGGAGTTACAGCAGGTGCGTGCTAATTCTAACAATGAGGAGGAGGAAAGCCTGGATCCAGGCACGTCCCGATCCAGAAGGAGACGTTTTAAAGCCACAAATATGTCGTTTGGGGAGATGTTGGAGATGGTCGACATCATGAAGAAGTCCGACTATGACGGAAAATATGGGCCTTACCCCAACCCCAACATCCGAAAGGCCAAAATCTTGGTGAAAGTGGTCAGGAGTCTTGAGAGGAATTTCGGGGTACGACGATCGAAAGATCAGCTCAGGAAGCGGTGGTCGGACCTGAAGTTGAGAGAGCCAGAGCAGTACCGAAAGATCCGGAGAGTGCTGCAAAAAAGTAAGTAGTTGTGCTGTGTTCCTATTCTTTCTGTCTTTATTCCGTTCGTTCTGCTCCATATGCTTTTAGTAATTGTAACGTTTCAAAAGGTCAACTTTAATGTTCATGGGCCCATTATTCGTTCGTATCAAACATTTTTCTTTCGGCCTCTAGAACACCATTGCATTTTCACACATTTTTGGGGGCCTACTTGGATGCCAAATATTTGTTTGTGTAGATGGGTTTGTTAATAGAATGAAATGCCAACTAGATTGGGTGTAAGGAGAGGACACTGAGCAGCTGTTTTCACATCTGGACACTGGAGCACTAGTGTGGGACCCCAGAACACCCTTTTTATTAGGGGGTCCACACAGGTGCTCCAGTGTATACTATAGGGGGGGCTACATCTGTGAAGCTTGTACCAAACAGGTAAAGTATTGCAGCTTGACAAAGGGCAATAAAAAATATACATCTTGGAACTCGGCTAAAATAGACAATTGTACCCCACTTCCAAGCAATGTTTTCTATTTCTAGTTCTGCCATCAAATATCTGTGTGCTAATTATACCATTTTTGTTTTACATAGGGGAGAAAAGACTCGGACACCCCTCATCCCAGGAGACCAGAGACCCCCCCTCCTCTGGAAGAAGGGGAAATACCAACCCAAGAAGCTGAGCAGGAGGAAGAAGAAGATGTGGTGGAGATTGGCACCACAACAGGTGAGTGTCTGCGACCACAGGCTCAGGTAAAAGAAATGGATGGTGGCAGATTTTTGAGACCTTTTTTTTGTTCTTTATCTCTTTTTAGGTGATCGTGATCCAGAATGCTTTACATCTGAAAGTGCCCAGATACTCATCGGGGAGATCATGGGGTGTAATCTCCAATTGCAAAACATCCAGCAACAAATCACTGATGTTATTAAAAAAAATAATAACATCATTGATGTTTTGGGGCGAATTTAAACCCCACAAAATCACCTGTTTTATGTTACTAAAATTTTTAGAAAAGCCAAATTTGGAGAATGCACACAGTGTGCCAACATGTGCTATCTGCCATCACGGGAGATCAATGGACGCGTTTTGGGGGTGCAACCCCTTCCTCAATTATAAAGTCGCATTGAGGAAGGGCTTGCTCCCCCAAAACATGTCCCTTGATCCCCCCTGATGGCAGATAGCACATGTTGACATTCGTAAATTGGTGTGCATCTTCCAAATTTGGCTTTTCCAGGGGTGATTTCCCCCCATCTGAACGCTATATCAAACACAGTTCCTAAATACTCATGTCTGATATAGCCTTCAGGTTTTACCATATGTGAACTTTGTAAGTTCAAGTTTTTTGGCTTTCTTGTTGGTTTTACACAGGCCTGTTTTATCTGAAATGGATATTTCGATTTTTGATAATGCTACTGCAAACATTGTTATACAACAAACATGTTGGTTTGTTTTAAAAACCTTGCGTAAATGCACATGTGATTGTGCAGCTATAAAAAAGTGCCTTACTCAAGAATGTGTGGATTATTGTCTCAACACTACAACACTTTTGGGGTGATGTAATTGCTGTTTTATGCACAAATGGGGGTTATTTCCTAAGGGCAATTACACTTTGCACTACAAGTGCAGGTTCAGTGCAGTTGCAAGTGCACTTGTAGTGAAATGTGTTTTGGCATTTAGGAAGTACCAGCCAAAACTGTTTTTTATAAGGTTACCCAATCACGACATTTTCTGCACTCAAAACATTTCTGTCAGGGTCAGCTAAAACAAACACAAGCAGTAAATGTCCACAAAGAATTTCTTTTGTTTGTTTTTTATTTGAAAAAGGTGTCACAGATTCTCTGGCATATTGATAGCCCCCCTACCCGCAAAGAACTCCAGGTAGCGTAACCGGACATCACGGGCATTCAGGGAGGGCAAGCCAGGACGGCCACTTTCAAGCGCCGTCAGTGTTGATGGATTTGGGATTCCGGCCTCAGGCCCAACTGAGCCAGCATAGTTGGCTGAATGTTTTCTTAAAAAATTATGGAGGCAAGTATTATATGGTTCAGTTTATACTCCGCCATATGGATGGGTGTCAGAAATAATCGGAACCGGCTGGCCAGCATTCCAAATGTGTTCTCCACCACTCTTCGGGCTCTGGCCAGCCGGTAATTAAAAACCCTCTGTTCCGGGGTGAGGGTCCTCATCGGGAATGGCCGCATCAGGTGGTCCCCCAGCGCAAATGCTTCATCAGCAACGAACACAAATGGGAGTCCTTCCACATTGTCCTCTGGAGGTGGCAAGTCCAAGCTGCCATTCTGGAGACGCCTGTAGAACTCCGTCTGGGTGATCACTCCACCATCGGACATCCGGCCATTCTTCCCCACGTCCACATACAAGAACTCGTAATTAGCCGACACCACCGCCAACATCACTATACTATTAAACCCCTTGTAATTATAATAGTACGACCCCGAGTTGGGTGGTGGGACGATGTGGACGTGTTTCCCATCAATTGCCCCTCCGCAGTTAGGAAAGTCCCACCGCTGGGCAAAGTGGGAGGCCACAGTCTGCCATTCCTGTGGCGTGGAAGGAAACTGTTGAGGAAAAAACAATAAACATTACTATTTTTTCACATAAACATGGCAAGCAGATTAGACACAAACATTCTGGGGCAACCTCCAGATAGCATTTATTAAGGGGAATTTAACAAGGCCAAAGTATAAGGTACACCTATCATATTCCCCCTCCCCCCCTCATGGGCCATTTCTAACATTATAGGGGGGGGAACTCTTGGACAGGTAACCCTCTTCACTTCATTGAGAGATGAATGCCTAAATACAGGGTATTACTTGGAACAGCCCCTCCTTAGTTACACTATTGGCAGACCACTGGACAGGTAAGAAGTGTCTGAATACAAAGATATAAATACACACTGTACACATTTGAGGACATTTTGACATTCTGCTATTACCTGTCAAGATAATAATAGGATACAAAAACTTTAAACAGTACCATTGGAAAGTATACAGGCAGGCCCTTGCACTACATGCTTTGGGTAATTCATCCATAAATCTGACCAGTAAAGAGATGGGTATAGTGTGTATGGGATTGGCAAAGTCAGCAGATAGATGATTGAGGATAGAGAATTGGGATCAGCTGACTTAGCAGTTGGGGGGAGGGAGGGTTACCAAAAATTTGGGGACACCACAAAAAAAGCCTCTGGCACTCTGCCTGAATTAAAATCAAAAATAACATTTCCAAACATTTTAGGGGGTGTTTGGGGTAAAGCACTACTATGGAGCTGATAAAATACATTGTTAAGTGACTACATGAGGTGAATATAGGGGCAGGAGACACCATGCTGGAGAGGTTATTGAAGGGCAAATATGTATGAATGGCATAAAATAATAATTACATAAAAATCCAGCATGCATGAGAACAAAGGGGGCATTCACAGCATATTACAATCATGGTAATTAGGGAATGAGGAAAGAAATACAATATATTAGCAAACATTAAATACAATAAAATGTGATATTAAAGGATAAAAATCTTACCTTCATATACTCCTTCTGCAGGACCTGTATGATGGCAGAACAGGTCTCTGGGATAATGATCCCCAGAGCCTGGGGGGAGATGCCTGTCGAGAACTTCAAGTCCTGCAGACTTCTCCCTGTGGCCAAATACCGCAAGGTAGCAACAAACCTCTGCTCCGGAGTGATGGCTTGCCTCATGCAGGTATCCTGCCTGCTAATATAGGGGGTCAGCGAAGCCAACAAACGGTGAAACACGGGGTCCGTCATCCGGAGAAAGTTCCTGAAATCATCAGGATTATTCTCACGGATCTCACGGAGCAAAGGCATATGACAGAACTGGTCACGCTGAAGCAACCAATTCTTGGTCCATGAACTCCTCCCCATCCTGTTCATGGACTGGACTTGTGTCAAGGTCAGGACCCCAACACCAAGCCCCGCACAGCACGAACTCTACGAGGAGTACGCATACGAAACATGGCTAGAAAACGGTCGGCTGCTCAGAACGCAGTAACAGAACGCACTGAAGAACAGCAAGGCCTGTGAAGAGCGACCTGAAAACCAGTAACGAACGAACAAGAATACAATGACTCCTTAAAGTCACGCGGAACTTGCTTGCACGCACTGAAGAGCAGATACAAACCCACAAGCACAAACTGAACGGCAGAAATACGATCTGAAAACCACGAGTCTGAAAAAGCGCGAATCGTCTCTCACCAAACTTTTACTAACACGAGATTAGCAAAAGGAGCCCAAAGGGTGCCGCGCTTGGTTCTGAACCGGCCTTTTCTAGTCTCGTCGTACGTGGTGTACGTGACCGCGTGGTTGTCGATTGGAAATTCCGACAACTTTGTGCGACCGTGTGTAGGCAAAACAAGTTTGAGCCAACATCCGTCGGAAAAAATCATAGGATTTTGTTGTCGGAATGTCCGATCAATGTCCGACCGTGTGTACGGGGCATTAGTCAACTAAATACGACTAAAACTAAAACAATTGCAGAAGACTAAAATGGGACTAAAACTAAAATGCCACTTTAGTCCTAAGACTAAAACTAAAACTAAATCGAAATTTGCTGCCAAAATTAACACTGGTAAAGGATTGTGTACTGTATATGGGATTGTATGATTTTTTTTGTTTGTTTTTGTTTTTTTGTTTTTATGTTGAACTGGATGGACTTATGTCTTTTTTTAGTCTGACTAACTATGTAACTATGTAATCTACTATGCGGCACTGTATACACCGCAGAGCAATATGCCTGACTATGGCCCACTAACATAGTGAGCCATTATGAATGGCGAATGATCATCAGAAGGCTTTCAGTGACTGACATGCCCTAAAACTAGCAATCTGCTAGATTTCTGCTGATTTAGCTTACTCTTGTTTTGAAAGCATGTGCAGGTACAGGATGGTAGTGCACACGTGTTAAAGTGCATTATGCTGGTCTTTAATGGGCATTGTGTTAAGGCAGCCCCTTTATTTGAATGGACTGCCTAAACCACCAAAATGCACTTGATATGGTAGTGAGCAGGTTCATTGGTAAAGTGTGTTTGGGCACCCTTAAGAGTACCGCAGGGCAACAGTCTGAGCCCAACATTAAAGTGTTGGCGATCAGGGGACTCGTGTTCAATTCCTTCTTGCTCCTGGTCAGTGGTGATTTAAATTATGGGCAGCTGCCTCCAGGGGAGCTAATGGGGATGTTAAAACACTTTTGCATTTCTCTGCTATTCATAGTAAGTAAATTCCAGCTTTGAATATTTTTAGCGGTGACGGTTTTTGCATTTCTTTCACTAAAGGTTTCCTTTATGATTACCAATTGATCATAGACAATACCTATGCACACTCCCTGCACATGGAAACATCCTTTCAATACTATCTGCTGCCTTCATATGAGTAATTTGTAAAGAAAATACACCTGTGCAGGATCCAATTCAAAAATCAAACACTACATTTAAAATCCTACAGAAATGTTTTACAAACCTATGTTGGAAGCAAATCATGACTGTTTATACCAACCCTTATGCATAATTCAATTAAACTGTCAGAGGTTCCATGACCTGAAAACTGCCCTAGGCCCATACTACAATTAATCCATCACTGCTCAGGACGCTTGGTTATAATTAAACATGTCAAGCAGCGAATAGCTTATGGTTGTACTAAAGACTTGTTTTTTTGGATTCAGAACTATTATTGAAAGCTGACTAACTATATTTATACATATATACAGTATATGATATGATGAGAGTAACAAGCCTACGGTATTGTTATTTGTGAACCTGTTGAAGAGTTTATCTCTTCACTTTCCGTTCCTGTAAAGCCTGTACCAGAAATGAGGGGGTGCAGTTGTTACTGGAACAGGAAGGTGCAGAAGCATTAAAAAGATTGTCTGAAGTTCTATCCCTTCACATTCTGCTAAAATTGAATTTTCTTTTTTGTCTGTGTCCCAATAGAGAGATTTCCCCAAGTAGTAGCTTTATGACAGGGCAACAATACAACTCATAGTATCCATCTGGGCTGATACCATGAAAAAGATCGGCTGGTGATGTCTTCTGCTACCCAATGATATGGCCAAACTGGCCAGCTTCAACAGCAATCTACTCATGTCTGGAGTCATATGTAGTGATTAAGTCAATGAAAGAATGCGAGTGAGCTAGAAAAAAAAAAGAAATAAAAATTTATGCAGAAGTCATTTTATTAGACATACAAAATAATGGACCTGATGCCATACAGTTATGGAACCTGCCAAACATCCCTTCGTTCACGCTGTCTTTCTCTAATGTGTTTTTCTTCCCGAGGTGAGAAAATGACGCGATTCTTGTAGCAGGCCAAGCGGTATAAATTCTTCAGCCAAGCAAGCTGGTAAAACAAATTAGCATACAATAAAAATAAAAAAATGCTGGCATCACCACTGAGACATTCCTGAAATTCTTCTCGTCAGCTGTCAGGGCACAGAAACATACCAGAGGATTCAGCCTTGTAATTGGCTGGGAATACATTTTACAGGTGAGACGCCGAGCTCTACAAATTAAAGTATCAGTGAGTCAGTATTGCTTTTTTTTTTTTGTGGTAAACTGTCCACTTCCAAGGTCACTTATAATCTCCTGTACTTATTTTCAACTAAAAATAGAGAGCTATGTAGTTCTTGCGCTCCAGAGCTCAATACTACTTAATGAACGGGCCCTTCATTTCTCCAGCAATGTCTAAGCCAACAAGCAAATTGCTTCACTCCGATTAACATATTTTTCAATTATTCTGGACTATATAACCTGGAAACATAGTATATAGGCTTTCTCTGTGACATTGAACTTACAGTTTATCAAAGATCTGATGGGTACATTGGCCTAAACTTGTCAAAAATTCTTTGGAAAAAATGTTTATTCTACATCAAGCCAAATAAGCAAAAATTCCTCCAATAAAAGTAAAATTTCTGACACGTTGCAACATCTGTTCTTCAATAGAAAAAGGTCTAGTAAGCTTTCAATAATAGTTCTGAATCCAAAAAAACAAGTCTTTAATACAACCATTAGCCAATTCACAGATGCAGTCCTCATATGATTCAGACAGACCAGCAACCGTTTCATTCACGTTATAGGTCATATAGATATGAAACAAAGGCTTCATATAGTGTGATATTGTAAACGAATCACATTTATTAAATAAAACATTGCACTTACAAGTAAACAGCAATAACTTGCATGGGTGTCATTCCAATGCCACAAAAATGTCTGTTTTCGGTGACAAGGATTGCCGAATAGAGATCGTGCATGCGCTGTGGTGTGTGTGCGTGGCTCCGCCCTATGTGCTTCGTCATACATGACGTCATCAAGGGATGTGAATGAAACAGTGGATGATCTGTCTGAATCATTTGAGGACTGTCCCTGTGAATTGGCTTCCTGGAGTTACAGGAGTTGTGCTTCCACTTCCCACTGTGGTACTGTGGTGTTTAAGCTTAAGCGCTTATTGATCTCCCTGAAGCCTCCTGTGTGTAATATTTTGGGGTGTCACTACTGCTATTTCTGGATTCCTCCTGGGCTGAAGGACTTTTTTTTTACATTTGTGTTTGGTGTTTTGCAACATTTTTCAGAATTTTTTTTGTTGTTCACAATCTGTCCATGACAAAAGGACTTTTTTGTATATTTATCATGCTTTTCATTTTATTTCAATATTGAAAATGTACATATTTATTAATAGCGCTGCACTTTTTAAAATAATTTTTATACTATTAACTCTATGGGTGGAGGGTTGTATAAAACAACATGCTTATCCAGAGTAAAAATGCTTTGATTAAGGCCTTACGGCTAAGACGCGTAAGTGTTTTCACATTGTACTTACCCTGTAGCCAATAAACACTTCGTAATTGGACGATTTTGGGTCACTAGCTGTTCATATTTTTGAATTTCTGCATTGAATGTGAGTGAAAGGCACCAATCTCTCCTTCTCGCGGCCCCGACTAAAGCATTCTCTTTTGTCTATGTTCAGGTTCTATTCTATTCTACCATGGCTATTTTTTTTTAATATAAAGAATCAGGCACTGATGCTCCCTTACTATGGGAATATCTCAAAGAGGGAACACACTTTTATTGATTCCTTCTGTTGACCTCTAGGTCGCTATTATCCAGGGATCAGCAGGAGGAACTACAGTGGCCAGTGGGGGGGACCTGATATGTGACCATCTGGAGGAGTCCTATTGGATTGGTGCTGGCAGCTCTACTGCAGAGTAAAGGTTTGCCAAACAGCCCAATGGATAGGTATGTACTGTATAAAGCTGCTTAAATTTCAGGGTAGTGCCTGTGTAATTTGTTGACCCCCTGACAGGTTCATTTAAAAAGAAAAGTGACAGTTGACCCTCATAGCATAAATGCAGATTCAGCACCATGGAGAGCCACTACTGGCAGATTTGGCTATGGATTAAATACTATTCTTTACTGTACAAGTGAGACTGGATGGCTGTTTACCAGCCATTCATTCAAATGTAAGGCCTGACTGGACAAATTCAGCATTAAAAACTCACCTAAGCTGCATTTTTTCAAACCAGTTTAGCAGAGTTTAGAAGCCTTGGTCAGAATTTTGATTTTTTTTTTCTGGCTATTAAAATGAATAAACGCTAAAGTGCTAAATGCGTCTAGCATTTAGGCACGTTTAATCTCGCTTAGCAGTGTCAAGCATTTTTTTCTGCCAAAACTCTGCTGCTCCTGGACGCACTGGCAGTGGGTTTTTTTCCTGCCTCTAAACTCTCCTGCCACAAAATTCTGCTAAAAGCCTATGTGTGCATGGATACATAGGCTAACATGCAGGAGAGTTTATAGGCAGGAAACCAAAGCGCCAGATGCCCCTAGGAGTGGCTATAAAAATATCCATTGTGCACGAGGGTGAGTGTGACTGTGATACATCTCGTAAATGTCAGTAAAAGGATTTACTGTACAAATTTTCCAGTGAATCCTTCATTAATAGACCCCCATAATGGCTGTCAGATATGTAATGCCCAAAACACAATGCTTAATGTCACATGAATGCAGAATCTATGTACTCCATCTTTTAGGAGGTAGCTTTCAATCAGGCATCCCATCTTACCTTCCTGGTAAATTTTCTTTCATGACAATTCTTACTGGCTAAATAGATTCTTACACATCGTATATTAAAAAAAATAATAATAATTAGTCTTTTTTACACATAAACAAAAGGGAAGTAATTACATTTTTTTGTTTTTAATACATGTATAGTGGAATAGAATAATCAAAATAGACCAGTGAAATCTAAATACAATCTACAATTGAACAACCGCGCTTACTAGACCTTATTTCCTATACATTTTTTATATATTTGTGGACATTATTGTTTTTTGGCACCATTCACATATATTTCCATAAGAGACTTTATATGTGTATTTTTGAACCTTTGAGAAGAAATATATTTAGAAATATATTTATTGATGTATGATATTTTTCACTAGAGATTAACTTTTGTATTTATTTGATAACTTTTGCACATTCTCTTATTCATAGGTATTAAGGTCTCATAAGCATGGTTGCTCAGTTGTAAAACGTATAGTGGAATGTCAACATAAAAAAATCAAAAAGTCACCTGTCACTTCTTTAAAACCTTGCTATCCTAGGCTAAAGCCTATATGGGCCATGCACCATTAAAGGACTGCGATGGGGGGCATTTGGCCACCAGGCCAGTACATTTAAAGCGGGAGTCCGGTGACCAATCTTTTTTTTTTTTTTTTTTAGGTCATTGAGACACTTTGCTAATCCCAAAATAATGATAATAAAATTATTCCTGCGCTATCAAAATATGGAAGACGGCTAAAAATGGAAAAGCTGCTTGCACCGATTCGGGTACACACCTGACCTTCACAATGAATATGTATATGTATAAATGGGTGGTGCTGCGTTAATACCCTGATGAAGTCACGTGAGTTGTGACGTCACGCGTAGGGACGAGACAGACACTGTTAGAGGCTTACGAGCTCGCCGCTCGTTGGATACAATTGCTGCTGTTTTTTATCTATGATGTGAGTACTTTTATTTTCTAAATAAAATTTATCTGATCAAATGGTATTACACTATTGGGATCCTTCCTGCTTTTTATATACCCCCCCTGCACTACATCTGAGGGAACCATATCCCGGATCTAGGACTGTGAGGGATGCGTTGGAGCCCCTAGGTGGACACCCCAAAGCCTTTCTGATCATATGCGTTTGCCCTATTACCCTAAGGTAAGGGGCCACTACCCACTTGTGTGTATGCACACGAAGACCCACGCTGAGCACTTTAATTGCAACAGCTGCATGTTAGGACGTTGCTGTCACAAATTTTATTGATATCCAGGATCTTCCTTGTGAAGCACTTTTGAACACAATTGTTTAGGACATTTTATGTTATATTTATTTGGATGGACGTTTTTGCACATCTGTCACCTTGTATGTAGCATGGTGTATGGACTCATCTGATTGGGATACCCCATTGCACACTGTCACTTTTCTGAGCAATTTTTGCACATAGTTTTAATCATTTCTTTATTTATATATCTATTTACACTTTATGATGGAATAATTTTTTTTATTGATTGCGAGGTTTACTACATTGCTAGGAGGTTATGGTTTAAATATTTACATGCCATCACGAACTTGTTTTCACGTATATGATATATATTATTTTCTATTGGATTAGTTATATCCGTTGGTTAGTGTCACTTATCACATTTTTATTATTATTTATCTTTACATTTGTTTTGTGATATAAGATTTGACCATAAGATCCTTATGCACCTTTATGGCACATGTCTTTATAGTGAGGATTAGCGCAGCACCACCCATTTATACACAATCCCAAAATAATACTCACAGTTTGGGTGTAATATTTCTGCCTCTGTCTGTTTTCGTACTGAAGAATAACTTAAAAAATGTGATGCTGGCTGTTTCCATCTTGCTTGTGGGCATGTGAAGCCCACAAGCATTGATTTCCTGGATGCGGTGAATGCTGTTCATTCACAGCTTGTTCACACGCATGATTATTGTTTCCGCACTGAATCTTGGGAAGCCTGACACTAAGCTCCCAGGAGACAGTGCGGCACCGGGGAAAGGCAATAAACACGCCTACTCCCATGGGAGGAGAGACAGGAAGTGTCACAATAAAGTACAATATAAAGGTAATTACAGCGATAAAAAAAATTTTCGTGAGGCATTTCAACATCTATGCAATTAACTGAAGAGGGTAAGATTAAGTTAAAACTTTGAGTGGAACCCCGCTTTACTATGCAGTATGTTAAGCTGGTGGCCCTGAGTGGAGATTTGCTCTCATTCAGAGTTCAATCAGAGTAGTATCCACAGTCACTGACATATGCTGGGCATTATATAGTTATCTGCTCTCTTATCAGACCTGTATTCACACAGCCTGGCAGAAGAAAGTCTTCCAGCACTGATTTCCTTTGTGGTTCCAAGATGTTATACAACTGAATACAGAGAGCTGCAAAGGAAGTAATTGAAAAAAATGCAAAATGATGAAATATCTTGTGGTCATTTGTTAAAGCTAAGCTCAAGAATAAGCAGCTATTGTCTAAATACCAGAGACATGTATTCTTACTTGAATCTTGGAGTGTCTATTTCTTCCAGATCTGTGCAGCAATCCAATGAGAAAATGATTCTTTGCAGGAGCGTCCTGTAATAAAGATCAGCGGTTACTGTTCTCTATTCTTGTGCAGGGTGACTGGTCTTGTATCCGCCCCCTCCTGTCATTTTCTGCAGGCAACCTGTAGTGGGTGGGGCTTGTAGAGTCCCTCCCACAGCTCTTCTCTCTGCACGGGCTATTTGCCGCACAGTGATGATGTCACAGCTACATTTGCAAAGGTAATATCTGGGTTTGCAATGGCATTTGGTGCAGACAAAATGGAATTATATCCTTTGCGGTTAATGAGGACTATATCTAAATGAAAGTTTTTGTGTCCAAAGTTCAGCTTTAACCTCCCTGGCGGTTTTCCCGAGTGTGGCTCGGGGTTAAAATTCAGTACCATTAGCGGTAACCCCGAGCCACACTCGGGATCGCATTGCAGGATCCTGGGGCAGCGTTACTTACCTTGTCCCCGGGATCCTGCGATGTCCCCCGCAGTGTCCGAGGGCTCCGTCCTCCTCCGAAGCCTCTCCGTGCCAGGCTCCGTTCCCTGAGAGCGGCGTGACGCACGGGGACGGAGCCTGGCGGCAAATTAAAAAAAAAGTAAAAATCATAACACATACAGTACTGTAATCTTACAGATTATAGTACTGTATGAAATTATTTCACATCCCTTTTGTCCCCAGTGCTTTGTCCCATGCCCTGCATGCAGTTTTACATGATATACACTGTTCTTTCTGCCTGGAAACTGGAGATTGTCCATAGCAACCAAAAAGTGTCCCTTTACGTCAAAAGTGGCTTTAGACCAGCTAGAAAACAGCGATAGTAAATTAGAACACTTTCAGAATTGAGCAATAGTGAATTGTGGGGAAATTTATTTTATTACTTTTTTTTTTTTTTTAATTATTTATTTTTATTTATTATATTATAATTTATGTTTTTGTGTTTCAAACTTTATCATACCCGGGATATCTACTAGACTCGGGTTTGGACAGATTTAAGTGTGTTATTGTTAAGATTTACAGACCTACAATATAAAACGCCAAATTTCCATGCAAAATAATGGTACCGCTTTCAGCACCTAAAATCCGAAATAATCATACCACCAGGGAGGTTAAGTGCTGGTTCACACCAGAATAGCACAGAAATGTGCTCCGTGTTCCCATGTGATTCCTGTGTGATTCAGTGCGATGCAATTTTCAGCTCATTCATTTGAATAGACTGAAATCACACTGGATCACAGCAAAAGCAGTGCGTGCACTATTTTTAAAAACGCACTGCGGTATCATGCCCTCTGGTGTAGGCAAACACACTGGATCTGTGATCTGCATTTAAGGTTGTCATTAGGAGTTTATTGACACCCGCAGCAGATTGCACACCCTGTGCGTTTGAAACATGGTGTTGGAAATGCGCATGGAATGCAGGTTTTCCGCACCTCATTCCGGTGTGAAAGGGCACTAAAAAAGAAGCTGAACAATAAGGATTTTTTGAAATGATGGCATAGGATTCTATTTAGTATTTTTAGTCCATTTTTGGTCCATCTAATTTTCACAAGGCAGCAGTCTTGTTCAGCTCATAAAATACGTCCTCCTTTAAGACTTCTCCTTTACAATCCCCCTTTTTTAGAATACATGTGGAAATGTTTGTTACAATAAACCATGTTCTTTTATATGATATCTGCATTTCACCATGGATATCAAGTACTGCAGCACTTTGTGTAGTGCATGTTTGGCATTTATATGACTATTTGTGCAACACTTGTACGATATGCATATATAAAGAATGGAATGTAGTAGTATTTGCTTAAAGAGGCCTGCCAGGAGGCTGCAGTCTATTAATATAACTCAGCGTCACATGGAGAGAGGAGCTGACTATGTATATATGGATACAATAGATACAGTATATCACATAAGTGAGTACACCCCTCACATTTTTGTAAATATTTTATTATATCTTTTCATGTGACAACTCTGAAGAAATGACACTTTGCTACAATGTAAAGTAGTGAGTGTACAGCTTGTATAACAGTGTAAATTTGCTGTCCCCTCAAAATAACTTAACACACAGCCATTAATGTCTAAACCGCTGGCAACAAAAGTGAGTACACCCCTAAGTGAAAATGTCCAATTTGGGCCGAAAGTGTCAATATTTTGTGTGACCATCATTATTTTCCAGCACTGCTCTTGGCTTCACAGGTTGCCACTGGAGTCCTTTTCCACTCCTCCATGACAACATTATGGAGCTGGTGGATGTTAGAGACTTTGCGCTTCTCCACCTTCCATTTGAGGATGTCCCACAGATGCTCAATAGGGTTTAGGTCTGGAGACATGCTTGGCCAGTCCATCACCTTTACCCTCAGCTTCTTTAGCAAGGCAGTGGTCGTCATGGAGGTGTGTTTGGGGTCTTTATCGTGTTGGAATACTGCACTGCGGCCCAGTCTCCGAAGGGGGGATCATGCTCTGCTTCAGTATGTCACAGTACATGTTGGCATTCATGGTTCCCTCAATGAACTGTAGCTCCCCAGTGCCGGTAGCACTCATGCAGCCCCAGACCATGACACTCCCACCATCATGCATGACTGTAGGCAAGACACACTTGTCTTTGTACTCCTCACCTGGTTGCCGCCACACACGCTTGACACCATCTGAATCATATAAGTTTATCTTGGTCTCATCAGACCACAAGACATGGTTTTAGTAAACCATGTCGTTAGTCTGCTTGTTTTCAGCAAACTGTTTGCAGACTTTATTGTGCATCATCTTTAGAAGAGGCTTCCTTCTGGGACGACAGCCATGCAGACCAATTTGATGCAGTGTGCGGAGTATGGTCTAAGCATTTACAGGCTGACCCCCCCTCAACCTCTGCAACAATGCTGGCAGCACTCATACATCTTTTTCCCAAAGACACCAAATTTAACACGCCTACTCCCCATTCACACCTGAGACCTTGTAACACTAATGAGTCACATGATACCTGGGAGAGAAAATGGCTAATTGGGCCCAATTTGGACATTTTCACTTAGGGGTGTACTCATTTTTGTTGCCAGCGGTTTAGCCATTAATGGCTGTGTGTTGAGTTATTTTGAGGGGACAGCAAATTTACACTGTTATACAAGCTGTACACTCACTACTTTACATTGTAGCAAAGTGTCATTTCTTCAATGTTGTCACATGAAAAAATACAATAAAATATTTACAAAAATGTGAGGGGTGTACTCACTTGTGTGAGATACTGTACTTTACATACATTGCTCCCAACTGTCCCTGATTTCGAGGGACTGTCCCTGATTTGGAGCAATGTACCTCTGTCCCTCATTCATCTTCATTTGTCCCTCATTTTGGTCAGATCTATATACTTGTATAGAAAATGCACTGTTTATCTATCAAAAAGTGTTTTCCAGCGCTAAACTTTTCATCTGATTTCTAAATTGTTGCATTTGTAAATTCTAAAAGCCAATAAAGGAATAGTAGTGGTAAAAAGCACTTGTGGGTTTAACCAATCTTGTTTTTTTGTACAATTCTTCTTTACGGGGGAGTGGCAAGGGGTGTGTCCTATGCCTGCATACTTTTGCTGATAGGTGTCCCTCATTCCCATCTCAACAATTTGGGAGGTATGTACATACTATGATGGCTATGGCTGAGAAAACTGTTGGGTATCACTGAAGACAGAAGAAGCTGTCAAATATTTGTAAAGATCCTAAATCATAAAAGATGTATAAAAGATCCCTAATGCTGCATTCACACTACAGCATTTTGAATCGCGGGCAAATCTGCCCATGATTTGACAGCGCTGATGTTCGAATGACAGGTCGCGGGACTTGCATTTGAGATGCCATTCATTTGAATGACACCTCAAATTGCGGTTCGGGTCTGCCACAATTGTTACAAGATAATTTGCGTTGCAATCGCAGCAATCCGCATCGTGGGAAGCATGTCGCCCCAAAGTAGCTCCTGAACTTTTTGCAGGCTACATGCTTCCCGCGATGCGGATTGCCGCGATAGCAGCGCTAATTATCGCGTGACATTAGCGGCAGACCCGCACCGCATTTTGAGGTGTCATTCAAATGAATGGCATCTCAGAAGCGAGTCCCACGATTTGTCATTCACACATCGGAGCTGTGAAATCGCGAGCAGATTCGCGGCAAATCTATCCGCGATTCAAAACGCTGTAGTGTGAATGCAGCCTAAGAGATGTAACTTACTAGAGGCATGGTTTGATGTTTAAAGAGCAGTGAAATACTTACAGTCATGGCCAAAAATATTGTCACCCCTGCATTTCTGTCAGATAATGCACCACCTCACCCAGAAAATTGTTGTAATTACAAATGTTTAGGCATTCTCATGTTTCTTTCTTTTGTTTGTATTGGTATGACACAAAAAAGTGGACAAACAAAAAGCCAAATATGACACATTCCACGCAAAACTCCAAAAATGGACTGGACAAAATGATTGGCACCTTCTCAAAATTGTAAGGAATAATGGAATTACAAGTTTGTGATGCTCCTGTAATTTGTAATTAAACTCACCTGGATCAATTAACAGGTGCTGACAATATGGAAATACGACCGGCAACAAGTTAAAATGGTGAAAAATTGACTCGACCTTTCTGTTGTGTGTCTCTGTGTGCCACACGGAGCATGGAGAAGAGAAAGAGCAGCAAAGAATTGTCTGAGGATTTGAGAACTAAAATTGTGGAAAAGCATGGAAAATCTCAAGTCCATCTCCAGAGATCTTAATGTTCCTCTGTCCACTGTGTGCAACATTGTCAAAAAGTTTACAGCCCATGGCACTGTAGCTATTGGCTGTAGCTCTCGTAGCCAGCAGTGCTCGTCACTAACTCCTCAGGAGTTAGTGACGAGCACTGCTGGCTACGAGAGCTGAGTACAGCAGTAGCGGCTTTTTGGAGGAGCTGCGCTCGTAGCGGCTGACTGTTTCTTTCCCTTTTCATGCCTGAACACATGCAGGGATATGTGAGTGTGCTGGTTTATGTATTACTCCTAGCTGCAATATGTGTGTGATCTCTGTGCAATGATCTATTTTGTTCCCCTTTTTTACATGATCGAAACTGGGTAAAAAAACACAAGTCATCACCTATTCCTATTTCTATCTACAACAAGTGACATTCTGACACCTATCAACAGCGCTGCTTGATGATAAGTGACACTTGCAAGTTAGTGATATATCGTCATGTTTGCATAATGACTATGCATTTTAAAGGATGATGACTGTTTTCTGCAGAGACTATCTTACCTGGGGATTAGTTCTAACTTTTCCAGTTTTTTTGGTTATTTAATTATTGATATGTTTACTATTTATTTTATTCTCACTCACCAAAGGTCAATTATCAATGCTCACTTAGGTGCAAATTGATTGATAGTGACTTATTTATCACACTAGTGTGTGGGCTTTGTGATATATTTTATTTTTTATACACAAGGGATTGTTGATTAGAGCGCATCAATATATTTTGTACAATAATATGGATGCTCATCCACGAATGATGGAATAGGTTCCTGCGAGGGCTTCAGTGGATCACCGGCTCTCAGCTCGTAATGGATGTAAAAAATGGAGGAAGACTGATGGTGCATTATCGTTTGATAAAATCCAATTTGTCCTTAAAATGCACTTACAAAATAAAAATGTCACAGAAATATTATTGGCACGGCCGTCTGCAGTGCGGTCCGTGCACACTGACGTCACGGCTGGCTCCCACTGACGCGTTTCCCCTAAGGAAGCATCAACTGGGATTGGAGGTCCACCTCCAATCAGAGGTAATGGGTCTTAGAGCAGGACAATGACAGAAAGCACACGTCAAAAAGCACCCAGAAATGGTTTAAGACAAAGCTTTGGAGAGTACTGAACTGTCCAGCAATGAGTCCAGATTTAAACAGCACTTGTAGAGAGATCTTAAAACAGCATTGGGGGGGGGGGGGCGTGGTGACCGAGCTCCAAGATGCATGTCTGAGCTGAGAGCTCCGCTCGGCTGCCGGAGAGATCCACAAACATCGGAGCTCACCGAGCTCATCCACGGCCACAATCACTCTAGCAGGACTCACAGGCAGCCTGGGGATGCCGCGGAGGAGAAAGAACCCGCCGCAGCCACACAAGATGCCCAGTTTCTCCATGTTGAAGTCCCACGGGCCTCAACAAAATGGTGGTGACTCACAAGCACAACGGCTGGAGGACAGGGCTGCAATCCACAAAAACGGGCACAGAGGGCCCCATAAACAGCCCGCACAGGACCCCCTACACAGCGGATCATCCTCAGGTACATCCAGCCCATCCACACGGAGCCTGGCCAAGTCCAAGCCACGGATGGAATCCCCTGTCAGGTCAAACAACAAACAGGACATGGAGGTAAGCGGGCCACAAGAGAACAACACTGCTCAGGCCCAACAACTGACTGACCCCATAGCGGACCTCTCCACTGCTGACAGACCTATCTCAGATACCATGCTTAAAGAAATGCTGCTCTCACTCAGATTCTCCCTCCAAACTGACATGGTCAAGGGGATCAATCAATGCTACAAAGAGGTGCAGGCTATTGGGGTCAGAGTGGACAGAGTAGAACAACAGATGGATGAGTACTCATCTACATACAACACTATGGTGGACGCACATGCGGCCCAGGGAGAGGATATAGCATGGCTGAAAGATAAGGTCGCAGACCTCGAGGACCGTCCCAGAAGGAACAACATAAAACTGCGGGGCGTCCCTGAGTCCATACTGGCCACTCACCTCCTACAGTATGCCCATGCTTTGTTCTCCACTTTGGTTCCCGCGTTGACCACACAGGATAGTGGACAGAATCCTTAGAATCCCCAAGCTGTCCTTCCTTCCAAAAGGTACACCGGGAGACGTTTTACTCAGAGTTCACTTTTACCGTGTAAAGGAACAGATCCTGCAGGCAGCACGAAGACTTTGTCCCTCCACAGTACGACAGTGTCCCTCCACACTACACTGACATACAACTACTGCCAGACCTCTCCAGGCACACGCAGCAAAGATGCCGCAGCTTGGCGACCATAACAAAAGCCCTAAGAAACCACAAAATTGCACATTAATGGAAGTATCCTGCAACCCTTTCCATCACCTACAATGGGGCCACCAAAACCATCACGACGATGGAGGAAGGTATCGCAGTCCTGCGCCAATGGGGGGTACTCCCAGACCAAGCTCTACAACTCAACTTTGCTCCACAGCCGCAGTTGCTCCAAAATGAATGGCAAGTGGTGTCACACAAACGCGCCAACAAGAAACATGACAGTGGCAGCTCCTAACGAAACCACACAATTGCCCATATATCTCTGCGGTCACAGGAGTATACAATCTATTCTCCTACAACCCCATTAACAAGTTCAGCAGCTTTGTCTGCACACAGATCCGTTGTAAGATCCCTTTCTGTGAATTCACAGTTAACTTTATATGCTTTTTGTCTTTTTTGTTCTTTTTGTTACATGTTTGTTGCACACAGCAATTTCCAACACAGGGTAATGTCACCCAACAATGAGGACAAGTCTCAAGAATCCTTCGGCCAAGCAAAAGAAGATAGCACTATAAAAACCCAAGGACACAGTGAGTACTTAAACCACGCTTACAAACATCACATCTCCCATCACCACAAATGACCATCACCTGTATATCCATAAATGCCAAAGGCCTGAATCACCCGGCTAAAAGATTCTCTTTATGGAAAGAGGCCTGTAGACAAAGAGCGGATGTTCTCTACATACAGGAGACCCATTTCCAGCAACAAAAAGCCCCGCAATGTATGCACAGAGAGTATCCACACGTGTTTATGCCATGCACGCCCGACAGCAAAAAAGGAGGAGTGATGCTAGCACTGAGAAACTCTTTATTCTTCCACATCAAAGACTCATACATTGATGAAGGGGCAGATACATCATAGTAACAGGGTACATTAACTCCAATCCGTACACACTTGTCACATTGTACGCCCCTAACAACCATCAAATCTGCTTCCTAAGGAAAGTACTCAGGAGAACCAAATTCAGGCAATATGGAAATCTCATCATAGGTGGTGATTTTAACCTTATAGCGGATCCCAATCTGGACACAACCACAGACAAGCCGAAAAGATCAACACCCCTTCACAACCTTCTACACGAACAAGAACTGTTCGATGCATGGAGATGCCACCATGCCAACGATAGAGACTACACTTTTTTTTCCACTAGGCACTGTTCGTACTCGTGGATAGATATGTTTCTCACCGATAAATCGCTTCTACAACGAGTTCATACAACTCAGATACACGATATCACTTGGTCTGACCATGCCACAATTTCTTTGACCATTGCTGTAAAGGGTGTCTCTCCCTCATCCTCCATCTGGTGCTGCAATGTTAGGCTCCTACAAGAACCCCGAACGCTCCTAGTGATCTCTTAGCATCTCCAGGAATTCTTTACCAACAATAGCACACCCACAATAGATCCATTCACTCTATGGAACACTCACAAAGCGTACATGAGAGGCATATTAATTCAGCTAGGGGCCAGAGAAAAAAAACGACATGCCACTAAACTTAAAGAGGAAGTAAACCCTGATGGGTTTACTTCCTCTTTGTTTCCCTGCAAAGGTAAAGCATAATGGGCTACTATGCATTGCATAGTAGCCCATTATGTGCAACTTACCTGACACAGGAGCCTGCAATGTCACCCCTGTCCCCTCTACTACGGAGCATCCATATTCTTTCCGGGTATCGTGGCGCTGGCGCTGTGATTGGCCGGAGCCGCGATGACGTCACTCCCGCATGCGCAGGGGAGCCGCCACTAACGGCATATCGCTGTTAGCAGCAGCATGTTCAGTGCGCTGTAGACAGCGGTGCCTGTCTTTTTGTAAATATCTCCTAAACCGTGTAGGTTTAGGAGATATTTCTTGGACCTACAGGTAAGCCTTAATCTAGGCTTACCTCCAGGTCAAAGTGGTCTGTAAGGGTTTACAACCACTTTAAACAAGTACTATCTGACATAAACAAGTTGGAAACTCAAAACAAAAATTCACCTACGATAGCTGTAGCAAATACACTTTCTAAACTCAGAGAAAACCTTAGGAACTTTTCACACAACAATATGACAAGCATCTCAGACGCCTACAACTGAACTCTTACGCTAATGCAAATAGAGCAAGGAAATACCTAGCTAGTAGAATCAGGGCTGCACGCACAAAATCTAGAATAGCATACCTGACACACAACACCCTCCACCACAAAATTACCAACCCACAGGAGATAGGAAACCAATTTGCCGATTACTGCGGGGCACTGTACAATCTCCACACAGATGCATCAACTCCACAACCATCAAAAACCACCATACAACAATTCTTACAAAGAATACCCCTCCCGTCACTGATGGAAGATCAACTTACACAGGTAAACGCTCCCTTTTCCACTCAAGTAATAGAAAATATCACAATGACACTACCAAATGGCAAATTACCGGGACCAGATGGCTTCACCAATGAATACTTCAAAACATTCAAAGAAACCCTATCTCCATAAATGCAACAAGTATTTACAAAGGTGGAAAAAACCTCCTCATTCCCACAGGAGATGCTGAGAGCCCACATTGTCACCCTACCCAAACTGGGAAAAGATCCCACCATACCAGCCAACTTTAGACCAATATCCCTTCTAAATTCTGACATCAAAATATATGCAAAATTGATAGCCAAAAGATTGACGGATATTGTTCCCTTCATCATAGAACGCGACCAGATGGGATTTGTGACGGGGAGACAAACTTCAGATGCTACTAAACGTATAATTAATGTTATTCATCACGCTGTTCAAACACGAACACCTTCTCTTCTGCTATCTATAGATGCAGAGAAGGTGTTTGACAGGGTCCACTGGACTTATATGGAAATGGTGTTGGCCAAATTCGGCTTCAAAGGTCCGATCCTCGTGGCAATATTAGCTCTTTATTCATGCCCATCAGCACAAGTTTATACTTCGGGTCTCCTGTCCAGGCCATTCAAAATTACCAATGGCACCCGCCAAGGATGCCCTCTTTCCCTAACAATATTTAACCCAATGATAGAACCCCTAGCTGAGACCATTAGAACAAACACTAATGTTAAAGGTTTTACCTTCGGCTCTGACAAGCACGTCATAAACTTATTTGCGGATGATGTCGTCCTTTTATTGACGGGCCCCCCCTCCCCTAAAGCACCCACCCCCCCATGTTGAGGGCATGCGGCCTGGTGCGGTTCAGGAGGGGGGGGGGGGGCGCTCGCTCGTCCCCATCCCCTTTCCTGACTGGCCGGGCTGCGTGCTCGGATCGGGGTCTGGTATGGATTTTAGGGGGGGCCCCACGCCGTTTTTTCGGCGTAGGGACTTCCCTTTATAATACATACCAGACCTAAGGGCCTGGTATGACCCGCGACGGGGCTCGCAAGGTGTCAATCTCGCCGAGCTGAAAGTCCACCAAGATGGGCGGACATAGCCCGCCGGAAAGTCCAGTCGTGTGTGGGCAAGTCCGTCCGTTTTAAAGTCCGGCGCACCTGGCAGACAAAGTCAGTCGGAAAGTGTGACGGACCAAGTATGCCAGAAAGTCCGATCGTGTGTACGTGGCATAACTTCCCCCGTAGAACTCTTAGAGGCAAAAATTCCTATGCTTGCCACTACAACACTCCGCACAGTGGGCATAAAACACATACAAGATTTAATTACAGAAACAAAACCAAAATCAGCGGAACAAATAATGACTGAATACCACTTACCCAAAAGCTTGACGATCTCCTGCCTGCACATATCCCACTTCCTAAGGAACACCCTATAACCAAACTAAAATTACCAACCAAAGCATGGCATTTTTACACAATTACCCCTCAGCAGGCTAAAGGAATATCGTTATTCTACAACCTCATCCAAAACAAACACACCTTTAGTAAGTCAGCTGCCATTAGAAGGTGGGAAAAAGATCTTGACACTACATTCCCTGAACAATGGACACATGCTTTTAAAGAAATCCACAAACACTCCCATTGTGTGAACCACTGGGAAATGATGCTCAAAATAACCAACAGATGACACTATACACCCTATAGAATTGCCACCTTCTTCCCAGACGCATCCCCCCTCTGTTGGAGAAACTGTGGACAAATAGGTAATCTGGTACACACCTTATGGACATGCCCCAGCATAACAAGTCTATGGAACAAAACGTTCCAACTGATCTCGTCAACTACAGGAATCCTAAAGATCCCAAACCCCGCACTAGCAATCCTCCACATTGGTATGGAGAGATTTCCTCCAGAACATAGAGCAGTCATCACCCATATACTTCTGGCAACCTGCACCCTTATACTTAGAAACTGGAAAAACACTTTAGCTATCAACATATCTGAAGTGATTATGCTAGTTAATATAAATCACACATTTGAACGCCTACTAGCTATCAATTCTTTAACATGCAAAAAATTTGATTGTAACTGGAAACTATGGACTGAAAAACACAAAATCTCTTAATATCCTCTTGATCAATCTGCTCTTCTTGTACTCATAGTACTTATGCTTTAAATCTACGGAATTTAATGTTTACATCTTGTGACATGGTGACTTACTGGATAGTGTACTTGCGCAATGTGTGTAACTTATGTTCAAATGTTCAAATCATTACATGTTTAACTGTTATGGATTTAAAATTCAATAAAAAACATTGAACCACAAAACAGCATTTGGGAAAGGAACCCTTTGGATTTGAGAGAACTGGAGCAGTTGGCAAAAGAAGAGTGGTCCAAAATTCCAGTAGAAAAGGTGTAAGAAACTCATTGATGGTTACAGGAAGTGATGGATTTCAGCTATTTTTTTCCAAGGGGTGTGCGACCAAATATTAAATTGAGAGTGCCAATAATTTTTTCCAGTCCATTTTTGGAGTTTTGCGTGTAATGTGTCAGATTTGGCTTTTTGTTTCTCCACTTTTTTTTTGTGTCATACTAATACAAACAAAAGAAATAAACATGAGAATGCTCAAAACATTTGTAGTTGCAACAACTTTCTGGGCGAAGTGGTGCCAGAAATATCTAAGTATCTGACAGAAATTCAGGGGTGCCAATATTTTTGGCCATGACTGTAGATTATTTAATATGATGTAAAGCTATTAAAGTATTAGTTTATTTTTACAAAAATACTACCTATGCACATAGAAGGTGTTTGTAGATAAAAACAAACTATGCAGCTCTAACTAAAGTTGAATAATGTGAAAAAGAGGGGATAGGTATGGCGCTGCTCTTATTAAGAGGTGACCTACAACCTCTAAATACTTGAGGGGTGTGTATCACGGGTGCATTTAGGGCAAAAAGTGACAATAAAAGTGCAGAAAATAAATATTTGTATATTCACAAAAATCCACAAAAAAACCCTACTGTTTAAACTTCCTAACCGCTTATATATAATGCATATTGTTATGTTCAAACGAAAAAACAATCCTGTGCAAAACCTGCAATTCAAAGTGACATTTCTGTGCAAAAAAATCCAACATATATGACTGGTGTATATTGTTGCTGTGAAACTGGGTTCAGAAATATGCATATACCGTCCTTAAACCATGGTGTATAAAAAAAGTTCAATAAAGTGACAATGTGCTCCTTCAAATTGTTCTGTGCTTCTTGGAAAACAGTGCCCCATAAGAAACGCACTCACCGCTATTATTCACCCCACAAGGAGGTATTTCACCTTCACAGTATGAGCCACTGTGCAGCCTGTGGAGTGGGAGGAAACTTCCTGTCCTGTGTTCTCCAAGTACCTCCTTGTCTGCGATGTAAGTGGTCTCCTCACTGTTAACCTCTTAGATGTTGCCCACATGTAGAGAGGAAAGAGACTCCATAGTGTGATACCGTACAAATATCCAAACATTTATTAATAATACTGATGGGTATTCACATTTATTAAAAATCATTAAAAGTGAAAACAGTATTTAAAAACAGGAAACTGGAGCGGTCTGCGCTCCACGGCTCTATGCGTTTCATCAATGGGACGTCATCTAGAGCGGTGCCATCCTGCTACACCATCCGGTTTTTATATGGTATGGAGTGTGTCCTAAATTGATGGCCATGTGACCGCGGCCATTTTTGGTTAGTCCAGGCTGCAGCATGGCGGATGCTATTGCTAGTAGTGTGATTTAAAATGCCAATAGACAACACTACTCCGCAACATGATGAGGGATAATTTTAAATGGACTACTTAAAAAATATTAAAAGCCAGCAGCTACAAATACTGCAGCTGCTGACTTTTAATATATGGACACTTACCTGTCCAGGGAGCCCGCGATGTCGGCAGCCGAAGCCGATCCGTCCTTCGGCTCTAAGCTGCTGCCGCTGCCATCCTCGGTAAGGGAATAAGGAAGTGAAGCCGTGCAGCTTCACTTCCTGGTTCCCTACTGCGCATGCGCGAGTCGCGCTGCGCGTCCTCTCTGGTCCCTGCTGTGTTCTGTGTCTCACAGAATACAGCGGTGGAGGAGAGTGTAGGTGCCGGAAGTGGCGTAGGTCACTGCAAGCACCGCGGTGATCTATGCCAGGAAGTGGGAGCAAATACCTGTACTAGACAGGTAATTGCTCCCTCCTCCCCCCTGAAAGGTGCCAAATGTGACACCAGAGGGGGGGAGGAATCCAAAAAGTGGAAGTTACATTTTTGGGTGGAACTCCACTTTAACTCCAAGTTGTAACGGACACACCGCATAATACCAAAATACATATCATAATACACAAATATTACAAATTAAATTTAAGTTAAAAAATGGATAAGAAATATAATTGCATTATGGTATTGTGCTGGACTTGAGGTAAAAAATGATGTTAGAGGATGTATAGAGACATCTGAAGGTGGACATAAGAGAAAAGAGGGTATTATTGCGTTAAAAAAATGCAAAAAATTGCAAAAAATCGCAACAACTCGCATAAAGTCGCAAAAAAATGCTAGAAAATTGCTAAAAAGTATGTAAAGTGCATTTATACATGCCTTCATCATTCAAAAATGCAAAAAAAATGCAAAAAAGTCAGAAAATCGCAGCAACTCGCATAAAGTCACAAAAAATGCTAAAAATTGCTAAAAAAGTATGTAAAGTGCATTTATACATACAAAAATGCCTTGATCATTCAAAAATAGTGCAATGGTGTTATACTAGTGGCATCTTAGATTAAAGGTGGAAGTGATGTATAGTGTAGTAACATCAATAGGTCATGAGAAATAGGAAAAAAGAAGGGGGTGAAATTGTGGCAAAAGTGCAAAAAAGCCAAAAATGGCAAAAAACGCTGTAAATCGCATAAAGCCACAAATAGCTAAAATTGCCGAGAAATGTATGTCAGATGTATCACATGCATACAGAAATGCTTTAAAAACATATGATGAAGACCATAGTTGATGGGGGAACCCTTTTAGTAAAAACTTCGACAAAAGGAGATAAAATTAGAAGTTGGTGAGGAAGCAGTTTAAATCTATGTAAATGTTCAGGCCTTTAGGCTGAAGGGTGTCTAAAGTAAAGATCCTTGTCTATACCATAAAAAATGAGACCAGATGGGTCCTCATTGTGGCACTCTTTAAAGTGTCTGGATACACCATGCTTTGTAAAGCCTGTTTTGATATTGTTTATGTGTTCCCTAATTCTAACAAATAAGGGTCTGGTAGTTCTGCCCACATATTGCTTGTGGCAAGGGAATTCCAGAACATATGTAGCATGTGTGCTGGTGCACGTTATTAACTCCTTTATTTTGTATTCTTGCCCTGTAGTAAGAGATCTAAAAGTCACCTTCTTCTCGTTCCGTTTTTTTGCTTTTCTGCAGGGAAGACACTTTCCACATTTAAAAAATCCATTTAGATCTTTGGAAATCTTGATTTGTTTAGGGGGATCTAGTGTATTGTGCACCAACCTATTTCTTATAGCAGGAGCTCTTCTGTAAATGAAAGAGGGTTTATTTGGAAATAAGTTTCTTAAAATGTTGTCCGACCATAGAACAGGCCAGTGTTTTTTAAGAACCTTTTCTACTAATTTATGCTGTCGGCTGAAACCTGTGAGGAAGGCCATCTCGTTGTACCGATTATTTTTCTCATTCTTCTTCTGCTCTATCATGTTATTTCTGTCCATTGCTCTGATTTGATTCTTTAGGGATTCCAGGTTCTTCTTTTTGTATCCCTTTTCCAAGAACCTCTCAATGAGTATATTGGCCTGGTAATCATAGTCTTTGAGGGTACTGCAATTGCGTCGGATGCGCATAAGTTGGCCTTTTGGTACATTTCCTACCCATTTGGGGTGATGACAGCTATTAGTGGGAAAGTATCCATTGCGATCGGACTTTTTGAAAAAAGTTCTGGTGTGTAATTCCCTCCCTGCCTTAAAAATGTGGAGGTCCAAATAATCAATGCTTTGTTTGTCCCATACTCCTGTGAATGTAATGCCATAAATATTGTGATTTATTTCTTCAAGGAAACTCTTCAAATCATTTTCTGTGCCTCTCCATATAATAATGATGTCATCAATGTACTGTTTGTACAATTTTAGATTTTCTCTTCTCACACCATAAATTTGTTCCTCCTCCCATCTATTGAGAAACAGGTTTGCGACGCTGGGGGCATATTGAGCCCCCATAGCTACTCCCTTAGTTTGTGTGTAATATTCTCCCTTGTACCAAAAGAAGTTGTGGCTCATTGCCATCCTTAAGCCTTCTAAAATATAGTTGATCTGGGCTTGTTTTAGCTGTGTTTGGGTCTGCAGAGCCCATTCTACACTGCTAATACCATCCTCTTGTATAATGTTGGTATAGAGTGAGTTGACATCGATTGTTCCTAAAAAATCCTCATCTGTTATCTCCATGTTTTTCAACTCCAGGATTAGTTGTTTGCTATCCTTCAGATAGGATTTACCCTCTGGTACAAGTGGCTGTAGAAAAGTGTCTAAGTATTCCCCTAGCCTGTAGAATATGGAGTCTATGCCACTTATTATGGGTCTGCCACGTGTTTTTTTTGTTTTTTATGAATCTTAGGGACATAATAAATAATTGGGGTTTTAGCTGCTTCCGGAACTAGAAATTTTGCTTCTTTCTTGGATAGAATCCCCTTATCTTTTCCTTTTTGTACAAATCTTTCAGTTTCTTCTCATATTCCCCTTTCGGGTTGCCCTTGAGTTTTCTTAGCAACTTTTTCATCTCTTCTTCATAGTCTGTTTTTCTAATGATAACCAACCCCCCCCCCCCCCCTTTATCCGCCGGGCGGATGATCACTTCCTTCTTTTTCTCTATTTCCTTTATTGTTTTCCATATCTTCTCTTTTCTGAATTTCTTCACCTTTAAATTTTTTACATCTTCCTCCACCATTTTTTAAAAACTTCCAAACTTTCATTTTTTTTTAGATTTGGGATTAAAAATGGAATTATTCCTTAATTGGGTATGTTTAAACTCTGTATCAACTATTTTTCTTTGAGGGATTTGTTTTGATGCAAAAAACTTTGTTATGTTTAGTTTCCTAATAAATTTCTGCAGGTCAATGTACACTTCGAACTTGTCTAGATCTTTATCTGGAGCGAATTTCAGACCCAGGTTTAATCCCTGCATTTCTTCCTCATTGAAATTGATATCAGTGGGGGCGTGGCCTGGACATGGCTGAGTTTAGCTGCTTTTCCTTAGAGCTCCCGGCCCCGGCCTTTCCCTAACGGCGAAACTAACCATCCGAAACAGAATGCACTCGGCCAGAAAATACAGAACAACAGCAGTGTCCCGGGTAACCCGTTCCAGCACATCCTACGGTGATATACACCGTTATTTCAGGCGGAATCAAGAGGATTCTCCCGGAGCGATAGCAATGGCACCACGAGGCTCTCCACGCGGCATTACAATAGAGGGACAGGAGCGGATCAACAGGGAATACCCTTCTGACATCCCCAACTCACCGGACCGCTCCCTGTATACACCGAGGTCAGATCTCCCAGTAATGGCAACCCCCACACAAACTCCCGGGAACTACCAGGCAGACCAGGACATTCGGGCGCTCTTACAAGCCCTCCCCACCAGAACAGACATTGAAGCCCTTATCCTCCGGCTGGAGGAGACTCACCGCCGGGACATTCAAGAAGTGAGGGATGATGTTTCTACTCTGGCTGACAGAGTGACCATGGGAGAGGCATCCTTTTCCACACTGGAGAATCGGCTAACGGAACTGGAGCGGTCCCGAGACCTACATCGTGACACCGCCATTGCCCTCCAGCTCCACCTAGAGGATATTGAAGACCGGAGCCGTCGGGACAACCTGCGGCTCCGGGGAATACCAGAAAGAGCAGAGATGGAGGACCTTGGAGAAACAGCAGGAGATATTCTGTGCTATTCTGGAAGACCCATCCAGCCTAATTGAAGTAGACAGGGTGCATAGAGCTCTGGGCCCCAGATCGGAAGACCCTGGGAGGCCCCGAGATGTTGTTTGCAGACTGCTGCGCTACTCACAGAAAGATACCATCCTACGCAGAGCATGGGAGATGGGTGAGGTAGGGCTGGAAGGAACACCAATCAAAGTGCTACCTGATCTTTCCAGAGCAACACTAAGACGCAGAGCCCTGCTAAGACCTATCTTGGATCTTGCCAAACAGAAGGGATTTACCTACAGGTGGGGATACCCACTCGCAGTTACATTCCACAGAGACGGGGCCGCCTTCACCCTGCAAACACCGGCAGATCTGCCTGCACTCTTCCGTTTCTTCGACGCCGACCAGATTCCGGTTCTGGATTGGCTTCAAATACTACCACGCCCTCCAGGCAGATCTGGCATATCCATGTACCGAGGTCCCCCGCCAACAGAGAAACAGAAGAAGGCACCGGGCCGCATCTGGAGAAGAGCAGCGTGAGTAAGTTGTATTCCACAAAACCCTGACAGCCTCCCCCACATAGACCCACAGTTTACCTTATCCTTATATAGAAAAAAGACACCATGACCAAGCACCTTCATTGAAAGTTAGGTGAGAGACAGGCTAATGTATTTATAACCAGTGGTGATACCGACCCCCGCTGCCGTGGCAGCTCCTCCCCGCCCATAGCTCCGGCGGAGGCTGAATGCATAGACAGAACTCACCCCAATCTACCTCCTCTCCGCCCGGTGGACCACAACACCCTCCCCCCCAGGCGGACCACTGCATAGAACTGGCCAAAGCAAAGAACCCAAACAATTAACACAACGCCCCGAGATGGCACGGGTGAACACTACAAGGAGCAAGGACAAACTAAGTCTCCACTACATGATGAGGTCATGGCTTATGCATGTTCACAGTCTTCACAATATGAACTAGCGCAAGGATTATTAAAGGGCGTCACGATCCTGCCTTTCCCCAGTGACTGAACAGCGGGTGGGCTTCGTGTCCTCACTGGGGAATGAAGTGCTGTCACTGTAGTCCATACCACACATACACTGGGTACTGTCGTCCCCAGAGGGGGCGCGGAGGATATCCGCACGAAAAGGGAAGGGAGGGTAGAGATGGCTGAATCATCCTGACCACATACCACCTTGTTGATCAGCCGGACCCTAACCCAGAGAACCCACGACAGGCAGCAACAACCTTACTATCTTCTCCTTCTCCCTCGGACATAGTGCTGGGGGGGGCCTGTTTTTGGAGGGGATGTGCGGGAGGGAGGGGGGACGGTGTCCTTTCCGGTATTGCAGAGCTATCTACAGACAGAGATCGGATAAAACACCCTTGTACTTTTCATCATTGTACTCTGTGAATGTTGGGAGCTCCGATAACCCTACGCTACACCATCTCAGACATACATAACACACAGAGACAGCCATGGAGGCTGAACGAAAGTCTACTTTGAGATCCAGAAGTAATGACAGATATGGTAAAAGAGATAGGACAATACTTCGACATTAACTGTACCCCTGGCTGCTCACCAGGGGTAATATGGGAGGCACATAAGGCTGTAGTCTGCGGGGCTTTCATCAAACACGGCTCCCGACTTAAAAAACAAAGGACAGCACAACTTTCCTCGTTACTTCTCAAACTACAGACGCTAGAAACAAAGCACAAGCAAGCTCCATCAGAGCAAATAAACATTGAACTTAACATCACCCAAAAACAGATCATTGACCTATTGCACTTCAAAGCCAAGGCCGCACTCCAAATTTGTAGGAAAAGAGTCTATGAATCAGGGAATAAATGCGGAAGGCTACTTGCTCAGACCTTACGGGCACAAAAAATAACATCGTACATCCCCCACATTATATCCCCCAAAGGACAGAAGTATTCCTTACCCCTACATATCTCACAAGAGTTCAGATCTTTCTATAACTCCTTATACAACCTGAACACAACACCACTGACTCCCGAAACGACAGTGGAATACATCACCTCCTCCTTCATTGCAACCTTACTGCCAGAAGCTAAGGAATTATTAGATGAATCCATCACCTTATCTGAACTTCAAATTGCATTAAGTAAAGCCAAGCCGGCCAAGGCGCCAGGACCGGATGGGTTCACCACTACATACTATAAAACACTATTCCCCTCCTTAGGTAAGCATATGGTAGACCTGTTTAATGACCTAAGTTCAGGGGCTACACTACATAGCTCCACACTGCAAGCACAGATATCCGTGATACCGAAGGAAGGCAAGGATCCATCCCAATGTGGGTGTTACTGCCCAATATCCCTATTAAATACCGATCTTAAACTTTTCACCAAGATCATAGCCTCTAGGCTACAGCATCATTTACCCTACCTAATACATTTGGACCAGGTTGGCTTTATACCTACCAGAGAAGCTAAAGACAATACCACCAAAGTCCTAAACTTACTACACATAGCCAATAGTAAAAAAACCCCATGCATATTCCTTGGTACAGATGCCGAGAAGGCGTTTGACTGGGTGAACTGGCGATTTATGTTTGCAACATTAAAACATATAGGCCTGGGCAATAAGATGCTAAGTTGGATTTCAGCAGCATACTCAGATCCGACGGCTAGAGTAGGGGCGAATGGTGTGATCTCGGAGGCATTCCCCATCCCGAGAGGGATGTCCTCTCTCGCTATTACTTTTTGCGCTGTCCCTAGAACCCTTCCTATGTCATGTAAGATTAAATCCAGATATCTCCGGAATAACAGTTGATAGAACACAACACAAGGATGACCTGTTGTTCTCAATAACAAAACCCGCCATCTCCCTCCAAAACCTAATGCGTGAATTCGATAATTACGGCAAACTTTCGAATCTAAAAATTAATTTTAGCAAATCAGAGGCAATGGGGATAGGTATACCACAACCACAACTCGCACACCTTCAGGCCAGTTTCAATTTAAAGTGGTCAGACAAGGCCCTAAAATACTTAGGCACCTACATCCCCCCGAAACTATCCCAGCTATTCAAGCTCAATTTCCCACCTCTCCTGAAAAATGTCCAAAAACTACTCAACCAATGGAACAGCGGCCTACATTCTTGGTTTGGCCGCTGTAACATTCTCAAGATGACAATTTTGCCCAAATTTCTCTACCTCTTACAGGCTCTACCTATACATATCCCCGCAGGGTACTTCAAACAAGTTTGTTCAATATTCATAACATTCCTATGGGCAGGAAAAAACCTAGACTAGACAAGAAGATACTTTCCCTTCCAAAACATTACGGGGGCCTAGCTATGCCAGAAATCCGCACCTATTATCATGCGGTACACTTAAGTAGACTTATTGATTGGTGCCGTCATAGAGATTCCAAACTTTGAACACAGATAGAGCAAGCACAGAGTGAGACCCCTTTGAATAGAGCTCCCTGGTGTCATGCAGATCTACCTTTAGAGGTAAAAAACCAACCGCTGATAGGCAACACCACCAAAATATGCGCACAGTTGATGGCTCAGACCTCTCTATCCTCCAACGATTCATCTTTGTGCCCCATTCTAGGCAATCCCAACTTCGAACCGGGCATTAGAGACATGAATTTCCGAGCCCTGAGAGAATCGGGGCTATTCCAAGCCTCACATTTTAGTAATGCGGGTAGAAGGAAAACAATCGCAGAACTCTCTGATCCGGCAGGCCAATATAAATTTCTTCCAACTTCCAAGCCTAAACAAATGGGAAAGAGACCTAAATTGCCACCTGACCAACAAAAAAAACCAACATATTCTCACATTCACACACAAATCATCAATCTGCACCAAAATCCAAGAAACCAATTATAAAATTCTTACACGCTGCTACAGAACCCCAACACTACTAAACAAACTCTTCCCAACAACATCAGACCTATGCTGGCGCTGCAAAAGTGAAAAAGGAACTTACATATCTTCTGGTCCTGTCCCCGGATACAGAGCTTCTGGGGAGAGATCCGCCGGATAACACAAAAATTCACTGACCGTGAAATCCCAGATGACCCAGCATACTTCCTACTGCATGCAAATGACACCCCGACACGAGTATACAAAAAAATCAGTGATACGTCACTTCCTAGATGCAGTTAAAGCATGCATTCCACTTCACTGGAAATCACAGTGCCCACCTACCATTGACCTATGGCTTCAAAAAATAGATGACATTAGAAAAATGGAAGACCTTATCCTTACCAGCCAAGACAGACAGGAAACATACTCCAAGACGTGGCAACTATGGAATAGTTTTAAATACTCTGAAGAGGGACAAGCCCTCAGAGGAGGGGTTTCACCAACTTAAAAAGACATTCGGTCATATCATATCTGAAGGACACCGTACTCATTGAGGGCAGATAGGAGTCCATGTTCGCGAATTCCCCTCCCCCCCCCTCAGTACCACTCACTTATACCCCCCATCTTCCTCCTCCTTCTCTTCTCTCGCTCTCTAAAAGCAATGCCTCGTTTCAAACTACTGCTACTCTCTTCTATTTCCCAGTATTTAGAAAAAGACAGGAAGCTGGACTCGCGGACCTAAGACGACTTAACCCACTGCAACCAGGAAACTGAAATAACCCCATATACATGGGATCCTGAAACAGGAATCTATAGATATAACATTAATAGTTAGACATGACTAAGGAAGCCAGCCATGCATTAGGACTCCCGATACCCGCCATTACAGGTAAAGGCTGAGGTTCTACCAACGTAACTAAAAGTATCTGACTATGTACATGTACCTTTATTTATATATTAAGTCTTTGTAGTGATATTCTTTTGAATGTATTATTGTTGAGGTCCTGCGGACCTGTTTCCTGATATAAATAAAAAATTAAAAAAAAGAAATTGATATCAATTAGATTAAAAATACCGTTTCCTAGTATTCTCGCCTTCTTTTTCTTTGTCCCCCCCTCTAGTCCGCTTTCTCTTTCCCATCTTTGGGGTCTCTGGGGGGCTTCTTGTCTGTCCCCCTGATGAGGTCTTCCGTAATCCCAGTTGACTTCTCTCTGTTCTGGGTGGTCGGTCCTCTGATGTCCCTGTTTGTTGTATCCTCCATGGTTCCTTCGTGGTCCCCAATTTTGATAATAATTTCTTTGGGGTCTTTCTTCCCATTGTGGTCTTTGTGGTCCGAAACCCCCTCTTGTTCTTGGGGGTCTCCCCCTGTTCCCACTGGGAAAAAAATCCCTCCTTTGTTGTGGTTCGTTTTGAGGGTAACCTTGATTGATAGGTCTAGGGGGAGAGTACCTGTTGGGATGCCTCTGAAACCTTGGTGTTCTCTGAGCATTCCCACGATGGTACTCATTCAGTAATCGCTCTTGATTTCTCGGATCTCTGTATGTGGGAGTTCTTTCACCTACTCCACGTGTGGGACTTCTTTCATTCCTTGTTGCAGGTCTGGGGGTTTCTGCTGTCTGTGGTCTGATTTCATTCCATCCTATTGTTTCTCTTTCTAATGAAGGGTCCCTAGAGTCTTCTGTCATAAAGATGTTATTATCTTCCTCCAGATAATTGTCATCTGCCTGCCATTTGTAAACCTGTTGATTCCTATAATCTAGTACATCTCTGCGGAATTTCTTTTGTTTCTTTTGTTGTATTTTCTTATCATATTTTTTAATTACTTCTTGAAGGTTGGTTTCCTTCTCCTTAAATTCATTGGTCTGAGAATGGGAGGAATTGTTCTCTTAGGAGTTGTACTTCTGTTTCTATGTTTTTTAATTTGTATTGTCTCCTAATGATTATTTTCTGCAGAAGGTCTGTTTCACATTGGTTAAAAAACCTATACCATTCATCCATTAGACCTTTATCATTAACCCCATCGTTTGGTGAGACATCCCACCTGAGCCTTCTGGGTGCAATTTTCTCTGTAACATACATCTCTAGCGTGGCTAGTCCCACCACACCCTTAATTGCTTCTCCATATTATGTTTTAATTGTTTAAACAAACTATCCATGTCCTGTTTGTTTACCACACTAGTAGGATTGAAGACTTCTATCAGATTTACAGCGTCATTGCATTACTTCCGGTTTCGAGCCGTGGAGTGCAGTTCGCTCCAGTTTCCTGTTTTTAAATACTGTTTTTGCTTTTAATGATTTGTATTAAATGTGAGTACCCATCAGTATTATTAATAAATGTTTGGATATTTGTACGGTATCACACTATGGAGTCTCTTTCCTCTCTACATGTGGGCAACATCTAAGAGGTTAACAGTGAGGAGACCACTTACATCGCACACAAGGAGGCACTTGGAGAACACAGGACAGGAAGTTTTCTCCCACTCCACAGGCTGCACAGTGGCTCATACTGTAAAGGTGAAATACCTCCTTGTGGGGTAAATAATAGCGGTGAGTGCGTTTCTTATGGGGCACTGTTTTCCAAGAAGCACAGAACAATTCGAAGGAGCACATTGTCACTTTATTGGACTTTTTTATACACCAGGGTTTAAGGACGGTATATGCATATTTCTGAACCCAGTTTCACAGCAACAATATACACCAGTCATATATTTTGGATTTTTTTGCACAGAAATGTCACTTTGAATTGCAGGTTTTGCACAGGATTGTGTTTTCGTTTGAACATAACAATATGCATTATATATAAGCGGTTAGGAAGTTTACACAGTAGGATTTTATTGTGGATTTTTGTGAATATACAAATATTTATTTTCTGCACTTTTATTGTCACTTTTTGCACTAAATGCACCCGTGATACACACCCCTCAAGTATTTAGAGGTTGTAGGTTACCTCTTAATAAGAGCAGCGCCATACCTATCCCCTCTTTTTCACATTTCTTCTAAATTCCCCTTATGGTGAATTTATTAATGGAGGCTGCAGCTCCTCATTTTTCATTTTCACCATAAGCGCTGGGGTCTAATAATTTTTTCATAATGTCCATGCTATAGGTGTAGGCCACTTACATACAGTACCTCCTGAAGCCTGACTGGAATTCTCCCAGGCAGAGGTGGCTCTTTAATTAGGCAAATTAGGCAGCCGCTTAAGGCCTCACACTCACAGGGGCCTCACGGCCCCCTAATTTGCCTGTGATCGGGGGAAGTGGTCTCGGCATGGCGGCTTGGGGGCCCTTAGTCTCATAACTCCTGGCCAGCTCCCCTGCAGCTTGCCACACATTGCTGCTGGTACCTCGGATGCCCAGAAAAACAGACCGCTGATCTGGCCACACTGGTTGCAGCATGGAAAGCTTCCTGCAGCCAAGATGGCGCCGCAGCGGCACCATGCGGCTGTCAACACAGAAGGAGAGATAGCCGCTCCTGGGGATGATCACACCATGCTTCCCTACTCTCCTATGATCAGCAAATTTTCCCCTGCCTTCCACGAACTGTCAGTTTCCAGGAGGAGAACATAGTCAGCCTGAGGCATGTTTTCCACCCCAGCTTCCAGGAGGAGGACATAGTCAGCCCAAGGCATGTTTTCCCCCCAGCTTCAGCCCTTCACACATATATAAGCAGCTGGACTGAACACACTGCTACAGGGTACCGTGAGTAAGCCCACCACCTCACCACAATGACTGGAGCTTCCATTTAGTTCAGATTCTGCACATAAATTATGCAGACTGGGACATGGGGGCAAGGGACAGGGCTAGGGATCTCTATCTTTCTCCCTTCCTCTCCCCCCTCCTTCCTCTCTTGATGGGCACAGTGACGCTGATTGATGGGCACAGTGACGCTGATTGATGGGCACAGTGATGCTGATTGATGGGCACAGTGAGGCTGCTTTCTGATGGGCACAGTGATGCTGATTGACGGGCGCAGTAAGGCTGCTTTCTGACGGGCGCAGTGACACAAACTGATGGGCACAGTGATGCTGATTGATGGGCACAGTGACGCTGCTTTCTGATGGGCACAATGACGCAGATTGATGGGAACAGTGATGCTGATTGATGGGCACAGTGAGGCTGCTTTCTGATGGGCACAGTGACGCTGATTGATTGGCACAGTGAGGCTGCATTTTGATGGGCACAGTGAGGCTGCATTTTGATAGGCATGGTGACTCTGATTGATGGGCACAGTGATGCTGATTGATGGGGACAGTGACGCTGATTGATGGGCACAGTGAGGTTGCTTTCTGATGGACACTTTGACGCTGATGGGCACAGTCAGGCTGCTTTCTGATGGGCACAGTGACGCTGATTGATGGGCACAGTGAGGCTGCATTTTGGTGGGCACAGTGATGCTGATTGATGGGCACAGTCAGGCTGCTTTCTGATGGGCACAGTGACGCTGACTGATGGGCACAGTGAGGCTGCATTTGATGGGCACAGTGACTCTGATTGATGAGCACAGTGAGGCTGATTTCTGATGGGCACGGTGATACTGATTGATGGGAACAGTGAGGCTGCTTTCTGATGGGCACGGCGAGGCTGCCTTCTGATGGGCACAGTGAGGATGTTATTTATGGGTACAGTGAGGCTGTTATTTATGGGCACAGTGAGGTTGTTGTTGATGGGCACAGTGAGGTTGTTATTGATGGGCACAGTGAGGTTGTTATTGATGGGCACAGTGAGGCTGTAGTTGATGGGCACAGTGAGGCTGAATTTTCCAGGCATGGTGAGTCTGCATTTGATGGGCACAGTGAGGCTGCATTTGATGGGCACAGTGGGAGTAATTCATGGGAACAGTGGCTGCAATTGCTTTGTACAGTGAGGCAAAATTGATGGGCACAGTGGCTGCAATTGATGGGCACAGTGGGGCTACAATTGATGGGCACAGTGGGGCTACAATTGATGGGCACAGTGGGGCTACAATTGATGGGCACAGTGAGGCTACAATTTTTGGGCACAGGCTGCAATTGAATTTTCCAGTTTGTTGCGACCCCCCAAAAAACGTTGAGCCCCAACTGCCACTGTATTAGAGCCTCTGGCTCTAATCACGTGCTTCAAAACCCCCCATTGGAATCCATGCATCTGGCACCCTGTGTGTAGCTAGGGGGGGCGGAGCCCGTGTACCCCAAATGGACGGGCCGCCACTGGTTGTCACCTTGCTTGGTCCTCGATGTTGTATTGTATGCATATTTCTGACAGGTGAGGAGGGTGCCCTGGAAGTGGTGCTGATCACCTGTGTGCTAGATCCGTGCATCTTTCTGCAGCCCTTTTTATCGCTTGAATTGTTTTTCCCATTATGGGAATGAGTGGGGTCTCATGTCTAAGTTTTGCCTAAGGCCTCACAAAGCCTAGAGCCGCCTCTGCTCCCAGGACATTGCCAGGATGTTGCTAAGTGAGGCCTAGTCATTACTGCTCACCTCCACCATCACAGGAGTGAGCTTTTTCTCTGATTCAGACCCCGTCACATGCTTTTTCTCTCCCCTGATGCAGTAGCTCTTAAAGAGGAGTTCCATTCTGTAAAAATAAAAATAAATTAAAAGCCAGCAGCTACAAATACTGTAACTGCTGACTTTTAATAAGGACACTTACCTGTGCAGGGATCCCACAATGTCGGCACCCCTAGCCGATTTGTCAATAGGCTTCGAGTGCATGCGCTGGCATCTGTAGTAAGGGAGACAGGAAGTGAAGCCTTGCGGCTTCACAGCCTGTTTTCTACTGTGCATGCGGGAGTTGCGCTGCCCTTTCTGAATGGTCCCGTCGTCTTTTGGGACCTCTGTGTGTCCCAGAAGGCAGTGGGGGGGTCGGAAATTATGTAGATTGCCGTGCGGTGATCTTACCAGGAAGTGGGAGTGTGTACCTGCTCCCACCTCCCCCCAAAAAGTGCCAAATATGGCAGTGGAGGGGGGAGGGCGCAATCAAGCGGAGCTTCCCCTTTTGGGTGGAGCTCCGCTTTAACTCAGGATTTGAGAGGTGAAGAGGTGAGCAGTAATGACTAGGCCTCTCTTAGCAACGTCTTAGAAGTTTTCCAGTCAGGTTTTAGGAGGTACAGTATGTAAATGGCCTACACTAAGTGCATTGTTCAACTTTAGTCAGAGCTGCACATTTTGTTTAGCTATTTTTAGAATAAGAGTATATTAAACTATTTTATACTTTAAAAAAACTTTAAAAAGTTATCTAAATTTTACTTATTTAAATATCTCCAGTAACAACCTAAATCCCTGTTTTGAAATAACAGTGTAATATTTTGAACTAGAGTGGCGTAACTTGACAATATCAATGCGATTTTGCCTATATCAAGGATGATTTGAAAAAGGGATTTTGGTAAACCTTGTGGTATATTATAGTGATATTAAAATGTTATACAGTTAGGTCCAAATATATTTGAATACAGGCACGATTTTAGTTTTTTTTTTCAGGTATTTACCAAAACATTTTTTTTTTTTAAATAATCTTTATTTATATCTGTATAAGATACATCACAGTACTCAATATACAAAAATCGTTAAAGAGAATAACCTCCTAACGTACTGCAAGATGCATATATATACCCTATAAGGAGTTCTCTTCCAAATTTCTCCCATTTTTACCCTCTTTACCCCGTTACATAAGCCTAATATCAAACCTTCTCTCTATCATATTACTTGTGCGCACACCTTTAATCTTAGCTTGGGGGCTACACGATTCCATATCCTCTTTTTACACCGTTTTCTACATGGGGTGATCCAGAGCTTCCAGATTTTTTTAAACTCCTTTATATTACTTCTCCTTACATAAACTACCTTTTCTTTCCCTATTGTTTCTGACACTGTTCTGGACCAATCATCTACCATCGGGGGTCGCTCAGCCTGCCATCTTTTGGCTATTACCTTTCTTGCCTGATAGAGGCATCTCCGCACCGCTTTAATTTTGCCCCACCCACTTCCTAGATTCCCCCCCACCCCCAGGATACACAGTTTCGGGTCTGCTTTAAGACTTAGGTTAAAGGTCTTATTTATAGTCTCAACTACTTCCGACCAATAGCGAAATAGCTTGGGGCATTTCCATAGCATATGTAACAAGTCTCCTGTATTTTGGCACCTGGGACAGTTGGCATCTACCCTTCTCCCATATTTAAACAGTTTTTTCGGGGTGTAATATGCCCTATGTAGAAGCATTAGATGAGAAAATATCTGGGCAGGTGAGACGGAAATCTGTTGTCCCCCCTCCAATATCTCTTTCTATTGGTTATCTGATATTGTACCAAGGTCTCTTTCCCATTCCCTTCTACACTTAAGTTTGTCCGGCCCCTCCCTGCTGTTTTTGCTGATGTGTTGATAGAATTCTGCTATTAGCCCCCTTGACCCTTCGGTACTTTCTAATCTTTGGGAAATGGGAGATAGGCTCCAACTCGGGCCTTGTTCTCCAAATTGGGCCTGCAGTGCGTGTCTGATTTGTACATAATTAAAGTATGACTGACTCGGAATACCAAAATCCTCCTTTAATGCGGCAAATGTTTTTAATATGTTGCCATTATATAATTGTGCTAGTTTGGTTATCCCCCTTCTTTCCCATGTCTTAATTATCCCTATCTGTGTCAGCTCTTGTAGATTCTTATTATCCCAGAGAGGGGTACACCTCGCTATTCCCTCCATACCCTTCATACCTTTAATGGAATTCCAAACTTTTATCATTAATTTAACCGTGGGAGTCTTATGAACAAACGAGTTTGCCTCCAGTACCTCCAAGACCAATTTATGGGGTGCTCCTGCAATCATTATTCCCAAGTTATTATTACCCATAGGGCCATTGCCTAAACTCAGGTGCTGCAGCTGGGCTGCCAAAAAATAGCAACGCAGGTGTGGGACCGCCATGCCCCCCTCACACGTTGCTAACTGTAATGTTGTAGGCCTATCCTGGCTTGCCCCCCTTTCCATATAAGACCTCTAAACAGCATTTTGATTTTTTTGAACCATTTTCCATAAATGCATACTGGTGTATTGTGCAAAATGTACAATAGCTGGGGCAACCACAGCATTTTGATCAAATTGCACCTTCCAGCCACTGACAATGGAAGTCCCCTCCATATATCAGTCTTTTTTTTAAATTTCGCCAGCAGAGGGACTAGATTATTGTTTAGGAAATTATCCGGTTCTTTTGTTATATAAATTCCTAGATATTTTGTTTTCTCCACTATCTTTAATGGGGTTTCATCCAAGAAAGTGCCATTCTTGATTGGGTCTATTGGCAGCAAAACAGATTTCTCCCAGTTTATGGAGAGACCAGAGATCCCCCCAAAATCTGGGACATCCATCACCTGTCTAAGTGAGCACTCCTTATCTCCCAGAAAAATGAGGACGTCATCCGCGTATAACGCAATCCTCTCCTCTCTAGTCCTTCTCCGAAAACCCTCCATAAACCTATTTTGTCTTATAGCAGCGGCCACTGGTTCCATTGCCAAAGCAAAGATCAGGGGTGATAGAGGATACCCCTGTCTTGTGCCTCTCTCCAAACGGAACTCGCTAGAGAGCACATTATTGACTCTGACCTTCGCTTTAGGGTCCCTGTATAGAATTTTTACCCATTTGCTAAACAAAGGGCCGAAGCCAAATACCTTCAGTACATGCCAAATAAATCCCCATTCAAGGCTGTCAAATGCCTTCACCACATCTAACATCATGACAGCTCTGGAGCCCGGGTTTTCTATTGGGATTTGTAGATTCAAGAAAAGCCTCCTTATATTCTCACCTGTTGACCTTTGAGGAATAAACCCTGTTTGATCCGAATGAACCAACTTATGAATTATTTTTTGGAGCCTAGTAGCAAGAATCTTTGCCAAGATTTTTGCATCTGAGCATAGTAAAGAAATAGGCCTATAGAATCCGGGTTCTAAGGGATCTTTCCCTTCCTTAGGCAGCATTATAATTGTGGCCTCAGTCATTGATTCAGGTAATTTCCCTACCTGAAACGACCATTCAAACACCCTAAGAAGCTCTGGTAGTAATATCTCTCCATAGTTCTTATAGGTCTCCGCAGGGAGGCCGTCAGGACCAGGGGATTTCTGATTGGCCAGTTCCTTTACTGCTACTTTAATATCTTCTAGTGTAATCGGGGACTCCAATGCCTCATAATCCATCTCTGAGAGGGAGGGCAACTCTATATTCCTAAAGAAACTGTCCAATTCCGCCTCCTCCACCAGCCCCCGGGATTTATATAATTCTACGTAATATTTTTTAAACATTTCATTAATTTTATCTGACTGGGATGTAATCTCACCCTCCCTAGTTCTAATGGTGGGGATCGTCGAGGGGGGAATCGGATTTAACAATGTGGGACAGTATCTTCCCTACTTTTTCCCCCTCTCCAAATATTATTTGTTTTTGAAATAACCTCTTGTTTTCGGATTTCCTAATCATTACCTCTTTATATGTTAGCTGTTTACTCTCCCATTTTTGGTGATTTTCCGGGGATGGTTCTTTCACAAGCTCCCTTTCTGCTGTTCTTAGCTCCTCCCTGGCCTTCTCTTCCCCAGCCGATGATGCTTTTTTTATTCTTGAGACCTGCTGAATCAATAAGCCCCTCAGGTAAGCCTTCAGAGCATCCCACATTATCCCTTTTGTTGTGGAGGCCTCATTTAAGCCTATAAACTCCCTCAACCTGGTTATAATTATATTTGGATCCTCAAATAACTTGAACCATATTGGGTTCAGCTTCCATATGCCACACATTTTATTCATCCCCTTATCCATCATAGCTGTCACCAATGAGTGGTCCGATACCCCCCTGGGTTGGTAAGTTATATCACTGACTGTTTGTGCTGCCAAGTCATTACCCAATATAAGGTCTATTCTTGAGAGTGAGGAATGAGTACCAGAGTAGCATGAAAACTGTTGTGCCCCCGGATTGCTCATTCTCCAGAAGTCCATCAACCCTGCCTCTTTAAGAAACTGGCCAATTCGATTTCCATGCAAACCCTGTCCCTGTTTTCCTGGGGGAAATCTATATATTTCTTTATTTATCACAACATTAAAATCCCCAACTGCAATAACCGGAATATACGGTTTGTCAACTATAAACCCCAGTAGACAGTATAGGACATCCAATTTAAAAGGTGGGGGGTTATAAATGTTTGCTAATACATATTCCTGGTCCCCTATTATGCAGTGCAAAAAAACATACCGACTCCCAACATCTATGTTGCATTGTCTGCAGGTGAACACTACCTCTCTCCCAATTAGCACCGCCACCCCCCTAGAATAAGAGGTGTGTACCGCATGGAACTGACACCGATATTTTTTATTTCTTATTTGAGTTTTAGTATCCCTAGTCAGGTGCATATCCTGCAGACAAGCAACATCTATTTTAAAAGTATATAATATCTCAAAAACCAGTGCTCTTTTGGCAGGAGTGCCCATCCCCCTAACATTCCATGAACCTATTTTTAATCCCATTAATTATTCGGGGATGAGGCTATCACAAAAGGACAGAAGAGGAACAAATAAGGACCATACATACACCCTATATACCTTTAAAGGGAAAGTCCCATCTAAACTTAATACTCTTATAAGACTTCCTATCATTTTGACTACCTGCTTCTATTCATCCCCGTTTCTCCTTATACCGTATTTTCCCAAGTGTAGAGATGCTCCTCTGTATTAAAAAAAAACGATAACCCCATTTTATCACACCCAAAAAAAAAAAAAAAAATCTCTCACTACAAACCTTAATATTATACCCATATTTATCTGCATCCTTTGTGTCTTTATATAATCCAACGTGCCGTACATTATCTTTACCTTTGCTGTGCCGCTAGAAACCCTATAATGTGTTCTACTTTCCCCATACCCTTTACCCCCACCCTCCCTTCCCCCCACCCTTCCCATACCACTCTAGGTTACCCCTCAGGGCTTTTTTAATGGCCGACCCATACCCACCCTTCCATAACACACCCCTCCCTCTCCCTCGCCAGCCCTCCCCCCCTCCATATAATCAAGAAAAAACCTCATTGTAAACCCACTCCATCTCAAATCTATTTCCATTTACCGTGACCCCTTCCATCCCCTCTCCCTTTAATAAACATATATATTTATAAAATTAAATTAAATTGTGCCCCATTTGTGTGTACTAATTTTTAGCACTATTCCACCTCTACTTCTTGGGTAATTGATCCTTTTTATCCTCTAAACATGCTAGCGCACTGGCTGGGGACTCAAAAATCTGACTTCCCCCCAGTGCGTTTATCCGTAGCTTAGCTGGGTAGAGGAGAGCATATGTGACGTTGAATTTCTGGAGGCCATGCTTAACCCCCAGGAACTCAGCTCTGCGTTTCTGTAGCTCCGGGGAGAAATCGGGGAATATTGATATCCTAACATCTTTATATAAGACCTTCCCCATTTCTCGAGCCTTACGTAAGAGTTTTACTTTATCCTTATAATTTAAGAACTTCACTAGAAACGGTCTTGGGGGGTTTCCCGAGGGGGGGGGCCTAAACGGGACTCTATGCCCCCTTTCTATTGAAAACTGCTGCGTGAATGTCTCACCCCCAAATACCCCCACTAACCAGTTCTCCAGCATACAATCACAGAGTACCTGTTACCCGCGTGGCTATGCTCACTGAGGCTCCCCTTCTAGCGTTCGGCGTCCTCTCCTTCATCAACACACGCTGGCAACCGAGTTGAGCTGTCACTCTCCATCTCGCGTCTCACGGGAGCTAAACTGCCTCCGCCGGACTCCAATCCCACACACGGCCCCAAGCAGCGCCGCGCTGCTCCGGAAAGCAAGACACTAGGAATACTCAGGTCGGCAGCCGTTCAGCAGGGGGAGTAGTAAGGGCTATCGTGCTGATACGAGGTAGCTACATTATCCACGGGGCTTCATGGAGCAGGACAAACACTCGCACTCACTCCACTTCTCTCACCTCCATCCACTTCCGGCCACGCCCCACCAAAACATATTTAAGCTATAGTTATATAATGGATGTGGAATGAAAGTGCACACTCTCAGGTTTAATTCGAGGGTATGTACATCCAAATTGGAGGAAGGGTTTAGGAATTACAGCTCTTAAGAATAGCCATCCCCCCTTTTTTAAGGGGACCAAAAGAAATTGGACAATTGAATCAAAAGCTGTTTTGTGGCCAGGTGTGGGCTACTTATTTCTTCATCAATTAAGCAGGTAAAGGGTCTGGAGTTGATTCTAAGTCTGGTATTTGCATTTAAATTCTATCGCTGTGAATCTACATCATGCATTCAAAGGAGCTGTCATGCAAGTGAAACAGGCCATTGTAAGGATTGAAAAATGAAAGAAATCCACCAGAGACATAGCAGCAACATTAGGAGTGGCCAAATCAACAGTTTGGTACATTCTGAGGAAAGAAGAATGCACTGGTGAGCTCAGCAACATAAATAGGCCTGGACGTCCATGGCAGACAACAGTGGTGGATGATCACAGAACCCTCTCTATGGTAAAGAAAAACCCATTCACACCATCCAGACAAGTGAAGGACACTCTCCAGGAGGTGGGCGTACCATTGGCAAAGTCTACAATCAAGAGAAGACTTCACGAGAGCAAATACAGAGGGTTCACCACAAAGTGCAAACGATTCATAAGCCTGAAGAATAGAAAAGCCAGATTAGACATTGCCAAAAAACATCTAAAAAAGCCAGACCAGTTCTGGAAAAGCATTCTTTGGACGGATGAAATTAAGATTAATCTGTACCAGAATGACAGGAAGAAAAAAGTGTGGAGAAGGCTTGGAACAACTCATGATCCAAAGCACACAACGTCATCTGTAAAGCATGGTGGAGGTGGTGTGATGGCATGGGCATGCATGGCTTCCAGTGGCACTGGGTCATTGGTGTTTATTGATGATGTTACAGAAGACAGAAGCAGCCGGATAAATTCTGCAGTGTTTAGAGATATACTGTCAGCCCAGATTCAGCCAAATGCAGCAAAGTTGATTGGATGGTCCTTCACAGTACAGATGGACAATGATCCAAAACACACTGCAAAAGCAACCAAGGAGCTTTTGAAGGAAAATAAGTGGAATATTCTGCAATGGCCGAGTCAATCACTTTATCTCAACCCAATTGAGCATGCATTTCACTTGCTGAAGGCAAAACTAAAGGCAGAAAGACTTACAAACAAAGTACAACTGAAGACAGCTGCAGTTAGAGCCTGGCAAAGCATCAGAAAGGAGGAAACCCAGTCTTTGGTAATGTCCATGGGTTCCAGACTTCAGGCAGTCATTGCCAGTAAAGGATTCTCAACAAAATATTAAAAATGAACATCTTATTTATGATTACATTCATTTGTCCAATTACATTTGAGCCCCTGAAAATTGGGAATAAAAATGGTTGCCGTTCCTAAAATATGTACTTGATATTTATGAATTAAAGCTGAAAGTCTGCACTTCCAATTCATTTGGATTGTTTCATTTTAATTTTATTCTGGTGGCATATAGAGCCAAAAGTATGAAAATTGTGCCTGTTTCCAAATATGCGTGGACTTAACTGCATAAATAAACTGTATATACGTATGTATATTTTAGCAAATTCTAATGCCTAGATAGAAAATGACAGTGTATGTAGTATCTTCATTTACCCAACTTGTCCTCCCCACAATCTCATGTTCCTCTCAATGCCTGCCCTTCTCCCTGGATTCAGGGTGGCTTCCCTTGCAAGAAACTTTGGCACTACCTTTGCATGCATGTTCCCCTTGGGACTAGAGCCAATGCTGTGTGTGTCCTTTCAAATGCAAAGCCCCGAAGCAAGCCTTTTCCCTGCTTCCACCTCCTTGAGGTGTTAAAGGGCAACTGCTGGAGACAGTGCAGTCCCATTTGTCTTGGTGCACATAAGGTTGGGCCTAACGCACCAAATGGGGGGGGGGGGGGGGGGGGCACTATGAACAAAGCTCGCTAATGCCTGCATGGGCAAGCAGAGACTGCGGACATGTGAATTCAGCATTAAAGTGGTACTCCTACTTATAAGCGATCAGAACAACTTAAACAATGAACTCTTTACACTCTCCAGTGAGTTACACTTCCTGAACTGTTCTTAGACTTCTCCCAGCACTTCCGAAGGGCACCGCAGAACCTGTATTCTGCTCCTCCAGGCAAGCCATCATGTCACCTCACTCTCAGTGACATTTCTGATGCAGTATCACAGAGCTTGTACCAGTCTCCACCATCCCAGCAGTTATGTCACCTCACTCCCAGTGACAATCTGAGACTTCCCACTGACATCCAGTGCTCAACTCTCCACATATACCCAAGCTTCCATACTTCTGAGCCATGTGTATGGAGCACCAGTCGCTAGGGTGGGGGTTAAGCTCACAAACCCCCTTGGTACCAGAGTTCTCTGTCATCCATGCCAAACCACAATGATCTGGCTGTGTTAGCAGTTGACACTCCTCTACTTACTCATGGCAATGGCGGTATAGCCTTTAGCCTGGAAACTTCACCACATCGTAATCTTTTTTAGTATTCCTTCCCAACCTCCTCTACATCCTCATTAAAAGCCCTGTTCTTTTGTTTGCCTTGCATGCACCCCTTTACCCCAGGAACTTCAGACTAGTCATTCTCTTGTATATAACTATACATAAAACTAGACCTTTTACTAAAAGTTGTGCAAGTTTACAGTCAAACAGAACAGTCTCTCAGAATTCCTTAACATTATCCCACCCTAACTCAGGCTGCCCAGCTTGCACCTTGCCATATCCGAGTCCACATAGAAAGAGTCACTTAAAGGTGAGTCCGCTTCCGGTACCCCAACTGGGTACCCACAAAAGGGAGAACATGTGTTCAGAACAGCATTACATATTGTAGCATTCTTCCATCTCTTTTCCATGCAGAAGACCCTGCTAGGTTGCCTGCCTTTGTGTTTATAGCCCACCACAAGGGGGGAGGACCATGAACACCTGGAGGCTGGCTGCCTTAATCCCTTCCTAACTTCCAGGCAGTCTGCTAGCAAAAGACAACATTAACCCATATGGGACCACAAGGTAACAAAAACAAATTGTCACATCCCTCAATAGGCACCTGCCTACACATAGTGCACGATCTCCCTGACAGGAACAGCCAGTGCCAGTGCTGTTTAAAAAATGTAAGTGTTTAGGGTCATAAAAAATGTACTGGGAAATGATTAGCTACCATAATATATTACTAAAAAAATAGAGTCTACTACTACTTTAAGCCTCCAATTTATATGTTAAGCAATAGGTATTACCAAGGAAGCTCTTTGTCCAATCATTAACAGTGGTAAACAGTATCTGTAAAGCTTGGGGAAATTATTGGACATTACTTCAGCCACAAAGAGTCTTGTGACTCATCTCATGGGTATCTAGAAGTGACTAGACCACACAAATTGACAAGGGTCCAACACAGAAAAAAGTATTATGCATTTTGGAGATGTTCCCTCCCACTCATTCTTCTGCTCCAGCCATTAATACTGTATGGTAAATACAGCTTTGGAAAAAAAATGTGTTATGGTAGTCAGATGCCATTTAGACGCACTAATATCCTTCTCTGCCATTATTTCACCCCTCCTTTTTTATCCTCTTCTCCCTCTCTTTCTACTCCTCAACCCACCTCTGTCTTTCAATCTTCTTTTCTGCTTTTTTCTACCCCCCCTCCCCCTCTGTATCTCTTGGGGTAATTCCTCCATATTCTCTCTCTCATTCTATACAGCTACCACACCCCATCTCAACCTATCTTCTCCCTATCTTTCTGTCCCCTCTTTCTCCACCTCTACCCCAGCTTCTCTCTTTCAATCTTCATCCCCCTCTCTTTTTACCCCACTCCATCTCTCTCTTTCAATCTTCATCTCCCTCTCTTTCTGCCCCACTCCATCTCCCTCTTTCAGTTTTCATCCTCCTCTCTTTCTACCCCACTCCATCACTCTCTTTCAGTCTTCACCCACCTCTCTTTGTACCCCACTCAAACTCTATCTTTCAGTCTTCACCCCCCTCTCTTTCTACCCCACTTCCTCTCTCTCTATTAGTCTTCACCCCCCTCTCTTTCTACCCCACTCCATCTCTCTCTTTCAGTCTTCACCCCCCTCTCTTTCTACCCCACTCCATCACTCTCTTTTAGTCTTCATCCCCCTCTCTTTCTGCCCCACTCCACCTCTCTCTTTCAATCTTCATCTCCCTCTCTTTCTGCCCCTTTCCAACACTCTCTTTCAGTCTACATCCCCCTCTCTTTCTGCCACACTCCATCTCTCTCTTTCAATATTCATCCGCCTCTCTTTCTACCCCATTCCATCTCTCTCATTCAGTTTCCACCCCCCTCTCTTTCTGCCCCCCTTTATCTCTCTCTTTCAGTCTTTACCACCCTCTCTTTCTGCCCCACTCCATCTCTCTCTTTCAGTCTTCATCCCCCTCTCTTTCTACCCCACTCCATCTCTTTCTTTCAATCTTCATCCCCTCTCTTTCAATCTTCATCCCCTCTCTTTCAATCTTCATCCCCTCTCTTTCAATCTTCATCTTCCTCTCTTTCTGCCTCACTCCATCTCTCTCTTTCAGTCTTCATCTCCCTCTCTTTTTGCCCCACTCCATCTCTCTCTTTCAATCAACATCTCCCTTTCTTTCTACCCCACTCCATCTCTCTCTGTCAATCTTCTCCCCCTCTCTTTCTACCCCACTCCATCACTCTCTTTCAGTCTTCACCCCCCTCTCTTTCTGCCCCACTCCATCTCTCTTTTTCAGTCTTCACCCCCCTCCCTTTTTACCCCACTCCATCACTCTCTTTCAGTCTTCATCCCCCTTTCTTTCTGCCCCACTCTATCTCTCTCTTTCAGTCTTCACCCACCTCTATTTCTGTCCCACTCCATCTCTCTCTTTCAATCTTCACCCCCCTCCCTTTCTGCCCCAAACCATTGCCAAATCATGGGAGTGGTTAACTTGCTATTATGCAGCTGTAATTGCTTCTACGTAGGCAAAATGGTACAAAAACTCTGGCAGCGTTTATACCGCCATATTAGGGCCATGTAAACTGCCAACCCTGATCTCCCTTTGGGGAGGCATGTTGCTCACGTCCATGGCGGTATTTTTCCCAGAATTTCTGTTTTAGTATTAGATCGCATACACCCAAGCTCGCGCGGTGGAGACTTTAACAAAGGTCTCTTGCATCTAACCTGAATGCGACTTATCCGCTTAGCCTTAACGAAGCCTTTAATCTAAAACCTTTTTTACCAGGCTTCGTGACGGGAGGTTATGACAAGGAACTATAAGCCCATCTACCACCCCCATTTTTCTCTTCCCCTTCCCCCCCTTCCCTCTTTCCCTTCCCCCCCTTCCCTCTTTCCCTTCCCTTCTCTGTTTCAGGAATATTCCCCATGGTTTTCTGTTTGGTATAGTCATCTGATATTATTAATCCAGTTGTCCTTGTTGCACATTTTACATGTTTAATATGGCTACTATCATTATGTACTGTATTTATGGTTCTCACTTTGTTTATAATCATGCCTGTTCCTCTTTTTTGCAGATAATAACATAATTCCTTTTCTTGTTTTAAAAGAACAATATCAACATGTACAGATAACGATCCCACGTCTCGCCAGTCCATACTTAGTGGATACTCTAATTATAAATAATAAGTTACTTATTTTTTTCAAAAAAACCCTTTTATATATAGTTTTTATTAAGTAGCTGCTGTGCTTGCTTGGACAGAATTGGAACATTTTTTAGTTCCGATTTCTCAGGTGTTCTTGGTGCTTTGTGTTGGTGGTGTGGCTCGTCGGCACTCCCTGGCACGGGGGGGCCTCCACCCCCCTTTCTCATGGAGATGGAGGCAGTGTTTTGGCACATATGCGCATGCGCGGAGTCTCTTATGCCTCGCACTGGTGCACTTGTGCTCTCTTCCACTCTTGCCCTCAGTTGCCGCCCCTCCTCCGTGCCAGCAGCCTGCATCGACGTCTGACGTCATCGTGCCTATTGACGCAGTGACGCCGGATGCCGCGACGGCCGAGGAGCCGCAATTGGAGGGTCTTCCACACACAGGTGTGGTACTTGCACGGGTCCCTGTGCGAGCAACGGACCGATTGAAAGGCCACATTTTGCTTACAGCCCTTATCTGACAAATACCCAGCTCACTCTGGATTGGCTGTTGTCATATCACCACTTCTACTCCTGGGCCATTTAAATTCAGGTAAGCGCAGCACAGCATTGCTGCACAGCCCTGAGGAACACCACTCCTGTAAGGACATGAGAGGCCAGTCCATTCAGAGGCAGAAACAAACACTCTATTTTTCTTTTCTTTTTCTTTTCCTTTGTTCCTCTTTCTCTCTCTTTTTCCTCACTTTCTTTCTGTTCTTTGACTATCACTATGCGGTTTGGCTCTTCCTCATCCACACCAGAATGATATATTCACTCTAACTTCTGGCACCGTCTTTTAAGAAGTCTCTTTGCCTTCTGACCTCTGCATTTATATTATAGTAGCATCCGGCAGGAATATATACACACACTTATGGCATATATGTGTTTTCCTTGTTGCCTGTTAGATCTGTACCCTCCTTATCTTCTTGGCGGTTCCTGTGAGCTCTGACTTGCTGCTCCAGCCCTTCAGGGTTCAGTTCACCTGTTATTCCAAGCCGAGATCTGCCTCATGCCCTTTTCATCTTGTACCTAAGAGGGCAGGGAGATTTAACCCTATTTGGGTTATCCCAATTTGGTAGTTCAACTTAGTGGACCTCTGGACATGGGAACTCATCCATCCACAACATTGCTGTGTATCTCCGTTATTGCAGAGGAACATGCGTTTTTGTGAGTAACAATATATACAGTGCGCATTGTGGTACATGTTTGCCCTTTTGGAAAATGAAAAATTTACCGTTACATGTGCAGCAATAACTCTCGGTGGAGCTGCTGGTTTAAAGCAGGCTGTTACCTTCACTTTCGCCACCTCTATTTCACCGGCACCGGGTCTAGGGTCCCGTTGAGTTTACCTCCAGACAATGTAGGCACCAGACACTTGAGTATCTTTTCCAATGCTTTAATGAACAGGTAATAACGGAAGTAGCAGGAAAGAGGTAGAAGGAAAATTGCAGGGAAGCTCAAATACCTTTTCTTAGTATTCTTTAGTACATCAATAGGAATTGAACACTTGTAGCTGAATGTATCCTCCTTGTGGGATTCAATCTTTGCCCGCCTGGATAGGTTTCTCTCACTCGCCTAGCAGCCAGTGCGCAGCACGAACAAAAGTCTCTGCCACAAACTTGTTTGGAGCAAAACCCATACGATCCTCTGCCACAGGATGTAATGGTTTACGGTGAATATCAGACAGCACTTGAACCTTTAAGCCAACCCGGCAGTACTATGCAGTAAGATTACTTCAGGATACGTCCTCCAACTGAGTCACCAGGCCCCTCTCCAGACCAGCACTCTGCATGATCCTTCCATGACGGGTCCTCCCCTGGGATCTCCTCAGTTGTCCAGCTTCTTCACTCAGGATAGACAGCCCAGGACCATTCCTCTGCCGCTGTGGTAGGCCCCAGACAAGCTTCTGGGCCCACCCACACGCTGCAGCGACGTGGGCCTCCGGATCGGAGGACCACGAGGTGGTACTCCTAACGCATACCTGTCGGCCAGGAGGGCCAGCAGGTGGCTGAAAACAAACCCCTAAACATGGCGTCTGTCCCATAAATACCCTCTCCCGGAATGCAACTCGGAGGACCACCTCCACCGAGTTGTCTCCGGGACAGAGGAACACTCATACGCTTCAACACATTGCCTTTTCAACACTGGCCCATGGTGACAACCGGCGCAGTGTGAAAACTACACGCAACTCAGCCAAGCTGGAACAGACGCAAATATAACTTTACCTAACAAATAACCCACTAGATTTACCTATCATCAGTAGATTAGAAATCTACCAGCGCTACATACTCCCCCCACTACAATAGACGTTGTCCTTAACGTCTGTCAATAATAACTCTCAAGCCTGAGAGTAGGTATTTGAACTTAAAACTTGGATTAAAGTAAAGAAGAAGGAAAGACCGTAGAAAGACATTACAATTTCAACATTTTTAAAACAATATGTTCACATCCGCAAACAAAACCACATTAAGACTGTTGCAGCCCCACTATCTATCTAGCTGAAAAGCCTAACAGCTTGATAGGAGAGCCACTTGCCCCTGAAAAGAAACAAAGTTAAACGCACACACGAGATATATACAGTTTAGGAGCAAAGTCTCATTCCGAAAGAAGAATGAAACTCTCTTCCCATAATCTTTCTCATATTTCCTTTAAGGAACCAACTAAAATACTTGAGGAGTCCATCCCTATATATATATATTTAGATATATCACATCTTTTAAATTAAGGAAATCCGGCTAGCAAAAAGTCCTTGGATTTAGAAACACTGAGATGAACATCAGCCTAACAGCTTGATAGGAGAGCCACTTGCCCCTGAAAAGAAACAAAGTTAAACGCACACACGAGATATATACAGTTTAGGAGCAAAGTCTCATTCCGAAAGAAGAATGAAACTCTCTTCCCATAAGTCTCATTCCGAAAGAAGAATGAAACTCTCTTCCCATAATCTTTCTCATATTTCCTTTAAGGAACCAACTAAAATACTTGAGGAGTCCATCCCTATATATATATTTAGATATATCACATCTTTTAAATTAAGGAAATCCGGCTAGCAAAAAGTCCTTGGATTTAGAAACACTGAGATGAACATCAGCCTAACAGCTTGATAGGAGAGCCACTTGCCCCTGAAAAGAAACAAAGTTAAACGCACACACGAGATATATACAGTTTAGGAGCAAAGTCTCATTCCGAAAGAAGAATGAAACTCTCTTCCCATAATCTTTCTCATATTTCCTTTAAGGAACCAACTAAAATACTTGAGGAGTCCATCCCTATATATATATTTAGATATATCACATCTTTTAAATTAAGGAAATCAGGCTAGCAAAAAGTCCTTGGATTTAGAAACACTGAGATGAACATCAGCCTAACAGCTTGATAGGAGAGCCACTTGCCCTTGAAAAGAAACAAAGTTAAACGCACACACGAGATATATACAGTTTAGGAGCAAAGTCTCATTCCGAAAGAAGAATGAAACTCTTCCCATAATCTTTCTCATATTTCCTTTAAGGAACCAACTAAAATACTTGAGGAGTCCATCCCTATATATATATTTAGATATATCACATCTTTTAAATTAAGGAAATCCGGCTAGCAAAAAGTCCTTGGATTTAGAAACACTGAGATGAACATCAAATCTTGATCACGAAGATCTCTAAACACTGACACTGTCTATCTACATACCCCACAGTTCTTTGTCCATAATTACCAATAAAACCCGATAATCTGGCAATGTCAGTTTCTTTCCCAGTTTATCCATTGTAGTAATAAAGTACACAATGTCATCTTTTCTGGGTCTGTAAATGACCACTTTGTCAGCATGAATGTGCCGACCATAGTTCCAGTGTAGGAAACATCCACTGAAGCGTTCATCCATAGCAACAGAATATCCAGTTTTCCGGAAAGGCTTAGGCACAGACAAATAGTCCCAAACAGCTTCACTGTACCAGAGCTCCGGGTTGGCTTCAATCTCTTGCATAATGTCCTGAGTAACATAGGGGAACTCCAGACAATATTCCGTGGCCACACGCTTGTTAAGCACTCTCTGCAAAAGTTTCGGCAAATATCTATTTTTCCCCAAACCAGGAGGCACACACGAGTTCAATGATTTGCTCACCATAGACCTGACGGGTGTCGGAAGTAAACTAGCAACTTTAGACAATGTCTCATTTACCGTACTGCGCGGCTCCACACAAGGTGATGTCTTCCCAGAACTCAGAGCCGTCCACTCCGAGAAAGTTAAGGCAGAAGCAACATCTTCACTCTGAGCCCATAACATTTCCTATGACATTTTTTCAAACAGGTCATCATCACCGGAGAGATCCAACATGGAATCTATCTCCGAATCTCCCAACTCTTCCGCTGACAAATATCTACACAAAGTCCCAGATACATCCCCCTTTGATCTCTCACCCGTTCCTGACGTGGACTCCTTGGGATCTGGTTCGGGTAGTCTTTGGGGTAGGCTTTGACCACGGCTGTGGGAAGCCTTCACATATCCCACCTTCCTCTGGCCAGGTACAATGGGGACAGGCGTAGTGGACGCGGAAATCAAAGTAATGTCCGCTGATGAGTTAGTTACCGCAGTATCTCTCTCAGGAACACTTTCGGTGACAACAGGCGACATCACGGCCTGGCGTTCTTTTTCAGCAGTAGTAGCAGCTTCCACTGTGGCAATACCTGTAGCCCAGTCCATACCATAAGCACGGGGCGACATGGTAGGTTGCTCCACTACAAACAAATATTCTCCACATTGCAGGCAGCGAACAAATGGACGGAGATGTATGGCCAGTCCCTCACACTTGTGGCAAAGCATGCCCAGCCCTTCAATATCTCCGACTGTATAGAGAACAAACCTCCCCTGCGGTTTCAGACAAATGCCGGTATCTGTAAGCAAGGTTCCGGTCAGCATAGCACCCGCAGCGGTGCTGGTAGGGAACATCTTAGGTCCCATAGTTGGTTGCATCACCGAAAAAGACATGGCCGCTCTCTGATCTTCTCAGCACGATCACGAGGCCTCTCTTCTTCTCTGGTGCCAACACACATACACGCGTCCCACGCGGTATCAAGTAGGCTAGGCTCCTCCCACTTGTTCCTCTGATCACGTAGCTCCCGGGCTTTCACGGGCGCCCGCCGCCTACGCAGTCAGAAATAAAGTCCTGCAACTTTAACCTCTTCTTCTCCTGAGAAATTAACAAAGTCCAACCTTTACCGTAAACTTCCGGTGAAACACTTCTCTAGGTTGTGGGAAGTTGATGGCCAGTACATCATTAGGAATTGAACGCTTGTAGCTGAATGTAACCCCCTTGTGGGATTCAATCTTTTCCCGCCTGGATAGGTTTCTCTCACTAGCCTAGCAGCCAGTGCGCAGCACGAGCAAAAGTCTCTGCCACAGACTTGTTTGGAGCAAAACCTGTACGATCCTGTGCCACAGGATGTAATGGTTTACGGTGAATATCAGACACAGCACTTGAACCTTTAAGCCAACCCGGCAGTACTATGCAGTAAGATTACTTCAGGATACGTCCTCCAACTGAGTCACCAGGCCCCTCTCTAGACCAGCACTCTGCATGATCCTTCCATGACGGGTCCTCCCCTGGGATCTCCTCAGTTGTCCAGCTTCTTCACTCAGGATAGACAGTCCAGGACCATTCTGCCGCTGTGGTAGGCCCCAGACAGGCTTCTGGGCCCACCCACACGCTGCAGCAACGTCGGCCTCCGGATCGGAGGACTATGAGGTGGTACTCCTAACGCATACCTGTCGACCCAGGAGGGCCAGCAGGTGGCTGAAAACGAACCCCTAAACATGGTGTCTGTCCCATAAATACCCTCTCCCAGAATGCAACTCAGAGGACCACCTCCACCGAGTTGTCTCCGGGACAGAGGAACACTCATACGCTTCAACACGTTGCCTTTCCAACACTGGCCCATGGTGACAACGACACCCACCGTCGCAGTGTGAAACTACACTACAACTCAGCCAAGCTGAACAGAGGCAAATCTAACTTTACCTAACAAGTAACCCACTAGATTTACCTATCATCAGTAGATTAGAAATCTACCAGCGCTACACATGTATGGATTCAGTACTGATTTTATGCATATTATATGTTCCCTTTTTTGTTAGAAATACAACAGCACACCTTGTCTGAACCCCTGAAGAAGGAAATACAATATCATGAAAAGCAACTTATCTTTTTATGCTCTCCAAAACATGTTGGGTCTTATTGCAGCCACTTCTGCTTTCTGATCCCTAGTTTTCAGAAGTGTTTGCTGCAGCGTGTAGTATTTGTATTTTGACACTCCTGTTCTTCACTTTTCATTCAATGTTTTTAGAAGTGTTATTTGTTACTTTTGTATACTGAATAAAATTTACATATTTTTTATCCGTTTTTGTACTCACTATATTTTGATCCTGTGCTGGTTTTCTGCCCATATTATCCCTTTTGGGGCATTTTTCTCTTTCCACAATGGTTTTGGGATGTGGCAGAGACCCTCAGGACTAGCTTCTCAACCAGTTCCCTTCCTTTTATATTGTTCTATTCGCATTGGGTAGTAGATACCTATTTAGTCCCCATTCTTGGAATTGGTTTTTGAGCTACATTTGTTAGAGCTTTTTTCCCAGCAATGACAGAATTGTATAGGCAACCCTGGGATGACTTCATGACCAAACTCCAACAGGACTATGGTCAGAACGAATCCCGTGATTCTGAACTGAGCTTTCTTTTCTCGGGACTCACCAAATGGCTCGAGAAAAAATCGATACTTATTGGCACATAAAAAGCTTCAAGGAATATATCAAGGATGATCTTAACCCCCTGGGACTCCGTGTTCAAATCTTCCCCTCATTTGATAATTTAAGTTCTACTTTAAAAGCAGCATGGGAAAAAAATCTCAAACTATGCTCTGTGGGAATGATGACATTACTTATAGAGGAGTACCAGAAGCATATGATTGATATAGATGCCAACATAGATTCAATCTATTTAAAAATTAAACCACCACAAAACCACCACCCCTCCTTCCAAAATCTTAATGAGAAATTAAAAGTGTATATAGAACTTTTTAACAAAACAATTCTCTCTAAAAAAGAATTTAAATACTTACGAGATAAACAAGCTTGTGAGGAGGGCAAGGCCTACAAATCGTCCCAGAATAGTGGTAGTAAAAACTTCCAACGTAAACCTGCACAGTATGTGAGACATTCAGATGTATCTGATTCGTCCTCTGTATCATCCTATGTCTCCCGCACTCCTTCTAAACAAACCAGACGAACTAGGAAACCTAAAAGACGTCAAGAAGGAGATTACCCTTTAGCAAGTAGTACTAAAAAACCCTTTCCTAAAACATGATTGCAGAATTCGTCTGCTGCGACTTTGGGCTCCATGATGCCGACACCACTTTCTGGTGCTAATACCGTGGGACCAGCATTAGTCGAAATCCCTTTATCCATACCATCTGCCAAAATTCCAGCACTATTCTTCCCAAAAAAACAGGGAATCCTCCTGTACCCACAAATTCGATACCCCTCTAAGCACATCATCTTCCTTTTCCTTACTTAATATTGTAAATCTTTCAGCACATAACCTCACCCCAGATGAAATGTCAGTTTTCTCTAAAGGCCTTACATTCTGTCCAAGTAATAGATTGGACAAGTTTGTAGCCATAAAGGATCTGCATCTTTACACTCGCAAACTGCTACTTAAGAGTATGTTTGAAAAACAAAAAACAGATTATGAAGACTGCCGCATGTACAGCGAACGACAACCTTAATTCCCTTTTAGAAGAAAATGATCCAAGGGATCTTATCGATATCATTGATTTAGAATCTCTACTTAAAGAGACTGAGGACCTGCCTACTAATACTTCAGTAAGAAAATCTTCCTTCAAAAAGGCCTCCTCTATGTATCCCGCCCCAAGTTCCAACCACGGTGTCACAACTTTCCTTAAAATGACCTCTCAAGAAATCAAATCCCTTAAATGCACACCTTCCCACAATGGGAATTTAACTAAAGGTGAGAAGTTGGCGTTACAAAATCTATCTAAAAATCATGCCATTACGATAAAACCAAGTGATAAAGGAGGGAACACTCTCCTTATAGACAATGAACAATATAGGAAAATGTGCTTTAAGATCTTAAAAAACTGTGATTGGTATCATCCAGTGGGTTCAGATATTGTGGAGGCCTTTAATAAAAAGTTTTACCAGTTTGTGGACAATGCTTTTTCCAATAATATCATCTCGAAACAAACATGGGATTTCATCCCCACCCCCTATCCAAGAACAGCAACGTTCTATGCGTTACCCAAATTACATAAAAATGCCGTTGATCAACTGGGGAGACCTATTCTCTCCGGGAATGGATCTATCACTGAAAATTTATCCAAGTTGATAGATGAGCATATTAGACCCTTTGTCCTCACAATTCCTTCTTATATCCGTAAAACAATTCACCTCTTGCAAATCATAGAAGATGTTTTAGTTCCTGACCAATATATTCTTGTAACCTTTGATGTGGAGGCCCTCTACAGTTAAATACCACACTGTAGAGGACTAGCCTGCATTCGTAAGGTCTTATCCCAAATGAGCCATCATGAGTCCTCATTCAAGGAGTTCATACTCCTTTCATTGGAGTATATACTCAATCACAATGTGTTTTCTTTTGACGGTCAGTTGTTCCTCCAGGTACAGGGCATAGCCATGGGCACCTGTTGTGCCCCGGGCTACGCCAATCTGTACCTGGGGGAATGGGAAAATGCAATTTTTAGCGACGAGGATCTCTCTATGTACCTGTGCCACATTGTCATGTGGCACAGGTACATAGATGACATCTTCGTCGTCTGGGATGGTCCTCAGTCTCTTTTGGATGAATGTTTCAATGCACTAAATGTGAATCAATGTAATCTCAAATTTACTATGACCTCGGATAGGTCTAAAGTTACTTTCTTGGACATTGAGATTTTCAAAAATTAATTCAATCTGCTGTCCTGTAAACTCTATAGCAAGTCCACTGCGGGCAATACAGTGTTACATTCCTCTAGTTTTCATCCCAAACCACTCATCAACTCCATCCCTTACGGGCAATATTTACGTATCAAACGTAACTGTTCCAACCATCTAGATTTTAAACATGAGGCCAACAAACTTAAAAAACGTTTACTTGAAAGTGGCTGCAGCCACAAATGTCTTCAAAAAGTATTCCAATGTGCCAATTCCAGATATAGGCACCCCTTGTTGGTACCAAAAAAAGTTGCAACCTCAAATGAAAGCCATAGAATAATTACAACATATACCAATGATCATAATAAAGTATTGCAAATATGTAAAAAATATTGGCATTTACTGACATCTGACCCAACAATAGGACCTTTTGTACCCTCAACCCCGCGGATCACCTACAGATGGGCCACCTCTGTCGGTGAATTGCTGGTTCAAAGCGAATTCCGTGGTTCAGAGGAGATCCATGCACAACAATGGGCACGTTCCCATGTGGATCGTGCCCTTATTGTAAATACATGGACATAAGGAAAAACATTGTACCGAAACATTACTCTAATTGCCAAACCATGGGAGTGGTTTACTTGCTATTATGCAGCTGTAACTGCTTCTACGTAGGCAAAATGGTACAAAAACTGTGGCAGCGTTTATACCGCCATATTAGGGCCATGCAAACTGCCAACCCTGATCTCCCTTTGGGGAGGTATATTGCTCAGGTCCATGGCGGTATTTTTCCCAGAATTTCTGTTTTAGTATTAGATCGCATATACCCAAGCTCATGCAGTGGAAACTTTAACAAAGGTCTCTTGCAGCGCGAGCTTCGGTGGATATCTAACCTGAATGCGACTTATCCGCCTGGCCTTAACAAAGCCTTTATTTCAAAACCTTTTTTACCAGGCTTCGTGATGGGAGGTTATGACAAGGAACTATAAGTCCATCTACCACCCCAATTTTTCCCTTCCCCTTCCCCCCTTCCCTCTTTCTCTTCCCTTCTCTGTTTCAGAAATATTCCCCACGGTTTTCTGTTTGGTATAGTCATCCTGATATTATTGATCCAGTTGTCCTTGTTGCACATTTTACATGTTTAATATGGCTACTATCATTATGTACTGTATTTATGGTTCTCGCTATGTTTATAATCATGCCTGTTCCTCTTTTTTGCAGATTATAGCATAATTCATTTTCTTGTTTTAAAAGAACAATATCAACATGTACAGATAACGATCCCACGTCTCACCAGTACATACTTAGTGGATACTCTAATTATACATAATAAGTTACATATTTTTTTCCAAAAAAACCTTTCTCTTTTTTTACATAAATTTTTTTTTAAGTAGCTGCTGTGCTTGCTTGGATAGATTTGGAAATTTTTTTAGTTCTGATTTCTCAGGTGTTCTTGGTGCTTTGTGTTGGTGGTGTGGCTCGCCGGCGCTCCCTGGCACGGGGGGGGCTCCACTCCCCTTTCTCCTGGAGATGGAGGGAGTGTTTTGGCACATATTCACATGCGCGGAGCCTTTTATGCCTCGTGCTGGTGCACTGGTGCTCTCTTCCACTCTTGCCCTCAGTTGCCGCCCCTCCTCCATGCCAGCAGCCTGCGTCGACGTCTGACGTCATCGCGTATATTGACACGGTAACGCCGGACACCGCGATGGCCGAGGAGCCTCAATTGGAGGGTCTTCCACACACAGGTGTGGTACTCGCACAGGTGCCTGTGCGTACAACGTACCAATTGCCAGGCCACATTTCGCTTACAGCCCTAATTTGGCAAATACCCAGCCCACTCTGGATTGGCTGTTGTCATATCACCACTTCTACTCCTGGGTCATTTAAATTCATGTAAGCGCAGCACAGCATTGCTGCACAGCCCTGAGGAACACCACTCCTGTAAGGACATGAGAGGCCAGTCCATTCAGAGGTAGAAACAAACTCTATTTTTCTTTTCTTTTTCTTTTCCTTTGTTTCTCTTTCTCTCTCTTTTTCCTCACTTTCTTTCTGTTCTTTGACTATCACTATGCGGTTTGGCTCTTCCTCATCCACACCAGAATGATATATTCACTCTAACTTCTGGCACCGTCTTTTAAGAAGTCTCTTTGCCCTCTGACCTCTGCATTTATATTATAGTAGCATCCGGCAGGAATATATACACACACTTATGGCATATATGTGTTTTCCTTGTTGCATGTTATATCCGTACCCTCCTTATCTTTTTGGCGGTTCCTGTGAGCTCTGACTTGCCGCTCCACCCCTTCAGGGTTCAGTTCACCTGTTTTTCCAAGCCGAGATCTGCCTCATGCCCTTTTCATCTTGTACCTAAGAGGGCAGGGAGATTTAACCCTATTTGGGTTATCCCAATTTGGTAGTTCAACTTAGTGGACCTCTGGACGTGGGAACTCATCTATCCACAACATTGCTGTATAACTCCGTTATTGCAGAGGAACATGCGTTTTTTGTGAGTACTAATATATATGGTGCGCATTGTGGTACATGTTTGCCCTTTTAGAAAATGAAAAATTAGCCGTTACATGTATGGATTCAATACTGATTTTATGCATATTATATGTTCCCCTTTTTGTTAGAAATACAACAGCACACCTTTTCTGAACCCTTGAAGAAGGAAATACAATATCATGAAAAGCAATTTATCTTTTTATGCTCTCAGAAAAATGTTGGGTCTTATTGCAGCCACTTCTGGTTTCTGATCCCTAGTTTTCAGAAGTGTTGTTTGCTGCAGCTTGCAGTATTTGTATTTTGACACTCCTGTTCCTCATTCCTTTTCATTCAATGTTTTTAGAAGTGTTATTTGTTACTTTTGTATACTGAATAAAACGTACATATTTTTTTTTCCTTAATATTTTATTGGTAAATAAAATAAGGTTTACATTGCATTTAGACAGGGTGACTGAGGCAATACAAAATATTTGACAGTAACGGTATTCAAAACTAACAAGCAGTAATGGTTATAAAACATTTTTCGGCTTAGGTCGATATAGTAAACACTTATATAAAACATGAGCTATGGTTGTGATTGGTCTGTTATATAATTGTGTTTATCACAATACTATTAGTTCTGTCTGATACCGAAGTATGTTTGGGTGTGTTTTGTGAATAGAATCGAAGACTTGCTATATCGTGAAGTAATAGCTAACTTTGAGTAAATAATTCCATCAACCAAGCAGCTAAAGTTGGTTGAATATCAGTGTTTAGAAAAATGGGATTCTGCCAGATGGGGGAACTGGTTTATGGTGTAAACCCAAGTGGATAGGAGAAGAAAGACGAAGAGGAGGGGGGGGAGAGAAGAGAAGAAAGAGAAAGCAAGGGAGGAGGGGAGAAGGGGAGGAGGGAAGAGGGGGTGGGTGGGGTTTGGGATACCTCCCAGTCTCCGACACCATATCTGAAGGATTAGAGTAATGTGGGTAAGGACGCCTGGTTGGTAGATATTTGGGTTTATATGTAGATAAAGTGACAAGGGACCTCCCTCAATCTTCCCTTGTTTAGGTGAGGGAGGCCAATTGTCACATGTTTTGATGAGGTTAGCTTATGTATTAGATTAGTTCCTCTATTTCTGCAATTTTTTCTACTCATTTGAGCCATTCAGGGATAGTAGGAACATGGGTTGTTCCCCAATGAAGAGGGATACACAATTTGGCTGCATTTAATAGGGGTGGTATTAGTGTTTTGCGGTATTGGTGTGTCGGTATGTCCGAGTGGTGAAGGAGGAATTGTGTTGGGGTGCGTTCTAGGGTGTATGTAGAGATTTGTGAAGTTAGTTCCCGTATTTGGGTCCAGAACGGCTGGATTAGGGGACAGGACCACCATATGTGTTCTAAAGTACCTGTTTCCTTGGCACATCTCCAGCACTTGTCAGAAAGGGCAGGGTTATATTTGTTGAGAATTACTGGGGTTCTGTACCAGCGCATTAAAATTTTATAATTATTTTCTTGGATCGAGACATTAAGCTCCCTTTATGTGTTATCTTAGCAATGTGTTCCCATTGTGCCTCTGTTATTTCTGTTTGTAGGTTTCTTTCCCAGCTTAAACAAGCTTTGTTAGTTTTCATTGAGCTTCCAGAAGAGAGTATGTTATAAATGTTTGAGATCATATGCTGCTGAGGTGTAGAGTGAGAGCAGACAAGAGACAGAGGAAACACAGTCAATTTCTTTTAGGAAATGTCTGATCTGGAAATATGTCCAGAGTGGAAAGGCATTATTGTTTGCATTAGCTGGTAGGGAAGAACGCTCCAGAAGTGTACCCGATTGGAAGAAGTGATGGGCTAGAACCTCTAAGTGTTGCCAGGTGTCCGTCAGAAAGTTGGTGGACATACCAGGTGGCAATGCTGGATTGTATTTTACCGGAGTAAGGGGTCCTGGATTAGAGGAAATGTGTAGCTTTTGGCAGGTTTCTTTAAAACATTGGAGTGTCCGGGCAATGAGAGGGTGAATGTTTAGATTCCTCGAGGTGTATTTGGGTAAGGTCCAAGGAAAGGATCGCAATGGTAGTGGGGAAAATGTATGTTCAAGAGTGACCCAATCTTTGCATTTGCCATGCACTTACCAATATATAATTCTAGAGAGGTGAAAAGCCCAATAGTATTTCTTGAGGTCCGGGAGACCAATGCCCCCTTTTGTCTTAGGTTTTGTCAGTTGGTCGTATGCTATCCTAAGTCTTTTCTGTCTCCATAGGAATCTAGTACACAAAGTTTGTACAAGAGAGTTTGTACGGAGAAATTTTGCCTTTTTAAAGGGAGTCAAGTATGCTTTGTGTATAATGTATATTTGTGTCAGTCTGTCTGATAGCTTAGGGGATGTCAATCTGGTCCCTTCCATTATTTCATCCCAGTCTTCTTCCCCTATGGGGCCTATGTCTTTTTCCCTTTCCATTTTTGCCTTCTGTGCAGTAGCATTTGATCTACTGTTTCTAATCTGCAGGTACAGAGTTGAAATTAGTTTAGACGGTTCCTCTCCCAGTATTACATCCAGGACTGGGGGAGAATCCGACACCGCTTCCATATTTGGTATGTGTTTTTAGTGCATGGCGAAGTTGCAAGTACTTAAAAGCCATCTGGTTAGGGAGGGTATAGTCTTCCTTAAGCACCTGAAACTGCTTAAGTCTGGAGTCAGATAGCACCTGATGAATGTATATTATTCCATATGTAACCCATACTGTTGAGTCTGACAGGTATTCTAACTCCGGGAGGTGTTTGTTACACCATAGTGGGGTGTGGGTATGAATTTTCCCAATGTTTTGCTTTTTCAGCGTGATTTCCCATATTCTTTGATGATGGAGCAACATTCCCATATTATACCTTGGGAGTTTTTTAGTAATTTGTTTCCCTCTAAGAATAGCTTGTATCGGGGTAAATGCTGGGTGTCCCGGTTTGTTGCATACTAGGGATCTATAATGTTGCATTTCCTCTTTATTAAAGTGGTATATATGGGAGAGTTGAGCTGCTAAGTAATAATCTTGTAGATCAGGAAGGGACACTCCTCCCCTATCTGTGGGGTTCTTTAAAACATGCCAAGCCAGTTTGTGTCTGCCATTACCCCATACAAATGAGTTTAATATGGCTTCCATTTGTTTAAAGACTTTTAAAGGAATATAAAGAGGGGCATGCCAAACCATATATAGTATTTTGGGTAGCAAAATCATTTTTATTATATTTATACATCCCATCACCCCCAGTGGCAGCCTGGACCATGTCTGGGTTTTAGACTTTATTAGGTCAAATAGTGCGTAACATTTAAGTGTGTGTAGTCTGTCAAAGTCCTAGTGACCTCTACCCCTAGGTACTTAATTATAGATACTCTGGGTAATGGAAGAGTTGGGATTGTTTTGGGGGGGGGGGGGGGATGTCCAGTGGGAGAATTTGAGATTTGTCCCAGTTAATACGCAATCCCGAGTAGCTACCCATTTTTTCAATAATTTCGAGTGCAGCCTGCAGTGAAGGTCCGTGGTCCACCAGATACAGAATTGTGTCATCAGCATATAGACCTATTTTATCTACTGTATGACCTTTTCTCAGTCCCTTTATATTAGAGTCTGCTCTAATGGCAATTGCCAGTGGCTCCGCCGCCAGGGCATATGGTAGGGGGGACAGGGGGCATCCTTGTCGTGTTCCCCTCTCTAGAGGGAATTGCTTCGAAAGCCAGCCATTAACAAACACCCTTGCTTTAGGTGTCTGGTAAAGAAGCTTAACCCACTGCATAAACTGTGGACCAAAGCCATAATTATGTAGACACTCCCACAGATACGGCCATTCTACGGAATCAAAGGCTTTGGCAGTGTCAAGCGCTACCACCACCCTGGTTCCGGAATTGTCATGCTGAGCCTGTATGTTCATATATAATCTCCTAATGTTCATGGCAGTGTTTTTTCCCTGGCATAAATCCTGTTTGGTCAGGATGTATTAACGTGAGTATAACTGTGTTCAATCTATTGGCCAGTATTTTAGCTAGTATCTTTATATCCACCTGTAGGAGTGATATAGGCCTATATGACTCAAGGTAATGGGGATCCTTGCCCGGCTTAGGGAGTACACTTATCTGGGCCTCCTGCATGGATAAAGGGAGCGAATTTGTGTCAAATATGGATTGATAAAGATCCTTGAGTTTAGGTATGAGCGTTTCTGAATATGTTGCATAGAACTCGAGGGGTAGACCATCTAGTCCAGGAGCTTTAGACTTGGCCAGTTGGGCAATCGCATCGGAAATATCCTGTGTAGTTATGGGTGCATCTAGTAATTTCACTTGTTCTGGTTTTAATCTAGGGAATTGGATAGTGTTTAAGTACGCCTGAAGTTCCGTTTGTGTATGCGTTGTACGGGATTTATATAGGTTTTTATAGAATTGTAAAAACTGGGATGCTACTTGGAAGGGGTCTGTAATACTATTTCCTTCCGTGTCTATTAGGGAAACTTCTACCTGGGGCCTGTCGTCCATATGAGCTAGATAGGCTAATAACATGCCTGCCCTCTCCCCCTGTTCATATACTCTCTGCCTACAGAAAAATATACTCTGCTTGGCCTTTTTAGTGCATAATTGTGTTACCATGCGGGACTGTAATTTTACCCTGCCTAGGTTTTCGGGAGTGGGATTGGAGTTATAAATTGTTTCCAGTTCTTGTAGCTTGTCAGTTGTTAATTGTAGTGATAGATTGGATGTCTGTTTTAGTCTATTTATTCTGGTAGTAAGAATCCAACGGGCCTGTTCCTTAAAGTCATCCCAGAATGCGTTGAGGGAGGGTGGGATTCTAGGTCTTTCCAGGAAATATTTAATCTCTCTTTCAATGGATTCATGGTCTGTAAGGGCCGACAGCCAGTTGGGGTTTAATCTCCATATGCGTATAGCGGGGGGCATTCCCCAGAGATACTGTCACCCAACATGGGGAATGGTCTGATAATAATCTTGGTGCAATCCCTCACCCCGTGACTTTAGGTAGTAGAATCTGGGACACCAGTACAAAGTCTATTCTAGACATGGTATTATGGCTTGTGGAATGGCACGTATATGCTCTGGTTGTTCGGTTACTGTGCCTCCACACATCCACTAGGGCAAACTCCGTCATGGTGCGAGATAGTCTGGTCTGCGTGGGTGCGCCTAGTGGAACCCCTATTTGTGTCGGTCAGTCTAGATATGGAGACATTGTCCTGTTAAAGTCTCCCATCCAAATTGCTGGTATTGTCAGCTGTTGCGCTATAAACGCTAGGCCCTCTGCTACAACATCAGATTTATATGGGGGGAATGTAGCTGGCTATGATTAGCAAGGGGGTTCCTCCAACAAATGCATGTATAAAGATATATCTACCCTGCCGGTCAGTCTCCAAAGCAATCAATTCAAATAGGGTGGATTTAGCCATTAGCACCGTGACCCCCCCTGGAGAAGTTCGTATGTGTGCTGTGATATGCCCATCCCACCCAGGGGCACCGCAGAGCTGCCTGCAGATGGCCAGTGACATGTGTCTCCACCAGTGCTACAACGTTTGCCTTTTGTCTTTTAATAAATGTTAGTATAGCTGTACGCTTAATTTTATCCTGCATAACTCGCACATTCCAAGTCATAAATTTAATATCTGTCCCGTTGGTCATGCCTTACAGGGGACACATATACCGGCAGGGTAGCGCGCCTCATCAACACACATTGCCTAATCACTTTAAGAACATCTCTAGAATTCACACAATAACCACATAATTTCAGGTTCTTTTTCCAACACAATAACTTGCGCACAACGGTGCAACATTTCCCAATGCTTTGATCTACTGACCTGGCATTTTCCTTCCCTCCCAGCTTTTCACCTCCCCAACTTGGCGAAAGCATACTGTACCCATGAACCATTGTTCGGACTTTCTTCCAGCCTTCCAAACTGACTGGAGGTGTTCTACTTAAACCAGCAACCTTTATATAAGTTAGCGTCCAGCTGTCAACATTGGCTGAAGGTGCAGTACTTACGAGCTGGAATGTTCAATACAAAAAACAAAAGAAAAAAATAAGGGTTGCATATGAAGTGGGGGCGATTATTCACTGTGTGAGGCATGGATAAGTCACAGGGGATGTCCTATGTGTCTCTTGCTCTGTCTGAGTGAGACTCTCGCTGCAAGACTATATAGTCATCCTAGTGTGCTAGATATTTGGAGCCGCAGCCCCACAGTATCTACATAAATGCGCTGTGGGGGCATCACAATACACAGGTTGATACACTCTGTAGTCCAAGTATCTGTAGATCCAAAGCCGTGTAAATATGAATGTCAGCAAGCTGAGGGTTCCCCCCACCTCCCCAGAGTTGTCGCAAGAGGAGCTGACCCTCTGTCTTCAGTAGAGGAAGTCTCCAGTTTCACATTCGGTAATGCTTGGGTCGTAAGTATGGGGGAGGGGAGGGGGTAAAAACAGGAGGAGAGGGAGGCTTTCGAACTTTTGTGTAAGAAAATATAATAAATGATGGGGTGAAGTTACCCCCCCACAACAAAGAGGACAATTAGAAATAAAATGGAGCCTGATATCTTCTGCCAATGGCAACAGTACTCACAGTATCTGGCCGTATATCCGATCATCCATCTGGGCGTCCGCGCTGGTCCAACCAGTGTGCTGCCACCTTCGGGTCTTCAAAGAATATGGCCTTGCCATCCTCCTCCACTCCTAGTCTGGCCGGGAACAACATAGCATATTTAAGGTGTGCCACCCTGAGTCGTCTCTTGACATCTTGGAACTGTGCCCGTTTTCTTTGAACTTCATTAGAGAAGTCAGGGAATACCGCAACATGACCATTGCCCAAAGTAATGTTTCCCTTCTCTCTGGTCAACCTCAGAATTTTGTCTCTATCTTTATAGTTGAGGAACTTGGCGATGAAGGACCTGGGGGGGGGCTCCCACCGGTGGAGGTTTAGCTGGGATGCGGTGCGCCCGTTCCACAGCGAACATGACTGAAAAGGCTTCTCTTCCAAAATGTTGGGTCAGGAGAGATTCCAGATATTCAGCAGGGTTGGAACCTTCAGCCCTCTCAGGTAAACCGATGAAACAGAGGTTGCATCGTCTTAAACGATTCTCCATATCATCTTGATGAGCGTGTATCTGGTGGATCTGGCGCTGCAAGTCCTCCGTGGTGTGGCTCAGGGGATGCAGGATATCCTCCACTGCTCCTATGCGTGTCTCGGCCTCGGTTACCCTATCTTTTACTTTAGATAAGTCCTGACGCAGCAGGGAAATGTCAATCTTGACCTCATCAATTTTGGCGGTGAGTGTCCCCTGCAGCGCCGCTATGGCATCCAAGACCTTAGCTGTGTTTGCAATTTGATGGTCCGTTGTTGAGCACATGCCGTCGCCTTCCCTGGCCTGTGAGTCTTGATCTTGATGGCGGTATTTTGCTAACTCATCCACCGCCTCGGAGGTCCTTTTCAGCGGAGATATGGCTCTTCGCTGCTCCGGGATATGTATCTCAGGACCTTCCCCAGGTGGAGCAAGATGGCCGCTGCACCGGTGATTAGGTTGGAGCCACGCTCCGCTGCCAAGTCAGTTGCGGGCTGTGTGTATGGCTATGTTAGGGGTGCAGATATTCATAATGTCCCTCTGGAATGCAGCAGAGCGTAGGCCAGACAGGTGAGCCAGAAGAACACAGTGTCCTCGGTATTTTGGCAGATTCCAATCTAAGTTGGGTTGGAAAGGGAACGTCACAAACCTTAATGTGCATTTAGTATCTCAGAGGTTATAAGGTGAGAAAGCCCAGTGCCTCTTTGTGATGGAGTTGGTTAGGTATACGTAGTAAGTGCGATTTGATTTGAGAGTTTTCAAATTGATCGAATACCTAAGATTCGAGGATACCGCAGGACAAGTGAGAAAGAGCTTTCTAACCCATTTTAACTTTTAAACACTCTTGTAACATGTTTCCCAAGTGAGGTGCCAGGAGGAGGGGTGAGGCCGCACATACGCCACATTATGGAAGTTAGGTGGAATGTCTAAAGCTCTTGGATGCTTAAAGAGCGTTTATAGTGGCAGATTCTCCTGATTATAGGAGAGATGGTGGATAGGTACGCAAATTAGGTCTGCATCCTTTTATGGGAAGGGAGTTGGCCTCTGTGAAACATCATCCCCCATAGGCCATCCTGTGTGAAGCATCTGAAAATACATTAGTAATAAGTATAGAACTTCGGTTCGAGGTACTACTGTAAGCAGAGAAGTCAAGGAGGTTTGCGTGTGGAATATCTTCTGGGGTAGATAGGATTGGGGGGAAGGTGGGGTAGGGTGAAGAAGGGTCGGGGGGGTTGAGGAGGGGAAGGAGTATGGGGAGGGGTATAGAAGGGTGAGGGGAGGGCATAGGGAGAGGTGCTGGAAGGTATTTAGAGTGAGAGCCTCATCTTTAAGGATGTGTATATATATCTAAAAGAGTCATTTAGTCTCTTGGTTCAGTTTTAGGCAGATTAATGGAGGGTATGTGATTACCCCTAGGAATATCTTTTACCTTAGAGACTGCCAGATCTTCTGGAAGGGACAGTCAGAGCATAGGGGTCTCCCAAGGGAAACATCAGACTTACAGTTCAGCTGGGGATGTATCCACTTGTTATGGATCCAGCTTCTGCGGAGCGCGGTCAGGAGCATCTAGGGATGGCTGTCACCAGGAAAAGAAAAGAAAAGTTATCTTTGAAGTAGCCGCTCTCGGCAAACGCTTGTCATCTTGGGTGTCACAGATGGGTGTCGTAGAAAGGTTCCTGTCTTGATGAGGCGTATTCAGTGTTGAGATGTTTAGAAAGGTAGGGTTGAAGTTGTTTAGTTGGATCTGTGATGGCGGGCTCTTCTGTGGGACGGGGAGGCTGTTGGGCTGTTGAGCGCGGCATTCTGGGGGTCTGACATGTTGGTTTCCCTCGGCAGGGTGTGTCTGCGGCGTCTTATGTGGAAGTCATCATGGACTGGGATAGCGTCAGTGGAGGCTGATCTTCTCATGTGTGGCGGACGAAGGGTGGTGTACCATTCTGGGACGTCAATGCGTGGAAGGTTCAGTGCTTCACAGAAAGCGGGGAGATCTTCTGGTAGGCGTAGGTTTGTAGTGCGGCCTTGAAATTAAGCAGAGAGGCAGAAGGGAAATTTCCACCGGTATTGGATTCCTTTGGTGCGCAGGAGGTCAAGGAGAGGGCGTAAGTCTCTTCTATTTTGAAGGGTAATGGGCGAAAGGTCCTGGAACAACTTTATGTCGGCTCCTTGATAAAGTAGGGAGCGACGGTCTCTAGCACTATGGAGAATTTCCTCCTTTAGTTTAAAGTTAACGAGACAACATATAACATCTCTGGGAGGGTCAGTTTCTCTGCCTCTGGTTCTCAAGGCTCTATGCAATCGTTCAAATTCAATGGATGTTTCAGGAGGTCTGCCTAAGAGATCGTTAAATATGGCAATAGTGGCTTTTGTGATTTGCGAGTTTTCAATGGATTCAGGGATTCCTCTTACCCGGATGTTGTGGCGACGGCCACGGTTGTCCAGATCTTCCATATGTCTCTGGATATCCCTGAGCTGTGTAGATTGGGAATGAGAGGAGGTCTGTAGTTGCTAGATGGCGGTGTCATGGATGGTTGCTGTTTCCTCCAGATCATCTAGGTGCACTGTTATTGCCTGGACATCTCTCTTGAGATCCGTGATGGCTGCTGAGAGTGTGGCTTTGATGTCCTCTGCCACAGAGCGTAGATCCTGCATGCACAGGGGCTGTGGGGCACAGGCTTCAGTTGCTGTGGGTTGGAATTGTGTGTGGCTTCTCCCTGAGGGGCTGAGGCTGGAGGATCATGCGGCGTTCGAGTAGGCCCGATTAGAAGCCTCGCGTACCTGGGTCCGGAAGATGTCCGGGATATTGCGGCCAATTTGCGATCCGGATCCTCTGGGGGAGCGGGACCTAGCTGGGGAGGGTTCCCTGGAGGTTTTCCCCATGTTTAGTTGCAGATGGCTCGGGTGTGCTGGTAGCGAAATCCTCTGTAGACGGGAGCTCGGGAATTAGGTGGCCATTCAGCTATTGCACCAGACCACACCCCCACATATTTTTTATCCATTTTTGTACTCACTATATTTTGATCCTGTGCTGGTTTTCTGCCCATACTATCCCTTTTGGGGCATTTTTCTCTTTCCACAATGGTTTTCCTCAGGACTAGCTTCCCAACCAGTTCCCTTCCTTTTATATTGTTCACTTTCTGCCCCAGGGCATCTCTCACTTTCAATCTTCACCCCCCCTCTATTTCTGCCCCATTCTATCTCTCTCTTTCAATCTTCATCTCCTTCTTTTTCTACCCCACTCCATCTCTCTATTTCAGTCTTTATCCCCCTCTCTTCCTGCCCCACTTCATCTCTCTCTTTTAGTCTTTACCCCCCTCTCTTTCTGCCCCACTCCAGCTCTCTCTTTCAGTCTTCATCCACCTCTCTTTCTACCCCCCTCCCATTCCCCATTTCAATATCCCCCTCTCTCTCTTATTCTATCCATCATCACCACCCCATCTATCTCTTTTAAGAACCCGCTCCCTTTCTTTCTACCCCTTCCCTTTTCTCTATCACCCTCTGGTTCACTTTTTGCCCCTTGCTCTCTCTCGTTATCTATACACTCCTCTTTCTTTTATGTTCTTGACCTTCTCACTGTTTTGCAGCTTTTCATCCCCATAGCCAATGTTCCATTTCTTTTTTCCATGACCAGACTGAACAATACAAGGCGACTCAGCCAGACAAGTAACACATAGAGAACTGTAAAGAGTCAACATTCTCCTCCTCGGCCTACGAGCCTCATTCACAGCTGTATGTCAAGCCCTGGACACAGACACACACCTCACTTATATAACAAAGACAAGAGTGTCAGTGGCATAAGCATTGATTCAGCTCATTCCGTCCAAATGTCAAAGTCTGGCCTTTTTAACCCACTAATAACTGTGTGAACTTCTATCACTGCAGAGGCGGATTTTTTGTTAGCTTCATAATACTTTAGATATGTTGATTTCTGACTTATGATTATTGAACATTGACAATAAGCAAAACAATTGCACAAGCAATATCAGGTTCTTAGTAAAAAAAACAGCGATATATGTCCATATACCTAACAGAGCATGCCATTTGAACTTAAAGCTCCTGGAATCCTAATGGTGGCCATACATGCTCCAATAAATTATTGTTTTTTTCTGATCGATCTCTTCAGATAAGAATAATCAATCTATAGTTGAAAATCTATTCAATTGATATGCCACACACAGGAAATTGGATTTTTGATCAATAGATAGGATGCAATTATAACTTGAGATTGCAAGTTATCGGCCCCATCTCTGTTTCCACCATGTAATTTCAGAGTCTGATGAATAAAAAAACAATCGAATTTATGAACAAATTAACTCAGTGCTGTCGATTGATATAAAATGATCAATAGTATTCTGCCTTGGCTATTCGTTTCAGTTTGATTGAATCCAGCTGATTGGAAGGTAAGTTTTGGATGTTCGATTGTTTGCGGATTCAATCATTTTGATCAAATTGCACATCAATCAGATAAAAAAATTTGAAGCACATATCTGGCCTACTACTCCATTAAAAGCATTGCAGTCTACCCCTGTCCAGCCTCAAATGGCTGCTAGTGTAAATGTAATTCATTAACAACATGTTGGCTAAAAAAAGGCTAAACCATCCAATCAAAATCCAATTATGCTGCTTCATATTTTCATTATATTTATTTGTTTCCTTAAAAAAGCACCAGTATATATCAGTATAGAGAGAGTATGTTATAGTGATAATCGATTTATTTCATACTTGGCATTCCATCCTTAGTACATGTTCAGCCCCCAAGCTGAACAGCCTCATTGGTTGTTATGGTGCAGGCCCTGACAACTGAATTCTCTACAACCAATGACACTGTGTGGACCACCTCCAACACCCTAACAACCAACGATGCTGTATACAGCTCTCCTAACCCTGTTCACACCCCTAATGTATTTAAAGGGTTCAATCTTCTGAAATCTTTCCTCCATACTGTACATATTACCTTCCCGAAGTCCCTCTAGATATGTTTTATCCCCCAGACGACCTTTCAACCCAGGCAAACACATAAAAAAAAAAAACTACAATCTTTATGTAGAGTCCTGCTGGCAAATGAACTCATGACCACAGTGCTTCAAGACAACTGTACAGATCTTTTCCATGGGTGCTTCCAAAATTCTCATCTACACATTATCACTCTAGTGAGACCCATTGGATGTCATATAGAGCCACAATAAAATAAAAAAAGGATTTTACCCATGAAAGAGGTCGCAGTCAATTGCAAGACATAAAGCAATTAAAGTCTTTGCAATATGTCACAAAGAATGTAGTAGCTGGTATCCACTATTATGGGAAGATGTGAAAACATTGGGAAGTTGTGCTCTGTAGTACGTATTATTAGGTGGCAATAAAGAATATTTACCTCCTATGGTATAGGAACTTGTTAATAGGGATGTAAAATGGCATTTGTTCTAAAGAAAGGGAGAATGCCAAGTGGTAGTAGGGGGGTATCATCCAGCATGGAGGAGAGGGGAAGCCAACATTATTCAACCCCCTTCCTGTGAGACTAGGCCATCATAGTCATATTACCTTTGCTTACAGCATTGCTGCACAGAACAGTGCTTATATGACTTTTATATAAGTACCGTTTTGTGCAGCAGTAATGACTGCCCAACACCAGACAAGAAGAAAAAGGAACCTATCCACCTGACCAGCCAAACACTTGGAACTGAAACAGACCTGAAAATGCTAAAGGTTTGCTTATCTTGCAGCCTTCACCCCTGAATAAAAATGTAAAAGAAGTGAGCCAATAAAACATTGGAAGGAAAATGTAAAAAATTCTTCCCTTATACCCATTAGATGAGGGTGACATCACTAACTAGCCTTCCCGCGTGCTCCTGGGAAAATTGAGGATTTCATATGCCACCAGAATACATTATTGTATAGTGCTGGAGTGTCTTTAGATGAAATTTGGGATCCTAATATTTCCCTGGACTCTGCATTGAGCCCCAGTGATGTCACCCTCACCTAGAGACCACTGGAAAACACTAGAGTGTAAGGTAAGTATATTTTTAATTCTTTCACCAAAAGTATAACTCAAGAATAAGCATTTTGATTCAAAATCTGCTTTAACCATGGACATTTAAGCCCCTTCAATATAACCAAGGGTGCCTATAGTTTTGAAATGACCCTGATAAATGAGTATTTAAAACACACACAAATAAGCATTCAGAGACATGCAGCAAATACGTATTACCGCAATCTCATAGTTTGCAGATTTTAAGAAAATTTTAGTAGCAATCTCCTACTACTGGTTCACATCTGTACTAACCCGTCACAGATCATGGACACATCATGGGCCATTTCCACCAAGTGTACCAGTGTGATGAGCCTGATTTCCTGCTACATCAAACTCTGCCTGCATATAAAACAGGATGAAATGTCTGGTTAAATGCTGAATACATCTACCACCATATACAGTCAATATAACATTTCTTCCACTGCTCATAATACAGACATGACCTTTGACCAGGGTACTGCCAAAAATGTCTTCTAGATATGGCAATAGAAGTGTATAGCCAAATGTTAGAACTCCCAAGTACAGAGCCCAATGGAGGTGAAAAGTGCACAGGGTGAACAGAGGGCATTGGCAATTTAATACAATAAACCCAGTGGTAGATAAGGACACACTGGGAGGGACAATTCACTCATCTCTGCTATTACAACAATCTATATTTCTATTTCTGAAAAATGGAATTGTTCGTTCTTTCAGCATTGCTAATTAACATAATTGAAGTTCAGAGCAGTAAGCCTAGTGCCACACTGTCACCCACCCCTATAATTCCCATGAGGGTACGGAATGTCACAGCCCAGCTCAGAATGATCTTGTGTGTCATTTTTAAATGATTGTAATTACATTAAAGAGCTAAATACCAGTGCCAGATAATTGTGAAACCTAAAGGACACCAGTAATTGATTCTATTACAAGATGGAATTTAGTAACAACATTTTATGCGAAGGAAACTTACTATTCTGGCATCCCCGTGGCTGCCACCCACAAGTGCAGGGATTTGGATTTTAACCCCTGTGAAATCATGTTCCTTCTGCATAGCATGTCATAGAGATCTGTAAATAAGAAAAAAGCTCTGTTGGCATCATGCTTTCCCACTGTTGAAAAGTCACCCACCAGTGAACCTATGTTATATGATAAAGACCCTGCCACCAGAACCTTGATTTCAACCACAATTTTCCCATAAGACTATATGTGCATTTACCAAATTGATGCTTGTTATTTTTTTGTAAAGGCCTCCCTCGTGTAGGCGTCCAAAAGCCCTAAAAAATTGCTGCTGGGCCCCACTATCGTGCTTGTGATGTCAGCAGCTCCATCAGACTCAGAGAATCCTAGGGTAACGAAGACTTCTAAAGGGAGCATCTCTGTGTTTGAGTCGTTGCCATAGAAGCATTTGTAAAGGGGAGGAGTTGGTAAGATGACCACGCCCATGTGGGGGCGCCAGAAATATTTCTGCACCCAGGCGTCTGTGACCCTAGGATTGGCCCTGCTCAGAGCTGTCCCTTAAATGACACGCTATAGTGTTCCTCTTCACTTAAACCCTGGAAGCCATGTAAAAGGTTACAAAGGGAGGTGAGGGGTAGAAAAGAGGGACCAGGAATGGGGGAGGCTGTGTTAAGGAACTGGCACTTCCTGTAGTGTCAGTTCCCAGCATATTCAGAGGCACATTGCAAGTCAATAAGAAACACTAGTAAGTGTTTAAAATATTTAATTTTATTAACCTGCAAATTTTAAGTTTGTGACATAGTTTAGGTAAAAGGTTAATGTCTACCACGAGTTCAAGGTGAATTCTGTGTGTTCAAAGATTGCAGTCCCAAGGGAACAAATTCCAGAATATATGGTACTTGTACAAATTCTTTGTAACCATAATGCACTGCAAGGGCCTTTGAACTTACCTCAGCTAATTTAGAAGGGTCAGTAATGGGGGCACCTTCATTATAAAAGGGGGCACAGAGCAGCCATTTAGTGTATCGAAAGCTGCTGTTGGATAGGAAAAGTGGGCAAACTGCAGTTAGGAAACTGTACAGCAATTCTGAATGCTAGCTGTTTGCGCAACAAACCCCAAGGGGCTATGTACCCACACGAATGTCACATTGGGAGCAGCAGTTGTGTCCGTGCAGCCACTAAATCCCAATACACAGCAGCAGGACTGCCTGCATGAGGATGCATGGAACACCTGTGCATCCCCATGCAGGTAAACAGGGCCCTCACATGGGGCATGGATTCATACATCTCATATGAATGAGGCTTTCTACTGTAGTAGTAGTAGTAGTAGTAGTACATAGTGTAGTTTGTAGTACTTATAGTGGAAGTAACGACAAAACCTAACTAACTCTAAACCTACTCTCAGTCACATTCTAAGCCTAATCTATCTAGCCCTGTAAAGAAATAATCGTTATACTTACCTGTTCTGCACCTGCTCCGGACTGGTCGCCAGTGGCAGCTGTTGTGTAGAGGGAGAGAAAGCCGACAACGGCTGGGAAGTGACATCACCCATAGAGTTACTATAGGGCTTCTGTTGTCGGCTGCCTCTCATACTCACTCATACACACTGAAGCCACTGTTGACAGCCCAGCCCTCCTTAAAGCGGTAGTAAACTCTCATTGTTTATTTTTACCTACAGGTAAGCTTATAATAAAGCGTACCTGCAGGTAAAATTAATATCTCCTAAATGTGCACGGTTTAGGACACTTTCAAGCGAGCAGGTGCCGATGACATCACCAACGCATGCGCTCTGAAGGAATAACATACCTGTGCCGTTCCTTCAGAGCGACATCATCGTGACTCAGCCAATCAAGTGGCCGCAGCCTGCAAACCCCGAAGGAACAACGGGTGAAGATGGAAGCCTCTGCAGTGGTGACAGCGCACCGCTGGAGGACCTAATTGTAAGGTAAGTCCTTCATAATGTGTTAGTATGTGAAGCATACTAGCACATTATGGCTTTGCCTTGCAGGGGGAAACGTTTTTTTAAGAGTTTACTACTGCTTTAAAGGCACAGGGGTGCACTAGACACTTAGCAAATAGCACAATGGCAGCAAAGGTGTCTAACTCTACACCTAATCTATCTAGCCCTGTAACGAAAAAAATGCTATACTTAGCCTCTCTGAAGCCGATATGGTCCGGTCTCCAGTGACACCCTCTGTGTGCAGGAGAAAGCCGACAAAGGCTGGGAAATGCCTGGGAAGTGACATCACCCATAGAGATACTATGGGATTTCCATTGTCAGCTTCCCCTCTTGCACACTGAAGCTGCCGCTGACAGCTCAGACTGGACTGGAGCTGCTGCAGAACAGGTAAGTACAGGTAGGTCCCCGGGTTCCCCGGGTTACAAACAAGATAGGGTCTGTAGGTTTGTTCTTAAGTTGAATTTATTTGCAAGTCGGAAAAGGTATATTTTTTTAAGTGTACCTCCAGCCCAAAAAAATGTTTTTACATTTTTTGGATAGCATAGGGAAGGGTTAACACCCCTGTAATGTTTGTTTTGCTGTCTGTGCCCCTGTTCAGAAGATTTCACCTCACTTTCTGTCCCTATTACAATTGGATTTTGAAAATTTTGGGTTGTTGTGGAAACAAGGATTGGTGACGCAGCTCCAGTGGATACACATTTTTCTCATGATAACTCTTATGCCCCGTACACACGGTCGGACTTTGTTCGGACATTCCGACAACAAAATCCTAGGATTTTTCCGACGGATGTTGGCTCAAACTTGTCTTGCATACACACGGTCACACAAAGTTGTCGGAAAATCCGATCATTCTAAACGCGGTGACGTAAAACACGTACGTCGGGACTATAAACGGGGCAGTGGCCAATAGCTTTCATCTCTTTATTTATTCTGAGCATGCGTGGCACTTTGTCCGTCGGATTTGTGTACACACGATCGGAATTTCCGACAACGGATTTTGTTGTCGGAAAATTTTATATCCTGCTCTCAAATCCGATGGAAAATGTGTGATGGAGCCTACACACGGTCAGAATTTCTGATAACAAGGTCCTATCACACATTTTCCGTCAGAAAATCCGACCGTGTGTACGGGGCATTACAAGAGTGAATTTTCCTTCCTAGGGGTAGATTTTATCTCACTATCTGTTGTCTCTCTCAGTTTGTAAATAGGAGTTATTTGTTATGCCCCGTACACACGGTCGGATTTTCCGATGGACAATGTCCGATCGGAGCGTGTTGTCGGAAATTCCGACCGTGTGTGGGCGCCATCGGACATTTTCCATCGGATTTTCCGACACACAAAGTTGGACAGCAGGAGATAAAATTTTCCGACAACAAAATCCGATCGCGTCAATTCCGACCGTGTGTGGCCTGTTCCGACGCACAAAGTGCCACGCATGCTCAGAAGAAATTCCGACACGGGACAGCTCGTTCTGGTAAACTTAGCGTTCGCAATGGATACAGCACTTTCGTCACGCTGCAATGTTCAAAATGGTTTAATACAGCGCACTCTCTTCTTCTTTATAATGTGACAAGAATTAAGTAGTTTTGCTGCTCATATTCACACACACTTCTCACAAACTTTTATTTGTGTTTTTTTAGTGGGATTCCCTGAATATATTGTTATTAGTTGTCACATCTGACAGTTTTATATTTTTTATTTTTTTTTATTTTGGATTTTAAGCCTTTTTTTTTCTTTAATGTTTGGATTTTTTCCAAGGCTGATCTTTGTTCAATGTTATTTTTATTTTTACTCCAGAATATTTTTGGGTGTGTTTTGTGTGTCAAGTTACCCCAACACCATTGATATCTTTTATTATTTAATCTCAAGGAGATTGTTTGTTGTTGGTGTCCCTTGTTCATTTCACATTGTATATTTGAAATGTACCTGAATCTTCACAAACAAACTGTCCTTTTTGAAGTAAAACACATAGGAGAGTATAATTCAAAACAAAAATCCTTTATTAAGGGATCAGAACCAAACAAAGAGGAAGGCAACACTGGATCAACAGGAGAAATTAGCGAAGCCTGGGACCCCCACGGCAGACATCAATTCTTCAACATCAAAATTGGTGGCCTGAGGAGTCCATATGTAAGGGAGTGCAGTCTGGTCCGGGATTCGCAGAGATCTGGAAAGCAGCAGATGACATCTGTGTCCCCAGGCTGTGGTACCACAAGAGGCTGCATCTTTTGGCCGACCAGACTGAACCCAGGGCAATCACTGTCTGGTCTTCCTTCCACGCTTCCTTCCCGGCTGTGGCTGTGCAGTTGGAGATGTGGCAGGAGGAGGAGTAGGACCTGGAGGAGGAGGAGGACTGGGGGGACCTGGAGGAGGACTGGGGGGACCTGGAGGAGAGGGAGGAGGAGGAGGAGGACCTGCAGGAGGAGGAGGAGGACCATCCCAAAGATGTGTGTGAGGTGTAATTTGGCCGCTCATACCTTTCTCTAGAGCCTCCGATATGAGGGCCTCACACATGGCTTTTTGGCCCTCCTCCATCCTCTGCATTTTATAGGCTATGAAGGCAGCAATGTTCTCCTGCATGGTGTGGGGTGCTCCCAGGACCTCTGTAGCCCTCCAAAAGAATGCTATAGTAGCCTCCTCTAGGGTACTCCTCCTACTGCCACTTTCTGTTTTCAGGGGGGGTGGAGGGACCTTGATATCAGCCAGCCGGCTCGGCCTGGCCACCTCCTGGCTGAGACTTCCCTGTGTATGAAAAAGGGACATGGTTTTAGTTTTTGCATCATCAATCACAATCCTAAATTAGTACTCCCAACTAACATCTAGTTAACATCATTGATTGGACAAGCAGAAATATTTAGAGGAATGCTATACCTGGCTCAATCTGGGCTCCTCCACATGTGGCCTGGAAGGCCCAGGTTGGGCGTCAGAAGCCTCAGCCGGGGGGGAAGGAAGCGTGGAAGGAAGACTGGAGAGGGATGGCCTGGGTTCAGTCTGGCCTGCCAGAAAGTGCAGCCTGTCGTAGTACAACATCCTGGGGACATAGATGTCATCTGCTGCTCCGGATCTCTGTGAATCCAGGACCTTCTTGCACTCCCTTAGATATGCGCTCCTCAGGCCACCAATTAATATCTTTAAATAGGTGATGTCTGCCGTGGGGGTCACCTGCTTCACAATTTCACACAATTGCTCCAGTGCTGCCTTCCTCTTTGCTTGGTTCTTGAAATGGGGGTGTTTAATCTCCCACAGACAGGGCAGCTCACTTAGCATCTCTATGAATACTGACATGAAGTCATTGTCTTTCATTAAGATATCCATGTTCACTGCAAGACACAACACAAGACAAAGCCTAATGTCAGACAAAACTCTCCTAATCTTGTTACAATATAGGCCTCAATCTAGAAGCAGTATAGGCACAAGTTTGTCTCTTACCTTCGTTCTTACGATCGGCGCGTCCAATGCTCCTTCCTCCGCTCACAGATCGTACGTAATACGCACGCGTGTTACACTTTATACACACTGCGCATGCGTGTAACTCCGCCCGCCCCTGACGTTCTTTCTAGTGTATTCCCCGCCCCTTTTCGTTCGGCGCAGTGGGTGAAGAGCACATGGTGGAGTTACAACAGGTGCGTGCTAATTCTAGCAATGAGGAGGAGGAAAGGCCGGATCCAGGCACGTCCCGATCCAGAAGGAGACGTTTTAAGGCCACAAATATGTCGTTTGGGGAGATGTTGGAGATGGTCGGCATCATGAGGAAGTCCGACTATGACGGAAAATATGGGCCTTACCCCAACCCGAACATCCGAAAGGCCAAGATCATGGCGAAAGTGGTCAGGAGTCTTGAGAGGAATTTTGGGGTACGAAGATCTAAAGATCAGCTCAGGAAGCGGTGGTCGGACCTGAAGTTGAGAGAGCCAGAGCAGTACCGAAAGATCCGGAGAGTGCTGCAAAAAAGTAAGTAGTTGTGCTGTGTTCCTATTCTTTCTGTCTTTATTACGTTCGTTCTGCTCCATATGCTTTTATTAATTGTAACGTTTAAAAAGGTCAACTTTAATGTTCATGGGCCCATTATTCGTTCGTATCAAACATTTTTCTTTCGGCCTCTAGAACACCATTGTTTAGGCCATATGCATTTTCACACATTTTTGGGGGCCTACTTGGATGCCAAATATTTGTTTGTGTAGATGGGTTTGTTACTAGAATGAAATGCAAACTAGATTGTGTGTAAGGAGAGGACACTCAGCAGCTGTTTTCACATCTGGACACTGGAGCACTAGTGTGGGACACAAGAACACCATTTTTATTAGGGGGGCCACACAGGTGCTCCAGGGTATACTATAGGGGGGGCTACATCTGTGAAGCTTGTACTGAACAGGTAAAGTATTGCAGCTTGACAAAGGCCAATAAAAAAAATACATCTTGGAACTCTGCTAAAATAGACAATTGTACCCCACTTCCAAGCAATGTTTCCTATTTCTAGTTCTGCCATCAAATATCTGTGTGCTAATTATACCATTTTTGTTTTACATAGGGGAGAAAAGACTCGGACACCCCTCATCCCAGGAGACCAGAGACCCCCCCTCCTCTGGAAGAAGGGGAAATACCAACCCAAGAAGCTGAGCAGGAGGAAGAAGAAGACGTGGTGGAGATTGGCACCACAACAGGTGAGTGTCTGCGACCACAGGCTCAGGTAAAAGAGATGGATGGTGGCAGATTTTTGAGACCTTTTTTTTTGTTCTTTATCTCTTTTTAGGTGATCGTGATCCAGAACGCTTTACATCTGAAAGTGCCCAGATACTGATCGGGGAGATCATGGGGTGTAATCTCCAATTGCAAAACATCCAGCAACAAATCAGTGATGTTATTAAAAAAAATAATATCATTGATGTTTTGGGGCGAATTTAAACCCCACAAAATCACCTGTTTTATCGTACGAAAATTTTTTCAATGTTTAGAAAAGCCAAATTTGGAGGATGCACACAGTGTGCCAACATGTGCTATCTGCCATCACGGGAGATCAATGGACGCGTTTTGGGGGTGCAACCCCTTCCTCAATTATAAAGTAGCGTTGAGGAAGGGCTTGCTCCCCCAAAACACGTCCCTTGATCCCCCCTGATGGCAGATAGCACATGTTGACATTCGTAAATTGGTGTGCATCTTCCAAATTTGGCTTTTCATGGGGTGATTTCCCCCCATCTGAACGCTATATCAAACCCAGTTCCTAAATACTGATGTCTGATATAGCCTTCAGGTTTTACCTACTGTGAACTTTGTAATTTCAAGTTTTTTGGCTTTCTTGTTGGTTTTACACAGGCCTGTTTTATCTGAAATGGATATTTCGATTTTTGATAATGCTACTGCAAACATTGTTATACAACAAACATGTTGGTTTGTTTTAAAAACCTTTGGGAAATGCACATGTGATTGTGCAGGTATAAAAAAGTGCCTTACTCAAGAAAGTGTGGATTATTGTCTCAACACTACAACACTTTTGGGGTGATGTAATTGCTGTTTTATGCAAAAATGGGGGTTATTTCCTAAGGGCAAATACACTTTGCACTACAAGTGCAGGTTCAGTGCAGTTGCAAGTGCACTTGTAGTGAAATGTGTTTTTGCATTTAGGAAGTACCAGCCAACACTGTTTTTTATAAGGTTACCCAATCACGACATTTTCTGTACTCAACACATTTCTGTCAGGGTCAGCTAAAACAAACACAAGCAGTAAATGTCCACAAAGAATTTCTTTTGGTTGTTTTTTATTTGAAAAAGGTGTCACAGATTGTCTGGCATATTGATAGCCCCCCTACCCGCAAAGAACTCCAGGTAGCGTAACCGGACATCACGGGCATTCAGGGAGGGCAAGCCAGGACGGCCACTTTCAAGCGCCGTCAGTGTTGATGGATTAGGGATTCTGGCCTCAGGCCCAACTGAGCCAGCATAGTTGGCTGAATGTTTTCTTAAAAAATTATGAAGAACACAGCAGGCAAGTATTATATGGTTCAGTTTATACTCCGCCATATGGATGGGTGTCAGAAATAATCGGAACCGGCTGGCCAGGATTCCAAATGTGTTCTCCACCACTCTTCGGGCTCTGGCCAGCCGGTAATTAAAAACCCTCTGTTCCGGGGTGAGGGTCCTCATCGGGAATGGCCGCATCAGGTGGTCCCCCAGCGCAAATGCTTCATCAGCAACGAACACAAATGGGAGACCTTCAACATTGTCCTCTGGAGGTGGCAAGTCCAAGCTGCCATTCTGGAGACGCCTGTAGAACTCCGTCTGGGCGATCACTCCACCATCGGACATCCGGCCATTCTTCCCCACGTACACATACAGGAACTCGTAATTAGCCGACACCACCGCCAACATCACTATACTATTAAACCCCTTGTAATTATAATAGTACAACCCCGAGTTGGGTGGTGGGACGATGTGGATGTGTTTCCCATCAATTGCCCCTCCGCAGTTAGGAAAGTCCCACCGCTGGGCAAAGTGGGAGGCCACAGTCTGCCATTCCTGTGGCGTTGAAGGAAACTGTTGGGGAAAAAACAATAAACATTACTATTTTTTCACAGAAACATGGCAAGCAGATTAGACACAAACATTATGGGGCAACCTCCAGATAGCATTTACTAAGGGGAATTTAACAACAACAAAGTATAAGGTACACCTATCATATTCCCCCTCCCCCCTCTCATGGGCCATTTCTAACATTATAGGGGGGGGAACTCTTGGACAGGTAACCCTCTTCACTTCATTGAGAGATGAATGCCTAAATACAGGGTATTACTTGGAACAGCCCCTCCTTAGTTACACTATTGGCAGACCACTGGACAGGTAAGAAGTGTCATAATACAAAGATATAAATACACACTGTACACATTTGAGGACATTTGAACATTCTGCTATTACCTATCAAGATAATAATAGGATACAAAAACTTTAAACAGTACCATTGGAAAGTATACAGGCAGGCCCTTGCACTACATGCTTTGGGGAATTCATCCATAAATCTGACCAGTAAAGAGATGGGTATAGTGTGTATGGGTTTGGCAAAGTCAGCAGATAGATGATTGAGGATAGAGAATTGTGATCAGCTGACTTAGCAGTTGGGGGGAGGGAGGGTTACAAAAAATTTGGGGACACCACAAAAAAAAGCCTCTGGCACTCTGCCTGAATTTAAATCAAAAATAACATTTCCAAACATTTTAGGGGGTGTTTGGGGTAAAGCACTACTATGGAGCTGAGAAAATACATTGTTAAGTGACTACATGAGGTGAATATAGGCCAGGAAAGACCATGCTGGGGAGGTTATTGAAGGGCAAATATGTATGAAGGACATAAAATAATAATTACCTAACAATCCAGCATGCATGAGAACAAAGGGGACATTCACAGCATATTACAATCATGGTAATTAGGGAATGAGGGAAGAAATACAATATATTATCAAACATTCAATACAATAAAATGTGATATAAAAGGATAAAAATCTTACCTTCATATACTCCTTCTGCAGGACCTGAATGATGGCAGAACAGGTCTCTGGGATAATGATCCCCAGAGCCTGGGGGGAGATGCCTGTCGAGAACTTGAGGTCCTGCAGGCTTCTCCCTGTGGCCAAATACCGCAAGGTAGCGACCAACCTCTGCTCCGGAGTGATGGCTTGCCTCATGCAGGTATCCTGCCTGCTAATATAGGGGGTCAGCGAAGCCAACAAACGGTGAAATACGGGGTCCGTCATCCTGAGAAAGTTCCTGAAATCATCAGGATTATTCTCACGGATCTCACGGAGCAAAGGCATATGAGAGAACTGGTCACGCTGAAGCAACCAATTCTTGGTCCATGAACTCCTCCCCACCCTGTTCATGGACTGGACTTGTGTCAAGGTCAGGACCCCAACACCAAGCCCCCGCACAGCACGAACTCTACGAGGAGTACGCATACGAAACATGGCTAGAAAACGGTCGGCTGCTCAGAACGAAGTAACAGAACGCACTGAAGAACAGCAAGGCCTGTGAAGAGTGACCTGAAAAACAGCAACGAGCGGGCAAGATCGCACAGAAAACTCTGATACGAACTGACTGCACGCACTGAAGAGCAGATACAAACCCACAAGCACAAACTCAACAACAGAAAACGATCTGAAAGCCACGAGTCTGAAAAAGCGCGAATCGTCTCTCACCAAACTTTTACTAACACGAGATTAGCAAAAGGAGCCCAAATGGTGCCGCACTTGGTTCTGAACCGGCCTTTTCTAGTCTCGTCGTACGTGGTGTACGTCACCGCGTTCTTGGCGATCGGAAATTCTGACAACTTTGTGCGACCGTGTGTAGGCAAAACAAGTTTGAGCCAACATCCGTCGGAAAAAATCCTAGGATTTTGTTGTCGGAATGTCCGAACAAAGTCCGACCGTGTGTACGGGGCATTAGTCAGATGTTTGTAACCCAGGGATTGCCTGTGTATTGATTTTTTTCTTTACAGGCTAGATAGATTAGGTTTAGCATTTGGTTAGTTGGGTTTTGCCTTTACGTCCACTTTAAGAGATTGTGTTTATTTTGGAAGATTATAGATAAAGTAGAAGTAGTTTACATGTGGGGAGTTGCTAGAACCCTAATTGTTTTTTGGAAGTTAAATTAGGGCTTGCGGAGATCTTTCTGTGGCTAAGTTTAGTTGCAATCTTTGCCCCAGGAGGTCCAGGTCCTCAAAGAGTGGTACTGGCAAGTAGATTGAAGTGAATGTTATAGGTCTCCAAGAAGAGTGGTGCAGAGGTGCCCAAATGAAGTAAATGTATGGGTGGTGGTCTTGTCATTAAACTGTTTCCCTTTGTACGCTAAAGGTCACAATTGTCAAATTGCCGCTTAGACCAGATTATGTGTGGTTAGAAGCTGCCAAAAAGAGGTGATCCATCGATAAAAAGTTTTTCGCATTGTATGTTTGTGAACGAACATTGCGCTTTGCCTGGAATCCTCCTTTAAGAGGGAGTAACTGATAACCAGCGATATAAAATGTATTTTCAGCATTTTCCTCTCACCTTTCTCTACCATTATTCCTCCATCAGCTCAGTGTTTCCATTCATAGGTTTTATGGATGTTTTTATATAAACTCACATTTCTGTTGACTGAACAAACATTTCACTCAAAGCTCAACAGCTCTTTGATGGATTTCAATTCACGCAGGCCGGAGTCAGCTCCACCGGATCCCCAGACGCAGGGCGGCACACAGAGCTGGGCACACAGTGCCATACTGTTCTGCAATGACAGGCCAAGGATTATGGAGACCGTATCTCCTGGTTCTAGGCTGTGTCTCAGAGCTGGCGAGGAAGCCAGTCTGCCCTTCCTATGCCCTGCTTGATGTCTGTGAGTCAAAGCCACATCCCGTCCCAGCTTGTTTGTGCCCCATGTCATTATAACAGCACATGATGATAAATGTGTATGCATTTATATAGCAATGTATTTTCTTTCAATGCAAACTTGGTTAGCAACATGGAACGCATCCAAAATACCCAGAATAATCTACACATCATTCACTGTACGTCTGCAGATCCAGATATCTGTCACCATGTTTATGTTTGTCTACTTTTCTTTCTTCCTCTGAATGCATCCTTCGAGGTGACTTCTAGACTAGCTCAGACTATTTGCATGTCTTCAGTTTGCATATCCGCTTACTTAAAAATATCGTTCCTGGGGTAGTTTTAGTTTTCTAGTCTTCATTTTCTGCACTAGGTATTCAGATGCATATGGCTTTGTAAAATTAGGAGCAATAACATACAGTATAATTCTAGCATAGAGGTAAGGAGGATTTTTTTTTAAGTGATATTAAACCCCGAGAGTTTTTTTTTAGCTTAATACACTGATCACAATAAAATAAACATTCCCCAGTAAAATATTTTTTTAAAATTCATTTTCCAGCACTTGCAGTTTACAACATTTAATGCTGCCAGCTCCTGCTCTCTCAGTGCTGCTTCCCTGAACTTCTGGTCTTCACAGGAAACAGTTAAAGTAGTTGTAACCCAAAGAAAGAAAGAAAAAATGATCCTGGTCCTTTACAGCAGGATACACAGTATAGTGCTTGTGCTTCGTCATTTGTCCCCCTCTATAGTCTAAATAACCTGGTTGATCCTGCCAGTTCCTGTGTCCCCCTGTCTGTGCTGACCACATCAGTCATGGCTGCTTATCCCTGATTACCATGGTCAGTTTACATGCCTCCAATATCCCGCTGTCTCTTCTCTCTCCCCCTCTCTCCCTGCCTGTCAGCTCGGGAGTCTGTGTTATCCATCTCCTCCCCACCCCTGCATCCACTATAGCTGTTAAAATGACTAGTGACAAATCCTGTAATCCCCCTTTTTACATAAGGATCTAATGTGCAGTGTGTGTGTTTTTTAAAAATAATTCCACAAAATACCTTATTTACAGCGCTGCGGGACGCTCACGTGACCTCCCAGTGCTCTCCTTCTGGCTGATGTTAGTGAGAAAACACAGCCCCTCCCACTGTAGTGCTCGGATCAAGGAGGGAGAGCGCCGTCAGGTCACGTGAGCGCCCCGCGGCGCTGTAAATAAGGTATTTTGTGGACTCATTTTTAAAAAACACACACACTGAACATTAGATTGTCATGTAAGAAAGGGGATTACATGATTTGTTATAGGTGACTTAATAACCACTTTAACGGTGGACAGTGCAGTCTCCAGTCAGTCTGTTAGTTTGAAGAAGAGAATAGGAGTAGGGGAGTGCCTTGTCATCCCAGATTATGGGGCTGTGCACACAGTGTAGAGAGACACAACTCTGCAAGGGTGGCTCCATAGGATGCTGCAGGGGTCATGGCACCAGCGTAAACAGGAACATAGGCAAGAAGCCGTATACTCAGTAAGTGATTACCTCAGCTGCTGAACGTGCCTAAAAACTGAAGATTTAATATCTCTTTAAGATTCATTTGGATTTCAAGGTTTTTAGATTTTGAAAATGTAGCTGTCTGTACTGGTTATAAAGACACCTTTATAAACATCTGTATTCTAGAAATGGTTCATATTTTTTGGTGAGCCACACAGTTGGAATCATGCTCTTGGGTAAGTACTGTGGTTTTTCAATGTTGGGTCATGAGTTCAGCTCCCAACAGGGGCACTGTCCATATACTGTTTGAATGTTCTATCTGGGTTGGGATATCTTTTCTGGTATTAAATAGAAACCAATGACATTTCGTTTGCTAAAACACTCTATATCATAAACAGTTGTAATTTTTTTAATAAAATAAGTGTTTTCGCCTTTTTCTAACCTGTGTTGCATCTCAGTGCTGCTGCTCTGATGCAGCCACCTCTTGTCTACAGGCAGGCACTCCAGTGATGGCTACATTGCATGTCTCACAGAGGATTTCCTTAATGTGACAACATTGTACCAATAGGTTGTATGAAATTTTAAAGGGTAACTCCATTTTCATGGAAAAAAAAATATAGCAAATTAAAATTAATACAATTGCTACACAAGCCATAATGTAAATTAATGTTAAAAAATTACCTTTTCTTTTAATTCTCCAGCCACTGTGTTTTTCTGTCAAATATAATGCAATATGGCAACCTGGAGGCTTATATAATGTGTTGATGTACAGAACTTCCCCAGTAATGTCATTTCCTGCTTGTGTGATTGGCTCACTGATTTTCTCAGAAGTCACCCCCTGTATTAGGACTTTCAGGTTTGGTGAAATACTTCCTAAGGAATAAATACTTCTGCAGGGATGCAGACACTGCAGCTTTCCTCATCAGAATACTGACCAGACCCTTCCATTCAAAATTATTCTGCAAAAAGACATGGCCAAACAAGCAGCTTTTTCTGTAGAACAAAAAATGCCAGGAATCTGCCACAATATTTGTTAAAACCCCTGTAATATATATCGATCACCCAGAGGGTTTTTTTTTTTTAATCTTTTTTTTTTTTTTTTAAGTGGGAGTAGACTCCCATGGATGATTTTTACCTAGGTAAGGCCATAATAAGGCTTACCTATAGGTACAGTAAATATCTCCTAAACCTGCACTGTTTAGGAGATTGCGAAGCTGTCAGTGACGTCACGGCATGCCCAGCGGCTCCCGTGCGCATGCGTGGGACTGACATTAACGCCGCTCGTCCAATCAAAGGACCGGAGCCCCCCATGCCAGAAGGAAGACCGAGTGAAGATGGAAGACCTATCTGCGGCTGGAGGGCTTTGCTTTAAAGGTAAGTTTCACATAATGTGCTACAATGTGATGCATACTATTACATTACAACTTTGCCTTGCGGGTTTTTAAAAAAAAAAAATGGTGGTTTACTACCGCTTTAGGTCTCTGTTGACAACATAGCTGGGAAACAGGTACAGACCATTTACACCATATAATATGAATTGCCCGAACAAGAAAGGATCACCAAGTTATTTGTTAAGGAAAACTGCAGATTTAAAAAAATACCTTTTCAAATATATTCACATGTTATTGCTTATATTCAATTTTATTGATTGGATTTACACATACTTAAATTGGAATTACCTAAATCAAATGTACATGCAATTGACCTAGTATGTGTGTGCTTGTATTATTGTTGTAGGAACATAAAAAAGTAAGCCTTATTGGCTGGAGAAATTATATTGATGGCTTAGCGCTCGAGAAAATGCTAGTAATATGTTATTGGTGAATTATATTAATTATTTTTTAGATATTAAATTGCCTATTTGTTGTTTTCTATCTAGTATTTTTTCCTTCCCAAACAATCATGTGCAGTAGTGTTTCTCAACCTTTGGTCATTTGTGAAAAAAAACACAGTCTTTATGGCCCTGGTATCCAAAAAGTGGCCCACCACTGTTCTACATGCAGCCTACTGTGTCTTGGGTTGGGCCAGCCACCAGGAACACTGGCACAGCACCAGGACACTACACCACTCAGCATGGAAGAAATCACCATACTCATGGTGAGCAGATAGCATATTGCTCTGAGGAACCTGGTCCATTGCTGGATAAAAAAAAAGGCCGGCTCTGAATACCACACACTAGAACCACAGAAAGAGAGGATGTGAAGTACGCAAACACAGCATATAGGTCCAGATCTAATATATGTGCACTGACATCCCAGGGACAGCTTCCATGAAAATGCAAAACAATGATAACAAACTCTCTCTCTGCTTTATGTGCAAAACAGCGCTCCTAAACCTTTTCCAGAATGCAAAGTCTTCTGTGATTGGAGGATGCAGATCCTGTGATTTATCTGCTCATCCTCATTCAACTGTGCATTCCATCAACGTCATCAGATTGTTGAGGGTCAACCAAGGAAATGGCTAATTCTAAGACTTTTCTTTATCTGTAAAGGTCTTGCTAGCTAACTTGGTCTTATTTTGGTAATAGTTTCTGTTTAGACAAACCTCCATATTATTGCTTTTATTTAAAGTGTCACTAAACCCACATCATAAAAATTTTCATCAAATGGTGTAATACATGCTGTTCATACTCACTCAGCCACTATGCAGTTTGTTTTCTGTTTTCTGCTAAAAACTGGTCGATCCTGCTGCTCTTTATCTCCACCTTATGTTTATGTCCCCAAGTCAGCTAGGGATTTTGCAGCTGTGACGCAACTGCACATCCTCAGTTTTTATTGAGTTTCTATGCTGAGCATTTCCTCCCTATCACATCTGAGCAGCCCATGTGACTATAGAGTCACACATGTGGGTGTATACACAGTGGTAAATGACAGTCCATTCCCTCCCTCCTCCTCCATGCCCACTAACCAGCCAAACACAAGGGGGGTTGGAATATTACATGTAGATTAATGGTGGCTTCACCTCCCTCTTATTTTAAGACACAGGCTGGAGGGGCGTGACACAGCCTGTGACTGGCAGACATCCGCGCACACTCTATGTTATTTCCATAAAATAATAAAGATTTGATTTCAAATATATATTTAAATGACAAATTAAAACAGTTTATTGATATTTATTTATTTTTACTCTATAAGTTCCTCCTGCTCATGTTTCCTTGCAGACAGGCTGGGAAAGAGCTGAGTCATGTGACAGCTGTATATCGATTAGGAAAAAGGTACAGTGCATTATTAACAACCACAGAGCTTACACCCGATTGCTCCCAGCTGCACACTCTCCCTGTTCGTGTCCAGCACCAGCTCCCTCCATACAGATGCTGCTCACCTCCCATCAGCTGATCCAGCTTCCCACTGTACATTAACTCTTCCAGCTCCGGCTGTATCGGGTCTTCCCTATTTAAAGTGTATCAATACCAAAAAAAATGTTTTTTGTTTTAGTGAAAGGTTAGAACCCAGTGGCGGCTGGTGCTCAAAATGTTTTTGGGGGGGTGCAAACAAACTGAAAAATACTGAGCCTGCCCCCATCAGTTGCAGCCTCAATGTGCCCATTAAATGCAGCCATTGTGCCCATCAAATGCAGCCACTGTGCCCATCAAATGCAGCCGTTGTGCTCATCAAATGCAGCCACTTGTGCCCATCAAATGCAGCCACCTGTGCCCATCATATGCAGCCACTTGTGCCCAGTATATGCAGCCACTTGTGCCAATCAAATGCAGCCACTTGTGCCCGTCATATGCAGCCATTTGTGCTGCAGCCACTTGTGCCTGTCAAATGCAGCCACTTGTGCCCATCATATGCAGCCACTTGTGCCAAGTATATGCAGCCACTTGTGCCCTTCAAATGCAACCAGGCGCACCCCCGGCTCGGCTGTCACTTCACTAACCCCCCCCGCGGCCGGTCCGGGGCACTTACCGCTCGTGTGGTAGGGCTCTGCTCCTCTCCTGGAGTGACGGGGCTCTCCTTCTCGGTGGCTCTCCTCCTCGGCGGCTCTCCTCCTCAGTGGGAAGCGGTGGCTCTCCTCCTTGGAGGGAAGCGGTGGCTGTGGCTCCTGTGTCCGCTCAGGCTCCTCAGGCTTCCTCCGCCATGTCTCCTCTTCTGCCAAAGCATTAGGCATCCAATAGGCTCGCCTAATGCTTTGGCCATTCGGGAGACAGGTCTCACTGACCTGCCTGCTGATTGTCAGGGAGGAACGTTAGTGTGAAAATAGCAAAAATTAATTCACTATGTCACACAACAGTGTGGGATTGGGATGCATTGCTCTGCACCCCGAGCCCACCCTATTTTGAAGCCTGTTAGGGCCTCTGGCTCTAATCATGTGCTTCAAAATACACACCCCCGCCTATCCCCGCCACAGTATTTCATGTGTACGGCGTCCTGAAAGGGGCCGGGCGCATGAATAGGGAGGGCGGCGGAGGTGTCGGGGGGCGGCGCCCGTGCGCCCCCTATGCACGGGCTGCCACTGTTAGAACCCCTGTCAGATTTTATTGCTGTGCAGGGTTCAATTTGGGAAATTTCCTCCCTTTGACACACAGGAAGTGAGGCCAAATCTGCAACAGGGGAACAGACAATTAAAAGAGAAGTACAGCCAATGCTCATTTGGCTGTACTTGTCCTGTGGATCACAGAAGTGCAGTTTGTCCTGCAATCCTGTAACCGTTTTCAGCAGATAGTAGGCTGAAGCCCGCTGTCAGCTGACGTCACAGAGCCGGTCCAGTCTCACTGACCTGCCTGCTGATTGGCAGTGAGAAACGTTAGTGTGAAAATAGCAAAAATGAATTCACTATGCCACACAACAGGGTGGGATTGGGACGCATTGCTCTGCGCCCCGAGCCCACCCTATTTTGAAGCCTATTAGGGCCTCTGGCTCTAATCACGTGCTTCAAAATACACACCCCCACCTATCCCCGCCACAGTATTTCATGTGTCCGGTGTCCTGAAAGGGGCCGGACACATGAATAAGGAGGGCGGTGGAGGTGTCGGGGGGGCGGCGCCCATGCGCCCACAATGCACAGGCTGCCACTGTTAGAACCCCTGTCAGATTTTATTGCTATGCAAGGATCAATTTGGGAGATTTCCTCCCTTTGACACACAGGAAGTGAGGCCAAATCTGCAACAGGGGAACAGACAATTAAAAGAGAAGTACAGCCAATGCTCGTTTGGCTGTACTTGTCCTGTGGATCACAGAAGTGCAGTTTGTTCTGCAATCCTGTAACCATTTTCAGCAGATAGCAAGCTAAAGCCCGCTGTCAGCTGATGTCACAGAGCCGGTCCAGGCTCGGGCAAGATCATGACAATGAAGTCGAGATCTACCCACATGCCTGGACTGGCTCCAAGCTCAGCTTCTGAGAGCCTGACCCAGATGCTCCTGCCTCCTCCACAGCCCAGCTCTACAGTGAGCGAGGGGGAGGCAGAACAGACAGCGTTGACTGACAGTCACCAGCTTCTCTGCTCGGGGAGCCCTGAGAACTGAGCAATCGGTGGTGTTTGATTTCTCGGTTTTCAGTCTTAGAGCCAGTGGGGGATAGATTCCACCTAGGTAAATATTAGGGTTGTCCCGATACCGATACTAGTATCGGTATCGGTACTGATACCGAGCATTTGTCCGAGTGCTTGTACTCGGGCAAATGCTCTGATACTTCACCCGATACCTGGACAGTCAGGGTGATCGGTGCGGCATGGGAGTTACAAGCACTGGTCACCCTGTATAGATTTCAATAAAGCCTGACAGCCGTTTCTCCGCTTCTCTCTCCCCCCGGCTTTCAGCTGCTATAGTGAAATCTACACAGCGGTGATCAGTGCTTGTAACCGCCCCCAAAGCTGCACCGATCACCACTGACTGTCCCTGCATCCTCCTTCAGTCTCCCTCTGTTCTGCTGCTGTCCCCCTCAATGTCCCCCTCCGTGCTGCTGCCCCCTTCCCTTCTCCTCCGTGTCCCCCTCCGTTCTTCTCCTTTCTGTCCCCCTTCATTCTCCTCCGTGTCCCCCTCCGTTCTCCTCCTTTCTGTCCCCCTTCATTCTCCTCCGTGTAAATAAATGATCCAGGGGTTAATATGGCGCACAATGGAGGTAGCCGAGTACATATAACTAAAAATGGTGGGGGGAAGGGGGTGGGTTGGGGGTTCCTGAGAGGGGGAACTTGGTGGTGGTAGTTAATGTTTCACAACAAGTTCAGGTATTAGTCCATGTAAGGATAAAATGATGCTGAATAAATGGAAGGCAGCCAATCTATAAAAGCTAGAAGAAGCTCTGGAACAATGAAAAAGAAAGAAGGACGGCGCCCTCTAAGTGCAGCATGTATGTTAAAAATATTTATTACAATAGATAAAAACACTCACATTTGAGTTGCTAAAAACCAGCATGTAAAGTAGTTTAATCCGCGTGCTCTCGGGGGATGTGGGTGTCATGGGCCAGTGGGGGGGTTCCTGGGATGTGAGTCCTGTGACCTGGGTCCTGGTAGCTGTTCCAGTGGTGCACATAGCCTGATGAAGGAGCACGCATGCTCCGAACGCGAAGAAGCGCCCGCCTCACCCCGCTCCCGGAAGTGAAGACGCAGGTCAGCACGGCACTCCACGGAGGATCCATGACCGACATCCTGGCTGCCCGGAGGCTCTGAGGACCCTCGGCACCACCGGAACAGCTACCAGAACCCAGGTCACAGGACTCACATCCCAGGAACCCCCCCACTGGCCCGTGACACCCACATCCCCCGAGAGCATGCGGATGAAACTACTTTACATGCTGGTTTTTAAACGTTCTCCACAGTGTCCCCCTCCATTCTCCTCCGTGTCCCCCTCCTTTCTGTCCCCCTCCGTTCTCCTCCGTGTCCCCCTCCTTTCTGTCCCCCTCCGTTCTCCTCCGTGTCCCCCTCGATCTTTCAGGATGGAGAGCGGAGATAGGAGCCAGTAAATCTGGCTACTTCCTTTTGCGAATGAACAGTCAGTGATCACTGACTCTGTCCATTCACATAACTGAAACATCGTAACCTGTGATTATGATGCCTCAGTTTATGAATGGAGAGGAGCCTCTGTCTCCTCTCCATTCATTTTCGGTGCAGCTAAGGCTGCTGAGAAGGGGACTGGGAAACATGTGTGCTCAGTCCCTTTCCCTCTCTCAAAGGGGAGATGTCAGGGGTCTGTTAAGGCTCCTGATATCTTACCAAAGCCCCCCAACAGGGCTAATAATAATAATTAAAAAAAATTGCAATAAATAATAAAAAGAAATTAATCGTAAAAAATAATAAAAAATAAAATAAAAAACACACTGACACTGTCCACTCCCCCCCCCCCTTATAAAAAGAACACATTGTAAAAAACACATAACAAAATGAATTGCAAAAAATAATAAAAGAAAAATCATTGTAAAAAATAAAATTGTAAAAACAAAAAACTACTCACACACGTGCCACTGTCACATGACATTAAAAAAAAGTAGCGGTAATCGGTATCGGCGAGTACTTGGAAAAAAGTTTCGGTACTTGTACTCGGTCTTAAAAAAGTGGTATTGGGACAACCCTAGTAAATATGATTGCTGGTTGTGTTGCTGTTAGAGTTTTTCTCTCATTTCAATTCCCAACTGGTGAAAATGTTACCTCATGATAATTTCTGTCCATGAAAATATGTCTTGATTTATCTTATATGTATTATCTTATATGTAATGCTTTACAAAAATATGTGATTTATTTTCCTCCGTGCAATATATCAATGTAGCGTCAAATTATATGACAGGTGGCTCATTTCACAAAGCAAGGACAGCAAAATACTTTTTTTTTTTTTTAAATGAACATTATTTTTAGTTGAGTCCAGTAAGATTGGAAATTTACAGTCACGTGGCTAAAATAAGAGGTACCTATCCTTGTGCCAAAACTTTGTGACTTGAGCTTATTAAAAGCAAACTTTCACTCTGAGCTTTACCACATCCTATCTGTAATGTAAGTAGAAGTGCAGCTTGAGACCCTCCATTTTAAATTAATTTGATCACCACTTACATAGTTACATAGTGACATAGTAGGTGAGGTTGAAAAAAGACACAAATCCATTAAGTTCAACCTATGTGTGTGATTATATGTCAGTATTACATTGTATATCCCTGTATGTTGTGGTTGTTCAGGTGCTTATCTAATAGCTTTTTGAAATTATGGATGCTCCCCGCTGAAACCACTGCCTGTGGAAGAGAATTCCACATCCTTACCTCTCTTACAGTAAAGAACCCTCTACGCAGTTTAAGGTTAAACTGCTTCTCTTCTAATTTACTGAATGGCTGCGTGTCTTTTTAAATTCCCTTTCGCAGAAAAGTTTTATCCCTATTGTGGGGTCACCAGTAAGGTATTTGTACCTTTTGGCATCAGAATACTACATATTCTGTAATATTTTTGAAATCTGTACTACCACCAGGGATCGTGGCTATGGCTAAAGAAACTTTGCAGCTCCAAGCAGGGCCCCACAGTGAAGATCACTGAAATGGGGGCAGAGATAAGTATTCGACTAGGCGGCCTGCACAAATGAGGATGGAACCTTGTACCAAAAGGACAGTACACAACCAGAAACCCACAAAAAAAACACTAAGAAGTAGAACACTAAAAATTAAAATCATACTCTCTAAGTAAAGAAAAGAAGATTTTTCCTAAATAGTCCAGATAACGACATTGACTCTAGGGAAATTTCACCAATAGTGGAATCAGTAGTTTTTTGGCAGCATAAATTTTGCACCAATTTTTTTACCTTTTGGCCACTCAAACATAAATGGTTCGTATATGGTGCGGCGTCCCCAGTACTAACAAATTATTCAAGAAAAAAAGCCCTTATGTTATGGACCTTCATGGACCAATCAAAAAATGTTTTTGAAGTGCTGTAATAAAGTACTGAAAAGATAACTATTCATTCTGTACAGCTGGATGTCTAATTCTATGATATTCAGAGTCACATTATATGCATTAATACGTGCCTAGAACTTTCACAAATACTTTCTTTCAAATGGTACTTTTGTCAAACCAATGAGCCCACTAAAATTTTCTTTTGATCTTCAAAGGAGGCAGAAGAAAACATATTCCCTTGGACTGGGTCTGTATTATAAAATATACACCAAATGGCCACTTGTTTATCCGCTAGGGACTTAATCACAGGTAGAATGTTTTTGCTGTATAAATCACTCTCCTGTTGAATGTACAGTGTGGTGCTGGTATAAAACTGTAATTATAAATCCCAGTGCCCATCGGTGGGTACTCTGGATAAAGTAATGATAACCAAGTAGATTAGCTTTCAACTTTATGAGTTGGCAAGTAATGAACTGGAACAATGGAGCAACACACCCCAGGTGGTGGGGGCGGATGTGGTCCTTTGCTTACCTTAATCTGATCCTTTGGCACTATTTCTCCCACTCATACAAGACACTATTACTCCCACTGAGACCCACAATGGGGCATAATTCCTGTCACTGTCACCAACAATGGGACATTATGCCTCCCACTGAAACCAACAGTGGAGCACTGTTCCTCCCACTGATACCAACAATAGGGCACAATTCCTCCCACTAATATCCACGACAGAGCACTATTTTTCCCACTGATACCAATGGCAGAGCACTATTTCTCCCACTGATACCAATAGCGGAGCACTATTCCTCCCACTGATACCAACAATGGGGAATTATTATTACTACTAATACCAGTGATGGGGCACTTTTCCTCCTACTAATACCAATAATGGGGCATTGTTTACTCCTATTGATGCCAGGACATTTTTTTACTCCCATTGGCCACATTATGGCCCCCTCAAAGTCTGAAGGAGAGTAAAGTGGCCCTGTGTTTGGAGTTTGGAGACCCCTGGTCTATAGGATGGGCCATCATTATTATAAATTACAGTGTCAGGAGGTGAAGCTTTTAGTAACATCTCTATGACATCATGTGTATTAAATTTGCCAGGCCTCATTCATTCAGGCCCTTTTTTCACATCTGTAAAGCTTCTCTGTGGGAATATGCGACCCCATACTGTTAAATAATTAAATTAAATAAACATCACTTAGCTAATGTAGTGCTCCAAATATGTCACTCTGCATTTGCACTGCTTCCCTGACACAGTCACACTGTACCCAGGAGTACAGTGAGGGTATTAACCCAAAAGCTGCCAATCTGCTGTGCATAGAAATATCTAGACACTTAAATCACATTTGCACAGCGTCCAGATCTAAAAATGCCCCCTGATCCAAAGCAGTGATATCAAAATAAATGAGACAGTGAGAAAATAGTTACAGCGTGGTATACTGAGTGAGGAATGCTTCAGACAAGTGCATCCACTTGACCTACCACAGACAAGACCTAATCACACTTCATATGAATTAGTAGGGCACATGTCAGCATTACCAAACCAGGCTCTTATTTTGAGCAAAAGTGTACCTCTCATTTGCCATGAATAGAAAACTACCATTCCTGAGCTCCTATTAGTCTTAGATCACATGGTCTACAAATACCATCAGCATTGTGGATGTTTTGTGTTATTAAAGACTGCAAATGTATCTGTTAAGAGTGTTGGGACAAACCATTTACCACCAACAGGAGTGCTTGCAACTGTCAGCTTTTATTTATTCAAGTAAAACCTTTATCCCAAAAGAAAAAAAAACTGTTGCTGTAACTGCTTATAAAGTATTATTTGGCTTCAATTTGATAGTGTAACTAAATCTGCTAGTGCAACACTCCCAGGCTGACAATGCTGCTGTCCAAAGGTGCCCCCTGAGGCCCCTAATACAGGAAGTGTGTCACTGGCCAGATCACCAGGTGAAAACAGAGGGATAAAAAGCCTAAAAAAAAAAGGGCAGCCACCACATCTAAGGATTAGTAAACTTCAATGTATTATATTTCTGGTTTTGGGTTAACAAAATTTTCCCCTGCAGGATAACAGCATAATGTGCTAGTATGCATTGCCTGCTTAGATTTCTTTGTTTATGAGGGAGCTGGGCAGCTACGTTTGCCATAATTAACCCTGTCTATACTGTGCAGGCAGATCTTCATTATCAATTTCAGTTTCATGCATTGTATGTTAATGAAGGCAGACTTAGGACAGGCTTGATCTAAAAAAAATGTTAGGCATGTTGTATGAATGGGAACACATAACAACTGCAAAAATGAAAATACATTTTAAGCCTTGAATTTTTGCGTTAAAATTTTCACTGTCTTTTTAATGTCTTATAAAGCTGCTAAACATGTACCCGTATATGCCTTGATCAAACTTACTGATTTCATGGACATCGTGGACAGAGTCCCCATCTAAGTCAGTTTTGTTACAAAAACTGTCAACTGCAATAGAAAGTGGAGCCGCTGAGTGTAGTGGCCCACCTGTCACCCTTCCCAGCCCGGCATTCACTTCTCAGTCACCTTAAAGTGATTGTAAAGCTACTTTTTACATTTTTTTTTACATAACATGTCATACTTACCTCCACTGTGCAGTTCGTTTTGCACAGAGTGGCCCCAATCCTCGACTTCTGGGGTACCTCGGCGGCTCTCGCAGCTCCTCCCCGCAAAGTATAACCTCCTAGGAGAAGCGATCTCCCGGGGGGGGTTACCTTGCAGGCACGCTCCTGAGTTTAGCATTCAGCGTCCATAGACGCCGAATGTAGGACTCGGCCCCACCCCCCGGCGCCCACGTCATTGGATTTGATTGACAGCAATGGCTGCGCTGCTGTCAATCTATCCAATCAAGAGTCGAGAACCCCGGGCAGAGGAAGAGCGCGTCTCCGCCGAGGGAAATTACAGGGCTCAGGTGAGTAAAACGTCACTAGAAGAAGTTTTTTCACCTTAATGCATAGGATGCATTAAGGTGAAAAAAACACGAGGGTTTACAACCCCTTTAAGACAATGAACAGTCCATGTGCTTGTTTTTCTTTGTTTTATTGAGGGAATTTAACTTGGATGGGGTAAGGGAAATATGGTATGCCCTGTGGATTGTATATCAATCAATTGGTGGATTGTATATCAATCAATTGGCGGATTGTATATCAATAAATTGGGACAACTATGTACACTTCTCTGTACAAGTTACTACGTCAGTCTCCTCCAGCACTTTCCTTACTTGCAGACTATTCCTCTTCCTGCACAACTCTTAATCCTCAGGACCAGCTAGCACATGTAAGGTTAGGCCTAACACTGGCTCAGCCAGGCCTCAACAATCGCCCTTTACAGGCAGGGACCCCGGGCCCCTATAGTGTAGCAAGAAATAGAAAGTCTATAGTGCTAGCTGTCCTACTGGTGGACTGCTGCTCACAGTAAGCTTTCTTCAGGCCCTGCCAGCCCTCCTGGCTGCAGCTGCCCGACTCCACAGCCCATGACATTGCAGTCCTCTGCATCCATCTCTGACTTTTTCCTCTCAGTTCTCTCAGGCATGCCTCCCCAGTCCTCCTGACTGCATATGTCACTCCTCCTGTGCCTCCTGTCCAGAGCCTTCACACTTTCCTGAAAGGCTCCATCCTGCACCCAAGCCCAGGCCCAAGGTCACCCCCCCAGACTTGGGAGCTCCCTCAAAGCCCCCGACAGCCTAGTACTCTATCTCCAGTTTTTCCACCCCACAACTCCTCCCCATCTTGGCTGACCGTGGGTATTTAAGGAGGCCTGCCCCCTGTCAATCCAGGTTGGGGTTTGGTCAGAGCTCCTTAGAACACCCCAGGCAGCTCCACCTCTTCACTCCTCCTCTCCTTCCAGAATCCTCTAAAAGAAAGAGGGAGGTCTCAGTGAAGCTGCCTGTGAGTCACAAGCTGCTAACTCTGAGCCACTCCTAGCCCACACAAACCAAAACAAACCAGGCCTGCCTAAATTTACCATTTCAGGGACTTTATCTGGTTCCTGCTGGGTAGTAATCACAGTCTCCAGGTCCCCGACCAGGCTGCAGGCCATAACAGACTCCTCTTTCCTGATGTCTTCTTTCGTCACGGGGGAGTCACCAGGCCTCAACTCCACTCCGCCTTTAAGGGATGACTCCAAGCCCTCTCTGGCCTTCCAGGACTTACGTGGCTGTAAGCGACATAGTCCTGAGTGCAGGTCCACGTTGTAGTATTGTGGCTCCTGCTGGCTGCACCAGGCCCAGGCAATAACCACCGCAGTCGAGATCCAGCATTCTGGACATGGCAGGCACAACCACTCCGTCCCTTCAATCACCCTGAGGGTGAATCCCCCACGATGCTCTAGCAGGACACCGGTGTCCACCAGTGCCCACTCCTTCTGGTAAGGCAACCACGTTAAAATTGGTAGCAAACGACCACCCTCTGTCATCTTCTTCTGCCTCGTGGTGTCTGCTGCTGGAAGGGAACACTGGGTCTCCTCTAGGGCATGGCACTGCCACCTCGCTTCCAGACAGGCTGGCGTCTGCGAAACTGATAGGCAGACCCCTCCCTGGGCATGCTGCTGTAACCCCTCGTTAGATGAACTGAAGTTTGCAGGCATGCTAATGCTAGCAGGATTTGTCCAGGCATGTTGCTCAGCACCGACTGTGACCGAGCAACTGGGGGTAGATGACCACTAACTTTTCCGGTGGTTGCCGGTAGCAACAATAAAGTTTGCAGCCAATGTCTCACTGAAGGAAACACCTGCGGCATAGTCCCGCCCGCAGGCACCCGCAGGTCCACCCCGATCACCCCGGGCAACAGTAGACACTTCCAGGCAGACTATACTGTGGCAGGCAGGAGTTTGAAGCAAAAGTTTAGGATGTCCAGCATTAGCAGATCGCTGGACATATTTGTAATTTAGTATGGGATGTCCAACATAAGCAGATCGCTGGACATATTTGTAATCCATGGGTGCGATCGCCCGCCGTGGTTGCCATGGGTGACAGCACATGGTACAAAGTTACTGAAATTGCAGGATTGGTATAAGTGTCCATCCCAGCGCTGGTTGGGGCAACTGAGTAAGCAGGCAGCAGTCAACGGCTCTCGCTGGTTGCTTTGGGCAACCACACTTATTATTGCAGTACTGAATAGCAGGCAGAGCACATCAGGAGGCCTCCCCAGTCCTCCTGATTATACGTGTCACTCACCAGCCCTCCTGGCTGCAACCGGTGGTTCCCTCCTGAAGGCTTGCCTGGCAGTACTAGCTCCTGCTGTGCTCTCTTGCTCCTCCTGTGCCTCCTGTCCAAAACTTTCATGCTTTCATGAAAGGCTCCATCCTGCACCTGAGCCCAGGCCCAAGGTCACCCCCCCCCCCAGACTGGGGAGCTCCCTCAAAGGCAACAGCCTAGTACGCCATCTCCAGTTCTTCCACCCGACAACTCCTCCCCATCTGGGCTGACCATGGGTATTTAAGGAGGCCTGCCCCCTGCCAATCCAGGTTGGGGATTGGTCAAAGCTCCTTAGAATACCCCAGGCAGCTCCACCTCTCCTCTCCTTCTCTCCTTCCAGAATCCTCTAGAAGAAAGAGGGAGGTCTCAGTGACGCTGCCTGTGAGTCACCAGCTGCTAACTCTGAGCCACTCCCAGCCCACACAAACCAAAACAAACAGGCCTGGCTGCCAGCCAGGCCTGCCTAAATTTACCTACACTTACAAAAAGAATCCTAATCTAGCACCTACCTATGTAGAGGTGCTACAAAAGTGTTAACAATTTACAAAAGAAATCTAACATACCGGTAAGTAAGTAGAGTTATCCATCTGTAAGATAAATATCCAGCCTGCTAAAAAGAACAAAGCAATGGAAAATCCAGAGGACGACTCACAGTTCACTACCACAGTACAGTCACTGAAACGTATCACTGAAACCATCTAATGATTACATTTCCAATTAACAGTGACATCATGAACATGACATCATCAAAGGGTGAACTAGAAGCGTAAACAGGAATACCTGAATAATAGAGAATGATTGAGCAATTACATACAAAACTCCAGCAATAACCAGATGTTTCAGTGTGATCATTTGTACAGGGACTAGATACCAATGACATCTAATTAAAGAGGAACTCTATATACTGAATCAGTTTGGTCCCAGTCCTGCTCATGCCTGGTTCTGGTTCCTACATCAAATGCTTTGCAGGTATGGGGGATTGAAGCACACCAGCTCGGTGGTAATCATTCCTGCTTTGGGGTCTTTGAATCCCAACGAGAACAGGGTGTTTTTCATTTGACAGGTGAGAATTGATTACTACAAAAGCTCATACGCATGGATGATAAAAGGGCTCCCTGTTTCCTAGAGTATCAGTATGGATTGGTCTGAGTAGCACAATACATGCTAGTATTCAGGGTTGCACAATGGCGAAGTGGTTAGCGTTCCTGCTTGCACTAGGGTCATTGGTTGGATCTCAACCACAGCACTACCTACATAGAGTTTGCAAGCTCACCCTGTGCCTTCATGGGTTTTTTCACACATTCCAAAGACATGCTGGTAGGTTAAATGGTTCCTATATAAATTGGCCCAAGTATGTTTATGTAGGCACGTGCAGTCTGCTTTCTCCACTGTAGGTGGCGCCCGACCATCACAGCTTGGAGAGGAAGTCAAGGGGAACTTGGTTTACTGGTTCCTGGAGTGTTCTGGTTGGTTGCGCTGCATCCAGGTGACCCTGGCGGCCATCTTAGGTCAGTAGAGTCTGTTGTGAACTGTTTTGCCTTTACTGCAATACAAATTCTGCCTTTGCCTCAATACAAGTTCTACTGATTGTATCCGGACTGTGTGTGAGTTAATATCGACGCACCATGCTGTATCCACCCACATGTATGTATGTATACTATGTAAGATTAGATTTACCTTAGAAATATGTAAAATGCTGTGTAAATTGACAGTGCTATACAAGTAAAGTACCTGAAATAATTAAATATTCAGAAAAGAGATTACAGCAAAATGCCAAATTAAAAATGAAATGTCATGTCAGGCAACACTGATACTGTTCTTGTGGCTTTATTTTATCATAGGCATTTATAGATGTAGCAATATGGACTGTAATTGCCATGAACAGCTATTCCCTGCCCTATCATATACCACATTATCCCTCTAGTGCCCAGTGTTATCAGACTGACATCATATTTGTGAGCCCAACCAAAGGGATTGTGGGATTGGTAGTTCCAACAGACGGCTGTTCCCCCGCATGACTATGCATCCGGACTACATATCCCAGGGATCTTTGCTACCACCAGGGAGATCTCTGGGAAGAACTATAAAAGAAACCAGAGACCTGCCTCATGCTCTCTTCCTACGGGGCCTCATGTGTGAAGGACCTCTCCACGCAGGGAGAGTGAGGTCGCGGCCTACCCCGTAGTCCACAGCATTCCTACCTGATCGAGAAGGGATACAGCGCTGCCTGCCGTTTATCGGGCTTCTGATCAGCACCATCTCTACAGTGCAGCTACCCACGCTTTGTGTTCCGTAACGAGGGATCATCACAAGCGGACCTGCAGCCAGAACGTCCATTCGGGAGTCGCCAGCTGAAAGGCGTTGAATTGGCCTGGTCGTTGATGAGAGGGCCATTGCCCATCTTTACAAACCTTTCCTTTGTTTCCTTGGGACAGCTTTACCTTGGGAACACTTCACTGCACCTTTTTTGAACACTTTACATAATTCTCTTTAGCTACAGTCATCACAAGATATACTACCACTCTGTTACTACACACTATTGGATACAATTAATGTGCTCCGACTGCCGGGGAAGACCATCAGATCTGCAACGGGGACATTCTGTCATTGCTACTTAAAGGGCTCTTACACTATCCATGTTTAGCTACATCTTTCATTAGGATCAGAGGTTAAAGAGGCTGGCCTGGGTTTCTCATTCTAGAAGTACTCTCAGTATTGCTGCTTAACCTTTTTTATCCTTTCAGGTTATGTCCAAGTGGTATTCTACTGTACATAGGTGTATATAATATTCTATTGTTGCCTTCTGTCTCAACTGACATTTGTCATCTGACTGAGTTTGAGCTGCTATCCCAAACTCAGTTGAACCATTACCTCTTTGTACAACCAGACCTTAACTGAAGTATTCAAGTAAACGTTAATAGAATATAAACGCATTGAGTGTTGACTTATTACCTAAAGGTATTGCAATGATGTCTGAACCCAGAGTGTCAGGTGGGTTGGAAGGTTCACAGGGTCATGGCGATCCAGATGAGCAGGTAAATCCAAGCAGTCCCCTAGGAGGCCGTGCTACATATAGCACCAATAATGTTAGGCAGTGCTTAAAGCGGAGTTCCACCCAAAAGTGGAACCTCCGCTTATATGCTTCCTCCCCCCCTCCGGTGCCACATTTGGCACCTTTCGGGGGGGGGGGGATGGGTACCTGTTCTCGACAGGTACCCTTCCCCACTTCCGGGAGACAGCGTTGCGGCGCCGTCCCTTGGAAGTTCGGCCCCACTCCTCCTTCCTCCGCCCCCAGGCCAGTTAGAAAGCACAGCGCAGTAGGGAACGGGCTGTGAAGCCGAAAGGCTTCCCTGCCGGTTTCCCTTAACATGAGTGGTGCTGACATCGCGGGATCCCTGGACAAGTAAGTGTCTTAATATTAACAGTATTTGTAGCTGCTGACTTTTAAAGCGGGGGTCCACCTATCTATCGTTTTTTTTTTTTTTGAGTTCATTCACAAACTTTTCTTCTCAGCATTACATACTCACATATTGTGTGTAATATCATATGTCCGCCTGTGTCAGACTTATATTATTCACTGCAGGCGGTTTCCATCTTCATTGTGGGCATTTGAAGCCCACGAGCATTTATTTTCTGGATGTGGTGAATGCTGTGCTCCCAGCATTCACCGCTCGTTCCCGCACATGCTCAGTGGCATCCTGGGAAGCCTGAGACTAGCTCCCAGGAGTCTGGGAGAGGCTAGAAACACGCCTACTCCCACAGGAGGAGAACCAGGAAGTGCAAAGAAGAATAGAAAAATAAAAGGTAATTACGGCGATTTAAATTTTTTTAAACGGCATGTCAGCATCTAGGCAATGAAGAGAATACATACAGATATTGTTCAAAATTTGGGTGGAACTCCGCTTTAATCTTTTCATGGGGGGGGGGGACTCCACTTTAACATGTTGTATGTTAACATAAGTCCCTGCCCTCAAGGAGCTTAGAATCTAAGATCCCTATATCACATACACACATACTAGGGCCAATTTAGACAGCAACTAATTAATCTACCAACAAGCTTTGGAGTGTGGAAGGAAAGCATTGTATCGAGAAGGAACCCAGCAAAGAGAGAACATGCAAACTCCATGCAGATATTGTCCTGCTGATCGTGATTTGAACAAATGACGCCAGTGCTGCAATATGGGAATGGGAGGAATACGAGGCTTTATATTAATTTTACTATGGAGCAGATTTATTAAGCAAAGCAAACTCTGGGCAGTTGTGATGCTGTACAGCATTTGCACGAATGTACAGTAGCATACAGTATATCTAAATATCTGGCTCTAGAACCAAGAAGTGTAGATTGTCAGCCAGACTCTGTCATCTTCTAAACTGAATGCCTGGATATCTCCATTCTTCCGCAGTCTGCCTGACAGTCTTGGCTCTGTGTTTACACCACCAGGGATTTAACTTACACGACTGGATTGTGCGGCTGAAAATTTAGTAATGAAAGAAATACAGTGGCAGGGAGATCAGACGATGACTGTGGACTGTCAGTGTAACCTGAACCACTGGTGGAATGGACAGAGGATCATTTCTAATACTGTCTCCCAATCTGCTAATTTAGTCTATAAGTGTTTGATGACAAGCTGCGAAATGCAGGCTAATAACTACTCTGGGGCTGAAAACATCAGGAGTGTCTTCATATCTTACTATTTTGTAAAGTTATAACTATTATATATCTTATGCCTCCTAATTTTATCACATGAAAAATCAGGACACTGTTAATATGTGGATAAAAAATTTCCCTTTTTCCGTAAAGTAAACATATCGCAAGACTATAGCCATTCAACAATTTCACACATTCTTAACAAGCAATTAATAAGCTTTTCACGGACCTGTGTAGCTGCAGGTGCTCTCAAGAAATTCATCCTCAAAGTTCACAACAGAAGCACTGAAGTCATTAAAAAGTATAAGGTGGGCACGTTGCCAAAGGGGTTTTGGGGAAGTAAAAGTGCTTCTGCTTACATTTTGAGGATGAATTACTGCACAGTGCCTGTAGCTAGAGAGATCAGTGAGGGCCTTTTTTTAACATGTAATTTACTGCTTGTTAAGAACATGTAAATATTTGAATGTCTATAGTCTTCCACAGCTACATTTTAAGACACGAACTCTAATGCCCCGTACACACGGTTGAATTTTCTGATGGAAAATGTGTGATAGGACCTTGTTGTCGGAAATTCCGACCGTGTGTGGGCTCCACATTTTTCGACACACAAAGTTTGAGAGCAGGATATAAAATTTTCCGACAACAAAATCTGTTGTCGGAAATTCCGATCGTGTGTACACAAATCCGACGGACAAAGTGCCACGCATGCTCAGAATAAATAAAGAGATGAAAGCTATTAGCCACTGCCCCGTTCATAGTCCTGACGTACGTGTTTTACGTCACCGCGTTCAGAACGATCGGATTTTCCGACAACTTTGCGTGACCGTCGGCATGCAAGACAAGTTTGAGCCAACATCCGTCGGAAAAAATCCTAGGATTTTGTTGTCAGAATGTCCGAACAAAGTCCGACCATGTGTACGGGGCATTAGACATAACTGAAAAAACATAAACTTTTCACATAACAAAAACTAGGAACCAGGTATGTTAAATTGGAGTAAAAGCCTAGAAAATGCATGAGAAATGAGCAAATGAATTGTTCTTTAACCATTGGTTCACACTTTGCGTTTTTAGTGCATTTTGCATTTTGCAGTAACGCTCTACAGTCCATCTGCGCTTTTAGAGCCAGTGCATTTTTTGTAAAGGGTCAGGGACTTTGTTTCCTGCAGCAGATTGCATTTTTGTTGTGTTTTGTTTTTGATGCATTTGTTTTTTTAATAATAGAAAAGTATGCCAAGGTGTTAGGGATAGGGTTAAGGGCTAGGGTTAGAGTTAAAGACTAGAGTTGGGTTAAATGTTAGGGTTAAGGGCTAGGGTTAAATGTTAGGGATAGGGTTAAACCTAACAATTACCACTAACCATAACCCTAACATTTAAACCTAACCCTAACATTTAACCCTAACCCTAGTCCTTAACCCTAACCCAAACATTTAACCTTGACCCCAACCCCTTAACCCTAACCCTAGTCTTTAACATTAACATTTAACCCTAACTCTAGCCCTTAAACCTAACATTTAACCCTAACCCTAGTCTTTAACATTAACATTTAACCCTAACTCTAGCCCTTAAACCTAACATTTAACCCTAACCCTGGTCCTTAACCCTAACCCTTGCTTTTTACCCTAACCGTAACATTAACCTTAACCCTAGCCTGCAATCCTATTCCTAGTCTTTAACCTTAAAATTTACCCTAACTCTAGTCCTTAACCCTAACCCTAACATTTAATCTAACCCTAGCTCTTAATCCTAACCCTAGTATTGAACCTTAACATTTAACCCTACCCCTTAACCCAAACCCTAGCCTTTAACCTTAACATTTAGCCTTAACCCTAAACCTAGTCTTTAACCGCTTGCCGACCTGAGCATGCCGATGTACATCGGCAGAATGACCCTGGCAGGCAAAAGGGCGTATAGGTACGTCCCCTTTAAGAAGCGGTGTCGTGAGCACGTGCGCACCGCCGTCTCCATGACCGCGGGTCCCGCAGACTCGATGTCCGCTGGGTGCCCGTGATCGTGTCATGGAGAGGAAGAATGCTTACAGTATGTAAACAAAGCATTCCCCGTTCTGCTTAGTGACAGGACAGTGATCTACTGCTCCTGTGTGTTCAAGCCCAGCCCCCTCACAGTTAGAATCACTCCCTAGGACACACTTAACCCCTTCACTGCCCCCTAGTGGTTAACCTCTTCACTGCCAGTGTCATTTACACAGTAATCACACTGATCGCTGTATAAATGACAATGGTCCCAAAAATGTGTCAAAAATGTCCGACGTGTCCGTCATAATGTCGCAGTCTCGATAAAAATCACAGATCGCCGCCATTATTAATAAAAAAGAATTAAAAACAAAAATGCCATAAAACTATCCCCTTATTTGTAGACGCTATAAATTTGCGCAAACCAATCAATATACGCTTATTGCGATTTTTTTTTTATCAAAAATATGTAGAAGAATACATATCGGCCTAAACTGAGGAAAAAAAATATTTTTTAATATATTTTTGGGGAATATTTATTATAGCAAAAAGTAAAAAATACTGCGTTTTTAAAAAAATTGTCGCTTTTTTTTGTTTATAGCACAAAAAATAAAAACCGCAGAAGCGATCCAATACCACCAAAAGAAAGCTCTATTTGTGGGAAAAAAGGACGTCAATATTGTTTGGGTACAACGTCGCACGACCGCACAATTGTCAGTTAAAGCGACGCAGTGCCGAATCGCAAAAAGTGCTCTGGTCAGGAAGGGGGTAAAATCTTCCGGGGCTGAAGTGGTTAACATTAACGTTTAACCCTAACCCTAGTCCTAAACCTTAGTCTTTAACCTTAACACCTTGTCATACTTTCCTATTAGCCAAAAGAAAAATGGCAAAAGTATAAAAGAAAATAATTTTCAACTATGCAAAATGCACCACAAAATGCGTCTGAAAATTGCATAAACCATGACCACATAGATGTGAACCTGGCCTTAGCATCTGACAAGGCTACACGTTTCCTAACAATAGCAGTATGAGGCCTTCTTGCTGTAAGTGCAGTGGGTATACATAATTTGTGTGGTGCACGTGGGGCCCAAGGGGGATGGGGCCCATTTAGGGTTGCCACCTCATCCCTTGTGTCAGCAGCTAACTGTGGTCTCCATATTTCCCCAAAATCTCCAGTGCTTGCCCCAGCATTCAGAAGACAACAGAAGAGAGTTTGTACTCGGAGTTCGCCTCTGTCCAGACCTGCTCCAGCCCCTGCCCTCTGTCATGGTACCGTAATGTCATTTTTGGTGAGATACACCTAAAGGGAAATCATGCCTAAAAAGATGCAGACCCTGCCGCTTTCCTCATTAGCGCCCCTCAGGTGCAGCAGCTTATCGAGAATTATAAAATCACTCCCATTAGATTCACTTTCCACATGAAGACAGAGAAACAAACAGTGATTTCTTCAGCATATCAAAAGGTAGGAATCTGCAACAAAGTTTTTAAAATCTTACTCTTTAACCCCCAGAGAACTTGATGAAAAAAATGGTGGTCTGCAATAGATCTTCTGGGACAATTACTAAAGGTGAAGCCACTGCTAAGGCTGAATCAATCTTGAATTTCTTTGTTATGATCTACCTGCAAAATAATCTTGTGGTGGATGGGGGTCATTTGTCTGCCATCTTTTGTATTTGGCTAACCGATCAATAAATAAAATCAAGTTTATTTTACCACTCTATTATCAGCCATGGTGTGTCTATTCCACCTTTAGCAATAATCATTTCCCTTTGTGTAGCTCCTCCCATCTAGGAACGCTAAATTTAGCACTCCTACAGACGTCAGTATTTATTCACAGGTAAAATTTAGACATAAAAAGGCAGGTTAGTACAAAGATGAGTGTAATTGCTGTGTGCAGCGTGGGAACTGCTCTTTTGCTTTTCCGCCATATTATCTTAGAATTGCCTTCACTAGAAGAGTTTGAATGTCAGCTCTCACGCTGCCCTAGTTGATCACTTTAGGAGGTGAAGTAGAACCGGATGGTTTAACTCGTTGTTATTGTTTGGGAGCTATTTTAGGAATCTGATTTACGGGAGGTGGGTGGGGTAATTAAGAAGCGCAGAATAAACATTTGTGAAGCTTAAAAGGGAGGGTTTAAAAGCCTCAGGTGTTGTATGGCTAATGTTTAACAATGCCGTTGCTGGGGACACTGCCTTTCAGCTGGGAATTTATGGAGCATATCAAACCTTATGCTGTAGAGCAGTACAAACTGCAGGAACACTGTTCTGAATACATAACTCATAGCATGGACCTTGCTTTGTGCACTGGTCCTACTCATTTGGTGGAGGGGGGATTATGGTGTGGGGTTGTTCTTCAGGGGTTGGACTTGGCCCCTTAGTTCCAGTGAAGGGAACTCTTAAGGCCTCAGCATACCAAGACATTTTGGACAATTTTATGCTCCCAATTTCGTGGGAACAGTTTGGGGATGGCCTTCCTGTTCCAACATGACTGCACACCAGTGCACAAAGCAAGGTCCATAAAGACATGGATGAGCGAGTTTGGGGTGGAGAAACTTGATTGACCTGCACAGAGTCCTGACCTCAACCCGATAGAACACCTTTGGGATGAATTAGAGAGCGGACTGCGAGCCAGGCCTTCTTGTCCAAGATCAGTGCCTGACCTCACAAATGCGCTTCTGGAAGAATGATCAAACATTCCCATAGACACACTCCTAAACCTTATGGACAGCCTTCCCAGAAGAGTTGAATCTGTTACAGCTGCAAAGGGTGGGCCAAGGCAATATTGAACCCTACGGACTAATGCCGCGTACACACAAGCTGACTTTTCGACCAGACTGGTCCGACGGACTTTCGACTGACTTAAAAAGGACTTTCCGAATGAACGGACTTGCCTACACACAATCACACCAAAGTCCAACGGATTAATTCGTGATGACGTACAACCGGACTAAAATAAGGAAGTTCCTAGCCAGTAGCCAATAGCTGCCCTAGTGTCGGTTTTTGTCCGTCGAACTAGCATACAGACGAGCTGACTTTTCTATAGGAACTGGGTCCGGCGGAGTTCCTACCTAAAGATTTGAAACATGTTCCAAATCTAAAGTCCGTCAGATTTTTGACCGAGAAAGTCCGCTGCAGGTCCTATGAAGCCCACACACGGTCAAAATGTCCGCTGGACCAGTCCGGTCAAAAAGTCCGCTCGTGTGTACGCACCATTAGACTGGGATACCATTAAAGTTCACATGCATGTAAAGGCAGGCGTCCCAATACTTTTGGTAATATAGTGTATATTGTATTTAGAAGTCCACTCCCTCAAAGACTGTCTCTATTGTTTGAAGAGGTAATAAAGCCAAAAACAAAAATTTATTTTATTGCAGGTTACAAATTCACAGATGTGGCAGCTGAAATTGTTTTTGTTTTTTTAGGCTTTTTAGTCTGTTATTTTTCAACTTTCTTTAAAGCGGTAGTAAATCGCAGGAAAAAAATAACAAAAAAACCCCCCGCAAGACAATGGCATAATGTGCTAGTATGCATCGCATACTAGCACATTATGAAATACTTACCTTAGAACAAAGCCTCCACAGCGGTTCCCAGTCACTACTGAGGGAGCTGACATATTCCCCCGTGTTTCTTCCAGGTTCATGGGCTCTGGTGCTGTGAGTGGCCAGAGCAGCGATGGCGTCATCAATTCTGGCATGATACGCCAGACCTGCATTCACACCTGAGCATTTTCAGCTCATAAAACGCTCGTAAAACGCCTGAAAAAACGCCTGAAAAACGCCTAACAAGCAAAATCCTATTCAATTCAATGGCACCTGTTCACATCTGAGCGTTTTGTCACCTGAAGAAAAATGCCTGAAAAACGCCCTAAGCTCAAAAAAGAACATGAGCTTCTTTGGGGTAGATTACAGGCGTTTTTCTGTCTTTTGCATTGGTGACCTGAACAAAATCGCGGCAAAATCGTGGTAAAACTGAGGTAAAAACGCGCGACTTTGAAACGCTCAGGTGTGAATGCAGCCTTAGAGCACATGCGCCGCTAACATCAGCAGCTGCATGCAAGGTGAATATCTCCTAAACTTTGTACGTTTATGTAATATTAATTTTACCTACAGGTAAACCTTATTATAGGCCTACCTGTAGGTAAAAATCACAAAGCGGGGTTAACCAAACAATCTGTTGAGACAAAGTTGGAGTTAGAGATTTGAGACAAACATTTATTATGGACAGGAGCGTTTGCAGTAGCCAGCTTGTAAGCAGATGCAGTTAGTTAGTCTGCCACCAGGTGGATCTTGTCCAAAATAGTGTGCTAATAAGGAATTATGTAATTGGGGGTTAGGTTCCCTTTTAGACAAAGCTTCCCCGTAGTGATGTAATAGGTGGAGCTAGTGCTCATGTAAATGCCAGGGTGGGTGAAGCCTTAGGTAAGATAGGGCATGGGAGCCAAACACCCCACAGCCATGCAGATGTGGTCAGCTACTGAAAAGGCCCTGCACAGGGCAAAAGACCTGGGTGAGATAGTCTAACACCCGGAAAAGCCTGCTGTAGTTGTCCTGACTCCAAACATGGTCTATAAGGACTCAGGGTGGGATGCAAAAGACCTTTACGTCCAGGCTAAGTGTTCTGTGACGTGAATACTTATGCCCTGCGACTGATAGTGCCATCTGGGAGCGAACCCGGCTGGGTAGAGCTATGGAGTGGGACATAGAAAGAGAGGCTGGTATACTACCAAAGGCACCTTGTTAATTGAAGCCGACAGAGCAGGATGCTTCATCTTCAACCTCCACCCCCTCCACAAGCTTTTATTCATTTGTGTAAAACCTTTATCCCAAAGAGAAAAAAACTGTTGCTGCAACTGTTTAAAAGGTGTTAGATGGAGTTTAGCTTTAATTTGTTAGTCAAGTTCATTAAAATCTACTAGTGTATCTAACATTACCCTCTCCCCAGATTGCAAATGATGCTGTCCAAGGGTGTCTCTGTTGCTTCTCCAGCCAGAGTGGAGACACCCTAAGACAGGAAGTACAATACTGGCTGGTGAAATAAAGGAAAAAAGGTCTAAAAAAGCTTCCATGCTCCAAAGCAGAGCTTTTTTGGTAGAGGAGAAGTTTCTTTCTCCGGATTCAAATTCATCCCATCTCATTAATATCTGATTGAACTAGTTTAAATCAGGTGTAATTATCTGCTGCCCTCTTCTTTTTGTATTTGTGAATAACCTAGCTATCATGGAGTTAGGTATGATCATGTATCAGCACTTACTGTCTCTGGGAGGCTGTCTTGGAAACCCCAGAAGGAGGAAGTGGAGAGAGAGAGAGGAGATGAAACCACATGTCATCGAAGAAATGTTGCTATTCCAGACCAGAAACAAGAGTTATTAGGCAAGTGGTCCTATGTTATTAGTTTACTATTGTTGCACATAGAATCTGTTTGTGTATATGTATATACTTAATGACTGGTGGCAAAACTATATTGGTTCCGTTGTTGTTATCTCCCATGCACTATACCAGATAGTTCTGTCTGTGAACTGGTGTGCATGTGTAGTGATCACCTTACAGTATGTTAGTAGATGAACCTATTTATTGCAATAGTGTTTATATGCAGTTCATGTTAGTCTAGGTAACCCTATTCCTTCTGGTTTGGGATTCTATAACTAGTTGTAGTTCAGGGCACAATGAACAACATAGGATAGAGCCAGGTTAGGAATCTAATGGCCATTTCAGGTAGTTAGAAGTCTGGTTGCATAACAGACTAGACACCACTAGAGATTAAGCAATGCTTATAAACATTAAAGAACAAAGAGGGCGCGTAGGACTAGCGCATTATCCTCAATACATGTTTTTATTGAATAAAAAAGAGGTTAATATTCTCACAAACCAGTACTTGTGTCATAGCATTATCATAAAATCATCCGCTTTTTTCCATGTTCGAAAATTCACAACACTTGTAGTCACATCGGCTAATGCGTTTCAAGGTTTCCCTCTTCCTCAGAGCCTTGTTTAGATGTCTCTAATGCTATGTAAACACGATAGGATTTTCCAACAAAACCGTGGATTTTTTTCCGAAGGATGTTGGCTCAAACTTGTCTTGCATACACACAGTCACACAAATGTTGTCAGAAATTCCGAACGTTAAGAACGCCGTGACGTACAACACGTATGACGAGCCGAGAAAAATGAAGTTCAATAGCCAGTGCGGCTCTTCTGCTTGATTCCGAGCATGCGTGGACAATTGTGTGCGTTGGAATTGTGTACACACGCTCAGAATTTTCCGACAACAAGTTTTGTTGTCGTAAAATTTGAGAAACTGCTCAACAAGAAATGTTCTATGGAGCCTACACACAGTCGGACTTTCCGACAACAAGCTCACATCCAACATTTGTTTCGGAAAATCCTATCGTGTGTACGGCCCATTAGTGTTGACAAGGAACTTTTCAGTCAGGATCAGTGCTTCTCTGTTTAGTGCTGCTGTATATAGCTTCCTTGTTCCTCAAGAGTTTATAGGCTGACTGAGTTTCAGTGCCACACCATGGTTTCCACTGGTAAAAAGCTGCATTCCAGGCTGGTTAGGCAATGGCTGGAGGATCTCCCCATCACCGCAGATCTTGTCTTTAGGTCTCTGACACCAAGACAGAAACCGCATCGTGATCATCCTTAGGGGCCTCTGCAACTGGACTTTGCTGTAACATTCATCTGGAGATATCTCTGTTAATAACTATATATACCCAGGTATATGTGCACATTTTCACTAAGACTCTTGTTGGGTCCTTTGCTGATAATACTTGTTGGGAAATTGAATATATGTACAATTATTCATCTTTTCTTATATTTAGCTTGTATTATTTCTATACTGGTGTGCATCTATATACTTAAGATGAAAAGCTTGTTGTCGGAAAGTCCGACTGTGTGTAGGCTCCATAGAACATTTGTTGTTGAGCAGTTTCTCAAATTTTACAACAACAAAACTTGTTGTCGGAAATTCCGAGCGTGTGTACACAATTCCAACGCACAAATGTCCACGCATGCTCGGAATCAAGCAGAAGAGCCGCACTGGCTATTGAACTTCATTTTTCTCGGCTCATCGTATGTGTTGTACGTCATGGCGTTCTTAACGTTCGGAATTTCTGACAACATTTGTGTGACCGTGTGTATGCAAGACAAGTTTATGTTATATGCTGCTCCCAATTACATTGATTATATTGCTAGGTAATTTCCCAGGAAGGGAATCCCCTCAGCTCACAGAGGTCCTGTCCTGGGTGGAGGCACTGCCAACTTTAATATCAAACCTGCTCTTCCACTTACCAAAGGCTCTGGTTCTCTTTATGCATTTAGCGCAATATCCAATTTGGGAAAGGCCATATGTCATAACCCCCCCCCCATAAAAAAGATGTGGCTACACAGGTAAATTAAATCCAGGTGCATCTAACAAAAGGTGTGCTATGTCCTACAATTTGCTTGTTCTACAGACTCGGCAGGGTGTGTGTCAGACCTCTGCAGAGAGACCACAGCTTGTGCAGAGAGAATAAAGGTCCTTCTCCACAATATGATGGTAGGGAACTTTTATCTACTCAGGATGAGGCTGCTTTCTAAAGAAAAGGAAAACACTATGCACATTTTATTTTAATGCACCTGGAATGTTTTTAGCTGATTTAAACTGAAAGTTCAATTTGGCTTTAATAATTCTGCAATATTACATAATTGTGACCAGCATAATGACATTATGACGTTGCACCAAAAAACGTCATGCTTATGAGAATGAATGTACACATTCTTCAGAGACAAAGTGAGAACACATTCACCAGAGACAAAGGTGTCTGAACAGAAGAGAAGTCAATATACCTTGAGGACCCATTTCTATTTAAGCAGTGCATTAATGCATGTTGCATTCAGGCAGTCTTTTGAAATCAAGGGGCTTCCAACTGTACCTGTAGGTAAATTTGTGCAGGCTTGGGTCTGTTTTTCTGGGTCAGGGTTTGAATGACTCAGGGAGGGCTGGTATGACTCACAGGCAACATCTCTGAGACCTCCCCCTACTTCTAGACACCTGCAGAAGGTTCTAGAAGGATGTGAGTGGAGGGGATGAGAAGCTCTCTGGAGTACTCTGAGGGCACTGACCAATCCCCAATAGATGGGTTGGCAGGGGGAAGGCCCCCTCAAATACTCAGGGTCAGCCCAGCTGGGGTAGTGTGGAGTTCGGGTAGAAGATGGAGATGGAGTGTTAGGCTGTCAGAGGCCTTTGAGAGTAACCCCCTAGTCTTGGGGGGGGGGGGTGAACTCAGGCCTGGCCTTGGGAGTGGAAAGGGTCCCTCTTCATGGCACACAGGGGGATCCTGACCAGGAGGCACCAGAGCAAGGAGAGGACAGCAGGAGAACACTGCCAGGCAAATATCCAGGGAGGAAGATAGCAAGGAAGGCTGGTGAGTGCTACAGTCAGATGACTGAGAGGCATACCTGAAAGGACTGGGTGCAGGTTGTCTGGGATATATGCAGTCAGTCTGAGAGGACCATGGAGAAGTTGCCAGGAGAGCTAGTGAAAGGGGCAGCTGCAGCCAGACGGGCTGGCAGTGCCTGAAGAGGTAGCACTGGGACCAGTAGCCACAGGAATAGGACAGCTAAGCACTAAAGACCTCCTTTTCTGCTACACTACCAAAGGGGCCCGTGCATACTAGCTCATTATGCCTTTGTCTTGCAGGGTTGTTTTTTTTTTTACCAGGGTTTACAACCACTTTAAGGATGCGCTCAGGCTTGTTCGCAAACAGCACGTGCAGAACCCGCCAGGAAGTCGGCACTGCACAGCACTAATCACAGGTAGTGAGACATTTCCCGATCTCTGCTGCCGCACATCGGGACAATGTCTCACTGCTTGTTATTAGCGCTATGCAGTGCCGACTTCCTGGCGGGCTCTGCATGTGCTGTTTGCGATCACACCTGAGCTCATCCTTAATAGTTGTGCCCCTGAAGAATTCTTTGTTGATCAAGTGGGCATCCCATAATAACCCTATCCCCATCCAAGTTCAATCCCCCTAATAAAATACAAAAACAAAGCTGCAAGGACTGAATCCTGACTCCAGTGTGTGTGAAAAATTTGTGTGCCTAGCTGTGCGGGGTGGGAGATACCCATATTCACCAGCGGCTCTTATGGGGGTAGCGCTGCATAGACAAATTTGTTTTCTGCAATGCATTATGGTGCAATGCCATGTGTTCCAACACATTTCAATGCACATGCTTATCATTAGTGTATTGGGGTGCTATTAAAACTGAATAGCACTGCACTGCATGAAAGCATGTAACGTGCATTGCCGCAACACATGGATGTAAATTGGCACTGACAATGCTCTTGTGTGAATGTACCCCAGCTACATACTCATGTGAATGTGTCATGTCAAGGGGCACCCCTATGTAGTACATTTTCACAATCTAAGACTGAGAACGGTAATGCTCTGTACACACGGTCGGATTTTCCGATGGAAAATGTGTGATAGGACCTTTTTGTCGGAAATTCTGACCGTGTGTAGGCTCCATCACACATTTTCCATCGGATTTTCCGACACACAAAGTTTGAGAGCAGGATATAAAATTTTCCGACAACAAAATCCGTTGTCGGAAATTCCGATCGTGTGTACACAAATCCGAAGGACAAAGTGCCACGCATGCTCAGAATAAATAAAGAGATGAAAGCTATTGGCTACTGCCCCGTTTATAGTCCCGACGTACGTGTTTTACGGCACCGCGTTTAGAACGATCGGATTTTCGGACAACTTTGTGTGACCGTGTGTATGCAAGACAAGTTTGAGCCAACATCCGTCGGAAAAAATCCTAGGATTTCGTTGTCGGAATGTCCGAACAAAGTCCGACCGTGTGTACGGGGCATAAGAGTACATGTACTACTGGAAGAACATTAAAAGTCAGAGTTATGTCTTCACATTAGTGGGTGACTCCTACAGTGAAACAGTGAGGTTGTTTATGTAACTATGACCAAGGATTTGTCACACAATCCAAGAGTTATTAACCTGGAGAGACAAGCTTGTGATGATTTGTAACAAATCTGAACACAGACAGACACATGAAACGGATCATATATTTCAGGGAGCACAGCGCATTTTCCCCTGGCCCCCTTATTGTACAATGCACAGGGCCTCTAAAATTACTCACATACCTAGTAAAGCTTTTTACAGCCTTACTACTGAAACTAACAAACTCTGCACATGTTTAGTCATCCCAACATACGCCGCTGGCCTCCAGATATGGCATCATGGCACTGCAGAAATACGATGCAATGTGTAACACAATCCTATTACAGAACGGGCACCGCTTGGAATAGATTAACACAGACGCAATGTATGGATATGTACAGGTCCATTAAAAACCAGACACTGATATTTTTAGTAATGCATTACAGCATCCCCCCCGCTGAGGCCGGTGTCTGACCCTACTGAATAAGCCCAGAGCTGAATATATATTTATTTTTAGATTGATTTATATTTTCTCTTATCGATAACATCTGGGTCCTGGTCTTAACTCCCTCCAGGGTCAGATCACTGTCTACTGTGATGTCATATCTAACGCTGTAGTATACAGACAAGGCAACGCATAGAAATTTATTTTGATTTATAAATAAATGAAGAAAGAAAAATGGCCTTTATAGCCCTCATTAATCAGTCAGATGCCTATTGCATTTTAAATTACAACAATGGCTGATTTGGTCAATGAACGACCATAAAAGGACAATAAAAGGACAAATTGTCCATAAAAGGACATTTGCCACTTTTGAGTTCTGCCGAAGTAAAAGAAAATAATTTTATTAACACTTAGCTAAAAACAAAGCATCACAATAAATCTTTGTATCTAAGTCCTTTATGAAGCAACTTAAAAAAATCCTTATACTGGCCTCTTTTTATGGAACGTTGTCTCCAGGTCTCTGTTACATCAGATTTGGCAGACACCTTTGCATTTTGTCCCCATCAGTTATGATAACTCTGAGGAGGAATTTGGGGTTAACCTACTTACAAGGTCTTTGAAGTGTATGTAAAGCCAACCGTTTTGTTGGATTGTGTATGGAAGGATTAAAACGCCTACCAGGTTTTTATTGCTTTTGGTGTCCCCCGTCAGGTAGATTCACTATTTATATTTTTCCTTATTGCCATTGTTACTGAGAGAGAACATGACAGGGAAAACCAGATTTTTACAGTTGTGACCATTACAGGAATAGAAGGGAAATCTTCCCATGAAAACTGTTTAGGAGAAGGATGACAAGATGTCCCAGGTTTCCAAGGACAGTCCCCACTTTTAGGAGGCTGTACCCAGATAAAAAGTGTCCCCAACTGTGTCCTCAGTTGGTAACCCCTTTGAGGTGCAATAGCTTTATAGCTTAACCATTGAGGCCTCAGCACAGCTTGTCCCTGCTCCCTGGGCCATTCAATGTACAGGCTCCTCAGGAGGGAGCTGAGAAAGAGGAGGACTTTGATTGACAGTTTAACCAGTTAACGTCCGCCCGCCACAGTTGTACTGCGGCAGGTTGGCTCTCCTGCGCGAGTCGCCGTCATGTTGCAGGAGCGTGTCCGCGGGTTGGGCGGACTCGATGTCCGCCAGGGACCCGAGATCACCTAGTACAGAGGCAGAATGGGGATCTGCCTTTGTAAACAAGGTGGATCCCGATTCCGACAGGAGACATGACGGAGATCTACTGTTCCCAGTGATCTCTGTCATGTCCCAGGCAGCCTATCCCCCCTACAGTTAGAACACACCCCAGGAACACCCGTAACCCCTTGATCGCCCCCTAGTGTTAACCCCTTCCCTGCCAGTGTCATTTTTACATTGATCGGTGCATTTTTATAGCACTGATCAATGTAATAATGTCACTGGTCCCCAAAAAGTGTCATTTGGGGGCACGTTTGTTCGCCGCAATGTGATCAAATGCCACCAGAAGAAAGCTCTATTTGTGAGAAAAAAAGGACGTCAATTTTGTTTGGGTACAGCGTCGCACAACCGTGCAATTATCAGTTAAAGCGGCACCGTATCGCAAAAATAGCCTGGTCAATAAGGGGGCAAATCTATCCGGTCCTTAAGTGGTTAACTGGCTGCATTTCTGTATTACTTGCTGAGGTGTGTTTTTCCTCTTACTGTACCTGAAGTTGACCACAGACATTAGAAAGCAGAATACATCATTTTATGTGTAAACAATCATTCCATTGATACACAAAAAGACATGATCCTTACACTGGCATTATCCAAAATGAAAAAGAAGTAGGCATAGTTTAGAAAGCTGTCCCATAGACAATATATCCTAATTGCTTCATAATGTGAAGAACAAATAATGCTGCTTAAAGCGGGCCTTCGGTCATTTTTTAAAATTTTCCATCTATTAAATCTTCTGCCCTTGTGGTTTTAACTTTGGATAGTAAAACATTTTTTTCTGCCGGTAAATACCTTATACAGCCCACTTCCTGTTTCTTGTCTGATCATTAGTCTAGGCTTATGACATCATGCACAGCTCTCTCCCTCTCACTCTATGTGAGAGTTTGCCAGGAAGGGAGGGGGGAATGAGTCAAAAGAGGGCAAATGAGAGCTGCAGGGCTGCAGAGCTGGAGGTGTGTCTCTGTGTGTTTGTGTAAACCCAGGAAGTGAACAGGCAGCTACTTCAGCTGCCCACAGTTAAAATGGCTGCAGCCAGACTTAGTGGAGGGAGATTTCTGCAGCATATTTGGCAAGTACAGAATTACAGTATATATAAAATAATATACAAAGTGATTGCAGGGGAGCATTAGAATAGCAAAGATGTTTTTATTACAAATGATGTGAGCAGACTGCAGTTCCTCTTTTAGCTAGCCATATGCATACACACTCACTGTCCACTTTGAAAGGTAAACCTGTTCAATGTGTAACAACACATATTGCTAATCAGCCAATCACATGGCAGAAATTCAATGCATATGGGCATCTAGATGTGTTGAAGACGACTTGCTGAAGTTCAAACCGGACATCAGAATGGGGAAGAAAGAAGATTTAAGTGACTTTGAACGTGGCATGGTTGTTGGTGCCAGACTGGGATGACATGGAGTATAATTGTTGAAGCGAAGCCGAAGCAAAGCAAAACGCATGGTGTAAACAGGACTGTAAGCTAACTATTTTATTTAGTAACAGGAGCTTTGACTGGCATTCAGAGAGCTTTAACAAAGCCTGTCCAAAGCCTTGTTTTGAAGCAAGTGTAAACTAGCCCTTAGTGCCATGGATTTCTCCTGCTCCGTTTTTCTGTTATCAGCATGATAACTTCTGACAAGTTCTCCATCAACTGTAATAAAACCAGGCTGAATTTTGTGTCATGGGAGGTTGCTATGAATAGATTAGCAGATAGCTGAACTATTCACAAAACAGCTCTGCAAGTGTCTGCCTGTCTCTGCCTATGTAGAGGGGGGGGGGGTGCCTTTCCCCCAATCAGCTGTCTTGGATGTATGCCCAGACTTCACTTCCAGTGCTGAACAGGAAGAGAAAATCTGTACCATGATCTGCACTTTTTAAAGCAGAGGGTCAGCAACCAGATTCAATGTATGCAAATGCGTGGAGGGCCGCATTCACCTGCTAATAAATGAAGATAATAATAATCCTAACATAGAAATAATAACAGTACAGTTTTACCTCACTTAAGGGGGTTCACTAATACAAAGCCAGTTCACCCAAAGGGAACATGTGGCTGGGGATTCATATTTTACTGCCCCCTCCCCCATCCTGCCACCCAAGGGTGGCTGACGTTAGCCCTGCCAGTCAGCATGATCTGGAGATGGGGTTTCTGTCCCTAGGGGAGATGGGGGCCCCATCCCCAGGGGAGACTGTAGTGTCCTCTGCCCCCATAGTGTCCTCTGTCCCCATAGTGTCCTCTGTCCTCTGCCCCCATAGTGTCCTCTGCCCCCATAGTGTCCTCTGTCCCCATAGTGTCCTCTGTCCCCATAGTGTCCTCTGTCCCCTGCCTCCATAGTGTCCTCTGTCCCCATAGTGTCCTCTGTCCTCTGCCCCCATAGTGTCCTCTGCCCCCATAGTGTCCTCTGTCATGTGCCCCATAGTGTCCTCTGTCCTTTGCCCCCATAGTGTCCTCTGCCTCCATAGTGTCCTCTGTCCTCTGCCCCCATAGTGTGCTCTTCCCTCTGCCCCACACTGTCATCTGTCTTCTGCCCCCATAGTGTTCTCTGTCCCCATAGTGTCCTCTGTCCCATAGTGTCCTCTGTCCTCTGCCCCCATAGTGTCCTCTGCCCCCCTAGTGTCTTTTGCCCCCCCCTGCACCCCACGGACACAAAAAAACATACTGTGTAGGTAGAACTCTCCTACCTTACACAGGTGTAGAGCACAGGGCAAGCGGTTGGTATCACAGGGCTGGATGGGGGCAGGAACTGCTGAAGTTAACTTTTTACATCAACAGGCTGGTGATTGGTTGCGAGGATCGCAACCAATCACCTGCTGTTTAATGGAAAAAAAGTTAACTTCAGCAGTTCCCGCACACATCCAGCCCTGTGATACCAGCCACTCACTGCTGTCCAATGAAGAGGACAGTGGCGAAAATGTCCGTGGGCCGGATGCCTGTCAATTAATCATGGGCACTGACGAGCTGGAAAATTAGCAGTGGTGGGCCGGGTGTGTCCCACAATCCGTGGGTTGCCGACCACTGTTCTAAAGAATATATAAAGATGAAGACAACAGATATACATGTAACACTTATGTAGGGAGATTTGTTTCATCCCTGTGTGTCATCTGAGGCTGTTCACTTCACTGGGTATATGTGAGGGTTTACATCCACTTTAAAGACCAGAGTAAACTTTAATAGACATAGTCCAGTACAAAGCTAATCCACCTGCTCTGCTAATGTATTTCACTCCGCTAGGGGCCTAATCATAGAGTCACTCTATGATTAAGCTCCTAGTGGAGTGAAACGTGTTAGGTAAGCAGCTGGATTAGTCTTGTACTGGACTATACTATATCTATTAACCACTTCAGCCCCGCAAGAATTGGCTGCTCAATGACCAGGCCATTTTTTGCGATACGCCACTGCATCGCTTTAACTGACAATTGCGTGGTCGTGCAACGCTGTGCCCAAACAAAATTGACGTAGTTTTTTTCCCACAATCATCATCATCATCTCTGCGGTTTTTCTTTTTTGCGCTATAAACAAAAAAAGAGCGAAAAAAAAATAAAAACACAATATTTTGTACTTTGCACATTTTTTTCTCAGTTTAGGCTGATATGTATTCTTCTACATATTTTTGGTTATAAAAATCACAAAAGGCGTTTACGCCTTTGCTTGGTTTGCGCAAAATGTATAGCGTCTACAAAAGAGGGGTTAGATTTATGGCATTTCTATCATTATTTTTTTTTTTACTAGTAATGGCAGCGATCTGCGATTTCTATTGAGACTGTGACATTATGGCGGACACAACAGACACTTTTGACACATTTTTGGGTTGATTGACAATTATACAGCGATCAGTACTATAAAAATGCACTGATTACTGTATAAATGTCACTGGCAGGGAAGGGGTTAACGCTAGCAGGCAATCAAAGGGTTAACTGTGTTCCCTATGTGTGTGTTCTAACTGTGAGGGATGGGACTGACTATAGGAGATGAGAGATCGTGGTTCCTAGCTCGTAGGAACTCACGAGCTCTCTCTCCTCACAGAACTGGGATGTGTGTGTTTACACACACACGTCCTTGTTCTGCCTCTCATGCCCGCGCTGTCACTTGTGGCCGGCGGTCATCGCAACCGTGGGTCACGGACATCGGCACCCCGCTAAAGTCATGGAGAGGGGATCGGGGAGGAGGAAATATTACAAGCTCAGTTTTAGAAAGATTGAGTTTGAGGAAGTGGTGTGACATCCATACTGATATGTCACTCAGTATGTTTGTGGTACGTGGAGAGATTGGGGGGGCAAGTTGAGGAGTGGAGAGATAGATCTAGGTGTCGTCAGCATAGAGGTGGTATTGGAAGAACACCTGAGCCATGACTGCACTGATTGGATGCAGTCACTTTTTGGACGGCAATTTTCTAGCTAGCTTCTTTGAGAAAAGTCAACTTTATTAGAGTGGAACTAATGTGCATAAATACCTCCATGCCAGCAATGTGAGGTCTGTAAACTTTCTCACCATTGTTACATCTTCTTCTTGGCTTTTTCAAGGTGTGGAGTGTCTCACATTGCGTTACACCTTAAAGGACAGTAATGCTCTGAAAATTGGGAACATCAAGGAAGACAGGTACAATGGCACAGCCCTGTTCTCCTACAACATTTGTGTGAAGTCTAAACCTACAGGCCCTGTATAACATCAGGGGGATACGGTGACAGGGATTCCCCAGTTCGAGCACTGGGATCAAATAGAGTGTAGCGCTGCTATTTTTAGATCAGTTCTAAGGATAGACCTGAACGCGCAGTCACCCCAGGCCAGGAATTCACACACACACACACACACACACACACACACTGATACTGGGATGCGGGTTCATACTTGCAATGATAAACACAGTCATCTATACAAACAATTGAGCAGGAAGACAGGTGTGTTCGTTATAGTGCAGAGGGGGGAGGATTGTAGTATTGGGATGTAATACAGGATTGCTGACAGAATTATGACTTATACAAAGAGGGCTAATAAAAAAAAAAAAACAGTCCTGGATTGTGATGCAGGTATGTGAGTCATTGATCAGAGAAACTTATGCCGCGTACACACGGTCGGACTTTTCGTCTACAAAAGTCCAACGGACGCCGACGGACTAAAGCTGGCTGGTAATCCGTTCGTGTGTGGGCTTCTCCGGACTTTCAGCAGACTTTTTCAGCCTCAAATCCGACGGACTTTAGATTTGAAACATGCTTCAAATCTTTACGTCGTAACTACGACGGACCCCGAAATCCGCTCGTCTGTGTGCTAGTCCGACGGACAAAAACCCATGCTAGGGCAGCTATTGGCTACTGGCTATGAACTTCCTTATTTTAGTCCGGTGTACGTCATCACGTACGAATCCGTCGGACTTTTGTGTGGTCGTGTGTAGGCAAGTCCGTTCGTTAGAAAGTCTGCTGCAAGTCCGCCGAAAGTCCGCCGGAAGTCTGTCGGACAGGCTGTCGGACTTTTGTAGACGAAAAGTCCGACCGTGTGTACGCGGCATTAGAAGAGGGGAATTCCGGGCACAGGGTGTCTGCATCAATGTATGTGTAAAGGGCCTAATTATAAGGGTATAGCACAGTGTTTCTCAACTCCAGTCCTCAAGGCGCCCCAACAGGTCATGTTTTCAGGATTTCCCTCAGATGAAATGCCTGTGGTAATTACTAAGGCAGGGAAACTGATCAAATCACCTGTGCAAAATAATGGAAGACCTGAAAACATGACCTGTTGGGGCGCCTTGAGGACTGGAGTTGAGAAACACTGGTATAGCATTAAGTCTATAAATGTCAGATTATGATAGCACTATAACAAATCATCAGGAAATCTTTTCAGTTTCAGGGTCATATTTAATTTTTAATAATATAAAATACAAATGTAAAATTATATTATTTTGGAATAAAAATTAAAAAGAAAATAAAAATAATTTCATCATCTATACCTATCATACCACAAGTAAAAGAAGATCTTTATACACCTAAACCTCAGCTTCCTTTCTTATTTGTACATGTATATGCAGCACCCTCTAGTGTGTGCTAAAAGTAGTATAGGTTTTTGTTAGTGTAGGTACATTTATTTAGCTCAGGGCTAAGCCTGAGCTATGCATCTTGGTCAGGGTTACTCATCCTGGATGACTCATCCTGTCAGCTCCTCTGGTGCCTCCCCCTGGTCAAGAAGATTGTAGAAACTTCTAGAGCTAGTGGGTGGAGGGTGGGAGGAGCTGCCTGAAATATTTATGAAGCCTCAGCCAATCCCCAGGAATGGGCTGGCAGGGGGCAGAGCTTACCACATAAATAGGCATGAGCCATGCCAGCAGGGGCAGTTGGTGGAAGATGGAGATATAATGCTGAGGAGGCTGCCGTTGGCCCTCTGGGGTGCCCCCTAGTCTAGGGAGGGTGACCTTTGGCTGGGGCTCGGGTGCTGGAAGGTTCCTGCCACAATAAACAGAGGACGTCCTTCCTAGAGGCATGGGAGCAAGAGAGAGGACAGCGAGAGTAGAGCAGCACTACTGGGGACTTACAAGGGGGGAGTCTAGCACATGTAGCCAGTTCTCCCTGAAGACAGCAGTGTGTCAAGTCTTCATCCCTTCCCTGGGGGATCTCCGGTAGAGTCAGTTGGGTGGGCTGGTGAGAGTTAGGCTGGAGGACTGTGGAGGAAAGTTAGCCTGGATGGCTAGAGAAAGGGGCAGCTGCAGCCAGGTGGGTTGGCAGTGCCTGGAGTAGTAGTGCTATGACCAGTAGCCACAGGAGGAAAAGTACAAGCTGATCACTGTATTCTGCTATACAACATGGGGCTTTGAGTTCCTGCCTACAAAGGGCCATTGCTAATTCTGACTGCATAGGTGTGCGCAGCCTATTGCATTAGGGTGTGCACCCCAAAGTGTAGCCACCCTGGCGGTATGATTATGTCAGATTTTTGCATCTCAAAGCGGTACAATTGTTTTGCATAGAAATTTGGCGTTTTATATTGTAGGCCTGTCATTCTTAGTAATAACACACTTAAATCTGTGAAAACAAGAGTCTAGTAGACAGCCCGGGTATGAAAATGTTTGAAACACAAAATCATAAATTATAATATAATACATAAACTATAAATAGCTATAAAAAATAATAATATAATAATAAAAAAATGTATTTCCCCGAGATTCACTATCGCTCAATTCTGCAAGTGTTCTAATTTACTATCTCTGTTTTCTAGCTGGTCTAAAACCGCCTTTGACGTAAAGGGACACTTTTTGGTTGCTATGGACAATCTCAAGTTTCCAGGCAGAAAGAACAGTATATAGAATATAAAACTGCATGCAGGGCACTGGACAAAGCACTAGGGACAAAAGGGATGTGAAATGATTTGATACAGTAATGTAATCTGTAAGATTACAGTGTACTGAATGTGTTATGTTTTGTGTACTTTTTGAAATTGCCACCGGGCTCTGCCCCAATTCGTTGTGACGCTCGCAGGGAAAGGAGCCCGGTACACAGAGGCATCGGGCGGAGGACACAGCCTGCAGACACAGCGGGGGGACATCGCAGGATCCTGGGGACAAGGTAAGTACACTGTACCAGGATTCTGCAATGCAATCCCGAGTGTGGCTCGGGGTTACCGCTAATAGTACTGAAATTTAACTCAGAGCCACACTCAGGATTACCGCCAGGGAAGTTAAACACACAGCAGCAGGGCAATAGACAGTGTCAGTACAGTAGAGCAATGGATGGTGTCAGTAGAGCGGAGATTGGTGTCAGTAGTTTATCTTTATTTTTTATTTTTTTTATTACTTACCATTTATTTTTCATTTTTTACCCTATTGGAGGGCTTTGGTGAAATATTAGGGGTCTAAACAGACCCTGATGTCTCACTTTTAAAACAGAGAAAGGGACTGAGAGAAAAACAGAGAAAGGGACTGAGGACAGAGATTCAAGCCAAGCAGCAGGGGGAATCTGCTGAGAACAGGGTGATTAGGGTGTGCCCAGGCACACCTGGCACACCCTGTGCGCACGCTTATGTCTGACTGTGTCTGTCAGATCCACTAACAGTGATCCAGCTGGACACTGCAAGCAAGTAAAGTGCAGGAGGAGCGTCGAGGAGACTGTATATAGACTGTATATAGGAAGATGTCCCTGAAGTTTTTACCAAGGTTTTGTTGCTGAAGTCAAGTGGACATCCCATCCTCATCCAGTTTATTAACCCCTAATAAATAACAAAAAACAAAGTCACAGACGGTTCTATGACTCTGGAATGCCTGTGACAATTTGTTGTGCCTGGCTGTGCAGGGTGGGGGATACCAGTTCATCTCCGCCTCTTTAGGGGGTGCGCTACATATACATAACCCCCGTCAGTACAAATAACATATATCTGGATGGTAGTTCTAGCTGGAGATTTTCTCCCATTCAGAACTGAGGCCGTCCATAGTCAGAGTTGCAGGAAAGAAATTTTCTCAATTCCCATATCAACAATCAGTGTTGATGGGGGAATTACTCCTACTGAGCCGTTGAGTTCTTTGCGTAAACCCCCCCCCCACCGGGGGGAACACAGTAATTATTAACAGCTATAACATCTGCTAGCAATAATCACAAAATCCAACAGGCTGGTTGTACTTAAGCTGATCAATCAATCAACTTTGGTACATTCAACCTGCACATGCATGGCTCCAATCTCGACTGGTTCCTGCTGAATCGGCCGAGATTTGAACCATCTATTCCCGGCTTTAGTCAGTCTAAGACCTGCAGTCTGCAATGCATTCTGGGGGTTAAATAGCAAACTGCTTCCTGTTCAGATCTGCAGTTCAAACACTTTGTAAAGGGACTTCTCTTGCAGCTCTGAGATGTCATGTGACCAAATGCAGTGAGCTGCAGAGAAAGTCAATGCAGGAAGAATGTAAAACTGTAAAATGTGTTCAAGTGTTAAAGGAATCTGCAGGATAAGAATATATCACATTATTTGTGATAATGGCATGGTATTTTATTTGGGTATGTCCATAGCCTTTTCACAGGGCAACAGTGGTCATGTTGAGCTCATAAGCTACATCCTTGTTTACAATTCAACCCAAGCAATCATTCTTTTTTTTAACATATATACATATAATATAGCATGTGAAAAGGCGTGGTACAATAAACCATGTTCTCCAAGACAACATCCACCTTTCACCATGGCCACCAGATAAGGTGTGGTACAATAAACTACGTTCTCTAGGACAACACCCACTTTTCACCATGGCCACCAGATAAGGTGTGGCACTATAAACCACATTCTCCAAGGCAACACCCACCTTTCACCTTGACCACCAGAGAAGGTGTGGTACAATAAACCATGTTTTGTAGGACAACACCCAGCTGTGACCATTGGCACCAATCACTATGCCACCTTGGCACACTTTGTGTGGGGAGCCTTCTTTAACCTGCAGAAAATTATCTCTACCATAAAAAAGCCTAGTTGGGTTTGCCTCCCATGCCAAAATGTCTTCTCTTCTGTAAAGCAATTATACTTTTAGTATATAGAGGTTTTGGCTTTGCGAAAACAATTTTGGCTTTGTGGCCTTATATGTTAAGATTTTCTTATGCCGCGTACACACGGTCGGACCATAGCGGCGGACAATCCGATCATGTGTGGGCTTCCCCGGACCTTCGGCGGACTTTTCCAGTTGCAAATCTGACGGACTTTAGATTTGGAACTTGCTTCAAATCTTTACGTCGTAACTCCGCCGGACCCAGAAATCCGCTCATCTGTATGCTAGTCCGACGGACAAAAACTGATGCTAGGGCAGCTATTGGCTACTGGCTATCAACTTCCTTATTTTAGTCCGGTGTACGTCATCACGTACGAATCCGTCGGACTTTGGTGTGATTGTGTAGGCAAGTCCGTTCGTTAGAAAGTCCGTTGGAAGTCCGTCAGAAGTCCGTCGAAAGTACGCTGGAAAGTCTGTCGGACCAGTTCGGTCGAAATGTCCGACCGTGTGTACGCGGCATTAGAAATCTTTGTAATGTCATAATATTAGCATAAAATACAATATCAGTAAATAATACCCAATTGCAATGCCATATTTTTTAATACATCAGAGTTGCCAGTGTAAATCCCCGGTTTTCACATGGTCATCATAAACTGTGTAACTTGCATTCTGGATGTGTGTTTTAAATTTCATCAGACTACAAGTCACTTTGATTTTAAAACACGAGATAGGGACAACCTGTAAGGGGGCTTGTGTTTGGGCAGATATTGGCACCAAGATGTTCCAGTCCTGCCCCATTTCTTCTTGAATAGAGCACCCACCTACCTGCCTTTGTGTCCACTGTCTTGGACACATGCCTCTTGGCCACAGGCCCGCTCACAACATCTGTAGCCTTAATATTCAGAAAAAAGAAATGTCCATACACAGATGCATTTTCAACACTTTATTGCAACTTCCAAAACTTCCCCTGACATATCACATTTGCCACACTATCACAATATGTGCAAGGGTATACTTTCTGTAGCAGTCACTTTGGCGAATAACACAAGTACACATCTTTCATTTAGACCCTCTTCCCATTCTTCCTTGGGAGCACCATAGAATTGTGACCACTTCCCTACGTATACAAAATCCACAGCATTACGCTTCCATCAGGGTCAGTGGGAACAAGGTTCATTAGCATATAAGTCTCTTCCCAATGTCCTTTATATAGCTTTGCCCTTCCAGGCACACTCCCAGATGACACACTCTTCTCAGACTGCCACCTCTACTCACATATAGGAAATCTGTTCATGCACCCAGGTACAGGACCTACCTGCAGAAGATCAGGGGAAACAGGATGACAACAGCTTCTCCTCACATGATATGTATCATCTCGCCTTGGAATTCAGCCCTGCAAGAGCCCTTTGAATTAGCTCTGTGTAGGACTACATTACAGCCACTCTGGGGTGTCTCATTGCCATGCCCTGGAATGACTGGGACTCAGCAACAGCTGGCAACTTTTATGGGCACTAACCCCATCCATTACATCACTACAGGAGTGTTTTCATTAAGGGGAGCTAACACCTGCTTAGGACTTTCCCCTTACCAGGCCATAATGGCAACAGAACCATCTAGTGGCATGCAAGCTAATTGCACCTGCCAACAAACTTAAAGCGGAGTTCCACCCACTTTTACAACTTGGTCTTAAAGAAAAGACCACCCCTCCACCACTCATTTTTAGATATCGAATGTATTATTTTTTTTCTTTCTTACCTTTAATGAAGTACATAATGCACTTCCGTCCTAGCTCGCCACGGCCCAGGGTCTCATTTTCTCCTGCTCCCCTGCTGCCTTCTGGGACCTATGTGTGTCCCAGAAGATAACAGGGCTATTCAGAAAGCGTCGCTCGATTCGCACATGAAGACTCCACTGCCGGTTTCCCTTAGATAGAATGGCGGCGCCTGCACCCGATCCGATGGATGGATCAACCTCGGGGGGACAACATCACAGGCTCCCTGGACAGGTAAGTGTCCTTATTAAAAGCAGCAGCTACAGTGTTTGTAGCTGCTGACTTTTAACAAAAAAAAAATGTTTGCGGCTGGAACTCCGCTTTAAGTAAAAAGAAAACCACTAATACTTACCTGTCCAGCGGTGCTGTGGTTCCTCTTACATTACTACTGTCCTGTAATGATGGTGGGATGAATTACAGTGACCAGAAGTGGACAAACAATCCAACACACTCAGAAGTTGTGGATTAGTGTGGTGAATAGCATTTCTGTGTGCCCTAGCGGTGACCTTCGTTTATCCAGGCCAAAAAAACACAGCTCACGACACACACTGTGAACGAGCCCTTAAAGTAAGTTTTCTGCACATTCCAAATAATGTGCTAAAATTATTTGTTACTGCATTTCAGAAACTTTTAATGCAAAAATATTCAAATAATGTAAAGTCTGTCCCAGAATGATGTTACATCACCTCAATTCACAATTCAGCAAATCAGGTCCCAAGTGATTGCTAACTTTTGCTGGCCGTACACGGTTAGAAAATCCTTTGAAAAAGCGTTCGATACGCTAGATCATTCGACTTTTGAAACATTATTGGTCTAATTTTGATTCTCAAAATACAAAATGCAAACAAAAAAAAAAAACAACATGTCGGATTTTTTGCGCTGAAAAAAACTATTTTCGAAACATTAGTAGTGGAAAAGATCTAAAAAATTCCAACAAATCTACAGCGCATGCGTGTGTTAAAGTGAAACTCCGGGTTGTGTAATCAATCAATGAAAAATCCACCATTTATTTTGTTATCGATTGATAATATGCTGATAATTGGGTGCCATCTATTGATGGCATTATCGCATGCACATTCGACAGATATTTAGAAATCAGACTGTTTCTTTTGCACAATTTTCTAACCTTGTGTGGCCAGCATAACTCTGTATGTGCAAACATGTTAGATTTTTTTCACTGCTGGCAAAAAATATTTCGAGTTTTTCAGTACCTAAAAATGACTTCTAATTCTGTTTTATGCAGATTTTCCATCATCCAAGTGTCAGCAGTCACAAGACCTCATTCTTTGCAAATTTTAACCAATGTAGAAATATCTCAAAGCTGTTGCACTGGAAATGATCTCATCAAAATCAGCTGATTAATTTTCAAATTTTAAAGTTCTGATTTTAAACTGGTGGAACACCTACGCTGATAAAGGTCATCTATTAGTCATCGGTTTCTTGAAATTTTCGGATTACTGACAAGGTCTGGCAAGTTATGAGCAACCTAGATTTATGGGGAGACCACTGGGATAGAGACTCAGATTTTTACAATGGGATTTTCCCAATTCCTGCTGGATGGAATGAGACAGGATTGTAAAGTTTGCAGCAGAACAGAGTTTCTTCTTATTGCATATCTAACACATATATTTGCACTCAAATATCTTCCAGGCTAGTGTATCACTCAGCTTTGTCATTCACATGGAAAGTCCTAATATTAGTACACAGATGTAGGCAGTGGACCAGGTGGTTTATTTGGGTCGGCTCTTTATTTGTTTATCTTTTTTTTTCTTTTAACCTTTTATTCTTTATTTTAACCATAGAGTATATATCTATGTTTGTCCCAAGCTTGATGGCACTTAGGGCCAAATGTTGATCCAGACCAAACTGCAGAAAAGTTTAGATCCTTCCTATGGAGTATTTCCTGGTATGAAGTTGTCTTGCACTGCACCAGGCAAAGTATGCTTTCCTTGTTCCACACTAGACCTTATGTGACAAGGACCTCCTATATTTTATTTGGCGTAGGATTTACTGAATCAGAAAATCTCCTATCTCTTGGGACTTGGGCTTTAATGGCCTTGCTTTCAAATCCAGTAATTGTGATAAATCAGGACCTAGAACAGAAGATCCAGTCATTTTAGAAAAGCCTACTGGTCATCTCCCAAGAGTCTGATGAGGTCAGGATATCACATTTGCCCGGGCCAGTGAAAATCACCGGAATGTCCTCATTTGATCTGGTGGAGCAGACAAGGAAAGAGCTTTAAGGAAGGAAAGGGGTAAGTCAGGTAGTACTGTAATGGTGCCACCAGAGCATTCACTGCCACCAGTGTCATCGGTAGGGGGGGCTGGAGCCCCGAATGGGTCCCCGAAAAGCACCGGGTCTCAGGCATGCACAATTGTATTGTTAGCCCTGAGCGCCGCTGAGCGGGGACCGATCTGATCCCGAGTGCTGCCGAGTGCCGCCTAGTGCGGCTGAGTCACATAGCAGGTCCTGCCTTCTGGAGCCTGATGGACATACCACTGGTCCAATGGCGGGACTGCGGGACATGTGACGTCCACCATAGGCACTGCAGGCTCCAGAAGGCAGGAATTACAAAGCGTTTACCGCTCGGCACTCGGGCGGGCGGCTCTCCTCTCCTCTGACTGCCTGCTGTGATGAAGATGGGCGCACTGCACACCACGGCTGAACTGAGCTGCTGCTGCAGGACACATGAAGTCTGTCTCCTGGTCAGGTAGGTCAGTGTGTGTATGTCAGCTAGGTCAGTGTATGTCAGGTAGGTACTGTATGTCAGGTAGGTAGGTCAGTGAATGTCAGGTAGGTAGGTCAGTGTATGTCAGGTAGGTCAGTGTATGTCAGGTAGGTAGATCAGTGTATGTCAGGTAGATCAGTTTATGTCAGGTAGGTAGACCAGTGTATGTCAGGTAGGTCAGTGTATGTCAGGTAGGTAGGTCCGTTTATGTCAGGTAGGTAGGTCAGTGTATGTCAGGTAGGTCAGTGTATGTATGTCAGGTAGGTAGGTCAGTGTATGTATGTCAGGTAGGTAGATCAGTGTATGTCAGATAGGTAGGTCAGTGTATGTATGTCAGGTAGGTCAGTGTAATGGTCAGTGTGTCAGGCAGGTGAGTTTATTGGTCAGCATTGATGGGCACTGGTAAGCCAGGCAGCAACCAGCAAGTGAGCTTACCCCCCTGTCACACAACCCCCCCCCCCCCCCCCCCCCGCACAGCCAAAAAAACCCAACCCAATAACTTTGGGCTGAAGCCCCTGGTCCTTTTGCCACCTAGCAACGCCCCTGACTGCCACTGTAAGAGAATCTCTGCTTCTGTATACAAATTTTCTCAGTTTGCTTTTGAATGTTAAGACCAAGACATCCCCATTTAGCGTCCTTCCATTGTGAGAGAGGTTCTGAATCACCTCCAGGCAAAGAGCTCATTCATCTGAATCCAAGAGCTGTTGGTTGAAGAAGTTTGCCTGGAACGTGTATGTGGGACCAGGCTAAACCTGAAGTTCTACCCAAGACAGAAGCTTTCCCACTTCTGTTTTGACAGAGAAGCTACTGGTTCCTCCCTAATGATTGATATGGATATTTATGGGGGTATGGTTTTTCCATTGAAAACCCCCCCAGTATATATAAAGAAGAGAACAGGGCGGGACTATAAATTAAACACGCAGTCAACAGTAGGGGGTCATGAAATGGTATATTAAATGTAAATCATAAAAAAAATGATGTACTTAAATACACAGTGTCACAGTAAAATTCATCTATGTGCATATAGGAACATGATAATACATGACAGTGGATAGGGGGTCAATGCTACACCAACTGAGAAACTTCCTATTGCTAAAAATTCAGATATCCATATGAATAAAATTAACCACTTCAGTCCCGGAAGGATTTACCCCCTTCCTGACCAGAGCACTTTTTACAATTTGGCACTGCGTCGTTTTAACCGCTAATTGCACGGTCATGCAATGCTGTACTCAAATGAAATTTGCATCCTTTTGTTCCCACAAATAGAGCTTTCTTTTGATGCTATTTAATCACCTCTGCGGTTTTTATTTTTTGCGCTATAAACGGAAAAAGACCGAAAATTTTGAAAAAAAACGATATTTTCTACTTTCTGTTATAAAGAAAATACAATAAACTCAATTTTAGTCATACATTTAGTCTAAAATTTATTCAGCCACATGTCATTGGTAAAAAAAATGTCAATAAGCGTATATTTATTGGTTTGCGCAAAAGTTATAGCGTCTACAAAGTAGGGTACATTTTCTGGAATTTACACAGCTTTTAGTTTATGGCTGCCATCTCATTTCTTGAGGTGCTAAAATGGCAGGGCAGTACAAACCCCCCTCCTCAAATGACCCTATTTTGGAAAGTAGACACCCCAAGGAAATTGCTGAGAGGCATGTTGAGCCCATTGAATATTATTTTTTTTTTGTCCCAAGTGATTGAATAATGACAAAAAAAAAAAAAAAATTTACAAAAAGTTGTCACTAAATGATATATTGCTCACACAGGCCATGGGCATATGTGGAATTGCACCCCAAAATACATTTAGCTGCTTCTCCTGAGTATAGGGATACCACATGTGTGGGACTTTTTGGGAGCCTAGCTGCGTACGGGGGCCCCGAAAACCAAGCACCGCCTTCAGGATTTCTAAGGGCGTAAATTTTTGATTTCACTCCTCACTACCTATCACAGTTTCGGAGGCCATAAAATGCCAAGATTGCACAAAACCCCCCAAATAACCCCATTTTGGAAATTAGACACCCCAAGTTATTTGCTGAGAGGCATGTCGAGTCCATGGAATATTTTATATTTTGCCACAAGTTGTGGGAAAATTACAAACTTTTTTTTTTTTTTGCACAAAGTTGTCACTAAATGATATATTGCTCACACAGGCCATGGGCATATGTGGAATTACACCCCAAAATACATTCTGCTGCTTCTCCTGAGTATGGGGATACCACATGTGTGAGACTTTTCGGGAGCCTAGCTGCATATGGGGCCCCGAAAACCAAGCACCGCCTTCAGGATTTCTAAGGGCGTACATTTTTGATTTCACTCCTCACTACCTATCACAGTTTCGGAGGCCATAAAATGCCAAGATGGCACAAACCCCCCCAAATGACCCCATTTTGGAAAATAGACACCCCAAGCTATTTGCTGTTTGCTGAGAGGCATGGTGAGTATTTTGCAGCTCTCATTTGTTTTTGAAAATGAAGAAAGAAAAGAAAAATGTATTTTTTTTTCTTTTTTCAATTTTCAAAACTTTGTGACAAAAAGCGAGGTCTGCAAAATACTCACCATACCTCTCAGCAAATAGCTTGGGGTGTCTACTTTACAAAATGGGGTCATGGGGGGGGGGGGGGGTTGTGCCATCTGGGCATTCCATGGCCTCCGAAACTGTGATAGGCAATGAGGAGTGAAATCAAAAATTTACACCCTTAGAAACCCTGAAGGCGGTGCTTGGTTTTTGGGGTCCTGTATGCGGCTAGGCTCCCAAAAGGTCTCACACATGTGGTATCCCCGTACGCAGGAGAAGCAACAGAATGTATTTTGGGGTGTAATTTCACATATTCCCATGGCATGTTTGAGCAATATATCATTTAGTGACAACTTTGTGCAAAAAAAAAAAAAAAAATTGTCTTTTTCCTGCAACTTGTGTCACAATATAAAATATTCCATGGACTCGACATGCCTCTCAGCAAATAGCTTGGGGTGTCTACTTTCCAAAATGGGGTCATTTTGGGGGGGTTGAACTGTCCTGGCATTTTATGGCCTTCAAAACTGTGATAGGTAGTGAGGAGTGAAATAAAAAATGTACGCCCTTAGAAATCCTGAAGGCGGTGCTTGGTTTTCGGGGCCCCGTACGCAGCTAGGCTCCCAAAAAGTCCCACACATGTGGTATCCCCATACTCAGGAGAAGCAGCTGTGTTTGATAAAATAAAAAAATGTTTGATGAAATAAAAAAGATGATCTTAGGCCGAGTACATGGATGCCAAACATGACATACTTTAAAATTGCGCACAAACGTGCAGTGGTGACAAACTACATACATTTTTAAAAGCTTTTAAATACCTTTACAGGTTACCACTTTAGATTTACAGAGGAGGTCTACTGCTAAAATTACTTCCCTCGATCTGACCTTCGTGGTGATACCTCGCATGCATGGTGCAATTGCTGTTTACATTTGACGCCAGACCAACGCTTGCGTTCGCCTTGCGAGAGAGCAGGGGGGGGGACGGGGGTGGTTTTTTTAATTTATTTATTTATTTATTTTTTGCTTTTTATCTTATTTTTAAACTGTTCCTTTCATTTTTTATCATTTTTATTGTTATGTCAGGGAATGTAAATATCCCCTATGATAGCAATAGGTAGTGACAGGTACTCTTTTTTGAAAAAAATGGGGTCTATTAGACCCTAGATCTCTCCTCTGCCCTCAAAGCATCTGACCACACCAAGATCAGTGAGATAAAATGCTTTCCCAATTTCCCAATGGCGCTGTTTACATCAGGCGAAATCTAAGTCATGAAATGCTCGTAGCTTCCGGTTTCTTAGGCCATAGAGATGATTGGAGCCATTCTGGTCTCTGATCAGCTCTATGGTCAGCTGGCGGTACCATTCTTGGGTTCCCTGTTGGGACAGGAGAGCCAGAGAAAAACATGGAAGACAGTGGGAGGGGGGACATTCCCTCTCACTGCTTGTAAAAGCAGTCTAGGGGCTAATTAGCTGCTAGGATTGCTTTTACATGAAAGCCGACCGCTGGCTGAAAAGAATGATACTAAGATGATACCTAAACCTGCAGGCATCTTTCTGGTATAACCACTCAAAGTCCAGCAACATACCAATACGTTTCTGGTCCTTGTTGGGCATATATTGTAATCTTTTTTTTTATGCAGCCTGTGGGCTGAACAAAAAAAAGAGATTGATTGGTGGGTATGCCCACCATTAGAATACCTCCCTTCATCCACCCACTTCTAATTGTGGGCATACATGCACCATTTATATAAACGAAGCATGGGGGCATCCGCCCCAAAAGTTAGGAGCAAATCGCTCCTCCGCCCCTGCTGCCCCCATGCTTCGGCATATATCACCTCCGCTGGCGTCACGGCTTTATATATCGTGGGAGCAAACGCTGTTGCTGTCAAGGTAAATAAATCCGCGCTGCAGCTGAATGGTGTACCTGAAAACAAGAAAATGGTTAACAATAAAACACAGTAAACAGTAAAGTATAAAAAATTGCATACCTGAAAAGCAAACATGATAAAACATAATAACAATAAAACATTGCAGAATAGAATACAGTAAAAAAGAGCAGAACAATAGAGAGAGAATAAAGAGAGAGAGAACAATAAAACGACAACTATTTTTGTTTTTTTTTTGTTTTATATATTTTTTTGTGTTTTTTTTTTTTTTTCTTTTTACACTTTTTTTTGTAACTGTAACTTTTATTGTAACCGGTTCCAGGTTCGGGTCTCTCAAAATGCGATGGCATCTTGGGAGACCCTGTGAAAGTGTGCCTAGTCTGTGCAATGCTGTACCCTACGCTAATACTCAACTAGTGCATGGTAGCATTCAAAACATTCACCAATGCAAAGATCAGGATTGTCAGGACAGGAGGGACAATAATAGCGGGTGTCACGCCTATATCCGCGCTTGCTGCAGACACGACATCTTTTTTGGGAGGGTTCGTTGGGTAGGGGTACTCGGGAGGACATAAAGAAAATGCCTCTCATGCAGCCGACTGCATTTGGTTGGGGATGTGAATGGGGGAAGTACGGGTGCTGCAGAAGTGGTGGGTTCCCAATTAGGATTGGCGAATGCAGCAGGAAGGGCATTATGGGCACGAAGGGCCCGTGTTTGTCTTCTTCTTGGTGGCAGCGGGACACTACTTTTGCTTGCCACCTCACCAGCTTGAACTGCACTTATGGGACTCACCACGTCACCACGTGTTACTGCAGTGCTGGTTTGACTACGACCGGGGTGTACTAGGCCGCTGGTGCTTGCCAGTTCACCAAAACGCTACCAAAAAAACTGTTAGCGATCGCAGGGATCAGGCCTGACTCTGCGAACGCTGCAGTTATGCGTTTAGTGTTTTGTAAGTGACAGTGATCGATCGATACTGCACTTGGGTGGGCTGGGCTGGGCTGGGCGGAGGGGCAAAACGCAGGTGCTAGCAGGTATCTGGGCTGATCCTGCTAACACTGCGTTTTTGGGAACTCTAAACTGCTGGGGATGCTAGTATAAATCTGATCGGATCAGATATTGATCCGTTCAGATACTATACCACTAAGGGAGGTGTATGCTGCGTGCATGGGTGTTAGCGGTACTGGCGCTAACCTGACGCTGCCTGGGGCAACGCAGACCCTATCTGACCCTAAAACCTAAGTTATATCACCGCCGGGCGAACAGGGGGCTAAACCTTTATAAGGTAATAAACGGCGGGTGCCCTGACACTATAAAAAAATAAACTAACTAACCAGCGTCACCCGTAACAGTTATACGGTGATCACTGGTGAAAGGGTTAACTAGGAGGCAATCAAGGGGTTAAAACCTTTATTAGGTAGTATATAGGGGTCCCTGACGGCGAACCTATATATTTACCTCCCTAACTAGCGTCACCAGTGACACTAACACAGCGATCAGAAAAATGATCGCTTAGTGACACTGGCGACGGGGGGGTGATCAAGGGTTTAAAACTTTATTAGGGGGGTTAGGGGGGTACACTAGACCTAAAGGGGGCTAACCCTAACTGCCCTACCACACTAACTGTCACAAACTGGCACAATTGCAGTAATCAGAGAAAAAAAAAACTGCTTGGTGTCACTGTGACAGGGGGGGGTGATTAGGGGGTGATCAGGGGGTGATCGGGGGGTGATGGGGGTGTAATGTGTGCCTGATGTGTTTTACTGTGTGTGTAGTGTTTGTGCACTCACATCGATGTCTTCTCTCCTCGGCGCCGGAACAGAAAATACCGAGCCGAGGAGTGATGACATCACTTCCTCTGCTGCTGTTTACTATACAGCAGCAGAGGAAGAATCTCATTCGTGGGGAGCGATCGCAAGGGGGTGGCCACGAATGAGTGGCCTCCTCTCAGCCTGTATCGCTTCCCCAATGAAGCCGACCGCCTCAAGCATGGGGGGGGGGGCGCGATGCGCCCCCAGCCCACGGGAGGCAGATCACGTACCAGGTACGTGATTTTGCCTGCCCGTGCCATTCTACCGCAGTATATCTACGTTAGGTGGTCGGCAAGTGGTTAATTACATAGTCGGTTTGAACATTGAATGTATAGAGGCTTGACGTGTTTCGTGGAATCTTTATATCCACTCATCAGGAGCAGCAATGTCTTCATCTGAAGTGAGACATAAAGATGTCTGAGTCACTATCTTTGAGGGGAGGAGACAACCATGAGGAGGGATACGGTTAAGAGATGTAGCTTTGGCTGAAAAATACTCACAACCGCCATGTGGAAGTGCAACCTTGAGGGCTGGAGGCTCCACTAAGGGCATCTTGTCCGGGAGCTGTGGTAGCGCATGGCGCAAAGCAGCAACCCCACATGGCCACACAGGGGAAGGACAGATATCCATACAGTGGTGGCTCATAAAAAACAGTTGCAGGTGGTGGCTACATACATCTTGAGTGGCTTCTATGAAAAATGTAAAATAATATTTTTCAAGTCAGCAAGTTCTGTACTTGAATGGGAACAGACTGGTGCAGTTATATTCATACAGCTGCCCATGTTACCTGGTGCTAGACCGTAGGAAGCCATGATGTGCACTGATAGATGCTAGCCAAAAGATGAGAGATGGACAGACACTACCGAACGTCATGTTAGCGTGCCACAGGAGGAAATGGCGCCAAAATGTACCAAAATGATGACGTCATTAAGCGTGGGCGCCAGAAACACCTCCCATTAGCCGTAGATGGATAACATCACTGGCATGACCACGCTTGTAGTGACGTCACACGCACAGCGTGTGTGACGTGACATCGATGCACAGCGCGGAAGTATCCACCCGCTCCAGAAAGGGAGAAGGGAGATCCCGTGGTGTGCATCGCAGCTCCCAGACAAAGAAGTGAGCGGTAGGCTCATGAGTCCAGATCAAAGGGCACCACCATCGCAGAGTGTGTAGACAACTTGTGAGTGGTAGGTTGAATGGAACAAAAAGATCCAGATCAAGAGGCACCACCATCGCAGAGTGTGTAGACAACTTGTGAGTTGTAGGTTTTATATATATATATATATATATAAAGGGACCCTCCCATCACACCGATGGGCAGTTCATTTGTCTCTCATTTGTCTCTACCCAGCAAGGTGGCACTTCACAACAGGACTATCCATACATGATGGTTCCTTGTGTGTGATCCTTGTGAAAAGCTTTTGGCACCAGTGTGGTTACACATGACATCCACGTCTTTTGGGCCCACCGTCCCACTATCTGGGATACCCTTCATCCTTGTATATCATTCTCACTTTGGGTCTAATGCGGTGGCAGGGCCAATCCTAGGGTCACAGACGCCTGGGTGCAGAAATATTTCTGGCACCCCCACATGGGCATGCTCATCTTACTAACTCCTCCTCTTTACATATGTTTCTATGGCAACGACTCAAACACAGAGATGCTCCCCTAAGGAGTCTTCATTACCCTGGTATCCTCCCATGATCTCTTAACAACAAACAAAATACAGTAAAAGAAGCAGAGTACTCTATTGGGACCTGGAGGGGGGTCTCTCTGATGGACACAGAGAGGTCTTCTGTTAGAGAGTCTGTTGGAAAGAGCCCGGTCAGAGACTGCACACATAGTACAGGTGATGGTCAGAGACTGCAGACATACTACATTAGATGATCAGGGACTGCAGACATGATACAAGAGATTGTCAGAGACTGCAGACATGATACAAGAGATTGTCAGAGACTGCAGACATGATACAAGAGACGGTCAGAGACTGCAGACATGATACAGGAGATGGTCCGAGACTGCAGACATGATACAGGAGATGGTCAGAGACTGCAGACATACTACAAGTGATGGTCAGGGACTGCAGACATGATACAAGAGATGGTCAGGGACTGCAGACATGATACAAGAGATGGTCAGAGACATGATACAAGAGATGGTCAGAGACTGCATACATGATACAAGAGATGGTCAGAGACTACTGAAATGATACCAGAGATCAATGCATCAAATGCGCGCTTTATCAGTGCCCATCAAATGCAGCCTCATCACTGCCCACCAATTGCAGCCTACCAGTGCCCATCAAATGCAGCCTACCCGTGCCCAAATGCAGCCTACCAGTGCCCACCAATCGCAGCCTACCAGTGCCCACCAATTGCAGCCTGCCAGTGCCCACCAAATGCAGCCTGCCAGTTCCCATCAAATGCAGCCTACCAGTGCCCACCAATTGTAGCCTTCCAGTGCCCATCAAATGCAGCTTATCAGTGCCCACCAATTGCAGCCTACCAGTGCCGTGTCCATCACATGCAGCCTACTAGCGCCCACCAAATGCAGCCTACCAGTGCCCATCAAATGCAACCTTCCAGTGCCCAAATACAGCTTATCAATGCCCATCAAATGCAGCCTTATCAGTGCCCATCAAATGCAGCCTTATCAGTGCCCATCAAATGCAGCCTACCAGTGCCCATCAAATGTTGTCTACCAGTGCCCATCAAATGCAGCCTACCAGTGCCCACCAAATGCAGCTTATCAATGCCCATCAAATGCAGCCTTATCAGTGCCCATCAAATTCAGCCTTATCAGTGCTCATCAAATGCAGCCTACCAGTGCCCATCAAATGCAGCCTACCAGTGCCCATCAAATGCAGCCTATCAATGCCCACCAAATGCAGCCTATTAATGACCACCAAATGCAGCCTCCCAGTGCCTACCAATTACAGCCTGCCAGTGCGCCCAAATTGCAGCCTGCCAGTGTCCCTGGATTACACAGAGCGGCGGCGATCTCCTGCTGTCACAAAGTTTGGATTGGAATCTCCCGGGCACCACTGTAACAAAGTCCCGCCTCAACGCATCAAATGCAGCTTTATCAGTGCCCATCAAATGCGGCCTCATCAGTGCCCACCAATTGCAGCCTACCAGTGCCCATCAAATGCAGCCTACCCGTGCCCATCAAATGCAGCCTACCAGTGCCCACCAATTGCAGCCTACCAGTGTCCACCAATTGCAGCCTGCCAGTGCCCACCAATTGCAGCCTGCCAGTGCCCACCAAATGCAGCCTACCAGTGCCCATCAAATGCAGCCTACCAGTGCTCACCAATTGTAGCCTTCCAGTGCCCATCAAATGCAGCTTATCAGTGCCCACCAATTGCAGCCTACCAGTGCCATGTCCATCACATGCAGCCTACTAGCGCCCACCAAATGCAGCCTACCAGTGCCCACCAAATGCAGCCTACCAGTGCCCACCAAATGCAGCCTACCAGTGCCCACCAAATGTAGCCTACCAGTGCCCACCAATTGCAGCCTACCAGTGCCCACCAATTGCAGCCTTATCAGTGCCCATCAAATGCAGCCTACCAGTGCCCACCAAATGCAGCTTATCAATGCCCATCAAATGCAGCCTTATCAGTGCCCATCAAATGCAGCCTTATCAGTGTCCATCAAATGTAGCTTTATCAGTGCCCATCAAATGTTGCCTACCAGTGCCCATCAAATGTTGCCTACCAGTGCCCATCAAATGCAGCCTACCAGTGCCCACCAATTGCAGCCTACCAGTGACCACCAATTGCAGCCTTATCAGTGCCCATCAAATGTTGCCTACCAGTGCCCATCAAATGCAACCTTCCAGTGCCCAAATACAGCTTATCAATGCCCATTAAATGCAGCCCACCAATTGCAGCCTACCAGTGCCCACAAAGTGCAGCCTTATCAGTGCCCATCAAATGTTGCCTACCAGTGCCCACCAAATGCAGCCTACCGGTGCCCACCAAATGCAGCCTACCAGTGCCCACCAAATGTAGCCTATCAGTGCCCACCAATTGCAGCCTACCAGTGCCCACCAATTGCAGCCTACCAGTGCCCACCAATTGCAGCCTTATCAGTGCCCATCAAATGCAGCCTACCAGTGCCCACCAAATGCAGCTTATCAATGCCCATCAAATGCAGCCTTATCAGTGCCCATCAAATGCAGCCTTATCAGTGTCCATCAAATGCAGCCTTATCAGTGCTTATCAAATGCAGCCTACAAGTGCCAATCAAATGTTGCCTACCAGTGCCCATCAAATGCAGCCTACCAGTGCCCACCAATTGCAGCCTACCAGTGACCACCAATTGCAGCCTTATCAGTGCCCATCAAATGTTGCCTACTAGTACCCATCAAATGCAACCTTCCAGTGCCCAAATACAGCTTATCAATGCCCATTAAATGCAGCCCACCAATTGCAGCCTACCAGTGCCCACCAAGTGCAGCCTTATCAGTGCCCATCAAATGTTGCCTACCAGTGCCCATCAAATGCAACCTTACAGTGCCCAAATACAGCTTATCAATGCCAATCAAATGCAGCCTTATCAGTTGCCATCAAATGCAACCTTATCAGTGCCCATCAAATGCAGCCTACCAGTGCCCATCAAATGTTGTCTACCAGTGCCCATCAAATGCAGCCTACCAGTGCCCACCAAATGCAGCTTATCAATGCCCATCAAATGCAGCCTTATCAGTGCCCATCAAATTCAGCCTTATCAGTGCTCATCAAATGCAGCCTACCAGTGCCCATCAAATGCAGCCTACCAGTGCCCATCAAATGCAGCCCATCAATGCCCACCAAATGCAGCCTATCAATGCCCACCAAATGCAGCCTTTCAATGACCACCAAATGCAGCCTACCAGTGCCTACCAATTACAGCCTGCCAGTGCGCACAAATTGCAGCCTGCCAGTGTAACTGGATTACACAGAGCGGCGGCGATCTCTGGCTGTCACAAAGTTTGGATTGGAATCTCCTGGGCACCACTGTAACAAAGTCCCGCCTCCTAGACTGGCTCGCGGCTTCTATAATACATGTCACACTGATTCAATTTCACTGCATTGGATCAGTGTTCCGTCTATCTCACAGGAGCCGTCTAGGAGGCAGGACTGTGTTACAGCGCCGCCGGGCATTTCAGACCAAAGTTCGTGCAGTGTGTGTGACACACACAGAGCCAGTGCAAGGATTTTTGCCTACACAGGCGAAGGTGCACTTTGCCACCTCCCTGATTGTCCCAAATCCCCCCCTTCCCCCACAAACAGTCCCAAAAGTGTTTTGATTGATGTGTATTATGATACTGTGTTGTACACATTGTACAAGGTCAGAGACTGCAGACATGATACAAGAGATGATCAGAGACTACTGAAATGATACCAGAGATCAATGCATCAAATGCAGCTTTATCAGTGCCCATCAAATGCAGCCTCATCAGTGCCCACCAATTGCAGCCTACCAGTGCCCATCAAATGCAGCCTACCCGTGCTCACCAAATGCAGCCTACTAGTGCCCACCAATTGCAGCCTGCCAGTGCCCACCAAATGCAGCCTGCCAGTGTCCACCAATTGTAGCCTTCCAGTGCCCATCAAATGCAGCTTATCAGTGCCCACCAATTGCAGCCTACCAGTGTCATGTCCATCACATGCAGCCTACTAGCGCCCACCAAATGCAGCCTACCAGTGCCCACCAAATGCAGCCTACCAGTGCCCACCAAATGTAGCCTACCAGTGCCCACCAATTGCAGCCTACCAGTGCCCACCAATTACAGCCTTATCAGTGCCCATCAAATGCAGCCTACCAGGGCCCACCAAATGCAGCTTATAAATGCCCATCAAATGCAGCCTTATCAGTGCCCATCAAATGCAGCCTTATCAGTGTCCATCAAATGCAGCCTTATCAGTGCTCATCAAATGCAGCCTACCAGTGCCCATCAAATGTTGCCTACCAGTGCCCACCAATTGCAGCCTACCAGTGCCCACCAATTGCAGCCTTATCAGTGCCCATCAAATGTTGCCTACCAGTGCCCATCAAATGCAATCTTCCAGTGCCCAAATACAGCTTATCAATGCCCATCAAATGCAGCCTTATCAGTGCCCATCAAATGCAGCCTATGTGTATTATGATGCTGTGTTGTACACATTGTACAAGGTCAGAGACTGCAGACATGATACAAGAGCTGGTCAGAGACTACTGAAATGATACCAGAGATCAATGCATCAAATGCAGCTTTATCAGTGCCCATCAAATGCAGCCTCATCAGTGCCCACCAATTGCAGCCTACCAGTGCCCATCAAATGCAGTCTACCCGTGCCCACCAATTGCAGCCTGCCAGTGCCCACCAATTGCATCCTGCCAGTGCCCACCAAATGCAGCCTGCCAGTGCCCACCAAATGCAGCCTGCCAGTGCCCACCAAATGCAGCCTACCAGTGCCCATCAAATGCAGCCTACCAGTACCCACCAATTGTAGCCTTCCAGTGCCCATCAAATGCAGCTTATCAGTGCCCACCAATTGCAGCCTACCAGTGCCGTGTCCATCACATGCAGCCTACTAGCGCCCACCAAATGCAGCTTACCAGTACCCACCAAATGCAGCCTACCAGTGCCCACCAAATGTAGCCTACCAGTGCCCACCAATTGCAGCCTACCAGTGCCCACCAATTGCAGCCTTATCAGTGCCCATCAAATGCAGCCTACCAGTGCCCACCAAATGCAGCTTATCAATGCCCATCAAATGCAGCCTTATTAGTGCCCATCAAATGCAGCCTTATCAGTGTCCATCAAATGCAGCCTTATCAGTGCTCATCAAATGCAGCCTACCAGTGCCCATCAAATGTTGCCTACCAGTGCCCATCAAATGCAGCCTACCAGTGCCCACCAATTGCAGCCTACCAGTGACCAAATACAGCTTATCAATGCCCATCAAATGCAGCCCACCAATTGCAGCCTACCAGTGCCCACCAATTGCAGCCTTATCAGTGCCCATCAAATGTTGCCTACCAGTGCCCATCAAATGCAACCTTCCAGTGCCCAAATACAGCTTATCAATGCCCATCAAATGCAGCCTTATCAGTGGCCATCAAATGCAGCCTTATCAGTGCCCATCAAATGCAGCCTACCAGTGCCCATCAAATGTTGTCTACCAGTTCCCATCAAATGCAGCCTACAAGTGCCCACCAAATGCAGCGTATCAATGCCCATCAAATGCAGCCTTATCAGTGCCCATCAAATTCAGCCTTATCAGTGCTCATCAAATGCAGCCTACCAGTGCCCATCAAATGCAGCCTACCAGTGCCCATCAAATGCAGCCCATCAATGCCCACCAAATGCAGCCCATCAATGCCCACCAAATGCAGCCTATCAATGCCCACCAAATGCAGCCTTTCAATGACCACCAAATGCAGCCTATCAGTGCCTACCAATTACAGCCTGCCAGTGCGCACAAATTGCAGCCTGCCAGTGTAACTGGATTACACAGAGCGGCAGTGATCTCTGGCTGTCACAAAGTTTAGATTGGAATCTCCTGGGCACCACTGTAACAAAGTCCCGCCTCCTAGACTGGCTCGCGGCTTCTATAATACATGTCACACTGATTCAATTTCACTGCATTGGATCAGTGTTCCGTCTATCTCACAGGAGACGTCTAGGAGGTGGGACTGTGTTACAGCGCCGCCGGGCATTTCAGACCAAATTTCGTGCAGTGTGTGTGACACACACAGAGCCAGTGCAAGGATTTTTGCCTACACAGGCGAAGGTGCACTTTGCCACCCCCCTGATTGTGCCAAATCCCCCCCTTCCCCCACAAACAGTCCCAAAAGTGTTTTGATTGATGTGTATTATGATACTGTGTTGTACACATTGTACAAGGTCAGAAACTGCAGACATGATACAAGAAATGATCAGAGACTACTGAAATGATACCAGAGATCAATGCATCAAATGCAGCTTTATCAGTGCCCATCAAATGCAGCCTACCAGGGCCCACCAAATGCAGCTTATCAATGCCCATCAAATGCAGCCTTATCAGTGCCCATCAAATGCAGCCTTATCAGTGTCCATCAAATGCAGCCTTATCAGTGCTCATCAAATGCAGCCTACCAGTTCCCATCAAATGCAGTCTACCAGTGCCCACCAATTGCAGCCTTATCAGTGCCCATCAAATGTTGCCTACCAGTGCCCATCAAATGCAACCTTTCAGTGCCCAAATACAGCTTATCAATGCCCATCAAATGCAGCCAACCAGTGCCCACCAATTGCAGCCTACCAGTGCCCATCAAATGTTGCCTACCAGTGCCCATCAAATGCTACCTTCCAGTGCCCAAATACAGCTTATCAATGCCCATCAAATGCAGCCTTATCAGTGCCCATCAAATGCAGCCTTATCAGTGGCCATCAAATGCAGCCTTATCAGTGCCCATCAAATGCAACCTATGTGTATTATGATGCTGTGTTGAACACATTGTACAAGGTCAGAGACTGCAGACATGATACAAGAGATGGTCAGAGACTACTGAAATGATACCAGAGATCAATGCATCAACTGCAGCTTTATCAGTGCCCATCAAATGCAGCCTCATCAGTGCCCACCAATTGCAGCCTACCAGTGCCCATCAAATGCAGCCTACCCGTGCCCACCAATTGCAGTCTGCCAGTGCCCACCAATTGCAGCCTGCCAGTGCCTACCAAATGCAGCCTACCAGTGCCCATCGAATGCAGCCTACCAGTGCCCACCAATTGTAGCCTTCCAGTGCCCATCAAATGCAGCTTATCAGTGCCCACCAATTGCAGCCTACCAGTGCCGTGTCCATCACATGCAGCCTACTAGCGCCCACCAAATGCAGCCTGCCAGTACCCACCAAAGGCAGCCTACCAGTGCCCACCAAATGTAGCCTACCAGTGCCCACCAATTGCAGCCTACCAGTGCCCACCAATTGCAGCCTTATCAGTGCCCATCAAATGCAGACTACCAGTGCCCACCAAATGCAGCTTATCAATGCCCATCAAATGCAGCCTTATCAGTGCCCATCAAATGCAGCCTTATCAGTGTCCATCAAATGCAGCCCTATCAGTGCTCATCAAATTCAGCCTACCAGTGCCCATCAAATGTTGCCTACCAGTGCCCATCAAATACAGCCTACCAGTGCCCACCAATTGCAGCCTACCAGTGACCACCAATTGCAGCCTTATCAGTGCCCATCAAATGTTGCCTACCAGTGCCCATGAAATGCAACCTTCCAGTGCCCAAATACAGCTTATCAATGCCCATCAAATGCAGCCCACCAATTGCAGCCTACCAGTGCCCACCAATTGCAGCCTTATCAGTGCCCATCAAATGTTGCCTACCAGTGCCCATCAAATGCAACCTTCCAGTGCCCAAATACAGCTTATCAATGCCCATCAAATGCAGCCTTTTCAGTGGCCATCAAATGCAGCCTTATCAGTGCCCATCAAATGCAGCCTACCAGTGCCCATCAAATGTTGTCTACCAGTGCCCATCAAATGCAGCCTACCAGTGCCCACCAAATGCAGCTTATCAATGTCCATCAAATGCAGCCTTATTAGTGCCCATCAAATTCAGCCTTATCAGTGCTCATCAAATGCAGCCTACCAGTGCCCATCAAATGCAGCCTACCAGTGCCCATCAAATGCAGCCCATCAATGCCCACCAAATGCAGCCTATCAATGCCCACCAAATGCAGCCTTTCAATGACCACCAAATGCAGCCTACCAGTGCCTACCAATTACAGCCTGCCAGAGCGCACAAATTGCAGCCTGCCAGTGTAACTGGATTACACAGAGCGGCGGCGATCTCCTGCTGTCACAAAGTTTGGATTGGAATCTCCCGGGCACCACTGTAACAAAGTACCGCCTCTTAGACTGGCTCGCGGCTTCTATAATACATGTCACACTGATTCAATTTCACTGCATTGGATCAGTGTTCCTTCTATCTCACAGGAGCCGTCTAGGAGGCGGGACTGTGTTACAGCGCCACCGGGCATTTCAGACCACAGCTCGTGCAGTGTGTGTGACACACATAGAGCCAGTGCAAGGATTTACACAGGCGAAGGTGCACTTTGCCACCCCCCTGATTGTCCCAAATCCCCCCTTCCCCCACAAACAGCCCCAAAAGTGTTTTGATTGATGTGTAGTATGATACTGTGTTGTACACATTGTACTAGGTTTACCTTTAAAGTGGTAGTAAAGCCGGCTTTGTGATTTTTACCTACAGGTAAGCCTATAATAAAGTCTATAACAAAGCTTACCTGTAGATAAAATTAATTATTCTTAAACCTGCACTGTTTAGGAGAAAATCACCCTGCATGCAACCTGTGACATCACCAGTACATGTGCTCCGGCATACCGTACCGGACCTACAGAGCTTTGTGCCGGAGCCAAGGGCTTCTACGCGCATGTGCGGGAGTGATGTCATTGCAGCTTCAGCTGTTCATACAGCCAAAGGCTACAAACCCAGAAGAGAGACCAGGGGAAGATGGAAGCCCTGTCAGTGGTGACAGAGCAGTGCTGGAGGGCTTCGTTCTAAGGTAAGTTTTTCATAATGTGATAGTATGTAATGCATACTAGCAGATGATGTAATTGCCTTACAGGTGCTTTTTTTTTTTTTTTTAACTGCTGTGGTTTACTGCTGCTTTAAGGTCCCTTTCACACAGATGTTTTGAAGGAATCCGTCTGTCCGTTTTTCAGGCGGACCTGATTGGACCATCTATTCTCCTCTACGGAGAAGCAGATGTAAATGGACATGTGTCCATAAACACCTACCTGCATCCTATCCGATCCGCTAACCCTTGTGTCAGGAAGAGGAGAGCCCCCCCAGCACTGCCAGAGTGGATGGGCTGCCTTATGCTCACACTGGTGTTCTGAACACACACAAAGAGAGGAGGAGGGAGGGGAGCACTCTGGCACTTTGGCGCCCCCCCGCAGTGCCTGCCTAGGGATCGGCCCTGTGCGGTGGGGCAGACCTGGGAGACAAACGCTACCACATATGTCTTGGTTGATATAGCTATACATCAAGACTGTAATATGCTCTGATCTTCCCCTGAAGAAGAAATTATGTATTATGTTACATTATGAACCATAGTGGGAATTCTCTGTGAACGCTTCTTCGGCTTGGCCTCCCACTATCTGAGACTGACCGTGTGTTCCAGACTATGAGCATTGTGATTTTTTTGGTATCTATATCTGCATGATATGTTTTTGTTCTTAATAATGTACTTGATGATAGTGATTACTATTTTATTATGTCTGACTAAAACTTTTTGATTTTATATTCTTACCTCTTTGTACTCTCACTACCTGGTAGACAACTGCCTTTAAAGTCCCCCTGAGGCCCTCTGCTTTGGTTTACCCTGTTTTAAGGATGTGGCAGCTAGTTTCCAGTCATTTACAACACTGAGCTATCTCTATTCATAATAATGGATATGTGCCACTGCTGTGGCGTTGTCCAACTGAATTCTGATTGGATAGCCTTGCAGCCCAGATAACCAGTGTTGAAGGGACAACTAGATCATTTGGACATTCAGAATGTTGAGGGGAATATGAGCTTTCAACAGTGTCAAAATCCCTTGCACAGTAATGCCGCGTACACACGATCGGATGTTCCGACAACAAAATCCATGGATTTTTTCCGACGGATGTTGGCTCAAACTTGTCTTGCATACACACGGTCACAAAAATCTTGTTGGAAATTCCGAACATCAAGAATGCAGTGACGTACAACACGTACGACGAGCCGAGAAAAATGAAGTTCAATAGCCATAGCGCCTCTTCTGCTTGATTCCGAGCATGTGTGGAACTTTGTGTGTCGGAATTGTGTACATACGATGGGATTTTGTTGTCAGAAAAGTTGAGATCCAGATCTCAAATTTTGTTTGTCGGAAATCCTGACGGAAAAATGTCCGATGGAGCCTACACACGGTCGGAATTTCTGACAACAAGCTCCCATCAAACATTTGTTGTCGGAAAATCCGACCGTGTGCACAGGGCATAAGAGTGTCTAGGACTCCACCTATCACGTACCTGGTAAAGCCTGGAAAGTTGTGGAGGCCTCTCTTGCACCTCCTGCCCAACACTCCTGAAAGTGGAGACAGAGAGTGTAAGGGCAAGGAGTGGCATGAGTGCCATAGTAGCTCGATGGTGATCTCCAATCCGTAGGTGGGTAGAGCTGGTAGTTGCAGTCTTCGGAATAGGATGCAAGAGCAGCTTGGCACCAGAGCAGGAGATGGAAGCATGACCAGGAGAAGGGCAGCAGTCAGCAACAACTGGGCTGCAAGGAACCGAATCAGTAGGCAAAGCAAGTCCAGAAGGCAGGCCATGGTCAGTAACATACAAAAACCTATTCCTGAGAATTGACACCTAAGGTGGGCAATCCAGGGATATAGACAGCTACTATTGGTCAGAGAGGGCAATAAGAGAAAGTTATGTAAAAACCAGTACCAAATTTTATTATTAATTTGCCAAAACAACACACATATTAAATAAAAGCCAATTGCTTCTCAATGAAGTCAAGGAGGCATCAACGGTCTCCTGTCACCAACCATGAAATGGTACACCACAGGGGGGGGGGGCGCACAGACAAACTAACAAGGACAAACAGGACAAACCAACCACAATAAATAACACACAAGATGAGCATGCAGTGCAGGCGCCTGCAGTATCCACACACACTTGGAAACCCCTTAGGCAAAAGGCCAATAAATCACAATAAATATCAAAAAATCAAGCATATACAGGGGTGACCATGTGGGTGTGGTCCCCGGGGATAGAAATGGAACTACAACTGACTATTATGGTAACACCATGTAAGGCCCAATGGATGGAGTATTGTGGGTATAGTTGCTGTCACCGATTAAACGTCTATTCAATATGTATTGCAATTTCAAAAAGTCACAGGATTGAAGTGTTAAAGATGCACATCCTATGAATAGACAAGATCAAAAAATGACCGCTTTGTCGTTGTAATGTCCACTCCAACTAGATCATGGGTCCCGTCAGTAATTAGGCAGTCTATACCAATATGACAGTAGTTGTTGGGTTGAATGATAGAGTTACTGGGGTATAGGTGGTATCTTATTGCTCATTTTTCAGCCATCATCACCTAGTATTGGACCCTGATTGTACGACCAACAAAGCAAGCTGTCACGGGACTTACTTAGATCCCCATAGTGTAGGTATAGGTGCTAGTAACCTTCCTATGTGAAAGTAAAGAGAGGTATATGTCCACACCGTCAAATAACATTACCGCCTTCCGTGCCGATATAGGAGTTGTTTCGGGATGGTATCCGGCTTCTCATATATCCATCCGTCTGTTTAGAATGGATGGATCAACGTCGGCGGATGTCACAGGCTCTGGTGTTCACACACCGCTGATCCAAGAAGCCGCCGCACTGCAGACAAGTCCAGCGGCCGCTACTAATCCTGCTCGTGGCGGCTTCGGCGGTATGGATAAGAGCTTCAATGGAAGGTACTCCGCTCCACTGCTTCCTGGATAGTATGGGGATTCACTACACCGGCATCACAGCATCGCAGTTACGTCGACGCGCTTCTCCACGTATCGTTACGTAGCTTCAACTGGACATTCAAGATGCGAGCTTACACCTCTCCTTTATAGTTCCTCGAGCTGCGCTCGCCCCTCCTCTTGTTGTTGCTTTTATTTTTGAGTGTAAATGGGACTAGCAAAGATAGAAAAAGCTTGGATAAGTGTCCTTCATCTATCTGTAATGTCGCAATGCTTGCCATACATTGATCATACATGCTAATAGCATATTTTTGTTTGGTAAAAAAGGGCACTTTTGTTTTATTGGTGTTTTAACCCCTTTCTGTCTCTAAGAAACGTAAAACATATAGACATAAATGTTAAAGTAGGGGCTAAGATCTCTGAAGGTTTTGTGTTCTATTATATTTAGGTGTTTTTTTTAAACTTTAAATATACCAGAACAGGGGACCATTTTGAGAGGGATGAGATGAAAATATGGAGAGGATCAGGAAGGAAGGAAATAAAGGAGAACAGATAGAGGAAAGGAGACAGAAAAATAGAAGGGAAACAACCAGAGAAGACATTTTTCGAGCATGGGTAAAAGTGAAAGGAATATGGAAAAAGGTAAAGGGAATATGGAAAGATGGAAAAAAGGGGGGATAAAGGCGGGAACGTCGTCCTAATGGACGATGTAGATTAAGAAACAGAAGCAAAACGCCTTTTGGGAGATACTAATACATACCGTAGACTTGACCATGACCCCTTTCCAAGGGTAGTAAGAGAGTTGAATAGCAAATTGGATGATGCAGTGGAAGCGGGATTGTTGACGAAACGTGAATTAGAATATCTGTCAGTGGACGAATTCAATATCGCTACCTTCTACTGCATCCCCAAGGTCCACAAATCCCTGGAAAAACCACCAGGGAGACCAATTGTGTCAGCAATCCATGGACCTCTAGACAGAATTGGAAAATATTTAGACTCCCTTCTCAAAGATATGGTGAGCGAGCTGAGGTCATATGTGCAGGACACACGTCACGTGCTGGCCATGATTGCCAACCTCGAGATTACAGGGGAGGCGTGGTTGGTCAGCATTGACATGGAGTCTCTATATACATCAATCCCACATAGTTGTGGAATTGCAGCGGTGAAGAGCTTCCTTGATAGAAGGTTTCCACAATTTGGCTCCCAGAATGAGTTTGTGACTGAACTTTTGGAATTTGCCCTCAGCAATAACTTCTTCCAGTTTGCCACATGATTCTATCAACAGGTTAAAGGTACCTCAATGGGGGCAGCGTGGGCACCCGCCTATGCATGCCCCCATCTGGGCAGCTGGGAGGAGGTGTTCACTCATTCGATGTACCTCGGCCATGTCCATACATGGTTGAGGTACATCGATGATGTGTTGGTGGTACGGATGAGTGACATCAATTCCCTCCATGCGTTCATAAACGAACTTAACATAAACGAACGTAATATACATCTAACCTATGCGTATGATCAGCTCCAATTACCCTTTCTGGATTTGATGATCAAACTAGAAAACGGTAAGATCAGCACTTGCACCTACCGAAAACAGACAGCGGCTAACACTTTGTTACAAGCTGACAGTCACCACCCCCTTTGGTCAAAGAATGGAATCCCGACAGGACAATTTATAAGAATTAAACGTAACTGCTCTAATACTAACGATTACCGGAATATATTTGAGATTCCGTGAAAGGGGATATTCACACAAGCAGATTAGAAAAGCCAAACATAAAGCTGCAATACAAACTAGAGAAAGCCTGCTCCTTATAGACCAGAAATCTAAGACACAAAAAACAAAAGAATCGGAACCAGTAAGACTCATTACTACATACGGTGCTCAATGGGATTCAGTCCGTAAAGTCCTCGAGAAAAATTGGAATATATTGATAAACAACAAAAGCCTGGCCAGTATAGTGGGCGACAGGCCCAAGATGGTGGCACAGAGATCTAAAAATTTGGGGGACCTCCTTATACACTCGGAATATACCAGGCAACAGGATTCTACCTGGTTGTCTGGATACCCGCAGAGTTTTGGGATGTTCCCATGTACAAAATGTCACATCTGCCCGTTTGTTGAAAGGACGATCCAATTGTTCCACCACGAAGGTGGTCTATATGATTAGTTGCCCTTGTCCAAAAATCTACATCGGCAAAACAAAAAGGTCCCTTAAAATCAGGATAGGTGAACACCTAAGAGACATTAAAAAAGAAGCAGAAAAATTATTTGAAAAAAAGGAAAAAAGGGAAGAAAGACCGGTAGCTAAACATTTCGTACAATATCATCAGGGTAAAACGGATGGATTAAAAGTTAAAGGCATTTATACCCTAAAACTACCCGCCAGGAGGGGGGACTTTGACCGCATTCTTTTACAGAAAGAGAAATGGTGGATATATACCCTGGGATCTCTTTTACCTCAGGGTATGAACACTGAGTTGAATATGCAACCATTCCTGTATCAATAGTAAGGAATTGCCCCTCTCAAGATAAAATTTGGTCCTTTTCCTATCTACCCTTCTTTCTCCCCCCCCCCCTTTTTTTCCATCTTTCCATATTCCCTTTACCTTTTTCCATATTCCTTTCACTTTTACCCATGCTCGAAAAATGTCTTCTCTGGTTGTTTCCCTTCTATTTTTCTGTCTCCTTTCCTCTATCTGTTCTCCTTTATTTCCTTCCTTCCTGATCCTCTCCATATTTTCATCTCATCCCTCTCAAAATGGTCCCCTGTTCTGGTATATTTAAAGTTTTAAAAAAAAAAAACCTAAATATAATAGAACACAAAACCTTCAGAGATCTTAGCCCCTACTTTAACATTTATGTCTATATGTTTTATGTTTCTTAGAGGCAGAAAGGGGTTAAAACACCAATAAACAAAAGTGCCCTTTTTTACCAAACAAAAATATGCTATTAGCATGTATGATCAATGTATGGCAAGCATTGCGACATTACAGATAGATGAAGGACACTTATCCAAGCTTTTTCTATCTTTGCTAGTCCCATTTACACTCAAAAATAAAAGCAACAACAAGAGGAGGGGCGAGCGCAGCTCGAGGAACTATAAGGGAGAGGTGTAAGCTCGCATCTTGAACATCCAGTTGAAGCTACGTAACGCTACATTGCGAAACGCGTCGACATAACTGCGGTGCTGTGATGCCGGTGCAGTGAATCCCCATACTATCCAGGAAGCAGTGGAGCGGAGTACCTTCCATTGAAGCTCTTATCCATACCGCCGAAGCCGCCACAAGCAGGATTACTAGCGGCCGCTGGACTTGTCTGCAGTGCGGCGGCTTCTTGGATCGGCGGTGTGTGAACACCAGAGCCTGTGACATCCGCCGACGTTGATCCATCCATTCTAAACAGACGGATGGATATATGAGAAGCCGGATACCATCCCGAAACAACTCCTATATCGGCACGGAAGGCGGTAATGTTATTTGACGGTGTGGACATACACCTCTCTTTACTTTCACATAGGAAGGTTACTAGCACCTATACCTACACTATGGGGATTTAGGTAAGTCCCATGACAGCTTGCTTTGTTGGTCGTACAATCAGGGTACAATACTAGGTGATGATGGCTGAAAAATGAGCAATAAGATACCACCTATACCCCAGTAACTCTATCAATCAACCCAACAACTACTGTCATATTGGTATAGACTGCCTAATTACTGACGGGACCCATGATCTAGTTGGAGTGAACACTACAACGACAAAGCGGTGATTTTTTGATCTTGTCTATTCATAGGATGTGCATCTTTAACACTTCAATCCTGTGACTTTTTGAAATTGCAATACATATTGAATAGATGTTTAATCGGTGACAGCAACTATACCCACAATACTCCATCCATTGGGCCTTACATGGTGTTACCATAATAATCAGTTGTAGTTCCATTTCTATCCCCGGGGACCACACCCACATGGTCACCACTGTATATGCTTGATTTTTTGATATTTATTGTGATTTATTGGCCTTTTGCCTAAGGGGTTTCCAAGTGTGTGTGGATACTGCAGGCGCCTGCACTGCATGCTCATCTTGTGTGTTATTTATTGTGGTTGGTTTGTCCTGTTTGTCCTTGTTAGTTTGTCTGTTTTGTCGGGACACTATCAGAGGGGGTTGCGCCCCCCCCTTGTGGTGTACCGTTTCATGGTTGGTGACAGGAGACCGTTGATGCCTCCTTGACTTCATTGAGAAGCAATTGGCTTTTATTTAATATGTGTGTTGTTTTGGTAAATTAATAATAAAATTTGGTACTGGTTTTTACATAACTTTCTCTTATTACCCTCTCTGACCAATAGTAGCTGTCTATATCCCTGTATTGCCCACCTTAGGTGTCAATTCTCAGGAATAGGTTTTTGTATGCATCATATGGGCTATGGTTAGAGCTTCCTAATTTGAGGAGTGGCAGGGAGTGAGCAACCACTACCTTTCAGAGGTGAGCATTATATGGTGTGGTCATTTTTGCAGTATCTTTTCATGGTCAGTAACAGCTGAGCAAAGATGTACAGAATCAGTAGGCAGAGACAAGTCCAATAAACAGGCCGAGGTCAGAGTGACCAGGTAAACAGAGTTGGAGCGGGATCAGAAGCGAGGCGAGCCATGTCATGCACAGATAAGTGGGTACGGCCAGCAGATCAGGTCTCGGGAACACAGGAACAAGCTGAAGACCATTCAGCAACTGCTCATAGTGACATATCAGTTTAAATAGGCCACTGGGCGCCAAGTGCACAAGCTAACTGGTATGTGTACACACATCTGCATGTATGCGCGCTTACACACATATATGCACACAACAAACTAGCACAGTACATCTAACATTCTTCCCTGGCAATAATGAACATGTGTGCAATGTGCACGCACATGATCACAAGCACAAGTCCGCACTGGTTTTCTGGTGCTAGGAATCCGGTTTACCTTACATCACCCCAACCTGTCAGGCTGGCATCTGTCATGGGACACTTCCAAGACAAGGGAAGGAAGGACATACCTGACTCTTGCGTCACCAGGCCAGCTATAACCTGGTCTTGGGTGTCAGGCGGCACATTGGTTAATCCAGGAATTGCACCTTCTTGTCCCACACAGCTAGAATGCTGAGTTGCATTGCTCTTGAGTGAAATTGGGAAAATGAGACTGAGAAACAAAGGGAATTCTTCTTGGTGGCTTCAGTGGTGGGAGGAGCTTTGTCAGTTTGAGGTTTAGGTCCAAAGTGCATGTGCAGCAAGCATTTTTTGCATTGTTGATCTGCAGATCAAGATTTGAGCCAGAGAGTTACTCGCATATTAACAGATATGGGTCTTGTTCTGGAGATGAGCTGAACAGTGTCAGTAACCCAGTGGTTCTCAACCTCAGTCCACAAATATCCCTAACAGGTCATATTTTCAGGATTTCCACCTTGCACATGGGCTTTAAAACATTTTCAATGGCTTGATGTTAATGATAGCTATTTTATATAAGGGAAATTCTCAAAACATGGCCTTTGGTACTTGAGGAATGAGATTGGGAAAAATGATATCAAGACCAACATAAAATGTTTTGCTTGCAGTCACTTCCACTAAAGCTTCGTGAGGTTCACAAATCTCTCACAATCTCTTACTGTCCTCTTGACCTCACATTTTTTCTCATTCCTATTGGAATATTCTTACGGGAGATCTTGCTACCCATAAAGAGGTGTATCAGACATCAGCCCCTACACTGTATTGTTGCTGAGTGCATATTTAGATAAATATGGGAATCCTTGTTTGCTGAGATCACAAGACTTTGGCCCGAGATCAGAGCTACATCTATTTGCATAAAACTCATTTAGGAAATTACCCTTTCATGTACAGTTTTCCTCATCTCTAACAGGTGGATCAAACAACTCAATATTTACCCAGGCACAGAAGCAGCACAGAGTCAACTAAGCAGGAAGCATCAGATAGAACTACAGGCTCAGCTGTAATATTATTCTACAGATATGATAGCTTGTTTTTTACACCATTATTATTACTAGCAAGCAAGCGATTGATTGCTTTCGTTTTAGATGACATGGCAGTAGAAGTCTCTGGGTCTCTGGTCATGTTTTTGTACCAACAACTGAAAACACATACATGGTAACTGGACTGCAACTCAAACATATGAGCCTTCTCTGTAAATTACCAGTTAAAATTGGGATATTGTTGATGCAGAACATTGGAGGGGTTTTAGTCAAAGGGGTATTTTTTTTAATGTACTTTTTTATGCGATAATGTGGTTAACAATAAGAGTGGCCATGGCCAATGAGACAATATAAGAATGACAGTGTACAGTTTGTTAGTACAGTATGAGAACAGAATAGCAGTGCTGGGTCTAGGAATAAACCTTAAAGGGGAAACCTCACCCAATAGGGGAAGTTCCGCTTGTGTGCCTCCTCCCCCCTCCTCTGTAAGTTTTGGCACTTGTTTTTTTGGGGGGAGAGCAGGAACCTGGTTTTGACAGGTACCCGCTCTCACTTGCAGTCAGATCACCGTTGTGATCAAAGCGGAAGTTTGTCCCCCCTGACCTTTGCCCACAGACTTCTGGGACAAGTCACAGGTCTCAGAAAGCTACAGGACCATTCACAATGCACAGTGTGGCTCGCACATGCACAGTGGGAAGCCAGATGTGAAGCCGCAAGCAGTCACAGCCATCTTCCCAAAGTAAACATGCCGGTGCCCTGACCCAAAGATGGCTGAAGAGCCAGCATGGGTGAGGACAATGCTGGATCCCTAGACAGGTAAGTGTCCTATTATTAAAAGTCAACAGCTACAGTATTTGTAGCTGCTGATGCTGACTTTAAATTTTTTATTTCTAGGATGAAGAACCCCTTTAATAGGCACCTGGATGGATGTCAATCGGTCTTATGCCCCGTACACACAGTCAGATTTTCCGACGGAAAATGTGTGATAGGACCTTGTTGTCGGAAATTCCGACCGTGTGTAGGCTCCATCACACATTTTCCATTGGATTTTCCGACACACAAAGTTTGAGAGCAGGCTATAAAATTTTCCGACAACAAAATCCATTGTCGGCATTTCCGATCGTGTGTACACAAATCTGACGCACAAAGTGCCACGCATGCTCAGAATAAATAAAGAGATGAAAGCTGTTGGCTACTGCCCCGTTTAAAGCAGTGGTGTATTTAGGTTTTTTGCTGCCCTAGGCCTGACTAAGCTTGCGCACCCCCTAATTTAAATATGACCCACCCCTTCCTGTCAAGGCCACACCCCTTTCTTTTTAGGATCCGCCCTGTCATCTTCATTGGAGGAGGACAGAGGGAAGCCACGGGAAGAGGACAGAGGGATATCACAGGAGGAGGACAGAGAGGCATGCAGCATCTTTTCATTTGGGGGGTAAGGGGATATGTGCTAGTTGCTTTGGGAGGGGAGGATCAGACCCCCCCCCACTAGCACATATCCCCTTACCCCCCCTCCCCTTATCCTTGTGTGCATCTGTTATCTGCCCCCCTTCCCGGTTACTGTGTCCCCCCCACTGTAAACTATACACAGACCTCAGAGCAGCAGCGCGACTCATGCACTGAAGTCGTGTCCCTCCTCTGTAGCTCCTCCTCCTCCTGACTGTGTACACTAGAACATTGGAGCCGAGAAGGAGGAGGAGCCGAGGAGTGTGTGTGGCTGACAGTGGGGAGAGAGGTGGCGGCTGCTACGGAAATCCGATCTCTGGTTGTGTGATCCCAGGTGGCAGATGCCCTGGGTGCCCACGCTAGTGCACTCTGGCTGCCAGTTACCGAACTTGTTGTGGGCTCCGGGACAGTGGCGTCACTAGGTTTGGTGTCACCTGGAGCTGTAAAAATTGTGTCATCCCCCCTTAATTTTTTGACTGGAGGCCCAGCATTGGAGCTCATTGTGGCGGTCAACAAGGCCTAGAGGATATCAGGTTAGGCACTTCCTAATAGCTCAGTTCCTGGAAACAGTAATGGATAATGGCCAACAGGCTCTCTTACCAGACCCGGTGAAACTGCAGCATTGATCCCTCCGGCTGGACGTTCGCTCACTCTGGGTTGCCCAGGCTGACTCTAGTCAGTAGTGTAGCATGTCTGTACCCTGGCAGTGGCTTTATCTTTCTCCCCTTCTGGTGGTGCGGGTACAGCGTCCCTCTCTCTTTGGTGGTGCGGGAACAGTGTGGCTGGCTCTCTGGTGGTGTGGGTACAGCGTGGCTCTCTGGTGGTGTGAGTACAGCGTGGCTCTCTGGTGGTGCGGGTACAGTGTGGCTCTCTGGTGGTGTGGTTACAGCGTGGCTCTCTGGTGGTGCGGGTACAGCATGGCCCTCTGGTGGTGCGGGTACAGCGTGGCTCTGGTGGTGTGGGTACAGCGTGGCTCTGGTGGTGCAGGTACAGCGTGGCTCTCTGGTGGTGCGGGTACAGCGTGGCTCTCTGGTGGTGCGGGTACAGCGTGGCTCTCTGGTGGTGCGGGTACAGCGTGGCTCTCTGGTGGTGCGGGTACAGCATGGCTCTCTGGTGGTGCGGGTACAGCGTGGCTCTGGTGGTGTGGGTACAGCGTGGCTCTGGTGGTGCGGGTACAGCGTGGCTCTCTGGTGGTGCGGGTACAGCGTGGCTCTCTGGTGGTGCGGGTACAGCGTGGCTCTCTGGTGGTGCGGGTACAGCGTGGCTCTGGTGGTGTGGGTACAGCGTGGCTCTGGTGGTACGGGTACAGCGTGGCTCTCTGGTGGTGCGGGTACAGCGTGGCTCTCTGGTGGTGCGGGTACAGCGTGGCCCTCTGGTGGTGTGGGTACAGCGTGGCTCTCTGGTGGTGCGGGTACAGTGTGGCTCTCTGGTAGTGCGGGTACAGCGTGGCTCCCTCTCTGGCTTCCCCCAGCACAGTACTCTCTTTTTCTCCTCTAACACCCCCCTCAGCAGAGTGCATGCATGTGGACACACAGGGGCCGTCACTCTTCAGGGACTACTTTTTCCCATGATGCCCCCCAGAGTCTTCTGAGTGGCCCTCTGCTGTGGCCAATTATGGGGTGAGAAACAGCAGTCAGGAAGCTGTGCGGTGGCGCGGTGAAACCAATTAGAGCCACTCCCTCTCTCTGTTCTCCCTTCGGCTGACAGAAAGGGGAGGGGGGCGAGCGGGGGAGATACACAGACAGCCTGCATCTCTCCTCTCCCTGTCACAGCGCTGCTGCTCCATTTACCAGAGAACTCGGCAGCAGGAGAGAACTCCCCCTCTCGCCCCCCTCCCCTTTCTGTCAGCCGAAGAGAGAGAGAGAGCGGCTCTAATTGGTTTCGCCGTGCCGCCGCCCAGCTTCCTGACCGCTGTTTTCCTCCCCATGATTGGCCACAGCAGAGGGCCAATCAGAGACAGAATCACAGCTTTACGGAGGGGCGGCTTGACGGCTCTTAAACTACTTTCTAGCCTCCTCCGCACCCGGGACGCCACTGCACTGCTGAGCTGTACTCCCCAGATGGTGGCCCTGCTGTGAGGGAGTCGGGAAGAGGGCGCCGCTGCCATTTTCGCCCCCCCGCACAGTGCCGCCCTAGGCCTGGGCCTTGTTGGCCTAGGCCAAAACACAGAACTGGTTTAAAGTCCCGACGTACGTGTTTTACGTCACCCGTTCAGAATGATCAGATTTTTCGACAACTTTATGTGACTGTGTGTATGCAAGACAAGTTTGAGCCAACATCCCTCGGAAAAAATCCTAGGATTTTGTTGTCGGAATGTCCGATCAATGTCCGACCGTGTGTACGGGGCATAACACTTAGCAGGTAGAGGAAAAAAGGGAGAGGCCTGGGTTATTACATTTTAAAGCACTTTTCAATCTGAGTGGAGGGTAAAATGACAATTGGGGGGTCATTGGTTAGCAATCTGGTTTGGTACCTCTGGGTGTAAAGGGGTAAATTTTTGTGGTGGGCATGTGCTTACATTATATCTCTAGCGCCACCCCCCGAAGGAGTCGCTGGTTAAATTTGGGTTCTCTGTTCTGCACCTCGACTCCAAGAACACCTCAGCCCCTCTGACACACCAAAAATAGACACACACCTGGTAGTGATAAACAAGTTCAATATATTGGCACCGTTTAAAGCATATGGAAACTTACAACACTGTTAAACTTTGCTACAAATAACTAATACATTAGAAAAGACAACCTTCAATATTTAGCAACTGCAGGTATAGAAAGGGCAATAATCTATATGCCCTTAACACAGGCGCTAAGAGGGAGGAGAGAAGACTTGTCAACTTCTCAGCTCCTTCTGGGCTACAAACAGCTTTGAGAGGCAAACACACAAGGAAAAGAAAAGGGTTACACAAGTACAGTAAGCACAGTTCTGTAATGTTGCAGGTCCTGAGGTGAAGAATACTAGTGTCTTCTGCTAGCAAACGGTGGGGCCTTTTTTTAAGAGTAGGTTTAAACAAGCTTGCATGGAGCAGTGATCCTCTAGAATGTTCCGTTTAATTTGAGATTTAAAAGGGCAAACTACTAGAGATGGCAGCTCCAAACAAGCATTCATGACACCAAAAAGGGAAATTGGTGTCTGCATGCCGTGTCAGTATGGTGTCAAGAAGGATGCTGGGTTTACACCCGCTCACCAGTCCTCTGTGTGATGACACAACAATAGTCCCAGGTGCTGGTTCAGGCTCCTGATGCTCCTAGCGATGTTGTAAGGCACTAGATCTCTTGCTGATGACCGATCGAGATGACTGGTAGCGAAACTCGCAAGGTGAACAGGCAGCGGCCAACCCGATACCCGGATGGGTATCTCGATCCCTGAAAGGCGTGGGTCATCTCTGCTGAGCTGAGTGGTGCTGGGCTGCTGAGTACGATCCCTGGACTAAAAAGTAGTGGCCAACGTGGCTGTCTCTGCTCCTGGCTCCCCTCAGGCGTCCTCACTCCTCCGTCTCCAGGCAACACTCTCCTGGCAGTCTCTGGAAAAGCTTGGCTTTCTCCCCCTCTGATGCTACAAGAGTCTCTCTCTCTCAGTCTCAGCGGTTTTCCTCACACCTGTCACCTCACCACACTCTATCTCTCTCTCTCTTCCGACTGCTCTCCTTATTCTCCTCCCAGACTCTTTTTTCTGGGCTTCAAAATATCCCTCCTCCTCTAGTCCCTGGTGTCAGCATGTGTCTTTCCTGTCAGCACTCTCTCTCTCTTTTACCTCAGTACTTCCCTCTCTTCTGTCCTCTCAGCACTTCCTGAAACTCCCCTTTTTCCCAGTGTTCTCTCTCTCTCTCAGTTTTCTGCAAGGACCAGTCAGCATCTTGTGGCCAAAAGGAGAAGTTGCTTTACAACATGCCTGCTACATACTCCCCCACCAAAAAATCTTTGATCCCCAAAGGAAGGACAGGGTCTATCAACAATAATGTCCACAACCTGTTACAAAATACAACGGGAGGCTAAAACAGATTAGTACATGTAAGAAAACAAACAATTTGCATGCACGTATAAATCTGACAGAGGAACCTCCCACCATTTGTCATAAGAGGGAAGGTTGTTCTGCCCACAAGCCAGCGATATTGGGATGGCCCAGCTAGATGTGCCAGGGGGTTGGAGTCGCCCTTCACTAAATCTGTAGTGGGAAGGGTCGGCAGGCTGTGCGTTCTCTGACATGTGAGGATCGCTTTTTTCAGAACTTTCGCCTAAAATATCGTATGTCAGCCTTTTTGGTGGGCGAATTGTTGGCTTTCCTCTCTGCTTTTTGGGCTCAGGCGTTTCGGGTATAATAGCCTCTTCTTCTGATGCTGCAGATGGTTGAGGAGCTTCTATGTTCTCTACAGTTGGGGAACTCGGAAAGTCTCCTTGGCTTGCCAAGGGTTTCCTCTGTGAGATGAACTCCAGAGCCTCAAGGCTGAGGATTCACCTGCTTCTCTGGGGAGTGGCAGTCTCTGCCAGCGTAGGCTGCCACAGCCAATCCATGCCCATTTCTTCATCCTCACTGTTTTCTGCATCCATGTTTGGTTGCAAAGATTGGGCCCTGGTTACTGGAGGTGATTCCTGAGAGATGGTTTAAGTAGGCTGTTGATTTGGTTGATGAGGTATATGAACTGCTTCTGATAAAGGTAGCAGATGATTTTGGTGCCAGGACTTTAGCGGGCCTGTGCTTTCTTCTGGGTAAATCTGGTATACTGGCAATCCAGGCAACTGTTTGCAGATGATGGAGGGCTGCGACTTCCACCGATCAGCCAGTTTATGTTTCCCAGGGATGCCCAAGTTCCTCAGTAACACTCTGTCACCAGGCTGCAAATCATGTACTCTCACCTTTAGGTCAAAGTTTCGCATGTTTCGCTGACCCCGGGTGTCTGAGGCAGCCTGGGCTTTCTCATATGCTGTCTTCAGACTCTTCCTCAGGCGGTCCACATATCTTCTGTGTGACACTGTCGAGGTATGATCTAAAGAGGTGCCAAATGCTAAGTCCACCGGCAGTCGAGCTTCCCTAGCGAACATCAGCCTATATGGTGAATAGCCTGTGGCATCGTTTTCAGTGCTATTATAGGCGTGTACAATAGCTGCAATGTGCCTGCTCCAATGCTGTTTCTTTTCAGCTGTAAGAGTCCCAAGCATATCCAGGAGGGTGCGAGTAAAGCGTTCTGGCTGGGGATCTCCTTGATGGTGGTAGGGGGTGTTTCTTGACTTCTGAACACCTAACAGGTCTGACAGTCTTTTAAGGAATCTACTCTCAAAGTCTCTCCCCTGGTCAGAGTGAATAAGCTGAGGTAGGCTGTAGTGGACAAAGAACTTCTCTACCAGAATTTTTGGCCACCGTAGACGCTTGCTGGTCCTTAGTTGGGAATGCCTGGGCATACTGGGTGAAGTGGTCGATCACCACCAGAACATTTCCCTGTCCACTCGAGTCAGGCTCCAAACACAGAAAATCAATACACACCAATTCCAGTGGTCCTTGACTTTGAAGATGGCCCATTGGGGCAGCTCTGTGGGGTAAAGTCTTCCTCTGTATACGCTATATGCAGGAGTGACAATATCCCTCAACTTCAGCCCACATACAGGGCCAATAGAACCGGTTTTGCACCAGTTTGAATGTCCTCCCAGGCCCTAAGTGGCCATTATGGTCATGCAAGGCAGTCAGCACGGTCTCTCTATGCATTCTCGGCAAGAATAGCTGCCACTTATTTTCAGAATCATCTGAGGGGCCCCTTCGGTAGACCACCCCATTGCGTAACTGCAGTCGATCCCATTCCTTGTGTACTAGTCGTGCTCCTGTTGGAGAGTCTTTTAGCAGTAGATTTGGGCGTTGGCCCTCCAGGGCCTTCAGTGTTAAACTATAGAGGGGATTTGCTATCTGGTCCTTTTTTAAGTCCCTATCTGAAAGCTTAGGTAGGCCGTTATCCCTGACCTGGGACAAATCACAATAGTATTTGGGGATACCTGCCACTGAGACTCAGATGGCTTCTGCCCCAGTTGTTCCTCTGGCCTGATGTTCCGCTCCCTGACACAAGGCTTGTATCCCTTCTGGAGTCCACTCTTCAGAGAAAATCCCCAAGTCATAGGGTCTCCTCGACAGGGCATCATCTCTGTTCCCAATTCCTGGGCGGTATTTTAGGCTGAAGCGGAACCCTGATAGGGCGGCCAACCACCTGTGCCCGGTGGCATCAAGTTCTGCTGTGGTGAGTATGTACAAGAGTGGGTTGTTGTCAGTTTTGACCACGAAGTCTGCACCATACAAGTAGTCTTTCAACTTGTCCACCACTGCCCACTTCAGAGCCAAGAATTCCAACTTGTGAGTAGGGTAGTTTTTCTCAGCAGGTGCAAGACTTTGGCTCACATAAGCAACAGGCCGCAAGTGTCCATTGTGCTCCTGATACAGTACTCAGCCCAGTCCATCTCAACTGGCATCAACATGCAGCTCATATGGCTTGGCTGGATTGGCATAGGCCAGAACAGGAGCAGTTGTTAGACCTCACTTCAGCTGCCGAAAGGCTTGCTCACACGGGTCAGTCCCCTGTTCTTGGATTGACTCCCGAGGCTTCCTGGGCCCTCCATGTTGTTTGACCAGCTTCCTTAGGTCTGGGTCATTATTCTCATCCTCGTTCTTCAGTAACTCATTAAGGGGGCGGGCTATTCTAGCAAATCTCTCAATGAATCTCCTGTAGTATGAGCAAAATCCCAGGAATGACCTAAGCTCAGTTACATTGGTAGGCGTTGGCTAAGAGGTGACAGCTTCCAGCTTCTGGGGGTCAGTAGCTACTCCTTCAGCAGAGACAACATGGCCGAGGTAATTAACTGAAGGCTGGTAAAACTGACATTTTTCCAGGGACAGCTTCAATCCCTCGTCATGGAGTCTCCTCAGAACCTTCTCCAGACACTCTTCATTTTCTTCGAGAGTTTTGCCGAAGACGATGATATCATCCAGATACACCAACACTTCGATTAGGTTCTTGTCCCCTACTGTCTTCTCCATCAGTCTCTGGAACGTTGCTGGGGCACCAGACAGACCTTGAGGCATCCTATCAAACTCTAAGAACCCTACTGGGGTGATAAAAGCTGTTTTTTTCCCTATCCCTAGGGTGCACGGGGATTTGATAATACCCACTCTTCAGGTCCAGCCACTGAACCACTTTCCCCCGACAGGCTCTGTAGGGCATCTTCTATCCTTGGAGTGGTGTACTGATCAGGAATGGTCCTCCTGTTGAGCGTCCGATAATCAATGCACAGCCTCAGGGACCCATTTTTTTTACGCACCACCACTATGGGGGAGTTATAAGGGCTCCTAGAATCCCTGATGATGCCTGATCTTTTTAATTCTGCCAGCTGTCACATAAATCTTCTAGGTTCCCCAAAGGGATCCATCTGACTCTTTCCCTGAATGGCCTGTCTTCCTGAAGGCGAATCCTGTGCTGGCCACTTTTCGCACACCCCACATCAAACTCATCTTTCGAAAACATATTCTGCCATCTCAGGAGCTGGGCTTTGACCTTTTCTTTCCACTCAGGTGATAGTGTGGTGTTTTGTGGGTAAAACTGTTCTATGGAGATTTTTTCCTTCTCTCCCTTCCCCAAATCAGATGGTGATACTGGGGTGGCTGGATTTACTTGTCCTAACAGCATTCGGGGGCTCACAGTTTCAACGGCGAGGTCGTAACATTCCGAATGCTGACAGGGATCTTCCCACAACTCCGTTGCAGAGCCCTAATTGATATGACTTCTGGGATTACCTCCACTCCCGTGTCCTCTCCCTGGTGGTCAGCTTCAAGGATAGTGAAGGGGCCTGGTTGTTCCCAATTGAGCTTGACTGAAGCTTGTAGACACACCAAGTCTCCAGGTTGTAGTATCTTCTCACTTCTATCCAATCGCCAAATCTTCCCCACTTCTTCAGCTGGGGCACTGTTCTTCGACTAGCTGCTGATATACTTGTCTCAGCATAGGGTGTATGCCTTTTTTTGGGCTGTCAGACTTCAATACAAGAGAAGTGAGCAGCTTTCTGACAAGGTCAGTGTTTGTTCCTATTATCAGAGAACTCTTGTTGGCTCCTGATGGGCGAGGGCATACAACAGCTAAGGTATCAAATGTTTCTGTTGGTTCGGTCACAGAGGAGTCAAAAGTCAACTTGACCGGTAAGTATCCATCATATGGGAAATTTTGGGTTCCAATACCCCATATCTCCAGTTCCTCCAATTTCTGCAGGGGTAAGTGTTTGAGGTGCCGGTCGTAAAAATCTCTATATAGCAGGGTAACTTGTGCCCCCATGACCAGAAGGGCCTTTGTATAGATACTACTTGAATTGGCATGATGGGAGAAGGTCCCACTAGTTTGTCAGGGAATCTACCCGAAGTAGGGTAGTTAGTTTGTCCTGTCATCTGTATTTGTGCCCCCTTCTTGATGGGCTTTGGGTTCTTGCTGGCATCTCTGTTGGGCTCCAGAGGGCTGGTATGGACCGACTCTCCGCGACCAGGCACTTGAGGTTGATGGGAGTGGTATGTCTGGTCCTTCAGAAACAGCAGTGAGGGCCCTCTGCGACAGTTTAGGCTTCTGCTGTGGCCTCTCTGGGTCTTTGCCTTTTGAGCTAACTGCTGTAGGTGGGTACCCATCAGGGCCCTCTGAGGTTTCCTGCCGACTTCTCAGAACCAGCTGACATGTTTTAGCGGACTTGTGAGTTGTGTCCTCCGCAATTAAAACAGACTACTTGACTCATAGGCTTCTCTGCAGAAACGATTGTAGGGTTCAAAGTCTGGTTGGGCTCTGAGACATTCTCGTTAGCTGGTGGGACAGTGGTTCCGGCTGTCAGTAGAGTCATCATCTCCATCAATAGTGATACCTGGGTTTTCAAAAGCTCTATCTCTGTGTTGCCATCAGTCACACTAGCTACTCTAACCTAGGCAACAGGCTCTGATTTCTGGGTCCTCTTTTTGTTTTCCAGCATGGCCTCCCCTTCACGTACAACCCGGATTAGGTCAGGATACTTCAAAATTCCACCATCTCTTCGAGTTTTCAATTGGATCATAATAGGATCTAAGGGCTGACCCCCCCTAAAACCTGCTGTGCCCAGACCCTGTCAACTGATCTGGGATCTATACCTTTCTATAGCAGTATCTGGTGCATTATCTTGTCAAGACGTCTCGTATATTCATACAGTTTCTCTCCCTCATCTTGGTAGGTATGCTCAAACTGGTACATGAAGTCAGAGGCCTTTTCTGTTCTCCCAAACACATCTTGCAAGATATCTAAGTAGTTGTGAGCAGTACAGTCCTGTTTGCTAAGTTTCAGGTTGCGAACAGCTTCTGAGGCTGGCCCCTCAACATCTCTGTGATTCTCTACTTTTTCTGGGACTCAGGGATGTCCTACTCATCTAAGGCTTGCATGGCTTGCTGCAGCCATTCCTCGAAACTCTCTTCACTGACAGGAACTGGCTGTTTTCCAGAAAAGGTTCCCAGCTTTGGTATTCAGACACAGTGTATATTGGACTCCTCTTCTGACACTTTCCCACAAACTCTTCCAAGGCGGCCCTATCATGGCTACAGACGTCGGTAAGGTATCTTCTTCCGATGAGGCTGCTTGGCTTGAACACTCTGGGCTCATATCAACAGGGTCTTGATGCTTTCAAATGGTGTTGTCTTGGTGGTTTGCTAGCAGAACAGGACATCCCGGACGAGCCCCCACATCTAGCGCCACCCCCAAAGGTTAAATAAAATTACTGCAAACACATTTAAGGACACTTGTGGTAAATACAGTTATCCTGGCTATGGATTATCACCAAAAATAGTGTGATATTGGGGGATGTCTAGCTCAGTGGTAGATGCGTTTCAGTGAGTTCACAGCCAACAGAAACTTCAGTTTAAGGGCGTGGTAGCCCACTTTTATTGAAAGTAACAAAAATGAAAGTTCATACATGCACGGGTTGCCCACACAGGGGTTCTTCTCCCAAAAATTACAACAAAAATGAAAATGCCAAGCCATCTGGCTCTCAAGGCTCATTAGCCTTGGTCGCAGTACAAAGCTGCGCAGGCCCACTCCTGGCCTCTAGGAAGGGGTTCTTTTGACACTCCAGGCTTTTACACTCCTCCAAGACTCACGGTCCACTCTGGTCCCCAGGACTCTCTCTTCCAGTTGTCTCAGCTATGGTCTCCCCGACACTCTCAGTTGGCCCAACTCTCACAGTCCACTGACCTGGAACCTCTCCCACCTGGAGTGCCATCTCAAGGATATTGCCTGGGTTCTTAAACGGTGGTACACCTCCCTCCTGGCTGCAGCAATTGCTCCCACACTAACTTCCCTGAGTTATGCTCAGATCTGCCTTATAATGAGTGTGTGCACCTGGACACACACACAACCTGCAGATTTTCTGGAAAGCCCAGACACAAGACTGAAGACTCCATCCCTCCCAATGCTCTTTGAAGTCTTCAAGTTTCCAGCCCCAATCCAGACTTACAAAATCCATAGAAGATTTAAAGCATAGTTTTCTCTGCTCAGCAATCTTCTGCTGGAACGTCCCAAACTGCATCTTCTTGTGTTTTGCTAAACCCTTGTTAGCAGTACCAACCAACAACAGTTCACAAATTCTGACGTCGCCACTTCCAATACCATCAATGCTTCCCCACACAGTGTCCCCGGGTACCTTAATTTGTACCTCTTTGCGAATGACAGGAAAAATCTCTGCTACTGCCACATCTATTTAGGGCCCTTCCTTCACGTAAGGTCTAGTGGGTGAGGCAGTGTCCATGCCCTCTACTGATCACTGCTCAGCCGCACCTCGGACCGCACCAGCAGGAGTTTTCTTAGTCACCGCATCAGGTGGAGAGACCTCTGATGTTTTCAGATGTTCTCCTGAGCGCCTTCCATTCAAACCGGTAACTGGAAGGACCCTCTCAGAGAAACTTAAGTCCATTTGCCACCCTGGTAATAAATATGGTACCAACCAGTTCCCCTCGTGATTAACATCATCAAGCATAGCTTGTACTACTTGGCTCCGCCTACTGGTACTAAGCAGTACCACCTTGTCCGACCACGGTGGAGACACCCAAGTTTACAGTAAATGTGCTTTTTGGACTTCAAGCACTTTTAAGAAAACATTAGTCATCTTATTGCGATCCACATCTACATACAAGATCTTTCTAGGGACTTTTCCATCATCTAGGACGTGGAGGGGTTCATCCGCTGAAGCTGGAAAGGTAGAGACATTTACAGCGACCTCCACCCCACACAGGTTAACTGTCTTCACAGCCTGGTGCTCAACTGGAGCACTGTCAGATGTACGTCTCACATTTATCCCTTCTGCCACAGCATCAGTGAGCTGCTGCAGATCATAAGTCACATAGCCATTTTTGCATTCACTATTTTCCAGCGGTTGGGCTGTGGGTATCATAACTGCCGTGCATGTGCCCTTAACCGGTCCTTCTGACTGGAGGGGACCAATCTCTGCTGAGGCCAACGCGTCCTTGGCCACTGGCCGCCTTGCAATCCCTCCGTTGAGCATAGCAGATGTTATGTCCACATTTTTGTTACACATCATAGCTTTGTAACTCATGGTCACTTTGTTTAGTGTTGCGACTGCTTCCTTGCACCATGCTTCCCAGTCCGTGGTGTTTCCCTGACAGGCATTCTGCAGCGCTGCATCACCTGTTCCAAGAGGCACCAAAGGAACCCAGGACTCATTAACCAATACTGTACATTTGTCATCTGTATACGCACCACATTGTACAAGCACAGGTTTACTTATGTCACATTGGGACGATGTTTCGTCACACAAGGTAGGGTGCAATACACTATTTTGACCAGTTTGTTCTGGTGGCGCTACCATCACACCCAGCTTTACACTACCAGCTTTAACAGGGTGAATAAATTGTTCACCAATCTGGTCACATACCAGTTGGGTAGTCTGCACCAACACACTCTCACTGTGTGGTACAGCCCCCCCTTGTTCCCCCAGAGTAGTGCCAGAGCGGTCCTGGACAACCTCCAGTTCCAACACAGGGAGATCCCTGGAGATTTCCACGGACAACCCTGTGGCTTTGCCTCTGGTGGTCACGGGAGACATCCTACTCCCATCCTTTTTAGTAAACACATTACCAACATTATTCTCAAATATGACATTTCCAGAAATACATTTCTCAACCTTTAGAGGATCATCATGACGCTGAGACGTAGCTGTAGCTATTGTGGGTGGCCTCTTACCCACTTGAGCCGCTCCACAGCTGACCTGGGAAACCCTCTGTTCCAACACTGTGGGCTCCTGGGAGGTTTCCCTGGGCAACCATGCAGCAGCTGTCTCTGTCACTAGGAAACAGGGTATACAGATTTCTTTGGTCACCCCTAGTACAGCTCTTCCAGCACTCTGCTGGATTCCACCAGGTACATACAGAGTCCCCCTGTCCTTTTTAGTCTTTAGTCCTGCTGCCAGTTGGGCTTTACCCTGTGCCTCCCCACTACTCCGGGTAGTACACTGCAGCAAGTCCACCTGTACTGCGGATCTCCCCGCTGGACACACTTCCACTTCACTGGGTTCTGTCCCATAAACTGCAACAGTCTAATCAATTCCTGTAGCCGGTGTCATAGCCTTCATTTGGGTGTGTTGTCTCTCATCGGGTGTCTCCACAGGCTGACTCTTCCATGTGGTCATGGAGCAACACTGCAGCCTTTCCGGACCCACCGACATACCCTGCAGGTAATACAGGATCCCTGTTGCTAGGGATAACAGCAGACCAGCACGCCAAAGATGGTTGGCTACACCTCATGGAGGTTACAGACTACTGTGCCCTCTTTTCTGGGCTGACCACTTCACATAATACACATCTTTACATTCCTCATGCTCATTAGTACCCCTGCAGGCCACACAGACTTCTTGCCACTGTTGCCAGGGGTGACAACCGATATGCTTGGAGAAAACCCAGGGCTAGTACACTGATGCATGCTCTCCTAAGCCATTGCTTGACTGGTGCATTGTTGTCCTAGTGATGCCTCTCCCATTGGTATGGGTGATGAACCCCCTTTGTTGGAGTGTTGCTGGCGTTCCCATTCACACCGTAACATTTCCCCAAGCAGAATCTCAGCTTTCTACTGGCCATAATCATCTCGGCCTGGACCCATCTGTTGGTAGGATACCTGGAACTGATTCAGCAGCAAGGGTTGTAACAACTCTGGCCACCGGTCCCTAGGCCATGCCCTCCATGTTGCAACTCATTCCAACTCCATTAGGAAACCTTCAGCCTCCTCTGTAGGCAGCATTGGCCGTATGAAGTTAGACGCCACTATGTCAATTTCCCACTCTGCAACCTTGGACAAAGGACGTGTAACAACAGTTGGCACTTTCCTTTTAACTGGATTTAACGTGCACTTCTTGTGTTTTGACCGCCCCATCCTTGCAGTCACATGCACAGCAGCTTGTTACACAGTTCATAGCAGTAGAAAAAAAATTCTAACATGCTCATCGCCTGGCTGCACTTCCACACAGCGCCATTGACAGTTCCTTGACAAACTCACTGCTGGAGCAGAGATCCGGATTTTCACCGTCTGTGTTCTCGCATTCTCCACCACTTGTGATATTGGGTGATGTCTATCTCAGTGGTAGATGCGTTTTCAGTTCACAGCCAACAGAAACTTCAGTTTAATGGCGTGGTAACCCACTTTTATTGAAAGTAACAAAAATGAAAGTTCATACATGCATGGGTTGCCCACACAGGGGTTCTTCTCCCAAAAATTAAATCAAAAAACAAAAGCCACCTGGCTCTCAAGGCTCACTCATCTTTGATCGCAGTACAAAGCTGCGCAGGCTCACTCCTGGTCTATAGGAAGGGGTTCTCCTGACACTCCAAGCTTTCACACTCCTCCAAGACTCACGGTCCCCAGGACTCTCTCTTCCAGTTGTCTCAGCTATGATCTCCCCAACTCTCTCAGCTGGCGCAACTCCCTCAGTCCACTGACCTGGAACCTCTCCCACATGGAGTGACGTCTAAAGGATATTGCCTGGGTTCTTAAATTGTAGCACACCTCCATCCTGGCTGCAGCAACTTCTCCCACACCAACTCCCCTGAACTTTGCTCAGATCTGCCTTATAATGAGTGTGTGCACCTGGACACACACACAACCTGCAGAACTTCTGGAAAGCCCAGACACAAGACTGAAGACTCCATCCCTCCCAATGCTCTTTGAAGTCTTCAAGTTTCCAGCCCCAATCCAGACTTACAAAATCCAGATAAGACTTAAAGCATAGTTTTTTCTGCTCACCAATCTTCTGCTGGAACTTCTCCAACTGCCTCTTTGAGAGTCCTGTGTCCATTTTACACTCATTTTCATCGAGACAGGGGCTTTCACTCTCACAATAGACACACACCCGGTAGTGATAAACAAGTTGAATATATTAGCAATTTTTAAAGCATATGGAAACTTACAACAATGTTAAACCTTGCTACAAATAACTAATACATTAGAAAAGACAATCTTCAATATTTAGCAACTGCAGGTATAGAAAGGGTAATAATCTATATGCCCTTAACACAGGCGTAAGAGGGTGGAGAGAAGACTTGTCAACTTCTCAGCTCCTTCTGGGCCGCAAACACCTTTGAGAGGCAAACACACAAGGAAAAAAAAAGGGTTACACAAGTACAGTAAGCACAGTTCTGTAATGTTGCAGGTCCTGAGGTGAAGAATACTAGTGTCTTCTGCTAGCAAACGGTGGGGCCCTTGTTTTAAGAGTAGGTTTAAACAAGCTTGCATGGAGCAGTGATCCTCTAGAACAGGGATATGCAATTAGCAGGCCTCCAGCTGTTGCAGAACTACAAATCCCATGAGGCATAGCAAGACTCTGACAGCCACAAGCATGACACCCAGAGGCAGAGGCATGATGGGACTTGTAGTTTTGCAACAGCTGGAGGTCCGCTAATTGCAGATCCCTGCTCTAGAATGTTCTGGTAGAGATTTAAAAGGGCAAACTATTAGAGATGGCAGCTCCAAACAAGCATCCTGTGACACTAAATAGGGAAATTGGTGTCTACATGCAGTGTCAGTATGGTGTTGGGTCTAAACCCCCTCACCAGTCCTCTGTGCCATGACACAACAATAGTCCCAGGTGCTGGTTCAGGCTCCTGATGCTCCTAGCGATGTTATAAGGCACTGGATCTCTTGCTGATGGCCAATCGAGATGACTGGTGATGAAACTCGCAAGGTGAACAGGCAGTGGCCGACCCGATACTCGGATGGGTATCTCGATCCCTAAAAGGTGTGGGTCGTCTCTGCTGAGCTGAGTGGTGCTGGGCTGCTGAGTAGGGTCCCTGAACTAAATAGTAGTGGACCATGTGGCTGTCTCTGCCTCAGGCGTCCTCACTCCTCCGTCTCCAGGCAACACTCTTCTGGCAGTCTCTGGAAAAGCTTGGCTTTCTCCCCCTCTGATGCTGCCAGAGTCTCTCTCTCTCAGTCTTCTCAGTCTCAGTGGACACCTGTCACCTCACCACACTCTCTCTCTCCCTCTTCAGACCACTCTCCTTATTCTCATCACAGACTTTTTTTGCTGGGCTTCAGGATATCCCTCCTCCTCTATTGGGGCACACAGTCCCTGGTGTCAGCGTGTGTCTCTCTCCTGTCAGCACTCTCTCTTTTACCTCAGTACTTCCCTCTCTTCTGTCCCCTCAGCACTTCCTGAAACTCCCCAGTGTTCCCTCTCTCTCTCAGTTTTCTGCAAGGACCAGTCAGCATCTCTCTGTCTCTATCTTGTGGCCAAAAGGAGAAATTGCATTACAACATGCCTGCTACATATCTTTCTGGCACAGTGTAAGAGAGTTAATAGCAAAGGCTTTACAATACACACTCCTGGTTGATCCTCTTGTACATCTGTTCCATGCTTCTCTGATGTTGTTCAGAGCATATAAGAGATCTCCAATACCTCACCTTCCAAATATTACAAAGAGCTACATAGTTACATAATTACATAGTAGGTGAGGTTGAAAAAAGACACAAGTCCATCAAGTCCATCCTATGTGTGTGATTATAAAAGCTAGTGTAGCTAGGTGCTGGGCTACAGTAATATAGAGAAGGAGGCATTTCTTTTTATTCCTCTCTTCATCTACTGAAATACTGATGTTATGCTGCACCATTCTCCTGAAGCCAGCAGGGGAAGAGTTAAAGCCACACAAACTCATAGACTTCTATGTAAAACGCTGAAAATCCTTGGACACAGCAGCCATATATTGGGACAAATAGACTCCTTACACTACAGATCCCAAAAGGCACTGTGAAGTAGGAGTGGAACTGTCCAGGAAAATTCTTCATCTTGGCACCGAGGGAGTTAGAGGGAGAGCGCCATCCTAATTTGGTTGTAAAGGCAGGTTTTTTATTTTAATGCATTTCTATGCATTAAGATAAAAAACCTTCTGTGTGCAGCAGCCCCCCTCCTCCGCTCTAATACTTACCTGAGCCCCCTCTCGCTCCAATGATGTCCACGGGTCCCTCGCCTATCCAGGACTCTCCCTTCTGATTAGCTGAGACACAGCAGTGGCACCATTGGCTCCTACTACTGACAATCAAAGTCAGTTAGCCAATGAGGAGAGGGGGCGGGGCCGAACCACGGCTCCATGTCTAAATGGATACACAGAGCTGCAGCTTGGCTCGGGTGCCCCATAGCAAGCTGCTTGTTATGGGGGCATTCAACAGGAGGGAGGGGCCAGGAGCACCGAAAAGGGACCTGAGAAGAGGAGGATTCGGGCTGCTCTGTGCAAAACCACCGCACAGAGCAGGTAAGTATAACATATTTTTATAGAAAAAAAAAAACGAGACTTTACAATCACTTTACTACCTGGTTTGGTGCCTGTTTTCTTTGATATAGCACTACTATTGGGTACTGAGTATTACTTTCAGTGATTCCCTATGATATTGTATGTTTGTGCTCTCAACCTGGTGTGTCAGAGGGGCTGAAGTTGTTGAGAAGGTTGAGACGAAGAACAGAGGACCCATTTTATCAAGTGGCTCCTACAGGCTAGCACTACACTTGATACCATTATTATGGAAACAAAACAGGGTCCCAACATTGAGGAAATTTCTCACTAGAGTTCAAGATACAAAGGAAGCTGAGGAATTTGTAAATAAAGTGTAGGATCGCTATGAGCAATTTAAAGTCTACTTGGATTGAAATTACTTCATCTACGGTATAGAAGTAAATCTTGGCTGGGTCTTGAGCAGCACATTGTTGGCTCTTAATAGTGCAAAATTTGTTACTTGGTATCAGCTCTGGGATGCATGATGGAAACCCCAAAGCTTTGTCACCAGACTAAGATTGGTAATACCTTCAATGGAGACATCTGATTCAGTGGCAACTGTGTAAGAGAGAAATCCTCCTCAGTTTGGGGAAATTTCCTTCAGGACATGAAGTGAAGGTAAATGTGCCCATTGGGACACAGACAACATTTTCCTCTACTCTGTTCAAAGCTAATCTTTTTTTTTTTAGCTATTTGTTGCACATATGCTGAAAGTATGTTCAATAATTCCAATGTGCAAAGGGAGTGGGCCGGGTAACCAGAATTGTTTTTATTTAAAAGTTTCTGCAATGACACAAACACATGACCTTCAGACTGATAGACCGGGTAGCAATTGCTATTCAATTTATAAATAATACTACACATCTATATCTATAATAATAACATTCTTATATACAGGAATAACGTCTACATAGAAAATAATAAACAACTGTACATGTGCTGATACGTTATTCACATCGCAGCCTTTATTGATCACAGGGATGTAAATTAAATAAATTTTGCCCTGTTTAAAGCCTTAAATATGCTCCCTCTTACCTGCAATGACACAAACACGTTACCTTTAGACTGATAGACCGGGTAACAACTGCTATTCCGTTCCCAACCGAAACAAAGGTCTGTCTTTTTGGTTCCCCCTGCTATTTTAGTAGTGGTTCCATTAGAATCTGCTCTCTGTCATTCAGGCTTTTACCTCTATGTTGCCATCTACTGGTGATTTAATAAAAATGCCATATGTTTTACTTTCTCTATTAGCAGAACTATAATCCTTTTTTATGGGGTACCTGATTTTGACATCCCTTACACTCTTCCCCACAAAATTTTATGTCGTCCTCGACATACGCAGATTTTAGTATGAGAACAATTCCTTTCTCCATCTCACAATAACCATAGGGAGCCAAGGTTAAGTAGTAATCCAATTACTGGAGGAACCGTCCTCCCTGCGACATCTACTCCCAGTTATGTCACAGCTTCCCACTAGGTCCAGAGCGCTCATGTACCTGGTGAGATATTGATGCATATAGCCAACTAATTAGTAAACCTCTACAACACAGGTTTGTGTAGGTTATTGAGAAGATAAGGTTTGATGGAGAAACTAGGGGACACATTACTTCTGTCCTTATGGTCCCTTTGGATATTTGAGCTACCCTCTTTTGGGTACCATCTATTGTTGACGTTGTATGGGCGATAGTTATTGGACACAGCCAAGGCATTTCTTCTTTCTGATGTACTTGAAATACTTGGGTTATGCACCCGGTGATTTTGAGGTCCACTTCTTGTGAACACTGTTGCATATATTCAGGGCAGCCATCAGAAATGTTTGGGCCCCCGAGCCTGAGCACCAACATTCCCCAGGGCTTGCCCACAGGCCATCCTACCGAGTCTGCACCCCTGCCACCCCACCTGTACGCACTTAGCCCCCCTCTTTTCTGTATATATGTCAGCCTTCCTCACACCTGTATATATGTCAGCCCCCTCCACACACCTGTGTATATGTCAGCCCCTCCACACACCTGTATATATGCTAGCCCCCCCCCCACACACACCTGTATATATGTCAGCCCCCCTCACACCTGTATATATGTCAGCCCCCCCTCACAAACCTGTATATATGTCAGCCCCCAACACACCTGTGTATATGTCAGCCCCTACACACACCTGTATATATGTCAGACCCCCAACACAAACCTGTATATATGTCAGCCTCCCACACACCTGTATATATGCTAGCCCCCCTCACACACACCTGTAAATATGTCAGCCCCCTCACACCTGTATATATATCAGCCCCCCCACACACACCTGTATATATGTCAGCCCCCCACACACCTGTATATATGCTAGCCCCCCTCACACACACCTGTATATATGTCAGCCCCCTCACACCTGTATATATGTCAGCCCCCCACACACCTGTATATATGCTAGCCCCCCTCACACACACCTGTATATATGTCAGCCCCCCTCACACCTGTAAAAATGTCAGCCCCCCTCACATCTGTATATATGCTAGCCCCCCTCACACACCTGTAAATATGTCAGTCCCCCCTCACACCTGTAAAAATGTCAGCCCCCCTTACACCTGTATATATATCAGTCCCCCCCACGCACCTGTGTATATGTCAGCCCCCCACACACCTGTATAAATGCCAGCCCCCTCCACACACACACACATACATACACCTGTATACAGTGGCAGTTGGTGCTCAAAAATTTTGGGGGGGACGCAAACCAACTGAAAAATTCAGAAAAAAAACATCATTTGCAGCCTCACTGTGCCCATCAATTGCAGCCACTGTGCCATCAAACGCAGCCTCTGTGCCCATCATTTTCAGCCACTGTGCCCATCAAATGCAGCCACTGTGCACATCAAACGCAGCGACTGTGCCCATCAATTGCAGCCACTGTGCCATCAAACGCAGCCATTGCACCCATCAATTGCAGCCACTGTGCCATCAAATGCAGCCATTGTGCCCATCAAATGCAGCCACTGTGCCCATCAAATACCACTACTGTGCCCATCAAATGCAGCCACTGTGCCCATCAAATGCCGCCACTGTGCCCATTTAAAAGTTAACACTGGGACCCCCCGCCCGCTGCCTGCCTGGCACTTACCCTATCTCGGTAAGTGAGCTGTGTCCTCCATGCGTCTCCTCTTCTCCTCCTGCATATATGCTAGCCCCCCCTCACACACACCTGTAAATATGTCAGTCCCCCCTCACACCTGTAAAAATGTCAGCCCCCCCTTACACCTGTATATATGTCAGCCCCCCCACACACCTGTATGTATGTCAGCCCCCCTCACCCCTGTATATATGTCAGCCCCCCCACACACCTGTATAAATGCCAGCCCCCCTCCACACACACACACACACACCTGTATACAGTGGTAGTTGGTGCTCAAAAATTTTGGGGGGACGTAACCAACTGAAAAATTCAGAAAAAAAATAATCATTTGCAGCCACTGTGCATCAAACGCAGCCTCTGTGCCCATCAATTGCAGCCACTGTGCCCATCAAATGCAGCCACTGTGCCCATCAATTGCAGCCACTGTGCCCATCAAACGCAGCCACTGTGCCCATCAAACGCAGCCACTGTGCCCATCAATTGCAGCCACTGTGCCATCAAACGCAGACATTGCACCCATCAATTGCAGCCACTGTGCCCATCAAATGCAGCCACTGTGCCCATCAAATGCAGCCACTGTGCCCATCAAATACCACCACTGTGCCCATCAAATGCAGCCACTGTGCCCATCAAATGCCACCACTGTGCCCATTTAAAAGTTAACACTGGGACCCCCCGCCCGCTGTCTGCCCGGCACTTACCCTATCTCGGTGGGGCAGCAGGTGACAGCGGCGAGTTGTGTCCTCCATGCGTCTCCTCTTCTCCTTATAGGCGTCTAATCACAGCGCCTGTCGTTTTAGCCAATCAGGTGACGCGTAACATTGTTAGAAAAGCGAATATTTATTTACTTTTCTAACACACCTGGGTGAACTGCGAGCGGAATGCTCTGCGCTCGCAGTTCACCTTTTTTGAAGCCTATTAGAGCTTATGGCTCATCAGGTGCTTCAAAAATACACACCCGCCGCTGTAATTCAGGCGAGCGGTGTTCGAAAAGGGGCCAGACGCCTGAATAGGGGGTGGCTACAGTGGCCATGGATAGATTCATGCAATGCAATGCATGAATCTATCCATGATACATAGAGGTAGGTGGCTGGAGAGAGGGGGCGGCGCCCGTGCACCGTTAATGGGCGCACCGACACTGCCTGTATATATGCCAGTCCAGCCCCCCATACACACCTGTATATATATATGTCAGCCCCACACATACACAAATCTGTAAACACACAAGGCTCTGCCCCCCCCTGTACACAAACATCCCCCTCCCTTTTCCTTCACAGCCCCTACTAGTAAAGAAACTTGTTTCTTCCTACCTGGTCCCAGCTCGTTTTCACAAAGCTGATATGTTGCTGACACAGAAAAGCCCAGTACACGAGGGGTGCACATGCACATAGTAGCCAGAGGTGGCAGTAAAGAGCTCAATGTCTGAGCTCAATGAGACGAGAACAGCAGAAACAGTAAGATCATTTCTGTAATGCACAGCATGGCTCTCCTCCACCCATCCTGCCTTCTTCTGGTCCGGGCGGGCCCCTCTGGCCCCGGGGCCCCTTACAGTTGTAACAGCTGTACCCACCTGATGGCGGCCCTGCATATATTGTTCAGGAATTAATGGCATACGCGAAAGTACATTCGCGTCTGCATTTCTCTTTCCTGGAAGATACTTGATGGTGAAATTAAAGTCAGCTAATTCTGCAACCCATCGATGGCCTGTTGCGTTTAGTTTAGTTTAGTGAGGACATAAGTTAGGGGGTTATTGTCAGTATATACTATAAAGGATGGACAGTAGTATAGGTAGTCTCGGAACCTATCACATATGGCACACTTCATCGCTAGGAACTCTAGTTTCCCCGAATGCATGTGATAATTTTTCTCAGCAGGTGTGAGAGTTCTAGACCCCTAAGCAATTACCTTTAACCTTTCCTCTTGCTCTTGATACAACACAGCTCCTAGTCCTTCTGGCGAGGCATCACAGTGCAGAACAAAGGATTTGCTGTAGTCAGGGTAACCCATCACTGGAGAATGAGTTAACCACTCAATAAGCCGGTTCAGCACTACCTGGTTGTGGTCAGTCCAGACTATAGACTGATGGGATGGTAGTTGACCTCTAGCTTTGGTGATGGCTTCTTCTTCTTCCTGGACTGGCTAGTTGGTGCTGATGTTGTGGCGGAAATGAATCCTAGTAGTTTCCTGAGTTCTCCAACAGTCTTTGGCTGGTTGTTCTTCAAGGCCAGCACAGGCTCAGTGTCTGCTGGATCCATGAAATGGCCATCTTTAGACACGATCTTGCCCAAGAATCTGACTTTGTTTCGGAAGAGTTTACACTTCCTAGCTGTTAACTTGACTCCATGTTGCTGATATCATTGCAGTACCAACAGGACATGCTCCACATGTTCTTGGAATGATCTGCTGTGAACCAGGTTGTCATCTAGGTACGGCAGACAGATCTCATCCCTCAGTCCCATTAAACAGGTTTCCATGCTGCGTTGAAATTCAGCTGGTGCAGAGCTAAGGCCAAAGGTTATTCGGATCCACTCATACAGACCCCAAGGTGTGATGAAGGCAGTCAATGGTCGACTGAATTCTTCCACAAATCCTTGATGGTAGGTTTTCCCTTGGTCTAGCACTGAAAACCATGAACTTCCTCCTAAGCTGTGCAGCATGTCTTGGATCCTAGGAATTGGATGGCAGCCAGGTATAGACTTCTGGCTCAATTCTCTGAAGTCACAACACAGTCTTAAACTACCATCCTTCTTTCTTACGCACACTATTGGTGATGAGTATGAAAATTTTGACTCTGCAATCCATCCACGGTTCAGCAGATCCTGCAGGTACTCTTTCACTTCTTGGTGCAGTGGTTTCGGTACAGATATGTAAGTTCTCTTAACAGGTGTGTTGTCTATGAGGCGAAGTTGCAATTGTGGGGAAGGAATACATCCTACATCAGAGTCATCTTTGGTGAAAGCATTGCATTCTTCCCTTAACATCGTCTTGACTACCTGTTGATCCTCATCCGGTAGGTGTTCGATAGAAACTGGTGAATCCCAGTTTTCCCAATTTGCATCCCTTACCGGTGACTGACTCGTGTTTAGGTTATCCACTCGACCTTATGGTCTTGGTCTGGATGTCTGTGGCCAATGAGTTACTGAGTGAGTGGCCCCACTCACTAATTGCTTCATTTTCACCTGAGCTGGGTATGTTGCCTTTATGGGCTCAAGGCACCCCATCCTAGTCTGACCTGGTAAAGTAATGTCCCGCTTAGTTGTGTTCCAAACCGGGATGAATAGCTTGGAAAATTGTCCCTTTTAGAGTGATACTAATGTCTCACCGATATGCAGTACATCAGGCAAATTATGGGCCTCATCAGGTATAAAAAAAACTGTCTGATCTTGCAATGCTGGTTTGGTGTGTGCCCTACACCTGAGATACGTCACAGTGTTTGCTGGAATTCTTTGGCTCTTAGTACCAGTCTTTAGTGTAGTACCACCGGTTTTCCTGTGATTGGCTTGTAGTAGATTTACAAGGATCTCTGTTTTGGTGGTCGACAGTTCCAATGCTGTCCCTAGTATGTCCCCAAACACTGGAATGGAAGGATCGTCTAAATACTGCTTTAATTAGAACTTGATGTGGTCACTTCTAAGTCCAGTACCCACTGACCTTAGGAATTTTTTTTTTGTATCAGCTCAGTCCCAAAGTGTTCATCCGAGCCTTCTCCTTGTGAGACATACAACAGCCGATCTTTCAACTCAATAGCTCTGAACAGGAAATTCTGAGGAGGTTCCTTACTATTCTGTGAGATGTTTATCAGTTATTGGTACAGTTCGGAAGCATTTTCCTCCTTGTAATGGCTTTTTATGATTCTCGTAAGTTGCACTAGGGTCAGTCCATTCTTCATTTCCAGCATACGTCTGAGACTTATGCCCCATACACACGGTCGGATTTTCCGATAGAAAATGTCCGATCGGAGCGTGTTGTCGGACATTCCAACCGTGTGTGGGCTCCATCGGACATTTTCCATCGGATTTTCCGACACACAAAGTTTGAGAGCAGACTATAAAATTTTCCGACAACAAAATCCGATTGCATAAATTCTGACCGTGTGTGGCCTGTTCCAACGCACAAAGTGCCACGCATGCTCAGAAGAAATTCCGAGACGGAACAGCTCGGTCGGGTAAAATTAGCGTTCGGAATGGATACAGCACTTTCGTCACGCTGCAATGTCAAAAATAGTTTAATACAGCGCACTCTCTTCTTCTTTATAATGTGAGAAGAATGAAATAGTCAAATGTGGGTAGCAGATGTTATTTGGCCCCTCAACCCCTTATTGAGAGCTTCCAACATTAAGGACTCACACATGAGCTGTTGGCCCTCCTCCATCTGCCTCATTTTGCAGGCAGTTATGCAAGCAAAGTCCTCCTCCACAGTGTGTGGGCTTCTCAGGGCCTCTGTAGCCTTCCAAAAGAGGCCTATGGCAGCCTCCTCCAGGGTACTCTTCTTCTTCCTGCCACTCTGTCTTTGCGGGTGTAGGGGAGGGACCTGCATATCAGGCAGCCTGCTTGGCCCAGCCTCCTCCTGGCTGAGACTTCCCTGTGTATGAAAAAGGGACATGGTTTTAGTTTTTGCATCATCAATCACAATCATAAATTAGCACTCCAAACTAACATCTAGTTAACATCATTGATTGGACAAGCAGAAATATTTAGAGGAATGCTATACCTGGCTCAATCTGGGCTCCTCCACATGTTGCTGCCTGGAAGGCCCAGGTTGGGCGTCAGAAGCCTCAGCTGGGGGGGAAGGAAGCGTGGAAGGAAGACTGGAGAGTGATGACCTGGGTTCAGTCTGGCCTGCCAGAAAATGCAGCGTGTCATAGTACCACATCTTGGGGACATAGATGTCATCTGCTGCTCCGGATCTCTGGGAATCCTGGACCTTCTTCTCTCACCATCTTCACAAATTCCAGCAATTGATCCAGTGCTGCCTTCCTCTTTGTTTGGTTCTTATAATGTGGGTGGTTTATCTGCCACAGACAAGGCAGCTCCCTGAACATATCAATGAAGATTGCCATAAAGTCGTTATCTTTCAAGATATCCATTTTCACTGCAAGACACAACACAAGACAAACCCTAATGTCAGGCCAAACTCTCCTAATCTTGTTACAATATAGGCCTCAATCTAGAAGCAGTATATGCCCAAGTTTGGCTCTTACCTTCATTATCACGATCGGCGCCTCCGATATTCCTTCCTCTGCTCACAGATCGTACATACTACGCACGCGTGTTACGCTTTATACACACTGCGCATGCGTGTAACTCTGCCCGCCCCTGATGTTCTTTCTAGTCTATTCCCCGCCCCTTTTCGTTCAGCGCAGTGGGGGAAGAGCACATGGTGGAGACACAGCAGGTGCGTTCTAATTATAGCAACGAGGAGGAGGAGACAAGCCCGGAGCCTGAAACATCTGGATCCAGAAAGAGACGATTTAAGGCCTCAAATATGTCCTTTGGGGAGATGTTGGAGATGGTCGACATCCTGAAGAAGGCCGACTGTGATGAAAAGTATGGACCTTACCCCAACCCCAATGTCCGAAAGGCCAAGATCATGGTGAAAGTGGTCAAAAGTCTGCACCGGAATTTCGGGGTACGCCGATCGAAAGATCAGCTCAGGAAGTGGTGGTCGGACCTGAAATCAAGAGAACACGAGCAGTACCGAAAGAGTGTGCTGCAAAAAAGTAAGTAGTTGTCCAGTGTTCCTATTCTTTATGTTTATTACATTCGTGCTGCTCCATGTGCTTTTAGGAACTGTTGTACAGTTTAAAATGGCAACTTTAATGTTCATGGGCACATTATTCGTTCGTATCAAACATTTTTCTTTCGGCCTATAAAACACCATTGTTTTTGCCATATGCATTGGACCACATTTTTTAGGGCCCACTTGTATGAAACTAATTTGGTTGTGTAGATGGGTTTGCTACTAGAATGAAATGCCAACTAGATTCTGTGTAAGGAGAGGACACTCAGCAGCTGTTTACACATCTGGACGCTAGAGCACTAGTGTGGGACACAAGAACACCCTTTTTATCAGGGGGGCCCACACAGGTGCTCCAGTGTATACTATAGGGGTGTCTCCATCTGTGAAGCTTGTAGAAAACAGGTAAGTATTCAAGCTTGACAAAGGACACTAAAAATTCTACATCTTGGAACTCAGCCAAAATAGACAATTGTACCCCACTTCCAAGCAATGTTGCCTATTTCTAGTTCTCCCGTCAAATATCTGTGTGCTAAGTATACCTTTTTTTTCACATAGGGGATAAAAGACTCGGACACCCCTCATCCGAGGAGACCATAGACCCCCCACCTCTTGAAGAAGGGGAAATACCCCCAACACAAAAAGAGCAGGAGGAGGAAGACGTGGTGGAACTAGTCACCACAACAGGTGAGTGTCTGGGACCACAGGCTCAGGTAAGAGATGGATGCGGGCATATTTATAATACCTGTTTTTTTTTTTGGTTTCTCTCTTTTTAGGTGATCGTGATGTTGTGGATCCTGATCCTTTCACCTCGGAAAGTGCCTAGATCCTGATTGGGGAGATCATGGGGTGTAATGTTGCCTTGGAAAATATCACCAAAAACATCAATGATGTTATTAATAAAAATAAAAACATCATTGATGTTTTGGGGAGAGTTTAAAACCCCTCCAAAGCCCTTTCTTTTATGGTGTACTACAATTTTATATTTTTTTCGCAAATTGTCGAAAAGCCAAATTTGGAGGATGCACACAGTGTGCCAACATGTGCTATCTGCCATCACAGGAGATCAATGGACGCGTTTTGGGGGTGCAACCCCTTCCTCAATAATAAAGTAGCTGTGAGGAAGGGGTTGCACCACCAAAACACGTCCCTTGATCCCCCGTGATGGCAGCTAGCACATGTTGACATTCGGCTATTTGTGTGCATCTTCCAAATTTGGCTTTTCCGGGGGTAACTTGACCCCATCTGAATGCAATATCAAACACAGTTCCTAAATACGTCTGATATTGCCTTCAAGTTCTATCAACTGTGAACTTTGTAAGTTCAAGATTTGTGTCTTTCTTGTTGGTTTGAAACATGACTGTTTTATCTTAAATGGACATTTGTACTTTTTCTAATGCCACCCCAAAAATTGTTATACAACAAACATGTTGGTTTGTTTTAAAAACCTTTTCTAAATGCACATGTGATTGTGCTGGTATTAAAAAGATTGTTAATCTAGAATGTGTGGATAATTGTCTAAACGCTACAACAATTTTGTGGTGCTCCAATTGCTGCTTTATGTGACAATGGGGGTTATTTAATAAGGGCAAATCCACTTTGCACTACAAGTGCAGTTTCAGTGCAGTTTCAAGTGCACTTGTAGTGCAAAGTGTCTTTGCCTTTAGTAAATAACAACCAACAGTGCTTGTAAGGTTACACAATCACGCCATTTTCAGGACTCACCACATTTCTGTCAGGGTCAGCTAAAACAAACACAAGCAGTAAATGTCAACAAAGATTTGCTTAATTTGTTTTTTAATTTGATAAAGGTTTCACACATTGTCTGGCATATTGATGGCCCCCCTACCCGCAAAGAACTCAAGATATCTTAGCCGGACATCACGGGCACTCAGGGAGGGCAAGCCAGGACAGCCACTTTCAAGCACCGTCAGGGTTGTTTCATTTATCATTCCAGCCTCAGGCCCAACTGAGCCAGCATAGTTGGCAGAATGTTGACGTAAAAAGTTATGTAGAACATAGCACGCCAGGATAATATGATTCAGTTTATATTCCGCCATATGTATGGGTGTCAGAAATAGGCGGAACCGGCTGGCCATGATTCCAAATGTGTTCTCCACAACTCTTCTGGCTCTGACCAGCCGGTAATTAAAAACCCTCTGGTCCGGGGTGAGGGTCCTCATCGGGAATGGCTGCATAAGATGGTCCCCCAGCGCAAATGCTTCATCCGCAACAAAGACAAATGGGAGTCCTTTCACATTCTCTTCTGGAGGTGGCAAGTCCAAGCTGCCATTCTGGAGACGTCTGGGCGATGACTCCACCATCGGACATCCAGCCATTCTTCCCCACGTCCACATACAGGAACTCGTAATTAGCCGACACCACTGCCAACATCACAATACTATTGAACCCCTTATAATTATAATAGTACGACCCCGAGTTGGGTGGTGGGACGATGTGGACGTGTTTCCCATCAATTGCCCCTCCGCAGTTAGGAAAGTCACACCGCTGGGCAAAGTGGGAGGCCACAGTCTGCCATTCCTGTGGCGTCGAAGGAAATTGTTGAGGAAAACAAAAATTAGTCTTTTTGCACATAAACATGGAAAGCAGATTAGACACAAACATTCTTGGTCAACATCAAGATAACATTTATTAATGGGAATTTTTAAAGACCAAAGTATAAGGTACACCTATCATATTCCCCCTCCCCCCCTGTCATGGGCCATTTCTAACATTATGGGGGGGAGCTCTTGGACAGGTAACCCTCTCCACTTCATTGAGAGATGAATGCCTAAATAATGGGTATTACTTGGAACAGCCCCTCCTTAGTTACACTATTGGCAGCCCACTGGACAGGTAAGAAGTGTCATAATACAAAGATATAAATACACATTGTACACATTTGAGCACATTTGGACATTCTGCTATTACCTAGCAAGATAATAATAGTATAAAAAAACTTTAAACAGTACCATTTGAAAGTATACAGGCAGGCCCTTGCACTACATGCACTACTCGGGACAGGCACCGCCCACTGTCAGCAGTGTATGAGCTCGCCGCTCGTCTGGATACACTGTACCTTTCGTTGTTTTACTGTGTGAGTACCCTGTTTGTTGCTAATGTCTAATAAAGCCGGAAACATTCTTTAACCACTTGACAACTGGGCACTTAAACCCCCTTCCTAACCAGACCAATTTTCAGCTTTTGGTGCTCTCACATTTTGAATGACAATTACTCAGTCATGCAACACTGTATCTTTATGAAATTTTTGTCCTTTTTTTCACACAAATAGAGCTTTCTTTTGGTGGTATTTAATCACTGCTGGTTTCTTTATTTTTTGCGCCGTAAAAGAAAAAAGACCGAAAAATCTGTAAAAAAATACATTTTTCTTCATTTCTGTTATAATATTTTGCAAATTAGTAATTTTTCTTCATATATTTTGGCCAAAATTTATACCGCTACATATCTTTGGTAAAAATAACCCAAATCGGTGGATATTATTTGGTCTTTTTGAAAGTTATAGAGTCCAAAAGCTATGGTGCGAATATCTGAAAATTGATCACACCTGAATTACTGACGGCCTATCTAATTTCTTGAGACCCTAACATGCCAGAAAAGTACAAATACCCCCCAAATGACCCCTTTTTGGAAAGAAGACATTCCAAGGTATTTAGAAAGATGCATGGTGAGTTTTTTGAAGTTGTCATTTTTTCCCACAATTCTTTGCAAAATCAAGGTTTTTTTTTTACTTTTTTTTTTTCCACAAAATTGTCATATTAGCAGGGTATTTCTCACAGACCGCATATGCATACCACAAATTACACCCCAAAACACATTCTGCTATTACTCCCGAGTACGGTGATACCACATGTGTGAGACTTTTACACAGCGTGGCCACATACAGAGGCCCAACATGCAGGGGAGCACCTTCAGGCGTTCTGGAGCACCCAGGCCAATTCTGACATTTCTCTCCTACATGTAAAAATCATCATTTATTAGCTAGAAAATTACTTAGAACCCCAAAACATTATATATGTTTTTTTAGCAAAGACCCTAGAGAATACAATTACGGTCGTTGCAACTTTCGCACAGTATTTGCGCAGCAATTTTTTTAACGCGTTTTTTTTGGAAAAAAAACTGTTTTGTGCTTTACAAAAACCAAAATAATAAAGTTAGCCCAATGTTTTTGCATAATGTGAAAGATGAAGTTACGCCGAGTAAATAGATACCCAACATGTCACCCTTCAAAATTGCACGCGCTTGTGGAATGGCGCCAAACTTTGCTACTCAAAAATCCCCATAGGCGACGCTTTAAAATTTTTTACTGGTTACATGTTTTGAGTTACAGAGGAGGTCTAGGGCCAAAATTATTGCTCTCGCTCTACCGATCGCAGCGATACCTCACATGTGTGGTTTGAACACCGTTTTCATATGTGGGCGGGACTTACGTATGCGTTCGCTTCTGCATGCGAGCACACAGGGACAGGGGCGCTTTAAAAATTTTTTTTTTTTTTTTATTGTTCATTTTACTTTATTTATTTTAGTTTGATGCTTTTTTCCAAAAAAAAAAAAATTTTTGACCACTTTTATTTCTATTACAAGGAATATAAACATCCTTGTAATAGGAATATGGCATGACAGGTCCTCTTTACAGTGATATATGGGGTCAATAAGACCCCACATCTCACCTCTAGGCTGGGAAGCCTGAAATTAAAAAAAAAAAAAAAAAAAAGATCCTGGCTTCGATCATAGCGGTGAGTCGGTAGAAGCACCGCAAGGCGGCGGGAAGGGGGGACGTCCCCTCTCGCCTCCCGTAAGAACGATCAAGCAGTGGAACAGCTGCTATGATCGTTCTTATGGTGTAGGGAATCGCCGGCTGAAAAAGCTGATATCTGAATGATGCCTGTAGCTGCAACCATCATTCAGATATCTCCGCACAAAGTCAAGGACGTTGTATGACGGCGGGCGGGCGGGAAGTGGTTAAAACGCTTTTTTTTTTTTTTAAGACAAAGTTGTCCATTTATACAATATTTCTACCACATAACATCTTCCACAGCCTGGCCACATACAGAGGGCGAGTACAGCTGAGCATGGCTCAGCATGGCAGGGTATGGTGGGGTATTGCGGAGTATGGCGGGGTATTGCGGAGTATGGCGGGGTATGGCAGGGTATTGCGGAGTATGGCGGGGTATGGCGGAGTATGGCGGGGTATGGCAGGGTATTGCGGAGTATGGCGGGGTATGGCGGAGTATGGCGGGGTATGGCAGGGTATGGCGGAGTATGGCGGGGTATGGCGGAGTATGGCGGGGTATGGCGGAGTATGGCGGGGTATGGTGGAGTATGGCGGGGTATGGCGGAGTATGGCGGAGTATGGCGGGGGGCATTGCAGAGTATGGCGGGGGGCATTGCAGAGTATGGCGGGGGCATTGCAGAGTATTGTGGGGGCATTGCAGAGTATTGCACAGCATTGCAGAGTATTGTGGGGGCATTGCAGAGTATTGCACAGCATTGCAGAGTATTGTGGGGGCATTGCAGAGTATTGCACAGCATTGCAGAGTATTGTGGGGGCATTGCAGAGTATTGCACAGCATTGCAGAGTATTGCACAGCATTGCAGAGTATTGTGAGGGTATTGCAGAGTATTGCACAGCATTGCAGAGTATTGTGGGGGCATTGCAGAGTATTGCAGAGTATTGTGGGGGTATTGCAGAGTATTGTGGGGGTATTGCAGAGTATTGCAGAGTATTGTGGGGGTATTGCAGAGTATTGTGGGGGTAATGCAGAGTATTGCACAGCATTGCAGTAGTGAGGGATGGCTGAGCATGGATGGATGGATGGATGGATGTCTCTGTGCAGCGCTGTGGGCACTACACATACAGCCCACAGCGCTGCAGACATCCATCCGTCCCCCTCCCGCTCACAGTGTACCGATCGGTACACAGGAGGGGAGGAGAGGAACCGGCGTCATCAGATGACGCCGGTCTGTTTACATGTGATCCCGCCGTCATTTGACGGCTCGATCACATGGTAAACGGCCGCGATCAGTGGCCAATTACCGGGATCCGTGATGCGCCGGGTCCCCTGGACCCGGCGGTCACGGATGTGTTCGGGTGCGCGCCCCAGGGGGCGCGCAAGAGGGGAATTCTGGGAGGACGTCATAGTACGTCCACACAGAGTTATCCAACCGCCCTGCAGCCGTCATTCGGCTATGGGCCGGTTGGTAAGTGGTTAAATACTACACTATATGGCATCTTTATCTCTCCATTTACTATGATGTTCCCCATGGATCTGAGGTCTGATATATGACAGCCCATGACCCAGGACCCCCCTGCACAGGAAACACCACAAGCGCTGTCTGCTCTATGCTGTAACCTCAGTGTAGTGAGGTAAGGGGCCATTATCTACCATTAGAGGATTGTTGCATGGAGAGGATCCCATTATACACTTCACATCCACCACTCTTCTAAGCAAATGATATCTAAATCCAGCTGCTTTCTGCACGACTTAATTGTCTGTCATCACTAATGAAGCATTGAAGCTGTTTGTTGCTGCACCAAGTCACCTTTATTGAACTGTATTATTGTCTTTTTAAGTTTGAGCACCCCCTGCTGGCACTGGACACTATACTGCACGATGCACAGTTATTATGATCACTTTGGACATTCAATGTAACATTGTACTATTTGGCACTATTTGCTTTAATGTTATTTAATTTTTGCTATTTATTTATTTGTATGAATCACGGTTGATTGAACTACAATACTTCTCGTATATTAATTTACAGCACTTTGTACTGGCACTAAATGTTTTTTTTATATAATTTATTTCAGACTTCACTATGGTTTCATTTTATTTACTCAAGCTGAGATATATATATGTATAGTCTGTTTTGGTGGGCTCCACCGCTTAATTTTTCATGCATATACTGCTTCCACATTCACACAGTGCTAGACTCCTCATTGTGTTCAAGACCACCACCATATGCCTCAGTGAAGGCAAGAGTTAAGCCCCCTACCCTAGGATATCCAGTACACCTATTGATTAGAGTTTATTTTAGGATTAGCGCAGCACCATCCCCACTTGTCAGTTGGAACAGCCCCTCCTTAGTTACACTATTGGCAGCCCACTGGACAGGTAAGAAGTGTCATAATACAAAGATATAAATACACATTGTACACATTTGAGCACATTTGGACATTCTGCTATTACCTAGCAAGATAATAATAGTATAAAAAAACTTTAAACAGTACCATTTGAAAGTATACAGGCAGGCCCTTGCACTACATGCTTTGGGGAATTCATCCATACATCTGACCACAAAAGAGGTGGGTATAGTGTGTATGGGTTTGGCAAAGTCAGCAGATAGATGATTGAGGATAGATAGAGAATTGGTATCAGCTAACTTAGCAGTTGGGGGGAGGGAGAGTTCCAAATGATTTGGGGACCCCAAAAAAAAGCCTCTGGCACTCTGCCTGAATTTAAAGCACAAATCACATTTTAAAACATTTTAGGGGGTGTTTGGGGTAAAGCACTACTATGGAGCTGATAAAATACATTGTTAAGTGACTACATGAGGTGAATATAGGACCAGGAGAGCATGCTGGGGAGGTAAGTGAAGGCAAATATGTATGAAGGACAACAAAAATAATGAACTAAAAATCCAGCATGCATGAGGACAAAGGGGATATTCACAGCATATTACAATCATGGTAATTAGGGAATAAGGAAAGAAAGACAATATATTATTAAACATTAAATACAATAAAATGTGATATTAAAATATAAAAATCTTACCTTAATATACTCCTTCTGCAGGACCTGTATGATGGCAGAACAGGTCTCTGGGATAATGATCCCCAGAGCCTGGGGGGAGATGCCTGTCGAGAACTTCAAGTCCTGCAGGCTTCTCCCCGTCGCCAAGTACCGCAGGGTGGCGACGAGCCTCTGCTCCGGAGTGATGGCTTGCCTCATGCAGGTATCCTGTCTGCTGATATAGGGGGTCAGCAAAGCCAACAAACGGTAAAATACGGGGTCCGTCATCCGGAGAAAGTTCCTGAAATCATCAGGATTATTCTCACGGATCTCACGGAGCAAAGGCATATGACAGAACTGGTCATGCTGAAGCAACCAATTCTTGGTCCATGAACTCCTCCCCACCCTGTTCATGGACTGGACTTGTGTCAAGGTCAGGACCCCAACACCAAGCCCCCACACAGCACAAACTCTACGAGGAGTACGTATACGCAACATGGCTAGAAAACAGTCGGCTGCTCAGAACGAAGTAACAGAACGCACTGAAGAACAGCAAGGCCTGTGAAGAGCGACCTGAAAAGCAGTAACGAACGAACAAGAACACAATGACTAATCAAAGTCACGCGTAGCTTGCTGCACGCACTGAAGAGCAGATACAAACCCACAAGCACAAACTGAACAGCAGAAAACGATCTGAAAACCACGAGTCTGAAAAAGCGCAAATCGTCTCTCACCAAACTTTTACTAACACGAGATTAGCAAAAGGAGCCCAAAGGGTGCCGCGCTTGGTTCTGAACTGGCCTTTTCTAGTCTCGTCGTACGTGGTTTACGTCACCGCGTTCGGAAATTCCGACAACTTTGTGCGACCGTGTGTAAGCAAAACAAGTTTGAGCCAACATCCGTCGGAAAAAATCCTAGGATTTTGTTGTCGGAATGTCCGATCAATGTCTGACCGTGTGTACGGGGCATTAGACTGGGGCTAATGGCTTTTACCACAGCTTCCACAATCTTGGACTCGGCATACCCTTTTTGTAGTCCCATGTCGATCTGGTGCATAAGGTTTGTATAGGACAGCTTGTCTTTCTGTTCCTTTTCACCTATCTGACCAGCAATCTTAAAGTCCTTCCTGATTGTCATCTCTGGTAAGTTACAATGGTGAAGTCTCTGAGTAACTGCAATAGGATCTTGTTTTGGATGACTGTCACTTGAGTCCTTGCTTTTAGTACTTAGCTATTTTATCTGTTCCTCAATCATTCTCCTGCATAGTGTGGTATTGTTGTTTCAAATCATCTAATTGCTGTTCCGTTGGGGGTCTTTCTCACTGATGTTTGGTGCTTCAGCATTGTCCCTCTTCTTCTCTAGCTCACTAAGATGAATCTCCTAGTTGCTTGGAGAAACTGTATCACCGCCTCTTCATTTTCAGTCTCGACCAGTTCATCTGTCACCTCATTGACTAAATGCATGTAGTGGCGCCGTTTTTTTCCTTTCGCCATACTTGCTTCGGGGGCCTTGATAAACTGGCAAGTCATAATGAGATCACCGATTGTCAGGTGAATCAGGTGCCGCCCGATTTCGTCTTGCAGCTTTTCTATATCCATCTGTGTACGATTTAGTGCAGCAACGGTTAATAACTTAATCTTTTCTCAGCTTCGCCACGGACAGCGTAACCGCTCTTTTCCACTTCCGTGACCTTTTTTTGGTTTCTTCTCCCGGCCCCACGTTGGGCGCCAATTTTGCTGCACATATGCTGAAAGTATGGTCAATAACTCCAAAGTGCAACAGGAGCGGGCTGGGTGAAACCAGAAGTGTTTTTATTTAAAAGTTTCTGCAATGACACAAACACATGACCTTCAGACTGATAGACCGGGTAGCAACTGCTATTCCATTCATACATAATACTACACATCTATATCTATAATAATAACATTCTTATATACGGGAATAATGTCCTCATAGAAAATAATAAACAACTGTATATGTGCTGATATGTTATCTAATCACACCGAAGCCTTTATTGATCACAGGGATGTAAATTAAATCAATTTCACCCTGTTTAAAGCCTTAAATATGCTCCCTCTTACCTGCAATGACATAAACACGTGACCTTCAGACTGATAAACCGGGTAGCAACTTTGTGGTCTTTGTGGTTCCCCCTGCTATTTTAGTAGTGGTTCCATTAGAATGTGCTCCCTGTCATTCAGGCTTTTAACTCTATGCTGCCATTTACTGGTGATTTTATAGAAATGCCATGAGTTTTACTTTCTCTATTAGCAGTACTATAATCCTTTATGGGGTACCTGATTTTGACATCCCTTACATATACATACTCTTAAAGAAGAAGTATCACTTTTTACAGTATTAATTTCATGTAGTGTACTTTGTCCCATCTTCCTAGGTCCCCTGTAATGTCAGATAGGGCATTTCCCCTCGGCGCACAGCCACCCGACATCACAGCTAGCAATGATATTGTTAAAATTAGGAGCAAGAAGGTGGGACTTTGAACGAAGCACATAGTTGAAATGAATACAATGGTGGAAATTGAGATATTTAATATCTCGTAACTAACAAGATTACACACATAATGGGTAACATGATAGAGTTACAGAATCCACCATATGACACAGTTGGGTACAAAAATGTTGCAAGGTAACATCTGCATGGCCTATGACCTTACTAGTCCCTGTCACATAATGTGATGGTAGAAATATATAGATATTAGAAACTGTTAGAGCTGTAGTATACTGGTACACGGCAGTTGTTAACTTGACGAGTTTTGCGGCTTGGTGCCGCTCATCAGGAGCAAGCACCTGGTGTATCTGCAAATGGGAGATGAACAACTAGATAATTAACCCTTGTATCAATAGAGGGGAGGAGAATGGAGATGGAACCCCCCCAATAGATTACTTACAAGTATATATGCAGCTGGAGGCATAATGTCAAGCACTTGATTGCTTCAGGTCTAGTGTGATTGATAGATAATCTAGCCCCGGTTTTACCATCTAGAATAATTAATAAAGACTATGTGGTGCCAGTTCCCTCCTCTGGATATCATTGCTGTAAATGATGGGGCAATCATAGACACCATATGGCTCCCCTTCCATTCCAAGATTATATGGTAAACCTGTTGTTAGACCATCTCATGTTAAGTATCAATATGATGCTACTAACAATACTATAATGTGGCAGTATATATATGGTTTAGCAAACTATGCTGCTTGAATAAACTGGCCAGATTTACTTTACAGCAGGTTAAGAATAAAAATATTCTTGGTGTCTAGTTTAGAGATCAGCTCACATGCTTATTAGCAGACATCTCAGCTTCTCCGGAGTTCTGCTTTAAGGCAATACAGTATATTTAGATAAAATCTCTATAAAGTGTATCATTACATTAATAATAACCTGTCTATGTTTCAGTGCAAGGAACTTGACAGCAGTGTCAATGTTTGTCATTCAGCTCATAAGCATCAGCTGAAGACTTCCGAGCATAACGATCCTGCTATGCTCAATTGGATAATCCCATCTCTTCACCAGAGTCAATCAGCACTAGGACAGAAGAAATCTTCTGCTTTTTCATCCTTCCAATACACTTCTGAGCTGCCGTGCCAATGAAAGTAAAGTTGCCAAGTTTCCAAAAATTAATTTGGCACGCTGAATTCAACAGAGTTCCTTTTAAGTTGAATCCTAAAATACTGGCTCTGAATCAGCAGGGATTAAACGCTTCCAAACGTCCCGCAGCGAGGCTGATCCACCGCCTTTAGCACAGGTTGGCCCATTCAATATACAGTCTCTTTTTTTTTATTTCTCCAGTACCTTGGCCACTGGAGCACTTTATGTTTTGGGAGCAAACATTTCAAGGAAGAGAGCAAATACTAAGCCTTTCATACAACCTTATAGTGGACATGAACATATCGCTGCAAGTCTAACAGAAAAAATGTCCAAACAATGAGACAACAGAATTTAGAGGAGTCTGTAAATAAGGAGATGTATGGAAGTTGTTATGGCCTTGTTGAAAACTTGGTAGCAATATTGTGTTATGTTATTACTAGATGGGATCTGTCCTAAGAGCCAAGAATAACAGGATACATACACAAGAAAGGAGCAGTAGATTTCTTTGAAGGGTTTCCTAACTGTACAGCCCTTCATCCCCGGCTGAACTTGGGTAGGGTTTAGTGATAATCCATGCTTGTAGAACATGATGGATTTATAGTTTGCCAGGTAAAGGGTTTTTATTCCTTAACGCAGACCTATCCTGAACACACAAAAAACATTAAAGAGGGACTAAACGCTGGAAACTGTGCCCAAACAAAAATAGGCAGAGGGCCAAGGATTAGTCAACAGTATTTCTCGTGATCTCTCTGTAGCTGGCCCTTTCCCATTACTAACTTATCATGACTTGTTCGCAGGGCTTTTTTTCAGCGGAAACGCGGAGGAACGCAGTTCCGGAACCTCCAGCACTAAATGTATGTAATAGCATGGGGTGTGGGGTGTGCTGAAGGTTCTTTTGATATTGGCTGCTGGGGGATCTATTGTCACTGGTGGGGATCTGATTTTGTGTGAGGGTCTATTGTTGCTGACGGGGAATCTATTGTTGCTGGGGGGGGTCTTATGTTGCTGGAAGGGATCTACTGTTGAGGAAGAGGTCTATTTTTACTGGCTGCTGGAGGATCCATTGATGCTGGCTGCTGGGAGATCTGTTGTTGCTGCTGTGGGGGGGGGGCATCTAATGTTGCTTGGGTGGATATTTTGTTACTGGGTGTGATATTTTGTTGTGGGTGGTTCACTATTGCTGCAGGTAATCTAATGTTGTTGGGGTGGAGTCCATTGTTGCTGGGGGAGTCTATTGTTGTGTGGGGATCTATTGCTGGGATTCTATTGTTGCTGGCTGCAGGGGATCTATTTTACTGCTTTTCTTTTAATCATTAACATGTTCCATACAAATGATTTAGCACCACAAAATGATACTTGGTTCTGTATTCTCTAAAAGGGGCAGTACTGGTAGGTGGGTAGGGGGAGGAATCAAGGGACGGTAGTCAGAGGTGGGTAGGGGGCAGAGACAAGGGGTGACTCAGACGGGGGGAGTTCCTGCACCTATTCTCCGAGAAAAAAAGCCCTGCTTGTTCGGTACTGTGTCTCTGTATGGAGGCAGCCATTTTGGTAATGGCAGGACTTTGTGTCCTCGTGCCAGATCCTCCACCAGGGAGAACAGTGAGCAACACAGTATTGACATCACCAAATCTTACTTCAAATTTTCTGAGACTAGCAGTTAAAGGAAGCAGTGTCTTAGATCTCACACTGCAGATTTACACCATAAAGTTGTGATCCTGCCAGTTACTAGCACTTCCTCATTCTTGGAGCAAACTCTGCAGTCTGATCTTACCTGTACAATGTTGCTGCCAGTCTGTGCATGTTTCGGCTTTTTTTCTTGAATAGCAATGCCGGATAGTTTCAGCTAGGTGATTCACAGTGGCCCATCAGAATAGGAGCAGAAGAAAGCAGCAGCATGCTTCATGGGATTGTTTTATTCACAGGAAAAATATTACAAATTATATTCATATAAAAAAACCTTTTTTTATTGTTTTTTTTATAAATTTAAGTGACCATATGTGTTCCAATCCACTTAGTACAGCCCGGGACAAAGACGTGCTGTGGCCCCACCAAGAGGCCAGTAAAAGGAAAAGGAGATCGTGTGAACAGCTGCAAGGCTATCTGAATTCTTAAACCTTTTGATGTAAAATGAAAAGGTGAACTAGCTCAAAAAATACTGGCCACCCCTCTGGCCATACACAGCTGCACATAGTGGCCATGATGCCCCATGCTGCTGTTGTAGCTATCCAAACATTTCCAATAAACAGCCCCAGACCTCATGTGACCATGCTGACCTGTGGGAAGAACCAGGGCCGTCTTAATAGCATCATGGGCCCCTGGGCAAAGTAATGCTCTGGGGCCCCTACAATGGAGGCAGTGCAGGTAAACAGACATCAAGTAGGCAGGAGGCAGACAAGGGTGGAGCTCCGCATTAACTACATGAACAATCATTCTGTACAGCAAAGAATCAGTGGTAACAAAGCTGTCCTGTGCATATAATATATCTGCTAGATTGATGCCTCCCCCAGCATTCTGACCCCTCTACACCCCAAATATCCCCCCAGCACTCTGACCCCTCTACACCCCAGATATCCCCCAGCACTCTGATCCCTCTACACCCCAGATATCCCCCCAGCACTCTGACCCCCCTACACTCCAGATATGCCCCCAGTACTCTGACCCCTCTACACCCCCAGATATCCCCCCAGCACTCTGACCCCTCTACACTGTGGCCTCTCTACATGCCTGATACCTCTAGCACTATAGCCACCCAAGATACCCCAAGCATTGCTACCCCCTATACACCCTGGATCCCCCCTCAGCATTGTTTTCCCCCACACACCCTTGATATACCCCAGCACCATTATTCCATCCATGTAGTACCCCCTTTTCCAGTGGAGATACAGTGCATGTAAACTTTTGGCTATGTGCCCACCTCCAGCACTGGACTCACCTATACCAATCAAGCAGGCAGAAGGAGGGGCGGAGGAGGGAGCATACCTCCGGGCATTCCAAGCCCTTCGGTGCAAACAGTTCTGGACAGCTGGGCTCACCATGACACCATCCACAATGCTACTTCCGCAGGTGGGCTCTCAGTTCTGCTGACTCAGCAGCTCCCACTCCAGCTCCTACCCCACGGCCTCCGAGTCCTGAGCATTCAAGCTGCATGGGGGGGGGGTCAGAGCATCACTGGAGCTCTGGCCCTGCCCCTCCCTGGTAGCTCTGAAATAATAGGTATCGTTCTGCACAGCACGGCACACCGATGCCAGCCTGCCTCCCCTGTGTTTCCATCACTCTCAGTGCCATCATGGGGCCCCCAATTTTGGGGCAGCATGGGCTCAAGGACCAGCTGCATTGGGGAAAGTGCAGGGGCCTCCCATGCAGCTGGGGCCCCTGGGCAGTGCCCAGGTGTGCCCACTGATTAAGACAGCCCTGGGAAGAACTTCTTTCTTCTAGAACACCTTACAGGAAGAAAAATCCTCAGATGCATTTCTCATTGGTCAGCACGGTTATGTGGTTGTGCTGACCAATAAGCTCTTGCCAATGTGAACATTATCATAGATATTCACTCCAGATCTGTGTATTGTAGTGTATGGGCCACAACATATGCAGCATGGGGCATCACAGCCTCTAAGGCTGGATATACAGGAGTCATATTTTTTTTTTTTCAATCAGCGGGTTGAACAAAAATAACTACAAACAAAGTTAGAACTCAGTGCTCTTATGGGAAGGCATACACAGACCCAGAAGTCAGGCTTAGGGGAACAGAAGAGGGATTAAAAATGTCTCTCAGTGAGCGGGACAATGTCCATAGTACCAGTCTTTAAAAAGGAGGAGAATCCATGTTTCAGCACCAAGGGCAGCCAGTGTGAAGTGCTAGAAGCAATCTCTACAATGCAACAAGGAAAAGGTCACAGCGCCTCTAAGTGCAGTATTTAAGGAAACATTTAATGATTAAGGCAATTAACAGACTACTCACAAAGTCTATTTGTGGTAAGTGGTCAACACCAGAATCAATGAAATACTATATTACAGCACCAACGTCCCCATGATAACATAGAAAGTACTGAATAGAAGGGATGGGACATTATAGGTGCAATTAGTACTATGACATAAAGTATTTTCAATAAAAACACAGTTTATTAAAGTCACAAAAACACATATAAAAACAATTTGTACAATACATGGGCAGCTTTGTGGTCATTCAGGTTGTATGTTTGTAGCTCCTATAGTTGTTCCCAGTAATGGAATAAATCCGCGCAAACCGCCAGCTGCACTCCAAAGACATGGACATCCAGGAGAGACCACCCCCAGATCCGACTGCAGGATTACCATTGATCACAATGTGTATACTCATGCTCCCTTTGTGAGTAGTATGTTAATTGCCTTTTATCATTAAATGGTTCCTTAAATACTGCACTTAGAGGCACTGTGTCCTTTTCCTTGTTGAACGAAAATAACTAAATTCCCCCATCCAAACACTTGAGCTGGACAGGAAAATGCTCCCCACTGTGTCATTGTATTCTGATGGTGGGGAGACTTCCCCACTGTCAGAATACACTGATCAGCATTAGAGGCTATAGCCTGCAGTGCTGATCAAGAAGGGAAAATCCAACAGGATGGTTGTACAGAAGACAATCTATGTATGGCCAGCTTAGGTGCAGTGGGGTCCAAAGGGGTGGCCAGGATATTTGGAGTTAGTTCACTTTTTCATTTTTCTTGAACTTACCCTTTAAATAAAAAAAATAATTCTAACTATATAAATTCTTACTTCTCCTTGCTAGCAATGTTCATCTTGGATGCCAGCGAACGAAAATAATATTTACAATGTGACTTGGTCTCCGCCACCTCAGTTGAACTGCTGCCTGTAGAAGCTTTGTACCCTATAATATCAAAGCCTCCACAGGGGATGTAAGAGGTTTGGTATTTAGATCCAGTTTAACTGGACCGCCTTCCAGAAGTCATGTCAGGAATGTTATACTCTAACAATGCCGACTCCTGTATTTATTACAAGTCTGCACAGTGCACTCCCTTTGCTGAGCCCAGTAATTTGGGGCCATAAGATAATGGTTCGAAATAACTTCTAAGTACGTCTTGACTCTGACAGGCCGGCCCCTCCTAGCGACATTCCAGGAGCATACGGCACACGGCTAATTATGGCATTGGAATGACGAATATAAACAACAGAAGAAAAACGCAAGCTAACCTCTTTATTTTGATACCCAAATATGACTGGCTTTTTAATAATGCTTCTCACACGTGCCTGAGGTCACATGATGTTAATTGCCACTTTACAAATTAACTATTTATTATGTATCTAGTAGAGGCGCTTTACTAGGAGAGAACAGAGCTCTACCACCAAGATATGCACCTGAGCCACAGGCCCGGAATTCCCACAGCTTATGCAAGCTCTCAACCCTAATACTAACAACTCCTCACCATATTCCATACTGCGGAATCTGAAAAGGTAGTTTTCAGCTATACCGTCACCAAAATATTCATATAAGATGTTCAAAGACGATTTTAAAATTGCAAATACACTGTGTTTGTGTACCTCTGTGCTTGCTATGCAATCCATGGACCGTGGGAGGAACCAGCAGAGTGCTGCACTTAGTTAGCTGCCCGAAAACATCACAGCACCCTGCTGCAGTACTCCCCTCGTGAGCCTTCAGCCCTGAGGCATGTACAACATTTGAGAGATATACTATATATATATATATATATATATATATATATATATATATATATATACAGTGGGGACGGAAAGTATTCAGACCCCCTTACATTTTTCACTCTTTATTATATTGCAGCCATTTGCTAAAATCATTTAAGTTCATTTTTTTCCTCATTAATGTACACACAGCACCCCATGTTGACAGAAAAACACAGAATTGTTGACATTTTTGCAGATTTATTAAAAAAGAAAAACTGAAATATCACATGGTCCTAAGTATTCAGACCCTTTGCTGTGACACTATAATATTTAACTCAGGTGCTGTCCTTTCTTCTGATCATCCTTGAGATGGTTCTACACCTTCATTTGAGTACAGCTGTGTTTTATTATACTGATTGGACTTGATTAGGAAAGCCACACACCTGTCTATATAAGACATTACAGCTCACAGTGCATGTCAGAGCAAATGAGAATCATGAGGTCAAAGGAACTGCCTGAAGAGCTCAGAGACAGAATTGTGGCAAGGCACAGATCTGGCCAAGGTTACAAAAAAAATCTGCTGTACTTAAGGTTCCTAAGAGCACAGTGGCCTCCATAATCCCTAAATGGAAGACGTTTGGGACGACCAGAACCCTTCCTAGAGCTGGCCGTCCGGCCAAACTGAGCTATCGGGGGAGAAGAGCCTTGGTGAGAGAGGTAAAGAAGAACCCAAAGATCACTGTGGCTGAGCTCCAGAGATGCAGTCGGGAGATGGGAGAAGGTTGTAGAAAGTCAACCATCACTGCAGCCCCCCACCAGTCAGAGTTTTATGGCAGAGTGGCCCAACGGAAGCCTCTCCTCAGTGCAAGACACATGAAAGCCCGCATGGAGTTTGCTAAAAAAGCACCTGAAGGACTCCAAGATGGTGAGAAATAAGATTCTCTGGTCTGCTGAGACCAAGCTAGAACTTTTTGGCCTTAATTCTAAGCGGTATGTGTGGAGAAAACCAGGCACTGCTCTTCACCTGTCCAATACAGTCCCAAAAGTGAAGCATGGTGGTGGCAGCTTCATGCTGTGGGGGTGTTTTTCAGCTGCAGGGACAGGACGACTGGTTGCAATCAAGGGAAAGATGAATGTGGCCAAGTACAGGGATATCCTGGACGAAAACCTTCTCCAGAATGCTCAGGACCTCAGACTGGGCCGAAGGTTTACCTTCCAACAAGACAATGACCCTAGGCACACAGCTAAAATAATGAAGGAGTGGCTTCACAACAACTCCGTGACTGTTCTTGAATGGCCCAGCCAGAGCCTTGACTTAAACCCAAATAAGCATCTCTGGAGAGACCTAAAAATGGCTGTCCACCAACGTTTACCATCCAACCTGACAGAACTGGAGAGGATCTGCAAGGAGGAATGGCAGAGGATCCCCAAATCCAGGTGTGAAAAACTTGTTGCATCTTTCCCAAAAAAGACGCGTGGCTGTATTAGATCAATACTTGCTTCTACTAAATACTGAGCAAAGGGTCTGAATACTTAGGACCATGTGATATTTCAGTTTTTCTTTTTTAATAGATCTGCAAAAATGTCAACAATTCTGTGTTTTTCTGTCAGTATGGGGTGCTGTGTGTACATTAATGAGGAAAAAAATGAACTTAAATGATTTTAGCAAATGGCTGCAATATAACAAAGAGTGAAAAATTTAAGGGGGTCTGAATACTTTCCGTCCCCACTGTATATACAGTAAATATATATATATTTATATATATATATATATATATATATATATATATATTTTTTTTTTTAATATATATATATATATATATATATATATTTTTTTTTTTTTTTTTTAATATATATATATATATATATATATATATATATATATATATAGTCAGAGTCCTTCAACCGAGGCAGATATGGAACCACATAAAGAAGCCACAAGACTCACAACATAACACAGACCTGAGGTGTGCCCTGGTCAGCTAGTCGGTTCGCCAAAAAAGGGGGCATACCCAATGATGAGTAATGGATGATTGTAGAAGAAGGATGTGCAAGGAAGTGCCCTGGAAAGGGGAAATGGGTGGAGGGAAATCGGGCACCAGAACCGACAATGGATACAGGTGAGTGGGCTGCTTATATACCCCCCAGGCTCCTCCCATAAATTCAGGCCACCATACTGGCCTTCTTATTTACGGTTGGAGTCCTTCAACCGAGACAGATATGGAACCACATAAAGATGCCGCAAGACTTACAAATTAACACAGACCTGAGGTGTTCCCTGGTCAGCTGGTCGGTACGCCAATAAAGGGGGCAAAAATAACAGGATAGGGAAATAATGTTTTATTGGACATGAGATTTACTGAGCAAGCTTGGTGAAGGCTTGTTACATTTCAAGTTGTGGGTTCAGAATGTACCTAGCGAAGCAAGCGGACTTCCACCTGCCCAACCTCCTGATGACATAGTCTGGCACACCATGCCAAGAGGCGGCTGACGTCGCTCCGATTCGAAAGAAGTGCCCAGAAAACCGGCTGGGGTCAAGACCTAGGTTAACCAGGAGGATATGGACATGTCTGATGAACTGGCACTCAGGGGGCTAGTAGGAAAAGGCCATAACTGGAGCCAGACTGGTTAGGCAACAACTGGTCAAGGATCGCTACTGGCCACCAATCGTTGTGGGTCTGGAAGAACTTGATGTTGACCCCACTGCCAGACTGTTGGGTCTTGGACACTGTAAGGTGTATCACAAAATGGTCTTGAAGGCAGGTCAGCACCTGCGTAGAACCTGGCAGCCTGGGCCACTGTAGGTAAACTCACCTGGTAGCAGGAAACGGTAGAAGGCCAGGTAGATAGCAGCTTGGATGACCAGGCTGGGCAGTAACCCAAAGGTGGACCACGACAGGATTGCCCATATGTAAGTGGCACCTGAGATGGGTAAGCGTTTGCTACTGGCTACCAGCTGATGTTTCTGGATGCCCCGTAGGATGGCTTTGAATGTGTGGGCCTTGAATAAGAAAGGCTTTTCAGGTTCCCGTAGGGACAGAAAATGTTGGGTGCCAGACAATTATAGCCTGATGGTGTTGTGGGATAAAGTCAGCTGCTTGTGACAATATGACATGAAGGCCAGGACGTGTTTGACGTTGCCTGTCTCTGACCTGGGGCACGGTACTAGAAGCCTGCAGTAGGTGTTCCAGGCGGTGTGATGGGCCTTTAGTGTGTTGCGAGACAGTGATCGGTTTATTAGGAGGGTTGCGTTGTGAAGGTGATCCTTCAGCCCATCGTCAGCTGTGACCAAGGTGGGATAGGAGAAGTGGTCGGGTCGGCTCTGGGTTTCTGCAGGAAAATTAATGGAAAGTTAAAGGGGGACCCGCTGCGAGATTGCATTTGCCAGGAATGTAGGTACAGTGCACGCTGAATTTGTACCGGAGGGATATCTGCACCAGCCTGCGTAGGAAGGAAATGATGGCCAAGGACTTGGACCTGCCTTTGTTGACAATTTTGGCCGTGGCCAGGTTATCTGTGGATAAGACCATGGTCTGCCCTATCCAGGTGTGGCCCCAGACCTGAGCTGCAGCAAAGATGGGGTAGAGCTCAAATAGGGAGGATGACTGGCTGAACCTTGGGACTAGGAGAATCTCTTGTGGTCATGGACCTATGAACCAATGAGGGCCAAAAATTGCAGTGAAGCCTGTGGAGGCTGCTGCATCTGTCACTACGTGAGGTGACTAAGCCGATGGTACTGGGATAAACATGGACACGCCATTCCAGTTTCCAAGGAACTCGTCTCACATTGCCAGATCAGTGGTTGCTGCTTGGTTCAGCCTGAGGACTTGATCGCGGTCTTGTGCCTGAGAAAGGAAAACCAGAAGGCATGAAATAAAGGAACGCCCCTGAGGGACAATTCTCATAGCAAAATGAAGCATTCCTAACAGTAATAATGGACTGCATGGCTAGGTCAACGGATGCTTACTTAAGGGAGAACTCCTCAGGTGGAATTAATGAATTTAAACTAGGAATGTGGGAAGACTGAGGCGCGGACAAATCATAAACCAAGCAGAGTTTATTTGAGAACTTTCCCTATAGGGCTGACTCTCCAGGTGCCAAACGGTGACACAGCAAAGGGGCCGATGATAAACCCCCCGTCAAGTTTGGTCTGTAGCAGAGTGTCTATGGCTTGCTTGTCGGTGGAGGCTGAGAGAAGATTCCTGCACTTGTGGGTGGTATGGGGTAGGTAGATGAGCCTGGTGCGAGTGAGGGAGAAGGGTGAGAAGAGAGGTAGAACCCCAACCACTGTACATCCACACGGCTTAGTCATGAAGTGTTGGGATGTTTTTGCGGGTGCATGTGATCTTGGGATGTGCTCTGTGGCAGAAGACACAGGTGTGCAGCAGCCGGCATTGACTGAAGTTGGAGGTAGCATAGTTAAAGTTATTACAGATCTGTGTTTTCCCCAGTGGCTGAACAGGCCCCCCAACTTGTCCACCTGGGGATTCTGATTGGGGGGAGCATCCCCTGGCTGGTACTGGAGGTGGAGGGGAAGGTCAGAAAGCATCTGGAATCCATGTTGGAACACCAGTTCGCCATGTGAGTAGAGGACTGGCAAATGGAGCAGAGAGGGGAATGTAAGCCCGCAAAGTAGCGGCAGAAGAACTCAGTATCCAAGACGCTCCAATCAGTGCTGGCCTTAAACTGGGAAAGTTTGGCTGCAACCCTAGCTACGAACGACCGATAATAATCATAGAAGGCAAAGCCCCCATACTTGTACCACAAGTCAACAACGGCATGGAGGTACAAATCCAGCTCTTCCCTCCTGCTGGGGCTGGCTAAACATAGGACATCCCTGAACATGCCAAATGCTAACATGAACTCAGTGATGGACAACTTCCGGAGTCTCGGATCCTTGGACCTCACTACCACCGAGACGTCCCCCCAGGCATAGGACTTGTTCTCAGCCACGTTGTGGACCTAGATGAGGAGAGAGGCCAAGTTTAGGATGTCCTTCCTAATAGTGGCTGGGATGAGATGAGCAGGGAAAATGGTGGGACTGATGTCCGGCATACCTGTGGGTGGGAGCGCTAGGACAGGAGCTGCGACCGTGCCCGGGTGGCACTTCCAGGACTCCCACTCTTGCCTGGACGTCGGAGACAGCTGTGGTCAAAGCTCCGACCATGGTGTGCGGCTGGGCAAGAGCCGGTGAAATAGATTGCAGGAACGCCTGCTGAGTGTCGGGTCCAGATGCTGCCGGTGGTGGGAAAAGCTGCCTGAACAGCTCAGCTTTCCTGGTGGTGGTGGGGTAGGGAACACCCCTACACCGTAGCTCTCCCATGTGTTTGGGGATGATCCATCCCCTCAGGGACTGAGTGCTGCCGTGCTCTGAATCCGCATAGGGTGACAGAGGGGCGGAGACGAGGTTCTTGCTGCTGGCCCGCGACATGGCTCTAGCTGTAAGACAAAGAGGGGGGATGTATATGTTGAGAAGAGTCGGATAGGTAAGAACGGAAGAGAAGAGTAAACAAGAACAGGTAAGAACAGGTAAGAAAAAGGTTGGGAAGAATAGAGAGGAGCGACAGACGAGAAAAATCGATGCGTTCCGGCGAACACTGAGGGAGTGGAAATTTGGAAAACTCAAGGGGGCAGGGCAACCGAGATCAGCCAGGAGGTGACTGGCCAGATAACCGATAGCTCGAGTGCCCGGAAACCTGTGAAACCAGCACCCCAGGGCCTGCTGGGGCAAGAACCTGAAGTCTGGTTGTGGCCTAAGTAGGAATGTTGCGTTCTGTAGTATGTGACATATGGTCACAATGCTAAAGCTTGCAAACCGTTTAGCAACCGTGTCTGCGTATGGTGAAGGCGATGACCTTCAGAAAATAGTAAGTCACAAAAGGAATGTGACAGTAGCTAAACGCCAGACGAGCAGCCCAAATCATGTATGTAAAGTCAACGAGGTGAAAAGGGTGCTGCAGGGTGACGTTAGGGTGGAACCCGTGTACTACACACCTGACTTAATGCCCTGGTTACGAAAGTCATGGTTGTGGTAAAGAATACTCAGATAATCGGAAACCTGTGGAGAAGGTGACATAGAGATCCATGTTTTAACCTGGCATGGCAGTAACCCTTAACCCAGCCCTGCCCCCTTAAATGTGGCTGACTCCCCCCTGAGCAAGAACGTATGCGAGCCCCAGGTTTTTTTTTTACCTGTAAGAAAAACGTCAAACCTTTGTGCAGGATAGAACAACCTGAACTCAACTGACCCAAGGGAGAAAAGACAGACAAGAAAATGTTAGTGGCCGTGAACGTGTGCCAATGGAGACAGTGAGTGCCGTGAATGTGTGCCACTGGAGACGATGAGTGGCCGAGGTCGTGTGCTACTGGAGACATGCTTGCAATAACGTGTTGCAAGAAAGGAGCCTCATGAGGTAGGTGAAAAACAAAGAAAGCAGAGAAATCAGAGCATGTGCGGGGATGAACCATAGCCATGCTTAATCGTGTGTTGTGATCGTATGTTTGTAACAATGAGCATGAAGCGTGCCGACTTGTGTCGGAGTTGCGAGCCTGGAGTATCGCATGAATTGCAAGTGAGTGTGCACATGCGAGTGAGTGGTACGAGTAGCGACTGGGTGCTTGTGGCAGGTGCCTCAAGGGGGAGGCCGAGCTGCGGAAGCTTGTAGTGTGTGTGGAAGATGGAATGTGTCGTATCGTGCCGAGGATTCAAATCACTGTGTCGCCAATGCAACCGGGATTCGAATTGGGCTGTCATGGAGTGTGCGGAATTGACCTGCCAACTGCTGCAAGGCCTACAAACTGGATAACTGCGGTGTGACAGTGCTACGGCCCTGCGGAGACTTACGAAACTACGAATGAGTCGCATGTTAGTACGACGGGTAAACGACAAAGCTATGGAAACCTGCCAAACAGCAGGGCCTGTGCCGAGTGATGTCGGACAATGACCGACAACAGCTCGGAGGCTTTACAAAACTACGAATGAGTCGAATGTATGCAGATTGGTAAGAAACAAGGCTGAGGGAACCTACGAATCTACGAAGCCTGTGCCTAGTGATGTCGGGACACGACCGACAACTAGGGGTGAGCCAAACACCCCCCCCGGTTCGGTTCGCACCAGAACCTGTTAACGGACCGAAAGTTCACGCGAACTTTAGAACCCCATTAAAGTCTATGGGACTCAAACGTTCTAAATCAAAAGTGCTAATTTTAAAGGCTAATATGCAAGTTATTGTCCTCAAATGGGTTTGGGGACCCAGTCCTGCCCCAGGGGACATGTATCAATGCAAAAAAAAGTTTTAAAAATGGCCGTTTTTTCGGGAGTAGTGATTTTAATGATGCTTAAAGTGAAAAAAAAGTGAAATATTCCTTTAAATATCATACCTGGGGGGTGTCTATGGTATGCCTGTAAAGTGGCGCGTGTTTCCCGTGCTTAGAACAGTCCCTGCACAAAATGTCATTTTTAAAGGAATAAAAGTCATTTAAAACTGCTTGTGGCTTTAATGTAATGTCAGGTCCTGGCAATATGGATGAAAATCAGTGAGACAAACGGCAGGGGTACCCCCCACCCCCCAGTCCATTACCAGGCCCTTTGGGTCTTGTATGGATATTAAGGGGAACCCCGCACCCAAACTAAAAAAGGAAAGGCGTGGGGCCCCCAGGCCCTATATACTGTGAACAGCAGTATACAGGTGGTGCAAACAAGACAGGGACTGTAGGTTTGTTAAGTGGAATCTGTTTGTAATTTTAAACTGGTACATTTTTAAAGTGTAGCTCCAACCAAAAAATCTATTTTTAAGCTTTTTGGAAAACATAGGGAAGGGTTATCACCCCTGTAACATTGGTTTTGCTGTCTGTGCACCTCTTCAGAAGATTTCACCTCATTTTCTGTCCCAATGACAAATGTTTTTTGAAAATTTGGGGTTTTTAGTGAAACAAGGATTGGTGATAAAGCATCAGTGAAGAGGAGACAAGTTTTTCCCATATTAACTCTTACAGGAGAGAATTTCCCTTCCTAGGGGTAGATTTCATCTCACTTCCTGTTGTCTCCTTCCGTTTGCAAGTAGGAGTCGTTTGTAAGTTGGATGTTTGAAAGTAGGGGTCTGTCCTATATAGTCTGCAGAAATTGGGGCCTTAGGTGTTGGTGTTGCCACAACACTGTAAGCCCTCACAGTTACTCTTGGTGGGCACAGGAACGGGCCCTACTGTGAAATATTAGATCAAGAATTGTAATTACATGCCATTGTTGAGCAGTGGTAGAAAAATTGGGCCTTTGGTGGTGGTGCTGGTGCCACAACACTGTAAGTCCTCACAGTTACTCTTGGTGGGCGCTGGAATGGGCCCTGCTGTGAAATATTATATCAAGAACTGTAATTACATGCACCTGTTGAACAGGGGCAGAAAAATTGGGCCTTTGGTGGTGGTGGTGTTGCCACAACACTGTAAGCCCTCACAGTTACTCTTGGTGGGCGCAGGAATGGGCCCTGCTGTGAAATATTAGATCAAGAATTGTAATTACATGCACCTGTTGAACAGGGGCAGAAAAATTGGGCCTTTGGTGGTGGTGGTGGTGGTGTTGCCACACAGTTACTCTTGCTGGGCGTAGGAATGGGCCCTGCTGTGAAATATTAGATCAAGAATTATAATTACATGTCCCTGTTGAACAGGGGCAGAAAAATTGGGAATTGGGCCTTAGGCACTGGTGCCACAACACTGCAACCCCTCACAGATGCTATAGTTGGAGCGCAGGAATGAGCCCTGCTGCAAAGTATTGCATCAAAAATTGTAATTATATGCCCCTGTTAAACAGGGGCCGAAAATTTGGGCCTTGGGCACTGGTGCTGGTGCCGCAACACTGCAACCTCTCACAGATACTCTAGTTGGAGCGCAGGAATGAGCCCTGCTGCAAAGTATTGCATCAAAAATTGTAATTACATGCCCCTGTTAAACAGGGGCAGAAAAATTGCCACAACACTGCAACCCCTCACAGATGCTATAGTTGGAGTGCAGGAATGAGCCCTGCTGCAAAGTATTGCATCAAAAATTGTAATTATACGCCCAAGGGGCTGAAAAATTGGGCCTTGGGCACTGGTGGCGGTGCCCAGAACCAAAAATGTTCTTACAAGCTATCAGCATGAAAATTGAGGAGGAAGAGGATTGTGACTCAGCACAGCATAACAGGATAGTCACTCAGCATCAGCATAGGCAGTCTTGAAGGGATCTGACATTTAAAAAAAAATCAATCGGTTACATCAGCATCAGGTGCTTGGTAGCTGGTGATCCAAGACTGATTCATTTTTATGAAGGTCAGCCGATCGACTGATTCGGTGGACAGGCGCACCCTGTGATCGGTTACAAAGCCTCCAGCATCACTGAATGTGCGTTCCGAAAGAACGCTGGATGCAGGACAGGCCAGTAGCTCAACTGCATACTGTGCAAGCTCTGGCCAGTGATCCATCCTCAAGACCCAGTAACCCAGTGGATTTTCGGTGGGAAAGGTGTCCAAGTCTGATCTTGCCCCTAGGTAATCCTGCACCATGTGAATCAGACGCTGGCGATGGTTGCTGGAACCAATCAGACCTTGGGGCTGCGTACTAAAAAATTGTCTGTATGCATCGTCCAGATGGCCACCTTCTCTACCGCTCCTTCTGTGACTGACCGAAGCCTCAGCAACACGTTGTCCAGGAGGACCAGGAAATTGTAACCTCCCAGGCTCTGGAAACGCATTGCACAAACCTTTCTGCAAGGCCTTCCGAAGACGTTTCATCCTCTGCTCCCTCTGCGACAGCAAGATAAGGTCCACAACCTTACCCTTGTAACGTGAATCAAGGAGGGTTGCCAGCCAGTAATCATCCCTCCCCTTGATACCACGAATACGAGGATCCTTCCGTAGGCTTTGCAGGATCAGGGAGGCCATGCAGCGTAGATTTGCTGAGGCAATCGGTTCAGAGTCCTCTGGGTCACTAAGGACGACATGATCCGCAGCCACCTCCTCCCAGCCACATACAAGTCCATGGGTTTCTTCGGACTGTAAATGATCCCTTGAATACTGCTGCTGATGCTGAGTGCTAGGCTCCACCTCCATGCTGACACAATCCTCCTCCTCATCCTCTTCCTGTGTGATCGGCGGGCATGCAGGAACACTGTCTGGATAAAGGGGGCCTTGAGAGGTAAGGAAGTCCTCCTCTTCCTCCTTCTGTTCTGCCTCAAGTACCCTGTCCATTATTCCATGCAGCGTGTGCTCCAACAGGTGGACAAGAGGGATAGTGTCACTGATGCATGCACTGTTACTGCTCACCATCCTCATGGACTCCTCAAATGGTGACAGGACAGTGCATGCATCCCTGATCATAGCTCACTGGCGTGGGGAAAAAAAACAAGGTCCCCTGACCCTGTCCTGGTGCCATAGTCGCATAGGTACTCATTGATGGCCCTCTGCTGTGTGTGCAGCCGCTGCATCATGGCCAACATTGAGTTCCACCTGTTGGGCATGTCACAGATTATTCAGTTCTTGGGAAGGTTAAATTCCTTTTGGAGGACAGCCAGCCGAGCACTGGCATTATATAACTTACGGAAATGCACACAGACCTTTCTGGCCTGCCTCAGGACATCCTGTAAACCCGGGTACCTCCTCAAGAACCGCTGCACCACCAAGTTAAGGACGTGAGCCAAAAAGGGCACATGGGTCAGTTGTCCCTGTCGGAGGGCGGAGAGGAGGTTGGTGCCATTGTCGCAAACCACCATACCTGGCTTAAGCTGGCGTGGCGTCAACCACCTCTGAACCTGCCCCTGCAGAGCTGACAGAATCTTTGCCCCAGTGTGGCTCCTGTCCCCCAAGCACATCAGCTCAAGCACCGCATGGCATCTTTTTGCCTGCGTGCTTGCGTAGCCCCTTGAACGCCTACGGAGCACCGCTGGTTCCGAGGACAAATCAGCACAGGAAGAGGCCATGGAAGAAGAAGAAGAGGAGGGGGTGGAGGAGAGAGGTGTAGCAGAATCACCACTAGTAGAATTTTGGAGGCGTGGTGGCGGAACAACCTCCAACACTATTGCACCCTGTCCTGCATCCTTCCCAGCTGCCAGAAGAGTCACCCAGTGTGCGGTGAAAGATAGGTAACATCCCTGTCCATGCCTGCTGGACCATAAGTCAGCGGTAATATGCACCTTACCGCTGACCACCTTGTCCAGCGAGGCCAAGACATTGCCTTCCACATGCCGGTAGAGAGCCGGAATCGCCTTCCATGAGAAATAGTGGCGTTTGGGAACCTGCCACTGAGGAACCGCACATTCCACAAACTCACGGAAGGGGGCAGAGTCTACCAATTGAAAAGGCAGCAGTTGAAGTGCTAGCAATTTAGCCAAGCTAGCATTCAACCACTGGGCATGTGGATGGCTGGGAGCAAACTTCTTTCGGCGGTGCAGCAGCTGGGGCAGGGAAATTTGCCTGGTACAATCTGACATCGGTGTACCGATAGCAGATTGCCCGCAAGTACTTGGCTGTGACACACCTAATTCTACACCTTCATTCCTCTCAGTGCAGGTTTCAGAGAGGACTGAAGGTATAGTGGGGTTGGAGATCCCAGCTGATGAAGAGCAAGGAGAGGTCCGCTTTGTTCTTTGGTGTGGGTCTTTTAAGTACGCTTGCCAATGAACTGCATGGCAGGTCGACATATGTCTGGTCAAGCATGTGGTGCCCAAGTGGGTGATGTTATGGCCATGTGAGATACACTTGAGACATATGTTGCAAATAGCAGCGGTGGAATCTGATGCACCTGTCTCAAAAAAGGCCCACACCAAAGAACTTTTGGAATAACACGCAGAGACAGCAGCGCCCTGCACATGCGGAACTCTGCGGTGTGATGCAGTCGGTGTGCTGCCCTTAAGCTGGCCCCTGGAGGGCATCCTATCTCGTTGGAGAGGTGCCTCCTCCTCCTCTCTCCTATCAGGCACCCACGTGGAGTCAGTGACCTCATCATCCCCTCCCTCCTCATCACTGGAGCAAAGCTGGCAGTATGCTGCAGCTGGGGGAACATGACTACCAGATTTCTGTCCTTCTTGGGCACCCACTCTCGCTGGGCTCACGTTACTGCCTTCCTCTAGCTGGGTACCATCATCGGAGCCTTCAAAATGCTGGGCATCCTCCTGGAGAATGTACCCAACACTGTGGTCAAACAGTTCGGGGGACTCCTTAGGAGGACATGGTGGGGTTAGGGAAGGAGTGACTGATGCCATTGAGCCGAGGGAAGAGGCCGCGTTGGCAGCTGCTTTGCCAGACAAAGTACCCTGAGCCTGGGTGAGAGAGGATGAGGACGGCTTGGTCATCCACTCTACCAAGTCTTCCGCATGTTGCGGCTCAACACGGCCAGCCGCCGAAAAAAAGGACAAGCGTGTCCCACGGCCATGTGCTGATGAGGATGCACCGTCTCCATGACCAGCACTGTTGCCTCTAGACACAGAGCCTGCTTGCCCTCTTTTATTGGCTTGTGACTGTCTGCCTCTCCTTGTTCGCCTTCCAGACATACAAATGGCCTACAGTAAGATGTAGCTGCACAAAGCTGGGATGTATATATATAGTGATACTGCAGCTAGCAGAATCAACTGCCTGCCTGTAGTATTATTAGTATGAGAACACCAGCAATTGTCTTCAGGTAGCTTTAGGTGCACACTGTGCAGAGGACGCAGTACACTAAATGTATATACTGCAGCTGCCTGCCTGTGGTACTAATAGGATCAGAAGAACACCACCAATTTTCTTCAGATAGCTTTAGGTGCACACTGTGCAGAGGAAACAGTACACTAACTGTAAATACTGTAGCTGCCTGCCTGTGGTATTAATAGGATCAGAACAACAGCAATTGTCTTCAGGTAGCTTTAGGTGCACACTGTGCAGAGGACACAGTACACTAACTGTAAATACTGCAGCTGCCTGCCTGTGGTACTAAGAGGATCAGAAGAACACCTCCAATTTTCTTCAGGTAGCGTTAGGTGCACACTGTGCAAAGGACACAGTACACTAACTGTAAATACTGTAGCTGCCTGCCTGTGGTATTAATAGGATCAGAACAACAGCAATTGTCTTCAGGTAGCTTTAGGTGCACACTGTGCAGAGGAAGCAGTACACTAACTGTAAATACTGCAGCTGCCTGCCTGTGGTACTAATAGGATCAGAAGTACACCACCAATTTTCTTCAGGTAGCTTTAGGTGCACACTGTGCAGAGGACACAGTACACTAACTGTAAATACTGTAGCTGCCTGGCTGTGGTATTAATAGGATCAGAACACCACCAATTGTCTTCAGGTAGCTTTAAGTGCACACTGTGCAGAGGACGCACTCGACTAACTGTAAATACTGCAGCTGCCTGCGGTACTAATAGGATCAGAAGAACACCACCAATTTTCTTCAGGTAGCTTTAGGTGCACACTGTGCAGAGGACGCACTCGACTAACTGTAAATACTGCAGCTGCCTGCGGTACTAATAGGATCAGAAAAAGACCACCAATTTTCTTCAGGTAGCTTTAGGTGCACACTGTGCAGAGGATGCACTACACTAACTGTAAATACTGCAGCTGCCTGCGGTACTAATAGGATCAGAAGAACACCACCAATTTTCTTCAGGTAGCTTTAGGTGCACACTGTGCAGAGGACGCACTACACTAACTGTAAATACTGCAGCTGCCTGCAGTACTAATAGGATCAGAAGAACACCACCAATTTTCTTTAGGTAGCTTTAGGTGCACACTGTGCAGACGACGCACTACACTAACTGTAAATACTGCAGCTGCCTGCAGTACTAATAGGATCAGAAGAACACCACCAATTTTCTTCAGGTAGCTTTAGGTGCACACTGTGCAGAGGACGCACTCGACTAACTGTAAATACTGCAGCTGCCTGCGGTACTAATAGGATCAGAAAAAGACCACCAATTTTCTTCAGGTAGCTTTAGGTGCACACTGTGCAGAGGATGCACTACACTAACTGTAAATACTGCAGCTGCCTGCGGTACTAATAGGATCAGAAGAACACCACCAATTTTCTTCAGGTAGCTTTAGGTGCACACTGTGCAGAGGACGCACTACACTAACTGTAAATACTGCAGCTGCCTGCAGTACTAATAGGATCAGAAGAACACCACCAATTTTCTTTAGGTAGCTTTAGGTGCACACTGTGCAGACGACGCACTACACTAACTGTAAATACTGCAGCTGCCTGCAGTACTAATAGGATCAGAAGAACACCACCAATTGTCTTCAGGTAGCTTTAAGTGCACACTGTGCAGAGGACGCACTACACTAACTGTAAATACTGCAGCTTCCTGCGGTACTAATAGGATCAGAAGAACACCACCAATTTTCTTCAGGTAGCTTTAGGTGCACACTGTGCAGAGGACGCACTACACTAACTGTAAATACTGCAGCTGCTTGCGGTACTAATAGGATCAGAAGAACACCACCAATTTTCTTCAGGTAGCTTTAGGTGCACACTGTGCAGAGGACGCACTACACTTACTGTAAATACTGCAGCTGCCTGCGGTACTAATAGGATCACAAGAACACCACCAATTTTCTTCAGGTAGCTTTAGGTGCACACTGTGCAGAGGACACACTACACTAACTGTAAATACTGCAGCTGCCTGCGGTACTAATAGGATCAGAAGAATACCACCAATTTTCTTCAGGTAGCTTTAGGTGCACATTGTGCAGAGGATGCACTACACTAACTGTAAATACTACAGCTAATAGGACTAAGAGAATCAGAAGAACACCAGCAATTTTTTTTCAGATAGCTGTAAATACTGTAAAAACACCTGCCTGCCTGTCAGTAGGAAGAGAATAACAGGAACAGATCTAGCTAAACTGAATACAGTGTATATATGTATATATATATATATATATATATATATATATGTATATATATACAACACCTAGGATGCAAATATATACACACAATACACTGTAAGTGCAGCTAACTGACTCGCCTGCCTACTCTATCTAACTTAAATCAAATGACACTGTCTCTCTGTCTATCTCTCCGCCGCCGCCGCAACAAACTACACAAGGCCGCCACACAGACGGCCTTATATAGTGTGGCGTAGGGATGAGCTTTGTGTTCGAGTCGAAGCCATGTTCGACTCGAACATCGTCTGTTCGCCCGTTCGCCGAATTGCGAACGATATGGGCCGTTCGCGCCAAATTCGTGTGGCGCGTCACGGCCCATAATTCACTGTGGCATCGCAGTGCATTGCTGGCTGATGATTGGCCAAGCATCCACTATGACCCGCATGCTTGGCCAATCACAGCGCCGTCTGAACAGAGAGCCGTAATTGGCCAAAGCCAAGGAGGCTTTGGCCAATTATGGCTCAGGGGATTTAGCACACGCCCCACACTATATAAGGCCGCCTGCACGGCGGCCCTGTGTAGTGTGTGTTCCGGTGTTCATAGATAGAGAGAGAGAGAGACAGACAGTGTCATTTGATTTGAGTTAGATAGATTAGGCAGAAAAGTCAGTCAGTTAGCTGCACTTACAGTGTATTGTGTATATATATGCATCCCAGGTGTTGCATATATATATATATATATATACACTGTATTCAGTTTAGCTAGATCCGTTCCTGTTATCTTCTTACTGACAGGCAGGCTTGTCTTGTTACAGTATTTACAGCTACCTGAAGAAAATTGCTGGTGTTCTTTTGATCCTATTAGTACCACAGTCAGGCAGCTAGACTATTTACAGTTAGTGCAGTGCGTCCTGCTCACTGTGTTCAGCTAAAACTACAAGTTAGTGGGGTGCGTCCTGCTCACAGTGTTTAGCTAAACCTACAAGTTAGTGGGGTGCGTCCTGCTCACAGTGTTCAGCTAAACCTACAAGTTAGTGTGGTGCGTCCACCTCACGGTGTTCAGCTAAACCTACAAGTTAGTGCGGTGCGTCCTGCTCACAGTGTTCAGCTAAAACTACAAGTTAGTGCGGTGCGTCCACCTCACAGTGTTCAGCTAAACCTAGAAGTTAGTGCGGTGCGTCCTGCTCACAGTGTTCAGCTAAAACTACAAATTAGTGCTGTGCGTCCTCCTCACAGTGTTCAGCTAAACCTACAAGTTAGCGTAGTGAGACCTCTGCACAGTGTTCATCTAAAGCTACAAGTTAGTGCAGTGCGTCCTGCTCACAGTGTTCAGCTAGATCCGTTCCTGTTATCTTCTTACTGACAGGCAGGCTTGTCTTGTTACAGTATTTACAGCTACCTGAAGAAAATTGCTAGTGTTCTTTTGATCCTATTAGTACCACAGTCAGGCTGCTAGACTATTTACAGTTAGTGCAGTGCGTCCTGCTCACAGTGTTCAGCTAATACTACAAGTTAGTGTGGTGCGTCCACCTCACAGTGTTCAGCTAAACCTACAAGTTAGTGCAGTGCGTCCTGCTCACAGTGTTCAGCTAGATCCGTTCCTGTTATCTTCTTACTGACAGGCAGGCTTGTCTTGTGACAGTATTTACAGCTACCTGAAGAAAATTGCTGGTGTTCTTTTGATCCTATTAGTACCACAGTCAGGCATCTAGACTATTTACAGTTAGTGCAGTGCGTCCTGCTCACAGTGTTCAGCTAAAACTACAAGTTAGTGGGGTACGTCCACCTCACAGTGTTCAGCTAAACCTACAAGTTAGTGCGGTGCGTCCTGCTCACAGTGTTCAGCTAAAACTACAAGTTAGTGCTGTGCGTCCTGCTCACAGTGTTCAGCTAAACCTACAAGTTAGTGTAGTGAGACCTCTGCACAGTGTTCATCTAAAGCTACAAGTTAGTGCAGTGCGTCCTGCTCACAGTGTTCAGCTAGATCCGTTCCTGTTATCTTCTTACTGACAGGCAGGCTTGTCTTGTTACAGTATTTACAGCTACCTGAAGAAAATTGCTGGTGTTCTTTTGATCCTATTAGTACCACAGTCAGGCAGCTAGACTATTTACAGTTAGTGCAGTGCGTCCAGCTCACAGTGTTCAGCTAAAACTACAAGTTAGTGGGGTACGTCCACCTCACAGTGTTCAGCTAAACCTACAAGTTAGTGGGGTGCGTCCTGCTCACAGTGTTCAGCTAAACCTACAAGTTAGTGTGGTGCGTCCACCTCACAGTGTTCAGCTAAACCTACAAGTTAGTGCGGTGCGTCCTGCTCACAGTGTTCAGCTAAAACTACAAGTTAGTGCGGTGCGTCCACCTCACAGTGTTCAGCTAAACCTAGAAGTTAGTGCGGTGCGTCCTGCTCACAGTGTTCAGCTAAAACTACAAGTTAGTGCTGTGCGTCCTGCTCACAGTGTTCAGCTAAAACTACAAATTAGTGCTGTGCGTCCTCCTCACAGTGTTCAGCTAAACCTACAAGTTAGCGTAGTGAGACCTCTGCACAGTGTTCATCTAAAGCTACAAGTTAGTGCAGTGCGTCCTGCTCACAGTGTTCAGCTAGATCCGTTCCTGTTATCTTCTTACTGACAGGCAGGCTTGTCTTGTTACAGTATTTACAGCTACCTGAAGAAAATTGCTAGTGTTCTTTTGATCCTATTAGTACCACAGTCAGGCAGCTAGACTATTTACAGTTGGTACAGTGCGTCCAGCTCACAGTGTTCAGCTAAAACTACAAGTTAGTGGGGTACGTCCACCTCACAGTGTTCAGCTAAACCTACAAGTTAGTGGGGTGCGTCCTGCTCACAGTGTTCAGCTAAACCTACAAGTTAGTGTGGTGCGTCCACCTCACAGTGTTCAGCTAAACCTACAAGTTAGTGCGGTGCGTCCTGCTCACAGTGTTCAGCTAAAACTACAAGTTAGTGCGGTGCGTCCACCTCACAGTGTTCAGCTAAACCTAGAAGTTAGTGCGGTGCGTCCTGCTCACAGTGTTCAGCTAAAACTACAAGTTAGTGCTGTGCGTCCTGCTCACAGTGTTCAGCTAAACCTACAAGTTAGTGTAGTGAGACCTCTGCACAGTGTTCATCTAAAGCTACAAGTTAGTGCAGTGCGTCCTGCTCACAGTGTTCAGCTAGATCCGTTCCTGTTATCTTCTTACTGACAGGCAGGCTTGTCTTGTTACAGTATTTACAGCTACCTGAAGAAAATTGCTGGTGTTCTTTTGATCCTATTAGTACCACAGTCAGGCAGTTAGACTATTTAGAGTTAGTGGGGTGCGTCCTGCTCACAGTGTTCAGCTAAACCTACAAGTTAGTGGGGTGCGTCCACCTCACAGTGTTCAGCTAAACCTACAAGTTAGTGGGGTGCATCCTGCTCACAGTGTACAGCTAAAACTACAAGTTAGTGCTGTGCGTCCTGCTCACAGTGTTCAGCTAAAACTACAAGTTAGTGTGGTGCGTCCACCTCACAGTGTTCAGCTAAAACTACAAGTTAGTGTGGTGCGTCTACCTCACAGTGTTCAGCTAAACCTACAAGTTAGTGCGGTGCGTCCTGCTCACAGTGTACAGCTAAAACTACAAGTTAGTGCTGTGCGTCCTGCTCACAGTGTTCAGCTAAAACTACAAGTTAGTGTGGTGCGTCCTCCTCACAGTGTCCAGCTAAACCTACAAGTTATTTTTTTGCGAGCTCTGCACAGTGTTCAGCTAAAGCTACCTGTAGAAGTTTGGTGGTGTTTTCCTGATCCTATCACTACCGCAGGCAGCTAAAAAAGCTACAAGTTAGTTTTTTGCGAGCTCTGCACAGTGTTCAGCTAAAGCTACCTGTAGAAGGTTGGTGGTGTTCTCATACTACAGGCAGGCAGTTGATTTTGCTAGCTGCAGTATCAGTACATATATATATATATATATATATATATCCTAGCTTAGTGCAGCTACAGGCCATTAGTATGTCTGGAAGGCCAAGAAGGAGAGGCAGACAGTCACAAGCCAATAAGAGAGGGCAAGCAGGCTCTGTGTCTAGTGCTGGTCGTGGAGACGGTGCATCCCCATCAGCACGTGGCCGTGGGACACGCTTGGCCTTTTTTTCGGCAGCTGGCCGTGTTGAGCCGCAACATGCGGAAGACATGGTCGAGTGGATGACCAAGCCGTCCTCATCCTCCTCATCCTCTCTCACCTATGCCCAGGGTACTTTGTCTGGCAAAGCAGCGGCCTCTTCCCTTGGCTCAATGTCATCAGTGACTCCTTCCCTAGCCCCACCATGTCCTCCTGAGGAGTCCCTCGAACTGTTTGACCACAGTGTTGGGTACATGCTCCAGGAGGATGCCCAGCGTTTGGAATGCTCTGATGATGATACTGAGCTCGATGAAGGCAGTAACATGAGCCCAGACAGAGGGGGTGCCCAAGAAGGACAGCAATCTGGCAGTCATGCTCCCCCTGCTGCAGCATACTGCCAGGTTTGCTCCAGTGATGAGGAGGGAGGGGATGATGAGGTCACTGACTCAACGTGGGTGCCTGATAGGAGAGAGGAGGAGGAGGAGGCGGCACATCACCAACTAGGCAGGATGCCCTCCAGGGGCCAGCCTAAGGGCAGCACCTTGACTGCATCACACCCCAAAGCTCCACATGTGCAGGGCGCTGCAGTCTCTGCACGTTATTCAAAAAGTTCTTTGGTGTGGGCCTTTTTTGAGATGAGTGCATCAGATCGCACCTCTGCTATTTGCAACATATGTCTCAAGCGTATCTCGCGTGGCCAAAACATCTCCCGCTTGGGTACCACATGCTTGACCAGACATATGTTGACCTGCCATGCAGTTCGTTGGCAAGCGTATCTAAAAGACCCACACCAAAGAACAGAGAGGACCTCTCCTTGCTCCTCATCAGCTGAGATCTCCAACCCCACTATACCTTCAGTCCTCTCTGAGACCTGCACTGAGAGGAATGAAGGTGTAGAATTAGGTGTGTCACAGCCAAGTACTTGTGGGCAATCTGCTTTTGGTACACCGACATCAGATTGTACCAGGCAAATTTTCCTGCCCCAGCTGCTGCACCGCCGAAAGAAGTTTGCTCCCAGCCATCCATATGCCCAGCGGTTGAATGCTAGCTTGGCAAAATTGCTAGCACTTCAGTTGGCCTTTCAGTTGGTAGACTCTGCCCCCTTCCGTGAGTTTGTGGAATGTGCGGTTCCTCAGTGGCAGGTACCGAAACGCCACTTTTTCTCACGGAAGGCGATTCCGGCTCTCTACCGGCATGTGGAAGGCAATGTCCATGCCTCGCTGGACAGGGCGGTCAGCGGTAAGGTGCATATTACCGCTGACTCATGGTCCAGCAGGCATGGACAGGGACGTTACCTAAGTTTCACGGCGCATTGGGTGACTCTGCCGGCAGGTGGGAAGGATGCAGGACAAGGTGCAGTAGTGTTAGAGGTTGTTCCGCCACCACGCCTCCAAAATGCTAATGATTCTGACACACCTCTCTCCTCCACCCCCTCCTCTTCTTCTTCCTCCATGGCCTCTTCCTGTGCTTTGTCTTTGGAACCAGGGGTGTTCCGTAGCCGTTCAAGGGGCTACGCAAGTACGCAGGCCAAAAGATGCCATGCGGTGCTTGAGCTGGTGTGCTTGGGGGACAGGAGCCACACTGGGGCAGAGGTTCTGTCAGCTCTGCAGGGGCAGGTTCAGAGGTGGTTGACGCCACGCCAACTTAAGGCAGGAATGGTGGTTTGTGACAATGGCACCAACCTCCTCTCTGCCCTCCGACAGGGACAAATGACCCATGTGCCCTGTTTGGCTCACGTCCTTAACTTGGTGGTGCAGCGGTTCTTGGGCAGGTACCCGGGCTTACAGGATGTCCTGAGGCAGGCCAGGAAAGTCTGTGTGCATCTCTGCTGGTCATATAATGCCAGTGCTCGGCTGACGGACCTCCAAAAGGAGTTTAACCTGCCCAAGAACTGCCTAATCTGTGACATGCCCACCAGGTAGAACTCAACGTTGGCCATGCTGCAGCGGCTGCACATCCAGCAGAGGGCCATCAATGAGTACCTGTGCGACTATGGCACCAGGACAGGGTTAGGGGAGCTTGTTTTTTTTCCCCACGCCAGTGGGCCATGATCAGGGATGCATGCACTGTCCTGTCACCATTTGAGGAGGCCAAGAGGATGGTGAGCAGTGACAGTGCATGCATCAGTGACACTGTCCCCCTTGTCCACCTGTTGGAGCACACGCTGCATGGAATAATGGACAGGGCACTTGAGGCAGAACAGAGGCAGGAAGAGGAGGACTTCCTTAGCTCTCAAGGCCCCCTTTATCCAGACAGTGTTCCTGCATGCACGCCGATCACACAGGAAGAGGAGGAGGAGGAAGATTGTGTCAGTATGGAGGTGGAGCCTGGCACTCAGCATCAGCAGCAGTCTTTAAGGGATCAGTCCCAAGAAACATATGGACTTGTACGTGGCTGGGAGGAGGTGGCTGCGGACCATGTCGTCCTTAGTGACCCAGAGGACTCCGGACTGAATGCCTCAGCAAACCTACGCTGCATGGCCTCGCTGATCCTGCAAAGCCTGCGTAAGGATCCTCGTATTCTTGGTTTCAAGGAGAAGGACCAATACTGGCTGACAACCCTCCTTGATCCACGTTACAAGGGTAAGGTTGCGGACCTTATCTTGCCATCGCAGAGGGAGCAGAGGATGAAACATCTTTGGGAGGCCTTGCAGAAAGGTCTGTGCAACGCGTTCCCAGAGACTGGGAGGTTACAAACTCCTGTTTCTGGACAACATGTTGCTGAGGCTTCGGTCAGTCAAAGAAGGAGCGGTGGAGAAGGTGGCCGTCTGACCGATGCGTTCAGACAATTTTTTGGTCCGCAGCCCCAAGGTATGATCGGTTCCAGCAACCATCTCCAGCGTCTGTTTTACATGGTGCAGGAATACCTAGGGGCAAGATCTGACTTGGACACCTTTCCCACCGAAAATCCTCTGGGTTACTGGGTCTTGAGGATGGATCACTGGCCAGAGCATGCACAGTATGTAATTGAGCTACTGGCCTGTCCTGCATCCAACGTTCTTTCGGAACGCACATTCAGTGCTGCTGGAGGCTTTGTAACCGATCACAGGATGCGTCTGTCCACCGACTCGGTCCTTAACTGACCTTCATAAAAATGAATCAGTCTTGGATCACCACCAGCTACCAAGCACCTGATGCTGATGTAACCGAATAATTTTTTTTGAAATCTCAGATCCCTTCAAAGACTGCCTATGCTGATGCTGAGTGACTATCCCTGAGTAATTATCCTCTTCCTCCTCAATCATCACGCTGATAGCTTGTAAGAACATTTTTGGTTCTGGGCGCCACCACCAGTGCCTAAAGCCCAATTTTTCAGCCCCTGTTTAACAGGGGCGTGTAATTACAATTTTTGATGCAATACTTTGCAGCAGGGCTCGTTTCTACGTTACAACTAGAGTATCTGTGAGGGGTTGCAGTGTTGTGGCACCAGCACCAGTGCCTAAGGCCCAATTTTACAGCCCCTGTTTAATAGGGGCATGTAATTACAATTTTTGATGCAATACTTTGCAGCAGGGCTCATTTCTGCGTTCCAACTAGAGTATCTGTGAGAGGTTGCAGTGTTGTGGCACCAGCACCAGTGCCTAAGGCCCAATTTTTCAGCCCCTGTTTAACAGGGGCATGTAATTACAATTTTTGATGCAATACTTTGCAGCAGGGCTCATTTCTGCGTTCCAGCTAGAGTATCTGTGAGAGGTTGCAGTGTTGTGGCACCAGCACCAGTGCCTAAGGCCCAATTTTTCAGCCCCTGTTTAACAGGGGCCTGTAATTACAATTTTTGATGCAATACTTTGCAGCAGGGCTCATTTCTGCGTTCCAACTAGAGTATCTGTGAGGGGTTGCAGTGTTGTGGCAAGAGAACCAGTGCCTAAGGCCCAATTTTTCAGCCCCTGTTTAACAGGGGCGTGTTATTACAATTTTTGATGCAATACTTTGCAGCAGGGCTCATTTCTGCGTTCCAACTAGAGTATCTGTGAGGGGTTGCAGTGTTGTGGCACCAGAACCAGTGCCTAAGGCCTAATTTTTCAGCCCCGTTCAACAGGGGCATGTAATTACAATTCTTGATCTAATATTTCACAGCAGGGCCCATTTCTGCACCCACCAAGAGCGAGTGAGGACTTACAGTGTTGTGGCACCAGCACCACCACCACCACCACCAAAGGCCCAATTTTTTTGCCCTTGTTCAACAGGGGCATGTAATTACAATTCTTGATCTAATATTTCACAGCAGGGCCCTGTGAGGGCTTACAGTGTTGTGGCCACAACAACACCTAAGGCCCAAATTTCTGCTGAGTATATAGGGCAGGCCCTTACTTTCAAACATCTAACTTACAAATGACTCCTACTTGCAAACGGAAGGAGACAACAGGAAGTGAGATGAAATCTACCCCTAGGAAGGGAAATTCTCTCCTGTAAGAGTTAATATGGGAAAAACATTTCTCCTTTCCACTGATGCTTTCCAATCCTTGTTCCACAAAAAACCCCAAATTTTCAAAAAACATTTGTCATTGTGACAAAAAGTGAGATGAAATCTTCTGAAGAGGAGGAAAGACAGCAAAACAAATGTCACAGGGGTGATAACCCTTCCCTATGTTTTCCAAAAAGCTTAAAAAAGATTTTTTGGCTGGAGCTAAACACGTTAAAAATGTACCCGTTAAAAATTACAAATAGATTCTACTTAACAACAAACCTACAGTCCCTGTCTTGTTTGCACCGCCTGTATACTGCTGTTCAGAGTATATAGGGCCCGGAGGCCCCACACCTTTCCTTATTTTAATTTGGGTGCGGGGTTCCCCTTAATATCCATACAAGACCCAAAGGGCCTGGTAATGGTCTGGGGGGTACCCATGCCGTTTGTCTCACTGATTTTCATCCATATTGCCAGGACCCGACATTACATTAAACCCGCAAGCAGTTTTAAATGAGATTTTTTCCTTTAAAAATGACATTTTGTGCAGGGACTGTTCTAAACACGGGAAACACGCGCCACTTTACAGGCATACTATAGACACACCCCAGGTACGATATTTAAAGGAATATTTCACTTTTTTTTTTACTTTAAGCATCATTAAAATCACTGCTCCCGAAAAAACGTCCATTTTTAAAAGTTTTTTTTGCATCGATACAAGTCCCCTGGGATAGGACCCGGGTCCCCAAACCCTTTTTAGGACAATACCATGCAAATTAGCCTTTAAAATGAGCACTTTTGATTTCGAACGTTCGAGTCCCATAGACGTCAATGGGGTTCTAACGTTCGTGCGAATTTTCGGTCCGTTCGCAGGTTCTGGTGCGAACCGAACCGGGGGGGTGTTCGGCTCATCCCTAGTGTGGGGCATGCACTAAACCCCCTGAGCCATAATTGGCCAAAGCCACCCTGGCTTTGGCCAATTACGGCTCTCTGTACAGACGGCGCTGTGATTGGCCAAGCATGAGGGTCATAGTGCATGCTTGGCCAATCATCAGCCAGCAATGCACTGTGATGCCACAGTAAATTATGGGCCGTGAGGCGCCACTCGAAATTCGGCGAACGGTCGAACATGCAATGTTCGAGTCGAACATGGGTTTGACTCGAACTCAAAGCTCATCCCTACCGACAACGACTTGGAGACTTGCAAACCTACAAATGAATTCGATTTAGCAGAATAGGAAACATAATGTATCGCAACATCGCGTATGGAACGAAAAAGGTGTTCGAATCCTATCTGCGACAGCGAGCGAAAACAGCTGACGAAAACCACGAACGGAGAAGCCGCAACACTTGGGTAATTGATCACACAGACTCACAAACCACGAAGTGAGCTGGGAAGAGTCGGCCTAGTGACGTAACGAATCGCACACCGGAACCAACAAAGGATACAGGTGAGTAGGCTGCTTATATACCCCCCGGGCTTCTCCTATAAATTCAGGCCACCATACTGACTATATATATATATATATATATATATATATATATATATATACTGTATATTAAATACAATCAGTCAGTCCTTCGGCAAAATACGTACCATTTTCAGAGAACCTGAAGAAGTGGGTTTTATGGCCCATAAAACTTGTGGCCCGTATATCTGTCTGAGCTCCACCAAATGATCAGCATACAAGAAAACTGGATGTAAAACTGTTAATAATGAATGTAAAATTGCTGAAGGGTGAAGGTTATCATGGCAGACTGGGAAGTTATAGGTCAGGCATCACTAAATGGCAGACCGAGTCAATGTCCTATCTGCCTTTGTGCCCAGAGTCATCATCAACCGCCACTGTCAGGCCGGGTTCACACATATGCAAATTGCATCCAAGTTTCTCCGCATCCAATTCCCATGACAGGAGAGTGTGACCGGCTCTCAACGGAGCCAGTTCACACAGCTCCCTGTCTGTGTAAGGTGGGACAGGAAGGAGTGGGGGTGTGAAGAGGGGTTGAGGACATTAATGGTGTCACGGAGAACAGTAATAGGGGAGCTCAGGACAGTTAAGGGGAGGAGGTAAGGACAGTAATGGGGGAGCTCAGGACAGTTAAGGGGAGGAGGTAAGGACAGTAATGAGGGAGCTCAGGACAGTTAAGGGGAAGCTTAGAACAGTAATGGGGGGGGGACATTAATTGGGTCACTGAGGACAGTAATGGGGGGGGGCTGAGAACAGTATTGGGGGGGATCAGGACAGTAATGTAAGGGAGGGCTGAGGGCAGTAATGTGAGGGGGGCTGGAGATAGTAGTTTGAGGGGGTCTGAGGGCAGTTATGTGAGGGAGGTTGAAGACAGTAATGTAAGGGGGGAACTGAGGACGGTTTTGTGAAGGGGGTATTTTGATATGAAGGGGAGTGATGTGAAGGGGGAATTAAGGATACTGATGTAAGAACAGGATTGTGATATGAGGCTCAAATCAGATCTGTGCATGCACATTTGCACTTGCATGTCGCGGGTAGGGCAGGACATTTATTATAATGGGCTGCCCTATCCTTCAAAAACACAGGGTAAGAAATCCCAGCCCTTTTTTTTTTCTTTAACACACCACATCAAGCTGGTGCTTGAGCTGATGCCTGTCCCAAGGGGACAGAAAGGAGCCTAGCACTATGAATAAATAACAGTGATGACGTATTTAGCAATGACAATCTTTTTTTTCTATATAAATAACTTTGAAAGTGTAACTACAGCAAAAACATTTTTTGTTTTAGTTTGGGACACTGGGGAAGAGTAGAACCTTTTTGTTGTTATCTGTGTCCCATATGAGATTGTCCTTCACATCCTGTCCCACAACAGAAAGAGAATGCATATCTCTTCAGCTAGAGGGGAAATCCCACCCTTGATACAGGTGCCTGCTCCAGGCACAACTGTACATTTTTGGATTTCCCCTTACTTTCTATCTCACTAAGAATGGCCACAGGACAAATAGTGAAGATAGATTTTGAAAACAGGGACACAGGCGATGTTTAAAAATTTCAACAGAGGTTCTAATCCTTCTTCAGTCTAAACAACACTACAATAAATGATTTGACTGAAGGTCTACTTTTAAACTCCATGAACAAAACATCTACATATACCCAGTGAAGCGACTGGCCTCAGGTGATACATAAAGATGAAGCAAATCCTCCTACATAACTTGTACCTGTACCAGTACTTGTATCCATCTGTACATCCCTACTGAACTGACTTTGCTGTTAAATATTTTTGGTAATTGTCTCCTATCCATCTGTACATCCCTACTGAACTGACTTTGCTGACTTTGCTGTTAAATATTTTTGGTAATTGTCTCCTATCCATCTGTACATCCCTACTGAACTGACTTTGCTGACTTTGTTGTTAAATATTTTTGGTAATTGTCTCCTATCCATCTGTACATCCCTACTGAACTGACTTTGCTAACTTTGCTGTTAAATATTTTTGGTAATTGTCTCCTATCCATCTGTACATCCCTACTGAACGGACTTTGCTGACTTTGCTGTTAAATTTTTTTGGTAATTGTCTCCTGCTGCCATATCTTTAAACTTCCATATTTACTGCTAGCTCTATAACAAACACACTGCAATAGCAATATTACTGGTGATTGATTCTCAACTCCATGTGGCTTGAGTGATCAAGAGAGGTAATTAGCTTTACGACCCTAGCCTGTGTCTGTAGCTGTTCTGGCACTGGCCATCTCCTCCCCATATTCAGGTGTCTCACATCAGACCCAATAATGACCAACTGAGAAATGCATCCCAGCTTAGTCTCCCTATAAATTTATGGCAGCTTATGGGGTGGCGCAGACATCATGGCTCTGTCACGAGTGATGCGCAGTTTCACTGACGCAGTTTAATGAAAGCAGGATAACTAAAGCTGGATGAAGATACAACAAGAACTCTGCTCCACTCTGCAAGACGACAAGCAAACCAGCTTTTGACATTTATTTTATATTAAGTTAGTTTCCCACTCTCTATCCACTAACATGCTCCTTATTCTCTTTCTTCTCACATTGGTGTCTTCTATCCTCAAATTATCTTTACTCTACCCCTCCTCTCTTCCCTGCAGCATGCACATATCACCCTCACTCCTACCCTCTCTCTACTATGGCACCCATCATCTCCTGCATTTGCTGCACCCACATGCTGACATAAACACCAGGGCCACTAGACACGTGCGCTCATGCACATCCCACTCCCACCTTGCCTTCCTCGCCCTCCTCCTTCTCCTAGTCTCAGGTGACATTTCTCCTAATCCTGGTCCGCCATTTTCCAAATGCAAGCCACATATCCAATATATCTCCCCTTCTGGCAACCACCGCAATCCACTCAGTTTAATTTCTATCCCCCTGCTTCCTCAAAGCACCCCACCAATCTCATGCGCCCTTTGGAACGCCCGCTCCATCTGTAACAATCTAACATCTGTACATGACCTCTTCATCTCTCATGGCTTGAACATAGCCTCTTCATCTCTCATGGCTTCAAAATTTTGACTCAGCTTCTCCTGCTGCCCTCTCCCATGGTGGTCTCCGTTGGACTCACTCCCCCAGACCCAACAGACAGAAAGGAGGTGGAGTTGGCTTCCTTCTATCCCCACAAAGCACCTTCCAAGTCCTTCCTGTCCCTCCCTCTCTATCCCTCTCTTCTTTCGAGATGCACTGTATTCGTCTGTTTTCTCCCATTTCTCTGAGGATTGCAGCAATTTATAGGCCTCCAGGAGCGGTATCGCGATTCCTTGATGACTTTGCTGCCTGGCTACCCTACTTTCTCTCCTCTGAAATACCCACCATTATTCTTGGTGACTTTAACATTCCTGTCAATGTTAACAGCCCAACTACAGCTAAACTTCTCGATTTAACCTCATCTTTTGACCTAACCCAATGGACACATACTTCCACTCACTCCAATGGTAATACCCTTGACCTTGTATTCTCCCATCTCTGCAACCCTGGCAACCTCACCAACACCCCCTTTCCTCTATCTGATCACAACCTCATTACTTTCACTGTATCCTTGCCTCCAACCACCCATCCCTCCAAGCAGCAAACAATTACTTGTAGAAACCTTCGCCACTTTAACCCTTCTCTTCTCTATTCTGCTACTGACCACCTATATGACATAATCTCTCCCCTGTCCTGTCCTGACCTGGCCACCTCTGTCTACAACAGTTCACTCTCATCATCACTAGATGCACTTGCTCCTCTAACCACATGCAGAATCAGGCCCCGACCGTTACAACCCTGGCAAACTGACAACACTAGAAATCTAAAGAGACATTGCCGTGCTCTTGAACAACTGTGGCGTAAAACCAAATGCCTGCAAAACTTCACCCTATATAAATCTGCCCTTCTAAAATACAATTCATGCCTCCATTCTGCCAAACAAGCCTACTTTGTCTCTCTTATTAATTCCTTGTCATCCAGTCCCCGTCGGCTCTTCTCAACCTTTAACTCTCTGCTTCGTCCACTACCCCCTCTACCCACTAACTCACTCACTGCCCAAGAGATTGCCAATCACTTCAAAGACAAGATCGATGCAATTCGTGAGGACACCTCCACTGTGCGTACATCTTCCCCACCCAACATACCTTGCCTAGCAGCACATTCAACACTCTCCTCTTTTGAATTGACTACTACGGAAGAGGTTACAAAAATTTTCTCGGATGCCCACCTAACCAATTGTCCTTTGGATCCTGTTCCCTCACAACTACTACGGTCACCCTCTTCTTCTGTCCTATGCTCCCTCACCCACATCTTCAATCTCTCCCTCTCTAGTGGCATCTTCCCCTCCCCTCTAAAACATGCGCAGATCACTCCCATTCTTAAAAAGCCCTCACTGGACCCTACCGACCTGAACAACTTAAGACCCATCTCATTGCTCCCATTCACCTCTAAACTTCAAGAACACTTAGTCTACAACCGTCTTAGCTCCTACCTCAATGAAAATAACCTTCTTGACCCCTTACAGTCTGGCTTTTGCTCGCAGCACTCCACGGAAACTGCCTTACTAAAACTCACGAACGGTTTACTAACTGCTAAAACCAACAGCCAGTACTCCATACTCCTACTACTTGACCTCTCTGCGGCCTTTGATACTGTTGACCACCCGCTCCTTCTCAATAAACTACATTCCCTTGGCCTCCGAGATTCTGCTCTATCCTGGTTCTCTGCCTATTTATCACAGCGCTCCTTCAGTGTCACCTGCAACTCTGTCTCCTCCGCTCCATTGCCCCTTTCTGTGGGGGTCTCGGTTCTTGGACCCCTTCTCTTCTCTATCTACTCCTCCTCCCTCGGTCACTTAATAACTGCCCATGGCTTCCAATACCACTTATATGACACCCAAATCTATCTGTCTACTCCTCACCTCACTCCTTCAGTCTCCTCTCGTATTACTAACTTACATATCAGCATGGATGTCGCACCACTTCCTTAAACTAAATCTCTCTAAAACTGAGCTATTAATATTCCCCCCCGCCCGTGCCCCCCCTCCATGACTTTTCCATCAAAATCAACAATGCAACCATCAGTCCCTCCCCTCACGCCAGGGTACTAGGTGTAATCCTAGACTCTGACTTGTCATTTCAGCCTCAAATCCAATCGTTGTCATAGGTTTGTAGAATTCACATCCGTAAGATCTCTAAAATTCGACCCTTTTTAACAAATGAAACCACCAAGTTCCTCATTCACTCCCTTGTTATCTCTCGCCTTGACTATTGCAACTCCCTTCTCATTAGCTTACCTCTCCATAGGCTAGCCCCTTTTAAGTCTATCATGAATGCTGCTGCCAGATTTATGCACCTTACCAACCGCTCAGTGTCTGCCAACCCTCAACTCCAATACCTACACTGGCTCCCAATCACCCAGCGAATTAAATTCAAAATACTAACCACAACATACAAAGCCATTCACAACTCTGCCCCAAGCTACATCACTAATCTTGTCTCCAAATATCATCCAAATCGACCTCTCCGCTCCTCTCAAGACCTCCTGCTTTCAAGCTCTCTCATCTCCTCCTCCCATGCTCGTCTCCAGGATTTCTCCAGAGCCTCTGCCATCCTCTGGAACTCGCTACCTCCATCTATCCGGCTATCCCCTACGCTTGCTACCTTCAGGCGATCCCTGAAAACTCATCTCTTCAGGAAAGCCTATCACATCTCCAACTAATCTCCTACCACTTCCACCAGCTCATTCCCCACAGTTACAACCTTTTGTACCACCTGCCCCACCCTATTAGGGCCCTCTTAATCCTCTTGTATTTTATTGTATTATAACTGTATTGTCTCCCTTTTATATTGTAAAGCGCTGCGTAAACTGTTGGCGCTATATAAATCCTGAATAATAATAATAATAATAATAATAATAATCTGCAGTCATCTCTTCTCTACATATATTCAAAGTCCAGAATTTATAAAGCTTGTCTGAGCTGTCAGAAAAAAGGAGACGGAGAGCTGAAATTACACACTGCAGAGCTCAGTGAGAAAAGTTCTGAGAGCTGATTGGAGGAAATGAACATTTGAATGGGAATACAGTTGTTATGGCAGCAGATAGCTGCCATAACCCCTGTATCCTCTTTAAATGGTTCCCGACCGGCTAGCGTACATATACGGGGGCAGAATGGTGCCTCTGCGCGAAACCCCATACAGGTACAGGGTTCGTTTAAGAGCACGCGCGCCCGATGCACGACGGGGGACCCGATGCGCTTGGCCGGCTGTCGCGATGGCCGATGGCCACACGCGATCGCGTGCATGCGTGCCAGCATGAGGATTTGTGTGTGTAAACACACAAATCCCTGTGCTGCCAGAGGAGAGGAGACATGTTGTTTGTTCCTACTATGTAGGAACAGCGAAATGTCTCCTCGCCTACTCAGTCCTATACTCATACAGTTAGAAACACTCACGAGGGAACACATTTAACCCCTTGATCGTCCCCTAGTGTTAACCCCTTCCTTACCAGTGTCATTTACACAGTAATCAGTGCATTTTTATAGCACTGATCGCTGTATAAATGTCAATGGTCCCAAAAATGTGTCCGATCTGTCCACCGCAATGTCGCAATACCGCTAAAAATCGCAGATCACCCCCATTACTAGTAAAAAAAAAAACATAAAGATGCCATAAATCTTTCCCATAGTTTGTAGACGCTATAACCTTTGCGCAAACCAATCAATATACGCTTATTGCAAATTTTTTTTTAGCAAAAATATGTAGAAGAATATATATTGGCCTAAACTGATGAAGAAATTTGTTTTTTTAAAACATTTTTGGGGATATTTATTATAGCAAAAAGTAAAAAATACTGTTTTTTTTTCAAAATTGTCACTCTTTTTTTGTGTATAGCGCAAAAAAAAAAAAAAAAACTACAGCATTAATCAAATAGCATCAAAAGAAAGCTCTATTTGTGGGAAAAAAAGGACGCAAATTTTGTTTGGGTACAGCATTGCATGACCACGCAATTACCAGTTAAAGCGACGCAGTGCCAAATGTTAAAAAGTGCTCTGGTCAGGAAGGGGGTAAAATCTTCCGTGGCTGCAGTGGTTAACAGTGGGCGGTCTGCTTACAGATAAAAGTGGTCTCTGTGGCGGAATTGCCGCAAGATCATTTTTATCAGGGGCAGGAGAGGGCTGCTTACCGGAGCCGCCGGTAACAGCGGAGACGATGGAGTCCTTCCTCCTGACAGGCCTGGAGCCTAGTGAGGGAAAGATGGCCCCCACTTGGCTCCATAACATTGGATGGCGGAATCGACGTAAAACGTCACTTCCGCCCAATAGTCTTAAAGGAAAAAAAAAAAAAAATTGTAAAAAAAAAATATAAATTTTTCTTTTTTTTTGTTTTGTTTTGTTTTGTTTTTTGATTTTTTATTGCATTTTTGTGTAAATGTGAGATCTGAGTTTTTTTTTTACCCCAGATCTTACATTTAAGAGGTTCTGTCATGCTTTTTTTGTATTACAACGGATGTTTACATTCCTTGTAATAGGAATAAAAATGACCCAAACGTTTTTTTAAAAGGACAGTGTAAAAATAAAAAGCAAAATAAATAAGAAAAAAAAAATTTAAAGCGCCCCGTCCCACCGAGCTCGCGCGCAGAAGCGAACGCATACGCAAGACGCGCCTGCATATGAAAATGGTGTTCAAGCCATTGCGAGAGCAATAATTCTAGCACTAGACCTCCTCTGTAACTCAAAACTGATAACCTGTAGAAATTTTTTAAGGTTCAAAGTTTGTCGCCATTCCACGAGCGGGTGCAATTTTGAAGTATCACATGTTGGGTATCAATTTACTCGGCGTAAGATTATCTTTCACAGTATAAAAAAATTGGGCTAACTTTACTGTTGTCATATTTAATGAAAAAAAGTGTATTTTTTCCAAATAAATTGCGCTTGTAAGACCGCTGCGCAAATACGGAGTGACATAAAGTATTGCAACAACGGCTATTTTATTCTCTAGGGTGTCTGAAAAAAAATGTTTTGGGGTTCTAAGGCCCGGTCCTTAAGTAGTTATAAATATTTGTGAATAGCCACAAAGGATATAAGTGCACTTTTTATGTATTGTGCTGCACACAGCCTGCAGAGAAAGCAGAGCGGTAGGAGGGATCCAGCAGGCTCTATCCAAAACAGGTTGACTGCAGAAAGGGTGGGGGGACAAGACCAATCACACTGCACAGAGAAAGAGCAGCAGTAACTGGTCTTTATTGTAGATAACTCCTATACAGAGGCAATGTTTCACACTGGATTACTGCACAGGTCTGCAAGAAATACACAAAGCACATTGAGATTTAAGTAAGAATACACAGGTCTCTTGTATTTAGACAATATTTGGTTAATCAGGAGTTCATCTTTAAAGTATATAACTAAAGGCAAAACTTTTTTTTATGTGTTTTGGATGGAGTGGAGAGGGATTAGAACCTGTCAGGATTTTATTGTTGTCTGTGCCTTCATTATGAAGATTCACCCTCTCTATTTGCCCTATTTATCATTATCATTGAAAGTGAAGAAAAATACCCAAAATTTGGATTGTCACCAGTAATAGAGGGTAAATCTTCCAATAGTGACACTAGTTCTGGTGACCCTGGCGGTCACCAAAGACTCTCTCACTTTAGAGTGATTTCCTGTCAATTCCTATTTCAGCTATGTTACAGGAAGTGAAAGGAAACCTCCACAATGAGACACAGTTGGCAGCAAAAGAAATTGACAGGGGTTATAACCCTCCCTTACTTTATCCAAAATGAAAAAATGTTTTGCCTATAGTTCTATTTTAAGGCCCCAGTCACACCTATGCATGTTGTATCTGGAAGCTCCAAAACACACAACTTACAAAATCCCATGGTTTTCAGTGGTGCCTGTTTACACATGAAGCTTGAAATTTGTAACTCAAAAAAGTAGATCAGCTTCTTTTGAGCTGCAAGCTTCAAATGGTTTTGGCCCCAACAAGATTCTGAGGGAGTTCTTGAAAAAATAATGCATGAACAATTTAACTGCCCTTATTACATGTTTTTATCCCCTAGTAACTAGCTTTCCGATGGCTAAAAATATATTTCCTGACAGACTCCATGGCAGCCTACGTGTGGGTTAACCCCGCCTCCTCTCCAATGCTATAGGACCCCATTCCCATAAATGAGTGCTCACCACTAGCTACTGCGTTCCTTTTTTGTCCTCCTCTATGGACCTACACATGCTGTTCGCATCAAGATTGGTTGAATCCAAGATTGGCATACCTGTGCGGTGCAGCTCAAAAAGCCCAGCTATGAGCGGGCGAGTAGCTTAAAGAGGCTTGAATGTTCCCCCTTGGTGGATGGGTGGTCGCCTCTGTATGCCCGGCGGACAGTTCTCATCAACGGCTGGCAAGGTCTGTGGCTGTTTTCTCATACTCCATGGCAGTATTTCTATGTGTTGTCTGTATTTTCCCTGGTGGTCCAGTGTGTCCTATCCCCCTCATGGCGGCTGGTTCGCGTGCGTTCCAGCCCACCACGGCACTTCCGGGTTGCGGCAGTCTCCGCCGCTGGCACCTGCGCTGTAGCCACCCTGAGAGCGAGGTTTGGCTCGCGCATGCGCAGTACGGCGGCTTGTTCGTCGTCCGCGCAGGCGCCGTACGGCGGTTACCCTTTGCGCGTGCGCAGTAGGGGATAATGATGTCACGGGCGGGGAATTTAAATTCCGCCCTCCTGTCCTGTTGAGTTGGGATCTCCCTTGGTAGGGAAAGGAGGAGCGGATCCCTGCTGGTCTCCAGGTGAGTGGTGGAAACCTCTGCAAAAAAAAAAAAAAAGAGAGCAAAATAATGGAAAATGTTCTTTTATCATTATATATGTTTATCTAAATATATATACTTATGCGGCTGGAAGTTGTTTTTCCTTTGCCTTGTATATACATTGGTACATGCTTTGTGCATATTAAAAAAAAAAAAAAAAAATGAGGCAAGCAGAGTTTTTTCTTTTCTCTAAAACCTTTTCATATTTGATGCCTAGGTTTTCTTAGACCATTATCCCTGCAGACTATTAAAGTGACATTTCGTGTCCCTGGTTATGGACAATTCACCGCCTTTAAGTGGCCAGCCCTCACGCACAAGGTATGTGCTCGTGAGGGGAGGGGATGAGATTCATGCACATTATTGTCGTGCTGATACCATGTTCTGCCTTTCTTCTCTCCCCTTCCCCTATTTTTTCTCTTCCCAGCCCTTCTAGGTCGGACCCGCTAAATGCGGTCCAGAATGCCAATGACCTTGCCAAGCCACAATACAATTCATCTTCATCCAGACGAGACTCACAGTCCGGATCCCACCAGAGGAGACGCTCTCGTTCCTCCTCAAGACACCGCTCCCACCGCCATGACAGCCGCTCAGACCACAGAGCCTGCTGGGGATGTAGGACACGAGTTCCGGAGGGCAAGTCCTTATGTGACCGTTGTTTTGCCCGTGCGGTTGGGGAAAAAGAGACGGAAAACCAGCGTTTAGAGTCTCTTGTGAAACGAGTGGTACAGCAATCCCTAATGGAGAGGGAAGCACCTCGCACATTGAGCCAGTCTACCACCGCGTCTGGCCCGCCGGCGGAAGAGGCCCGCGATGATCCGGGTACTTCGCAGCCTTATATTACCTCTCCTGACTCCTCAGAGGATGAGTCTATTAATGAGGAGGTCATTGGAGGGTTCGACTTCGCGATGGTTTCCCCTTTAATCAAAGCAATCAAGGAAGCCTTGAAGTGGGAAGACCCTTCCACTCCCCCAGCCAGGCAGAAAAAATTCTTCAAGCACCTGGGGAGAGAACGCGCAAACTTTCCGCTCCTTCCAGAGCTAAAGGAAATCATTGAGGAAGAATGGAGTAAAACAGAGAAAAAATCCTCCATGTCTAATAAAACCTCCAGATTGTACCCCTTCAAGTCAGAAGAAGTAAAGAATTTGGAGAATACTCCCCTTGTGGACGCAGCTCTTATGCGTCTGGCCAAACATGTGACTCTTCCTCTAGAAGACGCAGTATCTTTTAAAGATGGGCTCGAGAGGAAGATAGACCTAGATCTAAAAAGAATCTATGGGCTCGCGGGTATGGCCTGTAAACCAGCCCTGGCATTAGCGGCCATGTCTAAGGCCATGGAGGCCTGGACGGAGAACGTGGAAGCCTTCCTTAAAGGCGTGTCAGAAGAACTGGTTGGAAGTTCAGCAGCCGCAGAGCTGAAGCTTGCAGCGGTCTTCCTGGGGGAGGCGTCCATTGACCTGATCCGCCTTCTGGCTCGTATTATGCTGTCCTCAGTTACGGCCAAGAGAGCCCTCTGGTTGCGTCCCTGGCTTGCGGACCCTGGTTCTAAGCAAGCGTGGTGTAAAATCCCGTTTGAGGGGTCCTCACTGTTTGGCAATAAGCTTGACGATGCCATTACGCGAGCCACAGGTGGCAAATCGGGTTTTCTTCCCCAGGACAGGCGCATGCTGGGTCGAAAGAAGCCCCAGTTCAGAAGACGAAGTCCGGAGCGCTCCAGGGAAGCACGCTCCTACAAGCCTGGCCGGGACTTTAGGAAGAATTGGAGCAGAGGGCAGTCATCCTTCCGCAAACCCGTTAAAAATCAAACGTCCAGTGCTCGTGATCAGGCTAAATCTTTTTGAGGTTATGCCCGCCCAGGCGGGCCGGGTGTGGGCTCGTCTGCTCCTCTTCCGGCACGTCTGGGTGGCCTCGATCTCAGACTTCTGGGTCATAAGGACGGTCTCGTCAGGCCACAGATGGGCCTTTTCCAGGACTCCGCACCCAAGGTTTGTCTCCACTCTTCTCCCTCGGGCAGAGGATCAGAAACAAATTTTGCTGTCCTATGTGGACCTCCTGAAAATTCAAGGAGCAGTAGTACATGTACCACAGGACGAATGGTTTCAGGGGATATACTCCCCTCTCTTCCTAGTTCAAAAAAAGGGGGGCTCTTGGCGCCCAGTCATAGACCTCACATATCTCAACGGATTCATAGAGAATGGAAGGTTCAAGATGGAAACCTTGGTGACCATTCAGAGAGCCATACAACCAGGCGACTGGATGATATCAATCGACCTGAAGGACGCTTATTTCCACGTTCCAGTGGAAAAAGAATTTCACAAATACCTCCGCTTTCACATTGGGTCAGATCATCTTCAATTTATTTGCCTCCCCTTCGGGCTGACAACGTCCCCCCGGGTCTTTTCAAAGGTCCTCCTAGCTACGGTGGCACTAATAAGATCCAAAGGGGTACGTCTTTACCACTACCTGGACGACCTGCTGGTGCTGTCCCAGAGCAGGGAGCAGTTGCTGGTCCACCGGGATCAAGTAATCTCCACTCTGTCCAACTTCGGGTGGCTCCTAAACATAAAAAAGAGTCAACTGAGCCCAACTCAGCGTCTAATATATCTGGGAGCCCAGTTCGATACAGTGGCAAACACTATCTCCCTTCCACTACAGAAAATTCCTACAGTTCGAGACAGAGTCTCCCGGGCTCTACATGCACGGCAAATGAAAGCCTCTCAGTGCCTGAAAGTCGTTGGCACGATGGTTTCTACGACTCCCATGGTCAAATGGGCCTTATGGAAATTGCGTCCCTTCCAGTCAGGCCTCCTACGGCAATGGAAGTCACGGGACAAGAATCAGGTCATCCGCATAACATCTACAATGAGAAACAGCCTCTTCTGGTGGCTTCAGCGCAAGAACCTCCTGACTTGCCACTCCATCGCTCCCATCTCCTGGGTGACGGTCACGACCGATGCCAGCGGTACCGGTTGGGGAGCCCTTTATGGGTCGAACCTGGACCAAGGCAAGTGGGAAACATGTCTCCCCAACCCAGGGTCGAATGTCTTGGAACTTCGTGCGGCCTGGTGTGCCCTACAGTTCTTCTCTCATCTCCTGATGGGGGAGTCAGTGCTGTTGAGAATGGACAACACCACAGCAGTATCATATGTGAAGAGGCAAGGGGGTACTCGGAGTCCCACACTCCTTCGGGAAGTCGAGCCCATCCTATCGTGGGCGCAGAAATACCTTGCCAACATCTCGGCAGTCTTTGTCTCAGGCGTCCAAAACACTCAAGCAGACTTCCTGTCACGGACCGAGTTGGACAACAACGAGTGGTCTCTCCACATAGAGACGTTCAGGTGGATCTTGTCACTAAAGACCGATCCCGAAGTAGATCTGTTTGCTTCCCCCTGCAATCGCAAGCTGAAGAAGTTCTACACCCGGGGGCTCTGCAGTCAAGCCATCGGGACAGATGCCTTGACGGATCAGTGGAGGTTCAAGCGGGCATACGCCTTTCCGCCACTGCCAGTTATGCTGAGATTCCTGCAGAGGCTCCGAGCGGAGCCAGTGGAAGTGGTGACAATAGCTCCCTACTGGCCGAACAGGCCCTGGTTCCCTCTCCTGGTCCAGCTCAGCTGTCGGGACCCAGTGCCTCTCCCTCTCAGACCGGACCTTCTTTCTCAAGGGTCAGTCCTGCACCCTTGTCCTGCAGTACTGAGACTGATGGTCTGGTTCTTGAGAGGGAGAGGCTGGAATCCCTAGGTTGTGCCTCAGAAGTAATATCCACTCTCATGAGCTCGAGAAGATCCAGTACAAATAAAGTCTATGGAAGGATCTGGTCCAAATTCGTGGAGTTCTGCTCTCCTCAGGGCAGGTCTTTTAGACATCCAGAAGTCCAGAAGTCCAGGACGTTCTCAGTTTCCTCCAAACGGGCCTAGATTTACATCTGTCAGCTCTCTGAGAGTCCAAGTTTCGGCACTTTCGGCCTTCTCCGGCACTTCATGGGCAGTTCATCCTCTGGTTAGACAATTTTTCCGAGGCGCATCGAGACTCAAGCCCCAGAGAAAGCCTAGGTTCCCCAAATGGGACCTTCCATTAGTCCTTGACTCGATCTCTGGACTCAGTACTTCGGGGCCCTCCCCGCTCCCTATCAAGGTCTTTTCAGCAAAGGTGGCCTTCTTAGTGGCCATTACCTCAGCCAAAAGGGTCTCTGAAATTGCATCACTTGGTCACGAAGAACCCTTCCTAACGTTTTTCCCGGACCGGGTAGTCCTAATTCCTATGCTGGGTTCCAACCCAAAAGTGTCTTCAGTATTCCACGTCAATCAAGAGATCGTTTTACCGACATTTAGGACCCCAGGGTCCACTGAGAATCACCCTCTAGATGTGGGCGAAGCTATTAAAGAATATCTCAAAGTTACTTCTCCCTTTAGACGTTCTAGTCATCTCTTCGTGCTTCACTCAGGCAGCAATATAGGGAAGAAAGCCTCAACCAGGACTATCGCGTCCTGGATCGTACAGACCATACAACAGGCATATAGGGCTAAGGGCTTGGCTCCTCCAAAGGCGGTGACAGCCCATTCCACCAGAGGAATGGCAGCCTCGTGGGCAGCGGCTCGACATGTGGCTCCAGATACCATCTGCAAGGCAGCTTCATGGGCTTCTATTAATACCTTCATGTTGCATTATTGTATAGAGCCTGCCTCTCTATCCTCTGTAAACTTTGGGTTACAAATCCTATCGACCGATAGGACAAATTAAAATTTATGTTTTGATCATGCATACCCACCCGTGTGGTTGGCTAGTTATTTCCCACACGTAGGCTGCCATGGAGCCTGTCAGGAAAAAGGAAAATTTATTATCAAATACTTACCGTAATTTTCCTTTCCTGATGGACTCCATGGCAGACGGAGTTCCCACCCATTGGTCAACGAGTAGGCTAGTTACGGAACGCAGTAGCTAGTGGTGAGCACTCATTTATGGGAATGGGGTCCTATAGCATTGGAGAGGAGGCGGGGTTAACCCACACGTAGGCTGCCATGGAGTCCATCAGGAAAGGAAAATTACGGTAAGTATTTGATAATAAATTTTCCTTTTTTTTTTAAACTTTCAAGCCCCAGATGTTCACAAAAATACCTAAAAAAATTGTACAAAAATTAGACACAAGTGAAAGTGGAGTTCCACTCATTTTTGTGTTTATTAAAAGTCAGCAGCTACAAAAAGTGTAGCTGCTGACTTTCAATAAACAGACACTTACCTGTCCAGCGATGCGGCCACCCGAACCTTCGCTTCTCTTCCTCACCTCTCTGCGGCGCTACCATTATAAGTGTGGGCACCCGGCTGTGACAGCTTGTGGCTTCACCGCTGGGTGCGCACTGCGCTTGCGTGAGTCGCGCAGCGCCTCCCCATTGGTCGGGCAATCTTCTGGGACCTGTGATGTGTCCCAGAAGATTGCAAGGAGGGAGGGGGTGAGGAGGGGGTGAGGAGCCCTAGGGGGCTCGAGCGGAAGTGGGAGCAGGTACCTGTCAAAATTAGGTACATGTTCCCCCCAAAAAAATGACATGCCAAATGTGACATATTTGGGGGGGGGGAATGCTTAAGGCAGAACTTCCCCTTTTGGGTGGAGCTGCGCTTTAAAGGAGAAGTCCAGCCTGAGCTCATTTGGCTGGGCTTCTCCTATGGGTCACAGAAGTGCAAATCGTTTTGCACTCCTGTGACCCGTTTTTAGCAGAGAGCGGTCTGAAGTCTGCTCTCTGCTGACATCACTGGAATCAGTCCAGGCACCACGTCATCACGACAATGAAGTCTGCCTGGACAGATGCAGCATCGGCCCCATGCTGCATCCACCTATGTAGGATTAAAAGGGAAACCCCCCCCCCCATACTTCTCTATTAAGGTCAGGAGCTGCAGCATAACAGATTGGAGACAATTCCTATCATGTAACATAGCAATGTTACTGAGTATGGGACATCTAGAGGTGCAAAGAACGCCAGTCACTGTGGCTGGATCTTGAAAATACTTTATAACTACAAGAGATGATCCAAACTAATCATTTTAGACTCAATAAATATGTTATATACTGTATAAGACATACAGAGGTCATGCCAAGAAGGATCAAAGGCGCCATGTGTAAAGATGCATATATGTCTTTGACCTTGATATTAGGTTCTTTATCACACTCAGTGCTGGATATATTTAGTTTCCATATTTACAGTGATGAACAAAAATGTGTACATTTCCAGGTGCATGTCACCCTCTTCTGGGCAAAAAATAGAACTGATCTTCTATAGCTTGGGCCTCGACCATGTAACTCCAATGAAAAAAGAAAATGCATCAGATTAACATTTAGCATTATAATATGTGTGATGCATCCGAGTGACTGATCACAAACATTTGGGTGGGAACACCCCTCTAATAGGCCATAAAATTGTTCGGAGTCAGAGCAGTGCTGCAGTTGGACAGAACTGAGCTAAGAAAGATTTTTGTACTTTATCATTGCTCTCTGCACAGCTGTATTAAAGTAGATGAAAACTCTAACTCAGGGGTGTCCAACCTGCAGCCCAAGGGCTTAATGCGGCCCAAGACAGCTATGAATGCGGCCCAAGACAGCTATGAATGCGGTCCAACACAAAATCATAAATGTACTTGAAAATGTTGCTTTCTTGGAATTTTTTGTAAAAATTTTAGCAAACACATGCAGCTGAAAAATCTCCCACTTTTCACAATCACACCTGATTCATGTCATCAGTTTTCGGCAGCACCTATATTTGTGAGCAACTATTTTCAAGGATAAAGCACATGAAAAGCAAAATTAGAAACAAAATATCTGATGAGCACCTTGAGAATTCATGGAGAATTACGTTTATCAAAAACAGGGTCGAATATTTCACTAGTCTTATGTTGCCCTCTTTTACTTTTATAATAAGAAATATTATAATTATAAACGCTCTCAGTCAACATTCACTATTTTTATCCTTATGCTGCTAGCATTAGTAAATAGATAGGAAAGTTTATTAAATTTACTTGTGTTAAACTTTTTTTACATTTCTTTAGTTACTTCCTGGTTCCATGCCTAGGCAAAAGATGTCATACATCCCAGAAGTCTTCAGGACGGGACGAGGGTTTTTTTCAGCTATGCACACCTTGTCTGCATGCCTAAAACTAAGGGCAGATAGCTTCCAGGAAGTAAATGCTACAAGAATCAGCTGCCCTTACTCAAGATGGCCACTGCCAGAAATGCTTGGGGGTGGTTTTCACAGTGATTTCTCAGCAAAATAAAGCATGAAGACATATAAGTTTGCTTTGCATATTAAAAATTAACTAAACAGTGTTATTTATTTGTGTTGCTCAGATTCACTGTAGTTCCACTTTAAGCAATATAGGTCAGAAATTGCACAACATATTGGGCAAAGTTAGCCCTTCGTCATGTAGCATGGACAACCATGCTGTCATTGTGTGTTAGCCCAATAACAATAACACATTTATTATAGGGAAGTCTTGTTTTTTTTTCTTGTTCAAAGTGTTTATTGGTATTATATAGACAAAAATAGACAGAGTAGAGCCTAAACTTTACAGGACACGGATCAACGTAGGAGAGGACACTTGGCGACACCGTGTCATATAGTAACCGAACAAAAGTAATGGGCAAAGGAAGAGTCTGAAAGAAAAGACTAGAGGAGAAAGGGAGAAGCAAGTCTTGTTTGTTTGACTTTTGCATATCACACATACGTAATTTTGTTTGAGGGTGGTGCTTTTTACTTCTGAAATAACGTACAAAACTGTAAATTCTTTACCTAATTTCCTTAAACATATTTGAGATTGGGTCTAGGTTACTGCTGCATTACACAATCTGTTTCAAACATAAACAAAGTAATAGGTGCCACAGTACTAATTATCCAGAGCTGTTCTGGGAACAAGCTATTTTGGGCTCTGATATGCTGCTTTACCTGGTAAGGAGGTGGCATTAGTTCACACACACACCCAGCATATTTCCAGCTCTCACTGGATACAAGAGAATACACGTCTGGCTGGATCCTTAGGTCAAAACGTTCCCACACCTCCCAAATTCCAGAAGTAAAATGTGGTGCGTAATTAAAAGCCCTGCCCATGATATCACTGATGTGGTTGCCAATGCTGACCAAAGGTTAGCATTTCAATATGGTTGGGCACCCGGCACCCCTTATACCACTGTTTAAGAAAAAACTGAGAATATTATATAATGTACTTAGAAGTAGTTCAGGTAGGTGGACAGATGGGGCAGCAACTGGATGCATAGCTGATGATTTCACAAAGCCATGTTTCCATCACACTCTGTATCTTATGTCCCTTTCTCAAAGTTCTACAGAATTGTGAAGAAGGTGGTAGAATTGTTGGACTGAGACACCTGTTACAAATGAGAATGATATAACACCTATGCGTGCATCAAGGGCCACCACTAGAAAACATGGTGCCCCATACAGCCTACATGACAGGCCCTGCTGGATGAAATGCAAGGAGCAGGGGCAGGGCCAACACAAGTCTGATGGAAGGCATCCCATACTAATCAGACTCAACTCTGTTCCCAGACAAAACCGGGCCCCCCCCAATGCTTACCCAGTGGGACCCAGGCCCAGTACCAAAGGGCTGGATGTACCCCTCTAACGGTGGCCCTGCATGCATCAGAAAGTAGGCATGGCTTTCTGTGAATGGGCTTGATTAAATAGGCATGGGCTATCATAAAAAGCTAAACACTATTCATACTTGTCTGTTTTCATGCAGTAAAACTCATGCTATATGCTGCATGAAAATTACTTATAAGTAGAAAGCCGGCTGGAGCATAGCTGGGGTTTTCGGCCTTTTTCGCCTTCCAACAATCAACTGTGGGTGAAGGATAGCCGGACAGTCTCCTTTAGGATTTTCTGGTAGAGCTCAGAATTCATGGTTCCATCAATTATGATAAGTCCTGAAGCTCTAAAGCAGCCCCAGACCATTACGCTACCACCACCATTCGTACGCGATGACGTATGACCAGACTAAAATAAGGAAGTTGATAGCCAGTAGCCACTAGCTGCCCTAGCGTGGGTTTTTGTCTGTCAGACTAGCATACAGACGAGCGGATTTCTGGGTCCGGCGGAGTTACGACGTAAAGATTTGAAGCATGTTCCAAATCTAAAGTCTGTCAGATTTGCGACGGGAAAAGTCCACTGAAGGTCCGGTGAAGCCCACACACGATTGGATTGTCCGCCGGATTTGGTCCGGCGGTGTCCGTCGGACCCATCTAGTCGAAAAGTCCGACCGTGTTTACGCAGCATAAGAAATGACCTTGAAACCCTTCCTAGACTGATACATGTACATTACTTTGTTTCTAATCTGTTCTTGATTTTTTTTAGATTGTGGCATCATGTGTGGCTTTTTGTGATCTGTTAGCGTGCTTCACTTTGTCAGACAGCTTCTATTTATGTAATTTCTTTATTCAACAGATCTGACGGTAATCAGGTCTGGATGTGGCAAGTAAAATTTAACTCTAAAGCTGGCCATACACCTATAGATTATCTGCAGATTTTCTATGGTTAGATAGAAAATGTGCAACAGATCTCTCCATGTTCGCTAAACTGTGTGGATGGAGGAATCTCCCACTTTTTCCATCTAACCATAGAAAATCTGCAGATAATCTATAGGTGTATGGCCAGCCTTAGCTTTCCAAAAAATTGTAGTTAATCACAGTTAATTCATGATTCAGCATGGGAAGGGGCAATTACTTTTTTCACATAGGGCCAGGCAGGTTGGAACAGCTTTTTTCCCTTAATAAATGAAATAATAATTTAAAAACTGCATCTTGGATTTACTCGGGTTAGCTTTGTGTAGTATTTCAATTTGTTTGATGATCTGAATCATTTAAGTGTGAGAAATATGCAAAAAATTAAAAAAATAGGAAGGGGGCAAATACTTTTTCATACAACTGTATGTATATTAATTAAAAATGTTCTACCTCTCTTTTACATAGACTGACACTTTGTTAGACTGCTGATTTTTTGCAGATTTCTCTTTCCTGTCTCCTTCCAATACAATAAAGTGAAAGCTTTCATTTAAGAGAGCATTTTCCCACTTGCAACATTGTAATGCGACACACCCAGGACAAAATAATGTGTGCAAATTAATGCAACATTGATATAAGATTAGGTCAGAAATTAGCAAATAGATCTCTTTTCATTTCATTCAAAATATTTGACCTATAATCTGGGACCTTGGCATTAATGGAGAGAGGGGAGATTTTTTTTTTAAGTCATGTAACAAAACCCTGACAGCAAAGCATATACAGTACCTGAAAAGAAAGAAACTGATTAGTGACTAGACATCACTGCAGGAAGAAGTAGTGATGTGGAGGTCAGCAGGAGGAACCATGGAGAGCTGCAGAGGATAGCCAAGGTTGAAACACCTGGAGACGTTGGCGTCCCAGTGGTCTTCAATGGATCAGTTCTCTGCAAATAAGCACTGTTGAGCAGCACAAGCTGCAGGAAAGTAATAATTTCAGGTTTATACTTTTCTGTAAGGGATGTTAGCACTTGCAGACCCCCAACCACTCCCTATTAAGCTGCATTAAGCATTAAGCATTGTGGTTGCTGCAAGAATTAAACCTCCCGTCGCGTTCGAAGGGCAGTACCACCTGCCGAACGTGACCCATCTAGGTGAATGGGGCTGTGCCATGTATACAGTTGTGGACCCCTAGTGCAGACTTTTAATGGTTAAAACAGGCAGTGAGGTGGCAAAATAACACCTCCTCACCACATTTCAAATGCCCTCTTAAGAGTGATCCACCTAGGATTGCTCTTATGAGGGCTAATGTTAGTTTAAATGAACCCTAAGGGTTTTATTATGTAACAGGGTCTCTTTAATGGATTTAATTACATAGCCTTGAAAGAGTATTCGTACCCCTTGAAATTTTTCACATTTTGTCATGTTATAAGCAAAAACGTAAATGTATTTTATTGGGATTTTATGTGATAGACCAACACAAAGTGGCACATAATTGTGAAGTGGCAGGAAAATGATAAATGGTTTTCAACATTTTTTTTACAAATAAATATGTGAAAAGTGTGGCGTGCATTTGTATTCAACCCCCTTTATTCTGATACCCCTAACTAAAATCTAGTGGAACCAATTGCCTTCAGAAGTCACCTAATTAGTAAACACCTGTGTGTAATTTCATCTCAGTATAAATACAGCTGTTCTATGAAGCCCCAGAGGTTTGTTAGAGAACCTTAGTGAACAAACAGCATCATGAAGGACAAGGAACACACCAGACAGGTCAGGGATAAAGTTGTGGAGAAGATTAAAGCAGGGTTAGGTTATAAAAACATATCCCAAGCTAACATGACAAAATGTGGAAAATTTTAAGAGGTGTGAATACTTTTTTAAGGCACCGTATTTTATTACATTGGTCTTTTTTTTTTTTTTTTAGACATTTTTTTCCTTCAGTGGGCCGAGGTCTGGTTCTGGTCAGTGAAGACTTGATTCAGCCCTACCCATTTACCACTGGATGAACAGATCACTTCTAAAAAGGATATATTGCTAGCTTTTATCAGCAAGTAATGGATCAATTATGTAATAATCTGTTCCTTCTGAGACAGGCAGGGTAGAGCTTGCTCAGCTAGGTCCTGTCATTGCAGTTGGACTCACAGTATGTCCAGTGATGTGACAGTTAACATCATCAACACTTCGTACAATGATTTCAAGCACCACACTGCTTGGAGCACAAGCCCAGCACCTGGTCAATTTAGCTCCTGGGTTTAATGTTAAGGGATAAGTTCACCTTTGGGAACATGTTACATGTTCCACTCGTTTTTAAGGTGGAACATCTAACATGTTCCCAATGCTGCAGCCGCTGCCTGCTACCCTCCTTCCCTGTGGCAACAATACGGGAAGAAGTTTCCTGTACTAGCTGTCATTTTTTTAAATCAGCGCGGTCGTGTGGGGCTCCATTTCTATTAAAGGAGGGGTGATCTTTTAAATAGAACCAACTTGCCAAAGAGACTGAAGGTCTGCTTTAAGAATTTAGACCCTTTACTCAGTGCTTTATTGAAGCACCTTTGGTAACAATTACAGCCTCAAGTCTTTTTGGGTATGACACAACAAGCTTTGCACACCTGGATTGAGGGATTTTCTGACATTCTTTTTTGAAAATCCTTTCAAGCTCGATCAGGTTGAATGGAGACCATTTTCAGCCATTTTCAGGTCTCTCCACAGATGTTCAATAGGGTTGATGTCAGGGCTCTAGCTGGGCTACTTTAGGACATTCACAGAGCTGTCCTTAACCCACTGCTGTATTGTCTTGGCTGTGTTCTTAAGATCATTGTCATGTTGGAAAGTGAACCTTCAGCCCAGTCTGGGGTCCCAAGCACTGTGGAAAAGATTTTTATTGAGGATATCCCTGTACTTTGCTCCATTCAGCTTTCCCTCAACCCTGACTAGTCTCCAAGTCCCTGCTGCTGACAAACACCCCCCATAGCATTATGCTGCCACCACCGTGCATCACTGTTGTGATGGTATTGGGCAGTTGATGAGTGGTACCTGGTTTCCTGCAGACATAACGTTTAGAAATGAGGCCAAACAGTTCAAGCTTGGTTTCACCAGACCAGAGAATTTTGTTTCTTTAAAGTTTGAGATCCACACAGTCTGAGAGTCCTTCAGGTGCTTTTTTGCAAACTCCAAGTGAGATTTTATGTGTTTTGCACTGAGGGGAGGCTTTCATCTAGCCACTCTGCCATAAAGCCCAGATCGGTAAAGGCTTCAGTAATGGTTGTCCTTCTGGAACTTTGTCCCATCTCCACACAGGATCTCTGGGGCCAAGTAAGAGTGACCATCGGGTTCTTGGTCACCTCTCTTACTTAGGCTGAGGCTTCTCTCTCTGGAGACCAGCTCTTGGAAGAGTCCTGGTTGTGCCACACTTCTTCCATTTGAGAATTATAGAGGCCACTGTGCTCTTGGGAACCTTCAGTGCAGCAGAAATTTTTTGTAGCATTCCCTAGAACTTTTTCCCTGCAATAATCCTTTCTCTGAGCTCTGCCGGCAGTTCCTTTGACCTCTGATACAGTATGCAATTGTAGCTGTGAGGCCTTTTATAGAGCGCTGTGTGCAAATCTTGTCCAATCAATTTAATTTTTCACAGGTAGCATCCAAACAAGAAACATCTCAGCATTGCTTAAGAGAAATTGGGAGGCACCTGAGCTAAATTTCAAGTGTTGTTGCAAAGGGTCTGAATACTTATGCCAATGTGATATTTCTGTTGTTGCTTTTTCGCACACTTGAAAACATTTCTAAATACTTTATGAAAGCACTATATACAGTGCTTTGTAAAAGTATTCACCCCCCCCCCCCCCCCTTGGCTTTTTACCTATTTTGTTATATTACAGCCTTTGGTTCAATGGTTTTTTTAATCTGAATTATATGTGATGGATCAGAACACAATAGTCTAAGTTGGCGAAGTAAAATTAGAAAATGATATACATAAAACTATTTTTCAAAAATAAAAAACTGATAATTGACATGTGCGTATGTAGTCACCCTCTTTGTTATGAAGCTCATAAAAAGCTCTGGTGCAACCAATTACCTTCAGAAGTCACAAAATTAGTGAATGATGTCTACCTGTGTGCAATCTAAGTGTCACATGCTCTGTCATTACATATGCACACCTTTTTGAAAGGCCCCAGAGGCTGCAACACCTAAACAAGAGGCACCACTAACCAAACACTGCCATGAAGACCAAGGAACTCTCCAAACAAGTAAGGGACAATGTTGTTGAGAAGTACAAGTCAGGGTTAGGTTATAAAAAAATATCTAAATCTTTGATGATCCCTAGGAGCACCATCAAATCTATCATAACCAAATGGAAAGAACATAGCACAACAGCAAACCTGCCAAGAGACGGCTGCACACCAAAACTCATGGACCGGGCAAGGAGGGCATTAATCAGAGAGGCAGCACAGAGACCTAAGGTAACCCTGGAGGAGCTGCAGAATTCCACAGCAGAGACTGGAGTATCTGTACATAGGACGACAATAAGCCGTATGCTCCATAGAGTTGGGCTTTATGGCAGAGTGGCCAGAAGAAAGCCATTACTTTCAACAAAAAACAAAATGGCACGTTTTGAGTTTGCGAAAAGGCATGTGGGAAACTCCCAAAATGTATGGAAGAAGGTGCTCTGGTCTGATGAGACTAAAACTGAACTTTATGGCCATCAAAGAAAATGATATGTCTGGCGCAAACCCAACAAATCACATCACCCAAAGAATGCCATCCCCACAGTGAAACATGGTGGTGGCAGCATCATGCTGTGGGGATGTTTTTCAGCAGTCAGGACTGGGAAACCAGTCAGAGTTGAGGGAAAGATGGATAGTGCTAAATACAGGGATATTCTTGAGCAAAACCTGTGCCACTCTGTGTGTGATTTGAGGCTGGGACGGAGGTTCACCTACCAGCAGGACAATGACCCCAAACACACTGCTAAAGCAACACTTGAGCGGTTTAAGGGGAAACATGTAAATGTGTTGAAATGGCCTAATCAAAGCCCAGACCTCAATCATATACAAAATCTGTGGTCAGACTTAAAGATTGCTGTTCACAAGCGCAAACCATCCAAATTGAAGGAGTGGGAGCAGTTTTGCAAGGAGGAATGGGCAAAAATCCCAGTTGTAAGATGTGGCAAGCTCATAGAGATTTATCCAAAGCGACTTGGAGCTGTGATAGCCGCAAAAGGTGGCTCTATAAAGTATTGACTTTAGGGGGGTGAATAGTTATGCACATTGACTTTTTCAGTTATTTTGTCTTATTTGTTGTTTGCTTCACAATAAAAGAAAAAAAAAATCATCTTCAAAGTTGTGGGCATGTTCTGTAAATTAAATTATGCAAATCCTCAAACAATCCATGTTAATTCCAGGTTGTGAGGCAAAAAAAACACGAAAAATGCAAAGGGGGGGGAATACTTTTGCAAGGCACTGTATATATATATATATATATATATATATATATATATATATATATATATATATATATACACACACACACACATCAAGAATGCCACATTTATGACAACACATTCTAGTACCCTGCCAAAAAAATCACCACATCTGTAAAGGCAAAATATAGCTGCTGAAAGTATATCCAATGCTCTGAACTGTACAAATAGCTTTAAAAGATCCATCTATTTAATCTCCTTTTGGCAACTGGGTCATGTTACTAAGCATGCAGCTGTCAGTTACTTGTCCATTTTTACTTATAGTAAACCTGTCACAAACATCGGCAATTAAAACTGAACATATGATGAAGAAATCCATTAACAGGGATTACATTTGGTGACAACCTCATGTCAAAACAATCTGTAGATCCAAAGATAAAGGCAAATAAAATTATGAGCAAAGTTCAAGTGTTTCCATAAAAGTCAAGTTTGGCTCTCTCCGTAATGTGTCTTAGTTGGTCAATAAAGAAAAATGGGGAGTTGGGACTTTAAATGAAGCAATTGAATAGTGGAGGTGGATTACAATAAAACATATTTATTAAATAGCATAAGTCTAAAAACATTGTAACATAATTCATTTCATATATATATATATATATATATATATATATATATATATATATATATATACAAGGAGCGTGCACAAGGGCTGAGCATGATGAGTAGAAAAGTACATGCATAACAACACATGATCAAAGTAATAGATGTATACATGAAGATGGCGTGCACATGCCAATAGTGACATGCCTAATACCGGCACATGCACCCACATGGTATATATGTGTCCACCAAATGGTATAAAAACCTTATAAAATATAATGGTAGTAAATAAATAAATATCAATCCGTATGGGGTGTTAGTTGGTCAATAAGGCCACCCATCACATTAAATCAAAGGTAATCTTGGGAGGCATTAAAGCAAGCTGGGCTCATTTTGACTTTTACAGGAAGACATAAGATTTGCATGTCAAAAATCCCCATCAGATAATTTTTTTTTGTCCTGTTGGGTAGATTTCTCTTTACTTCATTTCCCAGAAACAATAGGAAGCTAGAGGAAATCTGTCCAAAGTAAGGGTAAATGCATCTTAGTCCTTATTGAAAGATTTCCCCTCTGCTTCTTTTGCAGGGACAACTGAACAATGTTGGGTTTCCCATCGCTATTTGTTCTGGTAACAAAGATCACCAAGCCGAATAGAGAAATGCTGAATCTCCTCAGCAAATACACAAACAGCAGTGATTTAATTTAAACACCCAGGTGCAGGATCAGACAGAGGTTCTAACCATTCCACACTGTATCCAAACCAAAATAAAAGTTTTGGCTAGAGCTAGAACTTTAAAGGCTAATTTCAACTTTTGCAAAAAAAAATATTAAATTCTCCCATGCTGATTATTAAAAAAAAAAAAAGTGAATTTATTTATTTAATTTTGCATTGGAGCATGCAAAGCATTGCAACTACGATCATGGGTGCAATGCTCTGGCTCCTGCAGACTATTTCTTCAACCCAGGTTCGTAGCAGTATGAACCTTCACTTACAGAGCTGGAGGAAGTTCCTAAGAGGGTCCTTTCACACGGGGTGGACTCTGGCTGCCACCTGCTTGCTCAGCAGGGAATCTGTCCGCTGAGCAGGCGGATGACAGGTCTATGTTCGCTCTGCATATGCAGAGCAGACACGAACACAGCCTGCTCTCCTCTATGGGTGGTCGGATGTAAACGGATCGCCTGTCTGTTTACACCTAACTGCCATCTGATACGATCTGCTGGATGGAAAGGGAACGGATCCCCATCTGTCTGTTTTTAGCAGATCGGATAGGATGTCGATGGGTGTAAATGGACGCATGTCCGTTTACACCCGCTGCTTTATAGAGGAGAATGGACAGGTGGACCTGTTCAAAACGTTCATGTGAAAGAACCTTAATAGACTATACTGTACGTGCTAACAACACCACACTTGTGTTCCACTCAAAGCTATGAGTCCATCTGCTATAGTGGAAGATGGGACTTGTAATTTTTTCATTCACATATTTCTGTGAATGAATGACCCGGCTGTGAGGCCAAATTCAAAAAAATGAGAGGAGCCTGCAGGAAGAAAGCAGTTTGGGGGTACAGGGATGCAGAGACTGACCATGTTTAAAGTTACACCTTAAATATGAGTGTAACATGAAACATAATGAGAAAGTGGGCTTATATTTTAAGTTTAGCAGCCTATTTCTTTTGGTAACACGGTAACTTGTTATTAATTATGCTCAGTTTAAATTTCCAAACTTTTTAGCAGGTTAACTGCACATACTGTGAAGAAAAATGTACTTTCCGTGCTAGTTTTTAAAGATATGAGATGTCAGCTCGTAGTTTCTCTTAGCATGTTATGAATCCCCCTTGCAGTTGGACATGCCTGGAGCAATTCTCAGGGGAGCTTTCTAGGGGTATTAACATGGATGTTGTCTAAAATGCCAACTTCTGCCGGTGCTTCTATACTGAGGAGACTTTAACACTAGTTACTGCAAACACATATGACTTTACTTACTTCCTATGCAATGGAAGAATAGTTAAGTGCTTTGTCTAATATCTGACACGTTTAAGAATAAGAAAAACGCATACCTCCTTCAATTGACCATACAGCTTCTTGAAACATGGGATTGGAAAATGGGATCTGAGCATTCATTTTAAATTGCAGGTTCAGAACATTCTGACTAGACCAAGTGGCCCCACCCAGAAACAAAAATGCAGACAGGTGTCCTTTCCTAAAAAAAGATACAGGGGAAATGTGGGGTCCTGGACCTTTTTTTATAGACCAGGGGACTCCAAACTTTCCAAAGAGCCAGTTTACTGTCCTTCAGGCTTTAGGGGAACCAGACTGTGGCCAGTGGGAGTAAACAAGTCACAAGCTTGGTGGTCGATGGCAGTAAAAGAAATTACATAGCGCCTGTGATTAGCAGGAGGAAGAATAGTGTCCCATTATTGGCATTAGTCGAAGAAATAGTACTTCATCGTTGCTTTGGTGTCAGTGGGAGGAATAGTACCCCATCATTGGTATCTATGGAAGGAATAGTGTTTCATTGTTGGTTTCAGTGTGAGGAATTTTGTCCCATCATTGGTTTCTGTGGAAGGAATAGTGCTTCATTGTTGGTGTCAGTGGGGGGGATAGTACCCCATCATTGGTGCCCTTTTGTTGATGTCAGAAGAATAGTGCCCCAAGGGCCATAAAGGCTAACAAAGGACCGTATCTGGCCTGCAGGTCGCAGTTTGGAGACTACTGTTATATAGAATAGTGTAATTGGAACTGACATCCAATATTATGATTTAGGCAGCTTTCCGGATAGTACCAGCCATGGGCCTGTGCTCATCTTGAATTGACTACTGTGCAACAAGAAAAGTGCCAGAAGCATTTTGTAAAGTGCAAAAGTAGTTTTTATTTAAAGTCACATTCAGTTGAATCCAATGCATTTCAGGGATTCAAAGGGTCTCTTTTCAGCAGGGCTTGGCAAATGTTGCAGGAGGGAAACCTACACTGTACTAATATTTGTACCGTGACCCTGAAGGGTATTTCAGTAACATCAGATGAAAAGCGTCTGCTTCAGAAGCTGGTGTAGGCAGCATGATTCTTTCATGGATAAAGTTGCACTTCTTTTCAAAATTTTATGTGGTGAGTGTAATGTGGATTGTGGTGTGCTGCTGAAAATGCTATATGCACCTTTGTTGGTGCATTGGGCAGCCAATTCAAATAAAAGCATGCCAATGCACTGCAATACACATTGAGGATACAGACCACACACTGTCCAAGCAAAGTCTGTTAAGAAAAATCAGAAAAATCAACAGTTTACAATCAAGGTTGGATAGAGTCATCATGGTTTGGCTGATAATTTTCCACCTGGTCAATTGAAAAATCAACTTGTCAAGCTGGATGGTGCCGACAGGGCCAGACCATGGCTTGAATATTGTCTGATTCAGCAGGAATCACCTGAAATATAAGCCACCTATGGCAGTCTTTAGGCTACTTTCACACTGGGGTGGTGAGAGCGTCGGCGATAAAGCGCTGCTAGTTTTAGCGGAGCTTTTTGGATGCTAGCGGGGAGCTTTTAAACCCCGCTAGCGGCCAAAGAAGGGGTTAATACTGCCTGTGTAGAATCGCTGCCAAAGCGCTTTGGCAGCACTGCCTATTCATTTCAATGGGCAGGGGCGGTGGAGGAGTGGTGTATACACCGCTCCTCCACAGCCCCAAAGATGCTGCTTGCAGGACATTTTCTAACGTCCTGCAAGCGCACCCACCACTCCAGTGTGAAAGCACTCGGGGTTTCACACTGGAGTGACAGGAGAGGCTCTTTGCATGTGCTATTTTTAGCGCTGCAACGCCTGTAAAGCGCCTCAGTGTGAAAGTGGCCTTAAAGACCAGGCCTTTTCAGATTCCTGTTGTTTACAAGTAAAAATTACTATTTTTTGCTAAAAATTACTTAGCACCCCCAAACATTATATATATATATATATATATATATATATATATATATATATATATATATATATATATATATATATATATATATATATATATATATATATTTAGCAGAGACCCTAGAGAAAAAATGGCAATCTTTGCCATTTTTTTATGTCACACGGTATTTGTGCAGTGGTTTTTCAAACACAATTTTTTGGAAAAAATACACTTTATTGAATTTAAACGCAAAAAAACATAATATATAACCCATTTTGTGGTAAGGTATAAAAGATGATGTTACGCTGAGGAAATAAATACTTAATATGTAACGCTTTAAAATTACACAAGGTCGTGGAATGGTGGCAAACTACGATACTTAAAAATCTTCATAGGAGACGCTTTAAAAATATTTACAGGTTACCAGTTTAGAGTTAGAGAGGAGGTCTAGCCCTAGAATTATTGCTGTCGCTAGAACGTTTGCGGCGATACTTCACATGTGTGGTGCGAACACCATTTCCATATGCGCGCGCGACCTACGTATGCAGTCGCTTCTGCCTGTGAGCACAGAGGGATGGGAGCACTTTAAACATTTTTTTTTTACACTGTCCCAATAATTTCTTCTTTTTGAGCACTTTTATTCCTATCACAAGAAATGTAAACATCCTGTGATAGCAATAGGGGTTCCCAGGTATTCTTTTATGGCAACATCTGCTGTTTATAAGACCCTAGATCTCTCCTCTGCCCTTGAAAGCATCAGATTTAAAAAAAAGATTGTTTACATATGCCCTAGACTGGAAGTGACGTCATGACATTGCTTCGGTCCTCCTAGATCATAAACGTAAGGAGAGACGATCTGGTCTCTCCTCCCATCTGTGTGCAAACTGCTGGATAATTTCCTGGTGAGAAACACAATCGAGCAAGGAGGGGATGACCCATCCTGCTGCCTCTAAAACCCAGCGGCTAATCGGCCGCTCGGACTGCTTTTATCAGAAAGAGAATTGCTGGCTGAAAAAAAATACCAGAAATACCAGAGTTGTGGCTGACAGCTTCAGCCATAAGCCAGGTAAATCACTACAAAACTGTCCCATATATATATACACACATACGTATTGTGGTCTTGAAGTGGCTATATATTTACAATAAAAGACAGAACATAATTCAGAAGAAAGAGATAAAACACAAGGTGACATAAAGCTTGCCAAAAGTCCCCTGCCAAATTCCTAAAATCACCAAAACCCCCATCTAAGAATAGGCTACAAACATAATTTCTTATCAATAACTTCTTTGTGAATTTCAGGAAATATTTGCTTATTCACCTTGGGGAAAAACATTTATTTGTGACTGTATCATGCACCAAGGTCACTTGGTATGTCTGCTGAGATGGAAAATGATGATATATAGGCTAAAAATCCAGGCAATGAACAGATGACCATAAATGTACAGCAGAAAGCCAAGACGGGACAGGGAATTGTATCAGCACAGCTGCTGCACCACTCCTGCACGTAGTCGTGTGTTTTGTACCCTAGCTGGCCTAGACAGTGTAGGCTGAACCACACCTTTGTTTAGGTCCGGGCAGCTGAGATCCTTCTCGTATAGTCTGTAATTACTTTGGTGGGTGGAAACCTTACAGACCATGGCTTTTGCGCCACTTGCAGGTTAAACATTTAGCCACATATTAATCATCACACAGGAAGCATAGAATATGCATTCCAACATAACCAAGCCCAAACTTGCATTAGCCTTGGGGTAACTCATATATAACAACCCAATCATGTATCTGACTATACACAGGTTATGAAAAGTTCTGAAATGAATAATATGTGATATAAAGTGGACATGGACTTTGCCCATGTGGGAAAAAGCAGCAAATGCACTTTAATGCTAACTCCAGTAACTTTTTTCCCCCAAAACCTTGTGACAGCCCCCCCCCCCCAAAAAAAAAAAAAGAAAAAAGACTTTTAAAGCACCAAAGAGGAGTTTTTATACCTATCTGATGAATGCAAAATATACACGTTGATCCTGCCTGAAATCCAGGGTGCTGCCATGTTCTCTGAAATCCTAACACACTATCTGTCATAGGGTGACATTACTGTTCCATACAGTACTGTGCATGAGCACTGTGACCCTAGGACAGGATGAGTGTTAATGACAGGATCACAAGGTCAAAACAATGGAAAAAATCCTGAAAAAAAATACAGGCGCTACTTCTCTGGCTAGATAGCTGCAATATAAACATAAATTTTTGTTTTTGGGTTTAGAAACTTTTAAAATTAATTTTAAATACAGTGCATCTGGCCTCCACTGATAGGAAGGCTGTATTTCTTTGCACATTCCTATTGTAGCCGGGAGCGGACTACATTTATCTGACACTGCAGACTTGTTCTCTCCTTCCCAGACTGTCTGTATTCTCCTAGTGCTGGGTTCAGAATACATGCCTCATACTCCAGAGCCCAGAGGAGAGCATTGTGGGAACTGAACAGACATCACTGAACTGCAGAATTATCCATGAACTACATCTCCCAGCAAGCCATCTGCTCCAGGGGAGAGGTTATAAAGGGATCTGCCGACCAGGCCCACACGCTCTTGCTTCCCAGGACCCATCCATCGAGTGTGCACCAGCTCGCCACTGCGTGAAAGGATTGCGGCCTACCACGTGGCACACAGCCTTTGCAGCTTCAACTCAGGTGGGACAGATGTTGCTCACTACACATGGGGTGCCCCCAGCAGCATCTGCGATAGCATCGGAGTAGGCAGATTTGCAGCCATCTTATCCTGTCTGCAGTAAGAAGAATCGACTTGGATCATTCATCAAGAAGTCACTAAAAGGCCCTCAGGATTGGGGAAGGCACTTGCCCAAAAATCCAGTTACCAGCCACTAATCTATCACTCTGAACACTGTATACAGACACTTTATATCTGGATTGCCCAGAAGATTGCTACTGGTCAGAACCAGCTGCCCTGCTTTGCTTGCTGATCACTGTGCCACACTTAGGTATTCTTGTTTCTTTGAGCTCCAACTGCCAGTGAAGATCTTGCAAAGCCTTGCATTCTGAACATTGCTATCTTTTTTCTCTTAAAGGGGATACGTCACTAGTACCTATATTACTTTATCTCTCATTAGGACTAAGGGTATTATAGGCCAGCCTAGGGTTTCCCTTTACCAGTAGTAATATAGATGGCAAACAATAGCCTTCTTGAAGAATCCATTTACTTATTGCCTGTAACTGTGCACATTGATATTATTTATCTGTTATTGCTACTTGTCATTTAATTGCTTTGAGGACTATTTCAAACAAGTCTTGGCTGTTTATCCAAGACTTGGCTGACTAATATCCTCTTTAAAGTGGAGTTCTAACTGTGAATTTTTTTCTTTTGGATGAATATCTTCATTTTAAAACGCTTATTACTAATACTCATGTTTCTCTTTTAAATTGCTGCTCGATTGCCGATTTGATTGAGCAGGATATGTTTTATTCCTTGTTCTTGGATGTTTCCATCTTGCTTGTGGGCATGTGAAGCCCCCAAGCACTATCTTCAGGGCTCTGGTGTAGCTGAGCGACCAGCATGCACCACCTGTTCTCGCGCATGCGCCGTACACTTCTGACATTGCCATCACAACAGGCGTCGGAAGTGCCCACCCCGTTGTGATGGCAACGAAGCCCTTGGCGCTGCCCACTGACTCCTGGCAAACGATGACACACATCTCCCAGGAGCAGTAGCGAGCGGTGGCTCCGAGGGAAGTGACGTAAGGAGCCGAGGTGAGGAAGGGGAAGATTTGAAGGGACCGCATAGCAACAGGCATGACAAGGTAAGTAAAAAAAAAAAAAAAATTCTCCAAATGTCATTTATTATATTATTTGCTGCACAGTAATGACAATTTTTTTTTAGGGGTGGAACTCCGCTTTAAGACTCTTCTCTTGAGTAAGTACATCTGAGAGAGCTAAAACAATCTGCATTGTGTCAGTGTATTATTTAAAGGTATATACATGTCTGAACCTAGAGTGTCAAGAGGGCTGGAAAGTTGACAGGGTCAAGGCTGCACAGAAGAACATGCCATTCTAAGCAACCCCCAAGAGGGCAGTGATAGATACCGGGGCTCGTCCGGGATTTTCTCTGCTGCAGGCACTAGTAAGTCCAGTCACAAGCCATTGCGGGAGAAAGAGATGGACTCAGCTGCTGCAGTCGTCTGGGGACAGCCCAAAGAGCTCAAATGGAGCGAGGCACTGTTTTGGAGATCTCAGGAAGTGAGTTCACTGAGAAAGAGATTAGACAGTGAGTGAGAGCCTAAGTTAGAGAACAGAGGGCCTACATTCTGGATGTGAAGGTAGAGTCTACTCTGGACTATGTTTGGGTGTTGATGGAATGGCAGGAAGACATACCTGCCTGTTTCCGGGAAGAAGCGGTGCCCCTAGCGGAAGGGGTGATTGCTCAGGTGATCCCACTGCAAGTGGGGGAAGAGGCCACAGAGGGGCAACCACCACCGCAAGCCAGTGCGGGGAACACAGGGCCAATTGGTGCAGATTCCTGTGGAGCTAGTGCTCCTCCCGCCTCGTTATATACAGACACAAGTCAGCTGGTAGAGTTTGATGAAAAATGGCTCCGCCAACACCAATAAAGTCTATAGGAAGCAACGTTTTTTTCTCGTGGCAATTGCCAACTCCTGCTGGAGAGGAGGAGTTTGAGACCTGGATTAGTCAGGCCATTCAGGCAGTAGAAGAATGGAGTGTTCCATAGGATTTAAAGAGGCAACGGTTTAGTGAGAGCATCAGATGCCCAGCAGCTGAAGTGATCCGCAATTAGCAAATGGGAAATATTGTGTTGCTATGGATTACATAGAAGCTCTGTTTGCTGTATTTGGAAGAGTAGAGAAGACCTCAGATCTCTTGTACAAGTTCAATCACACTCATCAACAAAGAGTACATTTCTTGAGTACACAGGATGCTACACAAGATTATCTTTAAGAAGGGCATTAATCAAAAGGATGCTGACCAAGCTCGGGTTTTCCAAGGGCCGTCCAAAGTTATTGTTGAAGGGAATGCAGATAGTTACAACTTACCCTGAATTGATGAGAGAAATAAGGGAGGAAGAAGCTTTATTGCAGGGATATGCAATTAGCGGACCTCCAGCTGTTGCAAAACTACAAGTCCCATCATGCCTCTGCCTCTGGGTGTCATGCTTGTGGCTGTCAGAATCTTGCTATGCCTTATGGGAGTTGTAGTTCTGCAACAGCTGGAGGTCCACTAATTGCATATCCCTGCTTTACTGGAAGAAAAGAGCCAGGGGATGAGAGAGTTGGGTGCCGGTGGAGGAAGGAGAAAGTGTCTGCCTGTGTTGTCCATGCCGAACCCAGTTTCTCAGATAAGGACAGTGAGGCCAAGACGGAGCGAAAAGGACCTGTCAGTTCTGATAGCAAAAATCCAGTTGGCGAATTAGATTCAGTGGAGTTGATGACCCAAGTTGCTCAGGCTAAAACGTATCAAGCTTTGATGCAAGTAATGGAAACTCAAGGGAAGATGCAAGAGCAAAGATTTAACCCAGGAAGGTCGAGGTTGCCCCAAACATGGGAAAGGAGATGTTTCGGATGTGGGGAAGTTGGGCATTTCAAGGCTAAGTGTCCCAAAGCAGGAATCAGTCCGGAGTTGCTAGCAGAAGTGTTAAAAGAGTTATAGAAAGTACTTTTCCCAAAGAAACTCCTGGGGACCTCAGTGAAGGAGCCAATTGAACGTCCCAAGGTAAAACAGAGCTCCAAGGTCCGGAAAGAGTTAAAGAAGAAACAACACGCAAGGTCATTCACTTGTCCCTCTTTCCCTTTGCCTTCGTCTAAAAGGGAGTCACTCGGAAAGGGAAGAAAGACACAAAAGGTCAATGCACCCCCTTCTAATCGAGCTGTCAAAAGGACTTTACTGCCACAATAAAAGTTAGCTAGGGCTCAGACTATAGAGTCACAAGCAAGGAATTTGCCAAATAATTTGGTAGAGCCCTCTCTAATAGTTTATCTGCAAGAAGGCCTGGCTCGCAGTCTCCACTCTAATTTATCCCAAAGGTGTTCTTTCGGGTTAAGGTCAGGACTCTGTGAAGGCCAGTCAAGTTCCTTCACCCCAAACTCGCTCATCCATGTCTTGATGGACCTTGCTTTGTGCACTGGTGCGCAGTCATGTTGGAACTGGAAGGGGCCATCCCCAAACTGTTCCCACAAAGTTGGGAGCATGAAATTTTCCAAACTGTCTTGGTATGCTGACATGGCCTTGGGATGAATTAGAGCAGAGACTGTGAGCCAGGCCTTCTCGTCCAACCTCAGTGTATCACCTCACAAATGCTCTTCTGGAAGAATGGTCAAACATTTCCATAGACATACTCCTAAACCTTGTGGACAGCCTTCCCAGAAGAGTAGAAGCTGTTATAGCTGCAAAGGGTGGGTCAACTCAATATTGAACCCTACGGACTAAGACTGGGATGCTATTAAAGTTCATGTAAAGGCAGGTGTCCCAATACTTTTGACAATATAGTGTGTGTTATAAATTCCACAACTGTGTAGTGAAAGGGTGTACCCAATGATAGACAAATGAATGGATTACTTGGATGGAACCTCACACTACACTAATCTGAAACAAAGACTGATTGCATGTGGCCATGATAACACTGGAAGCCTACATACATGAGGGGGGGATAACTATGTAGTGTGTTCCTGACCCGCACTGAGGCGCACTGCACTTAGGCAGATACTCAGAGGTGTCATCAATAATTAATGGCACCCCCATGCATCGGCACCCATGATACGATTTTTAGCACGCCAAATCGCATGGTGCCACAGCATCATGCGATTAGATTTGGTGCAACAAAAAAAAAAAGAGGGGTAGGGGACTCCTCAACCCCCCCCCCCCCCCCCCCCCCCCCGCAGGTACAGCAGCTCATTTAAATTTGTGGGTTGCTGTACCCAGTAGTGTATTTAGGTTTTGTGCTGCCCTAGGCCTGACTAAACTCATGCACCCCCTAATTTAAATATGGCCCACTCCTTCCTGTCAAGGCCACACCCCTTGCTGTTTAAGACCCGCCCTGAAATTTTCGATTTTCTGAGGGCCTTGGGGGGAATGGATTCCCTTAATTTGCATAGATTTCCTCTCACTTCCTGTTTGGCTATGGGGCAGGAAGTGAAGGGAAATCTCTGCAATGGGACAGGGATGGTAAAAAATAAAATGACAGGGGTTATAACCCTCCCTTACTCTATCCAAAATACAAAAAAAAAAAAAAAAAAAGAGTGGTGCCTGAAGTTCTACTTTAAGCACAAATTTCTGATAATTTTATGGAGAGGACTAAGAAGATGAGGAAGGTTTGTAGTCCAGGATGATAGGACAGTCACAATTAGAAGCGGCACCCCACCAACCCCCCTCAACCACAGTTGCGGAATGCCGGCAGCTCGCATACTGGAAGCAGTGCGGCCTCTTTATGGGGGCGCTAGACTAATTTGCCCCTCATCCCAGTCAGCCCCATAAGACTGGTGCTACACTGATAGTGTAGCGCAAGCCGGCGGGGACTCATTCCGTGCTGCCCCCCTGCAAAGTGCTGCCCTAGGCCTGGGCCTTGTCGGCCTAGGCCAGGATACAGCATTGGCTGTACCCACAACATGTGTGCGCAAACGCGTCACCCTAGTGTGAGCCAAGACATACTCTCCAGTTTTCAGTCTGGAAAGAAGGAGCGACAGGCTATAGTGCCCGTGTGTTATACAGAAAAGCGAGATCACCCTACAAAAATTGTGGCAGATTAAACCGTTCATATAAATGTATTTCAACTTTTTGTGGTCATGAATTTCGCTTAAAGCTGACCATCAATGGATTGAAATTTGTCCGGTTCAGCAGAGACCGGATGAATTTCATTTCATGTGTGGGCAGGGTGGTTGTACGGAAGTTGATCAACTGCCCTGTTGGAAAATTTCCGTTAGATCTGCACCTCCGGCTACACCCGGTAGCACTGACCAGTATATTCTGACAGCATTGTCACAACAGAATAACTTAGTGAGGAAGATTCCCCCACCCACATCGTGTGTGTGGATGGATGACGGAATCAAGTTCTTTTTTTTTTTCATTCAACTCGCTGAGTTGAATGAAAAAAGACGAATGACTAACGAATGGGAAACTTCTGAAGATGTGCTTTTTATTTGGCTTGACACACTCAGAGGGGACATGAATGCAGCGGTCACAGAATGTAGGAGCCCTTTGTTATGATTGGTAAATAGATAAAATGTCAGTAGGGCAGTCAGTCTGGAACTGTGAACTAATAGAAGAGGCCTTCAAACATGGCCTATTCTATACAATAGTCCTGTGTTGCATATATAACCTTTTATGGTAAAGATCTTTCAGTTTGGTGCTTTAATTTGATCTCAGTTACACTGCGGCCCTTTCTACCTCGTATGTACACAGTTACACATCATTTAACAAATAAAACAATGAATCCGTGTTTCATCCAGGCTGTACATGTTCCTCTGCTGCCGGGATGTAGCAGGTTAACTACAGTGAGAGGGAATGAGATCCTTATGACTCACCCACTGGGTGACAGGAGCACAGAGGAATGCAATAGTTTCATATCTCGGCATGTTAGGAACCAGAATCCACGTGGGCAACAGAAGAGTCACTGAGAGTTTCAGGATCTTAGAAGAACCCACTCAAGGGCGGCATCCGGAACACAAGAAACCACTGTGATACACTTGAATACACAGATGGCAGCGATAAGGAGAATACAGAGGAAAGCTCAATGACAATTACAACTGTGCTTAGCTTAGGCTAGCCATACATGCATTGAATTTCACTTCGTTAGGGGCCGTGTTGGTAACACCTGGATCAACAAAAGTCAACTGAAAAATCACCTTTTTGGAAAAAGCTCAACGGAAAACACATCCGTGCTGTTTAGCATGGATGAGGAATCTGTTAGATTTCTTTTGTTCAGCCTGCATGAGTGAAATCTACAGTGGCTTGAAAAAGTATTCACACCCCTTGAAATTTTCCACGTTTTGTCATGTTACAACCAAAAACGTAAATGTATTTTATTGGGATTTTATGCGATAGACCAACACAAAAGTAGCACATAATTGTCAAGTGGAAGGAAAATAATAAATGGTTTTCAAAATGTCTTACAAATAAATATCTGAAAAGTGTGGTGTGCATTTGTATTCAGCCCTCCTCAGTCAATACTTTGTAGAACCACCTTTCACTGTAATTACAGCTGCAAGTCTTTTTGGGGATGTCTCTACCAGCTTTGCACATCTAGAGTGAAATTTTTGCCCATTCTTCTTTGCAAAATAGCTCAAGCTCTGTCAGATTGGATGGTGAGCGTCTGTGAACAGCAATTTTTAAGTCTTGTCACAGATTCTCAATTGGATTTAGGTCTCGACTTTGGGCCATTCAAACCCATGAATATGTCACATCACAGTAGGGATGGTGTGTTCAGGGTGATGTGCAGTGTTAGTTTTTACTTTTAGGCCAAAAAGTTCAATTTTGGTCTCATCTGACCAGAGCACCTTCTTCCACATTTGCTGTGTCCGCCACATGGCTTCTCGCAAACTACAAGCAGGACTGCTTATGGCTTTCTTTCAATAAAGGCTTTCTTCTTGCCACTCTTCCATAAAGGCCAGATTTGTGGAGTGCACAACTAATAGTTGTCCTGTGGACAGATTCTCCCACCTGAGCTGTAGATCTCTGCAGCTCCTCCAGAGTTACCATGGGCCTCTTGGCTGCTTCTCTGATTAATGGTCTCCTTGCCCGGCCTGTCAGTTTAGGTGGACGGCCATGTCTTGGTAGGTTTGCAGTTGTGCCATACTCTTTCCTATTTCGGATGATTGTTTGAACAGTGCTCTGTGAGAAGTTCAAAGCTTGGGATATTTTTTTTTATAACCTGACCCTGCTTTGAACTTCTCCACAACTTTATCCCTGACCTATCTGGTGTGTTCCTTGGCCTACATGATGCTGTTTGTTCACTAAGGCAGGCCATACATGGTTTGATTTCTCAACAAAATTTCTTTCAAAAATCTTTTCAAAGACTTTTCGTTCGAATTTTGCACTATTAGTGGGACACAGCAATGGCCGATTTTTGTGTGGCTATCGAATTTGAGTGATCGGACACGTTGGAAATTTTTTGAAAAACAAATGATTTTCTAATCAATGATGGGAGAATTGTGTGAGATATATAATTGAAAATGTAATGCACATGAGTACAAGAAAAGAAGATTCCCAGACACGCAAATTCTTTTCTGTAGCAAAATGAGGTGAAATTGAAGGCTTGGTTAGTCGAATTTCAAAAATCAATGGTGGCACCATCGGATCGCAAAAGCACAAACTTGCTGATTTTGAAAAGAAAATTTGTTCGGAATTGGAACATGTATGGCCTGCCTTAGGTTCTCTAACAAACCTCTGAGGGCTTCATAGAACAGAAATTAATCGGACAGAGGTGGACTCTATTTACCAATTAGGTGACTTCTGAAGGCAATTGGTTCCACTAGATTTTAGTTAGGGGTATCAGAGTAAAAGGGGGCTGAATACAAAATGCACGCCACACTTTTCACAAATTTGTAAAAGAGTTTGAAAACCATTTATCATTTTCCTTTCACAATTATGTGCCACTTTGTGTTGGTCTATCACATAAAATCCCCAAAAATACATTTACGTTTTTGGTTGTAACAGGACAAAATTTCAAGGGTTGTGAATACTTTTTCAAGGCACTATATATGGGTAAAGCCCGCTTGGTGATTTTTTTACCTACGGGTATGCCTATAATAAGGCTTACCTGTAGGTACAATGAATATTCTAAACATGAACTGTTTAGGAGATATTCACCTTGAAAGCAGCCAGTTACGTCACCGGCGCAAGGTCTGCCGGACCTTCAGAGCTTTGGAACCAAGAGCTCCCTTCCGCATGTGTGGGAGTGACATCATCGCGGCTTCAGCCAATCACGTAGAAGAAAGACAGGGGGAAGATGTCAGCCCTCTCAGCGGTGACAGCGCTGGAGGGCTTCATTCGAAGGTGAGTATGTCAATGTGCTAGTATGCACCGCATACTAGCACATTATGCAATTGTCTTACAGGTTTTTTTTTATTTTTAAACAGCCGCAGTTTACAACCGCATTAATGCATTCTTAGGGCAGACAAGTACAACAGGTATATTATTAAAAAAAAATGAAAGGTCTAGAATCACTTTCATTTAAAGCAAATTTGTATAACAAAAAGTTTGTACTTGAGTGTAATGCCCTTTTAATGCAAAATATGTTCAAACACAACCCTCCCCCAACCGCTATCCGACCTTGCAGTCATTCACAAAACCACAAGCCAATGGCTACTACATTAGTCCGAGAACGACTAGCATAGTAGCTACAAACTTGTGGTGCTGTTGGCTTGTGCTTTTGTGAATGACTGCGCTCCGCTCCAGTGGCGATCATTCACAACACAAGCTGCCAGCTATAACTTAGCTGTGGGAGGTTGTGGGTCTTTTTCACAGTACTACATGGCTGCACAGCATGAAAAGCTTCAGAACAAATGAAGCACAAGGAGGGCTTTAGAATGGAGAGGCGACTGTGGCTGTAGTGCTCCCTCTACCTTCCCCCAAAGGAATGCCCATAATTTGGGCTTCGGCCTAGGGTGGAGCTACAGACAGCACTAACAGAAATAAGCTCTGTGTAGTCGGCTGGGGGGGAAAGGGGGCTGCAGGTGTATATTTGGCACCAATAGGACTTGCAGAGGAGATTGACAATAAAAGCACTGCTGTTTTGATCTATATTTCGATGAAGTTCAATGCATCTTTCTCAAGAGGTGTTTTTGATCTATCTCCTCTGCAGGACTCGTAAGTGCCTCTCATATATATATATATATTTTTGTTAAAATAAACTAGTGTTTTGATTATGCAGAGCCAAAAAGGTTTACTTCCTGTTTAAAAGCTACCAGGTAAGCAAACCTGTTGCCATGTTCTACATGGCAAAAGCACATTTCTTTTAGCAACGGTGTGCTTTTTTTATTAACCACTTCCGGACCGGCTCACGCTGATATACGTCGGCACTTAGAAAAGGGATATCGTTGTTATGGCAGCAGATAGCTACCATAACCCCGGTAACCTCTTCTTCAGTGAGCGATCCGGTTTCAGATAAAAGTGGTCTCTGCAGCAGATTCATCGCGAGATCACTTATCAGCAGCGGAAGAGTGCCCCCCCTCCCGCCACTCTCCGGTGCCCTCCGCCGCTTACCTGAGCCGTCGGTAGCGGCGAAGGCGATCGGGTCCTCTCCCTGGCTTGGTTTGGAGACGAGTGAGGGGAAGATGGCCCCCACCCGTCTCCATACCATTGCAGGGAAGAAGCAACATCAAAACGTCACTTCCGCCCATAGTTCTTAAAGCAACATTTATTTATTATTTTTTTATTGCATTTTTGTGTAAATATGAGATCTGAGGTCTATTTCTCCTCATTTTTAAGAGGTCCTGTCGTGCTTTTTTCTATTGCAAGGGATGTTTATATTCCTTGTAATAGGAATAAAAGTGACAATTTTTTTTTAAAGAACAGTGTAAAAATAAAAAGTAAAAAGGTAAAATAAATAATAAAAAAAAAAAAAAAAATTTTTTTAAATGCGCCCCGTCCCGCCGAGCTTGTGTACAGAAGCGAACGCATACGTGAGCAGCACCCGCATATGAAAACCACACATGTGTGGTATCGCCACGATCAGTAGAGCGAGAGCAATAATTCTAGACCTAGACCTCATTTGTAACTCAAAACATGCAACCTGTAGAATTTTTTTTAACATCGCATATATTGATTTTTAAGGGTAAAAGTTTGTCGCCATTCCATGAGCGGGCGCAATTTTGAAGCGCGGCACGTTGGGTATCAATTTACTAACACTTTACTGTTGTCTTATTTTTTTCATTAAAAAAAAAAGTGTATTTTTTCCCAAAAAAGTGCGCTTGTAAGACCGCTGTGCAAATACGGTGTGACAGAAAGTATTGCAACGACCGCCATTTTATTCTCCAAAGCGTTAGAAAAAAATATATATAATGTTTGGGTTCCAAGTAATTTTCTAGCAAAAAAACCTGTTTTTAACTTGTAAACACCACATCTCAGAAAGAGGCTCGGTCCTTAAAGCGGTGTTCAAGCTGAAATTTTTTTTTTTTTTTAAAAGTCAGTAGCTACATAACTGTAGCTGCTGACTTTAATAAGGACGCTTACCTGTCCAGGCAGCCCGCGATTTCGCCCCCCATCCCCCCCCCCCCCCCCGAGGCCGATCCGTCCATTGGATCGGGTGCAGGCACCACCATTCCAACTAAGGGAAACTGGCAGTGGAGCCTTACGGCTTACCGCCGGTTTCCGACTGCGCATGCGCGAGTCCCGCAGCGCTTTATGAATGACCAGCTTGTCTTCTGGGACACACACAGGTCCCAGAAGACAACAGGGGTGCTCGCCGACGAAGAGGATGTGACGTCCTGGGCCGTGGCCCGGCTGAATCGGACGTACACTTGTACTTCCAAAAAAGTACTATTGGAAAAATAAATTTCAATATCCAAAAACGAGGGGTGGAGAGGTGGTCTTTCGTTTAAGAAAACCTCTCAAAAGTGGGTGGAACTCTGCTTTAAGTGGTTAAAGATGAGCTTGATAAATAAGGTTAGGAACTGACCTTCTGAACCTGTGCTCCCATCACACATCAAGTTATGTGCAAGGTAATTCTGATAATCTTTTTTAAAAAGCAGCTTCTTCACAGTTTATGTATCTAAAATTGTCACATTTCAGAAACTTAACCTAGATATTGAAGGACACTCCTTTGCTTAGGGCCAGTACAGTTGTTTCACCTCTGGTGCTTCCAGCATCCTTTGACATTCTGGATATGCTCTAGGCCTAGTCAGTAAAGAATAATGATATCTACCAGGGACATGTGCTGAGGTACCATGGCAAATGGCCATTACTATGTGCAGGATGTCAAAAGATGCTGGACTTGAAAATGTATTTTTGCCAGGATGAAACAATTTAAAACACTGAAATAAACAAAAATATAGAGGCAGAAGGTAAGAAAAAATCAACTAGTGTCTCTTGATAGGGCATATTATGTATTTCTTCCACTGGATATGATATTTTGTCATATACTTCACATGACATCACACAATGCATCCACCAAGACCCCAAATTATGAATTCTTTTGCTTTTTTGCTGTCGTTCTCACATCACTGGTATTTGAGCTTTTCTGGGGTGATTACTCTGAGCTTTCATCATTTCTAAAAATATGTCAGTATACCCAGAGTTATGTATATAAACTTTAAGGAGGTAAAAATCCATAAAAGACTGTCAGCTTGGTCCCCGAGCTGGAGGGATGATGCTGTTTTCTGGCTTGACAGCATCCTGTTTCCTATCAGATGAAGGAAGTTTTTAGTCTGCGTTCCTCAGCTGTCTCAGAACTCTGTTGTCTCTGCCCACTCCAACAGGAAGGATGGCTGGAACAAACATTTCTACATCCTAAGATGTTTTCTTGTCAGCCTCAATTAAAGCATCCTTCAGTTTCTTGGTCATACTGGGGATGAGGTTCATGTGTTCTTCTGCGCACTTCATCACACAGCTCTCCAACTGAGCCCTCACTTTTGCTTCTTTATTGCCGGAATCAAAGGAGTCCTTAGCTTTGTCATTGCAGTGCATGGTGCACCGACCAAGGCGATCCTAATGAGAAATGAGATCGTTATTGTAGAATAATATACAGCATCATTGTATGATTAGTACTTCAAATAAGCCAGGGGCATCATTCAATCCTGTTTGGGAGCCAGAAAACACTTAAAAGTGTTACTAAACCCAGGACCCTGCATTCACTATATCTGGTCTCCCACAGTACACAGGACATGGAAATGCAATTATTTTAGTAAAAATAAACTGCTAAATACCTTTTCTCATCAGCAGTATATAGCAATCTTGTGACTTCTATCAGTGTCTGGTTAAAGTTTGTAGGAAGAATTTTCATTCTGACTGTCCTATGAGGCTGCATGACCCCTGACCCTCTGTCTGGACAGTGCCGATTGACCCTGTGCTTATCACATGCACCCTCCAAAAAGATAAAAAAAAACAAACACTCTAGCAAGACACACTAAACAGAGTGCCCCCTAAACCTGCACTAAAGGCAAAATGTTAAAGTGACTGCCATAAAAATAAAAAAATAAATAAATAAATAAATCCCCTGCAAAAATTACAGTAAATTCTCACCTTTCCTATTGCCCATAAGATGACATGCACAGCAATGAAGACTCTTCAGTATTCAACATTTTAGGAAGTTTTGATGTTTCATTTTAGGAAGTTTTGATGTTTTGAAGTTTCAAAATAAAATATGTTCAATTTCTTACAGTTCATTGACTTTTTAACCACTTGCTGACTGGCTCACACCGATATACGTCGGCAAAGTGGCACGTGTGCGCAAAATTACGTATGTTTACGCTGGCCCTTTAAGAGCCGCCAGAGGCAAGCGCGCACGTGCCGCCGCACGGTGGGGGGACCTGATGCGCGTGGCTGGTAGGATCGATCACCGCTGGCCACGCGCACCAGCACGGGGATTTGTGTGTATACACACAAATCCCTGTGCTGCCAGGAGAGGAGACATGTCATTTGTTCCTAGTAAGTAGGAACAGCGAAATATCTCCTCTCCTACTCAGTCCTATCCCCATACAGTTAGAACACAGTGAGGGAACGCACATTTAACCCCTTAATTGCCCCCCTAGTTTTAAACCCTTCCCTACCAGTGACATTTACACAGTAATCAGTGCATTTTTATAGCACTGATCGCTGTACAAAGGCCAATGGTCCCAAAAATATGTCAAAAGTGTCCAATCTGTCCGCCGCAATCCTTATAAAAATTGCAGATTGCCGCCATTACTAGTATTAAAAAAAAAAAAAAACAATCAATATACGCTTATTGCGATTTTTTTACCAAGAATATGTAGAAGAATGTGCCCGCCCGCAATTGGCCTAAACTGATGAAAAAATGTGTTTTTTAAAAACATTTTTGGGGATATTTATTATAGCTAAAAGTAAAAAATCGTTTTGTTTTTTTCAAAATTGTCGCTGTTTTTTGTTTATAAAAACGCAAAAAGTAAAAACCGCAGAGGTGATCAAATACCACCAAAAGAAAGCTCTATTTGTGGGATTAAAAAGGATGCAAATTTTTTTTGGGTACAGCTTGGCATGACTGCGCAATTACCAGTTAAAGCGACGCAGTGCCAAATTATAAAAAGTGCTCTGGTCAGGAAGGGGGTAAACTCTTCCGGGGCTGAAGTGGTTAAAGCAGACACAGACCGAGTAGAAAAGTCTGTCATCCGCAAGCATGCTGCAAAGTGGGACCCTTAGGGCACTTTCACACTGTGGCTGGGGAAGTCGGCGGTAAAGCACCACTATTTTTAGCGGCGCTATACCGTCTTTTTAGCAGCGCTTTTCGGCCACTAGCGGGGCACTTTAAACCCTTGCTAGCGGTCGAAAAAGGGTTAAAAGCGCCGCGAGTGCTTCGGCAGCGCTGGCCATTGATTTCAATGGCAGGGGTGTTTTAAGAGCGGTGTATTCACCACTCCCGCAACGCCCCAAAGATGCTGCTTACAGGACTTTTTTTCCCGTCCTGCAAGTGCACCGCTCCAGTGTGAAAGCACTCGGATTTTCACACTGGGGTGGCAGGGCAGGCGTTTTTCAGGCGCTATTTTTAGCCCTTTAGCGCCTGAAAAACGCCTCAGTGTGAAAGTAGCCTTACGCTCTGTGGAGAAGCAGTGAGGTCCAACATGTCCCCTGACTCGCAGGCGAGGACAGCACACAGGCATTATTGAAAATCAATAGTATACGTACATATCAAAAAAAACAAGTTGCATCACACCAGACCGTTTTAAAGGCTAAGTTCACCTTTTTTTTTCTTTTTTTCCTAAATTCCAGCTCCCCTATGTACCAATATAGTAATCATGTACTTTTTTTTGCAAAAATATCAACGCTTTCCATAACATTTACAGACACTCACCTTACTGTCCTCCATCCATGTTTCTAAATTTATCTATTCCTTTGAGAAAATGCCTTGTTTTTGCCTGTGTACAAGGCAATCGCGGGCTGCCGGAGGACATCGACTCCTCCCAACCTGTGGGCACGCTCTAGCAGTGCGTGCCAGCCCACAACTGAGCCTGCTCGAGCTGCCGTACAACTACGGTGATTCGCGCAGTGCCACCGTCAAATGACGGCGGCCAGTCCTAAAGCGGTTAAATGATCAGTTCGCCTTTGTTCACTTTTTTTTTTTGTAAATTCCAGCTCCCCTATGTATCAATAGAGAATTCATGTACTTTTTTTTTTTGCAAAAATATCAACGCTTTCCATAAAATTTACAGACATGCACCTTACTGTCTGTCCTCCATCCATGTTTCTAAACGTATCTATTGCTTCTGTCTTACTTCCTTACAGACTGTAGGTCATGACACAGGAAGGCGTTGACCAGATGACATCATTAGCACACACCCTGCATCATCCACCCTCCCATTTCCAGGTGCACATTTTTTATATGAAATGCAATCAATCAGTGATCACCCTTCTCACTAAATACACAAAATAACAATCAGATTGCATAGTGTATGGCCATCTTTATACAAGTACATAGGAAGAAGTGGACAGAAACAAACCCGTCTACAACTCTGCATAGCGGGAACTCTCATTCCCACATGCGTTTTTTTTTTTTTTTAGTGGGGGGGGGGCGTTTTGGAGAATTTTCAATCATCACACATTGGGCAGCCCATCCACCTGAATACACACAGCAATCACCCCAAAGAAGCTTTTTTTAGAGCGGAGCTTGGTGCATTTTTTGGTGCAGCACATTTCTGAAATACAAGGAAACGCACATATGTGAATGGAGCCTCATTGTTCTTGTGTTACTGCACCAATTTCACTTTCAGTACAGTGGGAGCAAACGTTTTGTGGCTCGTTTTTCCTTTGACATGCATAGGGTAGCCTGTTGATTTCATTTGGCTGTGCTACAAGTGGCTTATGGGACATGTTGGCCTTTTGTGGGTTGCGTGTTTTTTACTATGCATTTTGCAGCATTTGCCCCTCGTTTTTTCACATGGCAAAATGTGCGTTTGCTTCTGTGTTTTGTGTGCCATTAACAATTAATGGCACTGAAAGGGCAACTAGTAGTTTTAGGTGTATAAACATGGCCATACACTATGCAATCTCCCTTTGATCTGCCATCAATTATGTAGTGCAAGGGCCGGCCAGATTGGATATAGAATGATTGGCTAGATAGGAGTTTCCTCCTATTGTATAAATTTGGTAAATCTAAAGGAGATTGTACAATCAGATTGTATATTGTATGGCCACCTTTATACACCTAAAATTACTATTTGCCCTTTTAGCGCCATTAATTGTTAACGGCACACCAAACACAGAAGCAAACACACATTTTGCCATGTGAAAAAACGAGTGGCAAATGCTGCAAACATGCAACCCACAAAACGCCAAAATGTCCCATAAGACCACATATTCTCGCATGTCATGGGAAAAATGAGCCACAAACTGTTCGCTCCCACTAGGCTTGATGTGAATGGGGCCTAAAAGTGAAATTAGTGCTGAAACACAAGAACAATGAGGCTCCATTCATATCTGTGCGCTTCTTTGCATTTCAGAAATGCGCAGCAAAAAAAAAAAAAAGAAAGAAATCGCTGTAAAAAACGCACCAAACTCCTCTCTAAAAAAAAAAAAAAAAAAAAAAAGTTCTGAAGCTTCTTTGGGGCGATTGCTGCATGTAGGACAGCCCATTCAGGTGGATGGGCTGCCCTATCTGTGATGAGTGAAAATGCTCCAAAACACCCCAAAAAAACGCATGTGGGAATGAGAGTTCCCGCTATGCAGAGATGTGAATGGGGCATGACAGCTGAATGTTTCTGTCCACTTCCTCCTTGTATATGTGTGTACTTGTACTTGTGTATGTATGTACTTGTATAAAGATGGCCATATACTATGCAATCTGATTGTGTATTTAGTGAGAAGGGTGATCACTGATTGCATTTCATTTAAAAAACGTGCAGCTGGGAGTGGGAGGGTAGATGATGCAGGGTGTGTGCTAATGAGGTCAGCTGGTTAACTCCTTCCTGTGTCATGACCTACAGTCTGTAAGGAAGTAAGACAGAAGCAATAGATACAATTGGAAACATGGATGGAGGACAAACAGTAAGGTACGTGTCTGTAAATTTTATGGAAAGCGTCGATATTTTTGCAAAAAAAGTACATGAATTAGTACATAGGTAGGGGAGCTGGAACTTAGAAAAAAAAAGTGAACAAAGGCGAACTTATCATTTAACCGCTTTAAGACCGTCCGGCGTCGTTTGACGGTGGCACAAGGACTCTCCTGCACGAATCACCGTAGCTGTACAGCGGCTTGTGCAGGCTCAGTTGCGGGCGGGCACGCACTGCGGGAGCGTGCCTACGGGTTGGGAGGATTCGACATCTTCCGGCGGCCCGCGATTGCCTTGTACACAGGCAGAACGGGGAAACAAGGCATTTCCTTGTTCTGACAGGTGACATGACAGGGATCTACTGTTTCCAGTGGTCAGGAGCAGTGATCTCTGTCATATCACAGTAAGCCCATCCCTCCCACAGTTAGAAACACTCATAGGGAACACAGTTAACCCCTTCATCGCCCCTAGTGTTAACCCCTTCCCTGACAGTGACATTTACACAGGTATCAGTGGCTATTTTTAGCTCTGAACGCTGTATAAATGTCAATGGTCCCAAAAAAGTGTCCAAAGTGTCCGATGTGTCTGCCACAATGTCGCAGGCCTGATAAAAATCACAGATCACCGCCATTACAAGTAAAAAAAAAAAAAAAATAATACTAAAAATGCCATAAATCTATTCCCTATTTTCCAGACGCTATAATTTTTGCGCAAACCAATCTATACGCTTATTACAATTTTTTTAACCAAAATTATGTAGAAGAATACATATCGGCCTAAACTGATGAGAAATTTGTTTTTTAAAAAAATAAATGTGGGATATTTATTATAGCAAAAAGTAAAAAATATTGTTTTTTCAAAATTGTTGTTTTCTTTTTGTTTATAGCGCAAAAAAAAAAAAAAAAAACCCGCAGGAGGTGATCAAATACCACCAAAAGAAAGTTCTATTTGTGGGAAAAAAAGGACCTCAATTTTGTTTGGGTACAACGTCGTACAACCGTGCAATTGTTAAAGTGATGCAGTGCCGAATTGCAAAAAATGCTCTCGCCATTAAGGGGGTAAAACCTTCCGGGGCTGAAGTGGTTAAAGCAAATCTGTGCTGCACTCACTTAGGGTTTGCTTTAATCCCCCACCCCTTCCCAGCAAATATTCACCTCTTCTTTGCGTCCCTGCCATTCTGAAGAACACTGGGAGTCGAAGGAAATACTTGGTACTTCTGGGAAAGGAAGAGCATGTGGCTAACTCCATGAGACAGTGCTGTGGGAACATAGCTGACACAGGGCTTTCCTTCAGTCTTACTAGCTGAACACAGCACCAGGGGAGCAAAAGTAAGATAAGAATATGCTGCTGGGAAGGGCTGAATTAAAGTAAACAAAATGCTTTGCTTTGCATTGGAAAATTAGATAAATTTTAAAGCTGAATTCCAGGTATGGATTTCATTGCATAGTTACATTGGTCAAGCATGAGCCAATATAAGCATGCATATACCATACCTGTGGGATCAGTGTGGACGTGAAGAATACTTGTAGTAGTTACTGTTGCTACTAAAGCCGTCTTCTAGGTCCTGCGCAAAATGGCTGTCCTGCTGCAAAGTAACCACAGGGTGTCGCTCATTTGACACATGTGCTATTCACAAAATGCCTTGCATTTTTCTCAGTGAATGCAAAGTGTTCTCTAATTGGATGTGGTAGAGATTGTAACATCACCGGCCACTTCACATCCAATCTGAGAAAACTGTGCACGTCTATGCATGATGCATGTGCTGAGGGAGCACCCCCCTGAAGTCACTCTGCAGCAGTACCCTTCACCTGAAAGGTACTAATGCAGCTTTATACTTTTATCAATATATAACATGTTCCTGAATATACAAGACTCTTACATATTTCCACTATCATCTAGGCTACACTGGAAAGGTACTGCTTGTTGGCCTGATCTACATTTCTTTTTTTAAATACTTACATCAATACTCATTGCAAGTCTTCAGTGATAATCCTGAAGCCAATGCATACTGTATGTTGCCGTTCTCATTTAACAGTGGTGATTTGCTGCCATCTAGTGAAATAATGGAAGCACTGCAATATTTTTTAGACGGCTCTAGGGATAAATATAGAAGGTGCTAAGAAAAGTCTGTAATTTGCAGCACTCACCTGAAACTTCTCCAGCTCATTGGTGACCAGACTCTGTGCTTGAGCAAGTGGCATGTGGCAGCGCTCTATACAGTTGTGCACATTCTGCATAGAAGCGGCTTCATTATCACAGCACTTAGCGCTACACCGAAACATCTTCCCCTGCAAGATACAGAAAGAGTTGCTTAAACATCATCATGCAGCACTGAATATTCTGTTTTTAAAAATTTAAGATAAAAAGTCTTTAGCAAAGAAACCTCAGTTCACTCCTTTATTAATCACATGTAACAATACAAGTAACAAATATTAAGTAGGCGTTATCTCATGTTGGCTGCAAAAGTAGATATACCTTTTAAGGTTCAGTCCACCCAATACAAGCAAGAGCTTCTGAGGTCTACATACCCATACTGGCCAATTCACTCTCCTTGTCTGGATTTTTTATGTAGTAGGTCTGAGGGTGGGTGCAGAAGAGCCGGGAGAATTTAGAAGATTGCAATCCCTATGGTTATTTGTACACCTCAACATCATTGCACAATACGTCCCTGGATTTTATGTGACATGAAGCCAATGCGCTAAGCCCTGGCGGGAAGGATGGTGTCCTCCCAGGATGCAGTACCATTAAAGTCCAGGCCCAAAGGAAGTGGGTTGAATGATGCTGGGCATCATTCACACCCTACAGAATGGCAACATCTAGTGGCAGAAAGGATTTACCATGTGGGTCAGCTTTAGATTGAAGGCAGTAAAACAACTTTGTTTTTTAAATTTGCTGAGGTCTTTATTCATTCATGTTTTAGCTGGAGCTCTGCTTTAACTGTACATATGTTAACTTTTGCATGCAACCTGCAGAAATGCCTGCATCTGTATTTATCTGTATTCTATAATCCCCTGTACAGTTGCACTCACACTGGGAGGCACATCCCAGGGTCTATATTTACCTCTACTGCTATGCTGATCCCTGGGGCCACAAGGTGGGTGGTGTTTTTTTTTTTTTTTTACTATTTTTATCGAGTTTTGCTGTGAAGCATTGCTCCATATTTACCAGGAAAACCAGAGCAGATGACAAAATTTCAAGCTAATCAGGAATGAAATATTTACTCAAACACGCCGAACGTTTAACATAAAAGAAAAATGTAAAAACACACATGACCTGAATCAACTGTCTAGACATTTGTACACACTTCAAAGGTTTACTAGACAGGGGCAAGCAGTCTGATTTACCACATACTGTATCCTGCTCAGAGAGAGATGGGTTTATCAGGTGTATGTAAGCTGGAAGTCAACTTTGATTTTCTTACCTGCACTAGAATCTCGTACAGGTAAGCCGATACTCGCTGACAGGAAGACTCAATGAACTACCACAGCGCTCCACAGTAGTTCATTGAGAACTACAAGCGACAGCTGCTAAGGCTGCCTAGACTTGTGGTTCATTCATACACAGAGCTGTGTGTATGAATGACGCCTCCGTGAGGGCGGAGCACCGCACGGCTTTCAAAAACTGGCAGCTAGTATGGGGAAAGTCTCCCTGTAAGGCTGCCACAGTGGGGGGGGGGTCAGCGGGCGGCGACTGCAGCATTGGGAACGTATAACACGTTCCATCCTAAAATCGGGTGCAACATGTAACATGTTTCCAAAGGTAGAACTTATCCTTTAAACACCCTGTTTATTTTTTTTCAAAAGCCACATAGTTACAAATGGTAATAAATGGATTCATTTCTGACATGAAGGCAAGGAGAATAAAGCAATTCAATACAGGTTTTAACAAATGGGGTGTAGAATTCAAAAGCAAGCCAGTCCTCATAAAACCACTTATCTACCCAGCATGCCTATATTTTGTGGTGGAAAAAAAAAGTACTAAGGGCAAAGCAAGAAACACAGAATTGTGGGACCTGTGTCCCTCAATGGACTTCATGAATTCAATTTTGAGGGAAGTAAAAAAAAAACGAAAAACCTTCTATTCTTTCTCGTCCATTGAGGGACACAGGAATTCAAAATCAGGAAATTCAAAAGCAGTTTAATGGCTACCAGTGATAAATGTAAAAAATATATAACAGTGCAGTGCCAGAAAACGTGTAATATGTGAAAGTCCAAAGATCAAAAAACAAAATATAAAAAAGCAGTCAATTAGTGAAAAAAAGATTGCTTGTGGAGAAGCTTGGTTAAATCACTTCAAACAGTTCTTTATCCAGATATAGAAGGTATCAGAACATATGGGGTCCCACAATAGAACTTAAACCTCCTCTAAGGGAAAATAATCCACCAGTAAATCTTTGCGGTGAATACCCACCACCAGTATACAGTGCACTCACCAGAAACTGGATATAAACCAGCCTTGCATGAGTATCCTGTGTCCTAACAATGGTGCTCAATAGATGTGAGTATCCTCAGTCAGCATCCAGGTAAACATTGAATCAGGAAGTTAATCCATCCTCCATACCCCCAGTGGGGTGAGTGCTGTGTGAAAAAAGCTCACCAGGAGCCAAGAAGAAGATAATATGGTGTAGTATTTATTGGTTTCCCATAGTAGTAGATGTACAATATGGCCAGTAAAAACAAGCATAAAAACACGTGCAAAAAAATGTTGCTCCTACAACGAGGCAATGAAAAAGTCAGTGCGTAGGACTTTGTCTAACGCGTTTCGTACTCAAGCACAATGTCAAATTACCAGTGATAAATGCCTGAAAGGCCCTAACCAGTCTGAACTCACAGGTATTGTTAGGCCCTTTAGAAGGGTTCTAACCAAAAGCAGATTCTCTTTAGGAGAGGAAGCCTAAGCATCCCACAACAGGGATGCCAGGAAAGAGCACTAGGGTAGACACCAGATGCAACTTACCAAGAAGTAGCATTTGCCTCCAAAGGACACTGAAGGACCAGGTCCTTGTAAAGGTAGGTAACAACCAAAACTGGTCCCAGGAGTAGAGAAAAAAAGTCACCATACACCGGATAAATCACAGGCATCCACGTTTTATTGTGCAAACCGTCCACTCCACAGACATGGCAAAGACAGTCTATAGTACTGCCCCTCGAACATTTGACCCAATCAGGGCTTAGTCATAGAGATCTCTCACCACTAAGCTCTGATTGGGTGAAATTAGAGGGGGCGGTCCTAGGACAGAGACGGTCTTTGCCATATTTGTGGATGGTTTGCACAATAAACATGAATGCCTATGACCAAGGTGATAGGTGATTTTGCTCTCTATGCCTGATTAAAAAGCACAGACAGCTCGGCCTACCACCTGCACCTGGGGTTCAAGTGGTGCCGGAGAGAAGTTGCTTGGAGTGGAGAGTTAGTTCAGTCTGATGCTATTAAAACTGGTCCCAGTTAATCTTGTGTCAGGGGGGTTCCTCTGGAGAAAAGGGATGCCAATGGGTACTAGTACCACAAGCAATTCAACAGTACCCAAGAATATAGGATTCTCCTGAAGAAGAGAGTGGGAGTCTGGATGGGGTACAACTCCAGAAGCAGTCCCCAGAAATGTTGATCTGATAGGCAAGGTTAGGACAAATTTTATTCAAACATGCAAACCAATATAAAGCTATGCTGTCCTCACATAAAAAACTAAAAAAACTAAAGAGCTTTATTAGCTACTTGTCCTGCCACCTGTACATTGGATCTTTGATCTCTTGAAGAGCTCTCGCAGCAAAAGAATCTTTGGCATCTGATACCCAACACGCAAGGCAGAATGTATCTGGACCCTTCGCTGTGCATTGGGGTACACTCCAGGGGCCCTTAGAGGACACAGGTGTCTTTTGGCAGGTTATCATTTACAGCCTGGCTTAACCACTTTATAACCGCCCACCGCACATAACTGCGGCAGGGGCAGCTGCTCTGTCCTGGATTATGTACCTAGCATGTGATCTGCACGCAGGGGAAGGGAGTGCGCTCCCGCTGCCCAGGCTGTGCAGCGATTGGCTGCAGCCACTGATTGGTTGCCAGCACCTGACGATTGGCTCCAGTAATTACCGAAGAGAACCCTGTTTATGTAAATCCCAAGAATGGCCTACTGGCCATTTTTGGCGATTCCCTCTCATGCTAAGAGACTGCTTTGCATCTTATATTTTTTTTGCAAATCTACTGTCCTGGAAGGGATTGAAGTCACCTACACGATCCCAATGGCTGAAACTGGTTAATGACTTCTTACTCCTGTATAGACTCACCTTTGAATTTCGTAAGAGAGTCAAAACATTTCAAAACAATTTGGGGTAAATGGATAGCGAGTCCCTTGACACTGACATCTATGTCGCTAAATTAGTTATGATAGTCTGTGTTACTATTTGCTATTTACCAACCTCTGGCAGTTATGTTTGATTATCTTATACCGCCTGCGAGACTACACATTCTTTCTCACCGTTAAAATTTCATAGGAGGTATGTTAGAGATAGTTGAAGGAAGATTGTTTATTACTTGTTCTTGACTTTGTACGTGTTTTCTTTGGACCGGGCACCGTGTTGCCGTTGTTTTGTTTGTTTTTTTATGTGCTTGTGTGTCTTTAAAACTCAAATAAACATGTCTTAAAAAAAAAAAAATGATTTTTAAAAAATGTATTATAGCAGAATGTAAAAAAAGTTGGGTTTATTCCAAAATTATTCCTTTTTTTTGTTTACAGCGCAAAAAAAAAAAAAAAAAAAAAAAAGCAGGGGTGATCAAATACCATCAAAAGAAAGCTCTATTTGTGGGGAAATAAGGACATAAAATTTATTTGGGTACAGTGTTGCATGACCACGCAATTGTCAGTTAAATTAACGCAGTGCCGCATCCCAAAAAATGGCCTGGTCATGAAGGGGGGTAAAACTTTCAGAGCTGAAGTGGATAATCTACCCTGTGGTGCAAGAGAGAGGTAGAATAGCAGCATCCAACAGAGAATTATTATGTACCCAGAAGCAGATTAAAGTGAAGCGAGTTGGGTTCAATATTAGTTGGGGAAGCAGGTTCTGTTAATAGGCTACATTAAGACTTGAGCTCAGCATGTTAAGGTGGGTTTTTTTTTTACAAGCATTTTTGAGTGTTTTTTTTAAGCAGAATCACAAACAGGTCAAGCGTTTTTCATTTAGGCGTTTTGATGTGGTCAATAGAAACCTGTGTATATGAATCAAATGAAAACCTGTTTACTAGAGCTGCACAATTAATCGTTAAAAAATCGTGATCTCGATTCACCCCCTCTGACGATCTCTTCTGCAAAGTTTGACGATTCTTTCATATAAACAAGTGGAGAGACTATGTGCTCACTCAGCTGTCAAAAGAAAACATCTGGGCATTCTGCCAAGTCTTTAACTTGATACATTTTAACTAAGCTTCCTTCTTAGATCAAAGGGATAGAACTTCTGTGTAAATAAATAATCTGGGCAATCTGCCAAGTTTTCAACAAAGTTTAACCACTTAAAGTCTAAATCTTTTTCTGACACTTCTTTCTTAAGTTAAAAAGGAATATTTTTTGCTAGAAAATTACTTGGAACCCCCAAACATTATATTATATTTTAGGAGAGACCCTGGGGAATAAAATGGCAATTGCTGCAATATTTTATGTCACACTGTATTTGCCCAGCGGTCTTTCAAATGCAATTTTTTGGTAAAAAATACACTTCAATGAATAAAAAACAAAAACAAAAAACGAAACAGTAAAAGTTAGCCAATTTTTTTTGTTTTAATGTGAAAGATGATGTTACACCGTGAGAGAATCGTGATCTATCCTCTAAGCAAAAAAATTGTGATTCTCATTTTAGCCAGAATCGTGCAGCTCTACTGTTTACATGTGACATAAGATGAGGATGAATACAGTGTGCAAGTACATAACTTTGCTCTGCTTTCTGGAAAACATGCAGCTGAAATGTTGCAGAAAACTTCTAGGCAGGTTTTCCAGGCCACACAGGATGGAGAAGACTGATCACATGGCTGGTTCACACTTCTGTAAAAGAATACAGCTGCAAGCTTCCACAAAAGGTTCTAGAGCAAGTTATGAAGGTAGCGTTTTGAGCGTTTTTTCAGCTCAATGTGCAAACGCTTTAAGAAGCAATATTCCATTGATTTGGATGGCCCCTGTTCACATTTGAGCGTTTTATTCAATAGAAACCGTCCGATAGCGCCTGACATTCGGCCTGTGGGTGCAGGGCTTAAAGAGGAACCTCCGTCTGCTCACATCATTTGTAATAAAAACATCTTTGCCATTCTGAAGCTTCCCTCCTCTAACCACTTTGCATATTATTTTATATATACTGTGATTCTGTACTTTCCAAATATGCTGCAGAAATCTCCCTCCACGGAGTCTGGCTGCAACCATTTTAACTGTGGGCAGCTGAAGCTGCTGCCTGTTCACTTCCTGGATTCACACAGACACACACCTCCAGCTCTGCAGCTCCCATTGGCCCTCTTATGACTCACCCCCCCCCCCCTCCCTTCCTGGCAAAATCTCACGAGCGTGAGAGAGAGAGCTGTGCATGATGGCATAAGCCTAGGCTAATGACCAGACAAGAAACAGGAAGTGGGCTGTACAAGATATTTACTGGCAGAAAAAAAAAATTATTATCCAAAGCTAAAACAAGGGTAGAAGATTTAATAGATGGAAATATGAAAAAATGAGTGAAGGTCCGCTTTAAGGGAAACCTGCCAAGAGACAAACATGAAGTCTGCCAGATCTTGATCTCTGGATCTGTTCCATGTCTGTGACAGAGAAAGTACTGTACCTACTGGGTCAGCATAACAATCAGATAACTGGAATCTTCTGAAGGAAAACACTGGGTTGGCTATAAGACGCCAGATTCTTGTATATCTAGAGACCATTTAACACATCACTGGCATCAACTGAGTCAAGTACAGGTTACCCAGCAATAAGAAACACATGAACATTAACCACTTAAGCCCCGGACCATTTGGCTGGCCAAAGACCAGAGCACTTTTTGCGATTCGGCACTGCGTCGTTTTAACTGACAATTGCGCAGTCGTGCGACTTGGCTAGCAAACAAAATTAATGTCCCTTTTTCCCCACAAATAGAGTTTTCTTTTGGTGGTATTTGATCACCTTTGCCGTTTTTATTTTTTGTGCTATAAACAAAAAAAGACGGACAATTTTGAAAGAAAAAACGCATTATTTTTTACTTTTTGCTATAATAAATATCCCCAAAAAATATATAAAAAAACTTTTTTTTTCCTCAGTTTAGGCAGATACGTATTCTTCTACATTTGAAAAAAATTTGAAAAAAAATCGCAATAAGCGTTTATTGATTGGTTTGCGCAAAAGTTATAGCGTCTACAAAATAGGGGATAGTTTTATGGCATTTTTATTAATAAATTTTTTTTTTTTACTAGTAATGGCGGCGATCTGCAATTTTTATGGTGACTGCGACATTATGGCGGACAGATCGGACACTTTTGGCGCTATTTTGGGACCATTCACATTTATACAGCGATCAGTGCGATTAAAAATGCATTGATTACTGTGTAAATGTGACTGGCAGTGAAGGGGTTAACCGGGAGGGGGCGTTGCAGGGGTTAAGTGTGTTCCTAGGGAGTGATTCTAACTGTGGGGGGGGGGGGGCTATGTGTGACACGACACTGATCACCGCACCTGATTACAGGGAGCTGTGATCAGTGTCACTAGGCAGAACGGGGAAAATCTTGTTTACATCAGCATTTCCCAGTTCTTCCTCTCCGTCAAGTCCGCAGCACCCACGGTCACACTCACAGAGCTTGCGACCACAGGGTGGCAGATTTAAAGGGCTGTACCTGTACATCCATTTGCCCGTCCGTGCCATTCTGCCGACGTAAATGTTCATGCGGCGGTTGGCAAGTGGTTAAAATGTGCCGAAAGCCAAAAAAAAAAATTGTTTTTTTAAATGGAGTAGAGAAAGGCTACAGCCTCGCTATTACGCTATGCTCTGGTGACTACACACGGCGGTGCTTTCTTTACTTAGGACCCTTCTATCCTACAAAAGCCTCTAGGTTATTGGCTATTAGAGAAAATACTTTCCTTCCTTCTGGCTAGTGGACACTCGTTTTTACCTTATCAAACCTAAGTGACCATGTAGTGTGACATGTAAAGTGACCAGTAATGGTGGCGGTCAGCAACTTATAGCGAGACCTTGGTATTGCGGCGGACAAATAGGACATATAACTGACACTTTTTTGGGACCAGTGCTAAAAAAATATCCACTGTCACTGTACTAATGACACTGGCTGGGAAGGAGTTAACGACAGGGGCGATCAAAGGGTTAACTATGTGCTTTCCCACTGTGTGGGAGGTGCTTTGACTAGGGGGAAGGCATTGATCCATGTTCCTGCATTGCAGAAACACAGGATCAATACCTTACCTTCTGACAAAACAGCAATCTGCCTTGTTTACATTGACTGGAAGAGCTGCGATGGCATCACTACTGTGCATGTGTGCGGGAGCTGCTGTTCACAGGGCTCTGAAGGAATGGCACGGTATGCGGTTTCTTCAGAGCCCATGCACTGGCGAGGTCATTGGCAGCTTCACAAGTAAATTTAGGTAAGCCTTATTATAGGTTTACCTATAAGTAAAATTCATCCATGGGAGTTTACAAAAAAAAAAAAAACTGCCTTTATGTCCTCCTCCTCTAACACTTTTGGGAACTTTTTATGTGGGGGGGAGTGGGTACATAGTTTTGACAGGTACCCGCTCCCACTTCCGGTTGGATCGTCCAGGCAACTCCACAGGACATTCGCTTTGCCCCACTTTCCTCCCAGGCAGTAACCTTTAGGAGGTACCAGGAGCCTACGGAACCAGTCACAGAGCTCAGCGCGGCTCGTGTATGTGCAGTGTGGAACCGCAATAAGTCACAACCCTCTTCCCACACTAAACATGCCCTAGCTGGGGATCCGAAGACCAGCAAAGAAGTGGCTCAGGTGAGGACAGCGTGGGCTCCCTGGACAGGCAAATGTCCTTTTAGTAAAAGTCAGCAGCTACAGTATTTGTAGCTGCAGACTTTTATTTTTTTTGCAAACAGGCTGACGATCCTCTTGCTCACTCCTGAAATGGACTATGGAATTTGTAGCGTGCTTTCGACCACAACGTACGTGCTATGCTTGTTCCAAGCAAACAAGTGGGGGGGGGGGGAGAGGTTCAGAGGCTCACGGAGGACGTTACATGGAGGCAGAAACACACAGTAAGAAACAATTTCATGAAAAACAGATTACAGGACCATTAAGTATAGGATGTGTATGGATAATCTTTTGGAGAAAGCCATATTGTGCTAGTATGCATCGCACACTAGCACATTATGTTAAACTTACCTTAAAGTGATTGTAAGGGTAATTTTTTTAAAATAACAAACATATCATACTTACCTCTACTGTGCAGCTCGTTTTGCAAAAAGTGGCCCTGAACCTGCTCTTCTGGGGTCCCCCGGCGGCTCTCGCGGCTCCTCCCCGCATCAGATAACCTCGTGGGAGAAGCGTTCTCCCGGGGAATTACCTTGCGGGCGCGCCCCTGAATCCAGCATTCGGCATCCATACAGGCCTAATGCAGGACTCAGCCCCACCCCCAGGGTGATTGGATTTGATTGACAGAAGCGGGAGCCAATTGCCATGCTGCCATCAATCTATCCAATCAAGAGCCGAGAACCCTGGGCAGAGAGACAGCGCCCCCCCCGCCGGGTCAAGTTCCAGGGCTCAGGTAAGTAAAACGGGGGGGTCTGGGAGGTGTTTTTTCACCTTATTGCATAGGATGCATTAAAGTGAAAAAACAAAAACCTTTACAACCCCTTTAACCCCTTCACGCCGACAGTACACAAATTTGCGTTTATGGCTTGAAGGGGTTATACCGGGATGATGCCTGCAGCTGCAGGCATCAACCTGGTACCGGTTTTTAGAGTGGATGGTTGTTTTTTAGTGATAACAACCGATGTGGCTAAAAGCCGCTCGGTTGTTATCCTAAAGGAGCAGGAGGGGACATTTGTGATTGGCCAAGTTTGGCGATCTGAATACTTTTAAGTGCAAAAGGAGGGATTTGGGGTCTTTTAGACCCCCCGATCCCTGCATAAAAAGTACCTGTCACAAGGGATGTTTACATTCCTTGTGACAGCAATAAAAGTGATAAGATTTTTTTTTTTTTTTTTTTTTAAAGTGAAAATGTAAAATAAATAAAATAGATAAGAGAAAAAAATACATTTTTTTAAAGCGCCCGTGTGCTCGCGCAACAAAGAAAACGCATGCGAAAGTCGCACCCGCAAATGTAGACGATGTTCAAATCACACATGTGAGGTATCGCTGCGATCGTCAGAGAACAACAATTCTAGCAAAAGACCTCCTCTGTAACTCTAACCTGGTAACCGTAAATGTTTTTAAAGCGTAGCCTGTGGAGATTTTTAGGTACCGTAGTTTGTCCCCATTCCACAAGTGTGTGCAATTACTAAGCATGACATGTAAGCAGTGCCGGGACAAGGTCATCCGGTGCCCAGGACGAAGATGAAAAACTGCACCCCCCCTGTGAAAAGCTAAAGCGCCTACAGACGATGGGATCTATACTAATGTATCAGTGACAGTGCATTAACCCCCTTCCTGCTGCATATTACCAATACCATTGCTAATTAAGCAAACTCCCCTCAGAGACTGCAGACATGATACAAGAGATCAATGCAGTCTCACCAGTGCCCATCAAATGCAGCCTACCGCTGTGCCCATCAATGCCGCCTAACTATGCCCATAATTGCAGCCTCACTGTGCCCATAATCGTAGCCTCTGTTACCATAATCGCAGCCTCTCTGTGCCCATAGTTTCAGCCTCTGTCTTTGTGCCCATAATCGCAGCCTCTCTGTGCCCATAGTTTCAGCCTCTCTCTTTGTGCCCATAATCGCAGCCTCTGTGACCATAATCGCAGCCTCTCTGTGCTCATAGTTTCATCCTCTCTCTTTGTGCCCATAATCGCAGCCTCTCTGTGGCCATAATCGCAGCCTCTCTGTGGCCATAATTGCAGCCTCTGTGACCATAATTGCAGCCTCTGTGACCATAATTGCAGCCTCTCTGTGCCCATAATTGCAGCCTCTCTGTGCCCATAATCGCAGCCTGTGTGACCATAATCGCAGCCTCTCTCTCTGTGACCATAATCGCAGCCTGCGTGACCATAATCGCAGCCTCTCTCTCTGTGACCATATTTTCAGCCTCACTTTGCCTATGAATGCAGACTCACCATAGCCTGCCCTGGATGGATCACACAGCAGACATCTCCTGCAGCGCTGTGTGTCACACAGCTGGGTCCGTGTGTGTGTGTTTGGCGGCGTAACAAGATCCCGCCCCCCTAGACTGGCTCGTGTGATAGGCGGAACACTGGTTGCATCTGCTACCACATAAGCCAGTCTAGGGGGCGGGTCCTTTTTACGGTGCCGCCGAACACACACACAGACCCAGCTGTGTGACACACAGTGCTCCCGGGAGGGGAGCGCTGCAGCCACAGATCAAAGCGGTCTGTAGCGTGGTCTCTACTGCGCCCCCCTTCCTCCAGTAAATGGTCCCGCCCAGGGCATCCGCCCCTTCTGCCCACCCTTTGTACCGGCCCTGCACGTAAGGTATCTATTTACTCGGCGTAACATCATCTTTCACATTACAAAAAAAATTGGGCTAACTTTACTGTTTAGTTTTTTAATTCCTAAAAGTGTCTTTTTTCCCCCAAAAATGTGTTTGAAATACGACTGCGCAAATACTGTGTGACATAAAATATTGCAACAATTACCATTTTATTCTCTAGGGTCTCTAAAAAACAAAAAACTAATTATATATATATATATATATATATATATATATATATATATATATATAAGCTGCACAATTAATCGTTAAAAAATCGTGATCTCGATTCACCTCCCCTGACGATCTCTCCTGCAGAGGTTGCTGATTCTTTCATATAAACAAGTGGAGAGATTATCTGCTCACTCAGCTGTCAAAAGAAAGCATCAGGTATTCTGCCAAGTCTTTTAACTTGAAACATTGTAACTAAGCTTCCTTCTTAGATCAAAGGAATAGAACTTCTGTGTAAATAAATAATCCAGCCAATCTGCCAAGTTTTCAAGTGTAAATGCAGGAAGTTTAACCACTTAAAGTCTAAATCTTTTTCTGACACTTCTTTCTTAAGTTAAAATCAATATTTTTTGCTAGAAAATTACTTGGAACCCCCAAACATTATATATATTTTAGCAGAGACCCTATGGAATAAAATGCCAATTGCTGCAATATTTTATGTCACACTGTATTTGCCCAGCGGTCTTTCAAATGCAATTTTTTGGGAAAAAATACACTTCAATGAATAAAAAAAAACAAAAAAAAACAAAACAGTAAAGTTAGCCCAATTTTTTTTGTTTTAATGTGAAAGATGATGTTATGCAGCGAGCATCGTGAGAGAATCGTGATCTATGCTCCAAGCAAAAAAATCCTGATTCTCATTTTAGCCAGAATCGTGCAGCTCTAAATATATATATATATATATATATATATATATATATATATATATATATATATATATATATATAACCCTTTCATGACTAAGCCTATTTTTGAAATTTGGTGTTTACAAGTTAAAATCCGTATTTTTTGCTAGAAAATTACTTAGAACCCCCAAACATTATATATATTTTTTTAGAAGAGAGTCTAAAGAATAAAATGGCGATTGTTGCAATATTTTTTATCACACGGTATTTGTGCAGCGGTGTTTTAAACGCAAATTTTTGGAAAAGTGACACTTTCATGAATTTTAAAAAATCCAAACAGTAAAGTTACCCCAATTTTTTTGTATAATGTGAAAGATGATGTTACGCCGAGTAAATAGATACCAAACATGTCACCCTTTATAATTGCACGCACTCGTGGAATGGCGACGAACTACGGTACCTATGAATTTCCATAGGCGATGCTTTAAAAATTTTTTACGGTTACCAGGTTTGAGCTACAGAGGAGGTCTAGGGCTAGAATTATTGCTCTCGCTCTGACGATCGCGGCGATACCTCACATGTGTGGTTTGAACACCGTTTACATATGCGGGCGCGACTTCCGTATGCGTTTTTCTTCGCTGCGCGAGCTCGCGGGGACGGGGGCGCTTTAAAAATTTTTTTTTTTTTTTTTTTATTTATTTTATTTATTTTTGTACTTTTATAAATTGTGTTTAAAATTTTTTTTTTTTTTTTTTACTTTTATTGCTGTCACAAGCAATGTAAACATCCCTTGTGACAGTAATATGTGGTGACAGGTACTCTTTATGGAGGGATGGGGGGTCTAAAAGACCCCCCATCCCTCCTTTACACTTCAAAGTATTCAGATCGCCGAAAACGGCGATTCTGAATACTGTGTACTTTTTTAAATTCGGCGCCATTGGCAGCCGAGTAAACGGGAAGTGACGTCATGACGTCGCTTCCGCGTTTACAATTAGAAGGCTGGAACGAAGCCGCTCACAGCTTCGTTCCAGCCCGCCCCCAGCCGCCGGAGATTCCCGAATGGACACCGGGCCTCCCGATCGCACGGGAGGCCCGGTAACAGCGGCGGGAGGCGGCGGGAGGGGGGGGATGTCCCCTCCCGCTCCTCCGGTATAACAGCCGAGCGGCTTTTAGCCGCATCGGTTGTTATATTCGGGTAGCCAATCGCCCGCTGAAAACAACGGTACCGGGATGATGCCTGCAGCTGCGGGCATCATCCCGGTATAACCCCGGAAAGCCGAGGACGCATATGTGCGTTCGGTCGGCGGGAAGGGGATAATAAGATGTTTGGGGGTTCTAAGTAATTTTCTAGCAAAAAAAAAAAAATACTGATTTTAATCTGAAAGCAACAAATGTCAGAAATAGGCTTAGGTGTGAAAGGTTTAAAACAAAGCCCTCCTGTGCCGAGATGTCAGATCTGAGATCTGGAGGCCGCTTCCATCTTCACCCATCTCGCTTCAGGGTTCATGGACTCTGGCTCTGTGATTGGCTGGAGTCGCGATTACATCACTCCAGCGCATGCGCATGGGAGCTGCCGTTTACAGCACGGGCTCTGAAGAAATGGCACAGCTGGCTGTTCACTCAGAGCGCATGTGCCAGTGATGCCACCGGCTGCATGTACAGTAAATATCTCCTAAACAGTGCACATTTAGGAGACATTTACACTATCTATAGGTAACCCTTATTATGGGGTTACCTACCTATAGGTAAATGTCAGTGATGGAAGTTTACTTCTACTTTAACCACTTGCCGACAGGCTCCTGTACATATACGTCGACAGTTTGAAGATGGATATCTCGGTAACGGCAGCAGCTGCTGCCACAACCGAGGTATCCATCTTTTGAGCCAGCGGTCCTGTTTACGATAATGGTGGTCTGTGTGGCGGATTTGCCGCAAGATCACCGTTGTCAGCGGCGGGAAAGGTGCCACCCCCCCCTCCCGCCACTTACCAGAGCCGTCGGCAGCGGCGGAGGCGATCAGGACGTGTCAGTGGCTGGGTATAGAGACGAGTGAGGAGAAGATGGCCACCACCTGTCCCCATACTATAGCATACCTCTTGAAGGGTCATTTTTCTGTTGTCATTTTTACAAATGACAACATTTTTTTTTTTTGTTTTTTTGTTATTGAATTTAAGTCCAAATATGAGATCTGAGGTCTTTTTGACCCCAGATCTCATATTAAGGTCCTGTCATGCTTTTTTTTTTTTTTTTTTTATTACAAGGGATGTTTACATTCCTTGTAATAGGAATAAAAGTGACCCAATTTTTTTTTTTTTTTTTTTTTTTTAAACAGTGAAAAAAAAAATAAAATCAAGTAAAATAAATAAGAAAAAAAATATTTTTTTAAAGCGCCCCGTCCCGACGAGCTTGCGCGCAGAAGCGAACTCATACGTGAGTAGCGCCCGCATATGAAAACGGTGGTCAAACCACACATGTGAGGTATCACCGCAATTGTTAGAGCGAGAGCAATAATTCTAGCCCTAGACCTCCTCTGTAACTCAAAACATGCAACCTGTAGAATTTTTTAAACGTCCCCTATGGAGATTTTTTTAAGGGTAAAAGTTTGACGCCATTCCACGAGCGGGTGCAATTTTGAGGCGTGACATGTTGGGTATCAATTTGCTCAGCGTTACATTATCTTTCACAATATAAAAAAAAATTGGCTAACTTTACTGTTGTCTTATTTTTTTATTAAAAAAAAAGTGATTTTTTTTTTCCAAAAAAAGTGCACTTGTAAGACCGCTGCGCAAATACGGTGTGACAAAAAGTATTGCAATGACCGCCATTTTATTCTCTAGGGTGTTCGAAAAAAATGTATAATGTTTGGGGGTTCTAAGTAATTTTCTAGTAAAAAAAACTTGTTTTTAACTTGTAAACACTGAGTCTGAAAAAGAGGCCTGAGCTTTAAGTGGTTAATAAAAGCAGTCTCCATGGCAGCTCATGGACTTTAGTACAATGTAAACCCAAGCCAGGCCCACCTGCATTTTCCTGATGTTCTCCCTCTCCAGGTTCTTCACCATCCCATCCACACCATTTTGTAACCGTGTCTGAGCCTCTTCTGCCATCTCTCTACTGCAGCACCATGCGTTCCAAGGGCATGAAAGACTCTTCTTCCGCCCTCAGTACGTCATTTCCAGGACAGCAGGTAAGCCTTACCCGGGGCACCATCTTTCTTCTGGGCACGCTGACCTTCTCCTGAAAATGACTAAACTCTAGTAAATTATGGAAAGCACAGCTTCCCGGTAATGAATAACTGCACTAAGTTATGACCGCATACATACATACAGTCATAGTGGGGAAATGCATTTTGCTCAAATTAGCTTCGACCTACACAAAGATGGCCGCGTTCGTGCGGAAGTCCCGCCCCACTTAGAACGTCATCAGTGAGTTCCCATTGCTTCGGCGCGCTGCACCGTGTGCTGAGAACGTTGTGTGATCGGAGCGGATTGAGGGAACAGCATCACCATGAGCAAAGCACACCCGCCCGAGCTGAAGAAGTGAGCCGGGGACTGGGGTGGAGGGCTGAGCCCGGGACTGAGGTGGAGGGATGGGGAGGGCTGAGCCCGGGAGAGGCTTGTATAGGGAATGTCCGGGAACTTTTATCGGGCTGCGGCCCTCTTCGCCCTCATTTCATTGTGCAGAGTCCCAGCATAGAGCTCCATGCTGGATTGGGCTCCAGTGTACTGGGCCAGTCAGTCAGTGTACAGATATATTATATAGTCTGGAGGGGGGATTAAAGCAGAACTCCAGCTAGAGAGCTTTCTAACACGTGTATAATAAAGGAATAGTGAGGGTTGTAATACAATGGACTCCACCTTTAACCACTTGACTTCTGGAAGATTCCCTCCTCTTGGTCAGGCCATTTTTTTTTTCCCCCACACTACGTTACTTTAACTGACAATTGCGTGGTCGTGCGATGCTGTACCCAAATAAAATGTTTTTTCCCCCCACAAATAGTGCTTTCTTTTGCTGGTATTTGATCACCATTGTGCTTTTTATTTTTTGTGCTAAAAACCAAAAAAAAAAAAAGTGACAATTTTGAAAAAAAAATTTTTTTTTACTTTCTGCTATAGAAAAAACACCCAATAATTTTTTTTTTTTTTTTTAAATGTTTTCATCAGTTTAGACCAATCTGTATTCTGCTACCTTATTTTTGCTAAAGAAAATCCCAATTAGTGTATACTGATTGGTTTGTGCAAAAGTTACAAAATATGGGATATATTTATAGCATTTTTTATTCTTTTTTACTAGAAATGGCGGCGTTTAGTAATTTTTTTTGCGGGATTGCGGCGGACAGATCTGACACTTTTTTTTTTTGGGAACCAGTGACCTTATTACAGTGATCAGTGCTAAAAATATACACTGTTACTGTACTAATGACACTGGCAGGGAAGGGGTTAACACCTGTTTCTGATTAGCAGGAATACAAGATCACTGTGTTCATCTCTGACAGAACGGCGGTCTGCCTTGTTTACATCGGCAGAACGGCGCTCTATCTCTCTTGGGCGTGATCGTAGGTGGCCCCTGGACATCACGTCCGCCGGACCCACTGTTTGGCACCCCCGCTGGCTGGCTATTGCATGAAATGATGTACAGGTATGTCGCTTCACACAATAGAGCTGACCTGCTGCATTATATGTACTGCGGCCAGTTGGTAGGTGGTTTGAAGTGGCTTCACACCAGTACTAACTATACTGTAGAAGGATAGAGAAATGTATATCTATTCTCAGGGTCACATGATCATCCTCCAGGGGAGAGGGGAGATCGCTGACAATGGCTGCAGTGACATCACCCGTACACTTACATCTGCTGTCTTTTCCCTATGATGCTGGGAGCCAATCGTGACTGGACCAGAACACTATCAGCATAGGGTCATTAGAATAGGCCCCAGGAATCCAATCAGGTCCGCCTTTCAGTTTTTCAGGCGGACCAGATTGGCAGGCCCATGCATTCCTATGGACTGGTGGGTGTAAATGGACTTGTCCTTTTTACACCTGCTTACTATCAGGTCCGCTAAAAAAAAAAAAAAAAAAATGGAGGACGACTGCATCCTCTTCCATTTGGGTGGATTGGTTCAGAGGCAGCTGGGGGTAAATGGACAGCAGAGTCTGTTTACACCCAGCCACCCATAGAGCAGAGTGGACTCTGTCCATCACCTCTCTACATAAACTGCATAAAGGTAAAAAAAAACACCTTGTGCCTTTACAACCACTTTAATCCAAAATGATTGTCTAACCAGCTTGTTCTCGTTTCTTAGTGAGAGCAATAAATGTTTCTTACAGTGCACAATTAAAGAGGAAGAAAACTCCCCTGGAGTTTTGTACCTATAAGCACTGTAAATATCTCCTAAACTTCATGCACTCTCATAAAACGTTCGCCCATGTCATTTCTTTAGGGCCTTGCCGTGACTCCCGCGCGCGGTAGTGACATAATCGTGACTCCGGCCATGAGCTACGCATACTAGCTCATTATGCCTTTGCAGGTTTTTATTGTATTATTTTTTGGGAGGTTTTTAACCTCTTTAAAGCAGAATTTCAGTCTTTTTTTTTTTTTTTTTTCAAATTTTCATCTATTAAATCTTCTGCCCTTGTTGTTTTAACTTTGGATAAAAAACTTTTTTTTTTTCTGCCAGTAAATCCCTTATACAGCCAACTTCCTGTTTCTTGTCTGAGAAAAAGCCTAGGCTTATGACATCATGCACAGCTCTCTCTCTCACTCACTCTTGTGAGAGTTTGCCAGGGAGGGTGGAGGTGAATCATAAGAGGGCCAATGAGAGCTGCAGAGCTGGATTTGTGTCTGTGTAAATCCAGGAAGTGAACAGGGCAGGCAGCAGCTTCAGCTGCCCGCAGTTAAAATGGTTGCAACCAGACTCAGTGGAGGGAGATTCTTGCAGCACATTTGGCAAGTACAGAATCGCAGTATATATAAAATCATCTGCAAAGTGGTTGGAGGGAAGCTTCAGAATGGCAAAGATGTTTTTATTACAAATTATGTGAGCAGACTGCAGTTCTTCTTTAAGGGTGCGAAGTATAATTTATTTCTTATGTCTACAGTAGTCAATAAATGTGAACTGCATTGCTAGCCAATGATAACATTTGGTATAGTAGGCATGATTGTGTTAATGGTCTAATGTTGTGAATACTGGTTTAACATATTACATTTTTTTTTTTTTTCCTTTAGGTTCATGGACAAAAAATTATCTTGTAAGTATATAGCTGCAATACTGAGATGATGATTATAAAGAGAGAGTAATAAGATGGATGATTTTAATTGAATGTGTTATTTTCTGGCATGTGAAGAGAGCAGTGGTGATGTGAAAGATGTAGTGTCTATGGCTTACTATCAAGAATTCAAACTGTAATTTACATTTTTCACCAAGGATTATTATATTTGTTTCACAAAACCCCAGCATATTACATATATCTATATATGACGTCAAGCAGGATAAGCCGCTCACGTGCAGCGATCGGTGGTGTGTCACTCTGACACACCACATTTGCGATCCCTGTAAAGAGCCTATGACGTAGGTGCTGTTTATCAGCTTTTCCTCTACTCAGGCGTGACAAGGCACGAGTAGAGCCAAGCCGATCGGCTGCTCCCCTGAAGGGGGAGGTCTGCGCTGATAATCAGCACATTGATTATCAGTGCAGACCCATTGAGGGAGCCTATCAGGGATGCCAGTCTGTGCCCACTTACTTTTTTTACGTTTTATAACAAACAGAATTTTTTTTTTTTTTTTCCCGTAGCGCTAAAAATAAAAACCCAGTGGTGAATCAAATACCACCAGAAATAAGCTCCTATTTGTGGGGGGGGGGGGGGGGGGGAAGATACAAATTTTGTGTGACTACAGTATTGCATGAGCGCGCAATTGTCATTCAAAATCCACCTGCTGAAAACAGGCCTGGGCAAGAAGGGGGTGAAAGTGCCCTGTATGGAAGTGGTTAACAAACTTTGTTGCAGATTCCTAACTTTTTGTTATTCTGAAGAAATCCTTGTGTGCTTGTCTGTATCCATGTGGAAAAGTGCATCTAGTGGGAGTGGTTTCATAATTATCAATCAGCTGCTGAACCTGCAGGGCTCGTTTGAGTAAAACTTCTGGGTCTGCATCCCTTTAGCCTTGATTTCCTATTGAAAGTATCTCACCAAAAATGACATTTGTCACACGGGATGCCTGATATCTGACTTGTATCTTAGTGTAGCCTTCTGGGAAAATCAGTGAGCCAATCCCACAAGCAGAAAATGGTTTGGGGGGGGGGGGGGGTGTTCTGTACACATTGTACAAGATTGTTACTTTGCCCTGCATAGTCAGTTTCTTTCAACCAGGGTGCTGCAAAGAGTCCTAAGGGTGACGTGGAAACATCCTGGTCTGGAGCGCAGCCCTGTGTTAGTGATTGTAAAGTGCTCCTGTACAGGCAGTAGGAAGGGGGGGTTTGTGCTAGAAGATCGCAAACTCTGCCTCACAGACTACATTTTATGTATATTTTTTATATTTTTTTTTTCCCCAAAAAAAGTGCATTAGGAAAATCGCTATGCAAATATCATAGTTGCCTAGTTGGTGAGGTTGAAAAAAGACACAAGTCCCAAACTGTGTGTGCGATATGTCAATATTGCATTGTATATCCCTGTATGTTGTGGTTGTTTAGGTGCTTATTTAATGCCGTGTACACACGGGCGGACTTTTCGACCGGACTGGTCCGGCGGACAATCCGACCATGTGTGGGCTCCATCGGACCTGCAGTGGACTTTTTAGGTCAAAAATCTGACGGACTTTAGATTTGAAACATGTTTCAAATCTTTCCGACGGACTCGAGTCTGGTCGAAAAATCCGCTCATCTGTATGCTAGTCCGACGGACGAAAACTCACGCTAGGGCAGCTATTGGCTACTTGCTATCAACTTCCTTATTTTAATCCGGTCGTACGTCATCACTTACGAATCTGTCGGACTTTGGTGTTTAGGTAAGTCCGTTCGTTCAAAAGTCTGTCGGAACAGTCCGGTTGAAAAGTCCGCCCGTGTATGCGGCATAATAGTTTTTTTTTTTTTTTTTAAGTTATCTATGCTCCCTGCTGAAACCACTGCTTGTGGAAGAGAATTCCACATCCTTTCCGCTCTTACAGTAAAGAACCCTCTACGCAGTTTAAGGTTAAACCTCTTTTCTTCTAATTTTAGTGAATGGCTAAGTGTCTTTAAGTTCCCTTGCACGGAAAAGTTTTATCCCTATTGTGGGGTCACCAGTGCGGTATTTGTACATTGAAATCATATCCCCTCTCAAGCGTCTCTTCTCCAGAGAGACCCTGTGACATAAAAAAATTGCAACGACCACCATTTTATTCTCTAGGGCAGTGATGGCGAACCTTGGCACCCCAGATGTTTTGGAACTACATTTGCCATGATGCTCAGCTACACTGCAGAGTGCCTTGGCATCATGGGAAATGTAGTTCCAAAACAGCTGGGGTGCCAAGGTTCACCATCACTGCTCTAGGGCCTCTGCAAAAAAAAAAAAAAAAAAAAAAAAATGTAATGTTTAGGAGTTCTAAGTAATTTTCTAGCAAATGAAATACTGTTTGTTTTTTCATGGAAAGCAGTGTCAGAATAGGCCTGGTCTTTAAGTGGTTAGTTAAGCAGAAAGGTGCTATATCTTGTAGCAGAGTTATCTGGCATGAGTTGTACACTTTATGTAAGCCTGTGTTTCTTTCACTTTAATATCTCAATTTTGATGTGTTTTTAGTAAAGTTAAATGGAGGGAGACATGTTCAGGGAATACTTCGAGGATTTGACCCATTCATGAATCTTGTGCTAGATGAATGCACAGAAGTAGCACCAAGTGGGCAGCAAACTATTGGCATGGTGGTAAGTATGCAGACCATGAGTGCAAAGTCTATTTTGAAGCAGCTCAGCATAATAGCCGATGAAAGTCACAATTCACAAATAACCATTTTATCTGACAGAATTAGATCCACCTATTAATGTAAATGGAAGGTGGCCAGGTGCATTTTTTTTGTTATCCTCCCAACGTGACTTCTTTTATAGATGTACATGTTGCCTTCCTAAACAACCAATGAGAATCTACTCTGCATGGCAAGAATACATGAATTTGGTTTGTGATATTGATCATAGCCTTGTATTGTGGTAAAAGCAATCTTTAGACTAGTATAAGCAGCTATGAATGAAATTTGCTTAAAGCAAATGTACTTTATTTCAGGTTTTCTAAATTCTTGCTGAGGGCAGACACCTTGAGACTCCTGCTCCTGCTGATATTTGCAAGAAAAGGCTCAACTGTGCCCCTCTCTGATTTAGTCTACCCTTGTTACTGTTCCTGACTTCATAACTACATTCCTCTAAGTTGACATTCTCCCTGTCGATTGAGAGTGCTGCTACTGGGACAGTCTCATTGGACAAGAGGATTGCGGTCAGGTACTTCTAGCAAAGTGAAACTAGATCATAGAGGGGCACAGAGGGTTTTCTAGCAAATAAAGATGTAGGGAGGCACTTTGATGTCTGCTTCTAAGCCGAATATTTAAACGTTTTTTACATTTAATTATCAGTTAACTTTTGTCTTCTCTGGAATGTTGGCAGTGCTTTTAGATATTTCATGTAGGGGAGATACATTCTATCAATATTGGACACTTTTGCATCTACCTACTAAAATGTATCTGTGAAGGGGCTATATCAACCTCTGAAGCTGAAGACCCTGTTTTTGCATTTGCTTATATCGGACTTTAGGCCTGATATGATCTTATCAAAAAGGTCATACCTATGTACTCACCAAATCATCAGACATTGTGCATAAATTCAGTGAACATTAAACATAATCTCATGTCAAAGTCTAAACGTCCCAAATCAGCGAATTTGAAAGAAGTAGTGATTAACTACTTCATCCTCGGAATGATTTTACCCCCTTAATGGCCAGGCTGTTTTTTTTGGGGGATACGGCACTGCGTCACTTTTAACTTACAATTGCACAGTCGTGTGACATAACCAAACAAAATTGATGTCCTTTTTTTCCCCACAAATAGAGCTTTCTTTTGGTGGTATTTGCTCACCTCTGCAGTTTTTATTCTTTGTGCCATAAACAAAGACTGACTATTTTGAAAAATAAAACAAAAACTATTGTTTACTTTCTGCTATAATACATCTCCAAAAAGAAAATATAAAAAAATGAATTCATCAGTTTAGGCCAATATCTATCTATTCTGCTACATATTTGTGGTAAAAAAAAAAATAAGGGACCAGTGAAACAGGGTGGATTTGATTTAAATCAAGTCTATTTAAATCACTAGTAAAAAGGCTTGGATTTAAATCAGCTCGATTTAAATAATTTTTAAAAAACCACAGCAACTCCTCCTCTGACCCGCTGTTGACTCACTGACAGTCCCATTCACTTTAACGAGACTGCTGGTAAAGCGGCAATGACAAAACAAGGTGAGGGATGTGGCGGCAGCAGGTTGAGTGGATGCCCACTAACAGGCGCTTCCGTGATGGATCTGAAATGACAGGTGCTCTTTAAATGTACTTACACTTATAGTACTTATTCTTGCTGGTAGTTCGGAAACCTTCATTTTGTTTGCAAATATTAAAGATTCTATTTAGAATAATAAGCGGTCAGGTTAGTAAAATAGTGATATCCGAACCGATGCAATCTTACAGTTTGTAGTGTACATAGATTTGCAAAACAATGGGATAAAGGAAAATTCCTGAACTTTGTTTCATCACATGGTTACTGTGAAATTGTGAATGCATCAATGCAGTGCTTGTTATCTCAGCTTGGATTCATTGAATGAGTTTACCTAAAATGTAAATATTGCAGAATATACAGCCTCATGCTACAACATAACTAAGCTCCATTTAATGCTGAATTAACTAAATTATTAATGTAGCTTAAATAGAAAACTATCTTTGGATAGATTTTTACTCCACAAGTGTTATTAAAAAAAAAAAAATTTAAATCAAACGATTTTTCATTTATTTATTTTTTTTAGTAAATCATTGATTTATTTCCACCCTGCAGTGAAAGCAATACAGTGATCAGTGCTATAAAAATGCACTGATCACTGTATAAATGGCACTGGCACGGAATGGGGTTAACCCTAGGGTGGGCGATCAAGGGGTTAAGTGTTCCCTAGGGAGGTGTTTCTAACTGACAGACTGACTGGGAGTAGAGAGAGATCGCTGTTCCTGATCACTAGGAACAGCTGATCTCTCTCTCTTGCCCTGTTTGAATGGGGCTCCGCCTTGTTCACATAGGCAGATCCCCGTTCTGACACTCTTCACCGGGATCGTGGGTGGCTGGCGAACATAGAGTCTGCCGGACCCGTGGGCAATCTCCCGCGATACCGTACCACATGCACAGATTGACGTACAGGAACGTCTGTTTGCGCAGCCTTGCCGCAGTATAGATGCGGTGGGCGGTCAGCAAGTGGTTAAAGGAGAAGTTCACCTTTGGAACCATGTTACATTTTACGCCCATATTTAGGGTGTAACCTGTTCCTATCCACCTGCTGCCAAACCCCACCTCCCTGTGATAGCAGGCGGTGGATCCTCTCCCTGCACCTGCTGACACATTTCAAAATTGGGTGTGGCCATGTGGGGCTTTGCCCACACAGCAGTGTCATCCATTCACAGCAGTCTTCCACTGTGGCAGATTGCTTGTAGTTCTCAATGAACTGCAAGGGTGCTCATTAGTGTAGATTATTCACCAGCCCTGCAGCTTTCAGACAGATAGCCCATACAGAGGTACAGTGGGGACGGAAAGTATTCAGACCCCCTTAAATTTTTCACTCTTTGTTATATTGTAGCCATTTGCTAAAATCATTTTAAGTTCATTTTTTTTTCCTCATTAATGTACACACAGCACCCCATATTGACAGAAAAACACAGAATTGTTGACATTTTTGCAGATTTATTAAAAAAGAAACTGAAATATCACATGGTCCTAAGTATTCAGACCCTTTGCTGTGACACTCATATATTTAACTCAGGTGCTGTCCATTTCTTCTGATCATCCTTGAGGTGGTTCTACACCTTCATTTGAGTCCAGCTGTGTTTGATTATACTGATTGGACTTGATTAGGAAAACCACACGCCTGTCTATGTAAGACCTTACAGCTCACAGTGCATATCAGAGCAAATGAGAATCATGAGGTCAAAGGAACTGCCTGAAGAGCTCAGAGACAGAATTGTGGCAAGGCACAGATCTGGGCAAGGTTACAAAAAAAATTTCTGCTGCACTTAAGGTTCCTAAGAGCACAGTGACCTCCATAATCCTTAAATGGAAGACGTTTGGGACGACCAGAACCCTTCCTAGAGCTGGCCGTCCGGCCAAACTGAGCTATCGGGGGAGAAGAGCCTTGTGAGAGAGGTAAAGAAGAACCCAAAGATCACTGTGGCTGAGCTCCAGAGATGCAGTCGGGAGAAGGTTGTAGAAAGTCAACCATCACTGCAGCCCTCCACCAGTCGGGGCTTTATGGCAGAGTGGCCCGACGGAAGCCTCTCCTCAGTGCAAGACGCATGAAAGCCCGCATGGAGTTTGCTAAAAAAAAAACACCTGAAGGACTCCAAGATGGTGAGAAATAAGATTCTCTGGTCTGATGAGACCAAGATAGAACTTTTTGGCCTTAATTCTAAGTGGTATGTGTGGAGAAAACCAGGCGCTGCTTATCACCTGTCTAATACAGTCCCAACAGTGAAGCATGGTGGTGGCAGCAGCATGCTGTGGGGGTGTTTTTCAGCTGCAGGGACAGGATGACTGGTTTCAATCGAGGGAAAGATGAATGCGGCCAAGTACAGGGATATCCTGGATGAAAACCTTCTCCAGAGTGCACAGGACCTCAGACTGGGCCGAAGGTTTACCTTCCAACAAGACAATGAATCTAAGCACACAGCTAAAATAACGAAGGAGTGGCTTCACAACAACTCCGTGACTGTTCTTGAATGGCCCAGCCAGAGCCCTGACTTAAACCCAATTGAGCATCTCTGGAGAGACCTAAAAATGTCTGTCCACCAACGTTTACCATCCAACCTGACAGAACTGGAGAGGATCTGCAAGGAGGAATGGCAGAAGATCCCCAAATCCAGGTGTGAAAAACTTGTTCCATCTTTCCCAAAAAAGACTCATGGCTGTATTAGAGCAATAGGGTGCTTCTACTAAATACTGAGCAAAGGGTCTGAATACTTAGGACCATATGATATTTCCGTTTTTCTTTTTTAATCTGCAAAAATGTCAACAATTCTGTGTTTTTCTGTCACTATGGGGTGCTGTGTGTACATTAATGAGGAAAAAAAATGAACTTAATGATTTTAGCAAATGGCTGCAATATAACAAAGTGAAACATTTAAGGGGGTCTGAATACTTTCCATCCCCACTGTATGTACAGAAAGCTGTAGGGCTTGACATTGCAATATTCTGCAGGTTCCTTCTTTACAAAGATGAATTTAGCCTTTAGGCCTGATTTACACCTATGCATTTTTTTTATGCTATTTTGCAGATTTGCACTACAGTCCATTTAACGTGGTTTTCTATGGAACATGTTCTGTAGTGCAAAAAGCACTAAAAATGCATAGGTATGAATCAGGCCTTATTCCTCGCCAATGTTCCTTTCTGTGACAATTTGTCCCTTAGAATAAAGTATAATGTAGATATTTGCCAGCACACAATGGATCAACAAAGTAGGGCTGGGAGATTTTCTGAAAAAAAAACTATTTGAATCGAGTTTTTTTTTTTTTTCTTTCTTTGTGGACACAGCGCTGGTCCTGAGGAGCTGCGGCCAGGAGTTTTTAGGCGAGGCCACGGCTTTGGCCTAGTCCGCGGTGTCCGGCCTTGCGGACTAGGCCGAAGTCGCGGCCTCGCCTAAAAACTCCTGGCCGCAGCTCCTCGGGACCGGCACGGTGAAAAAAAAAAAAATCAGAAAAAATTGATTTGTTTAAATTTTGAATCTATTTGACCTCTCAACTTGATTCAAGATTTAAATCAATTTTTTCCCCAGCCCTACAACAAGGTAGCGCCCAAACGGATTTTATTGCTTGATCACATCACAAAGCAGTGCAATGTTTTAGAGCAACATCAGGTGAAGGGGTCCTGCGTGGCTCTGAAACGCTGCACTGCTCTGTGTTGTGATCGTGCAATAAAATCAGTTTGGACGATACCTTGTTGATCCATGGATGTGGTGGCAGATATCTATCTACATTCTGACTTTCTGAACCAGTTCCCAGCTGGTTGTTGCTGCAGCACCCAAATCTTTTTTTAGAGCTTTATCCAGGAACGTGTGCAATAGGAATATGGAGTATTACAATAAAGTATAGAACCCATGAGTTAATGAGGTCAATACACAATGTCTCATGGTTTGGTAATTATATAGGTGTGATTTAAAAGGGAACCACAGTATTTTCTTAAGACTCCTTATACCTTTTTTTATATCATGGTATTTATTGTATGTGGCAGCCTCCCAATTTACTTTTGTAGTGGTTTTATTACTAGACATTTTTACACAGTGCAAAATTACAATACTGTGAACAACTATAAAGTGTAATATAATTTTTTTTTTTTTTCCCAAGGTCATACGAGGGAACAGCATAATCATGTTGGAAGCTTTGGAACGAGTATAGCATTATGATATGATGAGCCTAACCTGCCCATGATGTCAACCCTCAATTAAGTCATCCTACTGTATTCATACGCTTTACATTTGTTGTGCTGTTCATTTTTTTTTTTTTTTTTGTATTAAAAGGTTTTTCACTTACACTATGTTTGTCTGTTTCTTAAAGTGAGCCTGTGCTTTACTGAAGCCCTTTATAAGCTTCAAGTTGCAGCTTGAAACTTCAGCAGCGCAGGGGACTCTCCCTATATTACAGTTCTGTCTGAGCAACCAGTTGTCAAACAAAAGCATCCTCATATTGAGGGGGTGGGGGGAATGGGAATGTGTCACATTCTTCATCCTTGGCAATACTAGGTTTTATTTTTCACTCCCAGTGTGAAAGGTTAGTGGTGACAGGGTCTTTATCTGTGGGGCCACATAAATGTGTCTTTGTGCTCCCAGCAGAGAGACTGGGCTCTCACCAACGATCGGGACCTGAGACTGCCGGTTCTGGGTCACCCAATCGTAGCCTCTGATTAGCTATCACAATGATTAGTCACTGTGAGCCCTCCCCCTGTGTTTACTACATCTGAATGAGGAGAAAGAGATGCATTGTATCTTTCTATTCTTGCAGGAGTGGAAGATATAAACAAGTGTGTAAATTACAAATAAAGAAAAAAAAAACTACATCAAGGTCAGGGTGAAAGGTCACTCGGGGTATGTATGTGTATATATATATATATATATATATATATATATATATATATATATATATATTTATATTTTTTTTTTTTTTTTCTTTGTTGGCAAATTGTGGTAACAGCAAGAAATGTACAGCTAGGTTTTTTTTTTTTTTTTTTTTTTTTTTTTTTTGCCAGTTTTCCTTTGATTAACCACTTCAATACAGGGCATTTTCACCCCCTTCCTGCCCAACCCAATTTTCAGCTTTCAGCGCTATAACATTTTGAATGACAATTGCACAGTCAAGCAATACTATACCCAAATGACTTTTTATCTTTTTTTTTTTTTTTTTTTTTTTTTTTTTTTTCCCCACAAATAGAGCTTTCTTTTGGTAGTATTTGATCACCTCTGCACTTATACAAGTGTATATTGATTTGTGCAAAAGCTATAGCGCCTATAAAATAGGGGATAATTTATGGCATTATTATTATTTTTTTTTTTTTTACTAGTAATGGCGGGGATTAGTGATTTTTATGTTCACTGACATTGCAGCGACAGATCGGACACTTGACACCATTTTGGGACCAGTGACACTTATACAGCTATCAGTGCTATAAATATGCACTGATTACTATTTTAGGACCCGTTCGTTGGTGAGAGCCCAGTCTCTCTGCTGGTTACTACCTTATTGCTCATTGGTCCTAAAATCTTCCTAATATTGACTACTATATTTATAAACTCAGAATTCTGACTTTTGAAACTCAGAATTCTGACTTTCAGATTTCTGACTTTTAATCTCTGAATTCTGTAAAAAAATATTTTTATTCTAATTCTGTATTATTTTTTTTTTTTTTTTTTTTTTTTTTTTTTTTTAATGATGGCCCCAGGGCTCTTCCATAGTGATGGCTTGCTTGGGCACAGGCAAGTAAGATGTTTTTCTTTCCTAGTGCACCTGTGTGTTTTACTTGTGCTGTGCAGCAGCCTTTTTACCGTGGTCCTTTGGGGTTTTTTTTCTGTTTGTTCAGGCCAAACGCTCTGTTTAACCAGCCAAGAGAAGGTGCCCTATCTGCAAAGAAAAGTTAAACGAAGCTTGGACTAAATCGCCTTGTGCAGATTGCATCTCCGATTTAGTCAGGGAGGAGTCTCCATACATTTGTGGTGATCTGGTTACAACCATTAAGGATGAGCTCCGTGCCACCTTTCCAGCCTTTAGGTCAAACCTAAGAGAAGAACCAGGTCTCTCAGGGGAACCCAGGGCTCCGCAGCCATCTTTAGAATCCCAAGGGGGCTCCCTAATACTGGCAGGGGGTCCGATCCCTCAGCACATTTCCCAAGAACCTGTTTCCCTCGCTCCAAATGGAACAGATGCAGAGGAGGAGGAAAATGAAGCAGAAGCCGCTGCTAAGTACAAGACACACTAAAGGAGCCCATGGATAAGAGGATGGACCGGCTTCTTAAAAGAACCTGGCAATCAGTGATGAACAATCTGAAGCCAGCAATGGCAACAACATGCGTTGCTAGGAAAAGAACAAAATGAGAAAGTCCAGATGGCCGCACTCCAATGAAAAATAATTCCTTTATTTAATATAGATCCATACAGCAGGGATAAAAACCACTAATGTGTTTCACACCTTTAGGACAGGTGCTTATTCATAGCTAGGTTTTGAGAAATAACAATGTAAGATATATATATAGACAAAACCGTGGTTTAGCCTAATTGGGTATCACATACACCCACTACAGGTGATGTGATGTTCTTGACGGATACCAAGGTAAGTCAGTTGGACTTCTCCTTCGCATAAATACACAATTTGATTTGCCTTGGTATCCATCAAGAACATCACATCACCTGTAGTGGGTGTATGCGATATCCAAATAGGCTAAACCACAGTTTTGTCTACTTTGTGTGTGTGTATGTGTATGTGTGTGTATATATATATATATATATATATATATATACACACACACACACACTCAGGTCCATAAATATTGGGACATCGACACAATTCTAATCTTTTTGGCTCTATACACCACCACAATGGATTTGAAATGAAACAAATAAGATGTGCTTTAACTGCAGACTTTCAGCTTTAATTTGAGGGTATTTACATCCAAATCAGGTGAAGGGTGTAGGAATTAAAGCAGTTTGTATATGTGCCTCCCTCTTTTTAAGGGACCAAAAGTAATGGGACAGATTAACAATCATCCATCAAACTTTCACTTTTTAATGCTTGGTTGCAAATCCTTTGCAGTCAATTACAGCCTGAAGTCTGGAACGCATAGACATCACCAGACACTGGGTTTCATCCCTGGTGATGCTCTGCCAGACCTCTACTGCAACTGCCTTGAGTTCCTGCTTGTTCTTGGGGCATTTTCCCTTCAGTTTTGTCTTCAGCAAGTGAAATGCATGCTCATTCGGATTCAGGTCAGGTGATTGACTTGGCCATTGCATAACATTCCACTTCTTTCCCTTAAACTCTTTGGTTGCTTTCGCAGTAAGCTTCGGGTCAATGTCCATCTGCACTGTGAAGCGCTGTCCAATGAGTTCTGAAGCATTTTGATGAATATGAGCAGATAATATTGCCCGAATCACTTCAGAATTCATCCTGGTGCTTTTGTCAGCAGTCACATCATCAATAAATAAAAGAGAACCAGTTCCATTGGCAGCTATACATGTCCATCCCATGACACTACCACCACCATGCTTCACTGATGAGGTGGTATGCTTTGGATCATGAGCAGTTCCTTTCCTTCTCTATACTCTTCTCCTTCCTTCTTCCCATCACTCTGGTACAAGTTGATCTTGGTCTCATCTGTCCATAGGATGTTGTTCCAGAACTGTGAAGGCTTTTTTAGATGTTGTTTGGCAAACTCTAATCTGGCCTTCCTGTTTTGAGGCTCACCAATGGTTTACATCTTGTGGTGAACCCTATGTATTCACTCTAGTGAAGTCTTCTTTTGATTGTTGACTTTGACGCACATACACCTACCTCCTGGAGAGTGTTCTTGATCTGGCCAACTGTTGTGAAGGGTGTTTTCTTCACCAGGGGAAGAATTCTTCGGTCATCCACCACAGTTGTTTTCTATGGTCTTCCGGGTCTTTTGGTGTTGTTGAGCTCACTGGTGCGTTCTTTTTAAGGATGTTCCAAACAGTTTGTTTGGCCACACCTAATGTTTTTGCTATCTCTCCGATGGGTTTGTTTTGTTTTTTTAGCCTAATGATGGCTTGCTTCACTGATAGTGACAGCTCTTTGGATCTCATATTGAGAGTTGACAGCAACAGATTCCAAATGCAAATATCACACTTGAAATGAACTCTGGACCTTTTATCTGCTCCTTGTAAATGGGATGAGGGAATAACACACACCTGGCCATGGAACAGCTGAACAGCCAATTGTCCCATTACTTTTGGTCCCTTAAAAAGTGGGAGGCACATATACAAACTGTTGTAATTCCTACACCGTTCACCTGATTTGGATGTAAATACCCTCAAATTAAAGCTGAAAGTCTGCAGTTAAAGCACATCTTGTTTGTTTCATTTCAAATCCATTGTGGTGGTGTATAGAGCCAAAAAGATTAGAATTGTGTCGATGTCCCAATATTTATGGACCTGACTGTATATATATGTCATTGTTATTTCTCAAAACCTAGCTATGAATGGGCACCTGTCCTAACGGTGTGAAACGCGTTAGCGGTTTTTTATCCCTGCTGTATGGATCTATATCAGGGGGTCTTTAAACTATAGCCCTCCAGTTGTTCAGGAACTACAATTCCCATCATGCCTAGTCATGTCTGTGCATGTCAGAGGTTTACAATGCCTCGTGGCATGTGTAGTTCTGCAGCAGCTGGAGGACCGTCGTTTGAGGATCCCTGATCTATATTAAATAGAGGAATTATTTTTCATTGGAGTGCGGCCATCTGGATTTTTTCACTTTGTTCTTTGCATATGGTTGCATACTGAGCCGCTCCCATACCTGAAGAGGGACGAGACAATTGGGAAGAGACACCTGGAGCGGGTTCTTCTTTGATGCGTTGCTATGAATTTAGAACACTGGATTAACCAGATGTAGGCCCATGTTACTGCGGATTCCCCAAAACAGGAGATTTTGGACTTTTTTACAACTTTATCTGCAGCAGTATCATATATTGCAGATGCCTCAGCAGAATCTATACTCATATCGGCCAGGTCCGCAGCGTTAACAAACTCTGCTAGGAGGGCCTTATGGCTAAAAACCTGGCCCAGGGACGCGGCATCAAAAAACAGGCTGTGTAGCATTCCCTTTGCAGGGGGTTTGCTGTTTGGTTCTGAACTAGAATCCATTCTTGACCGAACGGCTGATAAAAATAAATTGTTTCCGGTCAAGAAGAAGCAGGTGCAGACCGTAGGCATTTTTTTCGGCCTCAAAAAGGACAGCATGAAGGGAAAAGGCAGAGCAAAAGGAAACCATGGTCTTTACAGAAGCCCAAAGGTAGGAGTGGTGTGCTCTTCAATCCTCCTGCGACTACCGGAAAGCCGCAGTGACTCCTCCCTTCCGGTCGGGGGAAGACTCCAGGAGTTTCTTCCACAGGGGAAGAACCAGTTTATTGCAAACATGCTCTCCCAGGGATACATGATCGAATTCATGGAAGAACCTCCAAAAAGATTCTTGGTGACAAACGCCCCAAGGGATCCAGCCAAGCCTCTCGCCATGAAGTCCCTGTTGTGAATTCATGAAGAAATACATTTTATTTTTACTGGCAGAAATGTAAGATTCGCTTAGGCCTCAAAAGAAAGCAGATGAACCATGATTATTGCAATTATTGGACTGTTGCCCTTTTGGAGACCTTTAGAACTAAATAGATGTTCTCATGTTTTTCCAAGGTGTTCTAATATATCAAATATTGAAGACTTATATAGTAGTGGACCTGTCAGTAGAGCAGTGGACGGTGTCAGTAATGCAGAGATTGGTGTTAGTAGTTTATTTTTTTACCAGTCGGGAAACTTTGGTGCAATATCTGGGGTCTAAACAGACCCCTGATGTCTCACTTTTGAGACAGAGAAAGGGACTGAGGACAGAGATTCCCCAGTCCCTTTATCTGTAGCCAGGCAGCAGGGGAATCTGAACAGGACAGGATGATTAGGGCGTGCCCGGGCACACCTGGCACCCTATGTGCGCACGCCTATGGTGAGAAAGACTCGCTGGAACAATGGTAGCTCTCGTCACAAAACAAGGAGATATTTACATGGTTTTAGTGGATAAACAAAAGTGACAAACACAGCCATAGGGAAAAAACAGACTGTTATCACATAGAAATTACCTCACCTGGCCTAAACCATTGTGGTCGAGTGAGGAACCGTTTAAATAGCTAACATAACTCATTGTGTAGATTTTAGAAATTGTGGACACAGCTAAACTATCTAACCATCCATTGAAACTAAGTCCATCCTAAAACATGGTGTTAGGAAGATGTGAACGAATATGCAAGTCAGAAATATTTTAAAATACCTATATGGTTATTATAAGTCATTCAAATGTATATATGATAATGTAGGTCACAAAGATGATTATAATTTTAGTATCTGCGGACTCAACAACTTTGGTATAAAGAAAATATATATGAAAGTGTGATTTTATAAGTGGAAGTGTTTTAAGAAACTAATTAGTATTATGAAAAAATATACAGTTATGATTATAACTATATAAGACTGTAGCCTATGTTTAGATAAACAAATATTCTTTGGATATACCAGAATTATACAGGTATCCAAATAGATAATCATTTTAGGTGATATTGATTTACATGTGTCTTTCTTAGATAGACCAGTTTTTATAGATATACATTTATGGATATACATATATATAACCAGTTTATGTAATAGTGATTAATCAAAATTATACTGAGTGTATTTTATATTAGACCGATTACCAGAATATTTAAAGGTATATATTCTTCTCACCATTATACATATTATGAAAATTGAACATTTCATTTAAAAGAGAGTTCAGAACACATTTTCTGCTCTCAGACCTGCCTAGCGGTTGAAGGTGATATTACCTAAAACTCACGGAACTCCCTGGGAGGTAAATGATGAGGTTTTCCTTAACCAATAGAAAATAAGCCACACCTTTTGGGCAGAGCTATTATAATTTTTATGGTCTCATTGTCTGAAATGGTATTTAGAGGCAAGTAAAATGCCATGAGAAAAAGCTCAGGTGAGAGCTCAGGGGACCCACCCTGACACACACTCAGGGACACACCCTAAGGGGGGACAATGGGAGATACACACACTCCCAGACAGACTGACACTCTCAGATACTGAGATATACATGCACCATGCATCAATACATATCTTTACATTCATGAAGATTACTCAACACCCGATACTTGGAACTTGGAGGTCGCAAGAAGTAATTCCTCTTTAAGAGTATCCATTTTGAAAGCCACGGCAGCCATCTTAAAAATCCTGGTAACCAGCAATCCAGACTAGTAGCCATCTTGGAATGGGTAATTATGTCATGTTGATTTCATCTTGTATGTCCTCTCAAATATGGATATGTTCTCTCAAATAGTGATGTATTGAATACTATACTATTGATAATCGTTCTCCCGAAACAATAACCGCCTTGTAGATTTTTCTCTAAAGATTCAAGTTTTCATTATATTTTTGCATAGTTGCCAATCTTGTTGACAAAACAAACGTCTAATTTATTTCACATTGTTAACCACTTACTTATCTGCAGTATAGTAACGGTTGGACGTGTGAAATACAGACATTCTGTTTCATTGTTATTCTCACAAGATTATTGATTCTACCGAGAAGTTATCATGGTGATATTATGTCAAAGGGACTGTATGCCCATTTTGCAAGTGTTTTTATTGATTTTCAAGACGTTCATGTAACGCAATTGGTATTTTAATTTCATGTAGATATTTGTTTTTTGTCAACCAATAAATGTAACTATTTTGTATGATCACATATCTCTGTGAATATGTTTCATATGCATAGACTGTGTCATATAGATTGATTTTGTATAAAAAATGTCCTTGTTAAAAATTACTCAATAATAATTACTGTGCGGGAAACCTGTCCTTAAAAAGCACAACATCCCTAATCCAGGAACTGAAATCCCAGAGAGTCGTTGTTCTGGTCCCTACAGGGGAGTTCTTCCAGGGTTTCTACTCACACGTATTCCTCGTTCAGAAACCCTCAGGAAAGTTCCGTCTCATCCTAAATCTCAAGATGCTAAATCAATTGGTAGAATACAGAAGATTTCGGATGGATTCCATTTGCTCAGTAAAAAATCTCCTGAACCAAGGATGCTACATGGCATCAATAGATTTACAGGATGCCTACCTTCACATATCCATTGCCGCCAGGTCCCGGAAATATCTGAGGTTGGCATTGAAAGAAGGGAAGAAGGTGGTACTGCAGTTCAGAGCACTCCCATTTGGCCTGTCCCCGTCTCCAAGAGTGTTCACGAAGGTAATGGCCGAAGCACTGGCACCTTTGCGTCTAGAAGGAATCTTGGTGATTCCTTATCTGGACGACCTGTTTTTCACTCAAACCAGAGAAGTGGTTCAGAAGAACTTGGTCAGAGCTCGTGCTCACCTAGAATCCATAGGATGGATCTTAAACCTCCAACAGTTGAATCTGATTCCCTCACAGGTGTTATTCTTGGGTTTCTGTATCAACTCAGTGGAGCAAAAGATTTTTCTTCCAGAAGAAAAACAGAAAAAGTTGGTGGAAGTGGTGTCGTTACAGTCCAGTCAGCTTCTGTCCATTGGGAAGATCATGTCAGCATTGGGAACCCTGACCTCTCCCATACTGGCAATTCAGTGGGCAAGGCTCCACTTCAGACCTCTGCAAAGTTTTTTTTGTTAAAAACCTGGGATCACCAGCAAGATTCACTGGACTCGCTAGTGAAGGTCCCCACCACGGTGAATAGGAGTCTTTGGTGGTGGAAGAACCAGACAAGGTATTCAGCAGGTCTGTTATGGTCCTTTCCAATCTAAGTAAGATTAACAACGGATGCCAGCTCCTTGGGTTGGGGGGCTCACATGAGCGGTCGCTGGGCTCAGGGCTCGTGGTCCACAAGAGAAGCAGTAAGGTCCCCAAATTGGAGGGAACTAAAAGCAATAGAAATGGCCTTACTGACGTTTGCCAAAGAAGTTCAGGGACTGCATATACAGATCCTGTCAGACAACGCCACAGCAGTGGCCTACATAAACAGACAGGGGAGCACCAGAAGCAGAGTTCTTCAGTGCCTACCAGGAAGCATTCGAAGATGGACAGAGCTTCATACTCTATCCTTGTCCGCGGTCCACCTAAAGGGGACTCTAAACAGGGTAGTGGACTTCCTCAGCAGAAACCAGGTATACGAAGTGGAGTGGCGATTGAACCCAGATATCTTCCATATGATCGTGAAGAAATGGGGGTGGGCAAGAGTAGATCTCTTTGCGACTCAGGAAAACACACAGGTGTCTCTTCTTCTCGCTGAACAGAAATGAGTCATCTCTGGGGGTAGATGCTCTGGCGCACAGTTGAAAATTACACCTCTGCTATGCTTTTCTCCCTTTTCAGCTTATCCCTCAGGTCATAACAAAAATCCAGAAAGAGGATACGACAGTAATCCTCATCACTCCCTTCTGGCCCAAGAGGGCTTGGTTTTCATCCCTTCTACAGATGCAACTCGAACTGTATTGGCACCTTCCATTGAGACAAGACCTGCTGATCAGTGGCAGTGTGTCCATAAGGGCGCACGGGCGCTGCCCCCTCTTTCCAGTCACCCCCTCTATCACCAATAGATAGATTCATGCATTGCATGAATCTATCCATGGCTGCCGCTACCACCACCTATTCAGGCACCCGGCCCCTTTTCGGGAGCTGGGCGCCTGAATTACAGAGGCGGGGGTGTTTTTGAAGCACCTGATGAGAGCCGTCGGCTCTAACAGCGTCAAAAAAGGTAAACAGTGAGCGCTGTCACCTGATTGGCTGAAATGACAGGCACTGTGATTGGACGCCTATTAGGCGTCCAATCATAGGAGAGGATGGGAGAAGACATCGAAGACATGGAGGACGCCACTGCCACCCGCTGCTCCACCGAGACAGGGTAAGTGGCGGGCGGGGGGGGACCAGTGGCATCATTTGATGGGCACAGTGGGAGCATTTGATGGGCACAGTGGGAGCTTTTGATGAGCACAGTGGCTGCATTTGATGGGCACAGTGGCTGCATTTGATGGGCACAGTGAGGCTGCAATTGATGGGGGTTTATTTCCAGAATTTTTCAGTTTGTTTGCGCCGCCCCCCCCACCCCCCAAATATTTTGAACACCAGCCACCACTGCTGCTGATACAAGGTCTCAAGGTCCCCTGCTTCACCAGGACGTAGCAAAGCTAAAACTCACAGCTTGGCTTCTGAGGAGCAGCTTTTGAGGAGAAAAGAATTTTTGGATAGGTTGGTTGCTACCCTCCTATCTAGCAGAAAGAGTGTTACCAGAGCAATTTATTGCAAAGTCTGGAAAGTTTTCAACTCCTACTGCACAGCATCTGGCAGATCCTTAAAAGAGATTTCTTCTATCCTTGGTTCCTGCAAGAAGGAGCAGACAAGGGCCTAGCTGTCAGTACCCTCAAAGTTCAAGTTGCGGCACTGGGGGTATTTTTGGAAAAATCTATCTCATTAGAACCCCTAGTGATTAGATTCTCTAAAGCCCTCACCTGGTCTAGACCGGTAGTGATCAGAAGCTGTCCAAAGCGGGACTTATCAGTTGTTCTACAGGCCCTGACCAGGGAACCTTTCTAACTCATTGGTTTAACCTCCCTAAAACTGATTACTTTGAAAACAGTTTTTTTAGTGGCTATAACAACAGCTCAAAGAATTAGTGAGCTGCAAGCCTTGTCAATCGAGGAGCCATTTTTTTTCTATTTTTTCAGAACAAATTGTTCTGAAGACTGATCCTAATTTTTTGCTGAAGGGGTCGCTTCTTTCCAAAATCGAGCTCAGGAGATGATTCTTCCTACATTTTGCTCTTATCCATCGGGTAAGAAGGAAGAAGATTTCCATACCTCGGATGTTTAAAGAGCAGTCTTAAGTGATGAAATCTCTACAAGAGCAAACAAAGCTCATACTGATAGCACCATATTGGCCCAATAGAGCCTGGTTCTCTCAGCTCCTCAGTCTCAGAAGAACCGTGGCTACTTCCTCATAGGGACGACCTGATGTGTGTCAGGGACCCCTAACAGGCCTAAGACAAGAAAGCTTCAAATGGACGACCTGGTTACTGAGGAAGACTTCTTGACATCGAAAGGACTCTCAGATAAAGTGGTGACAACGCTTCTGAGCGCTAGGAAGCCAAACACCAGGGCCATCTACAGAAAGACCTGGAGAAAATTTGACAGCTGGTGTGCTGAAAATAACAGAGAAAAGATGGATACACCGACTATTCTTGAGTTCCTACAGCGGGGTGCTGATAAAGGTCTAGTGCTCAGTATGCTGAAGGTCCAGATAGCAGTGCTGTCGGTGTATCTAGAACGGACACTACAAGAAGACCCGTTGGTCTCTCGCTTTTGCAGAGCGTTGGCAAAATACAGACCACCAAAGACACAAAAATGTCCCACAGGGGATCTGTTGGTAGTCCTGGGGGTATCATCAAAAATCCCTTTGAGCCGCTACAAGAAACATCTTTACGCCTGCTGACACTCAAAACTGTTTTCCTTGTGGCTATTACTACAGCACGTAGGATAGGGGAAATCCAGGCTCTGTCTGTCAGAGAGCCTTTTCTAAATATTCATGATGATAGAATCGTCCTTCAAACAGATCCGTTATTTACACCAAAAGTGACGTCAACTTTTTATAAATCCCAGAATATAAAACTACCTTAATTTTGTAATTCACCAACTAACAGCAAAGAGTAAGAACTAAGCCTTCTAGATGTTAGAAGATGTCTCCTCCAGTATCTGTAAGTCACCAATGAGTTCAGAGCATCAGACGCTCTATTTGTCCTGTACGCTGGCAAACAGAAAGGTAAACAAGCGTCCAAGAAAACGCTAGCCAGATGGATCAAGGCAGTTATACTGGAATGCTACGGAGTTATGGAGATAACACCACCAAAAGATCTAAGGGCTCATTCAACAAGGGCTGCAGCAGCCTCGTGGACAGAGAAGGCGGGAGTCACTCCAGAGCAAATTTGCAAGGCAGCAACTTAATCAAGATTCTTGACCTTTGTTCAGCATTACAGGCTGCATCTGATATCCAGCCAGGACCAGGCTTTGGTAGGAAAGTCCTCCAAGCCGCTGTCGCACCCAAATCTGGCCTGGAAGACGACTGGGGGAAAAGCAGAGTTGGTTCTTACGGGTAACTCTGTTTCCAGTGGTCTTCCAGCGCAGCATGATCCCACCTTAATGTCTAACCTTGTGGGGTTGTGTTGTGTTTTTATGTCTTTCAGATTCTGGCCTTCGGTTCTCTTGGATGACTGACCGGGGACCTGAGGGACTGCCTTTTAAAAAAATTACAGGCAATGTGTTTCCTGTGTGTGAGGAGGAGCTCCATCTCCCAAGGGCTGCCCTGGAAGACTACTGGAAACAGAGTTACCGGTAAGAACTAACTCTGCTTTTTTTTCTTTTTTCATTTTCCAAAAACTTGTGGCAACAAATGAGATCTGTAAAACATTCACCATGCCTCTTGGTAAATACCTTTGGCATGTCTACTTTCCAAAAAGGGGTAATTTGGGGGGGTGTTTGTACTTTCCTGGCAGGTTAGGGCCTCTGAAACGGAGATGGGTAGTCAGACAATCAAATGAGCAAGTTATGCATTATGCACAGCTCATTCTCGTGAGAGTCTGCCAGGAAGGAAGGGGGGATGAGTCATAAGAGGGCCAATGAAAGCTGCAGAGCTAGAGGTGTGCCTCTGTGTAAATCCAGGAAGTGAATGAACAGGCAGCAGCTTCAGCTGCCCACAGTTAAAATAGTTGCAGCCAGACTCAGTGGAGGGAGATTTCTGCAGCATATTTGGTAAGTAAAGAATTCACAGTATATATAAAATAATATGCAAAGTGGTTGGAGGAAAAGGTTCAGAATGGCAAAGATCTTTTTATTACAAATTATGTGAGCAGACTGCAGTTCCTCTTTAACCACTTGAGCCCCGGACCATTATGCTGCCTAAGGACCAGAGGTCTTTTTCCAATTTGGCACTGCGTCGCTTTAACTGCTAATTGCGCGGTCATGCAATGCTGTACCCAAACGAAATTTGCGTCCTTTTCTTCCCACAAATAGAGCTTTCTTTTGATGGTATTTGATCACCTCTGCAGTTTTTATTTTTTGCGCTATAAACGGAAAAAGACCGAAAATTTTGAAAAAAAAATGATATTTTCTACTTTTTGTTATAAAAAAAATCCAATAAACTAAATTTTAGTCATACATTTAGGCCAAAATGTATTCGGCCACATGTCTTTGGTAAAAGTTATAGCGTCTACAAACTAGGGTACATTTTCTGTAATTTACACAGCTTTTAGTTTATGACTGCCTATGTCATTTCTTGAGGTGCTAAAATGGCAGGGCAGTACAAACCCCCCCCAAATGACCCCATTTTGGAAAGTAGACACCCCAAGGAAATTGCTGAGAGGCATGTTGAACCCATTGAATATTTATTTTTTTTGTCCCAAGTGATTGAATAATGACAAAAAAAAAAAAAATATTTACAAAAAGTTGTCACTAAATGATATATTGCTCACACAGGCCATGGGCCTATGTGGAATTGCACCCCAAAATACATTCAGCTGCTTCTCCTGAGTATGGGGATACCGCATGTGTGGGACTTTTTGGGAGCTTAGCCGCGTACGGGGCCCCGAAAACCAAGCACCGCCTTCAGGATTTCTAAGGGTGTAAATTTTTGATTTCACTCTTCACTGCCTATCACAGTTTCGGAGACCATGGAATGCCCAGATGGCACAAAACCCCCCCCCAAATGACCCCATTTTGGAAAGTAGACACCCCAAGCTATTTGCTGAGAGGCATATTGAGTCCATGGAATATTTTATATTTTGACACAAGTTGCGGGAAAGTGACACTTTTTTTTTTTTTTTTTTTTTTTGCACAAAGTTGTCACTAAATGATATATTGCTCACACAGGCCATGGGCATATGTGGAATTGCACCCCACTATACCTCTCAGCAAATAGCTTTGGGTGTCTACTTTCCAAAATGGGGTCATTTGGGGGGGTTTTGTGCCACCTGGGTTTTCCATGGCCTCCGAAACTGTGATAGGCAGTGAAGAGTGAAATCAAAAATTCACGCCCTTAGAAAGCCTGAAGGCGGTGCTTGGTTTTCGGGGTCCCGTACGCGGCTAGGCTCCCAAAAAGTCTCACACATGTGGTATCCCCGTACTCAGGAGAAGCAGCAGAATGTATTTTGGGGTGTAATTTCACATATTCCCATGGCATCATTTAGTGACAACTTTGTGCAAAAAAAAAAAAAAAAATTTGTCTCTTTCCCGCAACTTGTGTCGCAATATAAAATATTCCATGGACTCGACATGCCTCTCAGCAAATAGCTTGGGGTGTCTACTTTCCAAAATGGGGTCATTTGGGGGGGTTTTGAACTGTCCTGGCATTTTATGCACAACATTTAGAAGCTTATGTCACACATCACCAACTCTTCTAACCACTTGAAGACAAAGCCCTTTCTGACACTCATTGTTTACATGAAAAAGTTATTTTTTTTTTGCAAAAAAATTACTTTGAACCCCCAAACATTATATATTTTTTTAAAGCAAATGCCCTACAGATTAAAATGGTGGGTGTTTCATTTTTTTTTTTCACACAGTATTTGCGCAGCGATTTTTCAAACGCATTTTTTGGGGAAAAAACACACTTTTTTAAATTTTAATGCACTAAAACACACTATATTGCCCAAATGTTTGATGAAATAAAAAAGATGATCTTAGGCCGAGTACATGGATACCAAACATGACATGCTTTAAAATTGCGCACAAACGTGCAGTGGCAACAAAATTAATACATTTTTAAAAGCCTTTAAAAGCCTTTACAGGTTACCACTTTAAATTTACAGAGGAGGTCTACTGCAAAAATTACTGCCCTCGATCTGACCTTCGCGGCGATACCTCACATGCATGGTGCAATTGCTGTTTATGTTTGACGACAGACCGCCACTTGCGTTCGCCTTAGCGCGAGAGCAGGGGGCGACAGGGGTGCTTTTTTTTTTTTTCTTTATTTTTTTTTGCTTTTTTATCTTATTTTTAAACTGTTCCTTTCATTTTTTTTTTTTTTTTTAATCATTTTTATTGTTATCTCGGGGAATGTAAATATCCCCTATGATAGCAATAGGTAGTGACAGGTACTCTTTTTTGAAAAAATTGGGGTCTATTAGACCCTAGATCTCTCCTCTGCCCTCAAAGCATCTGATGACACCAAGATCGGTGTGATAAAATGCTTCCCCAATTTCCCAATGGCGCTATTTACATCCGGCGAAATCTAAGTCATAAAATGCTCGTAGCTTCCGGTTTCTTAGGCCATAGAGATGTTTGGAGCCACTCTGGTCTCTGATCAGCTCTATGGTCAGCTGGCTGAATCACCGGCTGCATTCTCAGGTTCCCTGTTGAGACAGGAGAGCCAGAGAAAAACACGGAAGATGGTGGGGAGGGGGGGCATTCCCTCCCAGGGCATGTAAAAGCAGTCTAGAGGCTAATTAGCCACTAGGATTGCTTTTACATGAAAGCCGACCGCTGGCTGAAAAGAATGATACCAAGATGATACCTAAACCTGCAGGCATCATTCTGGTATAACCATTCAAAGTCGTGAATGGCGTACCTGAAGACAAAAAAATGGTTAACAATAAAGCACAGTAAACGGTAAAGTATAAAAAATTGCATACCTGAAAAGCAAACATGATAAAACATAATAACAATAAAACATTGCAGAATAGAATACAGTAAAAAAGAGCAGAACAAGAGAGAGAGAATAGAGAGAGAGAGAACAATAAAACGACAACTATTTTTTTTTATTTTATATATTTTTTTTTTTTTTACACTTTTTTTGTAACTAACTTTTATAACGGTAACTGGTTCCAGGTTCGGGTCTCTCAAAATGCGATGGCATCTTGGGAGACCCTGTGAAAGTGTGCCTAGTCTGTGCAATGCTGTACCCTACGCTAATACTCAACTAGTGAATGGTAGCGTTCAAAACATTCACCAATGCAAAGACCAGGATTGTCAGGACAGGAGGGACAATAATAGAGGGTGTCACGCCTATATTCGCGCTTGCTGCAGACACAACATCTTTTTTGGGGGTTCGTTGGGTAGGGGTACTTGGGAGGACATAAAGAAAATGCCTCTCATGCAGCCGACTGCATTTGGTTGGGGATGTGAATGGGGGAAGTACGGGCGCTGCAGAAGCGGTGGGTTCCCAATTAGGATTGGCGAATGCAGCAGGAAGGGCGCTATGGGCACGACGGGCCTGTGTTTGTCTTCTTCTGGTGGCAGCGGGACACTACTTGTGCTTGCCACCTCACCAGCTTGAACTGCACTTATGGGACTCGCCACGTCACCAAGTGTTACTGCAGTGCTGGTTTGACTACGACCGGGGTGTACTAGGCCGCTGGCGCTTGCCAGTTCAATAAAAAGCTACCAAAAAACTGTTAGCAATCGCAGGGATCAGGCCTGACTCTGCGAATGCTGCAGTTATGCGTTAAGTGTTTTGTAAGTGACAGTGATCGATCGATACTGCACTTGGGTGGGCTGGGCCGGGCGGAGGGGCAAAATGCAGGTGCTAGCAGGTATCTGGGCTGATCCCGCTAACACTGCGTTTTTGGGAACCCTAAACTGCTGGGGACGCCAGTATAGATCTGATCGGATCAGATATTGATCCGTTCAGATACTATACCACTAAGGGAGGTGTACGGTGCGTGCGTGGGTGTTAGCGGTACTGGCGCTAATCTGACGCTGCTTGGGGCTGGTGCTTGCCAGTTCACCAAAATACTACCAAAAAAACTGTTAGCGATCGCAGGGATCAGGCCTGACTCTGCGAACGCTGCAGTTATGCATTTAGTGTTTTGTAAGTGTCAGTGATCGATCGATACTGCACTTGGGTGGGCTGGGCTGGGCCGGGCGGAGGGGCAAAACGCAGGTGCTAGCAGGTATCTGGGCTGATCCCGCTAACACTGCGTTTTTGGGAACCCTAAACTGCTGGGGACGCTAGTATAGATCTGATCGGATCAGATATTGATCCGATCAGATACTATACCACTAAGGGAGCTGTACGGTGCGTGCGTGGGTGTTAGCGCTACTGGCGCTAACCTGACGCTGCCTGGGGCTGGTGCTTGCCAGTTCACCAAAATGCTACCAAAAAAACTGTTAGCGATCGCAGGGATGAGGCCTGACTCTGCGAACGCTGCAGTTATGCGTTTAGTGTTTTGTAAGTGACAGTGATCGATCGATACTGCACTTGGGCTGGGCCGGGCGGAGGGGCAAAACGCAGGTGCTAGCAGGTATCTGGGCTGATCCCGCTAACACTGTGTTTTTGGGAACCCTAAACTGCTGGGGACGCTAGTATAGATCTGATCGGAAAAGATATTGATCCGATCAGATACTATACCACTAAGGGAGGCGTATGCTGCGTGTGTGGGTGTTAGCGGTACTGGCGCTAATCTGACGCTGCCTGGGGCGACGCATATCACCGCCGGGAGATCAGGGGGCTAAACCTTTATTCGGTAATAAACGGCGGGTGCCCTGACACTATAAAAAATAAACAAACTAACCAGCGTCACCCGTAACAGTTATACAGTGATCAGTGGTGAAAGGGTTAACTAGGGGGCCATCAAGGGGTTAAAACATTTATTCGGTAGTATATGGGGGTCCCTGTCGCTATAAAACGCTGACGGCGAACCTAAATATTTAGGTCCCTAACTAGCGTCACCAGCGACACTAATACAGCGATCAGAAAAATGATCGCTTAGCGACACTGGTGACAGGGGGTGATCAAGGGGTTAAAACTTTATTAGGGGGGGGTTAGGGGGGTATCCTAGACCTACAGGGGGGTAATACTAACTGTCCCAACACTGTAACTGTCACAAACTGACACCAATGCAGTAATCAGAAAAAAAAAAAACTGCTGGTGTCAGTTTGTGACGGGGGGGGGGGGGGGGGTGATTGGGGGGGGATCGGGGTGTTTTGTGTGCCTGGCATGTTCTACTGTGTGTGTGTAGTGTTGTGCACTCACATACCTGTCTTCTCTCCTCGGGCCGGAACGGAAATTACCGAGCCGAGGAGAGATGACATAATTTCCTTTGCTGCTATTTAGCATACAGCAGCAAAGGAATGATGTGATTGGCCGGCGGCGATCGCGAGGGGGGGGACCACGAACGGATGGCCTCCCCCTCATCTCCCATCGCCGTGGGACAAAAGACGACCGCCTCGGGCACCGATCGGACCCCCCACCCGCGGAAGGCAAATCACGTATATGTACGTGATTTTGCCTGTCCGTGCCACCTTGCCGACGTAAATCGGCGTGAGGCGGTCCTCAAGTGGTTAAAGTGGAGATCCGCTGAAAAAAAAAATAAAAAAATTTATGGACACTTACCTGTCCAGGGAGCCCGCGATGTCGTCAGCCGAAGCCGATCCGTCCTTCGGCTCTCGGCTGCTGTCGCCGCCATCCTCGGTAAGGGAATAAAGAAGTGAAGCCGTGCGGCTTCACTTCCTGGTTCCCTACTGCGCATGCGCAAGTCACGCTGTGCGTCCTCTCAGGTCCCTGTTGTGTTGTGTCTCACAGAATACAGCGGGGGGAGGACGGGGTAGGCGCCGCAAGTGGCATAGGTCACCGCAAGTGCCGTGGTGAGCTATGCCAGGAAGTGGAAGCAAATACCTGTATTAGACAGGTATCTGCTCCCTCCTCCCCCCTGAAAGCAGCCAAATGTGACACCGGAAGGGGGGGGGGGGATTGCAAAAAGTGGAAGTTCCATTTTTGGGTGGAACTCCACTTTAAGTGTATGGCTTGATCTTGCTAACTGCTGATTTTGCAGACAATGTATTAGAGGTGGCAGTGATCAGAACCATTTTACTGACACTGACATTAAATACAAGTGCTGGCATTTATCGGGGCTAATCCTGCTAACGATGCATTTTTGGGAACACTAGTATAGTTCACTCGAGATCAAGACATTGATTTGTTCAGCGACTCAGGCCCCTTTCACACATACAGACCTTTCAGGTCCGCCTGTCAGTTTTTCAGGCGGACCTGAATGGACGCTCCATTCACCTATATGGAGCGACGGATGTCAGCGGTGACATTTCCGCAGACATCTGATCCGCTCCGATCTGTTCAGAAAATCCAAATCCAGACGGATGGAAACCCTATTTTCCGTCAATCGGATTGGATGAAAACGGACAGGCAGATCCGTTTTCATCCGATCCCCTATATAGAGTGGAGCTCTAACAAGTCCATCTCTGCACAGTAAGTGGAGACGGACCTGTCATGCGCCGGCTCAGCTGGGAACAGCGACTCAATCCCCGATGAGCAAGCGGAGTCCGTCAAAAATGGACATTATGTGTGATTGCGATAGTGTGCCGGGCAGTCTGGCGCTAGGTAACCCTGGCTGGATGGGGGCTAACCGACTCTGATGCTATCTGAAATCACTAGGGATACTAATCCAGTGAATAAATATTGTACACTGTAGTAATGCCACTGGTTAACTGGAGGGCGATCAAAGGCTTAAATATGCCTAACAAGGTGTATGTAAGTGTAAATGTGCTGCTGCTACTTACACACATCTGACTATCCTCTCTCTGTGAGCCAAAAAGGGCTCAAGGAGAGAAAATCTGGCCAGAACCTCTGTGTTTACAAACAAGACCCAGGGCTATGCTGTTGGTTGGCTACAGCCAATCTGCAGGTTTATGGCCAAAATCATTGGCTGGAACCTACTGAGAAACTTGTGCTGCAGCACAGTTCAGCAGGGGGCCCTGGAACCTAGCCAGCAATTTTGATTTACTTTACTTTGGCGAGCCTGCTGCTGTCTCCCAGTCACAGTAAATCTACTGTGACCAGGCAGCAAGTGGTTAATCAAGACTTTACTTCAGGGAGTTGCTAATAAATTTTTCCCTCAATTTAACCTCCTGTGTCACCTGGTGCTCCTGTACTCTAGCGAATCCCCCTTGAGCTGATTAGATATATTCCTTGTGGAGACATCACGTTATGTAAGGTTGCTTTCCTAGTAACAATTACATCTGTTAGCCATGTGGCTGAGTTAGCGGCTCATTCTTGGAAGGTGCTGTTTCTTGTATTGCTCAGAGACAAGGTGGTCTAGAGACCAAGACCTTTTCTACCCACCGCCATTCATCTTAGGGGAAACCACGGCAGTAAAACTTACCTTAAAAGAAGCTGTTCCAGCTCCGCGATGTCAGCGGTGCAGGGGCTCCCATCGTCACCCGTCTTGCTTCCTGGGTTTGCGAGCTCCGGATCTGTGACTGGCTGGAGCCGCTCATTCACTCACGTCACTCTCGCGCATTTGTGGCACAGGGCTCTGAAGGAACGGCACAGGTGGCCGTTGCTTCTGAGCGCATGCACCAGTAATTTCACTGGCTGCATGTAATGTAAATATCTCCTGAACCAGGGGTCCCCAACCACTGGGTCGTGGCCTCTCTGTAGCCGGGCAGCATGAGAGAACCAGGCAGGCGGGCGGGCGGATGAGAGAGCCGGGTTGATCAGAGAGGCGGGCGGACGAGAGAAGCGGGCTGGCGAGCAGAGATGACATCACCGCTCTTCTGCCCTCACAACCCGGGCCTCTTCAATGACTGAGGTGATGCGGGAGAGCAGAGGGGTGACTTCGTCTCACTCCGCCTGCCCCGCATCACTGCTCTTCCAACCTCACAGCGTGGGCCTCCTCAATGACTGAGGTGTGGCGGGGGAGTAGAGAGATGACATCATCTCTCACCGCCCACACCGCATCTTGGATCTGCTGCCCTCACTTAGAACCGACCACTGTACAGACGCCTGCCTCTGTGCTAAATGGACCAGTGCTGCCACCAATGCTGTGACAATCCACATCTGGTGGCACTTGCAGGCAACATGGCAAGTGACATTCTCATCTGGTGGCAGGTAGCGTGGCAAGTGACATCCTCATCTAGTGGCAGGCAGCGTGGCAAGTGACAAACTATATCTGGTGGCAAATGACAAATTGCATTTGGTGGCAGACACGTGGTAAGTGACATCCTTATCTGGTGGCAGGCAATGTGGCAAGTGACATTCTGCATTTGGTGGCAGGCAGCGTGACAAGCTACATCTGGTGGCAGGTGACAGTGGCAAGTGACACGCTCAGGGCTCCCATTGATTCTGCATTATGGTGAGTTGAACTATTTAATTTTATATTACAATGTAATAAAAGAAATTAAGTGCTTCAATCATCCTGACACCATATCAACCATGGTGCCGGGATGATTGAAGTGCCAACACCAGCCATTGCCCTGACAAATTGCCCGCGAAAAATCATTTTAAAAAATCAATTACACATCCATAACATGTGATGCAAGAATATGGGTCACTGAAAATACATTAACACCACATACAGCTGAAAGGTGTTTCTCAATCATGTAATTTAAAGGACTGGTGTTCTTCCTGTTACCCTTATGTCGCGTACACACGATCGGACTTTCCGCCATACTTGGTCCGGCGGACCAGAGTCCGCCGCACAATCCGCTGACTTTTTTTTGCCCAAAAGTCCGCCGGACCTAGAAATGAAGCATGTTTCAAATCTTTCCATTGTAAGTCCGCTGGACTCAGTTCCTGACGGAAAGCCGTTCATCTGTATGCTGGTCCGACGGATCAGATATGATGCAAGGGCAGGGTATTGCATCTCGCGCTTGTTGCAATAGGAAAAACAAATTTTCCTATTGCGGCGAGCGCAGGGCATACCAGGCCCTTAGGTCTGGTATGGATTTTAGTCCCCCCCCAAAGTCCATACCAGACCCCGATCCGAGCACGCAGCCCGGCCGGTCAGGAAAGGGGGTGGGGACGAGCGAGTGGCTCCCCCTCCAGAACCGTACCAGGCCGCATGCCCTCAACATGGGGGGGTGGGTGCTTTGGGCTAGGGAGCGCCCTGCGGGGCCCCTCCACCACAAAGCACCTTGTCCCCATGTTGATGAGGACAAGGGCCTCTTCCCGACAACCCTGGCCGTTGGTTGTCGGGGTCTGCGGGCGGGGGCTTATCGGAATCCGGGAGCCCCCTATAAGAGGGCACCCAGATCCCAGCCCCCCACCCTATGTGAATGAGTATGGTGTACATGGTACCCCTACCCATTCACCTAGGGAAAAGTGTCAATAATAAAACACACTACACAGGTTTTTAAAGTAATTTATTAGACAGCTCCGGGACGGTCTTCTTCTGGCTTCGGGGGTCTTCTTCCAACTTCGGGGGTCCCTCCGGTTCCTCTTCTCCCAGCGTCCGGTTGGTTCTTCTCTGCTCTCTCTGGTCTCTTCTCCTGGTGTTCGACCTTTGCTCCCGGTGTTCCAGTTCTTCTGCCGGCTCCTCCGCTATCTTCATGCCACTCTTTTGCTAGCGGGGGCCCGGACTCGGATCGGGGTCTGGTATGGACTTTGGGGGGGACCCCATGCCGTTTTTTCAATGTAGGGTGTTCACCTTAAAATCCATACCTGACCTAAGGGCCTGGTATGCACCGCGACAGGGCTGGCAAGGTGTCAATCTCGCCGATAAAAGAGGCGAGATTGACTTCCTTTTCTAGTCCCGTCGTACCCGAGTCACGTTCAAAATGAAGGGACTTGTCCGTGTGTGGGCAAGTCTGTTCATTTGGAAAGTCCGCCGTAACTCCGGTGAAAGTCCGTCAGGAAGACGGGCGGACCTAGCCTGCCGGAAAGTCCGGTTGTGTGTAGGCAAGTCCGTCCGTTCAGAAAGTCCGGCGAGAAGAACGTCGGACCTAGTTTCACAGAAAGTCCGGTCGTGTGTACGCGGCATAAGACTAAGTTCACATTTGCTGATTCTCTGAAAAGTGATCCATGGCAGATCACTTCTTCAGAGTGGGGCTAAGCAGCTTCTGTCATGCAATCAGGAGGCGATCCTGCTGCTTCCTGAATGCCTGGTTTTGTTTTTGCCGAATGGTAATTTTTAAAAGGACTAATGTGGGTTTAGGTTTGCCAGCATGTGAACGGCCACCTTCAGCTGTATGGTAGGCTTTAATAGGAGGGAGCTCAATCATATGATTTTTATTTCTCCCTAACCACCTGATAGAGGCCTTAAAGTCACATTAAAAAGGTTACTCTCTCCACTGTATGGCATTTGAATACTTTTCTTTTGCTTTGTTAAATGTCACCAATGGTAGTGTCCAGCTCCCCATGTCTTTTTTGAAAATTGCCTATTAGCCTTGAAAATGGCTATAATTTAGCATTATAATTAGCGCCCCCCTTATAGATTTCAATGGGGTTCTCTGCCAAGATTGAGTTTCACAGATTCCAAGCAGGATCTGACAACACCCCCTTGCAAAGTGAATCTGGGCAGATTTGCAAATCCCTACTTTGCAGAGGTCTTGTCACCAAGACACCTGTGCCACAGCACTGCCAGGTCCTGCATGACCCTATGGATTATAGTGCTGTTACACTACACAACCAGGCCCATTATCCAACCTAACTTGTGATTAGACAATGAAGAACCTGAAGAACATTAATGAAGTCATCTTTCCTGTAAGCATATTCCCTGCCCCTCCCTAGTCCAAGTGCTGCTGTAGTGGGGATTGCAGAAGGCAGACACATTTTTTTAACGTAAATATACTGTACATCTTGGAACCTAGGATTCATTTTAGGATTCATTTTACACTGTTTCATGCATCAATGTTTTTTCAAATCTTCTAGTCTAATAAAAAACACTCAAATTCGTTTTGTAAGTACTTTTTTATTGAGAATTAGTGATACAGTAGATATTGACAAAAGTAGAAACATGACAGCAGCTGATTCGGCAACATTTAACTGAAAGTAAAAATCAGAAAAAGAATAGTGCAAGAGCAACCGCCACCTGGATCCCAACTGGCTTAAGCGTTTCAAGGGGAGTACACCCCCTTCCTCAGAGCCAAACAGTTCAGATCTCTACACCTTACCTTTGATAGCAAACTAAAGATGACATGAGACCCATAGCTCCTCCCCCTACAGGGGGTGGCTCGATGTGACACAAATGACTTTTGTTTGATGGCCTCAATCAACCCATGTTGCTCTTATGTCATCCTTAGTTATATATAAAGGCTAATGTTTAGGGATCTGAACTGTTTGGCTCTGAAGAGGATACTACCCTTGAAATGCATAGGCCAGTTAAGATCCAGGTGGTATCCTTCCAAGCACAGGAGCATGCATGGTGGATCAAGCAATTATGATGCTGATGTTTACTCAAATGAGCATTGTATATCACACTGTGAGTAGAATTTATCTTGTTTTTAATAAATGGTTTATGGAGATAATGTGCTAGGCTAGTACGCCCTCTCTCTGTGTTTTTCTAATAAGCTATTAGAGGCATCCCCAGCTCTGAGAGGGCAGAAAGGTGTGGCACCTCTTTGGTTCCCATGAAAAAGCAGAGGACTGTGAAGATAGGATACCAAACCTCCACACTCATATGCAGGTTGTGTTTTGTGTTTTTTCTAACATGGCTTTAGCCTGCTGTCAGCTGAAACTGGGTCACAGAGGTGACCAAAAAAAGCTTTGACTACACTTCTCTTAACACGGTGTTAAATTTCCTATAAACACCATGTGCAGTGTTCTGTTTATCGAACAGTTTTTATGAAGACAAAAAAGCCATCTATAGCATCCTTCAATTATGTGAAGAAAATAAACTATGCAGAAAAGTATCTTTTCACAGGATCATACGTTTAGACCCCAGTCACACCGGTAAGACTTGTCCTGCGATTTGACAGTCTTAAATCGCATGTAAAGTCGCACCCTATTATCCACATTGGAAGCAGTCAAGTCGGTGCGACTCCAACGGATTTTGAGAGTAGTTCCTGCACTACTTTTTGCAAGTTCAAGTGCGACTTGCATAGACATCTGAGTATGAAGTCTTAAAAGTAGCACCTGAAGTAACACTACTTTGAAATCGTGCTACTTCAAGTGAAGTAGCATGATTTCAACATCACAATCAGTGTGACTGGGGTGTTAAAGTATTTAGTTTTTTTTTTTTTTTGTTCCCTGCTTTTTTCCCCAAATATATTACCAGCCAAAAATATTTAGATTCTTCTACACCAAAGGCCACTTTCACACTGAGGCATTTTTGCGCTAAAAATAGCACCTGTAAAATGCCTCTTATGCAGCCCCAGTGTAAAAGCCCGAGTGCTTTCACACTGAGGCGGTGCGCTTGCAGGACAGGGAAAAAAAAGTCCTGCAAGCAGCATCTTTGGGGTGGTGCAGGAGAGGTGTACACACCACTCCTAAACCGTCCGTGCCATTGAAATCAATGGCCAGCGCTGCCAAAGCAATTTGGCAGCGGAGCTTTGCAAGCACTTTTAACCCTTTTTCGGCCACTAGCGGCGGTTAAAAGCACCCCACTAGCGGCCGTTACCATCAGCGAGGCCAGTGCCTCAGTTTGAAAGTGGCCTAAACAATACAACCCCTTTTTTTTTTTTTAATTGTTACATTACTGTGAGCAGTAAAATGTTTGATTACGTTGCAATGTTTGGTTTAAATATGCAACTATCAGCAGTGTTAGTAAAGGACCTTTAAGGCTTGAATTCAAGTCATTCACAATCCTGTCCTTGCACGGCTTTAAAAGCTCAAAAAACTCCCACTCCCATCCCACCTATTCCTATAACTTACCCCAAGTCACATGGCACACCAGTGGAAAAGGTAGGCTTTGTTGGGGAGGGGACAGCCTAAAGCAGATCTGTAGCTACCACAATGCCCAATTATGATGTAAAATGTATTTCACATCATACCTGGGATATATATATTATGCTGCTTGAAGTTTTCTTCTCTAATATTTTTCAGTTACAAGAGGAGCAAGACATAGGCTGCTGTCTTTTACAACAGACTGCAACCAAGAAAAAATTTCCCCAACTCACCATCCCAGCATCAAGTTGGACCTGTGGCTCTCCATTAGTGTCTAATCCACTTAGCCACTGGTAAAATTAAAAAGCCTCCAGCCCTTTGATATTACTACCCAGACCCTAGTGCACAAATCAGAGGCGTAGCTTGAAGCTTGTAGGCGCCGATGCAAAAGTTGACCTGGGCCCCCCCACTACCACCCACCACTTCCACTGTGTGTGCAGATACACCTACCGCACGCCAAGATACTCAAAGTGGCTTAAGAGTTTAGAGTTCCCAGAGTTCCACCTTACATCAGAGGACAGGGATCACCCCTGGTGAATCAGAGGACAGGGATCACCCCTGGTGAATCAGAGGACAGGGATCACCCCTGGTGAATCAGAGGACAGGGACCCCTGGCAGGTCATCTAGCAGAGCTTCTTTCCCATTCCAGCACTGTAAACAGCCCCCCCCCCCCCCCCCCCCCCAATGCACAGGGCTGAAATCACATTCCTTTACACACAGTCTATCAGCCTTCACAGGGTGTATCTGGCTTTTATTTTGCCATTCTGACCCGTGAAATCCCTTGGTCGGAACAGCAGTGTAGTTGCAGTAGGCAGATACACCCTATGCAGATCATGGCTGTCTGGCTGTGTTGTAAAGGAATGTGATTTCAGCCCTGTGGAGGAGGAGCAGTATAGAGCTCTGTCCTGGGAAAGAAGCTCAGCAGCAGGCATAGCATCCAGGGCGGAGGGGGTGGTCAGGGGGCTTTAGGGGGGACGCGACTTAGATCTGGGGGGGCAAAGCCACGTGACACGAAATCTGGAGCCTGCAGCCCCTCGGGAGGTGTTATGGGATTTGTTTTACTAATTTCTGAAGGTTTCTTTGTCAGTGTTGGCAGAAGGTCACCTCCCTGAGGTGTGTGTCTTTTCCCCAGTTGTCAGGGAAGTGGGGTAAGCGGACATCCCCGGTGGGGGGGGCGGTACAGTGAATCCCAGCTAGTGACTAGAAGACACTGAACGGTGTCTTACCTCACCAGTGACATCAGTCCCATCGTGGTTACAGGACAGCACCCTCCTCCTCTTAACTCGCTGAGCTCAGTTACCATTCCCATGTTGCCAGCACACAGCACAGACACTTCCCCATCCTGAGCTGTTCTCACACCATGCTCCTCTCTATTCAGGAAATGGCTCACAGCTTCTTCCCAGCCAATGAGAACAGAAGGGGTGTGGACTGTGGAAGGCAAAGTGGAAGCCCAGTACTGGAGCATGGCTGTGAGGCCCTAGGGCAGATCGGAGCTGGACTTTGTGGAGGATATGATAATATGACAGGGAGGCTGCAGGGTCCCCCTGGAGCTAGGGGTGGGGTTGCGATTGTGACCCCTGCAACCCCTTATGCTACGCCCATGGCACAAATATAGAAAAGAACAAAGATCTTTGGCTCACAGTTGGGACATGTCACACTAGCAATCTTTAAAAGTTGCCAGCAGAATCACTTAGGTCCACTTCATACTTTTGCAGTTTAAATGCGGTGCATGCATTATAATTGAATTCTATGTAAAACACGTTTTGAGGTAAAGTGAAACAAAGCTGCAGCAAGCACACACCTAAATCACACAACAGGATCTAATAGACACTTGCCTGACACTTGCAAGCAAAACTCTGCCGGATTTGAACCAGTGAGGTAGAGCTGCTGTAGTAGCAGGTGAATGCTCTTATTGGCCATCCCAACTAGCTGCCAGTGATACAATTGTGAATATATTACCCCTAAATGTTTTTAGGTATAGATAGGAGGCACAGTATTTAAAATATGCTAGATCTTGCAGTAAAAAGGAGAGTGCATGATGTAGAATACATTTTTTCTAGGCTAGGCAACTCTCATACGGGGGTACACAACAAACAGGAGCGCCAAACCATTGTTTAAAGCCAAACTCCAGGTTTACTTTCACTTTAAAGCGGGGGGTCCACCTATCTATCGTTTTTTTTTTTTTTTTTTTAGTTCATTCACAAACTTTTCTTCTCAGCATTACATACTCACATATTGTGTGTAATATGTCCGCCTGTGTCAGATTTCGTCGGAAAGAATAACTTATATTATTCACTGCAGGCGGTTTCCATCTTCATTGTGGGCATTTATTTCCTGGATGTGGTGAATGCTGTGCTCCCAGCATTCACCACTCGTTCCCGCTCATGCTCAGTGGCATCCTGGGAAGCCTGAGACTAGCTCCCAGGAGACTGTGTGGAGTCTGGGAGAGGCTAGAAACACGCCTACTCCCACGGGAGGAGAACCAGGAAGTGCAAAGAAGAATAGAAAAATAAAAGGTAATTACTGTGATTTTAATTTTTTAAAACGGCATGTCAGCATCTAGGCAAGGAAGAGAATACATACAGATATTGTTCAAAATTTGGGTGGAACCCCGCTTTAAATTGTTTGTTTAGGCCAAGTTGGCATAAATTAACTATTTCTTTTACTAACTGTTGCGGCTGTCAGCGCTGCCTAAACTGTATGTAGCATAAGCTACATACAGTATACAGCGCTGTGTTCCAGCAGTAAAAGGAATTCCTATCTGCTTTCGGAACAAAATCGAGTCAGGGTGAGTGTGTCTCAGCCATTCACAAAAAGAATTGTATTTTGTGGAGTAATTTCAAGGTTTCCTCTGGTAGGCCGAGGAGAAGAGGCGGGCGGATGACGTTATGATCTCCACCTCAGCGAACCAGAAGAAGCCTTGTATTCACTGCTAAAAATACAAGGCTGTGAGTGGCTGAGAAACACTCAACCCATTTCTGTTTCAGCAGCAGACTGGAAGTCCCCGTACTGCTGCCGGAACACAATGCTGTATAATGTATGTAGCTAATGCTACATACAGTTCATACAATGCTGACAGCAGATGCATTAAGTAGTAAAGGAAATCGTTTCAGCCAAATTGGCCCAACAGAAACTATTTAAAGTGAAAGTAAACCTGGAGCCCAAAAATATATGTTTATTTCCTCAAAAGAAAAAAATAAGCATTGGCTTTATAAGGAAATAAACATACCTTTTTGGATGTGTGGTGCTCCTGTTTTTTCTGTATCCTCTGGCCCTTCAACTCTGAGGGGCTCAGCAAGAGAGGGTACAATCTGGCTCCACTACACTCAGCACTAAAGTTTTAGGTAGGTTTAAAAAAAAAAAAAAATCTATAGCTCGGACTTTAGACGTTCTGCTAAATCCTGCTGGTCAATGTGATCATCCTTTCCATACCACTGATGGTAAGATAAAAGAGCCACATTCTTGGCAGAGATGGCACTCATCTCCATGGCACTGGCTGCCCATTCAATGCCATTTAGGTAATAAATTGCACGGTGAAGTTTTATTGATGGTATTTTCTCTGGTGGGCTGTATCTCGGATAAGCCAACCAACTTCTCACTTTAACCGCATAGTAAGACTCAAACAGCTGATGCAACTGTTCATCGGTTAGGACTTCCGGAGAGAAGATTTTCCAGACTCTGAGACCTACAGCTTTTGATGCGTCAGATTCTGGTACTGGATTAACTGGAGATGCAGCTGAAATGCTGTGGATAAAAAATTTGGGGTTTTTGGTAGTTAATATATCTAATAATGGAAACTGACATGGTGCAGAGCATCCAAAAAAAGAAGCATTGATCCGTCCATGAACAAACGTGGTCACCATCTGCTGGTAAGGTTTGGGCAAGGTTTCGATTGGTGGGTCAAAGCCCACAAACTCTATGTTACTAAGTTTCTTGTTGAGTGGTGTTGCGATGACTACAATGTCATACAAGTCCAACCCAGGTCCTGTGTCTGTTACATAGCTTATTTCATACATCTTCACTGTATTTCCTGCAATGAACAAAAGAAAAAAATATGTATATTAATAATTAATCAAATATATTGGATTGTGCAGTGCTAAACCTTAATGTACATAACAAATATTGTGATATACAAATGACCAAAAATTTTTGTAAAGTAGGGTAAATCAATCTCCATAGAATTTCCACCAAAATCCATGTAAAAAAAGTGATCATATAGTGAAAAAGTTCAATTTCCAATACCTCCCTCTCAAGTTTTAGCTAATGTTTTGGATGCGTGGGGAGGATCCAGTGTCTCAGCTGGTCTAAAAGGGACGACGTGTAGTAATCTTTCAATATGGGTACACCCATTCCTCCAATCTAATCTAGTTTCATCAGAACCTTACGTGAGCTCCTAGGTTTGCCTCCTGCCCATACAAAATCAGAACGTGGGATAGCATCTTTGTGAAGAAAGTTAGGTATTTGAATGGGTAGACTTCTAAAATGGTACAAAATCTTGGGTAACACCAACATTTTGTATGCTGCTAGTCTTCCAGACAAGGATAGGTAGAATTTTTTCAGTCTAGAGAGTTAATTTTGATTATCTGAAATGAGAGGAATGAAATTGGAGTAATAGAGGTCTTCTGTGTTGGGGGTTAGTTTAATGCCCAGGTACACTAGAGAGTTGGAAGACCATTGGAAGGGATATTTATCCATTAATCTGGATTTTGTGGTCTCATCTATACCCACCCCTAGGATTTGGGATCCGGACGAGTTTAGTTTGTAGTATGAAATTTCATTAAATTGTTGTAGTATTTTGTAAGCTGTCGTGAGGGAGTACTAGAGTGTATAATTATTCCTGCGCTACCATGAAAAGAGGGGAGAGAAAAAAAAAAAAAACTCAAGGTGGAACTGCTGCAGGCACCGAATATGGGTCAAGCCAAACCCATAAAACAATAAAATAAATGTGGGGGTGGGTGCTGCGCTATTCCGAGCAAAGTATATTGCTAAAGGTAGCAGTACAAATATAGTGTCCACATGCACAAAAGTCCAATATTAAAGATTATAAAGACACTGTTAAAAAACTTCTATAAAACAATATGTGCAATATACCACAATACGTGCAAATTGGCAAAACAATATATAATATATATATATATATATATATATATATATATATATAAAATGCAATGCAATTTTTTGCTGTATACTTGGTTTGCACACCGATTTGCATTTTGCACAGGTCCTTTGCACCCTGCACAGGAAAATTTACTATTGAATTTTTGCATCTTTTTTATATATATATATATATATATATATATATATATATATATATATATATATATATATATATATATATATATATATATATCTTTTTATATATATTGTTTTGCCAATTTGCACGTTTATTTAACCGCTTCAGCCCTGAAAGATTTTACCACCTTCCTGACCAGAGCGTTTTTTGCAATTTGGCACTGTGTCGCTTTAACTGACAATTGCGCGGTCGTGCGACGTGGCTCCCAAACAAAATTTTGAAAAAAAAACGCATTTTTTACATTTTGCTATAATAAATATCCCCCAAAAATATATAAAAAAACATTTTTTTTCCTTAGTTTAGGCCGATCATATTCTTCTACATATTTTTGGTAAAAAAAAAAAATCGCAATAAGCATTTATTGATTGGTTTGTGCAAAAGTTATAGTGTTTATTAAATACGTTTTATGGCATTTTTATTAATAATTTTTTTTTTACTAGTAATGGCGGCGATCAGCGGTTTTTATTGTGACTGCGACGTTATGGCGGACATGTCGGACATTTTTGACACATTTTTGGGACCACTGTCATTTATACAGCGATCAGTGCGATTAAAAATGCACTGATAACTGTGTAAATGACACTGGCATTGAAGGGGTTAACCACTAGGGGGCGGGGAGGGATTAAGTATGTCCTAGGGGAGTGATTACTAACCGTAGGGGGATGGGCTAGCAGTGTCATTACGCTGATCACAGCACCCGATGACAGGGAGCAGAGATCAGTGACACTTGTCACTAGGTAGAACGGGGAGATGCTGTTTACATCAGCATCTCCCCGTTCGTTCTCTCCGTGAGGCGATCGTGGTTATCCCCGCGGCGATCGAGTCCGCGGGACCCGCAACCCGACTCACGGAGATCCCGGCTGGCGGCGCGCACGCAATGGCACGGCAGGGAATTCAAATGGACGTACCTGTATGTCCATTTGCCCAGCCGTGCCATTCTGCCGATGTATACCGGCGTGCGCCGGTCGGGAACCGGTTAATTTTGTTGTGTATGTATATTTATTACACCTATGTGTAGTTGGATATCTACAACATCCATTTAGTGGCACCATCAACTTACCTTTGCACGCTGCACTTTTTCATTATTATTGTGGTATATTGCACGTATTGTTTTATAGAAGTTTTTTAACAGTGTCTTTATAATCTTTAATATTGGACTTTTCTGTGCATGCGGACACTATATTTGTACTGCTACCTTTAGCAATATATTTCTTGTACTTTGCTCGGAATAGCGCAGCACCCACCCCCACATTTATTTTGTCGTGAGGGAGTGTAGTGGATCGGTGAGAGAGAAAACCACATCGTCCGCAAACAGTGTTATCTTGTGTTCTCGTTGAGATGCAATCCCTTGTATTCCTGGGTGTGATTTGATTTTCTCTGCCAACGGTTCTATAAGAAGGTCAAATATTAAGGGGGACAGGGGGCATCCCTGTCTAGTTCCATTTGTCATTTCAAATAGAGAGGAGAATAGACCATCAGTACATGGGCAGAGGGTTTGGAGTACAGGGTGGATATGGCAGAGTGGATAGGACCTCTAATTCCAAACTTCTCTAACACTTTAGACAGATATCCCCAATGTATTCTATCAAAAGCCTTCTCTGCATCTAAAGCAAGAAGCAGAGAAGGCTCTTTTGATTTTTTTGACATTTGTATAAGGTTGATCATTCTTCTGGTGGCATCAGGGGCTTGACGCCCTGCGACAAAGCCCACCTGATCTTGTTTCACTAAAAGAGTTTGGATAATCTGTTTGGCGTATACCTTGACGTCCACGTTTAGTAAAGAAATCTCTCTGAAGTTCTGTGGTACATTAGGGGGTTTGCCAGGTTTCGTTAGGGTTACAATGGTGGCTGATAACATTTCTGGGGGGGAATGAGGCTTCTTTTACAGCTGTATTGAAAACCGGGATCAAGTGAGAGCAGTACTGGTGCAAGGATTTTTGACACCCTAGGCGAAACCTCATTTTGCCGCCCCATTGGCTCCATCCCTGACTCCACCCCCTTTGCCCTGCCCATGTGACAGAAGGCGCCACTATACAGGAAGCATTGGCTCTGCTTCCTCTAGCGCTGCGCTGCACCTCTAATTACACTACCGGTTGGACTGAGTTAGTTACATGCTGCAGCCTGCAGAGCATGCAGACGCGGAGGGAAACCAGCGGCCGGGCGCCCCTAGGCAGCAGTGAGCCCTAGGCGGCTGCCTAGTTTGCCTAGTGGTAGCACCGGCCCTGAGTGAGAGATAAGTATTGGGTGAAATAATTGATAGTATTCCGTTGAGTAACCATCTGGGCCAGGTGCTTTATTGTGAGGCAGAGATTTTATAAGTTTCTATTTCCTTTGGTGAGAATGGAGAATTAAGGGAATGCAGATCTTCTGTGGACAGGGACGGTAATGACATGGAGGCGAGAAATTCATGAATGTTTTCATTCGAAGGCTGAGCTGTATTGGGGTCTAATTTTAGGTTATATAGCGAGCCGTAGTATTTACTGAAAGCGCCAGCTATATCTTTGGGATTATACATTTTTCAATCTGTGTTGGGGTCCAGAAGATATGCAATCTTCTGCTTTGCTATTTTCTCTTTCAACTGTTGGGCTAAAAGTTTGTCTGCTTTGTTCCCATATCTACATGAGTGGGCTTTAAGGGATCTAAGCTGGAAGTTATGTTTATGACTCAGTAGTGATTGTAGCTCCTTTCTTGCAGAAAATAGCCACTCTCTAGTTTTGGAGGAGGGGGCTGATTTGTTATCTGCTTCCAAGGACTGAATCTCCTTGATTAGGTCATTCAGTTGGCGAGACCTTTGTTTTCGTACTCTGCTACTTATTTGAATTAGTATGCCCCTGATTACTGCTTTATGGGAGTTCCATAATGTGAAGGGATCCGACACTGAAGGGGCGTTGAGCCTAAAAAACTCAGTGAGAGCTCTAGATATCTCTGGTTTGTAGAATGGATACGTCATTGCGCCACCTATTAGCCCCGGTTTCAGTGTGGATCCCTCCCACCGTTATGAAGACTGGGGCATGATCTCACCAAGTGATGGTATGAATTTCAGATCTGCTGATTTTTTTGGAGCAAGAATTTGTCTACTAAGATTAAATCTATTCTCAAGTATGTGTGGTGAACAGGTGAGACCAAAGGGCAGCAGCGGGTGACGTGGGAAGGCTGTGTATGACGTCATCCGATGCTGCCCTTCGGTATCTGTTTGACACGTTTGTGTTTTTGATGCCTGTATCAAACTGCTAGAATGTGAGTAGTTTGGAAACATTTATAAGGTTATGAAACATACAGTGAGCACTTAGATCTGTTCCTTTTTTATCATTTATGGTCGGATGTTTGCATTTGGTTCTGAGGAGTCTGGAGATAAGAGTGCGATCTGCTTTAACCCATTTGGTATATTGGGATATGCTTGCATGACTACCTGTTAGTTCAGGAGTCCATGCTTTGAAGTGAGAGTAGATAATAAGACCGGAGGTGGACGGACTGTCACCTTTTGTGGATTTAACATCACTGGTCAAGGCTTTCTGGGACTTGTTGTCCACCAATTATCTGTACTTTTTCTCATCATTTTTTGAAAATAATATTCTGGGACTTGTTGTTCACCAACGTTTTGGAATTTTTCTGTTTGCGCTGCACTTATACCCTGTTTAATGTTTAATAAAGCCTTTAACCAATATGATTTTTGATTCTGTTCTGCATATTGTCCCTTATACTCCTATCTATCTCTTGGAGTATTTAACTAATTTTCTCCATATTAGATACATCAGGACCACATATTCTCTGTATTGTTTTTTTCTCTATTTGTATTTCCATTTATGTTTTCATTTTTCGATTTGCTTGTTTTTGGCTTGAATTGTGATTTTTTTTTCCTTTTCAATGGTTATGATGTCTATGTCCATTACTCTTTCAGTGATATACCTGTTTACCAATTAAGCAATTTGTATTTTTAATTAGCACGATTGTTTTAGTGCTTGTTGGGTAGGTGGAGTTCTTTGCATACTATATATAATTTGTGTTTCACTTTAATTTTGTGCTATGATCAATGCGGTTTGCTGAAACGCGTTAGCCCTGTGTATACTCTTTTATCATGTGATCAATACATTTGGATTTGGAGTTGCCAGCTCTTTTACAAGATTCAATTGCTGACATGTTGGCTGGAGGACATCAGAGCCAGAGCACCCATCTGTGGACTCTACTTAAGAATTAAAGGAGGTTCCCCTGTTCTGAGCGCTGCATTAGTTGTTCATCTATTGTCACATAACATGCACAATTAGATCACCCATGTATATACACTATATTACCAAAAGCATTGGAATGCCTGCATTTACACGCACATGAACTTTTTTTAACAATCAGGATTGCTTTATTAAAGGGTTAATAGTACAGCATATATGAGAAACACATGAACTTTAATGGCACCCCAGTCTTTGTCCGTAGGGTACAATATTGAGTTGGCCTATCTTGCTTTGTGCACTGGTGCGCAGTCATGTTGGAACAGGAAGGGGCCATCCTCAAACTGTTCCCACAAAGTTGGGGGCATGAAATTGTCGAAAATGTCCTAGTATACTGATGCCTTAAGAGTTCCCTTCACTGGAACTAAGGGGCCAAGCCCAACCCCTAAAAAACAACCCCACACTATAATCCCCCCTTCACCAAATGATTTGAACCGGTGCACAAAGGAAGGTCCATAAAGACATGGATGAGCGAGTTTTGGGTGGAGGAACTTGACTGTCCTGCAGAGTCTTGACCTCAACCCGATAGAACACCTTTGGGATGAATTAGAGCGGGGACTCCGAGCCAGGCCTTCTCGTCCGCATCAGTGCCTGACCTCACGAATGCGCTTCTGGAAGAATGGTCAAACATTCCCATAGACACACCCCTAAACCTTGTGGGCAGCCTTTCCAGAAAAGTTGAAGCTGTTATAGCGCCAAAGGGTGGGCCAATTCAATATTGAACCCTACAGACGCACATCATGTGCGTGAAAGGCAGGTGTCCCAATACCTTTGGTAAGTTAGTGTATGTTGATTGCTATGCAGGTCGGTAGAGAAACAAACATACCTTCATTGTTTATCTTCTTAGGGTCTCCCCTCTGAAATTGCCAATCACCTAAAAATCCAATACAGCTAATTGCTATACCCCAAGATCAGCTAGAATGTACCTATTAAGGGTCTGGGCTCAACAACTTGAGAGAGCAGTCAAGGCGAAAACAAGTAACTCGGGAAGTGGCGTAGAAGTGTTAGTGCTTTCAAGAGACTTTCCCAATTTGGCAAAGTAAACGAACTTCTTTAATGATAATGGTAACTATTTCAACTGAATATTATTTGTGCAGGTTTACAATTATAGCAAGTGTATAGTATATCATAAATCCAAAACTGGACATGTACGTGACACGTGTTATGTGCATGATCAAAGTAAATGAGAACCAGATTTTGTTCCCGAGCCAGTGATTAGGGGTCACAAGGACAGAATTACACATTTGTAGCATTTCTGATCTCATGCCAGCTTTCTGTAACATGGAAAATATTGACGTATAAAGCAGATGAACAGTGGTATCTGGACTCCGTGAATCTGAAGTCATGCCAGTCACACTTACCAGACTTTGTAGAGTGAACTTTCTCCTGTACAGAAGTGACAGTGCCCTGAATGAACTGGGCTTTTGCAGCATTTAGGAGGCCACTACAAACCAGCTTATTCCCACCTGCCACTGCCCACACTCCAGATTCAGTCCAAGCATAAGAGATAGCACCTAGGAAAAAAACAACGATGAACTATGAACAGTGATAGTGTGACAGAAATTAACATTGGGCTAAACACAATCTAGTCTCATGGTTCAGACCTGTAGGCATCTTTACTATCAATGGATATGTACAGATACCGTTATCAGTGCCAATACTAAGCATTTGCACAAATCGCACTGCAAAGAATCACATGTGATTTAAACAGGAACACAGTGGAATGCCTGTCCACATCACATGCAGTTTCCCCCACTGCTCCTGTGTGAACCCTGACTTGTCATAGTGTCTTCAGCCTGGGTTCACACAGGAGTGGTGGGGGTCCGGAATTGCACAGCATTCCTGTTCAAATCACATGCAATTCTTTGCAGTGTGATTTGAGCCCATTCAGTTTGTATGGGCTCAAATTGCACTGCAAAGGTATCAGTACTTGGAATTGGCGAGTACTTGCGGTACTTGTACTCGCTGGTAAAAAAGCATGCTATCGGTGCAACCCTGACAGATATTGTCAGATAGGTGGACATATTACCTAGGATTCAAAGAAAACAAAACTAGACTAGTATCCCTAGCCAATGGTATCCTCCTTCTATAAAATTTTTCCTGTCTGTCTCTGCTTCCAGCCTTTAATTTATTGACCTAGAATAAGCATGCAACAATTAAATGAATATCAGGGTGACATCAGCATGAACATGCATACTCATCATCCCAGGTCAATTACTTAATCCTGAGTGTAATCTTACAGCTGCAGGGAGCCGTGATTTATTAGCACTGTGCAACCAGCTACTACTCTCACTTACTTCCAAGTAGCACAATAACAAACACATACAGAAATGAATTTGGAGTGGTTTAAGTGGTTCTAAAGCCATATGGTTTTTTACCTTATTGCATTCTATGCATTAAGGTGAACAACCTTATGTGCTGCAGCTCCCTCCCAGACCCCCCCTTCTTTTCTTATCTGAGCCCGATCCGATCTAGCCATGTGCACAAGAGCAGCGGCACCAGCCGCTGTCTCCCTCCTCATTGGGTAGATTGATAATTGTCAATCGAATGTTGTGACACGGGAGCGGGGCCAAGTCCATGTCAACTCAGCAGCAGGGCTCGGGAGCAAGCACGCACGTGTTCCCCCATGGGAAGCGGCTTTTCGTGGGAGCACCAGCTAAAGAGGGGCCTGGAGCGCCGGCGGTGGACCCCAGAAGACCCCAGAAGAAGAGGATCGGGGCTGCTCTGTGCAAAATCATTGCACAGAGCAAGTAAGTTTATTATGTTTGCTTTTTTAATAAAATATTAGTTATAATAGTATCAAAAAAATGCAAATTTATTCAAGGAAATGGCACAACCCCCTTTCCCCCCACCCATTGTAAGTCAGACTTTGAAGTACAGCAACAATCCAAAAACAAACAGCTTCTGCTCTGTGCTCCCCTTACAAAACCTAATAATTCCGGGTAATAACAGCAGCATTGGGTGCTGCCTTTACTAAAAAAAATTTGGAAAGTATAAATAGTTTAGAAAAATTATAAGCTTATATTATATTATATACTAAACCATTAGAATTTCTCTTTCACCATATCAGTCAAGGGAAACATTACAGTCAACTGTTCCTTCTTCACATCTCTCTTTGTACAGACAACAGTCAGAAAAATCATTCAGCATCATAACAGATTCTCACCAACAAAGGCATTCATCTCAACTCCTTGCCCATAGTTGAATCTCATAACTGGAACCACCATTTCATCAATAAACCTCTGTGTGAAGCCATATTTCTGCATCTCTTCCCCTATGGACATGTTCAGCTTTGAAACAAAGTCATCCCCAGCCATGGCATGCAGTAATGATTCTGTCGTGGAGAAAGAATAATCGAACGTCTGATAGCGGTAAATCCTGCCAACAACAAAAGCAAAAAACTTAATAAAGGCGATTCTGCACCCAATCACATTTTACTTATAGAGCTACTCTATAGAGCTGGAGAAAAACTGTATTTTTTGTTACTCACCGTAAAATTTCTTTCTCTGAGTTTGACGGACACAGTGTTTCTAAATCTGGACCACAGGGCTATAAAAAAAAGAACTCAGCATCGCCTATGGGCAGTCCTAGCTGGTATAATCCCTCTCTGCTATAGGCATCCCAGTAACATCAGTACAAGAAAAAGAGAATCACAAGAGGGGCGGGTGCTGCGTCCATCAATGAGAAAGGGATACAAAAAATCCTGTTATCTCTTGTGTTCATTGACAGACACCGTTCTCCTAAATCTTGACCATAAGGGCGTCACGAAGCAGTTTCCCGGGGGCGGTGGGGGGGCGGCCATATGAGAAACATCCCCCAAAGGGAAAACTGAGGTGTCAAACAGCGGACGCAAACACACCAACCTGAGCAAATTGCCACGGATATGCACAGACAACCAGGGGGCCACCGAGAGATAGGCTCCAGATGTTGGAATACCAGACAGGCACTAAGCACCCTTACTATAGCAGAGAAGGGATGAGCCCGACCCCTGATGGCATAAACTGGAACAGTCTGCCTGATCCCATGAAAATTGGAGGCAGAGGAGGCTGCCTGGCTTTTTTCGTGGTCGTCCGCCATCACAAACAGAAAATCCAACCCCCAGAAGGAAGCCGCAGGCACACTCAAACCTCTCAGACCACAACTAAGGAATATAGCGCAACCACCTCAGGGTGCGGACATATTCTTGAACCAAAAGCAGCTTTTCATTAGCTAGTTTTTCTCAGACAATGAGAAAAACACAAATAAAAACTTTAAAATGACAGTACACAAATGATCACACACACAAACAAACAAGAAAAGAAAAACACAAAGAACAGTAAATGAAAACCTAAACCACATTAAAATACACCTAATGCCAGCAGCCATGCAACAGTCTGGCAACGAACTGCAGGAACAAGCAGTGCCCTTGGAAAGGGGTCCTGTTCCCTGCTAGTGGGGACTGAATGGCTATGGATGGCACAGTGCAAGTCAGCTGGGGCAGATCCAAAGAGGTAAAGTTGGAGAAGGGCACCAACACATAAAAACACTGCACACTAGGCAGCTTCCCCTCTTTCTCCCCCTTGTCCAAACACTGCATAAGCTTCAATCAGAGGAGCATCCCCTTGCTACAAAGGGAAGATCATGTCCTGGGAAGCACGGGGGGAGGGTAACTACCCAATCTAAATTATCTAGTGCAGTGGTGGTCAGATTTAAATTTATAAGGCCTCAAGAGCAGCACCCGGAACCTCCAGAGGGCTCCACAATAGCAAGGCATTTTTGTACCTCAACAAAAAAAATGTTGATCCTGCTGCATTTTTAGCATCGTATTGCAATGTACAATGAAGCAGTTGGAGTACATTAACCCCTAGCATTGGTGTCACTGAGTGCACACATAACCCAGACAATGGCATGATTGGACGTAATAATAACTCCCATGATTGGCAGTAGTAGACGTAGTCGTAACTCTCAAAATTGGCATCAGTGGATACCCCCCCCCCATGTTGTTGGTCTTTATTTATTAAAAAGTACTTATATACAGTACCTTGACAATTTCCACACTTTGTCATGTGACTTGAGACTGGGACGGAGGTTCATCTTCCAGCAGAAGAACGACTCTAAACATACAGCCAGAGCTACAATGGAATGATTTAGAACAAAACATATTCATGTGTTCGAATGGCCCAGCCAAAGTCAAGACCTAAGTCCAGTTGAGAATCTGTGGCAAGACTTGAAAATTGCTGTTCACAGACGCTCTCCATCCAATCTGACAGAGCTTGAGCTATTTTGCAAAGAAAAATGGGCAAAAGTTTCATTCTCTAGATATGCAAAGCTGGTAGAGACATCCCCAAAAAGGAGAGCCGATAAGCGGCATTCCTCAGCGGGGACATCTGCACTGTCAATCAGGGCACTGATCATTAGTGTCCTGATTATCAGTGCAGCCCCAAAAGTGCCACCAGTACTGCCAATCAGTGCCCATTAGTGCCTCCTCATCAGTGCAGCCTATCAGCATACATCAGTGAAGGAGAAAAATTACTTTACAAAATTTTGTAACAGAAATGAAGAAAAACTCTTGTTTTTCAAAATGTTCGCTCTTTTTTCGTTTGTTTAGAAAAAAATTAAAAATCTAGTGATGATTAAATACCACCAAAAGAAAGCTCTATCTGTCTCAAAAAAATGATAAGATTTTTTTTTGGGTACAGTGTTGCATGACCACACAATTGTCATTCAAAGTGCGACAGTGCTGAAAGCTGAAAATTGGCCTGGGCAGGAAGGGAGTAGGAGTGCCCTGTAGGCAAGTGGTCAAAGCAGCAGCATTTACTATAATGATTGCAGTGTCATTACATAGCATTGAGATGGTTAACGCGGATTTTAAAGCTGCAGCATTTTCCTGTGAAAGAGCAGAGAAGACATTATGTCAGACAGAAGATGTGTTCAACTGCTGAGCACTCCTGCAGAAAAAAATGTCCTGACTGTGACTTACCCCATAAGCAGATCTAAATGTATAGGGAGATGGGGAAGAGAAGGATTCATCAATAAGGAACTGATAAGGGACACATAAATTGAAGGGGAAATTGTAAAAAAAAAAAAAGACTAGCCACTGACACAGGCCAAAGTCATCAAAAATAATTGATTGTTTGATCACAAAAAGGCTAAAGGAGGTGAGAATCAATTACCACAAATAGACAAGTTTAAAAGGATCTTTGAGTATTTACCATAATGATTGCAGAGTCAGTACATAGCACTTAGATGGTTAACATTGATTTTAAAGCAGCAGCATTTACTATGATTGCAGTATCAGTACATAGCTTCTCTGACCTTTTTTGTCAAGAGCAATGGCACAACCATTCATCCACCCCACATGCCAGGGTGCTTGCTAGGAGTTATCCTGGACCCTCAACTATCCTTTCGGCCCCACATCCAATCACTTTCCAAGGCCTGCCGCCTCAACCTCCGCAACAAGATACGTTCCTTCCTAACCAATGACACCACAAAGCTCCTAATTCACTCCCTGGTCATCTCTCACCTCGACTTATGCAACTCCCTCTTCATTGGCTTACCTTTACATAGGTTATCCCCACTTCAGTCCATCATGAACGCTGCTGCCAGACTCATCTACCTTACAAACCGCTCGGCGTCTGCTACCCCTCTCTGCCAATCCCTCCATTGGCTTCCACTCACTCAACGATTTAAATTCAAACTACCAATAATAACTTACAAAGCCATCCACAACTCTGTCCCCAGCTACATCACTAACCTAGTCTCAAAATACCAACCAAATTGTCCTCTTTGTTCCACCCAAGACCTCCTGCTCTTAAGCTCCCTCCTCGCCTCCTCCCATACACGACCTCCAGGACTTCTCCTGAGCCTCTCCCATTCTTTGGAATTCCCTACCCCAATCTGTCCGACTATCTCCTACTCTATCCACTTTTAGACGATCCCTGAAAACGTTTCTCTTTAGAGAAGCCTATCCTGCCAACACCAAACAACTTTACTTTCATTTTCTTCATCAGCCCCACAGTTATTACCTTTTGTATCACTTGACCCTCCCTCTTAGATTGTAAGCTCTAACGAGCAGGGCCCTCTGATTCCTCCTGTATTGAATTGTATTGTAAGTGTACTGTCTGCCCTAATGTTGTAAAGCGCTGCGCAAACTGCTGGCGCTATATAAATCCTGTATAATAATAATAATAGCATTGAGATGGTTAACAGGGATTTTAAAGCAGCAGCATTTACTTGTGAAAGAGCAGAGAAGACATTGTGAGAGAGTGAGAGCGTGACAGATGTGTTCAACTGCTGAACACTCAGGCAGAAAAAAAAAAAGTCCTGACTGTGACCTGCCCCCAGTTAAATTGCACATTTTTGGCCTGATGATTGCTTAACACTCCCCAAATATAGGTTTTATGCAAGCAGAGACCCTGAAGAATAAAATGGTGATCATTGCAATTTTTATGTCATGCGATATTACCGCAATGGTTTATCAAAGCCATATTTTCAGTAAAAAATACACTATAGCTAACTATAATTAAATTCAAAGTCCAGTCTAAACCTAATCTAATCTTAAACCTGCTCCCACCCACATTCTAAATGCTATACTAACTAGTGTGTGGAGTAAAGAAGTGTATACTTACCTAAACCCTGGGGGCTCCAGTCCAGTCACGTGCCCCCCCCCAGCGGCCAGCTTCGGGAGGAGAGATCGTCGACAACAGATGCAATGCCTTGGAGGTGACGTCACCTATAGGGCTACTATGGGGCATCCATTGTCGTCTGTCTCTCCTCTCCCCTAAAGCCGGCGTTGGGAGCCAGTATGTGACCGGACTGAAGCGCCCAGGAAATAGGTAAGTATACACATCTTTCTTCCACAGGCTAGTTAGTATAGCATTTAGAATAGGTGTGGAAGCAGGTTTAAGATTAAATAAGTTTAGACAGGTGATAAGGATGTTGGATATAGTGGTACCCGTTAAAATATGTTCAGACAGGAACAAGGCTTTTTCATCAGTCTCTGAAAGATTTATTGCTTGAATTTATGTTTCTTTTATACTGTTCATGCAGAGGTGCATACATAATTTAATTAACAATATGGGCATGACATAATTCAATATGTAATACATTACCAATATAGATGCACTATGGTCACATCATGGGCATATATAAAGTGATACTAAAAACACACACTGTAATTACAATTTAAATTTACAAAAAAAAACAAACAAAAAAAAAATCGAAGTACTGTTTTCCTAATTTCCCATCGATATACAGCTGTCACATGACCCAGCTCTTTCCCAGCCTGTCTGCAGGGAAACATAAGCAGGAAGAGCTTCTAGTCCTCTGCTGCTGGTCACATGTTCAAAATAACAAAAAACAGCCTTTGGAATACAGAGTAAAAATAATATAAAAAACCGCTTTAACCACTTATGGACACCGCCCACCGTAGTTTTACGTCACTACTTTGAAGAGGAATATCGCTGTTATGGCAGCAGCTAGCTGCCATAACCTCGGTATCCTCTTCTTCAGCGGGCGGTCCGCTTCAAGATAAAAGTGATCTCTGCGGCGGATCTGCCGCAAGATCACTTTTATCGGTGGCGGGAGAAGGGCCCCCACCCTCCCGCCGCTCTCCGCCGATTACCGGATCCGTCGGTAGCGGCAGAGGCGATCGGGTTGCTCTCCTGCTTGGTATGGAGATGAGTGAGGGGAAGATGGCCCCCACCCATCTCCATATCACTGCAGGGCGGAAGCAACGTCAAAACGTCACTTCCACCCATAGCTCTTAAAGGGCCATTTTTTTTTTTTTTATAATGATACATTTTTATTTATTTATTTTTTTTATTGCATTTTTGTGTAAATATGAGATCTGAGGTCTTTTTGACCCCAGATCTCATATTTAAGAGGTCCTGTCATGCATTTTTTCTATTACAAGGGATGTTTACATTCCTTGTAATAGGAATAAAAGTGACACAAGTTTTTTTAAAAAAAACAATGTAAAAATAAAAAATAAAGGTAAAATAAATAAGAAAAAAAAAAATTTTTAAAATGCGCCCCGTCCCGCTGAGTTCGTGTGCAGAAGTGAACGCATACCCGAGTAGCGCCGCATATGAAAATGGTGTTCAAACCACACATGTGAGGTATCGCCGCGATAGAGCAAGAGCAATAATTCTAGCCCTAGACCTCCTCTGTAACTCAAAACATGCAATCTGTAGAATGTTTTAAACGTCGCCTATGGAGATTTTTAAGGGTAAAAGTTTGTCGCCATTGCACGAGCGGGCACAATTTTGAAGCGTGACATGTTGGGTATCAATTTACTCCACGTAACATTATCTTTCACAATATAAAAAAAAAAACTGAGCTAACTTTACTGTTGACTTATTTTTTAATTCAAAACGTGTGACAGAAAGTATTGCAACAACCGCCATTTTATTTTTTAGGGTGTTAGAAAAAAATATATATATAATGTTTGGGGGTTCTAAGTAATTTTCTAGCAAAAAAAAACAGTTTTTAACTTGTGAACAACAAATCTCAGAAAGAGGCTCGGTCCTTAAGTGGTTAAATTGTCATACAAATATGTATTAGATATCAAATCTTTATTATTTTGTGGAAATAACATGGTGTGGGTGGATTTCTGTCAGTCACGGGCTGTGTCGTGTCCCTCCAGCCTGTGTCTTAGAATAACAGGGAGGTGAAGCCACCATCAATCAAGATGTAATATCCTGCCCCCATACATTTGGCTTGTTATGGGGCATGGAGTAGGAGGGAGGGAGTGGGATGTCATTTACCACTGTGTATACACCCACATGTGTGACTCTATTGTCACATGGACTGCTCTGATGTGATATGGAGAAAATGCTCAGCATAGTAACTCCCTGAAAACTGAGCATGTGCAGAGCTGCCAACACTGCTCTGCAAAATCCCTAGATGAATTGGGGACCTGGACAGAATGGGGACATAGAGAGTAGCAGGATCAACCAAGTTTTTTGTAGAATAGAGAAAACAAATTTCATAGTGACTGCGCGAGTATGCAAGGCATGTAATACTGCATTTGATAATTTTTTTTTTATGATAAGGGTTTAGTGACACTAATTATTTAATAATGGTATTTGCCATCACTCAGCGGGACTATTCTTTGCAAAGCGCCATTTCAAAGTTCAGCAAAGTATATTATTTTATTACATGAGATTTTAAAGTACATATTCGTATCAGCATGATGAAGTGCTTTCCTAGGCAGTTATTTATTTAATCCAGCAGAACAAATAAGTAGAACAAACAGATACATTGATTTTGGGGGCATTTGGACATTTAGAAAGTGTTTATGACATTGATTCTATCCTAATAACAAGTTTTAACTGGGCTTTCAATTCCATAGAAGGACAAGTGGCTAATACTAATACATATAATATCCTACAAGCATTAAACTACAGATATATGTACTAAACTAAAACTAAACGAAAGTCGATAGAAAGCCTAAGGCCCCATTCACACCTGAGCGTAGGGTTCTTAGACAGAAAGTTGCGCGATTTTGTACAGGTCAAAAGGTCACCAATGTAAAAAGCAGAAAAACGCCTGTAATCTGCCTAAAAAAAAGTTCCAGAACTTGTTTGAGCTACAGAAGCCAGAAGCTCTTGGAGCTTCTGGCTTCAAGCATTTTGGAGTGGAGATGTGAACCATCTCAAAAGAGAATAATAGATTTTTTCCCCTCCAGCATTTTGTAGCTTGAGGCTTCAAGCTACAAAACGCTCAGGTGTGAATGGGGCCTAATACTTAAATTCTCCCCTGCAATCATTCATCTAAGCTAAGTCCAGCCTTAAAAACAGTTTTTATAACGTGGGCGTGTTTACTGAAGGCTAGTGACATCACTTCCAGAAGTGCTCCATTCACCAAAGCATAGGGCTGTGCACATGTGATGTCTATTCTCAGTCTCTAACCATACCGAATTGATAACTATAGCTCCCACAAAACCTTTAACGCACTTACATGTAGTGCACAACAAAATTTAGTGACCCAAATATCAGGACAGGGCTGCGTGATGCGCTCTCTCTTACCTTTGCTTTCAGCTCCGCTTGGGCCATGCAAAGAACGGAGCTGCCAACGTCACTTCCGTTTTTCATCGAAGCTAATCACGATTTGCATTGCGCCACCTTGCCCAGCCTTGATTAACCACTTAAGCCCTGGAAGATTTCCCCCCTTAACCACATGCCGACCAGCGCACGACGATGTACGTCAGCACAATGGCACAGGTGAGCAAATGGGTGTACAGGTATGTCCCCTTTAAATCGCGGCATTGTGGGTGCGTGCCCGCCGTGTGCTCCGTGACCGTGCCTGCAAGGTCCCGCAGACTCTATGTCCGCCTCGGGCCCGCGATCGTGTCACGGAGCGGCAGAACGGGGAGATGCCTATGTAAACAAGGCATTTTCCCTGTTGTGCCTAGTGACATGACAGAGAGCTACTGCTCCCTGTGATCGGTAGCAGTGGTCGCTGTCATGTCAGTGGTAGCCCATCCCCCCCGCAATTAGAACCACTCCCTAGGACATACTTAACCCCTTGATCGCCCCCTAGTGTTTAACCCCTTCCCTGCCAGTGTCATTTACACAGTAATCAGTGCATTTTTATAGCACTGATCGCTGTATAAATGACAATGGTCCCATAATAGTGTCAAAAGTGTCCGATGTGTCCATTTTAATGTCGCAGATCGCTGCCATTACTAATAAAAAAAATTAATAATAAAAATGCCATAAATCGATCCCCTATTTTGTAGACACTATAACTTTTGCGCAAACCAATCAATATACGCTTATTACAATTTTTTTTACCAAAAATATGTAGAAGAATACACATCGGCCTAAACTGAGAAAGAAATTTGTTTATATATTTTTTGGGGATATTTATTATAGCAAAAAGTAAAAAATATTTTTTTTTTTTTCAAAATTGTTTTTTTTTTGTTTGTTTATAGTGCTAAAAATAAAAACCGCAGAGGTGATCAAATACCACCAAAAGAAAGCTCTATTTGTGGGAAAAAAAAGGACTTCAATTTTGTTTGGGTGCAACGTCGCACGACCGGGCAGTTGTCAGTTAAAGCGATGCAGTGCTGTATCGCAAAAAGTGCTCTGGTCAGGAAGGGGGTAAATCCTGCCAGGGCTGAAGTGGTTAATGACCAGGCCATTTTTTGCGATACGGTACTACATCGCTTTAATTGACAATTGCACACTTGTGCGACGCTGTACCCAAATAAAATTTACGTCCTTTTTTTCCCCTACAAATAGAGCTTTCTTTTTGTGGTATTTGATCACCTCTGCAGTTTTATTTTTTGTGCTATACACAAAACAAAAGGTTTGCATTTGAACATAATGGTTTGTGATATAATTTTGCACATGGACAAGGTGCTGTTGCATGTTACATAGTTACATAGTAGGTGAGGTTGAAAAAAGACACCAACCTATGTGTGTGATTATATGTCAGTATTACATTGTATATCCCTGTATGTTGCGGTCATTCAGGTGCTTATCTAATAGCTTTTTGAAACTATTGATGCCCACCCGCTGAGACCCCCGCCTGTGGAAGAGAATTTCACATCCTTGCCGCTCTTACAGTAAAGAACCCTCTACGTAGTTTAAGGTTAAACCTCTTTTATTCTAATTTTAATGAGTGGCCACTAGTCTTGTTAAAACTTTTTCGCGGAAGGGAGTTTATCCCTATTGTGGGGTCACCAATACGGTATTTATAAATTGAAATCATATCCCCTCTCAAGCGTCTCTTCTCCAGACTGATTTTCTGATAAATTTAATTTTAGTTTTAAATATCATGATATAAAATAATGAATGTGGGGGCTTTTTGGTGGGTGTGTTTTTTTTTTTTTTGTTGGGGGGGGGGGGCAGCATTTCATTCTTGGGGCCAGGCAGCACAATGTCTTGGGCCGGCCCTGCACCCATCTCCGCATGCCAGGGTGCTTGCTAGAAGTTATCCTGGACCCTGAACTCTCCTTTCGGCCCCACATCCAATCACTTTCCAAGGCCTGCCGCCTCAACCTCCGCAACAAGATACGTTCCTTCCTAACCAATGACACCACAAAGCTCCTAATTCACTCCCTGGTCATCTCTCGCCTCGACTTATGCAACTCTCTCTTCATTGGCTTACCTTTACATAGGCTATACCCCCTTCAGTCCATCATGAATGCCGCTGCCAGACTCATCTACCTTACAAATCGCTCTGTCTCTGCTACCCCTCTCTGCCAATCCCTCCATTGGCTTCCACTCACCCAACAAATTAAATTCAAAATACCAACAATAACTTACAAAGCCATCCACAACTCTGCCCCCAGCTACATCACTAACCTAGTCTCAAAATACCAACCAAATTGTCCTCTTTGTTCCACCCAAGACCTCCTGCTCTTAAGCTCCCTCCTCGCCTCCTCCCATACACGACCTCCAGGACTTCTCCTGCGCCTCTCCCATTCTTTAGAATTCCCTACCCCAATCTGTCCGACTATCTCCTACTCTATCCACTTTTAGATGATCCCTGAAAACTTTTCTCTTCAGAGAAGCCTATCCTGCCACCACCAAACAACTTTACTTTCATTTTCTTCATCAGCCCATCCCCCCACAGTTATTACCTTTTGTATCACTTGACCCTCCCTCTTAGATTGTAAGCTCTAACGAGTAGGGTCCTCTGATTCCTCCTGTATTGAATTGTATTGTAAGTGTACTGTCCGCCCTAACATTGTAAAGCGCTGCGCAAATTGTTGGCGCTATATAATTCCTGTATAATAATAATAATAGCATCGAGATGGTTAACAGGGATTTTAAAGCAACAGCATTTACTTGTGAAAGAGCAGAGAAGACATTGTGAGAGAGTGAGAGCGTGACAGATGTGTTCAACTGCTGAACACTCAGGCAGAAAAAAAAAAAGTCCTGACTGTGACCTGCCCCCAGTTAAATTGCACATTTTTGGCCTGATGATTGCTTAACACTCCCCAAATATAGGTTTTATGCAAGCAGAGACCCTGAAGAATAAAATGGTGATCGTTGCAATTTTTATGTCATGCGATATTATCATAATGGTTTATCAAAGTCATATTTTCAGTAAAAAATACACTATAGCTAACTATAATTAAATTCAAAGTCCAGTCTAACCCTAATCTAATCTTAAACCTGCTCCCACCCACATTCTAAATGCTATACTAACTAGTGTGTGGAGTAAAGAAGTGTATACTTACCTAAACCCTGGGGGCTCCAGTCCAGTCACGTGCCCCCCCCCCCCCCCCTCCCCGCGACCAGCTTCGGGAGGAGAGATCGTCGACAATGGTTGCAATGCCTGGGAGGTGGCATCACCTATAGGGCTACTATGGGGCATCCATTGTCGGCTGTCTCTCCTCTCCCCTAAAGCCGGCGTTGGGAGCCAGTATGTGACCAGACTGAAGCGCCCAGGAAATAGGTAAGTATACACATCTTTCTTCCACAGACTAGTTAGTATAGCATTTAGAATAGGTGTGGAAGCAGGTTTAAGATTAAATAAGTTTAGACAGGTGATAAGGATGTTGGATATAGTGGTACCCTTTAAAATATGTTCAGACAGGAACAAGGCTTTTTCATCAGGGTCTGAAAGATTTATTGCTTGAATTTATGTTTCTTTTATACTGTTCATGCAGAGGTGCATACATAAGTTAATTAACAATATGGGCATGACATAATTCAATATGTAATACATTACCAATATAGATGTACTATGGTCACATCATGGGCATATATAAAGTTAAAAACTAAAAACACACACCGTAATTATAATTCAAACACAAACAAAAAAAAAACAAACAAAACAAAAAACACTGAAGTACTTTTTTCCTAATTTCCCATCGATATACAGCTGTCACATGACCCAGCTCTTTCCCAGCCTGTCTGCAGGGAAACATAAGCAAGAAGAGCTTCTAGTCCTCTGCTGCTGGTCACATGTTCAAAATAATAAAAAACAGCCTTTGGAATACAGAGTAAAAATAATATAAAAAACTGCTTTAACCACTTAAGGACACCGCCCGCCATAGTTTTACATCAATACTTTGAAGAGGAATATCGCTGTTATGGCCATAACCCCGGTATCCTATTCTTCAGCGGGCAGTCCACTTCAAGATAAAAGTGATCTCTGCATTTTTATTTTTTTTAATTTTTTTTATTGCATTTTTGTGTAAATATGAGATCTGAGGTCTTTTTGATCCCAGATCTCACATTTAAGAGGTCCTGTCATGTGTTTTTTCTATTACAAGGGATGTTTACATTCCTTGTAATAGGAATAAAAGTGACACTTTTTTTTTTTTTTAAAGAACAGTGTAAAAATAATACATATAATACATATACATATAAAATACATATAATGTTTGGGGGTTCTAAGTAATTTTCTAATTATTTTATGGAAATAACATGGTGTGGGTGGATTTCTGTCAGTCACAGGCTGTGTCATGTCCCTCCAGCCTGTGTCTTAGAATAACAGGGAGGTGAAGCCACCATCGATCAAGATGTAATATCCTGCCCCCATATGTTTGGCTTGTTATGGGGCATGGAGTAGGAGGGAGGGAGTGGGATGTCATTTACCACTGTGTATACACCCACATGTGTGACTCTATAGTCACATGGACTGCTCTAAAGTGATAGGGAGAAAATGCTCAGCATAGAAAATCCCTGAAAACTGAGCATGTGCAGAGCTGCCAACACTGCTCTGCAAAATCCTTAGTTGAATTGGGGACCTGGACAGAATGGGGACATAGAGAGTAGCAGGATCAACCAGGTTTTTTGCAGAATACAGAAAACAAATTTCATAGTGACTGAGCGAGTATGCAAGGCATGTAATACGGCATTTGATAATTTTTTTTTATGATAAGGTTTTAGTGACACTAATTATTTATTAATGGTATTTGCCATCACTCAGCGGGACTATTCTTTTCAAAGCGCCATTTCAAAGTTCAGCAAAGTATATTATTTTATTACATGAGATTTTAAAGTACATATTCGTATCAGCATGATGAAGTGCTTTCCTAGGCAGTTATTTATTTAATCCAGCAGAACAAATAAGTAGAACAAACAGATACATTGATTTTGGGGGCATTTGGACATTTAGAAAGTGTTTATGACATTGATTCTATCCTAATAACAAGTTTTAACTGGGCTTTCAATTCGGTAGAGGGACAAGTGGAGTAATACTAATACATATAATATCCTACAAGCATTAAACTACAGATATATGTACTAAACTAAAACTAAATGAAAGTCGATAGAAAGCCTAAGGCCCCATTCACACCTGAGCGTAGCGTTTGTAGGCAGAAAGTCACACAATTTTTCAGCGTTTTTGCCACGATTTTTCCGCAATTTTGTACAGGTCAAAAGGTCACCAATGTAAAAAGGAGAAAAACGCCTGTAATCTGCCTAAAAAAAAGTTCCAGAACTTGTTTAAGCTACAGGTGTCTTGGAGCTTCTGGCTGCGGGTGTTTTGGAGTGGAGATGTGAACTATCTCCATAGAGAATAATAGATTTTTTCCCCCTCCAGCGTTTTGTAGCTTCAGGCCTTAAGCTACAAAACGCTCAGGTGCGAATGGGGCCTAATACTTAAATTCTCCCCTGCAATCATTCATCTAAGCTAAGTTCAGCCTTAAAAACAGTTTTTATAACGTGGGCGTGTTTACTGAAGGCTAGTGACATCACTTCCAGAAGTGCTCCATTCACCAAAGCATCTTGCATGTGGTATTTAGGTGTCCAGACATATTTTGCCTAAATATCGCAGGCAATCCTGAAACTGTCAATTCACTATACCGTTTTTTGGTATTTACCGCAAAGCGCTGACATTTTTCTGAAAATACCGCATGAACAGACGTTAAACTTAATTCACAGAAAGAATTAAATAAACCCGTGCCGTTTCTTCAGTACCCGTGCCGTGACTGGCGGCATCCATGCGCATCCGCGAGAGTGACGTCATTGCGGCTCTGGCCAATCACAGTGCCGGAGCCCGCAAACCGGGAAGTAACTCCGGTGAAAGATGTCGGCGTGGGAGCGCAGTGCGAGCGGCACTGCAGGGCACCCTAAGGTATTTCCTAATGAGCAAGTATGCGATGCATTATTATTCCTTTGTCTTACAGGGTTTTTTGGGGGGGGGGGGTGGGGGGGGGGGGTTTCCAGAGGTTTACAACCTCTTTAAGTGGTCCAGGCATGCGGTATTTAAGGAATGTGTATAATTTTAACCGGGGGAAGGGGGGTGGGGCGCTGTGTCCTTAACAACCAATGAGTCAGTAGCTGACAGTTGACTGTAAAGAAAAGATTTCTTTATCGTACATCACGGGACACAGAGCCACAGTAATTACTGTATGGGTTATATAGGCACCTTTAGGTGATGGACACTGGCACACCCTAGACAGGAAGTTTAACTCCCTATATAACCCCTCCCCTTACCGGCAGTACCTCAGTTTTTTTGCCAGTGTCTAAGGTGTTGGTCACGAGTAAAGATGTGCAGTGCTGACCTCCGCTGGAGTATTCCTTGCTGGGCCAAGCCATGCAGCCGGATCGATTCGAAGTGCCTTTTTAGGCCAAATTGAATGGTACCTGGGCCTCGTGTCACAAGAAACGAGGTTTTGCCTGTAACGCTTCTCTTTTTAGAGAGTTGGACCCCGGGATCCAGTGCTTTGGTTTTTTCAGCCATATTTCCTAGCAGGGTGCTATACGGGTCCAAGGGTGTGGAACCTCTGATAAAAAGGGGCCCCGGTCCTTGAAGGTTTTTTAAAGGAGCCCGCCGTGACGGGTGAAGATTGGGTCTGTTTGGTTTACCACAGAACCCTGCAGCCGGAAGGTAAGTGGAGATTTCTACAATTTTTTAATTCTTATGGGTTTTCTCCTTTAAGTAAATGTTGTCATGCCTAAAGTCGTCACCAGGGGCTGTCAAAAGCATGTACCTGTTCCATGCTTGAAAAATTTTTGACAAGTCCTTTATTTTATTTTTATTTTTTTAAATGTTCCCCCATGTAGATCCATTGTCAATCAAGATGACCGCTGCTACCACCACCCTGATGATTAAAAAAAAAAAGAAATAAGAGGTCCACACACAACGCTGGCTCCTGTCGTCTGACAGCTCTGCCGCCTCCTGCTGCCAAATAAACAAAGGGGTGAGGCCCTTAGTTCATTTAGCGGTGGAGCTGTCAGATGGCCTCTTTTTTTTGTTTTCCTCTGGGTCGGCGATGGTAGCAGTCATCGTGATTGATGATGGATCTACAATGGGGAACATTTTTTTTTTAAGCTGTCTGCCTTCTTATTCACGTTTTGAACACTTTTTTGATGAATGAGTAGGGGTACTATGTAACAAGGGGGACCCCTTGTTAAACCCCCCCCATGTTTGCCTGGTATGGTTCAGGAGGGCGGGGGCGCTTGCTCGTTTCCTAACCTGCCAGGCTGCATACTCGGATAGGGGTCTGGTCTTTATTTTTTTTGGGGGGGGTCCCACACTGTTTTTTTGTGTTTTTAATTTTGGCGTGGGGCTCCCCTCAATATCAATACCGTGCCCGGGCCCAAAGGGCGTAGTATGGGATGTTATTTTTTTTCATGTTTACATTACTCATTACATCATTTACATCATTTTGTTTACATTCAGCTGACAACTGATGGCTCAATGGTTGCTAAGGACACCGGCTACCACCGGTGCTCAAATTACTGCAAGCTTTCACTACTACGCATCACTTCATAAAATAGTGCATGGGGTATTTTAGTAGTGGTTTTTTTGTGAATGTCAAAATATTTTTTGAAAAATGCTGAGCGGTGGTAGATAGTGCTTTGTGAATGGAGCCCACTGTTTCTGTGTAGCCAGTGTGCGTGTACAGAATGGGAGGAGTGCATTTAGGCTTCCTGCTCAGTGCTCTCTCATGTACAAAGGTGCTCGTGCATCTTCATTCATGAGAAAATGAAGAAATAATAAAAGAACCATTCTCACAGGATACAGGAGGGCTGGGAAGTCCAGTGTACATATACAGTATAGCTTTGCAGGGCTTTGACTCACAACTACCACAGGAGAAGGGAGCTGGAAGCAGGGGGAACTGTCAGTGTATCTGGAAGTTATCTTGGATCAGCTCAGCTCACAGTCTACAATAAACACTGTACCTTAACTCCACATGATTCCACCTCGTAGTGTGAGTGTAACAAAGCACAACAAGCAGAAAACTCTATGACTCCACCTTGTAGAGTGAGTGTAACACAAGGTGTGCAGTAAAATCCCCTGGATTCCACTTTGTAGTTAGTGTGTGTGATGCTGTACACAGGTGTGCTTTACGGCCTTACAATGGCTGCTCTCTGTCGATGCTCCAAGCCAAAAAACGAGGCTTAGAAGAAAGAAGGAGCTGCTGCACATTCTGCTGATGGCTATGAGGGATGGGGCGGGTTTAGTCAAACTTCTGCTGGACTTCTGTAACAGAGACTGACAATGGTTTCAGGAAGGGCCTGTGAGCTGCCAAATTCAGCTCAGCAGGCAAACTGTTGTCAGTAAAGAACAGAAGACAGCTGATTGTCTAGCTCAGAAAGACTCATCTGAGCTAGACAAATCTGGAAGTCTGAAAATGCATAATATCAAAGTTAAAAGATGTTTTAAGAAAGTTAATAGTTAAAAGATATTTAACATAGTAAAGTTATAGCAAACACAATGTAACTACTACTGATTAATGAAAAGTTCTATAAACAAGTGTCCACCATGTGTATCAGAAATTATTCCATTGGTATTCCACCAACTGAATGTGCTATCCACCGTTCCCAGTGATAATAAAGTATATCAAGCCAATTGAAAATAAAACTGGCCTCTTACCATATCCCGATGATCTCTAGATTCTAAGAGATCATCTAGCGCATGAGGTAAGAAAATGCCCGATGCCTGGCCACATCCTCTGTGTGTCTCTCAACCTCCAAGATGAATGAATCCAACAGCCCCCGGCTCAGCGTCCCCACACCACACTCTCTGAACTCTGACTCCACACTAAAAGTAAACTTCACAGCATCCCAGCACAGCTTGCCTCGCTCAGGGTGATCACTGCGCTTCACTCAGGTGTGTACAGGATAAGGGAATACAGAAAGAAGGCTCATCGCATAATATGTAAAAGCGGGGGGAGGATCCTCCATTCCCAGATGTAGCCTGTTAAGGGGAAACACACTGGAAGGAGAAGGGAGCTGTGACACGATGAGCATCCAGATTTGTTGGTGATCTCCATGCTGGATCATCCTCTCTCTACTGCTCAATACTTTCATCTTTGTTGTAAGTGCATATTTTAACCTGTATAAAACCCCCTACTGTTACGTATTATACGAGATGAGCCTTCTTTCTGTATTCCCTTATCCTGCACACACAGTGAAGCGCAGTGATCACCCTGAGCAAGGCAAGCTGTGCTGAGACGCTGAGTACATTTTTAGTGTGGAGTCGGAGTTCGAAGAGTACGGTGTGGGGACGCTGAGCCGAGGGCTGTTGGATTCATTCATCTTGGAAGTCAGGAGACACAGGATGTGGCAGGGCATCAGGCAATTTCTTACCTCATGCGCTAGTTGATCTCTTATAATCTAGAGATCATCGGGATCTTGTAAGAGGCCAATTTTATTTTCAATTGGATTGATATACTTTATTATCACTGGGAACAGTGGATAGCACATTCAATTGGTGGAATACCAATGGAATAATTTCTGATACACACGGTAGACACTTGTTTATAGAACTTTTCATTAATCACTAGTTGTTACACTGTCTTTGCTATAACTTATCTGATAAGAGTTTTTTTTTGTATTCATGAGACAACGCAATCTTTTATATTTTTACATTCTTTCACTATCTCCTTGATCCAAGGAGTGTTAAAAGTGCAGCAGTCTACACTGAAAATCAGCGCGAGATTCTTTTCACATATTTTTTATTTAACATAGTATTCATGGGCAAATTTTAATTTTTGACTGAAATTCCACTTTAATTATTTTTAATTATAAATCTTTATTAACAGGACTTCTACTTTAATCTCTTATTTTAGTGTACAAAAACACATTAGATTACTCATTCTTTGGTGAAATATACAAAATGAGGTTGTGCCAAGTAAAAAAATTACAAAACATGTTGAGCCTTAAAATTGCATGCACCCATGAAATGGCAGCAAAGTACTGTACCCAAAATTGTCTATAGGTGACACTTTAAAAGCCTTCATGAGTCATCAGTTAGAGAGGTAACCATGTATAATGACTCTAGAACTACTGCTCGCACTGCGGCTATACCAAATACTACCTAAGACCTTCATTCCTATCAACAGGTGACACGTCCTCTATGTCATAGCACAATGCAAGCAACAGGTGCTCTTTAAAGCTCTCAAACAGAAAATGCATTTTAATTCATTTTTAATATTCACACCAAACTCACCCATGTGGGTCAAGTCTCAAAAGGGGGAATTCTTTGTGCTTGGGTGTACCTTTCATATTTTACAACTTGAAAAAGAGGATTTTTGACTTACCGTAAAATCAATTTCTCTGAGCTCATTGACAGACACAGCGTTCCATAGGGTTATACCGCCGCCTACAGGAGTAGGACACTAGGCAGAAAAAAAACTTGGCTACGCCTATGGGCAGTCCTAGGTGGTATACACCCCCCTCTCTGCTATAGGCCTTTAATTCAGTAACAAGCAGTGTCAGAAGTATTAAAACTCCTTAGAGGGGTGGGTGCTGTTTCTGTCAATGAACTCAGAGAAATGGATTTTACGGTAAGTCAAAAATCTCATTTTCTCTTTCGTTCATTGACAGACACAGCGCTCCATTATTCAGAACCATAGGGACGTCCCAAAGCAGTGCCAAACATGAGGGGTGAGACAACAAAAAATGCCAAGGCTAACTAACACAAGAGTCAACCAGCTAACAGGAGCTCAACACAGAACTGGAGCCCAACCTGAACAATACCCCCTCAGGAGGGAATAGACCCTCTAAACAGCAGCCTGCAAAACCTTGCGGTCAAAAGAAGCATCCGCAGATGCCAGCACATCCACCTTGTAGAACACTGTGAAAGTGTACACCGACGACCAATTGGCCGCCTTGCAAACTTGCACAGTGCCCGAGAAGAATGTGCCATAACAGGGAAAGGAGGAACCTGATCCCTGACAGAATAGGCCAGGGTCATCATCTGTCTGATCCATCCAGAAATGGTCACAGAAGAAGCAGACAGCCCCTTCCTTGGCACGTCCATGATTAAAGTGAATCTGACCTCCAAAAAGACTCAGTGACTACACCCGGACCACATCCAGGGCAGATAAGGCAAATCCCTTAGGATGTGTTGACATGGGACACAAGGAAGGCAACACAATGTCCTTATTCAAAGGGAAATCAGAAGAAGGAACGATGAACAAGGGTGAAGAACCACATTAACCTTGTGTAACACTGGGTAAGGTGTTCGACAAGATAACGTATAAACAGAAGAGTCAGTGCTACTACCATTCACCACATAGATAGCAGAGCTCCCAGGTGCTCGATCCACAGTTGCTGGCTGAGTAAAGTAATGTGGAAAAAATTATCAGCACTCCGGTTGTTGCTCTTAAAATGTCTTCATTTTATTGAATAGCTACAGTGAACAAACGCAGACTAAGTCAGTTGTCAGTGCTACTACCCATACAACACATAGATAGCAGAGCTCCCAGGTGCTCGATCCACAGTTGCTGGCTGAGTAGAGTAATGTAGAAAAAATGATCAGCACTCCGGTTGTTGCTCCTAAAATGTCTTCATTTTATTGAATATCCACAGTGAACAAATGCAGATTAAGTCAGTTGAAGCGTTTCAGCCTATAAGGCCTTAGTCATACGACAAGATAACGCCACTAGTTCCGACACCCTGCAAGCAGAGGTGATAGCCACCAAAGAGGCCACCTTCCGAGACAGAGTAAGCAGGGGAATCTACCAAATATTTTGAAAAAGAGAGGCTTCTGTAGAACCGAAATCACCAAGTTCAGATCCCACGGCGGTAGAAGAGACCGCACCGGTGGAGACAGACATCGAACCCCTTGAATAAAGGTACGCACCAGGAGGTGCAAGACCAGGGGACGCTGAGGAAGACCGCAAAGGCTGACACCTGGCCCTTGATGGTACTCAAGGCCCATTCCTGTTCAACCCCCCCCCCCCTCCATGAAGGAAGGTCAGAATCGGAGCCACGAGAAAGAAAGAGGCTGAATGCCCAGCGACTCACACCATGATATATATTCTTTCCACATCCGGATGTAGATCTTCCTAGAGGTAGACTCCCTAACCGTCAGCAGTGTTGGAACGTCAGCACCTAGCTCAACACAGCCAGGTCGTCAAAACCAGCGACTGTAAAGCAGGATGGAAGAACGGCCCTTGGAACAGTAGATCCTCCTTGAGAGGCAGTTGCCAAGGAACGTCGGTGACCAAGTGCACCAGGTTGGCATAAGCAGACCAACAGGACCCATCCGGAGCCAATAGAGTGACCAGAATCCCTGCGACCTTGATCCTGCGCAAAAGCCACAGCAGAAGCTGGAGAGGAGGAAAGGTGTAGAGCAAATGTTACTAGTCCCATGGGCCACCAGAGCGTTTGAGATGCCCCCCCAGAGGATCCCGGGACCTTGCCAGAAACCTTGGTACTGTTCTGTTGAGCTGGGACGCAAACAGATCTACCTTAAGAGTGCCCCATCGGAGACATATCCGATGAAACACGGGCCTGTGAAGGGCCCACCCCATGGTCCGACACTAGCCGACTGAGTCATCCGCCTGCCAGCATTCCACTCCTAGAATGCATACATCGGAGAGGGTCGGAATGAGACATTCTGCCCACTGGAGGATTCTGGCTACTGCCAGGGCTGCCAACACCCTATTTAGTCCGCCCTGTTGAATGACAAAAGCCACCACCGTTGCATTGTCTGACTGGATCAGTACCGGGAGCCCCGGAAGTCGAACCGTCCATGATCCAGACATAGTCTGATCGTTCGAAGTTCCAGGATATTGCTCAGTAGTCCGTATTCCTCCAGCGTCCAATGACCCTGAGTAGAGCTCAGTCCCAGGACACCCCCCACTCAGACAGACTGGCATTGGTGGTGACCACTGTTCAATACATGGGAAGAAAGGATTTACCCCAGCGAGGAACGGGAGAGAGAAGCCACCAGACCTCTGGTTTCCTGGCTCAACTGAATCTGATCGACCAGAGACCTTGAGCACTTGTCCCATCATGCCAGGATCTCCATGAAGGGAGCTTGTATAGAACTCTATGGATCTATGCAAATGGAATCGCCTTGAAAGTAGATACCATCAGGCCCAACACCCACATGCAGGTGCTCAGGGAGGCCCACCTGCCGGACAACAGTACATGAAACGCAGCATGCAACTTCTGGAGTTTGTACAGAAGAAGAAACACTCTGGCTAGAGTTGAAGGTCAGGCTCAGATAATCCAATGTTCTGGAAGGAGCCAGAGCAGACTTCATGTAGTATAGAAGCCAACTGAAATCTGTCAAGGTCTGTATAGGAGCTACATCGCCCCTCGGGGTAGTCGAGGACTCGCAGAAGAAGATCGTCCAAGCAGCCCAGGACCGCAATCCCCCGCTGACATAACCACGCCAGATCTGGGGCCAACACGTCGTGAACACCCGAGGAGTGGTGGCAAGACCAAAGGGCAACACCACAAGCTGATAATGCTCATCTCCCACAGCAAAACGGAGGAAGTGCTGGGGTCGGGCACATAGTGGAATGCATAAGTAAGCATTCGTGATGTCGATAGAAGCCAGAAGGTCCCCATGATGAAGGGACGCCACCACCGTGCGGACGGACTCCATCCTGAACTTCTGTACCCACACAAAGCAGGTCAGGGCCTTGAGGTCAAGAATTGGGCGTACCATGCCCTCCATCGTTTGGACTGTCAACAAGTTTGAAAAAAAACCCTGAAACTGTTCCCAACACGGGAACCGGGACAATCACACTCTGAAGCAACAGGGCTTGCACAGCCCCAAGAGAACTGCAAACGGTCCGGCGACAGACGCACAGTGGAAGTAAAAAACCCTTTTTGGGGAACAAGGCCGGAAAACTATCTTGTAACTGGACAAAATCAAGACGTCCCCTCACTCCAGACATGGATGAGGGTGCACCTCCAAGCTGAAGGGGCCTTGTCCGCGGGTCCAGAGAATCCCACTCTCAGCTTGCCAGACCAGGTCCGTTTGGAACCTCCCAAGGAGGGTTTTGAAAGGTTTGAACCAGTGGACCCCGAGGAACGGAAAACTGTCCGGTGAAAGGAGGGCCGCGTCTGCGACGAGGCTCTTTTCCCTGTTTAGACTGTGGAGGAGATGTACACTCCCCCCCCCCCCCCCGCCCCCCCCGTGAGACACGTAATGATGTCATCCAGGGTTAGCCCCAAAACTAAATTTTTTTGGCAGTGACTAGATTGGTAAGATCCCCTTGCTTGACTTCTTAGGTTTGCACATTTGCTTATACACAAATATATAAAATATGTATATGTGCATAATGCAAGATCTTCAATATAATCATCATCATCTCAATGTCATACATTGCACAAATCAGTGATTTAACAGGAGGTTGCTGATTGAAGAGCACTGAGATTACTAATGACAGTAAGAGTGCACCGAATGGAAAATTTGGTGCCAAAAACTGAAACTGAAAATGACAGTTTTAAAAAATATTTATATTTTTATATATAATTGTATTATATTCTACTTTTTAATTAACCACTTAAGGACCAAGCCTCTTTTTGACACAAATCTTTTTTTTTTTTGCTAGAAAATTACTTAGAAGCCCCAAACATGATATATTTTTTTTCAAACACACTAGAGAATAAAATGGTGGTCCTTGCAATACTTTCTGTCACATGGTATTTGTGCAGCAGTCTTACAAGCGCACTTTTTTTTGGAAAAAATACACTTTTTTGCACTAAAAAATAAGACAACAGTTAAGTTAGCCCAATTTTTTCTTTCATATTGTGAAAAATAATGTTACGCCGAGTAAATTGATACCCAACATGTTGCCATTCCACCCTCGTGGAATGGCGACAAACTTTTACCCTTAAAAATCTCCATAGGCGTGTGTTTAAAATTTTCTACAGGTTACCAGTTTTGAGTTACAGAGGTGGTCTAGGACTAGAATTATTGCTCTTGCTCTAACGATCACCGCGATACCTCACATGTGTGTTTTGAACACCGGTTTCATATGTGTGCGCTACTCATGTATGCGTTCTGCGGGCAAGGTTTAAAATTTTATTTATTTATTTATTTTACTTTTTATTTTGACACTGTCTTTTTTTTTTTTTTTAATTGGGTCACTTTTATTCCTATTACAAGGAATGTAAACATCCCTTGTAATAGAAAAAAAGCATGACAGGACCTCTTAAATATGAGATCTGGGGTCAAAAAGACCTCAGATCTCATATTTACACTAAAATGCAATAAAAAAAAAAAAAAGTCACTTGAAAAAAAAAATGTCTCCTTTAAGAGCCATGGAAGGAAGGGACATTTGACGTTGCTTCCGCCCTTCTGTGCTATGGAGCCGAGCGGGTCCTGTAAGTAGCGGAGACAACCGGAGCGGTGGCGGGAAGGGGGTGGACACCTTTCCCGCCACCGATAAAAGTGATCTCGCCGCTAACCCGCCACAGAGACCACTTTTATCCTAAAGAGAAACGCACGGCGTTCCCGAAAATACTGGGGTTATGGTAAAAATGGTATTTAGCATCAAAATAAGTGAAGTGGTTAATATCATCAATTTTAATTCATTTTAAATTATTGCTGGCCATTTTTTGGCACCTTTAGTGCAAGTAAGAGACTGCAGACATGATACAAGAGATCAATGCAGCCTACCAGTGCATGTCAGATGCAGCCCCACCAGTGCATGTGGATGCAACCTGCCTGTGCCCATAAGATGCAGCCTCACCAGTGCCTGTGGATGCAGCCTGCCTTTGCCCGGATCAGAGCGGCGATCTCCTGCTGTGTCACGGAACTGCATTTGAATTGCCCGGGCCGCAGTAACAATTTCCCGCCTCCTGTGATCACGTCACACTAATTCAATGTCCCGGCATTGGATCAGTTTGTCGTCTATCACATGAGGCGGGACACTGTTACTACAATTCAGCTCCCTGAGACAGGGAGATTGGCTCTCTGCAAGGAGAGGAGGAGGGAGGGGAGGACAGGACTTTGAGCCGCCTGGATGACACCTCACAATGGGCCGCACCCGGGGGGCGCGGCCACCGATACTGCGCCATTATCGGCACTTTTTTCTTTCGGCACTATGCCGAAAACACCATTTTGTTTTTCGGCCGCCGTAATTTCATTGCATCCCTACTAATGAGCATCTGTGCCTTCATTATCCGGTCACAGTCTTTTAGAATGCTAAAGCCAGAAAAAAATACACAAACAAAAACATAAAAAAACAAACAAAACAGTGTTGTGTATGTGTCTGCATTATTTTCCTCTTTACAGTCTTTTTCTCCCTTTATTTTCCCCTGATGACTCTGACAGTAACATATTTCCTGTCCTAGGGTGATAACGCTCTCTTCGCGGCTCTGTATCTATGAAGAGGTGTGGTCTCTAGAATGCAGCTGAAATAATGCAGCTGAAACAGAGAGCACAGGGCGTTATTTCACTGGATGTCTGGAAGGATCAACAGATATTTTTGAACATATAAAGCAGTTAAAACAAAATGCATTTACTTGTATTTTAAACAGAACAAAAGGGAGCAAATATGTTCATTGTTAGGGTTCACATATTCTGTAACCAAGCTCTACTATTTTGGCTGCAGTTCACAAAAATAAATGGTCAGAACCATTTACTGTGTCTGGCAGGCGTGCCTGAAATTTGCCAGAACAGAATTACAAATTTTGTGACAGTTCACATGTATTTCTATGGCACTTTACACTTATAAGCAGTATAAACTATTCAATTGATACCACATTCTCTATATAGATTGCTAAGGGTTAATATTTAGGCCAGGGATAACTTAGGCCTTGCTCAAACAGCCGATTAATTCCAAGCCCCGTCTCCTTGGGTGTGTTCGGGACCATTCACCCCCACCAATGTTATATTGGGAGCAGTGGCTGTGTCTGTGCAGCCGAGTGTCCCAATAGACATCTATGGGACTGCTGATACCGACATGCACACAACACCTGTGCATCTCCATGCAGATAAAACATGAGCCTGCACAGGGCATGGAAGTAATCGGCTGTAAGAATGAGGGCTTACAAATGAAGCTTGTTTTGCACAAGTTTTGAGTGGCATTGCATGTTCCATCAAATTCTTGCCTCAACTGCTACCCCACAGATGGGACAAGTCTTCAACACCAGAAAATCCTACTCTCACTGCCATGATTTATCAAAGGTCTAAAGTATTTCAGGTGTATAGGTAAGCCTACCAAAGTCTATATGGAAGAGTAGAGCAGAAATATTCAAAATTCTTACTGACTCCTGACATCAGAATATAACATTATTATTATTATACAAGATTTATATAGTGCCAACAGTTTGTGTAGCACTTTACAAAATAATAATAAATCTGTATGAAGATATTGAACTTGGCAAAGCGTAATTATTACCACGTACCTCATGAACTTATCCAAAAGATCTTCCGCCCACATGTACTTTCGTAGGAAATTTAGTCCATAATTCCACAGCTTTTTAATAAAATTTATAAGGAACCATTCACTCTCTTGAAAAACAAACTCTTCCCCATTGTAAATTCCCAGCAGATTTGCAGATAACGTGCATGTACTCAGACCTGTAACAAATGCAGAGTGTCAGAGCTAAGAAAGTACGGGTCTGTATGTGAGCAGAAAACTTATACAGTCTGGTGACCAGGGGCTTTGCTAGGTGGGAGAAAGACCAGGGGCTTCAGCCCGAAGTCCGAGCCCGACACTGGGGGGGGTATGTTGTGTGGCCTGGAGGAGGTGGGGGGGAGCTCACTTGCTGGTTGCTGCCTGGCTTACCAGTGCCCATCAATGCTGACCACTAAAAACTGACCTACCTGACACACACTGACCATTACACTGACTTACCTGACACACACTGATCATTAAACTGACCTACCTGACCCACACTGACCATTACACTGACCTACCTGACCCACACTGTCCTATGTGACCCACACTGACCATTACACTGACCTACCTGACACACACTGATCATTACACTGACCTACCTCACACACACTGACCATTATACTGACCTACCTGACCCACACTGACCATTATACTGATCTACCTGACCCACACTGATCATTACACTGACCTACCTGACACACACTGACCATTACACTGACCCACACTGACCTGCCTGACACACACTGATCATTACACTGACCCACACTGACCTACCTGATGCACACTCACCATTATACTGACCTACCTGACCCACACTGACCATTACACTGACCTACCTGACCATTAGACGTCAGACGTCAGGTGACCATGACCTCCTCCTGCAGCTCGCCCATCCCAGTAGACAGCAGACAGGCAGAGACAGGAGAGGAGAGCCTACTGCCCGAGCGCCGAGTGGGGATCTCATGGTGCTTGACGCGGCCACGTTGTAATTCCCACCTTCTGGAGCCCGCAGCCCCTATGATGGACGTCACACGTTTCGTGGTCCCGGCATTGGACCAGTGGGACATCCATCATAGGCGCTGCAGGCTCCAGAAGGTGGGACCTGCTATGTCACTCGGCCGCGCTCGTAGTCAGATTGGTCCCCGCTCGGGCTCGGGGCTAATAATATAATTGTGAATACCTGAGACCTCGGGGGCTTTTTGGGGGCCCACTCGGGGCTGCAGCCCCCCTCTCCCGACGCCACTGCTGGTGACTGACAGAACCAGTCAAGCAGAAAGGCTAAGACCTAGATAATTATGAGACCAGGGTGGATAAAAATCAATGATTTTTTTTTTTTTTTTTATTTAAATAAAACGCGTTTGGAGTAAAAATCTATCTAAAGATAGTTTTCTATTTAAGATACATTAATAATTTAGTTTATTCAGCATGAAATGGAGCTTAGTTATGTAGCATAAAGCTATATATACTGCAAGATTTACATTTTTGTTAAACTCATTCAATGAATCCAAGCTCTGCAAGCTGAGATAACATGCACTGCATTGATGCATTAACACAATTTCACAGTAACCATAAGATAAAACAAAGTTCAGGAATATTCCTTTATCCCAATGTTTTGCAAATCTAGGTACACTACAAACTGTATGATTGAAACTGTTCTGATATTGCTATTTTACTAACCTGACAGCCTATTATTGTAAATATGAAACCTTCATTTTGTTTGCAAATATTAAAGATTCTAACTACCAGCAAGAATGAGTCCTTACATTTAAAGAGCACCTGTCATTTCAAATCCATAACTGCAGCCCCTGTTAGCGGGCATCCACTCACCTGTTGCCGCCACGTCCCTCACCTTGTTGTGTCACTGCTACATCACCAGCCGTCCCATTAAAGTGAATGGGACTGTCTGTGAGTCAATAGCGGGTCAGAGGAGGAGCCACTGCGGGACAGAGATGACAGTTGCTCTTCAAAAATTATGATTTAAATCAAGCCATTTTACTAGTGATTTAAATCAAATCCACTCTGGCTGAGCGCTGGATAATGCTGCGACCTATAGAGGAATAGGCCTCGTTCATTAGGGCGCTGAGGCCTGTATACCATTTTATCCAGTGTCTCTACACGCCAGGTGCTGTATGCAGGCAGCCCATTCAACTCAAGTACACAACATGTGCATGGACACAGTCGATCATCCTAATCCGACCAGAAAGAAAGAAAGAATAAACTGTTCACCAGAGCAGATTGGCTTCTGCTGAACAGTCCTGCTGGAAAACCAGCATTCGATCAGTATATGCAATTAAGGTTAAAATAATCTGGATCATTAATTTGTAAAATCACAGGGATAGCAATAGACCAATGTCCTTCTATAGCTTTGTTGAATTACCTCATCCTATGAAAAGGCTGATTTATTTTATGCTGCTGGCGGCTAAAACTACCTTAGCAGGAGCGTGGAAATCACCCTTAGTCTCCATTCGCCACATGAACCATATAATATCTTGGATCATGCTACATGAGAAAGTGGCTAGTATAATAAATGACAAACAGACGCTCTTCTAACAAACTTGGGAACCTTGGGCAAACCATGTACAGATATCCCTCTCCTTCACATTGGGGTAACTTATGAAACTTGTGTCTCCTGTGAGTTGTAGGACTCTGCTTACCTCTCCTTTCAGACCTTTTCTCTCTATCTTTGATTCTTTACTATGGCACGTCCTAGGACTATACCTTCTTTTGTCCTCTTTATATGGTATTAGGACACTATGAGTCCTGCCAAGTCCTTATATAATTTGGGGCTCTTCTGAATTCTTGAGGGTTGAATCCATACTGAATATGTTTGGTCTGCAATAGGACCCTTTGGATAGTGCTATTGGCTGTGTTCATAGCAACCATAACTTAATTGGATTGTACGGTTTATTGGTTAATGATGTATTTCACATTTACTAACCGATGCCCTCATTATCGTGTACCCTCTTCATATCCTGTAAAACTCTGAACAACTTTGTTGACATGGATATTGGCTTTCTTACTTATATAATGAATAAAAACTTTTGAATGTAAAATAATCTGGATAACATACAGTAATTGGATTGCTGCACACTGGACTTACCCAGATCTTTAACAAAACTTTTCATATGGAGATTCAAAGGGTGTATCACGGACCCCCCAGCTTCATACTGGTTCTCTTCCATCTCGATCGTAGCCAGTCGGCCACCCACATCGCCCTTCTCAAATATATCAATCTGGACATCTTTCCCAAACTTCTGCCGTAAGAAATAGGCTGCTGATGTTCCTCCAATTCCGGCTCCAACAACCGCTAAGGAACATAAGAAAATAATTATTTTGCTTCAAAAAAAGATAAATTTCACACATACATTCAACTAGGGGTCTATATATATATATATATATATAATATATATATATATATACACACACACACCGTATTTATCGGCGTATAACACACACTTTTTTTCCCCCTGAAAATAGGGGGAAAATCGCAGGTGCGTGTTATACGCCGACAGTGTACCTAGGAGGGGGGACGAGTGCCACCAGATTTCACTAAGCCATCATCTCCTCTCCACTCGGCTCTCACGTCACACACACAGTCCCGCCTCCGTCACCGGCATTGGACCGGTGTTCTGTCTATCACAGGAGCTGGTCCAATGCCGATGGTGGAGGTGGGACTGTGTATGTGACTGCCGACTGAGAGCCGAGTAAACAGATGACGGCTCGGTGATTTCCTATGAGAGATGGTGAGCTGCATTGATGGGGGAGATGGGCACAGATCAGGCTGCACTGAAGCTGCAGATGTATATATGTATATATTTTGTATATATATATATATATATATATATATATATATATATATATATAAAAAATTTACTATGATTGTCAGCTGCATCTAGTGGCCATAATGCAGTATTTGCTTTAATGTGATATTAAAGTCTCATTTTTTTTTAATTTAAAAATAACAAACATCTCTATACTTACTTGCTCTGTGTAGTGGTTTTGCACAGAGCAGCTCCGATCCTCCTCCTCTTCTCGGGTCCCCTGCCGACACTCCTGGCTTCTCCCTCCTGCTCCTACAGCAGCTTGCTATGGGGGCACCCCCAAGCCGAGCCACTGCTCTGTGTTTCCACTCAGACACGGAGCAGCGGCTCGGCCCTGCATCCTCTCTCTCCTCATTGGCTCACTGACTTTGACTGACAGCAGTAGGAGCCAATGGCGCCATCCTGCAGTCTCAGCCAATGAAGAGAGAGAGTCCTGGAGAGCCGAAACTCTTGTGCAACGTCGCTGGATCAAGATGGGGTTAAGGTAAGTATCAGGGGGACTGGGGGAGCTGCTGCACACAGAACAATTTTTATATTAAAGGGGTTGTAAAGTTATTTTTTTTTTTTTTTAAAATAACAAACATGTTATACTTACCTTCACTGTGCAGCTCGTTCTGCACAGAGTGGCCCCGAACCTGGTCTTCTGGGGTCCCTCGGCGGCTGTTTCAGCTCCTCCCCGCAAGCATTTACCACCTTAATGCGAGGGCTCGCATGGTGGTGAGTGCTTGCGGGCGCGCTCCCATGATACAGCCGGCGGCTATAGCCGCTCGCTGTATCACTCGGCCCCGCCCCCCGGCGCGCCGCGTCATCGGATGTGATTGACAGCAGCGCGAGCCAATGGCTGCGCTGCTTTCAATCCATCCATTGCAGCCAATCAGCGACCAGGCTGAGCTGCAATGAAGATGACGAGGACGCGCAGCGAAGATTCGAGGCGTCAGGTAAGTAAAACGGGGGGCCTGGGGGCGGCGGTACTGTCAAAAGTTTTTTCACCTTAATGCATAGAATGCATTAAGGTGAAAAAATTTTTACCTTTACAACCCCTTTAATGCATAGAATGCATTAAGATATAAAAAAAAAAACTTTTGACTTTAGAACCAGTTTAACTGCTTCCCGCCCGGCCTATAGTAAAATGACGGCTGGGAGGGATCGCTGCCATCCTGGGTGGATATCATATTACGTCCTCCCAGGATTTGGTCACACTGCAGTGCGATATATAACCCGCTGTGTCCACTAGACACAGCAGAAGACAGAATAGTGTACCGGCCGCTGCTGGTACCATGTGATCGATGTGACCAATTGCAGCAAATCACATGGCAACTGTACAAAAGTGTGGTTTCCATTCATAGGTTGATTGGGAACAGTGATCACATAGTACAGACAGGGCCAATCATAGCCCAACTGTACCATGTAATTAGCTATGGCCAGCTAATCACAACAGTACACAATAAAGCAGTTATAAAAAACTGTTGCTTATAACAGTGAGTATCACTGTTATAAACAACCACAGTGTGTAAAAAAAATAAAAATACTGATCACCTTCCCAGAGAAGTACAGTGTCACTATGGTAACACTGTACTGCTCTGGTATAGTTGAATTACATACTGTAAAGTTTTTTTTTACATAATGTCACCAGTCAGTGTGCCTAATCACCACCATACCAGTCAGTGATGATGCTGTACTGCACTGGTGACAGTAAAAAAATAAATTGTGGGAAAAAAAATAATGTTCTTAAAGTTTTCATTTTACAAAAATTGTGACAAAAAATGGGTAGTTTGGGGGGTATTTGAACTATTCTGGCATTTTAGGGCCTCAAGAAATGTGATAGGTGGATTGGTCAGTTTTAAAATATACAGTTAGGTCCATATATATATTTGGACACAGGCACAGTTTTCATACTTTTGGCTCTGTATGCCACCAGAATAAAATTAAAATGAAACAATCCAAATAAATTTGAAGTGCAGACTTTCAGCTTTAATTCAAGGGGTTGAACATAAATATCAAGTATAAATTTTAGGAACTCCAACCATTTTTATACACAGTCCCCCTATTTTCAGGGGCTCAAATGTAATTGGACAAATTAATATAATCATAAATAAAATGTTCATATTTAATATTTTGTTGGGAATCCTTTACTGGCAATGACTGCCTTAAGTCTGGAACCCATGGACATTACCAAAGACTGGGTTTTCTCCTTTCTGTTGCTTTGCCAGGCTCTAACTGCAGCTGTCTTCAGTTGTTCTTTGTGGGTCTTTCTGCCTTTAGTTTTGCTTTCAGCAAGTGAAATGCATGCTCAATTGGGTTGAGATCAGGTGATTGACTCGACCATTGCAGAATATTCCACTTATTTTCCTTCAAAAGCTCCTGGGTTGCTTTTGCAGTGTGTTTTGGAGCCTTGTCCATCTGTACTGTGAAGCGCCGTCCAATCAACCTTGCTGCATTTGGCTGAATCTGGGCTGACAGTATATCTCTAAACACTGCAGAATTCATCCGGCTGCTTCTGTCACATCATCAAAAACACCAATGACCCAATGCCACTGGAAGCCATGCATGCCCATGCCATCACACTGCCTCCACCATGTTTTACAGATGACGTTGTGTGCTTTGGATCATGAGCTGTTCCAAGTCTACTACACACTTTTTTCTTCGGTCATTCTGGTACAGATTAATGTTAGTTTCATCAGTCTAAAGAATGCTTTTCCAGAACTGGTCTGGCTTTTTTAGATGTTTTTTGGCAAAGTCTAATCTGGCTTTTCTATTCTTTAGGCTTATGAATGGTTTGCACCTTGTGGTGAACCCTCTGTATTTACTCTCGTGAAGTCTTCTATTGATTGCAGACTTTGAAAATGATATGCCCACCTCCTGGAGAGTGTCCTTCACTTGTATGGATGTTGTGAATGAGTTTTTCTATACCATAGAGAGGATCCTGTGATCATCGACAACTGTTTTCCGAGTGGACGTCCAGGCCTTTTTATGTTGCTGAGCTCACCAGTGCGTTCTTCTTTCCTTGAAAATGTACCAAACTGTTAATTTGGCCACTCCTAATGTTGCTGCTATGTCACTGATGGATTTCTTTAATTTTTCAAGCCATACAATGGCCTGTTTCACTTGCATGGACAGCTCCTTTGAACGCATGATGTAGGTTCACAGCAATAGATTCCAAACGCAAATACCACACTAAAGCCTCGTACACACTGTACGAAAATCAGAAGGGAAAAGTCTTAAGACGAGCTGCAGATTTTTGGATTGTTAGTACGGTGCATTCGACAGATGATTTGACTTTTACATCAGACAAAAGCTGGATGTGCAGGCAAAAAAAATTTTGTTGGATGTGAACTCAACATCTGATTTTCGGATGGTTAGTACAGAAATTGTCACACAAAAGTCAAAATTACAAACACACATGCTCGGAATCAAGGAATGAGCCGGAAGTGTTCGGTCTTGTAAACTACTGTTCGTAATCTAAAATTAGCATTCGTGACATGAAATGTCGAAATGCAACGCACATTCCCATCTTCTTTAACGGGATAAAGCTGCTTTGCTACTGATGTAGTTATGCCAAACGGATTTTAAAAGGCATTTGTTTTGTACGATCTGAAAATAGCGAATCAACACTCACTAAAATTCTACTGACTTCTAACACATAATTAGCATAAGGGCCCAAAGGGTGGTGCTTGAGAAATGAACTTCCTCTTTATACTCTCATAGTATGTCACTACGTTCTTGTTTGTCAAACGACAATTTGCGGTAAGTTAGTATGCTAGACAAAATCCTGCACACGCACTTTTGACAAAAATCAGACGCTCGGTCGTCCAACAATCAAATCGTGTGTGCGAGGTCTTTTACCTGCTTAATTGATGAAGAAATAACTAAGGCATAGCCCACACCTGGCCACTAAACAGCTTTTGATTAAATTGTCCAGTTACTTTTGGTCTTCTTGAAAAAAGGGGGGTGGCTATTATTAAGAGCTGTAATTCCAAAAGCCTTCCTCCGATTTGGATGTACATACCCTCAAATTAAACCTGAGATTGCACTATCAGACCATATCCATTGTATAACTATAGCTTCAATATGTTGTGGTAAATACCTGAAAAAATCTAAAATTGTGCCTGTGTCCAAATATATATGGACCTAACAGTATATAGCATAGTTTGCAGCCTCTATAACTCTATAAGAATACATTTTGGTATAAATTTATGAAGATAAAAATTTTGGAACATAAATAATCTACTTGTTGTGTAGTAGTGTCAGGAAGCTAGTTGTTAGGTAATTTGGACAGGGTATAATCCCAATCCTCATTAAATTGGTAGGTACGATGCCCGACGGGTGTGGAGATGCGACTCAGTGTACATCTTGTGGCATGTATGAGCTCCTTAAATATCTGATCGAAGGCGAATACTGCTGTACAAAATGTAAGCACATTGTTTCCCCAGAAGCCCAGCTTCTGAATCTAGGGAAGCAACTGTCAGCACTGAGAAGACCCTCTATACTAAAGGAGAGCCGGGAAGGCGAGTGGAGACAAAGAGGTACAGGCACCAGAAAAGAGTAGACGGATGACAGTCAGGAAGGATAGAGGGGGAAGTTCCAGGGAGGCCGATTCTGGGATGGAGCATCCCAATAAGTACGCTTCATTGAGTGACATTGGTGAAACCAGTCAGGGACCATGCTGGAGCTGAGGGACTCTCCTAGCTGCCAGGGGAAGAACTCCTTCAGTGAGAGTGAGGGGGAAGTGAAGGGAAAGGATAGACAGTTTCTGGTGGTAGGGGACTCAATTCTTAGAAGGACAGAGAGGGCAATCTGTGGCAAAGACCTGAAGTGCCGAACTGTATGCCTTCTACCAGGCGCTCGGGTTCGGCACATCGCAGATCTAGTGGACAGATTACTGGGAGGGGCTGGGGAAGACCCAGCTGTCATGGTGCACGTTGGCACCAATGACAAAGTCAGAGGCAGATGGAGTGTTCTAAAGAACAATTTTAGGGACTTGGGCGCTAAATTGAGGAAAAGGACCTCAAAGGTAGTATTCTCAGGAATACTACCGGTACATCGAGCCACACCAGAAAGGCAGAGGGAGATTAGGGAAGTAAACAAGTTGAGGAGCTGGTGTAGTAAGGAGGGGTTTGGGTTCCAGGAGGACTGGGCAGACTTCTCAGTCGGTCACCAGTACTATAGAAGGGATGGACTGCACCTAAATGAGGAGGGTGCAGATGTGCTGGGAGTAAAGATGGCCAAAAAGTGGGGGTGTGACCGGATGTGAGAAGTGAGATGAGCAGCCGTATGGAGTGAGAGGATGCTGTGTGATCTCCCTCCGCCTCCCCTGAAAGGCACGACCATAACCGGCAGTATTTGCTATGGCAGAGAGAGCTGAGGATCTGGATGCTGAACAAGCCATCTTTTTGAGCAGAGCAGAGGGAAAGTGACGGGCGTTTGCACCGGTGACATCCTGGAGACACACAAGAGATCCCGAACTATCCCGAGCTATGCTGAGCGGCGTCAAGAGCAGCCGGGAGTGACGTCACACGCCGCCTGAGAGGAATCTCGCATGCGGCGGGCACTGGCCATTGCCTGTTCGTTACAAGGGAAGGCAGCGGAGGTCCCCCAAAGGGGCAGTGAGTGCGGATGCTGTTCTCATCGCATGATGTAAACACTGAGCTACTGGGGGAATGAGTAGACCAGCGGAATCCTCCTCGTGAAAGGGCCAGGTGAATAGAAAGACTTCAAGAGCCCTGGTTACTGAAGCTTCTAACATCCCCTAACAGATAAAAAGGACACGTGAGTAAAGGGGAGATGTAATGTGTCGTATACTGTCATATGCCGCTAAATGCTATTCCAGTAACTGTGTATGGATATGGTCATATTGCTAAACGCTGAACCAGAAACTGTGTATACAAAGACATACTGCGGATAAGTACTGCTATTATGGTTATATACTGCTAAATGCTGACCCAGAGTCTGTGTACACAGCTATAGGAAGCTAATTATTGACCCAGAGACTGTGTATATTGTGAAGACAAGTGAGCAACATGGTGATTGTGTGCATTTTAGTGCTGGAAAAATTGCAGTTGTATTTTTGTTTTATACTGGAATATTGGCTTAGAGCCCAGACGGCCTCCTGCTAATTGGAGAATACAGGATGCAGCACCTACGCTCCTCTAAGGAGAAAAGCTCTCAGCAAATGGCAGCAGCTGCAGTAGCAGCCAAATTGGAACAATATGCACATACCCCCGTTCAGACCCCGCCAAAGAAGGGGTCACAGTCTAAAACACAGCAGGGGGGTTTATTGGATAGAAAAAGCCAGGGCCAGAGCCAGTTAAATGTTATGGCACCTCCGGCTCTGTCAACAAAAACACAGAGTAATAAAAGCTCGGGGCCGAGTGAACAAAATCTGAATACAGATTTAATAGCCGAGTCTTGCTTACCCCTAGAGAAAGGACCAACTTTGATGGATGTATTTATGGCAGTGGGTGCATGTAATGGATCGCTTAAAGATCTTTGTGACCAAATGAAGGGAGTAAAAGGGGATCTGATACTGGTCAGACAGGACTTATAAAAAACAGCGGAGAGAACAACAGCCTTGGAAGGAAGGCTGAGTCAGTTAGAAGATGATATACAGTGGGGCAAAAAATTGTCATCATAGGTATACCTCAACTATGAAAGACAAAATGTGGAAACAAATCCAGACAATCACATTGTCTGATTTTTGAAAGAATTTATTTGCAAATTATGGTGGAAAATAAGTATTTTGTCAATATCAAAAGTTCATCTCAATACTTTGTTATATATCCCTTGTTGGCAATGACAAACGTTTTCTGTAAGTCTTCACAAGGTTGTCACACACTGTTGCTGGTATGTTGGCCCATTCCTCCATGCAGATCTCCTCTAGAGCAGTGATGTTTTGGGGCTTTCGCTTTGCAATACGGACTTTCAACTCCCTCCAAAGGTTTTCTATGGGGTTGAGATCTGGACACTGGCTAGGCCACTCCAGGACCTTGAAATGCTTCTTACGAAGCCACTCCTTCGGTGTGTTTGGGATCATTGTCATGCTGAAAGACCCAGCCACCTTTCTTCAATGCCCTTGTTGATGGGAGGAGGTTTGCACTCAAAATTTCACGATACATGGCCCTATTCATGTACATGGATCAGTCGTCCTGTTCCCTTTGCAGAGAAACAGCCCCAAAGCATGATGTTGCCACCCCCATGCTTCATAGTAGGTATGATGTTCTTTGGTTGCAACTCAGCATTCTCTCTCCTCCAGACACGACGAGTTGTGTTTCTACCAAACAGTTCTACTTTGGTTTCATCTGACCATAGGACATTCTCCCAATCCCCTTCTGGATCATCCAAATGCTCTCTAGCAAACCTCAGACGAGCCCAGACATGTACTGGCTTAAGCAGGGGGACATGTCTGGCACCGAAGGATCTGAGTCCCTGGCAGCGTAGTGTGTTACTGATGGTAGCCTTTGTTACGTTGGTCCCAGCTCTCTGCAGGTCATTCACTAGGTCCCCCTGTGTGGTTCTGGGATTTTTGCTCACTGTTCTTGTGATCATTTTGACCCCACGGGGTGAGATCTTGCGTGGAGCCCCAGATCAAGGGAGATTATCAGTGGCCTTGTATGTCTTCCATTTTCTAATTATTGCTCCCACAGTTGATTTCTTCACACCAAGCTGCTTGCCTATTGCAGATTCAGTCTTCCCAGCCTGGTGCAGGACTACAATTTTGTTTCTGGTGTTCTTCGACAGCTCTTTGGTCTTCACCATAGTGGAGTTTGGAGTGTGACTGTTTGAGGTTGTGGACAGGTGTCTTTTATACTGATAACAAGTTCAAACAGGTGCCATTAATACAGGTAATGAGTGGAGGACAGAGGAGCCTCTTAAAGAAAAAGATACAGGTCTCAGGTCTGAGAGCCATAAATCTTGCTTGTTTGTAGGTGACCAAATACTTATTTTCCACCATAATTTGCAAATAAATTCTTTCAAAAATCAGACAATGTGATTGTCTGGATTTGTTTCCACATTTTGTCTCTCATAGTTGAGTTATACCTATGATGACAATTACAGACCTCTCTCATCTTTTTAAGTGGGAGAACTTGCACAATTGGTGGCTGAAGATGAAACATGGATGCGTCTTTCAGCATGACAGTGATCCCAAACACACTGCCCGGGCAACGAAGGAGTGGCTTCGTAAGAAGCATTTCAAGGTCCTGGAGTGGCCTAGCCAGTCTCCAGATCTCAATCCCATAGAAATCCTTTGGAGGGAGTTAAAAGTCCGTGTTGCCCAGTGACAGCCCCAAAACATCACTGCTCTAGAGGAGATCTGCATGGAGGGATAGGCCAACATACCAGCAACAGTGTGACAACCTTGTGAAGACTTACAGAAAACGTTTGACCTCTGTCATTGCCAACAAAGGATATATAACAAAGTATTGTGATGAACTTTTGATATTGACAAAATACTTATTTTCCACCATAATTTGCAAATAAATTCTTTCAAAAATCAGACAATGTGATTGTCTGGATTTGTTTCCACATTTTGTCTATCATAGTTGAGGTATACCTATGATGACAATTACAGGCCTCTCTCATCTTTTTAAGTGGGAGAACTTGCACAATTGGTGGCTGACTAAATACTTTTTTGCCCCACTGTAGATGAGATGGGCCGATATATTTTTCTGTACTGCTCAATTGATAATAGTATGTACATTGTGGCAAATATTTATATTCCTCCACCATTTAAAAAAGATTTTATGCTTAGATTAAACAAATTTTTGCTAGACAAAGAAGTGCCGATCATAGTAGTAGGAGACTTCAATGAGATCCTAGAGAAGTTGGATAGGCTTCCCGTACGGATTTTTTCAGAGCCCATGGAGAAGTGCCGATTGAGCCAATTTTTGGACGAAGTGGGGTTAATAGATTTGTGGAGGGCGCGGAACCCGGGAGTCCAGCAATATTCTTGCTATTCAGCCTCGTACTCCACTCTCTCCAGGATAGATATGGCTTTGGGAAATGATAGAGCGCTACAGATTACAGAAAAAATTATATACTGGCCAAGAGGGATATCAGACCACTCCCCAATAGTGATTACATTGAAACTAGGGGGGAAAAAACCCAGAAGGAATGGAAAATAAATCCACACTGGTTTGAATTTAAAAAACGGACAGGGTCCTCCCTAAGGTGAAAGAATTTGTAGAATTTAATGAAGGTACGGTGTCGGCTGGGATACTATGGGACACCCTAAAGGCATTTCTTAGAGGTGTGCTAATACAACAGGTGGCCAAATATAATAAAGATGCTAGGGCCTGGGAGGAAAAAATCTGAAGGGAGGTGCTTGAGGCCGAAAATAACTATATAATAGATCTAACACCCAGGAGGGAAACAATATGGTTAGATAAACAACAAGAGTATAAGATAGAAATTATGCAGAAGGTTGAGACTAGACGACTCCTTCAGCGGCAGTCCTCCTTCGTAGAGGGCGAAAGCGTAGGAAAGATGCTGGCACAGCTGGTGAAGTCCAACTCCCCACCATCTACTATCCTTACTATCAGGTCCACAGGAGGAGAGATAATATCAAATACTACAAAGATAGTGCAAATATTTAGGGCTTATTATAAGAATCTTTATACTGCTCAGAAAAGGGGAGTAGAGGGCGTGATGGAAGACTTCCTGGGGAACCTGGAAATACCGGCCAATACGCAAGAGGAAAGAGATGAACTAGAAACTCCAATAACCCTTGCAGAACAGGCAGTAGCTAGTATGGTAAACCAAGATAGGCTCCCAACTGAGGAGTACAAATATTATGGTGGTATATTAATCCCGGAGTTGCTAAAAGCATTGGAGGGGGCGGCCAGGGAGGAACGATTGCCCACTTCAATGTTAGAGGCAACCATTATAGTTCTACAGAAAGAAGGGAAGGATCCTTTAGACGTAGCTACATATAGGCCAATCTCTCTCCTATGCTCCAACGCCAAAATCCTGGCCAAGGTTCTGGCAGCTAGGTTAAACAGAATTATCCCCAAACTGATGCATTCAGATCAGGCAGGATTCATAGCTAATAGATCCACAGGTACGAATATCAGAAGGGCATTTTTAAATTTACAAACCCCAATGGAGAACAAGGGATCAAGAGCCGTATTATCACTGGATGTGAACAAAGCTTTTGATAGCGTGGAGTGGGGATATATTTGGCGGGTGTTGGGGAAATTTGGATTTGGTCCCTCTTTCGCCGGCTGGATTAAAATGCTTTATGACAGGCCCAATACAAGACTTAAAATTATTAACAAATTTTTGGATAAGATAGAACTGGAGAGGGGGACATGACAGGGGTGTCCATTGTCTCCCTTCCTGGGAGATACGGGTCAATTATTGACAAAAGCAATGAGCATAGTGGAGGAATTTGGTAGCTTTACAGGGTTGGAGATAAACTGGGAGAAATCTGAGCTCTTACCAATAGACCCCATTAGTGATTTAATAATACCAGGAATGCTTCAGTTGGCAGTAGTGGATACACTGAAATACCTGGGGATTGCCTTGACGAAAGACCCTAACCAATTTATAAGTAAAAATTTTATACCACCTTTGACCAAATTTAAACAAAAAACCGGCATCTGGAAACGGTTTCCATTATCAGTGGCAGGAAGATGCAATTTAATAAAAATGATCTGGATGCCACAATTGCTCTATATTCTGCACAATTCCCCAGTGTGGATATGCAAGAATTGGTTCAATAAAATCGAGAGCCTTTTCAAGGAGCTAATATGGAAAGGGGGACAAGGTAGGTTCCGACTCCATACACTTCAGCTCCCGGTGGGGGAAGGTGGTTTCGCGTTGCCCCACCCAGATCGCTATTTTTTATCATCACAGCTGTAGCAGTTAATGGGATGCGGTGTTCCGAATGGAGGTACTCCCAATGGAAGAATAATATTAATAGGCGCTTTACATAACACATTAATTGAAGTGCTAGAGGCAGATTCTTTTCGCTATAAGTACCCAACAATTAGAATGATAATTAAAATATGGAAAACAGTTAAAAAACAGATGAGATACAATGTGTTCATTGAATATACTCCCATTTGGAACAACAGTAATCTGCAGGAAATCCTTTGGATAGGAAAAGCCAGAGAGTGGGAAAAACAAGGTATTAAAAGGCTGAGACAACTTTATGTGGGTAATACTCTTAAAAAATTCTCTGAGTTGAAACGTGAATTCAATATACTGCAGAGCACATTTTACACCTATTTACAGCTAGGACACGCCCTTGAAGCCCAATTCAGGAGTCATCCCTTAGAATGGAAAGAAACACCGCTCTTTCAAAGTATATCTCAGGTGGGTCCTGCTAAGGGTCTAATATCTGAAATATATGGGCAAATAAGTAAAGTCGTCAAAAGTGGGGGGAAACTCCGCTCTGAAAGAGTAAGATGGGAAAAGGATTTAGGGGCAATAACACTGGAGCAGTGGAAGAGCATCTTAAAGATGGGACCGATGGTATTGGTCTCCCCCCCACAGAAGTTGTCTCACCTGATGCTGTTAAATAGAGCCTACTATACCCCCAAGCGGCTATTCAAGTTTGGTAGAAGACCTGATGATGGATGCCCCAGATGTCGGGGGACTGGGGATCTCATACACATGATGTGGAGATGCCCCAAGCATTTCTGATATTGGGAAGGGTTGATCAATATCATGAGATATATATTTGGAATCACAATGAAGAGAGAGGCCATAGTATGCATACTGGGGTATAGGAGGGAACGGAGAGCACCACAATAGCAATTCTGAGATGCTTGTTCCAAGCTAGGAAAATGATCACATTAAGATGGCAATCAAAGGCACCCCCCACAGTAAGAGACTAGACTGACACAGTAAATGAGACCGGTAGAGAAAGAGCAATGTACACAAAGAGAGGTAACATCCAGGAATTTGACAGGATGTGGAGGCTTTGGCTGGAAAAAATGGGTCACCCTATACAGTGTGTAAAGAATATATTAGAGCCGGAAAAACAATCAGAATAGATAATCTGATAGGGAAAGGAAATATTAGACCAAATGGGAGTAAAGGATTAGCTAATCTCAATATGGTAACTCATATGCAATATAAAAATAGTCTGATAAATTCGACATAGGAATTTAAACATGAGCACATTTGTAGGAGAGGGGGAAGGCTAGAAAAGAGGGTAGGAATTAAGGTGTAAACACTAATCTTATGATATTGGAAATGGGTGTAGAACGGGGGTTTAAAGGGGTTGTAAAGGTAATTTTTTTTTTTTTTAAAATAACAAACATATCATACTTACCTTCACTGTGCAGCTCGTTCTGCACAGAGTGGCCCCGAACCTGGTCTTCTGGGGTCCCTCGGCGGCTGTTTCAGCTCCTCCCCGCAAGCATTTACCACCTTAATGCGAGCTCCCTCGCATGGTGGTGAGTGCTTGCGGGCGCGCTCCCGTGATACAGCCGGCGGCTATAGCCGCTCGCTGTATCACTCGGCCCCGCCCCCCGGCGCACCGCGTCATCGGATGTGATTGACAGCAGCGCGAGCCAATGGCTGCGCTGCTTTCAATCCATCCACTGCAGCCAATCAGCGACCAGGCTGAGCTGCAATGAGGACGAGCAGCGAAGATTCGAGGCGTCAGGTAAGTAAAACGGGGGGGCTGGGGGCGGCGGTACTGTCAAAAGTTTTTTCACCTTAATGCATAGAATGCATTAAGGTGAAAAAATTTTTATCTTTACAACCCCTTTAAGGTGTTTTCCTACCCCCGTGGTTTTCTGATTTTTTTCTTATTCTCTTTTAGTATAATGGGCTCCCATTCCCGCTTACCTATTATGTAAATAAGATAATGTTTACTTGATTTTTATTAACCGAACTATTAAAGTTTTAAAAATTTGAATAAAGAATAAAGTTAAAAAAAAAAAATAGATGGCCAAAAGGTTAGAGGGGTTTTTAAACTAGGCGATGGGGAGGGTCCAGAGGTAGAGATAGTCAGCACGGAACATAGTTCAGAGGGTAGTATTGGGGGCATTAGTGGTAGGTTGACTAAAGCACATAAACTAGGGGTGCACCGAATGGGTTTTTTGGTGCCGAAACCGATACCGAAAATGAAAAATACACTAGGCCGAAAACCGATACCGAAACAGCACCGATACTGAAAGTGACTGTTTTTAAAAATATTTTTATACAGGAGATGGTCAGAGACTGGGGACATGGTACAGGAGATGGTCAGAGACTGGAGACATGGTACAGGAGATGGTCAAAGACTGCAGACATGGTACAGGAGATGGTCAGACACTGCAGACATGGTACAGGAGATGGTCAGAGACTGGGGACATGGTACAGGAGATGGTCAGAGACTGGGGACATGGTACAGGAGATGGTCAGAGACTGGGGACATGGTACAGGAGATCAATGCAGCCTCACCAATGCCTGTCAGACGCAGCCTGCCTGTGTTTCCAGTGCAGCTAGCCAGTGTCCCCAGTGCAGCCAGCCAGTGTCCCCAGTGCAGCCAGCCAGTGTCCCCAATGCAGGCAGCCAGTGTCCCCAATGCAGCCAGTGTCCCCATTGCAGCCAGTGTCCCCATTGCAGCCAGTGTCCCCGTTGCAGCCAGTGTCCCCAGCCAGTGTCCCCATTGCAGCCTGTGTCCCCAGCCAGTGTCCCCATTGCAGCCAGTGTCCCCAGCCAGTGTCCCCATTGCAGCCAGTGTCCCCAGCCACTGTCTCCATTGCAGCCAGTGTCCCCAGCCAGTGTCCCCATTGCAGCCTGTGTCCCCAGCCAGTGTCCCTATTGCAGCCAGTATCCCCAGCTAGTGTCCCCATTGCAGCCATTGTCCCCAGCCATTGTCCCCATTGCAGCCTGTGTCCCCAGCCAGTGTCCCCATTGCAGCCTGTGTCCCCAGCCAGTGTCCCCATTGCAGTCCGCGTCCCCATTGCAGCCTGCCTGTGCAGGGGAAGAGAGAGGAGAGCCAGGAGATGGTCAGAGACTGGGGACATGGTACAGGAGATGGTCAGAGACTGGGGACATGGTACAGGAGATGGTCAGAGACTGGGGACATGGTACAGGAGATCGATGCAGCCTCACCAGTGCCCATCAGATGCAGCCTGCCTGTGTTTCAAGTGCAGCCAGCCAGTGTCCCCATTGCAGCCTGTGTCCCCATTGCAGCCAGTGTCCCCAGCCAGTGTCCCCATTGCAGCCAGTGTCCCCAGCTGTGTCCCCGTTGCAGCCAGTGTCCCCATTGCAGCCAGTGTCCCCAGCCAATGTCTCCATTGCAGCCAGTGTCGCCATTGCAGCCTGTGTCCCCATTGCAGCCAGTGACCCCAGCCAGTGTCCCCATTACAGCCTGTGTCCCTATTGCAGCCAGTATCCCCAGCCAGTGTCCCCATTGCAGCCAGTGTCCCCAGCCAGTGTCCCCAGCCAGTGTCCCCATTACAGCCTGTGTCCCTATTGCAGCCAGTGTCCCCAGCCAGTGTCCCCATTGCAGCCAGTGTCCCCAGCCAGTGTCCCCATTGCAGCCTGTGTCCCCAGCCAGTGTCCCCATTGCAGTCCACGTCCCCATTGCAGCCTGCCTGTGCAGGGGAAGAGAGAGGAGAGCCACCGCCTTGTTGATTTGAGCGCCGGGAACATCACAGCTTTCATTTCAATAGCTGTGTGTTCCCCGCTTCGCTGTGAAAGCTGTGATGTTCCCAGCGCTCAAATCAACAAGGCAGCGGCGGGCTCTCCTCTCTTCTGAGCTATAGTACACCCCCATGATGGGCGGCACCAGGGGCGTGGGTGAAGCCCCATCCCCCACCCAGGCCCCACCCCATTTTCGGCTCCATTATCGGCCATTGTTCTCTTTCGGCAAAAAGGCCATTTCCGGCCGATATGTTTCAGCGTCCGAAATTTCGGTGCATCCCTAACATAAACCCAAGGTAAGTATAGAAACAAATCCTAGTTGCAATCGCGGAACACCCAATAAGAGCATAGTCTGCGACCGGTCTAAACTACGTGGCATTTTCACCAATGTCAGGAGCCTGGCGGACAAGATGGGTGAACTAGAGATACTGTTGTACGAGGAGGATTTGGATTTTGTGGAAATTTCAGGAGACTTGGTTCAACAGCCCTCATGATTGGCTGGCAACCATTCAAGGGTATACCCATTTACGCAGGGATAGAGAGGGTAAAAAAGGGGAGGGGTATGCTTGTATATCAAGAATAATGTACAAGTAAATGTGAGAGATGACATCACTAAGGGAGCTAGGGAGAAGGTGGAATCCTTATGGGTAGAGCTCCAAAGGGATGAAACTAAGGGGAAAAATAATACCGGGAGTATGCTATAGGCCCCCTAACCTGAGGGAAGAGGGGGAGGCGGACCTCCTATCACAATTTGGATTAGCAGCAAGGATGGGAAGTGTTATCATAATGAGGGATTTTAATTATCCAGACATAGACTGGGCGGAGGGAACCACGCATTCGTCTAAGGCTCGCCAGTTCCTAAATGTCTTGCAGGAGAATTTAATGGGTCAGATGGTAGACCCACCAACTAGAAATAAAGATCTACTGATTACCAACAATACAGACCTGATCATGGATGTGGAAATACTGGGCAATTTAGGAAACAGCGATCACAGGTCAATTGGCTTCAGTATAAATCACACAATTAGGAAACATAAGGGAAATACAAAGACACTTAATTAAAAAAGAGCCAACTTCCCTAAATTATGAACCTTGCTAGAAGATATAAATTGTGATAAAATCTTAGGAACAAAGAATACGGAGGAGAGATGGGTTCGCTTTAAGATCATATTAAATAAGGGCATTAGCCAGTGCATCCCATTGGGTAATACATTTAAAAGAGCAAACAAAAGTCCTGGATGGCTTAACGCCAATGTAAAAATGCATAAAAAAGCAAAAGAGAAGGCCTTCAAAAAATACAAGGCTGAGGGATCATCATCATCATCATTCAAACTTTATAAAGAATGCAACAAGAAATGTAAGGGTGCATTTAGGGTGGCTAAGATAGAACACAAAAGACACAGGAGAGCAAAAAAAAAAAATCCCAAGAAATTCTTTAAGTATGTAATTAGTAAAAAACATATTGGCCCCATAAAGAATGAGGAAGGACATCATCTGGTTACAAAGGATGGGGAGATGGCGAAGGTATTGAATTTATTCTTCTCCTCAGTCTTCAAGAGGGAATCAGGGGGCTTTGGTAACCAAAGCTGCAATGGTTATCCTCGTGGCACATCACATGAAGCACCCTCATGGCTAACAGAGGACAGAATTAGACTTGGGAAACTTAACATTAATAAATCACCAGGATCGGATGGCTTGCACCCGAGGGTACTTATGGAACTCAGTCAAGTAATTGCCAGACCATTGTTCCTAAATTTTACTGACAGTCTACTGACTGGACTGGTACCAGCGGATTGGAGAAAAGCCAATGTAGCACCAATATTTAAAAAGGGACCAAAATACATCCCTGGGAATTCCAGACCAGTTAGCCTAACATCAATAGTATGCAAGCTCTTGGAGGGGATGATAAGGGACTATATACAAGATTTTAGTAATGAAAACTGTATCATTAGCAGTAATCAGCATGGTCTCATGAAGAATCGTTCTTGCCAAACCAATCTATTAACCTTCTATGAGGAGGTGAGTTGCCATCTAGATAAAGGAAGGCCTGTAGACATGGTGTATCTGGATTTTGCAAAAGCATTTGACGCAGTTCCCCATAAATGTTTCCTGTACAAAATAAGATCCATTGGCATGGACCATAAGGTGAGTACATGAATTAAAAACTGGCTACAAGGGCGAGTTCAGAGGGTGGTGATAAATGGGGAATACTCGGAATGGTCAGGGGTGGGTAGTGGGACCAATCCTATTTAATTTGTTCATAAACGACCTGGAGGATGGGGTAAACAGATCAATCTCTGTATCTGCGGATGATACTAAGCTAAGCAGGGCAACTTCTCTGCAGGATGTGGAAACCTTGCAAGAAGATCTGAACAAATTAATGGAGTGGGCAACTACATGGCAAATGAGGTTTAATGTAGAAAAATGTAAAATAATGCATTTGGATGGCAAAAATATGAATGTAATCTACTCACTAGGGGGAGAACCTCTGGGGGAATCTAGGATGGAAAAGGACCTGGGGGTCCTAGTAGATGATAGGCACAGCAATGGCATGCAATGCCAAGCTCCTGCCAACAAAGCAAACAGAACATTGGCATGCATTAAAAAAGGGATTAGCTCCAGGGATAAAGGGATAATTCTCCCGCTCTACAAGACTCTGGTCCGGCCGCACCTGGTGTATGCTGTTTAGTTCTGGGCACCATTCCTCAGCAAGGATGTACTGGAAAATGGAGCAAGTACAAAGAAGGGCAACAAAGCTAATAAAGGGTCTGGAGGATCTTAGTTATGAGGAAAGGTTGCGAGCACTGAACTTATTCTCTCTGGAGAAGAGACGCTTGAGAGGGGATATGATTTCAATTTACAAATACCATACTGGTGACCCCACAATAGATATAAAACTTTTTTTGCGGAAGGGAGTTTAACCGCTTGCCAACCAGCCGCCATCATTATACTGCGGCAGGTCGGCACGATCCCACGAGCCGTCGTAGCTATACGTTGGCTCCTTTAAGCGGGATAGCAGGCACGCGTGTGCCGCTGCACTGCGGGGGTGCCGATGCTCGTGGCCGACGGTCGCGATGACCGCCGGCCACAAGCGATCACGCACACGAGAGGCAGACCAGGGATGTGTGTGTGTAAACACACACATATTCCTGTTCTGTTCTGTGAGGAGAGACAGATTATGAGTTCCTAATAGCTAGAAACCACAATCTGTAATCTCCTATAATCAGTCCCCGCTGCCTACAGTTAGAACACACAGTCAGGGAACACAGTTAACCCCTTGATCGCCCCCTGGTGAACCCCTTCCCTGCCAGTGACATTTATACAGTAATCAGTGCATTTTTATAGCACTGATCGCTGTGTATTTGTCAATCGTCCCAAAAATGTGTCAAAAGTGTCCGATGTGTCCACCATAATGTCGCAGTCACTATAAAAATTGCAGATCGCCGCCATTACTAGTAAAGAAAAAAATAATAATAAAAATGCCATAAATCTTTCCCCTATTTTGTAGACGCTAGATCTTTTGTGCAAACCAATCAATATACGCTTATTGCAATTTTTATTACCAAAAATATGTAGAAGAATATATATCGGCCTAAACTGAGGAAAAAAATAGCTTTTTTAAAAAAAAATGAGGATATTTATTATAGCAAAAAGTACAAAATATTGTGTTTTTTTTTTTCAAAATTGACGCTCTTTTTTTGTTTATAGCGCAAAAAATTAAAAACGCATGAGATGATCAAATACCACCAAAAGAAAGCTCTATTTGTGGGGAATAAAAGGACGTCAATTTTGTTTGGGTACAGCATCGCATGACCGCGCAATTGTCAGTTAAAATTATGCAGTGACGTATCGCAAAAAATGCTCTGGTCATTGAGCAGCCAAATCTTCCGGGGCTGAAGTGGTTAACAATACACGTGGCCACTCATTAAAATTAGAAGAAAAGAGGTTTAACCTTAAACTACGTAGAGGGTTCTTTACTGTAAGAGCAGCAAGGATGTGGAATTCCCTTCCACAGGCGGTGGTTTCAGTGGGGAGCATTGATAGTTTCAAAAAACTAGATAAGCACCTGAATGACCACAACATTCAGGGATATACAATGTAATACTGACATATAATCACACACATAGGTTGGACTTGATGGACTTGTGTCTTTTTTTTAACCTCACCTACTATGTAACAGAAACACAGAAAAATACCACCAAAAGAAAGCTCTATTTGTGTGAACAAAATTATACAATTTTAAACTGGGCACAGTGTTGTATGACTAAACAATTGTCATTGAAAGTGTTACTGAAAAGCTGAAAATTGGCATGGCAGGAAGGGGTGAAAGTGCCCAGTACTGAAGTGGTTAAATATTGCAATCAGGAAAATGCTGCATTATGGCCACTAGATGGCACTGACAAACATAGGATTATAAATAGAAAATGACATTTCACACATATTACACACATTACGGGATCACTCACAACAGTTGTGCAAAAGAAACACTTGCACAGCATTTTTTTATTTTTTTATTACAGACTTACGTTTAACCCCTTTCACACTAGAACACTGAGCGCTTTAAACAGCCCTGTACGGGCTCAGGTGCCCCTCAATGCATGCAAATCTGGGGTAGGCTGAATGTTATATATTGATAAACATCTGCATTTCAACTGTGTATTTAGATGTTTGACTTGTGCTTCAAATCAAGGAAACCTGCGATGAAAGAATGTCACTAGTCCACACAAGCTGCCTCAGTAGCCGACACAAGAATACAGATGAGGCATTCTGTTTTCTTCCATCTGCTACATTCTTTTTCTTTTGAAGCTCATTGCTTTAGAATAGGGACAAGCCAAGGAGTGTTGAGATCCGAGTCCGAAACCCATCTGAGCAACCCCACCAGGAAGACATCACCTGGGCCAATCATCTGCAGCTGGGGCATCCCCCGTGATTGGCCCAGTGCAGACTAGGATCCCAACACATCTGATCTCATCCCTGCTTCAGAACTACTAACCTTAGATGCAGCCAGAAAACTAGCATTTTGTGAAGGAGGCCAGCAATAGCAGCCTACATAGTTTCTTTATGACTGGTGAGCTTCAAGGCTGAATTGGGAAAACACAGTAGGTGTGCGGGTACTCCACACTGCTCTGAGGACAGGGACTGCTCATTATACCCCTAAGCACAGAGCATCCCCGATTCTCTTCTTTTTGGGTCCCCTGCAGGTGGTCCTGGCTCCTCCCCACTACTGAGTGCCCCTAATAGCAGGCCTCCTGCTATGGGGGCTCCTGAGCCACGCTCCTGTGAATAGATATTGTCCATTCACACACAGAGCATGGCTTGACCCTGCCAATGGCTTCCGCTGCTGTGTGAGCCAATGAGGAGAGAGAGATCCGCGGCTCTCATGCACATCGCTGGATCGAGATGGGGCTCAGATAAGTGGGACTGGAGGGAGTTGCACCCAGAAGGTTTTTTTTACCTTAATACACAAGGTAAAAAGCCTTCTGCCTTTAGAACCACATTAACATCCATGTAGGTTGCAGGTCCATGGCCCTGAATGAAGACAGTATCATGTAGTGACACTTCATTCATGTCACTGCACAGCACCTCTGAGACATTGCGCTACCATCCAGTGTGCTGTGGGAAAATGCAGATATCCTGTACTGTTCTGCAGCTCACCACACAAAGTAAATAATTGTGTTCTGTGTGCCCCATTGGTGACCTACATTTATTTAGTGCAGAAAAACACAGGTCACCTTAGTTCCACTTTATACATTATTCCCCAATGTACATCATTGACCTTTTTCTGCCATTATTTTGTTCCAGTGCCTTCCTACACCCCAGCTCCAGTGCTGTCCTGGTGCCCACCTCCACCCCAGGTGCAATTCTAGTGCCCTCCTCCACCTCAACGCCGGTGCAGTTCTAGTGCCCACCTCCACTCCAACTCCAGTGCAGTTCTAGTGCCCACCTCCACCTCAGGTGCAGTTCTAGTGCCCACCTCCACCCCAGGTGCAATTCTAGTGCCCTCCTCCACCTCAACTCCGGTGCAGTTCTAGTGCCCACCTCCACTCCAACTCCAGTGCAGTTCTAGTGCCCACCTCCACCCCAGCTCCGATGCAGTTCTAGTGTCCACCTCCACCTCAGGTGCAATTCTAGTGCCCACCTCCACTCCAACTCCAGTGCAGTTCTAGTGCCCACCTCCACCCCAGCTCCGGTGCCATTTTAGTGCCCACCTCCACCTCAGGTGCAGTTCTAGTGCCCACCTCCACCCCAGCTCCGATGCAGTTCTAGTGTCCACCTCCACCTCAGGTGCAGTTGTAGTGCCCACCTCCACCCCAGCTCCGATGCAGTTCTAGTGTCCACCTCCACCTCAGGTGCAGTTCTAGTGCCCACCTCCACTCCAACTCCAGTGCAGTTCTAGTGCCCACCTCCACCCCAGCTCCGGTGCCATTTTAGTGCCCACCTCCACCTCAGGTGCAGTTCTAGTGCCCACCTCCACCCCAGCTCCTGTGCAGTTCTAGTGCCCACCTCCACCTCAGGTGCAGTTCTAGTGCCCACCTCCACTCCAACTCCAGTGCAGTTCTAGTGCCCACCTCCACCCCAGCTCCGGTGACATTTTAGTGCCCACCTCCACCTCAGGTGCAGTTCTAGTGCCCACCTCCACTCCAGCTCTGGTGCCATTCTAGTGCCCACCCCCACCCCAGGTGCTGTTCTAGTGCCCACCCCAGGTGCCGTTCTAGTGCCCACCTCTACCCCAGGTGCTGTTCTAGTGCCCGTCTCCACCCCAGGTGCAATTCTAGTGCCCACCTCCACCCCAGGTGCCGTTCTAGTGCCCACCTCCACCCCAGGTGCAATTCTAGTGCCCACCCCAGGTGCAATTCTAGTGCCCACCCCAGGTACAGTTCTAGTGCCCACCTCCACCCCAGGTGCAGTTCTAGGACCCACCCGAGGTGCAGTTCTAGTGCCTACCTCCACCCCAGGTGCAGTTCTAGTGCCCACCTCCACCCCAGGTGCAGTTCTAGTGCCCACATCCACCCCCGGAGCAATTCTAGTGCCCACCCCAGGTACAGTTCTAGTGCCCACCTCCACCCCAGGTGCAGTTCTAGTGCCCACCTCCACCCCAGGTGCAATTCTAGTGCCCACCCCAGGTACAGTTCTAGTGCCCACCTCCACCCCAGGTGCAGTTCTAGTGCCCACATCCACCCCAGGTGCAATTCTAGTGCCCACCCCAGGTGCAATTCTAGTGACCACATCCACCCCAGGTGCAGTTCTAGTGCCCACCTCCACCCCAGGTGCAGTTATAGGACCCACTCAAGGTGCAGTTCTAGTGCCCACCTCCACCCCAGGTGAAGTTCTAGGACCCACTCGAGGTGCAGTTCTAGTGCCCACCTCCACCCCAGGTGAAGTTCTAGTGCCCACCCCAGGTGCAGCTCTACTGCCCACATCCACCCCAGCTGCAGTTCTAGTGCCCACTCCAGGTACAGTTCTAGTGCCCACCCCAGGTGCAATTCTAGTGCCCACCTCCACCCCAGGTGCAGTTCTAGTGTCCACATCCACCCCAGGTGCAGTTCTAGTGCCCACCCCAGGTACAGTTCTAGTGCCCACCCGAGGTGCAATTCTAGTGCCCACATCCACCTGAGGTACAGTTCTAGTGCCCACCCCAGGGGAAGTTCTAGTGCCCACCTCTGGTACAGTTATAGTGCCCACCCCTGGTGCAGTTCTAGTGCCCACCCCAGGAGAAATTCTAGTGCCCAACTCCACCCTAGGTGCAGTTCTAGTGCCCACTCCAGGTGCAGCTCTAGTGCCCACATCCACCCCAGGTGCAGTTCTAGTGCCCAACTCAACCCCAGGTGCAGTTCTAGTGCCCACCCCAGGTACAGTTCTAGTGCCCACATCTACCCCAGGTGCAGTTCTAGTGCCCACCCCTGGTACAGTTCTAGTGCCCACTTCAGGTGCAGCTCTAGTGCCCGCATCCACCCCAGATGCAGTTCTAGTGCCCACATCCACCCCAGGTGCAGTTCTAGTGCCCACCCCATGTACAGTTCTAGTGCCCACCCCAGGTGCAGTTCTAGTGCCCACCCCAGGTGCAGTTCTAGTGCCCACATCCACCCCAGGTGCAGTTCTAGTGCCCGCCCCATGTACAGTTCTAGTGCCCACCCTAGGTGCAGTTCTAGTGCCCACCCCAGGTGCAGTTCTAGTGCCCACCCTCGGTGCAGTTCTAGTGCCCGCCCCAGGTGCAGTTCTAGTGCCCGCCCCTGGTACAATTCTAGTGCCCACCTCCACCCCAGTATGGGATGCACTGCTCCATGGCCACCACCTCACAGGAAGCCCCTCCCCCACATCAGAGGTAGGTATTATTGTACACACCATGCCCCCTCTCACCCTATCTTACCCCTCTACCAGTCCCTTGCCCGTCTCCTCCACACACGACTCCAGATTACAACTCCGAGGAGAGTCCCCCGCCCAAGATAACAGTACAGCCCCGGCCCGTTCTCACCTATCCTGCTCGGAGGGTGCCGGGGCTGCTGAGTCGCTGCAACCCTCAGGCTGCACAGTATGAGTCCGGCCAACAAAGAGCAGAAGACTGCGGAGAGATACATGCCGATCAACGGGTCACTTCCTCTGCGCATGCGCCGACTTCATATACTGATCACATAAAGTGATCAGACACTGCTATGGCCTGCAAGAGCTGAGAGAAGAGATATACAGGAGATGAGGTATGTGGGGGCGGAGTCATAGAGGAGACCTATGAACAGCCTGGCACACTCCTTCTCAATAACCAGGCTGGGGGGTGGTTTTATTTTTGGAGAACTTGGATAGGATCGTGGGAATTGGATGGGATACTCCAAAAACTGATTGAGCAGAACTCCCAACTGTCCCTCATTTCAAGTGACTGTCCCTGATTTGGAACAAAGTCCCTCTGTCCCTTTTTCCTCATTTGTCCCTCATTTTGGTCTGATCCATATAGTTGTATATAAAATAAACTTTTTATCTTTCAAAAAGTGTTTCCCAGTGCTAAACCTTTTATCCAATTTCTAAATTGCTGCATTTGTAAATTTAAAAAGCCAATATAAAGGAATACAAAAAAAAGCACTTTTGGGTTTAACCCCTTCCCGCCCGGCCTATAGCAGAATGACTGCCAGGCGGGGGTTTCATTGTGACATTGCGCAGCCCGGTGATCGAGGATGTGGTGTGTCGGGACGCTCCGCATCTCCAACCTCAGTAAAGAGCCAATGACGTAGGCTCTTTACCATGGGTCCAATCACAGCTGATCACAGTGTAAACAGCGCTGATAGTGTGTGAAGAGAGGAGCGCCGATAACTAGCTTTCCTCAGTGGGGGCATCTGCACTGATAATCAATGCAATGATTATCAGTGCAGCCACTTGCCTGCCAGTCTCCACCAGTGATGCCAATAAGTGCTGCCTTTCAGTGCCCATCAGTGAAGCTTGTCAGTGTCGCTTATCAGTGCCCATCCTTGCTCGATATCAATGCCCATAAATGCTGCCTATCAGTGCTGCATATTAGTGCTGCCTCATCAGTGCTGTCTTTTAGTGCCCATCTGTGAAGCTTGTCAGTGCCCATCATTGCCACCCATCAATGCCCAAAAATTCTGCCCATCATTGCCACCTATCAATGCCCAAAAATTCTGCCCATCAGTGCCCATCATTGCCACCTATCAATGCCCAAAAATGCTGCCCATCAGTGCTGCATATTAGTGCAGCATTATCAGCGCACATCAGTGAAGGAGAAAAATTACTTATCTACAAAATTTTATAACAGAAACTAAGAAAAATGTTTTTTTTTTTCAAAATTTTCAGTCTTTTTTCATTTATCAAAAAAAAAACAAAAAACAGTGGTGATTAAAGTGGAGTTCCACCCAGAAATTGAATTATGGAATTTCCGCGGATCAGATCCCCCCCTCCCTCTCTGGTGCCACATTTGACACCTTTCAGGGGGGAAAGGATACCTGTCAAATCCCAGTATCTGCTCTCACTTCTGTGGAAAGATTGCCACAATCTTGTGTGGTGAACAATGCAATGTCTGGACCTCTTCCCCCGTTGCCTTCTGGAAGACTCACAGAGGTCCCAGAAGACAGCAGGGACCATTCATAAAGCACAGCGCTACTCACGCATGGACAGTAGAAAACTGGCTGTGAAGCCACAAGGCTTCACTTCCTGTTTCCCTTAGTAAGGATGCTGGCGCCTGCACCCGAAGCCGAGGGGCGGGTCGGTTTTCGGTGCCAACATTGCGAGCTCCCTGGACAGGTAAGTGTCCTTATATTAAAAGTCTTTACATTTTTTTTTTACCCAGGCAGAACTCCACTTTAAATACCACCAAAAGAAAACTCTATCGGTCTCAAAAAATGTATAAAAAATTAGTTTGGGTATAGCATTGCATGACCGCGCAATTGTCATTCAAAGTGCGAAAGCGCTGAAAGCTGAAAATAGGCCTGGGCAGGAAGGGGTGAAAGTGCCCTGTAAGCAAGTGGTTAATCGGTTCCTGACCGGCGCACGCCGATGTACGTCAGCAGAATGGCACGGCTGGGCAAATGGGCGTACCTGTACGTCCATTTGAATTCCCCGCCATGCCATTGCGTGCGCGCCAGCCGGGAGCTTCATGAGTCGGGTCACGGGTCCCGCGGACTCGATTGCCACAGGGATACTCACGATCGCCTCACGGAGAGGAAGAACGGGGAGATGCTGATGTAAACAGGATCTCCCCGTTCTGCCTAGTGACAGTGTCACTGATCACAGCTCCCTGTCATCAGGAGCTGTGATCAGAGTAATGACACTGCTAGCCCATCCCCCTAAAGTTAGTAATCACTCCCCTAGGACATACTTAACCCCTACCCGCCTCTAGTGGTTAACCCCTTCACTGCCAGTGTCATTTACACAGTAATCAGTGCATTTTTAATCGCAGTGATCGCTGTATAAATGACAATGGTCCCAAAAATGGCCGACATGTCCGCCATAACGTCGCAGTCACAATAAAAATCGCTGATCGCCGCAATTACTAGTAAAAAATAAATTATTAACAAAAATGCCATAAAACTATCCCCTATTTAGTAAACGCTATGACTTTTGCGCAAACCAATCAATAAACGCTTATTGCAATTTTTTTTTACCAAAAATATGTAGAAGAATACGATCGGCCTAAACTGAGGAAAAAAAATGTTTTTTATATATTTTTGGGGGATATTTATTATAGTAAAATGTAAAAAATAATGTGTTTTTTTTTCAAAATTGTCGCTCTTATTTTGTTTATAGTGCAAAAAATAAAAATCGCAGAGGCAATCAAATACCACCAAAAGAAAGCTCTATTTGTGGGAAAAAAAGGACGTCAATTTTGTTTGGGAGCCACATCGCACGACCGCGCAATTGTCAGTTAAAGCGACGCAGTGCCGAATCGCAAAAAACGCTCTGGTCAGAAAGGGGGTAAAATCTTCCGGGGTTGAAGCGGTTAAGTAATTTTTTTTTTTTTTTTTATTATTATTATTAGTATATAGCTACATACTTTTGGAAATAGGTGTCCCTCATTCCCATTTTAAAAAGTTGAGAGGTATGAGGTTAAGGACAGTAAACTCCTTTCTGATAAACAAGCAGAAGTCTTTAATTATAGCAAACTGTGGACTTGGCATTTAACCACTCCAGTTTCAAAAGATTTTACCCCCTTCATGACCAGGCCATTTGCTATTGGGCACTTTGAAACACTGTACCCAAACTTTATATATTTTTTTTCACACAAATAGAGCTTTTCTTTTTCTTTCTTTTTCTCTCAATGGAGCCGAGTCACACAGCTCCGGGGCGGCTGAGGAGCGAATTGCACAGGAGTCCTGTGCTTCTTTTGGTCCATTTCAGGTCCGAATTCAGCCAAAAATTCAGAACAAAATTGGACCTGAAACAGCGAGCAGGGACGCACCGGACCCCTGCTGTGAGTTGCTCCGCACGGAGGTGTGAACCCAACCTGACAGAACTCAATGCAAGTCGTATTGCAGTCAAACCTAAAGTAGTGCAGGAACTCAAGTCGCTCCTATTAGAACTGTTCCATTGCCGCTAATGCCCCATTAGTGGCAACGGAGCCGTTCTAATAGGAGCGACCTTGAACTCTCAAGTCGCGGCAGTGTGAACCAGGGCTTAGTGTATATTGATTGGTTTGCATGAAAGTTATAGTGCCTACAAACTATGATATACAGTGCCTTGAAAAAGTATTCATACCCCTTGAATTTTATGTGATAGACCAACACAAAGTGGCACATAATTGTGAAGTGGAAGGAAAATTATAAATGGTTTTCAATTTTTTTTTACAAAAAAATATGTGAAAAAGTGTGGCGTGCATTTGTATTCAGCCCCCCTGAGTCAATACTTTGTAGAACCACCTTCCGCTGCAATTACAGCTGCAAGTGTTTTTGAGGATGTTTCTACCAGCTTTGCACATCTAGAGAGTGACATTTTTGCCCATTCTTCTTTGCAAAATAGCTCAAGCTCTGTCAGATTGGAGGGAGAGCATCTGTAAACAGCAATTGTCAAGTCTTGCCACAGATTTTCAATGGGATTTAGGTCTGGGCTTTGACTAGGCCATTCTAACACATGAATATGTTTTGATATAAACCATTCCATTGTAGCTCTGACAGTATGTTTAACCACTTCCGGACCAGCCGCCGCAGTTTTACTGAGGCAGGTTGGCTTGGCTGGGCAAATCGACGTTACATTACGTCGCTTTTCCTTTTGGCCACTAGGAGCACACGCCCAGAGCCGACGCGTGTGCTCGCGGGCACGATGACCTCCGGGCACCTGCAATCGCTCGTGACAGAGTGAGAACCAGGATCTGTGTGTGTAAACACACAAATCCCAGTTCTTTCAGGGGAGGAGAGAGAGATTGGTCTTCATACACCCCCTAGGGATCCTGGAAGGCAGCGCCGTCATATGACAGTGGCCCAGGATAACAGCTGCACCGTCCCGCCATCATATGACGGTGGGCGGGCAGCAAGTGGTTAAAGATTGCCCTGTATTTGGCTTCATCCATCTTCCCATCAACTCTGACCAGCTTCCCTGTCCCTGCTGAAGAAAAGCATTCCCACAACATGATGCTGCCACCACTATGTTTCATGGTGGGGATGGTGTGTTCAGGGTGATGTGCAGTGTTAGTTTTCTGCACACATAGTGTTTTGCTTTTTGGCCAAAAGTTAAATTTTGGTCTCATCTGACTAGAGCACCTTCTTCCACGTGTTTGCTGTGTCCCCCACATGGCTTCTCTCAAACTGCAAACGGGACTTGGCATAAAGGCCAGATTTTTGGCGTGTACGACTAATAGTTGTCCTGTGGACAGATTCTCCCACCTGAACTGTGGATCGCTGCGCCTCCTCCAGGGTTACCATGGGCCTCTTGGCTGCATTTCTGATTAATGCTCTCCTTTCCCAGCCTATCAGTTTATGTGGACGGCCATGTCTTGGTAGGTTTGCAGTTGTGCCATACTCTTTCCATTTTCGGATAATGGAGTGAACAGTGCTCCGTGAGATGTTAAAGCTTAAACTTCTTGACAACTTTATACCTGGTGTGTTCCTTGGCCTTTATGATGCTGTTTGTTTACTAAGGTTCTTTAACATACCTCTGAGGGCTTCACAGAACAGCTGTATTTATACTGAGATTAAATTACATACAGGTGGACTCTATTTACTAATAAGGTGACTTCTGAAGGCAATTGTTTCCACTAGATTTTAGTTAGGGGTACCAGTGTAAATGGGGCTGAATACAAATGCACGCCACACTTTTCAGATATTTGTAAAAAAATTTGAAAACCATTTATAATTTTTCTTCCACTTCACAATTATGTGCCACTTTGTGTTGGTCTATCACATAAAATCCCAATAAAAAACACATTTGCGTTTTTGGTTGCAACATGACAAAATGTGGAAAATTTCAAGGGCTATGAATACTTTTTAAAGACACTATTTAAAAAAAAAAAAAAAAAAAAAAAAAAAAAGATTGCAGTGTTGCTACTGTATTTATGCCAAACTAACTGTAAAAGTTAAAAAAAATCAACTACACATCCATAAAATGTGATGCCAGAATATGGGTCACTGTGAAAATTGTACTAATCCATGACACCACATACAGTCCAAAGGCATCTGTCAAACATGTAATTTAAAGTACTGGTCTTTTTCCTGTTGCCCTTAGGCTAAGTTCACATTTGCTGATTCTCTGAAAAGGGATCTGTAGTGGATCCCTTCTTCAGATTAGAGCGAAGCAGCTTCTGTCAGGCGTTGAGGAGGTGATCCTTCTGCTTCCTAAATGCCATTTTGTTTTTGTCGAATGGCAATTTTTAAAAGGACTAACGTGGGTTTAAGTTTGCCAGCATGTGAACAGCCACCTCCAGCTGTATGCTAGGCTTTGGGATGGAGCACCACCATTTGCTTACAAATATGTAGTCACTTTGTAGGTGTTTGCATTGTCCTGGTGCTCTAGGGCTTTCAAAAATGTGATAGGTAGTCAGGAAATTAGAGGCCTAATTTATGCTCCTTGAAAGCCCAAAGGTGAATTTTGGGCCCCTCCCTGTGGCTAAGCAGCTAAGCTGTGAACAATTCTCACACATGTGGTATCCCCATACTCAGGAGCAGTGGCGGCTGGTGTTTTTTTCTTTTGGGGGGCGGCAAACAGTCAGCCCCTGGTCAGTCGGCGGCGGCAACCCCCCCGGGGACAGTCGGGACATCAAAGCCCAGCACTTACCCCATCTAGGCAGCATGTCCAGCAGCTTTCTTCCTCCTCCTGTTTTGTGGCTCACAGAGGCTTCCGCCGTGCATCCCCCTCCTCCAATAGGATCGCCTGACCTTTCTCCCAATCGGAAAATGGGTAAAAATTCACCATGCCTTTTTTAAGTCCCTTGGGGTGTCTACTTTTCAAAAAAGGGGTCATTTGGGCCTCAAAGAAATGAAGGGTCTATAATTTTTATCATAGGTGTACGTTAAATAATAGAATATCAACCAAAAAGCCAGAAAAAAATACACACGATACAAATGTTATAAATTGAGTTGCAGTTCAGTTAGTAAAATAACTATTTGATTCCCAAGCAAAGTATTACTTAGTACTTGGTGGAAAAACCCTTGTTGGGAAGCACAGAGGTAAGACATTTCTTGTTGTTGGTTACCAGGTTTGCACACATCTCAGGAGGGATTTTAGTCCTCTCTTCTTTACAGATATTCTCTAAATTCTTAGGGTTTCTTGGCTGTTGCTTGGCAACTCAAAGTTTCAGCTCCCTCCATACATTTTCTATCAGATTAATGTCTAGAGACTGGCTAGGCCACTCCATTACCTTAATGTGCTTCTTCTTGAGCCACTCCTTAGTTGACTTAGCGGTATGTTGTGGGTCATTGTCATGCAGGAAGACGACCATCCACGACCTATCTTCAGTGCTCTGGCTGAAGTAAGAAGGTTCTCATCCAAAGATTTTACACTCCTGTGACCCAGAAAAGAAGTATGACCAAAAAAGCTTTGGCCATACTTTTCTTTTAACAAAGTATTTGATTTTCTATAAACACCATGTGCAGAGTTCTGTTTATCTTTCGGTTTTTATGTAGACAAAAATAGCCATCTATGGTGTCCTTTAACCACTTGCTGTCCGCCCGCCGTCATATGATGGCGGGACGGTGCAGCTGTTGTTCTGGGCCGCCGTCATATGACAGCGCAGCCTTCCAGGCAGCCCAGGGGGCGAGCGCGCCGCATCGCTCGGGTCCTGGTGCGCGTGCCCGGTGGCCGCAATGTCCGCCGGGCACCCGCGATTGCCCGGTAACCGAGCAGGACCGTGGATCTGTGTGTGTAAACACACAGATCCACGTCCTGTCAGATGGGAGGAGACCGATGGTGTGTTCCTTGTACATAGGAACACCGATCGGTCTCCTCCCCTTGTGAATCCCCTCCCCCCACAGTTAGAATCACTCCCTAGTAACACATTAACCCCTACAGCGCCCCCTTCTGGTTAACCCCTTCATTGCCAGTCACATTTATACAGTAATCAATGCATTTTTATAGCACGGATCGCTGTATAAATGTGAATGGTCCCAAAAATGTGTCAAAATTGTCCTATGTGTCTGCCGCAATATCGCAGTCACGCTAAAAATCGCAGATCGCCGCCATTACTAGTAAAAAAAAAAATAATAATAAAAATTTTATAAATCTATCCCCTTATTTTGTAGACGCTATAACTTTTGCGCAAACCAATAAATATACGCTTATTGCGATATTTTTTACCAAAAATATGTAGAAGAATACGTCATCAGCCTAAACTGAGGAAAAAATTTGTTTAAAAAAAAATTTGGATACTTATTATAGCAAAAAGTAAAAAATATTGTGTTTTTTTCAAACTTGTCACTCTTGTTTTGTTTATAGCACAAGAAATAAAAAAAGCAGGGGTGATCAAATACCACCAAAAGAAAGCTCTATTAGTGGGGAAAAAATGATAAAAATTTCATTTGGGTACAGTGTTGTATGACTGCGCAATTGTTATTCAAAGTGCGACAGCGCTGAAAGCTGAAAATTAGCTTGGGCCAGAAGGGGGTGAAAATGCCCTGTATGGAAGTAGTTAATTGTGTGGAGAATATAAACTGTGCAGAAAAGTATCTTCCCACAGGATCATACATTGAAAGTAATTTTTTTTTGTTGCCTGCTGTATTTCCAAATACACTACCAGACAAAAATATTTAGATTCTTCTACAACTAAAAACAATACAACCCCCCCCCTCCCTTTTTTTTGGTTATTAGTTGTATTACAGTGAAACATTTGACTATGTTGCCATGCTGGATGTAAATCCTGAGCACCTCCCCAGAGTAGTACACTGTCACTATGGCAACACTGGACTGCTCTGGTCACGAAAAGAAATTGAAAAAAAATGATACATTTTTGAAAGAAACTTTTTTTTTCACAATTCTCTTTTTTTTTTAACATATGGTCACCAGTGTCCCTGATCACCGCAACACCAGTCATATGACAACACTGTACTGCACTGGTGACAGTATGAGGAAGAAAAAAAAAATTGTGGAAAAAACAATTACAACTTCAAAAAACTCACAATGCCTCTTACTAAATACCTTGGACTGTCTACTTTCCAAAATAGGGTCATTAGGGAGTATTTGTACTGCCCTGGCATTGGGTCTCAAGAAATGAGATAGGCTGTCAGTACATCAGGATTGCTTTATATAGCATAGTTTGTAGACTAACTTTCCTATAGATTAAATACTGTATTTATCGGCGTATAACACGCACTTTTTTCCCCTTAAAATCAGGGGAAAATCGCGGGTGCGTGTTATACGCCGATCCCCTGCGATCCGGAGCTGTCAGATTTTCAAAATCGCCCACCGCGATTTGAAAATGGCGCCGCCGGCGCCGAAATACACAGTGCCGGTCCTCGGCTCTTCTCGCCCACTTTTGTCTTCACTCGAGCGCCGCCAGAACCTAGCCGAGTGTACTCGGCTAGGTTCGGATAGCTCCACTTGGGACTACGAGTGGAGCCGAAAGTAAATGAGCCGCCGAGAAGAGCCGAGGACCGGCTCTGTGTATTTCGGCGCCGGCGGCGCCATTTTCAAATCGCGGTCGGCGATTTTGAAAGACAGGATGGCAGGGATCACAGGATGCAAGGCTGCATTGGGGAAGGCTGCACTGACAAGGCTGCACTGGGGAAGGCAGCACTGACAAGGCTGCACTGGGGAAGGCTGCACTGACAAGGCTGCACTGACAAGGCTGCACTGACAAGGCTGCACTGACAAGGCTGCACTGACAAGGCTGCACTGAGAAGGCTGCAATGATGGGCATTTAAATGTAAGTTTTTTTTTCCTTCAACTTCCCTCCTAAAAGTTTTTTTTTCCTTAAAATTCTCTCCTAAATTGGTGTGCGTGTTATACGCCGGTGCGTGTTATACGCCGATAAATACGGTAATATACACTGATTTGGGTTATTTTTAACACAGAATTGTAGAAGAATACATTTTTGGCCTAAAGTTATGAAGAAAAGATATTTGCAAAATTTTTATAACAGAAACAAAGAAAAACACTTTAAAAAAAAAAAAATATTTTTTTTTTTATTTAGCAAGAAAGAATTAAATGTATTAAATTGTAAAAAATAAATTAAATTACCACCAAAAGGAAGTTCTACTTGTGTAAAAAAAATGTTATTTGGGTACAGTGTTGCATGACTGAGTAATTGCCATTCAAACTGTGACCGCGCTGAAAGCTAAAGATTGGCCTGGGTAGGAAGGGGATGAAAGTGTCAACAGTGTTCGTAAATTACTCTCAAGGCCTGAGCTCAAGTCACGAAAATCCTGGCCTTGCACAGCTGTAACCACTGCCCGTCTGCACTATATTTATAAATGTCCTAGAATGGGAAGGGTGATATCTCGGTCATCGCTGCAGCAATGATCAAGATAAAAATTTTTAGGGCTGGCGATTCCCTACAAGGTAAAAGTAATCATAGCAGCTAAGGAGCCGCTAAAATACTTTTACAGGTAAGAGAAGGGGGCCCCACCACATTTACTAGGCTCTCCAGTGTGATCGGGGCCTATCTGTGTCTGATTGCCTGTATTGGAGGCCAGAGAAGAGATTTGGGGTCTCTCAATAAAGAGGACCTGTCACAGCCCATGCTATTACAAGGGATGTTGTTCAATCCCTTGTAATAGCAATACATTTAAATTGATAGTAAACAATAACCTTGTAAAACAACCCATTCAGTTTAAAATAGAAATGAAAGTTAAAACATTTTGTATAGGATATAAAAATACATTATAAATACCTTTTTTCACTATAAGTGATCACATTCCCTCTGTTATCAGCTGCACAAGAGCTGGGGGGAGGAGAAGCAGCAGCACACCAAGCTTCACAGTGAAGGGCTGTGCAGGGGGGGATATCAGGACAAGTCTGATCATTGGAGGAGAGCACACTGAGTTCCCAGCATAGCTAGAGAGCTGACCACGGTGCGCTCTACTGCTTAGTGTGGTCAGTTTTTAATAGGAAAGCAGAGAGACTGGCAGGAACACCAGGGATGTCACAAAAAGGAAGCATACAAAGAGAACAATATACTTTATCATACAAGTACATTGTACCAGCAGGCGTATATCAGGAATACAAAGGTTTGGGGTAACAAATAAAAAAATTAACAGGAACAGCTTTAAGATTTTTGTACGTATGTGTGTGTGTGTGTATATAAATATATATATATATATATATATAAGAGAGTCAGGACTCTTGAGGTTAAAAGACTTAATATGAGGCCAAAATCATATTATTTTACATATGTTTCCATGAGCCAAGTTGAAGCCATTTTGTGCTGGTTCTTAGTTTCAACTTTCTAAGTTCATGGCTGATGAATAGACACTGTTACTAGAGGTTTTTTTCCTCTTAGAAGGACCCAGTGCACATTCTCCCAAGTTATAAATATTGAGAAGTCTAAAGGCCCGTACACACGATCAGACTTTTTGACAACAAACATGCAAATAAGCTGTTTTGGAGCAACATCCGACCGTGTGTACGCTCCATCGGACAAACTTTTTCTGTTTCCATCGGACTTTTGTTGGCTGTGCGAACGGACAACAAAACGGCAACAAAAGTCTGATGGAACAAAGTCCGATTGTGTGTACACAAAAGCATCGGACTTTTGTACAAACTACAGTACGCGGCCGCGAGAATGTTTCCAGCGCGAACCCATCGCGCTGGTTCTCGGCGACAGGGTACTGTACATCTCGCGCTGGCTGCAATAGGAAAAACACATTTTCCTACTGCGGCAATCGCAAGGGGGAATTCCCCTCTGGGGGCATGCCAGGCTCTTAGGTCTGGTATAGATTTTAAGGGGAACCCCTTACACCGAAAAAAACGGCGTAGGGGTCCCCCCAAAATCCATAGCAGACCCTTATCCAAGCACGCAGCCCGGCTCGTCAGGAAATGACCACGCCCCCTTATGACCTCACAGTCCCAGCATGCCCCGGGACTGTGATGTAATAGGGGGCGGAGTCACCGCCTATTTAAGTCATAGCAGAGCGCAAAGACAGCATTACAGCCGGAGAGAGCGTCATGTCAACATCTCTGGAAGAGAAGAGGGAAGAAGACGATCCAGATGTCCGGGCTCCTCTGCTAGCAAAAGAGCAGAAGATAGCAGAGGAGCCTGGCAGAAAGAAGAAGGCACCGGAGAAGAACAAGAGAGCGCGGAGACGACACTGGAGAGAGGGAGAAGACGCCAGAGAGACCCCCGAAGACGGAAGAAGACCCCAGAGCTGCCTAATAAATTAATTTTAAAACCTGTGGTGTGTTTTTTTTAATTGACACTTTTTTCCTAGGTGAATGGGTAGGGGTACGCTGTACCCCTACTCATTCACATAGGGTGGGGGGCCGGGATCTGGGGGCCCCCTTATTAAAGGAGGCTCCCAGATTCCGATAAGCCCCCCGCCCCCAGACCCCGACAACCAACAGCCAGGGTTGTCAGGAAGGGGCCCTTGTCCTCATCAACATGGGGACAAGGTGCTTTGGGGTGGGGGGGCCGCAGGGCATGGGCCTGGTACGGCCTGGTACGCTCGCTCGTCCCCACCCACTTTCCTGACCGGCCAGGCTGTGTGCTCGGACAGGGGTCTGGTATGGATTTGGGGGGACCCCCACTCCGTTTTTTTCGGCGTAGGGAGTTCCCCTTAAAATCCATACCAGACCTAAGGGCCTGGTATGCCCCTGGAGGGGAACCCATGCCGGTTTTTTATTTAAAATTTGGCGTGGAGTTCCCCCTCAAGATTCATACCAAACACAGTGCCTGGCATTGGCGGGGATCCAAGTCGGATCCCCGCACCAGTGTGAGCCCGGCTCGCAAGGTGTCAATCTCGCCAGTAAAAGTGGCGAGATTGACACAATATCAGATGACAATACAGAAGTTGACCAAAGGATGGTGGTAAAGAGCTGAAAACCCACATGATTTGGTGAAAGTTGGCTGGAAAAGTCCTGTCGTCTGCATGCAAGACAAACTTCTAACCAACGCCCTTTGTACAAAAATCCAAGGGAAAGTTTGTACAAAGTCCTATCGTGTGTATGGGGCTTTAGTCAAACAAAATAAGGGAACCATGAGCTTACAGACATATTTTTTTTTCTTCTCAGGACCGAGAAACGAAAATAGGGCTTATTCTAAAAGTTGTCTTATAGCCAAACCTTATTACTCATAACAAGTAATTGTATTAACGATAATTCTCATTATAGTATTATTACATTATATTGGAGTAATTAATTGAACAATGTCACATATTTTGGTTTGTGCAAATTATATATATATATATATATATATATATATATATATACATACATATACACATACACATATACATACATACACACACACACACACACACACACACACACACACACATACATACATACATACATATATATATATCTGCAGCATGACATAATTATATTCCAATTATAAGAGAAGTACACATCTTTGTATCAATGGTTGTATCTGTATCAATGGTTTTGTTATGATATATGTTTAAACATAAAAATCATTAGAGAATTATCTTTACAGTAAAAAAAAGTCTTGATTAAATTATCAATCTCTGTGCACAGTATAACATTTTGTCTGTGCATTTTCAAGTGTAAGCTTGAAATTCTATTAGCTTGAGAAGAAATCACACGTGTTGAATCAATACCTAGTTTGTTTTCATAGTCTGTAAAGCCACGGAAAGCTATTTACTAAGCCGTCAAAGTGTTGAGACATGGTATTTTTGTAACAAGAGCTTGTGGCAAAATTTCTCATCATTTGTATCGCCAATATATTTGAAGTTATAGTCTTTGTATCATCACCAATTATATTTGATATTATTTTGCACTGAATTTTTAGTTAATAAATATAGATATTTTAGCACACTGTTGTATTCCTTTGTCTTCAAACTAGCATAGATAAACAAATTTGAATTATTGGTTGATTTGTGGAAAAACGTGAAAATCTCCTCAACCATAGATTTTTGCATATTTCCATAAATATAATACTGTTAATATTTTCAGTACAAACATATAACTGTATATATATATATATATATATATATATATATATATATATATATATGTGTGTGTTACATCTGAGAAGATCCCCCACTAGCTGTCACAATCTAAAAAAAGACGCAGCCATGTTGGACACTGGCCGCGTCATTCATTCACAGTGTTCTGCGAATTGGAAAATTATAAGGTCGGACAGCCTTTGCTGCTGTCAGCTTGTAGTGCTCAATTAACTACCATGGCGCTGTTGAGCACTGTGGGTAATTCACTGAGCTTCCTGTCTCAAGTGTAACTGCTTGCTTGTATCAGAGGTAAGGGGAAACAGATACACAGACAGTCTGCAGGGCAATGGCATTACACCCAGTATCTGCTGGCCATTGGTAATGTCTACCTCTTTTAAGGCTCATCTTGCCCTTATGTTTATCTTTTTTAAATTTTTGTACTAATAAAAGTGGCACTGTTACCTTTTAACATATTTTATTTTTACGCTTTTACCCCATTTTTTTCTGCCTAAAAAGTCAAAGGGGTCATATCCTGCTGCACTTTCTGTGCACCAAACATGTATCTGCTGACCGTGGGTGCAATGCTTTACTGGTCCTCAACAGTGCTGGTGCATTCATAAGGGCGCACGGGTGCCGCCCCCTCTCTCCTGCCACCCCCCTCTAGCACCAATAGATTCATGCATTGCATGTATCTATCCATCTAAGACCGCCGCTGCCACCCCTTATTCATGCGCCCGGCCCCTTTCTGGGCACAGGGCGTCTGAATTACAGCGACAGGGGGTGGTTTTGAAGCACCTGATTAGAGCCATAGGCTCTAATAGGTGTCAAAAAAGGTGACCTGCGAGCGCCAGCATTCAGCTGTGTTAGAAAAGCGAATGAATATTCACTTTCCTAACACTAAACCGCCTCTCCGCCAATCAGGTGCTTGGATCTGTTACCCGTCACCTGATTGGCTGAAACGACAGGCTCTGTGATTGGATGCCAGGCGTCCAATCATAGCAGAGGACGGAAAGAGAGGACGGGAGAAGACATCGAGGAGCTGTACCACCAAGACAGGCAAGTGGAGATGGCGGGGAAGGGGGCACACTGGCAGCAGTTGATGGGGCACAGTGGCTGTATTTGATGGTACAGTGAGGCTGCAATTGATGTTTTTTTCAGAATTTTTCAGTTTGTTTGCTCCCCCCCAAAAATTTTGAGCACCTGCCGCCACTGGTCCCCAACAAAAAAAAAAAATGTATATATTTTATAATATATATATATATATATATATATATATATATATATATATATATATATATATATATATATATATATATATATATATATATATATATATATAAAAAATGCATATTTCTTTTTCTTTTACCTGCAAGAAAAATTTGCATTTATAATTTTGTTTTTGTAAAGGTGAACTTATCCTTTAAAGTGCCCCCGTTGCCAGCAGATTCACTTAGGTCCAGTTCATAAATTTGCTGTTTAAGTGCAGTACATATTCCATGGATTACTACTGAACTGTAACATATACAGTGGGGAAAATTATTTGGTTCCCTGTAGATTTTGTAAGTTTGCCCTCTAACAAAGAAATGAAGGGTCTGTGATTTTTATCATAGGTACAAATGTTATAAAGGGAGTTTCAGTTCGGTTGAGTAAAATAACTGTTTGTTTCCCAAGCAATACATGACTTCGTACTTGGCGGAGAAACCCTTGTTGGCAAGCACAGAGGTAAAACGTTTTTTGTAGTTGGTTACCAGGTTTTCACACATCGCAGGAGGGATTTTGGTCCACTCTTCATTACAGATCTTCTCTAAATCCTTAAGGTTTCTTGGCTGTCGCTTGGCAACTCAAAGTTTCAGCTACTACAAATACTTATTTTACTCACCAAACTGCAACTCAATTTATAACATTTGTATCATGTGTTTTTTCTGGATTTTGGCTTGATATTCTTGATCATTTAAAATACACCTATGATAAAGATTATACTGTAGATCCTTATTTTCTTTGTAAGTGGGCCAACTTTCAAAATCTGCAGTGGATCAAATAATTATTTTCACCACTGTATTTTGATGAATGCGCAACAAAACTGCAGCAAGCACACAACTAAATCACACTGGCATGAACAGGTTCTAAGAGGATACTCGCCTGCTTTTAGTATTGTTCCTTTACTGGCCACACCAGTAAAGTTTCGCTACCCTATCAACAGCAAGCCAAAATTTGCCGCATTTGAACCAGTGAGACAGAGCTGCTCTTATTATCCATCCAAAGTAGCTGCTAGTGATAAAATTGCCAATATATGACCCCTACATTTTTTTTTTTAGGTAGTATGCAAAATATGCTAGATCTGATGTAGAATACAGTAAAACCTTGGATTGCGAGCATAATTCGTTCTGGAAACATGCTTGTAATCCAAAGCACTTGTATATCAAAGCGAATTTCATCATAAGAAATAATGGAAACTCAGGTGATTCGTTCCACAACCATTTATTCATAAGTCCTTCAGTCTATAGTCCATATAAAAATATTGTAGCAATGTGATAGGTTGTGTAACCATAAAATGTCCATCCACAAATGGAAGCCTCCACAAGGCGATTAGAAGCAAAATCTAGCAGGAGCTACAGTGTATAAAAGAGAAGAGAGGCGCCTCCAAGTGTAGCAACATGATCACATTTAATGAAGGTACAACATTTAGCAACTCACATGGTTGATGATTAAAAGAGGCACAGCTAAGTATGGAGGCATCCGGGGTAAAGCTGTCCACACAGACCGTCCTCCGCACCACCGGTTCTCCCCGCTGTCAGTCTGCAATTGTGAACGGGGAGACTACGCTGCAGTAAAGCGATCTGAAAGCGAGGCTTAAAGCACTTGTGGAAGGGATGACGTTGATGGTGGTGCGGGGGATGGTCTATGTGGACAGCTTTACCCCGGATGCCTGCATACTTAGATGTGGTTCTTTTAAATCATCAAGCATGTGAGTTGCTAAATGTTGTACCTTCATTAAATGTAACCATATTGCTACACTTAGAGGCGCCTCTCTTCTCTTTTATACTCAGTTGTGACATGACACTGCTTGTATATCAAGACAGCACTTGGTTTATCAAGTCAAAATGTATTAAAAATTTTTGCTTGTCTTGCAAAATGCTCTCAAAACAAGTTACTCTCAATCCAAGGTTTTACTGTACAGTTTTTCTAGGCTAGTCAACCAAATTGGGTACAGAACAAACAGGAGCGACAAACCATTGTTTAAAGCAAAACTTCAGGTTTACTTGTATTTTAGTTTGTTTGGGCCAAGCTGGCACAAATGAACTATTCCTTTTACTAACTGTTGTGGCTGCTGTCAGCGTTGCATAAAATGTATGTAGCATCAGCTACATACAGTATACAGCACTGTGTTCCAGCAGCAGTACAGGGAACTACCATCTTCTGTTGGAACAAAATCACATCAAGCTGAGTGCTTCTCCGCCATTCACAAAAAGCCTTGTATTTTTATGAACAATTTTAAGGCTTCCTCTGGTTGGCCAAGGTGGAGAGGCGAAAGGATGACATGAGGCTTTCTGTGAATGGCCGAGAATCACATGCAGTGCTGACAACAGACTCAGATTAATTAGTAAAGGAAATAGTTTGGGCCAGATTGGCACAAAGAAACTATTTAAAAGTAAGAGTAAACCTGGAGATTCGCTTTAAGAGTCCAAAATATACATTTATTTCCCCATAGAAAAAAACAGGCGTTAATTTCCTTATAAAGTTAACATACTTTTCTGGATGTGTGGTGCTCCTGTTTCTTCTATATCCCTTGGTCTTAACTCTCTGGGCTGGACTGGGACTGAGGGGACCTAGCAAGGGAGTAGAATCTGGCCCGCCTATGCTCAGCGCTAGGTAGGTTAAAAAAAAACTATTAACCACTTCCGGACCAGCCGCCACAGTTGTACTGCAGCAGGCTGGCTCCCCTGGGCGAACCGACATGACTGTACGTTGGCCCTTCAAGACGCTGTAGGAGGCGTGCGCCCGCAGCGTGTGCCCAGAGCCGCTGACCACCGTCACCCGCGATCGCTCGTGACAGAGTGAGAACTGGGATCTGTGTGTGTAAACACACAAATCCGGTTCTCTCAGAGGAGAGGAGAGAGATTGTGTGTTCATACTAAGTATGAACACCAATCTCTCTCCTCCCCTAGTCAGTCCCATCCCCCCTACATTTAGAACACACCTAGTTAGTACAGTTAACCCCTTCCCTGCCAGTGACATTTATACAGTAATCGGTGCATTTTTATAGTACTGATCGCTGTATAATTGTCAATGGTCTCAAATGTGTCCAATTAGTCCGCCACAATATCCAAGTCCGTTAAAAATCGCAGATCACCGCCATTACAAGTAAAAAAATAATAATAATAAAAATGTCATAAATCTAACCCCTATTTTGTAGACGCTATAACTTTTGCGCAAACCAATCAATATATGCTTATTGCGATTTTTTACCAAAAACATGAAGAATACACATCAGCCTATACTGAAGAAAAAAATATTTTTTATTTTTAAAAATTGGGATATTTATTATAGCAAAAGTAAAAATTTTGTTTAGGTACAGCGTCGCACGACCGTGCAATTGTTAGTTAACCACTTCAGCCCCGGAAGAATTTACCCCCTTCCTGACCAAAGCACTTTTTGCGATTCGGCACTGCGTCGATTAAACTGACAATTGCGCAGTTCTGCAACATTGCACCCAAACAAAATTGACATCTTTTTTCCCACAAATAGAGCTTTCTTTTGGTGGTATTTGATTGCCTCTGCGGTTTTTATTTTTTGTGCTATAAACAAAAAAGAGCGACAATTTCGAAAAAAAACGCATTATTCTTTACTTTTTGCTATTAATATCCCCCAAAAAAATATATAAAAAAACTATTTTTTTCCTCGGTTTAGGCCGATATGTATTCTTCTACATATTTTTGGTAAAAAAAAAACAAAAAAAACCACACCACGCAATAAGCGTATATTGATTGGTTTGCACAAAAGTTATATCGTCTGCGATTTTTATCGTGACATTATGGCGATCACATCGGACAATTTTGACACATTTTTGGGACCATTGGCATTAATACAGCGATCTATGCTATAAAATTGCATTGATTACTGTAAAAATGTCACTGGCAGTGAAGGGGTTAACACTAGGGGGACGCTCGAGGGGTTAACCACGTTCCCTGGGAAGTGATTCTAACTGAAGGGGGAGGGGACTGACTGGAGGAAGTGACAGATCGTGGTTCCTAGCTAATAGGAACACACGATCTGGCATTCCTGTCAGAACAGAACAGGGAAGTGTGTGTTTACACACACTCGTCCCTGTTCTGTCTCTTCTGGTCATGATGGACGTAGCCGGTGGTCATCGCATCCGTCGGCCGCAAGCACCGGCACCGCCGCTGTGCAGCGGGAGCGCGCCTGTTATCCCGACCCCGTGATCCGACGTATAGCTGCGCAGGGGAGCCAACCTGCTGCAGTATAACTGCTTGGTTGGTAGGGAAGCGGTTAAACCAACTTAGTGCCATATCGCAAATAATGGCCTGGTCATTAAGCAGCCAAATCTTCCAGGGCTGCAGTGGTTAAGTAAATATCTCAAAATAAGGTGATTTGTCTTCAGTAGTTTTAGAACATTGATAAATATGTCAGACAAAAAGAAAAAAAAAAAGAAATCTATAGCTCAGTCTTTAGCCGTTCTGCTAAATCCTCTTGGTCAATGTGATCATCCTTTCCATACCACTGATGGTAAGATAAAAGAGCCACATTCTTGGCAGAGATGGCACTCATCTCCATGGCACTGGCTGCCCATTCAATGCCATTCAGGTAATAAATTGCACGGTGAAGTTTTATTGGTGGTATTTTCTCTGGTGGGTTGTATCTCGGATAAGCCAACCAAGTTTTCACTTTAACTGTATCGTAAGACTCAAACAGCTGATGCAACTGTTCATCAATTAGGACTTCTGGGGAGAAGATTTTCCAGACTCTGAGACCTGAATCTTTTGATGCATCAGATTCTGGTACTGGATTGACTGGTGACACGGCTGAAATACTGCGGATAAAAAGTTTGGGGTTTTCCGTTGTTAATATTTCTGATAGTGGAAACTGACATGGTTTGGCGTATCCAAAGAAGGAAGCATTGATCCGTCCATGAACAAATGTGGCCACTGTCTGTTGGTAAGGTTTGGAAAAAGTTTCGATTGGTGGGTCAAAGCCCACAAACTTGATGTTACCAAGATTCTTGTTGAGTGGTGTTGCGATGACTACAAGGTCATACAAGTCCAACCCAGGTCCTCTGTCCGTTATATAGCTTATTTCATACAGCGTCACTGTATTTCCTGCAATGACAAAAAAATAAAATAAATAATGATAGGATATTAATAAATTAAACGCAGTCATGCTTGTGATTCTGCTCACCTTAATTATAAGCCCTTTCATGGTTAATGGCACCAAAGATCAGAACATCAACATCACTGAAATGTTGCTCTCAATAGTGGCAAGGGAATCCCTCACAGCTTAATCTCACATGCGTCCATAAAGTCCACTCCAATACATATCAAAAGATCCTCAAAGCAAAAATATCACAGCTAGTGCTCTCTGTAAAAATCTTTATTACTCTTAAAAGACAAATGTACATACAAATAAAACATTTGTAAGCCGGCAAAATATTAGTGCTTCAAGATGGATGCGCTTAGTTAATGGTCAGGGTGGATCAGAACAAACAAGCCGCCGCTCAGAGGGTAAGGCCGTGTGTAACGATGTCACTCCATAACGCCACTCTGACACGCTGTATCCCTGGGAGGGGACTTCTTCAGGGGGTCCTCTGAAGAAGTCCCCTCCCAGGGACACAAAGCGCTAGAGCGGAGTTACGGAGTGTCATCACGCACAGCCGCACATGGCTTACCCTCTGAGCGGCGACTTGTTTGGTCTGTCCAATTCCGATCATTAACTAAGCTCATGCAGGTTTGAAGCACTATTTTGTTGGATTACAAGGATTTTATTTGTATGTACATTTGTGCTCATAAGTTTACATATTTATGATTTCTTGGCCATTTTTCAGAGAATATGAATGATGACACAAAAACATTTCTTTTACTCATGGTTAGTGTTTGGCTGAAGCCATTTATTATCAATCAACTGTGTTTACTCTTTTTAAATCATAATGACAAAAGAAACTAGCCAAATGACCCTGATCAAAAGTTGACATACCCTGGTGATTTTGGCCTGATAACATGCACACAAGTTGACACAAAGAGGTTTGAATGGCTTTTAATAGTAACCATCCTGACCTGTGATCTGTTTTCTTGTAATTAGTGTTTGTGTGTATAAAAGGTCAATGAGTTTCTTGACTCCTGACAGACCCTTGCATCTTTCATCCAGTGCTGAACTGACGTTTCTGGATTCTGAGTCATGGGGAAAGCAAAAGGATCTGCGGGAAAAGGTAGTGATACTGTACAAAACAGGGAAGGGATATAAAAAGATATCCAAGGAATTGAGAATCAGCAGTGTTCAAATTCTAATCAAGAGCTGGAAAATGAGGGGTACTGTTGAAACCAAACCACGGTCAGGTAGACCACCTAAGATTTCAGCCACAACTGCCAGGAAAATTGTTCGGGATGCAAAGAAAAACCCACAAATAACTTCAGGTGAAATACAGGACTCTCTGAAAACATGTGGTGTGGCTGTTTCAAGATGCACAATAAAGAAGCACTTGAAGAAAAATGGGTTGCACGGTCGAGTCACCAGAAGAAAGAAATTACTACGCAAATGCCACAAAGTATCCCATTTACAATGTGCCAAACAGCACAGAGACAAGCCTCAAACCTTCTGGCACAAAGTCATTTGGAGTCATGAGACCAAAACTGAGCTTTTTGGCCACAACCATAAACGCTACATTTGGAGAGGAGCCAACAAGGCCTATGAAGAAAGGTACACAATTCCTACTGTGAAACACAGAGGTGGATCGCTGATGTTTTGGGGATGTGTGAGCTACAAAGGCACAGGAAATTTGGTCAAAATGGATGGCAAGATGAATGCAGTATGTTAGCAAAAAATACTGGAGGAACATTTGCATTCATCAGCCAGGAAACTGCGCATGGGACATGACAATGATCCAAAACACAAGGCCAAGTTGACCTGTCATTGGCTAAAGCAGAATAAAGTGAAGGTTCTGGAGCGGCCATCTCAGTCTACTCACCTCAATATCATTTAGCCACTCTGGGGAGATCTCAAAACGTGCAGTTCATGCAAGACAGTCCAAGAATTTACAGAAACTGGAGGCTTTTTGCCAAGAGGAATGGGTAGCTTTACCATCTGAGAAGATAAAGTGCCTCATTCACAAATACCACAAAAGACCTCAAGCTGTCTGTCACGGAACGTCCCACACTCCGCTTGAGTGCTTCCGTCATATACCACTTCCTCCCAGTCTGTATACAGATATCAGATATTCCAACCTCTCTGAGCACAAAACAAGGCGACACTTGCTTGTTGCTAACATGAACTCACTTTATTCAGAACCAGAATACAGTCTTATATACAGGAGAAGATGAGGTTCCACCCTCCTGCTCATATTACTCCAACAATACAAACGTAACCTAATTAACATGAGCTAATTAACTAATCCTTTATACAGCCTAGGTGACTGAAACATGACCTTTTGCCCAGACTGAGTTAATTATCACAGGACATTTTCTCACAATAGCAGCAGCTCCAATAGGAGTCGTCCTGTCTCCTACATTGTATAGAGGGCAATGTGATCAGCTCATTCAATTAACATAAACACAGGTAGCTGGAGTTGATGACACCAGCATCTCCTCACAGTATGTGTCCCAACAGTATAATTCAGTCTTATCAGCAGGGGGCTGCTGGAGGAATCCCCCCTCCCTCTTCAGGGACACAAATCCCAAATGACCACAGCAAGGAGTCCTCAACAGAATCAAACAACATACAATATATACACAACTGAGTCCGATTAGTACAGTTCAGACTGGATTTCTAATTCACCTCACAAAGAGTATTGTTCCATTGAAAATCCAGGGCCCATAATCAAAAGGCAAGAGGCTTGCATTCAGTCCTCTCCAACAGCCTCTGTCCCGGCTAGGTCTGTCACAATGTCATTGATGTTAAAGTGGGCAATACACGGTATTAAGGACTGGGGTATGTAAACTTTTGATCAGGGTCATTTGGGCAGTTTCTGTTGTCATTATGATTTAAAAAGAGTAAACACAGTTGAATAAAAATAAATGGTTTCACCCAAATACTAACCACGAGTGAAAGAAACGTTTTTGTGTTATCATTCATATTCTCTGAAAAATGGCCAAGAAATCATAAATTTTGCCAGGGTATGTAAACTTATGTGCACAACTGTATGTATATTTGTGTGTATGACCCGACGCAACTTACCCTCTGATCAGAAACTTGTTTTTTCTGTCTCATCCCGATCATTAGGGAAGTCGACACTCATAATACTTAAAACAACTGAAATATGTAAGAGCGATATCAAGTAACCAACACTAAACTTGGCAATGCAGGGCAAAGTGACAGTGTCTCTGCAAAGGGAATTCCCAAACACCTACATACTTGCCTTGCCTACACTCTCCCACTGATTCTTCCTCCCCATGGCCAGCAAGAATACCTGACATTTCCAGGTATTGGGGAGTAGTGCCTGGTCCTAGCAGCCAATTGCTAGGCCCAAAAATGTCCACATTACTGAGTGACATCATCACTCCCTAAGTTCACCCGCATTGCCAATTTCAGCGCTGGCTGCATAGGAGAGAATGGCGAGGGAGTATATTGTAGGCAAGTATAAATAAGGAAGGCAGGGGATGCCCTTTGCAGAGACACTGTCCTTTTGCACTGCATGGGCAAGATGACAGCGTCTTTGGGTACAGTAAAAAAGAAAAAACTTAACTAAACTGATAAGTACTCTTAAAATTCAGTCTCGAACATAAATTAGCAGATTTGCTAATATTTACATTTTCCTGTATTTAGCCTAATGTGCACTGTCCAAGGAGGACTCTGTATTCTGGGGTTAGAGATGAGGTCACATGAAGTCTGATAGTTACTGCTACACAAAATGCCTGATCTCATACTGATAATATATGCACTTCACAAACCTAACACCAGGATAGGCTTACTTATTTTAGAAACAAAGTGCTTTATTATCCAATCCAGTCCAACGAGCTTTGGAAATTACAGTCAACAAAATGATTCTTATTTCTTGTTTTAAACATTTCCAGTTTTATTCTCTCTCAAAAGTACTATTATTACTGTATCACACAGTGGCGGCTGGCGGAATTTTTTTGGGAGCAGCAAACAACCACCCTCCCAGGCAGCCGGCGGCACTTAACCACTTATTGTTTAATACACTGACCTTTTTTTCCTATTCCAGCTTCTGCTGGCATCGCTCTCTCGGCTGCTAGAAAGGATTAGAAGCAGAATGCACTTGGTATCACGCCACCTGGGACAGGAGCTGGTGCTACAGAGGAAGCATTGGCTTATGCAGCTCCTGGTTTTGTGGCCAACTTACATCCTCTGCTGCCGGCGCCAGCTTGATACACTCTGATGCTCTGGGATGATGGCTTGGCAAGCCCAGATCGTGATCGACAGGTTGCGCTAAACTGGTTTGAGGTCGAGGGCCACATCACAAGGGGTCTGAGGGCCACAAGTGGCCCACGGGACAAAGGTTGAGCACCCCCCAGCTACAGAAACAGTTTTTTATTTTTTTGGATAAAAGTTTTACACGAAAAAATAAAAGCTGATCATTGTAAGCACCCCTGCCAGCGGTAAATGGTTTGTCCCTGTTAATACATTTGTAGAACAGTTTGTTATTTTGAAAAACAACAAACTTACTGGCCAAATCACCAGGTGAAAATAAGAGGAATAAAGCCTAACAAAAAGAAAACCACATCTAAGAAATGCTTAAGCATTTATATCAAAATGTTTGCTTTTGGGTTTAATATCACTTTAAGCTTGTTTTAGGCCATTCCCACACCTGATTTAAAGTATAAGTAAAAGGCAAAAAACTTTTTTTTTTTTTTTAGTTTTGGATGGAGTAGAGGGATTAAAACACCTGTCAGTTTGTATTTCTGTCTGTGCCCCTGTTAAGGAGAATCACCCTCTCTATTTGTCCTGTTTACCATTATCATTGAAAATAAAAGAAAATCTTCCAAATTTTGGGTTGTCCTGCTTTGGCTATGGGACAGGAAGTGAAGTTAAATCTCTCCAATGGGACACAGATGGCAAAAATAAACCTTACAGGCATTCTAACCCTCCCTTACTCTATCCAAAAGGAAAAAAAGTTATGCATATAGTTCTACTTTAAGCTTATAGAATTCATATTCACTTGTTAGTGGACCACAGACATTAGAAGGTTGTTGGACATGGGGACAGTTTTGTGTATTGTCACAGAGCATGCACAATTAGATCACCCGTGCATGTACAGTATGATGATTGCTATGCAGGTGAGTGGGAAAACAAATTTACCTCCAGCGCTCATCACCTCAGGGTTTCCCCTGGGAAATTGGCAACTACCTAAAAATCCAGCACAACTATTTGCTCTACCCTGAGATCAGTCAGCTAGAACGTGTCTATTAACATAGGTATTCTTTCCTTTCATGTGAGGAGGACAACATCAATCCTTTCTAGAGCTCCAGCACCATTTGTTGCAGAGGTTATATTACACAGGGTCTGGGCGCAACAACACAACAAAGCGGAGATCAGTCAAGGCGAATACAAGTGACTCTTGAAATGGAGTAGAGGTGTTCGTGTTTTCAAGAGACTTTGTCAATTTGCTCTGACGCGGTAAAGTTTGAGAACCTCTTTAATAATAAATTATTTCAACTGAATATTATTTGTGCTGGCTTATAATTATTGCAAGTGTATACTATATCACAAACTTAAATTTGGACATGTACTTGACACGTGTTATGTGCATGATCAAAGTAAATGAGAACCAGATTTTGCTCCCAAGCCAGTGATTAGGGTCACTGGGACAGAATTACACGTTTATAGCTTGTATGATCTCATGCCAGCTTTCTGTAACATGGATAATACTGAAGAATACAGCAGAAAAACAGATTTATCTGGAACCCGTGGATCTGAAGTCATGCCAGTCACACTCACCAGGCTTTGTAGAGCGAACTTTCTCCTGTACAGAAGTGACAGTGCCCTGAATTAGCTGGGCTTTTGCAGCATATAGGAGGCCATTACAAACCAGTTTATTCCCACCTGCCACTGCCCACAGTCCAGAGTCAGTTCCAGCAAGAGAAACAGCACCTGGGGGGGAGAAAAAAAAAAAAAGATGAACCATGAACAGTGACAGAAATTAACATTGGGCTAAACACAATCTAGTCTCATGGTTCAGACCTGTAGGCATCTTTACTAACAATGGATATGCACAGATATTGTCAGAAAGGTGGACATTTTAACCTGGAATTCAAAGATAACCAAAACAAAATAGTACCCCCTAGCCAATGATGTTGCCTCCTATAAAATTCTACCATTCTGTCTCCGATTCCAGACTTTATTATATTGACCTAGAATAAGCATGCAACAATCAATTAAACTGCTGGTGGTAAAAAAATTTTTTTTTTTTAAATCCCGCAAGGCAATGTCATAATGTGCTAGTGTGCATTGCATAGTAGCATATTATGAAAGACTTACCATAGAACAAGGCCTTTCAGTGCCACGATGACAGCGCTGAGATGGCTGACATCTTCCCCTGGTCTTCCTTCCAGGTTCGCATCCTCCGGCTACATGAATGGCTGGAGGCGCGATGAAGTCACTCCTGAGCATGTGCGCGGGAGCCACCATTTCCGGCACAGGGTCCGAAGGTCCAGCACTGTAAGCTGGACCTTCAGAGCGCATGCGCCGATGAGGTCATAGGCTGCATGCACTCTGAATAATCTCCTAAACTGTACAAGTTTAAGAGATATTCAGAGTAACTACAGGTAAGCTTTATTATAGGCTTGCCTGTAGGTACAAGTGGTGTAACAGAGTTTACTACCATTTTTATATCAGAATGAAAATGCATACTCATCATTCCAGGTCAAATTAGTTTATTCTGGGTGTAATCTTAGAAATGCAGGGAGCAGTACTTTATTAGCACTGTGCAACCAGCCAGTCTTTCACTTACTTCCAAGTAGTACAATAAGGCCTCGTTTACAATTGCTTCAAAATGTGACATTTGACACAATTTTTTAAAGCATTCTGAATGCCAAAGCACCTTGCACTACATGAAATGGTTACCTTACAGTCCTGTTCACACTGTTTGCTTCAAAAATTGTACCTCATGTCGCATTCTTTGTTAAACGGTCTCCAAAGCCTCCATATAAGTCTATGACCATGCTTGTTAACAGCACCTGAAGATTTTGAGGGGCTTTCATTCAGAGTTAGCTTTGCTTTGGGGATATTGCAGGTATGAGATATCCCAGGATGTAGTTGGAAACCAACAAGTGAACCAGAAAGACGTCAACAGTCACTTCTGGTTCATGTGTATATATTCTGTGAGTGTCTGGTGCAGGCGTCACATCTGACGTACAGTGTGGAGCAGCAAGAAGATGAGTGGGGTCTGGACTGGAGCAACTAGCAGATGGCACATGTGGTATGCAACAGGAGAATGTTATAGCGAAAGATGAGCAGGGAACAGAGAGAGAGGAGACTCAGCAGCAGAAGATCAGCAGAGCTGGGGGATAGGAGCAGGATAAACTAGCAGATGTTACATGCAGTGCGCAGCACTGGAGCAATATAGCAGAAGGTAGGTGAGGACTGGAGAGAGAGGAAGATCAAAACCAAAATGGAAAATAAGTACAGCGCTGCACTAAGCCAAAGGAAGGTAGAATAGCAGCTAACACACCTATAGACTCAAGGCAAAAAGTAACATCAGAAAAATAAAAGTGTAGCGCTATAATCCATACCCATGTGTATCACAATACATAAGTGCATATATAAGGTGAAATGCTGACAAAACATATATGACCATAAATATGGAAAATACTGTGTTAATCACAAGAGAAATTAAAAAATAATAAATGTACTTTGTTATCAAGTGTACCAGTGACTAGTACTGAGAAACCCGTGACGGTTCCATGAACCAAACACCTCGAACATAAAAAATAAAAACTCATAAAGCATATTTGCCGCATGTAGGCGTTCCTTGATCATCCGATCGAGGGCGAATACTGCTGTGCAAAATGTAAGCACATTGTTTCCCTGGAAGCCCAGGTTCTGAATCTGGGGAAGCAACTGTCAGCACTGAGAAGTCCCTCCATACTAAAGGAGAGCCAGGAACGTACACGGCAGGTGCCAGCAGGGGCCAGCACAGAGGCAGGTGGAGACAAAGAGGTGCTAGCACTAGCAAAGAGTAGATGGGTGACAGTCAGGAGGGGTAGAGGGAGAAGTGCCAGGGAGGCCGATCCAGGACTGGAGCATCCCAATAAGTACGCTACTTTGAGTGACATTGGGGAAACCAGTCAGGGACCAGCACTGCTGGAGCTGAGGGACTCTCCTAGCTGCCGGGGGAAGAACTCCTCCAGTGAGAGTGGGGGGGGCAGCAAAGGGAAAGGAAAGACAGATTCTGGTGGTAGGGGACTCAATTCTTAGAAGGACAGAGAGGGCAATCTGTAACCAAGACCTGAAGCGCCGAACAGTATGTTGTCTACCGGGCGCTTGGGTTCGGCACATCACGGATCTTGTGGACAGATTACTGGGAGGGGCTGGGGAAGACCCGGCTGTAATGGTGCACGTTGGCACCAATGACAAAGTCAGAGGCAGATGGAGTGTCCTAAAGAACGATTTTAGGGACTTAGGAGCTAAATTGAGGAAAAGGACATCCAAGGTAGTATTCTCAGGAATACTACCGGTACATCGAGCCACACCAGAAAGGAAGAGGGAGATTAGGGAAGTAAACAAGTGGCTGAAGAGCTGGTGTAGTAAGGAGGGGTTTGGGTTCCTGGAGGACTGGGACGACTTCTCAGTCGGTAACCGGTACTATAGAAGGGACGGACTGCACCTAAATGAGGAGGGTGCAGATCTGCTAGGAAGGAAGATGGCCAAAAAGTTAGAGGGGTTTTTAAACTAGGCGATGGGGGGGGAGGGTCCAGAGGCAGAGATAGCCAGCGCGGAAGATATTCCAGAGGGTAGTATTGGGGGCATTAGTGGTAGGTTAACCAAAGCACAAAAACACAAGGTGAGTATAGTAGCAAGTCCTAGTTGCAATCTTGAAACACCCAATACGAAGACAATATGCGACCGGTCTAAACTATGTGGCATGTTCACCAATGCCAGGAGCATGGCGGACAAGATGGGTGAACTAGAGATACTGTTGTACGAGGAGGATTTGGATTTTGTGGGAATTTCAGATACCTGGTTCAACAGCTCTCATGATTGGCTGGCAAACATTCAAGGGTATACCCTATACCGCAAGGATAGAGAGGGTAAAAAAGGGGGAGGGGTATGCCTATATATCAAGAATAATGTACAAGTGAATGTGAGAGATGACATCACTGAGGGAGCTAGAGAGGAGGTGGAATCCTTATGGGTAGAGCTCCAAAGGGATAAAGCTAAGGGGAAAATAATACTGGGAGTATGCTATAGGCCCCCTAACCTGAGGGAGGAAGTGGAGACGGATCTCCTATCACAAATTGGAGTAGCAGCAAGGATGGGAAGTGTTATCATAATGGGGGATTTTAATTATCCAGACATAGACTGAGCGGAGGGAACCGCGCATTCATTTAAGGCTCGCCAGTTCCTTAATGTCTTGCAGGACAATTTTATGGGTCAGATGGTAGATGCACCAACTAGAAATAAAACATTACTGGATCTACTGATTACCAACAATACAGACCTGATCACGGATGTGGAAATGCGGGGCAATTTAGGTAACAGCGATCACAGGTCAATTAGTTTCAGTATAAATCACACAAATAGGAAACATAAAGGGAATACAAAGACACTGAATTTCAAAAGAGCCAACTTCCCTAAACTACAAACCTTGCTAAAAGGCATAAACTGGGATAAAATATTAGGAACAAAGAATACGGAGGAGAGATGGGTTTGCTTTAAGAGCATATTAAATAAGGGCATTAGCCAATGTATCCCATTGGGTAATAAATTTAAAAGAGCGAACAAAAGTCCTGGATGGCTTATCTCCAATGTAAAAATGCATATAAAAGCAAAGGAGAAGGCCTTCAAAAAATACAAGGTTGAGGGATCATCCTCAGCATTCAGACTTTATAAAGAATGCAACAGGAAATGTAAAGGTACAATTAGGACAGCTAAGATAGAACATGAAAGACACATAGCGGAGGAGAGCAAAAAAAATCCCAAGAAATTCTTTAAGTATGTAAACAGTAAAAAAGGGAGGACAGACCATATTGGCCCCATAAAGAATGAGGAAGGACATCTGGTTACAAAGGATGGGGAGATGGCGAAGGTATTGAATTTATTCTTCTCCTCAGTCTTCACGAGTGAATTGGGGGGCTTCAGTAACCAAAACTGCAGTGTTTATCCTCATGACACAACACAGGAAGCACCTCCATGGTTAACAGAGGATGGAATTAAAATTAGACTTGAGAAACTTAACATTAATAAATCACCCGGACCAGATGGCTTGCATCCGAGGGTACTTAGGGAACTCAGTCAAGTGATTGCCAGACCGTTGTTCCTAATTTTTACAGATAGTCTACTGACTGGAATGGTACCAGCTGATTGGAGAAAAGCCAATGTAGCACCAATATTTAAAAAGGGCCCAAAATACATCCCTGGGAATTACAGACCAGTTAGCCTAACATCGATAGTATGTAAACTCTTGGAGGGGATGATAAGGGACTATATACAGGATTTTAGTAATACGAACGATATCATTAGCAGTAATCAGCATGGATTCATGAAGAATCGTTCTTGCCAAACCAATCTATTAACCTTCTATGAGGAGGTGAGTTGCCATCTAGATAAAGGAAGGCCTGTAGACGTGGTGTATCTGGATTTTGCAAAAGCATTTGACACAGTTCCCCATAAACGTTTACTGTACAAAATAAGGTCCGTTGGCATGGACCATAGGGTGAGTACATGGATTGAAAACTGGCTACAAGGGCGTGTTCAGAGGGTGGTGATAAATGGGGAGTACTCGGAATGGTCAGGGGTGGGTAGTGGGGTTCCCCAGGGTTCTGTGCTGGGACCAATCCTATTTAATTTGTTCATAAACGATCTGGAGGATGGGATAAACAGTTCAATCGCTGTTTTTGCAGACGATACTAAGCTAAGCAGGGCAATAACTTCTCCGCAGGACGTGGAAACCTTGCAAAAAGACCTGAACAAATTAATGGGGTGGGGGACTACATGGCAAATGAGGTTCAATGTAGAAAAATGTAAAATAATGCATTTGGGTGGCAAAAATATGAATGCAATCTATACACTGGGGGGAGAACCTCTGGGGGAATCTAGGATGGAAAAAGGACCTGGGGGTCCTAGTAGATGATAGGCTCAGCAATGGCAGGCAATGCCAAGCTGCTGCTAACAAAGCAAACAGAATATTGGCATGCATTAAAAGGGGGATCAACTCCAGAGATAAAACGATAATTCTCCCGCTCTACAAGACTCTGGTCCGGCCGCACCTAGAGTATGCGGTCCAGTTCTGGCACCAGTCCTCGGGAAGGATGTACTGGAAATGGAGCGAGTACAAAGAAGGGCAACAAAGCTAATAAAGGGTCTGGAGGATCTTAGTTATGAGGAAAGGTTGCGAGCACTGAACTTATTCTCTCTGGAGAACATACGCTTGAGAGGGGATATGATTTCAATTTACAAATACCGGACTGGTGACCCCACAATAGGGATAAAACTTTTTCGCAGAAGAGAGTTTACCAAGACTCGTGCCCACTCATTAAAATTAGAAGAAAAGAGGTTTAACCTTAAACTACGTAGAGGGTTCTTTACTGTAAGAGCGGCAAGGATGTGGAATTCCCTTCCACAGGCGGTGGTCTCAGCGGGAAGCATTGATAGCTTCAAGAAACTATTAGATAAGCACCTGAATGACCACAACATACAGGGATATACAATGCAATAGTGACACATAATCACACACATAGGTTGGACTTGATGGACTTGTGTCTTTTTTCAACCTCACCTACTATATGTAACTATAACAGTCCATATTGAATATGTGCAAAATTGTGAAAAAACGTCACCAAAGGTCTATGGGGGTAGTATATGATCGGTGATGGAAAAAATCTCCCAAGTTCACAAATGATTGGTTTCACCAAATCTGGCAAATGGGTAGACAGTAGGAGAACCACAAGTGTGCAAAGATTTTACATCAGTGCCGGGGCCATCACCAGGAATTGAAGAGGCTTACCGGATCTTAATGAACTGAAGTGGAATACGCCAAACAAGTCAGAAAGGCTTAAATGACCAACGATTCTGAGGAGTGCGTCTTGTCAGATGTCATCAGCATATGGTGGAGAGAGGAGTAACAGCACGGCTTCCTCACCCATGGACAATCCAGCATGAGCCTAACGTATAATTCAAATGCCATGCCAGGAGCAAGAAAAACTCACATAGCGTGATAACGTTTAAAACACCAATTTATTAAAATAATTAGAAAACAAACTCACATGTTGAAGATCGAAAATAGCTAAGATATCATATAGCGGCAATCGTGAGGGGTCCACCCGACATGTTTCAGCTAAGGAGCCGTCATCTGGGGTATGGACCACCCTCACCTCACCGCTCTATAAACAAAAGATGACCCCCACTGGGAGTGTTCTCATACCGGAAGTGAAAAAATGAAAGTCACTTCCGGTTCTAAGGGTCATAAGGTAACTGATTACTGTCTATTATAAACAGGAATTTCGAAGCAGGGATCATTGTACCACATGCCTCAAGAGTTAAAACTGTAAATTAAAAATTTTCAAAGAACTAAAAGTGTTCTAAACCTAATAAACTGCGCACCGGCTCGGTCCGTCTACCCAGAAACGTTCCGAGCACAAGCCAAGCCTCACTCTGGATAGCTAGGCAGCGCTTCCTGTATGGGCACAACAACGCCGTCGCGCTCCACCCATATAGTCCAGCATCATCTCCGGAGAGCGTCATGACGTCACTCCGCACTGCATGTGTGGCGTCAGTGCACACCAGACTGCTCCCCAAGCCTCACTATCATAATGGCAGCACTTCCCCTCCCATAAGGAGAATGAAGCGCCGCTGCGCTCCACAGGATAAAACCCAGCCTCAATCTGAGGCCGGCCACAACCTCCACAGTGTCAGCAGAGAAACTGGTACACTTGATAACAAAGTACATTTATTATTTTTTAATTTCTCTTGTGATTAACACAGTATTTTCCATATTTATGGTCATATATGTTTTGTCAGCATTTCACCTTATATATGCACTTATGTATTGTGATACACATGGGTATGGATTATAGCGCTACACTTTTATTTTTCTGAGAGAGGAAGATCAGCCAACAAGAGGATCAGTAGAGTTGGGGGTTACTACTGAGAGGGGAATAAGCAGAGCTGGGGGTACTACGGAGCAGGGGGATCTGCTGAACTGGGGTACTAATGAGCTGGGGATCTGCTGAGCGGGGGGCTATTGAATCGAGGTTCTACTGGGCCCCTTTAAAATCAACACACAGAGGGCATTTTGTTAGGACTTGTTCACACTTGACTAAATTTCTAACGCTTAACAAACGCTCCTATAAAGTTAGTATGGGCATTAGATTCGCTTGAATGAGCTTTAGTATGGTCCTTAGACTTGCGTTTTACGAGCGTTAATGACGAGTTAAAAATGCTCCCGTCCTATGGGCTGTTTTGAAGCGTTTGATGAGCATTAAGGCATGTTAAAACTGCTCCACAAATGCCTATTCCATTACCATTACTGTGAATAAACTAATCTTAACGCCCCGCAACTGCACCTGCCTGCCAGAGCGTTTGCGAAGAGTTACCACAGACTTAAATGGGACACGTTGAAAGGCTTCAAATGCCTCCTGACTTGAAACGAGGCTTCAATTTTGAAGTAATGCAACACTAACGCTTCATGTTTTGATAGTGTGAACAGCACAGTGTGCTGTCCATTGTATCATTTGCATAGTCATTTGAGGGGCATTTTTAAATACCTCTCAAAAGCCTGCTTTTAATGCCAGTGTGAACTTAGCCTTAAGCCTTCAAATAAACCATACTAAAGCGGTAGGCGCTTTAATGTGTTAAATTCGAAGCAAGTGTAAAGGAGCCCTAACATACACACAAACGGAAATTAATTTTGCTTAAAATGTTAACTATAAGAGTATTACAAAAACACAAATTTATTTAAGGAAATGGCACATGTTCCCGCTCTTGCAGCCCTTTTTTACAGCAGTACGGCCCACACGGCCACGTCATTCTTTCACAGAGTTCTGTGAATTAATCAACTACAAGTACTGACATCCATTGTGGATGTCGGCTTGTAATTCTTAACCTCCCTGGGGTTTTCCCTGAGTGTGGCTTGGGGTTAAATTTCAGTACCATTAGCGGTAACCCCGAGCCAGACAGGGCAGACAGCTTACAGTCTACAGGAGTGCTGCATTGCACAGATGCCACGTGCATCTGCTAATCGCTGGCACAATGCTTTCAAGGCTTCCAAAAAAAAAAAATATTTCTTTTTTAAAAAAAGTGAACTTATTCTTTACCAGAACAGACACCAGAGCTTGATTCGGCTGCTCAGCCTGCGCTTGTACTGAACACCCAAGTGCTTCCGTATGTGAGGGTAACCTGAAGGAAAAGAGTTTTTCTTTCTTATTGGGGCCAGCACCTCATTTACTCGCTTAGCACTTGCGCTTCTGCTGAGCATTAAGAGAGCCTGACACTCCCCTTTTCTGATAAGCCCCCATTCAGTGCTCGTCTCACCCCTCCCTGCTAGTCCCCGGGTGCGATGCTGGAGACAGGCAGGGAGGTGAATAGGAGATAAACAGCGCAATGTTAAAAATATTAAAAAGTTTAGGTCGCCAAAAATCCCCTTTCATTTTTAAAAGCCTCAGACATTCTTAAAAGCATCTCAGATTTAAATACGGTTTTGATTAAAATTATTTATTATTATTTTTATCAGGACAAGTAGATTGTCATAAGGAACAAGGAGATAAAGCGCTGTGTAAACTGTTGGCGCTATATAAATCCTGAATAATAATAATAATAATAATAATTGGGACCCTGATTTAGTCCCCTGGACAAGTATTTTTTCTTCTTTTTAATTCCCATACCCCTGCTAATCGATGATGTGCTGTGTCCCAGGGACACGGCTCACCACCAATCGCCGTGCTGCATGCTCCAGGCGTGCATGAGTGGTGTGACCGGTAGGGCGTCATATGACGGCCACCTGGAAGGAGGAGAGTCACGCCCGGCCTATAGCAGATTGATTAACTGGTTATAATAATTATAAGCTTTTAAAATGTATAATTATATACAGGGGTGTTGCTAGGTCTACAAAAGATCTGGGGCTAGAGCCCATAGCAGCGAAGTAAAGAAAGTCATACGCTTGGGCGGGCATACACGTGTGTGTGTGTGTGTGTGTAACATTATATATTATCTTTAAATCAGGGTACCCAAAGCTCCCCATCATTACATCAGGGTCCCCAGAAAGCTTCCCCTTACATCGGGGTCACCAGAGAGCTTGTCATGTTACCTGCCACAAGATACAGTTTGTTACATACAGAGAGACTAGTGTATATAGAAGACAGGCTAGTGTATACAGAGAGGCTGGGAATACAGAGAGGAGAGTGACTAGGTAAACAGAGAGGCTGGGAATACAGAAAAGGGAGAGGCTGGGTATACACACACACACACACACACACACACACACACACACACGGGAGAGGCTGGGCATACACACACACACACACACACACACACACACACACACACACACAGAGGGGAGAGGCTGGGCATACACACACACACACACACACACACACACACACACACACACACACACACACACACACACACACACACACACACACACACACACACACAGAGGGGAGAGGCTGGGCTTACACAGAGAGGGGAGAGGCTGGGCATACACAGAGAGGGGAGAGGCTGGGCATACACAGAGAGGGGAGAGGCTGGGCATACACAGAGAGGGGGAGGCTGGGCATACACAGAGAGGGGAGAGGCTGGGCATACACAGAGAGGGGAGAGGCTGGGCATACACGAGGCTGGGCATACACAGAGAGGGGAGAAGCTGGGCATACACAGAGAGGGGAGAAGCTGGGCATACACAGAGAGGGGAGAGGCTGGGCATACACAGAGAGGGGAGAGGCTGGGCATACACAGAGAATGGAAAGGCTGGGTATACAGAGAGGGGAGAGGCTGGGCATACAGAGAAGGGAGAGGCTGGGTATACAGAGAAGGGAGAGGCTGGGTATACAGAGAAGGGAGAGGCTGGGTATACAGAGAAGGGAGAGGCTGGGTATACAGAGAAGGGAGAGGCTGGTTATACAGAGAGGGGAGAGGCCGGGTATACAGAGAGGGGAGAGGCCGGGTATACAGAGAGGGGAGAGGCCGGGTATACAGAGTTTCCCCCCTCCCCATTGGTCTGCACTCACCTGCTCAGGAGCTCTGTGTGAGAAAGTTCCTCCCGACTCTATGATATGGGCAGAGCAAGGGAGGAGACTCACTCTCACATTGATCTCTCTTCCCTTCTGGCTATTAGTGAACCACAGTACTCAGAGAGAGTGCCACGGGTGTGCGGGAAGCGCTGTGTCAGACAGCCCGGGACAAGCTCACTGTAGGGCCGTCCCTGGACTCGGGACTATGGGCCCCAGATTTGGGGCTCCAGCCTCAATAGCCACCCCTTAGCGACGCCACTGATTATATATAAAATTGATCCAAAACCTTTCACCATATCAGTCAAGGGAAACATCTCTCTAGCATTGTACAGACAACAATCAGAAAAATCATTCAGCAGCATAGCAGATTCTCACCAACAAATCCATTGATCTTAACTCCTTGCCCGTAGTTGACTCTCATAGCTGGAACTACTATGTCATCAATAAACCTCTGCGTGAAGCCAGCTTTCTGCATCGCCTCATCTATGGTCATGTTCAGCTTTGATATGAAGTCATCCCCGCCCATAGCATGCAGTAAGGATTCTGTGGTGGAGAAAGAATAATCGAACGTCTGATAGCGGTAAATCCTGCCAACAAAAGCAAAATATAGTAAAGATGATGCTGTACCCAATCACATTGTACTTAAAGAGCTGAAGAAAAATAAGTTTGACAATTTTATCTTTAAGGGTAATAGGTCATGACAGAAACCTGTGGGACTGTCACTACTGACCCAGCCTTCTTAAAATGTCATGCTGGTTCTCTTGCTTCATTACAGCCACTTACCCAGAACAAAATATGCAGATGAGGACTTTTCACTTTTCTATGACTTCACTAACCTGCATACTTGTTCTGGGTCAATGACAAAGTACTGGATGAGAGCAGATGCTGACCGAGGATTTGCAAAGACTGCTGGGTGAACGGTGATGGCTTGGTGGTCACGTGATTCTGGGGCTCTCGGTCTGACAGCGGCTTGGCTGAATGGGCGGCGTGCAAGCCTCCCACCGTCCTCCCCAGACAGAGGAACAACTCCAGCAGCAGTGCATGATGGCAAAAAGCCAAGTACTGAACGATGAGATCCGGAAGATTAATTCCCCCAAAGTATCTCCCCCGAAGCACTGTGTGGCAAGGGAGGACCTCCCTGAATCAGGAACCAACTTGGCAGAGCAATGGTGGATGGGCGAGAGACATTCAATGAATATTCCGCTATACTCAAAATTTAGTTTCACTGCCAGTGAGAGAGACTGGCAGGAAGCCAAGGGCCAGGACCTGGAGGTTGGGGAGGGATTAACCATTGAAGGAGATTTCTAGAGGGGACGGCTCATGCTTCTTAGTCGGGACCTGTGTGGGGGAGAGCTCACACAGCCTATGAACTCACTGTTGTATGGCGAAGAGGGAAACCTTACATTTAAAACGTTAGTGGATCCATTCTGCACTCCAAACTTAAACATCAGAGGTGATCTAGCCTGCCCAGTATTGACATCAAATGGACACTTAGCTAATAGTAGTGGGGGAAAAAAAACAGGCATATCTCCGGGTGACAGCCCCCCTTTTTTTTGGGTGCAGGTGCTGTTCCGCCTCAAGTAGAAGAGGAGGCACCGGGCTAGAAAATATTCCGCCATGACAAGAAGGGGGGGGGGGGGGGGTAGTCAACACAGCAGGACAGTGCCAGTGCTACTACGCAGTCGCAGCGAACCGAAAAGGGGAGTCAGGCAGCGGCTAAATTGGAGAGGTTTGCACATACTTCGGGCCAGACCCCTCCAAAAGGAGGTCAGCAGAAGATGAAAAACACATTCTAAACCACAGTCTGGGGCTCCAGCTGCGAGAAAAAGCAAAGTGCATAGTCAAGTAGTAGCAACAATGAAAGCGAATAATGCAGGAGGGAAATCCGCAGAGGAGGAAGTTAAGGATACCCCAAAATCACCACCGGAGGCAGGTGCCTTAATAGAAGAAAAACCATCACTAAAGGAGGTCTTGCAGGCAATTAATTCTTGCAAGTTCTCTTTAAATGAGCTGTCTGACCAGCTTAAAACCATTAGGGAAGAGCTGTCCTTTGTTAGGCATGACCTGCAAACGTTTCGCGAAAGGAACACCGCATGCACCTGTTCCTGAAGTTACACTTTTGCAGGGAAATCCTTCCCATCACAAAGGAGAATTGATTTATGTAGAAGGTTTAGGAGGGCAAACCACACCAGCAGTTAGGACAAGGGTGAAATTGGCAATTGGCAAGGGACCAGGATTTTTGACAAATATTTTGGTAACAGAGTTACCCGAAAATATTCTTGGGATGGATGTACTTCAAGGTCAGTCAATTCAGACTGAAAAGGGGTACATTCACATTCGGGTATCCTGATAAAGCATATCCTGTTAGCGCGGTGAAGGCTGTGGTCAGAGGTTATGCAAAATGGACCCCTGTCTACATTCCTCCACCAGAGAAGCCAGTCTGTCTCAAGCAGTACGGACTTCCTGGAGGCCACAAAGAAATTGGGGAGACTATTCAAGAACTGTTGAGAGTAGGTATCCTTAGACCTGCTGTAAGTCCTTTCTCCTCTCCGGTGTTCCCAGTAAAGAAACCTGATGGGACATATAGAATGACTGTGGATTACAGAGGTCTAAACAAAATGGCACCTCCATTGAAGTCAACTGTACCAGATATGATCTCAATTGTTGAGAAAAATGCTAAAGAGGCAGGAGAATATCATGCTGTGATAGACCTGGCTAATGCTTTCTTTTCAATTTTGACAGACCCAGAGGGTCAAGACCAGTTTGCTATGGTGTGGGACAGCTGCCAGTACATTTTCACCGTACTTCCTGAAGACTATGTTTATTCTCCAATGATTTGTCATGAACTGATTGCCTGAGATTTAAGTACTCCGAGTTTGAAAGTCGCTGTGTTTCACTACATTGATGACATCATGATCTCTGGAACAAAAGAAGATGTAACTGATGCACTGCACCTGCTGATACAGCACATGGAGGACAGAGGGTGGGCTATCAACAAAGTCAAAGTCCAAGGACCTGCCACGGAAATGAAATTCCTGGGAATGATGTGGACTGGGCTGCAGAGGAAAATTCCAGAGACAGTTGTGCAAACTATCCAGGCGCTGTCGCCCTCTACTACGAAAGAGGAGGCACAAAAGTTCACTTGGAGCTTTGGGGTTCTGGAGATCGTTCATCCCACATCTCATGGGGTTCAGAGCAGCGGACCGCATTCCTGGCTGCTAAAGAAGCTATTTTGCAACATCAGGGATTAGAACCCGTGAGACAAGGAGTATCAGCTGGATATAGTGGAGCAGGATGGTACCATATCTTGTAGTCTGTGTCAGCCAAATGAAAAGAAAGGACTGAGAGCAATACCCATTGGATTTTGGTCCCAACAACTGACAGGGGCACAGAAGAGATACACACCCCTAGAGAAGTACCTGTTTGGGACCTACACAGCACTTCAACATGTAGAGACCATTACAGGAAAGGACACAGTCACCATACATAATGCATTGCCAATAGCAAGATGGGTGAGAGATAATGGACTGACCACTAGGGCAGCTGTAGTCCAGAACCAGACACTGATGAAATGGAAGTGGTACCATCAAGAAAGTGGGGGTATTGCAGCTGGGGATGTCAGAGACATTTCAAAACAGTTGGCAGGGCTTATTACTTTTACCAGCACCCAGCCAGAAGAAGAAATTCCTGTGCTGCAGTAATCCTCCATTCAAGAGGCTCCACCCTTTGAGTCTATGTCAGAAGACACGAAGAAGTCAACGTGGTTCACTGATGGTTCAGCCATAGTCGCCTCGTCTGTGCGTAAATTGACAGCAGCAGCCTACAACCCAAGTACAGACACAGTCCTGCAGGAGACCGGAATTGGAGCATCCAGTCAGTATGCAGAGTCGAAAGTTGTAGTGATGACTCTTCAGGAGGATCCTTCTTCCTATGTCCCTATCCACACTGACAGCTGGGCAGTTTTTAAAGAACTGACAACTTGGATGCCCACGTGGAAGTCCAATGAATGGATGATTCATAGAAAGGTGGTGTGGGGAGGCAAGGAAGTCTGGGATGACATCTGGAAGGAAGCTCACTCCCGCACCATAAAAGTGGGGCATGTTGATGCACATGTGCCCCTAGTCCCAGAATTTGAGAACTATAACAGAGTTGCAGATGAAATTGCCAAAGTGAAGGCAGTTGTGCCAACTGATCCTGTCTTGATGAATTTGGCTAACTGAGCCCACAAGAAATCTGGACATTTGGGGCAGAAAGCAAAATATGAATGGGCACAGCAGAGAGGATTGCCTATATCCATAGACATGATAAAGACTGTAATAGGGAACTGTACAGTGTGTGGAGAAGTGGGACAATGGCCATTGCAAAAGTAGTCCACCGGGTCGATTAAGAAGGGTGAGAGGCCTGCTCAGAACTGGCAGATTGACTTCATCTGTCCCCTGCTCCAGGGAAACAATGGACTGATATATTTTGCACTGCAGTGGACACCTATTCAGGACTTTTGCTTGTTCATCCTTGCAAACGTGCAGATCAAGTGGCAGCATTTCAACTGCTCCAGAAACTTGTCGTTGCTTATGGTTGTCCCAAACAAGTCCAAAGTGATAACAGCTCACACTTCACCGGATCAACAGTACAGCAGTGGACCAAAGATTCTGGAGTGTACTGGTTGTGCCACATCCCATACCATCCACAGGCAGCTGGTTTGATTGAAAGATACAACGAGCTATTGATGGATGAGATACGCAAAATTACACCCACACATACACTAAGGGGCTGGGATCGGGTCCTCACACAGGCAGTCATTTTGTTAAATTCTAGGCCAAACGCACACCATATGAGGAGGATGGTAGGGGCTGGGGCACAGATACTACAGCTGGAGAGCAGAGTTTAGTATTTATGTAAGGTTCCTGAAAGAACAGGACTTAACAGATACCATGTTACTGCTTCCTATGACATAGAAACCAAGAGTGACGTATCTGAAGCTAAAGCCTATATAGGAATGAGAGGGAATCTGGCAGGAAGGTTTGACGTTATATTTGCATTGGCAGATGAGCTTCAAGACAGTGGCTGGGACTCTTGTTAGTGTATACGTCTCAGCAAGAGTGGAAAGTGAGGCTACATAACAAACCTTCCAAAATAAACAGCAGTGATCATCTGGGAAATATCAGTATATTTCCTCTCCTCCCTATTGATGTTCTTTGGGAGGATTAAAAGTGGATATAGGCAGGTGGCAAAGTGTTGGTCAGAGATTCAGGCAATAAGCTAGTTAGAGGAGAGATTGTAGCTGAAGGGCCGGGGTCTACTGTTTATGTATTATTAGAAAGAACAGATAATCCGCTTTGTTTTCCACTCCACAGGCTGTCTCCGATTTGATCCATAGGAAGACCAGAGAAAAGTGGTTACATGATGGACAGAATGATGGAAGACTGCAAGAGCTGTGGAGAGCAAGGCCTTTGATGTATTACAAGCCTGGACTTGTTTCTAAAGAACTTTAGAATGAACTTTCTAATGAACTTTTAGCCAAAGACTGAAACACCTTCTCAGTGACAGAAATATGGGAGGGGTTGCATTTAAGGAAAATTTATGGTTTAGAATGAGTTGTTAGTAATGAAGTAATTTTCCTGTGTGTAGTCTGAGAGAAAAATCAAGGGCGGAATGTGTTGCGTTTGATATAAAATATACGATTTTTCTATAAGACTGTGATAAAAACTAGTCTAATTGCTATTCTGAGATCAGGTTTGTCTGAGGATGTTTCTCAAACAAATGCCTTGGTAACAATGGGAACTGTTGATAGTTGGAAGTTTGGTTGTTTTGTAACCAGTCAACAAACTGGTAAACAAAAGACCAAATAAAAAGGAATAGTAGAAACTGATAGTGGAGCCACTCAACATGGATTAACACTGAAAGATACTCGAATATTTAATCAGCGAACTAGAAGGTGTCTGATTTCCAGGAGCAACGGAGATCATGAACACAGTAACTGGAGCCAAGTAACTTTTAAGTGTATTTCTACTGTTACAGACCATAGGCTGTTTATTTGCTAGGCATTTTGTTTGTTATAGATCTGTCAGTCTTGTATTGTATTCCTAATATTGTAATAGTTTTTTTTTTTTTTTATGTACAGCATCTTTGTATAGTAAAAGCACATTTACACGCTGCAGAGGTCTCTGCCTCCTTGCTTATACCACAAAGTAACCTTGCTAGATAGACGCAAGCAAAACAGAGAGAGGGCACTGGAATGGAGCAATATCCCTCTGCTCCAGAAAATTATTAATGTAAAAACTTTGATATTGAGTATATACAAAGGGAGCCTGGGGGGGACAGAAGCCCCACCATGTAGGAGGAGATGGGAACAAGATGTGGGAAGTATAACTGAAGTACAGTGGAATAGAATCCTTTAACTTGCCCCAGTGGTCTCGCTCTCCCCCTCCCTAGAGGATGTCACATCTGTTTTTATTATATAGAGCAGGGATATGCAATTAGCGGACCTCCAGCTGTTGCAAAACTACAAGTCCCATCATGCCTCTGGCTCCGGGTGTCATGCTTGTGGCTGTCAGAGTCCTGCTATGCCTCATGGGACTTGTAGTTCTGCAACAGCTGGAGGTCCACTAATTGCATATCCCTGATATAGAGCTTATTATACCCCCAAAAGCTTTTCTTTGTTTGGCCGTAGACCGGACACCAGCTGCCCCAGGTGGGGGAAGCAGAGGGGGACCTAATCCATATATTCTGGAGGTGCCCAAAGTTGTTTTGCTAATGGAGGGAGGTACTGGGAATTATAGACCAGGTAATTGGGGGGGGGGGATACAAACCTGGATGTTAAGCTTTGCGTCCTGGGCTTGGTAGAGGGAGAGGGAAATCCTGGAACTGGTACTCAAGTTGCAATTTTTACATGCTTATTCTAGGCAAGGAAGCTGATAGCCCAGAGATGGCAATTGGTTCTACCTCCGACCAGTAAAGAATGGGAACGCGGTATGTATGGAGACAATCTTGAAGGAAAAATTGGTACGAGATTTGGAAACCCTGGTGGGATATAGGAGGATTACCCCCCAGAGGAGAATGAGGGATGAAAATGAGAGAGAGGATTTCTCTGTACAAAGACGGGGAAAGTAGAGATGGGGAAAAGGGTAGTGGTGCCAATACCTACATAGGGAGGATATAAGGATAATAAAGATAGGATGTGACAAAGAATTGGGAGAGTAGTGTAAATGAGAGGAAAGGGTGGTGGTCAGGGAGATGAGTTTGATGGGTGTGACTGTGGTGGTTAATTGGATGGAATGGGTGTGATGGGGGAGGAGTATGGAGTAACCGAATGAGGGCTGAATGGAAGATATTAGGGCTCTCAATGGAACACTTGAGAAACTCGTACGTTTTAAGTTAACCATTTTTATTCTTGTGATTTTCTTCTTCTTTCATTTATGTGGATTGGCGGGGGGAGGGGATTGGGCTGTTTGTATGGCAAGATGTTTAATGGAAAATGTTTCAATAAAGATTAAAATGACAAAGTACTAAAACTGATATTTCACCCAGTCAATTATTTGCCCGTTTTCAGAAGTACAGGTTGTGTCAGTCTGCCTCCCATGGGGCACCTGGGGAGCAAAGCTAGGTAAGTTGGGGGGGGGGGGGGCACACTAAAGTAAACCTGTGTATGATTAAAAAAAAAAAAAAAGTGCAGTGCTATACCTTTAAAGCCATGTGATAATGAGCATTAAAACCAAATCACTTCAGTTTTGTGTAAATAAAAAAATTTAAACATGATAATCATGTGTTTAAACCTATACTGTTTATGTTATTTCTGTGTTGTTAAAGGAGAAGTATGGGTATTTTTTTTTTTTTTTTTTTAGATTCATACTTCCCTAGGTAAGTCACAGCTCTCTGCTCTGCCCCCTCCTCGCTCACTGGAGCCCTGGACTGTGGAGGGGGCGGGAGTGGCCAGCTCAGGCTCTCAGTGGCTTGCTGAGAAGCTGAGCCAGGTGCCGGTCCAGGGATTTGAGCGGATTTCAGCCCGCTCTTTGCTGAAAATGGGTCACAGGAGTGCAGAGCGGACTGCACTCCTGTGATCCACAGGAGAAGTACAACCAACCGAGCTTTGGCTGTACTTCTCCTTTAAGCATATAATAAAGTCAAATTAAACAACAGTGTCCTCAGTCTCTGTACAGAAACATCCAATTGTGAAAACTGCAGCTTACTGCTTCCTTGAGCTCTGCAGAATATTACTCTTGTGCCCCATATGTTGGTTCATAACACTCCAGTGCAAGAATGTAAAAACCAACTTCACTCATGAGTGAAATATAAAATTGCCACTCCACATGCCCCACTATGTGCTGCAGTCACCCGATATCACGACCCCTTAAAATAATAAAGTGGTCTAATTGCGCATAGTGCTTTTCTCTAAATTCCAATCTTGTCCTTTGACACCTCAGATCCACTTGTATAAATCTCCTCTCCAAGTCACCATAAAAAGCACCAAAAAGGATCAGTGGATTGTGTAAAACCCTTTTATTAAATATTTCCAGCACACCACTCTACTCTATACTCATTCATGTTAATTAGCAAGCGCTGCTTTTTGCACTAAGGGACATCCTTCCATAATTTATATCACTTTTCAACCCGAGGGTTTGGAAAGAGCAGCTGCATTTAGTAGTTTTTTACTATTTTGCCCAAAATAATACATATACACACTCACTATCTCACAAAAGTGAGTACACCCCTCACATTTTTGTAAATATTGTATTCTTTTTATGTAACACAGCCATTAATGTCTAAACTGCTCGCAACAACAGTGAGTACACCCCTAAGTGAAAATGTCCAAATTGGGCCCAAAGTGTCAATATTTTGTGTGGCTACTAGGGGTGCGCATCTTCACTGGCCTCACGATTCGATTTGATTACGATTATCCTGTCCACGATTTGATTCGATTAGATTACACGATGCATCATGATAACTGCGCAGGGTTTTCATCCAAACAATTCAAGCAGTCAGGAGAACTCAATTTTTTAAATTTTATCTGTTCTAAAAAAAAAAAAAACTCTGCATGTAGCAAAGTGTAAATACAGCAGACAACTTAAAGAGAAGCTCCAGACTGCCCCCAAATGACTACAGGGGATGGTCAGACTGCAGACATGATACAGAAGAAGGTTAGAGTCTGCAGACGTACTACAGGAGATTGTTAGAGGCTGAAGCCATACTACAGGAGATGGTCAGAGACAGCAGACATGATACAAGAGAGGATCAGAGACTGCGGACATGATACAAGAGATGGACAGAGACTGTGGACAATGCCCCCATAACGTCTCCCAAAACGACAATGTATGCCATCTCATTAATTATGGTTTATGCATGTCTAAATGTCTTGGTTGTTGATTTACATCACAACTTAAGTATGATTTATGGTTTTGCTCATCACTGCCCCACACATGCAATGCATGGCTACATGTGTGGGGTCGGTGATAAGCAAAACCATAACTCATCCAAAAAAAAAAACGGTGACGGTATTTCTACGAGCCTTTCAGGACAGCACCTTGGAGAGAGCGCAGCTCCACCTCTTAGACAGGAAACACTGCGTGACAACGCCCCTTTAAAAAGCAGCTGCTTCCACCATGCCGTCAGTTGTTACCGAGAAATCCTCCGACATGCTGGAAAATATAATCTGACAATTACCAGGTCCTATAATTATACTTTACATATGATAACCAAGGGAGGGAAGTAGGCTGCTGTCCTGAAAGGCTCGTAGAAATACCGTCACCGGTAAGTCTAACTAAGGTTTTCTCCCTTCACCTTTCAGGACAGCACCTTGGAGAGGATAACCGAGAAACTTACTTCAGGGTGGGACTACTGCCTGCAAAACCTTCCTACCAAATGATTGGTCCGAGGCTGATAGTAGATCCAAGCGGTAGTGCCTTATGAAGGTTGAAAAACTGGACAATGTGGCAGCCTTGCAGATTTGCTCAGGAGATGCCCCGGCCCTTTCTGCCCATGATGCCGCCACTGCTTGAGTAGAATGAGGTAATACCCCTTCTGGAGGTTCCAGACCCAAAGATTTGTATGCCGCTTTAATGGCCTGCTTTAACCATCTTCCAAGGGTGCTCTTGGAAGCTTTACCTCCTTTGTGAGTACCTTCCATTAAAACAAAGAGTGAAGATGACTTTCTGATTTCCTTTGTTCTTTCCAGATATTTAAGCAGACACCTCCTGACATCAAGGGTATGAAAAGTTTCTTCTCCTGCTCCCGAAGGTAAAAGGACAAAAAGTAGGGAGAATGATTTCCTGTGTACGGTGAAAAACTGAAGCCACCTTTGGTAGAAATGCTGGATCCGTCCTTAAGACTACCCTATCCTGTAGACATCTCATAAAGGGCTCCTTAATTGAAAGGGCTGGTAACTCACTAATTCTACGTGCGGAAGTTACTACTACCAGTAAAATAGTCTTTAACGTCAAGAAACTTAATGATGCTTCTTCTATGGGTTTAAACGGTGCCTTAGTCCCTGAAGTACTAAAGATAAATCCCATTTGGGAAAACCAACAACAGGTCTAGGTCTTACTTTTGCCATTGCCCTAAAAAATCTGATTATTAAAAAGGTTCCCCTGACAGGGTTCTTTCCAAAAAAACTGATAAAGCAGCTACCTGCTTCTTGAGCGTACTTGCTGCTAACCCCTTCTCCAATCCCTCTTGAAGAAATTCCAAAACTGAAAAAGTGGTACGAAAATCAAAGTTTTTACTGGAACACCAAGAATTATAGATCTTCCAGACTTTAAAGTAAATGTCTCTTGTCACTTTTTTTCTACTTGCAAGAAGGGTAGAAATAATCTTCTCTGATAAACCCTTCTGTCTTAAGATTTGTTCTTCAGAAACCAAGCTGTTAGTTTGAGATAAGCTGGATCTGGATGGAGAATTTGGCCCAACTCAACAGGTCTGCCCTGATTGGTAATCTCCAAGCAGGTTTCACTGAGAGGTTCATCAAGGTTGAAAACCAGGGTCTTTTTGGCCAATAAGGAGCTATTAATATTAGCTCCGTGGACTCCAATCTGAATTTGGCTAACACCTTTGGTATCAGTTGAAACGGGGGAAAAGCGTAGGACAGATGGAAGTCCCACTTGTGAGCTAATGCATCTACTCCGAGAGCTTGATTCTGTCTCTGAAGAGAGAAGAAGACTGGTATTTTTCCTGTTTTGCAAAGAGGTCCACTTGGGGATAACCCCAACTCTTGGAAATTGTTTCGAATAATTCCTGATTGAGAGACCACTCTGCTTCCCTTATTTCTTTCCTGCTGAGATCTGCTAAAGGTGTTTTCCATCCCCTTCAGATGGACTGCTGATAGAGAGGCCACATTGTTCTCTGCCCATCTTAGGATCTGATGCGCTAGACCCATTAGGGTTTTGCTTTTTGTGCCCCCTTGTTTTGTTAAATATAATACTTTCGTCATATTGTCTGACAATATTTGGACATGTCGATTCACTAGAAATTCCCAGAGGGACAGGAGGCTTAGGTGAACAGCCTTCAACTCTCTCCAATTTGAAGATCTTCTCGCTTCTGGTTTGGTCCAAACTCCCTGAATCGTTTTTTCTTCCAGATGAGCTCCCCATCCCCATGCGCTGGCATCTGTAGTCAGCCTTCTGGTTACCGGAAAGACCCAAGGAAGTCCTTTTGAAATGTTTCCTAGGTTCCTCCACCACCAGAGCGATCTTTTTGCTCTTGCCCCTATGTTGAATTTCTTCTCCAGAGGTTCCTGGTATGACCAATTCATCAGAATATCCGATTGCAGAGTACGGGCATGCAACCTGGCCCACTGTACCGAAGGAATTGCCGCTGTCAACAGTCCCAGAGCGGACATGGCTTGTCTTACACAGATCTCTGCGTTGGATTGAAGTGTTTTCAGGGTCAACTGCATCTTCTCTATTTTCTCCTGGGGTAGAAAAATTCTCTGTTCTATCGAGTCTATTTTGTACCCCAGAAACCTTACCCTTTGAGATGGAATTAAGTTTGACTTCTGAAGATTGAGAAGCCATCCCAAACCTCTTAGATGTGTTTGAACTGTCTGTAGGTTGACCTCTACTTGACCCTTTGAGTCTGCAAACAGTAGCAGGTCGTCCAAATAGGGTACTATTGAAATCCCCTTCAGTCTCAGGGGCTCCAAAGATTCCGCCATCACTTTTCTGAATACCCTGGGAGAAGAGGAAAGACCGAAAGGCAGAGCCCGACACTGCAGGTGCCAAATCCCCCCCCCCCCAGATTGACTGCGAGACGCGGGAACCTTTGTGATGGGGGCGCTATTGGTATATGGAGATAGGCGTCTCTCAAATCGATGGAAGCCATATGACATTTGGGGGTTAGCAAGTTCCTCACTGAGAAAATCATATCCACTCTGAATTTTTTGTATTTTATGGATCGATTTAGAACCTTCAAATTGAGAATCAGGCGGAACTTTTCCGATGGCTTTTTGACCAGAAAAATGTGGGAGTAAAACCCCTTCCCCTCTTGATCTTTCGGAACCTGGGAAATGACCTTCTGTTGCATCAATTCCTGTAACAGAGACTTCATGGCCAGAGCCTTTTCCCGATCCTTTGGCAGGTTTGTGATGTAAAACCGATTTGGGGGGCTTTGTGAGAATTCCAATTGATAACCCTTTTTGATTAACCCCAGAACAAAAGGACTCTTTATTGTTTTTTCCCAAATTGGTAAGAAGTCCTGTAGTCTCCCCCCTACTAGATGATCATTGTTTTTTAGGGGTTTGTTCTGGTGTTCTAAAGAGTACCCCACCTCTACCTCTTCCTCTCTGAGAAGACCAGGGTCTCTTCTGTGTGTGGTCCTTTTCCTTATCGGCTTGTCGAAAAGGACGAAAATTTTTCCTCTGCTGTACCGTTTTCTTCTTCTGTGGGAAAGCTTTCTTCTTATCTGCTGTCCTGTCAAGGACAGTCTCCAGTTCTGGCCCAAACATCAGGTCTCCTGAAAAGGGAATTCTACACAGTTTTACTTTAGAAGCTGAATCCCCTGACCAGGTCTTTAACCAGAGTGCTCTTCTTGCTGAGTTAACAAGCGCAGAGGACCTGGCTGACATCCTGATAGATTCTGCAGAGGCATCTGCCATATATTTTACTGCCTTAAGCAGGGTAGGGAAGGACTCCAATAAGTCTTTTCTGGCGGTACCTGCAACTACATGATTTTTAAGTTGATCTAACCAACACTCCAGATTCCTAGCCACAACTGTAGCCGCCATTGCTGGCTTAAGATTAGCTAGAGATGAGTCCCAGGCTTTCTTCAGTAGCCCATCTGCCCTCTTATCCATAGCATCTTTGAGAATACCCATGTCCTCAAAAATCTAAATCAGTTTTCCTAGATACTTGAGAAAAAGCAGCGTCTATCTTTGTTTTTTTTATTCCACAACAGTTCCTCATTCTCCTCAAAAGGAAACCTCCTTTTGAGGGCTTTAGAAAAAAACTGTCCTTTCTCTGGATCCTTCCATTCCTTTTTAATAGTGTCTGTTAACACTTTATGCACAGGGAACACCCTGTGTTTAATTTCCTCCAGCCCCAGGTACATCTTATCATGCACGGACAGCTGAGCTTTTTCTTCCTGGATCTCCAGGGTAGTATAAATTGCCTTGAGTAATTCATCCACCTCCTCAAGTGAAAGCTTATATCTAGATGATCTTGACTCTTCTTCCACCTCCTCCTCCTCCGAATCAATGGTTGGGGGTGGAATGCTTTACCTTTCCTCCTCCGACTCACTTTCCACCTGTCTGGAAGTGGACTGAGGGAAACTGGAGTGAGAACTCTGTTCTTGGCTGGAACTCTGGCCGCTTTTCGCAAGGGAACGCACTGTCCCTAGGGCCTCTGCTAATTCCTTCCTCACAGAAGATAAGAGTTCATTGCACTCTTGTGAGGATTCTTCTTTTACTAAATCCACAATGCAGGATTTGCACAGTGGTTTGGGCCAAGAGTCCCTTAAAGGATTTTTGCATGAGGGGCACTTTCTCCCTGTTCTCTCTGATTTGGCAGTAGCTTTCTGAAACAGAGAAACAAGAAAAAGCCAGGTCCTTAGAACTAAGGCCTCAGAGAAAAGTAGTACCTCCAGCCAACACCCTAACTGCCCAGAGTCTCACTCCTTTGCTGAACTGCTAATGGAAACTGTTACCCCATAGCAGACAGCAGCAGGTTTTGAATAACCACATAAAAGATAAAACACCCAGTGATATAAAAAGGAAAGAGGTGCCACCGCACCTCTCCTACCTGGGCCTGGCCGGGAACCTGGGCGCCTGCATCCGCCATTGCTGCTGACGATTCCGCTGTCTCCATAGTGCAATCCGCAGCTGCTGCACTGTGTACTAGGCTCCATGTGCCAAACAAAAGGAAGTCCCGGCCAGAGGACCCGCCCCTTCCTCCTGCGTTCCAGCAGCAGGAACCAATCGCTGCTACGCCCCGCCGGAAGTCTCCTCCCACCGGAATTGGCGTCATCCTCTGTCCGGGATTCAGCGCCGCCATGCAGAGGCCTGGCATGGACGCTCTTACTGAGCACAACTGCGGCCCCCCGAACACCCTGGTTGGAAAAACTTCCGGCAGACCATTACTCCTGTGAGCCGGAGAAGGAAGGGGCACCGGAGCACCCCCCTCATGTGCGGGAAGGAGCTGGGCTGGTCTGAGTACCCAAACGTGGAGGTCCTGCCAAAACCCTCTCCTTGGAGGGAGCACAGCCCCTCTGGTTCCCCAAACAGTGCTTCCACCATGGCGGAGGAAACACTAAAACTGACGGCATGGTGGAAGCAGCTGCTTTTTAAAGGGGCGTTGTCACGCAGTGTTTCCTGTCTAAGAGGTGGAGCTGCGCTCTCTCCAAGGTGCTGTCCTGAAAGACGAAGGGAGAAAAAGTATCAATGAAGATGTGCTGTGAATCAATCACTAAGACAATAAGACATGCATGAACCATAATTAATGAAATGGCATGGTCACTTTAATGTTTATAGACAAAATATTTAATCCTAAATGTCAGCCGCTCACAGAATACCTCCTAAAGACACATAGGATAAATATGAGGCGCTCTAAACCTCTTAAATAACACAGTGTTTCTAACACAATAGTGGTGTGACCCTCTTATTGTGGTCTTTACACCCTCGTGAGGTCTAATATTGCTACCAACCTATAAATTTATAAACATATAACAATGACAATAAAGAAAATAAATATGTGACACTCAAGTGAAATAATGTGTGCAATTGCTTCACTCCATGCTGTGAAATTTCAAAACCTCACAATAAAGTCCATATATTCTAAATAAATCAGCTCAAAAAAGAACTGTTTGTGACAAAATATAATAGGTGACAAGATATAAATCAAGTGTCCCAAAGAAAATGTTTGCAATCTTTGCTGAGCACAATTGAGTGTCTCCGTGTGTCTTCCACCTCACCACCGTGTTCCGTGAATCACACCCTCCAGAAATGCACTCACCGATTTATATTGCCAGCATTCTCATGCAAGGCAGTAAGCGCTTATTTTACCACACTCCAGGTAAATGAATCATTCGATGTCCATGGTGATTGTTATTCAATAGATCCGCATGAAAGAAAATATAAAGTGCTCCAATAGTGTGAACCAGCAAACAAATTTTATTAAAACCACTGCAATCCTCTCAAAATACACTCACATTCTTAAAAGATTAAAACAGCAGAAACCGTGTGCAATTCACATCAATCTTCAAACTTTGTGGATAAACACCAATAACTAGCGGTCACGGCGGACCCGAGGTGTACTACTGCTGGGCTGCAATCTCACCCCTCCCTCGGTAATCCTCCGATCCTCTGTGCACTCGAATCTCCTATCCTCCTATGTGGCTGACAGCGCTATGCATCACGTATCACAGCCACGCCCCCGACATGTTTCGTCATAGGTAGACTTATTCATGGGATTCAATGTGATATAAGCAGCAGACCATGAGTTTGCATCCATCAGTCCTGGACTGGCAATCTGTCTGTGAGGAGGACAGAGGACAAGCACGGCCTGGCTCGCTCAGGTCTCTTTCCTACAGTCCTGCTGCCCACACAGCCAGTTGTAAGAGGAGTCGAGTGACGGTCTCCCCCCGTAACAGCCTGTGTGCAACAGTGAGCCGAGGAGGAAAGCTCTGGGGACCGGGACTCAGAACACGTGTCTGTCTCCTCTCTTGCCAGTGAAGTGACGCAAACGACATAGGGCGGCTGGGGATGGCGTCAGCGGGAGGCGGGAAAAGACGGCGCGGCTTACTTCGGCTCCGGACTCGGGGGCAGGGCGTGGCGCAGCACAGCACAAGGATGACAAAGCTGGTGGATGTTAGAGACCTTGCGCTCCTCCACCTTCTATTTAAGGATGCCCCACAGATGCTTAATAAGGTTTAGGTCTGGAGACATGCTTGGCTAGTCCACCACATTTACCCTCAGCTTCTTTAGCAAGGCTGTGGTCATCTTGGAGGTGTGTTTGGAGTCCTTATGTTGGAATACTGCCCTGCTCAGTTTCAGGGTCTTGGCAATCTTCTTATAGCCTAGGCCTTCTTTATGCAGAGCAGCAATTCTTTTTCTCAGATCCTCAGAGAGTTCTTTGCAATGAGGTGCCATGTTGAACTTCCAGTAACCAGTATGAGAGAGCGAGAGTGATACCACCAAATTTAACACACCTGCTCCCCATTCACACCTGAGACCTTGTAAGACTAACACGTCACACCAGGGGAGGGAAAATGGCTAATTGGGCCCAATTTGGACATTTTCACTTAGGGGTATAATCACTTTTGTTGCCAGCGGTTTAGACATTAATGGTTCACACTGTTATACAAGCTGTACACTCACTACTTTACATTGTAGCAAAGTGTAATTTCTTCAGTGTTGTCACACGAAAAGATATAATAAAATATTTACAAAAATGTAAGGGATGTACTCACTTTTGTGAGATACTGTATATACATAATATTTCGGCGCATATTATTTGCAGGTGTATAGTTAAGCCTACCTAAATCTATATGGAAGAGTAGAGCAGGAATATTCAATATTCCTACTGACTTCTGACACCAGATAACATTATTATTATTATACAAGATTTATATAGTGCCAACAGTTTATGAAGCACTTTAGGAAACAATTCATCTGCATGTAGATCTTGACACTAGCACAGCATAATTATTACCACGTACCTCATGAACTTATCCAAAATATCTTCCACCCACATGTACATTCGAAGGAAATTCAGTCCATAATTCCACAGCATTTTAATAATATTTATAAGGAACCATTCACTCTCTTGAAAAACAAACTCGTCCCCATTGTAAATTCCCAGAAGATCTCCAGAAGGTTTGCGTGGATTCAGACCTGTAACAAATGCAGAGTGTGAACAGACAACTGATACAGTCTGGTGACTGACAGAACAAGTTAAAAAGAGAGGCTGAGACCTGGATAACTCTGGTCTATAGAGGAATAGGCCTCATTCATAAGGGCACTGAGGCCTGTATACCATTTTATCCAGTGTCTCTAGACCCCAGGTTCTGCATGCAGGCAGCCCATTCAAGTCTATTAGAACGCAACACCTGCATGGACACAGTCACTCATTCCAATCCCACCAGCTTACAGTTGTTGGTGAGTGGCCCCAAAAAGCAGACAGTGTGCGTTCAGGGCCACTCACCCGTCTGTCACCTTAGAACAAGAGGCATTCTCTGTGCAGCCACTGTATCCTGAGACTTGGATTGGCTGCCTGTATGCAGCACCTGTAGTCTAAAAGGGATGAAAAAATAAAAAATAAATAAATAATAATGGCCACCCACCGTATACAGGCCTCAGCACCTATGTGAACGAGGTCATAGACAGAGCTGTGCAGCAAAATGGCCAGGAGGCTGAAATCTGTTTTTAGATTGTTATGCTACACATCCCCTGAACACTGTAATGCTGGCTATAGACTGTTCTTTTTTCATTCCTTCCTTTCATCCCCCCCCACATCCATACAAAAGAAAGTGATGGGGGAATTCCCCCCCCCCAGGACATTGTATTCTGACAGTGGTACCCGAAGCTATCAGAATATCCGCAGCTTCAGATCGATGGAAGTTTTCCAACATATCCCCTCAAAAGAAGTCGATTAAGCAATCAAATTCTGTGCCTACACACCTCAAAATTCAGCAGTCCCAACTGAACCAGACAAATTTCAATCGGTGTATGACCAGCTTAATTTTCAGACTTGGATGAATAAAGATGGGCAAAAAACCCTGCCACACATTCATTCTGCAGATTAGTCTTTGAAAAACCCTCCACTTGAAGACAAGTCTCACTCTATTGTGTTTTGTGCCACATTTGTGGGGGCACAGCAGCCTATTCGTTTGAATGGACTGCTGTACCCGCGAGAAACTGTCTCTGCACCTTTGATAAAATGCAGCTGCACGCAAAACCTCATGGAGCTTTTGCACCCGAAAATGTGCTGCTAAGAATTAATGACACCCCCGCACATCTGCAAAGGGGGAGCATCTGAGAGAAGCTCTCCGAATATGATCAAATTGCAGATCATGTTTTCTTGACCTATCAAATCAAAGAACTTATCCTTTAATTATGATTAAAATAATCTGGATAACATGCAGTAATTAAATAGCTGTACACTAGACTTACCCAGATCTTTAACAAAAGCTTTCATATGGAGATTCAAGGGGTGTATCACTGTCCCCCCAGCCTCATACTGGTTCCCTTCCATCTCGATCGTAGCCAGTCGGCCACCCACATCACCCTTCTCGAATACATCAATGTGGACATCTTTCCCAAACTTCTGACGTAAGAAATAGGCTGCCGATGTTCCTCCAATTCCGGCTCCAACAACCGCTACGAAACATACGAAAATAATTATTTTGCGTAAAAAAAGTTAACTTCACACACACATTCACTTGGAGGGGGGGGTCTAGTTATAACAAAATAAAATTAAATTTAAAAAAAAAAAGTTTATTTTATTTCCTACGATTATCAGCTCCATCTAGTGGCTATAATGCAGCAATTTCCTTAACCACTTCAATAACAGGCACTTATACACCTTCCTGCCCAAGCCAATTTTCACCTTTCAGCGCTGTCGCAATTTGAATGACAATTGTGCGGTCATGCTACACTGTACCCAAACAAATTTTTTACCATTTTGTTCCCACAAATAGAGATTTCTTTTGGTGGTATTTGATCACCTCTGCGATTTTTATTTTTTGCGCAACAAATAAAAAAAAAGACCATAAATTTTGAAAAAAAAAAAAGTTTTTCTTTGTTTGTTAATTTTTTTTTTAAACAAGTACGTTTTCTCCTTCAATGACAGGCACTGATATGGCTGCACTGATGGGCACCGATGAGGTGGCACTGATGGACGGCACTGGTATGTGGCACTGATGGGCACTCATAGGCGGCACGGATGGGCACTCATAGGTGGCACTGCTGGACATCACTGAATTTTTTTGTTTTCATAATGCTGCCAGTCAGTGCCCATTTGTGGGCACTGATTGGGCATATGTTGGCACATGTGGATGGCCATGGGGGATGTACCTGGCCATCCACATATTATGTGCTTCCCTGGTGGTCTGAAGTGGGCATCCAAGCGGGGGCTGCGCTGATAAACAATCAGCACAGAACCCCCGTCAGGAAAGCCGCCGATCGGCTCTCCTCTACTCGCGTCTGACAGATGCGAGTGAGGGAAAAGCCGATCACCGCCTCTTCCTATTTACATCGTGATCAGCCGTGATTGGACACAGCTGATTACGTGGTAAAGAGCCTCCGCCGGAGGCACTTTACTGAGATCGGTGCAGCGGTGTGTCAGACTGACACACCGCACCACCGATCGCCGCAATGCGCGCCCCCACGGGCACACGATGGATATATCCTGCAGGGCGTCATATGATGGGCGTCATTCTGCTATAGGCCGGGCGGGAAGTGGTTAAAAGGCCAAGTTCACTTTTTTCCTAAATTCCTGCCCCCTTATGTACCAATAATGTACCAATAATGCATGAATGAACAGCTCTACCTTTTTTCTACAAATGCTTACCTCACTCTCTTCATAGCTGTTTACAAACACTGCTTAATTACTTCTGCCTTACTTCCTGGACAGACTTTATGACATGACACAGGAAGGAGATGGCGAGCTGAGGGTAGATGATGCAGGGTGCATGCTAATGAGATCAGCTGGTCAACTCCTTCCTGTCTGTCACGTACCTTAGAGGAGACTGAAATGATGAGGTCGGCCTCTCTTGTATCTCCAGCCCAGACCCCACTGGGAGTGAAACGGAGGGCACTGAGGGACAGGAGGAACACGAGTGCCTGCCGATGTAGATTGGGGGACTTGCAGCAGGAGATACGATTCCAAGGCAGCAAGAGAACCATCAAATCAGGAACAGCATCCATGCACAGTAGTTCAACTGAGGTTAAGGAAGCACTCCACTTGCACTGCGGGCTGGGAGGTCTGGCTGGTCAGAGCCCTCAGCAGACTTGCAGCAAGAAACATTCAGCGGTGTGCAGAACTGCAGCAGCAGACACTTAAACGGGGCGGTAAGCCGGAATCAGAGACAGAAGCATGGTCATAGAATTAGCCAGGGTCATTAACAGGTGGGCAACGAGGTACCAAATCAGAAGCAGAGCCAAAGTCAGGAACAAGCCGGGTCAGGAACTAGTGACAAGACAGAAGCAGGATCCGAGATCAGGTCAATAGTAAGCTGGGTCAGCAACCAAGGGAACACACTGGAGGCACACAGGGAACAGCTAAAGACCTGTCAGCATTAGAGCAGAAGCATCCTTAACCGCTTCAGCTTAGGAAGATTTTACCCCCTTCCTGACCAGAGCAATTTTTGCGATTCGGTACTGCGTTGCTTTAACTGACAATTGCGCGGTCGTGCGATGTGGCTCTCAAACAAAATTGACGTCCTTTTTTCCCACAAATAGAGCTTTCTTTTGGTGGTATTTGATCACCTCTGCGATTTTTATTTTTTGCGCTATAAACAAAATAAGAGCGACAATTTTGAAAAAACACATTATTTTTTACATTTTGCTATAATAAATATCCCCCAAAAATATATAAAAAAAATTTTTCCCTCAGTTTAGGCTTCTACATATTTTTGGTAAAAAAAAAAAAAATTGATTGGTTTGCGCAAAAGTTATAGCATTTTCAAAATAGGGGATAGTTTTATGGCATTTTTATTAATAATTTTTTTTTTTTTTTACTAGTAATGGCGGCGATCAGCGATTTTTATTGTGACTGCGACGTTATGGCGGACATTTTTGACACATTTTTGGGACCATTGTCAGTTATACAGCGATCAGTGCAATAAAAAATGCACTGATTACTGTGTAAATGACACTGGCAGTGAAGGGGTTAACCACTAGGGGGCAGGGAGGGGTTAAGTCAGTACTAGGGAGTGATTACTAACTGTAGGGGGGATGGGCTGTGTGTGTCACTACGCTGATCACTGCTCCCGATTACAGGGGGCAGTGATCAGTGAAACTTGTCACTAGGCAGAACGGGGAGATGCTGTTTACATCAGCATCTCCCCGTTCGTCCTCTCCGTGAGGCGATCGTGGGTCCTCTCCATGGCGATCGAGTCTGCGGGACCCACGACCCGACTCACGGAGCTCCCGGCCGGCACGCACGCAATGGCATGGCGGGGAATTCAAATGGACGTACCTGTAAGTCCATTTGCCCAGCCGTGCCATTCTGCCGATGTACATCGGCGTGCGCCGGTTGGGAAGGGGTTAAATAGTCCGTCTGGCACCAACATACAATGTGCGTTCGTCCATTCACGTGACGCGTATGACTGATAGCTGTTCTGCGGAGATTCATGCTACTTTCGTCAATTTTCAGGTGCGACCTGCATAGACATCTGTGCATAAAATCGTACAGATGTCAGCCAAGTCCCACCTGAAGTAGCACTGACAAGCAGCTTTGAAGTTGTGCATATTCAAAGCCGCATTCAGTGTGAATCTTGACTTACAACCACTTAAAATTTTGCAATCAGGAAAATGCTGCATTATGGCCACTAGATGTCACTAACAATTATAAGATATAAACAGAAAATGACATTTCACACATACAGTAAGGCCTCATGTAGAATTCTGCTGGTAAACTGATGTTTAGGAGCATTTGGAGTTTTTTGAACTGCCCCTGAGCCCTCCTCTATGTTATCAGTACATGTACGCAGGGTTGTTTATAGTCGTTTCGAGGCAGTTGAGTTTACAGGCATTTTAAGCGCCAAAGACTTCTAAACGCGGCTAAACACAGTAATTCATATTTAGCCGCGTTTAGTTTACAGGCATTTTTAACCACTTCCCGCCTGGCCTATAGCAGAATGACGGCCGGGAAGTGGTTCAGTCATCCTGACTGGGCGTCATATGAGGTCCAACAGGATAAGCCGCAATTGGTGGTGCGGCGTGTCAGTCTGACACACTGCATCACCGATCTCGGTAAAGAGCACCTGACGGAGGCTCTTTACCACGTGATCAGCCGTGTCCAATCATGCCTGATCACGATGTAAACAGGAAGAGCCGTTTATCAGCTTTTCCTCACTCGCGTCTGACACACGTGAGTAGAGCCAATTGGCGGCTCTCCTGACAGGGGGGGGTCTGTGCTGATTGTTTATCAGCGCAGCACCCCCAACCCGCGGATGCCCGCCCAGGACCACCAGGATGCTGCCAGGACCACCAGGAATGGCCACCACACAGAAAATCCAGGTATACCACCCTAGACCACCAGGGATATGCCAATCCGTGCCCAGGCAGCTGCCAATCAGTGCCCATTAAAAATGCCTGCCAGTACCACCAGAGATGGCTATCAGTGCAATCTATCAGTGCCAGCCATCAGTGCCCAGCAGTGCTGCCTATCAGTGCCACCCATAAGTACCCATCAGTGCCCATCAGTGTCGCCTATCAGTGCCCATCAGTCCCCACCAGTGCCCATCAGTGCTGCCTATCAATGCCCATTAGTGCCGCATATCAGTGCCACCCATTGGTGCCACCTTATCAGTGCAACTTATCAGTGCCCATCGGTGAAGGAGAAAACTTACTTTTTTACAAAATTTTATAACAGAAACAAAGAAAAACTTTTTTTTTTTTTTTTCAAAATTTTTGTTCTATTTGTGGGAACAAAATGATAAAAATGTTGTTTAGGTACAGTGTAGCATGACCGTGCAATTGTCATTTAAAAAGTGACAGAGCTGAAAATTGGCCTGGGCAGGAAGGGGGATAGGTGCCTCGTAATGAAGCTTTTTTTTTTTTTTTTTAAATGCTTCTAGATGCTTCTTCATGTAAACGCGGCAAAACAGGCGTTTTAAACGTGGGTTACTATCTGTCAAGTTAACTCGTTCAGGAGAGGTTGTAAAAACGTCCCGTGTAAATGAAGCCTAATAGACACATTACAGGGATCACTCGCAACTGCTGTGAAAATTAAACACCTGCACAGCATTTTTTTTTAAATAGACCTCTTAGGCTTCATTTACACGGGACGTTTTTACAACCTCTCCTGAACGATTTAACTTGACAGATAGTAACCCACGTTTAAAACATCCGTTTTGCCGTGTTTTCATGCCGCATTTAAAAGAGTTTTAAAAAAAAAAAAAAACAAATTTTTTTAAAGTACAGGCTTACCTTTAACACCAGAACACTAAGCTAAAAGTGCTGCTTTAAACAGCCCATTCTAAATGAACGGGCTCAGGTGTACCTCAATGAATGCAAATCTGGGGTAGGCTGAGTTTTATAGATCAATAAACATCTTTTTAAGCTTCACTTCGAAATAAACCTGTGGTGAGAGCAATATAGAGTCTGCTCCTGTTTTACCCGTCTAGTGACATTGCCTGCCTGTCACTAGTCCACATAAGCTGAAGCTGCCTGTTGATACAGTAGCCAACACATTACCCAAGAATACAGATGAGGCATTCTGATTTCTTTCATCTGCTACATTCTTATTCATTCCTTCAGAAGGGGGATGTGATCTGTGCCTGAACTAGCATTTTGTGAAGGAGGCCAGCAATGGCGGCCTACTGGATTTATGACTGGTGAGCTTTACGGCTGAATTGGGAAATCACTGTAGATGTGCGGGTAATGCCACACTGCTCTGAGGACAGGGACTGGGCAGACTAGTCATTATATGGGGTGTTTTATAGTGTACCCCGTACGGGGGGCGTATTTACCTGCATGGAGATACACAGGTGTTCCATGAATCCCCATACTGACAGGCTCAATGTCCGGTCTCCACCTCCTCCACCCCAGTTCTGGTGACTGGCCTGGTGTTCCCTGACGATCAAGGGACACTTTGTTTATAGTCATAGAAAAGCTATTTGGGCCACACGAGCACCCCTTAAATGATGGTACCTCATGCAAGCCACAAATGGCCCTCCAAGGTACACCACTGCCTTTTCCTACCATTATTGCCTCAAGCCTCGGGCCCGGTCCCTACCCCCTCCAGCCCAGGTCACCACCCCCTCCAGCCCAGGTCACCACCCCCTCCAGCCCAGGTCACCACCCCCTCCAGCCCAGGTCACCACCTCCTCCAGCCCCGGTCACCACCCCCTCCAGCCCCGGTCCCCACCCCCTCCAGCCCCGGTCACCACCCCCTCCAGCCCCGGTCACCACCCCCTCCAGCCCCGGTCACCACCCCCTCCAGCCCAGGTCACCACCCCCTCCAGCCCAGGTCACCACCCCCTCCAGCCCAGGTCACCACCTCCTCCAGCCCCGGTCACCACCCCCTCCAGCCCAGGTCACCACCCCCTCCAGCCCAGGTCACCACCCCCTCCAGCCCAGGTCACCACCCCCTCCAGCCCAGGTCACCACCCCCTCCAGCCCAGGTCACCACCTCCTCCAGCCCAGGTCACCACCCCCTCCAGCCCAGGTCACCACCTCCTCCAGCCCAGGTCACCACCTCCTCCAGCCCAGGTCACCACCTCCTCCAGCCCAGGTCACCACCTCCTCCAGCCCAGGTCACCACCTCCTCCAGCCCAGGTCACCACCCCCTCCAGCCCAGGTCACCACCCCCTCCAGCCCAGGTCACCACCTCCTCCAGCCCAGGTCACCACCTCCTCCAGCCCCGGTCCCCACCCCCTCCAGCCCCGGTCCCCACCCCCTCCAGCCCAGGTCCCCACCCCCTCCAGCCCAGGCCCCCACCCCCTCCAGCCCAGGTCCCCACCTCCTCCAGCCCAGGTCCCCACCCCCTCCCAGCCCAGGTCCCCACCCCCTCCAGCCCTGGTCCCCACCCCCTCCAGCCCAGGTCACCACCTCCTCCAGCCCAGGTCACCACCTCCTCCAGCCCCGGTCCCCACCCCCTCCAGCCCCGGTCACCACCCCCTCCAGCCCCGGTCCCCACCCCCTCCAGCCCCGGTCCCCACCCCCTCCAGCCCAGGTCCCCACCCCCTCCAGCCCAGGTCCCCACCTCCTCCAGCCCAGGTCCCCACCTTCTCCCAGCCCAGGTCCCCAACCCCTCCAGCCCTGGTCCCCACCCCCTCCAGCCCAGGTCCCCACCTCCTCCAGCCCAGGTCCCCACCCCCTCCAGCCCAGGTCCCCACCCCCTCCAGCCCAGGTCCCCACCTCCTCCAGCCCAGGTGCCCACCTCCTCCACACCCGATCCCTACCTCCTCCACCCCCTCTAGCCCCGGTCCCTACCTCCTCCACCCCCAGTCCCTACACCCTCCAGCCCAGGTTTTCTGACTAGCTCCTCTACCCCGGGTCCAATCTATTGTACACACCATAGACTCTCTCCCTGTCATTTCCCTCTACATGTCTCCACACATAGTCCCGGTTCTCACCTATCCTGCTCGGAGGGTACAGGAGCTGCTGAGTCGCTGCAACCCTCAGGCTGCACAGTATGAGTCCGGTCAGCATGGAGCGGACGGCGGCGGAGAGATACATGCTGCGTCTCGGGTCACTTCCTAGGTGCTCTGCGCATGCACCGAATGCTCTCTCCCTCCTACGTGTAGATAGAGGCTGTTGTGTGTATGGGGAAGTATACTTCTCATATACAATGACCGGACACTGTCCTGGGATTTGCAATAAGAGCCGAACGCAAACAAATTCAGGAGAGATCTGTGGGGGGAGGAGTCCTATAAGAGACCTTTGTACCGGTTATCTAATCCCATACTGCATGAGATAGGGCTGCGGGCCAAGGTGAGGGGGTCATCTAACAAGGGAGCAACACTGAACTCCGGGCCTGGATGATTCTTCCTCAAAGGGGAGCTAAAGGCAAACATAGTTTTCCTTTTTATTTTAACCCCTTCCTGCCTAAGGGTAAAACCAGTCTTAATGCCTGCGCACTACTTTGACAGGTGTTAGTAAAACCGTACATGCCATAGCAACTGCTTTGTGGATTATACCGTGTTTTTATTTTTTTAGGACAAATTGGGTTTTCATTTGGTGGTAAATGGTTATGGTTATCCCCTGTTATTTTTCTTTTATTATTATCAAAGGAAACTGGCCCAACATAGTAAAGAAAAGCATTTTTTCTTTACTAATTCGCTGTATATTTCCTTCTACTACTATAACCTAAGACCAAAGAACACCCCAAAATAAATTCTCCTGCTCCCGATGATCACAGTGATACCACGTATGTGTATGTTATTATTATTATACAGGATTTATATAGCGCCAGCAGTTTGCGCAGCGCTTTACAACATGGGGGAAGACAGTACACTTACAATACAAATCAATACAGGAGGGATCAGAGGGCCCTACTCATTAGGGCTTAGTTGTTGCTTGTATCTGTAGTACAGCCCAGACAACAATAGTGCACATTTTTATCCTACCTAAAACGGACTGATACTGATTTAAAAAATAAAAATCTTGCCCAAAATAGACTGACCCTGACCTTAACTTATATAACTAGCCCATGAGGTCCAGCGCTCTCTTCCAGGCACCCAATTTTTTGTAGGACCTCTGATCTTCTGCACCACTTTCAGGAGCCAGCTTTTTCTTTCTTAGACCCCTTTCACACTGGGGTGGTTTGCAGGCGCTATTGCGCTAAAAATAGCACCTGCAAAACGACCCGAAACAGCCGCTGCTGTGGCTACAGTGTGAAAGTGAAGTGCAGAGGCACTTTGCGGTGGTTTTTAACCCTTTCTCGGCCACTAGTGGGGGGTAAAACCGCCCCACTAGCGGCCGAATTCCACCACTAAAATGACAGTAAAGCGCTGCTAAAAATAGCTGTGCTTTACCGCCGACGCACCTCCCTCCCCAGTGTGAAAGGGGCCTTGTTACAGCCAGCCTCCTACTGCACGGGTGCATGATCACAGATTGCAGGGCGACTGGTCCTGTAGCTTCCTGGGATGTATGCTGTGTAGGCCAGGAGACTGCAGATGGGCCGAGGCTGTGTCATCCTTGCAGGGCTGCTGTTAGAAATCACGGGGCCCCATACAGCCTACCTGACAGACCCCCCCACCCTGTCCGCAAGTGACTGAGGACATAGATTTATCAGTCCCTTTCTCTGCAGCCTCAGCAGCACAGATGAATATATAGGAAGCGCTCTGAGGCTTCCTGCTCATTCACAAACTGAAGCATAATAAACACAGTTTACTATGCTTCAGTGATGAATGGACACAGGAGGGATTGGTACAGATTGCTTACTGTGTTCATTAAGGAAAGGAAGGGACCAGTAAATTAAATATTTTCCATCCCCCCCCCCCCCGCTCCTTATCCTGAAACATCCCCCTGTGTGCCCGCAGATATTGCCAGCAGCAGAGGAGGGAAGCCAGAAGTGCTGCGGGAGGAAGGGGCACACAGATGGAAGGGACGCATTTGCTAGGAGTAATCTCCCTGCAGTGCAGCTAGAGGGAGAAAAAGGAGGACAAGCTGGCAGAGCTTCAGAGGGAGACAGAAGAGGATTGGTGTCTGCAATAAGACAGTACAGCCAGCCCTCCTGCGCAGCAGGTGCCACCCCCCCAGCCAACTGATGGTGCCCGGGCCCAGTACAGGAGGGTTGGCTGTACTGTCTTATCAGCGGCCCTGCATCCTCACCTGGGCATGGAATGAAGACGTGGGAAATAATACCATGGACTCACTCACTTAAAAAAAAAATGCAATTTAGTAAAAAGCTGTGGGTTGGAAGGGAGAAAATGATGCTGAGTGCTCTCCCCTTGTCTGTTCACAAAACACCTTGAAGGGAATTTACTAAGACAGACAGAATCTAGAGCAACTGTGCATAGCAACTAATCAGCTTCTAGCTTTCATTTTCAAAGCTTATAGTAGACCTATAGGCAAAGCTTTTTTCATTTTGGATAAAGCAAGGGAGGGTTATAACCCCTGTCAGATATTTTTTCTCCATCTGTGTCCCATTACAGATATTTCACTTCACTTTCCTACTTTCGCTTTCAGTGGATAATGGTAAATAGAACAAATAGAGAGGGTGAATCGCCGTCTGACACATCCGATGACTGATCTTTGTACCAGACCGCTGTCGGTACCATGTGATTGTTGTGACCAATCACAGCAGAACACATGACAATTGTAAACAATAGATGGCTTCCTTTCATGCCATCCATTGTGTACAATTGTATTGCCAGCTGTGATTGGTTACAGTGTTCACATGGCACAGACAGGGCCAATCACAGCCCATCTGTACCATGTGATTAGCTGTGGCTGTTTGTATAAACAATCATAATGTGTAAAACAAAAATTCTGATTACTTCCCCAGAGTAGTACAATGTTACTGTGGTAACACCGTATAACAAAAAAATTGGAAGAAATATTAAAAAAAAAAAAAAAATTCTACATACTGTCCAGTCAGTGTCCTGACCACCGCCACACCCATTATACGATAATGCTGTACTGCACTGGTGACAGTATGTAAAAAAAAATGTCAAAACATGACGCGCCAAACCTCTTACTAAATACCTTGGACTTTCTAGGGGTCATTTGGGGGATATTTGTACTGTCCTGGTGTTTTTAGGCCTTAATAAATTAGATTGGCCATCAGTACAACAGGATTGATCGATTTTCAGATATATACCATAGTTTGTGGAGCGAAAGATCGAGCCAGCAACTCCAAAATCCATATAAATTCCTTTATTGCTTACATCAGGGGTGCCCAACCGCACTATTCATCGCAGGCTGGAAAAAATGATCCTCTCATCATGCTCAGGGGCAAAACTCCCAGCCATTTTAATCTGTCAATTTCATGCTCCATATTGGCCTTTGTGTGCAAATATGACATGAAGATGTCTGAGTTTCTTGCATTACAATTTTTTTTAGAATCTGATTTTCCCCAGTTTGCCTGTATACAGTATTTCACAAATGTGAGTACACCCCTCACATTTTTGTAAATATTTTATTATATCTTTTCATGTGACAACACTGAAGAAATGACACTTTGCTACAATGTAAAGTAGTGAGTGTACAGCTTGTATAACAGTGTAAATTTGCTGTCCCCTCAAAATAACTCAACACACAGTCATTAATGTCTAAACCGCTGGCAACAAAAGTGAGTACACCCCTAAGTGAAAATGTCCAAATTGGGCCCAAAGTGTCAATATTTTGTGTGGCCGCCATTATTTTCCAGTACTGCCTTAACCCTCTTAGGCATGGAATTCACCAGAGCTTCACAGGTTGTCACTGGAGTCCTCTTCTACTCCTCCATGACAACATCACGGAGCTGGTGAATGTTAGAGACCTTGCGCTCCTCCACCTTCCGTTTGAGTATGCCCCACTACCAGGGCTGGGCCCAGCCCTTACTTCTCTGAGCTGGCCGCTCAGCTGTCGGCTAATTGCCAGCTCCTATCTCTCCACAGTGACTCGCCTGTTGATCCTGCTTGTCGGTCCTGCCTACTTAAGCCATCCAGTCCAGATGATCTCTGCCTTCGCCTTGGTCACATCTCTAGAGACGCTCTCCTGTGTTCCTGTTAAAGACTTGCTTGACTGACATACCTTCTGGCTCCCTGATGTTTTGGCTTGCCTGACTATCTGTTGCAGTTCCTGAACTCTGGCTATGTTTTGACTACGTTTACTCTGTTTACCTTTTTTTTTATTATTATTAAACAAGTGTGATTTAACTGTACTTCTGTCTCAGTCTGATTCATGGGTTCTGACACCCACGGATGGTCAATAGGGTTTAGGTCTGGAGACATGCTTGGCCAGTCCATCACCTTTACCCTCAGCTTCTTTAACAAGGCAGTGGTCATCTTGGAGGTGTGTTTGGGGTTGTTATCATGTTGGAATACTGCCCTGCGGCCCAGTCTCTGAAGGGAGGGGATCATGCTCTGCTTCAGTATGTCACAGTACATGTTGGCATTCATGGCACTCAATGAACTGTAGCTCCCCAGTGTTGGCAGCACTCATGCAGCCCCAGACCATGACACTTCCACCACCATGCTTGACTGTAATATACAAAACATGGAGGAAACTGGGATTTTGAAGGTGCAAAAGGTGACACAAAATGTATGTAAAAAAATTTCACATTTTATTTAGAAAAGTTGATAAAAACATATTTGTAAAAAGAGTTTACATTTAATGTACTGATTAGGGTTGTCCCGATACCACTTTTTCAGGACCGAGTACAAGTACCGATACTTTTTTTCAAGTACTCGCCGATACCGAATACCGATACTTTTTTTTAATGTCACGTGACAGTGGTTTTTTTTATTTTTTTTTTAACAGTGCTTTTTTTTTTTTTTTTTTTTTGGGGGGGGGGGGGGGGTGAACGGTGTATGTGTGTGTGTGTGTTTTGTTTTGTTTTTTTTTTTTAATTTACAATTTTTATTTTTTACAATAATTTTTTTTTTATTCTTTATTGCAATATGTGTTTTTTTTGTTTTTGTTTTTTTTTTAATCAGCCCTGTTGGGGGGCTTTGGTGAGATATCAGGGGTCTTAACAGACCTCTGATATCTCCCCCTTGAGACAGAGAAAGAGACAGAGGATAGAGATTCCCCAGTCCCTTTCTCTGCAGCCTCAGCTGCACTGAGAATGAATGGAGAGAAGACAGCGGCTCCTCTCCATTCATAAACTGACACATAGTAATCACAAGAGATTACAATGTTTCAGTTATGTGAATGGACAGAGTCAGCTGACTCTGTCTATTCACAAAGGAAGGAGGAGGAGGACGGCGGAACGGAGGGGGAGAACGGAGGGGGACAGAGAAGGAGGGGGGAACGGAGGGGACAGCGGAGAGGCACAGAGGAGGAAAGAGGAACGGAGGGGACAGCGGAGGGGGACAGAAAAGGAGAGAAGAACGGAGGGGGACAGCGGAGAGGCACAGAGGAAAGGAGGGGGCATGGAGGATAATGCAGTGACAGTCAGCGGTGAGCGATCACCGCTGTGTCACTAAAGCAGCTGAAAGCCCCTGGGGGAGAAGCTTGTATCTCCCCCATGCGCCGATCACAGCTGACTTTTAGGTATCAGGGAAGCATCGGGAGCATTTGCCCGAGTACAAGTACTTGGGCAAATGCTCGGTATCGGTGCCGATACCGATACTAGTATCGGTATCGGGACAACCCTAGTACTGATACAACCCTAAATAGTGCAACCGAAGGATTTATTTCTCAACATGTTTCACCACATGCCGTGGCTTCTTCAGGAGGGTAATATCTGTCAGGCACTGAGAAAAACATTACAAAAATTACACAATGAACAATAATGGGACAATCAAGAAATCAATATAAGTACAGAGGAAAAGTAATACCACATATCCAATCTACCAATACAATACTTCAGCCAAAATGGGATTTATTTACCTGTATGCAGGTCTTTGAAAAAATGTAATAGTGAATTGAATATAAACTCTAGTAGTTAAACTACTTAAGTCAGGAAGCAAACCCAGCCGGAGGATCCTCTGATGACCACAGAGAGTAAGTCAGATCGCGTTTTTAACTGATGGAGGAGGTCCTAGAATGTGGATGGAGAGAAGAAAAACATTTTTTTGTCATTGTTGCAATCTTTAATTTGAATCTCTTAAATCTTTGTTTCTTATTTATTTATTTTTTATTTTTATTTTTTATCAAAAAAAAAAAGGGGGAATCTGTACCTGTAATAAAGGACTCGCTTTAAACCAAAAGTCAAAGCTACTTTGCTGCATTAGTTCATGTTTTTTCCCAAGGCAGAGCCCCAAAAAGGGGAAAAAGACAGCAAGAAACCTAAAAACAACAGCAAAATTTGAAATCAGTCAGAAGACCCTAAACCAAAGTAAGGGTTTCTCAATGATTAACCTAGGATTTCCTCAAAATGGCATAAAATACCTGGGTCAGATGGTGTGTGAAGAAAATAACATCCTCCTCCTCTCAGGCTGGATCTCTATTGAACCACCACCAGAGTGCTTAAATACCCTCCCCCTCTCCAAATTTGGCGCCAAAAAACGGCGGCAAAACCTAGGGGAGGGGCGGACACTGCATGGGCGTCTGCCCATAGGCAGTAAAACCGGAAGTGACACTTCTGGCTGAATCAGGAAGAGAAATACATCAATCAAATCAGTATAGTCAATGGTGCTGGGCACACCGGAAGTGACACTAGGTGGCGCACCGGAAGTGACAAGACAACACCTCTAGGACTGTCAGCAGTGATGTGAATGACCAAAGAGGCCAAAAAAACATCAAAAATGATATGTATAAAAAACCATTGATAAAGGATGAAGTGTAACCAGAAAGGATGAGAAAATAACTGAAGTCATTTGTGTGGACAAGGTCCACACAAAGGTTAGGGAAAGAGGCAATTGGCGCCAGCCAGTGGAAACAAAATTACCACTGGAAATGGCGTCCTGGGCGTCCTTATGGTCATCTGATCCTTGTAGGTGCTTCCTTAGTTCTAAAACATAATTAAAATTCTAGGATTCTTAGGGAGAGAGAAAAAAACATTTTTTTTTCTCCCCCTCTTCTATTTCTGTTTATATTCTGTTTATATTCAAAAATTGTTGATAAATAAAATCTACATAAATTATTGAAAAATCCCAATTGCTGTAAATTTTTCAACCATGTTTTGATTTGGCGTTGATTTATCGACGACATTTTTGTGGTGTGGACTGGTTCTAAGGAGGAACTTCTTCTCTTTTTGGACAAACTTAAGGCCAATTCATATAATCTTAAATTCACTATGACTTACGATCAAAATATGATCAATTTCTTGGATATTTCTATCTAACTCAATTAAGACGGCACACTTGATTCCTCCCTGTTTAGGAAGTCCTCAGCAGGGAATACCATCTTACATGCGGCCAGCTCCCACCCTAAGTCTTTGGTGGTGAGCATTCCTTATAGTCAATATCTACAAATAAGGAGGAACTGCAGCCGTGACCAGGACTTTGAAAAGGAAGCATGGGCCTTGCAGTTACGCCTTTTGGATAGGGGCTACAGTCGCTCCACTTATAAAAAGGCATATCATAGGGCCAAATCACATAATCAAACTGAATTAATTCATTTGTTAAAACCCCAAAAATCGGACCAGCAGGTACGGCTGATAACAACATACTCTAAACAACATAAAAAAGTCCGTGAAATCATCCAGAAATATTGGCCTTTATTATCCAATGACAAAGTAATTTCCAAATATGTCAAACCCATCCCTTCCATTACCTATAGAAGGTCTAGGTCTTTAAAGGATCAATTGGTCCATAGCCACTTAACACAGAGATCTGGGAGAGATATTCGGAAAGGCAATGCCCCGTGTGGCAGGTGCGATTTCTGCAGTTACATTCTAGATTCAGAAGAGATAATTCTCCAAGATGGGACTTTGTATCAACTCAATTATTTCCCAATTTATTTCCCAACTGTCAATCCATTGGGGTGGTCTACTATATGAGGTGCACTTGTAAGGCCTTTTATATAGGGAAAACTAAGAGACCCTTCTTTCACAGGATTAGGGACCATGTGTCCCTCGTCCAAAAGAAAAAGATGGAAACACCCATTAATCGACACATGGGTTTATACCATTCATTTGATTTAACAAAGATGACATTTTTTGCCCTGGAATTCCTACCCACTCATGAGAGGGGGGGAAATGTGGACAGAATCCTTTTGCAGAAGGAGACGAGGTGGATCCACTCCTTGGCTGCCACCTCGCCTGCTGGGCTCAATGAATCAATAAGCTTCAAGCCTTTCCTCTAGGGATTTTGTATGGCCATTGTTTCAGTTGCTCCTTTGGTCATTTTTGGCTTCTATTGTTATTTGATATGTGTTGGGTTCCTTTATCAGGCTTTTATGTACACCCTATCTGAACTGCCTCCACTTTATTTCTGGCCATTGGGATTTTTCGATTATTTATGTAGATTTTATTTATCAATAATTTTTGAATATATAAACAGAAATAGAAGAGGGGGAGAAAAATAAAATTAAAAAAAAAAATTCTCTCTCCCTAAGAATCCTAGAATTTGAATTATGTTTTAGAACTAAGGAAGCACCTACAAGGATCAGATGACCATACGGACGCCCAGGGCACCATTTCCAGTGGTAATTTTGTTTCCACTGGCTGGCGCCAATTGCGTCTTTCCCTAACCTTTGTGTGGATCTTGTCCACACAAATGGCTGCAGTTATTTTCTCATCTTTTCCGGTTACATTTCTTCCTTTATCAATTTTTTTTATACATATCATTTTTGATGTTTTTTTGGCCTCTTTGGTCATTTACATCACTACTGACAGTCCTAGAGGTGTTGTCTTGTCACTTCTGGTGCACCACCTAGTGTCACTTCCGGTGTGCCCAGCACCATTGACTATACTGATTTGATTGATGTATTTCTCTTCCTGATTCAGCCAGAAGTGTCACTTCCGGTTTTACTGCCTATGGGCAGACGCTCGTGCAACATCCGCCCCTCCCCTAGGTTTTGGTGCCGTTTTTTGGCACCAAATTTGGAGAGGGGGAGGGTATTTAAGCACTCTGGTGGTGGTTCAATAGAGATCCAGCCTGAGAGGAGGAGGATGTTATTTTCTTCACACACCATCTGACCCAGGTATTTTATGCCATTTTGAGGAAATCCTAGGTTAATCATTGAGGAACCCTTACTTTGGTTTAGGGTCTTCTGACTGATTTCAAATTTTGTTTTTAGGTTTCATGCTGTCTTTTTCCCCTTTTTGGGGCTCTGCCTTGGGAAAAACATGAACTAATGCAGCAAAGTAGCTTTGACTTTTGGTTTAAAGCGAGTCCTTTATTACAGGTACAGTATCCCTTTTTTTTTTTTGATAAAAAATAAATAAATAAGAAACAAAGAATTAAGAGATTCAAATTAAAGATTGCAACAATGAAAAAAAAAATGTCCTCTCTCCATCCACATTCTAGGACCTCTTCCATCAGTTAAAAACGCGATCTTACTCTCTGTGGTCATCAGATGATCCTCCGGCTGGGTTTGCTTCCTGACTTAAGTAGTTTAATTACTAGAGTTTATATTCAATTCACTATTCAATTTTTTGAAAGACCTGTATACAGTTAAATAAATCCCATTTTGGCTGAAGTATTGTATTGGCAGATTGGATATGTCGTATTACTTTTGCTCTGTACTTATATTGATTTCTTGATTGTCCCATTATTGTTCATTGTGTAATTTTTGTATTGTTTTTCTCAGTGCCTGACAGATATTACTCTCCTGAAGAAGCCACGGCATGTGGTGAAACATTTTGAGAAATAAATCTTTTGGTTGCACTATTTAAGATTGTATCAGTACATTGAATGTAAACTCTTTTTACAAATATGTTTTTATCAACTTTTCTAAATAAAATGTGAAATTTTTTTACATAAATTTTGTGTCACCTTTTGCACCTTCAAAATCCCAGTTTCCTCCATGTTTTGTATATCGTATACTTCAGGGATGTGGTGCCAATACTTATATTGGATGTGAGGCAATTATTTACATTTTCTCCTTCATGCTTGACTGTAGGCAAGACACACTTGTCTTTGTACTCCTCACCTGGTTTCCACCACACACGCTTGACACCATTTGAACCAAATAAGTTTATCTTGGTCTCATCAGACCACAGGACATGGTTCCAGTAATCCATGTCCTTAGTCTGCTTGTCTTTGCCAAACTGTTTGTGGGCTTTCTTGTGCATCATCTTTAGAAGAGACTTGCTTCTGGGATGACAGCCATGCAGATTAATCTGATGCAGTGTGCAGCGTATGGTCTGAGCACTGACAGGCTGACCCCCCACCCCTTCAACCTCTACAGCAATGCCGGCAGCACCCATACTGTATGTTTGTCTATTTCCCAAAGACAACCTCTGGATATGATGCTGAGCACATGCACTCAACTTCTTTGGTCGATCCATGGCGAGGCCTGTTCTGCGTGAAACCTGTCCTGTTAAACCGCTGTATGGTCTTAGCCACAGTGCTGCAGCTCAGTTTCAGGGTCTTGGCAGTCTTCTTATAGCCTAGGCCATCTTTATGTAGAGCAACAATTCTTTTTTTCAGATCCTCAGATATTTCTTTGCCATGAGGTGCCATGTTGAACTTTTAGTGACCAGTATGAGAAGGTGAGAGCTATAACACCAAATTTAACACACCTGCTCCCCATTCACACCAGAGACCTTGTAAGACTAACGAGTCACATGACACCGGGGAGGGAAAATGGCTAATTGGGCCCAATTTGGACATTTTCACTTATAGGTGTACTCACTTTTGTTACCAGAGGTTTAGACATTAATGGCTGTGTGTTGAGTTATTTTGAGGGGTCAGCAAATTTACACTGTTATACAAGCTTTACACTCACTACTTTACATTGTAGCAAAGTGTAATTTCTTCAGTGTTTTCACATGAAAAGATATACTAAAATATTTACAAAAATGTGAGGGGTGTACTCACTATTGTGAGATACTGTAACTGTGACAGGGACTGTAAGCTGGCCGTACACTATGAATTTCAGCCCCTTTCTGGGGAAGCAACCAAGATGAGCTCAGTGGTGCATGACATCCCTCATCTGAGAAATAGAAGAAGCCGAATACCATCGACCAAAAAACAGCTGCATCCGATCAGATGCAGGCTCTGTTTTAGTATTTTCACAGTTGTGGGGGGGGGGAGTCAAAATACATTGAGCTCAGCGTGAGATTTGTCCATCTGTGCATGAGATTCATCCATCTGTGTTGTATAGATATGAACAAAAAAAACAAACTTACTATTTGGCCAACTATAAGCTGGCCATATGCTGATCGAAACTCAGCAAGTTCAGCAGGGACCAATGTGTGGCGGTCTCCGGTCAGCAGAATTGATTGTTTAATTGACATGCGTTAAAGGGACAAAAAAAAAACTTTTCTCGATCAGCGACTTTTGTCGATCAGCGACTACAATTAATCCTCAGCAACTGCTGATCAGTGTATTCTGTTAGAACACAATTTCTCGACAGGGTGGATTCCTTCATCCACCTCGCTTATGTTCTGTTTTTTCCTTCAGGCCATTGGCTGAACAATAAGGCTGCTTTAACACTGAAAGCGACGGGTGTTATAGGTAAACGTCGCTCGTTTTAGCTGCGCTTTACCGCTGTTTAAGCGGTGCTTTTGGGGTGCTATCGGGGCGCTTTTAACTCCAAAGAAGGCGTTAAAAACTCCCGTTTTGCAGCGCTTTTCAGTCACTTCTGAAGCGCTGCCCATTCATTGCAATGGGCAGGGGCATTTTGGGAGCGCTGTATACAGCACTGCCACACTGCCCCAAAGATGCTGCTTACAGGACTTTTTCTAATGACCCGCAAGCACACCGCCTGGGTGTGAAAGCACCCATTGCAATAAATGGAAGGCAGTTTTCAGGCACTTTACAGGCGGTATTTCTAGTGTTAAAACTTCTGAAAACTTCAAACTTCAATGACTCTGTCCTGTTGCCATGGTAACGGATTAAATGACTTACAGAGACACCCCTTCTAAGGCTTCAAAGAGAACTAAAAAGAATAATAAACTGACGAGCGGGACAACCTTGTGGACCATACCTCTACCTTTCAACCCTTTTTCTTCTTTCTCTTTCCTTTTCTCCACCTTACGATTAAAGCTCATTATCAGAATTTATTTGACCTATATACACTCTACTTGTAAACAATATGTATAGTAGGTATAAATCATTTAAATACCTACAAAAGTAACTAAGGAAATGATATATATCTTTAATTTAGGTTTACGTGAACCCAATGTTTAATATTTGAAATTTCATGATATTTACCTATATAAACCCTACTGTAAAACAATGAGCTTACTTTATAGATCCTTGTAAACTTACTTTATGTATCTTTATAAGATTGTATACTCAATAAACTTCTTTTGACAAGGAAAACTTCTGAAAACTGCCTCATTGTGAAAGGGGTCTAAAAGATGAACCGTCTATGACCAGCTTTAGACTCTATGGCAGTGATGGCGAACCTTAGCACCCCAGTAGTTTTGGAACTACATTTCCCATGATGCTCAACTACACTGCAGCGTGCATGAGCATCATGGGAAATGTAGTTCCAAAACATCTGGAGTGCCAGGGTTCGCCATCACTGCTCTATGGGATTGATTTACTAAAACTGGAGTGCAAAATCTGGTGCAGCTGTGCATGGTAGTCAATCAGCTTCTAACGTTAGCTTGTTCAATTAAGCTTTCACACAAAAACCTGGAAGCTGATTGGTTTTTATGCAGAGCTGCAGCAGGTTTTGTACTCTCCAGTTTTAGTAAACCAACCTTATAGGTTCTTCAGGGTCAGAAACTGATGGGAAACGATCTATGTACTCTGTATAAAGCCATCTAAAACTGGGTTTCTCAACCAGGATTCCATGGAACCAAAGGGTTCCTCCAGAGGTTGCTAGGGGTTCCTTGAACATTGAGCAATTTCTGCCTCTCAGATAAGTTCCCACTGACACAATTGATCTTTTTAGCTATCTGTAAGGGGGTAATTCTACCCAATGACCACAAGTGTAGGGAGCATTCTTCACACAGAACATCACACTAATGTATCATGAGTTGTAGATGTAGTCATTTTTAGCAGGGGTTCCCTGAGCCTGGAAAGTTATTTCAGGGGTTCCTCTATTTTGAAAAGGCTGAGAAATTCTGATTTAAGCATAAAAAGTATGTGGTTAGAACCAAAATGCAAAACTCTGGGTAGTAGTATAAAAAAAGAGAGAAGCTGAAACCTTTCTCATGTTAATGAATGCATTTACATTTAAACAAAACTGGCCTTTTCAGGGGATCAGAACAGTATTCTATTGTGGAATGTATAAAGCTCCTTGCCAAGGGCAAGGTAACCCCACAGGAGTCTTACAAAGACCATTAATTAAAAATGGAGCCTTTATGCAAAAAAGAATTGAAAACCTGCTATGGGAATGTACATCAGATACCTTCTATTACCTGCAATTACCTATCAGTGTTATCTGTTATCTCAGTATTGAACCCTTACTGAACCAGTTCATCAAGGAACAATGGCAAAAATGCCCCTTACATTGGTGGTCACTTGTCAGTAGGGAAAATGCAACCACCACACAAGTTGCAATCTGATTGTACTATCTCCTTTAGCTCTACCAACAATTATTTAGGGCATGGGACTGCCTGGTTGGATATAGATTGATTGGATAGATTTGGTAGGTCCTCATATTACATTGAATTATTGTATGATCAGATTGTACAGTATATGGTGACCCTTACAGTGCTGGTCAGAAAGCCACCTTCTCCCACAACTAAAGAGATAATTGATGTTGTGCTGCTGGTTTTGCCAAGTGACATCAGTGCTGGAACTATGCTGGTACCATTAAATGGGAGGTCAATCAGCCACAGCTCAAGCAACCCTTAGCAATCCCTGGAGGAACCCTGAATGAGAATGGATGCCTTATACAGTTGGTTGTATACCTCCATTATTAACTGGTTCCCACCCAGCCTATAGACTAAAGACGGCCGGGCGTGACCGCTCTAGATCCGAGTGGACGTCATAGGATGTCCTCCCCAGAACACTCTTCATGTGGGCCATGCTGCAGCACGATCTGTCACCCACTGTGTCCACTGGACACAGCTAATGACAGATCATTGTACCGTGCCACTGCTGGTACCATGTGATCGCTGTGACCAATCACAGCAGATCACATGACAATTGTACACAATGGATGGATTCCATTCATGCCATTCATTGTGTACTATTGTGTTGCTCACTGTGATTGGGCACAGTGATGACATGGTACAGACAGGGCCAATCACAGCCCATCTGTGCCATGTGATTAGCTGTGGCCAATCACAGCTAATCACAACAATACTGTACACATTGAATGAACCGGTTTCATTTAGAAAAAATTGTTACTTTTAACAGTGAATAATATTGTTATAAGCTATTATAATGTGTAAAAAAAATCCTGATCACCTCCTCAGTACAGTGTAATGCTGGCCATACACTATACGAAAAATCGGCTGAACCCATTTTCGAAAAACGAGCGTTCGACCATGAATGTAAACGATCATGCCATCATGTAATGACCCATAAATCGTTCAGTGGACATAAATAAATAATTTTTTTGTTCATTTTTTTACATATACCTAGTGCAGACAGTTCGGACGGGAAACACAACCTTGCAATTTATCGTATGTTCGGCAGAAATTTTCCAAACTTGCCGTTCGTTTTTTTTCCACAAAAACGTCACAAACGATTATCGATTTGTGCCCATTAACTTGCCGAAAAGCGAACGAAGTGTCTATATGAACGATTTTTCGGCCGATTTTATAGTGTATGGCCAGCATTAGTATGATAAAACTGTATTGTTCTGGTCACAGTATGTAAAGAAAAAAATTGTCAAACATAAAAAAAGAAAAAAAATGTAATAAAGTTGAAATTTGTTTTTTTTTTTGTTTACATACTGTCACCAGTCAGTGTCCCTGATCACCGCCACACTAGTTATATGATGACACTGTACTGCACGGGTGAGAGTATGTAAAAAACAAAAATAGTGGGAAAAAATGTTATTTCTTAATTGTCCAAAAACGTGTGACAAGAAATTACAAGTTCAGAAAACTTGTCATGCCTCATACTAAATACCTTTAGACTTTTTTCAAAAAGGGGTCATTTGGGGGGTATTTGTACTGTCCTGGCATTTTTGGACCTCAAGAAATTAGACGGCAAAACATGAGAGATGATAGACTCTTCCCTACAGGAAACACAATCAAATCACAGCTGTTTAGAAGGCCTCACCTTACCCCTTGTCCCTCAGTATTGATTGTGTTTCTCCCACAGCGAAACGTTTGTTCTTTTCTCTGACCAGAAGACTAAAAAGAGTCAGATGGTACACCTGTAAGCCAGGTGTAGGCATGCTGGTGAGGGCTACACTTACCTGCTGCCTCAGAGCTTCTCACAGGTGTCCCCCAAAACGGCATTTGTGCAGGCACTCTGGGCGTTTCAATCCCCCACTGTTGCATGCCGCTCAGCAGCTCGGGTCTCCTCCTGGTCTTCCCCTGGTGTAGCGAAGTCTTTTGCCAAACTCCAATCGATCTAAGCACCAAGGGGAGGACTCGCTCCAAGCCTCACTCTCAGGCTGAAACTTCCTGTCACAGCAGAAAGAGGTGGAGCAAGCCCATACGTGACCCAAGAAGTGGGTTTAAAGCGTGGAGGAGACGCTGGACCCACGTGGCTGCGGAGACTGAAGCATTCCTGCTCACAGCAGGGCTCAGTGAGCTGTAAAGAGCTAAAAGTCTGTCTGATAATTAAATATGTGATATGCTCCATGCTCAGGATGATAACGGGTTGCGGCCCCCCCTATTAAGTTCCGGCAGGAACTTATGGTAAGTAGAGTTATAAAGTGGAGTGATTGGCGCTACCCTATTCAGCAAGATAAATACCCAAGAGAGAGGTAAGTAGGTGCCCTGTTTACAAAAGAAACAAGGGGTACTTAAATAAATAATATAGTGTGTGCCTCTCCTGTGAGAACTAAGTGTGTATATGTGTGCCCTCCGGTGATAGTTGTAACCGTACTCACACACAGTAGTGGAACAAATATCAGTGCATAAAAGACAATTGCAACAAATAGTATGAGTGATTGATCAAAAAGTGTTATACACACAAATATTATTAAGAAATAGTAAATGTATAGATGTGTCCATTAGGTCACATGGACATGGGCATAAAATTGTCTTTTATGCACTGATATTTGTTCCACTACTCTGTGTGAGTATGGTTACAAATATCACCGGCGGGCACACATATACACACTTAGTTCTCACAGGAGAGGCACACACTATAATATTTATTTAAGTACCCCTTGTTTCTTTTGTAAACATGGCACCTACTTACCTCTCTCTTGGGTATTTATCTTGCTGAATAGGGTAGCGCCATACACCCCACTTCATACCTCTACTTAAAAGTCTGTCTGAGCCCACCTCATGGACAAGGAGGATGGAAAGACAACTTGGTGGCTGCAGGCAAGAGCAAGCCGAGACCGGATAAGTGCCATTTTCTTACCTACGTGGGGACTTTTGACACCAGATTAGATGATCCCTGGTAATCCCGCATGCCTTCTCCTTTGGGGAAAAGGGGCCAGCCATGATACAGGGGGCAGGAAGAGTGAATATGGCTTGTTCCCTCTTTTCTTGCAGATTCCCCAGGCAGAGCATGGGAGGTCTCTGACAAACCACCTTCCTCATCCGCTAGCACCAGTGCCAGTAAAACGTAGGGTAACTGCGGGGAAATATTGTCAAAATCCCACACCAAGCCATTTTGTTATAGGTGTATTAACAAACTGGCTGGGAAAGATGCCTCAGGATTAATAAAAGTTTTTCTCAAGTCTGTAAAAGAGGAAATGTTGGCCACTATACAATCTTTCCACACCTCTACTCACACACTCCTAGTAGTAGGTTCAGAGGAACCCACCCCTAAAGAGGGTCCCTTATTACAGGAGAGTTTACTATCCAAACCAGGACCAAGTATCTCTTTTGAAAAATCCAAAAGGATAGAAGATAGGAGAACCGTTACCGACACCCAACACAACTGACTCTTACCGTCAGTGTATAGGACATACACATTGAGCAATTGGTTGAAAAAGCCAAATTCACAACTTGTATTAATCGAACGGTCCACCAATAGAATCCTCTCTCATAGATCCACCAGAGACAGATAGCTGTTTCTTAACAATCTCAGCTGGGAGATGGACTCCATAGGAATAACTGGAACAGCTATCTGTCTCTAGTGGATCTATGAGAGAGGATTCTATTGGTGGACCGTTCGATTAATACAAGTTGTGAATTTGGCTTTTTCAACCATTTGCTCAATGTGTATATCCTATACACTGACGGTAAGAGTCCGTTGTGTTGGGTGTCGGTGACGGTTCTCCTATCTTCTATCCTTTTGGATTTTTCAAGATGGACTGCAATTTTTTGTGTCATTAATTACACTTATATACTTTTTATCATTTATTAGCGCTACACTTTTATTTATATTTTTTGTTATTGTATCCAACAATATTGTGTTAGCTGCTTCTGATTTTTTTCTTATTTAAGCGCAGCAGATTCTCTCTTTCAACTATCTCTTTACCTTTCTCTCAGGGGCTTCCCCCCCGGCTCAGCCCAGGGAAGAGGATGAAATAGAGGAAGCAGAGAGCCAGGCGAACTCTGAGCTCTGAGATATCAAATTAAGCAGTCACCTCTTCAGCTTAGAGGACTTGGAGGGACTCCTCCAGGCTATCTATGCCACTGAAGAAATCCCTGAACCAGTTAAGGAAACCTCTGCACAGGATAAGATGTGCAGGGGTTTGGTTAAAAGCCAGGCTAGGGTATTTCCCCTACACCAGTCTCTAAAAGACGTGGTTTTTCAGGAGTGGAAATTTCCTGAAAGGAGTTTGATCAGCTCTAAAACCTGGAAGAGAAGGTTCCCCTTCAAGGAGGAGGAAGCGGATTTTTTTTTAAAGGTCCCCAAGTTGGACGCTGCCCTCTCCCAGGTGACAGAAAAGTCTGACCTCTCCTTTGAGGAGTCTGGGAACATCCGGGATGCAATGGACCGAAAGTCAGAGTCCCTGCTGAAAAAAGCCTGGGAGGCCAATTCCTTGGCTATGGCCCCTGCTTTAGCAGCAACCTGCATTGCCAGAAATGCAGACTTATGGATAGAGAAGCTTAATAGACACTTCTCCCAAGGAAATAAGTCTCAGGATTTCCCAGATTCCCTTTCAGTGATAGGGAAGGCTGTTGCATTCCTGGCTGCCTGGGAAGGTGATCTTACCTCTAAGGCCAAACTGTGTGGCTTTCCCTTTCGAAGGATCTTTGTTGTTTGGCTCAGGCCTTGATGATGTTTTGTCTAGGTCCTCAGAAAAAGGGAAGAAATTTCCTGTCAAACCGAAACAGGAAAAGTACAAGAATTTTTTTCGAGGCCCCCGAGACAAAATCAACAAAGGTCCAAGAAGGAACCCAGCAGAAGGTGGGGTTATGGTAGAGGCAGGCAAAAAGGTAATTTTCTCTTTTCCTCTCCAGGCAAAACACAAAAGATCTCAAGTGACGCCAGAATCAGGGTAGGGGGCAAACTGTCTCATTTTATTCCTCAGTGGGAGGAGATTTCAGACAGTCCTTACATCATCAGTCTGCTCAGGGAAGGCTACCGCCTAGAATTCTCATCAAAGCCCCCACCTATGATCATGTTAACGCATCTTCCTAAGGATGCATTAAAAAAGAAAGCCCTATTAGACGGGATTCAGGAACTAGTAGAACAACAGGTGGTAGTTCCGGTCCCAAAAAGCCAGTTTTACCAAGGCTTTTACTTTACTTTATTTTTGTTTTACCCAAGCCTTCAGGGAAGTATCGCCTTATTATAAATCTCAGGAACTTAAACAAATTCCTAGAATACAAAAGGTTTTCCATGGAGAGTATTTCGTGCGGAAAAACCTACTGTAGGATGTCTTTATGACCACCCTGGAACACAGGGATGCCTATCTACATGTTCCTATTTTCCCAGAACACCATCTCTTTCCTGAGATTTGCGGTTGTAACCCAGGAAGGAGTTTTCCACTGGCAGTTCAAGGCACTTCCTTTTGGGCTAGCGGCAAGTCCAAGAATTTTCACAAAGATCTTCTCCATCTCCGGGGGATAGCAGCGATACCCTACCTGGATGACTTGCTCATTTCCATCAGCTGCTCATGTGGAAACAGATGCCCAGAAGGTGATCTCTGTCCTGAAAAGACTGGGCTGGCTGGTAAACTTGGAAAAATCCTCCCTGGAACCAGCTCAGGTCCAGACCTACCTGGGTTTCTGGGTAGACTCTCAGGTTTTCCCTACTAAGGGAAAAGGTGAAAAAGGTTGTATCAGTCGTCAAAAGGCTGATAGGAACCCCTGTGTGCTCCAGGAGGGAGATCCTGAGGGTCCTGGGTCTCATGTCAGCCAGCATTCCAGCAGTAGTCTGGGCACAACTGCACTCAAGGGATCTGCAATCCTTCCATCTTTCCTCTTGGGACAAAAAGAACGAATCCCTAGAGAAAAATCTAATCATTACTCCTCAGGTAAAATCCTCCCTGGGGTGGTGGTCAGTCCCAGGCAATTTGGAAAAAGGCAGATGCTGGGGTCAGTGGGATCCACTAAAGGTCACCACATACGCAAGTGCCTGGGGATGGGGAGCTCACCTAGGGAAAGCCAAAGCTCAGGGCTCCTGGCAGAGGGAAGTAGCCAGATCCTCTTCCAATCTCAGGGAACTTAGAGTGGTGGTCGAAGCCCTAAAAGCCTTTGAAAAGACGGTCACAGGAAAAGAAGTCCTGGTCTGTTCAGACAATGCTACAACCGTAACTTATCTAAACCATCAGGGGGGAACCAGATTGCAAACCCTTCTAGCCTTAGTGAAGGAGATCCTGACCTGGGCCAAGCACAGGGTAGTCAGCAGTCCACATAAGGGGCACAGACAACCAGGAAGCAGTCTTCCTCAGTCGCCAACATGTCAGACAGGGAGAATTGGAACTGAACCTGAAAGTGTTTTGAGTACTAGTTTGGCTGCCCAGAGATAGACCTCTTTGCCAATCAAAAGAACAGGAAGGTAAAGAAGTTCTTTTCTCTCTCTCAGGAAAGATAGTCAGAGGGCTTTGATACTCTAGCACAAAACTGGACCTTCCGGTTGGCTTACGCCTTCCCCCCTCTGGCACTGATTCCGCGAGTCATTCAGAAACTCATATATAATATCATTTATATATGCACTTTAATTATTGGTTGATTTGTGAACACCATTAGATTTTGCAGCATCTCTTCATTCTTACTTTTTAGTAGTGCAGAGGTCCTTGTTTTGTGTTACATTCAGAAACTCAGCCAGGTTTCAGGCCGTGTCCTCCTAGTGGCCCCATGGTGGCTAAGAAGGGCTTGGTTTGTGATCTTGAAGGCACTTTCAGTAGCGCCTCCCTGGAAGCTCCTGGACATTCCGGACCTTCTTTTGCAGGGTCCAGTGCTGCACCCCAGACCGGGATTCTTTCATCTGGCAGCCTAGTTAGTGAGCGCCAGATCCTTTCAGAGCAAAGGTTGCTCAGACAGAGTGAAAGACACTCTCCTCTTAAGCAGGAAGCCGGTGACAAGAAAAATTTACTTTAAGGTTTGGAAAGTTTTTTGTTCTTGGTGTAAACAAAAACAAATAGTTTCCACTTCTATTAAAGAAAAATAATTTTCCCCATGGGGCTTTAAAACAGCAATGCACATAATAAAAGGAAGTTCTTAATAGATGTATAAAAAGTTTTATCCAATATCATGGTTTGAAGTACAGTATAGAGAATCATCTGGTACAGTAACACACATCTTATTCCCCAGTGCAGTAACAAACACATATTAATACACATAATTAGGTTACATAATGTTACATAAATAGCAAGCCCCGACGCGTTTCGACCTGTATATGGTCTCTTCAGGGGGACAGTTGTATCTAAAAAAGAATTAAATTAATTAAATTCAAATAGATAAATATATATATTATTGTGCATCACTTGGATTAAACCAAGATAATGAGTCTTTACCGCTAAATGGTGGAATGGGTGTTCTCTAGTCCAGGATATGTGCTGAGGGCCAATGGAAACACCGGAGGGCTCGGGGGGCCACCCTCACTCTCCCAGGAGAGCCAGCCTCAAGGGGCTTACAAGGAGCCACACTTAGCGCGCCCCCCGGGAGGGGGGGGGGAAGGGGAGATGAGGGGGAGGAGCCCACACCTGCAACAGAAACCCAAGAATAGCCATGTATTAATTAGAGGAAGTTTGATAATTAACTTGGTAATGTACTGAGTGTTTCCAATTTGTCTATGTGGAGACTGGCGTTGGATAGGATTTTTACTATGTAAATGTTAATTCCATTCCATAAATGTAATCGATAAGATTAAATGATCGTGTGATCCAACAATGCAGTGGTATGGTAGGTCTATTATACTATTGTAATGGATAGGTAAATAAGAAAGATCTTTCTTATTACCTATCCATTACAATAGTATAATAGACCTACCATACCACTGCATTGTTGGATCACACGATCATTTAATCTTATCGATTACATTTATGGAATGGAATTAACATTTACATAGTAAAAATCCTATCCAACGCCAGTCTCCACATAGACAAATTGGAAACACTCAGTACATTACCAAGTTAATTATCAAACTTCCTCTAATTAATACATGGCTATTCTTGGGTTTCTGTTGCAGGTGTGGGCTCCTCCCCCTCATCTCCCCCCCCCCCCTCCCGGGGGGCGCACTAAGTGTGGCTCCTTGTAAGCCCCTTGAGGCTGGCTCTCCTGGGAGAGTGAGGGTGGCCCCCCGAGCCCTCCGGTGTTTCCATTGGCCCTCAGCACATATCCTGGACTAGAGAACACCCATTCCACCATTTAGCGGTAAAGACTCATTATCTTGGTTTAATCCAAGTGATGCACAATAATATATATATTTATCTATTTGAATTTAATTTATGTAATTCTTTTTTAGATACAACTGTCCCCCTGAAGAGACCATATACAGGTCGAAACGCGTCGGGGCTTGCTATTTATGTAACATTATGTAACCTAATTATGTGTATTAATATGTGTTTGTTACTGCACTGGGGAATAAGATGTGTGTTACTGTACCAGATGATTCTCTATACTGTACTTCAAACCATGATATTGGATAAAACTTTTTATACATCTATTAAGAACTTCCTTTTATTATGTGCATTGCTGTTTTAAAGCCCCATGGGGAAAATTATTTTTCTTTAATTCAATTCCGGGGTGCGCAGCCTTTCTTATCTCTTTTATGTGTGTCTTCCTTTTTTCATAGTTTCCACTTCTATTTCAGTAATCCTGGAATTTCTCCAGGATGGGGTAGAGAATGGTGTGGCTGCCAACACTCTTCGAGTACAAGTGGCAGCTCTTTCGTTTTTTTGCTTGACGCTAGAGTAGCGAAGGAACCTTTAATTAAAAGATTTTTGGTAGTCAGTGATAGGGCTACCCCTGTCAAGAAGGATAGGTTTCCACCTTGGGACCTAATGAGGGTTCTAGAGGCATTATCTAGTCACCCTTTGAACCTTTAGAAGAAGTTTCATTTACGTTTTTGACCATAAAACTAACCTTTCTCCTAGCAATTACTACTGCTAGGAGGGTAGGGGACTTACAGGGTCTTTCCATTAAAGAACCCTTTTTGCTGATCCTACCAGATAGAATCATCCTAAAGCCAGATCCATTATATCTGCCTAAGGTGTCTTCAGCCTTCCATAGGACTCAGGTAATAACCTTACCATCTTTTTGCGAGAACCCTAAGAATGAAGGGGAAAATAAATGTAATTGTTTAGATTTTAGGAGATGCCTCCTTACTTATCTACAGAGGGTAAAATAATTTAGGAGAGCTAATCATCTTTAATCCTCTTCTCTGGACCTAGAAAGGGACTCCAAGCCTCAAAATCTTAAGTCTCTAGGTGGATAAGGCAAGCCATTACTATAGCTTATGAAAGCTCAGGCATACCTGCACCAGAAAAGTTAAAAGCACACTCAACTTGACCCCTAGCAACCTCCTGGGCCGAAAAATCGGGAGCCTCCTGGGAGCAAATTCATAGCGCAGCCACCTGGTCCAGTCAAGACACCTTCCTGAAGCACTACCGAGTGGAAGTCCTATCGCAGCAAGACCTAGCCTTCAGTCGAAAAGTGTTACAGGCAATGGTCCCACCCTAAGGTAGGCCTGTGGATTTCTTTATTATCCTCTCATATGTTGCCGTCCTGGAAGGTGAGGTGAGAAAACCGACGGTTTACAAAACCTTCCAGGACAGCAGACCTACTTCCCGCCCTGTTATGGGTTGAGGGGTATGTACACAATAGGTGGTAAGTGCCTAAATGTTGGAATAACCCTTGTGAATTGGTTGGGAGTATTACTTTACTACTGAGAGACAAGGGGTAAGGTGGGGCCTTATAAACAGCTGTGATTTGATTGTGTTTCCTGAAGGAAGGAACCTATCATCTCTCATGTGTTGCCATCATGGAAGGTTATGTAGAAACACCGTTATCGGTAAGTAACCGTCGTTTTTTTCTTAATTGTCCAAAAACTTGTGACAAGAAATTACAAGTTCAAAAAACTTGTCATGCCTCATACTAAATACCTCAGACTGTCTACTTTCAAAAAGGGGTCATTTGGGGGGTACTTGTACTGTCCTGGCATTTTTGGACCTCAAGAAATTAGAATTAGATTAGCCATCAGTACATCAGGATTGATCAATATTCAGATACATGTACCATAGTTTGTGGACTCTATAACTTTCCTGCAGACTAAATAATATGCACTGATTTGGGTTATTTTTACCAAAGAAATGTAGCAGAATACATTTTGTTTATTTAGCAAAAGATAAAAAACCCAGTGGTGATTAAATACCACCAAAAGAAAGCTCTATTTGTGTCAACAAAATGATAACAATTTTTTTTGGTAGTGTTGATTGACCACACAATTGTTATTCAAAGTGTGACAGTGCTGAAAGCAGAAAATTAGCCTGGGCAGGAAGGGGGTGAAAGTGCCCAGTATTGAAGTGGTTAATCTTTCAGTCTAAGGCTCCATTCACACTAACGCGTTTTTTTGATGCATTTTGCATTTTGCAGAAATGCATGGGAATTTTTTAACATGGGTTCCTATGGAACATGTTCACATCAATGCATTTTTGTGCCTCCGCGTTTTTGGAAAGGGTCAGGAACTTTTTTCATGCAAAATGCAGCATTTTGCATGTAATAGAATTCAATGGACGAGCATCAAAAACGCAAGTACAGCGTTTTTACAGCGTTTTGCGTTTTTGGCATTTTTTTTTACACTGTATACAGTATTAAAAACTGTAAAAAAAAAAAAAACGCAAAACGCGGCAAAAAAGCGGTAAAAACGCTGCTCAAAAACACGGCATGCACCGCAAAAAACACTGAAATGCTCAAAAGCAACATGCATAGGTGTGAATCCAGCCTAAGGCTGAATTCACACTTATGCATTTTTAGTGCTTTTTGCATTTTGCAGATTTGCACTACAGAACGTGTTCCATAGGAAACCATGGACTGTAGGGCAAATCTGCAAAATGCAATAAGCGCTAAAAATGCATAGGTGTGAATCCAGTCTTACACTAACAAAATTTAAGGTCTTAAGGACTGGTTTACAGTCCATGGTTGCAGTTTACATATTCCAGGTGCATTTTGCGTTTTTCAATACACGTTTTTGATCCACTGAAATTTAGGGTTGTCCCAATACCACTTTTTTAAGACCGAGTACAAGTACTGATACTTTTTTTGCAAGTACTCACTGATACCGATTACCGATACTTTTTTAATGTCATGTAACAGTGTCGCTAGTATGCGGCACTGTTGAGGCGTGGACTGTCAGTAGTTTTTTATTTATTTATTTATTTTTATTTATTACAATGTTTATTTTTTAAATTTTTTTATTTTATTCCAATCTGTTGGGGGGTAGGGGGGCCCCTGACATCTCCCCTTTGAGACATGGAAAGAGACTGAGGCCCGGTTCTCATTGATGCGAGTTCATGACGAATGCGATGCGTCAAAAACACTTTAAATTCGCATGTCATCCCTAAAGTCATTGTTTTCAATGACGGTCGTTCACATACATGCGTTGCGATTCCTCTACGAATGCGATGCGATTAAAAAAAAGGGTCTTGTGCGAGTTTACTGTGTTGCGTTGCAAATTTAGTCTCCATAGACATCAATGTAAATCGTTCTTGAATCGCATTGATGGTTCACATATATGCAAATTCCACCACACTACTCTCCACAAAAACCAGGAAGTACACAGGAAGTTAACACCTTTTTTTTTTTTTTTTTACATTATGATTCTATTGGCTAGAATATCAATCGCAGCTATGTCCAACTCCTGAAATTCGTGGTAAAATCACGTTAAATTCACACCTCACAAAGGACAAAAAAAAGGACAAAATCACAGCGCATCAGTGTGAACCGGGCCTGAGGATAGAGATTTCCCAGTCCCTTTCACAGCGGCTCCTCTCCATTCATAAATGGAGGCATCGTAAACACAGTTTAGATAGTGATCACTGACGGGGGGGGGGGGGGGGGGGGGGGTTGGGGGGGGGGTAGAAGGAACATATGGAGGAGGTACCAGAGGGGCACACGGAGGGGGAATGGAGGAGGATGGGGGGGACCGGAGGAGCACATTGGAGGACACAGAAGGGAGCCGGAGGAGTATACAGGGGACCCCTGTGAGGCTTTCATTAAAAGCACGGAGGGGAGAGGAGGAGAAGCGGCTTTAATGAAAGCCACATAGGGAGATCGGTGATTATACAATCCCCTGCCGCTGCACCGATCATACCTGAGGCTCGGTTCACACCTATGCATGTTGCTTTTAAACGTTTCTGCAGTGTTTTTTGTGATGCTTGCCACGTTTTTGAACAGCGTTTTTACAGCGTTTTTTGCGGCGTTTTTGCCACGTTTTGCGTTTTTTTTTTTTAGACTGTATACAGTCTAAAAAAAAAAAAACCCCAAAAACGCAAAACGCAGCAAAAACGCTGCAAAAACGCTGCACTTTCGTTTTTGATGCTGGTCCATCGAATTCTATTAGGCTCGATTCACACCTATGCATGTTGCTTTTGAGCATTTTTTGAGTTTTTTTTGTGATGCTTGCCACGTTTTTGAGCAGAGTTTTTGTAGTGTTTTTACAGCGTTTTTGCCGCGTTTTGCGTTTTTTTTTTACAGTTTTTTTAGACTGTATACAGTCTAAAAAAAAAAAAAAAAAGAAAAACGCCAAAAACGCAAAACGCATCAAAAACGCTGTAAAAACACTGTAAAAACGCTGCAAAAAACGCTGCACTTGCGTTTTTGATGCTGGTCCATTGAATTCTATTACATGCAAAACTCTGCATTTTGCATGAAAAAAAGTCCCTGACCCTTTCGAAAAATGCAGAGGTACAAAAAGGCATTGATGTGAACATGTTCCATAGGAACCCATGTTAAAAAATTCCCATGCATTTCTGCAAAATGCAAAATGCATCAAAAAACGCGCTAGTGTGAATGGAGCTTGAGTGTCCAGGTATCGGAGTAGGCATCAGGAGCATTTGCAGGAGTACAAGTACTCCTGCAAATACTCGGTATCGGGACAACCTTACTAAAGTCTATTGAACCAAAAAACTGAAAAAAGTCCCTGGCCCTTTCCATAAAATGCATAGATGTGTTTCAACATGCTAGTTCAAATTAAAAAAAAGAATCACATAGGCTCGATTCACACCTATGCATGTTGCTTTTGAGCGTTTTTGGAGGTTATTTTTTCATGCTTGGCACGTTTTTGAGCAGCGTTTTTGTAGCGTTTTTGCGGCGTTTTTGCCGCGTTTTTGCCGCGATTTGCGTTTTGCGTTTTTTTTTTTTTTTTCTTTTTTTTTTACAGTCTTAAAAAAAAATTACAAAAAAAAAAAATAAAAAAATAAATAAAAAAAAACGGCAAACACGCACCAAAAACGCACCAAAAACGCATCAGAAACGCTGCAAAAACGGTGCACTTGCGTTTTTGATGCTTGTCCATTGAAATCCATTACATGCAAAACGCTGCTTTTTGCATGAAAAAAAGTCCCCGACCCTTTCCAAAAACGCAGAGATACAAAAAAGCATTGATGTGAACATGTTCCATAGGAACCCATGTTAAAAAATTCCCATGCATTTCTGCAAAATGCAAAATGCATCAAAAAACGCGCTAGTGTGAATGGAGCCTTAGGCTCCATGCACACTGGCTTAAAAATTGCTGCTACTACAGGAGTTTTGTGTTCTGCCTGTAGAAGCAGCTCAATCTTCTCCTATGTGTCCATGCACATTAGCATGATTACAGCCATATTTTGAGCTCAACGTTTAGAGGCAGGAAAAAAAAAAACCTTCTGGTTTGCGTTTCTGATTGGAGCTTTTTGGCAGAAAAAAACCGCAAAACTCTCCTAAACTCGTCTAAACCATGTACAAAAAATGTTCTATATGTGCATTTTTTTTTTTCTGCCAAGGGAACTTGTTTTTTTTTTAAGCCCAGTGTGCATTGAGCCTTACTGGATTTCCTTTAAAACGTACTGTATACCACTAGAGTGAGCAGAAGTATATTCTCCTTTCTGTTATTTTAAGGAAGTATCAGTATCTTTTACATTATTATAGTATTACACGTAGTACTTTGTCCCATCTCCCTAGATGTATGGTAACAATAGCTGCAATGTCAGACATGACAACCCCCCTTGTTGCATGGCGCCCAACACCACAACTAGCATGGTGCTTGTCTCAGGTAAGTCCAGCCATAGACAAGTCGAAAACCATACGGCGCATACGATTATGCCATCATTTGTTTTGTTTTTAGAAAAAGAATCCAGCATGTAGAATTGGGCAATTTCAATTGTGGCACGAAAACTGCATGTCGCAGCTGGCACACTACTGACGCGAAAAAAAAATGATCTGACATTTGACTAGAATTTGTCATTCAGTTTTCGACTTGTCTATGGCCTGCTTAAAGTGGTTGTAAAGCCTAGACATTTTTTACCTTAATGCATTTAAGGTAAAAAATATTTAGGTGTCAGCATCCCCCCTAACCCCCCCCCCCTTTTACTTACCCGAGCTCTCATTTGATCCAGCACAGTGCACGTCTGCAGCTCTTCTCTCTTCTCACTTCCGGGTCTCGCTGGCTTTGCTGGGGCCCCGAAAAGGGGCCCTGCTATTACAGAGTACCTAAGGGAGATGGGACAACATGAACTTTGTCTTAGCATTTTGCTAAACTTCTCAGTAGCTGTACTTCCTGGGTCTAGAAGATGGGGGTTGACCCTTGCAAGCTTTTCCCCAAAAATATTAACTGTTAGTGAAAAGAAAAAGTATGATGTACAGAACTTTGCTAGCTGTCAGCTTAACCACCCTGGAAGATTTTACCCCCTTAATGACCAGTGCATTTTTGCGATTCGGCACTGCGTCGATTTAACTGACAATTGTGCGGTCGTGCGACGTTGAACCTAAACAAAATTGACAAACTTTTTTCCCACAAATAAAGCTTTCTTTTGGTGGTATTTGATCACCTCTGTGGTTTTTATTTTTTGCGCTATAAACCAATAAAGACTGACAATTTTGAGAAAATATATATTTTTTACATTTTGCTATAATAAATATCCCCCAAAAATATGTAATTCCCCAAAAATATATATAAAAAAAACTAATTTCTTTCTCAGTTTAGGCCAATATGTATTGTTCTACATATTTTTGGTATAAAAAATCGCAATAAGTGTAAATTGATTGGTTTGCGCAAAAGTTATAGCTTCTACAAAATAGGGGATAGATTAATGGCATTTCTATTGTATATATTTTTTTATTAGTAATGGCGGTGATCTGCGATTTTTATCGGGACTGCAACATTGCGACAGACAGATTGAACACTTTTGACACTAATTTGGGACCATTGACCTTTATACAGCGATCGGAGCTAAAAATAGCCGCTGATTACTGTGTACATGTCACTGGCAGGGAAGGGGTTAAACACTAGGGGGTGATCAAGGGGTTAAATCTGTTCCCTCAGCGTGTTCTAACTGTAGGGGGGATGGGCTACCTAGTTCATGACAGAGATCACTGCTCCCGATGACAGGGAGCAGTAGATCCCTGTCATGTCTGGGCAGAACAGGGAAATTCCCCGTTCTGCCTCTCCTCGTCACGATCGCTGGCCTCCGGCAGACATCAAGACCGCGGGCACGCTCCCGTGGCGCGCACGCCGCCAGCGGCATGCCAGCTAGCCCGGGATTACGAAGGGTCGTACAGGTACACCCTTTTGCGCACCCGTGCCATTCTGCTGATGTACATCGGTGTGCGGTGGTCGGGAAGCGGTAAAAGGGTTAGTTCACATTTTCAGAAAAAAAGAAAAGGTGGACACCCTAGATCAGGGTTTCTCAACCAGGGTTCCATGGAAGTCTAGGGTTCCTCCAGAGGTTTCTAGGGGTTCCTTGAGCTATGTGCAATATTTGCCTCTTAGATGAGTTCCCACTGACACCATTGATCTTTTTAGTTATCTGTAAGAGAGGATTCTTCCTTATGACCACAAGAGTAAGGAGCATTCTTCCTTCTGACCATCACACTAATGTATCATGAGTTGTAGACACAGTCATTTTTAGAAGAAACCAGGAGGCAACACAGCTTAGGATGGGGGGCGGGAGGAGGAGCTGGCAAAATTAGCTTTTTATGTTAAACCGCAGGTGATTGGTTGCTAGGACACAGGGTGGTCCTAAGCAACCAATCACCAGCTTACTAATATGAAAAGTCACTCTGCAAATTTCCACCCTCTGTCTAGAACTTTGCTGCCTCCTGGTCTCCGTTGTGGAAACAGGTAGGATACTATGCTATAAGGGGGGGGGGACAGAGGTTTCTGCTATAGGGCAAGGGGGGGCAAAAGACACCACTGTGTGTGGGGCGGGGGGAGGTGATGTGAAGGGGAAGAGGACACTGTTATGGGCAGGGTCACCCCCATAGCAGTGTCCTCTGCCACCCTTTACATCCCCCCCCCCTAACCCTGCATTCTGAGCCTAACATACCCCTGATCCCTGCATTGTGAGTGCAACGCACTCCTGATCCCTGCATTCTGACTGCAATGCACTCCTGAACCCTGCATTCTGAGCGCAACGCACTCCTGAACTCTGCATTCTGAGCGCAACGGACTCCTGAACCCTGCATTTTGAGCTCAACACACTCCTGAACCCTTCATTCTGAGTGTAATGCACTCTTGATCCCTGCATTCTGAGCGCAACGCACTCCTGAACCCAGAATTCTGAGCGCAACGCACTCCTGAAGCCTGCATTTTGAGCGCAACACACTGGTGAACTCTGCATTCTCTGCATAACACACTCCTAAACTCTGAATTCTCTTGTAATACTTATTTTTGTTCTGAGTAAAAATATTTCATCAAAAAAAAAAAAATAAAAGGTCGGTCTTACTGTCTTTTTTTTTTTTGGGGGGGGGGGGGGGGGCAGTGTGCCCGGTGATCTTTGACTTCACCATTTTTGTTCAAGTAGATCTCAATCTTTTGAAGGTTGCCTACCCCTGCCATAGATTGTAGAATTTCACACAAACCAATTATTATACACATATTGGGATTTTTTTTTTACCAAAGACATCTAGCAAAATTGATTTTATTGGATATTTTACAACAGAAAATAGAAAATATGTATATATTTTTCACAATTTTCATTAATCATAATACTTTCATTATTTATGATCAAATACTGCTATTATTCATAATAATTTCATTATTTTTTTATCAAATACCACCAAAAGAAAGCTCTATTTGTCTGAAAAAAAAGATAAAACATTTCATTTGTGTACAGTGTTGCATGACCGCGCAATTGCCAGTTAAAGTAGCACAGGGCTGAATAGCAAAAAATGCAGGGGTCAAGATTGTTTAAGACACAAAGTGAAGGGGTCAGGAGTAAGTAACACAAGAGTTCCAGGGTCAGGATTAAGGGTCGGTTCACGCCATGAATTGCACGGGAACATGCTGTGTGTTCTTTGTGCGATTCACACGCAATCTGGGTGCAGTGCGATTTTAGCTCATTCATTTGAGTAGGCTGAAATCATGCCGCAGCAGAGCAAAAGTAGCGCATGCACTACTTTATGAAATGCACAACAACCAGATCACATGGTACTACTGTACCATGTGATCTGGTGCAGGCAAACGCACTGCGTTTGAGACATGCATTTAGAGTGTCATTAAAGTGATTGTAAATTCTCTTTTTTTTCCCTATAAAAAAAAAAAATAAACATGTTATACTTACTTGCTGTGTTGCAGTGGATTTGCACAGAGCAGCCCAGCCCTCCTCTTCTCTGGTCCCTCTTTGCTGCACCTGCCCCTCCCTCCTGTTCAGTGCCCCCACAGCATGCAGCTGTCCATTCAGACACAGAGCCCTGGCCCCGCCCCCTCTCTACCCTGATTGGATTGCTGACTTTGACAGCAGCGGGAGCCAATGGTGCCACTGCTGTGTCTCAGCCAATCAGGAAGGAGAATCTCGGACTGCTGAGACACTCGTGGACATTGCTGGACAGAGAGGGACCTCAGGTAGGTATTAGGGGGGCTGAGCGGGGCTGCTTCAAGCGGAAGGCTGTTTATCTTAATGCATAGAATGCATTAAGATAAAAAACCTTCTGCCTTTACAACCCCTTTAACACTAACACCCGGTGCAGGTCACAACTGCAGTTAATGGGGTGAATGTGTTTGAATGTGGTGGGGGAAATGTGCATGCAGGTTTCCCGCTCCATGTTCTGGTGTACTGGCACTCAGTAAAGCCCAACATTCAGGGGACAGGATTAACCGCTTGCCGACCAATGCACGCCAATGTACGTCAGCAGAATGGCACTGGCAGACAAAAGGGCGTACAGGTACGTCCCCTTTAAGAAGCGGTGTTGCGTGCGAGTGCGCGCCCGCCGCAGTCTCCGTGACCATGACCGCGGGTCCCGTGGCCTCGATGTCCGCGATCGTGTCACGGAGAGGAAGAACGGGGAGATGCTTATGTAAACAAAGCATTCCCCATTCTGCCTAGTGATAGAACAGTGATCTACTGCTCTCTGTGATCGAGAGCAGTGATACTGTGTGTTCAAGCCCAGCCCCCTCACAGTTAGAATCACTCCCTAGGACACACTTAACCCCTTCACTGTCCCCTAGTGGTTAACCCCTTTACTGCCAGTGTCATTTACACAGTAAACAATGCATTTTTAATTGCACTGATCACTGTATAAATGACAATGGTCCTAAAAATGTGTCAAAAATGTCCGATGTGTCCACCATAATGTTGCAGTCCCGATAAAAATTGCAGATCGCCGCCATTACTAATAAAAAAAATATAAAAATAAAAATGCCATAAAATTATCCACTATTTTGTAGACGTTATAAATTTTGCGCAAACCAATCAATATACGCTTATTGTGATTTTTTTTTAACAAAAATATGTAGAAGAATACATAATGGCCTAAACTGAGGAAAAAAATGTTTTTATATATATTTTTGGGGGATATTTATTATAGCGAAAAGTAAAAAATACTGCGTTTTTTTCAAGCACAAAAAATAAAAACCGCAGAGGCGATCAAATACCACCAAAAGAAAGCTCTATTTGTGGGAAAAAAAGAGGTCAATTTTGTTTGGGTACAGCGTTGCACGACCGCGCAATTGTCAGTTAAAGCAACGCAGTGCCGAATCGCAAAAAAAATGCTCTGGTCTTTGGGCAGCCAAATGGTCCGGGGCTGAAGTGGTTAACATGCAGAATTTAGGGGTTGGGATTAGGCAATGCACAGAATTCAGGGGTCAGGATTAAGTAACACAGAGGGGGTTATTTACTAAAGGCAAATCCACTTTGAACTATAAGTGCACTGAAAGTGCACTTGGAAGTGCAGTCGCTGTAGATCTAAGACCCCTTTCACACCGGGGCGCTTTGCAGGCGCTACAGCGCTAAAAATAGCGCTTGCAAAGCGCCCTGAAAGAGCCGCTGCTGTGTCTCCAATGTGAAAGCCCCGAGGGATTTGCCTTTAGAGAGAGAGACACAGAGAGAGTCTGAGGGAGAGAGAGAAAGAGAAAAAGAGAGAGAGAGAGATACAAAGAGAGACAGAGAAAAAGAGAGAGAGAGAGATACAAAGAGAGAGAGAGACAGAGAGAGAGACACAAAGCGAGAGAGAGAAAAAAAGAGACGGATAGAGAGAGAGAGAGAGAGTCTGAGAGAGAGTCTGAGAGAGACAGAGAGAGGAGTCTGAGAGAGAGAGAGAGAGTCTGAGAGAGAGTCTGAGAGAGACAGAGAGAGTCTGAGAGAGACAGAGAGAGTCTGAGAGAGAGAGAGTCTGAGAGAGACAGAGAGAGGAGTCTGAGAGAGAGAGAGAGAGAGAGAGTCTGAGAGAGAGTCTGAGAGAGACAGAGAGAGGAGTCTGAGAGAGAGAGAGAGAGTCTGAGAGAGAGTCTGAGAGAGACAGAGAGAGGAGTCTGAGAGAGAGAGAGAGAGTCTGAGAGAGAGTCTGAGAGAGACAGAGAGAGGAGTCTGAGAGAGACAGAGAGAGTCTGAGAGAGACAGAGAGAGTCTGAGAGAGAGAGAGTCTGAGAGAGACAGAGAGAGTCTGAGAGAGAGAGAGAGTCTGAGAGAGACAGAGAGAGTCTGAGAGAGTCTGAGAGAGACAGAGAGAGTCTGAGAGAGAGAGAGTCTGAGAGAGACAGAGAGAGTCTGAGAGAGACAGAGAGAGAGAGAGTCTGAGAGAGACAGAGAGAGAGAGAGTCTGAGAGAGACAGAGAGAGAGTCTGAGAGAGACAGAGAGAGAGAGTCTGAGAGAGACAGAGAGAGTCTGAGAGAAAGAGAGTCTGAGAGAGTCTGAGAGAGAGAGAGTCTGAGAGAAAGAGAGTCTGAGAGAGAGAGAGAGAGAGAGAGAGAGAGAGAGAGAGAGAGAGAGAGAGAGAGAGAGAGAGAGAGAGAGAGAGAGAGAGAGAGAGAGAGAGAGAGAGAGAGAGACTATCACTGAGTTAAGGGAAGAAAATATGTCATGTTATAAAGAGTGATGTATACATGTGGGCGGGGATAGTGTAATTGTAGAGAGCTCAGAAGCGGCAGTACCCACACGCGCCGCTGGTGTAGTGGTATCATGCAAGATTCCCATTCTTGCGACCCGGGTTCGATTCCCGGGCGGCGCACTTCTTTTCTTACTACATTTATATTCCTAATATCTCCTTTCACTCCAATGCATTGAATGTTTTTTTTCTTTAAATCTTTATTTTTGCCAAGAACATGACATGTTGATTATTCTCAGGCATTCGCTTTACACATATCGCACGGTCTATCAATTTCACAAATTCACAGACAGGCATTTGCCAAGGCAGGCGGTTTCCGGGGTCCTTGCGCCGCGTCTGCGCAGTTGGTCGTGGTGGCCATCTTGTGGTGACGGGCTCGCATTGTTCCAGGCCGGGGAGGTTGGAGCCGGGTCTCAGAGCTTCTATCCGAGAAGAAAGAACAACAAAGAGCGGATCTTCTACCGTCACCGGGGCGGCCTGACCTTCATCTACACCGACTCGGTTTCCCGCCGGGTCCCTTAGGACGGAGAGGGGCCCGGAATCATGGAGGACGAGCTGCCCAGGACGCTGTGAGTGTTGGCGGCCCGGCTGTGGTCGGGGATGGTGTGTGTGGAGGTGATCTGTGTGGAGGGATCTGAGGGGATATAAAGGGAAGATTAGTAAGACTGGACCTGGAGCGGCTGTACCTGGCAACCAATCGGCATCTAGCTTTCATTTTCAAAGCTTAACTCAGCTAGCTGAAGCTAGAAGCCGATTGGCCACTGTACACTGCTGCTCCACACTTAGTAAATTCCCCCCATTGTGTTATATTGGGACATCATTTCGTAGGCCTCATCTTCTTCATACTGGCAGACTGTGCCCCTGACTGGAGATCCATCATCGCCAGTGTAAGTAAGGGGCTTTGTGATTGGTCACATTTCTTCACCAATAAAGGGGAGCCCTCCCCACATGTTGGGATAATCAGAGAAATACATTGTGGTGTGAGGGCCAGAAACAAGAAGATCTTACACCGCCTATTATTAATATTTTTAGTCATACTTCACCACTTGAAGACCTGCCCTTTTCTGACCCTTTTTGTTAACAAACAAAAATCTGTAATCTGTATTAGAAAATTACTTAGAAACCCCAAACATTTAGCAGAGGCTCCAGAGAATTAAATGGCGGGTGTTGCAATTTTTATATGTCACATGGCATTTGCTCAGTGGTTTTATTTTTTTTAATGCAAATTTTTGAGAAAACATTTTAATGAATACAAACACGATATAATGCCCTATATTTTTTTTTGTTAAAATATAAGAAAGGGTCTTGCTTCAAGTAAACAGATACCAATTACCAGTTTAGTTAGGGCCAGTTTGCAACACATGCAGTCCAGCGCGTTTTATTTTTTTTTCTGTATCAAAAATGCATGGATAGTAGGTTGTATGGTATAGTTCACACCAGTGTACTCCGTTTCAGCACGTTCCAGAAAAAAAAGTAGATAATGCGGCATTTTTCTGCACTGTACTGAAATACAGTAAAATGCACCGAAAACCCAGCTATAACACACATGACCTTATTTAGGCCCGGTTCACACTAGTGCCATGCATCTATCAGACCCCAGATGTCTTCTCTGCCATTACATACATCTGATCCCACCAAGATCGGTGTGATCAGATCCTTTACCATTTTTTGAAGTGGTTGTTAACTCTCAGGAAAAAAAAAACTGTAAAGGAAAGGCATAATGAGCTAGTATGCACCGCATACTAGCTCATTATGAATTACTTGCCTTAGTACGAAGCGTTGGCATCGCATCCTGGTCACTGCCAAGGGAGCTGACATTTTCCCTTTGGCGTTTCTATTGGGTTCGCGGCTCCGGCGCTGTTAGTGACCGGAGCCGCGATGATGTCACTCCCGCCCATGCATATCGGAATCCTCCATTCTGGCAGCATCTGCCGGACCTTTGGAGCGCATTCGCCACTAACGCCTGTGGCTGCATGCAAGGTGAATATCTCCTAAACCATACAACCGTAGGGGTAAACAGCCACTTTAAATGGTGCTGTTTACATCCGGTTCTCCACGATCTCTATGGTAAGCCGGCAGAGCCGCTGGCTTTCATTCCAGGCTCGGCCACTGGGATGGTAGAGCTTAAATAGGCAGCAGCGGTAAGGGGGGGGGGGGGGGCAGTTTGACCATCCAACAGCTAATTAGCCACTAGGATGACTTTTACATAAAAGCTAGCTGCGGGCAGAAAGACAATACTGGGGTGATGCCAGCATCATCCTGGTACAAACACTTAAAGCCAAGTGGTGTACATGATTTGACGTTAAGTGGTTAGCGACACTATACTGACTCATTTTTAGCAATTTTTTTTTTTTCCATTTATTTTGCGGCATCATTCATCTGAGTGGGCCTTCCTCAGCTTCATAAACGAGCTAAAGTAGGTCATGTACCATATTTTGGCACTGAGCCAAACATGTTTTGCGCCACATGTTTTTGTGCCTGGAAAACATGCAACTGCTACCCACGTTTGGGAAATGTCCCTATTTCTGCTAGACCCACGTGTGGGCGGGGCCTCACAGGTCTTGCAGAGGAGGCAAATCAAAACGGCATTGTTTGTATTGTCCAGGTTTTGATGAAGCTTTAGCTTTTAGCAAAACATTGGCAATAAAAATGCTAATGATTTGCCTCTGCTGCAAGACCTGTGAGTCTCTCTCTATACTAGTTTTGGATTTGTATGGATTTCTCTGTTGGTGAGCACCTGTGCATGGTGCGGTGGCTACCTTTTTGTAATATATATAGCTGCAACTAATGATTATTTTCATAATCGATTAGTTGGCCAATTATTGTTTTGGTTAATAACCTTAAAAACGTGTGTATAATTTAGTTATTATGTAAAGTTTTTTTAAAAAAAGGCAATTTTATTCTTAAATATCTCTATATGCAGTGGTAAATATAAATAACCAACTATATGGTTAGGGAGCAAAATGTTTAATCCACTCTGAGAATAACAGACAGAAGAGATATATACTATTAGAGGTTGAATCTAGTAAATATCATCGGACTCCGATCAAATTTTTTGATTTAAAAGAAGAAAAAAAAAAGACTGTTTTGCAGATTTTTAAACAGAACGGTAATGTATTATATGCTGGCCATACAAAAACAATGTCTTTCTTCAAAAAAGAAAAAATTCATTTTAACCACTTCCCGCCTGGGCCTATAGCAGATTGACGGCCGGGCGGTGGTTCAGTTATCCTGACTGGGCGTCATATGACATCCAGCAGGATAACATGCCGCCGCGTGCCCGTGGGGGCGCGCAACGCGGCGATCGGTGGAGCGGTGTGTCAGTCTGACACACCGCTCCACCGATCTTGGTAAAGAGCCTCCGGTGGAGGCTCTTTACCACGTGATCAGCCGTGTCCAATCACGATGTCAATAGGAAGAGCCGTTGATCGGCCTTTTCTCACTCGCATCTGACAGACGCGAGTAGAGGAGAGCCAATCGGCGGCTCTCCTGACAGGGGGGGGTCTGTGCTGATTGTTTATCAGTGCAGCCCCCCCCTCCGATGCTCACACTAGACCACCAGGGAAGGGGGCAACATGTGGATTGCCAGGTATGTACCCCATGGCCATCCACATGTACCCAATGTGCCCAATCTGTGCCAATCAGTGCCCACAAATGGGCACTGATTGGCACCATTATATTTCAGTGATGCCCAGCAGTGTCATCAGTGCCACCCATAAGTACCCATCAATGCCACCTATGAGTGCCTATCAGTGCAGCCATATAAGTGCCTGTCATTGAAGAAGAAAACATACTTATTTACAAAAAATTTTAACAGAAACAAAGAAAAACTTTTTTTTTTTTTTCAAAATTTTCGGTATTTTTTTATTTGTTGCACAAAAAATAAAAACCCCAGAGGTGATCAAATACCACCAAAAGAAAGCTCTATTTGTGGGAACAATATGATAAAAAATTTGTTTGCGTACAGTGCAGCATGACCGCGCAATTGTCATTCAGAAAGCTGAAAATTGGCTTGGGCAGGAAGGTGTCTAAGTGCCTGGTATTGATGTGGTTAGAACATTCGATTTTCTAATCATTAGTGGGGTCAAATCGACGTTCGTTTTCAACCACAGTGTCAGGAAAATTTTGAAATAATGGAAAACTTCTTGGTCAAAGGAATTTTCAGACAGTGTATGTGGTTTTTGTTCAGAAATTACATTTGTTTTAAAACAGAATGTTAAAAGCAAGTGAAATTTTCAAACAACATTCTTTCATTCAGCGAATGTACAAAGATTTTTCGTCTGAATATTCTCGTCCGAAAATTGATCGGTGTGGCCAGCATAAGGCTCGGTACACACCTATGCAGTTTGCTTTTGATCTGTTTCTGCAGTGCTTTTTGCTGTGCGTTTTGATTTTTTGCGCACATGACTTTGCTGCAATTTGCGTGTTTGCATTTTTTATGCCTTTTTTTTGGCCAATTTGTTGTTGGGCAGATTAAAAAAAAACACACAAATTGCTGCAAAAAACGCATTACATGCTTTTCTGCAGCTTCTCCATTGAAGTATATTGAACCAAAAAAAGCACCGTTTGGCGTTGAAAAAAGTCCTTGACCCTTTCCAAATACGCAGCAGCTGAAAAAAGCATAGATGTGAATGTTAAATGAACTATAGTGCGTTTCTGCAAAAAGCACCAAAAAACACATGAAACATGTGAACCACAGGCCTAAGATGTTTAGTAACATAAGGGGTTAAAAAAAAAGATTAGCCCTTTATAATACAAAAATAGCAAATAATCGCTACTGTAAGGGGTTCATTTTTTTACTGTGCAACAGTGAAAGTAATATTTACAGTAGCGATTACTTGGTCTCTTTGTACTCTAAAGGGCTCATTTTAGTTTTATTTAACCCCAATATGTTACTGGCTGATTAATCGGTTATGAAAATAGTAATCTATTAATTTCATAATCGATTAGTTGTTTTGGCTATATATATATATATATATATATATATATATATATATATAATATATATATATATATATATATATATATATATAATATATTTCACCAACAGTTTGTCTTCCTGTATCTTTCTTTAGCCCTTTAACTGGGTCTTAACAATGAAATGCAAGGTGGGCTTCCCAGTCACATGATCACTAATTGGCTGTCATATTGGTCACATGATAGCCTATCCTGTGGGCTCCCAATTATAAACAGAAGCCGAAACCGATCTATGAATGCTCAGTTACTGTGCTGGAAGCGAACACACAGCATATGAACCTCCGTCCCCATGACCACATACATTATATTACCAAAAGTACTGGGACATCTGCCTTTAGATGAACTTTAATGGCATCCCAGTCTAAAGCCTCGTGCACATGATCAGATTTTCGGCAGGGAATTGTGTGATGACAGACAATTGTTAATTCGACTGTTAGTATGCTCCGTCAGACAATTTTTGTCCAACTTTCTGCCCACTAATGTTGGATGGCAGGCTAGTAAATTTTCGGAGGACAACGGTCTGTTGTCAGATTTTCCTATCGTCTGTACACAAGACCGTCACACAAAAGTTGAACGTTTAAACAGGCATGCTCAATCAATGCTCACCAAACATAACATTAGCAGAAGGTGCCCAAAGGGTGGCGTTCAAGAGCTGACATTCCTCATAGTACGTCACTACGTTCGTCTTTGTTGGCTGACAATTGTGTACCATTTGTATGCAAGACAAGTTCCTGGCACACGCCCTTCGGACAAAAGTCTGACGCTTTGCTGGCCAACAATCTGATCGTGTGTACCAGGCTTTAGTCTGTAGGGTTCAATATTGAGTTGGGCCATTCTTTGCAGCTATAACGGCTTTAACTTTTCTGGGAAGGCTGTCCACAATGTTTAGGAGGGTGTCTATGGGAATGTTTGACCATTCTTCCAGAAGTACATTTATGAGGTCAGGCACTGATGTTGGACGAGAAGGCCTGGCTCGCAGTCTCTGCTCTAATTCATCCCAAAGGTATTCTGTCGGGTTGAGGTGCAGGTCAGTCAAGTTCCTCCACCCCAAACTCTCTCATCAATGTCTTTATGGACCTTGCTTTGTGCACTGGTGTGCAGTTATGTTGGAACAGGAAGGGACCATCCCCAAATTGTTCCCACAAAGTTGGGAGCATGAAATCATCCAAAATGTCTTGGTATGCTGACGCCTTAAGAGTTCCCTTCAGTGGAACTAAGGGGCCAAGCCCAACCCCTGAAAAACAACCCCACACCATAATCCCCCCTCCACCAAATGATTTAGACCAGTGCACAGAGCAAGGTCCATAAAGACATGGATGAGTGAGTTTAAGGCTGGATTCACACCTATGCATTTTTAGTGCTTTTTGCATTTTGCAGATTTGCACTACAGAACGTGTTCCATAGGAAACCATGATAAATGAACTGTAGTGCAAATCTGCAAAATGCAAAAAGCACTAAAAATGCATAGGTGTGAATCCAGCCTAAAAGAGAAGTATGGCCAAAGATTTTTTGCTGTACTCCTTTTGTGGGTCACAGGAATACATTTACTTTTGTACTCCTGTGACCAGCCTGGTGCTTTAGTGAGCACTGGAGGGGCAGAAAGCAGTGACTTGCAGTCCTATAATAAGGCTTACCTGTAGGTAAAAGTGGTGTGTAAGAGTTTACAACCACTTCAAACCAATTCCCAAGCTCAAAAGTTTCACCGTTTTCTGTAAGGGGCTGATTAGTGTGCACAGGACGTTTGCCCAGGGTGCCCTTTAGATTCTCCGTATTGTACCAAGCTGTACATTTTAAATCTGTTCAAATCTCTGAGGAAGTTCCAGGGTACCTCAGATTTCAAATAATTGGACCAAGTCCAGAAGACATTTTTTCAGCTTAAATTTGGGCGTGACCTATAGGGATTGATTTACTAAAGGCAAATAGACTATTCATTTTGCATGGGAATTTTTATTTTATCTCCGTGAATCTGGTGAAAAATCGCTTTACTTAAGAATACCCAATCATGTGTAAGGAAATTAAAAAACAGTATTTTGGCAGCAGAGTATCACTTTATTCACTATGCTAAGTAAAAATTCCCTTGCAAAGTAAACAGCCTATTTGCCTTTAGTAAATCAACACCACAGTGTTTTGTTTTCTCTATGAGAAATAACACCTGATAATTTATAGAGTACCAAATAAAACGAGGGAATCACTTGGAAAATCTTAGAAAACAATACAGAACACCTATAAAAATAATAATTACAAACATCTCCCTATTACAATAAAGGTGTTAAAATGTCTTCTACGTCATCTAAAATCATCTGATGTCCCCATAGGGGACTCTGACAGGTCCATCTCTGCACAGTGAGCGGAGACGTACTTGTCATCCGCCTGCTCAGCGGGGATCAATGGAGCGATCCCCGCAGAGCCCATCAAAACAGATCCTCCCTGTGTAAAAGAGGCCTAAACCAGAAGGTCCCCTCCCCCCCCCCCCTTTTTTTTTTTTTTTTTTTTTTTTTTTTTGATTCTTTTCTTGCGCTTCATAAAACTATTTTGTTTATATGTTTTCACAATTTCTATGTATGATTTGATCATCTTTATTGGAATGGAGAACTCCTTCGAGAAGTGTTTTGCTATATCTTTTGGCTTTACATATTTTTTGGTCATATGTATTCCCTGGCAAACAGATCATCTTTTTTTATTTGAGACCATTGGCTACTCGCAGAGTGTAATAATAATTTCCATGACTGTTGGCTCTGTTTTTTGCAGACAATTTTGTGCGCTAACAATAGGCATTTTCCAGCATGGACAATGGCCAACATAATAGTTTGTTTCTGCTCTCTGTAAATAGAAATTGTTTATTTAGAGTGATTTAGTAATTTAATAAAAGCCATTGTAACGGCTGCATTCTTTGACAATTGCATTCCTTTTAAGGCGCAAATAGACATTAATGACTCCCAGTGTAGTCTCCTGATTTCAGAATTTTATTGTCTGGACCACGTAAGGATCTATTGTGTATGTGCTACCTGCAGATATTGCCAGTTGATTATTTTGGGGCATAGCACTAGACAGGTTGACTCAAGACTATTCTCTTCCCTTGGTAAGCTGACTCCAAAGGTGTCTACGGTGTGCCGCTTTCACCCCTCTCCATAGGCCCTAACAACGCTGCTCATGAAAGTTAGTCATTCTGGTTACATATGTGTTGTTAATAAAATACTAACTTTTGTATTGTGCAACACTGGTCAGTGAGGATAAAGTTTGATTTGTTGCTGTAGTCGTATGTATGGTTTAAATCCATTTATTGTAATTATCTTCTATGCTATTTCTTTATGTCTAAACCACTTGTGTTCAACACAAGGCCCACGGGCTGGAAGCGGCCCACCAGGCCTTGCCATGTGGTCCTCGCACCCAGTTGTGCAGCCAAATTGTGGCGGAATTCTATTTCACTTCACTGGCTGTCGCCCTCTGCTCCATCTTCCTGCTGTTACTTGTAAACCCACAAGCCTTCTGGGTTTACAAGGGACAGCTTTGTTTCAGGAACTAACAGATCCCTGCACTCATGGCGGGGACAGATATCCAGAATCTGAGCAAGAGAATGATCTCCCTGCAAAGGCGAGGCAGAGAGGCCTACATAGGGAGGTACTAGAGCCGGGTCAGGTAGGGGAGAGCGATCTGAGGAAGCTTTGGGGGGGTTGGGGTTCCAAACTGTACATGGTGCACCCCTAAATCGTGCACTCTGTACGTGGCGAGCTGCAGATACAACCGGCCCTTCGAGGGCAACCATACTGCTGATGTGGCCTGCAATGAAATTGCGTTTGACACCCCTGCTCTAGACTTTGATGGGCTGTAGTAGTTACAAAATTAAATTACTCATGGTAGCATGGGTACAATCCCTGGGGACTGAAAGTCCAATCGAGTATAGAGGACATAAACAAGGCATCCACAAGGCTTGCTGATTTCATAAATATTAGGTTGGTGTGCTTTATGTCCTGGCAGACTTGCGCAATATTTCCAGTAGAATGCATGTAATTGACAGGGCCGGTAAAGTATAGTTTTGTTTTTTGTATTTTTTTTTTTTTTTTTTGTACCATCTGTGAGAGATTTGCTAATGCCTCGCTATTTACACGTTCACCATGTTGTCATAGCATTAAAGGATTTGTAAAGTCTCATGGTTTTTCACCTTTAATACATTCTTTGCTACAGCTGCCCCCAGAGCCCCCCCCCCTTTTCTAACCTGAACCCATCCATTCCAGCAACAAGCCCAGCAGCTGCAGCTGTTGTCTCTGTCCTTATTGGATAGATAGCAGCAGGAGCCATTAGCTCCCACTACTGTCAATCAAATCCAGTGACACAAGAGCGGGGCTGAGTCTAGCTGCCTGTGTCAATGGGAGCGCGCCTGTAGGGTGCCCCCATGGAAAGCGTTTTTTCCTGGGGGCACCCAAGAAGAAGAGGAGCCAGGAGCGCCAACGGGGCACCTCAAGAGGGGGAATTGGCCGTTCTGTGCAAAACTCTTGCACAGAACAGGTAAGTATAACATGTTTGTTGTTTTTTATTAAAAAAAAAAAAAAAATGCGAACCTTTACAACTGATTATTCACACATTATTATTATTATTATTATTATTATTATTATTATTACACATCTCATTCAGTCACCTCTATGCATGGGAAGAAATGTTTCCAGACAAAGATGGTGCGCTATTCTTCTTCTTATTTGCTTTTACAGCAGTATGTTTTCCTCATAACCTCCGTTGTGAAAAATTAAAGGAATATAACCCATCCTATTCTAGCATAGCATTGGTGATATTGGCTTGTAAATAGTAGCATGTATGATAAAGTATATATGTGTGTATATATATATATATATTTTATTTATATTATAAAAAAAAATAAAGGCCATGCACAAAAAAACTGTTTCCTGCATCCACACAAGTGATGCAGGAATTTCCCTGTTATTGTATTCTGATGGCGCTGCAGTGGCTGATCGAATGCTGGTTTTCTAGCAGCTCGATCTGTTTGTACCCAGCTTCCCTGTATTTTACTGTTTCTCTGCAGGGAAAACAATGGGATGCAGTAATTTTACTCTGTAACATATATCAGCTCTATTTCATATTTTTGCTGCAAGCACACACATGCACTGGATCAGCCTGCAGAAGATGGCCTTCACTGTAAAGCAGGTGCACAGTTCAGGTTGCTCTGTGTGGTTTGTAAACCTTAGCACAGTGTGATGCTTTCCCATGGCAAAAAAAATAAAATAATTTTAATCTATCTACTGCAGATGCCCTAGACATTGTATTGGGGGTTATATACATGCCTTTTTTTGCTGTAGGCTGGCGAGACATTGCAGGTTCTTCCGCATGTTCTCTAGGTGGTCCTTCTTCTAGAACAGCACGGCACTCCTGTAATGACGTGTGAGCGCTGTGTTGCCCGGGAGCCCTGTGAACCCAGGCTGGCATGTTGATGCTCCCATTAGATCATGTCTATAAAGGCTTAGGTTCACAGATAGTTGGCTGAATGACCCTGGGTATCCCTCAACCTAGAGAAGCAATGAAACTTGATGGGGAAGCAGTAGGTTTTTTTGGGTGACCATGCTGAATGGATGTAAGTATTACAGCCAGAGCTGCTTTTTTTTTTTTTTTTTTTTCCATTTCAGCAACTGAATTGTTTTAAACACGTGGATTTGATCTTTAGGTCACGTTCACACTATATGAAGGTGCCTGCGTTAATCTGCACCAGATTAATACAGGTTACTGCAAGAGCACATGGAAAACAGTTTTCTTTGTGCCCCATTCACACCACAATGCAGTTGTGGAATACATTGTGGAAAAATTCATGCGCACTGCATTTTTCGCAGTGTGGGTCACCACAATGCAACATGCTGGTGTGTGAAAATTGGATGAAGTAACGCTTCAATAAAAGTAAAAAAAAACAAACAAAAGGCAAACGGTACATTGGGGCTAATTTAATTGGAGAGTGCAAAGTTGGGGGCAGCTGTGCATGGTAGCCAATGTGCTTCTATTGTCGGCTTGTTCAATTCAACTTTGACAACAATTCTGGAAGCTGATTGGTTTCTATGCAGAGCTGCACCAGATTTTACACTCTCCAGTTTTGGTAAAATAACCCCATTGTGTTGTAAAATGCAATGCATCACTCATTACTGCTTTTACATAGAGGATAACAGTCGCACACTACAACTGATCAATTTAGCTTGTGACTGCTGTATATCCTTAAAGTGGTTCTAAAGGTAGAAGGTTTTTTTTTTTATCTTAATGCATTAAGATAAAAAACCCTTCGGTGCAGCAGCCCCGCTAATACTTACCTGAGCCCCACCTCAATCCAGCGATGTTGCACGAATGCATCGGCTGTCCGGGACTCTCCCTCCTGATTGGCTGAGACACAGCAACGGGCACCATTCAAAGTCAGTGAGCCAATGAGGAGAGAGCGGGGAAAGGGTCGAGCCACAGCTTCCATCTTTGAATGGACAATCGACAGGAGGGAGGGGCCAGGAGCACCAGCGAGGAACCGAGAAGAGAAAGATCTGGGCTGCTCTGTGCAAAACCAACTGCACAGGGAAGGTAAGTATAACATGTTTGTTATTTTTAAACAAAAACAAAACGAGACTTTAACCACTTCAGCCTCGGAAGGATTTACCCCTCTAATGAACAGGCAATTTTTTGCGATACGGCACTGCGTTGCTTTACCTGACACTTGGGCGGACATGCAGTGCTGTATCCAAACAAAATTGTTGTGTCGTCCCCCCCCCCCCCAATAGAGCTTTCTTGTGGTGCTATTTGATCACCTCTGCGGTTTTTATTTTTTGCACTATAAACAAAAAAAGACTGACAATTTTGAATAAATAATATTTTTTACTTTCTGCTATAAAACATTCCCAATAAAAAAAAAAAATTAAAGTCAAATTTCTTCATGAGTTTAAGTCAATATGTATTCTGCTACATATTTTTGGTAAAAAAAAAAATCCCAATAAGCGTATATAGATTGGTTTGCGCTAAAGATATCGTTGCTGCAAACTTTGGGATAGATTTATGGCGTTTTAATTTTTTTTTTACTAGTAATGGCGGTGATCAGCGTTTGGTTTTTTTTTGTTTTTTTTTTATTATTATTATTATTTTCGGGACTGCGACATTGCGGCGGACAAATTGGACACGAAGTGACACTTTTTGGGGACCAGTGACGCCAATACAGCGATCAGTGCAAAAAAAATAAATCAAAAAATGCACTGATCACTGTATAAATGACACTGGCAGGGAAGGGGTTAACCATCAAAGGGTTAAGTATGTCCCTGGGAGGTTCTTTCTAACTGTGTGGGGGACGGATAAACTGGAGGAAAGGAGAGATCCAGGTTCCAGCTTGGCTGAAACACAAGATCTCTCTTGCTCCCTGACAGATCAGCAGTTTGCTGCTCTGTCTCTCCACTGAACAGTCGGAAGATCGCGCTCGCTGGACCTGCTGATTGGCTTTCGCTGTGTCCATTCACAGTGGGAGCGGCACTCTGGAGACGCGCGCACCCCCCCCCCCCCACACCACGTGCACAAAATCACGTACAGGTATGTATGTATGTATGTGTGTATATATATAATACACACACACACACACACACACACACACACACACACACACACACACACACACACACACACACACACACACACACACACAGTGGAATCTCAGATTACGATCATAATCCGTTCCAGGAGTATGCTCGTAATCCAGAGTACTCACATATCAAAGCGAGTTTTCCCATTGAAGTCAATGGAAACGAAAATAATTTGTTCCGCATTGACTTCAATGGGATGCAATACCGCATGCGGCCAGAGGCGGGGGTCGCCGGAGAGCCTCGGAAACGGCCGAAAACCCCCAAGAACATTTCGGCTGACCTCGGCAAACCTCAGAAAGATATCCTACCCGTGATTTGCCGAGGTCAGCCGTGCTGTACTTGGGCCTTTCCGTGCATTTCCGAACGACACAGATTGGCGATGTTCGGCTCTGCTTGGCTCCGGCGCCCCCCCCCCCCCCCACCTCAGGCCAAAAGCAGTACTGCACACCACTTTGGCCTGAATCGTGCTCGTTTTGCAAGACAACACTCGCAAACTGAGTTATGATTTTTAAAAATACAGTGCTCGTATTGCGAAACGCTCGTTAACCTTGTTACTCGCAATCCGAGGTTCCACTGTGTGTGTGTGTGTGTATATATATATATATATTATAGTGTGGGCTCTCCGGAAGCAGTTAATGATCATTGCTGTAACTATTTTTACTTTTGTTTGTTTTCTTATATCTTTTTTGAGCCCAATGCTGTTATTACCTTACTATGTGTTGTCCTGATTTATATCGGTTTTGTCTAAACAGTGTTTCTGTATGGCACTGAAGCAGCGTTATTACATTCTAGTGCATTGAGCCTGGCAGTTATTAATGTGAATATATCAGCAACTCCTGTGCCCTTCTCAAGTGTGAACTTGTAGTAATCTGTTGTATTTATCACACACAAACTTGCAAAATCATAGTATTTCTACATAGGAAGCTCAATTGTGCAATCACGTTGGTAAATCAAAATAAGCATTTTGGAAAGCAGGCATCATTTCCTTTTCAAGAAGAAGAATCTGAACTTTTTTTTTTTTTTCAAAATGTTTTTTGTCCTTTTATGTATCCGAAGTTCATAATAAATCCTCTCTTTTTTAGAAATGGTAAAGTGCAGCGATCATCTTCATTTGAGTAAGGCCCCTTTCACACGGGGCTGTCCGTTTTTGGGGATCGCTCCGTTGATCCCCCTCTGAGCCGGCGGATGACAAGTCCGTCTCTGCTCACTGTGCATGGACGGACCTGTCAGATCTCCGCTGTCCTCTATGGAGGATCGGATGAAAAAGGATCGCCTGTCCGTTTTCATCCGATCCGCCAGACGGATAGAAAATAGGGTTTCCATCCATCTGGATTTAGCGGATCGGATGTCAGCGGACATGTCACCGCTGACATCCATCGCTCCATAGAGATGCATGGTTTGTCTGTTCAGGTCCACCTGAAAAACTGACAGGTGGACCTGAACGGGCATGTGTAAAAGGGGCCTAAGAAATGGATATTTTATTTCATGGGGATATTGGGAGCATTTCTCTCCTTCTCCCTCTCTCCTCTGCAATAGATCTCAAGAGAAGGGTAATAGTTGATTAGTGCATTAACTCCTTCAGATCCGCGCTATAGTCAAATGACGTCTACAGTGCAGATCTACTTTGCCGGGAGGCCGTCAATAGACGTCCTCCCCTTTGCACGCTCCCTGCGCGCCCCCTGTGATCACAGATCGGAGTAAGGGGTCCCTTACCACGTGATCAGCTGTCAGCCAATGACAGCTGATCATGTGATGTAAACAGAAGATCGGTAATCGTTTTTTTTTTTTTTATTCTCCTCGCGCTGATAGCATGAGTAGAATTACCTGTTTGCAACATTTAATAAAATCTAAAACGGTTTTGTATCTTTTTTGTATCTTTGTACCTAAAGAACGCAGAGGTGGTCAAATACCAGCAAAAGAAAGCTCTATTTGTGGTAAATAAATAATACAAATTTTATTTGGGTACAGTGTTGTATGACCGCGCAATTGTCGTTCAAAGAGTGACAGCGCTAAAAGCTGAAAATTGGTCAGGACAGGAGGGGGTTTAGGTGCCCAGTAAGCAAGTGATTGATATTAAAAATGTGTTAAAGAAATACTGAGCTAAGGGATATCTGTAGACTGCCATTTCTGAGGGTCTCATAATGAAAGTGAACGTTTCCTAAATGCCATGCTGATCCAGTGGCTTTAGTTCTTTCTGAATGACTGATCCAATCAGGAAAAAATCAAGTAGCTGTATATTTTTCATATTATAGGGTTGCTTTAAAATACTCTGGACAAACATCTAAATGTAAATTTGAAATGTGTAAATGTTAACCGATTTACATACCAAAGAATCTGTAAATCTGTAGAGCCAGTCTTGTGACACATTTTTCACAATGCACAGTTAGTCAAGGGACACATGAAGTTCCTAAAATGATCCTCTTTCAGTCTAGCAATGCAGTTTTTCTTTTGTCACCCTCCTTTCCTTTGGACAATAATTCCTCATCACGTTTTCTGAAAAGCAGGCATAATGATACTCAAGCAGGAAGTAACAAAGTAATCTGATTTGAAAGGTGTTTGTATAACAACAATGGTTGACCAAAATGACTAATCTGTTGACAAGTGAAACAGCCTCGTGTACACTGATGCTGGTAAACTGACGTTCAGAGGCACTAAATGCAACTGTCTAAAAACGACATTAAACGAACCTGTGTACATGTACAGTACCTGACCGCGAGATTGTGTTTCCAGCGCGATACCATCGCGCTGGTTCTCGGCGACAGGGTACTGTGAATGTCGCGCTGGCTCGCTCATCGGGAAAGGAAAACTTTGTTTTCCTTCCGCGATGAGTGACAGGCAGTGCTGACAGCTGTCTGGTATGAATCCTGAGGCGGGAACACCGCGCCAAATTTTAAATGAAAAAACCGGCGTGGGTTCCCCCCTCGGAGGCATACCAGGCCCTTAGGTCTGGCATGGATTGTAAGGGGAACCCCCTATGCCGAAAAATCGGCGTGGGGGTCCCCCCCCAAATCCATACCAGACCCTTATCCGAGCATGCAGCCCGGCCGGCCAGGAAAGGGGGTGGGGACGAGCGAGCGCCCCCCCCCCTCCTGAGCCGTACCAGGCCGCATGCCCTCAACATGGGGGGGTGGGTGCCTTGGGGGAGGGGGGCGCCCTGCCGCCCCCCCACCCCAAAGCACCTTGTCCCCATGTTGATGAGGACAAGGGCCTCTTCCCGACAACCCTGGCCGTTGGTTGTCGGGGTCTGCGGGCGGGGGGCTTATCGGAATCCGGGAGCCCCCCTTAATAAGGGGGCCCCCAGATCCCGGCCCCCCACCCTGTGTGAATGAGTTTGGGGTACATGGTACCCCTACCCATTCACCTAGGGAAAAGTGTCAATATAAAAAACACACAGTACACAGGTTTTAAGAGTAATTTATTAGTCAGCTCCGGGGGTCTTCTTCCGACTTCAGGGGGTCCCCTTCCGACTTCTCCCGGTGTTCGGCCTCTTCTCCCGGGCCCCACCGCTATCTTCTTCCAGCTCTATTGCCAGCGAGGGGCCCGGTCTGCTGCCGCTGTCTTGTCGCCGCTGTCTCGCCGCCGCTGTCTCGCCGCCGCTGTCTTGCCGCTTCTTCTCTTCTTTTCTTCTTCCCCGATGTTGACACGACGCTCTCTCCGACTCGAATGCTGTGTGCGAGCTGCGGAGCCATTTATATAGGCGGTAACCCCGCCCCCTTACGACGTCATGGTCCCAGCATGCGCAGGGACTCTGGCGTCATAAGGGGGCGTGACGCCAGAGTCCCTGCGCATGCTGGGACCATGACGTCGTAAGGGGGCGGGGTTACCGCCTATATAAATGGCTCCGCAGCTCGCACACAGCATTCGAGTCGCAGAGAGCGTCGTGTCAACATCGGGGAAGAAGAAAAGAAGAGAAGAAGCGGCAAGACAGCGGCGGCGAGACAGCGGCGACAAGACAGCGGCAGCAGACCGGGCCCCTCGCTGGCATTAGAGCTGGAAGAAGATATCGGTGGGGCCCGGGAGAAGAGGCCGAACACCGGGAGAAGTCGGAAGGGGACCCCCCGAAGTCGGAAGAAGACCCCCGGAGCTGACTAATAAATTACTCTTAAAACCTGTGTACTGTGTGTTTTTTATATTGACACTTTTCCCTAGGTGAATGGGTAGGGGTACCATGTACCCCAAACTCATTCACACAGGGTGGGGGGCCGGGATCTGGGGGCCCCCTTATTAAGGGGGGCTCCCGGATTCCGATAAGCCCCCCGCCCGCAGACCCCGACAACCAACGGCCAGGGTTGTCGGGAAGAGGCCCTTGTCCTCATCAACATGGGGACAAGGTGCTTTGGGGTGGGGGGGCCGCAGGGCGCCCCCCTCCCCCAAGGCACCCACCCCCCCATGTTGAGGGCATGCGGCCTGGTACGGCTCAGGAGGGGGGGGGGGCCGCTCGCTCGTCCCCACCCCCTTTCCTGGCCGGCCGGGCTGCATGCTCGGATAAGGGTCTGGTATGGATTTGGGGGGGGACCCCCACGCCGATTTTTCGGCATAGGGGGTTCCCCTTACAATCCATGCCAGACCTAAGGGCCTGGTATGCCTCCGAGGGGGGAACCCACGCCGGTTTTTTCATTTAAAATTTGGCGCGGTGTTCCCGCCTCAGGATTCATACCAGACAGCTGTCAGCACTGCCTGTCACTCATCGCGGAAGGAAAACAAAGTTTTCCTTTCCCGATGAGCGAGCCATCTCGGCGCTGGCCCCTGCGACGGGGCTCGTAGGTGTCAAATCTCGCCGAGAAGTGCGGCGAGATTGACACAATATCGCGGTCACCTACTGTACACACAAGATAACATTGGATGATTTCACCCGATACCGCGGCTATAGCCACGCTGTACGAGCGGGTTTAACCCTTTTTCGGCCGCCAGCGGGGGTTAAAACCGCACCGCTAGCGGCCATATACAGCCGCAAAAATGAAGGTAAAACAGCGCTAAAAATAGCGCTGTTTTACCGCCGACGCCCCCACCGCCCCAGTGTGAAAGGGGCCTTAACGTCTGTGTTTTTTGAAATGTGCATTTAGGCCAGCCCTACACGATTGGAACCATTAATGGGCAGGCTGGGTGTACCAAGTTGATCGATCAACTTGGTTACAACCAGCCTGCCGGAGTCTCTTGCGATTTTGTTGCTAGCGGCTGCTGTAGCCACTAGTGATAATCACTGTCTTCTCTCGGTGGGGGGAAGTTAATCTGTCCCCGCATGAGCCAACAATTGCTTGGCAGGGGGGATTCCCCTGTCAGCACTGTCTGTGTTTATGGTGGAATTGTGCACATTTCTTCTTATGGTTGCAGGAAAGAAATTTGTACCGTGTATGGTAGCACTGCACGATTAATCGTTAAAAAAATGAAAAAAAATCTCCCCACATGATCTTAATCCAGCATTTTCCACAATTCATGTAACAAGTGCAGAGCAATTCCCTGCTCACAGCTGTCAAATAAAAAGAAAAAAGCAGCTGACAATGTTTATCTCTCTTTAGCCCTGAAAGAGAGATAAAAAGAAATATTGTATCTTTCTGTTCACTTACAGATCAAAGGGATGAACTTTAGGCAAGAATCGTGATCTTTAGACCCCTTTCACACTGAGGCGTCGGCAGTAAAGCGCCGCTATTTTTAGCGGCACTTTACCGTAGTTTTTGCAGAGGTTTTCAGCTGCTAGCGGGACACTTTTAAAAGTGTTAAAACGACCTGCAAAGTACCACTGCCCATCCATTTCAATGAGCAGCTCCAAAGATGCTGCTTGCAGGAGTTTTTTTAACGTCCTGCCAGTGCATCGCCTCAGTGTGAAAGCACTCGGGCTTTCACACTGAGACTACAGGGGAGCCGTTTTTCAGGCGCTATCTTTAGCCCAAAAGCGCCGGAAAAACTCCTGTGTGAAAGGGGTCTTATTCTAAGCAAAAAAAAAATTGTGATTCTCATTTTATCCAGAATCGTGCAGCTCTACTCAGGGTGGATTTGATTTAAATCCCTATTAAAAAGGGTTTGATTTAAATCCAACTCAATTTAAATCATTTTTAAAGAGCAACTGTCATCTCTGACCCACTGCTGACTCACCACCGGTCCCATTCACTTTAATGGGAAGGCTGCTAATGCGGCAATGACACAACAAGGTGAGGGATGTGGCGGCAGCAGGTGAATGGATGTCCGCTAACAGGCGCTGGATCTGAAATGAAAGGAGGTGCTCTTTAAATATAAGGACTTATTCTTGCTGGTAGTTAGGAAACATTCATTTTGTTTGCAAATATTAAAGATTCTATTTAGAATATCAAGCTGTCAGGTTAGTAAAACAGCGATATCTGAACCGATTCAATCATACGGTTTGTAGTGTACATAGGTTTGCTAAACAATGGGATAAAAGAATATTCCTGAACTTTGTTTGATCTCATGGTTACTGTGAAATTGTGTCAACGTATCAATGCAGTACATGTTATCTCGCTTGCAGAGCTTGGATTCATTGAATAAGTTTACCAAAAATATTAATTTTGCGGAATATACAGCCTCATGCTACATAACTAAGCTCCATTTCATGCTGAATAAATTATTAATGTATTTTAAATAGGAAAGATTTTTTTTTTATTTTACTCCAAAAGCATCTTATTAAAATACATTTTATAAAAATCAAAAAACTGATATTATATTTTTCTTAAATTATTGATTTTTATCCACCATGGCCCTAGTGTATGGCTTGCCTAGAGTTGTACTTTTTATAAAATTCCAACTCGGAAGGGCCTATAGTTATGGTCTGAGCACTGCGGCAGACATCACAAGGTATGAGTGGGCATGTTTATGTCAAAGGATTTATGTAGGCAATTTACCAAGTCTAGTGACAACAGGTTTTCTTGAAAGTAGATCTAAAGGCAAGTCGTTTTTCATGGAATGGAAGGCTGTAACCCCTGTCAGTTTGTTTGTTTTTTTTTTTTTTTTTATTTATTTTACTAGTTGTGTCCCATTGGGGAGATTTCTGTTCCATAGCCAAAATAGGAATTCAGAGGAAATCCCTCTAAAGTGAGGGAACCCCTGGTTGTCACCAGAACTGGTGTCCCCATTGAAAAATTTATTTTCTTCCGTTCTTTTTTTTTTTTTTTTTTTTTTTTTTTTTGTGTGACAACTCAAAATTTGGGATCTTCTTCTCGGTGAGAAGTCACCAGAACAAATGTAGAGATTGAATATTCTTAAAGGGGACACAGCCACAAGCAAAAAAACCTGACAGGCGCCTGTCCACTTTAGAACTAAAGGTAAAAAAAATCAATGGCTGCAGTTCCACTTTCAGCCCTGGTTCACACTGATGCAAATTCGGATACATTCCAGAATGAATGGAATTGCATGAAAAGTGAATTAATGATTTTCTACAAAGGTCGTGCACATATATGCAGTGGAAATGCGATGCTATTTTCTTTATCGTACATCATGGGACACAGAGCCATAGCAATTACTGTATGGGTTATATGGCACCTTCAGGTGATGGACACTGGCACACCCTAGACAGGAAGTTTAACTCCCTATATAACCCCTCCTCTTACCGGGAGTACCTCAGTTTTTTTGCCAGTGTCTTTGGTGTTGGTCACGAGTAAAGATGTGCTGTGCTGACCTCCGCTGGAATATTCCTTGCTGGGGCAAGCCATGCAACCGGATCCAATCAAAGTGTCTTTTCCAGACCAAATTGAATGGTACCCGGCCTCGTGTCCGAAGAAACAAGGTTTTACCTGTAATGCTTGTCTTTTTAGAGAGCTGGACCCCGGGATCCAGTATTTGGTTTTTTTCAGCCATATTCCTGGCTGGGTGCTTTTACAGGCCCAGGGCTGTGGATCCCCCGATAAAAAGGGGGCCCCAGTCCCTGAAGGTTTTCTAACGGAGCCCGCCGTGAGTGGTGAAGATTGGGTCTGTTACCACGGAACCCTGCAGCTGGATAAGGTAAGGGAGATTCCTAAGGAATTTTTCTAATTCTTATGGGTTTTTTCTCTAAGTAAATGTTGTCATGCCTATAGTCAGCACCGTTGGCTGTCAAGAGCACATACCTGATTCCATGCTTGTCAGTCTTGCTCTGTGTATTGACCTGTGCGCTTCCTCCGGCCCAGGCTCCAGGTAAAGTCGTGGGAAAGGGCTTTTTTTTTCTCCTAGGAATGTTTCCCCCACCTGGATAGCTTTACTCCAGGAAGAGGGAGCATGGCGTCGGACGACGGTATGCCGCACCGCTCCCGCCGCCATTACAGCGGTCCCCATTCAGCGGCTTTCCTCTACCCCAGCCCTCCTCCATGCGGTCCGGTCAGGATCGGAGCCCGATCGCACGGGAAAAATATCTATTTTGAAGTAGATGGGGTGGATGGTCGGAGGAAGGGGAGGGGTTTAGCGGCGTTGGCATGCTTCAGCTTACACAACGCGGGCTGTATAGATATAAAATGCACCTTTTTTCAGGTGCATACAGCTAAAGGAGGGACACAGAGCGGACGGGTGGCATGTGAGTGTGGGTGACACAGGCATTCCCAGGCACATTTACTTAAGAATCAGGCTGAGCTTAATAGCAGCGGTAGTTTCTGGACTATTGCTCAGCAGTGGGTGCATTTTTTTTTTTTTTTCTTTTGGTAGTACCTCTGCGTTTGTGCTCGGCGCTATGACCAGCGGAGGTAGCACAAATGCCACAAAAACCAAGGACACAAAGGGGTCGCCCTCAGGTCCTAAGGAGACCCTCCCTCTGCAACACCATCCTGATCTAAGAAGGCTGGTCAGAGTGAGACATCGGGGTCATCAGGGGCCTGTCTATATAACTGAGCAGGTTTTTTCCTCAGCTATGAGTGGTTTAGAGGAAAGATTAGTGGCTTTAATCGCATCTTCAGAGTGGAAGAAAACGCTTTAGGTCCCCTTCTACCACTCAGGATCCTCAAACAGAGAAACTGTGGGAGGGGGAAGATGAATCCCCCTCATGGGACCGTGAAGAGGTTGATGGTTCCTCTTCCGAGGGATCAAGTGGGGAAGGACCTTCTTCAGCTTCACATGCTGAGAAGTTGCTGGTGCATTCTCTTACTGAAATGGTCCGCTCCACATTTAAGCTACCCTTAATGGAGTCAGTTCACAGCCTTGCGTGCCTTTCCTGTCCATTCATTACTAGAAAAGATTAAGTATTCTGAGTGGAATCACCCAGATAAGCACTTTTTTCCTCCCAAAAAGTTTTTAACACTTTATCCTATAGAGGAAAAATTTACTAAGATGTGGAGTATGCCAGCAATTGACGCTGCAATATCCTCTGTGAATAAAAGTTTGACTTGTCCAGTTGACAATGCACAAATGCTTAGGGATCCAGCTGATAAAAAATTGGAATTCCTGCTAAACATTTTCTCCTTGGCAGGTTCAGTGGCTCAACCTGCAGTAGCGGCAATTGGGGTATGTCAGTCCTTGAGAGACCATTTGAAACAGGTAGTCGGTGTTCCCTGAACAGCAGGCCTAGGAATTAGCTGAGCGGCCAGCGGCTTTGTGATTTGCAATTGACGCAATCAGAGATTCTATTCTTCAGACCTATCGCCTTATGCTTGGGTTGGTACATATGCGTAGAATCTTATGGTTGAAAAGTTGGTCAGCCAAAGTGCCATGCAAAAAGCTCCTGGCTGGTTTGGGGAGTATTTGGACAAATCCAAAAAAAATCAAGTGGGAAAAGTACTCTTTTGCCAGTTAAGAAAAAGAGTAAACGTCCCTCATTTAAATGGGCTCTTTCTCCAGTGCCGGGGGCCTCAGCCTCCAGGCAGTCGCAACGGCCTCCACCATCAGGTTCAAGAGGCCTCAGGGTCAACCCCAGGGACGAAAGAAGTCCTGGGGGAGGAAACCTGCAAGACAGAATGCTAAAGCCTCTTTATGAAGGTGCGCACCCGCTCGCTCGAATGGGGTGAAGACTTCTGCAGTTCTCAAAGGTCTGGCAGGAAGAATTTCGGGACAGATGGGTGGTCTCCACAATAGCTCTAGGTTACAAACTAGAGTTCCGAGAATTCCTGTCTCCTCCTTTCCTCAGGTCAAATGTCCCCAAAGATCCAGAGAAAAAGAAGGCTCTCTTTCTAGCGTTATACCGACTTTTGTTGCAAAAAGTGATCATAGTGGTCCCTGTGGAAGAAGCGTCTGTCCAAGGGAAATGGCCCAGAACCGAAAGGACCTTGCCCATCAACATTCTAGAGATTTGGGCAGCGTGTCTAGCCCTAAGGGCCTGGACATTCAGGTTGCAGAATTCTCCTGTCAGGATTCAATCCAACAATGCCACAGCAGTGGCTTATATCAATCACCAAGGGGGCACCGGAAGTCAGGCAGCCCAGGGAGAAGTAAACCATATCCTAACCTGGGCAGAAAAACATATGCTGTGCATATCAGCAATCTTCATTCCAGGGGTAGAGAACTGGCAGGCAGACTATTTAAGTAGCCAGCAGTTGTTCCCGGGGAATGATCCCTTCACCCCATCTTTCTGGCTATAGGCCAAAGATGGGGGATCCCGGATGTAGATCTGATTGCATCCAGGTTCAACAACAAAGTCGACAACTTTGTGTCAAGAACAAGGTATCCACTCGCATGCGGAACAGATGTGTTGATGACCCCATGAGATCAGTTCTCACTGATTTATGCATTCCCTCCTATTCTGCTGCTACCTCGACTTCTTTGCAGGATCAAGCGGGAAAGGAAGTTGGTAGTTCTTGTGGCCCAGAAGATCTTGGTATGCAGAAATAGTGAAGATGGCACTAAGAACCCCATGGACCCTACCACCACGTCCAGACCTGCTATCGCAGGGACCAGTGTTCCATCCTACTTTACAAACGCTAAATTTAACGGTTTGGCTATTGAAACCCACATTCTGAAGAATCATGGGCTTTCAGGCTCAGTGATATCTACTTTGATTAATGCAAGGAAGCCAGCTTCCAGAGTCATTTATTATATGCCTTCCAGACTGTTTCCTGGTGTGAATCCAGGGGTTGGCATCCTAGAAAGTATGTCATAGGTTGCCTTTCTGCAGATGCGGTTAGAGATGAAACTGGCCTTAAGTTCTATCAAGGGCCAAGTCTCGGCCTTATCGGTATTGTTTCAACGTCCGCTTGCTTCGCATTCTGTGGTCCAAAGCTTTATACAGGGGGTAACACGGCTTAATCCACCGGTTAGAGCTCCCCTTAACCCTCGGGACTTGAATTTATTTCTATCGGCGTTACAGAAACAGCCTTCTGAGCCGATACAACATATTCCTTTAGTCCTTTTGACAAGGAAGCTAGTTTTTCTGGTAGCCATTTCTTCTGCAAGAAGGGTATTAGAGTTGGCGGCTCTTTCTTGTAAAGAGCCATATTTAATCATTCACAAGGATAGAGTAGTATTGTGTCCTCATCCTAGCTTTCTGCCTAAGGTGGTTTCAGGTTTTCACCTAAATCAGGATATTGTTAATAATGATACCTTCATTTTTTCCAGAACCCTGTTCTAAGGAAGAAAAGTCACTACATTCTTTGGATGTAGTGAGAGCAGTCAAAATCTATTTGAAGGCGACTGCTCAGGTTTGCAAAACAGATGTTTTGTTTGTGTTGCCTGTAGGTCCTAGGAAAGGACAGGCAGCGTTGAAATCCAGTAAGTAAGTAATTCTTCAAGCTTATGGTTTGAAGAGGAAAGTTCCACCTTTTCAAATCGAAGCGCACTCCACCAGGGCTGTTAGTACTTCGTGGGCAGTGCATCACCAAGCCTCCATGGCTCAAATATGCAAGCCCGCAACTTGTTCTTCAGTCCATACATTCACCAGATTCTATCAGGTGGATGTAAGAAGGCATGAGGATATCGCCTTTGGGAGCAGTGTACTGCAGGCAACAGTATAAGTCCTCCGGTCTGATTGCACCCTACTTTTGTTTGTGTCCCCTCCACTCAGGTGGCATTGCTCTGGGATGGTGTGTCCAGTGATGTACGATAAAGAAAATAGGATTTTTTTATAACCGCTTACCTGTGAAATACTTTTCTTGGAGTACATCACGTGACACAGAGGTCCCTCCCCTCTTTCTGGTTACACATGTATTGCTTTGCTACAAAACTGAGGTACACCCAGTAAGGGGAGGGGTTATATGGGGAATTGAACTTCCTGTTTAGGGTGTGCCAGTGTCCATCACCTGAAGGTGCCATTTAACCCAGACAGTAATTATTATGGCTCTGTGTCCCGTGATGTACTCCAAGAAAAGGATTTTACACATAAGCTGTTATAAAAAATCCTATTTTTAAAAAGGGTCCTATGTGATACGATTTAGAGCTACAGAGACTTAATTGAAAATCGCTTATCTGTTCAAAGATAAGGTAGTTCCAGTGCATTTTCTGCAATTTACTGCTGTGTTCTTGACCTGCTTGCCAGAGGAGAGAGAGGGGGAAAAAATTGCATGAAAAATGCATTGGAATTCCATCTAAAACGCATCAAATCGCACTGGATGTGCCCCTGTAAATTGCTTCAAATCGTAAACCTAGACTAATAGTGTTATTTGTAATATTAATGCCATTTGTCAACTGAAGGTATTTACATAAAGCAGGGATAATGGTATCTGTACTAACCTTGAAAACATGGAGTGCATAAAGACACTGGTTTTATATTGGAGGTATGAAATAAATGGAGAAAGCAGAAGCCAAACACTCCAGACTAGTGGCCAGCAGGAAACCAGGAGCTTTTCTGGTCGAAAATGTTCTCTTTCTCCATTTTCTTGAACTGCTGGGTAAATACAGGCAATGTTTGTTCATAGTTGGTGCCTGTGAGACCTGAATGATTTTCTTCTTTAAATACATTTTTTTAAAACATGTTTATCAGAATTTTTCTTTTATTTTTGAAATGGCTTTTCCCCTAAATTAAGTTGCTCTAATGTCCTAATGGACCAATTATAGCTTTTGAAAAATGTTCAGACGCAGCGTGTCCCTCCATCTTTCAACGGTTTCCTCCTTTAGTATGGAACAGAACGCTCTGCTAAACTAGGAACTGAGTGTCCTGAGATGACCTAATGTGAGCAGCTGTATTATGTAAAGACCAAAAGCTAAAGTTGTATCTGCTATCTTTTACCTTCCCTGGTCCCTCCTCAGCAATTAAAAAAACAAAAACAAAAAAAAACAAAACTTTCTGTTACCATTGTATCCCTTATTTTAGAATCCGTGATATTATCAGTGGGTCTCTGCTTCTCTGTGATCAGGGGTTGGCAGGGTGGTGTGCATAGCTTTGTGAGCACATCACAGCACCCTACCTGAGTACCTTTGTCACAAGCAGTACCTCAGAGGCAAGCAGGAGGTTGCCTCTTGGGAGGAGGAGTTCTGTTATAAAATCCCTTGAGTGGATGTCAGTCTGGAGGAGTGGACATTGTAGACGTGCTTCATTTCCATGCCGGCCACCCTAGGTAACACCCATGTGTGATGCAAAATCTCCAGGATTTAAATAACCAACTGAAATCCAGTGAATTAAAGTGGCAGGTCAGGGACAGGAAGACTGAGGAGGAAAGGATAGATAATGCTGGATGGCAGTCAGTCAGGCTGTGTCTGATTTGCTGCAGTTTCTGATGCACACAATGAGAAGCTCACAGTATGCTGCCAAATTAGAATAGGCAACTTCAGTACAGAGAGGGGGTGTGTGTGTGTATTTATGTATGTGCTCATAAGTTTACATACCCTGGCAGAATTTATGATTTCTTGGTCATTTTTTTTCAGAGAATATGAATGATAACACAAAAACTTTTCTTTCACTCATGGTTAGTGTTTGGCTGAAGCCATTTATTATCAATCAACTTAATTTACTCATTTTAAATCATAATGGCAACAGAAACTACCCAAATGACCCTGATCAAAAGTTTACATACCTCAGTTCTTAATACCGTGTATTGCCCCCTTTAACATCAATGACAGCTTGAAGTCTTTTGTGGTATTTGTGGATGAGGCTCTTTATCTTCTCAGATGGTAAAGCTGTCCATTCCTCTTGGCAGTAGTGAAGTAGTGCAGACTACAGTCGTGTGTGCTAAGCACCGGCCATCCAGGATTCTTCTAGGCTCCCCAGCGGACCTTAGCCGACTGATCGGGTTCCCCAGCAGCCCCTAGCAACATCAGGAACGGTAGCGGCTCACCTCGGCTCCCACCCTCCATCACGCCAGCTGCTACCGCCGCCTCGGCTCCCCAGCGGATTCTCAGCCATCCGACCGGCTCCCCCAGCAGCCCCTAGCACCATCCAGTAACGTAGCGGATCAACCCAGCCCCCCCTCCATCGCGCCGGCCGCTACCGCCGCCTCTGGACGCTTCTCCAGCCCTCCAGGCCAGGACTCACCGTGGCTCCGGCCTAGCACGCCGTCCTAGCCCGGCCTGGTTGCCTTCCTCCCTTGCTCACCCCTGCCCCCACCCGATCAGCAGCCCCCCCCCTCTCCTCACCCTAGCCTCCAGCGCAGCGCGACCGTTGTCGCATCAGGGATCATCACCTCAGGATAGACCGTGGCTCGGGCCTAGTCCGATGGCCATCTTGGGACACCCAGACGCAGCGGCAGCACTCCCAGCTACCCTGAGCGCTCCTCGCACTCCACAGAAGGACCCACTGGGACCCCGGTCCTCCTCACCCCCTCCCAGACCTCTATCCTTCAGTGCTCCTCCACAGCATTGATCCCACCACGGCTCGGGCCTAGTCCGGCGGCCATCTTGGTACTCCCAGTTGCGCCGTAGCTCCCTACCGGCCACCCGGAGCCCTTCCTGACTCCACAGCAGTACTCCACAGGGACCCACTAGCCCCTACCCACCGGGCACCGCCGCAGCCGCCGTCTAGTCACCTCGTGCCTAGCCGCTAGACTCGGGGGACAGACCGCGGCTACGGCCTAGCTCCGGCCCAGCTCACCTCTCTCTCTACGTGAGCAGCGTGCCATCCATACCCCTAACAACGCCTCCGACACACCGGACCTCACCGCAGAGCACGGGGTGATACCGAGAGCAGGACAATCCTCAGCTCAGGCCTTGCACCGGCGTTCATCTTGATCCTTCCAGACGTGGCGCAATACCAGTAAGTACCAGCCTAGGTCTACCCTAGTGCCCGCTCTTGGCCCGTCATCCACCCCCCTCCCCTCTCTCTTCACCGACCAACCCGGGTCAGGTAAGTTCGTGGGGCCCTCCAGCAGTTGATCCAGGGACCTCGGTCCAATCGCCTCGCGGGTCAGGAAGGAATTTTTCCCTCTGCTGTAGCAATTAACTAGCTCAGCTGGGGGTTTTTCGCCTTCCTCTGGATCAACAGGAGAGCGGTAGGCCCGCGTGGCCCCCCTCCACCACCACAGTCTCATTCGCACCATCATCTACGCCACCCTGAAGCAGCGGCATTCTTCAGACCATCATCTTCTCAGCAACAGAAGCAGCGGCACCCTTCAGGACCACCAATTCCTAAACAACCTCACCATCGCCATTTCAGTATCATCACTGAATCATCCTACCATCAGCAATTTTCTCGCCATGTGCAACTTCAAGTACTCAGCGGACGCTCTCCACAAGCTAAGAAATGCCACCTCAACATTAACAACTTACGTTCATAAAATACTACAGAAAGAACAACTTCTAAGGACCAACCTACATCAAATATATGAAGACAACAATTCAACCACAACAATTAGCATGCGCACTGATCAACACCAGATCTGCAGTCAAGCACAGATTGGAGGTACACGACTTCATCACCCAAAACAACATAGATTGCCTCTTCATTACGGAAAGTTGGCTAACACCCGACTGCAACGCCATCCTAACCGAATTAGTACCTGAGAACTACAGGATCCTAATGGAACACAGAACAGGAAAAAAAGGAGGAGGCTTAGCAGTGATCTTCAAATCTCACCTCGCGCTCACCAAACCAACTGTACAGAATTCAGTGCCTTTCATGGAGACACTCACCCTACATCTTCAAACAACAACCCAAGACACTATCCACATACTTCTATGTTACAGACCACCAGGACCGAAGACCAATCTCCTTACACCCCTCTCAGAATTCATGTCAACGCACACCCTGAAAGCCAAAAACTTTTTGGCACTTAGAGATTTCAACCTCTGGGCAAACTCCACCCAAGACCCTATCGCCACCACCTGCATTAACCAACTGAAAGAATTAGGTCTTCAGCAACTGATAAATGCTCCTACACATGGTTCAGGACACATTCTGGACCTCATCTTTAAACAAAATATGGACGTCAACATATTCGACAAACTACCGCTACCATGGACGGATCACCACGCTATCAAATTTGAAATCGTCACCAACACCACTCTCCAAAAACGGAAACAGGCAAACAGAACACGCTGGACAAGATCTCAGAAGAAACTACACTCCGAATTCTTCAAAACCACATTATCAAACAAAATAGCAATGCTAAACTTAAACCACTCAACGGAACAAACACTCAACTCCTTAAACAAGGCATTACTACAAACAGCGGACTCAGGGGCTCCAAAACGTAGAACACACGACCGCAAAATAAACTCTGGATGGTTTAATGGCACTCTTACTTTACTAAAGCAGGAACGCAGAAGAGCTGAAAGAGCCTGGAGAAGAAACTCCACAAAGGAAAACCACACAAACTACAAAGCACTCACGGATAAATATCACAAAGCAATCTTCAAAGCAAAAAAGGAACACTTCTCAAACACCATCTCAACAGCCCTAAACCGCCCTCGGGAACTCTTCAAAATAGTCACTAAGACTATGAACCCTACCTGCCTAGAGCCCCCAGGAAAACGAAACCCAAGAATACTGCAATGAGTTGTCGATTTTGTCGATAAAAATAATCTGATAACATCCAGAAATCGATTAAACAGAAAAAAACAACCAACCTCAACCAACTAAAGCAAAAAGAAAAAAATCGACACGATCATCACACAAGCACCGAATTTTTCGCTGATCCCAATCACCACTGACAACACCAAAAACATCATCAGAAGCCTCAGAGACAGCACATCACCAAACTACATAATTCCCACAAAACTCCTGAAAGAATGTTCCGACATCTTGGCTCCTACTATAACACACCTCATAAACCAGTCATTCAAAGAAAGGACTGTCCCAACTGTCCTCAAACATGGCATCGTCAAACCCCTCTTAAAGAAACCCAACCTCGACCCTAACCATCGCAGACCGATAACAAGCCTCAACACCATCTCCAAGATTATGGAGAAAGCAGTAGTACAACAGCTACAACACCACCTGGACACACACAATCTCCTGGATCCTCTGCAATCAGGCTTCCGCCCAGGCCATGGAACAGAAACGGCACTCCTCAAAATATGGGACGACGCCCTCGAAGCAGCTGATGATGGAGAATCATGTCTCCTGGTACTGTTGGACCTCAGTGCAGCGTTCGATACAGTGTACCACAATACTCTACTCATCCGCCTCAGAGAAGTAGCAGGAGTCACAGGTTCAGATCTACAATGGTTTGCATCCTTCTTAGGGAATCACTCTCAGACAGTGAAACTAGGAGAATTCTACTCTGAAACCCGCGCAATCTCTTGTGGAGTCCCTCAAGGTTCACCCTTGTCACCAGCGCTCTTCAACATCTACATCCGCCCACTCCTCAAAATCATCAGAAAATCGGACCTCTGCTTCCACTCATACGCTGATGATACCCAACTCTACCTCCGCATCACCGGAGAAAAAGACCACCTTCAGCAACTAGAAAAATGCCTCACTCTGATAGACGACTGGATGACTACTAGCTCTCTCAAACTCAACGGATCAAAAACAGAGCTTCTTCTCCTACACGGTAACCAAAATTCCAAAACTAAGACCCGATGGACACCGCCCACCATCTTTGGACAGACCATCTCGCCAAGCACCAAAGCCAAGAGTCTCGGAGTCATTTTTGACTCAGAAATGTCAATGGATGCACAAATAGGATCAGTAGTCAGCGGATCTCACCATCTCCTCCGCCTGCTACGTAGACTCATCCCATTCGTGCCAGAAGAGGACAAAGCAGCAGTAGTTGGAACAATCATCAATTCAAGACTCGACTACGCAAACTCCCTCTACATAGGACTACCCCAATATCAGCTTGCGCACTTACAACTCATCCAAAACACGGCGGCAAGACTGTTAACAGGAAAAAAACCCTGGGATCCATCTCCCCTTCCCTGAGGAGCCTACATTGGCTAACCGTAAAGAATCGGATCACTTTCAAGACCCTCTGCCTCACCCACAAATGTATACACGGAAACGCTCCTCAACCTATGCAAGAAAATAAAACGCTACACACCCAATCGCAGTCTTTGATCTTCTAACCAGAACCTCCTCCTTATTCCAAAAACCCGCTACAAAACAAAGGGAGAACGAAGATTCGCAGTCCAAGGACCACGGCTATGGAACGCCCTACCTACTCTCATTCGCATGGAAGAAAACCATAAGGCCTTCAGAAAGAAACTCAAGACCTACCTCTTCTAAGAAGCTTGACAACACAGGACGGATCCAGCGCCTTGAGACGATTCGGTTCGCAACTGCAGCGCTATACAAATCATTCATTCATATTCATCATTGTCATGATGGAATGTCCAAGTACATCCCATGCGCAGCTTCCTGGCTGATGAATGCATTCATCTTGCCAACAGTTAAAAATGGAAAAAAAAAAAAAATTTATATATATATATATATATATATATATATATATATATATATATATATATATATATATATATATATATATATATATATATATAATATATATATATATATATATATAAAATATAATTTTTTTTTTTTTTTCAAATTTATTTTAATAAAATGCTTTTTGAGTAAAAATCTAAAGATAGTTTTCTATTTAAGATACATTATTTACTTTATTCAGCATGGAATAGAGCTTCGTTATGTAGCATGAGGCTGTATATTTTGCAATTTTACATTTTTAGTAAACTCATGAATGCAAGCTGAGATAACATGCACTGCATTGATGCATTCACACAATTTTGCAGTAATAATGAGATAAAACAAAGTTCAGGAATATTCCTTTATCCCATTGTTTTGCAAATCTATGTACACTACAAACTATGATTAAATCGGTTCTAATATTGCTGTTTTACTAACCTGGCAGATTATTATTCTAAATAGGAAACCTTCATTTTGTTTGCAAAATACTAAAGATTCTAACTACCAGCAAGAATAAGTCCTTATGTGTAAAGAGCACCTGTCATTTCAGATCCATCATGGCAGCGCCTGTTAGCGGGCATTCACTCACCTGCTGCCGACACGTCCCTCACCTTGTTGTGTCATTGCTGCATCACCAGCCGTCCCATTAAAGTGAATGGGACTGTCGGTGAGTCAACAGCGGGTCAGAGGAGGAGCCGCTGCAGGGCAGAGATAAGATGACAGTTGCGCTTAAAAAATTATGATTTATTTATTTTTTATGATTCAAGCCTTTTTACTAGCGATTTATATCGTGATTTAAATCAAATCCACCCTCCCACTGCAGCGATTTCAGACATCGCATGTGATGTGTACTGGTGTGCACATCACATGCAATATCTGTGCGATGCGGATTCAGCCTTACAGATTGTATGTATGGCTGAATTTACATCGCATTCGGACGAAAAACGTACAGGACACTTTTTTGGTCCACGCCTGAATCTGATTGCATGGGTGTTCACACCAATGTGATCTGATTCCTGTCCGAATTCACAGTTGGCACTGCGATATGCGAACCGATCTGGGGGTGTCATTAACTTTCTATTGACGCCTGCAGCAGTTCGCATAGGGCAGCGATGTGGGTACCCGTACTGTATTCGCACGGGTTCTGGCATCGCAGCAGTGTGAACTCTGCCTGTAGCATATATTTTTTTGGCTACCAGTATTTTAAATGTAGTACTATTTGTAGAGATGCACAGAAATTTCAGCCCCCAAAACATTTCAGCCGAAAATTGTGTTATCGGCATTGGGCCAATAAGAGAAACCGGTGCCGATAATGGCACCGAAAACGCACTGCGAATTTGCAGCGATTTTACCACAAGTTTGGCCTGTGTGTTTGTTTTTTTGTTTTTTTTTTTTTTTAAAACCATGATTTCAGTTCACACTGCAGTGATGCGGGAACCCTGTGAATTATTTAGTACGGGTTCCTGCATCGTATGTCTCCTGCCGGTGGTTCACATTGCCCTATGCGAACCGCTGGGAGTGTCAATGCAAAGTTAATGACACCCTCAGATCGTATCGCAGTGCGAACTGTCAAACGGACAGGAATCGGATCGCATGGGGATGAACACTCCGTGCGATCCGATTTTGGTGCAGACCAAAAAAAGTCCTGCATGTGTTTGGTCCGAATGCAATGCAAGTTTAGTCATACAATCTGGCTAGATTTGCACAGTGGGAACTGGCCCTTAGTGCTTATGGTGTGTGTTTCATACATCATGTGACTCAAAAACCTCATCAAAAACGTAACATGGGTGCGTCAATGATGTGTTCTTGCTGCGTTTTCAATGCATTTGAAATGGGAGATACTTTTTTTTTTTTTTAACTAACCAAAAATGCACAAAGCTGGATTTTTAACACCACAATAGAAACCCAACAGAGCAGTGTGCAGACATAGATAACATTTAAAGAGATATGTTTTTCTTGAGCTTTGCTTGCGCTAAAAGGGCCAATAATGGCCGACCATAAATTCTTATTCATTCACTTGGGTTCATACTCTTGCGATGCGGGAACCCACACTAGAATCACGCTGGTTCCCGCATCGCATCTCCCATGCAGGCAATTCACACTGCCCTCTGCTAACTGCTGCGGGTGTCAATACGAAGTTAATGACGCCCCCAGAATGGTTCACATATCACAGTGCGAACTGTGTAGTCGGACAGGATACGGATCCCATGCGATCCGATTCCAGTGCGGGAAGAAAAAAATCTCTGCGGCTGCTTTTTTTTTTTTTTTGCGAATCCAATGTGAGTTCAGTCATAAAAACTGTATGGCTGAACTCGCAATGTCTGTGTTTGCATGTTTGCATATGTGTGAACCCAGGCTTAAATTGATGATATTAATTAAAAAGTCAACTATAATACTATAATATAAATATTTTTTTTTAAATGTCCTTTTCAGTTTTCGGCCAAGTGCATCCTGCATTCTGGGTTTTGGCACCAAAATTCCTATTCGGTGCACCTGTATTTGTCAATGTCTACTTTTGTGTACCCGTGTTGACTTGTTCTTTATGCTTTTTGTATTGTAGGTATGTGGGTAACCTGTCTCGAGATGTCACAGAAGCACTGATCCTTCAGGTGTTCAGCCAGATCGGTCCTTGCAAAAGCTGCAAGATGATTATGGATGTAAGTTTTTTTAGTTTATCGCAGGCCTGGGTATTTCTTCACAAACTCTGAGGCAGTTTCTAAAGGATAGGAAGCAACAACAATGTGACTCATGTGCTTCTCCTCTCCTAATACCCTCAGTTTCCATGTATAACGTTCTTGTCATCCCCTTTGAAGCTGTAATCGGCATCTCTGGTGGCATGCTTGATTACTGCTTTTTCCTTCAGCATGGCTCCTATGCACAGATGTAATTCCCAAGAAGGCGACCAATGCACAGTGCAAAAGCAAAACCTGGCTTCTGTGCTTTGTCATGTGACCTATGGTCAGCAATCTGTCACATGACACCATGCAGAGATAGCCAAATCCCATTTTCAAGCAATGTGCACCAGTCACTCGTCTGGCATGTGTGCCTGCACGAGAATGATTACTGGTTTATCTGGCTGCTGTAGCACGTAGTATAGTCATAAGTAAACCCTGTATGGAGGAAGACTGCGTAGCTGACCTGGAGCCCAAAAGTAGTGACATTAATAAGCAGGACAAAGGGGACTTTTCTGAATTCATAATTGATAGGACAAGTGGGATTTTTCCAGCCCTGCCTTGGTTTAAAAGGTATGCTTTGCAGTGGCGAGATGTCATTAGATTTATATTGTTTCAGTAATACCATGCAACCATTTTAAACTTGGATTCATCTAATGAATCAGGGAAAATGCCATAAACTATACCCCCCCCCCCCCCCCTTTTTTTTTCACACATACAGTGATTGCATGTCCAAAAAAAAAAAAAGTGCTATACAGTCGGTGAAATACAAGTAAAATATAACCAAAGACACCTGGGACTGTACAGCATGTTCCACGTCCCAGGAGAGATCAAAGATGTACACCCACCCCATCTGTAATACATCAATATAACCTAAAAATAAGCTCCACACGTTTCACCTTACAATGTAAATATGTGATACTTCACACATACGCAGATAAAGAGCCAGGGCAAGTGACAAACAATTCACTTCAGTTCAGCACAGAGGACTGAAATCACAACTTAAGCAGCAGCCGATCGGAAACAGTGGGGGTTCAATCCATCCTTCCCATACGCTATTGAATTTTCAAAGTGCCCCTCTGCTGGCCTAGGTTGTCTTATAGAAAGAAAGTGCCATATTCACTAAAGCATTCCAGGCCACCACGGATTCTTTCAACAAAGGATAATATGTTTAATGACATAATACAACAATAACATAACAAGTGCGTATAGCTCTAGTGGGAGCCAGCCCATCTACTAAGCTTAAAAGATATGTTCTAACAAAAGTTCTGAGGGGAATGGTGGTGACTGAATACACTGAAGGACATTCGTCCAATATACTTGTATGTGCGGGCATTCCCAAAAGATATGCATATAGTTTGCTTCAGGAAAGGAGCAATGCCAGCAGGAAAAGGGGCTATTCCTGAACATTTTGGCCAGTTTAGCTGGAGTTAGGTACACTGTGTAAAATTGTATAATATATTAAGCAAACTCTCTCGGAGGCCAATCTGCTAAAGGGGGCTTTCCACACATCCTCCGAATCTCCATCATCCATATCAGTACCGTACTGTGGCTGTCCAAATTGTTCTGCAGGTTTGCAGCATTTTGGTTGTTTCTGAGAAGAGGTATTTATAAATGGTAGTCAGGGGTTTAGAAAGATCATCTTCCCTTAACAAGGATTCCAAGTCAGATGGGCAGGAGGAGACCTGGACAGGGCCAATTTGAGAGTGGTAGGCACACCATAGTTGTAAAAGGAATTAGACATTTGATTGGGAGTATGAGGCTGTAATATCATCAACAGACTGTAGCATGTCATTATGAGTAATATCACCTAGCTTCCTGATCCCATATTTAGTCCACACTACGGGATCCTCGTAGACCTAAAAATGGGAGAGGTTTGAATTGTTCGATAAAGGGTTATATGGTGACATAGGAAACCGCCCTCCTAACTCTGACCCATGGGTCACCCGCCAGGCCCCTAGGACCGATCTCATGGAACTAGTTTGGGTGTGAGGGGATTGGGGACCTCTGTGTACTAAATAGGTCAACACTTCATAACCCGCTACTGCTGCTTCTAGGACTACAGTAGCATCGTCTAAAAGCCAGCCCCCCCCCTCCCTCCAGGGTTGTTGTAGGACGTTAAGGTGGATCCTACAATTAGAGCCCTGCCAAAGAAACTCCGTAGGCAATCTATGAAAGGACTTGAAAACAGTTTTGGGAATCCACACGGGAGTTTCGGGTAATATATAGACATAGTAGTAAAAACTTAATTTCAACTACATTTATTTTCCTGATCAAAGAGAGGGGTATATTTCTCCAGGCATTTAAGCTTAAAAAGGTCAATAAGGGGGTCTCCTTAAGGTGAATGAAAATCAGACAACACTATAGAAATCTCAGGGTCCTGCAGGAACAGCAACACATCATCCGCATAAAGGGCAGTTCGTTCTTCAAGGCTACCCACCCAGATACCACTGAGGTACGTAATGCAAGAGCAATGGGCTCCACCATGAGGGCAAACAACCCAGGGGGCAATGAGCAACCCTGCCTGATGCCCCAGCTCACTGGAAAGAACTCAATTTACTGCCTGTTTTAATAACAGCCACCTCCTTGACGCTCATACATTTTAAATGAATCCTTTTGAGCCACCTCAAATCCCATGGGCACCTGTCCCCACCCATTAACACCCAGTCCACTGAATCAAATGCTTTTTCAAGGTCCAAAAAGACCAGTACATGATTGTTAGGGTGGTCTAAGTGCAATTCAGTATGAGTGAAAACACTTCGCAAATTGAGGTTGGTGCCTTTTATTGGGCAGCATCTCCAATTTTCTAAACAAGTTACAGCATGATAAAATGGTTTTGGGCCTATGGACTGCTCCTCTATTTAGGCCTACCAGAACAAGAGTGGATTATCATGGTTAGAAAGGCCATTCATACCTTGTTTGTAAAACTTTCCAATGTTTGCAAAGTGGAGATGGATAGTAGTAGAATTATTAATTCCTTAGGTAATAGGTTTCTTTTCATTGGTCTATTAAGGTGTTTGATGTTGTTTTGTGTTAGACCCCTTTCACACTGGGGCGCTAAAAATAGCGCCTGCAAAGCACCCTGAAAGAGCTGCTGCTGTGTCTCCAATGTGAAAGCTCCGAGGGCTTTCACACTGGAGCGGTGCACTGGCAGGATGGTAAAAAAAAGTCCTGCTAGTAGCATCTTTGGGGCGCTGAAGGAGGAATCAATGGGGCAGCGCGGCTATACCGCCGGCAAAGCGCTGCTACAGCAGCATTTTGCGGTGGTTTTAACCTTTCTCAGCCGCTAGCAGGGGGGTAAAACCGCCCCCGCTAGTGGCCAAATACCACCGCTAAAACGACGGTAAAGCGGCACTAAAAATAGCGCCGTTTTACCGCTGACGCCTCCCCCGCCCCAGTGTGAAAGGGGCCTAACAGTTTCTGCCTTTTTTTTTTTTTTTTTTTTTTTAATTATTTTCTTCAACGTGTACCTGCTTCTTCTCTTTTTTTTTTTTTTTTTTTTTTTTTTTTTTTTGAGCAGACCGCTGGAAATGATCCCTACTGCTTTGTGGAGTTTTATGAACACCGCCATGCCGCTGCCTCCTTAGCTGCTATGAATGGGCGAAAGATAATGGGCAAGGTATGTCTTTTCAAATTAAGAGTGGCATTTCATTCTCATTGAGGGTTGCACTACAAGTGCACTTGGAAGTGCAGTCGCTGAGGGGGACATGCAAGGAAAATAAAAAAACAGTATTTTTGCTTGCACGTGATTGGATGACAAAATCAGCAGAGCTTCCCCTCATTTCAGCTCTCCCCCCTCAGATCTACAGCTATTGCACTTCCAAGTGCACTTGTAGTGCAGAGTGGATGTGCCTTTAGTAAATCAACCCCAGTGTGTCGCAAAAAAAAAAAAATCACTGTATTGGATCAATTTCGTCAGAAAGGTGGCTAAAATGAAGCTTCGTTTACTTAGAGAAAAACAAAGTGCTCTCCAATTTTAGTGATTTTAGCATGTTTAACCACTAAGCTATCGCCCACCATCATATGACGGCGGGACGAGGTAGCTCTTGTTCTGGGCGGACATATGACGTGATCGCCCTCCCGAGCCACTAGGGGGTGCGAACGCGTTCCCACTGCGTCGCTCGGGACCCGGTGCGTGTGCCCGGCGGCCGCGATTGCCGGGTAACAGAGCAGGACCGTGGATCTGTGTATGTAAATACAGATCAACGTCCTGTCAGAGAGGAGAGGAGACCGATGGTGTGTCCCTTGTACATAGGGACACTGATCGGTCACCTCCCCCAGTCAGTCTCTCCCCCCCCCCCCCCCCCCCCAGTTAGAATCACCTCCCTAGGACACACATTAACCCCTCGATCGCCTCCTAGTGTTAACCCCTTCCCTGCCAGTCACATTTACACAGTAATCAATGCATTTTTATAGCACGGATTGCTGTATAAATTTGAATGGTCCCAAAAAAATGTGTCAAAAGTGTCCGATATGTCCGCCGCAATATCGTAGTCACAATAAAAATCGCAGATTGCGGCCATTACTAGTAAAAAATAAATAAATAAAAATGCTATAAATCTATCCCCTATTTTGTAGACGCTATAACTTTTGCGCAAACCAATCAATATACGCTTATCGCGATTTTTTTTTTTTTTTTTACCAAAAATATGTAGAAGAATACATATCTGCCTAAACTGAGGAAAAAATTTGTTTAAAAAAAAATTGGATATTTATTATAGCAAAAAGTAAAAAAATATTGTGTTTTTTTCAAAATTGTCCTGCTTCTTTTGTTTATAGCGCAATAAATAAAAACCACAGATGTGATCAAATACCACCAAAAGAAAGCTCTATTTGTGGGGAAAAAATTATACAAATGTCATTAGGGTGCAGTGTAACGTGACCGCGCAATTGTCATTCAAAGTGCTACAGCGCTGAAAACTGAAAAATGGCTTGGGCAGGAAGGGGGTGAAAGTGCCTGGTATTGAGGTGGTTAAAGTATCTAAACTAAAAGCTTTTTTAATGGCTAGTGAAGAGGAATTATGACACCTGTCAGGTTTTTGTTGCTGTCTGTGTCCCCCAATAGGGAGATTCACGCTCTCTGTTTGTCCTTCTTCTTTTTTTTTTAACCATTATCACTGACAGCAAAAGTAAAAGAAAATCCCACATTTTGGGTTGTCACCAGAACCGGAATGGAGGGAAAATCTTCCAGTGGAAACACTAGTTCTGGTGAAAACCTGGGATTTCTCTCACTTCAAACAGTTTTTCCTCACTTCCTGTTTTGGCTATGACCCACATAGTGAAGGAAATTCTCCCTAATCTGACACCGATGGCAAAAAACCATCAGGAGTTATAACCTTCTCTCACTGTATCAAAAAAGGAAAAGTTTTGCTTTTAGTTCTACTTTAACCACTTCAGCCCCAGAAGGTTTTACCCCCTTTTTGACCAGAGCACTTTTTACAATTTGGCACTGCGCTGCTTTAACTGGTAATTGCGCGGTCATCCAATGCTGCACCCCATCTAAATTTGTGTCCTTTTTTTCCACAAATAGAGCTTTCTTTTGGTGTTATTTGAGCACCTCTGTGGTTTTTATTTTTTGCGCTATAAACAAAAAAGAGCGGCAATTTTGTAAAAATATTTTTTACTTTTTGCTATGATAAATATCAGAAAAAATGTTTATAAATATGCACTGATTATTGTGTAAATGTCACTGGCAGGGAAGGGGTTTAACACTAGGGGACGATCAAGGGGTTGTTGCTACTTACTAGGAACAAGCGATATGTCTTCTCATCCCTGTGCAGGCTCTCATGCACGTGATCGGCGGCCACACGCATTGGGTTCCCCACCGTGCAGCAGGCGCGCCTCCGGCGACTCTTAAAGGGAACCCCGTAGAAAGACGTGAGCCAGTCGGGAACCGGTTTTAAAGGGTTTGTAAACCCTCACCTTTTTTTTTTTTTTTTTTTTTTTAAATAACACATATGCCATACTTGCCTCCTCTGTGCAGTTTGTTTTGCACAGTGTGGCCCGAAACATAATCTTCTGGGGTCCCCCGGAGGCTCTCGCGGCTCCTCCTCTCATCGATAAACCCCCTGGGAGAAGTGCTCTCCTGGGGGGTTACCTTGTGGGCACGCTCCTGAGTCTAGCATTTGCGTCTATAGACACAGAATGCCAGACTCGGCTGCACCCACGTTATTGGATTTGATTGACAGCAGCGGGAGCCAATGGCTGCACATAGGATGCATTAAGGTGAAAAAACACGAGGGTTTACAACCACTTTAATAGCAATTTCACACGTGTTCCTATTCGGTAGGAGAAGTGACTGGTATTTGCACCAACAGAAGTGCTATGCTATGGTCTGCTTGCTATAATCGCATGAACAAATCTCTGTTTTATATTAGAAAAATAGTAGCAAAAAAACAGTAATCAAATTGCATGAGGACATTTTAATTTCTGGTCCGTATTTAAAAATTCAAAAAGTGGCTTGATATTTAGGAAAAATGTTTTCTGTAGATTGTCCTCACTGCTCCCTATCCCCTAACAATTCATCATAAAAAAAAAAAAAAAAAAAAAAAAACAAAAAAAAAAAATCCCAGACCACGATGCACTATTTTCTCAACTAAAGCCTTGCAATGTCCTTTTCGAATATCAGAAACTGACAGGTTGCATGTGCACAGGGTGGCGGCATATCCTAAAATACACTAAGCACTCTAAAGAATGCTGCAAGATTCTGACTATCCTGAACAAGTTAGAATACCAGCTTGAGTGTTTGTTTTTTTTTTGTTTTTAATGTATACTTTGTAGGTGGGGCACTGAGTGGGCATCTTTGTCATTTTATTTCCACTTTAAATGACTGAGTGGTTTGTGTAGCAGTTCTTAAAATATGGTAATATAAATATATATAGCAAGTTTTCCTGTAAGACAAACTTGTAATGGTATTTCAAGTAGGTCTGCACTTGTATACTAAACACACGCAGTTCAATTTACATTGCCCCTTCTATTTCTGTATAAGGCTGATGGAACTGTAATTATTTTTATTTAAAAAAAACTAAGTACTTTTTTCCTAATCGCTATATCCAGCTGTCACATGACCCAGATTTTTCCCAGCCAGATTAAAAAAAATCTCAAACTGGTTTAAAATGTATACAAATATATATTTGAAATGTAACCTTCATTTTGTGGAAATACCATGATGTGGGCAGATTTCTGCCACTCAGACTGTCACGCTGCTCCAACATGTGTCTTAGAATAGGAGGGGGGTGAAGCCTCCATTAATCTACATGTACTATCCCACCCCCTATTGTGTTTAGCTGCTTAGTGGGCATGGAGGAGGAGGCAGTTTGCTGTCATTTATCACTGAGTGTATGCCCACTTGTGTGACTCTATAGTCACATGGGCTGCTCAGATGTGATGGGAAGGAAAAACTCAGCATAGAAAATCACTGTAGACTGAGCATGTGCAGAGTTGCCACCACAGCTGCAAAATCCCTAACTGAATTAGGGACTTGGACAGAAGGCAGCGGGATCAACCAGGTTTTTTTGCAGAATACAGAAAACAAATCTTTTTATCGTGTGTGTTTTTTTTTTTTTTTTTTTTTTTTATGATGTGGGTTTACGAATTTAAATTATAGGCATGTGTAGGCAGCAGTACATAGTAGTATCCGATTTGTTCAAGGAGCCCCTAAACTCAAGGCATCAACTTCATCATGTTAGTCAGCTTTTTGGGCTGCATTAGATCTAACCCTGCTATTGGCCAGTGAGGATGCCCTTAAAAATTCCATTGTTGGGTCCAGTAGTAAGGTGCTGGAGGAGTGGACCCAAACTGCTGAAGTTGGTATTAGCATTATAGAGCACAAACAGCAGGTCAAGGACACTTTAATGCAAGCCGCTCAATTTTTTTGAATAGCTTTTATCAGCTAAAAAGCTGTTCTCAGAGTTGCAAGATTTGTAGAACTCATTTCAAGGTTTGTGTACCAATGGTGTGTGTTTTATTTTTTTTTGGATTTACAGGAAGTTAAGGTTAACTGGGCCACCACTCCTAGCAGCCAAAAGAAAGATGCGAACAGTAAGTTTACCACACATTGTACTAGTTGATCATTAACTTGTAATGGATAAATGCATATTACAATAAAACCACTATACATATTTTGACAGTTTTTAGATTTGGTGTTTCTCATCCTGTGATTATCATACATACCTCAAGCAGTATCAATCTGCCTTTTAACTACTTCCTTTCCGCGTTGGTCAATCTAAGTATATATTAAACAATACCCTTGTTTCTTTAGATTGTGGGGTGAGATGTTAATACTTGATAAAGAAAAGTAAGATGGTTGAGAAACACTGCGTTAGATAACTTGTATTATTGTGTTTATGCTAATATTTTAAGAACAAATCTAATCTTTGTCATCAGGTAGTTCCGTTGTCAACACACTGCGTTCTCAAGGTAATTGTGTCTTTTTATGGATAAAAATTAAATCTCTCACGGGTGACCAGCGACAGTCAGGCTGTTCCTATCCACTCCTTTCTTCTGCCATTACCCTCTCAAGCTGCCCTTTTCTGTTACTTTGGCAGTCTTAAGATTATTGAGTTTAACCAGTGAACCTAGCCATTCCTTAAACCATAGCTAACCTTCTGTATCCCATATTAACATTGGTGTCGCTGGATATACCACTTCTATGGAGATGGTTCTGCTACAAAACGCAGTGGTGGAGCTACAGTTAGATGTTTAGATATCACAAGACAGTAGCAAAGCAAAGAAAGCCTTGTTGATTTATAGGTTTATAATTACTCCTAACATTCTACATGGAGCTAAAACCTATATTTTTTTTATTTATTTTTTCTTCACTAAATGCCTTCTTCAAGGAGACTGCTCATGATTCTTAACTACCTCAATACCAGACACATTCACCCCCTTCCTCCCAAGGCCGATATTTACCTTTCACGCTGTCACACTTTGAATGACAGTCTTGCAGCGCTGTACCAAAATGAAATTTTTATCAGTTTTTTTGAGACAGAGCTTTCTTTTGGTGGCATTTAATTACCACTCGATTTATTTTTTTTTTTTTAGCTAAACAAACAGAAATTTTGAACATTTATTTTTTTTATTGAAAATCGATCAGTCCTAATGTATTGACAGCCCCTAAAATGCCAGGACGGTACAAATAAGCCCAAAATTACCTATTTCTGGAAAGTAGACAGTCCAAGGTATTTAGTAAGAGACATTCTGAGTTTTTTTGAAGTTGTAATTTATTTTTCATTTTTTTAAAGCATTTATGACCAGAACAGTACAGTGTTACCATAGCGACGTTGTACTACTCTGGGGAGGTGATCAGGATTTTTTCATTTTTTTTACACACTATGATTGCTGATAACAATGATGATCACTGTTATAAGCAACCATTTTTATAAATGGCATTCATTCATCCAGTGTATACTATTGTGAAGCTGTGATTGGCCACAGCTATCCCATGGTACAGATGCACTGTGATTGACCCTGTGTGTACCATGTGATCACTGTGACCAATCGGAGATGGACACAATAGTACACACTGGTTATGAATGAAAGCCATTCATTTATGTACAACAGTCATGTTATCAGCTGTGATTGGTCACAGTGATTACATGGTACTGGCAGCAGCCCGGTACAATGATTTGTCATCCGCTGTATCCAGTGGACATAGTAGGTGACAGGTCATGCCACAGTGCAGCCCCTTGGGCGTCCGCAAGGTGCGATCCTGGGAGGATGTCATATGATGTCCACCCTGGATGGGAGCGCTACTGCTCGACCATCATTCTACTACAGGCCAGACGGGAACTGGTTAAACATTAATGTTTGTTGACTTCAAGAAGAAAACATTTTTATGCATTAATGTACACGTCTCTTGGGTACATTTCCACGAGAATGCACTTTTATGGAGGGCCTTTCGCTTTCTGGCATATGCTGCTTTGAAATCAACTGTAAAAAATAATACTTATTGTAGAATACACCACTGTTCAAAAAGAGTAAATGTTAGAAAATGACTCATTGTAGTATGCAGTACCATGATTCCTTGCTGATAATTGGGTTAAGTACCTCTGTTTAGTTTTGCTTATCACCACCTTGGCTCTCTAACCAGGACTGCCTGCTTCAGGAAAAATTCCAAGGTTGCTGCATGTGAACCCTCCTAGACTAAACCAGCAGTAAATCTAGTATATATGAGATAAGATACAATTACTTATTTTTAAGTGGCTGGAGTTTCACATTAAACAACTTGGGCTTCTGCAGACAGACCTGTAGGTTGGAGTATAAATGACAGCAAAGATGGAACATAAAAGTAGAACAAAAGGCATGGTGGCTTTTTTTTTTTTTTTTTTTTTTGTATAGTTAGGGTTGTAAGCCCCATATGTCTCCCATTGAGGAGATTTTCCTTCCCTTTCTGTCCCATAGCCAAAACAGGAAATGAGTGGAACCCCTCCAAAGCGAGGGAATCCTTGGTTGTCACCAGAACTAGTGTCCCCATTCCCCCTCTATTCCTGTTCTGTTCAGATGACAACCCAAAATGTGGATTTTTTTTTTTTTTTTCACTTTAGGTGAAAGCGGTCACCAGGGGGTGAGAGGGTGAGACTTGTCAAATGATTTGACAGATCAAAATCACATTACAAGTCCCACCCTATTTCTGGCTATGGAACCATTCAAATCAGTGCGACACTGCTTTTAAAAAGGTTCCTGCACTTTTTTGGGCCATTTCATGAGCGACTTGCATTGACATTGGTGCATTAAGCCGCACAGATGTGGGCAGCCAGCACATGAAATCGCACTGACTGAAAGCTTTGAAAATTGGTTTCAAAGCCACATTTGGTGTGAGCTGGAGCTAAATCTCCCTAGCAGGGACAGTAGGAGAAATAACCTAAAAGGGTTGTAATCCCTCTCCACTTTATCCAACTAAAAAAAATGTTGCCTTCTAGTTATACTTTAAATGAAAGAGAAAACTGGGGAATATGTGATTCTCTGTGCAAGTCCTTTTAACTGTGGCTTAGAGTAGGAGAATCGATGTGTTTTGTCCTCCATTTTGCTGAAGATTTGGTCAAAACATATCACTTTGTTAAAGGGTTGTTTTGCTGCAACTAATCATGTACTGTATGCATAGTGGTGTATGTTAGGAAAAGATAAGTCTCATCTTATGTGAAACTTGGTGTATTCCAGAAAGGGAAGGCCCTCTAAATATCATAATTTTCTGTTATATTCAAATTGAACATCATGTCTTAATCCATATCAGTGATGAAAAAGAAAAAGGGGCAATATTTTTCATGGTGACTGATCACATTCTAACTCTTTGCCATAGGCAATATCCATATTTTTCTGCTTGTTCTTTAAAAATTTGATACCTAGTAAACAAAGGAAAGATCCTTGCCGATCCGGGCAGATATTCTCCTTTAAGAAGGCATTTTATTGTATACATAGAGTAGAGTATATTGATCTATCATTGTCTAAAACTCCCATAAACTTTATTTTTTTTTTCTTTGTGGCAATATCTGCCATATAATGAGCATGGCTGTGCCTATATTCTTTCTCCAGAAAACAAATACCAATTGTGCGTGTGTCTACAAAAAAAGTAGATATATATTTTCACTTTATTGGGGCATATTTTATGTACATCGTTTTATTAAAAAATATATAGTTTTAAATAAATTCAGTAGTTGAATAGAGTAACCAATGATACTATAATATACATGGGCAATACATAGCATTGAGCAATGGGTCTAATCTGGGGGGGGCTTTAATTTTAACATCTTGTATCTAATTGCTGCTTTTTCTTTTTCTAATAATGGAGCAATATATTGAGTTGAGTAATCTGTAATATGTGACATTTAAAAATATGAAAATGTTGTTTTCCCCTTTCACCCTGTTCCCATCTCCTTCTCCCAACAAGATCATTTCCATGTTTTTGTTGGTGATTTGAGCCCCGAGATAACAACTGATGACATTAAAGCTGCCTTTGGACCTTTTGGAAGAATATCGTAAGTAGAAAGAAAAGACGGAGCCAATCTTTTCCTGTGTAACTTCAATGTCCTTTTAGATTCTTGCTGCGTTCTCCAATCCTCATTCAAAATAATTTCACTATTGAATTTTTCTTTTTTCTTTTTTTATTACTGTTAACTGGTTTTTAATATTTAATTTCTCAAAATTTACAGCTGGCCACAGACCAAAAAGGGGGTTAACGCATTGACCTGAGAATTCAGTTAACAGGCCACGTATGCCCTTTTTTTTAATTCCTATTTTTTTTAAATATATATATCATTTTTCCTATTTTCCGTTTTTATTATTTTTATTTCCATTTAAGTAATTGAAATTGTGTTTGCAATGACCAGGAACAAATTGCATGGTTTAACTTTTTCACAGCTGGCGTGGTCTGCACCATTGTTGCAGGTCTCTTCTGCACTGAAAGAGTTCAAAATAAATGAATGGATAAAACACACAAGAGAGCCACTAATTTTAAAGGTGTACAACTATTCCAAGGTTAAATGACTCAATTTTCAGTCGCTTGCTTTAGCCCATGCTTGATGTGGAAGTAGCCATGTTGTGAGTGGGATCAGCTGTAGTTTGTGTTAATGTGTTTTAAGTTGTTATAATCAATTAATTTGCATGTACACCTTATTAATTGCCATTCCCCTCCACCCCTTTTTAAAATAGAAGTTTTTTCTTAGCTCTTTATGACCGATGTAAAGGGACTGCTTTAAACTTTTTGATTTGCTGATGCTTTCTACTTTGGCCTTTTTAAAAGGGACAAAGGAGTGATATGGGGTCACAGTGTGGTCTGTTGTGATTTGCTTCCCTTATTTGTATTTGCTTTTAGGAATGCGATTCCATAGGTAAATGGGTCTTTTTTTTTTGATTGCAGAGATGCACGAGTGGTAAAGGACATGACAACTGGAAAATCAAAAGGCTATGGTTTTGTGTCGTTTTTCAACAAATGGGTATGTTTAGTTCCTGCTTGTACTGAAGTTTGCAACCTTACATGTTACCTGATATCCGTTTCACCTTGTGCACGTGTTTTGTCAGTTGCTGGGGGATTTCCAACTTAAATGTGTCATTTCTCTCTGTGAAAAGCATTTTTTTTTTGTTTTTTTTGTTTTTTTTTTTTTTAATACCTAGAGTGTGAAAATACCTTTTAGGGCTCTTTCACAGTGGAGTGGCAGTGCTTCTCGCCCTCAGTAAAGTGGTCCATGATGGAGCTGGCAGACATTCAGGAAGCAGTCCTGCTGCATCCTAAATAGTCGTTTTTGGGGGTTCTTTTTGTTTTTTTGTTTTTTTTATCCCAAGAGGGATTTTGTATCAAGATATACCACACTGCAACCGAAAGCCAATTGTTTGCCTTATGGTTGCAGTACTCTCTCTTTCACCTCAGTGGGTGAGTTTGATAGGCGGTGCTGCCTGTCAACTCTGCTGGCTGAGTTAAAATTGCCACGGCATTTGTACAGCTCTTTTCATCTGTAATTTTAGAATTTAGGTGGACATCCAGGGGAAAGCTAAAACTGCAGCTCAACCACCTGTTTTTACCACCCAACCCCCCCCACAATTGCCCATGAGCCCTTACTGTGAAAGTTGCTGGTAATTTTAAAGCTATTGGAGCAGCACAGATTTTTCAAGGCCCTTTAAATCCATTGGTGCCGATTCAAAATCCTGATCTGTTTACCCCATGCAGAATCATGTTTCAGAAAGAGACATTTGGCCCATCCACTATGTGTGTTTATTTTTATTTATTTTTTTGTTTTTTGTTGAGCAAGGTCCACGTAATATAACCAGGCCTCATCCACTATAATAGCAGTATAATGTCAGTTTGATAGTATAACAAAAACACTTAATAAATACTGCCTTGTGCTTAGTTTTTGCCCACAGCATCTAGAAAAGGTGACAGTCCTCCTTCTGGCAAAATCCTGGGGAATGCCAAATAACTCTGCACTGTGCTATAGCGTTATCTTTTAGAATTTGGTAAGCTGGCCATTCCCTAGGATCTCTACAGAAGGAAGATGATCTCACCAATTGAAATACCCAGTTGAAATACAGAATCTGGGGGTAAGGTAAGTATTTTAACCACTTCCCTACCAGTCACAATATATATATATATATACCGTGTTTATCGGCGTATAACACGCGCCGACGTATAACACGCGCCCCAAGTTTAGGAGAGAATTTTAAGGAAAAAAACTTTTAGGAGGGAAGTTTAAGGAAAAAAAACGTACATTTAAATGCCCATCAATGCAGCCTCATCAGTGTTCATCTGCAGCCTTGTTAGTGTCATTGCAGCCTTTTCAGTGTCAGTGCAGCTTTGCCCCAGTGCAGCCTTGTCAGTGCAGCTTTGCCCCAGTGTCCATGCTTGATCGCCGCCGACATACACAGTACAGATCGCCGCCAACAGTAGTTTGTGTTTTAAATATGGCACCGTGGAGTTCGGAGGGACTCAGCGCCGGCCGAACTGAACGAAGACATAGTCGATAGTCGATACACATAGTCGAGTGTATTCGGCTCTTTCCGGCGCTGCTCACAGTCCCGCCCTATGATGGACATAACACAGGTCCAATGGCGGGACTGGGTGTGACTGAGCGGCGCCGGAAAGAGCTGAATACACTCGACTGTGTATCTTGGCTCTGTGATTTTGGCGGCGCTCGTTCAGCTCCGCCGAGTCCCTCCGAACTCCGCAGCGCCATATTTAAAACTACTCGCTATGTGAATGTCGGCGGCAATAGCTCACAATTAGCGGGGATCGGCCTATAACACGCACCCACGATTTTAAGGGGAAAAAAGTGCGTGTTATACGCCGATAAATACGGTATATATATGTTGCAGTAGGGAAGCAGTTATATTAGGATCATGGTTGAGGCTACAACAATGATCCCGGTGTCATTTTTTTTTTTTTATTTAAAGCTGGCGATTCTCTTTCATATAAAAATATTCCCGATCGGCTGGGCAGCTGCTGGAATACTTTTACAGGTGTCGTAAGGGGGTCCCACCCCCCTCCCTCTGCCATTACCGGGCTCTCCCGAGTGATGGGGAAGCCTTGGAGCAATGCGACAGGCGGCATCCCTGTCCGGCCTCATAGTGAGAGGATCTTAAGCTGTTCCTCCCACCGTGTGATGTAAGAACTGGCAAACGTTGACTACTTAGTCACTTCCGGTTCCGGCTCTTTGTTTACTGGCTGCATATCAGCCAGTGAAGCAGCCGAACAGACCGATCTGTGTCTGTTCGGCTGCATTGGAGCACGAAGGAAAGAGTACTCTCCATAAAGAGTACCTCTCATTGCTATTGCTGTCAAAAGGTGATATTTACAGTCCTTTTGACAGCTATAAAGGTGATCGCTTTTTTTTTTTTTTTTTTTTACACTGTAAAATTGATAAGACAAATGTTAAAGCGCCCCCTGTCACCCTGTGCTCACATGCAGTGGCAAATGCACACGGCGGTCCAGCACGTGTATGTAAACGGTGATTGCACCACATATTTTTTTCCCCCAAAATATTGTAACAACCGCCATTTTATTTTCTATGTGTGTGTATGTATATATATATATATATATATATATATATATATATATATATGTATGTATATATATATAGTTTTGGTGTTCTAAGTAATTTTCTAGTAAAGCAAAAAATAGATTTTTACATGTATGTGAGGAGTGTCAGAATTGGCCCAGTATTGAGGTGGTTAAGTTGTTTTGTGTTTGTTTTTGTTCTTTTCTCCAGAACAGGTGTAAGTGGGCATGGCACCTCTGTCCATAACTAATGTATTTTAAGAATTCTAAAGAATTTGAGCAGTACTTTAGTCTTTATTGTCTTGCCTTGTGTTTTCAGGATGCAGAAAGTGCTATTGCACAGATGGGAGGACAGTGGCTTGGTGGTCGTCAAATCAGGACAAATTGGGCCACGAGAAAACCTCCAGCCCCAAAAAGCACCTATGAATGTGAGTAGCATCTCAACAGCATATCTTTACCAGCCATCTAAAAGTACAGTTGTAACTTATTTGGGTCAGGTATCTGTTATTAAAATTGAGTTTTATATGTCTGGCACTGAGATGCAAAATAGTGTAAACAGTTTCTTTTCCCATTTTTTTAAGTGACATAGGATCAGTAGTTATTCTGATACTATTGGGTTATACTGGCCTCATAACTAGACATGGGGCAGAACTAGGTAAAGTTGTAATGATATTTTTCTTTATTCTGAGTAAGAGACACTAGTTGATTTTTATTAAACTGGAGAGTGCAAAATCTGGTGTAGCTTTGCATGGCAGCCAATCGGCGTGTAACTTCAGTTTGTTCTATTAAGCTTGGGCCACAAAACCTGGAAGCTGATTGGTTTCTGTGCAGAGCTGCACCAGATTTTACACTCTCCAGTTTAATTAAATCAATACTACAATGTCCGGGACTTCATGCTAAAGTTCAGTTCACTGACTCTGCCCCAATTCATGTTGTCCATCCATTTGTGCTTTTGATTAAGCTGGTGGCATTTGTTACACTACAAGGATCAGCTGGATAGGGGAAGATCTTTTTTTTATCTGAATATATATGGACTTAGCTTTAAAGTGTTTGTTAAGCCACTAACTGATCATTCTATCATCTCCTCTGTCACATAAAAAGCTGTGTCCTAGTGCCTGTGCTTTAGAAAACATTTTTTTTTTATATATCTGTTTTAACAGTGTCTTCCAGCAATCGCATGACTCCAGGCTCTCAGCTCCCTCGTCTGATAGCTCCAGCAGGCAGGGCCAAGATTCCCTTGCTGACGTCGGCCAAGGAAGTGAGGAGTAGAGAGCCAGGAGTCATGTGATCGCTGGAAAACACTACCTGTTAAAACAGGTAGAAATTGGCTTTTTTTTTTTTTTTTTTTTTTAAAAGCACAGGCAGTAGGACACAGGTTTTTATGTGACAGAGGGGATAATATAATGATCAGTTACTTTTGAAGTGGTGGGGAGAGGAGCAGAGCAGCATTAGTGAGAGCTGACGGGCAGGTAGGGGATGGGGGAGGAGGACAGAGGAGACACAGGGAGAGCTGCAGATAGCGTGTGATGGAGGCACGTACTCTGACCACGGTTTCTGGGCTCAGCAGCCCTGATATATCATAGTCAGTGTACAGAAGTGAGGGTAGAAACTGGCAGGATCAGCTGGGTATTTCAGGTGATACAGGGGGCACTGTGCTGTATAACCTGCTTTAAGGGAACATGATCAATTTTATTTATTTTTTGTTTTTGGATTAACAGACACTTTAAGAGAAGCTTTACATTTGGCACATTGAGCACTGTCTTACTTGTTTGTTTTTTTGTATGTATATTTTTTTTATCTATCCATCTATCCATCTTCACTGGCACCATTACACAAAATTGTAAGGCTTTAGGTTTGGGTATATCAAACTTTGTTTGCCAGCAGCCACACGTGTTACCATAGCGCAGATTCATTACAATACGTTTATTAGTTTACCACCCTGGTTCACCATGGCTGGTTTTAATGCTGTGGCTATTGAAGCCCAGGTCTAAAGAGATGGGGGTCTCTCTGAGCCAGTAACTCCCATGCTAGTCAATCTACCTCAGGTCTATCATCACAAATAGAACTTTGCCTGGTGCAGGGAAAGAAAGTTTAACAGGAAATACAATCTGGTTTACATCAACATTTGGCCTTGAGTACCATCACAGGATAAATCTGACAGAGGCTTCTTATTACGTGATCAGCTGTGACCAATCGCAGCTGATCATCGCGTGAACCAGGAAGTGCCAATAAACGGCATTCCTGGGTTCGCACTGACTGGGAGTGCAGATTGGCGGCTGTCCCTGTCAGAGGGGTGGTCTGTGCTGATAATCAGCACATTGATTTATCAGCACAGCCCCATCAGATGTGCCACCACAGCAGCCAAAAAGGTGCCCATTAGCTGCCAGTCAGTGCCCCCTCAGGATCGCCCGTCAGTGCCCAATAAAAAGCCAATTAATGCCCATCACATTGACAATCAGTGCCCTACAGTTACACCTGTCAGAACCTCATCAGTACCTCATCATCAGTGCTGCCTGTCGGTGCCCATCGCAGCCGCCTATCAGTGCCCATCAGTGAAGGAGAAAACAAAATTTTATAACCGAATAACGGTAATTTTTAGTTTAGCAAAAAATAAACCCCCCAGTGGTTATTAAATACCACCAAAAGAAAGCTCTATTTGTGGGAAGAATATGATAAAAATTTAGTTTAGGTACAGTGTTTCATGACCGTGCAATTGTCATTCAAAGTGTGACAGTGCTGAAAATTGTCCTGGGCAGGAAGGGGCGAAAGTACCTGGTATTGAAGTGGTTAACATGCAAGTGCTTTACCAGCCCATGGCTTTGCTGGTATTTTTCCCCATGTTTGGGTGACCCTGGAAGTCTCACAAAATCCTGATCTTTGCCCTGGATTTAAAGCTATATTTAGGACAAACTGGTGATGTGTTGACATTACCTTTTTGTGATCAATTCTATTTATGGTGTTTCTGTCGGGGGGGGGGGGGGGTTTATTATAATTTGTATGTAATGTAGTTAGATCTTTTCTCTATAAGCCTTCCTAAATATACTTTCTCTTCAGCCAATACGAAACAGTTGTCTTATGATGAGGTGGTGAACCAGTCAAGTCCCAGCAACTGCACTGTGTATTGTGGTGGTGTTACATCCGGGTTAACAGGTAAGCGTTTTGCTTTTCCGAGCTGTTATATCCTGCCCTAGGGGGATGACTTTCTTTTAATTTTGTGCCTATGGTTCTTCTACAGAACAACTTATGCGTCAGACTTTTTCCCCATTTGGTCAAATAATGGAGGTCCGCGTTTTCCCAGATAAAGGGTACTCTTTTGTACGGTAAGTCATTAGGTTGCTAAGTCAATTAACTGCACAGGGAACTGGGTCCACTCCTTTCTTTTGTGTATGTTGTCTTTGTAGTGTGCTCCTTTCTTTAAAATTAACCAATACTCCTCAGTTTTAGTTCTTAACCAAGTGTCCTGCCTAACGTTAGGAAGTCCAGTATAGCTTTTATTGCATTTTGAGTAGCTACAAACCCTGCTATACTCTCCTTTTGCCAAGTAGGGCCTGATATTTCTGGACTTAAAGCTGAACTTCAGTCATTTTTTTTCATCTTTCCATCTATCTATCATCTTCTGCCCTTGTTTTAACTTTGGATAGAAAAGAATTTTTTTTTTCTGCCAGTAAATACCTTATACAGCCCACTTCATGTTTCTTGTCTAGTAAAACGCCTAGGCTTATGATGACATGCACAGCTCACTCTCCTGAGAGTTTGCCAGGGAAGTGAGATGAGTCATAAGAGGGCCAATGAGAGCTGTAGAGCTGGAGGTCTGTAAATCCAGGAAGTGAACAGGCAGCATCTTCAGCTGCCCACTGTTAAAATGATTGTAGCCAGACTCAGAGGCAGATTTCTGTATCATATTTGGCAAGTACAGAATCACAGTATATATAAAATGATCTGCAAAGTGGTTGGGTTGAAGCTTCAGAATGGCAAAGATGTTTTTATTACAAATTTTGGGAGCAGACTGCAGTTCCTCTTTAATGAATTAGGCTTTACCAAGTCCATCTCTCTGTGTGAAGAAAGTGCTCCTACTGATCACTGAGGTAGTCTGATTGGACACTAGACCTGACAGGGTTTAGTCGTAAAGTCCGATCCCAAGGAATCTATAAAGGTGAAGGGAACAGCCTCTTCTGGCTAGTGAAGGAAATAGCATGTATCTTATGGTATCTGCTCTTAGGGAGGAATTTGTTTTAAAAAGTATAGTTCAGCTTCACTATAAAGTGTACTCTACCTTTCTTTAGGAGAAATGTGGGAGCTGCCATTACTTACCTCTTTTTCTGAAAATTATAGTTGCCTGGCTCTTACGAGGACCTACAGTCTTTAGTAGTTTCTAAATCACTGACTAGGAGCAAAGTATGCCAAGTCCTTGTCCTTATCTTCATACTTCTGGGTTAGGGACTGTGAGGTTAACAATAACCACTTCATTTCTGGAAACCTTTCCTGTTTAAATGGGTAAGCTTTTTATCTGTAGAGTATTAACTATATTCTAGTGCTTGATAGCAAAGCCCCATCTGCTCAAAATAGGCTTTAAAAATTACATTCTGGCATTTTTTGTTAAATCTGGCCCTGGCACTCAAATCACTTGGAGGGGTTTCATAAATGAAAAGGGTACATCATGTGCTCCACCTGTCCATAATAAAGCTTTTTGTTGGACTTTATTGACATGATCTTGCAACTTTGGGCCTGGAAAGCATATATAACTGTTCTCCTTATTAACGTATCTATATTAACCCATGAAAACACAAAGTGGCCCTTGTTTTGTGATGGCCTAGACGTGGGAATGTGGGGCTGTGGAAAAGTATAATACTGTGAATATTATTTGATGATGGTTATGTATCTTTACAGGTTTAATTCTCATGAAAGTGCAGCTCATGCTATAGTTAGTGTGAATGGAACTACTATTGAAGGTCATGTAGTAAAGTGCTACTGGGGCAAGGAGACTCCAGATATGCTGAATCCAGTACAACAAGTAAGTGCATTTTACATATTTTGCAGGAAGTTTGTTACTAAGCCAGTAACTAAACAAAGAGAAATGAAATAGCAGTTGATCTTGTGGGTACAGATTGATGACCATAGGAATTCACTAGGAAAATTTCAAGCAAGTAGGACGTTCTACGAGTGGCGAAGGGTTCCCCTTCACTACAGATCAGTGTGTTTCAGTGTTTTGGAGGGCTAAAGTGTAGCTCCAGGTGATTTTGCTTTTTCAAAGACTGACTGTGTTTCTGCAGTATCCATAATGGTAGATATCGCTATGGGGGGGGGGGGGGGGGGTGCCACAAGTAAAACAGATCATTCCACCTGCTGAAGGTGTTTGGCCCATTTACACAACTATGTAAAGGGTTCAGAACAGGTATAAGTACCATACAGGTTCAGATGAAACCTTTTTGGCTTTGGCTAGGGTAGCCAATTTCCACTGCTTTAATCGGTATGAGTGACCATGCAGAAAGTGAATGGAAGATCCGCAACAGTAATGTGGGAAGAAGTTCTAACCATTTCTCACGCTGCTAAAAAATAATTTATAGAGAAATTTCAATTCCTGTCCTGGAAGTGAGGGCATACTGTATTTCTCTCAATTTTGGGGTTTCCTTTCACTGTTGGTAAACGGGACCAAACAGAGGGTGAATATACCTAAAGGGGGAACAAAAAAATTGACTTTAGTTATATTTTACTCCTTCTTAAAGCGTAGTTCCAGCTTGAGTGAAAAAAATTTCAAGTCAGGAGCTACAAATACTGTAGCTCCTGGACTTTTAATAGAAGTACACTTGCCTGTCCAGGGAGCCTGCGATGCCTGAAGCCGATCCGTCCATCAGCTCCGGGTGCAGGCACCAACATCCTTACTAAGAGAAACAGGAAGTGAATCCTTGCAGCTTCACAGCCTGTTTCCTACTGCGCGAGTCGCATGGCGCTTTCTCGTCTTCTGTTCTTGTCGTCTTCTGGTGGACACGCAGGTCACAGAAGGCGACAGTGGGAAGGAGGAGGGCACAAGAAAAACCGCGGAAGTGACGTATAAAAGTATGAAAAAAAAATCCAAAAAATGAGGCAGGGGTGGGGAGTACATATGTTTTCAAAGGAGTTCAATTTTTGCCTGGAACTCCGTTTTTATTATACTAAGAGTCACTTTCAGATCAAGTAAGATCTACTTTTTTTTTTTTTTCCGCCTATGACTATTGTGCTTGCAGTCCTATGAGTAGTTATGTTTGAAATATGTTCATTCCTGAATCGGAGGACAGCATTTAATAGTTTTCCTTAAAGTTTAGGATGTTAGCATTTTCTACTTGATGCAAATAAAGCAAAAAAAGTGTTTTTCCAAGGTGCCGTCATTATTTGACCTTTCATTTGACGATTGTCACAGCCCCCCTTTTTTTTTTTTCCCCCTCTTTCTTTCCCTCACTCAGCAAAGCCAAATTAGCTTTCCGCCAACATATGGACAATGGGGACAGTGGTATGGAGGAGCTCAGCAAATAGGCCAGTATATGCCCAATGGTTGGCAGGTGCCTGCGTATGGAGTGTACGGTCAAGCTTGGAATCAACAGGGCTTTAGGTAAGGATTTAATGTATTTCACTGTTCTTCAGAAAAAAAATACAATCGCCTAGGTGCACAAAAGTGACCAAGACCAGAGTCAGTAACTTTATTTCATTTTATAACTGAAAAAAGTAGAGACTAAACTCAATTTACAGTCTAAGGTGATGTTTATCAGTATTTTTTAAGTATTTACCTCTTTAAATGCTCCTCCAATGTGGATCCCCTATTCTTGAATACCCTTCCACGTGGAAAATGTATTGCTTGCTAAATCTCTGCTGATGTGATGAATTTACTTTATCATGCGTAAGTATTTCCTTGGTAAAGGAACCACTGATTGAGAACCTGTGGTCTAAGCAAGGCTATCCAGGCTGCAAAGCATAATTAAAGTACTATAATTTCCTAGTAAGATACCGGTGGTATGCGTTCACAAGGTGGTTAATAAAAGTTCTCTGCTGTTAATTCTTATAGTGTTAAAAAAATAAATTAAAAATACTAACCAGACAAAGGGTATGTACTAAAAGCATTAGCATCAGGAGGGCCTGTCTGTCACAGCTATTCAAAGAATGTAAGATTTGAAAGACAGCTTAAGTGGAGAACTCGAGGATCATTTCTTGAGGTTTGAATTCTGTTTTTATGTGCTTGTAAGTTGCAAATCCCTTTTAGTAGGAGTAGAGGCATTTAAAAAAAAAATACAGCTTGAATCATTAATTTCCGTATGCCTAGACTTTGCATTTCACATAGGCTTTCACTATTGCATACAATACATGCCTGTTTTCATAATTTGTAGGCATGAGGACCTTACCATGGGGAAAATAATTATTTGATCCCCTGCAGACTTTGTGAGTTTGCCCACTTACAAAGAAACAATGGGTCTATAATTTTTATCATGGGTGTATTTTAAATGATAGAGACAGAATATCAACCAAAAATCCAGCAAAAAAAACCTAAAACAAATGCCGTAAATTAAGTTGCAGTTCAGTGAGTAAAATAAGTATTTGATCCCCAAGCATGACTTAGTACTTGGTGGAGAAACCCTTGTTGGTAAACGCAGAGTTAAGACTTTTCTTGTAGTTAGTGACCAGGTTTGCACACATCTCGGGGGATTTTGGTCCACTGTTCTTTACAGAAGGTTTCTAGGCTGACATCTTGGCAACTCGACATTTCAGCTCCCTCCATAAATTTTCTATAAGATTAAGGTCTGGAGACTGACTAGGCCACTCATGACCTTTAATGTGCTTCTTCTCGAACCACTCCTTTTAGCCTTGGCGGTATGTTTTGGGTTATTGTCATGCTGAAAGACCCATCCACGACCCATCTTCAGTGTTTAGTCAGGATTTTTCTTCCTCCAAACACTGAATCGAGTTAATGCCAAAGAGCTCAATTTTGGTCTCATCTGAGCACAGCACTTTCTCCCAATCCCCCTCTGAATCATTTAGATGTTCATTGGCATGACTGTACATGTGCCTTCTTGAGGAGGGGACTCTGAGTGTTTGGAGGAAGAACACCATCCCTACAGTCAAGCACAGAGGTGGAAACGTTATACTTTGGGGCTGTTTATCTGCTAAAGTAACAGATTGACTTTGCCACATTGAGGGGCCAGTGGATGAGGCCATGTATTGTAAAATCTTGGATGAGAACCTTCTTCCCTCAGCCAGAATACTGAAGATGGGTCGTGGATGGGTCTTCCAGCATGACAATGATCCAAAACATACCACCAAAGCAACAAAGGAGTGGCTATAGAAAATTTATGGAGGGAGCTGAAACATCGAGTTGCCAAGCGACAGCCAAGAAACCTTAAGGATTTAGAGAAGATCTGTAATGAAGAGAGAACCAAAATCTCTCCTGAGATGAGTGCAAACCTGGTAACCAACTACAAGAAACGTCTTACCTCTGTGCTTGCCAACAATGGTTTCTCCACCAAGTGCTAAGTCATGTTTTGCTTGGGGATCAAATACTTATTTTACTCACTGAACTGCAACTCAATTTATAACATTTGTATCGTGTGTTTTTCTGGATTTTTTGGTTGATATTCTGTCTATCATTTAAAATACACCTATGATAAAAATTATAGACCCTTCATTTCTTTGTAAGTGGGCAAACTTACAAAATCTGCAGGGTATCAAATTTCCCCCACTGTATGTGTGAATGGCCCATTGCTTGGCATATCTTACCCCTGTGTTCCAGGTGCTAAAATTACTTGTTGACTAACCTCGCATTGGACCAGTAGGGGAGGAGTCTTACACTTACTGATAAGCAGGTAAATGTGCAATGCTGAACAGCTTTAGTGCTTGTCCATATGGGTTTCAGATTCAAAAAATAAAACATGCATCTGATTGCTTTCAGAGAAGAATTGAGATGAGTTTAACTTATGTTCATATTGCATTACTATTGCCTTGGATGGGGGGGGGGGGAGAAAAAGTGGTTGTAACTCCACTATTACTTTGTGACTTATCCTGTTTTATAAAGATGGGAAATGTGGCAAAAGAATCAATAAATGTGAACACATCTAAGTGATTTTGTTCACACATTGCCTTAGCCTAGGTTCACACATGAGCAGGTCGGGAACATGTCACGCACATTCCTAACCTGCAGGCAAAATGTGCTACTTTTTAGCAGACGCGTGGGGGGTGCAATTTGTTCTTAATGGCACCCCCACTCATCTGGAAAACACAACTTGTTTTCACTTGTGTGAAACCACATTGATTGGTGCTGCAGCACCATGAGGTTCCATTCGCCTGCATTTTAAAAAAGGGTTGGGGCCTTTTTTTTAATGCGTTTCTTGTAGGTACAGCAGCCCTTTTCAAATTTTGTGTAAAAGTATACTTGTCTTTAATTGCTAGGCTCCTTGGCTAAAGTAAAAGCTCTCCACCCCCTTCGCAAATCCATACTTAATTTTAGGCCGGGTTCACAGCATGGGGTCCGGTGCATCCCCTTGTTCATCGGTTCAGGTGGAATTCAGGTCTGAATTTTTGCTTGAATTTGCACCTGAACCAGACCCAAAGATGCACAAGACCCTTCTGCAATCCGGACTGCGGTCGCCCCGGACTTGTGTGAACCGGCTCTATTGAGAGACGGTTCACACTCGCCTGTAATGCAAATTGGATGTAAGAAACCCGCATATATGTGAGCCCAGCCTTATGCTTCAGTCCTTTGCTCTCTTCCCTCTCCCGGCAACAAAAATTACAGCAGGCCTGCATGCTGGCTTCTCATAGTTTTGTATAGATTAGTCATCCAATACAGTTGATGTAACTATGGACATCGGTGATTAGCGTTTTGTGGCCAAAAGATGAGGGACAGGAGAGATCCAGCCATGGTGTTCAGGTAAGTTTAGAAAATGAGTGCTGGTTTCATTTTAACCGATTAACTAAAAGGTACTTTTCTTCAAAAGTGCTGCACAAACATCCATGTACACTGCTAGCCCTTACTGAACTCCCTGTACATATGCTAGGTTTGTACTGGTGGACCTGTAACACATGTCCGTACACCTTAGTACCAGGGTTGAGAGCTGCAACATTAAAGGAAACCTGGGTGAAACACACAGGCTGTCAGATCAGTTTTTAAAAATGTAAATTGCCTGGCTGGCTATGGCTTCAATGCAATCTGATTAAGTAAGTTCAGTTCTCACTATATTTGTAGCAAGTTAATTATTTGGAAACCTACTAGAAGCCGTACAATCAGACAACTGGCATTTTCTGTTTGGTACAGCAGTGGCTAACCCTATATCTCCTGCTCGCTCGTGAAGGGTTTACTTTAATTCATGTTCAAACCTGAAATCTGGTCACAAAAGCTTCTATTTAAATTCTATTCCAGAATAGCCACAAAATATATAAACCCATTTTGTGTACCAAATTTTTTTGGAAACCCAGTTATCACCTTGTAAGTAATGGTAGCATCACTGTGCTACACATAGGCTGTGCAGGAAGGAAAACTGGGAGGACCCTAAAGGTACACCCTCTACAGGCTGCAGAAAATTACAGGGTTGGTTGTTTAGGTACAAGGCAAATCATCCTTCACAAGGATACAGATTAGCAGTGACTGATCTTAAAGCAGGGTTCCACTCAAATTTTTAACTTAATCTTACCCCCTTCAGTTAATTGCATAGATGTTCAAATGCCGCACGAAATTTTTTTTTTATCTCTGTAATTACCTTTATATTGTACTTTTATTGCGGCACTTCCTGTCTCTCCTCCCATGGGAGTAGGCGTGTTTATTGCCTTTCCCCGGCGCCGCACTGTCTCCTGGGAGCTTAGTGTAAGGCTTCCCAATATTCAGTGCGGGAACAATGATCATGCTTGTGAACAAGCTGTGAATGAACAGCATTCACTGCATCCAGGAAATCAATGCTTGTGGGCTTCACATGCCCACAAGCAAGATGGAAACAGCCAGCATCACATTTTTAAAGTTATTCTTCAGTACGAAAACAGACAGAGGCGGAAATATTACACCCAAACTGTGAGTATTATTTTGGGATTAGCAGTGTGTCTCAATGACCTAAAAAAAAAAAAAAAAAAATTGGTCGCCGGACTCCCACTTTAATGCAATCTGTTCCTGCACAGCTTCGTACTGGATTGCATGGGTCTGAAAAGAATACACAAAGCACACCAAGATTCAAGTAAGAATACACATGCCTCTCGTATTTAGGCAATAGATATTGAGCCCTAACTTGGCATAACACATGCTGCTTTCTCTGACCATACTGTATGTAAATGTCTTAAACTGGTTTTAAAGGCTGAAGGTGAAAAACCTTCAGTATGCAGCCCCCCCCCGCACCCCCCAATACTTAACAAGCAATGTCTACGAGAGCAGCTGATCTCCTGTGTCTTTGCTGCCTCATTGGCTGAGAAACAGCAGTGAAAGCCATTGGCTCCCATTGCTGTCAGCCTCAGCCAGTGAGGAGGGAGTGGGGCTGTGCCTCGTCCTGTGTGTCTTGTGGACACAGAGCAGGCATGCACAAGTGCCTCATAACAAGCGGCTTGCTATGGGGGCACTTGGATAAGTGGAGGAGCCAGGAGCACCAACGGGTGACCCGAGAAGAGGAGGATCAGGGCTGCTCTGTGCATAACCGGTACACACAGCAGGTAAGTATGACCATATTATTTTTATTGTTTTTTTTTTTTTTTAAACTACCTTGAGCCCTAGTTCACACCGAATGCAGCTTTGAAATCACGCTACTTCAGCACAATTTCATGTGTGGCTTGCTGACATCTGTGTGATTTCATGCACACATGTCCGTGCAAGTTGCACATGAAATTGCCAAAAATAGTGCAGGAACATTTTTTAAATTGGTGCCATTTGGAGTTACACCTATTTGGATAGTTTCATAAGCACAAATAGGGTGCGACTTGTGCAATTTTTGAACTGTCAAATCGCATGACAAGACACAGGTGTGAACGGGGGCCTAATATCACTTTAATTTCTGTACAATATGGAAAGTAGTTTTACAGCAGCTGCACAGATTCCATCAACCTTCTCCTTTTTTTTTTTTTCAGTCAAACACCTTCGTCTGCAGCAGCAGCGGCAGCATGGGTGGGACCAAATTATGGTGTTCAACCTCAACCTGGACAGAATGGAACTCTGATCACAAACCAAACAGGCTATCGTATGGCTGGATACCAAACGCAATGAGAGGAAGGACTCCCAACACACACCAGCTGTCTGTTGCTGGCCCATTTGTTTACTTTGATACCATTCTATAATCATGTCCGTGCAGATGTCAGATACAGTATATTTATTAAAATACAACAAAAAGTAACCATTTTTTTAATCATGACATGTTCACCAACTTGGTTAAAAACAAACTACAAAAATAACTAGAGATGCTGGATGTTTGCCAATTTTTGCCTTCCTTTTTTTTTTTTTTTTTTTTCATTTTAATTTTTTATATTATATGTAACTGTTACTTAACCTGGTCTCTCTTGAAGAGGGCAGCCAAGCCTTGTCAGATCATCTTTGGCAGAAAAAGGGTTAAGTTCATTTGAAATAATAAAAAACAATGCAGGGATCACTGCCATTTTGGGCAGAAAATTGCACAAAAATGTCTATTTTCTTTCTTTTTTTTTCCTTTTTTTTTTTTTTTCCTTTTTTTTTTTTTCCACTGAAGTAGCGTGCAGTTTTAGATTGCATTCCTAGTATGAATTGAGATGTATTATAAAGTTTAATTGTACAATATTTGTGAAGTTGTGTTTTGTGAAGGTTAGTTTTGTTTCCTTCCTTGAAACCTTCAGTGTGGAAAAAAAGTTTTCCTATTCAGATTGTACGCACTGTTTAAAATTCTTTATGGCCCATTTTGTTGGTTTACATAAATTTTGTATCTAGACCATTTTAATTTTTTTTTTGCCTTAAATTTGACCTTTTGGAGGGCTGAAGACTATCACTGTCGGCTCCCCTTCAATGAACAAAGGGTTGAAGTTTTTCATCATATAAACTAATGTGACATGATCTGAGCCTGTACACGAGAACCTGTTTGATTTTTTTTCCCTCCTCCTATGAGAAGGTGCCTAGGAAAAAAGAATCCCCACTGGATTTGTTTCTCAAGGATTTTTATCTTCTGTGATCAAAACAGTTATGTGGAAACAGGAATGAGAACTGCTATATTCCTGTGTAACTAAATGATTTAGAAATGTGATAAATTCTTAATGAACTAGCCTGATGTGTTTTTGTTTCTGGTTTAAACTGCTGTAAAAATGTGCAAAGCATCCTCCATATTTAAGAATTAAAGGGACTGACCACCATGTGCACCAACATTGGACTGAGGTAAATGTCACGATAAGTCAAAAAAATGCAAAGCGGTGGTGTGAAGGGGGCTAGAGGTGACCAACCAGGGCCCTTTTTGTTGGCAATGGAACTGAAGCACATGCATTTCATAAATTAGTGTAAATAGTTAACAAGAGGGCTCAAGTGAGCAAATACAAGTAAACTGCTCAGTATCACACATTTTTTGTTAAAATAAAAAATTTACTATATAAATCAGTGGAGGACACAGGAACAGTCTCCCACAAAGAAAGAATACTGTGTGCTGCTAGGTTTGTACAGTATACAGAGCAGAAAGGGCGCACAGCCCTAACTAGTGGCTATAACATTGCATATGCAGTACCAGCTCAGTTTAGCTTGGTGTTAAAGCGTTTGGATGTCTTTAACTTTAGTGAGTCAAGACCATTTGCATGAAGATTATCCTATCAAGCAAATGCTGGCAGAGACATACCAGACCACCTGCTCTTGAATATTCACTCCAGCAGCCCACAGTTTGCAGCCAATGCCAGACTGGACCTAGATTATACAGGATGTATATTATGCAAACAGTTTGCACAGTGCTTTACAAAATGAAGGCAGACCGTACAATTACAATACAACTTAATACAAGAGGAAGCAGAGGGCTCTGCTCAGAGTATACAAGCTGAAAGGGAGGGTAAAGTGATACAGAAGGTGATTTGGGGGGGGGGGGGGGGGGGTGTTGGGGTGAGCAGAAGGATACAATTAAAAGTAGTTGTTGGATGGAGGCAGGATAGGCTTACCTAAAGGTGGGTAGAGTGGGAGATAGTTGGACAGATTGGGTAAAGAAGTTCCAAAGGATGCGAGAGGCTCTGGAGAAGTCCTGTAGGGGAGCATGGGAGGAAGTGATTAGGGATCTAGAGAGCAGGAGGTTTTAGCAGGAGCAAAGAGGCCAGTTTGTTTGGTATTTTGACACAAGGTTAGTGATATAGCTGGGGGCAGTTGTGGATGGCTATGGAAGTTGTTAGTATTTTAAATTTTATTGGGTGAGTGGAAGCATTGGAGGGATTGGCAGAGATGGGTAGCAGACACCCAGGGCCAGATTAACATAGGGGCTATTGGAGCTGCAGCCACACTGCCATACACTTCACACACCTCTCCTACATTTATTAACCGTTGTCATATACTGCGTATTCCTCTCCTGTATGTACTAACTGCTGTCATACACTGCTCCTGTATATACTGGTCACCATTACACCCTAATCACTCCTCTTCTATACATACTACCCTATACACTCCTTTCCTACATATGCCCTCGTATAGTCCGTAATTCTTTCCTACACATACTGTCTTACCCTTAGTATTTAAGGGAATGTCCCACACACAAAGTACATACATGTACTTGTTGAATGGGTGGGAAAAAGGGTTTCACTGAAACTTTTTTAAAATGTTGGCAACTATGTTCTGTGTGACACACACACAGATTCTGTTGCTGGAACTGTGAGTTGCCAGGCTGATCTGGGGGGAGAAAATTGGGCTGAGATATTGTACAGGGATTCCTCTATCCACCTAATTTGTGTGGATGGAGTAATCTATGTCTATGGCCAGCTTAACAAAGCCCTACGCTATATTGTACATTACACGCTCCTGCACGATATCAGGGGTAGGCAACCTTCAAGAGGTGGAGATCTACCCGAACAACATGGGAGAAGTCAAAGATAACCGATCACACTGTTGCCTCGTCACACCTGATGTAAACCTCTTCCTATACTACCGTGTTGCAATTACGTGTTTAAATCCGGTGGTGAGGCAGCAATATATCTCCTACCAAACGCAGTCGGATCGATTTTCATAGGAGCAGCAGTGCCTGCTGTATTTGTGAATGAGCCCTTGCATTACGCAGCGGCACACTTGGGGCTCATTCACACATAAAGTTGGGGGGTGGTAACACCCTGCAAATGAGTTTGCCACCCTCAAACCCTACCCCCCTTTAGCTGCTGAGGCAGCAGCCAAAGGTGTACTCATGCTGCAGCAGGAATTAAACTCACTGTTGCTTTTGGTGGGTGCTACTGCCTCCCAATCGTGACCCATTCAAATAAATGGGGCCACTCTGCAAATGCCCAACAACTACATGCTTCTGTGGGGTCCAAGGGGTTAAAGAAGGTGGTGAGAGAGCAACACAATGCTGCCCACTTTAACCCCTTGTTTGCTGTACTGCACAAAGTTGCTGGGCACATGCAAAGTGGCCCCATTCACTTAAATGTGTCATGCTTGGCAATTGCTACAACCGTCAACCATGACAGGGCATATAATTCCAGCTGTGATGTGTATACCCCTGGCCACTGCAGCTAAAGGTGCGATTTTATCGGGGGTGATACACATCTTAACTATGGGGTTTTACCACCCCCCAAACTGCAATTGTAAATGCACCCTATTCTGAGCCCCATAAGGGTGCTTTCACACTAATGTGCTGTGGTTTACCTACTTTCCTGGGTTAGCTGCGCTTTGCCATAGACTTACATTATATCCTGCAGTTATGATGCACTTTCTGAAAGCGCATCAAAACTCCTGTTTCTTGTTCGTACATCATGGGACACAGAGCTCTATTCATTACATCATGGGTTAGATAGCCACCTTCAGGTGTTGGACACTGGCAACCCTAATTGTAAGGAGAGTTCCTCCCCTATATAACCCCTCCCATATGGAGAGAACCTTAGTTTTTTTTCGCCAGTGTCTAAGGTGTTTGGTCACGATGCAAGATGTGCTTAGAAGAAAGCTTTGTTTGATGGTCCCTGCGGGGTTCTAGGAGCTTCACAACCGGATCCGAACCTCAAGCCAATTGCTATTGCCTAAGATGGATGGTACCCGGGCCTCGTGGAAGAAGAAACAAGGTTTTGCCTGTAATGTCTCTCTCTGAGGACTGGGATCCAGTACTTATGTGCACATATTAAAAATGCGAAAAGTTTTCTGGCAGTCGTCTACAGGTCCAGGTAAGAGGCTTCTGTAAGTAGGAACCCAAAACCTTGAAGGTTGGCACAACACTACCCGCCGTGATGGGTGAAGGTTGGGTCTGGCTGTTCTCAGCAGTATCCTGCGGCGGGATATGGTAAGTGAAGCAATCCTAGATAAACACCTTAAGGATTAGCTTCTTTGAGTTGTTGCATGTCTTACCTGTTTTCCGCCACTAGAGGGAGTAAGAGGCATACCTGGTATTACACACTTCCAGGAAATACAGCTCTGTCAGTCGCTCACTTCCTCCGCTGCAGGCACTGCCACTTAAATGATAAAGGGGATCCCACGCAGTCTTGGGGCCCCTGAGTAGCCTCCCGGTCTTCTCTTTTGCCCCCCGGCCGCCGCCATATTGGTCCTACGTGAGCATAGGGGGCACGGCGAAAACGGTGGGGAAGGAGGGGGGGGGGGCGTGGTTGCGAGCGGCGTGCTTGATGATTCACTGCTCAAGCGTGAGGCACTTGTTTTAAAGACCCCAGGTCGCCAATGGTCTGTAAGCGGCAGGACACAGAGCTGGGGCACGTAAGCATCTCATGTGGATCAGATACAGGCACACCTAGACACCTACTCAGCATCAGGTTGTTCAAGTCTAAGCAAACATTACTATTGTAAGCTAGGCACAACAGTGTATGCGATTGTTTTTAGTACCTCTGCTTTGTTCGCTTGGGACCATGTCTCCCCGCAAAAGGTTTCAGGGACAGGTAAAAAGAGCACCAAGAAATTACCGTCAGGGTCAAGGGACTCTAGAGGTGCCTGCTGGGTAACATCCCCCCCCTGAAAGGCTGGATGCAGCCATGCAGGGTGAGTCATCGCCGCTGTCAGGCATTGCAGCCCTTCCCAATATTGCAGCCCCTGCATATGTTACTGAAGATGCTATGGAGGCAGCACAGGGTGGTTTAGAACAAAGTATTACTGTCTTTATCACAGCATCCTTAGCAGAAAATGGGGTAGGTCTCCCTCTGCTCTGGGTTCCCTATCAGACGATCAGCAGTCTGATGATACAACACTGTCGGGGGACAAGGATCACGAGCAGTCGGACGAATCAGGGGATGAGGAGAAGCTCTTTTCTACCTCTCAGGCTACAGGTACAATATTATACAGAGGTGGTGCGTACCACATACAATTTGCCCTGTACTGAACCAGGTGTGTCCCCTGTTTCGTCCTTGGGACCTCGGAAGTCTCCACAGGCGACTTTTTCCTTTCCCATCCATCCATTAATGGAAAAACTGCTGTATGATGGTTGGGCTCACCCAGATAAATCATTTTCCTCCTAGGAAATTCTCCCTGCTCTACCCCAAGGAGGAAAATATTACCAAAAAATGTAGTGAGCCAGCAATAGATGTGGCTATTTCTTGTGTGAATAAAAGCCTAACTTGTCCTGTGGACAATGTTCATGTGTTTAAAGATCCAACTGACAAAAAGCTGGAATCATTACTTAAAACCTCTTTTGCCGTGGCTGGCGCTGTGGTCCAACCTGCGGTTGAAATAGTTGGTATGTGCCAATATTTGAAGGAGCAGGGGAAGCAGGTAGTTAATTTTCTTCCTGTTGAGCAAGTTCAAGACTATGCAGCTCTTCCAAGGGCCTTATGTTTTGCAATAGATGCTAATATGGATTCTGTCCAGCAAGCATCTCACCTTACACTCCTGCTGGTACACATGCGTAGGTCCCTTTGGCTTAAACATTGGGCAGCTGAAGCCTCATGCAAAAGATATCTAATTGGGTTCCCGTTTCATGGGGAACGCTTGTTTGGGGATGATCTGGATAAATATATCCAGAAGATTTCTGGTGGCAAGGCCACCTTATTGCCAATTAACCACTTGCCGACCGCCTCACGACAATGTACGTCGGCAGAATAACACGGGCAGGCAGAATCTTGTATCTGTACGTGATCTGCCTCCCACGGGCGGGGGGTCCGATCGGTGCCCGAGGCGGTCGGCGTTTGTCCCCCGGCGATCGGAGGTGAGGGGGAGGCCATCCATTCGTGGCCCCCCCCCTCCCGATCGCTCCCAGCCAATGGGATCATTCCCCTGCCTCTGTATAGTACACAGAGGCAGAGGAAGTGATGTCATCTCTCCTCGGCTCGGTATTTTCCGTTCCGGCACCGAGGAGAGAAGACTGCAATGTGAGTGCACCAACACAACACATCACAGTAGAACATGCCAAGAACACAATACACCCCCCCAATCACCCCTCCCCGTCACACTGACACCAAGCAGTTTGTTTTTTTTCTGATTACTGCATTGGTGTCAGTTTGTGACAGTGTGGTAGGGCAGTTAGTGTTAGCCCCCTTTAGGTCTAGGATACCCCCTAACCCCCCCCTAATAAAGTTTTAACCCCTTGATCACCCCCCGTCGCCAGTGTCGCTAAGCGATCATTTTTCTGATCGCTGTATTAGTGTCACTGGTGACGCTAGTTAGGGAGGTAATTATTTAGGTTCGCCGTCAGCATTTTATAGCGTCAGGGACCCCCATATACTACCTAATAAATGTTTTAACCCCTTGATTGCCCCCTAGTTAACCCTTTCACCACTGATCACTGTATAACCGTTATGGGTGACGCTGGTTAGTTTGTTTATTTTTTATAGTGTCAGGGCACCCGCCGTTTATTACCGAATAAAGGTTTAGCCCCCTGATTGCCCGGCGGTGATATGCGTTGCCCCAGGCAGCGTCAGATTAGCGCCAGTACCGCTAACACCCACGCACGCAGCATACGCCTCCCTTAGTGGTATAGTATCTGAACGGATCAATATCTGATCAGATCTATACTAGCGTCCCCAGCAATTTAGGGTTCCCAAAAACGCAGTGTTAGCGGGATCAGCCCAGATACCTGCTAGCACCTGCGTTTTGCCCCTCTGCCTAGCCCAGCCCAGCCCAGCCCACCCAAGTGCAGTATCGATCGATCACTGTCACTTACAAAACACTAACTGCATAACTGCAGCGTTCGCAGAGTCAGGCCTGATCCCTGCGATCGCTAACAGTTTTTTTTGGTAGCGTTTTGGTGAACTGCCAAGCACCAGCCCCAGGCAGCATCAGGTTAGTGCCAGTACCGCTAACACCCACGCATGCACCGTACACCTCCCTTAGTGGTATAGTATCTGAACGGATCAATATCTGATCCAATCAGATCTATACTAGTGTCCCCAGCAGTTTAGGGTTCCCAAAAACGCAGTGTTAGCGGGATCAGCCCAGATACCTGCTAGCACCTGCGTTTTGCCCCTCTGCCTAGCCCAGCCCAGCCCACCCAAGTGCAGTATCGATCGATCACTGTCACTTACAAAACACTAAACACATAACTGCAGCGTTCGCAGAGTCAGGCCTGATCCCTGCGATCGCTAACAGTTTTTTTGGTAGCGTTTTGGTGAACTGGCAAGCACCAGCGGCCTAGTACACCCCGGTCTTAGTCAAACCAGCACTGCAGTAACACTTGGTGACGTGGTGAGTCCCATAAGTGCAGTTCAAGCTGGTGAGGTGGCAAGCACAAGTAGTGTCCCGCTGCCACCAAAAAGACAAACACAGGCCCGTTGTGCCCATAATGCCCTTCCTGCTGCATTTGCCAATCCTAATTGGGAACCCACCACTTCTGCAGCGCCCGTACTTCCCCCATTCACATCCCCAACCAAATGCAGTCGGCTGCATGAGAGGCATTTTCTTTATGTCCTCCCGAGTAACCCTACCTAACGAACCCCCACAAAAAAGATGTGTCTGCAGCAAGCACTGATATAGGCGTGACACCTGCTATTATTGTCCCTCCTGTCCTAACAATCCTGGTCTTTGCATTGGTGAATGTTTTGAACGCTACCATTCACTAGTTGAGTATTAGCGTAGGGTACAGCATTGCACAGACTAGACACACTTTCACAGGGTCTCCCAAGATGCCATCGCATTTTGAGAGATCCGATTCTGGAACTGGTTACAGTTATAAAAGTTAGTTACAAAAAACTAAAAAAATAATATATAAAAAAAAAAAAAAATAGTTGTCGTTTTATTGTTCTCTCTCTCTATTCTCTCTCTATTGTTCTGCTCTTTTTTACTGTATTCTATTCTGCAATGTTTTATTGTTGTTATGTTTTATCATGTTTGCTTTTCAGGTATGCAATTTTTTATACTTTACAGTTTACTGTGTTTTATTGTTAACCATTTTTTTGTCTTCAGGTACGCAATTCACGACTTTGAGTGGTTATACCACAATGATGCCTGCAGGTTTAAATATCATCTTGGTATCATTCTTTTCAGCCAGCGGTCGGCTTTCATGTAAAAGCAATCCTAGTGGCTAATTAGCCTCTAGACTGCTTTGCCTCCCCCCCCCCCGTCTTCCGTGTTTTTCTCTGGCTCTCCTGTCTCAACAGGGAACCTTAGAATGCAGCCGGTGATTCAGCCAGCTGACCATAGAGCTGATCAGAGACCAGAGTGGCTCCAAACATCTCTATGGCCTAAGAAACCGGAAGCTACGAGCATTTCATGACTTAGATTTCACCGGATGTAAACAGCGCCATTGGGAAAGCATTTTATCACACCGATCTTGGTGTGGTCAGATGCTTTGAGGGCAGAGGAGAGATCTAGGTTTAAAAATTAGATAAAAAAGCAAAAAAAATAATAAAGAAAAAAAAAAAAAAAAAAAGCACCCCTGTCCCCCCCTGCTCTCGCGCTAAGGCGAACGCAAGCATCGGTCTGGCGTCAAATATAAGCAACAATTGCACTATGCATGTGAGGTATCACCCCGAAGGTCAGATCGAGGGCAGTAATTGTAGCAGTAGACCTCCTCTGTAAATCTAAGGTGGTAACCTGTAAAGGCTTTTAAAAATGTATTTATTTTGTTGCTACTGCACGTTTGTGCGCAATTTTAAAGCATGTCATGTTTGGTATCCATGTACTCGGCCTAAGATCATCTTTTTTGTTTCATCAAACATTTGGGCAATATAGTGTGTTTTAGTGCATTAAAATTTAAAAAAAGTGTGTTTTTTTCCCCCAAAAAAATGCGTTTGAAAAATCGCTGCGCAAATACTATGTGAAAAAAAAAAAATGAAACACCCACCATTTTAATCTGTAGGGCATTTGCTTTAAAAAAATATATAATAATGTTTGGGGGTTCAAAGTAATTTTCTTGCAAAAAAAAATAATTTTTTCATGTAAACAAAAAGTGTCAGAAAGGGCTTTGTCTTCAAGTGGTTAGAAGAGTGGGTGATGTGTGACATATGATTCTAAATGTTGTGCATAAAATGCCAGGACAGTTCAAAACCCCCCCAAATGACCCCATTTTGGAAAGTAGACACCCCAAGCTATTTGCTGAGAGGCATGTCGAGTCCATGGAATATTTTATATTGTGACACAAGTTGCGGGAAAGAGACAATTTTTTTTTTTTTTGCACAAAGCTGTCACTAAGTGATATATTGCTCAAGCATGCCATGGGAATATGTGAAATTACACCCCAAAATACATTCTGTTGCTTCTCCTGAGTACGGGGATACCACATGTGTGAGACTTTTTGCTTTTAGCCGCGTACGGGACCCCAAAAACCAAGCACCACCTTCAGGCTTTCTAAGGGTGTAAATTTTTGATTTCACTCTTCACTGCCTATCACAGGTGGCACAAAACCCCCCAAATGACCATATTTTGGAAAGTAGACACCCCAAGCTATTTGCTGAGAGATATAGTGAGTATTTTGCAGACCTCACTTTTTGTCACAAAGTTTTGAAAATTGAAAAAAGAAAAAAAAAAAAAAGTTTTTTCTTGTCTTTCTTCATTTTCAAAAACAAATGAGAGCTGCAAAATGCTCACCATGCCTCTCAGCAAATCGCTTGGGGTGTCTACTTTCCAAAATGGGGTCATTTGGGGGGGGTTTGTGCCACCTGGGCATTCCATGGCCTCCGAAACTGTGATAGGCAGCAAAGAGTGAAATAAAAAATTTACACCCTTAGAAATCCTGAAGGCGGTGATTGGTTTTCGTGGGCCCCGTACACGGCTAGGCTCCCAAAAAGTCCCACACATGTGGTATCCCCGTACTCAGGAGAAGCAGCTGAATGTATTTTGGGGTGCAATTCCACATATGCCCATGGCCTGTGTGAGCAATATATCATTTAGTGTCAACTTTTTGTAATTTTTTTTTTTTGTCATTATTCAATCACTTGGGACTTTAAAAAAATTAATATTCAATGGGCTCAACATGCCTCTCAGCAATTTCCTTGGGGTGTCTACTTTCCAAAATGGGGTCATTTGGGGGGGGGGGTTGTACTGCCCTGCCATTTTAGCACCTCAAGAAATGACATAGGCAGTCATAAATTAAAGGCTGTGTAAATTCCAGAAAATGTACCCTAGCTTGTAGACACTATAACTTTTGCGCAAACCAATAAATATATGCTTATTGACATTTTTTTTACCAAAGATGTGGCCAAATACATTTTGGCCTAAATGTATGACTAAAATTGAGTTTATTGGATTTTTTTTATAACAAAAAGTAGACATTTTTTTTCAAAATTTTCAGTCTTTTTCCGTTTATAGCACAAAAAATAAAAACCGCAGAGGTGATCAAATACCATCAAAAGAAAGCTCTATTTTTGGGAAGAAAAGGACGCAAATTTTGTTTGGGTACAGCATTGCATGACTGCGCAATTGTCAGTTAAAGCGACGCAGTGCCAAATTGTAAAAAGTGCTCTGGTCAGGAAGGGGGTAAATCATTCCGGGGCTGAAGTGGTTAAAAAGAAAGAGAAACGTCCTTCTTTTTAAATGCTCTCTTTCCCCAGCCCCAATTTCCTCGGCCTCTAGGCAGTGGCAACAGCCTTCCCTTGGGGTCAAAGATCTGGTAAGCAGAATCCCAAAGCCTCCTTGTGAAGGGGCGCCTCCACTCGGCCGAGTGGGGGGGAAGGCTTTGGTGTTTTGCGGGTGTTTGGCAGAAAGATTCAAGACAAATGGGTATCCTCCACGGTATCCCGTCTTCTTTGGTCAGGTGTTCCCAAGCATCCAGAAAAAGGAGACCCTTGTTTCTGGCTTTGGATCGCATGTTGTCTCAAGGGGTGATCTTCCTAATAATTCTCTTTGTAAAACTGTATTTTATGAGGACTGAAATCTATTAGTAGTCAGGGAAGTGCTTTCCCTTTCCGGGGGAATATATTGAAAAGTGGTCTTCCACCAGTCATGCACCTCAACAAACACACCACTAAGCAGGTTTATGGTGTTCTACCTTTAAGGATCCTACTGATTTTCACTTGAACTCCATTCTAGGGTGTTTGAGCTGTCTGGTATAGCTATCCATCCCATATTGACAGTGACTCAAATTTGTGCATCCAGAGTGAATTAATTCTTACAATATAGACCATTCAATATCCAGAACAGAACACTGTAGCCTGGAGCTTTTGGAAAGTATATCTAAAGTTTTGTATTTCAGCTGTGACAGCTTGTTGGGGGGACAGGGTTATCTTCATCCTGCATGTGGAGCTCATAAATCCCCGGGACCAGGCAGAGACTGCGGTCATGTGAAAAGTCTAACATTAAGGCTGGGTTTACATATGAGCACGGAGCAGTTCACAGCAGGAGTCCGGTGCGTCCTCGTTCACCGTTTCAGGTCAGATTTCAGCCCGAATTTTTGCCTGAAACGGACCAAAAGACGCACAGAGCCGCTGCGGAGATGTGTGAACCGGCTCCATAGAGAGACGGTCACAATCTCCTGCTGTGCAAATTGGGTGCATTCAATTCGCACTAGTGTAAACCCAGCCTTAGCCAGTTCCCTGACTTAGAGATGAGCCATAACACTGTGCAGTAATAAATGTGCAAAGTGCTGTTCTGTGTTACTACAAACTGTAACTTGAAATATGTTGCATTAGGAGGGACACTGCTTAGCCGTGCCCTCTCCACCAGTCGTGTGTACTTCTGACCAGGCCATAGATCTCTGAAACGTGGGTTTGGTTCTAGTTGCTACGTGAAACTGACCGCTAGTGATGGAAACCAGAACATGGACTCCCTCTCTACTGGAGGACCTGTCGCCTTTACCAGATACCATGCTGTCACCTACCTGGTTATTCAGCCTGATGTGAAGTGTAAGGGCCTCTCTTACAGCTCCAGTGCCACTAAAAGTGGAACAGTGGCCGCAAGAGCACAGCGAGGTAGGAGTTCCTGTAATTAGTTCAATAGTCTGCGCTGGTGGTAGCCAACACACCACTAGTTGGAAGCAAGGAGACCATGTAGGCTGGCAGGTGAAGAGCTGACTGGCGACAAATGGCGGATGCTTGGGGGAGAGCAGAAGCTAGATGAGAGTGTACTGGACTGGAGGAGCTGTAGCAGGCTGTAGGTTCAGACAAGCCAGGCCGGTAACAAACAGATTAGGCATAAGCAGCAGGCAGGAGAATAGTCAGGTCACAGACCAGGGTCAACAACAGTGAAGCAGGCATGAGCAGAAGCAAAGGCCAGGGACAAGCCAAGATCAGGTCGGGTAGTAAACAAACATGGTCAGAGGCAAGCCGGGTCAGGATCAGTGGTCAGGCACTAAAGCACATGGAATGCTGTAGACCAAATAGCAATAAGCCAGTGCTACAGCCCTGTTTAAATAGCTAGTTTGGAGCCAGTATAGGTGACAGGTGTGTAGATCTGTGCACATCTGCCCAGTTTGGTTGCTAGCCTTCTCATGCGCACACGTATGCGCCTGGGAACATTGTCCGCACTATGGGCAAGCCTTCCCTGACACACCTAACGACTGGTTACTTTGTGTCTTGATCTAGTGCTTGGTTACTCATAGCAATTACACTGCTTTGCCGAGCAGACCTTCTGTAGCAGCTGAACTTCATACCCCTTATGTGCTTTGCAGACCCTGGTTCTTTTGATACGCCAGAGCCAATATGCACCCCTTTAAATAACTTCAGACCAGGCTCAGAATGGTTAATGCAACTTAAAGTCCTTTAGCAATACAGTTCAGTGTGAACAGAGTCAATTTCCTGATCCTAACTACAACCGAATGGCTGCCCAGGCATATCTCTGTAAGGTAGTAGTCAGTCTTTGCATTTCCCATGCTTGGATGTTCTCCAGGAACCCCAGCAGTCCTCCTTCACAGCATGTACGGCTCAGAGTGGGCAAGCATAAGGACAAACGGACCCCTGAACCCAGCCTTCTCTCATATTAATATCAATCGTGAGTAGGCTGGACCCAAAACAGCTTGGGAACTGAGCACACACACTTAACTCTTCCCCCCCTCAGCCTAGGGCAGCCATAACTAACAAGAACACCTGTAGGCAACCTGCCTATACTTGCCCTCCCCTTTTCGCAAGCCATCCCAGCTGCGACAAACCTTAATAGCATCACATGGCAACCATAAAACAGAAGATCATTAAAAACAGGGAACAGTAAAACAGCAACAATTTAGCGAACAGCAATATGACCACTCTACACATAATAGTCAGGTACTGAAACCTGTTTTCCCGAGACCGGGTGCATGTCCATTATCTGGTGGATGACTGGATAGGCGTAGCCTGGTTTGCACAGCTCTATCTGGTCCATGTAGATGTGTCACTGTAAGGGCTTACCTAGATTGGAGTCCATGGCACAGAGGTATACGCTCACCCTTGCAAATAAACACAGCCCACGGTAACAAAGAGATAAGCTACCTGGGCTGTGAATCTGTGTGTGGGGGCTTGACAGGAATTTGCCAAAGGATAGTCGAAGTAAAGCCATAGTCAGGGATTCCAGAAGTCAGAATAAACGATAGGCAGAGCCAGGGTCAGAAGCCGGCGTCAGTCTTGGAACACTGTTTCAGGAACACAGGCACCTTAGGCAAAACAGGAGACAATGAACTGACAAAGCCCTCAGAGTGAGGCAGTGTTTTATACCCAGCTGATTGGATAAACTGCCTCAGCTGAACCAGGAGTGACAGGTACAATCAGAGTATCGCCCTCAGTACTTCAAGCAGAACTAGGCATAGCTGGAAAGCAGGCTGAATAGAGAACTGAGGTGTGGCTCAAGGTAAATCAAAAGCAGCAACAAACGGAAGGTTATGGGTTCAATACCACCTTGAGCCACTTGGGGTGCGACCACGCCTGGCCGTCTGCAAGGCACGGTAGGGACCGTGACAGTCACCAGATGTTCCAGTACAATTGGTGGAAACGGGCCTCAATATATTCATTTTGGAACCGGAACTCTCGGAGGTGTTCCAGCACCAGAAGTCTCTCCCACATGGCCTAAGTGTATATTTTTGGTAGTTCCTCATGTACGGGAAGGTATAGCCATACTTCTTAAGAAGATAGGTGTCAAAGTACCATTGTAATCTTTACAGCCTTGTAATCTTTCTTCCAGGTGAGACTGACCTTTACGGTCCCCAGGGTGGCGAGTCACAGCTAGTAATTTATCACTGAGTGACCTAGGAGCAGGTTGTGCTGGAGCCTCTTCCAGAACCATAGACAGAGAGATGACAATCTCTGGGGAGGACGGTCATTCCTCCTTGCTGCTGTCAAATATTAAGGTGCTCTAGGACAGTGGTTCTCAACCCTGTCCTCAAGTACCCCCAACAGGCCATGTTTTGGTATTTTTTTTTAGATAAACTAGCTGTCTAAAATGCCAAGCCATTGACTCTGGTTTAAAGCACCTGTGCAAGATAAAGGAAAACCTGCAAACATGGCCTGTTGAGGGTACTTGAGGACGGGGTGGAGAACCACTGCTCTAGGACACCCTGATAAACCCTCTGGACGGGTGGCCAAAGGTTGCGGCAGCTCCTGTGGTCTCAGGGAGATGGCTGCTGATGAAGTGCACTGTAGTAGGGATAGAGGCTCTGCAGGTTCAGGGACAAGTGAATCCATAAGACTGGTAGTGTCTGGGATCTCCTCCGAGGGCATCGCCACTACTATGGGTCCCAACAATGCGGTGACCGGCAAGTAGGTGGAATACTGAGAGCAGGCAATCACAGATCCATCATCCTGGACATTCAGTTCTCCTGTAGCAGGTGGATCGGTTGGCAACTCAACCCCGGAATCCTTGGGGAGGCCAACCCAGGTAAGTCTTGACTGGTAATGATGCGCTCTGATACAGGTGGGCTTTTGTCCTCGGAGGCGGCAGACAGAACAGAAGCAGCAGGGATCGCTCGTGGCATGGGCAGTCCATCTTCACCGAAAAAAGAAGGTTCCTTAGACCCCTCCATTTTTTGAAAGGCAGGGTTCCACAGCTGTGGCATCTCGCCCAAGTAGCAAAGTTTATTGACCATCTCTGGCAACTCGAGCAGATTACCCAGAACTAATCTAGAACTTTCACATGATGATGGGCTATACCTGCAATGGGCTTTCTAGACAAGGCCTTTATCCAGAACGGGAACATGCTTCTTCCATGGTAACACTTCACGGGACATGGCAATGGCATAGTGAAGCAAACCATGTGGAGTTCTGGCGGGCTTCCAGGTATTAGAATTCCAACCAGTCTGGCAACAGTGCCTTACACAGAAGCCAATTCAAAGCACAGCACGCCAGTCATGTTCCAGGTCTCTGGGAAAGCCTGGACAAGTTCTAGCTAACTGACAGCCATGGTCTCTTTAGTCGTGGTGTTCAGGTGCATGAGGTGGGTGTATCCTGCCGACTACGCCAAGTTGTGAAACATCTAACATTAAAGCAGTTCCCTGAGATGAGCCATAACTAAACTAAAAATAGTGCCTGTAACGAGCCTCTCTTCTCACTCCAGTGTGAAAGCCCAAGTGCTTTCACACTGGAGCGGTACGCTAGCAGGACGCCAGAAGAAGTTCTGCAAGCCGCATCTTTGCAGCCTCGCTCCTAAAGCGCCCCTGCTCATTGAAATCAATGGGCAGCGCCGCCAGCTCCTTTTAAAGTCCAGACTGCACACCTTCTGTAAGTTGTAGCTGCTCTTTGGCAGCAGCCCCTCTGTCCTCTCTTCTGTTCTGTTTAACAGATGCAGTACTTAACTTTTCACCTTGTACTCCAAGTACATGTACTCCCTGTACTCCATGAACTCTTGAGCCTTGCACCCTGTACTTTGTGAGTTTTTGAACCCTGCCCCCTGTACGTAGTGCCATTTTGAGCCTTGCGCCCTGTATACAGCACACTTCTGTACCCTGCCCATAGCATGATCCTGAGTCCTGCTCCCTGTAGGTAGCATGCGATCCTGACTCCTGCACCCTGTAGGTAGCACACAATCCTGAGTCCTGCACCCTGTAAGTAGCATGTGATCCTGAGTCCTGCACCCTGTAGGTAGCACGCAATCCTGAGTCCTGCACCCTTTAGGTAGCACGTGTTCCTGAGTTCTGCACCCTGTAAGTAGCACACGATCCTGAGACCTGCACCCTGTAGGTAGCACGCAATCCTGAGTCCTGCACCCTTTAGGTAGCACGTGTTCGTGAGTTCTGCACCCTGTAAGTAGCACACGATCCTGAGACCTGCACCCTGTAGATAGCACGCAATCCTGAGTCCTGCACCCTGTAGGTGACACGCAATTTGGCCGCACCTACCCTTTTATGCAGTGTGCTCCCCCTGTGGGGGGGTTGTGGTGGGGGCATGGTTAAGCCTTGGATGACACCATCAAGTGCACTGTGGCAGGCTAGGCAGAAAAGCCTGATGTGCTAGCCTTCCAAGTGTCTACTGCTCTGTTCTGCTCATGCTATCACTCTGCAGCAGCAGGACAGAGCACTGTGGCAGGCTTAGGGGAAAGCCACTCCAATGCGGTGGTGCGGTGAAACGGGGGTAAAACGAGGGAGTCGGAGTCCGGGGGTGAAGTTGGTACGCAGAGCAGCCATGCACAAGTCGGACAGCGAAGCAGTGGGCTCCGGGACTCCAGCTTAGATCCGCGGGGCCATGGGACTTACTTCAAATTGCGGGACAGTCCTGCAGAATCCGGGATGGGTGGGAGGTATGTTGGAACGGGAAATTCGCATTATGGATGTGCAGCCGACAAATCTGCAGCAAATGCGTGATGCAATCATGTCAATATGGACCAAAATCTCAGAGGAATGTTTCCAGCACCTTGCAGAATCTATGCCACAAATAATTAAGGGTTAGTTTACACTTGCTTGCTTCAAAACAAGGCTTCGAATAGGCTTTGTTAAAGCTCTTTGATTGCCAGTCAAAGCTGCTGTCACTAAATAAAATGGTTAGCTTACAGTCCTGTTTACACCTTCTTTTGCTTGGTGCTTCAATGAGGCTTCGGTGGGGCAAACGTACTCACAAGGTATGTAAGTATAGATAGAAATGAGGCAGAGCTGCACACACGGAGGTTGTCACTGATGGTGGCGTTGTGGTTGGCAGGGCCGGTGCTACCACTAGGCAAACTAGGCAGCCGCCTAGGGCGCCCTGCTGCCTAGGGTACCGGCCACTGGTGTTCCTACTCTCTCTCTGCAGCAAGCAACTAAGTTTCAGCATCAGCAGGCAGCCGCCGCTCAGTTCTCACATAGTGTCAGAGGTGCAGCGGCGGCAGGGGGCTGTGTCTGTGTCCCAACTCCCAAATGCATGGAAGCAAGCAAACATTCATTGATGGGCACTGGTAGGCTGCATTGATGGGCGCTGTTAGGCTGCATTTGATGGACGCTGGTGAGGCTGCATTTGATGGGCGCTGGTGAGGCTTCATTTGATGGATGCTGGTGAGGCTGCATTTGATGGGCGCTGGTAGTCTGTATTGATGGGCGCTGGTGAGGCTGCATTGATGGGCGCTGGTGAGGCTGCATTGATGGGCGCTGGTAGGCTGTATTGATGGGCGCTGTTAGGCTGCATTTGATGGACGCTGGTGAGGCTGCATTTGGTGGGCGCTGGTGAGGCTGCATTTGGTGGGTGCTGGTGAGGCTGCATTTGATGGGCGCTGGCGAGGATGCATTTAATGGGCGCTGATGAGGCTGCATTTAATGGGCACTGGTGAGGCTGCATTGATGGTCGCTGGTAGGTTGCATTGATTGGCGCTGGTAAGGCTGCATTTGATGGGCGCTGGTGAGGCTGCATTTGATGGGCGCTGGTAGGCTGAATTGATGGGCGCTGGTGAGGCTGCATTGATGGGCGCTGGTGAGGCTGCATTGATGGGCGCTGGTGAGGCTGCATTGATGGGCGCTGGTAGGCTGCATTTGATGGGCGCTTGTAGGCTGCATTGATGGGCGCTGGTGAGGCTGCATTTGATGAGCGCTGGTCTAGGCTGCATTGATGAGTGCTGGTGAGGCTGCATTTGATGGGCGGTAGTGAGGTTGCATTTGATGGGCGCTGGTGAGGCTGCATTTGATGGGCGCTGGGGAGGCTGCATTTGATGGGCGCTGGTGAGGCTGAATTTGATGAGCGCTGATGAGGCTGCATTTGATGAGCACTGGTAAGGCTGTATTGATGGGTGCTGGTAGGCTGCATTTGATGGGTGCTGGCGAGGCTGCATTGATGGGCGCTGGTGAGGCTGCATTGATGGGCACTGGTGAGGCTGCATTGATGAGCGCTAGGGGGGCTGCATTCATGGACGCTGGTGAGGCTGCATTGATGGGCACTGGCAGGCTGCATTTGATGGGCACTGGTGAGGCTGCATTTGATGAGCGCTGATGAGGCTGCATTTGATGAGCGCTGGTAAGGCTGTATTGATGGGTGCTGGTAGGCTGCATTTGATGGGTAGCTTACAGTCCTGTTTACACCTTCTTTTGCTTGGTGCTTCAATGAGGCTTCGGTGGGGCAAACGTACTCACAAGGTATGTAAGTGTAGATAGAAATGAGGCGGAGCTGCACACACGGAGGTTGTCACTGATGGCGGCGTTGTGGTTGGCAGGGCCGTTGCTACCACTAGGCAAATTAGGCAGCCGCCTAGGGCGCCCTGCTGCCTAGGGCACCAGCCACTGGTGTTCCTACTCTCTCTCTGCAGCAAGCAACTAAGTTTCAGCATCAGAAGGCAGCTGCCGCTCAGTTCGCACATAGTGTCAGAGGTGCAGTGGCGGCAGGGGGCTGTGTCTGTGTCCCAACTCCCAAATGCATGGAAGCAAGCAAACATTCATTGATGGGCACTGGTGAGGCTGCATTGGATGGACGCTGGTGAGGCTGCATTTGATGGGCGCTGGTGAGGCTGCATTTGATGGGCACTGGTGAGGCTTCATTTGATGGATGCTGGTGAGGCTGCATTTGATAGGCGCTGGTAGTCTGTATTGATGGGCGCTAGTGAGGCTGCATTGATGGACACTGGTAGGCTGTATTGATGGGCGCTGTTAGGCTGCATTTGATGGACGCTGGTGAGGCTGCATTTGATGGACGCTGGTGAGGCTGCATTTGATGGGCGCTGGTAGGCTGCATTGATGGGTGCTGGTGAGGCTGCATTGATGGGTGCTGGTAGGCTGCATTTGATGGGCGTTGGTAGGCTGCATTGATGGGCGCTGGTGAGGCTGCATTTGATGAGCGCTGGTCTAGGCTGCATTGATGAGCGCTGGTGAGGCTGCATTTGATGGGCGGTGGTGAGGTTGCATTTGATGGGCGCTGGTGAGGCTGCATTGATGGGCACTGGCAGGCTGCATTTGATGGATGCTGGTGAGGCTGCATTGATGGGCGCTGGTGAGGCTGCATTGATGGGCCCTGGCAGGCTGCATTTGATGGGCGCTGGTGAGGCTGCATTTGATGGGCGCTGGTGAGGCTGCATTTGATGAGCGCTGATGAGGCTGCATTTGATGAGCGCTGGTAAGGCTGTATTGATGGGTGCTGGTAGGCTGCATTTGATGGGTGCTGGCGAGGCTGCATTGATGGTACTGGCGAGGCTGCATTGATGGTACTGGCGAGGCTGCATTGATGGGCGCTGGTGAGGCTGCATTTGATGAGTGCTGGTGAGGCTGCATTTGATGAGCGCTGGTAAGGCTGTATTGATGGGTGCTGGGAGGCTGCATTTGATGAGCGCTGGTAAGGCTGTATTGATGGGCGCTGGTGAGGCTGCATTTGATGGGCGCTGGTGAGGCTGCATTTGATGGGCGCTGGTGAGGCTGCATTTGATGAGCGCTGGTGAGGCTGCATTGATGGGCGCTGGTGAGGCTGCATTGATGGTCGCTGGTGAGGCTGCATTGATGGTCGCTGGTGAGGCTGCATTGGTGGGCGCTGGTAGGCTGCATTGATGGGTGCTGGTAGGCTGCATTTGATGAGCGCTGGTAAGGCTGTATTGATGGGTGCTGGGAGGCTGCATTGATGGTCGCTGGTGAGGTTGCATTGATGGGCGCTGGTGAGGCTGCATTTGATGAGTGCTGGTGAGGCTGCATTTGATGAGTGCTGGTAAGGCTGTATTGATGGGTGCTGGTAGGCTGCATTTGATGGGCGCTGGTGAGGCTGAATTTGATGGGCGCTGGTGAGGCTGCATTTGATGAGCGCTGGTGAGGCTGCATTGCTGGGCGCTGGTGAGGCTGCATTGATGGGCGCTGGTGAGGTTGCATTGGTGGGCGCTGGTAGGCTGCATTGATGGGTGCTGGTAGGCTGCATTTGATGAGCGCTGGTAAGGCTGTATTGATGGGTCCTGGTAGGCTGCATTTGATGGGTGCTTCATTAAAAAGGTGGGGTTTACATGGGATGGGAAAAGGGGGTGGAGTCAGGGGTGGAGCCGGGGAGGGGGGCAGCAAAATGAGGCTTCGCCTAGGGCAGTGATGGTGAACCTTGGCACCCCAGATGTTTTGGAACTACATTTCCCATGATGCTCGACTACACTGCAGAAATACATGAGCATCATGGGAAATGTAGTTCCAAAACATCTGGGATGCCAAGGTTCGCCATCACTGGCCTAGGGTGTCAAAAATCCTTGCACCAGCTCTGGTGTTTGGAGGATAGTTGTTGGAGCCGCTTGGCTTTGTGTTTACCCAGCTGGTACATGAGTAGACTGTGTATAGTATTTCATATTTCAACAAACGGTACCATAGTTAACGCACCACGCTGATGTGCCTCATTCATCTCAAACCCAAATAATTCACAAATGCATGTTTTTTCTTTTTTAATATGGCTTCATTTATATGTTTTAGGTCTTGTGTGGAGGAAATACTGTGTTGATAAAGTGACACATTTATTGCACCTAGAACAGGGCAGGCAGGCAGGACCAGGCAGTGATGAGGAGACCCGCTCCGCACACCATACAGATGCGCAGTGCCGCCCCGGGGCATGCCGGGACATCTCATTCTACCTCTGCAGTCCACACAGCACAGCAAGCGCCCCGGGTCGGATAAAACTACATTTCCCGGCGGCCCCGGGTGACGTCACGCGTCATGTGATCCGGCCCGCTCAATCGCTCCCTTTGTTACAGCGCTCACAGCGTTTGTAAGGCGCTCCGGAGGAGGGTGTGAGGCAAGGGCCCGGCTGTGGAGTTGGGGGCCCCGAGCGGTAATCCCGCTATAGGTAAGGGAAGAGGGAGGGGCTTTGAAGCGAGTGCAGGGGAGGGTGAGGAGCCGGCTGCATAGCGGCGGCATTGTAACGGGTGATGGCCACGTCCCCGGTGCAGTGAGAGAGTACCGGAAGTGACGTCACTGAGTGCTTAGCTGTGCTGGAGAGAGCCGAGTGCGGGGAGATAGAATAGACGGCAGGAGGATGGGGAGGCACAGTGATGAGGAGAGGGGATGCGAATGTACGGGCTCAGCTCCCGAAGAGGCTTCATTAGCAAACAGTACCAGTAACAGAGTGCAGGGACAGCCAATCATAATTCTCCTTACTGTTAGCTGCTCCTAAAAGATGGATTGTGATTGGTTGCTGAGTGTCTTATGGAATATGTCCTGTAGGGTTCATGATGAGGTCTGACCCCAGTCCATGCTTGGGCAATGCTGGTCCTGGGGGGGGTGAATTGTAAAGGATAGATCCTCGTTCACACCAACAGACCAGCTAAACAGGAGAAATGAACTACAAACCTTTATATCTCCCACGTCTCTTACTCCTGAGTTGTGATGTTTCTGCTTCAACCACTGGCCTACTGGGGCAGATTTTTCATTTTTTTTGCCCACATGGTAAAATCTGCATTTTTTTTTTCTTTTGCTAGAAATTACTGTTAACTCCCCAAAATAATATATTTTCTGAAAACAGTTCCCCCTGCTTAATCTGGAGAAAGCCTTTTCCCAGATCCTGATGGGTTTTACTTCCTCTTTTTATTCCCCTGCAAAGTAAAGGCATAATGGGTTAGTATTCATCGCATACTAGCCCATTATGTGGCACTTAGCTGCAAACGAAGCCCATGTTGTCCTCGCTGGTGGCTGCATCCATCTTCACCCCTCTTCCTTCTGAGGCCATGGACTTTGGCTCTGTGACTGGCCAGAGTCATGTGATGTCACTCCCGTGAAGGAGCCATCAGTCACGACACAGAGGGCCATTTCTTCACCGCGCATGCCCCGATGACGGCACAAGCGTATATGGTAAATATCTCCTAAACTGTGCAGGTATAGGTGCTATTTCCAGTACCTACAGGTAAGCCTTATTATAGGCTTACCACAAATGGTGTAAATAGGTTTACAACCACTTTAAAGGGGAACTAAAGCCACCACAAGGGCACATTACCCACTTCAATACTGGACACTTTCACCCCCTTCTTGCCCAGGCCAATTTTCAGCTTTCAGCACTGTCACATTTTGAATGACAATTACTCAGTCATGCAACACCGTAACCATATGGAAATGTTTATAATTTTTTTTTTTTTTTTTAGACCGAGCTTTCTTTTGGTGGTATTTAACCACTTCAATACTGGGCACTTTCACCCCCTTCCTGCCTAGGCCTATTTTAAGCTTTGAGCGCTGTCAAGCTTTGAATGAAAATTGCGCGGTCATGCAACACTGTACCCATATGAAATGTTATCTTTTGTTTCACATTAATGGAGCTTGCTTTTTTTAACCACTTCCCGACCGCCAGCCGTCATATGACGTCCTTGACTGTGTGTCGGTATATCTGAATGATGCCTGCAGCTACAGGCATCATTCAGATATTTCTTTTTCAGCCGGCTGTTCTCTATACCATAAGAATGATCATAGCTGCTTGTCAGCCACTTAATCGTTCTTACGGGTGGTTAGAAGGGACGTCCCGCTGCCTTCCGGTGCTTCTACCGACACGCCGCTGCCATCAGTGAGTCGGAGAACGGATCCTCCGGCCCTGGATGTTCACCATAGAAATTTTCGGTGGACCAGATGGTCGCCGGAGTCTCGATCGTTCGGAGGCCGGGCGCGATGTTATGACGTCACGCCCAGACTCTGCATTCAAACAAACAGCTGGGAAGCCGAGATTTTCTTCCCTTTTTTTTTTTTTTTTTTTTTTTTTTTTTTTTTTTTTTCAGCTGTCCCAGCCTAGTGGTGAGATGTGGGATCTTATTGACCCCATATCTAACTTTAAAGAGAACAGACCATGCCATATTCCTATTACAAAGGGATGTTTACATTCCTTGTAATAGGAATAAAAGTGATCAAAATGTTTTTGTTTTTTTAAGTGTCAAACTAAAAAATGTAAAGTAAAATTAACAATAAAAAAAATTGAAAGTGCCCCTGTCCCTGTGTGCTCGCACGCAGAAGCAAACGCATACTTAATTCCCGCCCACATATGAAAACGGTGCTCAAACCACACATGTGAGGTGTTGCCGCGAACGTCAGAGCGAGAGCAATAATTCTAGCACTAGACTTCCTATGGGGATTTTTAAGTACCGAAGTTTGGCGCCATTCCACAAGCGTGTGCAGTTTTGAAGCATGCCATGTTAGGTACCTATTTACTCGGCATAACTTCATCTTTCCCATTATGCCAAAAAAATTGGGCTAACTGTACTGTTTTTTGGGGGTTTTTTTAAGCATTTTTCGAAAAAAACGCATTTGAAAAATTGCTGCGCAAATACTGTGTGAGATAAAAAGTTGACCACCATTGTATTCTTTAGGGTCTCTGCTAAAAAAAAACATATATAATGTTTGGGGGTTCTATGTAATTTTCTAGCAATAAAATGATGATTTTTACATGTAGGAGAGAAATCTCAGAATTGGCCTGGTTGGCAAGTGGTTAATCACCACTGGGTTATTTATTTTTGCTAAACAAAAGAAAAAAGGCAGAAAATTTAGAGGGAAAAAAAAACAAAATATTTTTCATAGATTGGTAAAAATGTTTGCAAACAGGTCATTTTTCTTCTTCACTGATGAGGCTGCACTGATGAGGAGGCCCTGACAGGCGGCACTGATTGGCAGCACTGTTGGGACTGCACAGATGATCAGGACTCTGATAATCAGTGTCAATGTCCCTTAAACAAAAGCTGGTTATGGTCTCTCTCCTTCTCTTGTCACACTATCAGCATGAGGGAAGAAAGGCTGATAACTGGCTTGTGTTGACATCCGTGATCAGCTGTCGTTGGACACTGCTGATCATGTGGTAAAGGGCCACTGTGATTGGCCCTTTACCCCGATCTGTGATCAGCTCTGAAGGAAAAGCGCAATCACGGGAGGACGTCAATAAACGCCCTCCCGGCAAAGTAAGCCCCCGTGCTGTAGCTGTCATTCAGCTATAGTGTGGGCGGGAAGGGGTTAATCACCAATGAGTTTTTTTTTATTTTTTGCTAAATAAACACAGACCAAAAATTTTGAAATAATAAATGTTTTCTTTGTTTCTATTATAAAATTGCAAATGTTTAATTTTCCTTCTTCACTTTTGAGTGCTGGTGAAGCTGCACTGTTGGGTGCTGATAAGCTACACAGCAGCCACTTGTAGAAGGGTAAAACAAAATGTTTTAGTATATAAGGGCTCATTTAGGGCTAGTTTACACTTGCTTCAAAACAAGGCTTCGGACACGCTTTGTTAAAACTCTCTGAACGCCACTCAAAACTCCTGTCACTAAATAAAATGGTTAGCTTACAGTCCTTTTTACAAATGCTTTTGCTTGGTGCTTCGATGAGGCTTCAATGGGGCTTCAAGTGAGCTTTGCCATAGACTTCTATGGAGGCTTTGAAGACGCTTTGAAGCACCACTGAAGCTACATGGGGTATAATTTTTAAACCCAAGCCGAACCAAAGCAAAAGCAGGTGTAAACAGGACTGTAAGCTATTTTATTAGTGACAGGGGCTTTAGAGAACTTTAAAAAAGCCTGTCCGAAGCCCTGTTGAAGCCGAAGCAAGTGTAAACTAGCCCTAAAAGTGTTGCACTAAACTTTTGATATTCATATAATTTTTGCAAAATATGGGATTGTGAACAGTGTCAGCTGCTGAAAATGTATATATATGCATGTGTGGATACACATGTAGGTATATACCCCCCTTGTTGATGTACTGGTGGAATCCAAGTGATAGCTCACAAGACCCTTATTTTTTTTAAATGTTTTAGTATGCGGCTAGTGTGTACCATCCCTTAGGCAGCTTCAGAGTCTGTTTACACCATAATTGCACAGTAACACATTCCCCTGCATTCATTTGAATGGGCTGCAAATCACACCGGGACGTGGAAAAAGTAGTGCATGCACTACTTTCACCACTTCAATACTGGGCACTTATACACCTTCCTGCCCAGATCAATTTTCAGCTTTCAGCGCTGTCGCAGTTTGAATGACAATTGCGCGGTCATGCTACACTGTACTCAAACTAAATTTTTATCCTTTTGTTCCCACAAATAGAGCTTTCTTTTGGTGGTATTTGATCATCTCTGGGGTTTTTATTTTTTGCATAATCAAATAAAAAAAAGACCGAAAATTTTGAGAAAAAATAAAAGTTTTGCTTTTGTTTCTGTTAAAAAAAATTTGTAAATAAGTAAGTTTTCTCTTTCACTGATGGGCATTGATGAGGTGGCACCAATGAGCAGGCACTGACGGGCTTGGACGATGGGCACTGGTAGGCGGCACTGATGGGTGGCACTGATATGCAGCACTGATGGGCATTGATAGGCGGCACTGATGGGCACTGATAGGCGACACTGATGGGCACTGATAGGCGACACTGATGGGCACTGATAGGCGACACTGATGGGCACTGATAGGCGACACTGATGGGCACTGATAGGCGACACTGATGGGCACTGATAGGCGACACTGATGGGCATCGATATGAGGCACTGATGGGCATCGATATGAGGCACTGATGGGCATCGATATGAGGCACTGATGGGCATCGATATGAGGCACTGATAGGCATCCCTGGTGGCACTGACAGTGGTAGGCATTGGAGTGGGCACTAATTGGCAGCTGCCTGGGCATTGATTGGTATTTCCCTGGGGGTCTAGGGGGCATACCTGGTGGTCCAGTGTGGTGGCCACCCTGGTGGTCCTGGGCAGGATCCGAGGGGGGGGGTTGTGCTGATAAACAATCAGCACAGACCCCCCCTGTCAGGAGAGCAGTGGATCGGCTCTCCTCTACTCGCGTCTGTCAGACGCGAGTGAGGAAAAGCCGATCACCAGCTCTTCCTATTGACATCGTGATCAGCCGTGCTTGGACACGGCTGATCATGTGGTAAAGAGTCTCCGTCAGAGACTTTTTATCTAGATCGGAGTTGCGGTGTGTCAGACTGACACACCGCAACAACGATCGCCGTGATGCGCGCAGCGGCTCAATGTCCTGATCACGTCATATGACGTGCGGTCAGGATATTGAAACCACTTTGCCGTCGTCATTTTGCTATATGGCCGGCGGCAGGTGGTTAATATATGCACTCTATCAAATCGCATGGTACTGCACTCCCAAGCAATTTTGTTCCCCCAAACACACTGCATTTGCGATCTGCAATTGGGGTGCTATTAACAATACATTGGCACCTGCATGCAGATCACAAGAGTAGCACATTCGAATGTGGTGTGGGAAATGTGCTTTAACACCCCACCTTCTGGTGTATACCAGCCCTCAAACATCTTTTGATTACAAAAATTATTTAGGGCTCATTCACACCAGGCTACACGCTAAAACTCTGCAGATTGGTGTCTGTTTATAGGGGTAGTACATTACATTGAAACAATGCACCACACTGTTTACAGTTTTTTAAAAGCTTTATTGAAGTGCCACAAAATGACAATGACAAGCGTGTTGTAATATCGTGAGTTATGCTGTGTAAAAATGCAGCCATGCTGCTTTTTTTAGGCAATGTACCACACATTGAGCTGTGAACAGGGCACATAGGGCACATCATTGGGAAATAATTGTTTTCTAACAGTAAGCCTGCTTTGATCTGTGCAGTTCAGTATACATGGTGTAAATGAGCCTGATCACTTGTCTAGAGTAATACAATGTTACTATGGTAATAGTAAATTGAGGTGATCAGCAAAAGTGTTTAGTGAACTGAATATATAGAAATTAGAAAAGGGCCAATTCTGACACTTTTCTCATATATGTAAATATTATTTTTTTTGCTAAAAAATTACCTAGAACTTTAGCAGAGACCCTAGAGAATAAAGTGGTGCTCGTTGCAAATTTTGAACGCAGTTTCTTTGGAAAAAATACACTCTAATGTTATAAAAAAAATCAACATAGTATATAGCCAATTTTTTTTTGTAAAATATTAAAGATGAGAGGAGTGTGTAAATGGATTCCCAACGTGTCATTCTTTACCCACTTGCCGGCCCGCTGCCGTCATTATACAGCGGAAGGTCTGCACGATCCCGCGAATTGCAGTTGGTGAATGTGAGCACCTTTTTCTCTTTTTTTTTTTTTTTTTTTTTTTTTAACAGAAACTTTTTTATTTGTCTCCAGAAGGAGGAAGATTTACGTATACAAATATAAAAACATAAAATACAAACGAGAAAAAAAACAAAGTGCTGCTACATGATTAATGGATACAGTCGTGAATAGTTTTGATTCATAAGAATACAGTTATAATGCAAAGTTATGTATGGTTCGTAGTACATATGCAATATTACATAGGAGCGTATATGTCAGCACCTTTAAGGGCGATAGCGGACGCGCCTGCTGCACAGCGAGGGACCCAATGCGTGTGGCCGGCAGGCACGAGAACTAGAACGTGTGTACACACACACACACACACACACACACACACACACACACACACACACACACACACACACACACACACACACACACACACACACCCCGTTCTGACAGGAGAGGAGAAACAGATCGTCTGTTCCAACTAAGTAGGAACAGCGATCTGTCTCCTCCCCCCAGTGAGTCACATCCCCATACAGTTAGAAACACTCCCTAGGACGCATTTAACCCTTTGATCACCACTAGTGTTAACCCCTTCCCTGCCAGTGACATTTATACAGTAATCAGTGGCTATTTTTAGCTTTGATCCCTGTATAAATGTCAGTGGTCCCAAAAAAGTGTCCAATCTGTCTGCCGCAATGTCGCAGTCCCGCTAAAAATCTCGCTGATCGGCGCCATTACTAGTAAAAAAAATTATAATAAAAATGCCATAAATCTATCCCATATTTTGTAGACGCTATAACTTAGAAGAATATATATCGGCCTAAACTGATGAAGATATTTGCCAATACCTTTTGATTAAGAAATTTGTTTTATTTAATTTTTTTTTATTTTTATGTATTATAACAAAAAGTAAAATATATATATATTTCTTTCAAAATTGTCGCTATTTTTTTGTTTATAGCGCAAAAAATAAAAACCGCAGAGGTGATCAAATGCCACCAAAAGGAAGCTCAATTTGTGGGAAAAAAAGGATGTCAATTTTGTTTGGGTACAACGCCGCACGACCGCGCAATTGTCAGTTAAAGCGACGCAGTGCTGTATCGCAAAAAATGGACTAGTCATTAAAGGGGAAATTCTTTCGATCCTTAAGTGGTTAAATTGTGCGCACTTGTGGTATAGTGGCAAACTATGGTACTTAAAAATCTCCATTGGCGACGTTTTAAAGATATCTGCAAGTTACCAGTTTAAAGTTACAGAAGAGATCTAGTGCTAGAATTATTACCCTTACACATGTGTGGTTTGAAAGCAGTTTACATATGTGGGCATGAACTACATATGCTATGTTCACCTCTGCATGCAAGCATGGGGGGGTGGGGGGGTGGAGGCACTTTAAATTTTATATATAATATATATATTAATCTTTTTTTTTTTATCACTTTTATTCCTATCACAGGGAATGTAAACCATCCCTTTATGGAGAAATGTGGGGTCAATAAGTAAGACCCCACATTTCTCCTTTACAATGTAAAGCATTAGATCAAAAACTAGTACTTTAAAATAAAATGTCCGGAACCAGAAATTCTTTATGGTCCTCCTAGACCATAAAGATGAGCGGAGGCCATCTTTCCTCTGCTCATCTTTGTTACCAGCCACTGCAACCGCCGGATCAGTTCTTGGGGCTACCGATCATCCAGATAAGTCCGAGAACCACCAGGAAGCAGCTTCTAAAAGTGATTGAGCAGTAAATCCACCGCTCGGACCAGTTCTATCGGTTAGAGAATCGCAGGCTGAAAAAAAAAAAAAAAACAATACTGGGGTTGTGGCATAATGCTGCAGCCATAACCCCGGTATTCCACTTCCGACTGCGGCTGTCTCTTGTCTATGGCCCAGTCGGAAAGTGGATAATAATGATTCATTATGCAGTAATAAATTGGTTCTTTAGCAGCTCCATACAGTCTTGTAGAAAAGATACAGCCACTGTTTCCACCAGTCATTTATAACAAGAGGTCACGGATTATTTCTGCTCTAGGTATCAATCAGCCACACGAGGTGCTGAAATCGGCTGCTCTAACTTAAAGTGTTACTAAACCCAGGATCCTGCATTCATTATATCTGGTCTCCCACAGTACACAGAACATGGAATTGCAATTATTGTAGTAAATATAAACTGCTAAATACCTTTTCTCATCAGCAGTATATAGAAGTCTTGTGACTTCTATCAGTGTCTGGTTAAAGCTTGCAAGAAGAATTTTAATTCTCCCCTGAATGTCTTATGAGGCTGCAGGACCCCTGACCCTCTGGACAGTGCTGATTGGCCCTGTGCTGATCACATGCAAAAAAAACCTTTAACAATACACACCAAACCGAGCATGTGCAGTGTGTCCCTAATGCTCTGTTCTATCAGCAGATAGATTGGGGACTGTGGAAGAAGGGGAGAATCAGAGAAGACAGGATCAAACAGCCTTTTTACACAATGCAGAGGATTAACACCTTATGTTCTACAGTGAGTATTACTAGTATGCTTTACTGCATATGCAGAATGATTTTACTGTTGTGGGTTTAGTAACACTTTAAAAAGGTTCATCAGTCTGTAGAAAAAAAAAAAAAGTAAGTCAGCAGCTACTGTGTACTGTAGCTGCTGAATTTAAAGTAGAACTATAGGCAAAACCTTTTATTTATTTAATTTTTTTTTTTTACATTTTGGATAGGGCAAAGGAGAATCATAAACCCTGTGAGATTTTTTTTTTTCTTTCGCGTTCTGTGTCCCATTGGGGAAATTTCCCTTCACTTCCTGTCCCATAGCCAAACAGAAAGTGAGAAGAAATCCCTGCAGATTAGGGGAATTCCTTGGGGTCACCAGAACTTTGTCCCCGTTGGAACATTTGCCCTCTATTACTTTTCTGGGGACAACCCAAAATTTGTGATTTTTCCTTTATTTTTAATGATAACGGTAAACAGGACAAATGTCTAATGTGGGAAGCAGGTTGTGACTCCTTGCAGCTTCACCCTGTGCATGTGTGAGTCTTGCTGCACTTTGTGACTGGTCCTGCAGCTTCTTGCAACCTGTGATGTGTCCCAAGTGGTTGCAAGCGGGGAGGAATTACAACTTCCTAGGCCTTGGCAATTCCAACGGAAGTTGGAGCAGGTACCTGACAAAACTAGATACCCGCTCATTCCCCAAAAGATTAACTTCCAAAATTGTTAGAAGAGGGGGGAGGATTCTTTAAAGTGGAACTTCAGGTAGTGGTCTTCTTTTTTTTTTTTTTCTTTTTTTTTTTTTTTTTTAATCCAAACTTTTTTTTTATTGACAAGGAAAAAAAAAGTGCTTGTACATTGTAGAATTGAAAGGTATAGATAACAACCATCAACACTTCCAATGAACATGAGATATATACACAAAGCATCACATCATATGTAAAGCATATCCAAGATTTTATGAAAAAACAAAAACAGTAAAAAAGAAAAAAAAAGTAAAACAAAACAAAGCAGCCCGAGTTTATTGAGGGACGATTACTCAGAAGTCTTCTTTGTCTACTCTCGGATGTACAGCAGCGAAATTCCCAAACTCGGGCCATAGCCATAATATCTCTAGGCGGTCTCATAATTGTAATAACCTATCCATCACTAATTGTGGTGGGGCAAGACTTGGGTTATCAAGCCAACTTTGCCAAATGGGATTACATTTTTTTTTTAACCGCTTTTCGATGGCGATAAGCCAACTGTTCTCTAAGTAGAAGGGAATTAACGTAGGCGATCCAATAGGCCCTAGAGGGCACAGCGGGAGCCAACCTAAATCAGTCGATCAGCTTTCTAGCTAGGTACAATAACCTGAACACCATAATATAAATACATTTCAACATCAGTTACACCCAGCAAGCACACCAGCGGATCAAGAGGTATAGGTATTTGGGCTAGATCAGAAATCACCTGCAGCCGCCCCATATTTGGCAAGTTTTGGGCAGTGCCATATCATGTGTACCCTGACCATCAAACTCTTTGGACTTAAGGGAGAATCCCTTCGTCCCCAATCATATAGCCCATTGGGGGTGTGACAGGCTCTGTGTAAGATAAATAATTGTGAGAGTTTATGTGCAGCTGACACCGACACAGCAGGGAGCGCTTCTGGGGCCATATCCCATTGATCCCCATCTATGGCTTTGTTATCGGGGACCCAATGAGCTCTACTTTTTAACAGTGTGTGATCTTGAATAGAAGACAACATACAGAGTAGGCCCTCAATATCAGACCCTTACGAGTGGTAGCTTGCAAAATTTCCCGCAGTAGCGAGGAGCTAGATATAGCTAACGAGACCACTTGTGTCTGCGTCTGTATTGCATGTCGGAGTTGAAAATATTGATGAAATTGTTTATGTTGTAGGGAGAACTCCGCACACAGCTGATCAAATGCCTTCAGAGTACTACCATTATACGGTTGGTGAAAGAACCAGATCCCATGCTGGCTCCATAAGGAGAATCTCTGTAATTTACACAATTCAGGATAGTTAGGATTATTCCACAAGAGAGTAAACTCCATAGGACCTGTGATAGACAATGTCTCCCTGGCTGCCCACCAGACTCCCTTAAGCAAACCCGCATTTGGAGAGGAAGATGGAATACCCAGGAGGTCCATCTCTAATTGGGAATCGGCTGTCAAGGTGGGGGTTTGGATAAAGACACCAGTTGAGCTATAGGGTCTGAATCTTCCCCAAGTCCCCAGCCAGCAAACTTGGAGTTGAAAAGCCGTGAAGTTCCACTTTAGGCTGGGTTCACACCTCCGATGAATGCGGCTTGCAGCAGGTGTCTGGTGCATCCCTGTTCTCCGTTTCAGGGCTGAATTTATGCCTGTATTCGGCCCTGAAACAGAGCCAAAGACGCACAGGACTCCTGTGCAAACTGCTACGCAGCCGCAACGGAGATATGTGGACCGGCTATACAGAGAGCCGGTCACAATCTCCTGTCATGCGAATTGAATGCGGGGAAACCAGCATCCAATTCACATAGGTGTGAACCCAGCCTGAAAGTGGCTCTCAAGGCAAAAAACCATAATGCATTCTCTGCATTAAGGTAGAAAAAATTTCAATAAAATAAACTGTACTAAAGATATCTGCTTCCTTCCAATTTAGAATCAATATTGGTGTTTAGTCTTTTCATGGAGGATGCATATTAAAGTGAGACAAGTTTAATATTTTTTTTTTCATTATTATTTTAGGCCATAAGCCATCATGGAGCCCAGTACTACCAAGCCAAAAGTTCCAGACTTCCTTTCCAACTTGGGAAAACCCACACTGCGAGGTGTACGCAAGTGCCCACACTGTGGTACCTACAACGGAACCCGGGGCCTCAGCTGCAAGAATAAGAGCTGTGGCACTGTATTCCGCTGCCGAGATGTCAAACAACCAACTAAGGATGCCGTGAAGCTGCTCACTGGTTCTGACATGCAGATCTTCTCAGTCAAACAGAGGGACAAAGGACCTGACCACAGATGTCTGGTGGTATTAGGAATTTCTGAGACCACCATCCAGACAGCTGAAGGCACAATAATCACTCATATTAGCTCAGGACGATGTTTTGCCCCCGGGTGTCTTAAAGCTGCAGCCCGAGGGGTGGTAGAGAATCAGTGCCAGCACATTAAGATGGCCTTGAACTGCCAAGTTGAAGCAGAGGCGCTCCAGTTGAAAAGTTCAGTCTTAAATGCCATGCAGATCCCAGCAGAAATCAAGCAAGACATATGGGAACTTGCTAGTGAGTGCTTGGGACCAATGGTTCAGAAGGTGACCAAATCCATCTTTGTAGTGCGTTGTAAAATCACTCAGCAGAACAGTCTTGGTTACCTCCATGTATACCTGACACGGAGAGATGGCCTTCAGAAAGGAGTGGGGCACCTTTTCCAGTGTTCCTGTGAGTCTAAAGCACTGGCATCTAAAACTGAGATTCAGGACAAATGTGTGCATTACTACACCTGCCTGGCTGCTTTCGCCAGTGACGACATCCTCTCTGAACAGTTCACAGAACATTTCTATGTCATGTCTGAAGGTAAGAAATGCAGTCCTGTAACTAGTGTGACATGGGAGCCAGGTGTAAAGCTTATTTATGGGAAGATGCTAAAAAAACAGTAATTTATTGAATATAGTGAAATGCTATTGGATCCTGTTTTCTTTTTTTTTGGTTTATTCATTACTAAACATTACACACAATGCAAATCCATCCAGTAGCGTTGCACCGATACCCTTTGCGGCACGATTTGAGCCCATACAAAATGAATGGGCTCAAATCGGCCTACACTAAATCACCTGCAATTTGAACAGGAATGCGGTCCGATTCCTGTCTGAATCACATGCGGTTTCCCCCACCGCTCCTGTGAACCCAGACTTGTCATAGTGACTTCAACCTGGGTTCATACAGGAGCAGTGGGGGGAAAACTGCATGTGATTCGGACAGGAATCGCACCGCATTCCTTTTCCAATCACATTAGATTCTTTGCAGTGCAATTTTCATTCATTTTTTAGGGGCTCAAATGGCACCACAAAGGTATTGGTTTCAGGTATTAGAGCATTTGCATGAGTTTCAGCACCAATACCGGTATCGGTGTAAATCTACCATCCAGCAATGAACACTGCTGTCAAGAATTAGAAAGAGCAGTTGATTTGTAGGGGCAACAGAAGGCATGTGTTATTACATGTTGCATCGACGTGTTTTAATCATGTTGTATTTAAAGGGCTATGGTATGTAATAATCTCTTGCTGCTGAGAGATTTAATCACTACCAGTCACTGCAATAGGCTAGACCTACAAAGGACATTTTTAGTAGGTTAAACTCTTGCCATCTACGTAATGCATATTTTGAGGATGGGCTTTATCTCGCTCACGTGCTGCACATTTGGGCGGCAGAGCTTTCTGTGCTGAAAATCCAAAAGACTCTGTTATCCACCCAGCCCCAGTGTCCCTATAAGGGTTAAATAAGCTTTCTAAAATCACTAGATTTTCTAAAATCACTAGCAACTAAGGCTACTTTCACACTGAGGCACTTTACAGGCGCTACAGTGCCTGTACAGCGCCGCTCCAGTGTGAAAGCCCGAGGGCTTTCACACTGGAGCGGTGCGTTTGCAGGACGGTCAAAAATGTCCTGCAAGCCGCATCTTTGCAGTGCTGTAGGAGTGGTGTATTCACCGCTCCTAAAGCGCCCCTTCCCATTGAAAACAATGGTGCAGCGCAGCAAACCCGCTGGCAAAGTGCCGCTGCAGCGGCACTTTGCGGGCGGTTTAACCCTTTTTCGGCTGCTAGCGGGGGTTAAAACTGCCCCGCTAGCAGCCGAATAGCAGCATTAAAATGACGGTAAAGCGGCGCTATATATAGCGCCGCTTCACCGCCGACCCCCGCCCACCGCGGTGTGAAAGTAGCCTAAATGTTAGGAGTAGCAATTGATGGCTAAACAGCCCTATTTATACGTGATTGATTTCATCTACAAGATTCTACTCCTGTAGCTCACTCCATAGGGAGCTATTTGTTCCATATAGTTAGTGCATTATTGCTACTTGTAGAGAACAGTTGCTAATGATTTACATGTATATACAACTGCAAAAAATCTGTTTAGCTTTAGGTTAAAGAGGTGACTGCGCTCAGGGGGGCTGTAACACTGTGAGCACACTCTCACTATTAAGAAATTAAAATCACTTGTTTAGCTCTGATCTAACTTTTAAGAGACCTCATTTCTGTTGACATGGATGGCAAAAGGTACATTTCACCATTTAAAAAAAACAAAAAAAAACATCAGTGGAAAAGTTTTGACTATCCTGTACTGTTATGCGTTGGTGTGTGTGTGGACTGGGTTGAAAACAGAATTGACCCATGTTTGCCCTGTAGTGGAAGATGCAGCAAAATACTTTACAGCTGAGTGTGACCACAAAGGCAACCAGCAGAGAGAACCTACAATTCTTGCCAGCAAAATCACGTGTGTTTTCGGTGCCATTAGCGGCACCTTTTTCTTTATCAGCAAAATACCGATAACCACATTTTCTGCCAATATGTTTCGGCTGCCAAAATTTCGGTGCTTCTCTAGTGCTTTGACAACAAAACAAGTAATTTCAAGCTTGAGGCTCACTTTTGACCCTTTTCATAGTGGTTTATAATCTATTAAATGCAAGAAGTTAATATTGATATTACATTGACATGTTTGTTAAAATTGCACAGGCCTAAAAGAGATAACAGTGTTAGAAACAGACAGCAAGATGGAGACTGTGGAAACCGTGGTGCAGATACATGAAGAATCCTCACCATTGCTAAAACCCAAGAAACTAAGAAGGGATGACTCCCCAGGTGATAGTTCTATGTATTTATTTAAGTTATAAAAACTGGAATTGCTAAACTTTTTTTCCGAACATGCTTGTTTCCTGGCTGGCATGCCGTCCCTCTTCTTGGCATGCTTCTTCTGGGTCAAAGATTTGGTCGGTGCCGCAGCCAGTAAGCAAGTATGATAACCAGACCACTAGCATTTTCAAACAGGAGGTCAGCTGTGGCAGGCCATGAATCTATTGTGACACACTTACTTCAAGCTTGTCTCTGACTTTGGGGTCAATTCACAAAAGAATATTGCACGAGATATTTGAGTCATGTGAGACATTTAAGCCAAATGTCTCATGCGATATGAAAATTGTATTTTTACTATGGGTTTACGCAGTATTTACAGCAAAAATAAGAAACACTGTAAATGCCACATAAACCTGTCTAAAAGTCAGTTCACAAAAAAAAAGTAAACAAAAACATTTGGCAAATGAGTTGTGACCTAGACTCTAGCTCTGCAGTATTTTAATGAATGCTAGCTGGTTTTTAAAGAGCTGGCACCTGCCACGTCCTTAACAACCAGTGACTCCTCTGTCAGTGGGGGTTCTCTGCTGACAGCAAAATGTAAAGAGGCAAAAATGTATTGAAAACGATGTGCAGTTAACACCCCCCCCCTCCAATCCATACCATGCCCTTCCTGTCTGGTATGGAGTTTTGGGGGGGGGGGGGGGTCTCATACGGAAAGAAAAAAAGGCGATCGGTCCCCCTCACAAGCATGCAGGCCAGAAAAGGGGGAGGGGAGAAGGAGCATACTTAATTGCTGGCCTTATTAAAGTATGTTGAAGTTTGTTTTTTTTTCTGTATTTATCCATGATGACGTGGACTTTTGAGGGATGACATTTGTGCTGTTACCTTAAAAAGTTTCAGGTTCTGCTGTCTGTTGTCTTTGACCTCCATTTGCTAGGATGGCATCCTTTTACTTTCTCTTGACAAATAAAGTTCTAAATTATTTTTTCTCACTGCTATACCCTGAAAGCATTGTTCTTAATGTGTTCTCTATTCGTCATGTGTTTAAGGTACAAACTCTCTGGTACAAGAGGCTACCCTTAACAGTGGGAAGAAGAATACAGCAAAGAAAACACCAGTCAATTCGGCAGCGAAGAGACCAGGTACACAACACTTTTGGGTGCGGAATTTTCATCAAGAGAGATGAAATGAAATGCAGCTGGCAAAATTTCCCCTTCCCGCCGACCGTACGCAGATGTGCGTACTCGGCTTTCGGGGGTTATACCGGGATGATGCCCGCAGCTGCAGACATCATCCCGGTACTGTTGTTTCGAGCCGGCAATCAGCTATCCGTATATAACAACCGATGCGGCTAAAAGCCGCTCGGCTGTTATACCGGAGGAGCAGGAGGGGGCTCCCGCCGCTCTTACCGGGCCTTCCATGCGATCGGGGGGCCCGGTGTCCAATCGGCTGCCTCCGGCGGCTGGGGGCGGGCTGGAACGAAGCCATGAATGGCTTCGTTCCAGCCTTCTAATTGTAAACGTGGAAGCAACGTCATGACGTCACTTCCCGTTTACTCGGCTGCCAATGGCGCAGAATTAAAAAAAAATATACAGTGTTCAGAATCGCCTTTTTCGGCGATCTGAATACTTTGAAGTGCAGAGGAGGGATCGGGGGTCTTTTAGACCCCCGATCCCTCCATAAAGAGTGCCTCTCACCACCTATTACTGTCACAAGGGATGTTTACATTCCTTGTAACAGCAATAAAAGTAAAAAAAAAAAACATTTTTTTTTAAACACAATTTATAAGTATAAAAAAAAAATTTAAGAAAAAAAAATTTTTTTTTTTAAAGCGCCCCCGTGCCTGCGAGCTCGCGCAGCGAAGAAAACGCATACGGAAGTTGCGTCCGCATATGTAAACGGTGTTCAAATCACACATGTGAGGTATCGCCGCGATCATCAGAGCGAGAGCAATAATTCTAGCCCTAGACCGCCTCTGTAACTCTAACCTGGTAACCGTAAACAAAAAAATTTAAAGCATCGCCTATGGAAATTCATAGCTACCGTAGTTTGTCGCCATTCCACGAGTGCGTGCAATTATAAAGCTTGACATGTTTGGTATCTATTTACTCGGCATAACATCATCTTTCACATTATACAAAAAAATTGGGGTAACTTTACTGTTTGGATTTTTTAAAATTCATGAAAGTGTCCCTTTTCCAAAAATTTGCGTTTAAAACACCGCTGCCTAAATACCGTGTGATATAAAAAAAAAGGCTTAGTCATGAAAGGGATAAAACCTGACAGTTTTTCTAACCGTCCCTTGCTCTATCCAAAATGGAAAAAAAAAAGTTTTGCCTATAGTTCTACTTTAAAGTGGATGTAAACCCTCACATATACCCAGTGAAGTGAACAGCCTCAGATGATACACAGGGTTGAAAAAAATACTCCTACATGTATATGTATAATATTCCTACATGTATACGTTTACATGTATATCTGCTGTCTTCAGATTTATATACTGATTAGAAAGTTCACATCTTGTTAGATATTTAATTTCCTCATTCAGCAGTAGTAGTGTAGTGTTGGATTACACTGGTAGACAGCTGATTGGAGGAAAGGCACACACCCCCTCCAGATAGGCAGAGACTTGCAGAGTTGTCCTGTGAGTAGAGCAGTTTTCTGCTAATCAAATTATAGCACCCACCCTGACACAAATTTCAGCCTGGTTTTATCACAATTGTTGTAGAACTTGTCAGAAGTTATCAGGCTGATAACAGAAGAACGGAGCAGGAGAAAGCCACAGGACTTAGTGCTTTGGAGAGATATAAGAAAACACTGCAGATATATGTGCCCAGCTCTTATTTCATTAATCTTGTTTACATCCACTTTAGGTTAAAGCATAACTATGCTGCTGTGGGCTCCCTCAGTCTTTTTCTAGTTCTGTTTGCTGCCAGTGTTTTTTTTATTGGTCGACCACAGGTGACCTACAGTAACTCCCACGCATGCACGCAGAAGTGACTGTGTCCTACACTGAACTACCCATACATGGAAGTCTGTATACAGAGTGCACTTGGTTTCCCAAAGCACTGTTTTTCTAGAAAAATGGCACATTAGAAGGTGAAATACAAAATGGCAGTTTAAATCTCTCTCTTAGTATAGATTGACTTCAAAGGAACTCCTAATAGGTGTGCATGCTCTGGGTCATTCAAAGCATTAAAGTCATTTAATGAGCACAACAGTCAGGCAAATGGATTTTCATAAGGAGCATGTGCCATAAATGAGCATCTAAAGTAACTGCAGAGCATTTAGATGTACCCATATAGTACAACTGCTGCTGTCTCCTGGGTACAGTGATATAGATTACTGATGGTTTCATGGGAATTCTAATTGGAACTGCAAAATCTGGCACCACCATGCCTTGTCTTACTGCAAAATAGTCAAAAATGTTGATGGGACTTTTAGTCCACATGTGAAGATTTGTAAAACCAACAATGTTTATAATCTTAATTCTTGTTATTAACATTTAAAATATCTTGATTTTTAAACCTTCCATTTTAAAGCAGCCACAAGGCTATTACTGATATATTATATTAAAGCAGTAGTAAACCGCATGAGATTTTAAAATTTTTTTTGTAAGAAAATTGCATTTCATTATGGAATACTTACTTTAGAACTAAGCTTTCCAAGGGCGCACTCTACCGCTGAAGGCGCTTCCATCTTCACCTGGTCTTTCTTCCATGCATGCGTGTGGGAGTCGCAGACCGTGGCATGCAGCTCTGAAGGGACAGCACGGGTATGCCGTCCCTTCAGAGCGCATGCGCTGGGGACATAACCGGCTGCATGCAGTGTGAATATCTCCTAAACCGTGCTTGTTTATTATAGGCTTACCTGTAGGTACAAGTAAAAAAAAAAAAAAAAAAAGACTTCCACTTTAACCATAGAACTGATTTTACTGAATATATATGATATACATATACCTTAATTATGGCTTCACAGTCTGCCCTCATTATCCTCGCCCCCTTCAGTATTTCTATTTTTCATTAAACAGTTTGCATTACAAACATTTCCAGTTATCGTTTATGCATGGACAGCATATAAGACAGCAGACCGGTAATGATCTATAGAAACACTGAAGGGTAAAGCCTAGTACACACTACTATTTTTTTTTTGTTTTTTTTTTCCCACTCAACCCATCAGCTATTGTGTCTTTCGGTCATGCCGCTTCAACAGAAGATTTTATTGTGCACATTGTTGGTTTTATAAATCTTCATGGGCACCTTTAAAAGTCCCATCAGCATTTTTTGACTTCATGTGAAGTCTGTTGTATGGTTTCTCTTTCAATGACATCAATACTGGGCATGTTGGCCAGTGTTAGGCATTATTTTTGCTTTTATATTTAACGAAAATCTTGTGATGCATATGTGCTGTCTATTTTTTTTTTTTTTTTTTTTCTCAGCCTCTAACCAGCTGATGGATGAGGGCCAAGTGTCCCTGACCTTCACAGACTGGCTGTCCAGTGTGACTGAACGAATTCACCAGACTATGCATTATCAGTTTGATGGTGAGTACACATAGACTGTAATGGATGCTGCTAGTAACTGTATATACTACTAAACAAAATACTTAAACGGGTAGCATTGTAATATAATCTTTCAGTGGGTGGGATTGACACATCTGTTGTGTTTAACCATTTATGGACATTGCACATTCTACAAATGCAAAAAAAGGACTTAATTGAAGTACACAGGGTGTGTGTATTATGCTCTGTCCTTCTGCCCCACTACTGCTCTTCCCCCTTTAATTGCTGGCAGTTCTTGACAGCCGGTAGTTGTTGTGTAAACACAACAGTTCTAAGTGCCAGTTCACACTGAGGCAGCTTCAAAGTCGCCCGATCCCTGAAGCTGCCCCGTGCAGCGTGACTTCAGCGCAGTCAATGCAGATCACTTTGAAGTCCCCCCAAAAGGTACCGGAACCTTTTTCTAAGTTGGAGCGACTTGAGTCGCTCCGATTAGAACAGTTCCAATGCACTGCATGGAGCGTGACTTGTCAGGAGGCTAAGTCACCTGACAGGTCGCCTCAGCGTGAACCGAGCCTAATAGCTGTTACATAGTTACATAGTAGGTGAGGTTAAAAAAAGACACAAGTCCATCAAGTCCAACCTATGTGTGTGATTATGTGTCAGTATTTCATTACATATCCCTGTATGTTGCGGTCATTCAGGTGATTATCTAATAGTTTCTTGAAGCTTTCAATGCTCCCCGCTGAGACCACCGCCTGTGGAAGGGAATTCCACATCCTTGCCGCTCTTACAGTAAAGAACCCTCTACGTAGTGTAAAGTTAAACCTCTTTTCTTCTAATTGTAATGAGTGGCCACGAGTCTTCTTAAACTCTTCTGCGAAAAAGTTTTATCCCTATTGTGGGGTCACCAGTACAGTATTTGTAAATTTAAATCATATCCCCTCTCAAGCATCTCTTCTCCAGAGAGAATAAGTTTAGTGCTCGCAACCTTTCCTCATAACCAAGATCCTCCAGACCCTTTATTAGCTTTGTTGCCCTTCTTTGTACTCGCTCCATTTCCAGTACATCCCTCCTGAGGACTGGTGCCCAGAACTGGACAGCATACTCCAGGTGCGGCCGGACCAGAGTCTTGTAGAGCGGGAGAATTATCGTTTTATCTCTGGAGTTGATCCCCCTTTTAATGCATGCCAATATTCTGTTTGCTTTATTAGCAGCAGCTTGGCATTGCATGCCATTGCTGAGCCTATCATCTACTAGGACCCCCAGGTCCTTTTCCATCCTAGATTCCCCCAGAGGTTCTCCCCCCAGTGTATAGATTGCATTCATATTTTTGCCACCCAAATGCATTATTTTACATTTTTCTACATTGAACCTCATTTGCCATGTAGTCGCCCACCCCATTAATTTGTTCAGGTCTTTTTGCAAGGTTTCCACATCCTGCGGAGAAGTTATCGCCCTGCTTAGCTTAGTATCGTCTGCAAATACAGAGATTGAACTGTTTATCCCATCCTCCAGGTCGTTTATAAACAAATTAAATAGGATTGGTCCCAGCACAGAACCCTAGGGAACCCCACTACCCACCCCTGACCATTCTGAGTACTCCCCATTTATCACCACCCTCTGAACACGCCCTTGTAGCCAGTTTTCAATCCATGTACTCACCCTATGGTCCATGCCAACGGACCTTATTTTGTACAGTAAACGTTTATGGGGAACTGTGTCAAATGCTTTTGCAAAATCCAGATACACCACGTCTACGGGCCTTCCTTTATCTAGATGGCAACTCACCTCCTCATAGAAGGTTAATAGATTGGTTTGGCAAGAACGATTCTTCATGAATCCATGCTGATTACTGCTAATGATATCATTCTTATTACTAAAATCTTGTATATAGTCCCTTATCATCCCCTCCAAGAGTTTACATACTATTGATGTTAGGCTAACTGGTCTGTAATTCCCAGGGATGTTTTTGGGGCCCTTTTTAAATATTGGTGCTACATTGGCTTTTCTCCAATCAGCTGGTACCATTCCAGTCAATAGACTGTAAAAATTAGGAACAACGGTCTGGCAATCACCTGACTGAGTTCCCTAAGTACCCTCGGATGCAAGCCATCTGGTCCCGGTGATTTATTAATGTTAAGTTTCTCAAGTCTAATTTTAATTCCGTCCTCTGTTAACCATCTAGGTGCTTCCTGTGTTGTGTCATGAGGATAAACACTGCAGTTTTGGTTACTGAAGCCCCCCGATTCCCTCGTGAATACTGAGGAGAAGAATAAATTCAATACCTTTGCCATCTCCCCATCCTTTGTAACCAGATGTCCTTCCTCATTCTTTATGGGGCCAATATGGTCTGTCCTCCCTTTTTTACTGTTTACATACTTAAAGAATTTCTTGGGATTTTTTTTTGCTCTCCTCCGCTGTGTGTCTTTCATGTTCTATCTTAGCCGTCCTAATTGCACCCTTACATTTCTTATTGCATTCTTTATAAAGTCTGAATGCTGAGGATGATCCCTCCACCTTGTATTTTTTTGAAGGCCTTCTCCTTTGCTTTTATATGCATTTTTACATTGGAGTTAAGCCATCCAGGATTTTTGTTCGCTCTTTTAAATTTATTACCCAATGGGATACATTGGCTAATGCCCTTATTTAATATGCTCTTAAAGCAAACCCATCTCTCCTCCGTATTCTTTGTTCCTAATATTTTATCCCACTTTATGCCTTTTAGCAAGGTTTGTAGTTTAGGGAAGTTGGCTCTTTTGAAATTCAGTGTCTTTGTGTTCCCTTCATGTTTCTTATTTGTGTCATTTATACTGAAACTAATTGACCTGTGATCGCTGTTACCTAAATTGCCCCGTATTTCCACATCTGTGATCAGGTCTGTATTGTTGGTAATCAGTAGATCCAGTAATGTTTTATTTCTAGTTGGTGCGTCTACCATCTGACCCATAAAATTGTCCTGCAAGACATTAAGGAACTGGCGAGCCTTAAACGAATGTGCGGTTCCCTCCGCCCAGTCTATGTCTGGATAATTAAAATCCCCCATTATGATAACACTTCCCATCCTTGCTCCTAATCCAATTTGTGATAGGAGATCCGTCTCCACTTCCTCCCTCAGGTTAGGGGGCCTATAGCATACTCCCAGTATTATTTTCCCCTTAGCTTCATCCCTTTGGAGCTCTACCCATAAGGATTCCACCTCCTCACTAGCTCCCTCAGTGATGTCATCTCTCACATTCACTTGTACATTATTCTTGATATATAGGCATACCCCTCCCCCTTTTTTACCCTCTCTATCCTTGCGGTATAGGGTATACCCTTGAATGTTTGCCAGCCAATCATGAGAGCTGTTGAACCAGGTCTCTGAAATTCCCACAAAATCCAAATCCTCCTTGTACAACAGTATCTCTAGTTCACCCATCTTGTCCGCCATGCTCCTGGCATTGGTGAACATGCCACATAGTTTAGACCGGTCGCATATTGTCCTCGTATTGGGTGTTTCAAGATTGCAACTAGGACTTGCTACTATACTCACCTTGTGTTTTTGTGCTTTGGTTAACCTACCACTAATGCCCCCAATACTACCCTCTGGAATATCTTCCGCGCTGGCTATCACTGTCTCTGGACCCTCCCCCCCATCGCCTAGTTTAAAAACCCCTCTAACTTTTTGGCCATCTTCATTCCCAGCAGATCTGCACCCTCCTCATTTAGGTGCAGTCCGTCCCTTCTATAGTACCGGTTACCGACTGAGAAGTCGGCCCAATCCTCCAGGAACCCAAACCCCTCCTTACTACACCAGCTCTTCAGCCTCTTGTTTACTTCCCTAATCTCCCTCTGCCTTTCTGGTGTGGCTCGATGTACCGGTAGTATTCCTGAGAACACTACCTTGGAGGTCCTTTTCCTCAATTTAGCACCTAAGTCCCTAAAATCGTTCTTTAGGACACTCCATCTGCCTCTGACTTTGTCATTGGTGCCAACGTGCACCATGACAGCCGGGTCTTCCCCAGCCCCTCCCAGTAATCTGTCCACAAGATCCGTGATGTGCCGAACCCGAGCGCCCGGTAGACAACATACTGTTCGACGCTTCAGGTCTTGGTTACAGATTGCCCTCTCTGTCCTTCTAAGAATTGAGTCCCCTACCACCAGAATCTGTCTTTCCTTTCCCTTTGCTGCCCCCCCACTCTCACTGGAGGAGTTCTTCCCCTGGCAGCTAGGAGAGTCCCTCATCTCCAGCAGTGCTGGTCCCTGACTGGTTTCACCAATGTCACTCAATGGAGCGTACTTATTGGGATGCTCCAGTCCTGGATCGGCCTCTCTGGCACTTCCCCCTCTACCCCTCCTGACTGTCACCCATCTACTCTTTGCTAGTGCCTGCACCTCTTTGTCTCCACCCGCCTCTGTGCTGGCCCCTGCCGGCACCTGCCGTATACGTTCCTGGCTCACCTTTAGTATGGAGGGACTTCTCAGTGCTGACAGTTGCTTCCCCAGATTCAGAACCTGGGCTTCCAGGGAAACAGTGTGCTTACATTTTGCACAGCAGTACTCGCCCTCGATCGGATGATCAAGGAACGCATACATGCGGCAAGATGTACAAAGAGTCGCCTCTCCACACCCGCCGGGCATCGTACCTATTAAATTTAGTGAGGATTTGGGGATTTTACCCTGTCCAAATTACCTAACAGCTAGCTTCCTGGCACTAATACTCAAGACAATACACAGGTACTCACAGACCTACGTGCAATCGCAGAACAGTCGCAGACCTACGTGCACTCGCAATACTCAAGTATACAGTACACAATACACAAGTACCAACGATCCACACACACTACTCAGACAACACTCACATACTCACACTACACAGGTACTATGACCCCTGTTATAACCTCCAGTTTTAAACTCTGGTTTTTAACTCCCACTTACACCGAGTTCCACAGCCTCAGACTGAGCACGCTCAGACTGAGTCCTACACCCAGTTAAATAGGCACCTGTGAGCAATTAACCACCCCCCTTAATTGATAGACTGATGGAACCAGAGAAAAAAAAAAAAAAAAAAGCTATTTAAAAAGTGACAGCAAAAGGCAAATGAAAAACTAAAAGGAAAAGCCCCAAAAATGCAACCCAGCAAAAAAACAGCAATAAAACAGCAATCAAACAGCAATCAAACGGCAAGCAAACAAACGGCAAGCAAACAAACGGCAAGCAAACAAACGGCAAGCAAACAAACGGCAAGCAAACAAACGGCAAGCAAACAAACGGCAAGCAAACAAACGGCAAGCAAACAAACGGCAAGCAAACAAACGGCAAGCAAACAAACGGCAAGCAATCAAAAAGCAAACAAACAGCAAGCAAACAAACAGCAAGCAAACAAACAGCAAGACTTGTACACCCTAACTCTGGTTTTTAACTCCCACTTATACCAGCTCCACTTACACAAAGTTCCACAGCCTCAGACTGAGCACTGTTGTAAAAAGAAAAAAAAATATGGACCTTCTGACAGTGTTTATAAACTAATATCTGCTTGGTTCATCAGGTATGTGTAATGCCTACTTACTTGTGTCAAGCTGGACCAATGTAAGTATATGATGCACATAATTCCTGGAGTTAAGCTTTAAGCTTTAAAAAAAAAAAAAAATGTTCCTTTTGAAGTGTATTTATAGTCAGTCAGTGTAAATTATATATTCATTTCCTTGTTGTAATTTCAATAATTCTTAGCTTGAAGTTTTGTATACGTACTTTGTGAAGATCCCCATACATTTTCACTTCCATATATTCTGTGACACATATTCATTATGCCCTGTGAGTAGGCATTCACGGTACCATGGGATAGAGAAAACTGGAGGACCAGATGCAAAGTATGCAGGGAGTCCAGGAAATTGGCCAGCAGACAGACAGCACAACATGAAAGGGGATTTGGTCTGGTATGGATTTTAAAGGGTAAACCCCACGCCAAAAAAAAACAGCATGGGGGTCTCCCCCCCAAAATCCATAACAGACCCTTATCCAGGCACCCCCCAAACCATACCATACCAGGCCACTTGCCCTCCACATATGAGGTGGTTGGTGCTTTGGGGACAAGGGCCTCTTCCCGACAACCGTGGGTGGTGGTTGTGGGGGTCTGTGGGCAGGGGGCTTATCGGAATCTGAAATCCCAGCCCCCCACCCTATGTGAATGAGTAGGGGTACAGTGTACCCCTACTCATTCACCCAAAAAAGTGTAAAAAATAAATAAAACCAGTACACAGGTTTTTTGACAAAGTCCTTTTTATTAAAGTAGCTACAACGTGTCTTCTTCCTCCGGTTCTTTTTGCTCTGCTGATGTCTTCTTCCTCTGGTTCTGATCGCAGCCATTTTTACTGGCACTTTTCCGCTTCTACAGGCTTTCACGGGCAGAAGAAAAAGTGCCTGTTTTTACGGGCTACTTGTAAATCTACGGGCGGTTGGCAACGCTGCTTGGTGCCGAGGTGTTAAAGTGGTAGTAAACTGCGGCATTTAAAGAAAAAAAAAAATCCCTTGCAAGGTAGTTGCATAATGTGCTAGTATGCATTGCATACTAGCACACTATGAACTACTTACCTTAGAACAAAGCCCTCCAGTGGTGCACTGTCACTGCTGACAGGGTTTTCATCTTCACCCTGTCTTCCTTCTGGGTTCACAGGCTCCAACAGCTTTATGTCACTGGCAGCAGTGACGTCAATGGCTGCCAAAAGAGCGAATATCTCCTAAACGGTGCACGTTTTGGAGATACTCATTTTAAAAGCGGACTTTGCTACTGCTTTAATTGAAATGCTGCTGTATAATAAGCCTGACCTCTGCCTCCCCCATGTCAATGGAGAGACAGACAAAAGTCATCTCTGTACAAATACTCCGAAACTCATTTGTCATTTGTGACCTTCTCTGGTTCAAGCACATGAAGGACATTAAACGTCAGTTAGCCAACCTAAATAGTGATGCTGATAAAACAGCACAGCTCCAACAATGTGCTCCAGGTATTCTGCAGATACGGGGCAATATGTACATTCAAAAGATGATGAAGGTCCTCTCTAACCAAGTAATACATATTTATTTTTGAATGTTGTTATAATTTGATTTGTGGTCTTTTGTTAGACCAGCATTTATAAGCTTTATTCAGCTTATATGGGGGGGTATTATGTCAGTATGTATATTGTTATTTGCTGAAGACCTCAGCTTGTGTATGCATCAAATGCTCTTATTTTATTTGTTGGAAGGTTCATGTTTCAGGAGGGGTGCTGCCACACATTTTTGCAGATATGCTTTTATGTGGAAGTCTACTGTACATACAGATACATATGTTGTATTTATCTGCTGTAAATAAAGTAACAAATATTACATGAATATTTCCAAAACCATTGGTTGTTGAGTTCTGCATGTGGAGAGGCTTAAAATGGACACACAATGAAACATGAATCCTTTTTGCTAAATAATTCTGTTGGTTTCTTACTTGATAAATATGCCACTGTCGCATAGTAATTCCCCTTCGTATAAGTATAACGTTGTGTCACACCAAGTTATGCTTTATTCAGAGATGGAGTTTAATAGTGTTACACTCTCTGCAGGTAAACCAGAGCCTCTAGTATTTCACATTCCTCAGTCTTTCTTTGATGCGCTCTCACAGAGACTGTCCATGGGCAATGCGAGGATGCGGCTCCCCAATTGCACTACAGGTACATTTTATTATATCTGCTTACAGGTGTACTTCTAATTGAGGCATAATGTAGCATTCTCTAAGACTGGCTATATACTTGGCAGTTAATTTCTCTACTTTTAGTTCTCTTTAACCATTTTTCCACTAGAGACTTTTTTTTTTTTTTTTTTTTATTCCCCCTTTTTTTGCACAAGTTAAAATGAACATCTTAGGCCTGAAGTTTTGCTTAAACCCCCAGAGATCCTGTCCCATTATATTGGCTGTTTATCAAACCCATATTTTCTGTGAAAAAATACACTTAAATAAACTGTTTACCTTATTAAAAACAATTAAGCCATACATTTGCAAAGGTAAAATCTTTTAACCCTTTTGCTGTCATATAAGTACTATTTACTACATTCTCCTGGCTGCTATATTGATTACATACAGCTGTTTGCTTTCTAGTAGAAGTGATTCAGGCTTATTTGTCCCTCCTGGGTGCCTGCGACCATCATGGGCTATTGCCAAGCATGCTGGAGTGAGAGCAATAATTCCCGGGTTATCAGTTACTGTTAACTCTAAACTGGTGGGCTATAAAGGTCTTTAAGGCCCTTTTCACACGATCGGACCGTTCAGGTCCGCCTGTCAGTTTTGACGGCGGACCTGAACGGGCGCTCCATGTTGGCCTATGGTGCGACGGATGTCAGCGGAAACATGTCCGCTGACATCCGACCCCGTCCCATCCTCTAAAAGCAGACGGATTGCCCTACGTCCAAATCCGTCACTATCGGATCGGGTGAGATCTGACGAAAACGGACATGCTGTCCGTTTTCATCTGATCCCTCCATAGGCAGCAGCGGCGCCTGACAAGCCCCTCCCCGCTCAGTGAGCAGAGAGGGACCTGTCATCTGCCGGCTCAGCGGAGATCAACGGAGAGATCTCCCGCTGAGCCGACGGACCGAGGCGGGCTCCGTGGAAGCGGAGTCCGCCTCGTGTGAATGAGGCCTAAAACATCGCCTATGGATAATTGGAGGCATCTTTCCTTTTTACAGGCATGCAATTTGGAGATACACAGTATCTCACAAAAGTGAGTACACCCCTCCACATTTTTGTAAATATTTTATTATATCTTTTCATGTGACAACACTGAAGACACTTTGCTACATTGTAAAGTAATGAGTGTGCAGCTTGTATAAGGCCGGTTTCACACTGGGACGGTGGGTGCGTCAGCGGTAAAACGCCACTATTTTTAGTGGCGCTTTACCGTCATTTTAGCAGCGTTATTTGGCCGCTAGCGGGGCGGTTTTACCCCCGTTACCGGACGAAAAAGGGTTAAAACCGCCCGCAAAGCGCCACTGCAGTGGCGCTATGCCGGCGGTATAACCGTGCTGCCCCATTGATTTCAATGGCCAGGAGCAGTGTATACACCGCTCCTTCACCGCTCCAAAGATGCTGCTAGCAGGACCTTTTTCAGCATCCTGCTAGCGCACCGCTCCAGTGTGAAAGCCTTCGGTGCTTTCATATTGGAGAGACAGCAGCAGCGGCTGTTTCAGGTCTGTTTGCAGGCGCTATTTTTAGCGCAATAGCGCTTGCAAAACGACCCATTGTCTAACAGTGTAAATTTGCTGTCCCCTCAAAATAACTCAACACACAGCCGTTAACATCTAAATTGCTGGCAACAAAAGTGAGTACACCCCTAAGTGAAAATATCCAAATGGGCCCAAAGTGTCAATATTATGTGTGACCACTATTATTTTCCAGCACTGCCTTAACCCTCTTGGGCATGGACTTCACCAGAGCTTCACAGGTTGCCACTGCCGTCCTCTTCCACCCATCCATGACGACATCACGGAGCTGGTGGATGTTAGAGACCTTGCACTCCTCCACCTTCCATTTGAGGATGTCCCACAAATGCTCAATGGGGTTTAGGTCTGGAGACATGCTTGGCCAGTCAATCACCTTTACCCTCAGCTTCTTTAGCAAGGCAGTGGTCATCTTGGAGGTGTATTTAGGGTCACTATCATGTTGGAATACTGCCCTGTGGCCCAGTCTCCGAAGTCTCCAGTCTCTAAAGGGAGGAAATCATGCTCTGTATATCACGGTACATGTTGGCATTCTTGGTTCCCTCCGTGAACTGTGTCTCCCCAGTGCCAGCAGCACTCATGCAGCCCCAGACCATGACACTCCCACCACAATGCTTGACTGTAGGCAAGACACGCTTGTCATTGTACTCTTCACCTGGTTGCCGCCACACACGCTTGACACCATCTGAACCAAATAAGTTTATCTTGGTCTCATCAGACCACTGGACATGGTTCCAGTAATCCATGTCCTTAGTCTGCTTGTCTTCAGCAAACTGTTTGTGGGCTTTCTTGTGCATCACCTTTTAGAAGAGGCTTTCTTCTGGGAGGACAACCATGCAGACCAATTTGATGCAGTGTGCGGCATATAGTCTGAGCACTGACAGGCTGACCCCCCCCCACCCCTTCAACCTCTGCAACAATGCTGGCAGCACTCATGTCTATTTCCCAAAGGCAACCTGTGGATATGACGTTGTGCACGTGCCTGTTCTGAGTGGAACCTGTCCGGTTAAACCACTGTATGGTCTTGGCTACCCTGCTGCAGCTCATTTTCAGGGTCTTGGTAATCTCCTTATAGCCTAGGCCATATTTATGTAGGCCAACAATTCTTTTTTTTCAGATCCTCAGAGAGTTCTTTGCCATGAGGTGCCATGTTGAACTTCCAGTGACCAGTATGAGAGCGTGAGAGCGATTACCCCAAATTTAACACACCTGCTCCCCATTCACACCTGAGACCTTGTAACACTAACGAGTCACATGACATTGGGAGCGAGAATGGCTAATTGGGCCCAATTTGGACATTTTCATTTAGGGGTGTACTCACTTTTTGTTGCCAGCGGTTTAGACATTACTGGCTGTATGTTGAGTTATTTTGAGGAGACAGCAAATTTACACTGTTATACAAGCTGTACACTCACTACTTTACATTGTAGCAAAGTGTCATTTCTTCAGTGTTGTCACATGAAATGATAGAATAAAATATTTACAAAAAATGTGAAAGGTGTACTCACTTTTGTGAGATACTGTATAGAGTTTGTGTGCACTAAAATTCATTGTTCTAATTGAATGGACAAGTCCATGTTAAGGCAGAGATTTTAGAGGATTTTGTATTTTACAGCTTTTGTGAGGAAAGATGCCCTTCCGCTTGGGACTTTCTCCAAATACACCTGGCACATAACCAACATTTTACATGTAAAGCAGATCTTTGACACCCCAGAGGTAAGTGTCCACCTATAATACTGGTGCTAAGGATAAGGATGTCTAATGCATGGAGATGGCGGTATCAATAATCTTACAAACCTCTTTCTCCTTGCATATGTTTATTTCAGAAATTCCCCTTGTACCTGTATGAGCTGTTTGCTCATTTTTGTGTGATGTTTATCTGTGTGTGAACGTGAGCGAGAGAATTCAAGATTTGTATTTGTTTCTCCTTTTACTCCTATTAGAGGAGTATAGATCTATTATATAGATGTATACTGCAGAATGTTAACTATAGGTTGACAACCACTCGGTGCCAGGCGTCAAAGCAAGTGTTGTCATGTGTGGCATCGCTATTACACCATATTGAGTGAAACATATGTGATTGTGAAACTTCAGTTATTCGCCTAAATACAGGTGGACAATGGTGATCCCTCAATTACATGTGGCTGGGCCCACACTGAAAACTAGTGAAAGAAGACAGATTAACCCTTTGTTCACTAAACAGTGCCACAAGCCTTCTCTGTAACACAGACAGGAATATGTAGGCATCCTTTGTTCTCCTTTTTAAAAATGCTAGTAGCCTGGTTGGGATTAGCTTCATTACCTCTGAGTCACTGACCCAAAACCTAAGATGGCTGAAAGTACTGACACAAAAGCATCAGAATGGCAGACAAGCAACCAGCAAGAGATATAATGACCGGTTTCCTTTAAATTTGAACTGAGCAAACCGCTAAATACACAGATTTAAATGCATACAGTATACAAGCGCAATTTTGCTTGCCAAATCATTTGTTTCTGTGCATCCTGTTCTGAGTTTTACACAGCACAGCTGTAATGTTCTGGGTACTGTTTTGCCAAAAAACTGCAGACATACTGGTAGTAGAAGGGGTTATTCTGGTCTGGCCTACAATTTTTTTTGTTTTTTGTTTTTTTTTTTTTGTTTACCAGTGTCTGTAAAACTTGACAGTACCATACTTGCTGTATTATCCATCAATTGACTCAAAAGAGTTTTACGACGAGTACAAAAATCCTACTTTAATGGCATATTAAATAATACAGAGCTGCATCATTGTGTCTCTTTATATTTCCCTGGAGTTCAGCTTTATTTATGCATGTGCCTTTGATAATTGAAAGTATATTTTATATTATAGACATTATACTAGTCTAATATTTAATATTCCTATAAAAAAAGCATAGTTTGCTGGATAAATACTGGATTTTTTTCTTAAAGCAGTGTTCCACTCGTTTTTAAGGTTATTAACCACTTCAGCCCCGGAAGGATTTGCCCCCTTCCTGACCAGGCCATTTTTTGTTATACAGCACTGCGTCACTTTAACTGACAATTGTGCAGTCGTGCAGCGTTGTACCCAAATAAAATTTATGTCCTTTTTTCCCCACAAATAGAGCTTTCTTTTGGTGGTATTTGATCACCTCTGCGGTTTTTATTTTTTGCGCTATAAATAAAAAAAAGAGCGACAATTTTGAAAAAAAAACACAATATTTTGTACTTTTTGCTATAATAAATATCCAAAAAATAAAAAACAAATTTCTTCATCAGTTTGGGACAATATGTATTCTTCTACATATTTTTTTGGTAAAAAAATCGCAATAAGCGTATTTTGATTGGCCTGCGCAAAAGTGATATCATCTTCAAAATAGGGGATTGATTTATGGCATTTTTATTATTATTTTTTTTTACTAGTAATGGCGGTGATCTGCGATTTTTATCGAGATTGTAGCGGATACATCGGACACTTTTGACACTTTTTTGGGACCAATATAAATATTACTGGGAGAGAAGGGGTTAACACTAGGGGGCGATAAAGGGGTTAACTGTGTTCCCTATGTGTGTTTCTAACTGGGGGGGGGGGGGGGGTGTGGCTGATTAGAGGAGGAGACAGATTGTTGTTCCTACTTAGTAGGAACACATGATCTGTCTCCTCTCCCCTGACAGAACCGGGATTTGTGTGTTTACACACACAGATCCCGGTTCTCGCTCTGTCACGAGTGATTGCAGGTGCCCCGACGGTCATCACGCCCGCCAGGCGCATTGACTCAGGGGACATGCTGCAGGCGTGTGCCTGCTACAGCATCTTAACGAGCCGCTGTACAGCTACAACAGCTCGCGCCGCAGTATAACTGCAGCGGCTGGTCAGGAAGGGGTTAAAAGTCAGCAAGTGTCTATTTTAATAAATAGACACTTACCTGTGCCGCAGTCCAGTGATGCGGCCACCCGAAGCCTTGCTCCTCTCCCTCTCCTCTCCGTGGTACCGGCATTGCAAGTGTGGGCACCCAGCTGTGACGGCTTGCGGCTTCATATCTGGTAGCGCACTGCAAGTGCATGAATTGGGCTGTGCCTATTCAGTGGCCGGGCAATCTTCTGGGACCTGTGACGTGTCCCAGAAGATTGCAGGGAGGGAAGGGGAGAGAGAGGAGTCTCCTATGCGGCGAAAGGAGGAAGTAGGAGCTGGGTAGCTGTCAAAACTAGCTATCCGCTCCCCCCCAAAAAGAAATTGCATGCCAGATGTGGCATGTAAGGGGGCGAAGAGTGCTTAAAGCGGAAGTTCAACTTTTGGGTGGAACTCTGCTTTAAATACAGACATCCTCCCAATAAAAATTAAAAAATATTATAAATCTGAAAGCAGGGAAACCTCAAAACCTAATTCTGATCATTAAAAGCTGATGATAGACAGCAGTGCTTCAGATTGTGAACATGGTGAGGCACATTTCTAATAAAAGAAGCAATTTCTGCTCTTTGAATTTTGTCCTATAAAGAAGATCCAGTTTCTATACATACTCCACACAACCAGAAAGGGTATATATTACTTCCCATCTGTCAGAATGTGCTGATCTAAATCTACAGTGTTCAATATAAGAGAAGCACGTGTCATAACCAGGATAATCTTTCCCTATGCTTGTTCTATCTCTAAATATATATATATAATTTTTCTTTTTATTTACTCCACAGATGCCACTAGAAATCACCAGAAGTTTTGTCCAGAACAGAGATGGAACGTACGATCTGTTCCGATGCCCCAAAGTCGAAGTGGAAAATATTGCAGAAACCTATGGGCGATTGGAGAAGCAGCCTATTCGACCACTGGAACTGAAAACCTTCCTGAAAGTCGGTCAGTATGCTGTTATAAACATCACAATGTAAACATCCCTTGTGACAGTAATAGGCAGTGACAGGTACTCTTTATGGAGGGATCTGGGGTCTAAACGATCTCAAACCCCTCCTCTGTACTTAAAAGTACTGTATTCAAAACGCCAAAATCTGCATTTTAGAATACCTTGGATATTTTAAAATCGGCGCCGTTGGCATCTCCTCCTGCTGCTTGTGACAACGGCCGAGTGTCTCATTGGCTGCATTGGTTGTTATCACTTGAAAGCTGACTGCCAGCTCTAAAAAACAGTACTGGGGTGATGCCTCTGGCTGCATGCATCACCCCGATACAACCACTTCAACAAAATTATGTACAGGTACGTGATTTTGCGTGAAGTGGTTAAAGGTGGAAAAAGTTCTGAAATTATTTATCTTTGTCTAATTTTTTTACATCACAGAAAATTGACATTTTTACAGCGGTGTGCAGACTTTTTATATCCACTGTATGTGATAAGGTCTCCCATACATTATCTCTTGAAGTAAAAACGGGACCTACGCTTGTCTTTTATCAACCATTTTTTCACTGCTGGACTCTGAGATATGAGATGCCAGTGCATGACATGCCATGCCTGCATCTGTCAGAATGTGCATTGTCAATTTGTAGATGAAGTCACCTTTTCATTGCTTTTTCTTTTTAGGTAACACTTCCCCAGACCAGAAGGAGCCGACTCCATTCACCATCGAGTGGATCCCAGACATCCTGCCTCTTTCCAAAATTGGCGAGCTTCGCATCAAGTTTGAATATGGCCACCATCGAAATGGACCCTTGCCCGATATCCACGCACCTCAGTCCCACACTTTGGAACACACACTAGAGATCACACCACTAACCACCATCACCTTTGACTAATTCTCAATGTCGTGTCTTACAAAGACAGCAGTGAACTGAATTCAAAGTACCCAGGCAAACAGCAACTTGTTAATCCAATCATGTAACTACTAGAGGATGGCTATGTTTTATGAGAGATAAACTTTTGGATTGCGATGTCTCTTGTGAAGCAATTTTTTTATTTTATTTTTTCTCTTGCTGCTATGTTATACTGTATTTTTATTTGTGTCAATTTATGTAAGGAAAGTGTCTCTGTCCTATCCAGGCAGCCGTCTCATATTTAAAAAACAGCTATGGATGTTAATGTGGACAATTTGGATGCTTTGAACTGTGTCTTTCCTCAGCTGTTGTAAAACATTTGAAAGACGTGAAAGAGAGTAAGCACATTTCTCTGCATTGAACAATGTTTTTATTTTTTTTATTTACATGGCTGGCCCTCCATTTCTCCAATGGTACTACGTCTACATTGACTGCAGTGGGTGATTCTTATTGGACTTTATTAAGCAATTAGTTTGGGACCATTTCATTGAGACTGAGAATGATTGGTCAATATCATTTTATCACGAGACATGGCTGCTTTACGCCATGTGATCCTTTTTGTATATAATTATTAATTATGCCTTCTTAGTCTCTCTAACCTGCCACCCCCCTATCCTTTAAAAAAATAATGCTTTTATCATATCTTGTAAGTAACTGTAGTTTATCCTGTTCATAGAATGGCTGTAACCGTTAGCTTAATTGGATAAAAGTTAGTATCGCCCTTGTGAAGGTTCTGAACATCTTTAATCTTATAAATGTGTCATGAGGGAACCACGAACAAAGCTCTGCATCAAGTAGGTACCGTTAAAGTGTATGTCAGGGCAAAATAAAAACAAAAACATATTCTGTATATCTCTGCCATACATGCTTGTTTCCCTATGTTTTATCCCTAAAAATGCTACAAGTACACCTGCCAGAAATCCAATGTGCTCCTATCTTCCTGTTTTGAGTAGACAACACAGTGCACATTCTGCTCTGGAATAACAAGCAGTGTTTCTAACCCTGCTAGAGAACTCCACCTATTCCCCAACCCTTTTGTCCCATTTCACATCCCTGCTTTGATTTTTTTGCTATAAAGCGGATGCCAAACTCAATTTCATTGCCGGCTGCATCAGCATTATGGATGCCTTCAAAGGGCCAGGTGTAGCTTTAAGACTAGATGGCAAAAGCACAACCCCCCCTTTATACATCAGATGTCAAGATTACCTCTTCTGCCGACTGCTGAGCCAAGGTGTGGGTGGAGACCACATGAAATGGTCTGGTGGTCCTTGTGTCTGACACATGTGCCATTAATACTTTCCTGCTACCTGCTCACATGCTGTGTGTAGGGAAAGGGCTCTTGGAAGATGTAGTTCTGGGGGTGATTCTACATCAGTGGCATTCTTACAAGCCTGGTTCTTATGTCACAGGGAGTAATACAAGCAACAGGAACAAGAAAAAAAACCTAGGGGAATTGAGGTTTGACTGTAAGTTTAGGTCAGCCCTATACAAATCCTTCAACAAAGCTCTGGGTTTCCCAATCACAATATTGCTCTCTGTATATGATGAAGATTATTTACATTTATTTTCTCATAGTTTTCACAGTATCTTCTAGTACTTTTATTACGTGTCATCTACCATCTACTTTGACCTTGTGTTTGACTCTCCTAGTCTGTAGAGCCAGTCATCTTCTTTATGGTCTCATTTATTGCTCAAGTTCTGTGTGAGCCCTCCTCCCTATGTCTAGTCTAGCTTTAGAGGGCAGAAAGAAGGGCGGCTGGTACTTGGAACAAGAAAAATTCTGCCTTTTAGACAGTTTGATAAATGAGGACTAATTATTTTTCCAATGACCTGCATCAGCATGGATGAGCCCTTCCCAATACCCTCTGAAAGGGTCACTGCTTCAACCTCATTCTACAAAGCAATTCAGGAGGGATTGCTTCTTCCAATCACACAGTCACTTCACATGTCATAATATAGAAATTCAATTGGTGCACATAACAAACAGATCTCAAAAGGGGATAACCACTTAAGCCCCGGACCATTTGGCTAGCCAAAGACCAGAGCGCTTTTTGCGATTCGGCACTGCGTCGCTTTAACTGAAAATTGCGCAGACGTGTGACGTGGCTCCCAAACAAAATTGACGTCCTTCCCACAAATAGAGCTTTCTTTTGGTGGTATTTGATCACCTCTGCGGGTTTTTATCTTTTGCGCTATAAACAAAAAAAGAGCGACAATTTTGAAAAAAAAAGCAATATTTTCTACTTTTTACTATAATAAATATCCCCAAAAAATATATAAAAAAGCATTTTTTTTTCCTCAGTTTAAGCCGATACGTATTCTACATATTTTTGGTAAAAAAAAATCGCAATAAGCGTTTGGTTTTTGCAAAAGTTATAGCGTCTACAAAATAGGGGATAGTTTTATGGCATTTTTATTAATAATTTTTTTCTTTTACTAGTAATGGCGGCGATCAGTGATTTTTATCGTGACTGTGACATTATGGCAGACAGATTGGACACTTTTGCCGCTATTTTGAGACCATTCACATTTATACAGCGATCAGTGCGATTAAAAATGCAGTGATTACTGTGTAAATGTGACTGGCAGTGAAGGGGTTTACCACTAGGTGGCGCTGTAGGGGTTAAGTGTGTCCTAGGGAGTGATTCTAACTGTGAGGGGGGATGGGCTATATGTGACACAACACTGATCACCACTCCCGATTACAGGGAGCTGTGATCAGTGTCATTAGGCAGAATGGGGAAATGCTTGTTTACATCAGCATTTCCCCGTTCTTCCTCACCGTGAGACGATCGTGAGTATCCCCACGGACATCGAGTCCGTGGGACCCGTGATCACACTCACGAAGCTCCCGCCAGGCGCGCGCCCGCAAGCCGCCTCTTAAAGGGCAACGTACAGGTATATCTGCGTGAGGCGGTCGGGAAGCAGTTAAACAGTGAAAATGTTTGTCTGTTATCTGTCCAGTTTGTAAGAAAAGAGGTTTGAATGGCACCCGGGGCATTTAAGATACTTTGGTTTTATAAAAAGGCAATATAACATGATTACCATACAAGCTGTTCCTTATAGTAAAATTTACCTTTCCATTTCAGTCTTCATGTATCCTTTTCCTGTAATTGGCAAAAAAAAGTCAAATATAGCGGAGCAACTGACTACATTTTGTAGGTGAGGTTTCTCAGAATTCTCTTGTCTGGTTAATTTCCTGTCTAAACCATTCGCAGACCCTAAAATCAAATTGCATGCAGCGTGTTGGGTGTCAGTTGTGACTTGAAGATTCTGGCACTGGTAGACATTCTGTTATTTCTCATATGTGAGACATGACTGCCAGCAGGGACATGCGGTGAGGTCAGTGGCTGGTGAGGCACTGGCTAATATCAGAGCTAGATACACACAGGTTACATACGCCACGATCGGTAGAGCGAGATCAATAATTCTAGCACTAGATCTCCTCTAACTCTAAACATGTAATCTGTAAAAAAAAAATTAAAGCGTCACCTATAGAGATTTTTAAGTACTGAAGTTTGTCTCCATTCCACGAGTGTGCGCAATTTTAAAGCGGAGTATGTTAGGTATCTATTTACTTGGTGTAACATCATCTTTCACATTATACAAAAAAATTGGGTTATCGATGGTGGGTTCTTTGTTTTTATATATATTTATGAAATGTGTTTTGTTTTTAAAAAAACGCGTTTGAAAAACTGCTGCGCGAATACCGTGTAACATAAAAAGTTGCAACGACCGCCATTTTGTTCCCTAGGGTGTCTGCTAAAACAATATATATATATAATGTTTGGGGGGTTCTGAGTAATTTTCTAGCAAAAAAAATTATGATTATTACATGTAGGAGAGAAGTGTCAGAATTGGCCTGGGTGGCAAGGGGTTAATTACCATAAGTAATATACAAATAATTATTTATTATATATTGTTTTTTTAAGGTCATTTACTATATTTTCAAAATCTGTACTCAGGCAGGTGGCTTAACGGACAAATTACTGAAGTTTGAATTTATAACTATAACATAAAGCATATTAATATAATTTAGCTTGATTATAACAGTACGTTTTCAACAGCAGCAGATTCTCATTCTCCCTCTTAACTGTGTGAGAAAAACATGGGATTGTGGGTAAATCTACCCATAAACCTATGTTTTTTTCCTTGTAGTTAAGAGGGCTGGACTGGAAGGAAGCATGTGTCTAAAAGACACATGCTACCGTCTATGACACTGCAGTGAGAGGCGTGCCTCCACTGTAGCATTTTTATTGGACAGCTGGGGCTAATGGTACTTTACCATTGGTCCAAGAAACCAAGCTGTCCATTGAGCTCAGTGCTTCTCACAAGAAGTGAGGAGAGGCACTGTGAGCTCAACATCTCAGTCTGCTGCAAACAGAGTGTGCCAGTTTGTATTTAAACTGGCCGCTCTGTATGTAGCTTCTGCGCAAGGAGCCCCATATCTAAATTTGGGTCCTCTGTGACCTCAGGTCACCAAGCTACGACCCTCGAAGCTCATTTTTTTTTTTAAATGTTCATGGCAGGGGAGGCCCTGCCTCCCCTGACTGCATGTCCCTGACTGCCAGGTAGAGCCAGATTATCCACATGGAGCCTTGTCGGGAGCCTAGGGCTGGTGGATGTCCAGGAGGTCCAGATACAATCTTCACACTTCTGTAGTAAGCCAGGGGATCGTATAATTAGCCAGGACTGTGACTTTGCCTGTCATTTGACAAAGAAGGATGCAGTTGTGGCCTGTTGAGTAATCGCCATACTGGTAAAGAAAATGTGAATCAGGCGACTACACTGCCTGTTTCAATACTTATTACTGTTCATTAAAAGAGGTGGGATAAACAAAGCTGCTACCTTGCCTAAAGCTGGCAATACACTAATATAATTTTATTAAAAATGTGTTTGTTTTTCATATGAACGTTCGTTTTAAAAATCTACTAGCATAGCATTTTCATAAGGATAACAGTCTTCATACTTCAGCTTTCCTTTCATTTCAGCATGCCAGCTGTAAGTAGCTGAGGTGATTAGAAAAGGTTGCTGTAAATGAGTACTTTGATATAATGCAGGGGTGCTCAACCTTTTGAGGAGCTAGGGCCACTTTAGCGACTTGTTAACAGGTCGCGGCCAACAATGAGCCGAGCGGACAGATGACAGGCATATGCAGAGAAGAGACAGACACAGCCCACTCCTACTCTATGGGCCCTTCAATTCAATCTGGACAGACCCCCTTCTGTTTTTTTTTAAGTGGATTGGATTGGAGATTGGCGTGTGTAAAAGGACACATGTACATGTACATCTGCCGCTCTATAGAGATGAATAGAGGGTCCAATTAAGTCCACCTGAAAAACAGACAGGCGGACCCGATTGTGTGAAAGGGGCCTAAGGCTGGTTTCACACTGATGCACTGCGGTTTACCTGCACCTCAACTGACCTCAATCGTCACTTCTTCCTCAGGATTCCTGCAGGTATTGCTGGCTGCTGCTGTCCCCCAGGTGGATATGGCTGGTGGCTGCTGCTGGCTGTCCTCCAGGGCTGGTACTGCTGGTGGGTATTGCTGGCTGGTTCCCAACCCACCATCCCCGAGCATCAGTGTGACAAGAGCCAGTGCTGGAGGAAGCATGTGGCTGCAGTAGAGAGCAGAGCCGATGCTTCCTGTATCGCTCCTGTCACAGGCAGAGGACATTTAGTATCACTCCACCTGTGACAGGAGCCGGCGCTGTACAGGAAGCATCGGCTCTGCTTCTTCTAGTGCCGGTTCTGTTCTTCACACTGATGCTCGGGGATGGCGGGTCGGGAACCTGCGATCTAGGCTTGCTGACCCTCCATCCCAGAGCAGGAGGTGGCAGGCCACATCTGGGGGGGCCACGGGCCAGCGATTGGGCACCCCTGATATAAGGGATGAAAGTCCTGAATATTTGTATAAAGCTCTGGGACTGATTGTATGTTTATGCAAAATCTTCAGTTAAGCATTGATTATGAAAAATGTAATCAGTTGCCAGGTGTTGTGCACAGTATCCACAATCCTAAATAGACTTAGGCTACTTTCACACTGAGGCGTTTTTCGGGCACTTTAGCGCTAAAAATAGCGCCTGTAAAGCACCTGAAAACTACCTCACCTGCAGCCGCAGTGTAAAAGCCTGAGTGCTTTCACACTGGGGTGGTGCGCTTGCAGGACGAGAAAAAAATCCTGCAAGCAACATCTTTGGCAGTGCAGGAGCTCTTAAACCGTCCCTGCCCATTGAAATCAATAGGCACTGCTGCAGAAGCGCCTGCAAAGCGCTTTGGTAGCAGCGTTTTGCGAGCGCTTTTAACTGGGAGGGTGCAAAGCGCCGCTAAAACTAGCAACGTTTTACCTCTACTGCCCCCACCGCCTGTACACACAATGAAATTATTAGACGAATGACCGGCTGTTTTTATTTTTGCATGCTAGTCTCTATTGAAAATGAGGAGGTTACTAAAGTTATAAAAATTCTCATATGACAGAATATAAATTCAGTGATGTAATGTATTGTTTTGTATTTTCGGATGAAAGCTGTACTGATTAAACAGAAATCGTACAAGAACATTTTTCGTGCTTGTCCCATTGGATAGTTTTGCATGACCTGCTCTCGAAAGCTGTGTACTAACGATCAGATTATTGTACGATTGCTTTAAAAGGTGGTGATCTTCCTTCCAGTGCCGCAGAGCCCCGGGAGGAAGTGGGAGCTGGATGCCACTAAAAAGAGGTTATCCGCTCCCTCCATCCAAAAAAATTACATGCCAAATATGGCATGTCAGGGGGTCACCTGCACTTAAAGTGGAAGTTCCATTTTTGGCTGGAACTCCACTTTAAGTACTAGGGGTAGTTTTTTATTTCTGTCTTTAAAGCAGACCACCTGCCCCAACCCCATTTCCCCTTCCCCCAGCAATGCTGATTAAATGGTTTGGAAGAATAAACTTTATTCAAGTTATGCAAAATATTGGGATAACACAAATACAGGGGTGGAAGGCAGACTCGTCTACTAGAAAGGCACACATACAGCGGGGACGGAAAGTATTCAGACCCCCTTAAATTTTTCACTCTTTGTTATATTGCAGCCATTTGCTAAAATCATTTAAGTTCATTTTTTTTCCTCATTCATGTACACACAGCACCCCATATTGACAGAAAAACACAGAATTGTTGACATTTTTGCAGATTTATTAAAAAAGAAAAACTGAAATATCACATGGTCCTACGTATTCAGACCCTTTGCTCAGTATTTAGTAGAAGCACCCTGTTGATCTAATACAGCCATGAGTCTTTTTGGGAAAGATGCAACAAGTTTTTCACACCTGGATTTGGGGATCCTCTGCCATTCCTCCTTGCAGATCCTCTCCAGTTTCAGGTTGGATGATAAACGTTGGTGGACAGCCATTTTTAGGTCTCTCCAGAGATGTTCAGTTGGGTTTAAGTCAGGGCTCTGGCTGGGCCATTCAAGAACAGTCACGGAGTTGTTGTGAAGCCACTCCTTTGTTATTTTAGCTGTGTGCTTAGGGTCATTGTCTTGTTGGAAGGTAAACCTTCGGCCCAATCTGAGGTCCTGAGCACTCTGGAGAAGGTTTTCGTCCAGGATATCCCTGTACTTGATCGCATTCATCTTTCCCTCGATTATAACCGTCCTGTCCCTGCAGCTGAAAAAAACCCCCACAGCATGATGCTGCCACCACCATGCTTCACTGTTAAGACTGTATTGGACCAAAAAGTTCTATCTTGGTCTCATCAGACCAGAGAATCTTATTTCTCACCATTTTGGAGTCCTTCAGGTGTTTTTTTAGCAAACTCCATGTGGGCTTTCATGTGTCTTGCACTGAGGAGAGGCTTCCGTCGGGCCACGCTGCCATAAAGCCCCGACTGGTGGAGGGCTGCAGTGATGGTTGACTTTCTACAACTTTCTGCCATCTCCCGACTGCATCTCTGGAGCTCAGCCACAGTGATCTTTGGGTTCTTCTTTACCTCTCTCACCATTCTCTTCTCCCCCGATAGCTCAGTTTGGCCAGACGGCCAGCTCTAGGAAGGGTTCTGGTCGTCCCCAAACATCTTCCATTTAAGGATTATGGAGGCCACTGTGCTCTTAGGAATCTTAAGTGCAGAAGAATTTTTTTTGTAACCTTGGCCAGATCTGTGCCTTGCCACAATTCTGTCTCTGAGCTCTTCAGGCAGTTCCTTTGACCTCATGATTCTCATTTGCTCTGACATGCACTGTGAGCTGCAAGGTCTTATATAGACAGGTGTGTGGCTTTCCTAATCAAGTCCAATCAGTATAATCAAACACAGCTGGACTCAAATGAAGGTGTAGAACCATCCCAAGGATGATCAGAAGAAATGGACAGCACCTGAGTTAAATATATCAGTGTCACAGCAAAGGGTCTGAATACTTAGGACCATGTGATATTTCAGTTTTTCTTTTTTAATAAATCTGCAAAAATTTCAACAATTCTGTGTTTTTCTGTCAATATAGGGTGCTGTGTGTACATTAATGAGGAAAAAAACTTAAATGATTTTAGCAAATGGCTGCAATATAACAAAGAGTGAAAAATTTAAGGGGGTCTGAATACTTTCCGTCCCCACTGTACATTCACAAAAGAATTTGATACATGATACAGAATGTCTTCATAGTGTGTATGTATACTGCTGTGCAAATGTTTTAGGCATGTGTGAAAAAAATGGGTAAATTGTAGAATGCTTTTAGAAATAGAAGTTTTAATAGTTTGTTTATTAACTAACAAAATGGAAAGTAAATGAACAGGAGAAAATCAAATCGATATTTGGTGTGACCACCCTTTGCCTTCAAAACAGCATCAATTCTTCTACAAACACTTGCACAGTTTTTGAAGGAACTCGGCAGGTAGGTTTTCCAAACATCCAGCATTTCTTGTTCTTCTATACACTGAAGATAGTTCTTAATGACATTGGCTGTATGTTTGAGGTTGTTGTCCTGCTGCAGAATAAATTTGGAACCAATCATACACCTCCCTGTTGGTATGGCATGATGGATTAGTATCTGCCTGCAATTTTCAGCATTTAGGACACCATTGATTCTGACCAAATCTCCAACTCCATTTGCAGAAATGAAGCCACAAACTTGCAAGAAACCTCCACCATGCTTCACTGTTGCCTGCAGACACTCAATATTGTACCGCTCTCCAGCCCTTTGGCAACCAAACTGCCACCTGTTACAGCCAAATATTTCAAATTTGGATTTGTAAGTCCAGAGCACCTTCTGCCATGTTTCTGCACCCAGGTTCTTATGTTTTCATGCATATTTGAGTCGCTTAGCCTTGTCTTCATGTTCGAGGTATGTTTCCTGCACGAATACCACTTCTGGCTAGACTTCTCTGAATGGTAGATGGGTGTACACGGGTCCCACTGGTTTCCGCCAGTTCTGTGCTGATGGCACTGCTGGACATCTTCTGATGTCAAAGAAAGTAAGCATGGCGTGTCTTTCATCTGCTGCATTAAAGTATAACTAAAGGCAAAACTTTTTTTTTAGTTTTGAAAAGAGTGGAAAGGCATTAGATCTGTCAGTTTTTTTGCTGCCTGTGTCCCTGTTCAGGAGATTTTCCCTCTATATTTGTCCTATTTACCATTGTCATTAAAAGGGGAAGTAAAAGAAAATCACACATTTTGGATTGTCCCCGGAAAAGTAATAGAGGGGAAATCTTCCAATGGGGACAATAGTTCTGGTAACCTGTGGGCCCCCAAGAAATTCCCTTCATTTGAAGGGATTTCCGCAATGGGACAAAGATGGTGAAAAAAAATCTGATAGGTTATAACCCTCCTTTGCTCTATCCAAAACGAAAAAAGGTTTTGCTTATAGTTCTACTTTAGGTTTCTTTGGTCGACCCCTGTGTCTATGGTCTTCAACGTTGCCCGTTTCTTTGTGCTTCTTCAAAAGAGCTTGAACAGCACATCTTGAAACCCCAGTCTGCTTTGAAATCTTGTTGCTGTGCTCAGTCTTGCCATGGTGTATAACCTGTGACATGAAACTGTCTTCCACAACCTCACTAGCAACCTTGGTAGCAGAGTTGGCTGTTCCTTACCCAGTTTTTAAGTGATGTTTTTTTTTGGCTTTACATTCACTGTATATAGCTGATTGCTAATGAGCGGGCTGGGAAGCCGGCCGCCGCATCCTTGACAACCGATGAGTCATCAGCTGTCTCCGCTGACAGCTGAATGTAGAAAAAAAAAATAAAAAATTTGCCGGCTAATAAAAAATTACTAAACCCCTTCAGTCTGGATTTAGAGACACCACAATGCCAACATTTTTTTTAAAACAGCGTGGGGTTCCCCCCAAAATCCATACCAGACCCTTATCTGAGCATGCAGTCTAGCAGGTCAGGAAAGGGAGGGGATGAGGGGATGAGCGAGCGCCCATTCACCAAAAAAAAGTAGTGTAGTGTGACAAGAGAGTTTTTTGACAAGTCCTTTATTAATAATGTCTTCTTCTTCCCCCGGTCTTCCCCCATTTCTTCCTCCAGTCTTCATCTTCCCTAACTTCTTCCTTCGGTCTTCTTCTTTCCCTGGTCTTCTTCTTCTTCCTACGGTCTTCTTCATCTGGTGTTCTTCCTCCTTCTCCGACCCGTTAAAAATAAAAAAAACACCCTCCTCCGAACTGTCCACTCAGATGTAGGACATTTTTTATATATAACTTTGGAGCGCGCTCATTGGATGGCATCATCCGGAGACCCCGCCCCCTTATGACATCACAGACCCATCATGCCCCGGGCGGTGATGTCACAAGGGGCGGGATCTCAGAATGACATCACCTACCCCATAGTTATTGTTAGGTACCTGGTAGTAGAGCCTGACTTGTAGGAGAAGGCCTCTCATACAACGCTGGTTCAGGAGCCACTGGAATGGGGACAGTGGTCTCGTGAGTACAGTGAGGTAGGAGTGCCTGGTGAGGTAGAAGTCTCTGGTGCTGGAGCAGGGTAGAGATCCCTCCAGGGATGGCTGGACTGCAGGTGAAGGTGGTCAGCGGAGAACAGCAGGCTGAAGCACTGGAAGATGCAGGTGCAGGGATCACTGGAGCTGGAGCTGAAGGTGCAACAGCACACGGAGCTAACGGCAGGCACAAGCAGGGTCAGACAGTCCGGGTTGGCAGGCAATCAAGGCAGGTGACAACGGCAGGCAAAAGGCAGAGTCGGTAAGCAAGCAGAGGTCGGCAACGGGTACTGGCAGAGACAGAAGCAGGGTCAGGCAAGCCGGGTCGGATTGGAGAGAGAGAGGGATGGTCAGACAAGCCGGGTCAGTATCGTAGACAGACCAATCAGGTGCGGGTAACAAGTTCACAGAAGCTGAAGGCGAAACAGCAGCGTGCCGGTGCAGGAGGAAGACATTTATGCGCTCATTGGCACCAATCAACGTTAACGCGCATGTGCGCGCGCACACACCAGTCGCGCACGCGCCCGAGGGATGCGCTGACGCACAGCAATAGCTGGGGATTGCTGCATAGTCTGAACAGGGGCGTGCCGGTGCATGCGCGCATGCATATGTCCCGGTCTGGTGCTGACAGATCCCTGACAGTTAAATAAGAAATGTCCAACATCGAATTTGACAGATCGGCGGGACCCAGCGGCAGAGGAGGCTAAGTGGGAGCAACAGCGGAGGAAGAAGATTGTCCAGAGAAAGAAGAAGATCTGAGAAAGAAGAATGAAGACCGGGGGAAGAAGACATTTTTAATAAAGGACTTGTCAAAACTGTCTCTTGTCTTTTGTCACACTACACTACTTTTTTGGTGAATAGGTAGGGGTACAATTTACCTCATACTCATTCACATGGGAGGGAGGAATCTTCCGGATTCTGATAAGCCCCTCACCTGCAGACCCCCACAAACAATGGCCAGGGTTGTGGGGAAGAGGCCCTTATCCACATCAACATGGGAACAAGGTGCTTTGGTGCAGGGGGGCTCTGCTGTTGAGGGCAGGCGGCCTGGTATGATATGGTTCAGGAGGGGGGGCGCTCACTCCCCCCCCCTTTCCTTATCTGCTGGGCTACATGCTCCGATAAGGGTCTGGTATAGATTTTGGGGCGGGGGACCCCACGCCATTTTTTAAAAGATTTTGGCATGGGGGTGTCCTCTCCAAATCCATGCCAGCTGACAGCTGATAACTCATCGGTTGTGGCGGCTGGCATTCCGGCCCGCTTCTTAGCAACCGGCTATATACAGTGAATGTAGAAAAAAAAAAAACCCACAAAAGCAAAACGAAAATCGCAGTAAAAACACGGTTAAAAAAATGTGGAAAGCACTGCAATCGGAATTTCCGACAACCAAACCGTGGATTTATTTCCGACAGATGTTGGCTCAAACTTGTTTTGCATACACACGGTCGCACAAATGTTGTCGGAAATTCCGATCGGCAAGAATGCGCTGCCATACAACACGTACAACGGCACTAGAAAAGGAAGTTCAATAGCCAGTGCGCCACCCTTTGGGCTCCTTCTGCTAATGTCGTGTTAGTAGAAGGTTGGTGAGAGACGATTCGCGCTTTTCAGCCTTGTGCTTTTCAGTTCATTACTGCTCTTCAGTTTGTGCTTGTGGGTTTGTATCTGTTTTTCAATGCATGTAATCTGTTTGCATCTGTTTTTTCAGTGCGTTCTTATCTGCTCGTTTCTGATTTTCAGCTCCCTCTTCTCAGGCCTTTCTAATTTCCAGTGCGTTCTATTAGTTCGTTCTGACCAGCCGACCATTTTGAAGCCATGTTGCAGTTGCATACTCGTCATAGAGTTCGTGCTATGCAGGGGTTTGGTGTTGGGGTTCTTACTTTGACCCAAGCTCAGTCCATGAACAGGGGGAGGAGGAGTTCATGGACCAAGAATTGGTTACTCCAGCGTGACCAATTCTCGCACATGCCTTTGTTGCGGGAGATCCAGGAGAATAATCCTGATGATTTCAGGAATTATCTCCGAATGACGGACCCCGTTTTTCACCGTCTGTTGACTTTACTGTCCCCCTATATTACCAAGCAGGACACCTCCATGCGGCAAGCCATCACTTCGGAAAAAAGGCTAGTCACCACCTTGCGGTACTTGGCGACGGAGAGAAGTCTGCAGGACATCAAGTTCTCGACAGGCATCTCCCCCCAGGCTCTGGGGATCATTATTCCAGAGACCTGTTCTGCCATCATACAAGTCCTGCAGAAGGACTATATTAAGGTAAGTTTTATCCTTTAACATCACATTATATGTATTTAATGTTTGCTAATGTATTGGATTTATTTCATCATTCCCTAATTACCATGATTGTAATATGCTGTGAATGTCCTCATGCATGCTGGAGGCTTTTAATGCTCATTTTTTGTCCTTCATGCATATTTGCCTAACCTCCCCAGCATGCTATGCTGGGCCCATACACACCTAGCCTAGTCACTTAACAATGTATTTTGTCAGGTCCATTGTAGTGCTTTACCTTAAACACCCCCTAAAATGTGCACAATTTTTTTTATTTGCCCTTAAATTCATGCATAGTGCAAGAGGCTTTTTTTGGGGGGGGCACAAACTCATTTGGAACCCTCCCTCCCATCCGCTAAGTCAGCAGATACCAATCCTCTATCTGCTGACTTTGTCAAACCCATACACACTATACCTACCTCTTTTGTGGTCAGATTTATGGATGAATTCACCAAAGCATGTAGTGCAAGGGCCTTCCTGAATACTTTCAAATGGTACTGTTTAAAGTTTTGTTCTCCTATTATCTTGATAGGTACTTGCAGAATGTAAAAATGTGCTTCAATTTAGACAGTGTGTATTCATATTTTTGTATTAAGACACTTCTTAACTGTCCAGTGGGCTACCAATAGTGTAAGTAAGGAGGGGCTGGCCAAAGTAACACTCATTATTATGTATGCATTCAGCTCTCAATGAAGTGGAGAGGGTTACCTGTCCAAAACATCCCCCCCCCCCTAAAATTTTTACAATGGGCCATCAGAGGGGGTGAGGAATCTGATAAGTCGACCTTATACTTTTGTCTTTAAATACTCCTTAAAATAAATGTTATACTGATGTTGGCCAAGAATGTTTGTGTCTAATCTGCTTGCAATGTTATGTGCAAAAAATATTTTTCTTGTTTGACTCCACAGTTTCCTTCAACCCCACAGGAATGGCAGACTGTGGCATCCCACTTTGCCCAGCGGTGGGACTTTTCCAACTGCGGAGGGGCAATCGATGGGAAACACGTCCATATTGTCCCACCCCCCAACTCGGGGTCATACTATTATAATTACAAGGGGTTTAATAGTATTGTGATGTTGGCGGTGGTGTCGGCGACATGCGAGTTTTTGTATGTGGACGTGGGGAAGAATGGCCGGAAGTTGGATGGTGGAGTCATCGCCCAGACGGAGTTTTACAGGTGGCTCCAGAATGGTGGCTTGGGCTTATCACCTGCGGAGGACAACGTGGCTGGTCTTCCGTTCACGTTTGTCGCTGATGAAGCATTTGGGCTAGGAGAACATCTGATGAGGCCATTTCCCATGAGGACCCTCACCCCGGACCAGAGGGTTTTTAACTATGGGCTATTCCTGATGCCAATCCACATGGCGGGATATAAACTCAACCATATAGTCCTTGCCTGCTGCATTATGCACAATTTTCTAAGGAAAAATGCTACTAACTATGTGGCCTCAGTTGGGCCTGAGGCCGGTTTTCCAGATCAACAAACCCTGACGGCACTTGAAGCTTGCCGTCCTGGCTTGCCCCCCCCAAAGCACCTGCGAAGTCAGACAAAAATATCTGGAGTACTTTGCAGGTAGGGGGGCCATTGATATTCCAGCAAATGTTTGAGAAACATTTTTAAAATACATGTTTATTTTAAACTTAAATAATATTTCATTTGATTTACTGCTTGTGTTTCTTTTAGCTGTCTCCTAGGTTCTCCAATGGGCTTTTCTTTTTGGCCATTTTCTTAAATAGTGCAAACATAATTTATTTGATACATGAGGTGACAATCTCTTCTTCAGCTAACTATTTTGTTGTGGGTCTGCTACACACACACATTGTTTTTGTTGTTAATGTATGTAATGCATAAATGTTCAAAAATAATCATCCTTTTCAGCACCATGAATTTATTGTTTTGAGTGCCTAAAATGGCCTGATTGGGGCCAATTTTAGAGCACTGTGTGGGTTATTTACTAAAAGCAAATACACTTTGTACTACAAGTGCACTGAAACTGCACTTGTAGTGAAAAGTGGATTTGCCTTTAGTAAACTTGCCATTTTAAACGCCATTTTAAACTGTACAACAGTAAAGAAAAGCGAATGGAGCAGCACGAAAGTAATAATAATAATAGGACCACACAACAAAATACTTACTTTTTTGCAGCACTCTCTTGATTCTTCTGTACTGATCGTGCTCCCTTAATTTGAGGTCTGACCCTCGTTTCCTCAGTTGATCCTTGTATCGTCGTACCCCAAAATTCTTCTGCAGACTTTTCACAACTTTAGTCATGATTTTGGCCTTTCTCACATTTGGGTTGCTGTACGGTCCATAGCTCCCATCATAGTCGGCCCTCTTCAAGATGTCCACCATCTCCACCATATCACCAAAGGACATTTTTGAGGCCTTACATCTCCTGGAACGTGACAATTGGGGCTCAGGGCTTTCGTCGTTGCTGCTCTCCTCTGCATGCACCTGCTCTGTCTCCACCATGTGCTCTCCCACTGCGCCGAAAGAGAAGGGGCGGGGAATATACTAGAAAGAGGGTCAGGGGCGGGCGGAGTTTCACACATGCACAGTGTATATAAAGCATAACACGCTGCTTTGCACTTAAGATCTGTTAGCGGAGGACGGAGTAGTGTAAGCGCCGATCGTGCTAACGGAGGTACAATTTTAACTTGGGGCATCAGTGGCCTATACTGCTTATAGATTGAGGCCTATATTGGGACAAGATTAGGAGAGTTTAGCCTGAAATTAGGGTTTGTCTTGTGTGGTGTCTTGCAGAGAAAATGGATAGATTCAACAATCATTCCTCCCTAGCTTCATTGATAAATACAGGGAGCTGCTCTGTCTGTGGCAGGTGAAACACCCTTTTTATAATAATAAAATAAAGAGGAAGGCAGCGCTGGATCAATTGCTGGAATTGGTGAAGCTGGTGATTCCCACGGCAACCATCCCCTATTTGAAGTGCAAAATTGGTGGCCTGAGGAGCACATATAATAGGGAGCGCAAAAAGGTCCAGGATTCCATGAGATCAGGAGAAGCAGCATATGACGTTTATGTCCCCAGGCTGTGGTACTACGACAGACTGCGGTTTGTCAGACCAGAGTGAAATCAGGCTATCACTCTCAACCCTTCCTTCCACTCTTCCTTCTACCTCAGATGAGGCTTCAGAAGTCCAACTTGGGCCTTCCACCCAGGAAGATGTGGAGGAGTCCAGCTTGAGCCAGGTATAGCATTGTTCAACATATTTCTTGCCAAAAATGAATGATGTTAACTAGATGTTATTATTGATCACTAATTTCTGAATTAACAAAGTGGTTTACATATCAATAGACAGTAGTAGCCAAAAATTATTGAGACAAGAATGACAAATGCTGGGGTCAGAAGGATAGTCTTTTCTATTTGTTAACATTCAATTTGCAACAGTCATGAGCTCTAAATTGTGTGTGATTGATGACCAAAAAGCTAAAATTATGTCCCATTTTCATACACAGGAAAGTCTCAGCCAGGAGGAGGGCATGGAAAGTCTCAGCCAGGAGGTGGCCGTGGAAAATGGAAGCCAGGGGGTGGCCGTAGAAAGTGGCAGCCAGGAGGTGGCCGTGGCCAGTAGTCTGACCAAATTACAGGTTCCTCCCCTCTGCCTTCCAACAAAAAGGCCCAGGAACGGGAGTAACGTGGAGGAGTCATCGCTTTCTTTAATTCGGCAGGGTCCTGCGGCCCTCAGAACCACCTCCAATCTTCAAGAGGCCTATGCCTGCATGGCAGCCAACAAATTGCAGGAAATGGAGGTGGGCCAACGCCTCATTTGTGAGGAAGTCATGTATCAGGCCCTAAATAAGGTGGTGATGGGCGAACTCACAAAAGAAAGTCACGTATGGGAGTTGGACCATACTCCTCCTCCACCTTCTGCCACAACTCCAACGCCACAGCCTGGAAGGAAGCATGGAAGGAAGACAAGAGAGTGATGGCCTGGGTTCGGTCTGGTCTGGCAAAAGACGCAGGCTGCTGTAAGACCACAGCCTTAGGACATACATGTCATCTGCTGCTGCTCCCGATCTCTCCCGAACTATTTTAGTTTCACAAATACTTGGCTATGTGCTTCAGTTCAAAAAGGACAGTTTGTTTGTGAGTAGGCAGGTACATTTCAAAAATACAATGTCAAATTAACAAGGAACACCAACACCAACCAATCTCCTTGAGGTTAAAAAATATAAGATAATAATGGTGTTGTGGTAACTTGACACACAAAACGACAGAAAATATTATGGAGATCACTAGAAAAAAAACATTAAAAAAAAAAAATAAATAATAAATAAGGAGATCTTGATAAATAAAAAAAGGAGATCACTATAAAAAAAAAAATAGAAACATTGTTCTGGAGATCTGGCGAAAAAAAATTAAAAAAAAAGATGAAAAGATTATTCAAGAGATCACGAGAAATAATAAAGAAATCAGTTTGTCAGAACTGTGTGTTATCAGCAGCAAAAGAACTTCATTATTCTAGCATTCTAAAGAAGAAGAGAATACGCTGCATTAAAAGATTAAAAACTTTGCAGCATGACGAACGCTAGTTTTACCAGACCGAGCGCTTCCGTCTCGTACTTGATTTAGAGCATGCGTGGAATTTCATGTGAATTGTCTACACACACTTGGAAGTTACGACAACAGATTTTGTTGTCGGAAAATTTGAGATCCAGCTCTCAAACATCTGTTGTTGGAAATTCTGAAACAAAATGTCCGATGGAGACTACACACGGTCGGAACTTCCAAGAACAGGCTCACATCGAACATTTGTGGTCGGAAATTCCGATCATGTGTACGCGGCATAAGAATTGATGTTGGTTGGAAGGCAAAGGGTAGTCACACCAAATATTGATTTGATTTAGATTTTATTTCTGTTGGCTCAGTTTGCATTTCAGAAATTGATAAAAAATAAATAAAATGAAGATATATATTTTTCAAAGCATTTTTACTTTACAGCACTTCTTCACGCCTGCCAAAGCTTTTACACAGTAATATATATATATATATATATATATATATATATATATATATACACTCACTGGCCACTTTAGTAGGTACTCCTTGCTAGTACCAGGTTGGACCCCCTTTTGCCTTCAGAACTGCCTTCTTCGTGGCATAGATTCAATAAGGTGTTGGAAACATTCCTCAGAGATTTTGGTTCAAATTGACATGATAGCATCACACAGTTGCTGTAGATTTTTCTGGTTGCACATCCATGATGCGAATCTCCTTTTCCACCACATCCCAAAAGTGCTCTATTGGATTGAGATCTGGTGACTGTGGAGGCCATTGGAATACAGTGACCTCATTGTCATGTTCAAGAAACCAGTTTGAGATGATTTGAGCTTTGTGACATGGTGCATTATCCTGCTTGATGTAACCATGAAGGGATGGACATGGTCAGCAATAATACTCAGACAGGCCATGGCGTTCAAAATGATGCTCAGTTGTTACCAGCCTGAACCATTGATACAAGGCAGGATGGATCCATGCTTTCATGTTGTTAACGCCAAATTCTGACCCTACCATCTGAATGTCACAGCTGAAATCGAGACTCATCAGACCAGGCAACATTTTTCCAATCTTCTATTGTCCGATTTTGGTGATCCTCTGTGAATTGTAGCCTCAGTTTCCTGTTCTTAGCTGACAGGGGTGGCATCCAGTGTCGTCTCCTGCTGCTGTAGTCCATCTGCTTCAAGTTTCGATGTGTTGTGCATTCAGAGATGGTATTCTGCATACTTTGGTTATAACGCGTGGTTATTTGAGTTACTGTCTGCCAATTCACTTCTGAAATCAACAAGGCATTTTCGTCCACACAACTTCCGCTCACTGGATATTTTCTCTTTTTCAGACCATTCTGTGTAAACCCTAGAGATGGTTTTACGTGAAAATTCCAGTAGATCAGCAGTTTTTGAAATACAAAGACAAGCCTGTCTGGCACCAAACAACCATGCCACATTCAAAGTCACTTAAATCTCCTTTCTTTCCCACTGTAAAGCTCAGTTTGAACTTCAGCAAGTTGTCTTGACCACGTCTAGATGCCTAAATGCATCGAGTTGCTGCCATGTGATTGGCTGATTAGCAATTTGTGTTACCAAGCAATTGAAAAGGTGTACCTAATAAAGTGACCGGTGAGTGTGTGTGTGTGTGTGTATATACAGTATCTCACAAAAGTGAGTACACCCCTTACATTTTTGTAAATATTTTATTATATCTTTTCATGTGACAACACTGAAGAAATAACACTTTGCTACAATGTAAAGTAGTGAGTGTACAGCTTGTATAACAGTGTAAATTTGCTGTCCCCTCAAAATAATTCAACACACAGCCATTAATGTAGAAAAATTGGGAAAATTGGCGCTGCCCTATTTTACCGCAGTGTTTAAATTACAAAAAAGGAATAAAAATAAAAGTAAAAAATGAACACACTAAAGATAATCATGCAATTCCTATGCAATAAACCAATATGAAGATAAGTACCACATACATGCATAAAGGCCTCTTTTTTTCCATCATGGGACTGGGGTACACAGATCTGGACTGAACATCATCTGTATGGGGGATAGGAACATTCCTTCTTAACTACAATAAGGCCTATGTGAATAGGCCCTCATCCAATTAGACCTATCCTCACTTAATAATAATAGGGCCATACTAATAGCCATTTTCTAGTAACCTGTTTTTACTAAATGTTGTTTATAAATGGGAAAAGAATTGCAATGTGTAGTGTACATTAACATGGTTTAATATCTCCATAAATGACTTATGACAGGAGTATTATGATGTGTAAATGTAAACTGTATAATGTGTAACGGATACAATGTATTAGGAACCACATCTTGTTTTTCTTTGACATATAGACCAGCGGCTCTGTTAATTCCACACCCCCGAGCGGCCTTATCGTAATGAGGGGAGGTTCCACGGAGTCCGCAGGCCTATATCAATGTGTGAAGCGTGAAGCGTCGACACCGTCTTTGAAAACGTCCTATGACGAAACGCGTAAGGCGGAGTCACGCTCACACGTCATGCACAGAAGCTCCGGCTGGAACGCAAGTTGGGACGCATATTCGAACTAGCTTCCTGGTCTCATCTCTGTCCATAGCCGTGCTGCTAATGGGTCTATTGTTTTAGAAATCTATATATTTTTAATAAACTGGACATACTTCACTACGGAAGCCCCCTGTTTCCTTCTTTGTGTGTGGAGGAAAAAACAGATTGGTGGTGGGGAGTTGCGGAGGAGCCCAGCCCTGGAACGCCTGGTGGGAATTTTGAATCGGATTGCTGGTGTGATCCCACGGAGGAGCGAAGCACAAATGGGACATTCACAGAGACATCTGTCCCAAGACACCCACTCTATGCCCAATACCCCTGCAGGGGTGACTGCTTCTGGTGAGTGGGGGAACACGGGGGTAGCACTTGGAGTCACCAGTTTGTATGAGCACGGAAGTCACGTTTTTTTGTCTTTGGTATCCTCTGGATTGCATATGGCAGGATCCCGGTTTCTATAGAACTCCTGCTTTTTCACAGAGACTTTTGTTTTGCCTGTCTGTTTTTCACAGATACTTTTGTTTTGCCTGTCTGTTTTTCACAGAGACTTTGTCTTTTGGCACATACAGCTTATAAGAGATTACTAGCAATCACTTAATTGTACACATATATGGTCTGGATTGTTTGTACAGATCTTGTTCATACATCGCATGAATCTAAGTGTGACTTAACATATGATAACACGGGGTCTCAGGAATTCATTGTTCACTTTATTAGAAATAATATATGGGATTTAATACACACGCTGTTGATACACTATAAGTAAAACATTTTTTTACCACTGTTGCTTGCCCCATAGGGGTGATACACTGTCACAAACTTAAGGTTTTTTATAATTAGTGTGTACACTATAAGCTTTATTCACTGTTACGCATGTGTATGGCATTTATCTTCACATTTGTGTAGTGCACAGGAATTGCACGATTACCTTTAGTGCGTTCATTTTTTATTTTTATATAAAACCCAGGGTCTTTTTTTAATCAGTGTGCATACTGTAAGCTCAACTCACCTTTATGCATATATGTGGTACTTATCTTCATATTGGTTTATTGCATAGGAATTGCACGATTATCTTTAGTGTGTTCATTTTTTACTTACTTATTTTTATTCCTTTTTTGTAATTTAAACACTGCGGTAAAATAGGGCAGCGCCAATTTTCCCCATTTTTCTACATATAAGGTTATAGCTCCCAGTGGGAATTAATTAGGGGGAGGCTGCAGCTCTCTTTTTTCCTGAGCACGGACTTTTAACCTATCATTTACACAGCCATTAATGTCTAAACTGCTGGCAACAAAAGTGAGTATACCCCTAAGTGAAAAATATGGTTTAGGTCCGGAGACATGCATGGCCAGTCCATCACCTTTACCCTCAGCTTCTTAAGCAAGGCAGTGGTCGTCTTGGAGGTGTGTTTGGGGTCGTTATCATGTTGGAATACTGCCCTGCGACCCAGTCTCCGAAGGGAGGGGATCATGCTCTGCTTCAGTATGTCACAGTACATGTTGGCATTCATGGTTCCCTCAATGAACTGTAGCTCCCCAGTGCCGGCAGCACTCATGCAGCCCCAGACCATGACACCCCCGCCACCATGCTTGACTGTAGGCAAGACACACTTGTCTTTGTACTCCTCAACTGGTTGCCGCCACACACACTTGACACCATCTGAACCAAATAAGTTTATCTTGGTCTCATCAGACCACAGGACATGGTTCCAGTAATCCATGTCTTTAGTCTGCTTGTCTTCAGCAAACTGTTTGCGGGCTTTCTTGTGCATCATCTTTAGAAGAGGCTTCCTTCTGGAACGACAGCCATTCAGACCAATTTGATGCAGTGTGTGGCGTATGGTCTGAGCACTGACAGGCTGACCCCCCACCCCTTCAACCTCTCCAGCAATGCTGACAGCACTCATGCCTCTATTTCCCAAAGATAACCTCTGCATATGACGCTGAGCACGTGCACTCAACTTCCTTTGTCGACTATGGTGAGGCCTGTTCTGAGTGGAACCTGTCCTGTTAAACCGCTGTATGGTCTTGGCTACCGTGCTGCAGCTCAGTTTCAGGGTCTTGGCAATCTTCTTATAGCCTAGGCCATCTTTATGTAGAGCAACAATTCTTTTTTTCAGATCCTCAGAGAGTTCTTTGCCATGAGGTGCCATGTTGAACTTCAAGTGACCAGTATGAGAGAGTGAGAGCGATAACACCAAATTTAACACACCTGCTCCCCATTCACACCTGAGACCTTGTAACACTAACGAGTAACATGACACCGGGAAGGGAAAATGGCTAATTGGACCCAATTTGAACATTTGCACTTAGGGGTGTACTCACTTTTTTTTTACCAGTGGTTTAGACATTAATTAATTAATATAGTGTTGAGTTATTTTGAGGGGACAGCAAATTTACACTGTTATACAAGCTGTACACTCACTACTTTACATTGTAGCAAAGTGTCATTTCTTCACTGTCACATTAAAAGATATAATAAAATATTTACAAAAATGTGAGGGGTGTACTCACTTTTGTGAGATACTTATATATACACACACACACTCACCAGCCACTTTATTAGGTACACCTTGCTAGTACCAGGTTGGGCCCCCTTTTGACTTCAGAACTGCCTTAATTCTTTGTGGCATAGATTCAACAAGATGTTGGAAATTCCTCTGAAAGTTTGATCCATATTGACATGATAGCATCACGCAGTTGCTGCAGATTTGTCGGCTGTGGAGGCCATTGGAGTACAGTGAACTCATCGTCATGTTCAAGAAACCAGTGGTGAGATGATTTGATCTTTGTGACATGGTGCATTATCCTGCTGGAAGGAGCCATCAGAAGATGGGTACACTGTTGTCATAAAGGGATGGACATGGTCAGCAACAATACTCAGGTAGGCCGTGGCATTTAACCACTTGCCGACCAGCTGCCGCAGTTTTACTGCGACAGAATGGCACGGCTGGTGAAGCGACATTATGTTACATTGCTTTGCCATGTGGCCATTAGGGGCACGTGTAACCACACAGATCCCGGTTCTCTGAGGGGAGAAGAGACTGATCGTGTGTTCATACAGAGTATGAACAGTGATCTGTCATCTCCCCTAGACAGTACCATCCCCCCTTCAGTTAGAACACAGAGAGGGAACACAGTTAACCCCTTGATCGCCCCCTAGTGTTAACCCCTTCCCCGCCAGTGACATTTTTACAGTAATCAGTGCATTTTTATAGCACTGATCGCTGTATAAATGCCAATGGTCCCAAAAATGTGTCAAAAGTGTCCGATGTGTCTGACATAATGTCACAGTCCTGATAAAAATCACAGCTCGCCGCCATTAATAGTAAAAAATACTAATAATAAAAAAATCTATCCCCTATTTTGTAGACGCTCTAACTTTTGCGCAAACCAATCAATATACGCTTATTGTGATTTTTATTAACAAAAATATGTAGAAGAATATAAATTGGCCTAAACTGAGAAAAAAATTGCTTTTTTTAAAAAAAAATGGGGATATTTATTATAGCAAAAAGTACAAAATATTGTGTTTTTTTCAAAATTGTCATTTTTTTGTTTGTTTATAGCGCAAAAAATAAAAACTGCAGAGATGATCAAATATCACCAAAAGAAAGCTCTATTTGTTGGAAAAAAAGGACGTCAATTTTGTTTGGGCGCAGAGTCACACGACCGTGCACTTGTCACTTAAAGCGACAATGTGCCGAATCGCAAAAAAGGGCCTGGTCATTCAGCAGCCAAATCTTCCGGGGCTGAAGCAGTTAAATGATGCTCAATTGGTACTAAGGGGCCCAAAGTGCGCCAAGAAAATATCCCCCACACCATTACACCACCATCAGCATGAACCATTGATACAAGGCAGGATGAGTCCATGCTTTCATGTTGTTTACACCAAATTCTGACCCTACCATCTGAATGTCGCAGCTGAAATAGAGACTGATCAGACAGGTAACGTTTTTCCAGTCTTCTATTGTCCAATTTTGGTGAGCCTGTGCGAATTGTAGCCTCAGTTTCCTTTTCCTGCTGACAGAAATAGCACCCGGTGTGGTCTCCTGCTGCTGTAGCCCATCTGCTTTAACTGCCTCAATACAGGGCACTTACACCCCCTTCCTGCCAAGACCAATTTTCAGCTTTCAGCGCTCTCACGCTTTGAATGACAATTGTACCCATATGAAATTTGCGCCCTTTTTTTCACACAAATAGAGCTTTCTTTTGGTGGAATTTAATCACTAGTGGGATTTTTATTTTTTTATAAATAATAAAAGACCATAAACTTTGTGAAAAAAATGCCTTTTTTTTGTTTCTGTCAAAATTTTTTTGCAAATTAGTAATTTTTCTTCATAAATTTTGGCCAAAATTTATACTGCTACATATATTTGCTAAAAATAACCCAAATTAGTATATATTATTTGGTCTTTGTGAAAGTTGATTTTACAAACTATGGTGCCAATCACTGAAAATTGATCACACCTGATGTACTGAAGGTCTATCTCATTTCTTGAGACACTAAGTGCCGGTTCACACTTGGACCACTTGTCAGGCGACTTAGCCGCCTGACAAGTAGCGTCCCGTACTGTACAATGGAACTGTTCTAATCGGAGCGACGCAAGGCTTCAAAATAGGGTGGACTCCGGTCGCAGAGCATGCGACATGAGCCCACCCACCTGGTGTGAGGAACACTGATCCTCAATCCGGGCAGTCAGAAGCAGGTGTGAGACCCGTTTTCCGATTGGCCGAAAAGAGAAGACTCTCGGTTGATCACCGAGGAGGAGTGAGGAATTTTCCAGCAGCTGCCACTGGTTTGATGTGTTGTGCATTCAGAGATGGTATTTCTGCATACCTTGGTTGTAAGGAGTGGTTATTTGAGTTACTGTTGCCTTTCTATAATCTCGAAGCAGTCTGCCCATTCTCCTCTGACCTCTGACATCAACAAGGTAATTTCCTCCACACAACTGCCGATGCGGAAAGTATGCTGCAAATATCCCTGCCACAAGCAACACAAAAAAAAAAGAGCGTAAAGCTACTTTCACACTGGGGCGGGCGGGCGGGCGGGCATCGGTGGTAAAGCGGTGCTATTTTTAGCACCGCTTTACTGTTGTTTTAGCTGCGCTATTCGGCCGCTAGTGGGGCGGTTTTAACCCCCGCTAGTGGCCGAAAAAGGGTTAAAACTGCCCGAAAAGCGCCGCTGCAGCAGTGCTTTGCCTGCAGTTTGCCTGCTTTGCCTGCAGGCGCTGCCCCACTGTTTTCAATGGGCAGGGGCGCTTTAGGGGCAGTGTGTACAGCGCTGCAAAGATGTGGCTTGCAGGACTTTTTTTACCGTCCTGCAAGCACACCCGAGGGCTTTCACACTGGAGAGACAGGAGAGGCTCATTACAGGCGCTATGCAGGTGCTATTTTTAGCGCTGTAGCGCATGTAAAGCATCTCAGTGTGAAAGTAGCCTAAGAGTTGATGGATGGATGAAAAAAGGTCAGGTGCACATACTTTTCATTTCAATCTCATTGGCTCCTTTAGTACCAGGGGCCAGATGCCCTACCACCGCAAAAAGCATGCAGATATTTTCAAAGGCCTTCTTTTCCCATAATGATAGAGTGTAAAGAGCTCATTGATGAAGGATGGCAGAGACCTTATCAGAAGACGCATTTACAGTAACAGGTTCTTTAAGCTTTATCCAAATAAGATGGCTGATGTATATTTATGCACTGCGCTTCTAGGGGTGGATGCTGCCCTCTAGCGCAGTGTTTCTCAACTCCAGCCCATTATTTCATTATTTTGCACAGGTGATTTGATCAGTTTCACTGCCTTACCACAGCCGTTTCATCTTAGGGAAATCCTGAAAACATGACCCGTTGGAGCGCCTTGAGGACTGGAGTTGAGAAACACTGCTCTCGCATCTGGTGAATCAAGTGTCTTTGCCTTTTTATATAGATGGGGTCCAGTAGATTTTTATTCTGCATCAAACACATTGGTGTAATGGTTGGCACTTTCACCTAGCAGCTAATAGGGTCACTGGTTCGAATCCTGACCATGACACCATCTGCCTGGAGTTTGCATGTTCTCCCTGCGTCTGCGTGGGTTTCCTCCCACATGCCAAAGACATGCTGGTAGGTTAATTGGATCTTGTCCAAATTGGCCCTAGTATATGTGCGAATGTGTGTCCTAAGCGTGTTGAGATCCTACAGGGTAAATGACTGTGCTATATCAAGATGCAACTCAACTCAAGAACGCATGGACAGTGTTTAACTTGTATTCCAATTACCTAGTTCACACCAGTGCAGCGCATTCTAGTGCAGTCAACAAAAGTAGAATATGTTACATTGTTTCTGTATGGAACACTACTGGAAAGTGGTAGAATGCATCAGAAACACTCAAGCAGGAACACATCTGGAACGCAGAAATTGTGGTGATCTGGCCATCAGGCTTCTAGAGACAGTGACAGGTTTTGTCTGTCAACCAGCAATAGCGATAACTTTGATATATAAATTGTTTAGAAATGGCATCGAATTCAAGACTGGAAACTGCAAGATTTGGTACAGTTTCTGGAGGAGTTGAACTTGGCAACTGACTTTTGGTGGATGCTTAGACCTAGTACAAGCGCTGGCGCACTCAGTCACTGTTGTGAGAGCATTGTGGTTATGCCACTAGAGGGCAGGGGGAACTTCTACGCAAGCCTTCAACATTTCCTATAATGGGATGTTATTGTTTGGCCAAACGCTCAGATCTCTACCTTATCTTCCATAGGCTGCAGATGGGTGGAAAGGCCAGTGACCAGATGCTTCTTGCAGGCGACAATCTATAGGAAATCCTTGTTCCCTCTGTGGGACTTAGGCTTGGATTTGAGAGCACCCTTTTCTCCAATGGTTTCATTTCCATTGGAGTACCTCACAGTAAAACTAGTTCTTACAGCAACTACTTCAGACAGAAGGATGTTGAAGATTGCAACACTTTCCTGCAAGGGCCCTTTGGTATCTTTTTTTATTTTTATCTTTTTACCAGAACTAGGGATACTACATCTATCTCCAAAGTGCCATTTTAAAGTGGTATCCAGTTTCCAACAAAACTGGGAAGTAGTCCCAGTTTTCACTCGTGAGTCACTGAGTGCACAGCAGGAAGACTTCAGTTCCTTACACTTGGTCAAAAGAGGAAAGTGGACAATCTTTTCATTTAGCCATCAGGTCCTCAAGAGTCATCCAGTGTTGGGTTACCAGGGTGATTAGATTGGCATGCAGGAAATAGGCCTTTTTGCTCTGAAACAGTTGCAAGCTTATTTGACTAGAGGGGTGGCAGCCTTTGGGGGCAGTTATGCCAGGATTACTTGGAAGATTATCTAAGATGGCTAGCTTGAAGTTCTTGTGAGGCCTTCATTTAACCTTAAAAACTAGATGTGCAGTCAGAAAGTTTGGGACAAGAGAGATCAATTCTTTTTGGCTTTAGCAGCTTTTCTTCGATTGTCAGTGTCTCTTTTCATTTGTTCTCTCCCACCCATTTATTCAGCTATGGTATATCCCATTGTGTGCTGACGTGAGGTAGGCCAGGAAACCAAAATCGTTATCAGATACTTACAGTCATTTTTCTTTCCTGGCCTATCCTCATGTCAGCACAGGACTCCCTCCCTAGTGGCCTGTCGCAGGCTAGGTTATCGAACACTTCAGTTGGGGGAGGGGCTGTCTTTTATTTAGCTAGGAAGAGGAGGTCCTGTGGGCTCCAGAGGAGATGTTAACCCAATGTGTGCTGACATGAGGTTAGGCCTGGAAAGGAAAATTACGTTAAGTATCTGATAACAATTTTCCGCTATTTTTGATAATGAGGATGGAAGGTAGAATGTGATAGTACCGTTGTCATCAGTGGTGGTTATGAAGGGAGAGAAGCATCCTCACCCCCAACAGAGACAGTTGGGGAGTCATAGAAGAAGAAGAGGGGTGGGGGGAAGCTCAGTTGGAGTGGGTCTGAAGTTTAAACTTGCTTTAGTCGGTTTTAGTAAGAGTAGAAGCAGGAGGATAGGGAAAGAGCAGAGGTAGAGAATACAATCAGGTGTTAGTATATCTATAATGTAGTCTAGCTGCCAGTCCTTCCATTTTCATGGTGAGATTTAGTTCAGCGGTCCAGTCTTCTATACTGATGTGGACCTCCAGTGTGGAGGGATCAGTGTACTACTGGCTGAGAGGAAAAAATCTCAGTAGACCCTTAAGAGGGCCATATAATGAATGGAAAGGAGGGCAATCTCTAGAGCATCAGGGCATACTGGTCAAAGATGAATCGCCTGCAGGTTCTTCAGATTTTAAGCATGGTGCCCTCAGCATTAATACATCTTTAGCACTGTGGAAGGGCACTGATACCACAGACAGGGAATCTTATCTGATGTTTTGAATGCCTAATGTGTTTTTCTTTAGAAGACCCTTATTACCTCCCCAGCAGTTTGGTTGGAGCACATTTCTGTCCTCACTCCACTGACATATTTGCAGTGCACCCTGCTTAGTAACACATGGTCTCTTCATAATCCTCCCTGTCAGACCCAGCTGTGTGCATGTGTATTACGGGCTCCATTCATTTCAATGAAAAGTCTGTACCCCAGCTGTGTACTCTTCTTCCAGATCAGGTCTGAGGTCAGCATACCAACCATGCAGCCAATATGATCAGAAGCAGGTCAGCAGTATTGGCCTCCATATTTCCCTCAGTACAGGTTTCAGTTCATGCACTGCCTTGTAATGTTGTATAACAGAATTACCAAGAGTAATGCACCAAGGAAGTCCACTTGCTCACAGATGGCTTATTAAGATTGATTACCACATTACATATAATTGAATTTGCGATTCTAATAACAGACTCAGAGAGGGCTAGAGAAATGTCATATCTAGATGTATTTATTTTTTATTTATTTATTTAAAGTACTTCAGACTATATCTTGTCATTAGAAAGCATCACTTCACCAAGTGTACAGAACCACCCGGTTTACACAGAGTATTAATACTATGATAGCTAGCTAATAGTTTAGGTGCCCCTTATTACTATTGAATTTGGTATAACATTGTACTTACAGTATAGAGGAAAATACACCTCTTAAAATAATTGTTAGGCTTCATGTACACATAGCCTACTTTGACTGCCGGCTGCGGGAAAACGCAAAACACAGCAAAATGTGGTGCCATTTTGCTGTGGTCCTACCTTGGTTTGCATATTCCTGCAGCCGGCGGCCAAAACGTTCCAATCCTGAACGCGATTCTTCTGCATTCAGGAGAGGAAGGTTGAGGGAGGTTGAAGCTCTCCTAACCGAAGCAGCTCCTAAACTCTGGTAAAAGCCTAAGTGTACATTGAAACATAGGCTTTTATGGAGTTGCGTTAAGAGCTTTTGGTGTTTTTTTTGCCAAAGCTCCTAAACTCAAGTTTAGGAGCTGTAGTGTGCATAAAGCCTAAGGCTGTAACTATTTGGCCAATAATTTTCCACCCAGCTCCTTTGATTTTTCATTTGAATTTTTTTTCCAACCGTGTGGTGCCGACAGGGCTACCCACAACTCGGATTTTGGCTGATTCAGCGGGTATTGGCTGGAATTTGAGCCGTGTGTGGCCAGTTTAAATGCATTCCAAGAACTACTTTTCTGAATAAATTGTACTTTTTTTGCTTTTGGCTTTTAGGAAGATTTTTGTGGTCAGCACTATGATGGTGCCTGAAGCTGGCTTATGACTTTTGGAATACCTTGTGGACAGTATGAGACAGAAAGCACAGGAATTTATAACTGGACCATACTGGAGTCCAGAGACTTTTCAGGAGACAAATATGGATGTTGCCATTACTGACTTCTCCTTCTGATAATGTTAAGCTGGCAATGCATGGCTCAGTTGTTTTCATTTAGTGACCCGATTCCTAAATCCACACATTAGAGGTGGATGGAGCAATCCATTTTATTTTGAGAGAGGGACTCCCCTGATTGGCTGCATGCCCTGATGGAAACAAGATTTTTCGAACAAGCTGGTTCATGAGAAGTTGGGCAATATATCCTGCTGAACCAGTTAAATATTGATCTGTGTATGGCCAGCTTTACTTGCCTGGCTCTTATGTGGCTCCTCTTGCTTAAGTACAAATTAGTCACTGACCTGGAGCAAGTATGCTTCCTGATCTGCATACTGTTTCTGGGTACGTTAGCCAGGCAATTAGCATTTACAGAAGGATGTCAGCATTGGCAATACCTATATTTATGGCAATTTAACATTAAAGTGGATGTAAACCCGAAAAAAAAATGTTTTTTTTTTTATTTTTTATATCATACTGTAGAGTATAAGATTTCCTATCATTTGAGCCCAGTCTTGCCACACAGAGTTAATCCATCTCTGAGCAATCCTCTTTTATTGTTCAGTGAGACAATTCTTGACAAACTGAGAAAAACTTTGTCAAATCCTCCCCCTTGCTGTGAGTGACGGCCTAAGACACAGGCATGATTTTTTAATTCCCTCCCCCACTCCTTTCTTCAGCAGCTCTGCAAGGATTGGCTGTTCCACACCTCAGCATGATTTGGCATGCTGAAGTCATGTGGTTACTTTCCTGTCTTTTCACTGGATGTTAGAGATCATAGCAGAAGTTCAGTGTTAGAAATACACAGGAGAAAATGCATATTAAGAAGGGGAGTGGAGAGGTGGGCGGGGAGTCTACTGACATCACGACTCCACCCACCGAGCTCCAGACAACAGACCCACCCACAGAATCTGCAGGTTTTCTGGTCTAATAACAGACAGAGGGGAGACCTTTGACAGGTAAAGGTACATGCAGGAGGCATGTATATCCTTATAGATAACCCCTATGGCAGTAGTTTAGAAAGGATGACATTGGGTTTACATCCACTTTAAAAGCTAAGTTCACCTTTACAGAAAAAAAAATAAATGCACATATTTTTCCTGACAAAATGTGCATTATTTATCTTTTCCTGCAGGAGCTTGGAAAGCATTGCACCTACAATCAGTAGATCACAGGTGCAATTTGGGCTCCTGCAGACATGACCTCTAGCTTTCAGCCTGTACCTCTCTATGGGCTTTGGATTTGTAAGCCGGAGAACATATCAATGGACTACAAGAGAGCTTATCAGTGCCCCCGCAGCCCATTGAAACTACAAGTCTGTCTGCTGCGATGGAAGATGGTACTAACATATTAAAGTGTAACTAAACCTTAAAAATCTGATAAGTCCAGCAGAATACCTATTGATCTTGTCAGTAATTCAGAACTGCACTGTTACACTTCTGTGTTGTCTCAAAGAGTGTAATCAGCCCTCCCAGCCTTACAAACTAATAAGCCTCTATACTGTGGAGATGGGGGCAACAGGAGGGAATCAGTAGTTTAGAAAAAAAAACTGAGCAGGGCTGACACCATTTAGCTCACAAAAATTCTGTAAGCTGTCAGCCCACAATTAGAAATTGTGAGCCGAGTGTATTTCTGGCAGATTAATGGGTATTTTTCTGTACTCGCAAGACCTTTTAAGTGATAAAACATGGAAAATTTGCCTGTTTTGCAAAGATGTACTGCATATTTTTTTTCCAGACGTAAACTTTAAATCTACCATTTGAAAGTGTTTTGGTATACAGAGTTTTGATAAGTGCAAGTGGAACTTCCTCTTTTGGGTGATAATATTTGCCTGGAAATGAGCTTTAACCGCTTTCTGCCTGACCACAGTACATTTACTGCGGCCGGGCGGCACGATCTCGAATATGTACATCATTCTGCCTCTTCCCAGTTAGCGGCGAGCAGTGCACCGCTCCCTCGACCTATGTGTCTACCACATGTTATGCGATAACATGATTACAATGTCAACAAAGCTGGTATGAATGAATTTAATTCATAACAGCTGTGTTTCCTATAGTGATGCTGTGATTGGCTCACAGCTATCACGTGGTACCTGGGCCAATGACAGCACCATGTACCATGTGATAGCTGTAGGCCAATCACAGCTGTTATGAATGTAACCTATTCATAAAAGTTCAAAACATTGCTGTTACAGTAATTATCACTGTAACAGCATTTAAAGTATATTTAAAAAAAAAAGAATCCCTGATCACCCCCCACAGAGTAGGTACAGTGTCACTGTTCGAATGAAAATTTTGTAAAAAAAAAAAAAAAGAAATCAACTTTTAACAAAAAAATGTTTTAAAAAAGTAATAATTTTTTATTTTTTTTTATTTTTAACATACCATCACCAATTAGTATCCCTGATCAGGGCGACATCAGTCAGATGATGACGCTGTACTGCACTGGTGACACTATGTAGAAAAAAAATGTGAAAAAAAAAACAAATTTTAATAGCAATTTCAAAAAACTCGCCATGCCTCTTACTAAATACCTCAGACTGTCTACTTTCCAAAAAGGGATTTAGGATGTATTTGTACTGTCCTTGCATTTTAAGTACCTCAGGAAATTAGGCCATCAGTACATCAGGATTGATGTATATACCATAGTTTGTAGACTCTATAACTTTCACACAAATCAATTAATCTACACTTTTTTTCTACCAAAGGCATGTAGCAGAATACATTTTGGTCTAAACTTATGAAGAAATTAGATTTTTATTGGATATGTTTTATAACAAAGTAAAAAAAAAATAGTTTTTTTTTCAACATTTTTGATTTTTCATTTATATAGATAAAAAATAAACCCAGTGGTGATCAAATACCACCAAAAGAAAGCTCTATTTGTGTGAAAAAATTATATAAATTTTATTTGGGTATAGTTGCATGATTGTGCATTTGCCAGTTAAAGTAGTGCAGTGCCGAATAGCAAAAAATAGCCTGGTCATGAAGGGGGTAATACCTTTTGGAGGTCATTCGGAAGCAGTTTACAGCTTTTTGTGTTTTTGGTTTGTTTTGTTTGTTTTTTTTTTTGGTAACTAGCTTGCAAAAGTACTATGGTACTTTTTGTATTGTAAGGCCCCTTTCACACATGCGGATCTATTTTCACGGACCTGTCAGATCTCCGCTCTCATCTATGGGGAGATCGGATGAAAACGGACGCCAGACGGATGGAAAATAGGGTTTCCATCAGTCTGGATTTAGCGGAGCGGATCAGATCGGGTGTCAGCGGACATGCCACCGCTGACATCCGTCGCTTCATACAGGAGCATGGGGCGTCCCTTCAGGTCCGCCTGCAAAAACTGACAGGCGGACCAGAACGGTCCACATGTGTGAAAGGGGCCTTATGCTGTTCAGTGAATTATCATGCCCATGTGCACTTGTACTTATGCTAGACATAAATCACTCTAAACGATTGCCTTTTTTCTTCTTGTATTTATGCAGATAGACACTCAAGATCTTCAGCTGCCATTAAGTGAGTCTGGGATTCTGATGTGTTCCTACATTTTATAGGATAAGTTCACCTTTTGGAACATGTTATTATTCCTGTAACCAAATTCTCAATAGACCATGAGGGTGCTGATGAGCGCACTCCTAGTCTATACACAAGTCCTCCAGCTTTCTAACAGAAAGCCCTTCTGGAGTTATGAGCACAGAAAGCTGAAGGATTTGTCTAAAGGAGCCTGACATTGCACTAGTGATCCACTGATCACAGGTACACTGCTTTGAAGACACCTGAGGGAAAATGATAAATGCACATTTTTTTTTCTGCACAAATATGTGCATTTACTATTCCTATCTTGAGGTGAGAAGCTGTTTCTCCATGGATACAATACAGCGAGTGAGTGTTGTCACCCTGGGACAGGACAGTCCTTTACTGGCAGGATCACCAGGTGAGGAAAGAAGGAAAAAAATAAAGATTAAAGCCTTGTACACACGATCGGATTGTTGGCAGACAAAGCGCCAGACTTCTGTCTGAAGGGCGTGTGCCGTGAACTTGTCTTGCATACAAACGGTACACAATTGTCGGCCAACAAACACGAACGTAGTGACGTACTATGTGGAATTTTAGCTCTTGAGCACCACCCTTTGGACACCTTCTGCTAATGTTGTGTTTGGTGAGCATTGATTCTGAGCATGTGTGTTTGTACTTTGGACTTTTGTGTGACGGACTTGTGTACACACGATAGGAAAATCTGACAACAGACCGCCGAAAATTTACTAGCCCGCCTTCCAACATTTGCTGGCGGAAAGTTGGCCAACAATTGTCTGATGGAGCGTACTAACGGTCGGATTTTAGGCAGTCTGTCATCACACAATTCCCTGCCAAAAATCTGATCGTGTGTACGAGGCTTAAGGCCTCATGCACACTGGACATTTTTGGACGTTTTTTACAGCTGCTGTTTTTGGTTTCAAATTTTTTTCTTTTTCTACATTCAATAAACTCTCCAGCATGTTATCCTATATGTCCATGCACACATAGGCTGTTATCAACTGTTTTTGGCTGGAGCAATTTTTGGATGTAAAAAAACCCCAAAACTAGTGGGTTCTGAGAGCAGTTTTTCAGCTGTAAAAACGCTCTAACGCTGAAAAATGCAGATAAACGCTCAAAAACACGGCTCACCAGCATTTTTTAATGTTCTTGATCCCATTGAAAAAAAAAACACTGAAACGCGAACACTAAAAAATGCTATTGTAAAAACACTGAAAAATGTTAAACTCACTGCAAAGCTACTGGAGTTTTTATAACGTTATTATAACGTCCAGTGTGCATGAGGCCTTAAAGTAGAACCAAAGGCAACACTTTTTTTGGATAGGGTAAGGGAAGGGGTACGAGAAAATCCCTCTAAAGTGAGGGAATCGCTGGTTGTCATCTGGATGGTAACCAGGGCTAATAGAGAGGGTGAATCTCCCTAACAAGGGCACAAACAGTAATAAAAACCAGACAGGTGTTTTAATTCCTCTCCATTCTATCTAAAACTAAATAAAAAAATATTTTCCTTTCGTTATACTTTAAAAGAAAACCAATGCAGCCACCACATCTAAGGACTGGTAACCTCTAATATATTACATTCTTGTTCTTGGGTTTAGATATACTTTAAGGAAAGGACGGACAAACATATTCTTTATTAGGCGTTTATTAAGCCTGAAGCTTGGATGTAGTTTGTAAGTACATTGTTTCCTTGTTACACCTTCACTGAATATGACAATATGAAATATTATGGCTTATTATTTAACCTTTTCTGGCTAATGCTAGTCTAATTGCATAAAAGTCCAAAATAAATAAATGGAATAAAAAAATATCAGTATGACAGAAGTGTGGGTGGCAAAATATTATAGCTAACTCAGTTCTTGGAGGCGGCTTTATCTGAGGAGGCATCTGCTGATTTTGGTGGCTTAGGCTGGACAGGGGAACCCCCCTTTCCCCCGTCAGCTGCATCTTTTTTCTCTTCTTTGTGGATGGAGATTGTACTTGAGGGGTACATCCTGCCACCAGAATAGGAACCAGAAGAGTATGAGTAGCCCATTCCAAACATGCCACCACCTCCCACTGTAGTTAGACGTGTCTCTTCCCCTTCCAGGAGTTTCCTGATGACAAAGGAAAAAAAATAGTTAACACAGAAGCACTATCTGCAGCAAATATGGCTTACATGCTGCCAAAAGCCATCAAACCACGACAAATCATTTCTTGTTTCTTAGTTGATGTCATGATGCAACCTCAGTTGGTTTTGGGGATTACAAAATAAGTCAGGGGCATGGCAATCAGCATGTCAATATGGCAGGGCCCCCCTTTGCTTGAGGTTCTCTAGCTTATGTGGGTACTTACCTAATTTTTTCAGATGAAATTATATGGTAAAGCTACACTGGTCGTTTAACAGGAACCATACTCAATTTAAAAAAAATAATCATCCTGTCTGAGAGCAGACCTCAAAATATGCCTGCTATTATCTGTATATAGTCAGAAAAGCATCTTCTGTGCCTCTGTCTAATTTAACTTCACTTAGTGAAGTTAAGCCATTATCAGGCCCCATTTACAAACTGCCACCTGACTGTCCAGTAAGAGTGCTTTTATTGGCCACTGAGGCAGTCTCATTGGACAGTGGAAGGACAGGGCTTAGCCAAAAAGTCTCAGAAAGTCAGGCCTCTGTATGCTGTACAAAAATTCTTAATTTCAGATATTTTTGATACATGCAAACCAGTATGTGTGTGTCACATTCATTTGGAATCAGATGTCCTCTTATTATGGTCCTGTTGGGGGTGTGATCTCTCTTACTGTTCCCAGTCCATCATAAGGCATGACTCTCAACTCCCTCCTCCACACAGTGGATCTGATAATGGTTTTCCTAGTGCAACAATGTCACTAGCACATAGTGAACTGATGGTATAAATAATGGTTCAGTCTACAAAATGGCTGCCTCCATCATTTGCAGGTGACAGGTAAATCTATCCATTCAAATTTTCAGTTTTACAAAGCAAAATTGTATCCTATGATAGTTTTCTATTCACTGCCTTAGTACTATATATTCATTACCTGTATGCTGCTATTTCAATGTCCAGAGCCATCTTGACATTAAGAAGGTCCTGGTATTCCCTCAGGTGACGAGCCATTTCCCCTTTGGTGGTTCTTAGAGCATTGTCAAGCTGGTTGATGGTTTCCTACAGACAAAACATTACAATAGTGTGTCAGTACGTTCAGAAAGTCTTCAGAGGTGGTGCAGAACCCAACAAGGTTTGCACAGAAAAAGCATACTGCTATCCTTTCAGCATATTTTTTTCTTATTAATACAGCTTGTTGATGTTAGCTGTGTCTTGCTAGCCACATGAGCTTGTGGTACGACAGAGTACAACACGGGTGTTGTCATGGGAAATATTGCATATAACTGAGAACCAAAGGTCTAAAAAATGTACTTAAGGGGTTAATCTGGTATTTAGTTTTTGGTAGATGTTGGAGAGTTAATCCAACTGACTATTCCATTTATCTCTCAGGAATTCATTTAGTAAGATCTCTGTGCTTGAAATACTGGGTCTTCACTCTTGCTCTAGCCATTATGAAGGGTCCTACTCTTCCTGTTGGAATTGGTATTCATTTCATACTCTTAAGAATGTAACAAGAGCAGCTGGAATATCTAAAGTTGGATAGAAACCTCCAACATTTCCAGGTTTATAGAAACAGACAGGAGTCAGGATTTTTGCAGTGAGATCCAAATGTTGGAGTATCGGAGGCAAAAAATAAAAGCAAAAAAAGCCAGAGCTGAGTGGGCCCAACAGGCACCAACCATAAAAACACTTTAAGGTGTATTGTCTCTTTTAAAAAGATAAACATCAAACATTATAAAGCATGTAATAATTGCTTCAGTAACTTACTAGGATTACTAGTATTTAGTATTTTCTTGCTAACTGGCTCCCAGCTGGTTATCCCTGTCATTTGACAGTGATCAAATGGCAAAGCAATACCAAGACCAAGATATTTTACACTGTTCATGAGCACTCTGTGTCCTTTTTAAAAATTGTAATAAAGATGAATGTATTCCAATGGGTTAGTACCCTGGACCATGGGATGAAATTGTTTCATTTAACAAGTGTTCCTGTTTATGAAATAAACAAACATATTGTGGGGTATGAAAAGACAGATGTTACCTGCATTTGGGCAATTTCTTCATTGTTCCTGTCCTCGGTTTCCTGCAGTTGCCTCTCTAATGACTCATTAGCACTGCGCAGAGCATCGTTTTCCAGAGTCCGGGCTTGTAGCTGTCTCCGATACTCATTGATCTCTTCCTTGGCCTGTCGGATGTTATCATTGTTTCGAGCTGCCTCCTGGGTGACATTGGTAATCTTGGTCTGGTACCAGTCCTCAGCCGTCTGCTGGTTGCGAGTGGACAGGACCTCATACTGCATGCGGATTTCTTTCAGGGCAGCTGTGAGATCTGGTTTATTGACCACATCCATCTCCACAGTGATCTGAACAAAGAAAAGCAAAATTGTCAAGTATGACACTGACTGTAGATATTGCAAAGTAAAATTACTCATATTTTCATGGGCAGATTAATAAGTGCAGTGCTGCTTGTTTGGTAACATTTCCTATGAGCAACATACAACTTATTTACCATATATGCAGATTTCTGCAAGTTGTGAGAACCCATACAATTTATACATCACAATTTTCTAGATCCAGAATGGCATTATTCACTGTACTTCAGACAAATATGAAGTACATTTTCTAGGCAAACCAAAAATTTGTACTTTGCTTGCCTGAATTTTCCTATGGAGACCTGTCATGCTGAGAGCATCTGTTCATAATCCCTACTAGTGGTTTCACTGATTATCACCTTTTCTCTTTGTGATATTTTCTTGATTTAAAATGTTCCTTGAAGAATAACTTGTATTGCTGAAAGCATAGCATGAGGGTATGAGGCTATATGCAACTAAATATGATATATGATGAATCACATGCAGTGAATGTGGGGTAGGAGACAAAGTCTATGTCAGTGAAGCCAAATTAGACAGGCGCTAGATGGTGCAAATTTCTTTCCTGCAAACATAATTCCCCCATTAACACGGACAGTGCTGAGGGGAATCCCTCCTGCCGAGACATTGTGTTCTCACGGCAAAGGGCAGCCGTCCCCGCCGGGAGAAGACAGTGCTTATTGCTAGTGGCTATGGCAGCCGAAAGAAAATCCAGCAGGCTGGTTGTGGCTAAGTTGATCAACTTGGTGCATTCAGCCTGCCCACACATGGTTCGAATCTTAGCTAGTTCCTGCTGAACCGGCTGAGATTCGAGTTGTCTATGGCCGGCTTTAGTGGCTTAACAGCAACGTGTGGTTCCTGCAACAGACCAATTTAACCCTGTCTAGCAGATCACGTTAAAACAAGGGATTTAGTTTGCACACATTAAAAATTATATGCGCAGGTTGCAGAGGCCATGTTATGGCACCCCCGGTACATATGCTGTGTGTTGCAGACTGGCTGGTAAGGTAGCTGGGAATTTTTGTATGTTGTTTTTTGACATGCATCGCCCTTCCACGTGTTTCTTGCTGAAAAGGCCAGTTATAGGTTGGGGTAGTAAGTTGCCATTTGTTTGTACAATAGATGAGACTAGGCCAGGGATTTATAAACATTGACAACTCCGTATCCACATCAAATCTAAGCGGTGGGGAGTTGCCACTCCAAGCCAGCAAAGGCTATAAATTACAATGCAATAGACAGGAAGATACTGAACCCTGCTGCGTGATGACTGTCAGCAGTTACATTAGGAATACCTGTGCTGGGAAAAATACCAGTTCTGCCCTTCTGAAGATGTTTCCTGGTTGTCATTCCGATCCTCAGAATTCATACTGTTTGAATAACTGTCCTGAAACAAGCAGATCAGAGTGAGGTCAGAACTTCTGATCTGCATGTTTGTTCCTGGTGACTCTGAAAGTATTGAAGACCTTGGATCAGCAGGACAGCCAGGCAACAAGCATTCTCAGATGGAAGTCAGCACGTTTCCTTAAAGAACCACATGTTGCCGTTAAGCCATTAATTGGGCCTCACTGGCTGGTAAGTGAGCTGGGAATTTTGGTTTGTTTTTTTACATGCGTCATCCTTCCATGTGCTCCTTGGTGCAATGGCCAGTTATAGGTTGGGGTGGTTGTCATTTGTCCTGTGATCCATAGGAGAGGTCCAGCCAAACAAGCTCAGGCTGGACTTCTCCTTTAAGGAATGCAGTGGTGTCACCTCTCCACCCACAGTCCCAGACACAAATCATCAACTCTGCTCATTCTGCATTCTCAGCATGTTTCCATTCCTGTTAATACATGTGTATGTAGCAGAGCCTGGCTCCTGTATTTTCCCTCCCTCTTTCAGTCTGAGTGCTGCTTTGCATTGGATGACAGGAAGCTATAGGACTGAATCAGGTGCCAATGCTAGCTGTATGTAAACATAAACTATACTACCAAAAGTATTGGGATGCCTGCCTTTACACGCACGTGAACTTTAATGGCATCCCAGTCTTTGTAGAATTTAATATCAAGTTGGCCCCCCCCCTTTGCAGCTATAACAAGTTCAACTCTTCTGGGAAGGCTGTCCACAAGGTTTAGGAGTGTGTCTATGGGAATCTCCTGGGAGCAATTCTGTTTAATTTATTCGTAAAGGATCTGGAGGATGGGATAAACAGCTCAATCTCAGTACTTGCGGATGATACAAAGCTAAGCAGGGAAATAACTTCTGTGCAGGATGTGGAAACCTTACAAGAAGACCTAAATAAAATAATGGAGTGGGCAACTACATGGCAAATGAGGTTTATTGTTAAAAAATGTAAAGTAATGCATTTGGGTGCTAAAAATATGAATGCAAATTACTCACTAGGGGGTGAACCTCTGGGGGAATCCAGGATGGAAAATGATCTGGGGGTCCTAGTAGATGACAAGCTGAGCAATGGCATGCAATGGCAAGCTGCTGCAAGCAAGGCCAACAGAATATTAGCATGCATTAAAAAGGGGATTTACTCCAGAGATAAATTGATAATTCCCCCACTCTACAAGTCTCTGGTACGGCTGCATTTGGAGTATGCTGTCCAGTTCTGGGCACTAGTCCTCAGGAAGGATGTGCTGGAACTGGAGAGAGTCCAGAAAAGGGCAACAAAGCTAATAAAGGGACTGGAGGATCTTAGCTATGGGGAAAGACTACAAGCATTGAACTTATTCTCTCTGGAGAGGAGATGCTTGAGAGGAGATATGATAGTGATGTACAAATACCTTACTGGTGACCCTAGCATAGGGAAAAAACTTTTCAGTGGGAGGGAGTTTAAAAAGACATGCAGCCATTCACTGAAATTGGAAGAGAAGCGGTTTAACCTTAAACTGCGTAGAGGGTTCTTTACTGTCGGAGCGGTAAGGATGTGGACGAGAAGGCCTGGCTCGCAGTCTCCACTCTAATTCATCCCAAAGGTGTTCTATCGGGTTGAGGTTAGGACTGCACTAGTCATTTGGTGGAGAGGTGGGGGATTATGGTGTGGGGTTGTTTTTTTCTTTCAGGGGTTGGGCTTGGCCCCTTAGTTACAGTGAAGGGATCTCTTAAGGCATCAGCATACCAAGACATTTTGGACAATTTCATGCTCCCAACGTTGTGGGAACAGTTTGGGGATGGACTCTTACTGTTCCAACATGACTGCACACCAGTGCACAAAGCAAGGTCCATAAAGACATGAATGAGCGAGTTTGGGGTGGAGGAACTTGACTGATCTGCACAGAATCCTGACCTCAACCCGATAGAACCCCTTTGGGATGAATTAGAGTGGAGACTCCGAGCCAGGCCTTTTCATCCAACATAAGTGCCTGACCTCACAAATGTGCTTCTGGAAGAATAGTCAAACATTCCCATAGACACACTCCTAAACCTTGTGGACAGCCTTCCCAGAAAAGTTGAAGCAGTTATTTCTGCAAAGAGTGGGCCAACTCAATATTGAACCCTATGGACTAAGGGCTCCTTCACATATTGATGTCCGTTTTCATGGACTCCGCCTGCTCAGCAGGGATCGATCTGTTGATCCCCACTGAGCTGGCGGATGACAGGTCCGTCTCTGCTTACTGTGCAGAGATGGACCTATCAGAGCCCTGCTGTACTCTATGGGGGATTGGATGAAAATAGACCTGCTTGTCCATTTTCATCTGATCTGTTCCCCCAGACGGATGGAAAATAGGGTTTCCATCCGTCTGGATTTAGTGGTGCGGAGGTCAGCGGACATGTCAACGCTGATATCAGTCGCTCCATAGAGATGCATGGAGCGTCTGTTCAGACGAACCTGACTGGTCCGCATATGTGTAAGGACCCTAAGACCGGGATGCCTTCGCGTGCGTGTAAAGGCAGGCGTCCCAATACTTTTAGTAATATAGTGTACATTTGATTATTTTTAAAGGAATATACAACTGCATTAAATTCAGTTTAATTATACCTAATACCCAATACCTGTCTCTTACAGGAACAATGGACTTTCCTTACGTTAAGGTGGAAGGCTTCCTTATTGGACAAATATCTGCATGCTTAGTGCTGGTGACCTGATCAATACTACATATAGATATGAATACATTATACTAGATTTAGAAAAAAAAATCACTTATGAGTAATGACCTAAAGAACATGAATCTGGCAGAAAGAAAATCCATCACATTGTCCTAGCTTGACCTTCATCAGACTTAGCAAGGAAGGTGTTAACCCAGGAACAGCTGACAGTAAATCCCAGAGGTGTCCCGGGGTATTGTGGGTAAGACAAGTGCTTTAAAAGAACAGCTGGACTCAGGGGATTGAGGGAATAAAATACGGCCTGGACGCTGCGATCTTTAGAAATCTTATTATGATTCATCTCCCAGAGGAAGCGTTTTTATCTGCAGAGCGATCTCAGCAACACAACAGTGCGCAAAGCCAGAAAGAATTTATAGTGTTAATGAAACCTAAGAATGGAAGTAATATTCAGATACAACTTTCACTCTTAATTTCCATATACTGCTGCACCTAATGATCGGCCTCGGATGAATAGAAGAGATGGCGAAGAAAAAAATACAATCAGGAATTGGGAAGTGCATGAGAATAACAGATGGCTAATCCAGAGATCAAAAATGGTCTTGGGATTCTATAATGCATATATAGGTCAGATCTGTCTGTCATGTAATGGTGCTGAATGCGAGTTCTGAGCAGAAAAGATGAACATATTTGGCTTCACTGCAAATGGTGTCACTGTCCATACAGCCCACGACTGAGGATCGTGACTTCCTTCATATTAAGAATTGCAAGTACATAGCTCCCAACTGTCCCCGTATTTGGAGGGACTGTCCCTGATTTGGAGCAATGTCCCTCTGTCCCTCATTCCTCCTCATTTGTCCCTCATTTTGGTCTGATCTATATAGATGTTTATAAAATGCACTTTTTATCTATCAAAAAGTGTTTTCCAGCAAGGTCCATAAAGACATGGATGAGCAAGTTTGGGGTGGAGGAACTTGACTGGCCTGCACAGAGTCCTGACCTCAACCCGATAGAACACCTTTGGGATGAATTAGAACGTAGACTGCGAGCCAGGCCTTCTCGTCCAACATCAGTGCCTGACCTCACAAATGCGCTTCTGGAAGAATGGTCATACATTCCCATAGACACACTCCTAAACCTTGTGGACATCCTTCCCAGAAGAGTTGAAGCTGTTATAGCTGCCAGACTAAGACTGGGATGCCATTAAAGTTCATGTGCGTGTAAAGGCAGGCGTCCCAATACTTTTGACAATATAGTTTACATATACATGTAGTATTTCATATACTACCTGCTATGTATCTGAGGCACCGAAAATAATACATTTTACCTTTTCCTGTTGGCTTTCTACCTGTTATATTTTAGATTTGTGCTCCTAAACTGCAAGCGAGGTTTGTCTGATCACTAACATATCTATATATCTATCTACAAGTTGTTTACTTGTTTATTGTCTTCAAGTGGAGTTAAAGCGGAGGTCTGCCCACCGCTGCAAAAATTAAAAGCCAGCAGCTGCACATACTGTAGCTGCTGACTTTTAATAATCGGACACTTACCTGTCCTGGAGTCCAGCGATGTCGGCACCGCAGCTGATGTTTCCATCGGCTGTCAGGTGCATGCCGCCTCCATTGCGAGTAAGGGAATCTGGCAGTGTAGCCTTACGGCTTCACTCCGGGAGCCCTACTGCGCATGCACAAGGCACCACTCCTCTCTCCTACCGGCCCAGCGGCCGGGGACACGGTGACGTTAATACCCGCGGCTGAGGCTCCCGGAAGTGGGGACAGCATACCTGTGAAAGACGGGTATCCCCCCCCTCCCCGAAAGGTGCCAAACGTGGCACCAGAGGGGGGAAGGAGTACAATGAGTTCTATTTTTGGGTGGAGCGCTGCTTTAATGCAAGTGGTATTAAACCCATAACCAAAAATGTTATTTATTGCAGCTTACCAATCACTAGATGTGGTGGCTGCATTAGATTTCTTTTCTTTGACTTTTTCCCATGAATAAATAAAAGCTGATAATTTTAAGCACCCCTGTATATATACGTTGCGGTTTGCAAGTGGTTTACTGGGGTTATTGTTGAGGCTATCAGCCATAACCCCGGTATTTTTTTTTTTTCAGCTGGTGGCTGGCTCTTTTGTGAAAGTGGTCTGAGCGCTCATTTGAACTTTCGCCGAAGTTTCTTGGGCTTACCATTTTTACTGGCGCGCCCGAAATGGTGCACCTGGCTGGTCACAGAGGCGATAAAAGACTAGATCATCTTTGATTGCCTCTATGGCCTTGGAGGACCAGAGCGATGTCATGACGTCACTTCCAGTCCAGGGTGGAAGCAAACTATTTTTTTTTTTTAAAGCAAAAGATTAAATTTAATTTTTTTGGTTTACCCCAGATCTCTTCATAAAGAGGACCTGTCATCCTTATTTATATTACAAGATATGTTTACATTCCTTGTAATAGGAATAAAAGTGATCAAAAAAAAAAAAGAAAATAAGAAAAAAAAAATGTAAAGCCCCCCATCCCTGTGTTCGCACACAGAAGTGAACGCATATGTAAATGGTGTTCACACCACTCATGTGAGGTATCACTGCGAGCGAGAGCAATAATTCTAGCGCTAGACCTCTTCTGTAACTCTAAACAAGTAACATGTAAACATTTTGCCTATGGAGATTTTTGAGTACCGTAATTTGTCGCAATTCCACGAGTGTGTGCAATTTTAAAGGGTGACATGTTCGGTATCTATTTACTCAGCGTAACATCATCTTTCATTTTCTACAAAAAATTGGGGTATATATAGTGTTTTTTTTGTTTGTTTTTTAGTCATTTAAGTGTATTTTTTCCCAAAAAATTGTGTTTGAAAAACCGCTGCGCAAATACCATGCGACATAAAAAATTGCAACGATCACCATTTTATTCCCTACGGTGTCAGCTAAAAGATTTTTTATAATGTTTAAGGGTTATAAGTAATTTTCTAGCAAAAAAAATGATTTAAAATTGTAAACAAAAAATGCCAGAAAAGGCTTGGTCTTTAAGTGGATAAATAAAAGCTGATCACTTTAACCCCTTTGCGTTGGCGTCTCCCGGCCCTTTAAGAGGTTTCTGATGCTCTAAATCAGGGCGAGGTTTATAATCATGTGATTGGCTGTCATGGCGATCACATGATCAGAAAACTCCCGATCGCAGGAAGTGATCGGGAGATTTCTGTTAGCCGCTGGTAACTGTGGTGGGAGTGTGCGGGGCACGCGCTCTCGGCACATCTGTGTCAGCTAATTGGTAAGCAAATATGAGGACGCATATTTGCGCCTAGGGGTTAAGCACCCATCCATGGTAAATGGTTTGACTTGCTGGTTGGATGACCAGATGAAAATAGAAGAACGCCTGAAATGAAAAAAAAATACAGCCATCACATCTAAGAATTGGTAAGTTGCAAAATAAAAAAAAATTTTGCTTTTGGGTTTAATGCTGATTTAAGTAATTACTGGGGACCAGGATTTCCTTCACACAACTAGTTTCATTTGAAGGACAACACAGCTTGTTCTTGTCTCTGGAATCAATAACAATCCATAAAGCCTTTAAGAGCACCCAAGGAACCAATCGATCGTTGAGTGGAGAAAAGGTTTTCATACCAATTGCATCTTATTTCAGAAACAAAAAAGGTTTACATTCTTTTTTTCTTTTTAGTGCTAGTTCACACAAGATGCAGTCTAGTGCGTATTTTTCTGCAGGAAAACTGCATGCACAGTGTTTTCCATGTATTCCTATGGCCCTAGTTCACACCAGTGCAGTCTGTTCCAGTCAGTTTCTGGTGCAGAAATGCTGCATTTTTTCTGCACAGAGCTGTACTGGAACACAGAAAAACGTATCTGAAATGCAACGGAACTGCGGGTGGTGTTAACTGTAAGCAAAAACTCACCCGGAACGTATGTGGAGTGCATTATTGTGGTGTGAACTGGCCCCTAATCTGAAAGAAGATGAATAATCTCATTCAGAGAGATGATGGTCATATCACTTTCTGGGTGTGGGTTAACATACAAACTGGCTATCAATATATCAACAGGAAAGAATCTATAAGGTCAATAAACCGTTAAAATGTAATTTAACTTATATTAGTTTTTAAAGAAATGGCTTGGTTTGCTTACAGACCATGAATGGTGGGTGCCCAGCCATGCATGTCTAATTCGGGGGAGAAGGGGGGACTGGGAACACTTGCAATTAGCCAGAAAAAAACATCTCCGTGAATGCTCAGCAAGACAATGTCTGGTAAAGGTCCCCAACATTGCCCCGTCTGACCATAACTGTCCAGATTTTGCAAACATCCTCTTATATCTGTAGGTGCCTTTGCACTTTCTATACACTTAGGAAGGTGATTGTTCATATAGTAATGATTCAACCAATCTCAGGATAAGCAGCCTACAAAGTGCTCCTCCTATACTGTAAAAGGCTCTTCCAGTCATACATATTTATGGCAATAGAGAGGGGAAGGCAGAGCCAGACCATCCACAAATCAACCCAGACTGAGGCCTGGTGGATGCCAAGGGGGCCCAGCTACAAACTTTTGGCTCCTGCAGTAAACAAGGGGGATGGCACAACTGATCAAAGCTGTACACATGGGCCATCCCAGTACAGACAATGCAAATTCAGCGGACTATCCGTGCTTGTTGCAATCATTATAAGTGCATACAGAAGATGTGGATGGGTGTTGGCTACTAGTGTTGCTACTTTGCATAGGTCCACATTTGGCCTAATCTATATTATGGGGAGCAATGGCTATCTAAACCATACAACTGCTTGTTTCCCCTAAAGCCAGCAAAGCAGCCCACCTACAAGCATCCACCACCGTCCCCTGATCCCAGACGGAGAAATTGTCATCTCAAGTCTATTGTTGCCGATATATAAAACCTGTATAATAATGTCCAAAGACATGCTGGTAGGTTAATTGGATCCTGTCTAAATTGTCCCTAGTATATGAATGTGAGTTAGGGAACTTAGATTGTAAGCTCCTTGAGGGTAGGGACTGATGTGAATGTACAATGTATATGTAAAGTGCTGCGTAAATTGACGGCGCTATATAAGTACCTGAAATAAATAAATAAATAAATAAATAATGATAATAATATTAGCTAAGCAATAGAAATAACTGGATACAACTGACTGATACCTGCACATTAGTTAAAAGGTTTTACAACTCGGACACTATTTCCTACACTTAAATTAGGCCTACTATTAAAAAAAAATGGGGAAAAAAGGATTGTTTTTCTAATGAACATTTCTAACTTTAGGCATCTGGCTGTGCCATGATCTGCTTTGACTGTATATAAAATGCACATTGTAGTTTTCCTATAGAAGCCCTTTAGTGTCTTTGCTATGTAAAGATCTGTGAGCCACCCATATTCATTACGTTCTACTGTGCCACAAGTTTAAATTCCAACATATGTATATGTTGTTTTCTCTACAGTAGATTTAAATCCAAGACTTTGTTTTCATTATGGAAAGAGTAGGAATGGTGTAAATGGCCATTTATGTCCCATTGGAGAGATCCCTCCTCATTTCCTGAGCTGTAGGAAATCTATCCAAAGCAAGGAGAAATTGCTTCTTTATGTAGATTTCCTATCTAATCCTATTTTGGTGACAGCTCAAAAATGTAGATCTTCACAACAGTATGGATGCAGATACAAATTCAGACAGCAAACTGAGAGGGGTTCTAACCCTTCCTCGCTCTGACTTTCCATACACATTAAATTCTTGTTTGACTGGAATGCATTCATGAAATTTCCCTGCACACTGGAAAATCTCAGCATCTAATCTCTATGATTTTTGTCCTATCACTATCAATACACCCCATTTTAAATAACTGATCAACACATCCATATCTGCAGTGGACTCCTAACTTGCAGGACCACCGTCATCTTTACATGTAACTTGTCATGGTATACCTACTTCACTACTCATAGTAACACATTCCATAAAGGCATTTCCTCCTGGCATCATGGCCATGACTGGTAATCTTTGATCAATGTGGTTTCATATTTTATTCTATGCTTGAAAGGAATCACTGCAAGGTAAGTTTATGCAAGTAGTATCACAAAGAGATAATTGGATTCTATACCAGTTATCTATGAAGTTAAATCTATCCAGTGCCATGATGTCACCATCCTAAAAAATTAAAAGGCATTGCAGGTGTCCAGCAATGGTAGCTACCATCTAAGTCTGAACACAGAAGTATTTTGCTGTGTAATAGGTTTCCTTTGGGAGGCAAATAAAACCAACATACATGCTGGCTTTTAGGAAAGAAATATAACCAACATTTTGGTTACACCAGAATATGTTTCAAGACTTCATGGGACCAGCAGACATTGTTCAAGATATAAAATTCTAAATCTGATTTTCATTAAGGGATAAGTGTAGTTTTAACTTATTTTTGGAAAAATATTAATGATAAAGGGTAAGCATATAGCTGCTGTAACATGAAAAAACAACCAGACTTATGGAGCCCTTAATGACCCCACAACAGCTCCCGAACCTATGAAGCCTGGAGCCCTAAATAACCCCATAGAAGCTCTCAGACCTATGAAGCCTGGAGCCCCCAATGATCCCATAGACCATATCTTTGGCATATTCACCCAAAGATCTAACATCTACGGAGCACTGGATGATGATCACTTAGCAGTTAGCACCTGAGATTCTTTCTAACTCATGCAGTCCTTCTCTCCTGAAGATTATCTCAATGTATGTATGCTACAAAATTACATCCTTTGGTGCATACTGTATTGTGACAGTTTATCCCCATTTTTTTCCAGCACACATTTAATTAAGGTTCAATTGTTGGATCACCAAGATTTCCAAATATGTGTACTGAACGCTCACAAGTACGGCAAACAGGGCCAGAACAAGGGGTGGCAGGAGGGGGGTTTTTCCTGGGCACTGTGGTATCATGTGGGGGGGGGGCGCACTGCAAGGACATTGGAGGAGAGGGAATTTGTGTTGGAAGGGGGAATTTGGGGGGCAGCAGGGGGTATTGTTCTAGGAGGGAAACTTGGGGAAGGGGGGGTGCTAAGAGTGGTGATTTAGGGGGATTTGTCTTGGGAGGAGGGATGGGGAGGAGGGGAAGAAGATTTGTGGTAAGAGGGGGGAATTTGTGCCTGGGAGAGGGAGATGTATACTCAGAAGGGAAATTTTATGGGTAGAGGATTTATGTTAAGAGGGGTGATTTATTGGGGGGGGGGGGGGGCATTTGTGTTGGGGGGATTTGGGGGAGGAGGGGGATTTCAGCAGGGGACAGATTTGTACTGGGAGGAGGGGGAATTTTTCCTTAGGGGTTAAGCATGCAGATTAACGCTCATTTATTGTTGGGGGATATTTGCTGACGCATAATGCTCATACATCTTGGGGGGGGGGGGGGGGGTTGGCATTTTGGCATATTCGCCCTGGGCTCTAGATCACTTTGTCCCGGTACTGACTGCAAAAGCCTATTTTCAGTTCTTGCTTAATTGCTGCTGTAGATGATTTCTAAAACCTCCTCCATCAATCACATTGATGCCCTGGTCAATGTCTTTCAAGTGCCATTTTTCCATAATCCGCAGCACCTGATAGGTCTGCATCTACAACTATTATATTGATCGCATAATACAGCAGCATACATCTGACCACACTGCTATTGGTGCTTATTGGCTGACAGATGCAATAGGGCGCATCTGTAGGATCACACCTCCCATACCTGACCAGTACTCATAATGGGGATGCTGGAATCTCCTGCAGGTTGTAGAAGTGCCAATTGAGCATGGGCTCAGCTGTCCTTGGGGTGTGCAGGAAGAAGGGGGAAAGGCAGGAACACCAGCAGAACAGCTCCTCTGTAGTGTATAGAGCAAAGTTAACCCATGACACAAGGTTATTTTGTCTATCCCTGGTAATAATTCCATTGCAATAAATTCAACTGAAGACCCCTTGTCCCCTTGTGGACAACTATGAAACTATCTAAATTCTCCTTTATCCCACCTTACTGAGAGAAATTTCTAGAAGGAATACTGCCAGTGATTACTTAGCAGTATTTTTCTTGCTCCCTGTCCAATAGTCCAATCGATAGACATTGCAGTCAGCCTCTCCCAGTGGGTTACTCTCAGCTTTATCCAGCAATGGAATTCAATAAAATCTCACAAACCTAAGCCAGCGTTAACTGCCTTTACCAATGGAAGTATGGCTAGTAGATCTCACCAAGGCAATGCAAAACCTACCTACTGCAACAAGGAGGTGGTGGGAAAATATGCAGTATACCAGTAAATGTTATTAAGATCGTCTTAACACTTTGATATGCAACTAATTCTACTTCTGTCAATGAAAAGTTCACATTGCATTCTCATTTCCTACCATATTTAATAGCTGTACACATGTACAATATGCTCCAGGGTATCTGCAGAGATATTATATAACTATGTGGGGTGGTGCCTATGTGTCTCTAGAAGACTTCCCTTTTGTGGCTGTTTTAGAGTGCCACTCCCCACTAATGTTCAGCATATGTGGGTAACCCTTTTTAGGGCTGTAAGAGCAAATGACATGCAGAATTAAAGAACCATTACCCCCCTGGGTGCTTGGACTGGTATATCGACAGTTTTTATTATTATTATTTTTAGGAGATGATTTGAACCATGTAAATGAAAGCTGAATGTTGTTAGCACCTCTTGTTAGCACCCCTCTTGTTAGCACCACAATGTTGTAGCTTGCCCCAAACCTTGTTACTGTCACTTTTTTGTCACTGGACAACTTGGTCTACTTGTAAATTTGCAGAAAAATATACACAGAGATGTTAATTAAGAAAAAAAAGTAATTTATATGCTAATTTTTATCATTAAATGTATTAACCACATGCAGTTTGTATACAATATTCTAATGCTAGCGGACATATTGGTTCATATTTCGCATATGTGCAATAAAAACAAACATGTCATTCTATATTTACTCAATTGCGTCTTTAAGTTTATCTTACAGTAAGTTCAGTAGAACCTTCTTAAAAGGGAAGGCATCTTCATTTTGGTCAATTCCTCATTTTAGGGTAGTGAGTGGAGCATGCAAAGTATTCCTTATTTGCTCCTGGGGCAAATGGAACACCCGCTGGTCTACAGTACAGATACAGACTAATATTAAACTGTCATTTATTACAAGCTGAATAAAAATGTTTCAGGACTTGTTGAACATTATTGGTGTAATGTATGGAAACCATGGCTTCTATGGAGCAAGGGTTTTTGACCAATGTGGCTTTTTTTCCCTTTTAGCCCAACTCAGCATAACCTGTTTAGTTTTACCATGTTCTGCATACAGATACAAGTATAGAGTATTAGCTCTTTTTCTATTATCTGCCTATCTATCCCACCTCCACCTAATAAACTGTACTTTTTTAAAAATATTAATAAAAAAAAAAATAAATAAATAAAAGCCGAAGTTGGTAAAATCTGAAGAGATATTATATGACATATGAGGGTGCCTATGTGTCCCTAGAAGACATGTTCAACATATGTAGGTAACCCCTTCAAGACTATAGAAACAAATAATATGCAGCATGAAAGCCCAACTCCAGGAAATCTGAAAATTAGGAGTGAGGATGTGCCCCCAAAGCAAGAGTTTTTTGGTCTAGGGGAGAGTAAAATAATTTTACTAACGCAATCATCCACTCCCTGGTAGACGGTGCCCCCATATTCCAGCAGTGGACTGTATTTTGGAGTGGACCCTGCATCAGTCTTGATGACATCAGGACCTTAGACCACATAAGAATGGAAGAAAAGATGCCGTGGGAACCCATCTAGCATTATGGAGGATCTGGTTGGTAAATCTTCTTTTCCATGTCCCCTAGACCTAAAGGAGCAGTTAACCCCTGCAGTATAGCGGTGCAGCCCCACTGCAGAATTTTCAAGTTTCCTAGAGTCCAACATTAAAAAGTCCAGATAATATTAATGTAACATGCAGAAAAATAAAGGTTTAAAGCAGAGGCACAACTAAGGGTCACCATACACCTTACAAAAATGAATATGACTGTACAATCTCCATACAATCAACTTTATATTTACCAAAACATGTTATATGAGGACAAACCCAAACTATCCAATCAATCTGTATGCAATCAGTTAGGCTCTTGCAGCACACAGGTATTGGTAGATATAAAAGAGATTGTACAATTAGACTGCAACCTGTGTGTTGAGCTTAAACCACTTGAATCACTCAGAAGGAGTGCCCTCTTATGGATCTTCATCACACAGATGCTGATGCTCTCCCCTCCTCCCATCCCTGCAGGAGCCACCGCCCTTCCTGGCACCTCCTGCCCTTCCCCAAGGACCCACCTGCGCCTCTGTCACAGCACTCTGAAGCTCGGCCACTTCTTCTTCATGGACCTTCCTCAAGAAAGCCAACTCATCCAGGAGGGACTCCACTTTCTTCTCCAGCTGCAGGCGGTCCAGGGTGGCTTGGTCCACATCCTTCCTGAAGTCCTTCATGGCCTCCTCTGCTTCTTGCCTCTTGGTTGTCTCCTGTGCCAGCTTCTCCTGCAGCTGATGGGCAAGGTTCTCCAGCTGCTGGCAGTCCAGCTGAGCCTGATCCTTCTCATTGAGTTGTTCCTCCAGCCTGGATCTCAGCTCCCTGATCTCCTGCTCAAAGACCTGGCTGAGCCTGGACGGTTCTGACTGCTTCTGCCTCAGCAAGGTCACCTCTGCCTCCAGCAACTTGTTCTGCTGCTCCAGGTGGTGGACCTTCTCAATGTAGGTGACAAAGCGGTCATTGAGACCCTGCAGCTGTTCCTTCTCATTAGTCCTGACGATCTTCAGCTCGTTGCTGAGGGCGGTGGATTGGGACAAGTCGAAGTGATCTTGAGGGATGGAGGACAGGTGGCTGGCTGGGGACCTGCTGCTGATCTTCCTATAAGAAGAGATGCTGCTGGAATAGGTGTCTCTTGGCTTGTAGGTCTGGGGGGACCTGGAGCTAGATGTATACAGGTAGCTGGAGGACCTGGGAGAATCTCCAAAGATCTTCTTGTAGGATGAAGGGTAGAAATCCCTGGAAGTCATGGCTGGACCTTGCAGGTGGTTGTGGGATGCTGCTGGTGATGGCTGAACTTACTGCACCGTCCTGCTTCCCCTCTGCACACAATGCACACTGCAGACACCCACCATCACTTTATATACACCCCCTGCTCTGCTTGACATCAGGACACGCCCCCCTCTCCAGACACACTCTCTGCAGCCCCATCAGCATCCACCTATCCCATCCCATACAAAGGGATCCATCATGTCATCCTGGGGCTCTGCAGGCACCAGGACACAGGAAACGCCCTGGACACACAGTGCCAATACTTCTCTGAATCGAACAACATGCATGGGCAAAACAAACAAAGCTACATTAATAGTCTGCTCTAATATAAGCAAGATGTTACATTCTTTTATTTATACATTGTATTTATTTATTAATAACACAAAGCCTCTCCCCAGAAAAATACAGATCTGCAGAAAAAGTGACAGCACACACCCTCTTTTTAACTCTGTCACTGCTGAACCAGCACATGCTCATTCTGGACATGTCTGGTTTATTCACTGCAACCAAGAAAAAAAAAAGTTGTAGCAATGTTTTTATACAGATATGTGTTCAATAGTGTATTTTCTACTATGTTGTTGATGGTTGAAAGTGCACATCACAAGATTTCTGTATGATGCATTATGTTTTTAAATTTAGCTGTGTAGACAGATAATAGAAAGGATGAAAGATGGTAAATGGAGAGATAGACAAAAGGATAGATAAGGATAAGGATAGATAAGTAAATAGATAGATAAATGATAGATAAATGATAGATAGATAGATAGATAGATAGATAGATAGATAGATAGATAGATAGATAGATAGATAGATAGATAGATAGATAGATAGATAGATAGATGCTAGAGATAAACAGGCATATAGATAATAGGGGGTGGAAGGTAAGATAAATAGATAAATAATAGGGGAAGGAGGGCAATGTAGATAGATAGATAGATAGATAGATAGATAGATAGATAGATAGATAGATAGATAGATAGATAGATAGATAGATAGTAAATAGATAGGTAAATGATAAATAGATAGATAGATAGATAATAGGGGATGGATGGTAAGATAAATAGATAAATAATAGGAGAAGGAGCACAATGTAGATAGATAATGGGGGATCGAGGATAGATAGATAGATAGATAGATAGATAGATAGATAGATAGATAGATAGATAGATAGATAGATAGATAATAGGAGAAGGAGGGCAATGTAGATAGATAGATAATGGGGGATCGAGGATAAGATAGATAGATAGATAGATAGATAGATAGATAGATAGATAGATAGATAGATGAATTTAGAAATATTAAATATAAGTTCTGGCCATTTTAGTACATTATACATATGGATCACAATGCATTTATTTGGAAAGCTCCTTTCTTGCAGATTATTTGGAAATAGAAGTACATTCAGTGGCGGATTATGGCGGAGTTTATTCTTCCATGTGAGAAGTCAGCCCATGCTGGTAGTTCAGCAAATTTTGCTGGTACTGCAGGAGGATGTGAAGGGTGTGGAAGGCAGAGGGTTGGTCTTTCCAATCTGCAGTCCTATAGAGGAGGACTGACCTCTGCTGCACTAAGTGAATGAGCCTGCACTACACTGTGCACATGGGACTGATGACAAGAGAGAGAAGTGCTCTGCACAGTCATACTTAAAACATGGAGCAAATGCCTATAACGTATATCAGGGGTCTGGGAAATTACTGCGCTAAACCAATCATGTGCAAAGTTGCTAACACTAAAACGAAGTCAAAAAATATGTGAAAACACAGTGTAGAGATAGAAAACCATCAAAGAAACAGCATAGTGCGATGCATTAAAAATAAAAAAAGGACACAGAAAATAATAATGATATATATACTGTGAAAATGATATAAATACAGGCCAGTGACTATGAACTAGTGTAAACGTGAATTCACCACTGTAGTGAGCTAATTAAAACAAGTGTCCATAGGTATAAAGGGCTCAGGATCCACGCTTGAGGTGACACTTGTAAAAATGGAAACAAGTGCCTGGCCGTTGAAATGCCAGGGATAGTGTGTCCTTCACCAAAGAAATGGGATATGTACTCTTAGTGGACGGAATGGACTCACATGCCAGCGGCAGTGAGTCAATTGCGCTTGTATTGGCCACAACCTGGGAGTCCAGAAAAAATTAGCTGCACACCAACATCCGTCCAACAGGTTTATTGAAAGACTGCCACCAGGACTAAAACAACAGACCAAGAGGTGACAACGTTTCACACATGCATTGTGCTTCTTCAAAACCCCGGAGAGAGCCAAGGGCATATTCCTTGGTCACGGGCGACCATCTAAACAATATTTGACTCCTTTTGTTATATAACAAGAGGGTCAACTCCATCCAGTGAGTGGGGACCTTTACTTCACACATGGTGATTTGGTGACACCAAGTGATTGTTGCTGTTGCAGACACAGCACGGCACAATTTTATATGCTATAAGGACTTTCCACTGAACGCTATTACACCTTGTTAGGACTGAGTACTTTTATCACTTGGACTTTAATTTTTTTTTTTTTTTTTTTTTTAGTTTAGAGTCGTATGGTGAATTAATTTTCACATGCAAGCATTGTTCAACTTATTTAGTTTGGGACAGCAGCTGCACCATATTTGCACATGTGGCGCGAGTGTATTTTTTAAACTCACAATACTATAGACTAGATAATATTTAATAAAACTTATTAGTTATTTTTTAATGAGAAATATCAAATGCTTTATAGACATGACACTATCAATCTTATGGGCGTTACTGAAAATGGCTTTGCATGCCCAATATGATATCTGTGCCTTAGGTTGCTGACCCCTTATGTAAAATATACATATTTAAAAAAAGATCCTGATGGTAAATTATATCTATTATTCCGCATATTTGTAATGATTTAAAAACATGGCTCCAGGGCTATATTTGGGAATTGCACTGCTGCAGACATGAAGATGCCCTTTCATTCACGCCTAATCCTATTCTTATAAGTAAAAATTCTAAATGAACTCTTTGCACACTGCTATGCATTCTTTTTTACAAACTTTGCACAAAAACAGGGATTTTTAGTTTGCATACATTGCAATACATGTTTAAGCTGGACAACTGTATCAAAGTAATTCCTCTCTGGTCAGTCGCTACTCTACTCTGCAAAATGCAAATGCTCCAGTGGATATAGTGCCAATATGGGGCAGATAGGAGAGCTACTGGTTCAGATCTGTATGATGGGTTATATATGCAACGTGTATGTATAAAGCTATTGGGATTTGAGCAAAGGTATATCTTATTTCTATTTTTATAAGTAACCCTGTTTCATGATTTAGAGTAAATGCAGTTTACTTTCAGGTACATTTAGCTGGTGTTGATATAAGTTTGAGAAGTTTCTAAGTTCCATATTGGTTCCTTCAAAGGCGCTTATGACTTCTTTCTGAGCTGCATCTGGCTGCTTTAGCAATCACAGTGACTTGGGGAGAGAAGCTGTTCTGATGCAGTGGCAACCAGTGGTACTTTTTTTGGGAGGGGCGGCAAACAGTTCCACCCCCCCCCCCACCCCGGTCGGTCGGGTCCTGAGCACTTACCCCTATCTTTGGGATTCACCAGCACCTTCCCCTGCTCTCCATGGGCATCATGGTGGTTTCTGTTTCCTCCCTCCTCCTTAGCAGCCAAATGGGACTCTTCCTTTTTGGCCAATTGGAAAACGGGTCTCAGACCCACTTCTGATTGGCCGGATTGAGGATCAGTGTTTCAATAGCAAATATTCATTCGCTGTTGTAACACCTGGGTGGGCTTGTAGTGCGATGCTCTGCGCCACGAGCCCACCCTATTTTGAAGCCTATTAAAGCCTCTGGCTCTAATCAGGTGCTTCAAAAAACAGCCCCTCCGCTGTAATAAAGCCCGACATCCTGAAAGGGGCTAAACGCTTGAATAGGGGGTGACGGCCGTGGATAGAGGGGGCTGTGGATAGAGGGGGCCTGTGGATAGAGGGGGCGGCGCCCAGGTGGCCCTAATGGACAGGCTGCCACTGTTCCAATGCTAACAAATGCCTGTGTACACAAATGCTTAGGCCCCTTTCACGCGTGCGGACCTTATGTCTGTATTTCAACCATCCGTTTTCGGGTGAAATAAGGACATACATGCATCCCTACGGGATAGCGGGTGTCAGCGAATGAACACCTGCTAACACCCGATATCATCCGGCCCCGCTATTGTCCGATTCTACAGACGGAAGAAAATCCTATTTTTCTCTCCGTCTGCAGAGTGGATCCGATGAATACGGACAGACGGTCCGTGTTCATCCGATCCCCCATAGGGAAGAGTGGAGATCTGACAGGGCGGTCCCTGCACAGTGTGCAGGGACCGCCCTGTCATTCGCTGGCTCAGCGGGGATCAACGGAGCAATCCCCGCTGAGCAAGCGGATGTTCACGGGTCGGATCAACACGGATCCGCACGTGTGAAAGGTGCCTAATACTGCACATTCAATGCCAGGAAAAGCAACAGGCTTCCTTTAGCCCTTGTTTATAATGAACACTGCTTTGAAATCGTACAAGTTCATCTGAACTCGCACGTTTTACAAGCCGCATTTCAGTCCGATTTCGAGGGCAACTTGAAAGATATCTGTGCGGGTTCATGCACAGATGTCTATTGAAATCACCCATGAAGTCGCCAAAAGTAGTGCAGGATCTATTTTTGGAAATTAGTGCGGTGCCGCAAAGTCGAAGTCACACCGATTGGGACGCTCCTATTTCCGGCAATAGGCTCCGATTTGACATGCAATTTGACCTGTCAAATCACGCCAATGTGAGCGGGGGCTTAATGTGCCCCTCACTACCTGCACATACTTACTTTCCCTTCATTTACTCACTGGAGTTAGGAAAAAAAAGTTCTGTGTAAACTCTAGGGGCCATGGATTTTGACATATATACAGTATGTGTTGTAATTTCATTTTAACTTTGTTAATCTACTGTATATTCCAACATTTTTAGGGGTGGCAAAGGTGCGAGTGAGTGGGGGAGGTTTGTTTACCGTACCCCCCAAAATATTGAGTACCGCCACTGCATACAAGAATTTCCAGTTTGTACTAAATGGATAGGTTGCCTTCTGGAAATGTTGAATGAAAGTCAAGTATTCATATAATACAAAGCTTCACCTGTAAAAAAAAATTGAGTACAAAATGTGAGGTGTTACCACTGGCAGCCAATCATTAGTCATTTGAGTGTAGAAAATGGGAAAATATAGTCAACAGACTTGATGTTCTGGTCATCATCTCAAAGTCAAATCCTGTTTTATTCTCTCCCTGAAGCCCATAACACTTAAACAAAATCACGTTATAGACATTTTTTTCTGCAGTCTTCTGGGCATTGGTGGGTGACACAAAATTGATGTGTTAGCTCCATGCTGTCAACCAAGGTCTGTGTGATGATGCACACCCAGGAAGTGACAGTACATGACAGTCTAGGCTCACAGAATGTGTCTTAAACAAGAAAGATAAGTGGTGCTGTATCAGAGAGTGTTGGAGGATACAGCACTGGAGGGAAGGTGGGTATTACAGCAAGTGTTACTTTTTTATTTTTTATTTTACATGCTGGGTCCTTGATATTTTTTAAACATGCATGTAGGCAGCAGGTTGAAATATGCTGGTGTTAGCAAGTGAGACAGGCTGCCCAGGCTGGGAAGGGGTTAAACCACTTTCCTGGTCTTTCTGGGCTTTGCATCTCCTCTGTGCTGTATATAAAAGGGGGAAGGGCTCTGCACACAGGGAGCTGCTGCATGGGAAGAAGACATAGACAAGCCACTGCATGTAATCTCCAGCTCTTCTTGGGATTTCTCTGCTTGGTCGGATCATCCTAGCTGTCTGTGCATAGATTGAAGGCACCAGGACTTTGTGGAATAGCCAAGCCTTGGACAATGCCATAATAGAATCTCACCTCTCAGAGGTATGCCTGGGCAGCCACGCTACTATAGCTATAGTAGCTATAGTCAGGGGAAAGACATTGTTCATGTTGAACTGAATGCCTCAACTTGCTCAGTAAAGCAGTGGTTCTCAACCCTGTCCTTGAGTACCCCCAACAGACCATGTTTTGGGAATTACTCTTAGATAATATGGCTGTCCAAAATACCAAGCCATCAACTCTGATTTAAAGCACCTGTGCAAGATAAAAGACAATCTGCAAACATAGCCTGTTGGGGGTACTTGAGGACAGGGTTGAGAACCACTGCAGTAAAGCACATTAACTGGTATGAGCCTGGTCTGAAGAGGTGCATGAAGTAATACTGTTACAAAAGGGTTAATTCAGCAAGACAAGAAGAGTAGTGTAGTTGCTAGGAATAACCGAGTACAAGTTCAAGGCACAAAGCAACCAGTCACTAGGAGTGGTACCTGGTAAGGTGACAGGTCCTCCGGTAGCGAGGGGGTCATTGGCTCCCTCCATAGTGGTCAGCATCCAACAGCAACCGGATCCGAACCCACATTACAGACATCATTGGCCTAGTCATGAGGTACGGAAAGTGAAGGGTTACAAAGTGCATGCATGAGGTCTGCGCATTGTGTTCGTCAGGATCCCATTCTGTTACTGGGAGTGAGGTGGAAATACGGGGCAATTTAGGAAACAGCGATCACAGGTCAATTGGCTTCAGTATAAATTACACAAATAGGAAACATAAGGGGAATACAAAAACACTGAATTTCAAAAGAGCCAACTTCCCTAAACTACGAACCTTGTTAGAAGGCATGAATTGGGATAAAATCTTAGGAACAAAGCATGTTAAATAAGGGCATTAGCCAATGCATCCCATTGGGTAATAAATTTAAAAGAGTGAACAATGTAAAAATGCATATAAAAGCAAAGGAGAAGGCCTTCAAAAAATACATGGTTGAGGGACCATCTCATTCAGACTTTATAAAGAATTTAACAAGAAATGTAAGGGTGAAATCAGGGCGGCTAAGATAGAACACGAAAGACACATAGCGGAGGAGAGCAAAAAAATGCCAAGAAATTCTTTAAGTATGTAAACGGTAAAAAAGGGAGGACAGACTATATTGGCCCCATAAAGAATGAGGAAAGACATCTGGTTACAAAGTATGGGGAGATGGCAAAGGTATTGAATTTATTTTTCTCCTCAGTCTTCGCAAGGGAATTGGGGGGCTTCAGTAACCAAAACTGCAGTGTTTATCCTTATGAAACATCACAGGAAGCACCTCCATGGTTAACAGAGGACAGAATTAAAATTAGACTTGGGAAACTTAACATTAATAAATCACCGCGACCAGATGGATTCCGTCTGAGGGTACTTAGGGAACTCAGTCAAGTAATTGCCAGACCATTGTTCCTAATTTTTACTGACAGTCTACTGACTGGAATGGTACCAGGTGATTGGAGAAGAGCCAATGTAGCACCAATATTTAAAAAGGGCCCAAAATACATCCCTGGGAATTACAGACCAGTTAGCCTAACATCAATAGTATGCAAGCTCTTGGAGGGGACGATAAGGGACTATATACAAGATTTTAGTAACGAGAATGGTATCATTAGCAGTAATCAGCATGGATTCACGAAGAATCGTTCTTGCCAAACCAATCTATTAACCTTCTATGAGGAGGTGAGTTGCCATCCAGAAAAAGGAAGGCCTGTAGACGTAGTGTATCTGGATTTTGCAAAAGCATTTGACACAGTTCCCCATAAACGTTTACTGTACAAAATAAGGTCCATTGGCATGGACCATAGGGTGAGTACATAGATTGAAAACTGGCTACAAGGGCGAGTTCAGAGGGTGGTGATAAATGGGGAGTACTCGGAATGGTCAGAGGGGGGTAGTGGGGCCCCCCAGGTTTCAGCGCTGGGACCAATCCTATTTATTTTGTTCATAAATGACCCGGAGGATGGGGTAAACAGTTCAATCTCTGTATTTGCAGAGGATACTAAGCTAAGCAGCGCAATAACTTCTCCGCAGGATGTGGAAACCTTGCAAAAAGATCTGAACAAATTAATGGGGTGGGCAACTACATGGCAAATGAGGTTTAATGTAGAAACATGTAGAAAATGTAGAAAAATGTAAAATAATGCATTTTGGTGGCAAAAAAATGAATGCAATCTATACTCTGGGGGAGAACATCTGGGGGAATCTAGGATAGAAAAGGACCTGGGGGTCCTTGTAGATGACAGGCTCAGAAATGGCATGCAATGCCAAACTGCTGCTAACAAAGCAAACAGAATATTTGCATGCATTAAAAAGGGGATCAACTCCAGACATAAAACGATAATTCTCCCGCTCTACAAGACTCTGGTCCGGCCGCACCTAGAGTTCTGGCAACAGTCCTCAGGAAGGATGTACTGGAAATGGAGCGAGTACAAAGAAGGGCAACTAAGCTAATAAAGGGTCTGGAGGATATTAGTTATGAGGAAAGGTTGCGAGCACTGAACTTATTCTCTCTGGAGAAGAGAAGCTTGAGAGGGGATATGATTTCAATATATAAACTACTGTTGACCCCACAATAGGGATAAAACTTTTTTGCGGAAGGGAGTTTAACAAGACACGTAAACTACGTAGAGGGTTCTTTACTGTAAGAGCAGCAAGGATGTGGAATTCCCTTTCCCAAGGCAGTGGTCTCAGCGGGGAGCATCGATAGTTTGAAAAAACGATTAGATAAGCACCTGAACGAACACAACATACAGGTATATACAATGTAATACTGATATATAATCACACACATAGGTTGGACTTGATGGACTTGTGTTTTTTCTCAACCTCACCTACTATGTAACTATATGTACCTATGAGGTAACAGAGGTACGCTGGACTGCTGGAGTGGGCACAGGCTCAGCGCGACCCTCCTAATGCAACATGTATCAGTTACAGTGTGTAGTGACATGGGACAGGTTGCTTTTAAGAGGAACTCTGCACTTTTTTAGTGCACACAGTGAAGGCTCACCTCTAAGTCGGGAAACTGCCTTAACGTTCGATTTTTCACATGACAGCAGTCTCTGTCCTGGGCATTGATGAGTGCTCTGTGCGAAGGGTACCCCCACGTGTATGGGCACAGATGACCCCGCCCACAAACTTGGCATAGTCAGCAGGATATGCCCACCTCATGCACCACCACTAAAGAGACCATTGCTGTAGTTAGCTAGTTTTCTAGGAACTTGTTCAGGCTTGCCCAGAGACTTGGTATGTGACTGCTGTGTTGTGCTTCGGATTGGCTCCTGTGCCTGGCACTGTCACCAGATTGGCTGTAATGCCGATAAGAAGCGTATATAACATCTGAAACACAGAAACGTCCCAGACTTCTATTTGGTATGCTACGCATCTGCATTGCTATGTCAAGAGAGGTACTGCCCTGGAAGAGACCTATTGCAGTGCTGGACACAGGCCTTGTGTACTGGATGATCGCAGTATTTGCCCACTGCAGGGTACAAGACAGAGAGGAGCTATGAGTCATCTGCCCGAAGATACATTGACTTCACCCCTTGGGCAACACGCTCCGGTTGCAGGTCGCTGCTGTACTACCACTTGGAAGGAACGGAGGAGCCGACCCATCTCAGCAGGGATGGCCTGCCAATCCCCCAGATACTTTCTGTTCCTTCCAGCCTATCCAATACTGGAAAGGTCCTGCCTCGTTAAGCACCCCCGAGGAGATAGGGGTCAAGAAGCTGACCGAACCACCTGCAACAGGAGAACTGTCCGTCTGGCATGATTATCAAATGACCACCTGTTCTCAGCACTCTGCAAGTCCTCCTGTTGCTGCTCTGCTGGCACCAACAGTGGCAATAATGCCTACCGTGCCCCTCCAGAATGTCACCAGAACCAAAGTCATGCCTGATCCTTTCAAACAGTGGGCCTCAGTGTCTGACAGGAATGCATCTCTGTGGTCCATGTCAGTCAAATTCTTCTTTTCACATTCTTCCCTGTACATATAAAACTAAAAGGAATTATTTGAGTGGTGTCCATGAACACCTCAGGAACAATCCATTTCAATGTTTTTAGGGCTCATCCACACTGCAGTACTGTACATTTTGCAGTCCCTTGTCTGCCTTTTGCACTTGAGCTTGAAAAAGGAGCGCGCCTGTCATTTACATCGTCAGAGCGCACGCCCGGAAACGTGTTGCGGTTATTTCCAGTGATGTCACACACCAGCCGCTGCAGTCCACGTGCGTTCCAGCCTTCCATCCTAGTCCAGTACACACACCGAGCCAGTGTTCGGCTCTCACTGGAGACCAACAGAAGATACAGCGGAACACTGCACTGCACATACTGCAGCTGCCAGCGTGCATTAAGACTCACCCCTGCAGGTTATCCCTGTTGTGCCTGTTTGTATATACTCAAATGTGAGTGTTTGTATACCTTGTTTATTAAATGCTATACAGTTTTACATTTAGAAGGTGCCTCTGCTTCTGTCTTTCCCTACATGTCCCTGGAGTGTGCTTCTACTTCCTAGAAGAGGCTTGCCCTAAGTTTTGGATTGTCCATCTCCACTGCATGAATATCATCTTCCGAATTGCTATACATTACTTTTTCTCCTCTCCCCATCTCCATCCATTGCCCATTCACAAACTTATGGTTCCAGTATCGGTGATCACAATCTCCTACTATTTAACTAAACTTGCGCCAGTATCATCCCACTGGGACACTATGTTGTCTATTGCTTTTTATGACTTATTCCAGGGGCCTTTCTCCCATTTCACTTGGACAGTGGTCAAGCAGAACAATGAATCCAAAGCCTTATGAGTGTTTTGTGGGCAAAAAAACAAAACACATACTCAATATAAAACACCTATTCAATACATTTCTGCAGTGTTGTAAGCATACCCAGCTTTTCTCAGTGGACTACTAAACATCTCTGCTTTATGCAGGACTGTCTTTAAGGCAGGGCAAAAAGGGCAGCTGCACTGGGCCCTGTCATTGTTGTGGGGCCCAAAGCAGCTGCCTCATACTTGCCAACTATCCTGGTTTAAATTCCCTTGTCCCTTGAAGTTTCAGTCCTGTGCTGTGTCCTGATATCTCAGTGTGAAGTGCTGCTACTAATGCTGGCAAGCGCTGCCCTATTGTTGTGTACAAATGACTCACCTGCAGACCCGGTGTTTTCATGTAAATAACCAGCATTGATATGTAAATAGTGGCGACATTCATATGTAAATAGCCGCGGACCAGCAGCATTGATATTTAAGTAAAGGTGGCATTCATATGTATATCATGCCCCCCTGAGGTCATATCCACCATCACCTATACTGAATGCTGCCCACTGGTGAGATAAAGGGGCATGCTTGAAAGTCCTGCCTGCAACTGTGGTCATTAAGCCTAACATCAGCCTGCTCTGTTCTGCAAAGGTAAGCAAATTGGTGGGGGGTAGGGTAGTGTGGGGTGTGCAGAGAGAGGCAGAGAAGGAATTACAGTTTGGAGTGCACAGGTGAGCAAGGAGGGGATGTATGGAGATAAGGAAGGTGGGTGCAAAGATGAGCAAAGGAGGCAGGTAGAGTTAAAGAGGTGGAGGGTTGGAGTGGATAGGATAGGGGAGGTTTGGGGTGCAGAGGTTAGCAGAAGTTTTAGGATGCAAAGGTGTACAGAAAGAGCGGATAAAGATGTAGGTAGTGTGTAGGGCAGCCTATTCATTTCAATGAGCTGCTCTATGAGCTAGAAATAGGGAAGAAAATCCCTAACGCTTTTTCAAAATCATGCGGTGCCAAGGCACATGTCAACAGATGTGTGAGGGTGTCATTAACAATTAATGGCACTGCTGTGTATCTGCTATATGGCAGCAAATTTGTAACTGTGATGTCAGAAAAGCGATTTTGCATGTGTTCCCAACACACACAAATGTGAACTCAGGCTAAATGTCTCATTTACATTGGTGGTCAGTGTAAATCTTCTCATTACATTGGGGCTTGGTGTAGAATCCTTTCATTCACACTAGTGGCCAGTGTGAAAGCCCCCCTTACATTGGTGGTTAGTAAATCCCTCCTTACACTGGTCGTTACTGTAAAAGCTTCTATTACATTAGTGGTCAGTGTAAACCCTATTTTATTGGTGGCCAGTGTTGAAACCCCTCTTTATATTAGTAGTCAGTAAAAAAATCAGCATTCCCATTGATCACACCCTTCCGTCTACCCAGCACTGCCACTGATCCTAGGAGTTCTAGGATCTCTAGGAGTTTTCTGTCTATTGATGGGTCCGCTCACCTCCCCAGTCCATGGTGTGCAGGCAGTGAGGAGATGATGTGTTATAACCTCTAGCGACCAGTGAGCAGTAATGATGTGCAGTAACCTCTAGCAACCAATCAGTGAGCAGTATTGATGTACAGTAATCTCTAGCAACCAATCAACAAGCAGAACTCATGTGTTGTAACCTCTAGCAATTAAACAGTGAGCCATAATGTGTGCTGTAACCTCTAGCAACCTGTCAGTAAGCAATAATGATATGCTTTAACCTCTGGTAACCAATAGCTGTCTGAAGTAATTCAGTAAACTGATTTTGAGTTTTGATTCTAGCTGCTATTTACTGTATGTATCAGAGCAAGTGGAGAGTGAAATTACATGGGGGGGTTGGATTGAATGTGTCCTCAATCCAAAGCACTGTGCCATGACTCCAGTGCGCATGTACAGGAGTAATGTCGTCACGGACAGTTTGGCCATTCAAATGGTCAGAGTCTGCAAACCTGGAAGGAAGACCGGGCGAAGATGATAGCCCTGTCAGCATGCCACTGGAAGGATCCATTTTACAGGCAAGTCTCATATTGTGCTAGTATGCAATGCATTCTAGCTCATTATGCCATTAACTTGCAGGGGGTCTAGATTTTTTTTGGGGGGGGACTTAGCTAGCGCTTTAAAGAAACAAAACAAGGGGGGTGTGCATATATTGCAGACATGCACTGGATTTTTTTTTTCTCGCCCAAACATATACAGTATCTCACAAAAGTGAGTACACCCCTCACATTTTTTGTAAACATTTTATTCTATCTTTTCATGTGACAACACTGAAGAAATGACACTTTGCTACAATGTAAAGTAGTGAGTGTACAGCTTGTATAACATTGTAAATTTGCCTTCCCCTCAAAATAACTCAACACACAGCCATTAATGTCTAAACCACTGGCAACAAAAGTGAGTACACCCCTAAGTGAAAATGTCCACATTGGGCCCAAAGTGTTAATATTTTGTGTGGCCACCATTATTTTCCAGCACTGCCTTAACCCTCTTGGGCATGGAGTTCACCAGAGCTTCACACCATCTGAACCAAATAAGTTTACCTTGGTCTCATCAGACCACAGGATATGGTTCCAGTAATCCATGCCCTTAGTCTGCTGGTCTTCAGCAAACTGTTTGTAGGTTTTCTTGTGCATCATCTTTAGAAGAGGCTTTCTTCTGGGACGACAGCCATGCAGACCAATTTGATGTAGTGTGTGGTGTATGGTTTGAGCACTGACAGGCTGACCCCTTCAGCCTCTGCAGCAATGCTTCCGGCACTGGGGAGCTACAGTTCATTTCTCCTAGTTTCTGTAGTAAATTTTGTAAATAAGTAATTTTTCTCCTTCACTGATGTGCGCTGATGAGGCGGCACTGATAGGCTGCACTTATGGGCACTGATTAGTTGGCACTGATGAGAAGGCACTAATATGCCGCACTTATGGGCACTGATATGTGGCACTGATGGGTACTGATAGGCGGCACTGATGGGTGGCACTGGTGGGCACTGATAGGTGGCACTGATAGGCTACACGGATAGGTGGCACTGATGGGTGGCACTGAGCATTGATGGGCAGCACTAATAGGTGGCACTGATAGCCAGCACTGACTGGCATCACTAATGGGCACTGATTGCTGGCGCTTTATTGTAATCAGGGCACTGATGATCAGTGCCCTGATTACCTGTCTCGATGTCCCTTGCAATGAGATGCCGCTGATCAGCTCTCCTCGCCACACACTCTGTCAGTGTGAGGCGAGGAGAGCAGATTACCGGCATTTCCTTTTTTACATGTGACCAGCTGTGATTGGACATAGCCAATCACACGGTTAATAAGCCACGGCGGTGGCTCTTTACAGAGATTGGGGTTGTGCCGCGTCCTAGCAACACGGGGCCACAATCGCCACGCTGCACGCCCCTGCGGGTGTGAGGTTATATGACGTCCACCCAGAACGAGAGCCGCACCGTCCCTCCGTCATTTGACGATGGGCAGGCAGCAAGCATTTAAAGTATAACTAAAGGCAACACTTTTTTTTAGTTTTGTATAGAGTGGATATGGTTTAGAACCTCTGTCGGTTTTTATTTTTGTCTGTACCCCCATTAAGGAGATTCACCCTCTCTATTTGTCCTGTTTACTACTATCATTGAAAGTAAAAGAAAACCCTCACATTTTGGGTTGTCCCCAGAAAAGTAATAGAGGAGAAGTCTTCCAATGGGTACACTAGGTCTGGCGACCTGGGTGTCCCCAAGGAATTCCCTTAATTTTTAGAGATTTCCTCTCACTTTCTGTTTGACTATGGGACAGGAAGTGAATGTAAATCTCCGTAATGGGACACAGATGGCGCAACACTTACTCCATCCAAAATGGAAAAAAAAAAAAGTTTTGCTTATAGTTCTACTTTAAGAATGAGCCTGGAAGCCAGATGAATTTGCATTTTCCAAGAAGCATAACAAATGTCATATTTCATATTTTGGGGATCCTTATATGACCTGACTCATCAGTTGTACAGCCTTGGACCTAAGGCTCGGTTCACACCAATGCGTTTTTTCATGCTTTTTGCAGAAATGCAGGACATGTTTTTTAACATGGGTTCCTATGGAATCACATCCATGCATTTTTGTGCCTCTGCGTTTTTGGAAAGGGTCAGGGACTTTTCTTAAAGCAAAATTCTGCTTCTTTTGCTTTTTAGGTTCAATAGACTTCAATGGAGACGCTGAAGAAAAGCATGTAGTGCATATTTGACCTGTTTTTGATGCGTTTTGCATCATTTATTCTGCCCAACAACAAATTGGCCATATAAAAAGAAAAAAGCATCAAAAATGCAAAACGCATCAAAAATGCATCAAAAATGCACCAAAAACACATGTCTAAAAACTCAGAAAACACAGCAAAAAAGCACTGCAGAAATGCTCAAAGGCAACATGCATAGATGTAAATCGAGCCTTACAGGAGAGGTTCTCTTCAATGTATTTAGACCTGAAACAACAGCATTGGAGGTTGTATAAGATAATAACAAATGCACTGCAGCTGGCAGTGATAAGAAAGCAAGTTTTATTTATAGCCTGATAAAAGCTCCCTGATTTCTGCTTAAAAATCAATTAATGGAGACTACTTAATGTCACTGTATAGAAGTATGAAGTTTCGGTTCTTAGTGTGCCTGCCAAGTATTTTTCTCTATTTGGTATTTGTGCATCTGTTAATAATAATTAATGATCGCTTATCTAACAAATGATCACTATTAAAATGAAATCCATGGAGGATGTAGACATCTAGCAGACAGAAGGGATAAGGGCAGCAGAAGAGGCTTGGCTATGCTTTTAGTGCAGACACTGCAACCTTGGAGGATGCTGTGCCTGCATCTAGTGCAGAATCCTACAGCATAGGCTGCAGATATCCCCCCCACCGGAGCAATGAACAGCCAGGCCTGCAGCATCTGCAGAGATTTGTCCCACAGAGAAGTTATTGACGCCATGTTGCCGCAGAGAGGGAGAGAGAGAACTCATTTGCATGCAGTCTGCCTCACTGCAGAACCCTGCAATGTGGAGGTGGAAAACTCCAAGACTAATGAATCATTCAGGAAGTCCCAGGGATCCCTCTGTATCCCAAAGACACTGACTACACACAACACATTTCGCTGTATCAGATGGCAGGCGTCCAATGCTGACACAAATAGCTGACACATTCTATGGGATGTGAGATTTCTATGTGCATTAATATAGCTGGAAGGGTAGAGCTGGACTTAATAGGTTCCCTTACACAGAAGCATACTAAGCTGTTAAAGGGGTAGTCCACTCTACGTGATAAAAAATAGGAAATAGGAGTCCATAGCTCCTAACTGCCCCTGATTTCGATTTAAAATGCACTTTTTATCTTTCAAAAAGTGTTTCCCAGTGCTAAACCTTTCATCCGAATTCTAAATTGCTGAATTTGTAAATTTTAAAAACCAATATAAAGGTAGTAGTGGTAAAAAAAGCCCTTGTGGTTTTAATTAACCTTTTTTTTTGGGTTAATTCTTCATTAAGGGGGTGTGACAGGGGGCGTGTCCTATGCCTACATACGTTTGCTAGTAGGTGTCCCTCATTCCCATCTCAAAATGTTGGGAGGTATGGGAGTCTGTATTTCTAACACTAGGGGCAGGCTTTGGGCTCAAGTCACAGAGCTGTAACACAAGGACAGGGCTTTCTATGTTTAGTCTTATAACTGAAATTTTCAAAGCTCACGTGAGCCAGCTCAAGATAATACCAATGTCATATGTCATTGGGGGACAGTTATCAAGCACATGCATTGCAAATCACGCTGCGTCTCCTTCAGCAGACCCTACTCCAGGATTCAGTGGTGGCCCGTCCACAGAGGGCGCATGGGCGCAGCCTCCCCTATCCATTATCCATGCATCCAGCCCCCTGATCTACATATCAGGGCGTCGGACTATGGATTCCAATGCGGGGGGGGTTGAAGCACTTGATTAGAGCCAGAGGCTCTAACAGGCTTCAAAAAAGGGTGGGCTCAGAGCGCAGAGTACTGTGCTCTGAGCCCACCCTGTTGTGTGACGATAGCAAAATAATTTTTATTTCCCAATTGGCCAAAGCTCCAGGCGATCCTATTGGATGCCTAGCGCTTTGGCAGAAGAGGAGACACGCGGCGGAGGAAGCTTGAGGAGCAGACACTGGAGCCACCACCACTGCCCGCGCTCCAGGAGAGAAGAAGAGGTCACCACAACCCGCCCACACAAGCGGGTAAGTGCCGGACCGCCTGTGGGGGGGGTGTGTGCTGTCAGTGCACCAGCCACCACTGCCAGGATTACAGATCTGTGCCTCTGTATTGGGTGGTTATAAAATAATCAGTAATAATCAATTAGCCGCGTTAGCTTTTAGCAATGTTTCTTTGCCTCTATTCAAAATCAATGGTTCCCTATGAGAGCCATCTTCTGATCTGAATAGAAGTCGCATCCAAGTCGGATCACCATGATCCGGCTTGTGGTGCGACTTGTGCTCTGAGGATCTTGAAGTGGAACCCCATGCCAAAATGTAAAAAGAAAAACTGCGTGGGGTCCTCCCCATAAGACCATACAGACCCTTCGGTTTGGTATGGATTTTGAGGGGGAAAACCCACGGCAAAAAAAAAAAAAAAGGCGTGGGGTCCCCCCGAAATCCATACTAGACCCTTATCCAAGCATGCAGCCTGGCAGGTCAGGAAAGGGGGAGCGAGTGAGTGCCCCCCCTCCTGGACCATACCAGGCCACATACCCTCAACATGGGGGAGTGTGGGTGCTTTGGAGCGTGGGGGGGGGTTCTGCGCCCCCCCCCCCACGCTCCAAAGCACCCACAGTCCCCCATGTTGAGGGTATGTGGCCTGGTATGGTCCAGGAGGGATCTCAAACTCAAAGGGTCTGGCATGGATCTTGAGGGGGGGGACCCCAGGCCATTTATTTTTTTTATTCTGGCGTGGGGTTCCCCTTCAAGAATTTCAACGCACAAGTCGCACCACAAGTCGGATCATGATAATCCAACTTGCTTGCGACTTCCATTGAATTCAATGGGCTGAAAGCACAGCTTAACGCTGTAGCTTAACATTTACACACTTTACAAGCAGTTACAAGCATTTGGCGTTTGAAATGCCGGTAAACTACAGTCCTGAACGCAATTTATCTGTTTTCAAAAAAAGGCCTGTAACCTCAGCTGCCTCTAAACTACTATAAATGACTGAGTGTACTGTACACATAAGATAACATTGAGGTGAATTCAGGGGCTGCTGAAAAAAACACCCAACTGCTCCTAAAAGTGAGTTTAGCAGCTGCAGTGTACTACATGAAGCCTAAGGCCCCTTTCACACGAGGCGGGCTCCGTTTCTACGGAGCCCGCCTCGGTCCGCCGGCTCAGCGGGAGATCTCTCCGTTGATCTCCGCTGAGCCGGCGGATGACAGGTCCCTCTCTGCTCACTGAGCGGGGAGGGGCTTGTCAGGCGCCGCTGCCGCCTATGGAGGGATCGGACGAAAACGGACAGCGTGTCCGTTTTCGTCAGATCTCACCCGATCCGATCCGCCAGCGACGGATCTGGACGTAGAGCCATACGTCTGCTTTTAGCGGATCGGACGGGGTCGGATGTCAGCAGACATGTCTCCGCTGACATCCGACGCTCCATAGGCTAACATGGATCGCCCGTTCAGGTCCGCCGTCAAAACTGACAGGCGGACCTGAACGGTCCGATCGTGTGAAAGGGGCCTTAGAAGCCCTCAAGTATTCTGAAAGCAGAGACCCTGAAGAATACAATGTCATTTTTTTTTTTTTTTTTTAGCACAGATGTTTATTAAAACCATATATGCAGTTAAAAATAATACACTAAAGTTAATTTTAGTGAATACAAACACAAAATATTAGACTCTGAGCTAATGTAACCAACAAAACATCAAAGGAATATCAAAAAATTATATAAACCAAAACAATGTGTAACCAATATCCTGGTCAAGATAGCTGCTTCCACTAGTATCACTGATTGTGAAATATTATGTAAACGTCCACTAAAATTATATAGTGTGTAATATTAACTTCTTGTGATCACTTAAATTCTGCAACACCCAGTGAATCACCATCAGGGACACTCTATACACCCCCTATCGAATCCAAAGACCCCTTATTATGGAGGTCATCAGCACTCTTTTGTGGCATTAAACAGATAGTAGCCAGCAAAGGAATAAGGAAATCACTCCAACAGATTATTCCTCTTCACTTCCGGGAATACTCATGTTATATGTATCTCATCAAAGAAAAGATCATACATAGCGTAACCCTGTAAAATGAACCCCAATATTTTGTAAACATAATGTACTCACGAAGCAGCAGAAGAAATAAAGCTCATCACATTCCGCCATATAGCGTGCATGCGTAGTGATGTCAGATCACCTGCTCCGCCCCTGTCACGTTTCGCCAGAAATGTCGTCTTCATGTGCGTGTAAAGGCAGGCATCCCAATACTTTCAGTAATGTAGTATTGGAATATAGTAGTGGATGAGTAGGCCTGGCTCATAATCTCCGCTCTTATTCATCCCAAAGGTGTTCTATCGGGTTGAGGTCAGTCAAGTTCCTCCACTCCAAACTCACTCATCCATGTCTTTATGGACCGTGCTTTGTGCACTGGTCCAACTCATTTGGTGAAGGGGGGATTATGGTGTGGGGTTATTTTACAGGGGTTGGGCTTGGCCCCTTAGTTCCAGTGAAGGGAACTCTTAAGGTGTCAGTCTTTAGAGCATAAATTGCAGAATTTCATGCTCTTAACTTTGTGCCAATGGTTTGGGGGTGGCCCCTTCCTGTTCCAACATGACTGCACACCAGTGCACAAAGCAAGGTCTATAAAGACATGGATGAGCGAGTTTGGGGTGGAGGAACTTGACTGGCCTGCACAGAGTCCTGACCTCAACCCGATAGAACACCTTTGGGATGAATTACAGCAGAGAATGAAAGCCACATCAGTGCCTGACCTCACAAATGTGCTTCTGGAAGAATGGTCAAACATTCCCATAGACACACTCCTAAACCTTGTGGACAGCCTTCCCAGAAGAGTTGAAGCTGTTATAGCTACAAAGGGTGGGCAAACTCAATATTGAACCTTACAGACAAAGAATGGGATGCCATTAAAGTTCATGTGCGTGTAAAAGCAAGTGCCCCAATACTTTTGGTAATATAGTTGTAGCGGTGTGTTGCCACTAGTAACTAACATCCACCATATCACCCTGCTGCCAGACCTCCATATATCACCTCTGAGACAATAAACAGTCATTTGCTTTGTTTTGTTTTTGTTTATTGGGGGATAGAACTTGGTTGGGGGAAAGGATATATGGGATGCCCATAGATCAAATTACTTTGCCATCATATTTATAGATTAGAACTTTGTTTGAGCCTTGAAGAAATGATGCACATGTATAACATCTACAGTCTCTTCCCTGCATCACCATGCAGATTACTGCTCCTCCTCTGCGTAACTCCTGCAGACTATTGCTCCCAGGAATCCTTCCCTCCTGCACAAGCTTATTCTGTAGCATGTTTCTTGTCACATCCTCTTCTATATGCAAATGAACCCACTCTGAATAGTTTCTAATGCTGACTCTGATTAGATGCTGCTACTAGGCCAGAGGTCTGCAGTACCTCTCCCCGGAGGCATAGTAGTTTAGTAGCATGTGCTGAACGGTGGAATACTGTTCCCAGCTAGTCCAGCTTGCAAATCCTGCGCCCTCGGGCCGCATCGATTTGACACTACTCCCCACAGTCTCTCCTCTGTTCCAGGACTCCTCATCAATGACTGTGTAATGATGAGGCCTTCATCCATGACCGTGTAATGATGATGCCTTCATCCATGACCGTGTAAGGAAGTGCCCTCACAGACTTCTTGGAATGTCTCCACATCCAGCTCTCCACAGTGGTACACTCACCGACCTTTCTCTGCCCCTCCAGTTCTAGGCTCTACCCCTCTTCCAGAACATTCTCACTGGAAGCAAGGGAGGCGCCTCAGAACTAAAGTACAGGTGGTCACAGCCACTGCTACACTAACCACTCCCTGCCCCCAGATCAAAACAAACAGGCCTAGCTTGCAGCATAGGCCTGCTTAAATTTACCTGTACTATGGTAGATTGTGCTATATTGTGTATTCGTGATGGATGGGGGAATCCTCCCCGCTGAGCCTTTGTGTTCTGACACTGTCAGAATTCAATAATCAGCACTGCCAGCTATAGCTGCCGGCGCTAATCGAACAGGGAAAATCTGACAGGCTGGTTGTATAGAGGTCAATCGGTAGATCAACTTCTGTACAACCAGCCTGCCCATACTGTACATAGATTGAAATTTGGCCCTGATGAACTGGGCATTGTGCCAGATATGTAATCATAAGTCCATGAAATCAAATACGGGGTTTGGAACACCTAGGCCTTGTTCACATCTCGTGTAGCGGGAACACATGTTCCCCCTCATAATTTCTTTAGTGTGATTTGCACACGTTTACACATGTCGCGCTTAGGGCAGCCCATTGAGGCTGGGTTCACACTAGTGCGAACTGGATGCAGGTTTCCCTGCATCCAATTCACACAGCAGGAGATTGTGACCAGCTTTCTGTGGAGCCGGTTCACATATCTCTGCAGCTGCTCCAGTGCGATTTGCACAGGAGCCCTGTGCGTCTTTTGGTCCGTTTCAGGTCCGAATTCAGCCAAAAATCAGGTCCTGCTGTGAGCTGCTGCATGCTCATATGTGAGCCAAGCCTCACTTGACCATGCACCTTCTTGGGTGATGAGCACAGTTTTGTCATGCATGTTTTTCTGCGATTGCCATGCGTTTTCCTTGTGAGACCAATGCAACAAAATCACTCCACATTCGGGGCGCCATTAAAAAAAAATGTAATAACATACAAATGCAGCACGATTTGGAATCACAGGCATAATCGCACCAGTTCTGCCCATGATTCCAAATTGCTATGTTTGAATGCAGCCTTAATTATACCAGAGAGGACATTTTGGTACAATGGCTCCATATTTCAGGGGTTAGAGCACTGGTCTTGTAAAGCAGGGGTTGTGAAGTAAAAACTCCCTGGGGCTTGAGTACAAGTGTTGATGACTGTATTTCACATAACTTTGTAATAAGAATTTTCCCAAAAGTCTTTGACTGGATACATACTCATTGGACCTTCATGTCGTTCTTCACTGGACACGTGCTTATTGGACTTTCATTAACCAGTAGCTGACCAGCCGTCGTCATTATACTGGGGCAGGTTGGCTCTCATGGGCAATATGCCGTAACCGTACGTCGGGCACACGGTCGCTTAGGAGGCGCATGCGTGCGCACCCGCGCCGATCGGATTCACTTCAGAACCGATCAGTCTCCAGGCCCAGGCCAATGATTTCTGGCCTGGACCTGGTGATCAATTCTGGCAAATGAGAGACTGTCCTCTGCCTGCGTAATGTAAACACAGGCAGAGGAAGTGATGTCACCTCCCCTCGTGGAATCCTTTTCGGTTCCAGAGAGAGGAGAGAGGACATCCAAACGTGAGTTGCACCAACACTACACTGACACAGTACACATAGGTACACTTTTCACTCCCTGATCAACCCCCTGATCACCCCCCCCCCCCATTAACTCCTTCACTCCCTGTCACTGTGTCACCAAGTGCAGTTTTCAGATTTTTCAGTGATCACTGTACTGGTGTCACTTGGGACACTAATCAGCATTAGGACAGCTAGTAGTAGGCCTAGGAAGGTCTAGGGTACCCCCCCAACCCCCATAATAAAGGTTTAACCCCTTGACCACCCCCAGTCAACCCTTTCACCCCCTGTCACAGTGTCACTAATATAGTGTACAGATCTCTTTTCTGATTGCCGTATTAGTGTCACGGGTGACGCTAATTATTTTTTTGGTTTCACCGGCAGTCTTTTATAGTGTCAGGATACCCCCATATATTACCGAATAAAGGTTTAACCCCCTAATCGCCCGGCGGGTGACATCAGGTTTTAGTGTCAGGGTCAGCGTCAATCCCAGGCAGCATCAGATTAGTGCCAGTAGCGCTAACACCCACACACGCACCATACACCTTCCTTACTAGTACAGTGTCTGAACGGATCAATATCTTTGATCTGATCAGATCTATACTAGCTTCCCCAGTAGTTTCGTGTTCTCAAAAATGCAGGGTTAGCAGGATCAGCCCAGATACCAGCCAACACCTGCGTTTAGCCCCTCCGCCCAGCCCAGCCCACCCAAGTGCAGTATCAATCGATCACTGTTGCTTACAAAACACAACACACGTAACTGTAGCATTCGCGGAGTCAGGCCTGATCCCTGCCAACGCTAACAGTTTTTTTGGTAGCGATTGAAGCAGACTCTGACAACCAGGTGCTCTTTTATCTGTGAGTCGCACTAGTTGTACCTATAAATTTAGAGCCCAAAATGTCCAAACAGAGGTACACTAGTGAAGAGGCCTACACGTTTCTGAGCATGACAGAGGAGAGCGAAGGGGAAGCCGCCTCACTGTCAGATTCAGGCTCAGTATACGAACCAGTAGAGAGCAGCGGCACCCTGACAGAAAGCCCTGATGATGGAGTAGTGGTCCTTGCTAAGGTCAGTTGTACGCGACCCTGTTCTTCTGTTGTTGAGGTACAACAACCGCAGGACTGTCGTATGGAGCAGAGAGCCAGTACTAGTGCCGCTCATCCTTCTGGTGAACTGGCAAGCACCAGCACTGCAGTAGTACATGGTGACGTGGCGAGTCCCATAAGTGCAGTTCAAGCTGGTGCGGTGGCTAGCACAAGTAGTGTCCCGCAGCCACCAAGAAGACAAAGACAGGCCCATCAAGCCCATAGTGCCCTTCCCGCTGCATTTGCCAATCCTAATTTGGAGCCCACCACTTCTGCAGCACCAGTACTTCCCCCAATCACTGGCCAACCCGGAATTCAGGTGGAAACAGTTGATTTTACGTCACTTGACTTTTATTCGCTATTTTTCACGGAAGATCTCTATAGATCTATTGTGGACCAAAGCAATTTGTATGCTGGTCAATTCATCGCCGCTAATCCCCAGTTGACCCTTGCCAGAGATTGGAAATGTATTATGGTTTCCGAATTTAAGACCTTTCTGGGCCTATCCCTCCTCATGGGCATAACTAAAAAGAGTGAGTTGCGGTCATATTGGTCCACTGACCCAATTAATCATATGCCCGTGTTCTCTGCTTCCATGACCAGGGCGAGATACGAGCTGATCTTGCAGTTTATGCACTACTGTTGTCCTCGGGGTGACCCTGGATTTGATCGGCTCCACAAAATTTGGCACCTCGTAAACCACTTCAACCAACAGTTCGCAGCCTTGTTTATTCCTGATCAAGTTGTCTGCATTGATGAGTCCCTGATTAGGTTTCCTGGCCGCTTGTCTTTCAAACAGTATCTCCCCAGCAAGTGTGCCAGATATGGGGTCAAGTTGTATAAGCTCTGCGACAGGGCAACAGGCTATACATATATTGTTATGGTTTACGAGGAAAAAGATAGTCACATGGAGCCCCCCAACTGCCCAGACTACATAGGGAGCGCTGGCAAGATCGTTTGGGACTTGGTGTCACCCTTGTTCTGAAAGGGGTACCACTTGTACGTGGACAATTATTACACAAGCGTGCCACTTTTTAGTCACCTTTTTGATTGTGGAATTGGTGCATGTGGCACCATGCGATCTAATTGCCGGAGCTTTCTCCAACGGCTTGCAGATTTCAGTCTTAGACAAGGGGAGAAAGCCTGCTTGAGATGAAATTATTGGCTCGCAGTGAAGTGGAGGGATAAGCGGAATGTTTTCAATCTGTCCTCTCTTCACTCAGATACGACAGTGGAAATTCCAATTGGTGTTGTTGTGAAGCCCCTCTGTGTCCACGAATACAACCTTAATATTGAAGGGGTGGATTTTAACGACCAGTTGACGGCGCCATACTTAATTCCCCGTAGACCAAGACGCTGGTACAAAAAAGTGTATTTATACCTATTTCAGTTGGCTCTGCTGAATGCTTATGTGCTATACAAAGCATCAGGACGAATTGGATCCTTCCTAAAATTCCAGGAAGAGATCATCACAGCTCTTCTGTTTCCAGACGGTGCTGTGCCCCAACTTCCCAATGCAAGTACCGTGAGCTGGCTGCATAAGAGGCATTTTCCGTATGTCCTCCCTGGTACCCCTACCCAACGAACACCCCAAAGAAGATGTCGCGTCTGTAGGAAACGTGGATACAGGCGTGACACCCGCTTTTGCTGTCCCTCCTGTCCTGGCCAACCTGGTCCTAGGGCACACTTTTACAGGGTCTCCAAAGATGCCATCGCATTTTTAGAGTCCCTAACCTGGAACCTTTACAGTTACAAAAAAAAGTGTAAAATAAAAAAAGTAAAAACAAATATATATAAAATAAAAAAGCCAAAAATAGTCATTTTATTGTTCTCTCTATTCTCTATTGTTCTCTCTCTATTGTTCTGCTCTGTTTTACTGTATTTTATGCTTAACTGCAATGTTTTATTGTTACTATGTTTTACCATGTTTGCTTTACAGGTATGTAATTCTTTTATACTTTACTGTATTTAATTGTTATTTATTATTTTCTTTGCTGGTACGCCATTCAGCTGCAGCACTGATTTATCGATCTTGACAGCAACAGCGTTTGCTCTAACGATATGTAAATCAGCGACTCCAGCGCTGTAGGAGGTGATTTCACCACCACAGTTAAAAAAAGAGCATATATGCCGAAGCATGGGGGCAGGGTGGAGGGGCGATTTGCACCTAACATTACAGGTGGATTGCCCTCAAGCTTCAGGATATATTTTTTACTCTTTTTTTGGCACAGATTGCAATAAAAAAGTTGTTTTATTGAGTTAATGTTTTATTGTTACCATTGTTTGCTTTTCAGGTACGCCATTAAGCTGCAGCACGGATTTATTTATTTTGACAGCAACAGCGTTTGCTCTCACAATACGTAAATCAGCGGCTCTAGCGACGTAGGAGGTGATTTCACCAACACAGTTAAAAAAATAGGTGCATGTATGCCCATCATTAGAAGTGGGTGGATGCAGGGCGGTATTCTAATGGTGGGCATACCCACCCTCTTTTTTCATTCAGCCCACAGGCTGCATGAAAAAAAAAATTACAATATATGCCCAACAAGGACCAGCAACGTACTGGTATGTAGCTGGACTTTGAGTGGTTATACCAGAATGATGCCTGCAAGTTTAGGTATCATCTTGGTATCGTTCTTTTCAGCCAGCGGTCGGCTTTCATGTAAAAGCAATCCTATCGGCTAATTAGCCACTAGACTGCTTTTACAAGCAGTGGGAGGAAACGTCCCCCTCCTGCCATCTTCCATGGTTTTCTCAGGCTCTCCTGTCCCACCAGGGAACCTTAGAATGCAGCCGGTGGTTCCGCCAGCTGACCATAGAGCTAATCAGGGACCAGAACGGCTCCAATCATCTCTATGGCCTAAGAAACCGGAAGCTACAAGCATTTCATGACTTCGTTTTCGCCAGATATAAACAGCGCCATTTGGAAATTTGGAAAGCATCTTATCACACCGATCTTGGTGTGGTCAGATGCTTTGAGGGCAGAGGAGAGATCTAGAGTCTAATAGACCCCATTTTTTTCAAAAAAAGAGTACCTGTCACTACCTATTGCTATCATAGGGGATATTTACATTCCCTTTGATAACAATAAAAATGATAACAAAAAAAATTAAAGGAACAGTGTAAAAATAAAATAAAAAAGCAAATTAATAATAATAATAAAAAAAGCACCCCAGTCCCCCCGTGCTAGCGTGCAAAGACGAACGCAAGCGTCGGTCTGGTGTCGTATGTAAACAGCAATTGCACCATGCATATGAGGTATTACCGAGAATGTCAGATCGAGGGCAGGAATTTTAGCAGTAGACCTCCTTTGTAGATCTAAAGTGGTAACCTGTAAATGCTTTTAAAAATGTAGGTAGCTTGTAGCCGTTGCACGGTTGTGTGCAATTTTAAAGCATGTATATATACTGTGTTTAGTGCATTAAAAAAATTGCGTTTGAAAAATCGCTGCGCAAATACTGTGTGAAAAAAAAAATGCTATACCCACCATTTTAATCTGTAGGGCCTTTGCCTTAAAAAATATATAATGTTTGGGGTTCAAAGTAATTTTCTAGCAAAAAGAAAAAAAATTTCATGTAAACTAAAAGTGTCAGAAAGAGCTTTGTCTTCAAGTGGTTAGAAGAGTATGGCATAAGCTTCTAATGTTGTGCATAAAATGCCAGGACAGTTCAAACCCCCGCAAATGACCCCATTTTGGAAAGTAGACACCCCAAGCTATTTGCTGAGAGGCATGTTGAGTCCCCTGAAATATTTTATATTTTGCCACAAGTTTTGGGAAAATTACAAACTTTTTTTTCCTTTTTGCACAAAGTTGTCACTAAATGATATATTGCTCGAACTATCCCTCCCTCCAACCATCCATCCCTCTCTCCATCCATCCCTCCCTCTATCCATCCATCCCTCCCTCTATTTAACCATCCCTCCCTCTATTTAACCATCCCTCCCTCTATCCAACCATCCCTCCCTCTATCCAACCATCCCTCCATCCATCCATCCATCCCTCCATCCATCCATTCAACCATCCCTCCCTCCATCCATCCCTCCCTCCCTCATCCATCCAACTATCTCTTGTTCCATCCATTTAACCATCCCTCCCTCCCTCCCTCCCTCCAACCATCCCTTGCTCCATCCATCTGCCCCCCCCCCATCCATCCGTCCCTCTCTCCATCCAACCATCCCTCCCTCCATCCAGGCCATGGCTCTTGCACACAAGTGGCTGAGCCGATTCAGTGTAACTGCATCCCAGGTGCAGTGTACAGCCCATCACTGACATGAATAGTTGGTGTGCCGCTGTATTAGTCAGTGATCATAAACATGAGTACAGCAGTGTACAACTATTCATATCAGTGTGCAAAAGAACTTTGTCTCTGTACTATCCCTCTCTCTTCTCACGTTAGTGTAAATTATATCCCATATTGAGTTTGCTGATCAGTACCACCACCAAATGCAATCTTTTCAAGAGAATCAGCTAATTTGAAACTCCGCACTCTATACTCTAGCATACTCTATATGATTGTAAAAGACCTGGGACACATTTGTGTGCTTCAAAGAGAATGGTAATGTTGCGTGCATAGTGACCCCTCACCCTCCTATCAGGCACTGTTCTGAGCTACATTCCTAGCTGAATAATGTGTCCGGGTTTCAGGTGGACTGAAACCCGGACACATGATTCAAAACCCGAACTGTCAGGGTGAATCCCGGACAAATGGCAATCCTATGTAGTGCATGCCTGAATGCTACACTCAGTACATAGCGCGCTCCTGAACTCTGCACTGTGTACATGGCGTGCTCCTGAACTCTGTATGTAGCACACTCCTGATCTCTGCACTGTGTACGTAGCACATTTGTGATCTCTGCACTGTGTACGTAGCACACTCCTGATCTCTGCACTCTGAACCCTGCACTCTGTACGTAGCGCACTCCTGAACTCTGCAGCAGTGGCGGCCCGTCTATAGGTAGTCACAAAAATTTTTTTTAAAAATGGCCCCTTTAAGAAAAAAAAATGTCCTTTAACTAAGTGCACTGTGTTCATGCGCTGGACACAGTGCACTATAGGAAGCGCCACGTCAATGCAATCACGAAAATTGCAGACGTGGTGCTTCATTGGCGGGGTTTGAAGCTGCTTTCCGGCGCAAACGATCGCGCCGAGCAGCATCCGCCCATCCGGGTGCTTTGTCGTCAGTGTGAGAACAAAGTAAATTTCGGCGGGCTACAAAAAGATGGCCGCCATGAGCACTAATCCCCTTGTGTTCAGTGGAGAGGAGAGGCCTCTCCCCTCTCCACTGTACACATGGAGAAACCAGGAACTAGCTACAGACGCGGCTTGAAGGAGTGCTGTGCACTCCTTACACACATTACAGCTTACACAGATGTAAGGACGGACTCCGCTGGGGACACAGAGACAGATGTAAGGAGGGGCTCTGCTGGGGACACAGATGTAAGGAGGGGCTCCGCTGGGGACACAGATGTAAGGAGAGGCTCCGCTGGGGACACAGATGTAAGGACGGACTCCGCTGGGGACACAGAGACAGATGTAAGGATGGGCTCCGCTGGGGACACAGATGTAAGGACGGACTCCGCTGGGGACACAGATGTAAGGAGGGGCTCCGCTGGGGTCACAGATGTAAGGAGGGGCTACGCTGGGGACACAGATGTAAGGAGGCGCTCTGCTGGGGACACAGATGTAAGGAGGCGCTCTGCTGGGGACACAGATGTATGGAGGGGCTCCGCTGGGGACACAGATTTAAGGAGGGGCTCTGCTGGGGACACAGATGTAAGGAGGGGCTCCGCAGGGGACACAGATGTAAGGACAGATTCCACTGGGGACACAGATGTATGGAGGGGCTCTGCTGGGGACACAGATGTAAGGAGGGACTCCGCTGGGGACACAGATTAATGGAGGGGCTCCGCTGGGGACACAGATGTAAGGACGGACTCCGCTGGGGACACAGATGTAAGGACGAACTCCACTGGGGACACAGATGTAAGGAGGGGCTCCGCTGGGGACACAGATGTAAGGACAGACTCCGCTGGGGACACAGATTAATGGAGGAGCTCCACTGGAGACACAGATGTAAGGACGGACTCCGCTGGGGACACAGATGTAAGGACGGACTCCGCTGGGGACACAGATGTAAGGAGGGGCTCTGCTGGGGACACAGATGTAAGGACAGACTCCGCTGGGGACACAGATGTATGGAGGGGCTCCACTGGGGACACAGATGTAAGGAGGGGCTCCACTGACGGGGACACAGATGTAAGGAGGGACTCCGCTGACAGGGACACAGGTGTAAGGAGGGACTCCGCTGACGGGGACACAGGTGTAAGGAGGGACTCTGCTGACGGGGACACAGATGTAAGGAGGGACTCTGCTGGGGGCACCTGATGTAAGGAGGGATTTCGCAGGGGGCACTTGATGTAAGGAGGGACTGCAATGGGGCATCTGATGTAAGGATGGACTCCGCTGGGGGCACCTGATGTAGGGAAGGACTTTGCTGGGGACACAGAGACAGATGTAAGGAGGGGCTCCACTGGGGACACAGATGTAAGGACACCTGATGTAAGGAGGGACTCCGCTGGGGGCACCTGATGTAAGGAGGGACTCCGCTGGGGGCACCTGATGTAAGGAGGGACTCCGCTGGGGGCACCTGATGTAAGGAGGGACTCCTCTGGGGGCACCTGATGTAAGGAGGGACTCCGCTGGGGGCACCTGATGTAAGGAGGGACTCCGCTGGGGGCACCTGATGTAAGGAGGGACTCCGCTGGGTGCACCTGATGAAAGGAGGGACTCCGCTGGGGGCACCGGATGTAAGGAGGGACTCCGCGGGAGGCACCTAATGTAAGGACGGACTCTGCTGGGGGCACCTGATGTAAGGACGGACTCCGCTGGGGGCACCTGATGAAAGGACGGACTCCGCTGGGGGCACCTTATGGCATCTGGTGTCAGGCGACGTGGCAAGTGACATGCTCAGGGCTCCCATTGATTCTGCATTATGGTGAGTTGAATGATTTAATTTTATATTGTAATGTAATAATAGAAATAATGCGCTTCAATCATCCTGACACCATAACAACCATGGTGCCGGGATGATTGAAGTGCTAACACCAGGTGTTTGGAGTATCTTTATCTGCTGATTGTTGTTTCTAGAATACACATATTTCTATTGATGTGTAGGATCTGGGCCTGCTGTCCCTCCTTATCTCCCTCCCTCTCCCTCCATCCCTCGTTCATCTCAGACGCTAACCACACAACCTCAGAGCCACGCCCACTATTTCACTGAAACCATGCCCATTTTAACAAAGTGGGAGGGGTCAAAAAGGAAGGGCAGTGTCTGGCGCCCCCCCATCCTAAAACTTCACCAGCCGCCACTGCTCTGCATTCTTTTTTTTTTTTCATTTTTTTTTTTTTAAATTTAAGTCTTTTATTAAGAGATCATACAGTACAAAGAATATCCATCACAGTATATTGCAAAGAACAAAACATCAAATAATATCTTCTAGCTGCTCTGCATTCTTAATGTTGCGCACGCCTGAACTCTGTACATAGCGCACCCCTGAACTCTGCAACATTGTGCACACTGAACTCTACACATCACGCACCCCTGAACGCTGCACTCTATACATTACACACCCCTGAACTCTGCACTCTGTACATCGCGCACCCCTGAACTCTGCACTCCTGAACGCTGCACTCTATACATTGCGCACCCCTGAACTCTGCACTCTGTACATAGCACACCCCTTAACGCTGCACATTGCGCACCCCTGAACTCTGCACTTTGCACATCGCGGACCCCTGAACCCTGCACATTGCAGATCCCTGAACTCTGTACATCATGGACCCCTGAACTCTGTACATAGTGCACCCCTGGACTCTGCACTCTGTACATAGCACACCTCTGCACTTCTTTGGTAAGAATAAAATACAAAATATGCATTAAAAAGTTTTTTCTCTAGCTTATCTTTTTAACATTTGGTAGTCATATCCCAAAAAATTCTAATGCCCTGTACACACGGTCGGATTTTCCGATGGAAAATGTGCGATCGGAGCTTGTTGTCAAAAATTCCGACCGTGTGTGGGCTCCATCGGACATTTTCCATCGGATTTTCCGACACACAAAGTTTGAGAGCAGGCTATAAAATATTCCAACAACAAAATCCGATCGCGTCAATTCCGACCATATGTGACCAATTCCGACGCATAAAGTGCCACGCATGCTCAGAATAAATTCCGAGACGGAACAGCTCGGTCTGGTAAAATTAGCGTTCGGAATGGATACAGCACTTTCGTCACGCTGCAATGTTTTAAATTGTTTAATACAGCGCACTCTCTTCTTCTTTATAATGTGAGAAGAATGAAGTAGTTTTGCTGCTCATATTCGCACAGACTTCTCACAAACTTCTTTCTTTATTATTTATCGCGATTCCCTCAATTTATTTTGATTTGTCACATCTGACTAAATTTCTTTTTTGTTGTTTTATTTTTGTTTTGTATTTTTTTCAAGGCTGATGTTTTTTTTTTATTTTTTGGGGGTTTTACTCCATAATATTTTTGTGTGTGTTTTGTGTGTCAAGTTACCACAACACCATTGATATCTTGTATTATTTAATCTCAAGGAGATTGTTTGGTGTTGGTGTCCCTTGTTAATTTCACATTGTAGTTTTGAAATGTACCTGTCTCCTCACAAACAAACTGTCCTTTTTGAAGGAAAACACACATAGGCGAGTATAATTCAAACAAAAAATTCTTTATTAAGGGCTCACAAAAACAGCAGAAATTGGTGAAGCCTTTGGCCCTCAGGGCACACATCAATTATTTTACTGCAAAATTGGTGGCCTGAGGAGTCCATATATAAGGGAGTGCAGTCTGATCCAGAAGTCCAAGAGATCATGAAAGCAGCAGATGACATGTATGTCCCCAGGCTATGGCCATACAAGAGATTGCATCTTTTGCCAGACCAGACTGAACCCAGGTCATCACTCTCTGGTCTTCCTTCCACGCTGTGGCTGTGGTGGTGTAGTTGTGGCAGGAGGATGAGGAGGATGAGGAGGAGGAGGAGGATGTTCCAACTCACTCAGGTGGGTATTGGGTGTGATTTCGCCCTCATCCCCTTAGTTAAGACTTTATAAAGAAGGTCCTCACACAGCTGGCATTGGCCCTCCTGCATGCCCTGCAGTTTGGTGGTAGCCATGCAGGCAAAGGCCTCTTCAGGAGTGGGGGTGGCTCTGAGGGACGCAGAAGCCTCCTGAATGAGCCTGAGAGCTGAATCCTGCACGAGACTCCCCTTCCTGGGTGTTTTGGTTGGAAGGCAGAGGGGAGGAACCTGCGATTCGGTCAGGCTTCTACTGGTCCCAGGCTTCTCCTGGCTGCCACTTAGCCCGCCTCCTCCTGGCTGCCACTAACCCCCACCTCCTCCTGGCTGCCACATTCCACAGCCTCCTCCTGTGTGCCACATTCCAGAGCCTCGTCCTGGCTGAGGTCCTTTTGTGTATAAAAAAGGGACATCGTTTTAGTTTTTTCTTCAGCAATCACACACAATTTTCATCTCATGACTGTTGCAAATTGAATGTTAACAAATATAACAGACTATCATTCTGAGCCCAGCATTTTTCATTCTTGTCCCAATTATTTGTGCCCACTACTGTCTATTGATATGTAAAACACTTTATTAAATCAGCAATTAGTGATCAATAATAACATCTAGTAAACATCATTTATTTATTGACCAGAAATCTGTAGAACAATGCTATACCTGGCTCCAGCTGGGCACTTCTTCCTGGCTGGAAGTCCCAGGTTGGACATCGGAAGCCTCAGCTGGGGTGGAAGGAAGAGTGGAAGGAAGGGTTGAGATGGATTCCCTGACTCCAGTCTGGTCTGACAGAAATCGCAGTCTCTCATAGTACCACAGCCTGGGGACATAAATGTCATCTGCTGCAGCTCCGGATCTCTGGGAATCCATGACCTTCTTGCGCTCCCTAAGATAAGTGCTCCTCAGGCCACCAATTTTGGCTTTTAAATAGGGGATGGTTGCCGTGGGGATCACCGGCTTCACCAACTTCAGCAGTTTCTCCAGCGCTGTCTGCCTCTTTTGTTTATGACTATAATGCGGGTGTTTGACCTGCCACACACAGGGCAGCTCCCTGTACTTGTCTATGAACAGGGGGAGGAAGTTGTGGTCATTGAAGCCATCCATTTTATCTGCAATACACAAGAGAAACCCTAATGTCAGGCAAAACTAATCTTGTTACAATATAGGCCTCAATCTAGAAGCAGTATAAGCCCAAGTTTAGATCTCACCTTCGTTATCACGATCGGCGCCTCCGATACTCCTTCCTCCGCTCACAGATCGTGTGTACTACGCACGCGTGTTACGATTTAAACACACTACGCATGCGTGAAACTCTGCCCGCCCCTGATGTTCTTTCTATTCTATTTCCTGCCCCATTCTCGTTCGGCACAGTGGGGGAAGAGCACATGGCGGAGACACTGCAGGTGCGTGCTCATTACAGTAACGAGGAGGAGGAGGAGGAAAGCCCGGAGCCAGAAACATCACGATCCAGAAGGAGACGATTTAAGGCATCAAATATGTCCTTTGGGGAGATGTTGGAGATGGTCGACATCCTGAAGAAGGCCGACTATGACGGGAAGTATAGAACTTACCCCAACGTCAGAAAGGCCAAGATAATGGCGAAAGTGGTCAAGAGAATTTCGGGGTACGACGATCGAAAGATCAGCTCAGGAAGCGGTGGTCGGACCTCAAATTAAGAGAGCACGAGCAGTACAGAAAGATCCAGAGAGTGCTGCAAAAAAGTAAGTAGTTGTGCTGTGTTCCTATTCTTTATGTTTATTACGTTCGTGATGCTCCATGTGCTTTTCTTAACTGTTATCCAGTTTAAAATGGCAACTTTCATGTTCATGGCCACATTATTCCTTCGTAGAAAACATTGTTCGTTCGGCCTAGAAAACACCATTGTTTTAGCCATATGCATTTGCCCACATTTTTTAGGGCCTACTTGTCTGAAACTAATTTGGTTGTGTAGATGGGTTTGTTACTAGAATGAAATGCAAACTAGATTCTGTGTAAGGAGAGGACACTCAGCAGTTGTTTACACATCTGGACGCTGGAGCACTAGTGTGGGACACAAGAACACCCTTTTTATTAGGGGGTCCCACACAGGTGCTCCAGTGTATATTATAGGGGTGTCTCCATCTGTGAAGCTTGTACAAAACAGGTAAGTATTGAAGCTTGACAAAGGACAAGAAAAATGCAACATCTTGGAACTCTGCCAAAACAGACAATTGTACCCCACTTCCAAGCAATGTTTCATATTTATAGTTCTGCCATCAAATATCTGTGTGCTAAGTATACCTATTTTTTTTACATAGGGGAGAAAAGACTTGGAGGACACCCCTCATCCGAGGAGACCACAGACCCCCCACCTCTGGAAGAAGGGGAAATCCACCCAAGCCAAACAGAGCAGGAGGAGGAAGACGTGGTGGAAATTGGCACCACAACAGGTGAGTGTCTGTGACCACAGGCTCAGGTAAGAGATGGATGCCGGCATATTTATAATACATGGTGTGTTTTTGTTTCTATCTTTTTAGGTGATCGTAATGTTGTGGATCCAGATCCTTTCACCTCGGAAAGTGCACAGATCCTGATCGGGGAGATCATGGGGTGTAATAGGGACTTGGAAAACATCCTTAAAAACATCAATGATGTTCAACAAAAAATGAAGAACATCATTGATGTTTTAGGGAGGGTTTAAAACCCCTCAAAATCCCTTATTTTTTTTGCGCTTTTTGTGAGCTAAAAATGTTTATCATTTTTTGACATATTTGCGAAAAGCCAAATTTTGAAGAGGCACACAGTGTGTCAACATGTGCTATCTGCCATCACGGGAGAGCAATGGACGCGTTTTGGGGGTGCAACCCCTTCCTCAATAATAAAGTAGCTCTGAGGAAAGGGTTGCATCCCAAAAACACGTTCCTTGACCCCCCATGATGGCAGGTAGCACATGTTGATATTCGGCAATTGGTGTGCATCTTAAAAATTTGGCTTTTCTAGGGGTGACTTCACCCCATCTGAACGCAATATCAAACACAGTTTGTAAATACTCATGTCTGATATTGCCTTCAAGTTCTACCAAATGTGAACTTTGTAAGTTCAAGATTTGTGTCTTTCTTGTTGGTTTTAAACATGCCTGTTTTATCTTAAATGGACATTTCTACTTTTTCTAAAGTGACCCCAAAAATTGTTGGTTTGTTTTAAAAATCTTTTCTAAATGCACGTGTGATTGTGCTGGTATTAAAAAGATTGTTAATCAAGAATGTGTGGATTATTGTTTCAACGCTCCAACACTTTTGTGGTGCTCTAATTGGTGTTTTCTGTGACATTGGGTGTTATTTCCTAAGGGCAAATCCACTTTGCACTACAAGTGCAGTTTCAACTGCACTTGTAGTGCAAAGTGTCTTTGCCTTTAGTAAATAACACCCAACAGTGCTTTGTAAGGTTACACAATCACGCCATTTTCAGGACTCATCACATTTCTGTCAGGGTCAGCTAAAAGTCCACCTGCCCTCACTTATCCATTAGAATGCATGTGCCCCCACTGTGGGGACACCTACATTTTAGTGTTAGGACCACAGATTACAGGGTGCCGTGACGTGGCTCTGTGGCTTACGCATGCGTTTGCAAATGCGTGCGGACTGAACCCCTGTTTTTAACGCGTACTGTTAGACAGGTCAATTGGTTGTCTGCGAGCTGGTGGTAAGTAGGCTTGGAATTTTTTCCTGGGCATTCCCCAGGTTTTGTTGTTATCTGTTTGTGGCCTTCCAATGCCTCTTACTGCGATAGCCAGCTATAAGTGAGGGTGGTGGCAAGATTTTTGCAATCACGTGGGTGTGTGTATTGGTCCAGCAACGCACCAGCACCTTTGCAGCCATTGTGCTACCTGTTGGGTGTTTGGTGTGTCCTGTACCTTTAAGAAGGGGTGGGCTCCCTTCAGTCCACCTGCCCTCACTTTTCCATTAGAATGCATGTGCCTCCACTGTGGGGACACCTAAATTTTAGTGTTAGGACCACAGATTACAGGGTGCCGTGACATGGCTCTGTGGCTTACGCATGCGTTTGCAAATGCGTGCGGACTGAACCCCTGTTTTTAACGCGTACTGTTAGACAGGTCAATTGGTTGTCTGCGAGCTGGTGGTAAGTAGGCTTGGAATTTTTTCCTGGGCATTCCCCAGGTTTTGTTGTTATCTAAAAGAAACACAAGCAGTAAATGTTACCAAAGATTTGAGTAGTTATTTGTTTTTTTTTATTTGAAAAAGGTTTCAGACATTGTCTGGTGTATTGATGGCCCCCCTACCCGCAAAGAATTCAAGGTATCTTAGCCGGACATCACGGGCACTCAGGGGGGGCAAGCCAGGATGGCCACTTTCAAGCGCCGTCAGGGTTGTTTCATTTTGAATTCCAGCCTCAGGCCCAACTGAGCCAGCATAGTTGGCAGAATGTTGCCGTAAAAAGTTGTGTAGAACATAGCACGCCAGGATAATATGATTCAGTTTAAACTCCGCCATATGTATGGGTGTAAGAAATAGGCGGAACCGGCTGGCCATGATTCCAAACGTGTTCTCCACTACTCTTCAGGCTCTGGTCAGCCAGTAATTAAAAACCCTCTGGTCCGGGGTGAGGGTCCTCATCGGGAATGGCCGCATAAGATGGTCCCTCAGCACAAACGCTTCATCTGCAACGAAGACGAATGGGAGTCCTTCTACCTTGTCTTCTGGAGGTGGCAAGTCCAAGCTGCCATTCTGGAGATGCCTGTAGAACTCCGTCTGGGCGATGACTCCACCATCGGACATCCGGCCATTCTTCCCCACGTCCACATACAGGAACTCATAAGTAGCCGACACCACCGCCAACATCACAATACTATTGAACCCCTTATAATTATAATAGTACGACCCCGAGTTGGGTGGTGGGACAATGTGGATGTGTCTCCCATCAATTGCTCCTCTGCAGTTAGGAAAGTACTACCGCTGGGCAAAGTGGGAGGCCACAGTCTGCCATTCCTGTGGCGTAGAAGGAAACTGTGGAGTCAAACAAAAAAAAATTTTAGTCATTTTGCACATAAACAGGGAAAGCAGATTAGACACAAACATTATTGGCCAACATCAAGATAACATTTATTTGAGGAAGTTTTTAAAGACCAAAGTATAAGGTACACCTATCAGATCCCCCCCCTCCCCCCATGGACCATTTCTAACATTATGGGGGGGGGGATTCTTGGACAGGTAACCCTCTCCACTTCATTGAGAGATGAATGCCTAAATAATGGGTATTACTTTGAACAGCCCCTCCTTAGTTACACTATTGGCAGCCCACTGGTCAGGTAAGAAGTGTCATAATACAAAGATATAAATACACATTGTACACATTTGAGCACATTTGGACATTCTGCTATTACCTATCAAGATAATAATAGTATACAGAAACTTTAAACAGTACCATGTGAAAGTATTCAGGCAGGCCCTTGCACTACATGCTTTGGGGAATTTATCCATAAATCTGACCACAAAAGAGGTGGGTATAGTGTGTATGGGTTTTGCAAAGTCAGCAGATAGATGATTGAGGATAGATAGAGAATTGTTATCAGCTGACTTAGCAGTTGGGGGGAGGAAGGGTTAAAAATGATTTGGGGACCCCCCAAAAAAAGCCTCTGGCACTCTGCCTGAATTTAAAGCACAAATCACATTTAAATACATTTAAGGGGGTGTTTGGGATAAAGCACTACTATGGAGCTGATAAAATACATTGTTAAGTGACTACACGAGGTGAATATAGGGCCAGGAGACCATGCTGGGGAGGTGAGTGAAGGCAAATATGTATGAAGGACAAAAAAATAGTTACATAAAATTCCAGCATGCATGAGGACAAAGGGGACATTCACAGCATATTACAATCATGGTAATTAGGGAATGAGGAAAGAAATACAATACATTAGCAAACATTCCATACAATAACGTGATATTAAAGGATAAAAATCTTAATATACTCTTTCTGCAGGACCTGAATGATGGCAGGACAGGTCTCTGGAATAATGATCCCCAGAGCCTGGGGGGAGATGCCTGTCGAGAACTTCAAGACCTGCAGGCTTCTCCCTGTCGCTAAGTACCTCAGAGTGGCAACTAACCTCTGCTCCGGAGTGATGGCTTGCCTCATGCAGGTATCCTGCCTGCTAATATAAGGGGTCAGCAAAGCCAACAAACGGTGAAATACGGGGTCCGTCATCCGGAGAAAGTTCCTGAAATCATCAGGATTATTCTCACGGATCTCACGGAGCAAAGGCATATGACAGAACTGGTCACGCTGAAGCAACCAATTCTTGGTCCATGAACTCCTCCCCACCCTGTTCATGGACTGGACTTGTGTCAAGGTCAGGACCCCAACACCAAGCCCCCACACAGCACAAACTCTACGAGGAGTACGTATACGCAACATGGCTAGAAAACAGTCGGCTGCTCAGAACGAAGTAACAGAACGCACTGGAGAACAGCAAGGCCTGTGAAGAGCGACCTGAAAAACAGTAAAGAGCGGACAAGATCGCACTGAATATTACAATACGAACTGACTGCACGCACTGAAGAGCAGATGCAAACCCACAAGCACAAACTGAACAGCAGAAAATTATCTGAAAACCATGAGTCTGAAAAAGCGCGAATCGTCTCTCACCAAACTTTTACTAACACGAGATTAACAAAAGGAGCCCAAAGGGTGCCGCGCTTGGTTCTGAACTGGCCTTTTCTAGTCTCGTTGTACTTGGTGTACGTCACCGCGTTCTTGGCGATTGGAAATTCCGACAACTTTGTGCGACCGTGTGTACGCAAAACAAATTTGAGCCAACATCCGTCGGAAAAAATCCATGGATTTTGTTGTCGGAATGTCCGATCAATGTCCGATCGTGTGTACGGGGCATAAAAAGGATCTTTTTGTTAAAATCTCATGAACGAAATGTGAGAAATAATGTATATATCATACCAATAAGTCCATAAACACATACCACATACACTGCATATATAATTTGAGGAAATTATGCTTATAAAATAGTTTACCATTTGCCAATAAAAAAAAGAAAATATATCCCCGGATTTCATTTTAAAAATCTGGTCACCTTACGCTATATGGGCATCATCCCCCTTGTGAGCAAAGCCTAAGTTAGGTCTCTAAGGCCAAAAATAATTTTTTAGCTACATTTCAGCTTTTAAAAAAAGTGTCTATATTTACCCTCACTTGCTTCTGCTATGCATGACAACTATAAAAGTGTAGTGTCAGGTGCAGGGGTGAATGGCAGGCAGTACACACAGAGTAGGATTTTTAGCACAACATTGCTAACAGGTGGTAGCATTAGCCAAAGTGTAGCAATACTGCCACCTATTGATTACTTATAGACATTGTAGGCCTTTTTAACTCACTTTTTTGCTGATTCTTTGTGAAGTTGAAAACTGTTCCACAGCATTCCACACCTCACAGAAGTCCACCTTTCACAATGGTGGGTCAGTAAGGAGATACAGGAGGAGCAGGTGTGCTCTCTATGCCCAAATATACAAGGATAAGTAGGAAATTGCATAATAAGCTATGCTGTTTTTTAAAGTGATTGTAAAGCTTTATTTTTGTTAAATAAAATAACAAACATGTTATACTTACCTGCTTTATGCAGTGGTTCTGCACAAAGCAGCCCTGGTCCTCCTCTTCAGGGGTCCCTTGCGGGTACTGCTGGCTCCTCTTCCCTGCCGAGTGCCCCCATGGAAAGCAGCATTCAGTGGGGGAACTTGTGTGGGCTCGCTTCCAAATCCCCCTGTCAGCATCTATTGGCACGGACAGCGCGGCTTTGCCCTGCTCCTGTTCCCTCGTCAGAGTATTTGATTGACAAAAGCACGAGCCAATGGCTCCCAGTGCTATCAATCTGCCCTGTGAGGAGGAAAAGAGCCGCTGCTCACATGCACAGTGATTAATTGAGATCAGGCTCAGGTAAGTATAAGGGGGGTCGGGGAATCCTGTGACACAGAAGGTTTTTTAACGTAAGCACTTTGCTGTAGTGGCCCGTCCACTAGGGGCACACGCCCCCCCCCCTATCCATGCGTCCGGCCCCCTAATCTACATGTGCCGGATGCATGGATTCCATGAGAGGGAGTTTTGAAGCACATGATTAGAACCAGAGGCTCGAATAGGCTTCAAGAAAGGGTGGCCTCGGGGTGCAGAGCACTGCGCTCTGTTCCCACCCAGATGTATGACGATAGCGAATGAATATTCGCTATTACCACACTGATTCTCCTCCCGGCCAATCAGGAAGTGGATTGTGAGATCCATTCCCTGATTGGCCGAAAGGAGAAGCCATCCTATTGGCCTATGAGGAGGAAGGAGGAGGAGACGTAAGAGCCAAGGAGATGCATGGGAAGCCCGGGACACGGAGGAGTCTGAGGGGGGAAGCCGCCGTCTTCACCTGTAAACAGAGGGTGAGTGAGCTAGCGATGGGGGTGTGGTGGGCGGTGCGGGCTGTGGGGGGGATGGGTCTGTGGTCAGGTCCGTCTGCTGCCCCCCCACCAATGGAACACCATCATTACTATTAAAAAAAATCCCATAGTTTGTAGATGCTATAACTTTTGCACAAACCAATTAATTTATATACGCTTGGGCTTTTTATTACCAAAAAATATGTAGCAGAATACATATTGGCCTACATTTATGAAGACATTTGATTTTTTAAATTTTTTTTATCTGGTATGTTTTATAGCAGAAAGTAAAAAATATTGTTTTTCTTTTTCAAAATTGTCTGACTTTCTTTGTTTATAGAGCAAAAAATACAAAATATAGAGGTGATCAAATACCACCAAAAGAAAGCTCTATTTGTGGGAAAAAAAGGACATAAATTTTATTTGGGTACAGTGTCGCACGGCCCTGCATTTGACAGTTAATGTAACGCAGTGTCTTAACAGAAAAAATGGCCTGGTCAGGAAGGGGGTGTAAATCTTCTGGAGGTCAAGTGGTAATATATAGAATGCATTAAGGTAAAAAACTGGATTTTTTCCGATGGATGTCTTGTCTTAAATACACATGGTCACACAAATCTTCAAGAAGCGTCAAGAACGCGGTGACGTACAATACATACGACAAGCCGAGAAAAAGGAAGTTCAATAGCCAGTGCGGCTCTTCTGCTTGATTCTTCTGCTTGTGGAACTTGGAATTGTGTACACACGATCGGAATTTCCGACAACAACAGATCTCAAATTTTGTGTGATGGAAATTCCGATGGAAAATGTCCGATAGAGCCTACACATGGTCAGAATTTCCGACAACAAGCTCCCATCGAACATTTTCCATCGGAAAATCCGATCGTGTCTACGGGGCATTATGTTTTAGAACCACTGGCTGTGGTAGTACTCACGGTATGTGCGAACACCTCTAATACCTATGTTTGTGTCAATTAACCAGTTAAGTAGATTATTAAGGCTGGGTTCGAACTAGACCACGCAGCAGCATACAGCAGGAGTCCGTTGCACCTACATCCGGCTCCATAGAAAGTCGGTCACAATCTCCTGCTAGGCGAATTGGATGTTGGGGAAACCCGCATCCAATTTGTAATAGTGTGAACCTAAACATGGGTTCACATCAATGCATTTTAACATGTTCTTATCAATGTATTTTTTGTGCCTCTGCATTTTTGGAAGACCGGAGGAAGAAGCGGGAAAGAAGAAGATATTTTCAATAAATGACTTGTCAAAAACTTTCTACTGTATTTCTTCACACTACACTACTTTTTTTGGTGAATGGGTAGGGGTACAATGTACCCCATACTCATTCACATGGGGGGGGTGGGATCTGGGTTCCCCCTTGTTAAAGGGGGCTTCCAGATTCCGATAAGCCCCCCCACCTGCAGACCCTGACAACCACCAGGTAAGGGTTGTCGGGAAGAGGCCCTTGTCCCCATCAACATGGGGGCAAAGTGCTTTGGGGTGGGGGGGCAGAGCCCCCCTGCCCCAAAGCACCCATCCCCCCGTGTTGAGGGCATGTGGCCTGGTATGGTTCAGGATGGAGGGGGAGCGCTCACTCGTCCCCTCCCTTTTCTGACCTGCCGGGCTGCATGCTCGGATAAGGGTCTGTTATGGATTTTGGTGGGGACCCCACGCCATTTTTTTTTTTTACACATTTTGGCATTGGGGGTCCCCTCCAAATCCATACTAGACCCAAGTGTCTGGTATGGACTTTTTTTTAGCCAGCAATTCTTTTTTTTTACATTCAGCGGGGAAGCCCGCTGACAGCTGATGACTCGTTGGTTGTTAAGGACGCGGCGGCCGGCTTCCCGGGCACCTCATTAGCAGCCAGCTATATACAGTTTAAAAAAAACACAAATCGCTGCAAAATCGCGGTAAAAATGTGTGTCCAAAAATGCGGCAAGCACAGCAAAAAGCACTGCAGAAACGCTCAAAAGCAACAGCAATAAATGTGAATCGAGCCTTACACAGTTATGCTAACATAGAGCACTGGAGTTGGAGTCTATGCATTTCATCTGCACTGAAAGGAAAGGGTATTTTAGGACAACTTGCAGAGGTGCAAGACTATAATGAGATCTTACAGCCTTGAATGGCCTCTGCTGTCTTAATCATACTCAGAAAGACTTGTGTTTTAGGGTTCATTAACCTGGAACTATCATCCAAGACCATCAGCAAGAATCTTGGTGAGAAGGAGACAACTGTTGGAGCGATTATTCGCAAATGGAAGAAATATAAAATAACCATCTATTGCCCTCGGTCATGCAAGATTTCGCCTCATGGGGTAAGGATAATCATGAGAAAAGTGAGGGATCGGCCCAGAACTACACGGGAGGAGCTTGTGAATAATCTCAAGGCAGTTGGGACCATAGTCACCAAACAAATCATTGGTAACACAATACACAGCCATGGATTAAAATCCTGTAGCGTCCGCAAGGTCCCCCTCCTCAAGAGGGCACATGTACAGGCCTGTCTGAAGTTTGTCAATGAACATCTAAATGATTGGATTGGCAGAAAGTGCTGTGGTCAGATGACCAGCACAGCATCAGAGGACCAGCTTCCTATTGTGCTGTGCTCTGCGTCCCGAGTCCACCTTTTTTTGAAGCCTCTAATCTTTTCTCATAGCGGAGCTCCTCCATGCCTCTTATCAGTTTGGTTGCCCTTCTCTGCACTTTCTCCAGTTCCCCGATATCCTTTTTGTGAACTGGTGCCCAAAATTGAACTGCATATTCCAGATGAGGTCTTACTAATGATTTGTACAGGGGCAAAATGATATCTCTCTCTCTCTCTGGAGTCCATACCTCTCCTAATACAAGAAAGGACTTTGCTCGGTTTAGAAACTGCAGTTTGGCATTGCATGCTGTTATTAAGCTTATGATCTACCAAAACCTCCAGATCCTTCTCCACTATGGATTCCCCCAGTTTTACTCCCCCTAGTATGTATGATGCATGCATATTCTTAGCCCCCAAGTGCTTAATTTACATTTATCAACATTAAACCTTATTTGCCACATAGTTGCCCAATTAAACAGCGCATTGAGGTCGGCTTGTAAGTTGGAGACAGCCTGTAAGGAAAGTATTCCACTGCACTTCGCTCCAGGAAGCTTGTTAGTCAGTGAGAGGACTATTATACAGCAGAGAAAATGAGGAGGAGAGGCAGAAGGGGAGAAACAGGCACATCTGAACCATTGGCATCCTTTTCTTCTGGATCTGTAGCATCAGCCCGGCAAGGCCGCATGCTAAAAAAATGCTACTTTTTACACCTCTCCATGTTAACCTATGTGCCTATACACACAAAAGAGTTTAGGGGCAGGGGTGTTTAAAGGCAGAAAAATGTGCCTAAATAAGCATAATCGTGCTCTGGGCACGTTTAAGAGTTCTCCTGTGCTCCTGGGTTATTGCATTATAATGGGCAGAATTCTGACCAATAGAATGAGTAACACCAGAGGCAGAAACGTGCATGAACGCACAAAGAAAAACGTGTCTTTTTACCATGTGTTTGCTTCTGCTAAACTCCTGTAGGAGAAAAAATCATATATAAAATACAGTGTGCATGAAGCCTTATGCCGCGTACACATGATCATACATTCCGACATCAAAATCCATGTTTTTTTTCCGACGGATGTTGGCTCAAACTTATCTTGCATACACACACAGTCACACAAAGTTACTCAGAAATTGCGAATGTCAAGAACGCGGTGACATACGACCACACTATAAAAGGGAAGTTTCAAATCAAGTGCGCCACCCTTTGGGCTCCTCTGCTAATCTCGTGTTAGTAGAAGTTTGGTGAGAGACAATTTGTGCTTTTCAGCCTCGTGCTTTTCAGATCGTTACTGCTCTTCAGTTTGTGATTGTGGGTTTGTATCTGTTCTTCAGTGTGTGTAGTCAGTTCCCATTTGTTTGTCAGTGCATATCATTATTATTATTATAGTATGTATTTGATACCAAGTGCGTTCTTTTCCACTCGTTTCTGATTTTCAGCCTGCTCTTCTCAGGCCTTTCTGTTTTTCAGTGCTTTCTGTTAGTTCGTTCTGACCAGCCGACCGTTTTGAAGCCATGTTGCGGTTACGTAGTCGTCGTAGAGTTCGCTCTGTGCGGGGGCTTGGTGTTGGGGTTCTTACTTTGACCCAAGTCCAGTCCATAAATAGGGTGGGAAGGAGTTCATGGACGAAGAATTGGTTGCTCCAGCATGACCAGTTCTCTCACATGCCTTTGTTGCAGGAGATCCATGAGAATAATCCTGAGGATTTCAGGAATTATCTCCAGATGACGGACCCCGGTTTTCACCGTTTGTTGGCTTTGCTGTCCCCTTATATCAGCAGGCAGGACACCTGCATGCGGCAAGCCATCACTTCTGAACAGAGGGTAGTAGCCATGTTGCGGTACTTGGTGACGGGGAGAAGACTGCAGGACATCAAGTTATCGACAGACATCTCCCCCCAAGGCTCTGGGAATCATTATTCCAGAGACCTGTTCTGCCATCATTCAGGTCCTGCAGAAGGACTATATTAAGGTAAGATTTCTCCTTTAACATCACATTATATGTACAGTATTTAATGTTTGCTAATGTATTGTATTTATTTCATCATTCCCTAATTACCATTAATGTAATATGCTGTGAATGTCCCCTTTGTTCTCATGCATGCTGGAAGCTATAAAACTTCTTTTTTTGTCCTTCATGCATATTTGCCTGCACTAACCTTCCCAGGATGCTATCCTGGGCCCATACACACCTAGTCTAGTCACGTAGCCTCCCTGGCGGTATTCCCGAGTGTGGCTCGGGGTTAAAATTCAGTACCATTAGCGGTAACCCCGAGCCACACTCGGGATCGCATTGCAGGATCCTGGGGCGGCGTTACTTACCTTGTCCCCGGGATCCTGCGATGTCCCCCGCAGTGTCCGAGGGCTCCGTCCTCCTCCGAAGCCTCTCCGTGCCAGGCTCCGTTCCCTGCGAGCGGCGCGACGCACGGGGGCGGAGCCTGGCGGCAAATTCAAAAAAATGTCAAAATCATAACACATACAGTACTGTAATCTTACAGATTACAGTACTGTATGAAATGATTTCACATCCCTTTTGTCCCCAGTGCTCTGGCCCATGCCCTGCATGCAGTTTTACATGATATATACTGTTCTTTCTGCCTGGAAACTGGAGATTGTCCATAGCAACCAAAAAGTGTCCCTTTACGTCAAAAGTGGCTTTAGACCAGCTAGAAAACAGCGATAGTAAATTAGAACACTTGCAGAATTGAGCGATAGTGAATTGTGGGGAAATTTATTTTATTACTATTTTTTTTAATTTTTTTAAATTATTTATTTTTATTTATTATATTATAATTTATGTTTTTGTGTTTCAAACTTTATCATACCCGGGATATCTACTAGACTCTGGTTTGGACAGATTTAAGTGTGTTATTGTTAAGATTTACAGACCTACAATATAAAACGCCAAATTTCCATGCAAAATAATTGTACCGCTTTCAGCACCTAAAATCCGAAAGAATCATACCGCCAGGGAGGTTAACAATGTATTTTGTCAGCTCCATAGTAGTGCTTTACCCTAAATACCCCTAAAATGTGTACAAATGTTATTTGTGTCCTTAAATTCATGCAGAGTGCCAGAGGCTTTTTGGGGGGTCCCAAAATCATTTAGAACCCTCCCTCCCTCCAACCACTAAGTCAACCGATACCAGTTCTATCTATCTGCTGACTTTCCCAAACCCATACACACTATACCTACCTCTTTTGTGGTCAGATTTATGGATGAATTCACCAAAGCATGTAGTGCAAGGGCCTGCCTGAATACTTTCAAATGGTACTGTTTAAAGTTTTCTTCTCCTATTATCTTGATAGGTAATTGCAGAATGTAAAAAAGTGCTTCAATTTGTACAGTGTGTATTTATAGTGAACTAGAGTAAGGAGCTGAATGTATGGGATTATTACGGTGCCAAAAAATACAGCAATACATTTTATAAAAATAATTAAGTTTATTACAAAAGGTTAAAAATACAATTCATACAGGATACAAAATGGAGCAAAGGCAGATCATTACAACCAGTTGATGGAAATAGTAGAAATATCCCTACTAGTTTCGCCAAAACATTGGCTTCCTCAGGGGATATGATAAGTTGTAGTTCTACTGAAAAAAAGAGTCTTTTATTAGTATAACAAATTATAAATGGTAAATAACATAGTGCATATCACTAGACGACCGTAGAGAGATTAGACGAGTGCGTTCTCCCCATCCAAATAATCCTAACCAACAAGATGGAAAGCAGTCTGAAGGACATAACATCAATCACACATCATCATAACATACCCACGGAGCCCCACAGGGCAAGATGGACAACGTCCAACGTAAGGGGAGAGGTCGTCCTTCACTGCCAATAGTGTGGCTGCAGGGGGCTTGATAAAATATACCTTGGAAATAGCTGTCAAAATGCATGTGTAAGGCTATAAAAAGCTCAACTATCAACAATAAAAAGGAGAAAACAGTCCTAAATACTCACCAATTACAAGGTACACTAAAGAATAACCGGGACGCTGAGAGGATCAATAATGATTGATCAAATTGAACAAATAAGTTGGTACGTTGGCTAGCTCCACTGGATGAAAAATAGAGAAACATATATAGTTTACCAATAATTCAGATGGCTTTCGTAATGCAGCAAGGATTGATGAAAAGGCTTGGTTAAAAAAATCTCCTACCTGCACAGAAAAATTGGGAAACAAGCCCAGCAAAAAAAGCGATCAGTGGCAGCAAAATAGCTGCAAGTTGAAACACAGACTGGGGTAGGTGCACAGAGTATCCACACCAGTTGCAGTGCATGAGCCTATTGGACAGAAACAAAAACCCCTGTGAGTAATCATGGTAGTAGATGTTACTGGGATCAATTATAAATGCATATGACTATAGTGTGGTCGCAAGAAAAGTAAGTTTACCTATGTAGTGACTTCAGCTAAGCAGCGTCCCGGTAAGCCTGCAAAAACGGACAGATATCTAGCCTATTTAAAGCCTCCCACCTGATTGGCATCAGTAATTCGCCAATCAGGAGCGGGCAAGAAGCGGCCCGTGCGCCTGCGCACTCACCACCGCATAGAGCCTACAATCACCATAATGCCTAGCGCCCGCTGAGTGCGTACGAGGACAGCGACCGTCCGACGCAATCGAGCATGGGCGTGGCTTGGCTGTGGGTCAACCCGAGGGGCGGGGATAACCCAAAGCCAGGGGGAAAGATCGTGATAGGGCAGATGGAAAAGGCGGAGGGTGGGGGGCGGAGACAGGCCAAGAGGCGGGCTGGCTGTATTTATATTTTTTGTATTATGACACTTCTTATCTGTCCAGTGGGCTGCCAATAGTGTAAGGAGGGCCTGGCCAAAGCAACACACATTATGTATGCATTCAGCTCTCAATGAAGTGGAGAGGGTTACCTGTCCAAAACATCCCCCCCCCCCTAAAATTTTTACAATGGGCCATCAGAGGGGGTGAGGAATCTGATAAGTGGACCTTCTCTTTTTGTCTTTAACCTCTTCAGATCCGGGCTATTGCCAAATGAAGGCAACAGCGCGGATCTACATTACCGGGACTACGTCTATTGATGTCGTCCCCTTTCCTCGTTCCCAGCGCGCTCTCATGAGCGCGCATCGGGGAACATCTGTGTTGGCCGTGTCCCTTGGACACAGCCAATCACAGATCGCTGTAAACGGTCGCTGTGATTGGCCGTTTACAGCGATCACCGTGGCCAATGAGAGATGATCTCAAATGTAAACAATTGAGATCATCTCTCATTGCCGGCTCTCTCTCCTCACACAGAGACAGCGTGTGAAGAGAGAGAGATTCTGTGAGTAAATTATAACAGTATAAAAGAGAAAGTGTGCCCAAAAAGTGCCCAACAGTGCCCACAGTGACATCTGTCTAGTGCCATCTGTGCCCACCTGTGCACATTAGTGCCCACTTGTGCCATCAGTGCATCATCTGTGCCATCAGTGCCCATCTGTGCCCATCTGCAATCAGTGCGCATCTGTGCAATCAGTGCGCATCTGTGCCACCTCATCAGTGCCCATCTGTGCCACTTCAGTGCCCATCTGTGCCACCTCATCAGTGCCCATCTGTACCAATCAGTGCCCATCTGTGCCACCTCAGTGCACATCTGTGCAATCAGTGTATATCTGTGCCGCCTTATCAGTGTTTATCAGTGCCGCCTCATCAGTGCCCATCTGTGCCACTTCAACAGTGCCCATCTGTGCCACCTCAACAGTGCCCATTTGTACCAATCAGTGCCCATCTGTGCCACCTCATCAGTGCACATCTGTGAAATCAATCAGTGCACATCTGTGCCGCCTCATCAGTGCCCATCTGTGCCACCTCATCAGTGCCCATCTGTGCCGCCTCAACAGTGCCCATTTGTGCCACTTCAACAGTGCCCATCTGTGCCACCTCAACAGTGCACATCTGTACCAATCAGTGCCTATCTGTGCCGCCTCATCAGTGCCCATCTGTGCCGCCTCATCAGTGCCCATCTGTGCCACCTCACCAGTGCCACATCAGTGCATATCTGTGCCCACCTGTGCCGCCTCATTAGTGCACATCTGTGCAATCAATCAGTGCACATCTGTGCTGCTTCCTCAGTGCCCATCTGTGATGCCTCAGTGGCCATCTTTGCCACCTCATCAATGCCCATCTGTGCCGCCTCATCAGTGCCCATCCGTGCCACCTCACCAGTGCCACATCAGTGCATATCTGTGGCCACCTGTGCCGCCTCATTAGTGCACATCTGTGCAACCAATCAGTGCACATCTGTGCTGCTTCCTCAGTGCCCATCTGTGCTGCCTCAGTGCCCATCTGTGCCGCCTCATCAGTGCCCATCTGTGCCGCCTCATCAGTGCCCATCTGTGCGATCAGTGCCCATCTGTGCCGCCTCATCAGTGCACATCAGTGCTCATTAGTGCCACCTCATCAGTGCAGGCTTAGCACACACCTGTGCAATCTCATAACCACCAGCAGCCATGTCCAAAAAAAGCTTTTCCGCCGAGGAGGCATACCAAATTCTTTCCACGGCCGACGAAAGCAACGGGGAGCTCTCTTTTTCGGATTCCCTTTCCAATTCGGATTCTGAGTCTGACGTAAATTATGAGCCAGTCCTCAGTAGTGGAACACTAACAGATTCAGAGGAGGAAGAAACTCGGCCCGCCAAACGAAGGCGTTCTGGTGAGGAGGCAGTGGCATCCACCAGCACCGCAGTGGCATCCACTAGCACCGCAGTGCCATCCACCAGCACTGCAGTACCTCGGCAAGAAAGGCCAAGTACCAGTGGGGTGTCACCTCAGCCCCAAAGGGTTAGGTCCCATGCCAGCCTTCCCTATGCCCTTCAGTGTGGCTTCCTCCTAATTCAGGAGAAGCTAGTGTTCCCCCTTTCACTGCCCAGCCAGGAGTCCAGGTGGACACAGATAATTTTATCCCAATTAATTTTTTTAATTTAATTTTTACGGAGGACATGTTGGCATCAATTGTGGCCCAGTGCAACCTGTATGCACAGCAATTTATTTAGCAAAATCCCACATCATATTATGCCCGTCCCTACGAGTGGAGAGACCTGACAGTGGAGGAGTTCAAGGTTTTTTTGGGCCTCACATTTAATATGGGACTCACCAAAAAAAATGAATTCCGTTCCTATTGGTCAACCGACCCCATCCACCACATGCCGCTCTTCTCCGCGGTAATGCCCAGAACCAGGTATCTGATGATAATGAGGTTCCTACATTTCAGTGACAATACCCAGTGCCCTCCCCGAAATGATCCAAATTATGACAGGCTTTACAAAATTCGGCCAATATTAAATTATTTTTCTGAAGTATTCCCCCAGCTGTTCACCGCGCACCAACACATATGTGTGTATGAGTCCCTTGTTAAATTTAGCGGCAGGCTTAAAATTAAGCAATTTATCACCCGGAAAAAGGGCCCGCTATGGGGTGAAGGTGTTCAAATTATGTGACCGAGCCACAGGGTACACATATTCCTTCATAGTGTACGAAGGAAAGGACACCCAGCTGCAGCCCCCTAATTGCCCAGACTACTTGGGATCCAGCGGGAAAGTTGTTTGGGACCTCATATACCTCCTACTGGAGAAAGGCTACCACCTGTATGTAGACAACTTCTACACATCTCTGCCCCTGTTCCACAACCTTCACCGGAAGAAGACGCCAGCATGTGGCACTGTAAAAAAGAATCGGAAGGGCTTTCCTCAAAGTCTTGTTAATAAGAAGTTGAGAAAAGGAGAAACGGCAAGTCTGCGTAACAAAGAGATTCTGGCAGTGAAGTGGAGGGACAGAAGGGATGTGTACATGTTGTCTTCCATCCACAATTACACCTATGTGGAAATCCCCAGAAGGAATTGCCCCATCCAAAAACCAATATGCATCCATGAATACAATTTGTTTATGCGGGGAGTCGACTTCAACGATCTAATGTTGGAACCATACCTTGCCACAGGACGGACATACCATTGGTACAAAAAAGTAGCAATTTATTTTTTTCAATTGGCCATATTCAATTCCTATATCATTTACCGCAACTCCACCCAAACCCCCCAACCCTTCCTTGGCTACCAGGAGGAAATTTACACTGCCCTTATATTCCCGAACGGCCCACCAGAAAACATCCGATCAGATGTTGTTAGTCGACTCTCCGAACGCCACTTTCCAGATAAACTCCCTCCAAACCAACAGGCCAAAGACGTCAAAAAAGATGTAAGGTGTGTACCAGAGCAAGAGTCAGAAGAGACACATCTTATTATTGTGCACAATGTCCTTCCCAACCAGGCCTCTGCATAGGTGAATGTTTCCGCCGTTACCATACTTCACTAAATTATTAGTGAATTATGGTAAACGTAATCCTCAGTTCCTGCCTTCACACCCCTTATGCCATTGCCTGCTCTGTAACTGACCCTGGCTTGTTTTCGACCACGCTTCTGCCTGCGGATTTTGTACATACCGCTGCCTGATTTGGAACTGACCCTGGACTGTTATTTGACCATGCTTCTGCCTAACGATTCTGTACATACCTCTGCATGATCTGGAACTGACCCATGACTGTTATTCGACCATGCTTCTGCCTAACGATTCTGTACATACCACTGCCTGATCTGGAACTGACCTTGGACTGTTTGACCATGCCTCTTGCCTGCCTCTTGGACTGATCTTGTACCCTGCAACTGGACTAGTGGGATTCAACACAGGCATCTCACATATGTGAGGGGCTCCAGAATAGTTTTTCTGGATGAAGAAAACAATTTTCTTTGTTTTCTTATTCCTAGATTAGGGTCTGGAGATTCGCAGGCTTCAGAGAGATTTGGGTGGGAGAAGCCTCTACCCCTGTCCCCATTCTGTCCTGAACGAGGCCCTACTTCTGCCTGCTGCCTGTAGGACTTACTGCTATCATGCCTCTGTTTGTCGCACTGACCACAGCACATGGACCATGTTCCTGCCTACTACCAAGACCAATATTTTGGCATTGCTGACAATCTCTGCCTGCACTGACCCTGGACTGTATATGGACAGTATCCCTGCCTGCTGCCTATACTGACTATGGACAGTATTCCTGCCTGCTGCCTGAAAAATTGTGCTCGCTGTTGCGGACCAAGTCCCTACCTGCTGCCTGGACCAGTGCTATCCTCCTGTGGACAACTGTACTACTAAAACCACAGGTAATGGGGGCGTGGCCTGGACCGGCATGGTGTAGGGAGTTTGGAACGGGAGCTCCGCTTGCCTAACATCCGCATCTTTATATCCTGGGGCTAAGCCTGCTAAATTTCGATACATTACTGAACTCCAGGCATACCGTGGTACTGAGGAACATGTCACCGCCAAAAAAAAACGACGGACTCAGCTGCTAAACTGGCTAAATACCGTCATGCAGAGAAGGAGGCCGAGGAGGATAATGGCGCCGGATCTCCAGCAGCGACGAGCTCCTCTGCAGAAGATACTGCAAGAGTACTAGAGGCAATATCGGATTGCAAAAGCACCCTAACGGGTAAGATTGAAGAGGTGAAAATTGATGTCTCACTTATACGCCAGGATTTACAGAAACTCAGAGACCGGGTTACCGAGACAGAAAACCGCATCAGTCATGTGGAAGACAACATACACCCGCTACAAGTGACTGCAGAGCAATTACAACATCAACTCCATGCGGTCCTAGCGAAGCAGGACGATATGGAGAACCGCCTCAGAAGGTGTAACCTGCGGTTTTGTAGGATTACCCGAAGGCTCCGAAGGTACAGACCCTCCTTCTTTTCTTGAAAACCTTCTCATCAATACTTTTGGACGGGCTGAATTTTCTACATCTTTTGTGGTCGAAAGAGCGCACAGATTGGCCAAACCTCCGCCTCAAGGGGCACCACCCAGGACATTTATAGCTAAATTACTCAATTTTCGGGATCGGGATGCAGTTCTCCGCCTTACCAGATTGAAGGGTAACATCCCTTTTAAAAACGGCGAGATCAAGGTGTTTCCAGATTTTTCAGCTGAGATACAGAAAAAGAGAGCGCAATTCACCGAAGCAAAGCGGCAGCTGAGGATACGTCACTACTCCTACGCGATGCTGTTCCCGGATAGACTTCGGGTAGTCGGAGAAGACCGAGCACACTTCTTTGAAACACCTGAAGCTGTCTTCTCCTGGCTTGAAAACGCGGCGGCGCCAGCACGAGAACCCGCTTGATGAGCCGGCTGTGCTCTCTCCTCATGTTCTTCCTGGATGAACCCTTGATCTAAGATGCCGGTACAGACGAATACTCCTCTCTATCCGCGCTGAAAACATTTGGAACTCTACAGGTACTGTGCTATTTGAGCCTCCTTGTACCCCGGGACTGGTGCCCTATTTCCCCCCCCCCCCCTTTTTTGTGTCTTTTTCTCTCTCTCCCCTCCATGGAGGGGCAAAGTCCCTCCCAAAACTGCCTCACTTGGGTACAAATTTCCCCTTCACTATCACATATTTTATCCGTTACTCAAGTCCCCGCACAAATACCGCGGTACTGCATTGGATCCGTATGGCCCCGTGTTTATTTCTAATTTTCATGGCAAAACGGCAACCGGTATGACATCTGCGACATGGTCTCGACATCCCATATCCTTCAGATTACTCAGACAAACTCATCCTGAAGCCACTAGAACGGATGTCATACTCCCTGTACTGTTGTACGTTTTTCAGCGGTTAATCGTCCCATTAGGTGCGGTGACCCTTAGGGGATCCGCCATTGTTACTAGTGAATGCAACAAATGTTGGTTGTTTCAAGTATGGTTTCCCTGGCCTGCCCGGGTCTTAAAGACCACGTCTGATAGATCCCTGATGTGTTGTCTTACCGGGCAATCCAGTGTGTTAAATTTTGTTTTTTTAAATTTAAACACGTGGAGTTTTTTGTTTGTTCTTTGGTATGGTGCAAATTGCATATATGATGCACTTGAAATTATCACTAGGTATGCTCACATGCAAGCAGAGCTACTTTTACAAAATGGTTCATTAAAGATACTGTTTATATACGGCAGATGTGGTGGTGTGTGCGGCAGTGTCCTGGTCTGGGGGCCCCGGGCTCGGCGGGCGGCCCCGCATGCCCTCACGTACGCGGGGGGGCTTGTGGGGTGGGCGCGCGGGCTCGGGATGCTCGGGCTCCGGATATATGTACCTTGTCATTATGCCTGATGTGAAGTGTTTAACGTGGAATGTGCGCGGCCTCAGAGCCAAACCCAAGCGCAATGCAGTCCTATCCTACTTAAAAAAACAGCAAGCAGGGATCATGGTGTTAGTGGAAACCCACCTTACAGGCCAACTTATGCTGGCGCTCAAAAAAACATGGGTGGGATGGATATACCAAGCTCCATATACTGCAAACTCTAGGGGCGTGGCTATCTTGGTGGCTAAAACAGTGCAATTCGTACTCCTAACGCTCAAATCAGACCCCCAGGGTAGGTTTTTGTTTTTGCATGCCAAAGTGCATGGATTGGAACTCCTAATTCTGGCCATGTACATACCTCCCCCGTTTCAATTTGGAATCCTGACAGAGGGGCTGACCTTTATATCCCACTACCCTAATGTCCCTGTGCTCTGGTTGGGAGATTTTAATAACTTCATCAATAAGGACTTGGATAGACTGACACTGACTCCTTCTAATAACCAAAACCAATCTCACACTAGATTTGGCAAACTCCTTTCAGACCTCAATCTCGTGGATACCTGGCGGCACCGGCACCCAAATAGTAGGGTATACTCCTGCTTTTCCTCGTCGTATAATTCCATGTCGCGGATAGATTTAATTTTACTATCCCACACCCTCCTCCCCATTTTGGGAGAGGTGGGTTTCAACCCACGGGTTCTATCCGACCATGCTCCATATTGGATTTCATTGCGGAGAGACTCCTCCCCCACGACATATACGTGGAAATTAAACCCTTTCTGGCTGACAGCTATCCCTGGGCTAGAGGAAATTGGGACCGAATGGGATCTGTTCTTTCAGACCAACCGAAATACTGCGCCACTAGAACTGATCTGGGATGCTTTTAAAATACACGCTAGGATGATATTAACGCAGCGTATTTCTAGATACCGTCAGAAATCGTCGCGGGTAATAAAACAGGCGGAACAATCCCTTGCAGAGGCGGAAAGAGAATTCATAGCTGATCCGTCTCCATCCACAGCAGATCAATTAAAACTACAAACCAGACTTGTGAATGGTCTTCATTTCCAAAAAGCTGAGAGGAAGATCTTTTACAATAAACAGAGGGTGTATGAGAGTGGAGAGAGGGCGGGACGTCTTTTGGCCTACTTAGCCCACTTGGATCATAGGCCTCCAGTGGTGGTGTCCCTTCGGGCTGCGGATGGGACCCTGATCACAGACCCCGATATGGTGGCCGGGGAGTTTCGCACCTTCTTCGCTGCGCTTTACAATTCCACTAATACCAATCCCCCAGAAGAATCAGCGACAATCCTTGCCAATATAGAAATGCCCACCCTGACGGGTGAACAATGTGAGATGCTAGAAGCTCCCATATCTAAAGATGACATAATAGAAGCCATGACCACACTTAACACATCTAAAGCACCAGGCTCTGATGGCCTCCCACTTGAGTTCTACACGATATATGCTGAAACCCTAGTCCCCAGGCTCTATGAATTATTCTCTCACATCTTCAAAACTGGTGTCCTACCCCCTTCCATGAGTGAAGCCTATATTGTACTGATACCCAAACCAGGGAAAAATCCGACCCTCCCCGAATCATACCGTCCGATTTCCCTGCTTCAACTGGACATTAAAATATTGGCCAAGGTCCTGGCACTAAGATTGAGCAAAGTGATAATGACTTTAATCCACCCTGACCAAACCGGGTTCATGCCAGCTAAAAACACGGCCTTTAACCTACGTAGACTACATATGAATATGCAAGCTGAACATGAGTAGTGTCCCTAGACGCTGCTAAAGCGTTTGACTCTGTCGAATGGGACTATCTTTGGTCATGCTTACGTCGTTTTGATTTTGGGCCCAGGTACGTCAGGTGGATTCAACTCCTATATCAGAACCCTTGTGCCAGGATCTTGGTTAACGGCAAAGTATCTGACTCCTTTCCCCTGTCCAGAGGCACGCGCCAGGGGTGTCCCCTATCCCCTTTATTATATGCCTTGGCGGTGGAGCCTCTTGTCTCCTCCATTAGGGCACATGTAGGTATTCAGGGCCTGAGACGGGGAGATTTAGTAGAAAAGATCAGCCTATATGCGGACGACATGTTGTTGTATCTGACAGACGCCGGCCCATCCCTAAAAATAGCCCTTGAGCTTATTCAAAATTTTGGCAAATACTCTGGCCTCAAGATCAATTGGGATAAATCCCTGATTCTCCCCATCGATGTCAGTGTTCCCACTGATACGATGGCCTCTTCTGCCCTTCTTAGAGTTAGTTCCATGACATATCTTGGAGTCATCATAACCCGCACACCAGAAGACTATGTCAGGCTTAACATAGAACCCCTAATAGCACAATTAAAAGCTAAAACTCAAACATGGGCCAAACTACCACTGGGGGTTATGGGTCAGATCAATCTTATTAAGATGGTTCTTCTCCCCAAATTCTTGTACGTCCTTTGGCATGCTCCAGCTTAAATACCCCTTAGACTTTTCAAATCTATAGAAGCCCTCCTTAACTCATTTGTATGGGGATCGGCACGGCATAAGCTGTCCTGGCAAGCACTCGAAAACCCAACTGAGTTAGGGGGCGCGGCGTTACCAGACTTTAACATGTATTACCTGGCCGCACAATTGTCTCATTTTTTCTTTCTAGATAAGCAGGACAAAGAGCGGTATTTATCCCTGATGTGTTCCTCCTATACCCAGGGAATAACTCACCCCTTTCAAATTCTGCTCAGAGACCATAAGAGTACTGGGAATCTGGGTGGATGTAAAAGTCTAATATATCATCATTGGAAGATATGGGAGGTCATAGGCCGCAGACTGAAAATACCACCTACACACTACTATACACCACTATGGGATAATCCTGGTCTACAAGAATTATTAACTATTCCTGATGTTCGGTTATGGTTAAACCAGGGAGTAAGGTATCTGTCTGATGTGTACTATAATAATGTATTTAAGTCATTCCAACAACTCAAAGAGGAATTCCACCTCCCCAACTCGATGCACTTCAGGTACCTCCAGCTCCGCCACGCCCTCCAAACACAGTTTAATGCTGAATCCCCTAATGTGGAGTGTCTTGATGTTTTAAGCATTATAACTGACCAGGATTCCCGCAAGCTTATATCATTGTTCTATAACTCTTTACTCCGCCCCCCCCCGCAGTCACTCTAGCATATAATTTAAAAGAACATTGGGCCCGGGATGTGGGGGAGTTGGAGGATGATGAATGGGAGGATGCATTGAGCACTAATAAAAAAGTATCCACTAGGCTATCTGACCGAGTCACGCAATTGTACATCATACATAGGTCATATTTAACCCCCCACAGATTGGCTAAATTTAAACCCAACCAGAATCCACTATGCCCTAGATGCGATAGCCCCTTGAGCAGCTTTTTTCATCCTATATGGACGTGCCCGGTGATACAGGACTATTGGTCCCAAATAGTCAATTTTATCCACGACAAGATGGGATCGCCCCTGACGCTTTGCCCGAAGCAATGCCTATTGGGAATATTCCCTGACCCTGACTCAGATAAATTTCATAAAATATTCTTACAGGAGGTATTGTTCACGGCTCGGCTACTTATAGCAAGAAAGTGGCTACAAGCCACACCGCCAACAATCCAGGAATGGATCTCATCGGTTAACCAGGTGCTGCCATATAAAAAAGAGATATACGTGCATAGAAAATGCCCTGCTAAATATGGCAGGATTTGGGACACATGGCTGGAGAATGCAGATACATGCACGGAAATACCTAGAGACCCACTATAAGCTAATTCCTGTGTAGAGATCTCTATGAGCCTTGTATGTAAGTTAAGCGCATATCCATAGTTGCTTTATGTTCCAAGATGGCAAGATGTAATATACATGACTGGTATACACGCTGTAATTGGATCATACCGTTTTGTTGTATGCACATACTCTATAAATGCAATGTTGTAATGTGTACATCATATGTAAACTGTTCTCCTTTTTATCAAATAAAAACACCACGTTATTTGTAAAACCACAGGTAATCTTTTGTTTACCCTTTGCTCAGCATAATGTATTTTAGGGTTTAATTCTTGGTATGTGCATGCTATGTGTCCCTGGACCACCTGACGGTGTTCCTTGCATGTTGGATCTCTGTATGTGGCCAGGCTGTGTAAAGGTCTCACACATGTGCTATTGCCATACTCAGGAGTCACAGAATGTATTTTAGGGTGTCATTTTTGCTATGTAAATGCTATGTGTTGGAAATATCTTATAAACGGACAACTTTGTGTAAAAAAAAAAAAATGCGTTTTCATTTTTTTCCACATTTTCCAAAAACTTCTGGAAAAAAATGAACCTTTTAAAAGACTCATTATGCCTCATAGATTATACGTTGGGGTGTTAGCTTTCCAAAATGGGGTCATTTTGTGGACGTTTCCATTGTCCTGGTGCTCTAGGGCCTTCAAAAGTGTAATAGGTAGTCAACAAGTTAGATGGGTAATTTATGCTCCTTGAACACCTGATGATGCTCCCTGCATGTTGGGCCTCTGTATGTGGCCAGTTAGTGAAAAAGTCCCACACATGTGGTATTGTAATACTCATAAGGAATAGCCAAATGTATTTTGGGGTGTCATTTGTGGTATGAATATTCCATGTGAGAGAAATAAGCTATTAAAATTACAATTTTCTGAAAAAAATATAAAAAATAAAATAAAATCTTAATTTTCAAAGAATTGTGGGAAAAAATGACAACTTCAAATAACTCACCATGCCTCTTACTAAATACCCTGGAATGTCTTCTTTCCAAAAAGGGGTCATTTGGGGGGCATTTGTACTTTCCTGGCTTGTTAGGGTCTCAAGAAATGAGATGAGCCTCAGTACATCAGATGTGATAATTTTTTTATGATTTGCACCATAGCTTGTAGACTCTATAAATTTCACACAGACCACATAATATCCACTAATTTGGGTTATTTTTACCAAAGATATGTAGCAGTATAAATTGTGGCCAACATTTATGAAGAAAAATTGCAAATTTGCAAAATTTTATCACAGAAACGAAAAAAAGCATTTTTTTTCAAAATTTTCGGTCTTTTTTCATTTATAGCACAAAAAATAAAAAACCCAGAGGTGATCAAATACCACCAAATGAAAGCTCTATTTGTATGAAAAAAGGACAAAAAAATCATTTGGGTACAGTGTTGCATGACTGAGTAATTGTCATTCAAAGTGTGAGAAAGCTGAAAATTGGTCTGGGCAGGAGGGGGGTTTAAGTGCCCAGTAAGCAAGTGGTTAATACTCCTTCAAATAAATGTTAATACTGATTTTAGCCAAGAATGTTTGTGTCTAATCTGCTTGCAATGTTTATGTGCAAAATGACTATTTTTTTTTCTTTTTTGACTCCACAGTTTCCTTCAACGTCACAGGAATGGCAGACTGTGGCATCCCAGTTTGCCCAGCGGTGGGACTTTCCCCACTGTGGAGGGGCAATAGATGGGAAGCATGTCCACCCCCCAACTTGGGGGTCATATTATTATAACTATAAGGGGTTTAATAGTATTGTGATGTTGGCAGTGGTGTCGGCGACATATGAGTTCCTGTATGTGGACATGGGGAAGAATGGCCGGATGTTGGATGGTGGAGTCATCACCCAGACCAAATTTTACAGACGGCTCCAGAATGGTGGCTTGGGATTGCCACCTGCTGAAGAGAACGTGGAAGGACTCCCGTTCGTCTTTGTCGCTGATGAAGCATTTGGTCTGGGTGAACACCTGATGCAGCCGTTCCCGATGAGGACCCTCACCCCGGAGCAGAGGGTTTTTAACTACCGGCTGGCCAGAGGCAGAAGAGTGGTGGAAAATGCCTTTGGAGTAATGGCCAGCAGGTTCCGCCTATTCCTCACTGCATTAAACATGGCGGAATATAAAATCAATCATATCGTTATGGCATGCTGCATATTGCATAACTTTTTAAGAAAAAATGCATCGAACTACGTGGCCTCAGTTGAGACTGAGATTGGCTTATTACCGGATACAACAACCCTGACAGCTCTTGAAGCTGGCCGCCCTGGCTTGCCCCCCAAAGCCCCCCAAAGCCCCCGTGAAGTTTGGGAAAAGTATCTAGAGTACTTTGCGGGTAGGGGGGCATTGATATGCCATAAAATGTTTAACAAACATGTGAAAAATACATTTTTTATTTAAACGGAAATAATATTTACTTTGATTTACTGCATGTGTTTCTTTTAGCTAGCTACTAGGTTATCCAATGGGCTTTTCTTTTTTCCCTTTTTGTTCAATATTGCAAACGTAATTTTTTGGATACATGAGGTGACAATCTCTTCTTCAGCAAACTATTATGTTGTGGGTCTGCTACACACACACACCTTGTTTTTACCATGACTGAAATTTGTGGAGTCACGAAAATGGCCCGATTGTGGCAAATTATAAAGCACTGTGGGTGTTATTACTAAAGGAAATTCCACTTTGCACTCCAAGTGCACTGCAAAAGTGCACTTGAAAGTGTACTGAACCTGCATTTGTAGTGCAAAGTGGATTTGCCTTTAGTAAATAACCCCCATTGTCACTGTAAACACCACCTTACTACAAAAATTGCTATTGAGCATTGAAAGAAGCCACACATTACATTGTTGAGTAGAAAACATTTTACTCAAAGCACATTCACATGTGCGTTAGAAAAGGGTTTTTGAACAAACCAACATCTTTGGTGTAAAAAATTTTTTTTCTGACATTAGAAATATCCTTTTTTTGGTTAAACGGGCATGTTTCAAACCATGCAACAATACACAACTCAGGAACTTACAAAGTTCAACTTTGATAAAGTGAAGGCAAAATCAGATATTAGTATGTCCAAACCGTGTTGATATTGCCTTCATCAGATGGGGTGATGTCACCCCTGTAAAAGCCAAATTTTGAAGATGCACAGAAATTGTGATTCAAACTGGGGATTTCCCTCCTGATCCCATGCCTAATGTCAATATGTGCTAGCTCCCATCATGGGGGATCAATGGACGTGTTTTGGAGGTGCAACCCCTTCCTCTCACCTACTTGAGTTGCGAGGAAGGGGTTGCACCCACAAAACGTGTACATTGATATCCTGTGCTGGCAGATAGCACATGTTGACACACCGTGTGCATCTTCAAAAAAAATTTTTTTATTTTTAAAATACTGTAAAACTTGTTTTTAAAAGCAAAAATACATGATAAAAAGGTACAATTTTTGTGTGTTTTATATTCTGCCTAAAACATCAATGATGTTCTTCATTTTTTGTTGAACATCATTGATGTTTTCCTTTATATTTTCTAAATCACGATTGCACCCCATTATCTCCCCGATGAGAATCTGGGCACTTTCACTTGTGAAATGAGATTCTTCTTCCACAACATCCACATCACCTAAAATAAAAAAACACACCATATATTATTAATATGCAGGCATACATCTATTACCTTAAGCTGTGGTCTCAGACACTCACCTGTTGTGGTAACTATTTCGCCCACTTCATAAACCTCTCCTTCCTCCACATCCTCTGCTTGTGGTCTTGGGATTTCCCCTTCTTTAGGAAGTGGGGGGTCCCTGGTGTCCTCAGATGTCCCGAGTCTTTTCTACCCTATGTGAATAAACAAAAGGTATACTTAGCACACAGATATTTGAGGCCAGAAATAGTAATATGAAACATTGCTTGGAAGTGTCACCCAATTGTCTGTTTTGGCAGAGTTCCAAGCTGAAGAAATTTTTACTTTCTTTCTAAAGCTGGAATATTTCCCTTTTTTGTACAAGTTTCACACATGGAGACACCCCTATAGTATCCACTGGAGCACCTGTGTGAGACACCCTTAAAAGTTTGTTCTGGTGTTCCACACTAGTCCACACGGCACACATCCCCTATTTAAAAAAAAAAATTGGTAGCCCGAGGAGCACATATAATTGTGAGCGTACTAAGGTCCAGAAATCCATGAGATCAGGAGCAGCAGCAGATGACATTTATGTCCCAAGGCTGTAGTACTATGAGAGACTTCATTTTCTGGCAGACCAGACCGAAGTCAGGGAATCCCTCTCAACCCTACCTTCCACGCTTCCTTCCACCCCGGCTGAGACTTCCGACGCCCACCCTGGGCCTTCCACCCAGGAAGAAGTGGAGGAGCCCAGCTTGAGCAAGGTATAGCATTGTTCAACATATTTCTTGTCGTAAAATAAATGATGTGAAATAGATGTTATTATTGATCACTAATTGCTGATTTAATAAAGTGTTTTATATATCAATAGACTGTAGTGGCCAAAAATGTTTGGGACAAGAATGAAAAATGCTGGGGTCAGAATGGTCTTATAGTCTTTTCTATTTATTAACATTGACCCTTTTTCATACACAGGAAAGCCTTAGCCAGGAGGAGGCTGTGGAATGTGGCAGCCAGGAGGCTGGGGAATGTGGCAGCCAGGAGGTGGCGGGGGTAAGTGGCAGCCAGGAGGTGGCCGGGCCCAGTAGGAGCCTCACAGAATCGCAGGTCCCTCCCCTCCGCCTTCCAACCAAAAGGGCCAGTAAGGGAAGTAACGTGGAGGAGGCAGCATTTAGGCTGATTTGGAGGCTAATGAGGCCATCAAAGCCAACCCCACTCTCCAAGAGGCCTTTGACTGCATACAAAATGCAGCAAATGGAGGAGGGCCAACGCCTCTTGTGTGAGGAACTTATGGTGATCCCCCAAAATAAGAGGTTGAGGGGCCAACTCACAACTAAAAACACACCTGTGTGAGTTGGACCAGCCTCCTCCTCCTCCTCCACCTCCTGCCACACCTCCAACACCACAGCCACAGCCTGGAAGGAAGCGTGTAAGGAAGACAAAAAAAGTGATGACCTGGGTTCAGTCTGATCTGCCAAAAGATGCAGGCTGTGGTATCACCACAGCCTGGGGACATAGATGACATCTGCTGCTGTTCCTGATCTCTTGGAGTCCTGGACCGGATTGTGCTCACTATTATATGGACTCCTCAGGCCACCAATTTTGGCTGGCAAATAGTTGATGTGTGCCCTAGGGTACAAAGGCTTCGCAAATTTCAGCAGTTTCTCCAGCGTTGCCTCTTTATTTTTGTTATGACCCAGAATAAATGGTTATTTTTTTTTTTCAGAAATACTTGCCTATGTGTTTTACTTCAAAAAGGACAGTTTGTTTGTGAGTAGGCAGGTACATTTCCAAAATACAATGTCAAATTAACAAGGGACACCAACCTCCATGAGATTGAAAAATACAAGATCATAATGGCGTTGTGGTAACCTAACAAAAGGTATAAGTGCGCTACAATTAACTTCCTATTCAAATATAATGATAAACTATATCATACAAATGTTGCCGTGAATTAAAAACAAAATTATTAGGTGAACCACATGCCAAATTAATAATTAAAATCATTAAAATCCATAGCTGCCTTCATATGGTAAAAAAACACCCAGATAAATATCAGAAGAAAATAAAAGAAGAAAATAAAAAGCAAGTTGATTGATGTATCCAAATCCTCAGAAATAACGACAAGTGTTCTATATATGTTCAAAGAAAAACCTGACACGCAAAAGGAGAAAAAATATTATGGAGATCACTATAAAAAAAAAAAAAAAAAGGAGATCTTGAGAAATATATATAAACAAAAATTAGAAACATTATTATGGAGATCTGACGAAAAAAAAAATAATATGATTCAGGAGATCACGAGAAATAATAAAGAAATCAGTTTGTTAGAACTCTGTGTGAATGTGAGCAGCTAAACAACTTCATTATTCTAGCATTCTAAAGAAGAAGAGAATGCACTGCATTAAATTAAAAATTGCGGCGTGACGAATGTGCTATCTCCATTACGAACGCTAGTTTTACCAGACCGAGCGCTTCCGTCTCGTAATTTATTCTGAGCATTTGTGCATCGGAATTGTCTACGCACGATCAGAATTTACAAGGATTTTGTTGTCGCAAAATTTGAGATCCAGATCTCAAATTTTGTGTGTCCGAAATTCCGATGGAAAAAGTCCAATGGAGCCTACACATGGTTGGAATTTCCGACAACAAGCTCCGATCGCACATTTGCCGTCGGAAAGTCCGACCATGTGTACGGGGCATTTAAGTGAAGGGAATCGGGTACAGGTCATTTTTGATTCAGGACCTTTGTTGCCAAAAACAATACTACATAGCCTTCTTCTAATACTAACCTTAACCTTTAAAATTTACAATGACCTTAACAGGCACTAAAAGTATCAGCATTAAATTCATGCAGTATCGTGCCACACTCTACTTGCTGTACATCAATTTCATGATAAGGATATAGGAGGCTGTGAAAGGGTTGTGCGGCTATCTCTTATGATGGCTGATCACAGAAAGAAAAAGCAAGAATTGTGGTGTGTGGGTTTGGGAAGTGTTATAATAAAAACTGCAGAAGGTGCCTTTAGCTATGGCTGATGTACACACTGAAAACTGATGCATGTTAAGTGCTTTATTTCTTAACCACAAGGTGGCACTGGTGTTAAGTACCATGAGGAACAAGCTGTTATGGTTAGCCATACCCTTGACCTAGGATGGCCGCAGTTACCTGTTTAAGCAAAGAGTTATTTATGTAGCATAACCTTATACTTCATAAACACTGCCATAAAATGTCAGGAGGGTGCTTTACACAGTCTGCATTTTTTTTTTATATTGAGGGACACCGCTTACATACATATTTATGGTAAGTGTGTTACAGTGAAATATCCCATGTGCATCAAATACATTTATATTTTATTTACAAACTATGGAAAAATATGAGTGGATAAATGTTTATGTTTTACTAAAGGCAAATAGACTGTTGACTTTACAAGGGAAATTTTACTTTACAAGGGAATTTCCCATAGTTTATTGAACTAGGCAAAGCTTTGCTGACATCATCCAGTCGAGTGCAAGCAAAAATACATTTTTTCAAACTTTCTTTGCATGGCATTGGGTATTCTTTACCAAGTGAATTTTAACTTAATTCACTAAGCTAAGTGAAAATTCTCTTGCAGAGTGAACTGCCTATGTGCCTTTAGTAAATAAAACCCCATTAGGTCTATTGCTTGGCATTCCTGCCCGTTCCTGGATTTTTAAATAATAAGCAACGAGGTCACTGATGATATGAAAAATGTAGTAACTGATAGCAACCAGATTTTACCTTGTAAAGTGGCTTCAACAATCAAAGATGGCAGCTAACTGGTCGCTGGGCATTACTGAGCTTTACATGTTACATCTTATTTTATTGAATAAGCACAGTCACCCAAAAGTGGTATTGCATAGATGGAGTCTATGACTCGAGTAACACACTGGTTTCTAATATATCCAAGACCCCCCCTCCCCCGCCATAGTTTCTGGTTCTGTTCTCATCCACTGAGGAGGTTAAAGCAGAGGCATCCCCTTCTTTCTTTTGATATTTGCTGTGTACAAATAAGTTTCCTCTAATAATGGTTATTATAGGTCTGGATGGCTGCTGTTTCATTCATGCCAGATATCACTGTCAGTGCTGAACATCCAGCACTGTGACTGGGAACTGTGGGTTTTGTACAATAAGTGGATCCTGTCATTTACCCTACTTTTCCACTCCCCTTGTTCATTCACAGAATGCATTGTATTCTGTGAACAGTATACAAAGCGTTTTGTGAATGGACAAAGGGAGAGGAGAGGCAGGTAAACAATAGAATCTCCCCTTGTCCATTCACTGAACACCTTGTATAGTATGAACAGTGGGTCTCATACAGTGAATCCTGTCCATCACCTGACAATCATCTCATCTAGTCCATTTACAAAATCTCCATTCACAAAGGCGTTCTGTGAATGGACAAGGAGAGAGAGGAAACGAAAGGTAAATAACAGGACTACTTCACTGTATGAGACCCATGGCCCACAAGACGTGTAAATAGACAAGAGGAGTTTCTGTAGTTTACCCACCTCTCATCCCTCCTTGACCATTCACAAAGCGCCTTGTGTACTGTTAAGGGAATAAAAACGCATTCTGTGAATGGATACGGGGGGAGAAAAGGCAGGGTGATCTGACCAGATCATAAAATAAAGCAGAGGTGAGGTGCTACTACCTAATAAAATGAGAACGTTTTAGAGCTACCTGGGTATGGAAAGGCAGTCGCACAGCTGCAATGGCAATCATGAAAAGAGATGGTCTGCAACTCCTTGCTTGTTCTTTAAAATCTTCAGAATTTATTGGTTCTCCATAAAAGGCACAATTACTGGACAGCAAATGCAAATGTAAATGCGTTTCAGCCTTGTGGTAGTGAACAAGGCCCACAAGGCCGAAACGCATTTACATTTGCTGTCTGATATTGTGTCTTTTATGGAGAACCAATAAATTCTGAAGATTTTAAAGAACAAGCAAGGAGTTGCAGACTATCTCTTTTCATAACTGACTGGATCCCCTTACTGTACGAGGGCCACAGGTCTCGGCACTGACAGCATCCAACATGATTGAAATTAAGATTATTACCTTACACAGCAGACACCCGGACCTATGAGAACCATCATTAAAGGTACACAACTAAAGTCATAGAAAAGTTTCCTGGAGTTCCACTTTAAGGTGTTCCCATTCCTTTAAAGTGCTCCCGCAATGTGTTCTCAGAGGGCTGTAAGGAACCTATGGTGATTAACTTTCCACCATCAGCAAGCAACTGAAATACGAAGTTTGTGTGTCTGATTTTACAGGAAAATTTCTCTTCACACTGCTTGAAATTAAATTTTAGTGAGGCACTTTCTAAAACTCTTGCAAACTTAAAGTGATTGTAAATGAAAAATATAGACTGAGTATTCCTGAGTTTCCCCAACCAGGCAGACACAGGAATGTAGGGGGATTGCCAATAGAAATAATAAATAAGATACATATATTTAAAAAAATAATTTTATTAATCCATAGAAACCACTATATAAAAGCTTTTTAAAACATGTGTACAAGTTCTGCCAAATATGTCATATAATCCACAGAACCCAAAGAGGTGATGGGATCAGAGAGTTTCGCCCTAATGAGGGCTTCTTCAGGATACACTTGAGGTTCATATAATGAATTTACCTAATGAACAAACAATGTATAATTAATACATGTGGAATTATCAGAAATCTTCAGTATACATCACAGATAAAAATAAACAAAACAACAAATAACATAAAAAAAATAGAAAACACCTTCATACATGCATAAAGAAGAAAGTGGGGGGGAAGGGATCGAAGAAACGGGGATGACCCTGATAATGGTTGAGTGGATGGACAGAATGGGTGGAAAAAAGACAAACGTATATGAGCCCAGAAGCCCCCTGAACACTCACCCCAAAGAGGTGAATCTAGCCGAAAATTAATGCAGAGGTAGGTCTGTCATAGATATATCTCAAAAGGCTCATAGCACCTATACAAAAGAAGGGAGTAAACAACCGCTACTCAGTATAATGCATGTATATCTGTATATAAAACATATCTATGAATCGAAAAAAGAAGAGAGAGAGAGAGAAAAAAAATATGACAAAAATAAAAAAATGGAAATGATGAAAAGTAGACGATAAGGACTACAGTAAACATAGTCAGCTTACCAGAAACCAAATCATATAGATCAGGGGTCCCCAACCTGCGGCCTGTTTGAAGCCGGGCCGCGAAGGCTGCACCGTCTGACGTGCGGCGGCGGGGCAAGCAGAGAGAATACATCAACTCTCACCGCCCTCATCACCACAATACCCCCCTCACAGCGGTGCCGCTACACTGTTAGAGATGAGGTGAGTGAGCAGAAAGATGAGATCATCTCTCACTGGGCACACGCCCAGCTGAGGGAGCTACATGTGAGTAATGAGTTTAAGGCTCTGTTTCCACTACTGCGACTTGTCATGCAACTTTGGACACATAAATTTAACTTTGGACACATGATTTCAATGGCAAATGTTCCCATCTATGCGACTTTGAAAAGGTGCCTGTACTACTTTGATGCAACTTTGATCCAGAGTGTAAAGTTGGATCAAAGCTGCACTCTAAATTGCACAGCTTTGGAGTTGCAGTAGTGGAAACGTAGCCTAAGGCTTTGAAGTGTGACTTTGATGCAACTTTACATCCTCTGGATAAAAGTCGCATCAAAGCAGGTACCTTTTCAAAGTCGCTGATTTTCAAAGTCACATAGATGGGAACGGGTGCCATTGAAATCAATGGGCTGTGACTTGTCATGTAACTTTATTTGTCCAAAGTCGCATGATAAGTCACACTGGTGGAAACAGAGCCTTAGTGTGGTTGATCATTGTAGACTATGAGCTGAGACCCCAGAGCACTTCCAGCTACACTGACACCCCCCCCCCGCCCCGCCCAGCTCCCTTCTCCAGGGCACAGTAATACTGCATATGTGCTCTGCACCTCCCATCCCTCCTCGTGTGTGGGTGGAGCTTTTTATTTCTTAATTTTCTCATGAATTAGGATGTACAATGAGAGAACACTGGTCAGGGACCTATGATTAGCTCCTCCCATCCTCTATATGCCCATTGGCTACACAGGAACAGTGTCCCTCCCAGGAAGTGATGTCACTAGCTTTCAGTAACCACACCTACTGGCTGATTTTAGTCTCAGAAGGAAGTAGAATTGAAGTCATGTGACAGCACTGGATTCTGCAAAATAAAGGTAGAAAAACTGGGATTTGTTTTCATTTTTAGACATAAGGCTGAACTTAGCTCACAATAATGATTGCAGGGTGAGAATTTAAGTCTTAGGGTGGACTTCCACTTTAACCTTTGGCATGGTCCGAACCAGCCCCCCGGCGCTACAAGGGTGTTGACTGCTCGTTCAGTCTAGTGGTGCAGGGGTGATACTTACCTTATTCCTTGCTCCAGCAGGGTCCCTCCAGTGGTGCAACAGGTTGTCCAAAGCTTCCTCTCTTAGGCGCTCTGGGCCACGGTCACACTTCTGCCTCTTCCACATACAACGCAGGGTTAAAAGTCCTGCATTGTACGTGATGACGCTGAGGGAACCCATGGCCTGATGAACCAAGGTACTGAAGGAGAGCCCTGGAGCCAGACAGAGTTGGGGGTAAGGTAAGTAATGCAGCTTCTTCAGCTTCCCCTAGACCAGGGGTGTCCAATCTGTTACCCAAAAGGCTACATACAGCCCCAGACGGCTATGAATGTGGCCCAACACAAAATTGTAAACTTGCTTAAAAATTTGGAGGTTTTTTTTTTAATGCGTTTACACTTGATAGTTGTCTGCTTACTGGACTTTTATAAGTTTTAACTCCCCAAAGAAAAATCTCCTACTCTTCACAATCACCGCTTATTCATGTCATCAGTTTTCGGCAGCACCTATATTTGAGAGCAAGATTTTCATGGATGAAGCACACAAAGGGAAAAATTAGAACCAAAATATCTGATGAGCACCTCGAGATTTCATTGAGAATTGCTGCTACATACATACATCGAACCAGATATTGATGTGTTAGTTTATTAAAAACATTGTAAAATATTGCACTAGTTTTATGTTGCCATCCTTTACTTTTATAATAAAAAATATTACAAAAATGATGAAGTTATATTACTCAGGTCTATTATCTATATCAGTGATTGCTAAAGCGGAGCTCCACCATCCCCCCGCCATATTTTGCACTTTTAGGGGGGAGCGGGTATCTAGTTTTGACAGGTACCTGCTCCCACTTCCAAGGAAGATCGACATACGACATATCCAGCCCCTTCTCCTGCCCCTGCTGCCTTCTGGGACCTGTGTGTTTCCCAGGAGATGGCAGGACAATTCAGAATGCGCAATAGGAAACCGGCTGTGAAGCCTGAAGGCCAGTTTCCTTGACTTGCAATGCCATACTTAATGGGACACACACAGAAATGAAAACCTGACTGAGATTTTAATCATTCTATCTAAACCAGTGGTTCTCAACTCCTGTCCTCAGGACCCACTAACAGGCCAGATTTTAAGTATTACCTTGGGGAGATGCAGGCTAGAATACTGTAATCACTGAGCAGCAAATTATATCACCTGTGATGTATTTCAGTTATCTTGCAAACCTGGCCTGTTAGTGGCCCCCGAGGACAGGAGTTGAGAACCACTGATCTAAACCCACCAAAAAAAGTTTTGGCTGGCGTGTCAAAAAAGTGTAAAGAAGCAATTCTTTGTGGTTATTTTGTGGGAGTGTAGAAAGCAATGGGTATGATGTTTTCATTGCACATGCTAACTTCCACTTTACTGTAAATGGTACACTTGCTTTTGTCATTTTTTTAATATGAATCATTGCTTAAGAAACCACAATGTTTACGTGACACCGGCAACAGTAAAGAAAGCAAAGAAAGGAAACTGAAAACTAAACGAGTAAATAACCAACATGAAAAAGTCCCTCTTTTTTCCCGAGTAGCATGTAAAGAAAAGACAAGTGACATTCCTGAGATAAGATGTGTGTGCTCAGCTGACTCCCCCGTAAATAATGCTAAGTCATCAGAGCCTGAGGCCCTGAGACTAAGACATAGACACACATCTACCAGGACAACCTGATAAAACATTCGTTTTTTTTATAAAATCAATGCTTACAATATTTTCTCATGCCCACCCTACTTTTACCCATCCACAGCCCTTTACATTACAAAAATGATCTTTCAAGAGAGGTTTTCCACTGATCTGAATCCATTGTCTTTGTCCCTTGCTGGCTATTCTTTTGAGAATGCAGACCAGTAATCCCTCACTTGAGTCCCAGCCTGCTGCCAACCGCTCTTGATACTGCTCCTTGCCATAGCATCATCATGCCTCTGGAATCTTGTGGAACCTATCATTGATCAGCCAATAAAAAGTGTCAACATCACCAATGGAACCCCAAGAAAGACCCTCAACTCTGCCATGGGGACAAGAGAAGACTCAGGACCCAGTACCTTAAGGCTGGCCATACACTATACAATTTTCTTATTGAATTTCCTTTAGATTTACCTTCAACTATGTAGTGCAAGGGCCTGCCTGATTGCATACAAATTGAAAGGGCTTAGGTTTTACCTCATATTATATGGTTTTGGTAAATCTAAAGGAAAGTTGAACAAGAAAATTGTATAATGTATGGCCAGCGTAAGTCAGTGGTCATCAACCCTGTCCTCAGGGCCCACTAACAGGCCAGGTTTGCAAGAAAACTGAAATACATCACAGGTGAGATAATTTGCTGCTCAGTGATTGCAGTATTCTAGTCTGCATCTCCCCAAGGTAATACATAAAACCTGGCCTATGAGTGGGCCTTGAGGACAGGGTTGATGACCACTGCCTTAAGTAACCACTGATTTAGGGGGAATTCAGTATAGTGTTTTTACATGACTACAGTGATTACCTAGAGGGAGTAGGGTGGCGCTGGGGGTGACTTTTCTCCTGAATGCCACCCAAGTCCCCTTTCTGTTTGTAAGTGTGGTATCAGATGACTTCAATGTGAGCCACTGAGGATGGAAATATGGTAGCTGAATGTCACTTATGTTTTTTCTAAGGTGCAGGCTACAGAGCTTGACTACTCAACATGAGATAAAGGGGAGTCATACTGCAGGAGAGATTACGTTATTGCTAGCGAAGGAGTTAGCATTAATTAAGATAAATAATAAAGTGAATTAGGGTTGTTTTAGGGGCTGTTATCACCATTTAGCAGGTCATAAAGGACCTGATCTTCACAAGAACAGAGGAGCGTTGTTGGCAAAAGTTGGGTTGTTGATAGCTAATCATGAACTTTAGTTATTCCTGTATATATACGGTCTCGTCACACGTTTGACTAAGATACTAGAGAGAGAGTGGTGATATACATGGAATAGACCAATTTGTAAGTTTTGATATAGATATAAAAGATAAAATGTATTGTAAGAGATTAAAAAAGTTTAAAAATTATATAAGAAATGAATGAATGTGATATTGTTTAAAGCAGTGGTCATCCTCTAAACTGCATCCCCTGAAATCCCCAGGATGCAACATATAGTACTTGGTATATGAAATGTTACATAATATTGTGAAAGACTGCTGAGATACTACAGGCAATGGTCCAAGGGCATGGACACACTACAGGTTTGGTTGGAGAATAGAGATATGCTGCAGGAGACAACTAAAGACTGGTGACAGGTTACATGAGACTGCTAGAAATCATTGTCATTACAGCACTTTTATAACACATGCTCACACTTCAATTACCAGCTGCCGGGGATTGAAAGCCGTACAATAGGTTTTGAAGGTTCGCATATGGCCCTTTGATGGGCACCAAGGGTTTTAAGAGTCTGTTGAGATTTACTCTGTTATTGTTTGTTAAGAAATAGACTTTGACCCTTAAAATAGGTTAACAAAATAAAGCCTCTATATTCTGCTCATTAATAGTACACTATGGAGGAGATTTACTAAAACTGGTGCATACAGAATCTGGTGCAGCTGTGCATAGTAACCAATCACCTTCTATGTTTTATTGTGAAAGCATAATTGAACAAGCTAGAAGCGGATTGGTTACTATGCACAGCTGCACCAGATTCTGTGTGCACCAGTTTCAGTAAATCTCCCCACTATGTATCTACTGTATGATATTAATATGTATATTCTATATTTATGATGAATTTAAAGTGGGAGTAAACTCCCTTGGTTGATTTTTACCTATAGGTAAGCCTATAATAAGGCTTACCTATAGGTGCAGTAAATATCTCCTAAACATGCACTGTTTAGTAGATATCTACTTTAGAAGCAGCCAGTGACGTCACCTGTGCATGCGCTCTGAATGAAACGGCATACCCATGCCGTTCCTTCAGAGCCCTGTGCCATAAACAGTGAAGTCATCATGACTCAGCCATTCATACCACTGAAGCCCGCTGAGAGGGTTCTATTGTTGAGGGAGCAGTCTATTGTAGCTGGCTGCTGGAGGGTCTAGTAATGCTGTCTGCGGGGAGATCTGTTGTTGCTGCCGGGGGTCTATAGATGCTGGGGGGGGGGTATTTTGTTGCGGGTGGTCCATTGTTGCTGGGGAGATCTATTGTTGCTGGGGGGGGGGGTTATTGTTGTTGGCTGCAGGGGATCTATTTATCTATTTGACTGCTTTTCTTGTTATCATTAACAAGTTCCATACAAATTACTTAGTACCACAAATGTTATTTGGTTCTGTTTCCCCTAAAAAGGGCAGTAGAGGGAGGTGGGTAGGAACGGTGCTCAGAGATAGGCAGGGGCAGAGCAAAGGCGTAACTCCAAAAGGGGGAGTTCCTGCACCTATTCTCTGACAAAAAAAGGCTTGGGCAGTTATACTGTTACAAAAATATGTCTGTAGTTTTTAGGCCTCATACACACAGGCAGATTGGCCCATCAATGTCCCCATGAAATCCCAGCATTTTGGGAGTGCGGGAGGCACAGTTACAGCAGCCTGTCATAATGTATAACAGGCTAAAACATGCGCCTGCTGGACACTTCTCACATTTAAGGCTGTATACCTCAGAAATTATGCATTCAGGGTATATGTCCCTGAATGCACATGGCTTTAAACATGAGTACCACTCAGTACAGTGTCCAGCCACCACGTATTTCAGCCTGGTGCATGGGTTGGCAACTGTGCCATACAGATGTGCAACAGCTATGCATCGAACAGTGACTGTTGGATGCATAGCCTCGCTAGAAACCAGCGCTGAAGCTCTGGTGACTACTGCAACTGTACTTCCCTTTCATTCAGTAAAGCCACTTTTCGTTTACAATCATTTTTATTTGCAGATTTCAGATGATACATACAAATCAGTTCCGAACAGTTGAAAAAAAATATCCAACTTAATCAGTCAACAATAACATTCAAAATAGTAAAAAGGTCTATAAAGTAACGTTACTTCTACACCCCGATGATAGTAATATTTCTACTACTCATCAGTGGCGGCTGGTGCTCCTTTTTGGGGGGCGGCAAACAATACAACCCGCACGTCGCTCGCTCATCCGCCCACAAGCCCCGTACTAGGTCGCGGGCAGCTTCGGATCCTTCCTGCGTCTCGTCTCCTCCTCCTCCTCAGCTGCTTCACAGCAGCTTCCCCTGAGTCTCCTCCTCCTCCTCAGCGGCCAATACGATCGCCTCTCCCCCTTCGGCCAATCAGGTCTCAGAATCCAGAAGATAATAGCGAATATTAATTCGCTATTCACACAACTGGGTGGGCAGAGCACTGCGCCCCGAGCCCACCCTTTTTGAAGCCAATTAGAGCCCCCAGCTCTAATCATGTGCTTCGAAAAAAAAAAAAGGCCATTGGAATCCATGCGTCCGGCGTCCTGCATGTAGATTAGGGGCCGGGCGCATTGGATTAGGGGGCGGCGCCCCTGAGCCCCATATGGACCAGTCGCCACTGCTACTCATCAGATTATTTCCCAGATAGCTAGACCGGGGGTGCAAAACTCCAAGGAGGATAAGAATTGAAAGAAAGGAGGAAAAAGGAGTAGGTAGAGTATGCAAAGGAAAAGCTTAATTCCAAGAATCCAGGAGAACCCTAAAAGTTCCCCGTAAGATAGGTGACCCAGGGTTCCCATGTCTTTTCAAACTGGGATATTTTATCATTTGGTGAGGTCTTTTTTATGTAATACTCATTCACAATGGCATACAATTTTGGTGCAAGTGAATGACAATGTTACCATGTATAGAGTGGAAATGATTGCAGCAGATATCGGTGTGGAAGAAACTTGACTTTCCTATTGATGGCACAGATGTATGTCAAAACCTAGTGCTACAGCCTATCAGGAAATTGCTTCACATTGTTCCTCTGGCTAGCCGATATGTAGGGCACTTAAAGCAAACCTTCAGTCTTTTTCTTACTAATAAGTAACACTTTAGTGGACTATATAGAAGTCACTAAAAGTGCCTATGCACATCTGTAGTTTTCTATGTATCACAAGATCTATTATACAAATACCAGCTTCAAATAGACCACTTTGTCCTCCCCACCCCATTTTATTTGCTTTGCTATTGACTCATTATGTGATGGGTAGTATTATTGAACATTGTAAGTGGGGATAGAGTGTAGCGTTTTCACAGAGCGAATCACATGTACTGACTTTCTAAACCAGGCAACGTTTATTACCGGAGAGACGGTAGTATAAAGAGTATTTACAGCAGTAAGGCACGTAGTTTCACTCCAAGCATGGAGGCACAGATACACAGCACAGTCACTTCTGATATAAGCGGTAATTGTATTCGTCAGTACTATAGGCACTTTCCACTGACTCACATAGTATAAACCCAAGCAGAAGGTGCGTATCTGTAGAGGCTGATATTCACACACATTACCCGGTACAACAGTATTCCTTCAGCAGATGGACATAGGCATCTGATCCGCTTGTCCTTCCCTCACAGCGAGGAGACCGGATTTATTATCCACAATAGGGAGTCTTTCATCCGACCAGGATTGCTGATACAGGACTCCGGAGGAACCCTGAGCTATCCCTCACAGTCTGGAACACTCTCTCTATCTTCTCCTAACTCTCCCTGACAAGAGGGTTCTCTATCCCTGTCTATGCACACAGGTGAACTGAACTAAACTAAACGTGGCTGGGCTTTCTTATATAAAGTATCCACCCAAAAATGACCGACCAAATCACCCGAGATTTGCTTGTCCTATCAGAACACCAGGCTTCTCCAAAATGGTGCTGGCCAAACAGTCTGAACATATGTACACATAAACATATCAAATAGGCTGAAAAGCGAGACTATACACTTGCTAACCCACTACCTCTTGCAGCCAACTAGGCTGCCCTGCACTACAACTGCCTACATATGCAGCACCACGTTAGAGGCCCCCCCCCCCCCGTCACGTCACAGTTCCACCATTACACCAGAGTACCCCCATCACATCAGAAGCCCCCCATCAGAGTCTCACCATAGCATTAAACATCACGATAACCTGTGCGTTACTAGGCACCGAAGTGTGAATCCAGGTTTAAAGATTCAGGAATTACAGGAATTTATAAATCTGACAAATCTATGTGTGTAAATTTGGACAAAGAATCTATGATTTGCCAAAGAGCATTGACCGGATTTGCAAGTAGATTTGCTCACCTTTAGCTGTAATATTTTTATTATTTCTAGTCTCCATGGTTACAGAACACACATAAATATATACATTAGCACCTGCTGACGTTCCTATACTGTCCTTGTGTGACTGACCAGAGATTAGACGTCTCACCCCATACGCCCGCTGTCATGTGATTTAGCAAATGTTAGAAAAACAGCAGGCTGCTGGGGTACATGGAAGATAAGAATTGTCATTTGGTGACATGCCTTGGCTTGTCAGAGGACTGTACATGTGAACAGATGATACCCTGCACGTCCTCAGCCTGCCTTTATAGGAAATCTCCATTATGAGGTGAGAGCAGCCTTGTGTCAATTCCTCATACTGCTGCTATTTACAAGAACACTTCTCTTTGTGCCACAATCATATGAAAGATTTTACTATATAACAAATTTTATTATATACAGTACATATGACTAATCAGCTTAATAAAAATGATCTTATCATTGTCAGTTAATGTTTAAAAAAAACCTTCTTTGTATAATTTATATACACTATATTACCAAAAGTATTGGGACACCTGCCTTTACACGCACATGAACATGAACATTAATGGCATCCCAGTCTCAGTCCATAGTGTTCAATATTGAGTTGGTCCACCCTTTGCAGCTATACCAGCTTCAACTCTTCTGGGAAGGCTGTCCACAAGGTTTAGGAGTGTGTCTATGGGTATGTTTGACCATTCTTCCAGAAGCGTATTTGTGAGGTCAGGCACTGATGTTGGATGAAAAGGCCTGACTCGCAGTCTCCGCTCTAATTCATCCCAAAGGTGTTCTATCAGGTTGAGGTCAGGACTCTGTGTAGGCAGGTCAGGTTCCTCCACTCCAAACTTTATGCACCCTGCTTTGTGCACTGGTGCTCAATGATGTTGGAACAGGAAGGGGCCATCCCCAAACTGTTTCCATAAAGTTGGGAGCATGAAATTGTCCAAAATGTCTTGGTATGCTGACGCCTTAAGAGTTTCCTTCACTGGAACTAAGGGGCCAAGCCCAACCCCTGAAAAACAACCCCACACCATAATCCCCCCTCCACCAAATGATTTGGACCAGTGCACAAAGCAAGGTCCATAAAGACATGGATGAGCAAGTTTGGGGTGGAGGAACTTGACTGGACTACACAGAGATAGAACACCTTTGGGATGAATTAGAGTGGAGACTGTGAGCCAGGCCTTCAAGTCCACATCAGTGCCTGACCTCACAAATGTGCTTCTGGAAGAATGGTCAAACATTCCCATAGACACACTCCTAAACCTTGTGGACAGCCTTTCCAGAAGCGTTGAAGCTGTTATAGCTGCAATGGGTTGGCCAAATCAATATTGAACACCTCTGGACAAAGACTGGGATGCCATTAAAATTCATGTGCGTGTAAAGGCAGGTGTCCCAATACTTTTGGTAATATAGTGTATGTACTTGGAGCTGGCCATAGTTTGGTTGATGGCACACAGGCAATTATGCCGCTAGTTACAAATGAGCATCCGGATCACTGAAAAGGTCGCCCTATGGTGTTCCTATGAAATCACTTCCTCTGTAGTCATATGCAGAGAGATGTTGCCCTGTTGCTACTGAATATCGATCGCTAGCAATGGAGTGACAACTTGCTGCCATAGCTACAGACAGAACAATTCCATAGGGGAAAAATAGGCAGCCTCTTAGCAATTGACAAATTTTCAGCAACAGGAACTTTAGTGGCAGAGTTGCCCGTGTGTCATCAGCCTTACACCTCACATAGTTGTGTATTACTGCCTATTTCTCTTGATTCAGGTCACAAGTCTGAGCCACTGAAATTAATATACTCTCTTTGGGCTCATTGTAGTATTACTGCCCTCCAATTGCCCACAAAAACACAGAAATGCAGTCACTCAGGGCTGTACATATGCTGCAGGAAAAATTCAACATGTCGCATTTATCAGGCAGTACCACCTCGAATGCAACCCATTCAAGTGAATGGGGCCGTGCCATGACCACCTGCAATGCATGCGGTTGCAGCGCCGTGTGTCAGCATTTGGGCAGACTGGTTTGAGATGATAGAAAGGCAACAGCAACTCAAATAACCACTCGTTACAACCAAGGTAAGCAGAATACCATCTCTGAACAACACACATCGAACCTTGAAGCAGATGGGCTACAGCAGCAGAAGACCACACCGGGTGCCACTCCTGTCAGCTAAGAACAGGAAACTGAGGCTACAATTTGCACAGGCTCACCAAAATTGAACAATAGAAGATTGGAAAAACTTTGCCTGGTCTGATGAGTCTCCATTTCAGCTGTGACATTCAGATAGTAGGGTCAGAATTTGGCATAAACACCATGGAAGCATGGATCCATCCTGGCTTGTATCAATAGTTCAGGCTGATTACGGTGGGGGGATATTATCTTGGCACACTTTGTGCCCCTTAGTACCAATTGAGCATCGTTTAAACACCACGGCCTACTCCAATGGCCTCCACAGTCACCAGATCTCAATCCAATAGCTAGAACATCTTTGGGATGTGGTGGAATGGAAGATTCCCATCATGGATGTGCAGCCGACAAATCTGCAGCAACTGCGTGATGCTATAATGTCAATATGGACCAATATCTCTGAGGAAAGTTTACAACACCTTGTTTAATCTATGCCACAAAGAATTAAGGCAGTTCAGAAAGCAAAAGGGGATCCAACCCGGTACTAGAAAGGTGTACCTAATAAAGTGGCCAGTGAGTGTATAGCACCAACAGTTTTCACAGTGCTTTCCAATATAAAGGATAGAGGGAGAGGGCACAGTTACAATACAACAAAATACAAGAGGGTTAAGATGGCCCTGCTCATAAGAGCTTACAGTCTAATAGTTTCAAACGCATTTCTTCTTTCCATGCCCTGCTACAGATATGCAAATTTAGACTTTTTATTAGATGTTAGAAGCAAAGCCAGAATTTCTACATCCAAGCACCCCCTCTTCCCGACTGCTGACATATGCAAAGAAGAGTGAACCATTACAAGTTCTACCATTACAGGTAGGACAAAGGTCCCTTTGATATATATGGACTGTACGGCTGGGGAGGAATGTTTCCAACATCTTGTTGAATCTATGCCATAAAGAATTAAGGCATTTCTGAAAGCAAAAGGGGATCCAAAATGGTACTAGCAAGATGTACCTAATAAAGTGGTCAGTGAGGGTATATACACAGGTATATGTACATAGCTCCCAACTGTCCCCGATTTTGAGGGACTGTCCCTGATTTTGAGCAATGTCCCTCTGTCCCTCATTCGTCCCTCATTTTAGTCTGATCTATAAAGATGTATATTTTCTTGTGAAAAAAATAAAAATAAAGATGTATACAAAATGCACTTTTTATCTATCTAAAAATGTTTCCCAGCACTAAACCTTTCATCTGATTTCTAAATTGCTGCATTTGTAAATTCCAAAAGCCAATATAAAGGAATAGTAGTGGTAAAAAAAGCACTTGTGGGTTTAACTAATCTTGTTTTTTTGTACAATTCTCCTTTAAGGGGGCGTGGCCAGGGGTGTGTCCTATGCCTGCATACTTTTTCTGATAAATGTCCCTCATTGCCATCTCAAAAAGTTGGGAGGTATGTTTGTGCACAATTCCACCAGGACTCCTATCCTATTCTCTTATTTACCTACATGTTTAGTGCAATATCCTATTTGGGGAGGGTCATTTCTCATGACCCCTCTCACAAGAGGGCTAAACCCTGGGGTTCCCAATATATTCGTTGGTACTTGTTCACACCTGAGTGTAGCGTCACTTGAATCGAAATCCGTCTCTTGAAAAATAACATCTTTTGGGGCAGAATAACGCATTTTGGCCCCAGTAGACTTCAATAGGAGTGCCTGAAAAACGCATGAAAACGCACTCTTTGTGTTTTCTTGTCTAGGAAACAAATGGTTGTAAATTATTTAACGAAGTTTAAGTCTGAACCGCACATGAAATTGCCTCTACAAACGCTCACAAAATGTCTGATAAACTACGAAAAACGCTCAGATCAGATGTGAATAGGGCCTATTAGCAAGGTAGAGACATGCCTTTCACACATTTCTTAGGGGAATGTGATATAGTGGGATGCTGATTGTAGATTTTTGGAGGTCTCTCCTATGAGCCTGAGCTCATTCTTAAAATCATTCTAATGCCGCGTACACACGACCGGACTTTACGGCAGACTTGGCCCGGCGGACCAGAATCCGTCGGACAATTCGATCGTGTGTGGGCTCCAGCGGACTTTTTTTCCCCAAAAGTTTGACGGACCTAGAAATGAAACATGTTTCAAATCTTTCCGACGGACTCGAGTCCGGTCGAAAAGTCAGTTCGTCTGTATGCTAGTCCGACGGACAAAAACCGACGCTAGGGCAGCTATTGGCTACTGGCTGTGAACTTCCTTATTTAAGTCCGGTCGTACATCATCACGTACGAATCCATTGGATTTTGGTTGATCGTGTGTAGGCAAGTCCGTTCATTCGAAAGTCAGTCGGAAAGTCCGTCGAAAAGTCCACCGGACCTAGTCCATAGAAAAGTCCGCCCGTGTGTACGCGGCATAAGCCTCCACAAGCACAGAAACAAATAAAAAATACCCCAATTCCTGTGTGATGATATAATACGACACATCTTGGGTTCCTTCTATCCAAAGAAAAGTGACTGCATCTGCACTAGGGTTGCCACCTGTCCAGGATTTACCCGGACAGTTCGAGTTTTAAATCATGTGTCTGAGTTTCAGTCCATCTGAAACCCAGACACAATAATCGGACAGGAATGTGGCTCAGAACAAGGCCTGATAGGAGAGTGAGAGGGCACTCTGTGCACAGCATTACTATTCTCTTTGGAGCGCCCAAAGGTGTCCCAGGTCTGTTCCTATCCTATACTCGTCCCTGTTCTGTGTCTCCTGGTCAAGAACGCTCGTGGCCAGCGGTCATTGCGACTGTCGGCCCTAAGCATCAATACCCCCGCTGTGCAGCGGCCGCGCGCCTGCTATCCAGAGCCCACAAGCCCACGTACAGTAACGTGGTTTCATGCAGGGGAGCCAACCTGCCGCAGTAAAACTGCGGCGGCTGGTCCGGAAACGGTTAAAAAATGTTTTTGCGGTGCGTTTGGGTTTGGCTTGAAGAAAAAGTGGCAACCCTAATCTGCTCCGTCTGCTACATGATAGTTCTGCTATAAAAATTGTGCTACATATGAACCTCAAATTTACATTATTATTATTATATTAAAGGTGTGACTGAGTCTTCCCTCATATTTCACATAATATCATTATAATATATTCATTGGGCATAAATTAATTGCATTCCTCAGATGACTGAGCTTGAATACTGTCCAAATTGTTGAATACACTGTGTGGGTTGTCAGCAAATTTAGGTCAGCAGGCAGGTTAGACAGGACCAATCTGTTCTCATATCCAGAGTCTTCTCTATCATATATTTCAAAAGAAAAAATTCAAAAAGCGGGCAAGTTCACAGGACAACAGCCTATTCTGGAGCTGTCTACCTAGGCAAGTCAGGGCATGATCTGACATGTACAGCAGACAGGAAAGCAATGCACAAACATGCTAAATTTACATAATAGGTGTGCGACCTTACTGGCACAGGATCAATAATGCATGAAACGTCATGGAGTAATGCAGTCGTGCTTGTCTTTTAGCTCCTTTTACGTTATCACTACTTACAGCTGTTCAGCATTTGTTTTTTTTAGGGCTTGTTCACACAGATATTTACTTTATGTTCTTTTGCATTTATCTACAACACAAATTAATTACATTTCACTAAGCCTATTGGGCAGTTTGTTTATTTTTTCATAATTCATAATACATTTTTTCTGAAGTATTATTATTTACACATATGTGCATAGTCTTTAATATATTAAGTCCAAACCCATGGCTGCCTTGCTCTCTCAGTGCAGCCTGTACTACAGAGGAAAGTAATACTGGGGAGAAAAGTAAGGTTTACTGGTAGTGTTAATTTCATCAATGAAAACATTTACGTCGAAGTTTTCGTCAGCGGCATTTTTACAGTGACGAAAACAAAATGAAAAGCACATCACATTTTTGTCCACTGATGAAAACTATGACGCAAATCTATTTAGTTTTCAATAACGAACTAAAACGAAACAAAAATGTGAGGCAAGAACCTTTACCCTCAGAACTGGTTTCCACAGAGCCCTGCCTGCTTTTGCTCCCAGCAAGCAAGCAAGTCAAGTCCATAGCGTGCATCGCTTAGAAGCAGTTGCCACACTGTGCATCCTTCATTACAGGCTTCCTCTGAGTCCTCAGACAACCGTCCAGAGCAGAGCAGCACTGTTCTCAGTCCTACTCCCGACTCAGTCGCAACGATGGCCAACCAGAGTAGAGCAGACAAGAGCACTGTGAATGTGTACATTACAATTACAGGCCTGAGGCCTCCCCTCAGACCACCATCCGTCCATCCAGAGCACTGTGTGTGCATTACAGGCCTCCTCTGACTAACGGCATCCAGGGCACAGGCCACCCCCTAGACCTGAGACCACCATCCAGCACTGTGCAGCACTACAGGCCTCCTCCGAAACACTAACCACTGTAACCAGTGACCACTGGCATCCATAGAACTGTGCATTACAGGCCATCCCTCAGACCGGAGACCCCCATCCAGCACTGTACAGCATTACAGGCCTCCTCTGACTACCGGCATCCAAAGCACTGTGCATTACAGACCATCCCTCAGACTTGAGACCACCATCCAGCACTGTGCAGCATTACAGGCCTCTCATACCACCATCCACAACACTGTGCAGCATTGCAGGCCCCCTCAGACCACTGTCCAAAGCACTGTGTTGCATTACAGCCACCGTCCACAGCACTGTGTAGAATTACAGCCACTGTCCAGAGCACTGTGCAGATTTACAAGCCTCCTTAGACCACCGTCCAGAGCACTATGTGCATTACAGGCCTCCTTAGACCACTGTCCAGAGCACTGTCCAGAGATTGCAGAAGCATTTTGTAAACCAAAGGGTGTTACCAGCTACTTATAGTGCCCATCACCAGTATTAAAGGCTGTCTTCCACTCACCCCCCCCCCCACAGATATGGGGTAAGTTGTTTGCCCCCAAGATCGAGCTTGAAGAAAATCCAAGCACCCTGGATGTAGCTAAAACGCTCAGTAGTCAAGGGGAGAAGGGTAGTGGTTGGAAATGGTAATTTGGTCCTCAATAGTCAATCCTTGTTTTTCCATGAAAAAGAAACATACTCCAACAGGAGAAGTTGAGGGGCAGATGAACCCCTTTACTGATTTTCCCAGTCCTTTATGGCCTGGTTCTCAGGTTCCAGGAGGAGGGAAACTTGCCACTTTGGCAGTGAGACACTGGGAAACAAACCATTTGGGGAGTTATAAGGCTGATGCAGTGGTAGCTTAGTGGAAGATCTGGCATTGAAGACAAGTATTCCTGGTAGCAGACATGGAGAATATTATAGGCAAGAGAACTTAGAACTACTGGTTTGTGTAGACAGTTCTCAGTGCTGAAGTTGTCCAAGAAGCCCAGTTGATACTCAGTTTGTGTGCAGATAACCATGGGTAACCTAAGATTTGAGGATAGGCCAAAGTGTATACAATGAAGAAAGAAATCAGCTTTTGGTAATAGGCTGCTGCAGTAAGAAATACAATGGAGTCTGGAAGTTGACTGCTCCTTAGGCTAGGTGGTGGTTGTCATCGGCAATCAGAGAGAACAGGGTTACAACTGGAACAAGAAGGAACTGAACCTGAGAGACTAGAGCTTTGGTAAATACAATTTCTGGCTGACCCAGAGTCCACAAAGGCAGAAACATCATGTTTAAAAGTTTGGTAAGGAATGCAGGCCAGGACAAATAGCTTGTTGTGCTCCTCAGAGAGACTGATATGGCCCAGCAGGGTTGTCCCTGCTCCAAAAGACCTTGGCATCTCCTGGTTTATTTGGGCAACTGCTTACAAAATAGCCTTTGGAACCACAGTAGAGGCAGAAGTTTCTTCTGTGTATTTTCTCCTGAGGGGAAAGAGAAGTGGTCCCAATCTGCATAGGCTCATCTGATGAAATAATGGTGGCTGGAGCTTCCAGTAGTGTGAAGAAGAAGGCAAAGAAGGAAAAGATAAAGCAGTGGCCAGTCTTTCTGAGTGGCTTGCAGGAAGCCAGCAATTAATACAAAATTGCCAGCTGCATGGCTTTCGGCAGAATTTCTGGTGCAGGGTAATTAACCTGAGGATCCTTTGATAGCCTCAGAGAGCCCCACTGTAGAGTCTGGGCCCATCTCCAGAGCAGAATCAGAGGGCTGTAAGCTGAAGGCTTAGGACAATGAATCCCATTGGAATATTGTAATAGCAACCTTAATTTGTTGGTTTGAACCAAAGGAGCAGGAATGGAGCTGAAGATACAACTTTCAAGAGTTCTTGAAATTTGGAAAGTGGTTACCACTGATATAGTTCAGTAAATAATTTTTGGCTCAGGTCCAGGGGCCGCTGATGGCACAGGTAGGGCAACTGAATTTGCATGCTGAGAAGTCTTGATTGAGAGTGCCTGAACCTGGCAGGACATCTTACAGGGTCCTTTTGCAAATAGCTGGACCTGTATAGGATCCATCTCCATGGTGTGTGGCATGTGATATTGTAAGGTTTACCCATTCACATCCTGTTCTGTGAAAATAGTGATACTTATTTTCACTTTCACCAATAGCAACCACCTTTCCCTTAGAGCTAGTATGCCTACCAATACTTGAATGCTCCCAAAACGTAAGGCACAGAGCTATATACACATGACCCAGAGCACTGGGCTTCTGAGGCTCAAATAGAGTCCCACTGCAGTCAATCAGAAGGAAAGATGAGAAACAGGCAGCGACAAGCCCCTGCCTAGCAACGGTGACGCCTCCTTGGCGTAGTACTATGTCATTGTCAGGAGATGAGCAACTCGTAAGTGCTATAATACTAGGAACTGGATTTTGTGGAAACCTCAGATGGGATGGTTATATCCTAGTGGTAGGGTAAGCCAGCAGTATTTGATAAGACTCTGCAATATTTTATAGCAGGGAATGACAGGAGAGGAAGTCACAGACAGCAATAACAGCCTGAATATGTTTCTTCATTTTACTCCAAAAGTGTTTTTTCCAATCTGTATAGCCATTGGGGAAAATTCCTATCACTTCTTGCCCTTACAGGTAGTGAGGGGACCCTACTCTAAAGTTTAAAAAAAGTTTTATCTGGGGTTGGGCTAGTGATGCCTGATCTAGGAATATTATTTATTTTTTTCCATTAGGTCATCCTCATATTTATAAGTCCATCATGCGAAACGCAAAATTTCCATATTACATTTTTAGTACAGTCTAAAATTTACATAATTTGAATCCTTGTTTTTTTACTGTTTCATTTATGTTGTAAACATTAATACAGTCTTGTTGAGTCTTTTTTTATCCTCCATTGATTTTTACAGATCACTTAAATATACACAAGGAAGATGTAAATGAATTCAGTGGTGGAAAAATCATGGGTGGGTGCAGTGGGTGAAATTGAATCAAAGCCATTATGGCTTGCTTGTATCTGGGCTCCAGCCTCTAGCCCACCCCGCAGTTATGAAGGGTCACAGTTAATACATCTGTGGCCACATGTGGGGGCCTTTTTTCTTTTATTTCAAAATAAATAAATGTGTAAATATATTAAACAATGACCATGTCATGTATATTATTTATGCTATCAATAGTTAAAGGGTATGGGTTTAGTTTGCTGTGCACAGTAAGGTGTACTGAGGCATGGTGGTGCTTGACTGCTGCGTATTTCTTTTAGTCTTACAGGGGTTAGTGCTGTCCTGCTGGCAGTTCCAGCAGTGGTTACCTCCAGGCAGGTTCATGCATGCTTATCTGCCATTTGACTGAAACATTAAGCAGTAAGTAGAACATATATATATATATATATATATATATATATATATATATACACACACTTTACTTTTTAATTTTTTTCCTGTTGACTTGTATGAACTAGAGCAGGGAGGCGAGCTTCCCTCCCACGCTTCCCTGGCTTGCCTTATTAGGGGTAAGTTCACCCATGATGTAAAGTCTATAGTTATGTTTAGTTACATGTAGAGAATACTGGTCAATGCTGGGTTTGAGTCACATAACTGAGTCCTCTTTATAGATTTAAGAAATATTTTGGCATTTAATAAGAAAGTTTATACTGTTTTTAAGAGTGCACGTAAACCACAATAAAATTCCAAGGCCATTTAAAAGGCAATTTATTGGATAGTCTGTTTTATTTCAATATATCACAAAAGTTGGTATGCAATGCTGAGGGTTGGGGTTGGGCTGTGCAGTCCCTTGACATGGGGAGCAAGATGATAATATCATCCCACCACACCCACCATGATATCATTTGCTCTTAATATAGTATGCTCTTGAAAAATGGTCTATCAAATGAATGTTCCGAGGCAAGGCCAGTCTACCGTGCATTTGGAAAATATTCACAGCGCTTCACTTTTTTCACATTTTGTTATGTTATAGCCTTATTCCAAAATAGATTAAATTCATTATCTTCCTCAAAATTCTACAAATACCCCATAATGACAATGTGAAAGAAGTTTGTTGGAAATCTTTGCAAATTTATTAAAAATAAAAAATGAAAAAATTCCACGTACATAAATATTCACAGCCTTTTCTTAATACTTTGTTGAAGCACCTTTGGCACCAATTACAGCCTCAAGACTTTTTGAGTATGATGCTACAAGCTTGCCACACCTATTTTTGGGCAGTTTCTCCCATTCTTCTTTTCAGGACCTCTCAAGGACATTAACAGAGTTGTCCTGTAGCCACTCCCTTGTTATCTTGCCTGTGTGCTTAGGGTCATTGTCCTTTTAGATGATAAACCTTTGCCCCAGTCTGAGTTCCAGAGCGCTCTGGAGCAGGTTTTCATCAAGGATGTTCCTGTACATTGCTGCATTCATCTTTCCCTCGATCCTGACTAGTCTCCCAGTTCCTGCCACTGAAAAACATCCCCACAGCATGATGCTGCCATCACCATGCTTCACTGTAGGGATGAATATATATATAGTGTAGTGCTAAAAGTCTGAATCAAAGCTATAACAATAACAACAAGACTACGTAAATGAATAATGGGATATAGATCCCTGAATGGTGATGTCCAATATTAATGTGACAATAATATCATGTGTAAATACAAGACAAAACATGTGAATGTGTATCCAAAAAAATCATTACATGTGTAGGTGCAAAACAGGACCTATGAATATACAGTCCCTGACAAAAGTCTTGTCACTTGTGTACAAATTGACCTGAAGTGCCGCTAAAATATATTTCTAATCAAGATTTTGTTACAAGAAATGGGTCATTTTAATCCCAACAGCTTTTGTAATAATGTTTCAGTGCAAAACGAAACTGACAAAAAGTATTCTAATATTCACAGCTTGGTAAAGCCCATTGAGTCAATTTTTGCCAAGACATAAGTGTTGTCGCCTTGTTATATGAGCTTCACCTGTGACTAATAATGGATCAATTAGGTCTCAGGTGTGTATAAAAAGAACAGCAGTACACTAGACCTTCTCAACTGCAACTAGACCTCTGCAAACATGCCTAAGATTCACCCGGAGACTAAAGTGTTGATTATCAAGAGGCTGAAGACCAGATCTACTGCTGATATGGCAGACACCTTCAATGTGTCTCAGCGTCAAGTTCAGAGGATAAAAAAAAGATTTGAAGAGACTGGAGACGTTTTGGACAAGGCCAGGTCAGGCCGACCCCGCAAGACAACTACTCGAGAGGACCGTTTGTTGGCTCGGAAATCCAAGGTCAGCCCATTTTCCACTGCAGCAGAGCTCCACGAGACCTGGTCACCTAAAGTCCCTGTGTCAACCAGAACAGTTTGTCAGATTCTGTCTCGAAATGGCCTCCATGGTCGAATCAGTGCCCATAAGCTAACACTAAACAAAAGACAATTGAAAAACCGTGTGGCATTTGCCAAGGGCCACAGCCTGCTAAAAGGATGGACTCTGGAAAAGTGGCAGAAGGTGGATTTTTCAGATGAATCTTCTGTTGAATTACACCACAGTCACCGCAAATATTGCAGGAGACCTACTGGAACCTGCATGGAGCCGAGATTTACCCAGAAAACAGTGAAGTTTGGTGGAGGCAAAATCATGGTCTGGGGTTACATCCAGTATGGGGGTGTGCGAGGGATCTGCAGGGTGGAAGGCAACATCAATAGTCTAAAATACCAAGAATTCTTAGCTACCTCTTATATTCCCAACCATAAAAAAGGCCAAATTTTGCAGCAGGATGGTGCTCCATCACATACTTCCATCTCCACATCAAAGTTCCTTAAGGCAAAGAAGATCAAGATGCTCCAGGATTGGCCAGCCCAGTCACCAGACATGAACATCATTGAGCATATGTGGTGTAGGATGAAAGATGAAGCATGGAAGACGAAACCAAAGAATATTGATGAACTTATTGACTTCATCAATAAATTGTATGAATCCTTGCCAAACCGCATGGATGCTGTCCTTCAAGCTCATGGAAGTCATACAAGATATTAAATTTGGATCTCACAGCACCACTACTTAATTTGCTGACATATTTTTGGATTTTCAGTAAAGTTGTTCAATTTCTGTATAGGCGACAAAATTTTTGCCTTGCCAAAATTTGACCTGTCTGTCTTGATTAAATGATAAATCTTTTTTCAGTGAAACTAATTTATTTCAGTGCATTAAACATCATTTGGGAGGGCTTTAGCTTTTCATATGAGCTATTTCTAACACCAATTGATTAATTCAAAGTCAGGTTAATAGCAGGAGTTTCTAGAGAAGCGACAAGACTTTTGTCAGGGACTGTACTTCAAAAAGTCCATATATAGAAAAAATTAAAATATAATAAAGTCCACTGTGTTTCAACACAAAAAGAATTTGTAAAAAACGCTGAAGAACTTTAAAACGTCATGCTGTTATCCAAATAGTGAACATAAACTGATATTAATAGTGCGGCAAACCACCACTGATGAAAATGAAGGCTTACCGGATAGTTTGAACTCAAAAGAACATACGTTCTGTGAGTCAAACTTGACAAACAGGGTGAAGACTTGGGGATCCTCTGTGACTAGATCATGTACCGTCCAGATATTCGTCGATTCTCAATCTCCATGAAAGGGTGATTTCATGCAAGACGGTATCAAATTCTTACCAGTATGGTGTGGATATTCGGTAACGGGAGAATAAAAGAAGAAGGCCACATAGCGTGATACCGTAAAAGCAAACAAAATTTAATGAAGGTATAACACTTACATTTGGAAGGTAGTTATAGCGCTTGAATATTCAGGCCTCTTAGACTATGTGAGTTTATATTTATGGGTGCTCATGGTATACTGTGTGACTGGCATTGTTTGGTACATTTGGAAAGTTGTACTTTTGAAAAGTTCAATAAAGCTGTGGCCTTGCCCTATTTCCAACTTAATCAGCTTTTGTGTCTTTTTGGGGGGGCAAGGTATTCGTTTATTAGTTGGTCATAAATGAGCCTATGCTTCTCAGCAGTCATGCACCTGAGCTAAATTTTTCACAGCAAAGGCTACAAATACTTATGTACATGTGATTTTTTTTTTTGTTTTTTATTTTTAATAAATTTGCAAAGATTTCAAACAAACTTCTTTCACGTTCTCATGATGGGGTATTGTTTGTAGAATTTAGAGGAAAATAATGAATTTAATCAATTTTGGAATAAGGCTGTAACATAACAAAATGTGAAGCGCTGTGAATACTTTTCGGATGCACTGTACCTTGCACTGAGAATCAGACATAATACTACAGCGGTATCCTATGCCTTTGAGAATAGGACTATACTCCCAGTCTCCAGTACTAGATGACCTTGGAAAACATCATGACAGCTTTCTTATAAGTGTGTATATGTGAGGGGAGGAAATATGAAGGTTTGTTAAAGTGAATCCATATGGTGTTAGTAAAAAAAAAAAAAATAACATCCCCCATTTTTTGCTTCAAATTATTAAGCCTTATTATATAGCAGGCTATGGATACCTTATGGATCCCGTATCTATTTTTTTTTTTAAAAATACGCATTTTTATAGATCCATCCATAAATTAAGTTGCTAAACCTTTAAGAGCACCTAAAAAAATGTAAAATAGCTATTGTGTCTGCTGTTATCACATGTTAAAGGAATGAATTAGAGCTTGCTCACACTAGGCTTTTCCCTGCATGCTCAGATCAGAAATAGACCCTTCATGTATAGATCAGCACCAGCATATGGGAGCTGTTTACATAAAGTGCATTGCTTTGATGAACACCAGAAAAATATATTGCCTATGGCATTTCTAGCCAGCTGATTTGCTTCCCCAAATCAGGGAAATTCTATGGGGCTTTCACGCTGTGTTTAAAAATGCATCTGAAGTGTTGATGGATTTCATATGTATTAAACATACAGTATGTATCTTGTGCGAGTATAGCATTATAAGTGGGATGAAACATTCATTGTATATTTCCCCTTCAAACTCTGGGAAATATTTTTGAGGCTTGTTTCCTACGCCACTTACAACAGAAGTAGCCAAATAACCCCAGTGCAAATCAATAATAATAATTCAACAAATTATTTTGACAAAACATTTATAGCTGAGCCCCAGCCATTCTTCACAGTTAGAGTAATGAACTTGTCTTGATATCAAACTACCTGTATTTCAAAGCAGTGGCTACACTCAGGGCCGTGGATAAGGGGGCCCGGGCAAGCAGAGGAGCCAAGGCAACAGGGTGAATCGGATGTGGACAAGGAGGGCGATCGGTGATCGGGAGGCAGTTACTGGAACCGATCCCCTGTATGGCTTCCTCTGCAGCAGCTCAAAGCTGGCTTCTTCTCTCCCTCCCGCCAGCTTTCTGAGCCATACAGGGGATCGGTTTCAGTAATTGTCCCCCCGCCACAATCACTCTCCCTGTGGATACTTTTCCCCATTACCCAACCACCCCCTGTGTGCCCCCCCCACCTTCTTGCCAGCAGCTACAAGCACACAATAGGAAACTTCAGGATGGAGAGTGGGGAAGGGCCCGGTTAATATGTCATATTTACCAGTCCCTTCCTCTCCAGAATGATCGGTACTGATCACTCACTGTGTTAATTCATAACTTAAGCATAGTGTCTATTTTGGGGGGAGGGCCCTGTCAGGTTGGCTGTATGGGGCCCTGTGGTTTCTAATACTGTATTATGTTGTGCTGTCAATCCAACACTGGAAGTTTATCAACAGGAAGGAGAGAGCAGAGTGATGAATATTAAGAGGATAACTGCTTCCTCAATGTCCAATCGCGGTCTAGGAATAGATCCTAGACTGGACTGTATTGCTCAACTGAAGTGCAGTGTTCAGAGAGGATTCAGGCCATATAGCACCCAGCTGTAGTGTCCGTTATGCCACGTACATGCGGTCAGAATTTCGGCCCGCAAAAGACCGATGAGAGTTTTTCGTCGGAAAATGCGACCGTGTGTATGCTCCATCAGTCTTTTGCTGGCGAAATTCCAGCCAGCAAAAGATTGAGAGCATGCTCTCAATTTTTCAGTCAAGAAAAGTTCCTATCCGAAAATGCGATTATCTGTGGCAATTCCGATGCGCAAAATCCCTACGCATGCTCGGAAACAATTTGACGCATGCTCGGAAGCATTGAACGTCATTTTCCCGGCTCGTCGTAGTGTTGTACGTCACCGTGTCCTTGACGGTCGTAATTTCAGCGAACTTTTGCGTGACCGTGTGTATGCAAGGCAAACTTGAGTGAAATCCCGTCGGAAAAGTCGTTATATCTTTTTCCGACGAGAAAACCGATCATGTGTACGCGGCATGAGGGTTGCTGGGACCAAGACTTGTTGAACTATAAGACTGTTCGCCCAACACAATATATGTATTTAAACTGTTTATTTAGCTTTTTGCATTGTGTTCACCTTTATTCAGTAAAACTCCACAAGATCCAAGTGCCAATTGCAAAGTGCAGAACATAGAGCAAAACTTGCAGAAATTACCTTTACCAGTCTTTAGTTATGTGAAATCTGGTTGTTACCGTACCTAGCGCTTTGTAATACTTATTGCGTAAAACTGTTACTGTTTATGTGACTCACACTATCTTTGTCAAGAAGATGAATCAGAAAAGAGAAATAGCTGAATAGGTCTAAAAAAAAGGAGCAAAGCTCTATATTATGAGCCAGTAGGAGCTCTATTTTAAACGTCAATTATGATGGTGGGAGAACACAGACACATCATGGCTCCAAATGACCTTTAAGTAAATCTGTAGGAAAATTAATTAAACAAAAGCTGTAGCAGATAGCTAGCCGCATAAACTGGCAGCTTATACTAATTTAACCACAATGTGTCCAGTGAGACCAAGCAGCAGGCTCAGGCATGGCAACATGACATGTAGGCTGGGGGGGGTGTGCCTATAGGTATGCAAATACTGACTATGAAAAAGTCAGTGCTTGGTTGGACACTTCAAGAGGGCTTTAGATGAAGCAAAATGAGAATGTACTAATGAACAGCTTGAACTGTCACCTATCCTCTTCAGATTTGGATTTATTCGATTAGTATTTCCTGCAGGTTCAATTTAAAACAGGGTGGTCATAGGTACATTTTTGTGGGTGCATGGTTTAGCAGATTTGCCTCTTAGCAGCGCACCCAGTTTCTGAAAGCGAGACAGAATTGTTCATTGGTTATTTCAAGGGATTTAAAACAACAGAATAATTTAGTTTGAGGCTCTTCTTAAAAAAAAAAAGGTTTGAAGATAAAAATAAAGGAGGGCTTGCAACATATGTTTTAACCTACTGAGGTATTCTCCACATCTTGCATTTGCTTTACAATTTTATGTATCACTGACCTGGAAAAAAAAAAAAAAAAAAAACTATGCAGGTTTATAAAGTCACTTCTGACTTTACTTGTTCTAGGTCAGCATGGATGAAGATGAAAGCCCTGGAACGTGCACCATAAACAAGCTAGAAATAAAAAGTACCTGACCGATAAAAGAAAAAAAAAAAAACGTTACTGTGTTAAGCATACCTCCCAACATTTTAAAATGGGAATGACGGACACCTACTTGCAAATGTATGTAGGCACCCCTGACACACCCCCTTAAAGGAAAATTAACCAAAAAAAGTTAATGAAATCCACAAGGACTATTTCTTTTCCACTCCTATTCCTTTATATTGGCTTTTAAATTTACAAATGCAGCCATTTAGAAATTGGATGAAAGGTTTAGCATTGGGAAACAATTTTGAAAGATAAAAAGTGAATTTTAGACACAACTATATGGATCAGACCAAAATGAGGGACGGAGGGACATTGCTCCAAATCAGGGACAGTCCCTCCAAATCAGGGAGCTATGTGTTATGTAATGACACTTAGGCCATGTAGCCTTGGAAGAAATCCCCCAACCCAATGACCTAGTGTTGTGCAGGAAAGGAACTTCCACGCTGTGTCAGGTATCCAGACACACTGCCTAAGAATGGGGAAGTGGTGATCTCTCTCCCTACAAGGACTGAGTCAGTGTGACGTAGGTTGGAAAGTCATTGCGAGGAAGGTGCGGTGCATTGTAGTTTTGACTGTTTTGTCTGCTTGAGGCAACATGCTGTCTGTCTGGAGTAAAACAACACATACTATGAAAACAGTTTAGACATGTAAAGTGCTCCTACTGAAAAATGTAAAAGGTTTATATTTATAAAGAAATATTATTTTTGAATTCTAAGAAAAAAATCATAACTAGTTATGCCTAATGGAAGGAACATGTGTGTGTTGGTGTGTATTACCATACATGCACCCTACCCCATCCTCCAAAATGAATAAACCTGTAACATCCTATGTTTATGAAAGGGGTCAACAGGTAGTTGTGTAAAAAAAGAAGAAGTCTGTGTATTACTGCAAGGTTACACAAGGCACTGAACAATTCTCTGTTAGACATGACAACATATCAGTTCTTCTAAGCTGAGAATAGCGTGAGAACGTGAGGTATTCCACACACCAACCCATCTGGTGTTCTTTGTGACAGCTTGGTAATGGGCGATACTTTGAAAAGATGACCTTTGTGATCTAATATGGCATCCAGTCTTGAACACACTGAGCACCTATACAACTGTGATTATTAGTAGTATTATTATTACAGTACTATTTGTAATTATATGTAACCTAGACAAATAAATCACTGGTCCAATAAACAAAGTGCATCTTCAGTAGAATGATCTTTGGGCCTTAACCATTTCTCAAGTCGGGAAAGCTAAACCCCCCCAGGGTTGCCAACCTCCCGCAGCATTTTTTACTGACAAAACATGGAAAATTTACTGGTGGAGCACATTTTTTACTGGCAACCTGAGAAATTACAGAACTCCTATTGAAAACTAACACAGTGAATATTTGAACAGTATATGATATGGAAACGTGATATGGAAACACTGACAATACCTATAACAAAGTAATTTGCTTGATTTACACTTAAAAAGTCAACACAGCATGAAATTATCAGCCCCAGATATTTACTGGCAGTTTTAAAAAAAAAATCACAGATTTTTACAAACTGTCAGTAAATTTACTGGTGGTTGGCAAGCTGACACCCCCGCCCCCCATCCTCTCTAACGTAGAAGTGAAAGACGGTTTCCACAATTTTTTTTTATTTTTTTTTTTTACACATGTATAATTATACAGTATATATTTTACAGGCACATCAGTTCATTAACATGTGCATGTGCTACATCGCACAGGAGTAAAGCTTGTGTGACACTGGTGATTATGCTGATGGTGACACATAGGGCCCCTTGCACACAGTGGGCATCTAGCTGCTGTGAGTCCCTCCTGACAATTTTGTGCAGTAGGGAGGGACAGGTGCAGCGCCCAACCCCCCTACCTGTCTATAGCATGCTGTGGCTGGACAGGGCTGAACCCTGTATCAAGTGATACTTGCATTTAAGGCTCTATGTGTTCAGGGATGAATGCCCACCCTGCAAAAGATCTCTGTTTCTGGCATTTGTCCCTGAGCACACAGGGCCCTAAATGTAAAGCTCCTGAAGACGCACTATCGCGTGAAACAGCTGTCGAGCATACAAGGTGCACTGCCCGAGGTCCTATGGCCACTTTGCTTTATTGTGGCGGCTGGTTATGTACGTTTTTAGGAGCTTTCTGCATTTCATAGAGAGGATACTGTCTAGATGTCCAGCCACCATTTTACCTGAGATGGCCAGAGATATAATGACACATAGGGGGAGATTTACCAAAACTGATGCACTCAGAATATGGTGCAGCTTAATATGGTAGCCAATTAGCTTCTAACTTCAGCTTGTTCAATTAACCTTTGACAATAAAACCTGAAAGCTGATTGGTTTCAATGCAGATCTGCACCAGATTTTGCACCCTTCAGTTTTAGTAAATAACCCCCATAGTGTTTATTTATGTCTGATTATTTAGTGCTTTTATTATATTTCTTTTTTAATAAATCACAAATACAACACTATGGTCAGTATCCCTCTCTTTATTTTTGGGCTGGATGTGTTTACCATTGAGTTGGATTGTTCACATATACTCTGAACTACTGATTATCTGGAGTGACATTGATTTCCTGATCTAAGGATTACAACTATATGTGTATGGTGCTGTCCTATAACTTAGACAGCAATACAGTCTGGTGAGTGTGCATTTTAACTGTTGGTGAAGGTACTGCACAGTGGAGTTTGTTTATTGAAGGACAGTGACAGCTGATGGGTTTTTAATTTGGGGGGGGGGGGGCGGCGGCAATGACAGCACCCCCCCCGGCGGCCCTGTCACTTACCCGATCGTTGCTGTGACTTCCCCCCTTCTCTCAGAGGTGCGGGGAGAGGCGGCCACAGGTGTGCGGAGCGGCCTGGAGGCGCAGGGAGCGGTGGCTCCGGTGTTTGCTCCTCCTCACAGCGTACTGTAGGTCAGCGCTGTGATCTCCCCTCCTCCTTCCCCCAGAGGTGCGGGGAGCGCTAGCTCCAGTGTCCGCTCCTCCATCTCCTACAGCGTACTGTTCCTCTTCCACCTAAGTGCTAGGTATCCAATAGGATCGCCTGACACTTAAGCCAATCGGGAAACAGTTCTCATGACCTTTCTCCTGATTGGCGGGGAACTTTAATGTAAAAATAGTGAAACTTAATTTGCTATAGTCACACAACCGGGTGCAGTCAGGACGGAGTGCTCTGCGCCCCGAGCCCACCCTTTTTTGAAGTCTATTAGAGCCTCTGGCTCTAATCATTTGCTTCAAAAATCCACCCCCCCCATTGGAATCCATGCACCCGGTGCCCTGATATGAAGATCAGGGGGACAGACGCATAGATATTCTTCTTTGCACGATTGTTTGGACTCTTATTTTCTGCTTTTGTATAAAACTTTTTTCCTTTCTGCTATTACAATTTCACATATATATTGTTACATGCATCTGATTAATACTGGATGTTTTCATGTAGTTTCCACTAGCAATGCCTTTTTTTAATTTTATTGGCACTTTAATATATCATATACAGGGCATCCGGAAAGTGTTCACAGCGCTTCACTTTTTCCACATTTTGTTATGTTAACAGCCTTATTCCAAAATGGATTCAATTCGTTATTTTCTTCAAAATTCTACAAACAATACCCCATAATGACAAACGTGAAAGAAGTTTGTTGGAAATCTTTGCAAATTTATTAAAAAAAAAAAAAAAAAAAAATCACATGTACAAAGGTATTCACAGCCTTTGCTAAATACTTTGTTGAAGCACCTTTGGCACCAATTAACCTCCCTGGTGGTATTCCCGAGTGTGGCTTTGGGTTAAATTTCAGTACCATTAACGGTAACCCTGAGCCACACCCGGGATTGCATTGCAGAATCCTGGTACAGGTTACTTACCTTGTCACCAGGATCCTGCGATGTCCCCCCACTGTGTCCCCCACCGGATCATCCGCCCGATGTTCTGTGTTCTGTGCTCCTTTCCCTGCGAGCGTCACGAGGCATGGGGGCGGAGCCCGGTGGCAAATTCAAAAAGTACAAAAAACAACACATACAGTACACTGTAATCTTACAGATTACATTACTGTATCAAATCATTTCACCTCCCTTTTGCCCCTAGTGCTTTGTCCAGTGCCCTGCATGCAGTTTTATAATATATATATATATATATATATATATATATATATATATATACACACTTGTAGAGGAGAACCGCACTCTGCTTACAGTTTAGTGCCAGCAATCAGGTCTTCCCACCGACCTTGTATATAGAAAAAAAGTCCAAGAGGTTGCTGCACTTAAAAACTTCTTTGCTTTATTTCACAATATCTTCAGGAGAGATTTACAAAGCAAGTATAATCCTTTCAAGCAATATCAAAGGCAACAAATGCCTACACAGTTTCAGACATGAGTAGATTCAGATATGGATGGATGGATGGATTACGTTTCGGGCTAGTCAGCTTAAGCCCTTCCTGAGATCCATTGAAGCGTGCTTGTAAATCTCTCCTGAAGATATTGTGAAATAAAGCAAAGAAGTTTTTAAGTGCAGCAACCTCTTGGACTTTTTTTCTATATATATATATATATATATATATATATATATATATATATATATATATATATATATATATATTTATATATATACTGTTCTTTCTTCCTGGAAACTTGAGATTGTTCATGGCAACCAAAAAGTGTCCGTTTACGTCAAAAGTGGTTTTAGACCAGCTAGGAAACAGCGATAGTAAATTAGAACACTTGCAGAATTGAGCCATAATGAGGGTTGGATAGGGAGAATTGGTGCACAGCCATTTTCAGATCTCTTCAGAAATGTTCAATCATTTTCAAGTCTGGGCTCTGGCTGGGCCATTCAAGGACAATCACAGAGTTGTCCCGTATCCACTCCTTTGTTATCTTGGCTGTGTGCTTAGGGTCGTTGTCCTGTTGGAAGATGAACCTTCACCCCAGAGTTCCAGAATGCTCTGGAGCAGGTTTTCATCAAGGATGTTCCTGTACATTGCTGCATTCATCTTTCCCTCGATCCTGACTAGTCTCCCAGTTCCTGCCACTGAAAAACATCTCCACAGAATGGAGCTCTGTCAGAGTGACCATCCGGTTCTTGGTCACCTAACTAAGACCCTTCTCCCCCATCGCTCAGTTTGGCCGGGCGACCCGCTCTAGGAAGAGTCCTGGTGGTTCCAAACTTCTTCCATTTACAGATGATGGAGGCCACTGCGCTCATTGGGACCTTCAATGCTGCAGAAATATTTCTGTACCCCTCCCCATATCTGCGCTTCGATACAATCCTTTCTCTGAGGTCTACAGACAATTCCTTGGACTTCGTGGCTTGGTTTGTCCTCTGACATGCACTGTTAACTGTGGGACCTTATACATACAGGTGTGTGCCTTTCCAAATCACGTTCAGTCAACTGAATTTACCACAGGTGGAATCCAATTAAGTTGTAGAAACATCTCAAGGATGATCAGTGGAAACAGGATGCACCTGAGCTCAATTGATTTGAGTGTCATGGCAAAGGCTCTAAATACTTACATACATGTGATTTTTTTTTATTTTTAATACATTTGGAAAGATTTCAAACAAACTCCTTTCACGTTGTCATTATGAGGTATTGTTTGTAAAATTTTTGAAGAAAATAATGAATTTAATCCATTTTGGAATAAGGCTGCAACATAACAAAATGTGGAAAAAGTGAAGCGTTGTGAATACTTTCCGGATGCACTGTATCTATATTGACTTGCATGCAGCTAGAGATTATTTTCCTTTTCACAACAAGCACTGACTCACATACACATTTCCCTAAATGTGAGTACCATCTGGTTACAAAGAAGCACAGCAACTAGATTCCCCCATGTACAAGGGTCCTAAGAAGTGTCAGAATCACTCCACTCTCTGCTTGCTAGCCAGAATGATGCAGAATCTCAATCAATAGCAAGCAAATAAGGTAGCAAGACCGTAGAACAAGGCGTGTGGAGTCGCTTAAAGTAAGGCTCCATGCACACTGAAACTGAAAAAAGCTTTTTCTGGACGCCAGATTGCTGGCAGAAAACACTGGTTGAAAACATGCTTTTAACAGCTTTTTGTACTAGCGTTTATGAGCGTTTTTAATAAAAATACACAGAGGACACTGCAAAAATCCCACAATGCATTCCAAACTCCCACAATGCATTGAAAAAATAGAACGCCGAATGCTAATTAATGCGCGTTTATGAGCGTTTATCGGCGTTTGTTGTTTTTTTAGCGGTGAAAAACGGCACTTTGAACGCGAATTTCTGGCGTTCAGAAAAAAGCCCATAAACTCCACTGCTCATTAAAGCTAAAAAACATCCATGTGTGCATGGACACATAGGCTAACATAGAGTGGAGTTTATGGGCTTTAAAAAAAAAAACGCCGGGGGGCGTGACCAGATGGAGACCTGAACAGACGTGCCCAGTGAGAGCTCCTGCCGTTTTGGGGAATAACTTCATCTTTTTCCCCTTAGCAGGACCGCCTCACCACCTTCACTAAACCGGGGGTCCCCCTGCACACTGAGGTGTCACCTGGGACCACTGACACGTCGATCCCGAGATCCGGCCGAATCTACTACAGACCGCGGCTTCGGCCTTGGCAAGGGGAGCGGTGGCCATATTGGTACACCCGGCCCGCACAGGCCGCATCCGGATCTTCCTGGCCGCTCTACACTTAGCTCTCCCCCTACACGGACACCGGGACGGCTTAGCCTGGGACCGCTGACACGGCGGTCCCGTGTTCCGGCCGTTTTAACTACAGGCCGCGGCTTCGGCCTTGGCAGGGGGGAGCAGCGGCCATATTGGTGCACCCGGCCTACACACCTGGGCCTTCCTGGCTACTCCGCACTTGGATCTACTTCTACACAGACACCAGAGCAGCCCAGCCTACTGACCGAAGCCTGCATTCTCCCCTGTGCCACTCCTGTATGCCAGCCTGAAGGATTACCAACACACACACAGTAAGTGGCGGCCATCTTACTACACCTCAGTAGCTTCCTCATCTCTCCTGTGCTCAATCCAGGGCCAATCTAAACACCAGGGTGCCCTGATATAGTAGACTGTGACCTCAGAAAGGGACTAAACTAATATTTACCCCCACTCGTGGGGTGGATTGTAACACTAACCCTGGGACCACGTGGAGCGGCCATCTTGCTCCACTCTGCTGCAGTGTATGCACTCCTGGATCACTGTGTCTCTACACTGTCACAAGAACTGCGCAGAGGACCCAGCTGCCACTTGTAACCCTTCTCACAGAATAAATACTCCTTGGCTGACAGTTTGCTACCTTGCCATAGTTCTGCAACACGTTTCCATCTCATACTGTGGTGCAAAAAACTAGCAGGGAACGCAGTCCTGGCTCCAGAGTCGCAGGTAGCGACCGTCCTATCCCCCCATACTAGATATCATGTTTCCTGGCTGACGATGGATGGCTGAAGAAATGGGCTACTGAGCTCTGTGCTCTCCCGACATTATCAGGCTGTGTTGCAAATTACCTACACCCAGAATCTCTATGTCATCCTCAAGCTCTCACTCCTCTGAGCTGCAGCAAGGTACAATCCAGCGCTACCTACTCCGTACATCATCGCTCGACTCCCGCACGGGAAAGGACAAGCTGGCGGCCAGTCGCACCCCAGGCAAATCTAAACCTCCTTCTCTGGTTCACATGGACTCCCCAAAGTACAAGGACGCTACAGGTGAGCCCTCGGCCCCTTCAATGGCCGCTATGCCCCTTGACATCCCCTCCGAAGATGGCCCCGCGGAACTACTTCCTCCGGCCTTGGGCGGATCGGCCGGCTCTGCGACTACAGCCCTTCTTTCTGCCTTTAGGGCGGACTTTGAATCCTGGGCGTCCAAGATGGAAGCCTCCCTCCATGTAGAACTACAAGCCCTCCAGCATCGGGTTTCAACGACAGAGAATGCTGTATCCGTTCTGGCTACTACCCAAGATGACCATACGGCTCGTATTGTGGCCCTCGAATCTGCAACCACGTCACATTTATCCCGCTTGCGGCAACACCAACTCCGCATAGAGGACAGCGAAAACAGGAGCCGCAGGAACAACATTAGGATACAGGGAGTGCCGGAAGCAACCTCAGGTACTGATCTAAAACCCACTGTCGTTTCTATCCTCAACCAGGTCCTGGGCAGGGAAGTTACATCCCCTATTGAACTGGACAGAGTGCATAGAGTGGGAGGCATGGGGGGAGACCGCAGTGACCGCCCCCGTGATGTCCTATGCCGGGTCCATTACTATACCCTCAAGGAAGATATTATGCGTAAGGCCTGGCACTTAGGTCCTGTAGAATTCGATGGATCTACAGTACACCTCTATCCGGACCTCTCCCGCAACACCTTATACATGAGACGGGCGGTCCGCCCACTTTTGGATTTGATCCGTCAAGCAGGGGCTTCCTACACCTAGGGCCATCCATTCAGTATCAAGGTAACCCGAGACGACAACTGTAAGTTTGTTCTGTCGGACCCTGAACAACTTCCTGCCTTCTTCACCTTCCTTGCACAGGACCCTATCAGCATCCCGAACTGGCTAGACCCTCCAGAGGATCGTCAACGACTACAGGGCCCTCTCCCACAACGTCGCAGACGCTCAAGATCTAGATCTGGTTCTTTTGGTCCTAGAGCAAGACGTCCAACATCCCCGGAAGACTGATTTGGCTCCCCACGTGAGTCAACACTGTTACTTGTTCTATCTGTTCAATGTTTTACAATGGATCTACACCTTTCACTCCACAGTTTCATTAAGGTACTGGTCCAGGTTTGCAATGGTACTGTGTTCTCTCTGTACCCTCCTATGAACTCATACTAACTATACCACTCCATTTACAGGAATAGTATAGAAGTCTACTAAGCTCGGGAGGTGGGGGGGTGCTGTGTTGCCCTTAATGGGACAGTTACATTTAAAGAAGGGTGTAGATTAGACGGTGGTAATGTTACTGCTTTTTATGGCTACGTGGGGGCTCCATTCGACACCGGACGTCCCTAGCTTTAAATGTACACTTATCCACACATGGACCATACCAAGACCAAATTGAATGCTATGAGCATTGTTTCCTTAAGAAACCTTCCTCTGTCCAATTTTCCAGAACCCTATGATTCTTTTATTCGGGATGCGGCCTGGCCCGAGTGGAGCCCACCACTAAGTCTCTGGGGTGATACCTGTAACCAATGTGCCTTTCTAGTTCTTTGGGCCTGGGGACCCGCTGACTAACTTGGAGTCTTCCAGAAGATACCTTATTACCTGTTATGGGCTTCTTGGTCTCCTCTCAGTCCAGGGCCTAACTTATCCTACACCATAGAACTAGTAAAATTCCTCAATGTTACATCATTTAAATGTTTGTTATACATATTATTGCTTGTGATGATAGCTGACTGATTATGGGTGTTCAAGTGTTTTTTCAAACACTGATTAGATATATGCCATGTTCTCCTATAACCTAAAATATTAAGTATTCGATATACTATGGTAGACGGGTGTGATACATATACGTTATATATGCCTGCTATGTTGTCGGGTTCACAACTCAGACCTCTCTAATCCAACCTCCCTCCCCAAATAGGTTTGGCACGATTTGTGCCTAGCACGGAGTGTTTTGCTGCTGCGAACACATTAGATTTTGTTTTGAGACACCTTTCCCAGGTGTCCTCTAACTAGCCATTCTCCATTCCTCTTCCCTTTTTGCAACTACCTTCTCTTTTCCGTATCTTCCCCAACCGCCTCCCCCTCTTTTTCTAGACTTTCAAATTCTTTCCTATTTCCTCGCTCCACCATGACCTATACAGTGTTGTCTCACCCTCGACTAAAATTATGTTCATACAATGTAAATGGACTCAATGTTGCCTCTAAACGGGGACAAATTCTATATCAAATGCATAAATGCCAAGTTAATGTACTCCTCTTGCAGGAGACGCACTTTCAATCAGCCTCCACCCCTTGCTCTAACAGATATTTTAACAAATGGATCCATAGTACTAATCCATCCCAGAAAACTAAGGGAGTATCTGTAGCTTTTCACAAAAGCCTCCCCCCCGTTGAATTGCTCGATCATCTCTCCGACCCTCAGGGAAGGTACGTCTTCGTGAAATTTTTGCTGTGGGGAGTTAAATTTACGATAGCTAATATATATTTGCCAAATGTTAACTAAGTTCCATCAGCTTTGCAGTATCTGAAGATCCTATCTGAATTCATGGAGGGCAAACTCATCCTCGGTGGAGATTTTAATACTCCCCTGGAGCCAACATTAGATTCCTTCACTTCAAGGTCACGTATCTCATTCCCCAAATTGAGGGCCCTGAAACGCGTACTATACGACTTACGCCTTGTAGACATTTGGAGGGTATTATACCCCAAGACTCGTAACTACACACATTTTTCTCAGGTACACCAGACCTATAGTCGCATAGACTATCTATTGAGTGACCACAGTTGCCTAGACTGGTCTCCTGAGTGTGAAATAGATTCTATGATCTGGTCAGACCACTCCCCTACATACTTGACATTCTCGCTCCCCTCCTCACCTATCAAGGAGTGGACATGGCGCTTGAATGACTCATTGCTAGCTAACTCGGACTGTATTACACGTATCTCTGAAACAATCTCTAACTTTTTTGGGGACCACGCACAAGATACCATGTCGTTCCCCATCCAATGGGAGGCACTGAAAGCAGTATTACGTGGAACCTTTATTCAATTAGGATCTCGTCTGAAAAAGGAACGCTCAGCCGCTATAGTGGATGCAATCCAGAAGCTCCGAAACCTGGAAACTGACCATAAGCGTTCCCCAACAACCGAAACGCTCACTGAGGTTTCCAAAGCCCGATTACATCTCAGAGGTCTATATGAGACATCTGCACGTACATTTGCGGACAAACTTACTTTCCATCAATATAAATTCCAAGACAAGTGTGGCAGGTCACTGGCCCGCTCCCTGCACCCAAAAAAAATCCTCTACCTTCATCTCCCATATCCAAGGACCGCATGGAGAATTAATCTCTTCACCTTCTAAGATTGCACAGATATTCAGGGATTTTTATCAATCCCTATACAAGTCCTCTTATATCAGGGAAACTGCGCTCCCCACTTTGGATGAGGACACCATTACCGAACTTGAAACACCTATAACAGCAGATGAAGTTGCGAAAGCCATTGCAAGTACACCAACTGGCAAGAGCCCAGGGCCGGACGGCTTTACCCCAAAGTTTTATAAATTATTTGCTCCCCTCCTTATTCCTTTCCTCACTAAAGTATTCAATTCTGTATCAGAGGGCTCAGTGTTTCCCCCACAAACACTTGAGGCTCATATTTCCCTTATTCCAAAACCAGAGAAGGACCCGACTTTATGTACAAATTATAGGCCAATATCCTTGATTGGGGTGGATTTAAAGATTTTCGCTAAAGTGTTAGCCAACAGGTTACAACCATTGTTGCCCAGTTTGATCCACTTGGATCAAGTAGGATTTGTGAGTGGCCGAGAAGCAAGGGATAACACCCTGAAAACCCTTCTTTTATCCAACTATGCCCGAACTCACGATATTCCTTTATGCCTCTTAACAGTTGATGCAGAGAAGGCATTCGACCGAGTAGATTGGCAATTCCTTCGGTTATCTCTACAACAAATAGGACTGGGAGCCCACATGATCTCAAGGATAATGTCCCTATACTCCTCTCCATCCGCTAGGATAAGACTGAACGGTTCTTTGTCGTCGGCATTCTCTATCTCTAACGGGACACGACAGGGATGCCCCCTATCTCCCCTCCTGTATGTTCTTACCATGGAACATTTAGCCATTGCTTTGCGAAACAATCCCTCTGTGCACGGAATAACAGTCGGACCCACTCAAACTAAACTTGCTCTGTTTGCAGATGACCTTCTTCTATTTGTGACACGTCCACACTTGTCTTTAACCTCGGTGATGCAGGAGTTCCAGGGATTTGGGGAAGTCAGTAACTTTAATGTAAACTATAATAAATCGGAAATTCTCAATATTTCTCTGCCAAATCGGACCTACGCAGGCTTTCTACTGCCTTTTCCTTTAAAACAGGATCCACCTCCATCCAATACCTTGGTATTCAGATACCGGAGGATGTATCCCAACTCTTTTCCAAGAATTTTACCCCCTTACTTCTCAGAACTCAGGCTGATCTGTCTAACTACACATTTAAACGGCTCTCCTGGCTTGGTAGGGTGAACACCTTGAAAATGGATGTCCTTCCCCGGTTTTTGTACCTATTTCAGACAATCCCTATATACATACCTAACTCCTATTTTCAGAAATTGCGCCAGCTGTTCTCTAAATTTATTTGGAATTCAGCCCGTCCTAGAATTAGATACAAAACATTATCTCTTCCGAAAGCGAGAGGGGGAGCTGGAGCCCCGGACACTTCATTGTACCATAAGGCAGCAATACTTACTGGCATATTGGACTGGTTCCATAACCATACGACTAAGCTCTGGGTTCACTTGGAAAGGCCATATGAACTCCATTGATCTCTCAGCCCTTCCATGGACCACACCCGCGATTCGTAGGGGTTCACTCCCCCTCTGTGACCTCACCCGCCAAACGATCCAAATTTGGGATCGCTTAAACTCTGGAGGTAACATATCCAAACCTTCGGGGCCTATGACCCCCCTATTTGGGACCCCAGCCTTCCCACCGGCTATGCACGTGACAAGCTTTGGACCTTGGCGGAAAGAAGACCATAGGAAGCTTTCTCAGGTTCTCCATACAGACCCCACTCTAATGCCAGATACTCCCCCCGAATCGCTTTCTAGATACTCTATGCAATGGCTTCAGAAACAACAACTGACTTCCTATATCCAAACCTTCCAATCAATACAAGATATTCTAGCTGAACCCACAGGATACGAGGATATGCTCCTCCAAAACGATCCTCCAACACACGTGGTATCACAGCTTTATTCCCTTTTGTTGAATGCTCTTCACCCTGATCTCCCACCCTACACGAAGGCTTGGGAAAAAGATCTCCAACACTCCATCTCCCCCATTGACTGGCAAAAATGCTTTATTCTAACACATAAGCTCTCCCTAGCCACTAAAACTCAAGAAAAGGGGTTTAAACTGGTGACGAGGTGGTATAGATGCCCTTCGACAATGCATCACTTCAACTTGACAAACCCAGATACTTGTTGGCGATGTTTAAACTCCATTGGCACCATGCTCCACATTTGGTGGGAATGCCCACCCATACAAAAATTCTGGCAACAGATCTTCCTACTATACTGCAGGCTGATTACGACTGCTCTCTCTCCTTCACCCGAGATAGCTCTTTTGTCCATGCTCCCGGGCACGCTCAAGTCCATTAAAAAAGATGTATTACGCCATTTCTTGGCTGCTGCTAGAATGGTGATCCCAAGATATTGGGAGTCAAGAACTGTACCTTCCCTGGGGGAGTGGGCTATTGAGGTGGACTGCATCAGGGACCTTGAACGTCTGTTGGCTGAGGAATCCAATAAAGACAACCAGTTCTCTCTTACGTGGATTTCGTGGTCCATGTTCCGATACTCATCGGACTTCATCCCCTGGGCAGAGGGCAACCTGGACAGTACCGCCCCATGACCATGCTGGAGCGACTCCTGTTCCTAACCTTTCTGTTTCTCTACTTTCCCCCTAATCCTTCTCCTTTTCATATCAATGTACTCCTTAAAATCCAGATGCAGAATACGACCCGCACAAGCTAATCCTATACAACATAACAGGTTCCTGGAATAAGTGATTGTAAAAACACACAAAGTTTACATGTAATCCCCTCCCGTATATGGAGAGGGCTCTTTGGTTATCCTTGATATATCTCATTATGTTATTTAAAACAATGTTTTTTCCTTGTTATCTGCACACATAACGTACTACACTATGTATCCTGCGAATACACTGGATCTATTGTTATCAACACTATTACTATTAATGATGTCTATGTGAAGTACATTTTCTTGTATGCTTCTTTCAATAAAAAAAGATTGAATTAAAAAAAAAAAAAAACGCCAATAAACTGCAGTTTATCAGCTCCAGTGTGCATGGAGCCTTATGCTGGGCATCGTCTACACCAGTGTTTCTCAACTCCAGTCCTCAAGGCGCACCAACAGGTCATGTTTTCAGGATTTCCCTCAAATGAAAAGGCTGTGGTATTTACTAAGGCAGTGAAACTGATCAAATCACCTGTGCAAAATTAGTGGAAATCCTGAAAACATGACCTGTTGGTGTGCCTTGAGGACTGGAGTTGAGAAACACTGGTCTACACACATGCGCGCTCTTCAACACATAGTAAAAGTAGGAGACAGAAGAAATTCAGTACAGCACTATTTGACTTTTCCATTGGACTTTTGGCAAAGTTTCTGCACAGCAATGAAGGCCTCTTGAGCCCCCTAGGGAAAGAGAGCCTTGACTGATGGGGGCATGGCCAGGTGTGTGACAAGGGGAACGATTGGTTGGGACATGGGGATGGGATGGGCCTGAGCTCAGGAAATCGTGTGCCCCAGGGAATTCTGGGTCTTTCGGAGGAGTCGTTGGAAGAGCTGCCCACCCTCCTGCCCCTTTTTTCCTATGTTTGGTATGTCACAGCTTGCTGCGGTTTCCTGACCTTGCCAGCAGTTAAAGTTGCTGTAATGGGCTATGCCCTTAATGGAAAATTGGAAATAGGCTGTCTGTCCAGTACTTATGGTAAGGACAGGCCCCACTTCCCTCTTTTGGTTAAGTGCTCACAGTACGACTGTGACTGGCACTGGTTAAATATGTTCACATGTTATGTGTTGGAATTTAATAAAGCTGTGGCCTTGCCCTTTCCAACCTAATGGTTGTGTCTTATTTAATGGAGTGAAGGGCAAGGGTGGTGGGGGATTTTATCCCTTGGTGTTACATTAAGTGGGACCTAAGCCCATTGTGCCTCAGCAGTCATGCAACATAGCCACAAGACAAAATACTTTTACTGGTCACCGTGGACAGTGTAATGGCAGTTGATGGGGTTCAGCTATGACTTTAGAAAGTACACAGTACCTTTTCTGATTAATAAAGCAGTACCTTATAGTGTCTGATCTTAGGTAGGACTTTTTTTTACTTAAAGCGGACCTTCAGTCATTTTTTCATCTTTCCATCTTTTAAATCTTCTGCCCTTGTTGATTTAACATTGGATAGTAAAACATTTTTTTTCTGCCAGTAAATACCTTAAACAGCCCACTTCCTGTTTGTTGTCTGGTAAAAAGCCTAGGCCTAGGCTTATGACATCATAGTTACATAGTAGGTGAGGTTGAAAAAAGAGTCCATCAAGTCCAACCTATGTGTGTGATTATATGTCAGTATTATATTGTATATCTCTATATGCTGCGGTTGTTCAGGTGCTTATCTAATAGATTCTTGAAACTATCAAAACCGCTGAGACCACCTCCTGTGGAAGGGAATTCCACATCCTTGCCGCTCTTACAGTAAAGAACCCTCTACGTAGTTTAAGGTTAAACCTCTTTTCTTCCAATTTTAATGAGTGGCCACGAGTCTTGTTAAACTCCCTTCTGCGAAAAAGTTTTATCCCTATTGTCGGGTCACCAGTACGGTATTTGTATATTGAAATCATATCCCCTCTCAAGCGTCTCTTCTCCAGAGAGAATAAGTTCAGTGCTCACAACCTATCCTCATAACTAATATCCTCCAGACCCTTTATTAGCTTTGTTTCCCTTCTTTGTACTCGCTCCATTTCCAGTACATTCTTCCTGAGGACTGGTGCCCAGAACTGGACAGCAAACTCCAGGTGCGGCCAGACCAGAGTCTTGTAGAGCGGGAGAATTATTGTTTTATCTCTGGAGTTGATCCCCTTTTTAATGCATGCCAAAATTCTGTTTGCTTTGTTAACAGCAGCTTGGCATTGCATGCCATTGCTGAGCCTATCATCTACTAGGACCCCCAGGTCCTTTTCCATCCTAGATTCCCCCAGAGGTTCTCCCCCCAGTGTATAGATCGCATTCATGTTTTTGCCACCCAAATGCATTATTTTACATTTTTCTACATTTAACCTCATTTGCCATGAAGTTGCCCACCCCGTTAATTTGTTCAGATCTTTTTGCAAGGTTTCCACAAAAAGATCTGAATAAATTAATGGGGTGGGCAACTACATGGCAAATTAGGTTCAATGTAGAAAAATGTAAAATAATGCATTTGGGTGGCAAAAACATGAATGCAATCTATACACTGGGGGGAGAACCTCTGGGGGGAATCTAGGACAGCATCATGCACAGCTCTCTCTCTCTCACTTTTGTGAGAGTTTGCAGGAAGGGAGGGGGGGTGAGTCATAAGAGGGCCAATGAGAGCTGCAGGGCTGCAGAGCTGGAGGTGTGCCTCTGTGTGTCTGTGTAAATCTAGGAAGTGAACAGGCAGCAGCTTCAGCTGCCCACAGTTAAAATGGCTGCAGCCAGACTTAGTGGAGGGGGATTTCTGCAGAATATTTGGCAAGTACAGAATCCACAGTATATATAAAATAATATGCAAAGTGGTTGGAGGGAAGCTTCAGAATGGCAAAGATGTTTTATTAAAAATTATGTGAGCAGACTGCAGTTCCTCTTTAAAGCCCAACTCTGGGCACAACAAAAAAAAGTTGTTATTTTGAATCATAATTTGTTGTTGTATCATTACTCATTTATTAGTAATTATGGGTAGCACGGTACTATTTGAAATGATATATTACATGGTTTGAGGGATAAAGACAGGGTAACATATTATTAAACAAGGCAACTTACAAACCGGTATGTAGAGAAAACAGTATCAAAACATAAGGGCGTAGGCAGCATATACGTTGTGTAAGACTATCCAGTGCAGCCAGTAATAGTGGTCCACAAGAGAAAGTTTAACCACTTGCCGACCACAGCACGCTGATATACGTCGGCACAATGGCAGTGGTGGGCAAATGGGCGTACCTGTACATCCCCTTTAAGAGGCAGGGATAGCAGGCGCGCGCGCCACGTACAGCGTGACCATTCCCGCAGCACCGAAGGACTTGATGTCCGCCGATCTCCTGGCGATCGTGTCATGGAGACTCGGAACGGTGAAGTTCCCATGTAAACAAGGCATTTCCCCGTTCTGGCTTGTGTCATGACAGAGATCTCTGCTCTCTGTCATCAAGAGCAGTGATCGCTGTCATGTGACTTTAAGCCCACCCCCCCAGTTAGAATCACTCCCTAGGACACACTTAACCCCTTCATCACCCCCTAGTGTTTACCCCTTCACTGTCAGTGTCATTTACACAGTAATGAGTGCATTTTTAGAGCACTGATCACTGTATAAATGACAATGGTCCCAAAATAGTGTCAAAAGTGTCCAATGTGTCCGCCATGTCGCAGTCCCAATAAAAATCGCAGATCGCCACCATTACTAATAAAAAAAAGTTAAAAATAAAAATGGCATGAAACTATCCCCTATTTTGTAGACGCTATAACTTTTGCGCAAACCAATCAATACACGCTTATTGCGATTTTTTTTTTACCAAAAATATGTAGAAGAATACATATTAGCTTAAACTGAGGAAAAAAATGTTTTTTTTTATATATTTTTGGGGATATTTATTATAGCAAATGTAAAAAATAATGTTTTTTTTTTCAAAATTTCAAAAAACCGCAGAGGTGATCAAATACCACCAAAAGAAAGCTCTATTTGTGGGAAAAAAAGGATGTCAATTTTGTTTGGGTGCAACGTTGCACGACCCCGCAATTGTCAGTTAAAGCGACGCAGTGCCAAATCGCAAAAAGTGCTCTGGTCAGGAAGGGGCTAAAATCTTCCGGGCTGAAGCGGTTAAAGGGTAACTCCACTTTCATGGGGAAAAAAAATAGCAAATAAAGAAAAAATAATATAGCGCATATAATTGTGACACTAATCATATTGTAATTGAATGTTATTAAAAATTACCTTTTCTTTTCAATCTGCAGCCACTGAAATTTTCTGAGAATGCATTGCAATATGGCTACCTGGAGTTGTTCTGTACACAGAATGTGTACTGACCACTCTCAAGAAACATCATTTCCTGCTTGTGTGATTGGCTCACCAATTTTCCCAGAAGTCTGCCTAAGATACAATTCAGATTTCAGGCATCCCCTGCAACAAACATTTCATTTTTGGAGAGATACTTTCAATAGGAGCACATCTAAAGGGATGCAGGCCCAGCAGATTTCCTCATTTGTGGCCTGCAGCTGCACACCTGACAGTTAATTATGAAACCACTCCCAATAGACCCACTCTGTACAGAGGCAGAGACAAACGCACATGGATTTCTTCAGAATAACAAAAGGTAGGAATCTGCAACAAAGGTTGTTATAATTCTTGCAATGTACATGGATCACTCAAAGGGGAATGTTTTTTTTCATAACAAAAGTGGAGTTGTACTTTAATATAGAGATTTTAAAGTTCACAGATGAAGAAGGACATCCAGTGAACAAAGCATGAAAGCAGAAAAGAAAGAAAGGGAAAATTAGAAGGGTAGAATGGTCAAGAAATTTTAGGGGGGCTATTTATCAGCATAGTCAATTAGATATAGATAGGGCTGTGAATAGTATATCCATGGCTCTCAAATCTGAAGAAACTTGGGGTGAGAACCTGCCAGTATAGCAGTAAGTTTTTCATTAGTCATAACATATGTGAGTCTTGTAGAACTTTCAATAAAACAGTATTAGCTGCCATATATGTAAATATAATGAAACACACAGTATATACTGTATGTAAGTGTTCTGTATGCATATCAATAGTAGGAGGAAATGGCTGCACAGAAGTGTTCTGTATGCATACATAGATTATTTAGAAACATGTAGAAACAGCTATATAAGTGGATGGGCTATGGCAGTAAAGCACAATGGTGCAATAAATCTATTGAGACATTATACCTGTAAACCATAATCTAAGGTGAATAATGAGCCCAGAAATGCTCCACAATGCTGGTCTATTACACTAAGTATGTTATGATTGGTCTCAAGGGTAAAGGAGCAATCCACCTCCTAATAACAGCTAACAGTTATACCAAGTCTGTATTGTGCATGTTTTCTTGAAGACACAATGGGGGTTATTTACTAAAGGCAAAGTTACTTTACACTACAAGTGCAAACTACAAATGCAAAGTGCACTTAAAATTGCACTGAAAGTGCACTTGGAAGTGCAGTCGCTGTAGATCTGAGGGGGACATGGAAGGAAAATAGAAAACAGCATTTTAGCTTGCACATGATTGGATAATAAAATCAGCAGAGCTTCCCCTCATTTCAGATCTACCCCTCAGATCTACAGCGACTGCACTTCTAAGTGCACTTTCAGTGCAATTTCTTGTAGTGCAAAGTGGATTTGCCTTTCGTAAATAACCCCCAATATTCCTTCTCTCCCATAGTGTATTATATCTCTGCATGTGCTTCTTTCAGATTTGTATTAGAGGGCAACGGCTGAAGCAGCCACCTGAATTGAAGTATGATGATAATCAAAACAATTGCCTCACTTGGAACCCATGTAAATAATTGGGCTTTTGTGCTTGAAATACGTTTAATGCGCTTGGCATTAATCAGCACCGTGAGCACTGTAGGAACATGCTTTGGAATCAGGTTCTGGCATTCATGTGTAAGAAGCCTTTAGGCAGCTGGAGACTGAACTGGCCAACAATCAGTGATAGGTTAAGTAGCATTTGCTGATCAATATTTGAACAGGTATAAAGTGTAATGCCCCGTACACACGATCAGAAAATCGTATGGAAAATACCGCTTTCGAAGCAATCGTACGATAATCGGATCGTTAGTACAGAGCTTTCGAGAGCCGATCAGGACAGTTCATTTGATAGTATTCTATCGGACATGCAGGAAAAATTTTTCGTACGATGCCAGATCATACGATTTTCGTTTAATCAGTACAGCTATCGTTTCGAAAATGCAATACAAATGCATTACAACACATGATATCACTTCCGAATTTTATTTCTATCGTGCGGGAATTTTCGTGACTTTAGTAAACTCATCAGATTCAATCTGAGATCAGCATGCAATAAAAAACGGACGATCATTCGTCCAATAAGCTCACCGTGTGTATGGGGCATAATTCTATTGACCTCATGCATTAGAATGTCAGCAGTAAAGCTGGCCACACTTGTCACAATCTGCGCAATCCAGTGTTGCCAACCTAACAGATTGAAATTTACTGACACGACACCCAAAATTTACTGGCACAGCCACGTTTTTACTGGCATTTCCAAACGTTACAAAATTACAGTTTTAAGTACAAATTTCACTATTTAGGCTACAAACAAGTACAATATGTAATTAGCAATGTGATTTAAGGTAAATAATAAGGAAAAAAACATATTTCTTATTTTATTTTTGATATAGTAAGTAAGTAGCCCAGGGACAGGACTCGGGGGCAAGAAATTAGAATGAGCGGCACACACTTGAAATTGACTCTCACAGTGATACTGACTGCAGTGTGCAGCACTATAGATTACCGACATGACACGTCCCCTCCTGAGTGACAGTCTCTCTCCAAGCCAGATGGTCCCTCCAGTCCAAACAGCACCGATGGTCCCGCTCCTGGCCATCTCCTATGCTCCCATCGCGCAGACCCACACACAAGGCTCTGGCCACTCTGCTTGGCTCCCTTGCACCATGACATCACAGGACATGCTCTGGCACGGCCTCCACCAGAGCCGCCCGAACACACTGTAGCAGGCACTCGTATGGTCTTGGCTGGCTCTGGGCCGAGCGTCACAGCCATATTTTTTACTGGCAACCTTTTCTTTTTACTGGCATTTACTGGCAGGAGAAATTGCCTGGTTTTTACTGGCTGCCAGTAAAAATACTGACGGTTGGCAACACTGGCGCAATCTCTGTTCAATCTATCAATTTTCTAACAATTTTTTAGTGCAAGAATCCACAAGGGGGGGGGGGGGGGGTACAGTTTGAATGGGTTGCTCAAATAGGCCTTCATATATAGTTTTAGTAAACTGAAAGGAGGCTGTACAGACCTCAGATCCCAACTGTATTTTTCTGGGGCAGTTTGCATCTGAGTAGAAAGTTTTTACACGCAAGGCCCACAAGATAGCTGTAGGTAATTCGGTTTTTGTCCTACTGTTCGTACCATGCCATATACTAAACCACTTGAAATATTAGAGGCTGGCAAACTTAATATACATGTCAAAAGAGATATATGGAAGCTACCATTGCTGAGGAATCCCTCTAAAGATTCTAGTTACTTGGCTGGCCCTTCAACTTCAATACAGTGAGTCAATGACCCAGAACCACAAAACACATAGGGAGTTCAGACTTTTCTCAAACATTCCTGGTCTATATACTTGTTCTGGGTCATTGATTCTGAGATGATTAAAGTTAGCAGGTCAGTAAAACAGTCAGGCAACTACTGGGGTTCAGCAATGGCACCTTACATACAGTGCCTTGCAAAAGTATTCACCCCCCTTGGCTTTTTACCTATTTTGTTACATTACAGCCTTTAGTTCAATGTTTTTTTAAATCTGAATTATATGTGATGGATCAGAACACAATAGTCTAAGTTGGGGAAGTAAAATTAGAAAAATATATACATAAAACTATTTTTCAGAAATAAAAAAATGATAATTGGCATGTGCATATGTATTCACCCCCTTTGTTATGAAGCCCATGAAAAGCTCTGGTGCAACCAATTACCTTCAGAAGTCACATAATTAGTGAAATGATGTCCACCTGTGTGCAATCTAAGTGTCACATGATCTGTCATTACATATACACACCTTTTTGAAAGGCCCCAGAGGCTGCAACAAATAAGCAAGAGGCACCACTAACCAAACACTGCCATGAAGACCAAGGAACTCTCCAAACAAGTAAGGGACAATGTTGTTGAGAAGTACAAGTCAGGGTTAGGTTATAAAAAAAAATCCAAATCTTTGATGATCCCTAGGAGCACCATCAAATCTATCATAACCAAATGGAAAGAACATGGCACAACAGCAAACCTGCCAAGAGACGTCCGCACACCAAAACTCATGAACCAGGCAAGGAGAGCATTAATCAGAGAGGCAGCACAGAGACATAAGGTAACCCTGGAGGAGCTGCAGAGTTCCACAGCAGAGACTGGAGTATCTGTGCATAGGACAACAATAAGCCGTACACTCCATAGAGTTAGGCTTTATGACAGAGTGGCCAGAAGAAAGCCATTACTTTCAGCAAAAAAACAAAATGGCATGTTTTGAGTTTGCGAAAAGGCATGTGGGAGACTCCCAAAACGTATGGAGGATGGTGCTCTGGTCTGATGAGACTAAAATTGAACTTTTTGGCCATCAAAGAAAACACATGTCTAGCACAAACCCAGCGCATCACATCACCCAAAGAACACCATCCCCACAGTGAAACATGGTGGTGGCAGCATCATGCTGTGGGGACTGGGAAACTGGTCAGAGTTGAGGGAAAGATGGATGGTGCTAAATACAGGGATATTCTTGAGTAAAACCTATACCACTCTGTGTGTGATTTGAGGCTGGGACGGAGGTTCACCTTCCAGCAGGACAATGACCCCAAACACACTGCTAGTGCAACACTTGAGTGGTTTAAGGGGAAACATGTAAATGTGTTGGAATGGCCTAGTCAAAGCCCAGACCTCAATCCAAAAGAAAAACTGTGGTCAGACTTAAAGATTGCTGTTCACAAGCACAAACCATCCAACTTGAAGGAGCTGGAGCAGTTTTGCAAGGAGGAATGGGCAAAAATCCCAGTGGTAAGATGCGTCAAGCTCATAGAGACTTATCCAAAGCGACTTGGAGCTGTGATAGCCAAGGTAGCAAAAAGGTGGCTCTACAAAGTATTGACTTTAGGGGGGTGAATAGTTATGCACATTGACTTTTTCTGTTATTTTGTCCTATTTGTTGTTTGCTTCACAATAAAAAAAAAAAAAACATCTTCAAAGTTGTGGGCATGTTCTGTAAATTAAATGATGCAAATCCTCAAACAATTCATGTTAATTCCAGGTTGTGAGGCAACAAAACACGAAAAATGCCAAGGGGGTGAATACTTTTGCAAGGCACTGTACTTGTTCTGGGTCATTGATTCTGAAGTGATTAACCACTTGCCGACCGGCTCCTGTACATATACGTCGGCAGTTTGAAGATGGATATCTCGGTGTCGGCAGCAGCTGCTGCCACAACTGAGGTATCCATCTTTAGAGCCGGCGGTTCTGTTTACGATAATGGTGGTCTCTGCGGCGGATTCGCCGTAAGATCTCTGTTATCGGCAGCGGGAGAGGTGCAACCCCCTCCCGCCACTCTCCCGCGCCCTCCGCCGCTTACCAGAGCCGCCGGCAGCAGCGGAGGCAATTGGGACCTGTCCGTGGCTGGGTATGGAGATGAGTGAGGGGAAGATGGCCCCCACCTGTCTCCATACTATAGCAGGGCGAAAGCAACGTCAAAACTTCACTTCTGCCCATACGTCTTAAAGGCACTTTTTTTTTTTTTTTTCATTTAAGTCCAAATATGAGATCTGAGGACTTTTTGACCCCAGATCTCATATTTTAGAGGACCTGTCATGCTTTTTTTTTATTACAAGGGATGTTTACATTCCTTGTAATAGGAATAAAAGTGACCCATTTAAAAAAAAAAAAAAAAAACAGTGAAAAAATAAATAAAATCAAGTAAAATAAATAAGAAAAAAAACTTTTTTTTTTTAAGCGCCCCTCCCGACGAGCTCATGCACAGAAGCAAATGCATACGTGAGTAACGCCCGCATATGAAAACGGTGGTCAAACCACACATGTGAGGTATCGCCGCAATCGTAAGAGTGAGAGCAATAATTCTAGCGCTAGACCTTCTCTGTAAGTCAAAACATGCAACCTGTAGAATTTTTTAAACGTCGCCTATGGAGATTTTTAAGGGTCAAAGTTTGACGCCATTCCACGAGCGGGTGCAATTTTGAAGCTGGACATGTTGGGTATCAATTTACTCGGCGTAACATTATCTTTCACAATATAAAATAAAAATTGGGCTAACTTTACTGTTGTCTTATTTTTTTATTCAAAAAAGTGAATTTTTTCCAAAAAAAGTGCGCTTGTAAGACCGCTACGCAAATACGGTGTGACAAAAAGTATTGCAATGACCGCCATTTTATTCTCTAGGGTGTTAGAAAAAAAAATGTATAATGTTTGGGGGTTCTAAGTAATCTTCTAGCAAAAAAACTTGTTTTTAACTTGTAAACACCGAGTCTGAAAAAGAGGCCTGGTCTTTAAGTGGTTAAAGTTAGCAGGTCAGTAAAACAGTCAGGCAAATACTGGGGTTCAGCAATGGCACCTTACATAACTCTAATGATATGCGTACTTTAAATCATGTGGGCCTAACAGGTTTTATACGCTCTCGCAGTCATTATGATCAATATATTAACCCGACCATTGCAGTTCTTGTCTTAGCAGGCTTCATAGTAGGTCACAGCAAGCATGGGAGGAACATATAGAGGCTCCCAAGTCACTGACAGCCACAGGATAGATAATCACATATACACATACACATTGAGGCTTTGTTCACACTATACTACATGACAGTAGTACGACTTTCATCCTACTTTGCTCTGCGACATCAGTCCTACATTGATTCTACATTGGTCCTACATCCATCCGACTTTCATGAACAGGATACTACTTTGATCCGACTTTTCAGATAGTACACTTGTCCTTTGACCAATCAAAACTAACACACAATGGGAGGGGCTACAGCGGGGTGCAGGAAATAACACAATGTCGGATGCCAAAGTCGAATGGTTAGGACAAGGATCAGACTTTGATCCTACTTCAATGATAGTCAATGGGCTGAAGTAGGATCAAAGTCGGACCAAAGTAGTACAGGAAGCATTTTCAAAGTCGGACTGACTTGTGTCGGACCAGTTAAGATGGCTCCCATAGAGAAACATTGATTTGCGACATGAGCTCCCAATGTCGGAGCGTTTGTCGGACCAGTGTGAACCCAGCCTTATGCACATACCTATGTGGACACATACAAACACCAGCATAGACACACACACATGCTTATGACCACTCAAGCTAAATAAATTAAAAGGCGGGTTCAATTTATCAATATCTTGTACAGAACATTCTTCGGGTCCTGTCAAGAGTAGAAAGCATTTGGTTGCTTTTTTGACAGTGGGCAAATGCAAAAATACAAAAATAATATAATTGATCTTTTTCTCTCTAAGTCTCCATCTATTTCACTACCTTAACCTTTTTTTATACGTTAATGTGAGGATATATAACTAATGTGGAACAAAGGTCTGATAAATGGTATAGATAACTGAAAACATATCTATGTTATATATATAATGTATGTGTATATATACAGTATACATACATATATATATATATATATATATATATATATATATATATAAATATAGACACATTAACGTGGCAGACAGAGGCTTGACGTAGTGTGTAGCTCATATATCGGGATATTTTCTACACAAATCACCCCTTTGCATACTGTACATGTCTCTGTGTCATGTTACCTCAGTTTACCCTGCTAATGTTCCTGCATTGGGCTCACTGTAACCTTCCCTCTGTGCCCTGGGGCTCTGACAGCAATTCACTGAGAACATTGTCTGAGCTTCTATGTGGGGCTGTGGGTGTTTTTGTCATGTTCATTATTTAGCCACAAAATATTTGTCTGTGGTTCCAAAGAATGTTCCATTTATTGCTCAAAACAACCAGAAAGCAGAGTTAAATTTCCATAACTCTGTACAAGTATTGTGTGCACGGTAAACACATCACCTCCAGCTACAGCTCATTAATACCGGCCTTACATGACAGCCAAACCCGTGGACAGCACAATAGAATTCATCTCTCAAATGTGTCATGAAAAGGTAAAAATTCACTTAAGAAAAAGCAAGTGTAATCAATATCTGAAACGGAGAACCTCCTGGAATGATACAAGTATGTTTTAAGCCAAAGACAGTACAATCCATAAGACATATAGTGTATAGTTTTGTAGCATTCCTCCATAGCTGCAGACTTTCCATATAGCATGGCCCTGTGCATTGTTTTATGATACATCACCATGCTTAAAGAAAAACTCTCATGAGCATTTAAAATTTAACTACAGGTTTTAATACCTATCTTTGCCTCTCCAGAGAAACGTTAATGGATTGTAAAGAATATCCCTTAGTTCCCACATTCCTACCCGTCAGCTCCTCCCCTACCAGAATCCTGATTTATGGGCGTTCCTACGATTGTGTTCAGTTGCCATAACCCCTTGTTTAATGAGTGGGCCTATCGGGAGCGCCTTTGGGGTGTATTGCTGCTGTTTACACTGACCATTCCTTTAACCCACTCCCACCCCTCTTCTATGGCATGACTAAATATGGAACCCAGTTCCCCAGTTCTGCCCACTGTTTGTCTCACTGTGATTCAGCTTGATCAGCTACCCAGCATCTTTGTTTGCAAGAACGCAGGCAGCCGGCCCGCACAGCGTCATTGGTTGCTATTGTGCTGATGGCCAGGCTGCCTGCACCATTGAAATGAATGAAGCTGTACTGCCCAGTTGCTTGCATCCTAGCAATTGTCAGGTGGCTGATCTAGCTGAGCCACAGTTAGCCAAACAGGGGGTGGAACTTGGTGAAGGGGAAGCCATGTTTATGTGTCCTGAGAACAGGGGACGTTACTAGCAAGCTGCCTGACATGCCCTCTCCCCCGAATTCCTAGTGGCAGCACTTGTCTTGATTAAGCATTTAGAGCTGGAGACATGCGCCATCAAACACCCTACTAGCTGTGTGGTCAGACAGCGTTGGGGGGAATCCCTGTCCGACCATACATATTATTATTATTATTTAAGTTACTTATATAGCAGCGCTTTACATATACATTGTACATTCACATCGGTCCCTACTCTCAAGGAGCTTACAACCTAAGGTCCCCAACTTACATTCATATACTAGGGCCAATTTAGACAGAAGCCAGGCAAACTCCAGGCAGGTAGTGTCGTGGTTGGGATTCGAACCAGCGACCCTTTTTACTGCTAGGCAAGAGATAGTTGTCAACAGTCTCGAAAAATGCATAAGGACGCTTTTTTGTCTGGTGGCAGAGTCTTATTATAATTAGGGGGTGGGGCATTCATTTGTAGACGTGGTGTAGTGGGGGTGGAAAAATATGGGCGTGTGGTGAAAAGGGGTGTGGTCTAAAGGGAATATTGGGCGTGGCTTAAAGAAGGGGGGGTGTTTAGAGTCTGTGATGAAAGAAAGAAAGAAAGAAAGAAAGAAAGAAAGAAAGAAAGAAAGAAAGAAAGAAAGAAAGAAAGAAAGAAAGAAAGAAAGAAAGAAAGAAAGAAAGAAAGAAAGAAAGAGAGCGGGAAGAAAGAGAGCGGGAAGAAAGAGAGAGGGAAGAAAGAGAGAGGGAAGAAGGAGAGAAAGAAAGAAAGAAAGAAAGAAAGAAAGAAAGAAAGAAAGAAAGAAAGAAAGAAAGAAAGAAAGAAAGAAAGAAAGAAAGGAGGGAGAGCAGGCCCAGATCTTACACCACAATAGAAATATGTGTATTCTAGAAAGTTTAACAATCAGCAGATAAAGATACTCCAAACACCTGGTGTTGGCGCTTCAATCATCACGGCACCATGGTTGTTATGGTGTCAGGATGATTGAAGCGCATTATTTCTTATATTGCATTGTAATATAAGATGAAATAGTTCAACTCACCATAATGCAGAATCAGTGGGAGCCCTGAGCGTGTCACTTGCCACTGTCGCCTGCCTCCAGATGCAGTGTGTCACTTGTCACGTCGCCTGCTATCAGATGCAGCTTGGCTCACTTGTCACCACAGATTCAGTGCACTTGTCACCACAGATGCATCGTGTCATTTGTCACCACAGATACAGCATGTCATTTGTCATAACAGATACAGTGTGTCATTTGTCACCACAGATATAGCGTGTCACTTGTCACCTGTCACCACAGATATAGTCCATGCTGCTCTCTATTGGTGATTCGGTCTCTGTGCCATTTACAGCAGACCAGGTGTCATGCAGACCAAAGGGAAGAAACAAGAGGCGGAGCCTGGGTGGCAATGAAAGCAGCTGCCAATAGAAATGGAGCAGCTTCATTTCTATTGGCAGCCACTTTCATTGCCACCCAGGCTCCGCCTCTTGTTTATTCCACACGAGATCTGGTCTTCTGTAAAATGGTGGCGGAGACAATTCACAAGTGCCGGCCCTTGACCAATAGCGGTGGCTGTGGTGAAAAATCAGGAAAACTCCAATTTCCCATGAAATTTCCTGGGACACGGTAAGACCAGGACAAGGGTCTAAATACCGGGAATGTTCTGGGAAATTCGAGACTGTTGGCAACTATGCATACAACTAGCCTTTTAAAAAACACCATGTAGAAAGACTGGACAAAAAACGCATGCAATTTGTCACTTATCAAAAATGAAGTGAGACTTCTTTAATAGTTACATAAGTCATTATTTTATTCACACATCTCAACAAATCCTACTGTTTGGGGTAAACTGAATTTTTATGCTTCTCTACATTCTACATGACTAGACATCATAAAAATGTGGTTGTTTAAGGCAAAACATCACTATGGTTTCCTATCCGCTCACGTAAAAATCATTGTGCCAAACCCTCTCAGAGAGGAATGGTAAACATTCCCGACATGAGCACACTGGGGGCAGATCTTGCAAACTGGTAAAGGTGTGAAGACCCCTCCATGATTCACTGTTTGGCCATATTGGATGCAACCCCAGAGGTACCTCAAGGTGTCCCCAGTGGATTACCAGATTTTTAAGGTCCATATGTCCTTTCTTGTTCAAACATTGACTTTTTTGCTAAAACTATCTTCAAACATACATTTTTTTCCCCAGATTCTTGGAACTGTTTTCACAGCAGGACACCCTCCGCATTTAGGGAGATTTCATTTAACATTCTGTTGTGTCTGTGTTCATTGGTTAGAACAGTGGTCTCCAAACTGTGGTCCGGGGGCCCGATGTGGCCCTTTGCTTTCCTTTATCCGGCCCTTGGGACACTAAACCTCCCACTGCTAAAAGACACTATTCTGCCCACTGACACCAACAATGGAGCACCATTTGTCCCACTGCCACCAATGATGGGGCACTATAAAACCAATATGGGGGCACTATACCTCCCATTCCTCCCACTGACACCAACAGTGGGGCACTATACCTCTCACTGACACCAATGATGGAGCACTATTCCTTCCACTGATACCAAATGTAGAAATATTTTTTCCCACTGATGCCACTCCCGCTGGCCACAGTCCAGCCCCCCTAAAGTGTGAAGGACAATAAACTGGCCCTTTGTTTAGAAAATTTGGAGACCTCTGGGTTAGAATGTAAAATTTGGGTAATAAAAGCCGGATGAACAATCTAACTGGTTTCCATTCATTCCAAAAATAGAAAAATGATTTGGCAGTAATTCAAATTTAATAGCAACTAAACCGCTAACTGCTATTAAAGGATCTAAAAAACAAACAGAGTCTTGCGAGCTACCATGTAAAGATCCAGATGATAATTAGAGATAATTAAAGGACAGCTGCTAACATTGATCACGTCCCATATGCTCGTGCCAAACAAAAATTAAAACCAATATAATGCTGCGCTATCCAAATATAATCAAGTGATTATTTTACTTAATCCTAATAATACTAACCTCAGTACAATAGTGATGGTGAGGTTTTACATTCCTATGTGATTAATCAAGCAAACATAACGATGCGATCTGATGCAATTAAAAGTTGAGATCATAAACAATTAGAAATTGCAGTCTTATGCGATACTCCCAATGACAACCTGTGTACCATACACACTCATATGCAATAGACAGCTTGCAACCCTATGCGATAATAGCGATAATTGCAGTGACAACCTGCAATTTACATAAATCTATATAAAAGTGCATCAATATACAATAATACAATACAATACTATAAAATCAAGAAAACTGTGTTTAAAGCGGAGGTCCACCAATTTTTTTTTAAAAAGTCAGCAGGTAGAAATACTGCAGCTGCTGACTTTTAAAATAAGGACACTTACCTGTCCAGGGCGCCCGCGATGTCGGCACCCAAAGCCGATCTATCCCTCGGCTGTCGGGTGCTGCAGCCGCCATCTTCGGTAAGGGAATCAGAATATAGCTGCGCTATAGCACTGGTCCCTGCTGTCTTCTGGGACCTGTGTGTCTCCCAGAAGACAGTGGGGGGGATGGAGAAGGCGCCAGAAGTGGCGTAGATACCCGTGGGTGACTCAGGTGCCCGGAAGTGGGAGCAATATATCTGTATTAGACAGGTATCTGTGCCCCCTTCCCCCCTAAAAGGTACCAAATGTGACACTGGAGGGGGGGAGGAACCGGAAAAGCAGGAGTTCCATTTTTGGGTGGAACTCCGCTTTAAAGTGCTCTTGTGCCAAAATATATCATGCATTAATATGTGTGCACAAAGTCGCAACATGGAGTCCATTCATAACTAGTCCATCCTTCTTATTGCAGATGATAAAACAGATGATAAAACAGTAAAGCACTCGCCCTTGTGCTCCCCCTTTGGTGTATGTGCTCACCCTAGAGCGTGATACCTTGCACCTAAGCTCGGTCAAAACACGCTTTTAAACCACCTCTGGGTTTATGGTCAGCCTTCAGATCCTTGGATGGTTGCTTGCAACAACATTCACATGGAAAACAGAGGAAACTAGATAGTGTATTACCTTTTTAAAAAGTTTTATTTAAAATGACAATTTTCCCGTATATTAGGGTACTCACATTTAATAGGTGCTAAAAGCGCACCAATTTGTAACAAGCCAAACAAATATAAAGATGCTGTACTGGTGTGTCCTCTCCTGCTCAGAGACCTCTCCACTGTCTCACAAGCCATCCTGTCCCCTCCCCAACGCGTGTTGATACCGGGAAAATACGTATCTTCCTCAGGGAGAATTTTATTGGACGGTTCAGATGTCAATAATTTTATAGTCCCGTTTCCTGAAGACCGCAGACATTCTATAGTTTAATATGTGCTCGCGGCCATTTTCTGATAGAACAAAGCGTTCCACACTACCCATACTGTACGCCGTGCATTGTGACCAAGCACAATAACATACAGCGGCATGATTACGCCAGATAGTAATGGTTAAAAGATGCTCATCAGCCTAAAAAATATATATATATCCCTCTGCAGACTGCATTCAGGACGGCATGTAAGGAGAAGGACACATCTTCACAGTGTCACTAACATAATATAAAACTAGTATCATTAAAGCAACGGCATCCTAACCACTTAATCTGCCTGTAAATAGGCATGTAGATTGCCTATTATATATTTTAATCCGAAAATACACAAATATAGAACAAGTGCACCAGGGAGACCCATAGTAAGTGGCATAGAGTCACTTACTGCAAGACTAGGGGAATATATCAACATACATCTGCAACCTTTGGTTAAAAACACCACAGCTTTTTTGAAAGACACCAAGCATACTCTACAGTTGTTGAAGGGGGTTAGCGGTGATGCAAATATAGTGTTGTCCATGGCTGATGTGGCCTCACTATATACAAACATAGATCATCAGGGGGCTATGAAAGCAGTCAAATGGGCCTTAATAAAGAATATCCATATGGAAAGGAGATAACGTAAATTTATTTTGAAATGTTTAGATTTTTGTTTAAAACACAATTATTTTTGGTATGAAAACACCTTCTACCTCCAAACAAAAGGCGTCGCCATGGGCACTAAATTTGCGCCAAGCATCGCCAATTTGTACATGGCGAAATGGCAGAAGGAGGTTGTTATTTTACAATTTGGATTCGAGGATTTTACTTTACAGGTGTTTTATTGATGATATTTTGATAATATGGAAGGGTTCTAAGGCAGATCTTGAAGGCTTTCTGCAGAATATGAACGAGAATGAGTGTAATGTTATGCTCTCATGGGACATTAGTACTGAAACCATACACTTTCTTGATCTAGAGATTAAGAGTACTCCCAGAGGTTTAGAAAGATAACATATTTTAAGGCCACTGACCAAAATTCATCCCTACATCTAGTTGCCATTTTACACCATGGAGCAATAACATACCCAGAGGGCAATTTATGTGTATTAAAATGAACTGCACAAATAATGACAATTTTGAGATGCAAACAGATAAATGTATGAGTTCAATGAGAAAGGTTACCAACTAGATTTTCCCAAGACAGAGAAAGAGAAAGTTGGAAGCATAGAAAGGGAACAGCTTTTAGTAGATAAGGAAGTAAGTGACAATGATAAGGACCATATGGGTACTTGCATTGTATTGGACTACAAGTTACAAAACAGAGAGGTGGAAAAGATTATCAGCAAATATTGAGGGGTATTGAAGCAGGATATACACCTAAAAGATTGCCTGTCAGATAAACCAAGGATTGTCTACAAGCGTACACCTAACCTAAGAGATAAACTGGTACACAATATTGTTGAGCCACCCACACCTATACCTAAGATGTTTTGGATGTTAAAGGTTTCTATGGATGTGGTAGGTGCTATAGTTGCAATAGGGTTCCAAATAATATTAGAAAGGTGAAAAGTTTTGTTAACCCAAAAACCCAGATCCTACACACGATTAGAGATTTCATCTCATGCGATACGATTGGGGCAGTATATGTCATAAAATGACCATGTAACTTAATGTATGTAGGAAGAAAAGGGCGCTAAAATTTCAGATGGAAGAACATATTAGAAATATCCGAAAGGGTTTTGAAAAACATCACTTATCTGTACATTTTCGGGATGTCCACAATTAGAATACAGCAGGGATGCAATTTTGGGGCATAGAAGACCCTAACAGACACCGGAGAGGGTCCAATTACATAAGAGAGATCAGCAAAAAAGAATCCTGGTGGATTTATCAATTGGGATCCCTGGCACCGGGGGGTTAAATAAAGAGTTTGACCTTAAGTGTTTCCTTAGTAATAGTTAAGCATACCATTTTTGGGTCATACTTATTATGGTTGGGAATTGGGTTATAACAGATTTTAGTTGGCAATTATATAGCCATTGAGGGATAGGTTATTTCCCATGCCCATTCAGATTGATTTAGGTAGATGAAGTTGGGATATGGTGCATATTAGGGTTCATGTGACCAATACCTGGTATAAGGTTGGTAAATATTCATATTCATATATGGAACCGGTCATTACCCCTTGTCTTCTATCGTTATTCTTTGGAGGATGTTTTATGGGGGTAATGAGAGGTGGTAAGGTGTGTTGATAGTCTTTTTATTATATGCCTATATATATATATATTTTCTATGGAATATTTTTTTCTATGGATTTTTTATATTGAGGATGTTTATACAGCTGTGTAGGGCCTATCACATAGTACTGTATGTGCACATGGTATTGGGCCGGTATGTGCATTTAGGTTGGTAGCAGGCAATTTCCGGCTTGCATAGATGTGCATGTGGGTTGGTTTTAAACATGTGCATGTTGGTTAGCATTAGGCAGTGTCCGGCTTTTATAAGTGGAAATTTAAATATATATACATTTTTTTCATTAATAATATACATTTTTTAATAGATGGATTATGCAATAGAACAGGACGTCCTTTGATGGTAGATGGTTTAGGGCTGGGCATGTCTGGATGTGCGGGTTTGTGAATACGTGCTACACATGCACTTACCTGTTATGTGTCTTTTATGAGTTGTCCTATGGGTAATGATGATGTTTTTATAGTATTAGGATTAATAAACACAGTATTAGCTTATGATATATAATGATGTAGCATGTAGTATTTATTAGCATACTGTTAACTGCTATTTACAGGCAGATTAGGTGGTTAGGATGCTGCTGTTTTAATGATACTGGTTTTATATTATGTTAATGAGGTTGTGAAGATGTGTGCTTCTCCTTACATGCCATCCTGAATGCAGTCTGCAGAGGGATATATATATATATATCTATATTTTTAAGCTGATGAGCGTCTTTTAAACCATTACTATCTGGCATAATCATGCCGCTGTATGTTATTGTGCTTGGTCACAATGCACAGCCTGCCGTATAGGTAGTGTGGAATGCTTTGTTCTATCAGAAAATGGGCGCGAGCACATATTAAACTATAGATGTCTGCAGTCTTCAGCAAAATGGCCGCTACGTCACTATAAAATGATTGACATCTCAACAATCAAATAGAATTCCCCCTGAGGAAAATACATAATTTCCTGATATTGACACGCATTGAGGACAGGATGGCTTGTGAGACAGTGCAGAGGTTTCTGAGCAGGAGAGGACACACCAGTACAGCGTCTTTATATTTGTTTGGCTTGTTACAGATTGGTGTACTTTTAGCACCTATTAAATGTGAGTATCCTAATATAGGGAAAATTGTCATTGTAAATAAAACTATCTAGTTTCCTCTGTTTTCCATATGAGGACCTCTTGACCCCCCCTAGGGAAAGAGAGCCTTGACTGATGGGGGCATGGCCAGACACAGGACAAGGTGGCTGAGTGGTCACCAGGGATTGGTGGTTATGGGGGATGGGATGGGCCTAAGCTCAGAAAAGTTTTGTTCCCAGGGAATTCTAGGTCTTTCGAGGAACATGGTTGGAAGAGCTGCTGAAGAGACCCTATCCCTCCACCATGGACATGAACTCCTGCTGGCCAGGGTCCGTGAACTGGCCTTGCAAGGTCAGGCAGACTGGCTTGTTGCCCTCCTCTCCCCTGCGGTGCCTTCCTCTCCCTCCCGCCTCCTGAGGTCTCTGCTGCGGGGCCCCCGGCGAGGAGTTCCCGGAGACGGGCCCGCCCTCCATCCCGTTTAAGCCCCAGTCCTTCCAGGGCCACTTACACGCCTGCCTGCCCTCCCCGCTCCCCCGAAGCCATTGTTGATCCGGGTGCCGGCTCTTTCCCGTCCAGGAAGCCCTGAACACCTGCCCACCACCGCCGTGGTTCCGCCTGGTGGGCTCCCTCCCCGCCAGTGCTCTCTGCGGCCCGGGTCTCTACCCGTTATCCCTGCTCCTGGAGCCCTAGAGCCTTGATGCGGTCTGCCCAGGCTCCTCCAGCTGCCTCTCCCACTGGCCGTTTCTCTGTGTCCGGACGGACAGGTGCTGCGGTGCTCCCCACCCCCATCCCTCACTCAAGAGTGCCCACAGATGCCGCACCTGGTGCTGTCCCTGCTCCCCCGGCACGCTGGGGGCTGCCGGGGCTCCATGCAGATCCGCACAGGTGTCTTCTGTCAGGACAGCCCGTCCCATGGCTCTTCATCTGGGAGTCTCTGCTGGGTCCCCGCAGGCCACCCGCTCACATCTCTTTGCGGGTGGTTCTTCGGCTCCCCCGGCATCTGCGCTGCTGCCCCCAGTGGCTCATTCTCTCCCTGCGTCCAGCAGGGCGGGAGATTTGAATGTGCCATGTCTCTATCCTCAGCCTTTGCTGCTTGATCTGCATCTCCCTGCACCCGGATGGGTGGGAGATCCCACCGCATCCCATGCTGCCCACTCACTGCTCATGTCCCCTGACTGCACAGGTCCCCCTGCGCCTTGCCTACTGGCACGCACCTGGCAGAAGAGGTAAAGGACAAGACCTGGCGTCGTGAATTTATTGATTTTCTCACGCTCGTCCCTCCCGACCAGGAGATGATAGTCAAATCTCGTCGCGTTTATGTCACGGCGCAGGGCGACAAATCCAAACAGCTTCCTCGTACGTTCGGGAACTGGCTGCAGTTCCTAGAGTTGGCCGCATCTCTCTTTTGCTACTTAGATCTTATTTGGGGTGCCTTTAAGGTTTACAGGGCCAGTATTGGTTTCACTATGACACCCAGTTTCACCAAAAAATGGCGACACGTAAGGAGTTTCGTTTTGACTGCCAAGACGGTAGCCTGTGGTTATTGCTGATGTGTCCCCACAGGCCTTCGTCCTTTCAGTCCCCGGCTAGCGCTCCCTCTGGATTCCGTGTTGCACTACTTAGACGAATTCCTTTTTGTAGGCATCTCCTATCTGTTTTTCAGGACACCTGTGAGCAGTTTACTATTCCGCTGACAGCTGACAAGACCGAGGGCCCCGTGACGGTTTTAGCCTTTTTGGGCATAGAAATAGACACGTGGCGATGGTTTTTCGGCTGCCCAGCGACAAGCTGTCCAGGCTACGCTCCCTGGTCCGCTTGGCAAAAGGGGCCAAAAAAACTACAGTTGAAACAGCTTCAGTCATTGCTAGGTCACTTGGTCTTCGCCTGTAGTCATCCGAATGGGGAGGGCCTTCTGTAGATGCTTGGTGCGGGCCATGAAGGGAGTGGCTGCCCCCCCCCCCCCCCGCCATTATGTCCGTATCACCAAGCCACTGCGAGACGACTTGGGGTATGACTCTCCTTTCTCCAGTCCTACAATGGCCAGTCTTGCTGGTTACAGGAGGAGGTGCCGAACTCACAGCTGGAGCTATACACTGACACGGCAGGATCTTGTGGTTTCAGCGCCTTTTTCCAAGGGGAATGGTCTGCCGAGTGTTGCCCGGCCTCATGGGCCCGCATGGATTTGTTTTTGCGGAACCTCACACTGCTGGAGCTCTTCCCGATCATTGTTGCCATCGAGCTGTGGGGCGAACGTTTGCAGGATAGCCAAGTAGTTTTCTGGTCCGATAACATGAGCGTGGCGCAGGTGGTTAACCGACAGTCAGCTAGCTCCCCTCCGGTTGTGTCGCCACTGTGTTTTTTAGTTTTAAAAGGCTTGCAGTTCAACATTTGTTTTAGAGCTAGGCATGTTCCCGGGATGGCTAACGATATTGCTGATGCTCTCTCTCATTTGCAGTTCGATCGCTTCAGCTCCCTGGCTCCGTCGGCTTCCCTGGAGGGCCTCCCCTGCCTGGCTCACTTGTGGAACCTAATTTCCGATGTTTGCTAGACCTCCTCCGAGCGTCGCTGTCTCTGCGGACGTGGGAGTCATACTGTCGGGTGTGGAACAAATGGGTCCAAGTGTCGAGCGGTGAGTTCTTAATTTCGTCTCAACATGACAGACTCATGGCTTTGTTTTCTTACCTTGTTTATTTGCTTCAGAAAGGTTCTTCGACCATGTCTGCATTGTCCTTTTTGTTTCAGCTTCTTGGGTGGGAAGACATCACGAAAGCATTCCCTGTCCGACGGGTCCTGCGGGGCTGGAGACGTGCTACCCTTTCTCCTGGGCTTTTTTTGGTGCCTTTCGCATCGGCGAACTGGTTTCCAAATCCACTAACTCGGCGGGGGGGTGTTCAGACGGAGGATGTATCCTTCTCTGAGCGCTGCGTGTCGGTGCTATTGCGTACCTCAATGGTTTTGTAAGGGTAGGAGGGTTGTCCTGTACCCGTACGGGGGCCCCTTTTGCCCGGTTTCGCTAGCCTCACCCTTCCTGTCCGCACGCCCCCCTGTCCCTCACCTTTTTCGTCCATGCTGATTCCTCCTCACTGAGTAGGTTCCAATTTTTGCGGGTTTTCCCGACTTTGCCTTGAGAAACTGGGCCTCCCTTAGCGTGATTTTGCAACCCACTCTTTTCGCATCGGTACTGCCACCGCTGCTGCTGGTATGGGTTTCTCAGACACAGAACTCCAGCGTCTGGTTAGGTGAGAATCTTCTCGTTTTGCTTTGTATGTCTGCCCACACCTCCTGTTTTAAAATTTTTCAGGTTGTTACCTGCTCCAATCTGGATAGTTGGAGATTCCTTCATCTACTGGGCCGCTCATCGATCAGAAGTTTGGAGCTATGGGAAGAATTCGGGTTTCACCCATGACCTTGCCAGGATCCGCTGGCTTAGGCGCCGTGGGTTACACTGGCATCAGGTTCTTCCGGAGTGTTTGCGCCATCGTGCACATGTTTCCGGCCCCATCGTCTTGATACTTCATGCTGGAGAGAATGATGTGGGTTATATACATTTCGTGGATTTAATCTCCACTATCAAGAGAGACATCGCCCAGTGTTATGCAGCATATACTAACTTGGTTCTCATTTGGTCGGAAATCATGCCTTGCTTGTTATGGGCCCCGGTGATCCTGGGCCCCCGCCTGGAACACTTTCATTGCAAAGTTAATGCCCAGGTCGCCAAGTTTGTTCGACAGATTGGGGGGTTTTTGATCCGGTACAAGGATTTGGAGGGTGCTAACGATGATCTGCTGCGATAAGATGGCATTCACCTTAATGATATCGGTTTGGATATCTTTAACCTTGGCCTTCAGCGTGGTGTATGACAGACGCTGGCGGCGGTGGGGCGCCCGTCAGTTATCCACTGACAGGCAGGTGGCGGTTTCTTGACCTTGCCAGCATAAAAGAGGCTGTAATGGGCTATGCCCTTGACGGAAATTGGAAGTAGGCGGTCTGTCCAGCACTTATGGTAAGGCCAGGCCCCCTCCTTTGGAATTGCTCACAGTACAACTGTGACTAGCACTGGTTTAAAGTGTTATGTGTTGGATTTTTAATAAAGCTGTGGCCTTGCCCTTTCCAACCTAATTGTTGTGTGTTTATTTAATGGGGTGAAGGTTTCTATATAGTATGTTACATTTAATTTGTACTAGGCCCATTGCACCTCAGCGTTCATGAGGGCCTCTTGACCCCCCCCCCCCCCCCCCCAGGGAAAGAGAGCCTTGACTGATGGGGACATGGCCAGATACAGGACAAGGTGGCTGAGTGGTCACCAGGGATTGGTGGTTATGGGGGATGGGATGGGATGGGCCTGAGCTCAGAAAAGTTTTGTTCCCAGGGAAATATGGTAAATATGTTGGTAAAGACAAATACCACAATAGGACAAGCTCTTCGAGCTGAAAAAGTATAATCACATTTAGGTAGCACATTCAGTATACATCCCTCAGGCACATTTGACATTAAAATAATTTAATTAACAGCAAGGACATATCCTCCGGAAAGAGTGAAGACATACAAGTCATTGACTGGGCACTTTGGTTTCTTAACCCAAAACCAGCAAACAAAGGTGCCTGTTCTCTACCTAGCGCCCAGTGCCAACTTTAGACACTGCCTGGGGGCAGGGTGGTGCGGGGACTGTAATGCTAACAGGTGGACACCCTTAGTATGGTTTGTCTTGCTACTGTACAGACAGTGATTTCTGTCAGAGAGTGTCTCTAATATGCAAATAAAAGGCAAATGGACAAACCTGTCAGCTCAGTATCTTTAACTTCCCGTCTTAACAGTCTAAAGGAAGTAATGTTGGTCAGAACCTTTCTCTTCTAGTAGGAGGCTGACAGGACTAATGCCGGGTACACACGATCGGACATGCCGACAACAAAATCCATGGATTTTTCTCTGACAGATGGCTCAAACTTGTCTTGCATACACACGGTCACACAAATCTTGTCGGAAATTCCGAACGTCCAGAACGCGGTGACGTACAACATGTACGACACTAGAAAAGGGAAGTTCAATAGCCAGTGCACCACCCTTTGGGCTCCTTCTGCTAATCTCGTGTTGGTAGAAGTTTGGTGAGAGACGATTTGTACTTTTCAGCTCTTCAGTTTGTGCTTGTGGGTTCGTATCTGGTTTTCAGTGGGTGTAGCGAGTTCGCATTTCTTTTTCCGTGCATATTTTATAGTACGTATTTGATATTGCAGTGCGTTCTTTTCTGCTCGTTTCTGATTTTCAGCTCGCTCTTCTCAGGCCTTTCTGTTTTTCAGTGAGTTCGTTCTGACTAGTCGACCGTTTTGAAGCCATGTTGTGGTTACGTACTCATCGTAGAGTTCGTGCTGTGCAGGGGCTTGGTCTTGGGGTTCTTATTACTTTGACCCAAGCCCAGTCCATGAACAGGGCAGGGAGGAGTTCATGGACCAAGAATTGGTTGCTCCTGTGTAACCAATTCTTGCACATGCCTTTGTTGCAGGAGATCCAGGAGAATAATCCTGATGATTTCAGGAATTATCTCCGGATGATGGACCCCGTTTTTCACCATCTTTTGGCTTTGCTGTCCCCTTATTTTACCAAGCAGGACACCTGTATGCGGCAAGCCATCACTCCTGAACAGAGGCTAGTCACCACGTTGCGGTACTTGGTGACAGGGAGAAGTCTGCAGGACATCAGGTTCTCGACAGGCATCTCCCCCCAGGCTCTGGGGTTCATTATTCCAGAGACCCGTTCTGCCATCATTCAGGTCCTGCAGAAGGACTATACTAAGGTAAGATTTCTCCTTTAACATCATATTATATGTATTTAATTTTTGCTAATGTATTGTATTTCTTTCATCATTCCCTAATTACCATGATTGTAATATGCTGTGAATGTCCCCTTTGTCCTCATGCATGCTGGATTTTTTAAAGTTCCTTTTTTTGTCCTTCATGCCCCCAGCATGCTATCCTTGGCCCATACACACCTAGCCTAGTCACTTAATGTATTTTGTCAGCTCCATTGTAGTGCTTTACCCTAAACACCCCCTAAAATGTGTAAAAATGTTGTTTTGACCTTAAATTCATGCAGAGTGCCTGAGGCTTTTTTTGGGGGTCTCAAACTCATTTGGAACCCTCCTTCCCCCAACCGCTAAGTCAACTGATACCAATCCTCTATCTGCTGACTTTGCCCAACCCATACACACTATAGCTACCTCTTTTGTGATCATATTTATGGATGAATTCACCAAAGCATGTAGTCCAAGGGCCTGCCTGAATACTTTCAAATGGTACTGTTTAAAGTTTTGTTCTCTTATTATCTTGATAGGTAATTGCAGAATGAAAAATATGTGCTTCAATTTGTACAGTGTGTATTCATATTTTTTATTATGACACTTCTGACAGTGGGCTGCCTATAGTGTAAGTAAGGAGGAGCTGGCCAAAGTTAAACACATTATTTATGCATTCAGCTCTCATGGAAGTGGAGAGGGTTACCTGTCCAAAACGCCCCCCCCCTATAATTTTTAAAATGGGCCATCAGAGAGGGTTAGGAATCTCATAAGTGTACTTTATATATTTGTCTTTAAATACTCCTTCAAATAAACGGTATACTGATGTTGGCCAAGAATGTTTGTGTTTAATCTGCTTGCAATGTTTATGTGCAAAATTACAATTTTGTTTTCTTGTTTGACTCCACAGTTTCCTTCAACACCACAGAAATAGTAGACTGTGGCATCCCAGTTTGCCCAGCGGTGGGACTTTCCCAACTGCGGAGGGGCAATAGATGGGAAACACGTCCACATCTAACCACCCCCCAACTCAAGGTAATACTATTATAATTACAAGGGGTTTAATAGTATAGTGTTGTTGGCGATGGTGTCGGCGACTTACGAGTTTCTGTATGTGGACGTGGGTAAGTGGCCAGATGTCAGATGGTGGAGTCATCACCCAGACCGAGTTTTACAGACGGCTCCAGAATGGCAGCTTGGGCTAGCCACCTCCGGAAGACAGTGTGGCGGAACTCCCATTTGTCTTCGTTGCGGATGAAGCTTTTGCGCTGGGGGACCATCTTCTGCAGCCATTCCTGATGAGGACCCTTACCCCGGACCAGAGGGTTTTTAATTACCGACTGGCCAGAGCCAGAAGAGTGGTTGAAAATGCCTTTGGAATAATGGCCAGCCGGTTCTGCCTATTTCTGACAGCGATCCATATGGCGGAATATAAACTGAATCATATTGTCCTTGCCGGTTGCATTCTCCACAATTTCCTACGGAAAAATGCTATAAACTATGTGGCCTCAGTTGGGACTGAGGCCGGTGTTCCAAATCCAACTACCTTGACTACACTTGAATCTGGCCGTCCTGGCTTGCCCCCCCAAAGCGCCCACGAAGTTAGACAGAAGTATCTCTGTACTTTGCGGGTAGGGGGGCCATTGATATGCCAATGTGTGAAACTTTTCTCAAATGAATATTTTTGGTATAAACTGATATCATATGTCATTTGATTTACTGCTTGTGTTTCTTTTAGCTGTCTCCTAGGTTCTCCAATGGCCTTTTGGAGAACATGTGCTAGCTCACATCATGGGGGACTAATAGACGTGTTTCGGGGTGCAACTCCTTCCTCTCAGCAACTTTAGTTGTGAGGAAGAGGTTGCACCCACCAAACGCGTACATTGATATCCCGTGATGGCAGATAGCACATGTTGACACACTGTGTGCATCTTCAAAATTTGGCTTTTAAGATACTTAAATTGGTGAAAAATATAAAAAAAAATTAAAACTTTAGGCGTTTTTTAGATTCGGCCTAAAACAGTGATATTTTTGAGTCTTTTTTCCACATCATTGAGGTCTTCCTTGTTTTTTTGTAAATCACGATTGCACACCATGATCTCCCCGAAGATGTCTGGACTTGCACTTGTGAAATGCGAATCTTCTTCCACAACATCCACATCACCTAAAATTAAAAAATACACCATGTATTATGAATATGCAGGCATACATCTATTACCTGAAGCTGTGGTCACTATTTCACCCACTTCATAAACTTCTCCTTCCTCCACATGTTCTGGTTCTGGTGTGGGGATTTGCTTTTCTTTTGGAGGTGGGGGGTCCTTGGTGTCTTCAGATGTCCTGAGTCTTTTCTCCCCTATGTGAATAAAAAAAAAGGTATACTTAGCGCACAGATATTTGAGGCCAGAAATAATAATATGAAACATTGCTTGGAAGTGTCGTACAATTGTCTTTTTTTTTTCTAAAGCTGGAATACTTACCTTTTTTGTACAATTTTCACACATGGAGACACCCCTAGTATCCACTGGAGCACCTGCGTGGGACACCCTAAAAAGTTTGTTCTGGTGTTACACACTAGTGCTCCTGCGTCCAGATGTGTAAACAGCTGCTGAGTGTCCTCTCCTTACAATGAATCAAGTTTGCCTTTCATTCTAGTACAAACCCATCTAGACAACAATGTTATAAACTTCTTTTAATACAAATAGGCCTGAACAAATGTAGTTAACCTGTATCTGCCAAAAACATTGTATTAGTGGGCGAATGAACAATGTTTACTACGAACGATTACTGTGCCCACGAACCTGAAAGTTGCCATAAACTGTACAACAGTAAATAAAGCACGTGGAGCAGCATGCAAGTAATAATAATAATAATAGGAACACATGACAACTACTTACTTTTTTGAAGAACTCTCTTGATATTTCTGTACTGATCCTGCTCCCTCAATTTCAGGTCTGACCAGCATTTCCATAATTGATCCTTGGATAGTCGTACCCCAAAATTCCTGTGCTTTTCACAACTTTAGCCATGATCTTGACCTTTCTGACATTTGGGTTTGGGTAAGGTCCATGCTTCCCATCATAGTGGGCCCTCTTCAAGATCTCCACCATCTCTACAAAGGACATATTTGAGGCCTTAAATCTCCTCCGGGATTTTTGACGTTCGTGGCTTCGGGCTTTCGTCATTGCTGCTGCTGTCTGCGTGCACTTGCTCTTTCTCTACCATGTGCTCTCCCCACTGCGCAGAAAGAGAAGGGGCAGGGATTAGACTAGAAAGTAGGTCAGGGGCGGGCGGAGTTTCACGCATGCGCAGTGTATATAAAGCGTAACACGTGCGTCGTACGTAGGATCTGTGAGCAGAGGAAGGAGTATCGGTAGCGCCGATCCTTAGAACGAAGGTACAATTTGAACTTGGGACATCAGTGGTCCATACTGCTTATAGACTTAGGCCTATATTGGGACAAGATTAGGGGAGTTTAGCCTGACATTAGGGTTTGTCTTGTATTGTGTCTTGCAGAGAAAATGGATGGCTTCAATGACCACAACTTCCTCCCCATATTCATAGACAAGTACAGGGAGCTGCCCTGTCTGTGGCAGGTAAAACATCCGCGTTATAATCATAAACAAAAGAGGCAGGCAGCGCTGGAGAAACTGCTGGAGTTGGTGAAGCCGGTGGTTCCCATGGCAAACATCACCTATTTTAAAGCCAAAATTGGTGACCTGAGGAGCACTTATAATAGAGAGCGTAATAAGGTCCACGAATCCATGAGATCAGGAGCAGCAGCAGATGCCATTTATGTCCCCAGGCTGTGGTACTATGGCAGACTGCATTTTCTGACAGACCAGACTGAAGTGAGGCAATCCCTCTCAACCCTTCCTTCCACTCTTTCTTCCACCTCAGCTGAGGCTTCCGACGTCCAACCTGGGCCTTACAGCCAGGAAGAAGAAGTGGAGGAGCCCGGCTTGAGTCAGGTATAGCATTGTTCAAGATATTTCTGGTCGTAAAATTAACGATGTTAACTAGATGTTATTATTGATCACGAATTGCTGATTTAATAAAGTGTTTTACATACCAATAGACAGTAGTGGCCAAAAATGTTTAGGACAAGAAGGAAAAATGCAGGGGTCAGAATGATAGTCTTTTCTATTTGTTAACATTCAATTTGCAACAGTTATGAGCTGAAAATTGTGTGCGATTGATGAACAAAAAACTAAAACTATGTTCTTTTGTCATACACAGGAAAGCCTCAGCCAGGAGGAGGGCGTGGAATGTGGCAGCCAGGAGGAGGCTGGGGAATGTGGCAGCCAGGAGGTGGCGGGGGTAAGTAGCAGCCAGGAGGTGGCCGGGACCAGTAGTAGCCTGGCAGAATCCCAGGTCCCTCCCCCTCCTCCTTCCAACCAAAAGGTCCAGGAAGGGGAGTAATGTGCAGGAGGCATCGCTTGGGCTAATTTGGGAGGCTAAGGCGGCCCTCAGAGCCACCCCCACTCTTCAAGTGGCCTTTGCCTGCATGACTGCCAGCAAAATGCAGGAAATGGAGGAGGGCCAATGCCTCTTGTGTGAGGAAATTATGTATATGACCCCAAATAAGGGGTTGAGGGGCCAAATCACAACCAAAACACAACTGTGTGAGTTAGACCATCCTTCTCCTCCTCCACCACCTCCTCCCACACCTCCAACACCACAGCCACAGCCATGTCATCTGCTGCTGTTCCTGATCTCTTGTAGTCTGGGACCCGGATTGTGCTCACTATTATATGGACTGCTCGGGCTACCAATTTTGGGTGTAAAATAGTTGATGTGTGCCCTGGGGTACAAAGGCTTTGCCAATTTCACCAGTTTCTCCAGCGTTGCCTTCCTCTTTATTTTATTATGATCCATAATAAATGGCTATTTTGTATTCACAAATACTTGCCTGTGTGTTTTACTTCAAAAAGGACAGTTTGTTTGTGAGAAGGCAGGTACATTTCCAAAATACAATGTCAAATTAACAAGGGACACCAACACAAACCAACCTCCTTGAGGTTAAAAAAATACAAGATAATAATGGTTTTGTGGTAACTTGACACACAAAACGAAAACAATATTATGGAGAGCACTAGACAAAAAACAAGGAGATCTTGATTAAAAAAAACACTATAAACAAAAATTGAATACATTATTATGGAGATCTGACAAAAAACAAAAAATAAAATATTCAGGAGGAGATCACGAGAAATAATAAAGAAATATTTTTTTCAGAACTCTGTGTGAATATCAGCAGCAAAACAACATCATTATTCTAGCACTCTAAAGAAGAAGAGAATGCGCTGCATTAAAATTTTTTAAAAATTGCAGCGTGACGAATGTGCTATCTCCATTACGAACACTAGTTTTACCAGACTGAGCGCTTTCGTCTCGTACTCGGTTCTGAGCATGCGTGGAACTTTGTGCGTCGGGATTGTCTACACACAATTGAAATTTACAAGAACAATGTCGGAAAATTTGAGATCCAGATCTCAAATTTTGTGTGACGGAAATTCCGATGGAAAATGTCCGATGGAGCCTACACACGGTTGGAATTTCCGACAACAAGCTCCTATCGAACATTTTCCGTCGGAAAATCCGACCGTGTGTATGGGGCAAAATCCTAGTAAGTATTGTAATATGGAACATTCCTTGTCCATCATGTCACACTAAAGGCACAACAGCAAATGAGAGTTCCAGAAAACTCTCATGGCAGATGAAGGCCTATCGTGTGCATCCTAAGATTAAAAAAAATACACAAGCATTTTTACTGCAGTTCCCTGAACTAGAATATGCAGAAACAAGCACAGGTGTCAGTTTCGGGGTAACAGTTTATAGGGTGTTAATGAAAAAGCATGCGTTGCGGCATGACTTGGGGCAGGGCCAAAGACACTCTATATGAAATGAAAACTCAAAACGCTTTGACACAGTTTAGATGTTTTATTAAACAAACAGCCATAGCTTTATTTTTAAGGAACAGCATTAAATAAATTAAATAAAACCATAAGAGCATGGCACAATAATATGTTAAATAAAAAAAAAATGTTCTACTGCATGTTAATACAAGATGAGTATTGAATGAATAAAAAAAACAGTGGCATCAACAGATATTTTAAACCATTACATCCCGGCCTCTGACAATGCACCTTCTCACTGATGATCCAACCACCACCATACTTGCCATTGTTCTTTCCCAATTCACCTTACCAGTGGGTACACCCAACAACATAAACAATAGCCATTAATAGGAACTTTCCCATGGCTCCATCAAACCACTCTTACCACCTCCCCTTCCAACTTTTTTGTAGTTCTTCATCATTGACAAGTGCCAACAACTGTCAAGAGCCCCCCCCTCCCCCCGCCTTTGTGTGCTACACCATAGAACCAGCATCACCTCAATATCATCCAGGAAATCATAATTTAAATAGGCCCATCCAAGGTCCACAATATATACTGCATCTACAGAGATGAAGGACTGATCCTTCTCAGTGTCTCGCCACCACTCCCCCCGTCCGATGAATGAAGTTCGAGACGATTACCCATAACTCTGGTCCTTATAGTTTATCCTGAGAGTTCTCACCCCTCCAAGTTAGCCGTGGTACCATCTCTTACCACACAAGATCCATGGTTTGCACAAGTCCCCAAAACACATTAATACGGGATATACCTGCTAGACTGAGGTCCTAATAAGAATCTTGGTGTAATTTCTGCTTGCATGAATAACCAAAATCCCTAGGGGCCCTGGCCTCCTTACCAGGTCAGCCACTACTTGACTGATTCAGACTCTCAATTTCTGGAGTGTCGCTCAACCTAATAGATGTAGGAGTGACCTACAACCCAAATGTTGTATCTACCCAAACATACACAAAGCTAACAAAACAAAAGAAAGGCAGTTAGATCATAGGCTGAACTTTGAGTGATGAAACATTATGGAAAATTCGCATCAGTGTGAACCCAGCCTAATATACAAGTGGACAAAAATTCCCGACTGACTCCAGTTAGGCTTCCCCTACGCTAAAGGCTCCAGGGATGTAAATCCAGGGATGTAAAAGAATTGTGTGTGCCCAAATGTTATAAGAGGCATAGCTTAAAAGTGGCATTGGGTGAAATTTAGGCTCAAAGAACAAAAAAGAAAACAGTTTTACTCAATATAACAAAAGAAGTAGTACTGTGCAATGTTCATATGTAAGTGTTAAAATTTTACAAAGAGTAAGCAAAACGGCAAAATACACCTACTGTACATTACACATATAAACATATCAGAACTGTGTAGCGAAGTACAATAAGCCTGGCAACTGTGCAGGGAAGTGTACATCATGCAGGGAGAGTAGGTGAGAAAAGTAAAAACAGGCTGGATTTAGAGTGAGTGTGATATGGCTGAAAAAAGAGATTTGCAAGAGAATTGGCTGCCAATATTACCTATAAGCCCTGGAGATAAATAAAGCCCAATACCAGCCTAAACGTATTTTTAGGGAAGAGAAAGCAGTGTTTATTGCACTCTGTTAGCAAATTGGAGAAGAAATTAGATGAGCAACGAAGTTAAAAAGACACAAACTCTAAACCTTCCCTACTAAAAAAGCTGAAAACAAAAAGCTTTGGCTGGAGTTGGGCTTGAAATCTATGCTGAGATACAAAGCTACGTGGAACACTGACCAAAAATCAAACTTGCATTTTTTTTTCCCATGAGGGGAAGGCACATAATTCATTAGGGGGAGCCATTGCATCATTATGGCTTCCAATGGCGCTGGCTCTGACATATGTGAGCATATACACTACCTTTCTACGGACTTACTGGATAAACCAGTGTGCCCTTTTGGCTCATTTAGTAATCCTAAATACCCATATTGACCACACTCCAGCCTGATCCAAACAGCCTACATCAGAAATATAGTTGAAAATCTAAGCTTTGCTGGTGTTGGGGCTTGTGCGGGTAACTGAAGACACAAATTTCCCCTTATATTTTTGCGAGTGGGCATAAAAGGAAGTGTAAGGTCTTATATGACAGGACTGCGACCCTGGAACTCGCATTATATCTGCATTTAGTGCTCCAGGTTGTACTGTATAAATTCTCTGCTTTGAAGAATACTAGTTGCCTGGTTGTCATGCAAAGTCTCTAGTTTCAATGCTTTCCAAATCATTGAAAGATATGCATATCAAGAGTACTGAGGTTACTGCCCGTGCAACAGCTGCATACTTGTTTCAGAACACTGGGCACAATTCACTAAAGGTTATCAAATGCGTTACGATGGTCACATAACCACTTAACGCATGCGATAATGAAAATGTACATTTACTATTGCTCGTATGCGGTATTTAGCGCACACGCCAAAAAGGCTTGTTAAATACCGCATAAAAAGGCATTAAAAAGTTAATTCACAGAAGGAAATAAATAAATGCATGTGGTAATTAAAGGCATTAAAAAGTCTTCTGTGTGCAGCAGCACCCCCCCAGCCCTCCTAATACTTTCCTGAGTTCCCTCTCTGTCCAGCGATGTCCACAAGTGTCTCAGCCATCAGAGATTCTCCTTCCTGATTGGCAGAGACACAACAGCGGCTCCTGCTGCTGTCAAAGTCAGCTAACCAATCAGGGGAGAGAGGGGGCGGAGCCAAGTCGGGGCTCCGTGCCTGAGTGGACACACGGAGCTGTGACTCAGCTCGGGTGCCCCCATAGCAAGCTGCTTGCTGTGGGGGCACTGAACAGGAGGGTGGGGCGAGGATCACAAAAGAGGGACCCGAGAAGAGGAGGTCTGGGCTGCTCTGTGCAAATCCACTGCAACAGAGCAGGTAAGTAGAATATTTTTATTTTTTAATTTTTCACTTTAAAGAGGAACTGCAGTCTGCTCACATAATTTGTAATAAAAACATCTTTGCCATTCTGAAGCTTGCCTCCAACCACTTTGCATATTATTTTATATATATACGTTTCCTTTATTATCTTACCAAAAGGAATGAGTGAAGAGCGGTCAGCTTCATTGAGCGATTTCCTCTACTGTTGAGCATGTGGACTGACCATTACTGCATTTTTCTAGTAACTGGAAGTATACCATGAGCTATTGCCCTCTGTAATGGAGTAAATAGAAACAGTACATTGTACTTCTCTGCGACCGGTAAGCCACCCCTGGGGGCTAGAACACTCTGGCAGGCCAGGCAGTGACCCCCAAGGATGGACAGATTGACTTTACCCTGTGTTAAAATCGCAGCCCTAGGGGGCGCATGCCCGTGAGTAGGGAAGATGGCTGCCCGATTCCCCTGCTCCGCGCCGACGGAACGGCAAACCTGGGCTAGCACAGCACAGCCTGCACTCCGACACACACTGCAAGCTTCCCACAGCTCCAGAACATATCAGGCATCCGGCGGTTATGTACCACTTGACGAAGAACCGTCAAAAGTATAATACACAGCCTACATCAGCTCCGGCCTCAGGGAAGGGGGAAAAAAAAAAATGGCTCCCGATCCTCCGGAGCCTGACGACTCCTCATAACACTCGGCAGTGGACCCTGCCTTCCCAGCTGACAGCCTGCACCAGTTACTGCACCAAGAAGCGGCTCTTCCAAGCTGCGCGGGAACAGCAAGACCTCTCTTTCCAGGGTAACCCCCTTCAGCTTTTTGCGGATCTTTCTTCAGTAACCATTACTAGGAGAAGGGGCCTGAAACCCTACCTCCAGATCCTGCAGACCCAAGGGATCAAATATAGATGGGGGTTCCCTTTTAAGCTTTCATTTTCACTTCTCGGTCGCCAGTTCCACGCATCCTCCCCCTCAGACCTGAAAAGTAATTTCCAGGAACTGCAGCTGGATATACCACATTCCCAGGAAGATGCACCCTCTTCTTGCTCCCAGGCCAGATCCTCCCAGTCTCCTCACCAGGCCCCTCCAAAGGTCCCAACCCGGCTCCCAGGCCTTGCGAGACCTGCAGGCCCAAAGATTCATAGCGGGCCCTAAGGGCTGATGACATGTAACCTCTCACGTTGACGGTTCTACACAGAAAAGTTACACATGATTCCATGAAACCCTAAGCATGCCTCCTACTGCTATCGGACCTACATCGGTAAAAGGCAGAACTGATCTCACAGATGCTAGTTTTTCCGTTCAATTGAACCTGAACTGACACTCAACTGCTTGCAAGAACTTCACAGAACTGGGCCCCCCTCCGAGGCGCCCCAACTGCAAGATGGTGCCTCCGGGATATGTCGGCCTCACTGAGGCAAGACATTGAGCCCTCAATATGGCATGTCACTTTGGCCCCCTTTACAGGGGTCCTACGTGGCAGCCATGGAGTGTTCATCTGGCTGCTTACTGCCGCCTCTGTAGCGGGGTGCATTCACACTGCTGACAGTAGTCTCCCTTCCCCCGCTGGGAGGTGGGTGGGTTTCAAAATATGTTGTTATTTCCTTACCCTGTTAATGTTGTGATTTACATTTGTTTTTATTGAGATTGATTGCCTCTTCCTCTCTATATATTTGGTAGCCATATGGGACTACCTCAATGTCATTTTGGTCGCTCGCTCGCCATGGGCCTCCTCGACAGTGGAGGGGAACCCAGGGCGACAGAGACCTATGATAAAAGGCAACCACATATCTTAGGATGTTTGTGTTCCTCTTTAGTGCCTTAAGCGGTGCACCAGGTCTTGTGCTTAAAAATTTAAGGTTAATTTTACAATATAACAATGCCGAACGATTCCGTTGGATCACTGCTCCCCCCATGTGTTGGCTCTTGGTTGGGACATTAGTCCCGATCAACATCCAACCCCCTTGTGGGCCTTTAGCCCCACAACCAGTTGCACCCATACTTTTTCAGTAATATATGCTACAATTTTTTACTGGCCATTATATGTACTACAGTATGCCCTTCTACCTTTTTCTTTTCTTTATTTTACTCCCTCTCTACCTCCCTTTTCCAGGTCCTCGCGGTGGGTGAGTAAAGTGGTTTTATGGCTAACTTCCCATGTACCATGATGCTTAACTGGCTGTCCCTGAATGTGCAGGGAATGAACTCCCTCCAAAAAAGGGTTAAAGTTTTTTAATATCTTAAGCAACAGAAAGTGAACATAGCATGCCTACAGGAGACCCATTTCTCATCTTCTTCCTGTCCTAAATACTTCGATGCCCTGTACCCTCAAGTTTTTCTGGCTAATGGCCCAACTAAACAGAGGGGCGTTTTGATTTCCATACACAAGTCGGTCCCCTTCAGTTGCAGTAGAGAGATTGCTGACCCAAATGGTAGGTACCTTTTACTACAAGGCACTATTCAGGACACGGAGGTCACCATCCTAACTTATTATGCTCCAAATAATAATCCGGGAACTTTCCTCTCTCATATTTGCTCCCTGTTGCAGTCGCACTAGAGAGGCACTCTCCTCTTAGCGGGAGACTCTAATGTTACGCTGAACCCTGCTCTGGATAAGTACCCCTCGGAACACAAAGCTCCATCACCCAATGCAAAAAAGTTTAAGCATTCTTTACAAAGTCATGACCTGGTAGATATCTGGAGGGAGCTACACCCCACTGGCAGGGAGTATACCCATTACTCCCATCCGCATCATTCCCATATTGACCATATGGTTGTTCTGAGGAAACATCTCCCCCTGGTTGTGTCTGCTTACATTTTAGCAGCTCCTTGGACAGACCATGACCCTGTTTTGGTCATATGCCACTCACTACTCAGCAAACCACAATATTCCCCTTGGACTACGAATGACTCACTCTTATCTTTTAAGGAAGTCCTCACTAATATTACTCAAGCCTCAGTGGAATATTTCAGGCTTAACGCTGGGTCGGTTTCCTCCGAGGTGACTCTCTGGGAAGCGTACAAAGCGGTACTTAGGGGGCATATAATTCAACTGACAGCAAAATGCAAGCAAGAACGAATAGCAATGCGGCACTCTTTAGAAGCGTGCCTAGACTGCCTATCCGCAATTTTTAAACAGTCCCCTACTCCGGCTAATTGTAAATGATTAGATAGGGCGTGTATAGAACTCGACCTATGCCTCACTGAAGAGGCAGAACGTACGTGGGCCCGCAAGAAATGGTATGCCAAAGTCAACAGACCCTACTCAATGCTGGCCAATAGGCTGTGCACCTTTACCCCAAAACACAACCCTATCACTCTTCGCACTAGACATAATGTCCTCACAGGTAATCCATTGAAAGTGTTGGAAGAATTTAGGCACCACCCCACCACCCTCTACAAGGCCCCCACTCAGCCTCCTACCCAAGACCTGACATCCTTCCTGACAGGACTGACATTGCCTAAACTGTCCGATACACACACTTCATTAATGGACCGAGACGTTCAGTTAACGGAAGTATTACAGGGCATAAAAACTGAGAGTAGGCAAACGCCCAGGCCCGGATGGCTTCACGGCCCTTTACTATAGGAACTTAGACGTCTTAGCCTCCCATTTAATGACTATGTTCAATGCAGTTAAAGATGGCCATGCACTCACCCCCAACCTCTTAACCGCCAATATTGTTATGATTCCAAAGCCCGACTGTGACCACTCATCTTGGGCCAATTTTAGGCCCATCTCACTTATTAATGTAGACATTAACATACTGACCAAGATTCTGGCCAATCTTTAAACTCCTTCTTACCACGCCTGGTCAAAAAGGACCAGGTGGGGTTCGTTCCGGGGCGACAAGTAGGAGACGCTATTAGACGTATAATACAACTTCAGCACATAGCCCATAGCCGGTCTATAGCAACTATGTTACTGTCTCTTGATATGAACAAGGCCTTCGACACTTTGTCCTGGCCTTATCTGACAACGGTACTCAGCCACTATGGTTTTGGATCGTCATTCTTGCAATGGGTAATGGCACTATATGACTCCTCCCCACCCCCCCCCACCCCAGGCTAAGGTCAAATACTATGGTTTCAAATCAGTTCCCTTTTCCATCAGGAGGGGAACTCGGTAAGGCTGCCCACTCTCCCCACTCCTATTTATTTTGCCCATGGAACCATTGGCAGAGGCGTTCCGATCTCACCCGGACATAACTGGTGTTGAAATAGCAGGCACACCCTATAAGATATCACTGTTCGCAGATGATATCCTTCTAACCCTAACAAACCCTAGAATCACCCTACCTAACCTGTTCTCTTTACTAGACTCTTTTGCCTCCCTCTCTGGCTTGTCCGTTAACCCCACCAAATCAAAAGCCCTGTCAATCAATCTTCGGCCCTCGGACTTGATAACTTTAAAAAACACCTTCACGTTCCAATGGCTGACCTCATTACCCTACCTGGGGATCCAGCTTACCCCAACCTACGCGGGACTCTATAAGGCAAACTTTCCTCCTATACTTAAGAAGCTGACGGACATGTTGTCCTCCTGGGCTCATCTCCCATTATCCTGGTTCGGCAGGATCGTGGCAATTCGTATGACATACCTGCCAAAATTACTTTACTTCTTTAGAGTCCTATCGGTCCTGATTCCACCACATATCCTACGAATACATCAGCGTAAAATCCTGAAATTTGTGTGGGGTTCTACCCATCCCAAGATCAATAAGCAAATACTATATGCCCGCAGAATCAATGGAGGACTCTCAGTCCCTAACCTACAAACCTACTATATAGCTGCAAACATAGCCCCGTTATCCCAACTCCATACACAACACCAAATGCCGCTATGGGCCACTATAGACCTAGTGGACTCGCACCCATCTCCTTGTTGCCCTGGCTCCCCCCCACACATCGCCCTCTCGTGACGGGGCCATGTCTGGCCCATTCCCTTCGCATATGGGACTCAGTCAAGTATTCAGCCAGCCTGATTTCTCCTCATCTACCCTTACTTCAACTTCTCCAGTGCCCATTGTTCTGACCAGGCTGCGAAAGTCCCCAGCAGTTCTCCTGGTGGAAGACAAACGGTTTCACGGACATCCACCCTTTTTTTACCCCCAGTAGGATAATGTCATTTGAAGCTCTACGCTCCTCTCACGATATCCCGTTACGCAAACACTACAGCTACCTACAGATTCGCCATTTTCTCCAGGGGCTTATAAAATTTCGACCGACCCCCTTATACTTTGACCCCCTTTGAGAACTTCTGCAGAGCAAGACCCCAAACCTCGGGTTTAATATCACTGATCTATTCCTATCACCTTCAATGGGAAAGGGAACTAGGGAAACAGCTAGATCCGGAAGACTGGCAAGTCATGACTTTAACGATATCCAAATGCTCAAAGAACGTCATCTTTTTAGAAAATGCCTATAAAAGGTACTTTACAGGTGGTACTACGCACTGACTAGACTGGCCCATTTCATTCCAGCCTACTCCCCCTGCGTTTCCCAGGGTGCTCCCAGGAGGGCACAATGACGCACATCTGGTGGACCTGTCCGCAGGTATGCAGGTTATGGATCAGAGTTTACTCCCTCCTCCGAAACATACTCCATGCTGACCTCAAAAAAGATCCATACGAAGCACTTCTCTGCAACCCAATTGCAGAACTGCTTCTCCCGGAGCGCCAACTGGCTCTGCATCTCTTTACTGCAACCAAACTAACGATAGCTAGGGCATGGAAGACACAGGCACTAAGTTTTGAGGCGGTTAAGAATGGCATGGACGATATAATGGTTAATGAAAAGCTGACTGCTGTCCTTTCGGACACTCATGATAAGTTCCTGAAGGTATGGAGGCCATGGGTCGAATATACTTAAACCCACCAGATTTGATACCACCCTTCTTCGGATTTAATGCACTCTTGTTCCCCACCGAGGGGACCCACCCTTCCCCCTTTTTTTCCTCTTCTCTCCTTCCCCCATATTCTTTACTCCTCCCTTCTTAGCTAATCTCAACCCCTAGTTCTTCTTTAACCTCCCTCTCAATACTCTTACTTCTCAGTTGCACCTAAGAATCCATCTGGCCACCAGCCATAGTCTTGGATGAGATGGGTTCATGGATAGATACTCAGGACTATTTACAGTTAGGCCCCTGTTGAGACAAACTCTTCAAGTATTTGTTAAAAATCGGACGCAGTCCTATGGGCATTCCTGAAACCTTAGTGTGTCCAACGTACAACTGTTTTCAACCTCTGTTATATTCTTATTGTTTTTCTCTGATTTACTAGCACACTTATTTTATTTATAAGATGCTAAATTTCATGTTATGTTTATTCATGATGCATTCTCTACACTGTTAAACTGTAAAATTGCTATGATTATCAATAAAACCTTTTCTAAAAGAAACAGTACATCGCAGAGGGTATGACGTGAGAAGGAAAAAGAAAAGTGAGAGAAACAAAAAAGAGGTGGGTACAGTGATAGAAAGAAGAGGGAGTGAGATGTGGGAGACCCATAGAAAGGGGATGAGGGGACAGCGAAAGGATACACAGGTGGAGAGAGAAGTAAGTGCAGCGAGGAAGGAGAGAGGGGGTACAGAGAGAGAGTGGGTAGACACAGACAAGAGAGATACACAGAGAGTAAGAGAGGAGAGAGAGGGGTATAAAGCGTGAGAGCAAGAAAGGCAAGAGAGGGAGATATGCAGAGTGAGAAAAAAGAAAGAAGGGGATACAGAGAGTGAAGAAAGACGGGGGAGACACAGATTGAGAGAGGAGAGCCAGACTTAAACAGGGAGAAAGTCAGAAAGAAGCGATACAGAAAGAAAGAGGAGAGAGGAGGATACACAGAATAAAAGCAGAGAGAGAGAGGAGTATATAGAGACAGAGGGGGGTACACAGAAAGTTAGAGAAGGGAGAGGAGGAGAAGTAAAGAGAGAGAGAGAGAGAGAGAGATACGCATAGTGTGAGAGAGGAGGGATTGCATAGAGAGAGAAGGGGGGGGATACACAGAGCAGGAGAGAAGGGAGAGGGGGAGATGCACAGAGAGTGAGAGAAGAGAGAGGAGGAGATACAGAGACAGAGGGCATACACAGAGAGTGAGAGAGGAGGAGGAGATGTATGGGGGGGGGGGAGAGAGAAATACACAGAGGATAAGAGAAGAGAGAGGAGGGGATGCATAGATGGGGGGCACAATAAGTGAAAGAGAGAGGAGGGGATGCATAGAGAGAGAGGAGAGGATACACAAAGTGATAGAAGAGAAAGGAGGGGATACAGAGAGAGAAGGGGGTACACAGAAAGTAATAGAAGAGAGAGGAGGGGATACAGAGAGAGAGAAGGGGGTACACAGAGTGCGAAAAGAGAAGAGGGGTGCATGGCTAGAGAAGGAGGTACACAGGAAGTGATATAATAGAGAGGAGGGCATACAGAGAGAGAGAGAAGGGGGTACACAGAAAGTAAGAGAGAGATCTGATTATGTTCCATTTGAATTGAAATTCTGATAGACACCGCTAGAAAACATGACCACACATGCAGTCATGAAATAATGGAATAAAATAATCAGTTGGAACAGTAAATCTTACAGGCCATGGTGATCTCTTTATTATGCATTTCTATGTTTAGTGATGGAAATCTGAGAGCAGTATGTATAGACAGGAGGCAGTAACAGAGCCTTCCCCTTCTCACTTACCTCACATTACCTCGGCCAGCACATGCTCCATTACTGTCCTATAGGTGTGTCACACAAGGCCAGATACCAGCAAAGAGGTAAACAAGAGATATACGCAATTTATGACCACGAGTGTGAAAATAAACACCAGCAAAACACTTTAGGGGACAGGGAAAGAGCAGACTCAAATCACAATAACCTTCTAAGGTCAATTGCTAAGATAAAAATTACATTTTAGAGACCATTATGTGTGCATATCTGAAACATATGCAATGCGGGTCCTGTGGAATGTCAGACAGAAGATAACAATCAGAGATGCTCAGGAGATGCATCATGAGGGTTTATGAAAAACATGATAGGATGTAAACACAGGGCCAAACTAGGTCAGAGAGAGAGACATCTGAAATAAAGTCCAAATTTCCATTAGAAATAGGACAGATGTCTATGGCAACCAGTCCCTGCATAACACTTACACGTTCCTTTGAGGCATTGTTATAAAGGAGTCCTGACATTTGCACTACAGACTCGTATTAGCTGAACCTAGTATACCTATCCGATGTTCAGTGCACATTCTATGGTTCTAGTAAACTTAAGAATGGGCAGAGAAAAACTTCTGAGAAAATCATGTTTATGTTTTAGGTATCATGCCAATCAGCTCAAATGCTGAAGTATGCACTGTAGAGCATTCACAATCGTTAGTGAATGCACTGTATGCATGCGAGAGCTGGTCAGCCATGTCAACTCATCCTAAAAAAAAGCAGTGGTGTCTCCAGCTTTCATATTTAGGGGGGGCACATGGGGGGGACAGGAACAAAAATAGGGGGGCCAACTATAAAATGCAGTTATATATACTGTATATATCCTGGGGCACTTTACTTCTGTTGTGGGGCCCTTTATTACAATCCCGCAACTAGACCCTTTCACATGCAATTAGTTCCCTTCCCACTGTATTGGGGACCCCCAGGGTGGCAGAAAACAAGAGGTATGTCACCAGCACACCAGGAAAATATAAGGAACCAAAGCAGTGGGAGAACTACCAGGGATGCAAAGGTTGCACTTGTGACCGGGCCCTGGTGTTCTGCCACTGTGGGGGTTCCCCAGCCTCCTCTTGCTGTCCTGCCCCTGCTATTGACAGCACTGGTCTGGTGTCTGTCTCCTTGGCAGCGGTGGCAGTCTATTAGGACCTAGCAGGGACAGGACAGCAACAATGGTAGTTCTGCCAGTAGTCCACAGTGGGAGGATTCCCCCATACGCCTGGAAAGTGTAGATGGGGGGATTGGAACATTCTTTTTTTTTTTTTTCATTCAACCTAATAGTTGAATGAATAAAGTGATCAATGTATGGGCTGCCTAAGAGCTAAGATCAGCCATAGACAGTTTAAATCTCGTCGGTTTCAGCGAGAACTGGCTGAGATTTAAACCATTAATGGACAGGCTGAATGTACCAAGTTGATTGATCAAATTGGGTACAACCAGCCCTGCCGGATTCTCTTATGATTATCGCTAGCGGTTGCTATATCTGCTAGTGATAATAGCTGTTTGTCGGGGGAGAATACAATTGCTCAGCGGGAGGGATTCCCCTATCAGCATTAACGGTGTTGATGGGGGAATCATGCAAGTTTCTTTCCTGCAATCTGTGGTTGCAGGAAAGAAATGTGTACCGTCTATGGCAGGGATATGCAATTAGCGGACCTCCAGCTGTTGCAAAACTACAAGTCCCATCATGCCTCTGCCTCTGGGTGTCATGTTGTGGCTGTCAAGAGTCTTGCTATGCCTCATGGGATTGGTAGTTCTGTAAAAACTGGAGGTCCGCTAATTGCATATCCCTGGTCTATGGTCTGCCTAACTGTAACTGAAAGTTTGTGAATGTCTTGAAAGAACAGGAGGGGGGGGGACAGATGGGGGAGAGAAGGGAGGCAGATTGGGACAGTTCAGTGATCACGGTGTACTGCAGTGTGCACTCACCCACAGGTCCAGGCTGGAAGATCAGGCATTTTTAGCACACACAGGAATCTACAGCTGCTGGTTTTCATATTTCCCGCCCACACATTCCCTCTCTCCAGATACAGCTGAACGCAGGGGATAGTGTGGGCGGGATGGGTAGACAGAGGAGGAGCAGAGGTGATAGGAGGAGAGCTATATTCCTCTATGACATTGGTTCTCAACACCTGTCCTCAGGACCCACTAACAGGCCAGGTTTGCAAGATAACTGAAATACATCACAGGTGATATCATTTGCTGCTCAGTGATTGCAGTATTCTAGTCTGCATCATCCCAAGGTAATACTTAAAATCTGGCCTGTTAGTGGGTCCTGAGGACAGGAGTTGAGAACCACTGCTCTATGATCTCCCATCAGTGAGGGGGTGGGGAGGGTGTGTTCGCTGGGCTGTGTAAGAATGTCACAGGCACTTTTACAGAGCTGCAGCCAACAGTCTGACAATTTACAGGCTGATTCTCCTGTCCTACGGACGGGAAAAATCAGTCTGTTTTTTCACTGTCACTTAGATAATGGGAGGCTTGCCCGCCCCAGTGCTGGTGGAGTCCTTCCTGAAGTCGCTCTCCTCCCTGCAATGAGGATGCAGGGAGAGGGAGCAGATGGGGCAGCTGTGGCTATGCGAGCGGCTCTCATATTATGCATGCAGCATTGCAGAGTGTCAGCGAGCAGAGGGAGAAATCCCCTGCAGGAGCTGTCAGGACGCTCTGCCTCTCAGGAGAGCTTGTGTCCCCTCAGCGGCAACCGCTACATATAGAAACAAAAATATGTTTTAATTGGGGGGCACAGCATAATTTTGGGGGGTCAGGGCCCCCTCTGGCCCCCCTTTAGTGACACCATTAAAATAAAGGTCACCCTGTCTTTTACCCCTCTCACCTTGTAGGATGTAGAGATCTCCCTTGAGTCCTCTCACTCAGAAGAGAACTGATCCGGCGCTTTTCTCTGCAAAGTTGCTAGGTATCTCGTATTTTGCAGCACAGTCTTGATATGTTCATATGTAAAAAAAAAGCAGTAAATGTAATTTTCTGTTTTTGTTACTGTTTCTAAGAGCTTGTTCTTACCTGCAGCAGACCTTGTTGCCCCTCTGAAAAGCTATCTGCAATGGATTGCTTTTCAGAGGGCAGTTGACAGGCAGCGGAGAGGAAATATGTTGTCTCCCCACTGTCTGTTTGAACCCCAAAAAGGCTGAACTATCACGCACTGCACACGGTTGCAGCGAAATCCCCAACTTTAATGGGTCACGTGCAGGGGTGGTACTGCCCACCAAGTCACCAAATGTGACAGGGGGTTTACTCTTTCTGCAGCTGCAATGCAAGACATTACAGAATGTGGCATGTGTACAGCCTTAACCACTTAAGGACCGGAAGATTTTTTTCCCCCTTAATGACCAGGCGTTTTTTTGCGATACGGCATTGCGTCACTTTAACGGACAATTGAACGGTCGTGCCACGCTGTACCCAAACAAAATTGATGTCCTTTTTTCCCAGAAATAGAGCTTTCTTTTGGTGGTATTTGGTACCTGGGAGGGTTAACAAATGGCTAGGAGGTATGCCACCAAAAAAAGGTTCAATTATTAGACTTTAAGCAGTGCTTTTTTTAATGTATTGGGGATGCTTGAGTGCATGAGTAATTTTATTGTAAAGGTGAACTTACCCTTTAACAAATACACCAATTCTTTAATGTGTAACATTTTTGGGTGGTGCAGTCTAGATAGGGCATACTCTTTTCTATTTATTTTAGGGGATGGCACTCCTGAACTGTGCACCTTGTCAATCATTTTCGTTTCGAAGACCAGGAAACAAGTCTGAGTGTATAGCAACCAACATATCAGATTCCTTAACTCTGCTACTCAGACTCAAGGGACAGGGAACTTTTCTAGCAATTGCACTACTTTCAATTCAGGTTCTGAATGTCAAGGCAATCAATCAATCAGATCATTATAAACTTCTACTAATGCCCCGTACACACGGTCGGACTTTGTTCGGACATTCCGACAACAAAATCCTAGGATTTTTTCCGACGGATGTTGGCTCAGACTTGTCTTGCATACACACGGTCACACAAAGTTGTGGGAAAATCCGATCGTTCTAAACGCGGTGACGTAAAACACGTACGTTGGGACTATAAACGGGGCAGTGGCCAATAGCTTTCATCTCTTTATTTATTCTGAGCATGTGTGGCACTTTGTCCGTCGGATTTGTGTACACGCGATTGGAATTTCCGACAACGGATTTTGTTGTCGGAAAATTTTATCTCCTGCTCTCCAACTTTGTGTGTCGGAAAATCCGATGGAAAATGTCCGATGGAGCCCACACACGGTCGGAATTTCCGACAACACGCTCCGATCGGACATTTTCCATCGGAAAATCCGACCGTGTGTACGGGGCATAACAGTTTATTGGACTGATGTCTGAAAAACACGCAAAAAATAACACTTTCCTGCTGCCTATTGCAGCCAACCAGCATTTAACTGCAGTTCAAGTCTACAAATAAAACAAGGATTCTGAACAATTGCTTGGAGCAAAAAGAAATTTTCCATGTTAGCGCATTTTTCTTAAAGTAGTTCTGTTGCTGAAAAACACAAAACAAAAATAAGAAGATCACATTATTGCAGGACACAATAGTGAGGTAGGGACCACTTGGAGGAATCACAGAATGCAAGGGGACACAGGCATGCGACACCACCAGAAATTTGAAGAAGTTTTACTCAGTAACTGAGCAAAGATGAACAGGCTTTGGGACAGGTTAAAAGCAAGTGTCTTCTACAGGTTCTTTTAAAAATTTCTGTAATTAAGTCAATTGCACCTCTTAAAGTGGTAGTAAACTAATTTTTTGAACTTGTACCTACAGGTAAGCCTCTAATAAGGCTTACCTGTAGGTACAGTGAATATCTCCTAAACTTGTGGGGTTTAGGAGATATTCACACTGGATTCAGCCGGTGACTTTACCGGCACATGCATTCTGAAACAATGGCATACTGTGCCGGACCTTCAGAGCTCCGTGCTGGACAGCATCCCGGCCCGGTCATTCATACAGCTGGAACCTGCAAACCCAGAAGACCAGGGGAAAATGGAAGACCTGTCAGCGGTGACAGCGCACCACTGGAGGGCTTTGTTCTAAGGGAAATATTTCTTAATGTACTAGTATCCAATGCATACTAGCACATCATGCCATTATATATTGCTATAATAAAGCTTACCTGTAGGTACAGTGAATATCTCCTAAACTTGCGGGGTTTAGGAGATATTCACACTGGATGCAGCCGGTGACATCACCAGCACATGCGCTCTGAAAGGACGGCATACTGTGCCGGACCTTCAAATCTCTGTGCCAAACAGCATCACAGCCCGGCCCTCATACAGTCAAAACCTGCAAACCCAGAAGGAAGACCGGCGGAAGATGGATGCCCTGTCAGCGCACCACTGGAGGGCTTTGTTCTAAGGCATTTCATAATGTGCTAGTATGCGATGCATACTAGTACATTATGTCATTGACCTGCAGGGGATTTTTGTTTTTTTGTTTTTTTTTTTAAATGCCGCGGTATACTACCACTTTAAATATTTATATATTTATATGATGCCATGGCAGATTGTCATTGGGTTCTGTCTTGATCTATTTGATTGAGATCAAAAGCTTAAACTGGTATAAAATTGTCCATGCATATTTCCAACACATGGGTACCTGTAGACACAGTTGTGAAAAATGAAGCGCAACCCATGGAAATGGACTTTCAACATAACATGCAAACATTTGCTTTTTTTTCTTCAAACGGTGGCTACAGCTAAAGATGAACTAAGAACGAGAAAAAAAAATTGTCCTTTTCAATCATTAATTCAAACAAAAATATTCATAAATGTAATGGTGTACTTAGAAAAAGTAAATATACCCTTGGCATCAAAAACTGGTATTGCCCCCTGTAGCTGTATTGATGTCTTGTAGGCATTTTGTATAACTGCCCACCAGACATAATTTCTGATCACTCAGTACAAAATTCCTTGGGTGCAAGAGGTTGCAGTAATTAAATCAGGCCTTTGACTAGGGAAGTCCATAATCCCCCATTTCTTCTTTGAGGAATTCTTTGGTGGATTTTCCTGTGTGCTTTAAAACATTATGTTGAAATACTAATTTCCAGTTTAGACAAATTGCCTTGCATTCTCATCAAGCACATTTTGATATGATACTTAATGAATACCTGATTTAAAAAAGCAACCATAATATTTCCACCACCTTTCTTCACAGTTGTTATGAGGTTCATTCTCCTGAAATACTGTCCTCAGTTTGTGGCAAACATGTCTACTGTTACTGTGCCCAAACAACCTTGTGATTGATCAGTCTCTAGCACATTGTTACAAAAGACCTGGTTCTTTGTCTGTATGTCCATTTGCAAACTGTAATGTAGGTTATGTTGGTGCAATCCCTTTCTAATAGCAGATGCATGCACTTTGACTCACAACTGTTGCAAGTGTTACCTGAAAGATTACATTTTGGGGTTCTTGGAGACTTCTTTTAGCATCAAACTGTCAGCTCTTGGGTTGAATTTTCTTGGCCAGTCAGGCTTGGACAAGTTAGCAGTTGTTTGAGATCTATGCCACTGGTAGATCATTTTGTGTACAGTGGCATGAATAATTTCAAGTCATTTGGCAAATGTTTTCAACCCCTTGCCAGACATGCACATGTCAATAGTAAAGAGAACCATAACCTAGATGTCTGAGGTTTAAGTAAGCCAGATTCTACCTGTATACTTTCTTAGGACTTTCTAACCATTGGCATCTAATCTAAAACACCAGATTTCACGAATTTGAAGTGGTAAATATGGGGGGTGCACTTACTTTATTTTAATTTGTTTACATGTGATAAATCGGCATTGTTGTTGATTTTTTATCATGCAACATGTCAGTTTTATCTGTCATTTGTTCAAGTATAGCAACTTTATCTTTAGGCACCATTTAAATCAAGATGGAATGTTTACCTATTCAGATACATTGGCAAAGTCAATAAATTCTATGGGGCGTATTTTGTTTTTCACATGACTGTTCAAGATGACAATCCCCCAGATCATGTGTATGGAGGGCCTCCTAGTCTGCTGGTAGAGGGAACAACAGTAGTTAAGGTTTCCATGGGCCAATAAAAAAAATTAAATGTGAAGAGACCTAAAGTGATACTAAAGTCTCATTTTTTTTTTTGTTTAAAAATAGCAAACGTTATATTTACCTTCTCTGTGCAGTGGCAGTGGTTATGCACAGAGCAGCCCAGGTCCTTCTCTTCTTGGGTCCCTCGCCGGTGCTCCTGGCCCCTCCCTCCTGCCCCCCCCCCACAGCAAGCAGCTTCCTATGGAGGCACTCGAGTCGCTGTCCTCATTGGCTCACTGACTTTGATTGACAGAAGCGGGAGCCAATGGCACCCACTGTGTGTCTCAGCCAATCAGTAGGGAGAGTCCCGGACAACTCAGTCTCTCATTCAACATCTCAGGATCGAGATGGGGCACAGGTAAGTATTAGGGAGGCTGAGGGAGGGCTTTTGCGCACAGAAGGTTTTTTATATTACAATAAAAAAACCTTCGGCCTTTAGAACCACTTTGAATAAAATTAGTTTGAGACTACATCGTCAAAAGATGCCCATATTGTGTGCACTGACACTGTAGTAACTATGTTAGGCCTGGTGCGCTGACACCGTAGTAACTTTGTTAGGCTTGGTGTACACAGGCAATTTGTTCAGCTGGCGTGTTTGTGAAACATTATTGAGGAACCTGGTGTTGGAACTGGACTGTATGAACCAGTATTGTTTCTTTCCCAATGCATTACATTGTGTTGCCCTTTGGTAAACATAGCAAGTATTTGTTAAATGGCAGTGTGGGTGTGTGTATGTATATACACACACACACCCACACATACACCAGATTTAGTATTAAGTCACAGTCTGATTTTTAAATGCTTTTATGGGGAAGGAAAAAAAAGGTTTGATACTGAGATTTGTTTGAGAGGAGTTTCCTGCGAGTTCAGACTGTTTTCCCTTTGTCTGGTATAGAAAAATAAACGCGAAGCATAGCAAAAGCAAGAACAAGTGAACACTGTTCCATATAGTCCAATTCAAACACTGCATTCCAGAGCCTAACAAAAAAAAAAAAAAAGTCATAAATCTATCTCAGGATGAGAACACAAATGACAGTTACACTAACCCTCAGTTGGAGCAAGTCTTGAGTCAGCCAAGTCTTTATACATGCAGACATGTCGTGTATGACCCAACTTCACCATCTTGTGAAAGCAGATGTGATTAGCTGCTGATTGAAGGCATGTAGATAGCAGACAATCTAACTATAGCTAGTGTAACCAAACCTGCCAGGTCTGCAGGGGATATATTTAAACACACATTACTAGCACATAAACTCTTATAACAAGGGTCATAAATGCATCCGTGGTGTTTCCAACACAACAACAGACTTATGAGCATGACTCAGTCCCCCAACTATAATGTAAAAACTAGTGATTAACTTTACTTCCGCCATCCACCCACCACAGAAACGACAGGCGTGGGGAAACCTTACCTTACGTGGTGAGATGATGGTATTATGATAAACCTCTTTACTACCCTGCAGTAAAAGGCAGGGAATAGCAAACTGCATCCAAACAGGCTATCATTACTGTCATCAACTTCCTGCCGCGCTGGCCAAGTCTAGACTAGGCAAAGGGGTTTTCTCCTGTTCCAGAGCAAATATGGAGCATTGAATCATGCCAGTGGCTATGGAACAGCCATAATAAGTATATTACAAAACACAAAGGAAAGTTATAACAAAACCATAAATCAATCTCCATTGATTAAATAAGACTAGTTCTGTTGTGTTTGCATGTTCTAAATGCTCTTATTGTTATGTCCCTAAAAAATGATGTGAAGGACATACAAAAGTCTGGCTTGAAAGGAAAATGGACATAGGGGTTAAAAGCAAATAGACTGTTCACTTTGCAGGGGAATTTTCCCTTTGCTTAGTGAATGCACTAAACTTTCACTTTGCAAAGAATACCTGATTGCTAAAAATGAAAATGAAAAAAAAAAAAAAAAAAAAAACATTCAGTAGAGGTTCAACTCATTCACTAATCGAAGGGAAAATTCCTTTAATAAGCGAACAGACTGTTAATCATCCTCGTAATGTCTGCAACAAACCTGATTTGTGTCATTTTAGGATTGCAATGGAAAAAGCAAGCAAAAACGAAGGTAGATATAGACAACACAGACATATACAGTGTAGTGCACACTTGCCATTTGCAGAACAGCAGTTTAACCTTGCCCCTGACATCTATTATGTGGGATATTCTTCATATATTTTTTTTCTCAGATCTTTATACATGTATAAAGATTTAAGAAACATGTTTCAACTGATATGTTATTATTTTGCACTATCAGGCTATTTTAATAGGACTAGTTTATCAGTTTAAAAACGGTCAAAACAGCTTAAATCAGAAAAAGACAGGTGTCCTTTCCTCCTATAGATAACAGCAGTTTTTTTATTTTTTAAATGAAAAACTAGCAACATCTGAAGGTGACATTTCCATCTTTGGTTAGGTTTGCAAAGTTGGATCAATTGCTCTCCCTATAGTAGTTTGTATCTTCCCCCTCCACAAGGCCATTTGCTAAAGCTTCCCAAAAATTCTGCTTTCTCTCCTCTGCTTTCAGTGGATTCTATGTGAGATCTAAAAGGTCATCACGTGCCTGAACTTAATAACCACACAAAATAGGCTTTGGGTGAAATGGACTTTTAAATAAGCTTATATGAATGCTTATACACGACTCATATTGTGAAGTCTGTTCACTTCCACAGTTACAGTGGATTCATATCAACAGCAATACAGTGGTCAGCTGTTTTACCTTGCTCTTGGTCTTAGGTTTGAATCCCACCATGCACTCTGCAAAAAGTATTTTCTCCTCTGTGTTTGCATAGGTTTATTACCACCATTTAAATAACATACTGGTAGGTTAAACTGTTTTCACCTAATGTAGTCAATAGAGGAGCTTAGGAGTCCTCCAAACTCTGAACTTGCACTCTTACTCCAATGAGCTGCAAACCAGGTAATTTCTGCCTCATAGCCTTCCTCTTTATTTAGGTGAGCTGTGGGGTGGAAACAAAGAGTGAGAGTTCAGAGTTCAGCTAGAGATAAAGTTTGGAGGACACCTCATCTCTAAATACAGTTGTGCTCATAAGTTTACATACCCTGGCAGAATTTATGATTTCTTTGCCATTTTTCAGAGAATATGAATAACACAAAAACTTTTCTTTCACTTATGGTTAGTGTTTGGCTGAAGCCATTATCAACTGTGTTTACTCTTTTTACATCATAATGGCAACAGAAACTACCCAAATGACCCTGATCAAAAGTTTACCTCAGTTCTTAATACAGTGTATTGCCCCCTTTAACATCAATGACAGCTTGAAGTCTTTTGTGTCATTTGTGAATGAGGCTCTATCTCCTCAGATGGTAAAGCTGCCGATTCCTCTTGGCAAAAAGCCTCCAGGTTCCTGTAAATTCATGGGCTGCCTTGCATGAACTGTACGTTTGAGATCTCCCCAGAGTGGCTCAATGATATTGAGGTCATGAGACTGAGATGGCCACTCCAGAACCTTCACTTTATTCTGCTGTAGCCAATGACAGGTCGACTTGGCCTTGTGTTCTGAATCATTGTCATGGTGTAATGTCCAAGTACGTCCCATGCGCAGCTTCCTTGCTGATGAATGCAAATGTTCCTCCAGTATTTTTTGATAACATACTGCATTCATCTTGCCAACAATTTTGACCAAATTTCCTGTGCCTTTGTAGCTCACACATCCCCAAAACATCAGCGATACACCTCCGTACCTCTCACCATAGGCTTTGTTGACTCCTCTCCAAATGTAGCGTTTACGGTTGTGGCCAAAAAGCTCAATTTTGGTCTCATCACTCCAAATGACTTTGCGCCAAAAGGTTTGAGGCTTGTCTCTGTGCCGTTTGGCGTATTATAAGCAGGATACTTTGTGGAATTTGTGTAGTAATTGCTTTCTTCTGACGACTCGACCATGCAGCCCATCTTTCTTCAAGTGCCTCTTTATTGTGCATCTTAAAACAGCCACACCACATGTTTTCAGAGAGTCCTATATTTCACCTGAAGTTATTTGAGGGTTCTTCTTTGCATCCCGAACAATTTTCCTGGCAGTTGTGGCTGAAATTTTAGTTTGTCTACCTGACTGTGGTTTGGTTTCAACAGAACCCCTCATTTTCCACTTCTTGATTAGAGTTTGAACACTGCTGATTGGCATTCTCAATTCCTTGGATATCTTTTTATATCCCTTTTCTGTTTTAGTTTTACAGTTCAACTACCTTTTCCCGCAGATCCTTTGACAATTCTTTTGCTTTCCCTATGACTCAGAATCCAGAAATGTCAGTGCAGCACTGGATGAAAGATACAAGGGTCTGTCAGGAGTCCAGAAACGCATTGACCTTTTATATACACACACACTAATACAAGCAAACAGATCACAGGTGAGGATGGTTACCTTTAATAGCCATTCAAACCCCTTTGTGTCAACTTGTGTGCATGTTATCAGGCCAAAATCACCAGGGTATGTAAATTTTTGACCAGGGTCTTCTGGGTAGTTTCTGTTGCCATTATGATTTAAAAAGAGTAAACAGTTGATTGATAATAAATGGCTTCAGCCAAACACTAACCATGAGTGAAAGAAAAGTTTTTGTTTTATCATTTATATTCTCTGAAAAATGGCCAAGAAATCATAAATTCTGCCAGGGTATGTAAACTTATGAGCACAACTGTACCTGATAGAGATATTAGGCTGTGATAGTAGAATAAGTTTCTCCAGGGATTAGGGACTCTTAGGCCCCTTTCACACGGGCGCCTCCGCCTGATGGACTCCGCTTGCTCAGCAGGGGATCGCTCCGCTGATCCCCGCTGAGCAGGCGGATGACAGGTCCATCTCCGCTTACTGTGCAGAGCGGAGACGGACAGAGTCTCATTTTTCTCTAGGGGGAAATCGGATGGAAACAGACCACCTGTCCATTTTCGTCTGATCGATCTGATCTGCCAGTCGGATGGAAAATAGGACCACCATCCATCTGGATTTCGCAGACCGGATTAGATCGGATAGCAGCAGATGTCAGTGGACATGTCACCGCTAACATTTTCCGCTCCATAAAGGAGAGTGCAAGGTCCGATCAGGTCCACCTGAAAAACTGACAGGTGGACCTGATCGGACAGCCGGCGTGAAAGGGGCCTTAATGTAATTATGGCAGAAAATAAGAAAGTGATGCACAGAGTCTTTTTTTTTTTTTTTTTTTTTCTTTTTAATAATAAAAACTGTAAGCTGTTGGTACTTTAAAGTTACAAAAAAAAAAAAATAACCAATCTGCCTGTGTGCACTGCATTTAAAGTATATCCAAACCACCTAAGAACCAAAAAAAAAAAAATAGGATTTTTTCATCAAAATGTAAAATCATTTTCTTTGGGTACATCATGGGATACAGAGTTAGGCTAATATTCATTACCTGCTGGGTTATACACTTCATCTCTAGGTGAATGGACACTGGTAGACCAAAGGTCTTTAGACAGGAAGTGATCCCCTATGTAACCCCTCTCATACAGGAAGTACTTCAGTATTGTAGCAAGCACTGAATCCTCAAAAAGAGGGGAGGGACCTCTGCGTCCCATGATGTACTCAAAGAAAAGGATTTTACAGGCAAGTATGACGAAAAAATCCTATTTTCTTTTTCATACATCATGGGACACAGAGTTAGGCTAATATTCATTACCTGCTGGGACATCCCAGAGCAACAGCCTAGAGGGGAGGGAGACACCCTGCCAAACAATAGCCATCAGACCTTATACGGCAGCCAGCAGTACACAGACCGAAAGCCGAATCCTCGGCTGCTCCAACATCCACTTCATAAAATTTTGTGAACATATGCACTGAAGACCAGGTAGCAGCCTTACACCTGATGGCGAAAAACCCAGGAGGTTCCTACACCCTTGGTAGAATGAGCTCTCACCCTAAAGGGAGGAGCTTTACTTTTCAGATCGTAGGCCTGAATGACCAAATGACGGACCCAATTGGAAGTTGCCTGCCCCTTCTTGGGTCCTTTTGGTAAAACAAAAAAAGGAGTCTGATCCCCGGATGTAGACAAATAAACCTTGACTGCCCGGACAACGTCCAAGGAATGCAGAGAAATAAGAAGGCAAAATAATGTCCTGATTTAAATGAAAGGCTGACACCACTTTTGGCAAAAAGGATGGAACAGGTCGTAACACGACCCTGTTGTGGTAAAGGATCAAATATGGTTCCCTGCACTAAAGGCCTGCCAACTCCGACACCCTTCTAGCCGAGGTGATGGCCATGAGGAAGGCTAGCTTGCGTGACAGCAAGTCTAATGGAATTTCCGTGACCCAATGGGGGGGGAAGCAAACGAGTTGCCCCCTGCATAAAGGTTCGGACCAGCGAATGGGAGGCTAAAGGCCTTTGGAAGAATACAGACAGGACCGAAATCTGACCTTTGATTGTACTCAAAGCCAAATCTGATTTCCACAGCTGACGGTAGAAAAGAGAATTCTCCCAATCACATATTTCTGAGGATGCCATTTTTTGGCTTCACACCAAGCAATACAAGTCTTCCAGACCTTATGATAGATCTTCCTAGTGACAGTTTTTCTAGCATTCACTAGGGTATACACCACTGGTCCCAAGATGCCACAGTCCTCTAACACCCTGGTTTCAATTGCCATGCCATCAAATTCAGAGACTGTAAATTGGGGTGGAATATAGGACCTTGAGACAGTACATTGGGGTGATGTGGAAGAGTCCATGACCCGTCTATTGTCAGTCTCACAATCTCCGGGAACCAGGGCCTTTCTGGGCCAGGCTGGTGCCACCAGAATAACGGGAACGCCCTCTCTCTGAATCTTGCGCAACAAATGTGTAAGGAGAGGAATCGAAGTGAAAGCATAAACCAGGGAGTACTGGCTCCATGGAACTACCAGAGCATCTGCTCCGATTGCCAGAGAATCTCTTGTTCGGGACACAAACTGCTGTAGCTTGTTGTTGAACCTGGATGCCAGTAGGTCGACCTCTGGTCATCCCCAACGTTGGCAAATTTCCTGGAGCACCCTTGGGTGTAGGACAATTCCCCAGGCAGATCTGCTGGCAGTTGAGATAATCTGCCTTCCAGTTCTTTACTCCCGGGATATGGACTGCCGATAGAATCAGCACATGTCCCTCTGCCCAGGCTAGTATTTGGTTCACCTCCTTCAGAGCTGAACGACTACTGGTACCACCTTGGTGGTTCATATAGTCCACTGCAGTGGCATTGTCAGACTGAACCCTGATAGGGCAGTCCTGAAGCTCGACCATCCAGGACCGTAGGGCCAGTCGTACAACCTGTAATTCCAGGACATTGATGGGCAGGATCTGTTCTGTCTTTGACCCCTCTAGGGTCACTCCCCAGCCTGAGAGACTGGCATTTGTAGTCAGTACCCTCCAAGTTATTGGGAGGACGGATTTTACCCTTCACAGGTTCTGATTCTGCAACCACCAGTTTAGGCTTTAACGTGCCCTAGGAGATAAGAACATTGGATAATCCAGGGCTTGTCCTCTCCTGTTCCAAGCAAACAAGATGTCTTGTTGTAAAGGCCTGGAATGGAACTGGGCATAGGGCACTGCCTCGAAGGAGGATACCATCCTACCTAAAAGACTCATACAGACCTGAATGGAGGGTTGTCTGGTGCCCTTTATCTGACACACCTGATCCTTTAGGGCACAAATCCTTGCGGGTGTCAAGAATACTCTTGCTTGGACCGTATCTAGGATCAGACCTAAAAACTTTAGGCTTTGAGCAGGTTTCAAGGCTAACTTTTCGGTAGTTATGATCCAGCCTAAGCTTTTCAAATACCGCATTGTGCATGTTATGCTCTGTTCTAGAGCCTGTAATGAGTGATCTCTGAGCAGGAGGTCATCCAGATACCTGAGCACCAGGACCCCTTGGGCCCTTAAAAGACCCAGTACTGGTGCTAGGACCTTTGTGAACACCCGGGGAGCTATAGCAAGCCCCAAGGGTAGAGCCACAACTGAAAATGACGTTCCTCTACTGCAAATTGTAGGAACCTCTGATGAGGCTGAATGTAAATATGCGTCTTTTATATCGATGGAGGCAAGAAAGTCTCTCCTTTGGAGTGAGGCTACTACTGAGCGGACAGACTCCATCCGAAAGGACTGTATCAGCAGATACTATTTCAGGGATCTTGGGTCCAAAATAGGCCTTGTGTCCCAGTTTATTTTTTGAACCATAAACAGGTTCGAGTTAAACCCCTTGCCCCTTTCAGATACAGGAACCTCTATAATCACTCACGCATCACTAACTTACTAACCGACATATCTGTATGGATGTCACACCACTTCCTCAAACTCAACTTGTCCAAAACCGAGCTTATATTTCCTCCCTCACGTGCCCCTTCCCATGACTTGTCTGTCAAGAGCAATGGCACAACCATCAACCCGTCCCCACATGTCAGGGTGCTAGGTGTTATCCTGGATTCTGAACTCTCCTTTCGGCCCCACATCCAATCACTTTCCAAAGCTTGCCGCCTCAACCTCCGCAACATCTCTAAACTACGTCCCTTTCTAACCAATGAAACCACAAAGCTCCTGATTCACTCCCTGGTTATCTCTCAACTCGACTACTGCAACTCCCTCCTCATTGGCTTACCTTTAAATAGACTATCCCCCTTCAGTCCATCATGAATGCTGCTGCCAGACTCATCCACTTTACAAACCGCTCAGTGTCTGTTACCCTTCTCTGCCAATCCCTCCATTGGCTGCCACTCGCTCAACGAATTAAATTCAAAATACTAACAATAAGTTGCAAAGCCATCCACAACTCTGCCCCCAGCTACATCACTAGCCTAGTCTCAAAATACTAACCTAATCGCCCACTCCGTTCCTCCCAAGACCTCCTGCTCTCTAGCTCCCTCATCACCTCCTCCCATATCCGCCTCCAGGACTTCTCCCGAGCCTCGCCCATCCTCTGGAATTCCCTACCCCAATCTGTCAGACTTTCGCCAAATGTATCCACTTTTAGGCGATCCCTGAAAACTTTCCTCTTCAGAGAAGCCTATCCTGCCTCCATCTAACAACTGCACTATTTTCTCCATTAGCTCATCCCCCACAGCTATTACCCTTTTGTATAACTTGACCCTCCCTCCTAGATTGTAAGCTCTAACGAGCAGGGCCCTCTGATTCCCCCTGTATTGAATTGTATTGTACTTGTACTGTCTGCCCTAATGTTGTAAAGCGCTGAGTAAACTGTTGGCGCTATATAAATCCTGAATAATAATAATAAATGATGTAGTGCCTGAAGCAATAAGTCTTTTTGGAGGATCCGAGGGAACGCTGGATCTAAAAAACCCAAGGGGGAACCCCTCGCAACTCCAGCTTGTAACCGCGGGATATGGTTGGAGGTGACCCACTCGTCCTGAATTATTGTTCTCCAAATGTCTGCAAAAGTGCAACAGCCTTCCCCCCCCACCCGATGGAGTGGGGGTGTCCCCTCTAAAGGAGGGCTTGGTGCTGGGTTTAGAAGAATTTTGGACCCAGGGATTTTTTGGGTCCTGGCCTTGCGGTTTACCCTGGCCCTAGTGCCCTGTTGACAGCAGATCTGCCTTGGCGCTGAGACGTTTGAGGAAGCAGTCCCTGAGGTTTTAAACGAGGGACACCTGATGCTTTTCTTTACAAGAAGTAGAGAACTCTTCCCTACGGAAATCTTTTGGATAGATTTGTCAAAATGATCACCAAATAAACGTTCCCCATGAAAGTGGAAACTTGCCAATAACTTTTTACAAAGAAGCTCGGCTGACCAGTTCTTAAGCCACAAAAGTCTGTGCATATGTACAGAGAAGAGAGCTAAACGAGAAACCTGCTGTATTGAATCCTTTAAGGCGTCAACAGCAAAACACAGCGCTCGAGGAATATCGGTCTTATTTCCAGCCAGATCATCCTCCCAGTCAGGCCGTCTGATCTGATCCTTTACGGACTGGTAGATACCAATTGCTGCAAAAGCTGGCTGAATAGCTGAACTGGCCAAAGAAAAGGAAGCTTTTAATAAATGACTCCAATTTCTTGTCAACAGGGTCTTTCAAGCCCTGTGCGTTATCTACCAGATAAGTTAAGTTCTTGTTTAAGGAAGAGACTGCTGCATCTACAGCTGGCATGCTCCACTTCTTAAACTTTTCATCCATGGGATATAAAAAGGGAAAACCTCTTAGGAGGAACAAAAATCCTGTCCGGATGTTCCCAATCAGCATACAGTGCCTGTTCCAACAAAGGGTGTAAGGGGAAAGCCTGTGCGGCCTCAGAGATCCCAAAAGAGGACCAGGGGGGCTCAGTAACCTCTGCAAGAAGCAACCTAAAAGGCAGAATGAACTATTTTGGTAAGAGTCAAGATCAAAAGCCTCTGTGACTGAAAGGCAGACATCAACTGGATATCTTCTTGTCCAGATTGCTCGGAAGCAGACTCATCCGCCAGGCCCTCCACAGAATGCTGAGCTTTTAGCTCTTCCGCATCCTCAACCCATTCCTGCTCCAGACTAGGAGTCTCCGGGGAGGGGGATCTGTCACACTTCCTGCCACCCTGTAGGATGGAGGCAATCATGCCAGCAATCCTGTGCTCTAATCCGGCTAGGGCCGAGGACAGTTCATCCTTGCTGATAAAGGGTGAAGCAGCAGCGTTGACTGTAGGCACAATACCAGATAGGCGCGGCGGCTCAGATTGCCCGGAAGCCTCTGGTCCTTCAGGGGATACAACACTAGTGATACAACTAGGTTCATCAGGAACTACTGACGACATAGGTGTGCCCTTCCCTGTAGTGTTAGTCCCGCTCCTTTTTAAAGACATTTAGTAGCCATAAAAAGAATGTACATGGGTGTAGTATTAAAACACCTCAGAAGGGAGACCCTTTAATAGAGCTCACCAAGCCCCTATGTAACAATCCTAAGCAACTTTAGCCTGCCAAGCAACACCTGGTGACTCAAGTGACCCAGGTAAGGAGAAATGAACCATTGCAAATGCCTGTTCAGCGCCTGCTCTGTGTCCCACAGCTGCTTTCTGGAAGCACCGCATACTTGGCATAAACAGCTTAAATAAGCTGGCTGTACGCCGGAACATTCTGTGCGTGGTTCCGGCAAACGGGCGTGGCTGTATTCGCATACGATGCGAATCTTCGTGCGCCCAGATAAAGGCTACAGCTCATGTGCGGTGAAGCTGCGTGCACCATGGCTGCCAAACAAACTGCTGAGCCCAGTGGCGCTCTTGCGAATGCATGTGTGCCATGGCAAACCAAGGCAAAATGGCGCACCATCGTGTGCCATCATACAGGTAAAAAACGGCCAGACAAGCAAAAAAAGATACACCTTGCAAACACCCACAGCTAGCTCAAAACTCTCCCGTATGGTCACGGCAGACAGGTGTCCAGCCTCTAGCAAGCTTGACAGATTGTTACAATCACTGGGAAACTCCACAATAAGTAAAGGGGTTTCACTTACCCGTCCAGGTGCAGGGCAGCTTAGAAACTAAGAGCCCAAACTTCACCTATCACGGCGGGTTGCTGTCACTTGAGGACCTTCAAGGACTGGGTACCCCTTTTCACGTTTAGGGTCCACTCCCTTGGACCCATACAGCACCCTGAAGGAATACCTTAGTGCTGTGGTGTCCAGGATTCCACTTCGCAGGGTCCAGTGCCCGGAGGCTGCATTACAGGCAAAACCTTGCAGGGTCTTGAGTCTTCTTTGCGGGGCTCGGGTACCATTTATCTAAGCATATAAAGCCTGTGTCAAATGGATCTGATCGGTCAATCCCTTGAATCATTTAAGAACCATTTGTGGGACTAGAGAGACCTGGAGCGCAGAGAGCTCAAACAACCGTGCCATCCACCTTGCAGACACTGGTAAAAAAAAACTGAAGTACTTCTTGCGTGGGAGGGGTTATATAGGGGATCACTTCCTGTCTAAAGACCTTTGGTCTACCAGTGTCCATTCACCTGGAGATGAAGTATAACCCAGCAGGTAATGAATATTAGCCTAACTCTGTGTCCCATGATGTATGAAAAAGAAATTACATTCATTTCAGCTTACCTGCCCTTAGTTTTGGTGGCTGCACTAGTTTTTTCTTTTCAGTAAATTTTTTGCAAGTTTGATATTATTTGTATCAAATATGTTAATCCTGCCTGCATGACTGTCTCAAACAAGGTTATCAGCAGAAGGTCATGTCACATTTGGGGTTGGCTCAGCTGCTCGCTATGGCAATGCGTGATGCGGCCCGCCAACACTAGGACAGAAGTGTGTTACTGACAGGATCACCAGGTAAAAAAACAAAACAAATGCAGCCACCACATCCAAGGCCTGACCAGATGCAATATATAGATGTTCTGTTTGGGGCTTTAGATACATGTGTAGCAACCCTTAGAAACATTTGTGATTGCGTTATAAAACTATAGTTTGACATAAAAAATGGCTTTACAAGGGCTACACTTACAGCATTTGCCTTAAATGTAGGCGAAGTCAAAAATTTTACATAGGCATCAAGCACCAGACCATAAAGAAAAAATGACACACAAGACAAGACACTATAGTAATTAAATAATTTTTATTTCATTTTTGAACAGCTTAACAGTACAGAAGTATTTCCATATACACAGCAAGTTTTATGGATCTGTTTTATATTCTAAAACGTAGATTCTAAAAATGAATGTGCTGAATGCAGTAAAAAGCACCATAATGTGATCTCAACACAGCGCTTGAAAAAACTGAGAAAAAAAAAAACTGAAAAAATGAATATTTAAAAAAAAAAAAAAAAGGAAGGAAACTGATACAAACAAGGGACCAACCGAGGAGAGTTTTCATTTTGCACTGCACTATTTGTTGTGTTTGATGCTTTCTTGAACTTGCATTTTTGGAAGACTGGCAAAAACAACTAAAGAGACACTCAACTTACATGGAACAGAAATGGGGAGAACACAGATAATATGGCTGGCAAATGGTAAGCATGGTAAAATAAATGTTCTATTGCAAACTGCAGTATCCACACAGTTTACTATATGTAACGTAATGGTGGTTAATTCCTCAATCCATTTTACAACCTTCACACACTGTTATATGTGGAACAAATGATTATACTTAAAATATTGCACCGCTTCCTTTCACAATAGACCTTTGCCAGGACAACCGATGTGATACCCTCAAACTCATTTAACTATAATGCTATAGAAATGCATCAAATATATAACTTTTTACAATGGTAAACACTCCAGATGTGTTTATTTTGTATAAAAATGGGAATAAGGTTCTCTTTCTTTTGTTACACAGAATAAGCAGCAATGTATTTTCAGTAAATACCGCCAAGTATAGAGCAAGTAAACCCAACATAGAAGGCAGGTAAACAATGGCAGTCAGGCAGTAGAAGCTCAGCTACAACTGGAATGCTCAAAGACTGCCTAGAACGGCCATTACACTAAACCTAGGCCTTTTATTTTTATCAAATCATCCGAAATAGGGCTGTTCCTGTCACACAACCAAATCAGTCTCTCTGAACACTATGGGAAAATGAAAAGAAGATTCTGACTGGTAGTGACGGCCAACAAAAGCAACTCTACATTCAGAAAGTTTGACCAACTTAAGGCCTATGAAGCCTGTTCAGTAACATGGTGCAGTACACACAACTGCACTGCAACTCTGAGCAAACAATTGTTTTCAGGTACAGTACATGTGCACAATGCACCATACAAGCCCCAGTGTTTTTTTTTCTAGGGAGCTGTAATAGGATTACATTTATCATCTACCTTGCACTAACAGAGAGGCACAGCAATTCATTTTTAGAAACGGAAAATAACTTGCTGAGGTCAGCTTGAATTTCGTTTTTCTAAAAAATACATTTTGGTAGAAACCAAGTTCTTATTTAAATGCTTCACAAATTTATTATGCAATACGTTCATTGCAGGCACTTGCCTAAACTTAAAACTGGTCAGATACAATATATATATATTTATATATAGATAGATTTTTTTTTTTTTTTAATGAAACAAATTGGTTGTGTTTTTAAAACTGTACACAAGAATAACACATTCACAAAATTGAAAATGGATAATACTAAAGGGGGGAAATACATTAAAAAAAAAAAAAAAAAAAAATGTAAAAACAAATAAAAAACAGAAATGAAACAAAATACACACCAATAGAAGTGCCATATCTGTACCAATCCTAAAGGGTTAAAATTTCAATTCTATAATGGGACATAGTCCCTAGCTGCCCGATTACCATTTTACACAAAAAGGATGGTAATAACCGATAAGGGTCTGCATTTTGCGTCCAGATACTGTGTAGAGTCTTATAAAGGCTGAGTAGGGAGAATAATGCATATAATTTAAAAATGAAACAGAAACATCTATACAAAACACAAAAACATTTTAAAAAAAGGTGAGGAAGAGGAGGACGTATTACTGCCAAAAAGTTACTCCACTGTTCAAACGCACCTGTCCCTACATACTGGAGGCATCCATTTGGGGAGAAATGCGCACGAGAAAGCCAAATGGTTTTACTAGAAACCAGCATGCCCTGTGGACTAGCAAAGTCTCTGGCGCTTAACTGGATTTATGGTATATTTTCAGCACTTTATACAAGTCACAGGTTCCATTTCATTGATGGCCTATGCTCACATATAGGGGCACAAAATGGCCGGCATGTGACTGATTCAGGTATAAAAAATGGTTTTACAAGCTACTTTCCCTTCACATTACATGAAATGAGGTTTGTCGTTTTGGCTTTATTACCATAAATGAAAGCCTACTACTCCCCATCTATGATAAGCTACTGATAGCAAAGTTCAACAGATCGCAACAAGATACTCAGACAAAAACACTGTTAAGTGTAGAATGAAGATGGCTTTGAAGTGATGTTTGGGATGGATTTCCTTTGAAAAACTACAACTGAAGCTGCCTTTGATTCCTACCAAAGATCAATAAAGGCAGTTTCACAGGTAACGCGTCATAATACAAACTCTAACCCTGGATTCCAAGGTTTTATTTTGTAAAGCACAAACTGGCTTTTTTGATATTAAATTATTTAATAATAATTATTATTAAGAAATTATTATATTTAAGGGCAGTTACGGTAATTAGTTTTCAGGTTACTGTAATTAAGAGTGGTGAAAGATGAAGTCCGATTATTTTCTTTGCTGTGCATTACTGTACCTAGGGCTGGCAATAGACGGCTCAACTTTTGTCTGGGCCCTGCTGATTTGGTCAACAGTCAAGCCATGGGTGACCCTGCAAGCACCAACCAGCACAACAAAAGTAAATTTAAACATTTACTTAGCTTAGAGTGGAAAATTATCGGATGCAGTCACTTTTTGACAGGTCAGGAAAGGGAAAAGATGAGTTCCACAAAAAAGATATTAGAGCTTTGTTAAATATTGGTGAAAAATGGCCAAAAAGAGGCGATGCATTTCAGCTATCAGGCCTTAATCAGTCTGACGGCTGAAACACGTTGGCTATTTTGGGCCATTTTTCACCAGCATTTAATAAAGTTTGACTATTTTTAGCTGATTTTTGTGGCACTAGCCTTTTCCTGGTTGATTATGGAGGTTGCAGAGACCTTTCCAGGCTAAGTGCCCTGCTTCTAAAGTGGATGATTACTGCTTAGGAGGTGGTAGCTCAAATACACCTGTCACTGTATAACAGTGCCACTATATTCAACAGGCTGGGTGCTGCAATTGCCTGAGTACAACAGCAGCCAGGGAAGATTCCTCCAACCATGATTTTTAGCATGGATGTAGGAACTGATCAACTTTCTCTTTTTAGCCCATGAGCTAAACAGAAAATGGAGTGGTGCCTAGCTAGATTTTACTGTTTGACACTTTTGGGCTTATTCAAAGTACAGCACCTATTTAGATTCTGCCATTGTGGTGGAGCAGGCGAGAAAATGATAGCCAAGATCGGATTAGCTAAAATGCATTAACCTGACAATATCTTTCTTTTAAAAAAGCGTAGCAAAGCACTATTATATTCCTTGGAAAGTTATTTCCTTCAAATGGTTATGACAGCCAATTGTACATTCAAAACAATTTAATTCTGAAGGGGAAAAAGGGAACAGTGACCAGATAAAATCTTCAGATTCCTCAGACCCTCTGTTTCTAAGCTCTAAGCTTGAAAACCATTCTACTATACACTGCAATTGTATGAAGGATACATAGTGTGGAAAGAATTATTAATTTTACTGATTTTGGATTTAGAAACAGGAAAGGACATTAGCCAATAGCAGTTCCAGTCCATGACAATATGGTTTTGTGATGCTGGTGGGCAATTTGCAGGCACTCTCTCTTTACAATCTGTGCTTACTCTATGACTGGAAGGTCACATTAGCTTCCATTCTAAGGATACAAAAGCCAAAGCTAAAGTAGTGTTATGCTTAAGGGCCTCGGGCTCAACAGCACATAATGAGCACATCCATTACTCTAATAGAATCTTGGCTATTAATTTAAAGAACCAGGAAGAGTACACAAGCACCACAAACATTTATTTGGTTGTTTAACAAAAAGGAGTGCTGCAATGTCTTGCACATTTTGCCAGAAACAAATGTGCACAGAATAGGCTTTTTTTACCAAACCACTATTAGATGGAATGCAGCCTATCCCTTCACAGGGATTCAGTCATCTGACTCACTTTTGCATTCTTTGGCATGTTGAGTCTAAGTACAAAATGGCTGCCTGGTCTAAGTGTAAGTGCAAAAAGAAAACATGGGGATTTAAAATGTGTGCCTGTTTTGCTTTATGAGCACTTTGGCTTTTTTTTCCCCAGAATCACTTGGAGCAAAGATCAGTGATCTGCACTAACCTAGAGCTATCAATCAGAACTGGGTTTCAGCAGTACGGTATAATAAAATATGGATTGCTGTGTAATACATGCACCCTTGGTTCAAGTTTCATGGTATTAAATAAAGCCCTATGTTAAAATAGATAATGGTTATTGTGGTCATATAAAGAGGACCAGTAAGAACTGGGATTTTTCAAGAATCTGAATACTCAATCTTTAATAGAAGAATTACTTGTCAACATATTAGGTTCACCTCTTTATTACCTTTACCTTGAGTGTGGCTTCTTAGAATGGTTCAGAAGGTCAGAGGACATCTAAAGCAAGACAATGGTTACTTTGCCAACTTCCAACCCTGCAACCCATTTCCTAGCTTCTGAGTGTGCAGTGTGTGTGAGGTCAGGCTTCAGATAACCTCTGGCTCAAGCTAAAAGCTCAGTCTGAGAAAAAAAGTACACCTAAATAAGAGCAAATCTCCCTAACCAAGCTTCAATACTCAATCATTATTTTGATTCTTTTAAAATAAAAAGGAAGAAAACCTGTAATAGCTAGCAAGATCTTAATTTAGATTACTGCATTCAAGTTAAAAAAAATTGTAAGGAGAGACGGAAAAAAGAATAAAAAGGTAGCCAATAAAAGGTTTTACAAAAATCAACCAAAGATCTGTGCGGCAATTTCCCTTTTATCGTGAAAGCTTTTCAGAGCTCAAATTGTTGTGTACATTGCCCATTGTGACCAGAAGGATTGACGTTTTGTCCTGTCTACAAGCAGTGTCTGATAGAGAGACATGAAAAGGACACAAATGGACCCTGTAAGCCGCAGGTTTATAAGGGAATCTGTTGAATATTTTCTAAGGAAAAAAGTCAACATTGTAGGTTATTGCACTATGAGAGGCACGTAGCTGGGTAGGATTCACTGTTAAAGGAGTACTCCACACAGAAAAACTATGAGCTGAGAACTTATTTGGCTCATGTTGAAAACCTTAAGGGCCTGTGTTGACGGGCTTTTGTTCACATTAGAACTGCTTCTCTCCCTCTAAACATTATTGGGGATACACAAACAGCTTGAAGCAGGTTGTTGCAGCTTAGGAGGTCAACTGTGGGTCAAATGCAGCTGTCAGTGAACTTGGAGAGATCTCAGAAGTGTCCCAACTGATGTCAAAAGCAAACAAAAGCCACCAAAAAACAAGCTGCATTTGTGCTCCGCACAAGCCCAGAGCCAAACGCCACATTAGTTGAGGAGAGAAGATGGGTGTGAAACTGGCAGCACAAGTGTTGCCAAAAGTTAACTCCCTACCCAAAAGAACATCATTCCAAATTGTCCCATCAACATTTCTTGCTGAAAAGAGTTCCTTTAAGAGTTGCTTTACAACTCTTGTTATCCCTGAGTTTGACAGGTCTCTAAGTTTGGTAAGCAAAAAAACAAAAACCAAGAACCTTTGAGAAAAAAAAAAAAAAAAAAAGGCTAACCAATGATAAACAATTTTGTTTAGTGACTTTAGTAGCTGTCTAGTGAGTGTTCATCCATCCTTTTAATGCCAAAAACAGCGGGAGATTCCATTGTATGAATCTAATTTTGCCAATACTTACACAACTACATGTGACCTTAGGCATGCAAAGCAGACAAAAAAAAAAAAAAAAAAAGAAGAACAAACTATTGCCGTTTTCATTTCCCCAGTCAAGTAGGAGTTGAAGCAGTCATTTTGCAGCCCCAATATCAAAGAACATTATTCAAGACCACAGAACAGCTCCCTATAAAGTGAATGGGTTTCAGGAGCCATAATAAAACCAATTCTTAGACTGTAGTGTTATATCAAGAAATGGCCACGTGATGAAACGGCACCTTCAACTCAAACTCAAAATTTACTGACTGGGTTCTCAAGAGAGATAATTTAGTAAATTCAACACAAAATTCACCAGAATAGCAGCAAAAAAACAAAAATAAAATAAAAATTTTCCCCCTTAAAACCAGAAGGGTGGCCCAGTGGTAGCCCTCATACAAGTTGTTTATATCCTACAACTAGGCTTCTTACAGTGAAGGGATTCTGGGCTACGCCACCAGCTTTAGCATTAGTGTGAGGGAAACAGCAAGGTAATGCTACAGAGTGTTGCTAGGGGGTAGGGTGTGCTAATGTACTGTGTATAACATTACACACTTTTATAATCTGCAGATAGACATATTTATATATATATATACCATATATTTATATACATACAAAAAAAGGGATTTTAGAACATTTATAAAAGCACAAAGTCATAAGAATCTCCCTAATACATCAGCTATACAAAACAAGAATAAATAGTTTTAGATTTAATGTGATTTATTTACAACTAGGTGTGCTTCTTTATAGCATAACTGAACTGTATTCCTAGAAAGGTAGAAAACTAGAGTGGAGGGGTTTTCTGACTGGAAAATAAGTGACAGGGCCATGAGCTACATGTGACCGTATGAGCTCTTCAGACCCAATGAAAGAAAATGGCCTCTCCCTGAATGGTTTGAAAAATATTTATAGAATACTTTCTGAATATGGCCTATTCACCCCTGTGTTAATGAGGCAAGTATTCCAGTAAGCCCTTATGTGCTGAAAAGTCCTGGTGGTCCTACTTTGATTTCATTGTGGTTACTGCAGGGTTGGGTTGGTGGGAATACAGTTGAGTGATCTGAGGCAGCAGGAAATGGGGAAAAGAATTCTGGGACATCTGCATTGCTGGTAAATCTAAAAAATATTGTCTTTTTAGATTGCACAAGAATTTAAGCAAAAGATGCACATTAATAAGCTCAGAGGGGAAAAGATATTGTAAATTTAAAATGGAAGGGCAAAATGAAAGCTATAAAAAAGGAAGCCAGGAGCTAAGTCTCTGTGACTAAAACATTGTGCTGTTAGCAGGGTAGCTAATGCAGTGCTCCTGGTTATTGCTCCAGTGTCTGTGTGGTGTGCCTGTGACTTAAGGCCTAACACCTCAGCAGTTGCTTGGACACCACAGCAAGTCCTACACTCAGAGTTTAGAAGAAAACCTGTGGCAGTACTTAACACACACTTCAGATTTGGTTTTGCTAAAAATTATTCAAAATATAAGGAGCATCTAGCAAGACATTTTATGTTCTGCTCTGAAAGATGCAGAGCAATCCTTGTTCATCCTTGTGAGGTAGAAAATAATAAAAATGTCCCATCAACAGGACGCAAAGTAGATATCCTTCAATAATGCATCTGTTGGATCACTAAATGCAGTGGCAAATGCTGAGCATTTGAAGTGATTTATGGTTTCCATCCAAAGCACTGCTTGGTAAGAGGATGTATATGTGATGTGTTCATACAAGCACAAAAAAAACGAACATTCATTAAAGGTGTTTTCATGTTAAAGAGTGGAGCCCTGCTTTAGACTCACTCCTTTTAAGAATATTGAGGGGTGTGGGAACATCTCGCTACCCCACAAGCACCACTGCCATACTCCTCTTGGTTGTGTAGATTGTTTGGGCATATTAAGTATATCTATTTTAATAGAAGTGTTAAACACCATATCAGAAGGGAGGGAAGTCTTTAAATTGAGCAGATTACAGCCAGATCTTTATATTGAGTGGAGTGCAGCCAGATCCCTAGGTCCTAAAAGTACCCAATCATTAAGGAAGTACATGAGCTGCCACTGCCTATCTCCCTCAAAAAAAAAAACAGCGTCTGTTTTGTTGATCCTTTGATCTCTGGTTACCTTTTGAGTTACTGGCTCTGAAAAACCATACAGATTTGAAGCTCTAATTTCACAGGTTTCATACTGGTCTGGGTCTGTGACTCAAAGTACTGTAGTCTGAGGATCAGCTTAACAGCTAGGCATTTCGTATTTTAGAAAGGGCTTGGCAATGGCAATCAATCTATTCCTCCAATGGCCGATTTCTTTTAAGACTTCAACAATGAGGGAAGGGGGTCTTTAGCAGGGGCTCCATCTTTCGATGAAAGGCTCAACTCTCAAAAATACACATAGGCATACTGTGACAATCTGCAGCCACCTACTGCTCCCTAACCCCAGAGCATTTGTTTAAGTGGCGAGAGAGAGCCACAGGATTCCTAAGAGCGGTCTAAAAGGACATGCTAGCCATTCTGTACATGCTGACATGAAATCAATGTTAAATTATGTACTATTAGAAACATGGAACACAATGACCAAAAGAAGAACAGTAAATAAGACCAAGGAATAAAAAAAAAAAAAGTGGCTTTAGACATCTCCAAAAGAAAAAAACAAACAAAAAAAGTAGCCAGAAAGGTCCAGCTTTGCTTTTCTTTAGACTGTGCTGGGTTCAGTGCAACATTTGGTGCACAACTTTATGAAAACAAAACATATATATTTATATATTAGCAGCAATCTTACTGTTCTGAGCCAGAGTCACTCAACAGAGGTGGAAGGTCCTCTCTAGCTTTTTGGCAGCTTCTGATTGAATCGTATAGTAGCTGTAAACTGAAGCCTTGCCGTGTAGCAAGATGCTTTCAACCATAAATCCTTCATACCGCTCCCAGATGTGTCTTCCAGGTGATGCAAGAACATTTTGGTGTTACAGGGAGAAAGCAAGACCTCTGCCGTCTAGTGGGTGGAGGAAACACGTGCAGAGAAGTGAGTGGCAGACACTCACCTCTGCATTCACAGTCAACAATCTTTACCACTGCAGAAATGTTGCTTCCCATAAACATGAACTATATAGATCATTTTAAACTTTCTTTGAGTGCTTCAACGTAGGCCTGGAATGTAGTCTCCTGGAGGTCAACTGGCTGATGGGATAGCGTGTGATTTCAAAATGTAAACGGATGCCCACATGCCTCTCAGGAGCTCTGGGGGGGGGAAAAAAAAGAAAAAAAAAAAGAAGAAGAAGCGAGGAACAGAGCTGGGACTTGGAGTGGTTTTTTTTCACGTGCAAGATTATCGTGTGAATGCAGTCACTAGATAAGACAAGTCTCTGATGTGGGAGCACTGGGAAAGAGGGGGGGGGGGGGGAGAGAACTGCTGGGACATTTGAACACCCCTCACTTTGCCCTCACCTGTTGCGGTTGGTTTATAGGGTAACACTGTGTTTTGGCTTGTCTTGGAGTTCTATTCTTTTAACTCCAGAGCTCGAATATCCTTCATCGCTGCAAATGCTCTGCATGCTTCCCCGCTCGTCCAAGTCACTGGCACTGCTGCTGCTACTACTCCAGTCCAGCTCTGCTGTTAAATAGTCTGTACTTTCTACATCCACATCAATCTCCTCTGTAAAGAAAATACATCCAGTGAGCACGAGTCTAGGAAAAGACATTGTGTACAACTTGCATGCAGTAGAACTGGCATTTTATGAAAAGTTATTCAGCATAAACATTTTAACAGGTTTCGCAGGCAACATTAAAATGATTTACTTTTTCTTTGTGGGGTGTCCCTGCATTAGTTATGCACCTAAGGCAGGCCATAGGTGGCGTAAATTTATTTTCAGGTTGCAGAAAGATTCTCAGTTACTCCATCAACAGAGACAGTGCCAACAGGGGAATACCTCCTCCCGAGCAATTTTCTGCTGGGGGGGGGGTTGGCTTGTGACGCCTTCCCTACTGGGAGAAGACAGAGAATATTTCTAGCGGCTTTAGCAGCCGCTAGCGATAATCACAAGTGAATCTGGCAGGCTGGTTGTACCCAAGTTGATCGAACTGCTGAAACTGCCAAGACTCAAACTGTCTGTGGCCAGCCTTAGACTCTTCATCAGGAAAATCATGCAGTGCAGGTAAAGCATTACAAGTAGGGACAGGCATGTACTGCGATGTTGCTTATTTGTGAAATCAAGGGGAGGAAGTCTGTGGCAATACTAAAATTTCAATATTAACATTCTAAATGTAATTTCAAAAGTCACTTTTTAAACCTGCAGCTATCACTAAAATAAAACCTGGTAATCCTGCCACAAAAAGGTCCACCCAAAAGTAGAAGATCCGCTTTAAGCACTCCTCCCCCTAAATATGCCACATTTGGCATGTTATTTTTTTAGGGGAGCAGCAGTTATCTAGTTTTGATAGGTACCTGCTCCCACTTCCGCTCGAGCCGCCCGCTCCCTCCTTGCAATCTTCTGGGTCACGTTACAGGTCCCTGAAGACTACCAGACCAATGGGGAAGCGCTGCATGTCGCACGCGTATGCAGTGCGCACCCAACTGTGAAGCCGGGGAGAGGCGAGGGCTCGAGCTGCAGCATCGCTGAACCGTGGGACAGGTGAGTGCGTTTTTTTTTTTAAAAGTCAGCAGCTACACTTTTTGTAGCTGCTGACTTAACACAAAAATGAGTAGAACTCCGCTTTAAAGCGAAGCTATGCTGCATCTGAGCACCACAAACCAAAAAGTGCTAATAAATTAATTTCTATTGTTTAAAGAAAACTCATTCATCCATATCTCCATGCTTTATTTTGCTGAGAAATCAGTTTGAAAATAATCTCCTAGCGTTTCTGGCTGTGGCCATCTTGAGTAAGGGCAGAGGATTCATATAGCATTTACTTCCTGGAAATCATCTGCCCTTATCTCAAGCATGCAGGCAGGAGGGTGTGCTTAGCTGAGAAAGTCCCTCCTGAAGACTCCTGGGATGTATGACATCATTTGCCTAGGCCTGGAAACTAGGAATTAACTGAAGAAATGTAAAAAAAAAAAAAAAAGTTTAACAAGTAAATTTGACATACTATCATATTTACTAATGCTATCAGCATAAGGAAGAAAACAGTCAATCTTGATTGAAAGAGTGAAGTTCCACTTTAAGCTAACCATACACTATATCAGATGAAGTTCGCTCCATGGTTGGCCCTGATGCCACCCTCCCGCCTGACATCCTTCAACTGAAAACCTTAAAAATGAGCCAAAAACTGAGAAATTTTCAGCAGAACAGCAGCTGCATCCAATCAGATTTGTCTATTGTTCAAGTATCCTGACAGCTGATGGAGCTGGCTGTCAGAATACAACAGACGCAGTGGGAGATACCACCACCCACGCTGTATAGCTTGGATGGAGGAAACTGAACGGCCAGCTTTAGTAAGGTACTTTCTAGTATTAGGTGACAATGCTTGATCCCTTTCTTCAGGCTGCATTCCTGTGTTGTGTTGTCAATATATGCTTCCAGTGTAGATTATAAGGAGCTGTGCTTATGTCTTGGCACAACCATATTACAAAATGGCTCCTGGTATTGTATGCAAGTGACTGACACAGAAAATCAAACAAAAATCATATCAGCTAGAGAGGAGTCAGGCTGCTGTGCATTAGATACTAACCTCGATCCGAATCGGATCTCTCGGAAGATACTGCAGATCCTACACTATCCATTCGTATCCTCTCAACGCCAAATTTTTCTAGCTGCCTTTTTAGATGTCGCTGTTCCCGCTGTAGCTGCTCTAATTGGTGCTGTGACTTTCTGTCACAATCTTCAAGTTTCTACAAAAGGCAAAAGGAGACAAAAGAAAAGTATTTTTTTGTTTTTCAAAGAAAATAAATGTAGGTACATTGCAGCACCAAAATTTGCCAGAATCCACAGCACCCTATAATCAGACAGATAAGAATTTACCTTTATGTGCAACTTTGCTCTTGTTAAGAGACTTAATGTAGTATGCCTATTGGAATCAGGTCCTACGGGTACCAATACTTTCAGCTTTTCCAGACATAGCCGTAAATGAGCTCGCCTAGGTGAGAAATACAGAGTAGATAAGGTTTGGAGAAAAAAAAAAAAATGGACTGCATTGCTTAGTCTTGAAACATAGTCGTAAACATCCAGTTTTGCTAAAAAGAGGATTTCATTAAATGAATCAATTAAAATGAAAAAAACAAAAACATACAACAGAAAATTACATTTCTGAAACAGTAATTCAATCACCTGCAGATGGTTTCATAAAAAGTATAAAATATAAATGGCTAACAAGCGCATGTGCATATAATATCCCATATATTAAAAACACATTCTCAACCAGGGTTGCATAAAACCCTAGGGTTCCTTCAGGAGTTGCTAGGGGTTCCTCGGGCTCTGGTTGATTGACCTCCTGATAGATGGAATTCTGGGGCCAATACTACACCAACAGTTTTTTTTTTTTTTTTTTTTTTTTTTTAAGCGGTCTGAAAGTTTGGCCATTCTGATCACCACTGTAAAAGGGGTGCCTTTTCCCTACAGACAACCAATGTAAGGGGCATTTTTCCCACCAACATTGGATTTATTCATTTTAGAAAGGGTTCCAAAAAGACCTGAAAATTACTTTAAGGGTTCTTCTGGATTAAAGCAGTTGAGGAACACAGCTCTAAATATTTGGTATTAAGAAAATTAATAAATTAGCTACAGAGTTTATTTAGTTCCAGTGAACCAAACGAGACATAACTGGCAGCTCTTCTCCAGCCTGAGCCCCCATTCACTAAAACCTCTCACTCATCCATTTCTCCAAGTGTAGAAGAAGAATGCCATGCTTTGCTGCCCTCTTAGGACTGGGGATGCCCGATATCATAGCTCTACAAAAGCAGAGGGTGCACCAGCCTAGTGCATTACGGTAATAAACCATTGATTGATAAAAATCAAAATAGATGAAGAGGGAATCACCCTCCAAATGCATATGCTGAATAGATCCAGGTGGTGTCTTCCCAAGCACGTGCAGTGGATCGAGCAACATGATCTCTGATAATATTGATGAGCTTGTGGTTCACAGTTGTTTGTAAGTATACATCTATGGATTTTATCAGTAAATGGTTTATTAAAAGGTAATGCGATAGGCTGGTGCACCCTCTATTATGTATTTGTCGAGCCCCTATTCACACCTGAGCACTTTGTCATGTGATTTCCAAGTGCAACAAAGCTCAAGATGAAGAATCCCATTATTCCTAATGGGCCTGTTCACACCACTCGTGTCACTTTCCATGTGCAACTCGAAAAACACAGAAGCTTTTTTGGGGCAGAATCACATGTTTTGGGCCTAATAAGACTTTAAATGGGAGATCTATAGGTGTATGTGGGCAAAAATGTATAATTCTGTTGCTGTACTACAAGGTGTACAAAAGCGTGAAAAAAAAATGCTTCTAAATTGCCTTGCTACGCTCATGCTCAGTATGAATCAGAGCCTGAAATGGCCGATTATGTAATATGAGGTGTTCAGTTACTGGGATGATCAGCCACAACTCCTGTAAAACATTTTTAATGGATAGAGTGGGGAATAGTTGGAGCTACTGATATTGCCATCAGTGTCCCCACTGGGTAATTTTCATCCATTCCTGCTTTGGTCATATTTTTTTTAAACTGGAACAGGATAGAAGAGGAACATTACCCCAATGCAGAAAGAGACAGCAATAAAAGCAGACACAGATTCTAAGGCAAAAAAAAAAAAGAAAGCATTCTGGCCACAGTGATTAGTCTTATTTCAACTATGGAAACATACTAGTACAAATATGAATTTCAAATTGTGGTTTAGTGGCCATTTAAATAATCACAACACACAGCTCAATGCATTTTTCCAGTTCCGCGCTTTAAACAAATCATGACTAAATTGCCTGATTGCAATGCCTTTTTACACTAGCAAATTGGAATTTGAGATGTACTAAACAAACATTTAGGAAAGAAACTTATTTTTAGAGTTTCAAATTGATCCCAATTCAAGCTTCACAAATAAGTACGAAAATCTAACAAAGTGATCCTCCAAGCCTACTCGCTAATTACACCAATTATTAGGGTGGAGTAGTATTGGGGATAGAAGAAAAACAAACACACATTCACACAGAGCAAGGGAAGGACACAGCTCGGCACTAATGACTCAAAGCAAAGACTAGAGAGAAATGTGACGATCCTGGAAAAGGGAGGACGTAGAAGAAAAAGCTAGGACAACACTGTCAGCAGGTGCACCAAACAAGTCACTGTGCTGCTGCCAACAAATGAATAAACCTGTAAAAAGACTGGACGTACCTGTTTTTCTCCATTTCATTATGGGTTGATCTGAAAAACAAAAATAAATCGATATATTAGTCACATCCTCCCCAACAATCATGAGACTAATTGCGTGTGGCTTAAATTAGAACCCCGCTAAGCAGGGTTTGGGATTAAAAACGAAGCATGTCACAACCCCACCATCCCTTTAAAAAAGCTACAGAGGTTTGTGAAAAAGTGTTTGCGGTTTGTCTAGGTTAGGTACACGTGGGTCCATTGGAATTCTAGCTTCAGAGTGTGGCTGCTCCAGCTCAGCATATTATCATTTCAAATTAAAATTTGTGTTCGGAACATTTGTTAAATTTTCTAACAATTATTGGGGTCAAAGGAAGAAGGTACGTCTTGTAAATGTTCATGCGCTTTCAAAATTCAATGCAGAATTCAAAACTCTAAAATGACAATCAAATGACATTTTTCAGGCTTCAAGAAATTTGTCGAGGTCATGACAGTACTATTGAATGTCCTGACCAAAGATTTTTTTGGAATTTCTTTGTGAATGCTTAAACAAAACAAAAAAAAAAAAGTTACTGGTGTATGGGCAGCTTAAAGTGGTTGTAAACCCTTACATTTACCCAGTGAAGGACTGGCCTCAGTGGATACACAGTGATGAAACTAATTTCCCTACATAAGTTATACCTATAAATCTACAGCTATCTTTTCCCTACAGCCATTCAAAGTGCAGAATTTTTTCAGTATCTCTCAGCTCTGAAAAGTAGGAGGCAGAGAGCCGAAGTTACAACAGTGAGGAGAGCTCTGAGAGCTGATTGGAGGGGAGGGAAGGGAAGGGTCACTCCCCCACACACAGCAACATAGCTGAGGCTGTCAATCAGCTGGAGTTCCCTCCCCGTCACCTTTTTTCTCTTGGCGTCAGAAAAACGTGTCAGAAGTAACTCAAAGGGAAAAAAGCAGCAGACAGAAATGACAGTGCTCTGGACTGAGACAAGTACACACTTTAAAGTGTTAGCAACATGTAGATCACGGACAGGTGACTGGTAGATTGTTATCTAGGCTTGCTGACCCGCCATTCCAGAGCATCAAACAGAGTGCAATGCAGAGGGACTACTTGTAACGTTGGAGCTGTAGTAGGGAGCAAGAGCTGCATAAGCCGATGCCTCCTCTGCAGTACTGGCTCCTGTCCCATACAGAGTGATACCAACTGCACTTCATCTCTTATCCTGGCTAGTGGTCTCCAGAGTGGTGCCAGCAGCAGGAAAAAAAAGATATCTTCAGGTCAGTGTGAAGCAATACACTGGGCATAATAGTATAAGACTGCTTTCACACGCATGTGCTGCGTTTACCCACACCACGGGTGCAGTGTATCCGCAGCTTTTCTGCGGGTTTGCTGCACTTAGCCATAGCCTTCTATTACTTTTGCAGGTTTGGTGCACTTTCTAAAAGTGCACCAAAATCATGAATGAAGCAGGATGGGATAAGTACAAGTTATTAATAAAAATGCATTTTTTGTACCCTAAAAGCTCTTTCTCATGGAGTTCATTGAAGGATAGAGTAAATCAAAGACGTGTTTTTTTTTTTTTTGCTAGTGTCCACCTCCTGAATGCCGCAACATAACCCACATCTCTATTATTTACTATATCCCTGTGTCCCTCAGTGGACTCTGGGGAAAATTGTTTTATGGTCCAAAAATCTTATTTTGGTTATCATCCATTGAGGGACACTGGGTTATAGTAAATCATAGAAGTGAGATTTTTTTTGCCATTGTCCACCTCCTCAATGCAGCAACACAACTCAAATGTCTAGAATTTACTATATTCCTGTGTCCCTAAATGGATGACAATTTTGAAAACAAGATTTTTTTCTACTTACTGTAAAATCTATTTCCTTCTTCTCCATTAAGGGACATGGGGATATAATAAATTATAGACATGTGGTTTATAATCCTGCATTCAGGAGGTAGACACTAGCAAGAAAAAAAAAACAAGAAACAACCACCCAAAAAAATGTCTATGATTATTGTCCGGTGTCCCTCAATGGATGATTTAAATAAAAAATAAAAAATAAAAAAAAGGGGGAGTACCTTATCATCACTTCTCCTTGACTCAACCAATATTTAATTACATATAATACAAGATAAATTATTATTTCATTTGTATGTGGACTGCTCTTCTCTACAAGAGATAACTGGACAAGGAACACAATCCAAATAGGTTTCTTTAATGTGGCCCAAACCCCCATGTGAGTAATGCCATCACACTGCTTAGCTTAATGTGGCTTGCCATGAAACAATTATGGGAGCCGCCATTAATGCCCTCCTTTTGAAACTGCTAGTTGCATGGCTGAGTGGAAGTGGAACTAAAACCACTGATTAAAGCGGATCTTCAGCCTCCATGACATGTTGCCTCCCACGTACCCCTCCTCCCCTCTGCTGCACAAATTGGGCATTTTTCCCCTCTTTATTTAAATAAAGTTCTGGCCCCAACAACCCCCCCCCCCCGTGCCTAGGCGAATAATGCGCACTTTGCCCGTGTATGTCACATATCCCGGGAGGCACAGTCCTTCATTGGGAAAGGAGGAGGGGGTTGGGGCCAGGCAGTGCTTCATTGGAAAGCTGCCGGTCTAATCCAGAAAATTGGCCGCTTATTGAGGACTCCAAAAAAGAAGATGGCGGCGCAGGACCGAGAGGGTGGGAGGGGGGAGAAGGTGGTCAGAAAAGAAGAGGATCTCAGCAGGACAACACTGGATCCGCTGGGAGGGTGACCTTAAAATGTGCAGGACCTGCAACCAGGTAAGGGGGGGGGGGGGGGAGAAGGAAGGGGAGGGAGCCTGACGATCTGCTTTAAATGGTTTCCCAATACAGTTACATTAAAAGCATTCCTTTGGTGATGTCACAGTTACCAGTGTGCTTATGTCAGTTCTCAAGACAGACAGCGTCACAGCTAATCATATGTGCAGCACCATGGCAAATGCGGATCCAAACAGAGGCTAAGATGGCACCGTATTTGGCTGTGAAGAAAAAGAGGGTTCGATTCCAGTTTTTAAGTCACAGACATCTCTTTACTACTTCTAGATCAGTGACAATTTTTACGCAGAATTAATACGGTCTCTGTGGTGCCTTCCTATGAGCTGCAACAAAATGCAGCATTTCTGTGTTTTATCTCAGCTCACTGCATCACACCTGAGGACTGGGTTTGCGGTGAGAATGGGGCATATAGAAAACAATCATTTTCTATGTGCCCTAACAGTACTTCCAGTGCTCTTCCATGTGTGAACAAGCCCATAAGGGTATAAAAGGATAAAGCACACTTTTCTGGCTACCGAATTACTGTACCCTTAGTTACTGTACACAAGGGAAGACTACAATAAAAAAACATGATTACACGGCCTTGTAATGTACAATTTCCAGACTGTAAAAACACATCACTGTTTCCCAACCACCAATCTGTGGTCAACTGGTAGTTCTTAGACCACCTGATGTCAGTCCTTACCCAATTGGAATACCACAGATCAAAGGCTCCAAAAATACCAGACTGGGCAGCATATTGCATGGAGTAAAGCTTTTCCATCCACCCACTGTAAATGTCTGTTTCTTTGCAGGTGTGCTTCATTATGATCGTATGGTCAGAGTGGGGCACCTTGCAAGGTGAATTTTAGTACATTCTCAGAGCTGCAAGTGTGTGATGGAATTCTTGTATTGCAGGCATAAAGAGGGAAGAGAACTTGGAGGTGTTGCATAACTGATGCGGTGGACGTTATCCAAAACGAACGTGTTTCAACTTCCCCATGCAGGACAGGACCCAAATTGACCAGGAAAATGGCACAGGGACTCTAGAGCCTAGTGAATATGGGCTTTGGACTCACCCACCACCTAGAAACTGAGGGAGCCGTAAGTTGCCACTATCTGCTGTAGGGCTCTGTAATGGTTTCAAATGTTTAAAGTTGTTTAATAAATCAAGGCCTTAGAGGCTTAACCTCCTGCATTTAGAAAGTTAATCACTATTAAATATGTGAATTCTGCAAAGATGTGGCATAGTCTTCCATAGAAGCTGGTTCTGACCAATGCAGTAGCATGCTTGATTTAAAACAAATAAATATATAAAATCAGTGATAAATAATATTGCAGACTTTTAAAGCAGGGAATACTGAGTGCCTTTAGAGAATGGAAATGCTTTTTTTCCCCCTATGGAGAATATTGTACTAAGTTTCAGCAGGGACTGGCCAAGATTCAAACCATGTATGGGCAAGCTTATTGTGCCCAGTTGACCAAGTTATCAACCTCGGTACAACCAGCATGTTGGATTTTTTTACGCGATTATTGCCAGGAGCTAAAGCCGCTAGCAATAATAATCACGGCCCCCCCCTTTCACATCCGTGGTTGCATTAAAGAAAAATCGCTCCATCTATGGTCAACTTAAGACAAAAGGTCAGAAAAATAGAACATAAAAACAAAAGAAATAAGCTAGAATGCTTTGCCTTAGAGAAGTGCTTCTTATCTTCTGAGCCTAACAACAATCAGATTACTGGTGGAGCTGTCCTACGACATTGGAGCGGTGACTTGCGTTCTTGTTTTAGTGGAGTGATTCACACAGGGACTCTAGAGCATCCACACTTTGTTTAGTAGACCTGACAAATACCCAGGCTTCAAGACAAAAAAACATTTTCCTTCTGTTAAGGTGCATTCCACAAAGATGACATGTACACCACGAAGAGCAAGATTTCAAATGGGTGTTATTCTGGCTGGATTAAATGAAATGGTGCTTATTACTTGTTATTTTTAAATATCACAAAAACAATGTCGTGGTTGGTTAGAATGATGCAAGTTCTTAATTCTAAATAGCTTCTTCCACTTCATCAGCTCATATTCATTGAAAAAAAATCCAAAAAGTCTGTACTCATAAAATACCGAATTGGTACGCGGTCTAATTCTCCTGACATAAAAGTATGCAAAATATATTCAAATATTTAAAATTTAGCTTTTGCACCATGACTGCTGGGGAGGAAGGGACAGCTGCAGCCTGTACACACCAGAGTGATTTCACTAGATCTCATCAATGTGAGCAACATAGAACCATAACTTGCATCATATACATAACCCTAAGGAAAAAACAAAAAAACAAAACACCTCTACTGAGACAAATGGTAACATAAATGTAAAACCAGTCGATAAAATGTCATTTAAGCTTTACCAAATGAATAGGATTTCAAAAGTTATTTTTAATCATTACATTTTTTTAATCTACAACATTCATTAAAATAAGGTCTGCTGATCCTGCCATGAAGATCCTTATTTGGAGTTTAGTGATTTAGTGTTAATGCAGGTTAATTACATTTTTGCATTTTATTTTGTGTATATGTTGAACATTAGTTAACATTTTTGATCATTATTTTACATAAACGTTGTTATGGTTTAGTTTTGACCTTTTTTTTTCAATGGTGTTTATGTTGCTATCCCATATTTGCCCATGCCCAGCAGGGTCTTTCGTGGACCCCGCCGGAGGTCAGTTTTGTGTGGTATATACAGTATCTCACAAAAGTGAGTACACTCCTCACATTTTTGTAATTATTTTATTATATTTTTTCATGTGACAACACTGAAGAAATGACACTTTGCTACAATGTAAAGTAGTGAGAGTACAGCTTGTATAACAGTGTAAATTTGCTGCCCCCTCAAAATAACACACAGCCATTAATGTCTAAACCGCTATGTGAAAATGTGAACATTGGGCCCAAAGTGTCAATATTTTGTGTGGCCACCATTATTTTCCTGCACTGCCTTAACCCTCTTGGGCATGGAGTTCACCAGAGCTTCACAGATTGCCACTGGAGTCCTCTTCCACTCCTCCATGATGACATCATGGAGCAGGTGGATGTTAGAGACCTTGCGTTCCCCACCTTCTGTTTGAGGATGCCCCACAGATGCTCAGTAGGGTTTAGGTCTGGAGACATGCTTGGCCAGTCCATTACCTTTACCCTCAGCTTCGTTAGCAAGGCAGTGGTCATCTTGGAGGTGTGTTTGGGGTAGTTATGTTGGAATACTGCTCTGCGGCCCAGTCGAAGGGAGGGGATCAGGCTATGCTTCAGTATGTCATAGTACATGTTGACATTCATGGCTCCCTCAATGAACTGTAGCTCCCCAGTGCCGGGAGCACTCATGCAGCCCCAGACCATGACACTCCCACCACCATGCTTGACTGTAGGCAAGACACACTTGTCTTTGTACTCCTCACCTGGTTGCCACCACACACGTTTGACACCATCTGAACCAAATAAGATCATCTTGGTCTCATCAGACCACAGGATATGGTTCCAGTAATCCATGTCCTTAGTCAGCTTGTGCATCATTTTTAGAAGAGGCTTCCTTCTGGGATGACAGCCATGCAGACCAATTTGATGCAGTGTACGGCGTATGGTCTGAGCACTGACAGGCTGACCCCCACCCCACCCCTTCAACCTCTGCAGCAATGCTGGCAGCACTCACAGGTCTATTTCCCAAAGACAACCTCTGGATATGACGCTGAGCACGTGCACTCAACTTCTTTGGTCGACCATGGTGAAGCCTGTCCTGAGTGGAACCTGTCCTGTTAAACCACTGTATGGTCTTGGCGACCGGGCTGCAGCTCAATTTCAGGGTCTTGGCTATCTTGTTATAGCCTAGGCCATCTTTATGTAGAGCAACATTTTTTCAGACCTTGTAACACTAACGAGTCACATGACACCGGGGAGGCAAAATGGCTAATTTTGCCCAATTTTGACATTTTCACTTATGGCACTTTCACACTGGGGCGGGCGTCGGCAGTAAAGCGCCGCTATTTTTAGCGGCGCTTTACCGTCGTTTTTGCGGCCCCTAGCGGGGCACTTTTAACCCCCGCTAGCGGCCGAAAAATGGTTAAAAGCGCTAGCAAAGCGGCGCTGCCCATTGATTTCAATGGGCAGAGGAGGTTTAGGAGCGGTATATATAATCATGCCCTTATTCCCATCATGTCTGTCACCTTGGACTTTATTGTGGTGTGCTGGCTTTTGCCATGCGCTGGGCTTTTCTTGCAATTTGTGTTCCCTTTAGGGGGATTTACAGTAGGGCAATGAGTGAAACTGCCACAGTTATCACTGGATTAAAAGCCCTTATTGGGGAGATTCTGTCCTGTTCTGAAGACAACCATAAAAATATAGTTCCAACTCACTTCCAGGTCATATGATGCTACGGCCTACTGGATGTGGAGGTCAGTGAAAGCGAATGAAGAATCTGATAGGCGCTGAACCCATAATGCAGAGCTGCCAAGAATCACATGACCCAACTTGGCCCTTGACAGGACATGATGCCAGCCATAGGCGTACACACGTGGTGTGCCTGGGCACACCCTAACGTCCGGCCACACCCCAGGGAATTTTTGCTGGCAGATGTGTGGGATCTCCATTTCGGCACCTTTGCTAATGGACAATAGCAGCGCTGCGAGTGGGACTATTTTTTGGTTGGCTATAACTGAGTGCAAGCCATTGGCCGCGGAGTAAGCAGGCAGGAGCCGCATTTTCTGATGCTATAGTTCCAGCTACAGCATCCCTGAATATCACTCTGCTGCCTGCTGTCAGGGATGCTGTAGCCAGAACTATAGAGGCAGCATCAGGGCTGGATTAACCCCACTGTTTTTATCTGCTAAACAAGTCCTGTCAACGGGGGGCCGCTGCAGCCAACCACTGCCCTGTGTCCACCGCCGAGAGAATTATTGGTGCTAGGATCGCCCCTGGCAGAGGAGGAGGATGCAACTTTATCCTCCTAGCTCCGCCTCTGAGTGCCCCACCTGCCAGCTTCCGCCCTGCCGAAAATGGACCCAGCTGAGGTGAGGGAGACCCGCCTGGACTTAGGACTCGTGTCACTGTTAAGGGGGGAGTGGGGGCACAGACTCTCGTAGCGGCAGTGTATGTGCAGAAGGCAGAAAAAGTATGCAATGCAGTCAATCTCAGTCATATTGGGTGTGGGGCACAGCTGAGAAATAGGAGCCCAGCCTGCTATGCTGGGATTTGTAGTCCCGTGGAGGGGAGAACAATGCTCACACATTCTAGAGAATACTAAACTAAAAGACTCTGTGCTGTGAGGGGGCTGCTATGGCTGACTTGACCCCCTTCTAGAAATACTTATTGTCTGGCACACTGGCTTAAAGGGGAACTCTGCAGACTCTGGGGTAAACAGGAACTCTGATGCAAGTGGGATCTCTGTGGACCCTGTGGTAACCAGAGATCACCACACATCAGAGGCCCCCCTTACATTAGAGTCTGCAGAGATCCCCTTTGTGTCAGAATCCCCCCTTACATTGTATATAAAGGGGGATTCTAATCACCTGAGTCCCCCCTTACATCAGAGTTCCCAGCATTCCCTCTTACATCAGAGCCCCCCCCTACAGTGTATATAAAGTTGGGACTCTGATGTAAGGGACCCTGTGGTAACCAGAGACCCCCCTTACATTAGAATCCCCAGAGATCCCCTTTGTGCCAGAGTTACGCCTTACATTGTATATAAAAGGGGGGATTCGAATGCGAGGAGTTTCTGATCACCTGAGTCCCCCCTTACATCAGAGTTCCCAGAGTCCCCCCCCTTACAGTGTATATAAAGGGGGGACTCTGATGTAAGTGGGGACTCTGGTGATCAAAGTTCCCATTTACACCAGAGTCCACAGCATTCTTTACATCAGCTTTCCTAGTGTAAAGGGGAACTCTGGGGACTCTAAAGTAAGGGGCGCTCTCTGGGAACCCTGATTTAAGGGGGAAACTGTGCTATAAGATGTAACGCTATTGACTCTGATTTAAGGGGGAATGTTTTGGAATCTGATGTAAAGGAGGACTCAGATGTGAGGGGGCACGGTGGACACGGGAATTTTGTAGGGGCTCATTCACAAATGCTTTGATCTGTTTGCAGATCGCTCTTCAGAGAGCATTTGACAGGTGGTGAAGACCACCTGCTTTAACCCCACACTGCACACGGTTGGGGGGCGCTTGCAGAGTGCTGCCAATCACTTGAATGGGTCACGGTCAGTGGGTGCTACACCTGTTGAAAGCAACGGGGGTATAATTGCAGCTGCAGCATGTGAACATGCCCAACTGCTGCCTCTACAGCCAAGAGTTGGTAGTGCTTGAGGGGTGGTAAAAGCACAGCTCAACCGCAGAGATTTACTACCCCTCAACCACTAGTGTGAACAATAAAATGTTTTAATAAGTTAAAAAAAAGGGTTTTATTCTATCTTTGTAAACACTGGTAAGTATTAAAAATGTTTTCACACATTTTAAAATGTTTGTTCACATTTACGTATAAGAGTGTGTAATATATATATATATATATATATATATATATATATATATATACACACACATACACATATATATATACACATATATATACACACACACACACACACATACATACACACACACACACACACACACACACACATACATATAATAACACACCAGATGTACAATGGATACAGATTCTGTTGGCTCTAATTTGGCATCTGCACAGTAACAGTACTGCATCAGTGTTTTACACCAGACTATGCACTAAAGACAGATGTTAATCCTCCAGGGAGTACAAACCTCACAGAAGCTTAGGGAGTCCCATCAATTTAGATATAGATTAGGAATAAATCAAAGTGTAATACATCCCTTTACGGACACACTAAAGCTTATTAGTCTGCAAGGAGATAAGGGCTGTATCTTCGGCTTCACATTGGCCAGTCATGCTTTTGGGTGTTCATGATTAGTGCAAGCACAGCTTACCTTGGACCTTGGATGACCGTTGATACAATATCTATGTCAATTGAATGGCCTGGATATTGTGAAGAAATCACCTGCTGTTCTTTGGACAATGCCAGCCTCTGTCATTCACATAAACATGAATGTGTATATGAGAACTGACTTTCTAGACGATCTGCTGGACAATCAGGTTGTCCCCTTACCTCCAATTGAAGTCTAGTATCTACAGCAGTGTTTCTCAACCCTTTTCCAGTCAAGGAACCCTTTAAAATTCTGCACAATCTCAAGGTACCCCATTCTAAAATGGAAAAAAGCGAAACGAATAGTTTTACACAAAGCAGTAACATCAACACATGTAGGACACCCAACAATAGAGATAATATATTCTTCTAAAGCAGGGATCTCCAAACTTTTGAAACAAAGGAATAGTTTATTGCCCTTCAGTTATTAGGGGGGTGGTGTGGAATCGTGCCCAGCAGGAGTAGAAAATGTCATGGCATTGGTGGGAGTAAACAATGCTAGGGCTGAAACGATTAAATTTATAATAATCGATAATGAAAATCGTTGTCAACGATTTTCATTAATCGATTAGTTGGTCTGCACCTTCCTCCCTGCCAGTCCGTTAGAATCCTCATGAGAATACAGTGGCGCTCATGTGACCAGGCACGTCCGCGCCTCTCCTCCTCACTGACGTCAGCTCCCCCCTGCTGCTGCCTCAAGGGAATAGACAGAGAGAGGCGAGAAGCAGCCGTGAGAGCCGAGCTACACCTGTGTGAAGTGATAAGGTAGCGGCTAACGGCTATACAGAATTCTCAGTCAGTACAGTACATTAATTTCTGTGATGACAAGTGCCCCATGATCCTAAGTATTTCTGGGGGGGGGGGTTTGGTGGAATAGTGCCCCATCATTGGTGTTCCCAGGAGGAATAGTGCTGCCCCGTCATTGGTGTTCCCGGGAGGAATAGTGCTGCCCCGTCATTGGTGTTCCCGGGAGGGATAGTGCTCCATAATTTTCATTATTACTTTAAATAAACGAAAAAATTGCACAGGTTGCAATGTTTTTTTTTAAATGATTTTATCCGATTAATCAAAACAATAATCGTTAGTTGCAACCCTAAGCAATGCCATAGGCTTGGTGGTCAGTGGGAGTAAAAAAAAAAAAAAAAAACATCATTGGTGTTAGTTGGTAGAATAGTGCCCCATCATTGGTGTCAGATGGGACTAGTGAGTCATATCATTGGAAGTAATAGTGTCATAAGGGCAGGATAAAAGGCAAGCAAAGGGCCACATCTGGCCCACAGTTTAGAGACCCCTGTTCTAAAGCAAACAATTTGCACACCCTTACTGAATAGTATTCCAAGGTTTCTTTTCTCTCTGCTTCACTCTTCAGCTAATGTGACCCCAGTGCTGCCAGAGAGGAGCAAACAAGGATGCTGTGCAGGTGCCCAAAATCCTCCTTATCAACCGATGAGATCATTGGTTATTAGGATGCTGGCGACTTGAAGGTTGTATTGGTGCACAACGAAAACTGTCTTCTCAAGTCTAATGGCAAATGGAAAATGTAAATGTAACTTTAAAGAACAGTCAGATCTGGCAATCTTGAAGGCAGTTATCCTTTTCCTTTTTGGCACAAGCATGTACACATCAGATGCTTTAACACCCCAGAGATACATGAACATCCCAGGCTTCACCTTCAAAAACAAGTCAGCAATGGCATCTCCCATTTCTCTATCCTCAAGCCAAGTCTAGGCAAATGATGTCATACATCCCAGGAGTCTTCAGGAGTTTTCTCAGCTAAGCACACCCTCCTGCATGCATACCTGAGCTAAGGGCAGATGGATTCCTGGAAGTAAATGCTACATGAATCACCTGCACTTACACAAAATGGCCAGAACTAGAAATGCTAGGGGAGGGGTATTCAAAGAGATTTGTCAGCAAAATAAAAAAATGGAGACATGAAAGGAGGAGTTTGCTTTGATTATTAAAAAAAAAAAAAAAAAAGTAATTATACTGTATAGTGTTTTCTTGGTTTGTAGCGCTCAGATGCTGTGTAGTTTCGCTTTAAAAAAACAGAAGGATCAGTAATCCTTGTCAAGTAAAATAACACCCATTTAAGCCAAACACAATGGTGAATGCAACCTTGTGATTAATATTCTGATATGGTCAAAGAAAAGAAGACAATACAAAGAGCTTTAGATTTATCTGAGTTGCTCCATGAAGGAGGAACGGAAACATATGGGCATCAGATGTCCATGTGAAGAGGCTTCTGCTCAGCTAATTTCAATTGTTATGTAAATAGGACTATAGGAGGAATGTCAAAATGAATTACATGAATACTTAAAATTGGTAGTAAATGTTTGTTGCCTAGTACATCGATATTATTCAAGCTGGACATGGACATCAGATGAATGTCTACATGCACAATCCATATTTTACAACATTACAGCATATAGATGCACACTTATCACAGAAGACTACATACCTACATTGTGCCAATATCACACATCCAAAAATCAGCAGGTCACACCAACATTAGTCTAATACCTACCCCATGGAAAAGGCACATCGAATAACTGATGGCTGAATGTAAATAATAGTTTCTTTGATCCTGCATGTATTATAAGAGTGTTCTGGCCAATTTATTGTCCTGCAATATCTCATTATCATTTTCTGCTCCCATTTTTTGTTTTGATGAATTTAAGTCTTGCTGGATAAGACATTAATACCAAATCAGATAAAACTAACCCAGCTATAAGTAGAGTGAAAAAAGTGCTCATCAACCGGATATCCCGTTTAAGTCACCCATTATGATTCCCGAAGATCACTGCTAAGTGTAGCAGATAAACCCAAATACATTGTTTTTAGCTTATAACCACAACCACATTAAATTCCCTTATGGCAAGACCATGGTACGGTTGTTAACAGGCTACTGGTTTAATGCTGACATTCATTGGAAATTTTCTTTTCCAATAGGCTGAAAAACTGATCAGTGGTAATGTATCAAAACTGTCTAATGCTTTTACTCAATCGTCATGGGCATCCCATACTCTATGAATACATTTAATAACCTTTGCTTTGGTAAAAGTGACCAGAAGCATGGCTGCCAGGACCCTTGTTGCAAGCCTTCCTTGTGCTAAACCCGATCAGTTGGCACAGAAGAGCTACTTGTTCTTTGTCAAACAGTAATAACAAATTCTAAGATGCTGGCTCTTTCACACAGGCGGCAGTGTCTACTGCCCTCTGAAAAGAAGAAGGTAGGACAGTGGATGCCAGGCATTTGGAAGGCGATCCTGCCACCTCCTAAATGTATTTTTTGGAAGGGGGAGTGCACTTTTTTTTTTTTTAAATCCCACTGTAGTGAAATACTAGGCTGCAGCTGAAAGCAAAGTGTATGGTTTGTGGTTGTGGCACATGGATGGTGGCACAACCTGTTAAACTCTGGAAGCAGAGTTCAGATGGCAGTAGCAATGACATCTGTAGAGCTTTCACTGGCTGTAATGATAGCCTTTAGATATGCAGGCAAATAGTGGCCGTGGAAGGAAACTAACTACAACTACAATAGTGAGAAGCAGAGGCGGCTCTAGGCTTACTGAGGCCTTAGGCAAAATTTAGACAGGAGGTTAAGAAAGAACCCCAAGGCGGAGCATCTTATTACTGCTGCTGCTTGTGTGGGTGGGATGTGCACTGTGCCAATCACATGGGATGAATAGGAGAAGAGGGTCAGCAGGGACTGGTGCAGTACACATCCCACCTACACAGACAGCAGTAGTAATAAGATGCCCGGCCTTGGGGTTCTTCCTTAGCCCCTGAAAAAATGAAGGTGGGTATGGGGGATGGGACGGTGGTAAAATGTGGGTAGGAGATGAGAGATGAGTAGAGAACTGAAGTGAAACTGAGGGATCCTGGTCTGCAGAGGGAGGGAGGAGGGGGAGACCCTTACATCAGAATACTCACTGGGAGGCAGGTGAGAGAAGGGAGGGAGTGGATGGGTGGATCAGGCTGCATTTCTCCCCTTCTGGTTGCTGCCTTGAAACTTCCCACCCACAAATCCCCTTCTCTTAGGCAGGACACTGGCGGGGAATGTGGGCGGAACAGACACAGGAGGAGAGGGTGGAAGGAGGAGGAGCAGAATCAGCTCTCTCTCTCTCCTGTCTGTGGGGGGGGACTGTTGGCTTTGGTTCTCTGGCTGTGATCCGGAATGATCAGTGAGCTCTTGTCCCCCAGTGAATTGGTCCTGATCACAGCCTCGGACTGTACAGCTTACGAACTGGCCAGGAGTTGGCACTGTGCTGATGGCAGGGGGATCCAGAGGCGGCTCTTTAAGGCCCTCGCGCTCACAGGGGCCTTGCGGCTGCCTAATTAAGGGGCCGCCTATGGTGAGAAGGCCATCTACTAACATCTCCCTAGTATAAAAAGAAAAAAAAAAAAAAAAAAAAAAAAAAAGCTAAAAACACACACACACACACACACACACACACACACACACGTGGAGTCATAGTGGATAGCAAAGTTTGTTAGATTTAAAAAAACATGTTCATTAGCATCAAATTTCACTGTGTTGTTTCACACCTTATCTCCCATTATAAACCCTACGCATGGGCTAAACCTCTGTGGCCAATGAGTATCCAATCATCATTCCATAGGGCACAAAACATCCAGGACACAATAGGGGTATGACCTGAGCAACTGCACATGCACTTATTACAGAACAATATCCTTAGGACTTCAAATTCCCTGAACTTTTGGATTTGGCAATAACTATATATGATCAAATCTATTTCCATTCCAAATCCAGTTAATGAGCTAACTGTTCCATTTATGATGTACACAGATACACCCACACTTCTTGCACACCATTGGTCTATAAACATATACAATGCGCTTGTGCATGGGTTTATCTTTTTAACATAAAATTTAATTAAATTATTTATTTTTTTTAAACAAAACAAACATATTAAATGAGTTAGTACATGTATAATGTTATGGGGGTGGGAAAAATCTATAGAATTTGGCTGTATATCACAAGGTATGAATCATGCAATAACATCAATTAGAACGTGACTAAACCAATACAGATGAATAAATGAAACAAAGCAATGCGCTTGTGTCTCGTTTATAAGAAGGGTTAGGATGGGGTAGTCTAAGCAGGTGTATGTGTGAAGGGAACAGGAGGCAATCTGTCAGAGTGCCAAAATACCAGAGGGTTAAGAGGCACCGGTCACCATGGGACATCCCCTATGGGAATAAACAAATTACTTATATGGTAAAGAATTGCCAACTAAGACAAACCATTTCTCAAAAGCTGGAAGGAAGTTTGCAAGCCAACACATTGCTAGAAGTCCTACAAGTCATAAAGAGTAGTTCTGAGATCGCAATAACTGTGTAACGTTCAGTGAGCTGTTAAAATAGAACCCTCTTTACCATAAATTATTGGGTAAACAGTTGGGTAAAAATGGAATATCTTTCCCCACTAGGGAAAACTTATTAAAATTTGGAATTCCACTTGCTTTCAAATTATGCTAGGGTGTATCTCACTGTAAAAAAAAAAATTAAAAAGAAGGAGCCCCGACCCATGTAGTAGCCTCAGAGCTGCTTAGAGGCTCATTTCCAACAGGTCATTGTAGAGGGTTGGGATGTTCATGGGCTCTCAACTTTCTAGCTTAATAAGTGTAAAACCTCTTTAATTATCATCAGTTTACTATGGGGTCAGGAAGGATTTCTTTACCCGGTTAAGCAAAACAGCCATTGGTTGCAAAGCAGTTTCCTTTGCCCAAGACCAGCACTAGAAATGTAGAATCTGAACATGGCGGACTGCTCTATTTTACCCAAGCCAAGGATGGAATGCAGCTGCTTATATATGATCAGCTGTTAAGCTCAGGCTGCAGCTTAATGATCACTCATCGGCTTCGGATTTGCAATTTTCTTACCTACGTAAACTGGGCCACAGTGGAAAACAATCATTAACAGTTCTAGAATGTGGGATTTTTTCACTCATCTGTTACTGCTGTATCTTTCACACTGTAGGTTCAGTAGTAACGCTTCAAACTTCAAATGTTAATCAACCATTTTTTTTTTCATGGTAAGCCCAATTATATATGCAATTACCATAGTAACTATTTAGGAACACTGTCACATTCAATTTGCGTCAGTGCTGCAATGTTCTGGGCTCAGGTTTGTTGCTGGTCACTTACAATTAGATCTGTAAGTAAATAAATGAAGGCCCCCACATTGTGTTACATTGTATAAATTAGCAGGCAAATCAGCCAGTCAGGAAAAAAAATGGCATCTCATTTGCCCAATGTTAGTTTTGTCCCAGTGTCGCTGCCTTTCACACAACCAATTTGGTGGCGACAATTATCTCCAGGGATGTCCCATTAGGCCCGAACTCTGTGTGACCTCCCCCCCCTTGTTCACGTGAGCGCATTCGCTCTATAATCAAAGCTCCTAGATGGGGGAGGTAATTTGTCGTGGCTAGGGAATCCAACAGCGTGCTTGCCCGTGAGTGCACAGTTGTAGCCTAATCCCAGCTGAAGTTGCCATAGTAACAATGTGAGAATCCTGCCAAGTAAAAATGTTCAACATTTTACTACATTAAGCAGATTCCATAAGGAATCTGCTGGAGAATATAAGGTAGAAATGAAAGTAAAACATGTAAGGGTAACAAAACAAGTATACAAAATAAAGCATGATACAGAATAAAAAGGAACACAAAAAAAAAGCAGGAGGAGGGAGGATTTTAGATGGCCATGCTCCCCCCCCCCAATTCATACACAGAGAAGGGGATTAACAGAGATTGGCAGGGTATGCCTTATAAAAAAAAAAAAAATCCCCCCCAAAAAAAAAAAGTCCAAAATCTGGTGCAGCCATTAACTTCAGCTTCTTAAATTAAGCTTCGACATAAAAACCAGAAGTTTATTGGTTTCTATGCAGAGCTGAACCAGGTTTTGCACTGTCCAGTTTTAGTAAATCAACCTCATAAGGTCTGCTTAAAGGAGAAGTTCACCTCTCCAGAAAAACTAATAGATGCACATATTTTTGCAGAAAAAAAATGTGCATTTTAAATTTTTTTCAGTGCAATGTCAGGCTCTTGTAGACAAGCTTTTAGCCTGTACCTCCATATAAACTGACTGACTCTTTAAAAGCTGTGGGGCTTGTAAATGAACTACCAGATTGTTCATCAGCACCTCCAGCAGTTCATTCAGAATTACAAGCCGTCAGTCTCAAAGGAAAAACAATGAATGACATGGCCGCGTGGGCAGAGCCCTGCATGGCCACGCTGATTTGACATTGTGTCAGTGGGTGTGCAGAGAATATCCCCTGCCCACTGTCACAATGGGTGGGAAAATCGGGGGGAGAGGCGGCAGCAGCTGGAACAAGTTACATGTTTCACCCTAAATATGGGTGAAACATGTAACATGTTCTAAAGGTGAACTTAGTTTTTAATTAGTGCTTCCTGCAAAAATTTGTAAATATGGCTCATGCCAATTCATTAATTTGTAGTATCAGATTTGTGCGCACTTACTCTTGTGTGTGCCAAAAGTATATTGCAAAATTGAGACAATCTTCCACTGGGAATTTACTCCTCATTCCTGCTTTGCTACACCTTGCTGGCTGTCCATACACATCCCCTATCCTTCCTGTAGTGCTGATCTGTATTACATCCCTCCTCGCTATTTATTTCTTACAGGAGCTTACAATCTAACTTCCCTAACTCACATTCATACATACACATACTAGGGCCAATTTAGACAGGAGCCAGTTAAACTACCAGCATATCTTTGGAGTGTGAGAGGAAACTGGAGTACCCGAAGGAAACCCACACAGGCACAGGGAGACCAAACATACTACATGCAGTTAGCGCCCTGATGAGATTTGCACCAACGTCCCTAGTGCTGCCAAGCAAAAGCACTACTCACTAAGCCATTGTACTGCCCACACTATTTATGACACTCTGGTAATGGTGTAGATTTTAGAACTGGTTTTAAAATGGCACACAGTATAGCACTTGTAACTTGATTTTGTACAGTTGATAGAAGACATAGAACTTGCGTAATGGCATTGTTGATTTGGTGCCCGAAACATGTTGATATTTACATTAAAAAAAAAAAAGGTAAATAACTTGCTTTGCTGATGTCGCTGAACGTGTATAAGCATGTTTACTGATATAACCAGTAGTGTTAAAAATAAAGTGAACCCCATAGTAGAAGTACGCAAGGTGGCATCACGACCTTGGATTGGGAGGATTCGTTCACACTGTTCCCAGTTCTGACAGTAAGAGAATGTACTAAGCGGATTGGCTCAAATCATACTTTCTGGCTGGGGAGCTATGCCTGTGCAGTATACTGAGACCTATGTGATTGACATTCAGACTTTGACTGCCTACTGTTCCAATCCTTCTTCCACTGCCCAGTAAGAATGAACCCTGGATTGTAGGTCTACCACACCAATCCATTTCCACTCCAGCCCTGGAGCTTGCATTCTCTAAAAACAAATCAGCTCCCTTGCTTCTACCCTTACAGGCGCACTATAACACCAGTGCTGCATAATAAGGGCTCATGCACAGAGAAGACATTTTATTCTCTGTCCTATTTTATAAAAAGCAAGACAATAATCAAATGGTCATTTTAATGTGGCTGTGCAAATGTCAATTCCTGAATCTATGGTCGATATCTATTCTGTCTTTGTGCATGGGGACATGGTTTTGTTTACAATAGGGACATAGCTTTGTTTATGAATGGAAGGATATTGTCATGATGTATTTCCCTTTTATTTATCCATGTTTATACCATGTTTTCTATTTTAACACATTTTCTATTCAATAAATTGATATTTTAAATATTTTTCTGTATCAATATTGAGTGCCTTTAAAGTCCCACCCCCAGGGGATTTCTCGCTTTCTAGCTTTGTTTAGGATACCACTTCTGCATTCAGTGTATGTAAACACTGGGCTGCTTCTTTAGATCAGCAAACAAAGTGCATTATGGGATTGATAAGTAGGAGGTAAATACATGTACATGTTAGGGTTAAAGTGATACTAAACACACAGTGTTTAAATTTACATTGTCCCTTCTATTTCTATATGTGCATGATGATGGCACTGCAATTACTTGCTGACTTGGCCACAGACAAAAGAGGTCCTCGGAATACCGGGGTTATGGCTGCAGCACTATGCCATAACCCCACAACTACAGGTCCCATGAGGCATTGTAAAGAGATTATTATATATATATATATATAAAGGGCTGCTACGGATTAAAATTTTCATGTTCAATTAATCTTTTTTTTTTTTTTTTTTTTTAATAGATTAATCGACTAATTTCGGTTCATTATAATGCACATACAGATCCAACTACTTTTAGCTGATTTAGCACCGTTGTTATGGCAACGGCCGAAGCCGGACATAGCAGGGCATGGCTAGGACGTCACACGTCAAACACAGCCTTACCATGCCCATAATCACAGCCTCCCCGTGCCCATAATCGCAGCCTCACTGTAGTCTGTGCCTGGATTACACAGTCTGCGGGCATCTCCCGCTGTGTGTCTCGGAGCTGAGTGTAAAAACTTTGGCAGCGCTGTGAGAAAAGTCCCGCCCTCCTCCTAGATCAGCTCGTGTGATAGACAGAACACTGCGTCTATCACACGAGCTGATCTAGGAGTTGGAGGAGGGTGGGACTTTTCTCACAGCACGGCCAAAGTTTTCACACTCAGCTCCGAGACACACAGCGGAAGATGCCCACAGACTGTGTATGACATATAGTGGAGGAGGAGGAGGAGGGAGTGGAGAGCTGCAGCCACAGCTTGGCCCAAAGCGGCCCCAGGGCAGGAAGCCTAACTATCAAAAAAATTTTGATCAATCCCAAAAATTAACGATTACTCGAGGAATTAATCTTTCAATTTCCACAGCCCTAATATAATATATATATATATATATATATATATATATATATATATATATATATATATATATATATATATATATATATATATATATATATATATATATATATATATATATATATATATATATATATATATATATATATATATATATATGAAAAGACCTTTTTCCTAATCCATATACAGCTTTCACAGCCTATCTGGAGGAAAACATGAGCAGGAGGAGCTTCTAGTCCTCTGCTGCTGGTCACATGTTCAAAATAAAAAACAGCCTTTGGGATACAAAGAAACAAATAATATCAATAAAACTATATATTTGAAATCAAATCTTTATTATTTTTGGCAATAATGTGGTATGGGTAGATTTCTGCCAGTCGCAGGCTGTGTCACAGAATAAATGGGGCTTTGAAGCCTCCATTAATTTACATGTAATATCTCACCCCCATATGTCTGGCTAGTGGGCATGGAGGAGTGAGTGGGCGGTCATTTACCACTGTGTATACGCCCACATGGGTGACTCTATAGTCACATGGACTAATCAGATGCGATAGGGAGGAAACACTCACTATAGAAAAAAACTCACTGAAAACAGCATGTGCAGAGTTGCCACCACAGCTGCAAAATCCATAGCTGAATTGGGGACATATGGAGATAGAGAGCAGCAGGATCAACCAGGTCTTTTGCAGAATACAGAAAAGGAATCTCAAAGTGACTGAGTGAGAATGAACAGCATGTAATACACCATTTATTGATCTTTTTTATGATGTGGGTTCAGTGACACTTTAAATCAGGTTTCCATTCTATTTTTCTATTCTATTTCCATTTTCCGATCAGATTTGTTTATAGATCCGAGAGGAAAATCTAGTTGTGTGTATACAACCTAAATTCACTATATTTACAGGGCAGAATAAAGTAGATATATTAAACACATATGTAGACAAGAACCTCTCTCATTACTAATACTATTTCTGCACAGATCACAATGGTTGTGCCAGTCTCACATCACCCTAATATGTGTTATTTTTTGCTGCTTGATTCACTTCATGCCGATCTGTCCTTCATTCTCACCACTTCAGCAGCTTAGATGCATTTTTCACAGGAAAACAAGAGCAAAAGCCACCAGAGGTTTCTCAGTGAAGGCACAAATCCATGGGGGTGAGCAGCCTGCCAAATGTCACATGTGGATTGCATGTGAGCACTGAGAAAAGCCCCATACTGACTGAGGCATACTGCAGAATTTCACAGGCAAAACAAGAAAACACAACCAACATCGGCTTACCTGCTACTGCTGCTTTTTTTCGATTTGCTTTTCCTCTTCAAGCTATCCCTCTCTTTGCTATTGTAAGGCAACATGGAAGCATAACCATGCTCGGCTTCTGTGCACAGCAGAAGAGACATGACAATTAGTGGGATGCTACATCAACTGTCTTCCCTACAACAAGACTAGCATGAGGGCACAACTGCTGGAGAAAAACATCTGCAGGACAAGGTAAATCAGGAGTCTTCCACCAAGAGCAAACATACAACACTCGAAAAATCACAATATTCTTAAAGGAATAGCACACGTTTTTAAAAGGAAGGAAGGCAGGAAGGAGGGGTGGGGGGAGTAAGAACACCATTCAGACCTACACATACATGTATGACTTGAATTACAAGAAATCGATTAGAAACCAAAAAGGTTTAATAATCCAACAGATTGTAGTAGTATAATAAACATAATAGGATTACTTGTATAGTAACACTTCTTAAAAAGTGATACCAAACACACACTGTTTACATTTACATCATCCCTTCTATTTTTGTATGTGGATGACGGCACTAATTATTTTAATAAATAAAAAAAATAAAAAAAGCCATCTTATAAGACAATGAGCAAATAATAATTTTAAAAGCGGTTGTATACCGCTGGCTTTTTTTCCCATGCAAGGTAGAGCTGCACAATTCTGGATAAAATGAGAATCACGATTTTTTTGCTTGGAATAAAGATTAGGATTCTCTCACGATTCTCGGCATAACATCTTTCACATGATACAAAAAAAACTGTACAGTTTCGTTTTTATTAATTGAAGTGTATTTTTTCTAAAAAAATTGCTTTTGAAAGACCACTGCGCAAATACAGTGTGACATAAAATATTACAATGACCGTCATTTTGTTCTCTAGGGCAATGATGGCAAACCTTCGCACCCCAGAGGTTTTGGAATTACGTTTCCCATGATGTTCATGCACTCTGCAGTGTAGCTGAGCATCATGGGAAATGTAGTTCCAAAACATCTTGGGTGCCAAGGTTCACCATCACTGCTCTAGGGTCTCTGCTATTTATATATATTTGTATTTATTACACACACACAATTATATATATATATATATATATATATATATATAACACATATACACACACACAATGTTTGAGGTTCTAAGTAATTTTCTAGCAAAAAAATACCGATTTTAACTTGTAAGCAAGTGTCAAAAAAAGGTTTAGTCTTAAAGTGGATGTAAACCCTCACATATGCCCAGTGAAGTGAACAGCCTCAGATCATACACAGAGATTAAAGAAATTAGAGATAGTTCTATCTATCTGCTGTCTTCAGCTTTATATTCTGTTTAGAAAGTACAGGTCCTGTTAGGAGATTTTCTCTTACTGTTCAGCATGGCAGTGAAGCCTGAGCATACAGCCAATACAGCTGATTGGAGGAAAGGCACACACCCCCCTTCTCCTCATAGGTAGAGAATTTAAGCTCTGTTTGTTGTATCTTTCAGGGCTCTGCTTACCTATTTATAGCATCCTCCCCAACACAAAACTCTGGCTGCTTTTATCATATGTGACAGAGAACTTGTCAGGAGTTATCAGGCTGATAACAGAAGAACAGAGCAGGAGACAGCTACAGGATATAGTGCTTTGAAGAGAGATAACACTGCAGATATATGTGCCCAGCTCAAATTTCATGAATCAGGTTTACATACACTTTATGTGCTTAAACCAGGGGTCTCAAACTGGCGGCCCTCCAGCTGTTACAAAACTACAAATCCCATAAGGCATTGCAATGCTGACAGTTACTAGCATGCCTCCCCCAGGCAGGGGAATGAAGGAATTTGTAGTTTCGCAACAGCCGGAGGGCCGCCAGTTTGAGACCCCTGGGTTAAACTGACCTCATTTGTAGACGGAAGTTCGTCCCATTGATCCAAAAGAACCAAGCGATACATGGCTTCTTTTATCTCAGCTCTGTTGACAAACTGAGTTTTTTCTGAGCAGAGAATGGCTCTGGATTTAAAATGGATGGTGGATTTTTTTAATGATTAATCATGTAGCTCTACTGCAACGTAAAGTCATTACGTGCTAGTATGCATCGCGATGTCAGTGCTGTAGCAGCTTCCATCTTCCCCTGTCTTGCTTCTGGGTTTGCGGGCTCTGACTCTGTGACTGGCAGAAGCCGGGATGACGTCACTCCTGCGCATGTGCGCGGGAGCCTCCATTAACAGCACAGCTGGCAGTTCCTGCAGAGCACACACACCAGTGATGTCACTGGCTGCATGTACAGTAAATATCTCCTAAACAGGGCCTGTTTAGGAGATATTTACACTACCTATAGGAAAGACTTATTATAGGCTTACCTATAGATAAACGTCAGGAAAGGAAGTTTACTTCCTCTTTAATGTTGCTGTGCAAATGTCTGAATTCTTGCATCTACAGTGCAGGTCTGTTTTTTCTTTGTGCATGGGGACATTGTTTACGATTGGTACATAGGAACTTAGCTTTGTTTATGATATGACTACTTTTCTGTATTCGGTGCATGTAAGCACGCACAGGGCTGCTTTTTTATTTGAGCAGACTTATGGGATTGAAAAGTAAAAGGTAAATACACGTACAGATTAGTGTTAAAGTGATTCAAAAAATACTACCTGGCTGGTTCCCAGAACTACATGTCCTGGCAGTTGGGTGATAGAAATTGTGCATCCCTGCGCTTGGTGCCAACAGTAAAAGGGCTGACAAATGCCCAGGCGCCAGGATGCAATTTCTAGTTACCATGGCAACCTGGCGCCTGTGTTTTGTCGAGCCCTGGTTAAGTGATCTTCTCTTGCAAAAAAACTGGCCTTTTGATTAATTTCAAGATCTGGCAGGAATTAGTCTGACCTCCCATACTCTTCCAGCATCTGAATGTGCAGCATAGAGGTTGGGCAGTGAACAGGTCAGCCTTCAGGTGACTTCTGACCCTTTAACAGAACCGAATACTGATCAGATAAAAGTAAAATAGGTGGGCAAATCTATACCTTTATAACACAGAATTATTTTGAACCTTACATAAACCCAGCTGTGATTTTTATTGAAGCTTGCAATCCATGTCCTACCACAACTGGTGCTTACAAATCTTAGAAGTTCTCTGCACAATCAATGGGACCAGGCTGCAACTGAGCTTAATAAGGCGATCAAACTGACTGGTTAAAGTGAAAAGTGCAAACACGACTGAGGTTGTGCCATTTGTGCTTTAATATTGAAGTGCCCATATGTACAAATCCCAGCCCATTATGTCACAGTCTGTACATACATATTGCTAACCAAATAGTAGACAGCAGATCAAGTCACTTTTCTCTAATCAAGTAGTCTATGGACTTCCAATGACCTTGACAGACACTCCTAATGGCAAAAGGCTGATTTTTTTTTTTTTGCCTATGCTCTATTGTTCCCCCTACAAAAGGCGCCAATGCCACCTGTAATCCACACAGACATACATGTTCACAGGTTGTAGGTATTCTTTCATTCTGTTATAAATACTTTCCTGATCTGTAAACACACCTGACCACTATCTATCGATTACAAGTACAGATGCCAGTTAACTGCTTCCAGTCCGGCCCATGCAGATACACAGTGGGCTGGCGGCTCTTCTGCATCAGATCACGTACATGTACCTACAAGTGGTTTCACTGCCCGATCAAGGATCTGAGATGATTGACTGCAGTACAACTCAAGTTCAATCATGGAAAGCTGCAACCCGAGAACTAATCAATTACTGGAAATAATCCTAAAATATCTTAGCCAGCATACCTCAATTGTTCTATATTGCATGATCAGAAGTAGAAATTTCTGAAAACTACATGTGTAGCCGGGCCAGTGGGACTGCTAGAGAAAAACAAACAAAAAACAAAACAAACAACATATAGAATAGCCTATCTCAACCTTGTTATCACAAAGGAACCCTTAAAATAATTTTCAGGCCTTAAAGTGGATGTAAACCCAATGTTATCCTTTCTAAACTACTGCCATAGGGGTTATCTATAAGGATATACATGCCTCCTGCATGTATCTTTACCTGTCAAATGTCTCCCCTCTGTCTGTTATTAGACCCAAAAAACTGCAGATTCTGTGGGTGGGTCTGTTGTCTGGAGCTCAGTGGGTGTAGTCATGATGTCAGTAGACTCCCCGCCCACCTCTACACTCTCCTGTGTATTTCTAACACTGAACTTCTGCTATGATCTCTAACATCCAGTGAAAAGACAGGAAAGTAACCACATGACTTCAGCATGCCAAATCATGCTGAGGTTTGGAACAGCCAATCCTTGCAGGGCTGCTGAAGAAAGGAGTGGGGGAGGGAATTAAAAAATAATGCCTGTGTCTTAGGCTGTCACTCACAGCAAGGGGGAGTATTTGACAAAGTTTTTCTCAGCTTGTCAAGATTTTTCTCACTGAACAATAAGGCCCCTTTCACACTGGGGCGGTAGGGGGCGTCAGCGGTAAAACAGCGCTATTTTTAGCGCTGTTTTACCGCGGTATTCGGCTGCTAGCGGTGCGGTTTTAACCCCCCGCTGGCGGCCGAAAAAGGGTTAAAACCACTCGTACAGCGTGGCTATAGCCGCGGTATTGCTTCGGTATAGTCGCGCTGTCCCATTGATTTCAATGGGCAGGAGCGGTGAAGGAGCGGTGAATACACGGCTCCTTCACCGCTCCAAAGATGCGGCTCGCAGGACTTTTTTTACCGTCCTGCCAGCGCACTGCTTCAGTGTGAAAGCCCTCGGGCTTTCACACTGAACAAACAGTGGAGGCTGTTTAGGGGCGGTTTGCAGGCGGTATTTTTAGCGCAATAACGCCTGCAAACCGCCCCAGTGTGAAAGGGGCCTAAAAGAGGATTGCTCAAAGATGGATTAACTCTGTGTGGCAAGACTGGGCTCAAATGATAGGAAATCTTATACTCTACAGAATTATTAAAAAAAAAATTTTTTGGGGTTTACATCCACTTTAAGAAATTTTTTTTTTTTTTTTTTTTTTTAATTAAAACAATTTTTTTTCATGATTAAAATAACAAACATGTTCTACTTACCTGCCCTGAGCAGTTGGTTTTGCACAGAGCGTCTCAGATCCTCCTCTTCTCTGGTCCCTCTTTGGCTCTCCTGGCCCCTCCCTCCTGACAAGTGCTCCCACATCAAGCAGCTTGCTATGCCGAAGCTCCGTGGGTCAATTCAGACACAGAGCCCGGTGTAGGCCCCGCCCCCTCTCTCTCCTTATTGACGCAGCTGCTGTCTCAGCCAATGAGGAGGAGAGTCCCGGGCAGCCGAGTCTCTTGTGCAACATTGCTGGATAGAGAAGGGCTCAGAGGCAAGTATTAGAGGGACTGAGGGGGGCTGCTGCACACAGAAGGCTTTTTAGCCTAATGCATTAGGATTAAAAAAAAACAAAAAACTTCTGTCTTTACAACCACCTTAAGGAACCTTCCTAACAATTACTAGATCTATAGCTCACGGGACATTAGCTTTGACAACAAGTTGATATAGAAGAATAATAAGGAACGAGCCAATCTGACACCCAGAGCTGTTCTACGACACAATTATTTTCAGTAACAAGAATTGTGACATTGGCAAGCAGTGAGAAGAAGGGACCCTCTGACATTGGCAAGCAGGGAGAAGAAGGGACCCTCTGACATTGGCAAGCAGTGAGAAGAAGGGACCCTCTGACATTGGCAAGCAGTGAGAAGAAGGGACCCTCTGACATTGGCAAGCAGTGAGAAGAAGGGACCCTCTGACATTGGCAAGCAGTGAGAAGAAGGGACCCTCTGACATTGGCAAGCAGTGAGAAGAAGGGACCCTCTGACATTGGCAAGCAGTGAGAAGAAGGGACGCTCTGACATTGGCAAGCAGGGAGAAGAAGGGACCCTCTGACATTGGCAAGCAGTGAGAAGAAGGGACCCTCTGACATTGGCAAGCAGTGAGAAGAAGGGACGCTCTGACATTGGCAAGCAGTGAGAAGAAGGGACGCTCTGACATTGGCAAGCAGTGAGAAGAAGGGACCCTCTGACATTGGCAAGCAGTGAGAAGAAGGGACGCTCTGACATTGGCAAGCAGTGAGAAGAAGGGACCCTCTGACATTGGCAAACAGTGAGAAGAAGGGACGCTCTGACATTGGCAAGCAGTGAGAAGAAGGGACCCTCTGACATTGGCAAGCAGTGAGAAGAAGGGACGCTCTGACATTAGTGGCAATGGGGAAAGAGGACCTCAATTACATTGATGGCCAGAAGGAACAAGGTCCACAATGCATTCAGCTACCAGAATGCCTTGGTTACTGATAGCTGAAACAATCATTTAAATCAGGGGTTACTTATCTGAGAGGCAGAAATTGTTAATTGTTCATGGAACCACTAGAAACCTCTGAAGGAACCCTGGTTGAGAATAGCTGATGTAGAAGGACCCCATAAACATGGCAAGCCTATACAAATCCCACATGTAACTGGAAGAAAACCAAAGGCCAGTGCTAATACTAACCCCTAAGCTACTATACCATATAGGCATATCACCTGCCACACTCACTATTGCAAATGAACAGAAAAGGAAATTTTTTTCTGCAGATCATGCCAAACTGCAAAATAAACTAATCATATGGTAAAAATCAACACTGACCTACCATGAGCATTATACACACCAGTACTAGATCAGAAGACATCTCAGGGAAGGCACATGCATTTACTATAACTACACTAAATACTAGGAGGAGAAGATGATAGATGGTAAAAAGGATTTAAGTCCAACATTGCAGACATTTAAAGCATACCTCTAACTGCATTCATAACAATATAAATTTGTCTGGAATTAAAATAAAAGCTAAAAAAAAAGCATGAATAAAAATGTAAATCTGAAAATAAATAAAAACTAAAAAAACAATTCCAGTAAAAACGCTGCATTAAACTTCTCCATACACAAAACAAAAACACATTTATTTTTTTCCTCCTGACAGTACTTCCCCCTCCCCCACTGGAATCTGCTCTGTTGACCGCAAGTAACACACATACAATAATTGTCTGTGTATACAGCCAGTGCATCCTAGACTGCAGACCTCTGCCATCCCTTAGGAGGTCACACAATATTTGGCCCCTGTATTTTTTGGAAATGCAAATGACATCTATTTTTAGCCGGAGCGTCTATTCCTCCATGGTGGTAACACTCCGAGAGCCCATGCGGAAAGGCAGGCTCCATTTTCGTACACCACATTGCTGCATGACGTGAATTATTCAATATATTAGCATAATAATAGGCTCCCAATCCAAGAGAAAAAAAAAAATATTTTCAGGATAATTAACAACTATTATTGAGATTCTGCTCAGTAATTACTGCTTTCTCTATCACACCAGCCTTCTGCATTGCCTTTCAATCATGAAGACACGTGGGCTCCCATTAGCCCTGGCTGGACACATGTTTATTTTTCAGGAATTTAGATGACAGTTCTACTGCAGTCTCAGACTTAAAAAGTCAGAAAACACAGGTGATGGTGAGTGGTGACATGTAGGCGATGTGACAGAGGACACTGGAATCTCACATGAATCACAGGAGGCCTGTGGATGGGATGAGCTGTAATAATAATAATACTACTACACTTAGATCTGATTATACAGCCGTGTACATTCGATCACTCATCCCTATGTACACTTACAAGTCATATAGACTGGATTTTATTAACATGATCTGTAAATAAAGCTTCTTGTCCATTTAACATCACATGCACATCAGACAAGCATGGCCACATCAACCTTAGCTGCATGTACCCGACAGATTTCCATCCATACTGTCATTGTCAGGGGCAAGGCTCAAAGCACACATAGGTAATGCTTGTATGAGGAAACCCACACACCTCCGACACATGATGACCTAACACAAATCCCTGACACATGACAACCTATCACACATCTAGGACAAAATGACGATATAGCACATACCTCTGATACAACACATACATCCAACACATGAGGACATATCACACATCTCCGACACATGGCGACAGAACGCGTACCACCGACACATGACGACAGAACGCGTACCACCGACACATGACGACAGAACGCGTACCACCGACACATGACGACAGAACGCGTACCACCGACACATGACGACAGAACGCGTACCACCGACACATGACGACAGAACGCGTACCACCGACACGACGACAGAACGTACATCTCCGACACATGATGACAGAACACGTACCACCGACACATGACGACAGAACGCATACCACCAACAAATGACAACACACGACGATATAATACGTACCACCAACAAATGACAATATATCACACGACGATATAATACGTACCACCAACAAATGACAATATATCACACGATGATATAATACGTACCACCAACAAATGACGACATATCACACACCTACGACACATGACGATATAACATGTGCCTCCAACACATGACGACATATTACACCTCCATATTGACATGTCACACATCTACAACACGTGACGACAGAACACGTACCTCCGAGACAATAACATACACATGCCCCTGAAACACAATGGTGTGTACATAGCTCCAATACATGACAATAACACACGACCATATAACACATACCTCTAACACGTGACCACATAAGCTTGACACACAATACACAGATTTATTCATATTCCAGCAGCACCTACACATGATGTATTCACACATATGATGTGTACTACACAAGTCTCCATTCACAAATCCTGTACCATTTACTATGTACAGACAGATCTGTAGACAGCTCTTTATTGCACTATGTATGTATGTATGTATGTATGTATGTATGTATGTATGTATACAGTCTGCTTCATACACAAAGGGAGCTCATGGCGTGTGATTAGATGTTTATACAGTGCACACATCTAGGAATTCTCCAATCATGTGCTCAGATGCAGATATAGATTTATAAAATAGATTTTTTTAAATTATTATTTTACATACACATCATGAGGATATTATTAGTGCTGTTACTAACACACACATGCACGTGTGTAAAAAAAAAAAGAAAAAAAATTATAATAAATATACAAAATATACCCATGATGTGTATGTAAAATATTTATCTACACAGCACATATAGTGTTTATTGGTCTATAGAGCCCAGACCTCCTGGGGTATGTTGTGTATATATGATGTATACAGGCAGTCCATATACACACACATATGGGGGAGGGGGGTATAATCCCAGGCCAGGGATGAGGTGTGCTGGAAGTGATAATAAGGGGTACACGTTACTTCTGGTACTGAGGCCTCCATCCAGGGAAGCACTACAAGTCCCAGCAGTCAGTGCTCTCCATGCTGATCCTTGTAGTCCCCCATCCTCCTCCCCTCCCCCAGCAGTGACACACAAGCCCCGGGTCCCTTTCTCACCTCTCTCCCTCCGCTCCAGATACTCCGCCGCCTCCAGCAGCATCTGGATGTTGACACAGACCGAGGCCGCCATTTTCCAGCACCAAGGAGAAGGAGAGAGGAGTGGTGGTGGCAGGGCACGGTGTACCGGCAGAGGTAATGAGGCAGAATACTGGCGGAAGGAGGGGGGAGGTTGTTCCGTGTGTGCGGTGAACTGGGCGCTCCGTGACTTCTCCGTGTCCCGCTGTCTCACTGACCGGACTCTACCGGAGGAGGGGAAGCGCTGGGATTGTTGTTTATCGGCTCCTGCAAGCTACGCCCCTTTCTCGCCTGCGCCGATACGCCCACTGGCACAGTGGCGACCACCCATTGGCAGCTCTACAGCAGCACGAAGCCCGCCCGCGAGGCCTCATTGGCTCAGCTTCCAAATGGGGCAGACCAATAACAGTGTCGCGAAAGAAGGCAGGAACTGCTGTCAACAAGGGCTAGCAGGGATTGGGCTTCGGGTTTGACAGGGACACGCCCAGGGGGTAGAAGCCACGCCCATTCTCATCCTCGCATACGATTGGCACACTCCGGGAAATGTGTGCAAGCCATGGAGGTAGTGACGTCATCGGACCCAATGTGTCTCTCTGGCAGACTTGTATGCATGGAGCTGTGCACGGCCAGAGGGGGCTCACCACCCACATTCCGACTTCTGATCGCTGTGCATGTGGCAGCTGAGCTCTGACAACTAATCCTGCCTGCACGTGCAGCGACATCACTCTCCGATCACCCTGCACATACATCGGAGCACTGACCCTGAGCACCAAACATAGGGTGCACACACATATGTATATATATTATATGTATTGTACACAAAGCTTGCCCCCTGCCTGCTCTGATCCCCCCTCCATGGACTGTGTGCGCTGCTCTGCAGGCAGAGGGGAAGGTGGGGGGGGGGGGACGTCACCGCTTGGCACGCGCCTGTCACTCACAGCAGGGACCCCTCTACCAGTGACGTCGCTAGGCATTGTCTCTGGAAATAGAACAACGGCATTACGTAATGTGGTTGGGCCGGGCGGGTCACGTGAGCGGGGGGCTTGTCATCGGGCGCCACGTGATTGGGAACGTGGAACTGCTGCAGTGCAAAAATCAGGCAAAACAACGACGTCATCCGGGCAAGTCACGTGACCTGAGTGACAGGCGTGCTACATACATGACCTGTGTTCATTGGTCCTCATACTAGGGTGAGAGTACCAGAGATGTCATGATAGAGAAGATTACCTGCGCCCTGTGCCAATACAAGCAACTTTACCACCCCCACCTCTACATACTGGGGGTCAGCTCACACCATGGATTTGACAGTCTATTCTCTTGAATGTGCCGCCAACACATCAGGAACATACAAAATGGACAGCAAGTGTCTAAGTTAACATCTGTGCATTTTCTGTGAAATGCGTTGATGTGGGCGCAGCAGGCCATTCCCTTTGAATGAGTGACTGTACTTGCAGAACGCGGGAAAAACATCCACCAAAGCTTTTCTGAAACCGCAGCTCTATCTCCCAATAAGCCCTAATGGCACCCCTCTGCGTCTGCTTAACCACTTAAGGACCGGGCCTGTTTCTGAGATTTGAGAGTTTGTTTTTTTTGCTAGAAAATTACTTAGAACCCCCAAACATTATACATTTTTTTTCTAACACCCTAGAGAATAAAATGGCGGTCATTACAATACTTTCTGTCACACCGTATTTGCGCAGCGGTCTTACAAGCACACTTTTTTTTTTTGGAAAAAATACACTTTTTTGAATTAAAAAAATAAGACCACAGTAAAGTTAGCCCAATTTTTTTATATTGTGAAAGATAATGTTACACCGAGTAAATTGATACCCAACATGTCACGCTTCAAACTTGTGCCCGCTCATGGAATGGCGACAAACTTTTACCCTTAAAAATCTCCATAGGCGACGTTTAAAAAAAATTCTACAGGCTGCATGTTTTGAGTTACAGAGGAGGTCTAGGGCTAGAATTATTGCATTTGCTTCTGCACGCATGCTCATCAGGGCACGTTAAAAAAAAAAATTCTTATTTATTTTACCTTTTATTTTTACACTGTGTCACTTTTATTCCTATTACAAGGAATGTAAACATCCCTTGTAATAGAAAAAAAGCATGACAGAACCTCTTAAATATGAGATCTGGGGTCAAAAAGACCTCAGATCTCATATTTACACTAAGATACAATTAAAAAAAAAAAATTGTCATAAAAAAAAAAAAAAAAAAAAGGCCCTTTAAGAGCTATGGGCAGAAGTGCCCTGCATGGATATGGAGACGGGTGGGGACCATCTTCCCCTCACTCATCTCCATGTCAGGCCAGAAGAAGGATCCGATCACCTCCGCTGCTGCCAACGGCTCCAGTAAGCGGCAGAGGGGGCCCTCTCCCGCCGCCGATAAAAGTGATCTCGTGGCAAATCCGCCACAGAGACCACTTATCTTGAAGTGGACACCGAGGTTATGGCAGCTAGCTTCTGCCATAATAATGATATTCCACTGCAAAGTACTGACATAGAACGACGGTGGGCAGAACAAAAGTGGTTAAAGCGAATCTTTATCCATAACAACCTTTAGCAAGGAACATACATTCCACATTAATAATTATGCCACCAAAATTAGTGTGTGCTGTAAATTACCTCCAGTATTGCTCCAGACTCTTCTTGCTGGAGGCTGCCATTTTGCTGAAGCCCAGAGCCCCGGAACAGCAATAAATCATAAAGCAGAACCAAACCCATCAATTTAACAGTTTCAAAAAAACAAGTTACAATCCTGGAATGACAGGATTGCTTTGCTTGTGTTCCCAAGCAAACTGTCAAACGTCTGGTGTCATAAGTGATCACATGTGCGTCAGTTAAGCCAGGATCAGAGACAGAAGCGTGGTCACAAGATTAGCCAGGGTCATCAACAGGCAGGCAGCAAGGTAACAAATAAAGAGCAGAGCCAAAGTCAGGAACTAGCGACAAGACAGAAGCAGGATCAGGTCAATAGTAAGCCGGGTCGGCAACCAAGGGAACACACTGGAAGGACACAGGGAACAGCTGAAGACCTGTCAGCATTAGAGCACAACAGAAGCATCCTAAATAGTCCGTCTAACGCCAACATACATTGTGCGCACATTCCCGCGTGCATGCATGTGCATTCCTGATAACTGTTCTGCAGAGGTGCATGCGCATTTCTATTAGCCAAACGTCTCACAGGAATTCCCTGACACGATGTATTGTGCAAGGTAACAGATTTGCCACACTAGAAAGTAAGCTACAACAGAAAAAATATATATAAAATTGTGATGAAAAGAACAAGAGAAAAAGTCCTGTGTAATAAAACAATTCATTGGACTGTTTCATGCAGAAAGTCAGAAGGTGTAATTTCAATTGATTAGAAATTCTAAAGGTGTGTATCCAATGTGGGTGGTAAACAGATCAATCTGTAAGCCACCCAAGTGTACCTTCACCAAATGTGCAAAATGCCTCCTTACTAGAAAAAGTGGGCTCTAAACGATAGAGTTGGATGCACTGTCTATATATACAAACAGGGATTGAACATCCAGTGATCTTTGTCCTCATAAATGGATGAGAGTGGTGTCAGAGCTTATATTGGGGAAAACTCCATTGTGGTGTACATAAAGGATGGATAGAAAATGGCCACAAAGTGTAAAACTGTAAAGCGTATTTATAAAAATAAAATGATGCTAGCAACTCACATTACAGAAGATAAAATCCAGCCTGTATACAGAAATATGGGTCCTGGGAACCAATCAATCTCATGGTTATGGTGTGCGTTGTGACCTGACGAACGTGGACTCCGCCTATGCGTTTTTTCAGAATTGATGCAATTGGAGGCATGTAGACAACTTATTACTGGATTTTAAACAGTAAAGGCACTGGTATCTGAAAAACAACCCCTTCTCTGCAGTGAGTTTTCCTACCAAAGGGAATAAATGTGCTAAAAATACCAATTATACTGTATGTGTTACTATAAAACCTGTGTGCAAAATCTAAAAGGTAACCAATTGTAAGTTACTAGTAGCGATGCTAGTAACTTACTACTGGTTTTCTTTTTGAATTTGCGGTATAGGCACTTATTTGTAATGTTTTACATAGCTATACCTGCAAAAGGGGCCAGCCCAAAGTGATCCAGCAGGACTTAAAGGGTAACTCCACTTTTGTGGGGGAAAAAATTCAAGTTACGCTTACCGGTAACGTCTTTTCCAGTAGTCTTTCAGGACAGCCACATTGAGAGACCTTGGCTCCTCCTCTTCCTTGGAAACACTGCGCCAGCCCCCATAAATTTACACCTCCCCCTGCCAGCCTCAGATTTTTCTAGAGCACCTCCGGTTAGCTGGGGAGACACAAGAACACATTAATAACATACTATCACATATTACTATTGTGCCCTTTTTTAGGTCTTCCTCAAGGCCCCCCCAAAACTTCGGGTGGGTACTAGGGCTGTCCTAAAAGACTACTGGAAAAGACGTTACCGGTAAGCGTAACTTGAATTTTCCCTCCCCGTCTTTCAGGACAGCCACATTGAGAGGATAGACGAGCACTTACCACTTAGGGTGGGACAACAGCTTGCAATACCTTTCGCCCAAAGGATTACTCATTTGCTGATACCAGATCCACTCTGTAGTGTTTCACAAATGTGGTGAAACTGGACCATACGGCTGCCTTGCAAATTTGCTCTGGTGTTGCTCCAGCTAGAGCTCTTGTCAGCTCTAAATAACGTAGGATACACCTCCTGACGTCTAAGGTATGAAACCTAGATTCCCTTTCACTTGAGGGATTAGGACAAAAAAATTGGCAAAATTACCTCTTGGCTTCTATTGTATTTCGAAGCCACCTTCGGTAAAAAAGCCGGATCAGTCTTAAGAACGACTCTATCCGAAAACATAACACAAAAGGGGGGTCTAATTGAAAGGGCCTCCATTTCACTGACCCTCCTAGCTGTGGTTACAGCCACCAAAAACACAGCCTTATGCGTTAGGTCCTTTAGAGTACATTCCTCTAAAGGCTCGAACGGGGTTCTGTCAAAACCTGTAAGACCAGGGAAAGGTCCCATTTAGGGAAGGAAGGGCCCTGCACTGGTCTCTGTCTTGAAAGGGCTTTGAAAAACCTGACCACCCAGGCGTCGGTGGCCAAGGATTTCTCTAGGTACGTGCTAAGCGCTGACACTTGGCTTTTAAGGGTACTGATGGCCAACCCCTTATCAGCCCTGCATTGCAGAAACTCCAGGACTGCTATAGGGCTCTGCACCTTAAAGGAGTTTTCTTGGCACCAAGCTCTAAAGCGCCCCCAAACCTTTTGGTAGATTTGGCGCGTCTCCTCCTTTTTACTGTCAAGAAGGGTGGATACCAATTGATCGGAAAAGCCTTTGCTTCTTAGAATCTCTTTTTCAGAAGCCAGGCGGCTAAGTTCCAGCGGCCTACCTGAGGACAAAGAACTGGGCCCTGCGATAGGAGATCCTTTCTGGTTGGAAGGAGCCAAGGAGGTTCCGCTGCAAACAGACCGAGGATCGAGAACCAAGCTCTCTTGGGCCAGCAGGGAGTCACTAAGATCAGTGTGGTGTTTTCTGCCTGGAATTTTCTTAGGACTGCTGGCAGAAGCACCGGAGGTGGGAAGGCGTAGCAAAGTCTGAAGTGCCAGCTTTGTGTCAGGGCATCTACCCCTAGCGCGTTTTCCCACCTGCTGAGAGAGAAGAAATATGGGGTCTTTGTATTGCTTCTTGAGGCAAATAGGTCTACTTCTGGGAGGCCCCATCTCTTGACTATGAGATCGAAAACCTCCTGACTGAGTGCCCTGTTGGCCTCTCTCAGCTGCGTCCGGCTGAGAAAAATCGGCCACTATGTTTTCCTCTCCCTTCAAGAAAACTGCTGAAAGAGACAGAGCATTGGCTTCCACCCAGCCGGAGATCTCTGTGGCTAGGCCTAACAGAACCCCGCTTCTCGTGCCACCTTGCTTGTTTATATAAGCAATGACCGAAGAGTTGTCTGACCGAACTTGGATGTGTTGCCCCAGTAGGTCTTCCCTAAAAGCTCTGAGCGCCAGACCAACTGCTTTTAGCTCCTTCCACTTGGAGGACCTTTTGAGCTCCTCCTTTTCCCTTGTCCCCTGCGCCAACCGAGGTCCCAGATGTCCCCCCCAGCCTCTGCCACTTGCGTCTGTAGTAATCACTCTGGATACTGGAATGATCCACAGGCGCCCCTATGACAGATTTATCTGTTTCCTCCACCACCAAAGGGACCTGTTGACCCGAGGAGGAATCAAAAGCAGATTGTCTAAAGACTCCTGGCTGTGGTCCCACATCTTTAGAATCAGTGCCTGCAGGGGACGGAAGTGAAGGCCTGCCCACTGGACTGCTGGAATGGCAGACGTTAGTAGGCCAAGGGTTGACATAGCCACCCGTATTGATACCTGCTGATTGCTCTGAAGGCATGCTACCGCTTGGTCTAGCTTTCAAATTTTCTCTGGTGGGAGAAAAACTCTCAGCCGAGTATAATCCAGCAGGTATCCTAGATAGGAAATCTATTGGGTGGGAATAATGCTGGATTTTTCCAGATTTAGTAGCCATCCTAGCCCTCTCAGGGTTGTCTTTGTTAATTCCAGATCCCTGATTAGTTGCTCTGAGGATGGTGCGAAGAGAAGAAGATCGTCTAGGTATGCAATAATTGATACCCCCCTGATTCTCAAAAAAGCCATGGCCTCTGCCATGACCTTCGTAAATACTCGGGGTGACGAGGATAGGCCAAATGGCAGCGCCTGAAACTGCAGGTGAATAGTTTCGTCTTCTACCTTTACTGCCAGGCGTAGGAACTTTTGAAAAGGCCTCCGCAATGGGGATGTGTGTAGGAACTTTTGAAAGGCCTCCGCAATGGGGATGTGAAGGTAAGCGTCTTTCAAATCCAGTGACACCATGTAACAGTTCTGGGGTAGTAACGCTCTGACAGTGAATATCCATTCCATCCAGAATCAATTGTAGACAATCACTTTGTTCAGAGGTTTCAGGTTTAGAATTAACCTGCAACTCCGAGGGTTTTTTCACCACAAAGATGTGCGAATAAAAGCCTGTCCCTTCTTCTTCTTTTGGAACTCTGCACACTACATTCTGTTTTAGTTCCTTTAATGCCCCTAGGAGAGCTTCCGCTTTTGCCGTACACCTGGGGAGAAGCGTTATTAGGCTTCGACGTGGTGGGGTCTCTATAAACGCTAGACAGTACCCCCTTCGTATGATCCCCAGGATAAATTGGTTGGGGGAGATTACTTCCCATTGTGGAAGGAAGGCTCCCAATCTTCCCCCCACTGTGACCCCTGAGTCACTGGGACTTACTGGGTTGATCAGGAGAGCGAAAAATCGCCCCTCCTTTGCCCTTACCCCTTTGGCTCCAAGGCTTCTTCTCCTGAGTCTTGGGAGGCCTTCTTTTTTGTGGACGAAACCCCCTCTTGGGTTGATTCGGGGGTTTTACGTTTCACTGGGAACGCCTTCTTTTTATCGGCGGTACGGTCTAACACTGTCTCAAGACCTGGGCCGAAAAGCAGATCACAGGTCAATGGAATGCCACAAAGTTTAATTTTTGAGGCATTGTCGCCTGGCCATGTTTTGAGCCAGAGGGCTCTTCTGGCTGAGTTGGCAAGTGCCGCAGTCCTGGCTGACATGCGCACTGACTCAGCCGAAGCATCCGCTATATATGCTACGCCTCTTAGGATTGTTGGAAAGGATGACAAAATCGTCTCCTTTGCCATACCTGCCTCAATATGAGCCTGGATTTGTGTCAGCCAGTGCTCGAGGTTTCAGGCCACAACCGTGACTGCAATCTCTGGTTTCAGATTACCTAGAGTTGATTCCCAGGTCTTCAATAGGGAATCAATTCTCTTGTCCATGGTATCTGTCAGAGCTCCCAGATCCTCGAAGGCCAGATCTGTGTGTCTGGACACTTGCAAGAATGCTGCATCCAATCTGGGGTTCTTGTTCCAGATTGAGGCAGGATCGTCCGAAAAAGGGAATCTTCTTTTAAGAGACCCAGAAAAGAAGGGCTTCCGTTCGGGATCCTGCCATTCTTTTTTGACCGTATCTATTAGGACCTCATGAACAGGAAATACCTTTTTCTGTTCCTTTAAGCCCCTATACATCTGGTCATGGAGAGATAGGATTTTTTTATCCTCCTGGATACCCAGGGTGGTGTAGATAGCCCCTAGTAGGTCTTCTACCTCCTCAAGGGACAACTTGTCCCTTGAGGGCCTTCTGCACTCCCTGTCCCTACTCTCCCCCTCCGATTCATCCTGAGAACCAGAGGTAGCACTATCTGGTTCCTCCCTAACTTCCTCTCTGGAAGTGCCTGCCACTTCTTCTGCTGAAGTAGTGGCCCGAGGAAGGGAGGATTGCAGAGCCCTGTGCCAAAAGTGGGGTTGTATTCTGCGATGCAGGTGAGGTTTTAAGGGGGAACTGTAAGCCTTCAAACAGGGTTTTAAAAGATTGGAAAGTTGAGGATAATTCCTTAACTGATGCTGCTAACCCTGACTCCTGTTCAGAAGCTCTCTCATTTACCAAAGTATCAATACAGTCCTTGCATAGGACTTTTTTCCAAGCCTCCCCCAGGGTAGCCCTACAGGAGGCACACTTTCTTTTAGAGCTATGTTGGGGTTTTTTCTCAGAAGATTTCTGAAAAACATGGAAACAAACAAAAGCACCAATCAAAATCCCACAAAACCTCACACAGAAATACAACCATGGGGAGAGTCAAGTTCCTCCTCAAACATGGGGGACTTGGTCCCCCCCCCCCTCCTCTGCCCACCTAGAGGGGTTCCATCCCCTCCCCCCACTACAGGAACCATAAGGGGGGAGGGATAGCCTAGGTAGAGGGGGAACCCTTCCCCAGGGTACCCTTACCTTAGGCTGGCTGGAGCTGGCATCGCTGAGCGCCGTCTGAGCATCTGCTTCTGACATGCTGGTGGGCGGCCTGTGGAGTTTTCACACCGCCTGTGCAGTGACAAACTCCTCTCCAGCCTGTGCCCGACCCTCTAGCGCCACGCGACCCGGAACTGGAAGTCGCGGGTCAAAGGACGCACTTCCGCCCGCCGGAAATGACGTCACCCACCGTCCAGCCCGCTCGGCTTCACTGCGGCCTGTACCCTGTACAGGGGGGACAGAGATGCGACCTGCCAACAGCCCTGTGGCTGAGAAAGAGAGGCCCCCCCAGACTTCCACCAGCGCTCGGCAAAGTGGGGGAGGCGGACGAGATGCGGCTGGTAAGTAGCCTGCCGCTGCCCCAGAGACCCCTGTCTCCTAGTTAGGGACTTCTTAAAAATATAGCCCCCAGTCTCCCTGACTGCTTAGGCCTGGGTCCTAGCACAGTGTCTCCCCACCGGGGGAAACACAAATAACTGAGGCTGGCAGGGGGAGGTGTAAATTTATGGGGGCTGGAGCAGTGTTTCCAAGGAAGAGGAGGAGCCAAGGTCTCTCAATGTGGCTGTCCTGAAAGACGGGGAGGGAAAAATAGCAAATAAAGAAAAAATAATATAGCGCATATAATTGCAACATCAATCATATTGTAGTTGAATGTTATTAAAAATTACCTTTCCTTTTCAATCTGCAGCCACTCTAATTTTCTGAGAATGCATTGCAATATGGCTACCTGGAGTTGTTCTGTACACAGAATGTGTACTGACCATTCCCCAGAAATCATTTCCTGCTTGTGTGATTGGCTCACCAATGTTCCCAGAAGTCTGCCTAAGATACAAGTCAGATTTCAGGCATCCCCTACAACTAAAATGTCATTTTTGGAGAGATACTTTCAATAGGAACATGTCAAAAGGGATGCAGGCCCAGCAGATTTCCTTTATTAGTGCTCTAAAGCTGCCACAGCTGATAGTTAATTATGAAACTACTCCCAATAGACCCACTCAGTACAGAGGCAGAGAGAAACACAGTGATTTCTTCAGAACAACAAAAAGGTAGGAATCTGCAACAAAGGTTGTTATAAACCTTACAATGTGCAGCACCCAGAGGGAATGTTTTTTTTCTTAACCTTACGCTTTAATTTTCTGACTAAAGTTCACTTTAACAGCAGCACGTTTTGGAAGTGGGTGCAGGAACACGTGTGATTTACACACATTCCTGCAACCACAATAGTGTGAACCCAGCCTTAGGCCTCTTGGAATAAAAAAAAAAAAGCTGCATCTTTTTATTAATATGGATATAGATGCATTGCTGTCTATGGAAGGATATACACAGCTGAGTAAAGATCAGTAATACAGCCATGAGTGCAGAGTTGTATAACAAAAGCAGAAATGGTTACAGAAAACGCTGCAGTAATTTACATGCATATGTGCCTATACATAGTTGCATAGTAGGTGAGGTTGAAAAAAAGACACAAGTCCAACCTAGGTGTGTGATTATATGTCAGCATTGTATATCCCTGTATGTTGCGGTCATTCAGGTGCTTATCTAATAGTTTCTCGAAACTATCGATGCTCCCCGCTGAGACCACCGCCTGTGGAAGGGAATTCTACATCCTTGCCACTCTTACACTAAAGAACCCTTCACGTAGTTTAAGGTTAAACCTCTTTTCTTCTAATTTTAATGAGTGGCCACGAGTCTTGTTAAACTCCCTTCTGCAAAAAAGTTTTATCCCTATTGTGGGGTCACCAGTATGGTATTTGTATATTGAAATCACATCCCCTCAAGCGTCTCTTCTCCAGAGAGAATAAGTTCAGTGCTTGCAACCTTTCCTCATAACCAATATCCTCCAGACCCTTTATTATCTTTGTTGCCCTTCTTTGTACCTGCTCCATTTCTAGTACATCCTTCCTGAGGACTGGTGCCCAGAACTGGACAGCATACTCTAGGTGCGGCCGGACCAGAGTCTTGTAGAGCGGGAGAATTATCTTTATCTCTGGAGTTGATCCCCTTTTTAATGCATGCCAATATTCTGTTTGCTTTGTTAGCAGCAGCTTGGCATTGCATGCCATTGCTGAGCCTATTATCTACTAGGACCCCCAGATCCTTTTCCATCCTAGATTCCCCCAGAGGTTCTCCCCCCAGTGTATAGATTGCATTCATATTTTTGCCACCCAAATGCATTATTTTACAATTTTCTACATTAAACCTCATTTGCCATGTAGTTGCCCACCCCATTAATTTATTCAGATCCTTTTGCAAGGTTTCCACATCCTGCGGAGAAGTTATTGCCCTGCTTAGCTTAGTATTGTCTGCAAATACAGCGATTGAATTGTTTACCTCATCCTCCAGGTCGTTTATGAACAAATTAAATAGGATTGGTCCCAGCACAGAACCCTGGGGTACCCCACTACCCACCCCTGACCATTTCAAGTACTCCCCATTTATCACCACCCTCTGAACTCACCCTTGTAGCCAGTTTTCAATCCATGTACTCACCCTATGGTCCATGCCAACGGACCTTATTTTGTACAGTAAACGTTTATGGGGAACTGTGTCAAATGCTTTTGCAAAATCCAGATACACCACGTCTACGGGCCTTCCTTTATCTAGATGGCAACTCACCTCCTCATAGAAGGTTAATAGATTGGTTTGGCAAGAACGATTCTTCATGAATCCATGCTGATTACTGCTAATGATACAGTTCCCATTACTAAAATCTTGTATATAGTACCTTATCATACCCTCCAAGATTTTACATACTATTGATGTTAGGCTAACTGGTCTGTAACTCCCAGGGATGTATTTTGGGCCCTTTTTAAATATTGGTGCTACATTGACTTTTCTCCAATCAGCTGGTACCATTCCAGTCAGTAAAAATTAGGAACAATGGTCTGGCAATTACTTGACTGAGTTCCCCAAGTACCCTCGGGTGCAAGCCATCTGGTCCCAGTGATTTATTAATGTTAAGTTTCCCAAGTCTAATTTAAATTCTGTTCTCTGTTAACCATGGAGGTGCTTCCTGTGATGTGTCAGGAGGATAAACACTGCAATTTTGGTTACTGAAGCCCCCTAATTCCCTCGTGAAGACCGAGGAGAAGAATAAATTCAATACCTTCGCCATCGCCCCATCCTTTGTAACCAGATGTCCTTCCTCATTCTTTATGGGGCCAATATAGTCTGTCCTCCCTTTTTTACTGTTTATATACTTGAAGAATTTCTTGGGATTTTTTTTGCTCTCCTCTGCTATGTGCCTTTCATGTTCTATCTTAGCCATCCTTATTGCATTCTTTATAAAGTCTGAATGCGGACGATGACCCCTCAACCTTGTATTTTTTGAAGGCCTTCTCCTTTGCTTTTATATGCATTTTTACATTGGAGTTAAGCCATCCAGAACTTTTGTTCGCTCTTTTAAATGTATTACCCAATGGGATGCATTGGCTAATGCCCTTATTTAATATGCTCTTAAAGCAAAACCATCTGTCCTCAGTGTTCTTTGTTCCTAAGATTTTATCCCAATTTATGCCTTCTAGCAAGGCTCGTAGTTTAGGGAAGTTGGCTCTTTTGAAATTCGGTGTCTTTGTATTCCCCTTATGTTTCCTATTTGTGTGATTGATAGTGAAGCCAATTGACCTGCGATCACCGTTACCTAAATTGCCCCATATTTCCACATCCGTGATCAGGTCTGTATTTTTGGTAATCAGTAGATCCATTAACGCTTTATTTCTAGTTGGTGCATCTACCATCTGACCCATAAAATTGTCCTGCAAGACATTTAGGAACTGGCGAGCCTTAGATGAATGCGCGGTTCCCTGCGCCCAGTCTATGTCTGGATAGTTAAAATCCCTTATTATGATAACACTTCCTATCCTTGCTGCTAATCCAAATTGTGATAGGAGATCTGTCTCCCCTTCCTCCCTCAGGTTAGGGGGCCTATAGCACACTCCCAGTATTATTTTCCTCTTAGCTTCATCCCTTTGGAGCTCCACCCATAAGGATTCCACCTCCTCCCTAGCTCCCTTAGTGATGTCATCTCTCACATTCACTTGCACATTATTCTTGATATATAGGCATACCCCTCCCCCTTTTTTACCCTCTCTATCCTTGAGATAAAGGGTATACCCTTGAATGTTTACCAGCCAATCATGAGAGCTGTTGAACCAGGTCTCTGAAATTCCTACAAAGTCCAAATCCTCTGCGAACAAAAGTATCTCTAGTTCACCCATCTTGTCTGCCAGGCTCCTGGCATTGGTGAACATGCCACGTAGTTTAGACTGGTCACATCTTATCCTCTTTTTGGGTGTTCTGAGATTGCAACTAGGACTTGCTACTATACCCACCTTGTGTTTATGTGCTTTGGTCAACATACCACTAATGCCCCCAATACTACCCTCTGGAATATGTTCCGCGCTGACTATATCTACCCCTGGACCCTCCCCCCATCGCCTAGTTTAAAAACCCCTCTAACTTTTTGGCCATCTTCATTCCCAGCTGATCTGCATCCTTCTCATTTAGGTGCAGTCCGTCCCTTCTATAGTACCGGTTATCGACTGAGAAGTTGGCCCAGTCCTCCAGGAACCCAAACTCCTCCTTACTACACCAGCTCTTCAGCCACTTGTTTACTTCTCTAATCTCCCTCTGCCTTTCTGGTGTGGCTCGATGTACCGGTAGTATTCCTGAGAATACTACCTTGGAGGTCCTTTTCCTCAATTTAGCTCCTAAGTCCCTAAAATCGTTCTTTAGGACACTCCATCTGCCTTTGACTTTGTCATTGGTGCCAACGTGCACCATGACAGCTGGGTCTTCCTCAGCCCCTCCCAGTAATCTGTCCATCAGATCCGTGATGTGCCGAACCCAAGCGCCCGGTAGACAACATACTGTTCAGCGCTTCAGGTCTTTGTTACAAATTGGCCTCTCTGTCTTAAGAATTGAGTCCCCTACCACCAAAATCTGTCTTTCTTTTCCCTTCACCCCCACTCTCACTGGAGGAGTTCTTCCCCAGCAGCTAGGAGAGTCCCTCAGCTCCAGCAGTGCTGGTCCCTGACTGGTTTCACCAATGTCACTCAATGGAGTCTAATATACGCATGTGTATTGAAACACAAGAAGAATTTTATGCATGTATACACATACCAACATTTACAGAAAATTTAAGGGCCAGATCACACAGGAACAGGCTCCGCGTTCCCATGCAATTCACATGCAGTTCAATGCGGTGCGATTGAGCCCATTCATTTTTTTTTTTTTTTTTTAAATCCTGACTCGCAAGACAAGCAGGATTCAAGCCTCTGGGGCATGCAGTACCGCATTTGGCCAGAGGTGCTGGGGCACTGGTGACACACAGAGACACTGTGAAACACTCCGTTTCCGAGTGTCTCAGAGTGGTCTCCGTGCGTTTCCAAGTGTCTCTGGCCCCCCCCACCTCTGGCCACATGCGGTACTGCATAGACAAGCAGTGGCTGTGGAACAAGTTATCTGAGTTTCCATTGATTCCTATGGGGAAATTTGCTTTGATATACGAGTGCTTTGGATTACAAGCATTCTTCTGGAACGGATTATGCTCGTAATCCAAGGTACTACTGTACTTCTGTACTGTACAATCCGGTGCAGGCAAATGCATAGCGTTTGTGTCCTGCGTTTGGGGTGGCGTTACCATAACACCCGCTGCAGATCACACTGCAGTGTATTTTGAATGTGATGTGGGAAACATGCAGTGAACATGGGTTTCAGACACCGCATTCTGGTGTGAACTGACTCTTTACGCAGCATGTTTCTGTCAACAAGATCTCAAGTATTAACATCAGTAAATTCTTGCAAACAATGTCCAACAATGAGCACAAATGCGGCTACCACTCAAACTAAATAAAAGATATGTACAAAATAAACAAAAATAGTGCGCTGTCTCTTCAAATTGTCTAAAAGTGCTTACATTCTGTAAACCAACTGACAAATAATAAATTTCATAAAAGTGCCTATTGTGCAATAATTAATCCAACATTAGAGTGCTATTGGGCAGTAATTCAAATGTGTCAATAAAGTGCTTTGATATCAGTCATTTGATATGACACCACGATATACAAAAAAAGTGTACAAAACTCATAAATGTCCATAAATGAACAAATGTAAACAATATGTGGCCATGCCATTGCTGTCGCGATATCTTATTACGGATTACAACTCTGAGTGGGAGATCACCACCACTAACAGACAGTGCTTAAGAGTTAATCTCCACATCATAGGAAGTTAATATGGCAAGGTTCTCCACTAATCCCGGGCACAGTGGCCAGCATCTCTACTGGATAGCCCCAGGACACCTCCAGTCTCCACAACGTCCATCACAAGGGAAGCACCAGTATCATTCAAAAATAAAATGGCCCAATATCTTCCACAAAGCAGATCTATTAAACTGTGTGGTAGTCGCCAACAAAGTCACATAACAGGCATGTAATACAGCATCAGCTGCCGGATGGCAGCGTGTGCAATGACATCACAGAACAAGCTCCGCCCTATGCATTTTGTGGCTACCTGCGTCTTCAGGGGGCAATTTGCAGTAGATCACATTCATCTGAACGGGCTGAAATCACACTACTTTTCAAAAACTCACCACCCCACATTGCATGGTGATGCAGTATTATGCAATCTGGTGCAGACAAATGCACTGCATTTACGATCTGCGTTTGGGGTGTCCTTAAGAACATATTGATACCCACAGCAGATCACACACCGAGGTGTTTTGAACGTGGTGCAGAAAACAGCGCTTTCCTCCACCGCGTTCTGTTCTGAACGAGCCTTCAGTTTAACCACTTAGCGACAACCTGTCCGTATTGTACTGTGGACGAGCGGCTGCTGTAGACAAAGCGACGTACCAGTATATCGCAGCCTCCTTTCAGGTTTAGGGCGCGCACATGTTTGTACAATCACAGCGGGAGCCTACCAGCAAGTCCCGGGCCAATGATTCACTGCCGGGACATGCTGATTCGCTGTGCACATTTAGGCTGGATTCACACCTATGCAGTTTTAGTGCTTTTTGCATTTTGCAGATTTGCACTACAGTCCATTTAACATTGTTTCCTATGGAACACGATCTGTAGTGCAAATCTGCAAAATGCAAAAAGCACAAAAAATGCATAGGTGTGAATCCAGCCTTAAAGCCCAGAGCTGTGTTGACATTCAACACAGAACTCTGTACACAGGGAACGATCTCTGTAAAGCTGGGATGAGAAACTTAGGAGATTAGTAAAAAGCAGCACACATTACACAGAGTTAGGCACACATTTAACCCCTTGATCGCCTTGGATGTTAACCCCTTTCCAGCCAGTGTCATTAGTACAGTGATAGTGTATAGTATTATCACTGTATTTATGTCACTGATGATGTCAGTGGCAGTTAGTCAGTTCTCCCCAGCGTCAGTGTCCGATTGACCACCACAGGCCCATTATAATTCATTGATTGCCATTAGTAGTATAAAAAATAAATGCCAGTATAAATACCATAGTTTGTAGGTGCTATAACTTTCAAGCAAACCAATAGATATACACTTTTTTGGGATTTTTTTTTTTTTATTTTTATCAAAGATATGTACAGTTGTGCTCAAAAGTTTGCATACCCTGGCAGAAATTGTAAAATTTTGGCATTTATATTGAAAATATGACTAATCATGCCAAAAAACTGTCTTTTATTCAAGGATAGTGATCACATGAAGCCATTTATCATCACATATCATATAAGGAGCCAAAAAATTAACGATAACAGAAATCACCCACATGGCCCTGATTAAAAGTTTTACATACCCTGGAATGTTTGGCCTTGGTACAGACACAGAAGGTGGCACACACAGGTTAAAATGGCAATTAAAGGTTAATTTCTCACATTTGTGGCTTTTTAAATCACAATTAGTGTCTGTATATAAATAGGCAATGAGTTTGTTAGTTCTCACTTGGATGCCCTAAGCAGGCTAGACACTGAGCCATGAGGAGGTAGAAAAGAACAGTAAAAAGACCTGCGTAACAAGGTAATGGAACTTTAAAAATACGGAAAAGGATATACAAGATACCCAAAGCCATGAATATGCCAATCAGCACTGTTTAATCCCTTATTAAGAAGTGGAAATTTAGGTGCTCTTTTGATACCAAGCCAAGGTCAGGTAGACCAAAAAAGATTGCAGCCACAACTGACAGAAGAATTGCTGAGGATACAAAGAAAAACCCACAGGTAACCGCAGGAGAAATACAAGCTGCTCCCCAAAAAGACGGTGTGGTTGTTTTTAAGCAGCGCAATTCAACGATACTTGAACAAAAAAGAGCTGCATGGTTGAGTTACCAGAAAGAAGCCTTTACTGTGCCAATGTCACAAAAAAGCCAATGAGGCATGTCAAGGTGTTGTTGGGCATATTGTAACCAGGCTTTTTTGTGGAACTTGTACAGTAAAGACTTCTTTCTGGCAACTTGACCATGCAGCTCTTTTTTGTTCAAGTATAATCGTATTGTGCTCCTTAAAAACAACCACTCCATCTTTTTCCAGAGCAGCATGTATTTCTCCTAAGGTTACCCGTGGGTTTTTCTTTGTATCCCAAACAATTCCTGTGGCAGTTGTGGCTGAAATCTTTCTTGATCTACCTGATCTTGGCATCAAGAGATCCCTAAATTTTCCACTTCTTATTGAATGATTGAACAGTACTGACTGGCATATTCAAGGGTTTCGATATCTTTTTATATCCTTTGCCATCTTTGTAAAGTTTCATTACCTTGTTACGCAGGTCTTTTGACTATTCTTTTCTGCTCCCCATGGCTTAGTATCTAGCCTGCTTAATGCATCCATGTGAGAGCTAACAAACTCATTGACTATTCACACCCAGACACTAATTCCGATTTAAAAAGCCACAAATGTGGGAAATTAAACTTTAATAGCCATTTTAACCTGTGTGTGCCACCTTCTGTGTCTGTACCAAGGCCAAACATGCCAGGGTATGTAAACCTTTTATCAGGGCCATTTGGGTGATTTATGTTATTAGGATTAAAAAAAACAAAAAAACAAAAGAACTATGTGATAATAAATGGCTTCATGTGGTCACTATCCTTGAATAAAAGTTTTTTGGCATTAGTCATATTTTTAATATAAAATGGCAAAATATCACAATCATAATTAAGGAGGACATTTTTTTTTTTTTTATTGGATATGTTTTATAGCAGAAAGTAAAAAATTGTTTGTTTTTTTTTTCTACATTTTCGGTCTGGTTTCATTTATATCATAAAAAACCCAGAAGTGATCAAAGAGCACCAAAAGAAAGCTCTATTTGTGTGAAAAAAAATTATATACATTTTGTTTGAGTACAGTTTTGCATGACCCCACAATCGCCAGTTAAAAGTAGTGCAGTGCTGAATAGCAAAAAATGGCCTGGTCAAGAAGGGGGTAAAATCTTCCGGGGCTGAAGTGGTTAATAAGGGGTTTAAAGAAAAACACATTTTCTTTCTTTAAAAAAAAAAGTATATTTTGTAATGGCAGCATTTTATTTCTGTTTATCATGTGCAGATTGAAGGGTCCTCCCTTTGATCTACATATGAATGATACAGAGTAAATAAAAAGTAACAATACTGTTACATTGTATTTTGCAGTGTTCAGCACACTATTCAGGAGTTCTAGTTTACACAGCTGCGGCTCTGGCCAGTAGTCATTTTGGGAGCTGGTGTTTGCAGTCATAGCAGCCGGGCGGAGGAAGAGGAGCAGAGTGTGGTTGGAGTGTGGAGAGTGACACTGCTACAATAGGGACAATTCTGTTCCTCTACCACCTTGTAGTGTGTGGCTCCTGAGGTACCAGCTTCCTGGCCAATCATCCTAGGTGCTGTTCTAAGAATTGTAAGCATTTGGAATGTCCCTAGTGTTTGAACACCCCCTGCTTTTTCTGATCACTTTCAGTTCTGCATTTTGAATTTCATGTCAGCCTTTGCAAAGAAATTCATTCAAAATGTAACTTTACAATGCATTTCAGGGTAGATGTAAACCCAATGACTAAAATCTCATACTGTAAGATGTAACTTGTTAATGTAACTTCAAAAGTTATTTTCAATATTTTTAATATGCAGATTTATTTAAGGCTTGGTTTACATCTATGTGTGTCAGTAATGCATGCAAAAGTGAACGCTTTCCTGACATGCACAGAAACGCACTGTTCTTTAGCAGGCACACATGGGTGCCATTCATTCTTAATGGCACCCTCATGCATCGGTCACCGCCATCGCACATGCCAAACAGGCACATGCAGTTCAGCGAGGTGCGATTGGCTTCTGGCAGTAATGTCAATCCTTTCGCTTCAGTACTGTGAAGCTGTGACCCGGGAGAGACTGTGTTTGCAGAGGATAAGTCACAGCTAGAGCGCCAGCTACTTGGGTATGATGTGCATGCTCAACCACATGATGTTGGACCAGAGAGCTGGGTGGAAGCAGCACTTGATGCGGACAACTAGGCACCAACAGGCATGGCCTCCACACATTCCAGTGGTCCAAGAACCTCTGCTGAATCCAGCAATAGGGTGGAAAGGTTTACCAGGGTGCTCAGAGGCCTTTCCTTTCTATGACCAGCAATGAGGAAGGTCATGGGGCCAAATAGAGAAAGGTGAAGCAAAGGAGGGAACATCAGCAGCACTCACACTATCTGCAGTGGCAACCTTCCCATACCAGGTTTCCCTTCCCCAGTTGCTGGATCAGAAAAAATCTGTCCCCAAACTCCTACATCCAGCATCTGAATGCTAGCTTGGCAAATCTGCTAGCCCATCAACTGCTCCCATACCAGCTGGTGACAATAGCCCCCTTCTGCCAGTTCACGACCTGCACTTTCATATGGTGGCAGGTCCACGCCATCATTATTTCTCACAGGAGGCCATCTCTGCTCTTCACATTCACATGGAGAAAAATGTGTCTGTCGCTGGGTTACCCTGTCAACATCAGGGTACGCATGAATACCGACAACCGGTCCAGAAACATGGACAGGGATGATATATTATTCATTGCACACTGGGTGAAACTTATGACAGATGGAAGGAATTAGCAAGGGGTACCACTGGACTTTGTGGTGCGGTTAGTACTTACCTGTAAACTGGTGATCCCTGAGGTTTTCTGCCTGTTCCTGGCAGGACCGACATCCTTTCTCCCAGCGTTTTCTTGCTGCCCAGTTGCTGGGAAATGGGATACATCCAAGGGCAACATGGTACTGGTAGTCCTGGTTGCTTTAAGGGAAGATAGGTTATTAACAGTGAACCTACACTTGTCCATTTTTTATACTGACTGAAGTGTCTGAAACTCTGCATCCAAACCTTACAAGTGACCTCTACCCTCTCCTCCTCATTGGCCTCATTTTGTGATTAGAAACAAAGTCAGCGCTTTACACCTGAAGACTAGCTGTTAGCAAATGAAAGGCAATATACTCAACCTTCAGTGATAAACCAAAAACAAATAAATGCATCTCTTAAAGTACAAAAACCTTTAAATATTATCATGACGGAGTTCATAAATATATAAAAACCATGTGAAAGAGTTCATAAAGTTTATAAAATGAGTCTTCAAAAAAAGTGATCCTTTCCGTGTTCAAGTCAGCTGGATTACCAACTCACCAGAGATCCAGGCTGCTCACTTACAGTAAGTGCAGCATAAACGTCAGATACTGGAAACCACTTCTACTTCTTCCAGCCAGTCCCACCATCAGAGCATCCTCTTATAAACTGGAACTCAGGAAAGAAACCATGTTTCAGATTGATGTTTGCATTTGTTAGCATCACTAAGCACCTTTTGTGGGACACTCACCTGGCAGCATCATCGGCGGTGAGTGCGCATTGCATGTGGGTGAAGGCTGGTGGTCTGTTGGACACTTTCTCTTTGCACAGTGTTGCCCTTTATTCATGGGTGTGACCCCTTAGTTGACAGTTTCTTTACACTATATGGTTTCTTTCCTGAGTTCCAGTTTATAAGAGGACACTTTGATGGTGGGACTGGCTGGAAGATATAGAAGTGGTTCCCAGTGTCTGTGACCCTTATGCGTTTATGCTGCACTTAATTGAGCAGTCTTGATCTCTGGTGAGTTAGTAAACCAGCTGACAGGAACACAGAAAGGATCACTTCTTTTGAACACTCACTTTATGAGCTTTATCACATATTTTTATATATTTATGAATTTTCTCACGATAATATTTGTTTTTTGTACTGCACTGCATTTATGTTTTTGCCTCATCCTGTGATTCCTACATCAGGTATATCTTCCCACAGCATCAGCACCATTAGCCCCCCCCAAGTGCATGTGAACTGTGCTGGGTACACATGATCCGAATATCGGCCGGTTCAGCAGGAACCAGTTCACATTCGGTCAGTGTGTACAGCTGTCTACAAGACAAAAGCTGGTCCAACGGCCAGCAGTCGATCAGTGCTGGCAGCCAATGGCTGTGAGCACTGATCAGTGTGTTCTGGTGGGGGGTTACCAGAACACAATAGCTCAATAAGGGACATAGTTAGTATGACAAACTCATTTTTTTCCCTTCAGCCCACTTGGTTGAACAAAAAAAAAAAAAACCTTAACATGTGTACCAGGCTTAAGGTTGGGTACATGGTATATGTTTTGCACCTTTGTGTTCTGAGTAGGACTGCCCCTCCGCCATAACACATTGATCCATTCGTTGTCAGGGCTGATTGGATGCTGGTTTTCCAGCATACCCGCTCGACAGAAGCCAGTCATAAGACCTGCTTCTGTAAAACTGGTTCCTGACTATTTTTGGCCGATTCTTGGCCCGTGTGTACCCATCTTAATGGAGGGCCCTGAAATATGAGCTTATAACCTGACTAAAGCTGGGTTCAGATGGATTAAAATTTGGCTGGTTGAGCAGGGACCAGAGGAATTACGATCTGTGTATAGCTCTCCCTGTTTCAGAGAAGCCAATCGTTGGTTCAGCTTCTGTCCAATAGGACTGCTGGAAAACCTTGTTCAATCAGCAGCTTGCAGCCAATTGGGAGTCTTGGCAGGGGAGATTCCTGCATCCACCTCACTTGTGCCAGAATTTTTTTTTTTTTTTCCCCAGCCCACTGGTTGACGAAAAATAATAGTGTGTGCCCAACTTAAAGGTGTTTTAAAGATTTGTTTTTTTTTTCTTTTAAATAACATGTTACTCCCTTCCTCTGTGCAAGGGTTTTGGACAGAGGGGCCCTGATCCTCCTCTTCTGGGGTCCCCCAGCGACGCCCCTGGCTCCTCCTGTTCTCGGGTGCCCCCACGGAGACCCGCATTCCCTGGGGGCACTCACGTGGGCTCGCTTCCGAGTCCTGCTACTGTGTCCATTGACAAAGACAGCAGGACTCCCAATGCTCCTGCTGCTATCAATCCAGCCAATAAGGACCCGAGACAGCGGCTTGATCTGCTCTGCTCCTCCCCGTCACTGGAACAATCGGGTTCAGATAAGTAAAAAGGGGGCCCTGGGGGGGGGGGGGGCTGCTGCATTACAAAAGGTTTTTCACTTATGCATAGAATGTATTAAAGCAGAGTTTCACCCAAAAATGGAACTTCCGCTTTAAGGGAAGGTGACCCCCTGACATGCCACATTTGGCATGTCATTTTTTTGGGGGGGGAGCGGAAACCCTCTTTTTAGAGGATTTCATCTCCCACTTCCTCCCGGGGCTCTGCGGCAGTGGAAGGGAGATCACCCCTCCCTCTCGGCAATCATTTGGGACACGTCACAGATCCCAGATGATTGCCTGGCCAGTCACAGTGCGGCTCGCGCATGCACAGTGTGTGCCCGGCTGTGAAGCCACAGCCGGGCACCCACAGTGACAATGCCGGCACCGCAGAGAGGAGGGGGGAGACGAGTGGGGCTTCGACCGAGGTGAGTGTCCAATTATTAAAAGTCAGTAGCTGCTGACTTTTCATTTTTTTTAATTTTTTAATTGGAACTCCGCTTTAAGGTGAAAAACCTAGGAGGGTTTAAAACCCCTTTAACTCTCCATAGAACTGAATGAGAGGGCAGTGTGCCATTTAGCACAGGATATTCAGGCATAGAACACACCCCCTGCCACATGAACCACAAAAAATATACAGTATGTAAGAATGACAATTGGGGCCCATCCACATCACAGTGCAGTAAATAAATGAAATGGATTGCAATAAATGCAAAATTGGAGCAATTGGATGCATGAACTGAGGTGACTATAAAGGTTTGTTCGCACCAGGTGCATTGATCAGTTCAGGCTCAAAGCAAGGGCCCTGTTCTCACGATACGATACATGTGCGATGGTGTGCATCGGGTAAAAATGAATTTTTACTCAGTACAACTCGCATCACCAAACACTCTGTGGCGCATAAAGTAAAAAAAAAAACAAAAAAACAAAACGAAAAATAAAAAAGGGAAAACAGCGCATCGTACCAGCCCTGCATGGCGCACAACAGCACGCATATTATATAAAGCATAATGCGCACCTGCTAGTGTGAATAGGCGCCAAAGTTTAATTATGGGCAGAACTGGTGATTAAGGTGTTAAACCACTGCCAGGTTTTTATTGACGCTTGTATCCCCATTAGGGAGATTCAGCCCCCTGATCAGCATGTCACTGAGAATAACAGTGAAGGGAAATCTAAAACCTTTAGTTGCCATCAGAACAATAGAAGGGAAAACTTCACTCACATTAGAAAGATATTGTCTCACTCCCTTTTGAGTCATCAGGAATTCTGCTTAATCTCTCTAATGAGACAGAAGGAAAATAAAAATAAACTGACAGCAGTTTTAATCCTCTCTCACTTTATCCACAGTGAAAGAGAAAAAAAAAAAAAAAAAAAAAAAAAAGAAGACTTAGGTTATACTTAAAGCATAACGCCATAAAAAAAAAAAAAATGCATTTCTCCCAAACAGTGGGGCTGTGCCTGCACTGCATGGGTTAACTGATTGTTTTGTCTAGGGGGTCCCACGAAAGGCTATGCTTACCCACTCCTTCGATCTTCTGGAAAACCGCCCTGCCCCACATCCAGCGTTGAACTGTTCTCATCGCTCCTATGTCCAGAGCTGGTCTATGGGCACAATGACGCCAGGAACAGTCCATTCACAAAACCGCTGGCGTGCAGGGGCAGAAGTGGCAGGGACTGGTATTGCGCCTGGAGGATCAGCAGATTAGGTAAGTAAATCTCCACTCTGAATTCCCCTAGACAAACGAGCAGTTACCCATTGCAGTGAGGGCACAGCCCCACTGCATGAGAGAATTTTTTTTTGCCCGGAGTTCTTCTTTAAGGCCTAGTTTATACTACCCTCAATGCAGTAATGCACAGTAAAATGCATGCTTTAAATGTAACACACTGTAGAGCAGTGAGCATGCATTAGTGCCTTGCAGTGTCATTCTTATTAATGGCAACCCATTGCACCTCCATGTATGTCATTTTTATGTTACCCAGAACGACACTTTAATGGTCATTGCCGTTTTAGTTTTCTTTAAGAAATTGTATTACACTGCCATTCATACACTCTCCATGGAACCCCTTCTCTCTACCAGCAGAAAAATTGTACTGCCAATATCAGATGGGCACTTGGATGTGTGGAATGCCTTTTTAAATGCCATTGCCATTTTTAATCTGCTTACACTGCTCTGTTGCAAAAATGTAGTAAAAATAAATATACCTTTTTGATGCATTTTGCACCTGTGAAAAAAGTACATTTTACTCAAAAAACGAACCAAAACAGCAACCGCAGGTGTGTTTTTGCCATGGTTTTCATTACTTTTCAATGGGGAGGTGCAACTGACCCAAAATTGAACGATGTGAAGAGTTGCATAGATTTGAACGGATTTTCCTTCTGCTTTTGATAAGGCATAAACTCTAATGCCCCATACACATGGGCCGAATATTGGCTGAAATCAGCCAGCACAGTAGCCCGTGTGTACAGGTCCTTGTTTGACAGAAGCCGATCTCACAACCGGCTTCTGTCGAACAAGCATTCTGGAAAACCAGCAGCCGATTGGCATCCGCTCAGCGAGTGCTCACCAGTGTGTTCTGGCAGGGCAGTCCCCCTGTCAGAACACAATAGCACAATGGGGGGGGGGGGGGGGGGGGGGGGGTTCACTGTACTAACATTGGATAGTTAGTACATAGACCTCACGAGCTGCTCAGTTTTGTCTCGTTCAGCCCGCTAGACCAAGTTAAAGTTACGAGGCTCTTTGCTATAGAAATACTTAGGCTGGCAGCTTTATCAGATTACTTTGTTGGTAGACAACACAAGTGTTTTTTTTTTTTTAAATCATTCCTTTTATATGCATGTGTTCTATATGATCAGCTACTACTGAGCTAAACACATGCATAACAGCTGTAACACTGACACCTAGAGGTCTAGAAGAGACACTAACAGCAAGTTACTCAATGGTATACCATTAGTAGGTATACCATTGAAAAAGTTTCGTTTTATCTGGTCTGTAAGAAAAAACAATTACCCGTTGATTTTTCCAGAAATCTTCTTGAGCTGAAAACGTTTGTGCTCTCTGCTGACTTTTATCAGTTACATTGTTCCCAGTTATTTCTCTGGACAACAAAACCCCCTCATCTCCTCAATTTTATGTCAAAATGTAGAGGGGAAGGTGTTTGTAGCCCTGTTGTAGGGTGACAATGCTGCTCCTCAATAGATACAGTGCAGTGAGTAAGCATCACCCTAGTACAGGAAGTGTTAGTGGCAGGATCAGCAGGTGAAAATAAAGGAAAAAGCAGCCACATCGAAGGTCTGGAAAGCTGCAATATGATATTTTTGTTCTTCGGTTTAGAACATAGATTTGAAGCACACTAAATTTTTTTTTTTTTTTTTTTTTTTTTTTTTTTTTTTTTTTTTACACAAAATGTAAAATTACAGTTACTTACTGTAAAATCCTTTCTTGGATACTACCGAGGAACACAAGAAGTCTTTCACCTCTGGGTTACACTGCTGCCTACTTGAGGCCTGGCAAACAAAAATCTTGCAGGCCAGCCCTGGATAATTCGTTACAACCAGCATGCCTGTTTTGTAGAAAAGCAGTAATGAGAGCATGACCAGAAATACACAGGGGTGGGACCTGTGTCCCTCAAACTCCAAGAAAATAATTCTATGGCGAATATAAAAATTCTATTTACTTTCTCATCCATCAAGGCACACAGGAAGTCTTATCTTCAAGCTGTCCAAAAGCAGTCCAACTGAGGGGGCAGCAAAGTGCACTTGGTGAACAGAGGACCAGGTGAGGTGGCAGCCTTGCAAATCTGGGAAACAGGTTTTCGGCTCGATGTCGAAAAGCCCAAAAAGAATGCATACCTCTAGTAGAGTGTATCTTCACAGGAAAGGGTGTGACCTGATCCTTGGGATGATCAGCTTGAATGAAGGTCTGTCAGAACCACCTAGAGATGGTAGAACAAAAAGTCAGTTAAAGCCTGGTACACGCTACAGTTTTTTTTTTTTTTGTTCAACCCAGCGTAAAGCTTCAAGTATCTTCAACACCACTTACATAAAGAGAAGGAGAAGTCACTAGAGGGATCCACTCCATTTTGCCAGTTTACACACACCGATCCCGGTTCTCGGTGTGCCCCAAGCAATCGCGGGAGCCTGGCGGTGATCGCGACCACTGAGCACTCGCATCGGCTCCGTGGGCGAGCAGGGGGCGTGCGCACGTGCCCCCTAGTGGCTGTCTATGGTACCGACGTACCATGATGGCGATTCGCGCAACCGAGCCATGTTGCCGCAGTATACCTGCGGCGGCTGGTCGGCATGCGGTTAAGTTCAGAGACAGCACAGGACAAAACGGTCAGTCACAGTAAAACTGGAATGTAAGGAGAGAATTCCACTTATAAACAGCAGGATTCTTAAGGGTGAACACGCTCTCTACCACCATCACTGACAGATCCAAAAGAAACAACAAACGGTTGAGTATAGACAACTTTTCAACAAATTCCCTCTTGCAGGGGAATAATTCTGACACACCTTTAGTCCACATACAGAAATACCTGGAATAGCATGTACAGCATCAGGAGCTTTAAAAGATCCAAAGACAGACAGTCCTGCAAATGCAAGAGCTGAAACAGAGTATGGACTGGGCCATCCGTAGTGGCAGGTCAGTCCAATCTGTGTTTATTTACAGACACGCTGCGGCCACATGGCAGCAATCCAGTTAGGCCTAAAGTGTTAGGCAAGGCCTTAGCTACTCACAAACCCAAGTATTCGGTGCTGATAAGCGTCAAAAGACTGGGAGGTGACCAGGTCACTATAGGAACAAGCTGCAGTTCCATGTAGTGCTTTGCAAAGTAAAAGTAGCAGAGGGATAATGCTTCCTCTGCTGATGGTAGGGACAGAGTGCGCATGCGACACTTCACTTAGTGAATGCACTAAATCCCTCAGTATTAACCCTTATCTAAGAGAGAACTGGGTGTGGCAAGAAGTGTGAAAGGCAACTAGTGGTGCTCTAGTGAGGTGACCACCAGTGTTTCAGATTGATCGGCCTTACAACGCGAGTTTATAAAGACAGTGTCACAGCATGAGGATATGCAATGGCTCTGGACCTGAAAAGCACTCTGCAGCCAACAGTACATTCACGTCTGGAAAGCACCACGTTGCAGAGCCCAGCGTCTTAAGGTCAACTTTCAGGCTAGCTCCATAACTGATCAAGCTAGTGGGGTCTGGGTACATCCTTCAAAATCAATGCTGGGGCTATGTTGATATGGATAGCTGCTATATAGAGACCTGCTCAAGCAGCAGTGTAATGAGGAATCTTGATTTAAGACATTGTGGAAAAATTCCACAAAACACAAGAAGAGAAAAAGCTAGCAAAATGTTAGACTTTCTCAGCACAACCGAGAAAAAGGAAACTTCCAAACTGGAAGCACTAGGGGTTATCCTGGGCTGACCCAATTTTTTTTTTGACTGCCAATGTCTATTCCCCTTGTAGATGGGAGTAGAACGCAGGGATATCTAAATTCCTGTGCCCTACAGTGGACAAGAAAGCACTTTTTTTGTGACCTGCTTTAAACTCATCAAAGCAGTCTGTTGTTATGACATACGCTTTAGAATTTTCCACCACCTACCGCACAAATCAATTTGTGTCTTGTTGTGGTTATTCAGTTGCTGTAACCTCGTGTCAGGGTTGCAAGCAGCCTTAATACAACAAAACAACTTAATATGTTGCACTTTATCTTCAGCTTGAACAACTTACCTTATTTCTCATCATAAAAAGACTACAGTTCATAGTGCTTCTAGGTTTTGCAATGAACTACCTGGGTATGAATAGCTAAATAAGGGTTAGACATGAGATGTTGAATGTAAAACTTCAGTGTTTCCCTTTTTCTTTTATGTCTGAAATAGAATTTAATCTATGATGATAGCTGCAGTCATCACAATCTGGGCTTTTTTAATGGGAAAACCACAAAGGAGGTAAATACATGACCCCAATCACAGCCAGTGAGCCAAAGAAGAGAGAGGGGGGACAGGGCTGAGCCACGGCTGTGTGTGTGAATGGACAAAAGCCTGCTTGTGTGCCCCCCATTGCAAGCTTGCTCTGAGGGCACTCTACAGGAGGGAGGGGCGAAGAGCTCCAGCAAGGGACCCGAGAAGAGGGGGATCGGGGTTGCTCTGTGCAAAACCACTGCACAGAGCAGGCAAGTAGAACATGCTTTATTTAATTTTAAATAACAAGCCTTTCATATCACTTTAAAGTTTTTACTAAACCCACAACAGTAAAATCAATCTGTATATTAGAGGTGCACATCTTCACTGGTCTCACGATTCGATTCCGTGAAGCATCACGATTACAGAAGATGGGTTCCATAAAAAAAAAAAAAAAGACACTCCCTGCATATAGCGGGACAAGGACATTGAAGAGTCCAGGATATGAGGGAGGGGTAGGAACCGAAGGATCCATGAATAAGAAAGGAAGGATGGAAGAGGCTGGGGATGGAGGTATACATGGATAGGAACAGAAGTATGGAAGAGTTCAAAGATAAAAAATGGTGGTGGTGGTAGTGGGGGGACTGAAGGATGGGAGAATCAAAGGGAGGATGTTAAGATGGTCATCACGGAGTCCTGCAGGTGAGGAACATCAGAGGTAGAGGATCCCCCTGTGCTGTGTACATGGCAGGGTTTGGGGGGGGTGATGGTCTCCTTCTGGAGTCCAGGGTTGGGGATGTCATTGTGCTATCTGTATAAACATTTTATTAAAGTGGAATTCCACCCAAATGTGAAACTTCCGCTTTAAGGAGTCCTGACCCCCTTACATGCCACAACTGGCATGTAATTGTTTTTTTTTTTGGGGGGGGGTACCTAGGTTTTGACTGGTACCCAGCTCCCACTTCAGCTTGGGCCGCCAAGGTGGCCCCTTCCTCCCTGCAATCTTCTGGTACATGTCACAGGTCCCAGAAGATTGCCCAGCCATTGACAGTGCACCCAGCTGTGAAGCTGCAAGCTGTCACAGCTGGATACCCACAGTAGTATTGCCAGCTCCGCGGACAGGCGGGGGAGAGAAGGGAGGGTCTGGGCGGCCACTTCGCTGGACCGTGGAACAGCGTCTTTATTAAAAGTCAGAAGATACACTTTTTGTAGCTGCCGACTTTTAATAAACTAAGAAAAATTGCCCTAAAGTCCGTATATCAAATTGCAGGGCATAAGATAGTTTCAATGATTGCACAAGTGGTTGAATAGATTCAATAAGGGACACCCCAGTGATTAATCCACAGACAAGTGCACCGCCACCTCACAGAGAACACGCTTACCAGATAGCAAGCCAAATGGACAGGTGACTTTAACCCGACCCAGGCCTTTGCAGGAGATTGCTGGAATGCTGTATGCAAGATGGTAATAACTCACAGGTGGATAACCATAAGCTCCATAGCTCCGTAAGCAATGTTGTAACAATTGGCCCAAAAAGAGATAAGATAGACCATAGCGCAATACTGTCTATATCTTAATTTATTAAGTCAGTCAATTTAAACGTTGCACTTACATTTAGTAGCAATTAAAAACACATAAAATGAAGAAGCCGGCCGGCTACAGTTCAAGCTCCCGTCCTCCTCAACGAGACGGTGTGGTGACGTCAGCATGTTACCTCCTCATACGTGTTGTCACATATGACATTATCAATGGGGAACATATGTGAAGCTATGACTAAGCACTGTTAAGTGTGAAACGTGTCAGCTCTTTTGTCCCATTTTTTGCTGTGGCTTGTATCTTTTGGATTTTAAAAGAGTTGTATCCTTTGGACTTTTTAGAAATGAAAGGCTATATTCCAGAGTACGGCTGTCCAGAACTTCCTTTTTGCCTCAATCAATTTTTCCAGTCGTATGCATCAATGGCCGCATTGGGGACACCCAAATCGCGATGCAGCGATTAATTTCAGCACCCCTACTGTATATGCAGTAAAGCATGTCTGTTACACTCACTGTGCAAGCTAAGGGGTTAATACTCTGCATTATGTAAAAAGGGTGCTTGATCTTATATGCACAAGTCGGGATAAGACAGAGCCTTTGGAGTCAGGCTGCACATGCACAGTTTGGTGTGCATTTTTTTTTTTCTTGTGCATGTGACGAGCACAGGGCCAATCAGCACTGTCCAGACATGTCAGGACAGAGGGTCAGGAACCCTGCAGCCTCATCGGACATCTCAGTGCAGTATGAAAAATCCTCCTACAAGCTTCACCAGGAACTGATAGAAATCATTAGACTATATACTGCTGATGAGAAAAGGTATTTACCTGTTTAGATTTACTAAAATAATTGCATTTCCACGTTGTGTATGGTGGGAGACCAGATATAGTGAATGCAGGGTCCTGGGTTTAGTAACACTTTAAGTGATTTTATAGGCCTATTGCAGGGAGGGGGAAAAATTATATTATATATAAATCACACTATATACTTGAGATAAGTGGAATTAAAAAAAAAAAAATAAATTAAAAATTCCTGGATTTCAGCTGCAACCATGTGCCTTTTTAGCCACTATACATGTTAAAAATGTTTCTACATAAGCAGCCTTTGTGCTTTAACAAGTTTGATGTAAATAATTTATTTAGGGAACACCTAATATTTAAAAAATTGCAATTATGTATAATGTGTGTTTTTTACAGGTACACTCCCAGTCAAAATCAGTGGTGGCTGGTGGTATATTTTTTTTGGGGGGGCGGCAGTCCACCCGCCACCATAATCCCCCCCCCGCCACCATAATCCCCCCCCCCCCCCCGCCCCCGGTCGGTCATCAGCCCCGCACCTACCCCTTCTAGATTGCGGGGAGTGCTTCCTCTGGACGACGGCTTCACCCGGAGTCTCCTCCTCCTCCTCACGGCAGCTTTCCCTGCGTTTCCTCCATCCTTGGCAGCCAATAGGATTGCCCATTGGGAAACCCCCATGGAAATCAATGCGTTCGGTGCCCTGCATGTAGATTAAAGGCCGGGCGCATGGATTGGGGGTGTGCGTCACCCATGCACCCCGTATGGACGGGCCATCACTGGTCAAAATTAAACATTGAGATGCATATAAAGAACCTGAGGTTTCCTGCACTGTACATTTTTTTTTTTTTTTTTTTAAACCAAAGAATAGTTTTACTGTGCCAATGTACCCTATGCTCATTGTCTGTTATACTGGCAATTCTGGACTATGCTTACTTGTGATATTGGAACAAACACTGTAGACCAATCACATACTAAAATAAATAAATAAATATGCAGGAACCAAGAAGTTCCACATAGCCATCAATTCACACTTGCCTTATAAATGTGAATGCGAGTTATGGATGCAGGAAGCATGGGGGAAATTACACTACACAGACTTTAGGATGTACACTGACCCCAAATATTGCAGTATGTATTGGAGGGTGAAGAGCCAAAAAACAAACAAAAAAAACCCCCACAAATTTGGATTAAAGAGGAACTCCACTTTTACCAAGAAAAATGGATCGTAACAGATTCCAATGTGTTTCTGCTCTAAAGAAATGGCTGTTGTGTGCATAGTGCATCTGAAAGGGAGTGACTTTTTCATGATTATTCTTCAGCTGATGCACTTGCAGTGTTACAATGAGAAAAGTTGTAGGGTCTGCATCCCTTTACACATAATTAACCCTTTAGGAGTATCTTACCAAAAATATTTTTTTTTGTTGCAGGGGATGCCTAAAATCTGACTTGTATCTTAGTACAGACTTCTGGGAAGATCGGTGAGCCAATCACACAAGCAGGACATTACATTTCTGTAGAAGTTCTGTACGCCAACTATTACCACATTGCATTGAAATTTTACAGAAAATGATGTGATTGAAAATAAAAAAAAAAAAAAATATAATAAATTACAATATGGCTTCAGTAGCAATTGTACATGCTTTATTTTTTCCACAAAAGTGGAGTTACCTTTTAAAGATACATTTAAAATGACCTGATATCAGCTCACCCAAATTATCTAATTGGCATTAGTTGTTCATCAAATGGTTTCAATGGTTGCCAAGAATAGCTCTAGCATGTCAGGACAATGGAGTCGATTTACTAAAGCCTAGTACACACGCTTAGATTTTCGGACGACTGAACGTCCGTTTTTTTTGTGGCATGCTAGTCTCATGTCGAAAGTGAAGAGGTTACTCACAATACGAAAATTTTTGTACGACAGAATACAACGTCAAAAGTGACGTAATGTGTTGAATAGTTTTGTATGTATTCTTTAGTTTCTGAGCACTCGTAGTACGTAGTCTTGCTCTTACAATTTTTTTTCGTACGAAAATCGTACTAATGAAATGAAAATCGGACATTGAGTTCACATCCGACAAAAATTTTATTAGTCTGCACATCCAGCTTTTCTCTGACGAAAAAGCAAAATCGGCTGTCGAAAGCATTGTACTAACGATCCGAAAATCGGCAGACAGCTCATCGTACAAATTTTTCCATCCGATTTTTGTATCGCGTTTACAGGCCTTAAAACTGGAGAGTGAAAAATCTGGTGTAACACTGCATAGAAACCAATCAGCTTACAGTTTTTTTGTCAAAGCTTAAAAAGGGTAACTTAACTTGAGCGAAAAAAAAAATAAAAAAAATAATATAGCATATACAATTGCAACACAAGTCATATTGTAATTGAAAGTTATTAAAAATTACCTTTCCAATCTGCAGCCGATGTAAAAATTCAATATGGCTACCTGGAGGTGTTCTGTACACAAAATGTGCGATTGGCTCACTGATTTTCCCAGAAGTCTGCACTAAGATACAAGTGAGCTGTCAGGCATCCCCTGCAACAAAAATTTTGAGAGAGATACTCCCAATAGGAAATCACATCTAAAAAGGGATTTTGACCCTGCAATTTTCCTCATTAGAGCCCTGCAGGTACAACAGCTGATTGATAATTCTGAAACCACTCCCACTAGATTCACTTTCCACATGGAAACAGACAAACACACAGGAATTTCTTCAGAATAACAAAAAGGTAGGAATGCAAAAAAAAGTTTGTTAAAATCCTTGTAATGTACATAGATCACCTAGAGGGGAATGTTTAACTCTTTAATCGAACAAGCTGAAGTTAGAAACCGATTGGCTATCATGCACAACTGCACCAGATTTTGCACTCTCCAGTTTATTTAATAAATCAACTCCAGTGTTCATTAAATATTTTTAAAAAATGTCATTTTATTGAAAACATTTTACTGTACAATACCAAAAAAAAAAAAAAAAATGTAATTATTCACTTTAAAAAAGGATATGCTCCCAGCTGACAAAGAAGTGCAAATCTATGCATGCCTGGTATGGTACAATGCCACTTGCTCATTATCAGCAGAAGGGCCTCACTTACCAAACATCTCTATTTTTCGACTTTTGAATGGAGTGGACAGGTTTTATCTGGTTGCTGTCCTTTGTCTTCCCGGATAGAGATTCCACCCCCATCCTGTCCAGCAGTGACAGCTGTTTCCCTGCCAAGGCCGAAGTTCTCTACTGTCATAGATTGTCTATATATTCCTATAGAGCTTCTACCATAAGGTGTGAAGCTACAAGAAAGCAGTCTCTTGGGCAAGCAGCACCCGACATTGCTAGGACAAGAGTGGAGGCAGATTTCCTTGACGGTAAAAAAAGGTATCTGATGCAGGTTTAAACCCTTCACCACCCAAAGCAACCAAAATAAAGAATTTTAATCGGATTCTAATTTAAAGCAATGCTTGTATTTCTTTCATTTGAAAAACAACGGCAAGTAGCAGAACCATCTCACATATGGAAGTGAGCACATGAATAAAAGAGTACTACAGTGATCATCTATTGTGGGTCCCCACACTGTCATTATATTGCTGTGAACAAAACAATGATGTCACACTGCCCAGAACTAGCGATCAGATGCGTACTGTGTTGTTTTAAAGGTATCTTGTACTGAAAATATATGAAAGCCAACACCGCAGAGCTCCCCTTAAAAAAAAAAAAAATAAATAAAAAAAAAAAAAAATTCCCTGGCGGTCATGTTGCTCCAACACTTTTAGTAATTTTGAAGTCACCCGACATGGAACAATATGCAGATTAGAATTCGCTCGGATGTCCCTAAACTGAATATTAGTTTTAGGTCAGGGACACAAAAAGTACTTAAACCAGACAACTAGCTTTTTCATGTTTAGACAGCAATGGCTCTCCATTTCAAAAACAGGTTTCCCTTCACTTGCACTGCAAAAAGACTCCAGAGAACACATACAGTACAACATCCAACTTGTAGCTGCCAAGATTTAGGCGATGAAATCTAGAGGTCTGTTGAATCCTCCTTTTCTGTTCATATATTGCCTGCAATCAAAACGACAGAGGAAGAACATTAGCTTACAGTTTTCAAACAAGGCTGCCTGATATCTGCTGACCATCCTATGGCTAGCTGTTCAGTTCCCACAGCAAATAATCTATTTACACTGTGACCTTATTCGTTTTTTTTCTATACAAGTAAATTAGATGAACTTAAAGCTGAACTCCAGGCAAAAAGCCAAATACACAGATGAAATACACGTATGAGAGTCATTTTACCTTCCAAAGAATTTGCATTTGTCCAAGTCCTGAAACCGCTTTGTCACATGGCACAGCCCTGTCTGGCAGGGAAGGAATCTGATCTCTCTGTTACAGTCCCCCCTCCCTCGCACTGAATGGGCAGTAACGTAGTAAATGGCAAGTAGAAAGAAAGTTCTTTCTATCTAGTGTGTGTTTACTCTGATAGATGTGAACTTCCCTTCCTAGGCTTCCTGTTGTCTCCCTGCATTTTTAAGTATGTAAGTTGGAAGTTTGCAAGTCAAGGACTGCCTGTATCCAATTTTTGGTAAAATATAAAAAAACTCCTCTGTGGGCAGCCAAATGCTTACGGTGGCAGGCCCCCTTCCAAGACCTGTAAAAGGGATCAGTTGGCTGTAGAGCCACTCAGATCACTTTTACATAAAAGCCAAATCAACAACTCAGGGCGGCACAGTGGTGTAGTGGATAGCACTTTCACCTAGCAGTAAGAAGGGTCGCTGGTTCGAATCCCAACCACGACACTACCTGCCTGGAGTTTGCATCTTCTCCCTGTGCCTGCGTGGGTTTCCTCCGGGTACTCCGGTTTCCTCCCACACTCCAAAGACATGCTGGTAGGTTAATTGGATCCTGTCTAAATTGTCCCTAGTATGTATGAATGGGAGTTAGGGACCTTAGATTGTAAGCTCCTTGAGGGTAGGGACTGATGTGAATGTACAATGTATGTAAAGCGCTGCGTAAATTGATGGCGCTATATAAGTACCTGAAATAAATAAAACTCTTTAAAAAAAAACAAAAAAAAAACCTCTTGATGTGTACGCTGGATGGGAAGCGGTTAACAGATCAAACCGGTCAGCAAAAAGTTAGAGGTTTGAGACAAACCATTTAATGCTGAGTGGGGTTCTTATAAAATGGTCATATTTCATTAAATTATGTAAAACCTTTATTCCAAAAAAGGTAAAAAAAACAAAAACCTGTTCTAACTGCTTAAAGGAGTTATATGGTCATGGCATACCCTGTTATTACATAACAGCATTGTAAAATCAATACAAAGAATAGTTATTTTTTTTATGTACCACGTTACAAAAGTGGTTAATAGACGTACTACATTACAAAAGTGGTTAAGAATATATTGCAAATTAAATTATTCAGCAGATGGGATACATACAGTGCTGTGAAAAAAGTATTTACCCCCTTTCTGATTTTTTTATTCTTTTGCATATTTCTCAAACGCAAATGATTCAGATCAAACAAATCTTAATATTACACAAAGATAACCCGAGTAAATCCAAGATGCAGCTTTTAAACCAGTTCCAGACCAGCCGCAGTTGTACTATGTGGCAGGTTGGCTCTCCTGGGTGAACCGCCGAAACTGTATGCCAGCCCTTTAAGATGCTGTAGGAGGCACACGCGTGCCTGGCGGGAGCAATGACTGCCGGGGACCCGTGATCACTCGTGACAGAGCAAGAACCATTGTAAACACACAGGAGAGAGGAGAGAGATTGTGTTCTCATACTAAGTATGAACACCAATCTCTCTCCTCCCCTAGTCAGTCCCATCCTCCCCCCCCCCCAGTAAGAACACACCTAGGGAACACAGTTAACCCCTTGATCGCCCCATAGTGTTAACCCCTTCCCTGCCAGTGACATTTATAGCACTGATCGCTGTATAATTGTCAATGGTCTCAAAAATGTCCAATTTGTCCGCCACAATATCGCAGTCCCGATTAAAAAAAATATATATATAATTGCAGATCACCACCATTACTAGTAAATAAAAATATTATTATTATTATTAATAATAAATCTATTCCCTATTTTGTAGACGCTATAACTTTTGCGCAAACTAATCAATATACGGCTATTGCGATTTTTTTACCAAAAATATGTAGAAGAATACATATCTGCCTAAACTGAGAAAAAAAATTTGGGATATTATAGCAAAGTGTAAAAGATAGTGTTTCTTTCAAAATTGTCACGCTTTTGTTTATAGCGCAAAGAAAAAAAAAAAAAAAAACCCACACACAGAGGTGATCAAATACCACCAACAGAAAGTTCCATTTGTGGGAAAAAAAGGACATCAATTTTGTTTGGATACAGCATCACACGACCGTTCAATTGTCAGTTAAAGCGATGCAGTGCCGTATCACAAAAAAAATGGCCTGGTCGTTGAGCAGCAAAATCTCCCGGGTCTGAAGTGGTTATTTAATTTATTAAGGCAAAAAAAGCTGTTCAAACCTGCCTGGCCCTGTGAGAAAAAGTAATCCCCCCCCCCCCCCCCCCCCCTCCCATGCTGAATCATGAATGAACTGAGTAACCACAATTTTTTGGAAAGCCGAGTTAAATTTCACTTGCCACACCTGTTGGGAAAATGAATAAAAATTTACATTTTTTTTTTAAAATTATTTTTCATAAAAAGGTCATATTAGCCTTTAAATTATAGTGTTAACATTTCAGAAAAAAAATAAGGCACGTATACTGAGGATTCCAAGTCCAACTATTTTAATGTACCTTCATGCAATGATTAACATGAGTCGCATACTGCATGTGGGTGGAATGACTGGCATGTAACATGTATCGCTTTAAAGACTAGGTAGTTGTAAATGTGTCCTAAATGTCAGCAATGGATTTCATTACACTGTGATAAAAAACAAAACAAAAAAACAACACAGTAATTGTAAAACGACGGGATATTGAGTTTCCCCATTTCTTCATATGTGTGCCTGCTACAGTTGCCTGGAAACCATTGTGTTACACTGAACACTGCCTCAGTCTAATCAATGTACACCTCCTACAGACAAATGCTGCCATGTGCTTCATCAAAGGAGAGGGGTCTCAGAACGACTGATAAATCTAATCTAGCCATCTATAAGCATCGATTGATAGTTTAAATGGGGATAGATTGATAGTTCAGAGACAAATATATCTTTATTGGTTACAACAAAGAAAAATGAACAACAGTAGAGGTATACCCTCATATCAAATAGATATCGATAAGAATAATGGAGCCTTGAAAAGGCATAGAACAACATTACATTTATTATGGTGTGGAGGGTAATGGCCTGTGCACACGACCGGAAAATCGGACGACATGTCCATTTTTTTTGCATGCTAGTCGCATATCGAAAATGGAGAGGTTACTAAAGTTCTGAAAAATCTCGTACAATAAAAAAAAAAAAAAAAAAAGTCGTGAATGATGTAATGTAGTGTATTTGTATTGTATTGTATTTTCAGGTGACAACTGTTCTGATTAAACCAAAGTCTTACGATCTGCTATCATACGAGAAAAATGTTTGTGCTTGTCCGATGGCATAAACTGTCATGATCAGCTCTTGAAAGCTCTGTACCAACAATCAGATTATCGTACGATCGCTTAGAATGCGGCATTTTTCGTCTGATTTTTGGATTGTGTGTACGGGTCATTAGCAGCCTGCGTAGAAGTATAATAGCATAATGTGTGAACATTAAAGGTTGAGGGGTGAGGTAACTTTGAGGAAAAGAGAAACAATAAAAAAGGAAAGTAAAAAAAAAAAAAAGAGAAGAGAAGAGAAGAAGGGGCAGAGGAGTAGGCCCAGGATGGCCTAAAGAGGCGAGGAGAGAAAGAACTTGAGCAACTCCCTAGGACCAGATTGTGAAAATACTATATTGGTACAGTCGCAGAATTACAGACTGGCAATAGCATATCTATTAGGGCATCAGAGGTGGAGACGTTGAGCCAAATGTACCATAACATTTTAGATAGGGATGCCCGAAACTTGGGCTGGCGAAACACATTGTCCGAAAATGATGTTTTCGGCACATTGGCGAAAGAAAAAAAAAAATTGCCAATAATGGTGCCGAAAATTGCGCAGTAGCGGTGGGGGCACCGAAGGGCGACATCACTAGCTGTGTGGACAGCGTGTACGTTCCTCGCGGACGTTCCTCGTGGTCGTCCTTCCTGGATGGCTACTATTTGCATAAATGACATAGTTTGTTGTTGGGCCAAACTATGTCTCTGCCTAAGCTGTCAGCCCACTGCATGTGCGAAACTGTATGCATCTGTAGCTGGCTACATACATACATACATACATACATACATACAGTATAACTGCACTGTGTTCCAGGTATGGGCCAAGACTTCCAGGAACACAGACTAGTCTACAGTCTGGTCTACAGCAGCGGCGCTCGGTCAATCATAAAAAATTGCTTTCTGTGATTTGCTGAGTGCCACTGCTGTAGACCAGACTGTAGACTAGTCTGTGTTTTGGGAAGTCTCCGCCCATACCCAGAACACAGGGCGATATACTGTATGACTATGTATGTAACCCGCAGCTACATACAGTCCGTTTTAATCGCACATGCAGTGCGCTGACACCTTAGGGAGTGAACTTAGGAAATTAGTTCTCAATCAAGTTGGAAAAAAAAAAAAAATATATATATCATACGTTATATTTACAGACAAACTGTGAAACAGAATAACGGCCTTCTGCCATAATTCTGTTATGGTTAGTTGTATTTTTAATTTTATAACAGTTTGTTTTGCACAGTAACTTTGCCATTAAAAGGGATATGAAATGAAATAGGAACACAGAGGTTGGTTGATTTACTAAAACTGGAGAGTGCAAAATCGGGTGCAGCTCTGCGTAGAAGGTTAGGTTAACAAATCTGCTTCCAGTTCTTTTTGGTCAAAGCTTTGAACAAGCTGAAGAACTTCGAAGCTCATTGGCCAATATACTCAGCTGAGCAAAATTTTTCAATCTCTCCAATTTTAGTAAATCAACTCCACAATCTCCGGTGCTTGGAAGTGGGCCCCAGACTGTTGCCTACATTTTTCCCTGCTGGCTTCACTGGACATACCTCGCCTTGATGCCCTCCCTCTTATGACTAGGGAAGTCAGTGGACACACTGTCTGAAATAAAACAAGACAGGAGGGCGCACCAGCCTAGTGCATTATTCTAAGACCTCTCTTAGTTAATATGGCAAGTAAAATACAACAAACCAAGAGGTGTACTTTATCAACCTTGTCGTCAAAGTAAGCTTCCAGTCCACAATACATCATATCACATCACCTATAGGACAACTGAAAAACCCACCAGGCCAATGTCTTTTGAGGACTTGCCTCTCCTCGGAGCTCTAGCTCTAAGGAAGAGGCAAGTCCTTGAAACGCGTTAGCCTGTTGTTGGGTTTTCCAGTTGTCCCACTCTCATTATGTGATGTGAATGATGTATCGTGGACTGGAAGCTGAGGTTTTACTTTGACAACAAGCTTTGATATAACTGACCTGATGGCTTAGTAGTATATCATCTAGTATGATGATGTGTATAATAACCCATGCGGGCCCTCGGTCTTGTTTTATGATTCTATTTTTGAACAATAAACAGTGCAAATACCGTACATCTATTCATACAGAGGCTCTTAGTCTTTGGCATTTTATATTATGCCTGTTTTTTTTTTGTTTGTTTTTTTATTATTATTTACTGTGCAATGAGCAGCATATGTACTGTTACAAAATTAAGTAAAGAAAGTAACTTACAGTATTTATTTTATGTCGAATTTATGTGGCTTACTTTTTATTTAAGTACTTATTTTACATTACTGGATTTTATTTTTTATTCATTAAATTCATTATAATTAAAAAGTCAAATATGAATAACGAATATAACACAATCTTATGTATCAAAATTGTATTAATTTAATAAAACAAAAAAAAAAAAATAATAATTTTTGGTATCGGTTTCAGGCCTAGTGTATCCATTTTTGGTACCAAAATTTCCATTCGGTGCACCCCCAATTTTAGATTTAGAAACTTTGCACATGTGTTTGTAATGAAAATATGACACCATTTAGCTGTCCAAAGAAAGCAGATGGTTTGGCTAGTCATTAACTGTAGTTTACAAAGTACATGGTTACCATTCACACTGGTTCCTTTAACAGCAAAGCTAACAATCTCTTGCCTCTAGCAGTCACATTTTGATTCCTTACCTGTACTTTCGTTTTTGTGACACGTTTATGGCATATGCATTAACTGACCCATCTACTTTTCTTCCCTGTAAAAGAACAGATTAATAAGGACCATTAGAACAGGGTCTTATCTGCAGAGGACAGAGACATGACCGGCAGAAGTAACGCTTACTGTAGACTATAAAGCATAAGGAACAACAGCTGACTTTTCTCTGTAGGTCAGAACTGGCCCCTCTGGCTAATGTATTACTACAAGTCCCAGCACATCCGGTCACCCTTTTATGAATCCTGCACAGATTACATTCATTGCGACTTTCTGCATTTTTTTTGTGCTAGGCAGGATGCCTTAGTACTAAAAGAATTACGTAGCTGCAATTCAAAGAACAGAATACTAGACACACAATAGGCAAATAATTACAATAAGGCCCCTTTCACACGGGCAGACCGTTCAGGTCCGCCTATCAGTTTTTTAGGCGGACCTGAACGGATGCTCCATGCAGGTCTATGGAGTGACGGATGTCAGCGGTGACATGTCCAGCAAGATCCGCTCCGCTAAATTCAGACGAATGGAAACTATTTTCCATCCGTCTGGCGGATCGAATGAAAAATGGACAGGCAGTCCATTTTCATCTGATCCCCCATAGAGGAGAGCTGAGATCTGACAGGTCTGTCCCTGCAGTGTGCAGAGACGGACCCGTCATCCGTCGGCTCAGCGGGAATCAACAGATCAATCCCTCCGAAGTCCATACACGGACACGCCCATGTGAAAGGGGCCTAAAATATTTCATTTTCAGAAAAATACCTGCACACATTTGGTAAACATGTTATGTTATGTTATGTATTGTAGTTAAGTATTTATTAGCCAATGATAGCTAATAAATGTTTTCAAACAAGGACATTTAAAGGAGGAGCTCTGCTCTGATCAAGCACTGTTTGAAAATGACTAACTCCTGAAAACACTACATGAAACCAATGAAAATAAACTTGATACTTACTGTAAATAAAGGGTATCCATCAGTGAAAACTCAAACCAGTCCATAGGAAAGCAGAATCTTGACTCTCCTTTTAAAAGCTACCCTTGAGCATGCCCGCCCCTCCACTCATTATGGGTTGATTAGGTCACCCATTACATTAGGGCTTGCTCACACCATGTTTGTTGAGCTGCGCTTTTCTGCAGTACAACGCGCATGTATGGTGTGAACAGGGCACATAGAAATCAATTGTACTCTATGTGCCCTGTTAACACTATACATGTGCGATTATGTGCAGAAAAAGGACCAACAGGAGGAAGAAAAAAAAACAAAAAAACAAAAACAAAAAACCCTATACTTCTAATCTACTAATGTTTTAACATTATATTTCCATGGAAGGTAACCCTTATTTACAGAATACCTCTACTGACAGAAATTTGTAGCATGTGGTTACTGAATTTTAGGAGGAATGAATATACTATTAGGTAAGAAGCAAGAGTGATCATACACAGGAACAACATTCAAAGACACCATAATGAGGTTTTCTTGAAAGAAAGGTTAGCATTGTGAATTTACAGTATGTATATGTGGCCTTTACAAAAGCGGTCGGGCAATGTACTGTGTTTGCCATCAATTAATGCAGAATATTTGGAGTTTAAGTGATACCCTTTGTTGACGGATATAGGTCATTAATCAAGCAAGCTTTCTGGGATAATTTTAGTTCCCTTCTCAGGCTTTATAAAATTAAATGTAGCATGTTTAACTACTTGCCGACTGCTACAACACAAATACAGGGCAAAATCACGTAAATGTATGTAATATTTTCATGGGACACAGCAGATTGCAGATCACGGTACTCAGGGCCCAGTGATCATGTGATCGCTATGCGGTCACATGATCACAATGTCAAAGCAGAATTTTTTCATAAGGGCTGTGTTCTCTATGCTTTGATTGGCCCACAGCTATCACACGGTACCCAGACAAATCACAGCATCCTGTAGCCAATAACAGATCAGTGCTGTCATGAATGTAACCCATTCATGACAACTGAAAACTTTGCAGCAAAGTGACACTAAACCACTCCACAACCACAACCACAAAAGTATGAAAAAAAAAAAAAAAAAAAAAAAAAAAAAAAAAAAAAAAGGAAGAAGATTTGATTTTTTTAACATACTGTCATAAGTCAAACGTCCTTATTCCCCACCACATCAGTCATATGATGCTGTACTACAAGTCAAATGTCCTTAATCCCCACCACATCAGTCATATGATGCTGTACTGGTAAGGGTATGTAAAAAACAAAAAAAAAAAAAAAAAAAAATTGTGACAAATTACAACTTTAAAAAACTCGTCATGCCTCACACTTTACACCTCGCGGACTAGGCAGTAGCTGCGGCCTTGCCTAAAAACTTCTGCCCGCAGCTCCCCAGGACCAGCGTGGTGTCAGCGCGGGTCCTGGGGGGGAAAAATTAAAAAAAAAAAAAAAAAATTCAATTTGCTGAAAATTTGAAGTGATTTGACCTCTCAACTCGATTCAAAATTCAAAATCGATTTTTTTCCCCAACCCTACCCCTTTCACATTATGGCCACGCCACGTTAGTGGTAAAGCGCCGCTAATTATAGCAGGGCTTTACCATCGTTTTCGTGGCGCTTTTCGGCTGCTAGTGGGGAGCTTTTAAAGGGTTCAAAGCGCTCATGTTGCGGCGCTAACCAAGCTCTTTGGCAGCGCTGCCCATTCATTTCAATGGGCAGGGGCGGTGTGGGAGTGGTGTATACACCACTCCCACACCGCCCCAAAGATGCTTTATGTAACAATCAGCCTGTAGAATGTTCCCATTTTTACATGACTTGATATGCACAATTATGGGATAGGTCTCGGTCTGTCCATAAAATGGAATATCGCTGTATAGCAAATAGAGTCCAGCTGTTTGCAGAAGGATAGGAACCCTCCATGTTCCAACAAAGGAATAAAACTATTTTATTACATCTGTAAGTTTACACTGGTATTCAGAAATGTAATTTGAAAAAAAAAAAAAATTAAATTATAAAAAAAACGCAGCCACCCACACCTTATGTCCCTCTCAAATGTGCATACAAAAACTTAACAAAATTATGTAGCATTTTAACTTATATCTGGTCTATGTACCAATTATTTCCCAGTTATTAATAAACTCCAAACCTCAAATAATTTTCAATGCATTCATATCCAATGCATTAATACAACTGTTCATGTGAAACAGTCTCTCTTGCATCTTTCTTAAATTTTCCTCCAATATGCATTTATACGCTTGTGACATGTCCAACACACTCCTCCACCTTCTGTGAATCACCAACACCAGTTGTGGTCTCACCTACTGTTTATGACCCACATAAGATGTAGGGTCATGCCTTTAAATGGGATCCTTTGTCCTCCAGGGAGTTGTACATTTTATCCTTCACTCCTCCAAGCCACAGCACCAAAGAGAAAACAAAGCGCCATAGTGCTTTACCATTTAAAAACACTTTTATTCAAACTGCCTGTTTCAGAATACAACTAAAATAATACACTGCACTTTAAAGCACACCCTCATACAGTGGTGAAGATTAATTTGATCCCCTGAAGATTTTGTAAATTTGCCCACCTGCAAAGAAAAAAAGGGTCTCTATCCATTTTAAATATACCTATGATAAAAATTAGAGACAGAATATCAACCAAAAATCAGGAAAAAAAAAAAAAAAAAAAACACAAACAAACATATGATACAAATTTAGTTGCAGCTCAGTGAGTAAAATAAATATTTAATCTACCAACCAACAATAATTCTGACTCCCACGGACTGGCTACAGTATGTGCTCATGTGGTACACAGATTAGTCCTGTCAATTTAAGAAGGTGCTCCCAACAACAACTTATGTGTATAAAAGACACCTGTACACAGAATATTTTTCTTCCATTCAAACCTCACGATCATGGGAAAGACCAAAGAGCTGTCAAAGGATGTCAGGGACAAAATTGTAGACCTGCACAAAGCTGGAATGGGCTAAAAGACCATCAGCAAGAAGCTTGGCTAGAAGGAAAAACATGGAGTGATTATTCACAAATGGAAGAAATACAAAATAACCAATCGCCCTCGGTCTGGAGCTCCATGCAAGATTTTGCCTCATGGGGGGGTGGGAGAGATTAATCATGGGAAAAGTGAGGGATCATCCCAGAATTACACAGGAGGAGGAGTGAATGTTGTGAGTGATCTCAAGGCAGTTGGGACCACACAGTTACCAAACTACTGGTCACACAATACGCCGCAAAGGACTGAAATCCTGCAGCGCCTGCAAGGTCCCCCTCCTCAAGAAGGCACATGTACAGGCCCATCTGAAGTTTGCCAATGAACGTCTAAATGATTCAGAGAGGGATTGGGAGAAAGTGCTGTGCTCAGATGAGACCAAATTTGAGCTCTTTGGCATTAACTCGACTCACCGTGTTTGGAGGAAGAAAATGAATATTTTCATATTACTGGGTTTGGTAACACTTTAACCACCTCAATACCAGGCACTTTCACCCCCTTCCTGCCCAAGCCATTTTTCAGCTTTCAGCACTGTCGCACTTTGAATGACAATTGCGCGGTCATGCAACACTGCACCCTAGTGAAATTTTTATAATTTTTTCCCCACAAATAGAGCTTTCTTTTAGTGGTATTTGATCACCTCTGCGGCTTTTATTTATTGCGCTATAAACAAAAAAAGAGGGACAAGTTTGAAAAAAAAAAAAAAAAACAATATTTTTTACTTTTTGTTATAATAAAATATGCAATTTTTTTTTTTAAAACAAATTTTTTCCTCAGTTTAGGCCGATATGTATTCTTCTACATACTGTGTATAGGCAATAAGCGTATATTGATTGGTTTGCACAAAAGTTATAGCGTCTACAAAATAGGGGATAGATTTATAGCATTTTTATTATTTATTTTATTTATTTATTTATTTTTTTTACTAGTAATGGCGGCGATCTGCGATTTTTATTGTGACTGCTATATTGCGGCGGACATATCGGACACTTTTGACACATTTTTGGGACCATTCACATTTATACAGTGATCCGTGCTATAAAAATGCATTGATTACTGTGTAAATGTGACTGGCAGGGAAGGGGTAAACAATAGGGGGTGATCGAGGGGTTAAATGTGTGTCCTAGGAGGTGATTCTAACTGTGGGGGAGGTGACCGATCGGTGTCCCTATATACAAGGGACACACCATCGGTCTCCTCTCTGACAGGATGTGGAGCTGTGTGTTTACATACACAGATCCACGGTCCTGCTCTGTTACCCGGCAATCGCCGGGTCCACCCAGAGCAGCTGCCTCGTCCCGCCGTCATATGACAGTGGGCGGGTAGCTAGTGGTTAAGGATTTACAGAAGATCTGTAAAGAAGAGAGGACCTAAATCCCTCCTGAGATGTGTGCAAACCTGGTAACCAACTACAAGAAACGGCTTAACTCTGTGCTTACCAACCAGTGTTTCTCCACCAAGTACGAAGTCATGTTTTGCTTGGGGATCAAATACTTATTTTACTCACTGAACTGCAACTCAATGTATAACAACATTTGTATTGTGTTTTTTTCTGGATTTTTGGTTGATATTCTGTCTCTATCATTTAAAATACATCTATGAGAACAAATTATAGACCCTTAATTTCTTTGTAAATGGGCAAAGTTACAAAATCTGCAGGGGATCAAGTAATTATTTTCCTCACTGTATAACAGCAGGAAATTGAACTAGGATGACATTTAGCTCCATATCAAAAAACAAAGGATAGTCAAAAGGAGTCTCACCTTAGCAAATTTTAACTGGGCGGGAAGGGTGTAGTCAAAAGTAGAAAATAGTACTTCCACAGCCCAGATACGGAAACAAGTTACCCAAATACATACAAAATTAAGGCCTCATGCACACTGGACGTTTTTACAGCAGCTGTTTTTGGCAGTAGAAGTTTTTTTCTACAGTCAAACTCTCCATCATGTTATCCTATGTGTCCATGCACACATGGGCTGTTATCAGCATTTTTGGGCAGTAACGTTTTTGAGCAGTAAAAAAACCCAAAACTATTGAGTTCTGAGAGAAGCTTTTCACCTGCAAAAATGCTCCAACGCTGATAAATGTCGATAAACGCTCAAAAACATCGCTCACCAGTGTTTAACATTTTTGATCCATTGTGGGGGGGGGGGGAAGAAAAAAAAAAAAAAAAAAAAAAACACACCTGGATTGGGGGATTTTCCGCCATTCTTCTTTGCAAATCCTCTAAAGTTCAGTCAGGATGGATGGGGACCGTCTGTGGACAGCCATTTTCAGGTTTCTCTAGAGATGCTCAATAGGGTTCAAGTCAGGGCCACTCTGACATTCACAGTTGTCCCTAAGCCACTGCTGTATTGTCTTGGCTGTCCGCTTAGGATCATTGTCATGTTAGGTAAACCTTCGGCTTAGTCTGAGGTCCTGAGCGCTGTGGAACAGGTTTTCATTGAGGAGGTCTCAGTAGTTTGCTCCATTCAGGTTTCCCTCAACCCTGAACAATCTCCCAGTCCCTGCTGCTAAAAAAAAAAAAAAAACACCCCCGCAGCATGATGTTGCCACCACTATGCTTCACTGTTGGGATGGTATCGAGCAAGTGATGAGAGGTGCCTGGTTTCCTCCAGACACAACTTTTAGAATTGATGCAGTTCCTCACAGCCTGAGAGTCCTTCAGATGCTTTTTTCCAAACTCCAAGAGGCCGATTATGTGTTTTGCACTAAGAGGCTTCCGTCTAGCCCCTCTGCCATAAAGCCCAGATTGGTGAAGGGCTGCAGTGACGGTTGTCCTTCTGGAAATCTCCACACAGGATCTCTGGAGCTCAGAGTGACCATGGGGTTCTCGGCCACCTCTCTTACTAAGGCCCTTCTCCCCTGATTGTGCAGTTTGGTCAGGGGACCAGCTCTTGACCTCATGGCTTTTGCTTTGATACAGTATGCATTGCCAGGCTGTGAGGCCTTTTATAGAGAGGTGTGAGCATTTCTAAATCAATTTTTTTTACCACAGGTGGACTCCAAGGTGTAGAAACATCTCAGCAACTATCAAGAGTTCAGGTGTGGTTGCAAAGGGTCTAAATACTTATGTATTATTTCAGTTTTTTTTTTTTCATACATTTGCAAACATTTCTAAAATGCTGTTTTCACTTTGTCATTACGGGGCACAGAGTGTAGATTAATGAGAAAAAATGAATTTAAAAACTGTAGTTTAAGGTTGCAAAGTAAGAAAATTTTAAAAAGCGAAGAGGGTCTGAGTACTTTATAAATGCGCTGTATATTTACAATGTGGGGATATGGTTGCATGGTGATAAAAAATAAAACACTTACCTTTGTGCTATCAAAAGAGCCAAAACCCATGAGCTTTATCATTTCAATTTCCTCTTCTGTTTTTCCCTCCAGATCTTCAGCTGCAGAAAAGACATAGCGTTGACAAATAGTGCAAATATCAGACTTGTGGCATTCATGTTTTTATTTCTACACATGAAATTGCTTTCTAAAGTATCTATGGACCAAATGTAAAATCATTCATTTCCACATTGAATTACAATTATATCCATTATTCTGAACAATCATGTATTTTGCAAACTCTTTTGTGAAGATCCCCACACACTTCCTTGAATTCTGTGACACATATTCACTATACCCTGTGAGTAGGCACTGCTGTATCAAAGAATTTACAGAGCCTGCAAGCCGACTTAACAGAAGTACATGAACACCTGGTCGCGATAGCAGGCAGAAGTGTGTTTAAAAAGCTCTAGGACTTACAGTTGTGCTCGTAAATTTTACATACCCTGGCAGAATTTATGATTTCTTGGCCATTTTTCAGAGAATATGAATGATAAACTTTTCTTTCGCTCATGGTTAGTGTTTGGCCGAAGCCATTTTTTTTTTATCAATCAACTGTGTTTACTCTTTTGAAATCATAATGACAACAGAAACTATCAAAATGACCATGATCAAAAAAGTTTACATACCCCAGTTCTTAATACCGCGTATTGCCCCCTTTAACATCAATGACAGCTTGAAGTCTTTTGTGGTATTTGTGGATGAGGCTCTTTATCTTCTCTGATGGTAAAGCTGCCCATTCCTCTTGGCAAAAAGCCTCCAGTTCCTGTAAATTCTTGGGCTGTCTTGCATGAACTGCATGGTTGAGATCTCCCCAGAGTGGCTCAATGTTATTGAGGTCAGGAGACTGAGATGGCCACTAGAGAACCTTAATGTTATGCTGCTGTAGCCAATGACAGGTCGACTTGGCCTTGTGTTTTGGATCATTGTCATGTTGGAATGTCCCATGCGCAGCTTCCTGGCTGCATTCATCTTGCCAAAATTTTGACCAAATTTCCTGTGCCTTTGTAGCTCACACATCCCCAAAACATCAGCAATCCACCTCCATGTTTCACAGTAGGAATGGTGTACTGTTCATCATAGGCCTTGTTGACTCCTCTCCAAATGTATCGTTTATGGCCAAAAAGCTCAATTTTGGTCTCATCACTCCAAATGACTTTGAGCCAGAAGGTTTGAGGCTTGTCTCTGTGCTGTTTGGCGTATTGTAAGGGGATACTTTGTGGCATTTGCGTAGTAATGGCTTTTTTCTGGCGACTCGAGCATGCAGCCCATCTTTCTTCAAGTGCCTCCTTAGTGTGCATCTTGAAACAGCCACACCACATGTTTTCAGCGAGTCCTGTATTTCACCTGAAGTTATTTGTGGGTTTTTCTTTGCATCTTGAACAATTTTCCTGGCAGTTGTGGCTGAAATTTTAGTTGGTCTACCTGGCCATGGTTTGGTTTCAACAGAACCCCTCATTTTCCACTTCTTGATTAGAGTTTGAACACTGCCAATTGGCATTTTCAATTCCTCAGATATCTTTTTATATCCCTTTCCTGCTTTATACAGTTCAACTACCTTTTCCCGCAGATCCTTTGACAATTCTTTTGCTTTCCCCACGACTCAGAATCCAGAAACATCAGTGCAGCACTGGATGAAAGATGCAAGGGTCCGTCAGGAGTCCAGAAACTCATTGACCTTTTATACACACACACAAATGAGGATGGTTACCTTTAATAGCCAATCAAACCCCTTCGTGTCAACTTGTGTGCATGTTATCAGGCCAAAATCACCAGTGTATGTAAACTTTTGATCAGGGTCATTTGGGTAGTTTCTGTTGCCATTACGATTTAAAAAGAGTAAAACACAGTTGATTGATAATAAATGGCTTCAGACAAACACTAACCATGAGTGAAAGAATAGTTTGTGTTATCATTCATATTCTCTGAAAAATGGCCAAGAAATCATAAATTCTTGCCAGGGTATGTAACTTATGAGCACAACTGTAAGTGGTTAAATATAAGACAGACAAAAGAAATGGCTAAACGGGTAGCTATTGATACAGTGCTTTTCTTCCTAGAGACTCAAAGCACTTCATCTGCTGTTGGGGCAACTATCTTAGGCGCACTCAAAAGAATATTATACTAAGCCAAATTTTGTAAAGGAGCCTAGTGGGTGGAAAGAAACTGGAGCAACCAACAGAATCACAGGAGCGGGTGAAATGTGCGTTGGAGCGGAGCTAAACGTGATGTCATCCCACAGGCAGAGTTGGTGTCGCCAAACCAACTGTGAATGATGAGAGATTGATCTTCATGCTGGAAGACAGCACGAGGCATTGTGAGTTTTATGTTTTTAATGATTAAACTTTGAAAGTTCTATTGGATTTTTTGCCTATGCTGGCATCCATGTGAGAATAAAAGATGGTGATTGGCGGACTGGTCTGGCTGATGAGTAAAGAACAATAGTGGTGGAACCCCTTAGGAGAGATAAGTGGTTTAGCCCCTGGAGAGCAAGAGGATTGAGGTTGTGTTGTTGAATAAGCGAGGTGGAGGAGTGGGGGAACCCTCCCGTGATCCTAATAGTGTTTTGACCCCAAACAACAGAGGGTCCATATAATGTGGTAAGTGGGTGTGAAGGTTTAAGCTGCACACGGTGAATGAAGGCTTAAAGTGGAAAGCACAACATTGGTTGTAAGCACATGGTACACTAAAGCACGTTTTTCTTGCATAAGGCACTTTATTTGGGACTTTGTGCGCATTTTTTGGACTTTTTATATTGGTTTGATGTTTCATATATAATCAAGTGGTTTTATGTATAAACTAAGAGCATTTTTGTATATAGTATTGAGCACATAATTAGCATTTTATATACAATTGTTTAATTGTTAATTAATATATGCACTCTTTTTTCCCTTCGCCTTCCTGGGATTTTTGAAGTTTGGCTGAGCGTTGTATTTACAAAACTTAGATCTTAGCTCATTGTGAATCAGTACAGGAGCTGTATAAAAAGTAGGTACATAGCACTGGTTATTGAGTATATACAATCACAGGAACACACAAAGTCCATGCAGATAGTGTCCTGACTGGGACTCGACCAAGAACCTTAGTGCTGCAAGGCAGAAATGCTATCCACTAAGAATTACTAGAGAAAAACTGGATTTAACCACTTCAGCCCTGGCAGGTTTTACCCCCCCAATGACCAGGCCATTTTTTGCGATACGGCACATTAACTGACAACTGCGCGGGCGTGCGACGTTGTACCCAAATAAAATTGAAGCCCTTTTTTTTCCCCCCACAAATAAAGCTTTCCATTGGTGGTCTTTGAACACCTCTGCGGTTTTTATTTTTTGCGCTAAACACACACACACAAAAAAAAAAAAAAAAAAAAAAAAAAGAAACAACATTTCTTCATCAGTTTAGGCCAATATGTATTCTGCTACATATTATTATAAATTTTTTTTTTTTAAAAAGTCACTGTATAAAATGACACTGTCAGGGAAGGGGTTAACGTCAAGGCGATCAAAGGGTTAAGTGTGCTTCTAGGGAGTGATTTCTAACTGTGTGAGGGGATGGACTGACTGGATGAAGAGAGAGATCTGTATTCCTGATCAGCAGGAAAACAAGATCTCTCTCTTCCTATGCAAGAACGGCGGTCTGCCTTGTTTACATAGGCAGACCACCTTTCTGCTTCTGCAGTGAACGATCGGCTGGTCCCGGCGGTCATCACAGCCGCTGGACTCGCTGATTGGCTCCCGCTGTGTCCAATCACAGCAGGAGCACGGCACTGGTGGCGCGTGCACGCCCCAGAACCGACAACAGAAATCACGCACAGATATGTGATTTTGCACTTAAGGGCCGCCCTGCCGCAGTACATGTACGTGGTGCGGTCCTTAAGTTTTTAAAGATCAATCTTAGGTATGGTGTATTTTTACATAGTTGCATTGGTCCAGCTTGTACCAATGTAACTATGTATATACAGTACCATACCTGGCAGATGTCCATTGGAAGCTGGAAATGACTGAAAGACACCACTATTCTAAGCTGAACCAATGTTACTATGTAAAAACATATCATATCTGGAATTAATCTTTAGACGGATAGCACACAATAGTTATCCCCTCAAACCTTGGACAGAGATATTTACATAATCCCGATCCAATGCAGTATGTTGACACATGTTGCGTTAAAAGAGAAATATGACCAATGCTTTTTGGTCACTTCTCTTGTGGGTCACAGAAGTGCACTTAATTTTGTACTTCTGTGAGCCAGAGTCAGCTGAAAGCGGGCTATAGGCTCTGAAAAGGACCCCGACCATATTGTCGGGATCCACCCAGCTGCTTGAAAGCCGGCTCCAACTCTCAGCGCAAGACTGAGACCCAGCCCTGGAGAGGCGGAGCGGAGACTGACAATCACTGCTCTGCCCTCTGAGAAGACCAAGACCCGAGCGATCAGCAGTCATGAGAGTGCTCAGTTCCCGGTCTTAGAGCCAGTGTGGGACAGCAGCAGCATCGCACCATGGCTGCGGCACAGAGGCGAGTATGTGTGTTTATGTTTTATATACCACATTAGACATATGGCACACACTCAGTATGCGAAGCTATTTATATTTTATTCAGGCATTCTATGCTAGGCCGACTATACTGCTCAAGTGGAAGGTCCCTCGGCCTACCACTGTGGCAGAGTGGAAGGTGGCCATCAATGCAGTTCTTCCACTATTCAAGTTAACTTACGCAAGTCATAACTGCCCGAGAAAACTTGACAAAATCTTGTGCAACTGGATAGATTTTCAAAGGGATTACCATTTGAGGAATATCACTTTCACTTTTTGCATATTGTTAGTTCACCTGGGGTTTCAACTTGGGCTGGACTAACTCTATATATGGCGTCTGGCAAGTATACTTGGCTGCTGCAAAAAAACATTACACTTACTCTGCGTGGCCTCCTACTTAAAGTTCTAGTTGCCTAGTTTGGTTTGTGTTACTTTTGAGTCACAGATTTGGAGCAAACTAGCTGTAAACGAGCATTAGAAAAATGTCACTATTCCTTATGTATATACTTGTTACAGGTTAGGAGACTCAAAATTTTGAAAAGAGGTCAGCAAAAGGCCATTTGAATCATTTTTTCATGACAAGCATACTGAAGGTCATCTATGCAATACAATTGGCTTATTTACTTTGCCCTCCCTATCCAATGTCAAAACAATGTCAAAAAAATATTGGGAAAAAAGTTGTCACTAAACCCTCCCGGGTACACACAACATTTCAACCCAGCAGGATATCCTAATCACCTCCTCTTGCTTTTAATCAGCAATGTTTGAATACTTTTTTTTTTCCTGCAGGATGATCCTGTTCTTCACATGCTACCCACAGAAGCAGTTTTCCCAAATTTCCGTTTTTTAGTTACAAGCAGTTAACGTATATTATGATCATGTGCACTTGTCTCCTCATACTACTAATTCAAGATACATTGGGGTTGATTTACTAAAGGCAGAGTGTGCACTTTGCAAGCTGCTATAGAGCAGGGGTCTCCAAACTTTCTAAACAAAGAACCAATTTATTATCTTTCAGACTTTTAGGGGGGGCTGAACTGTGGCCAGCGGGAGTGGAAATTTTCCTGGGATCAGTGGAAGTAAACATCACATTTAATATCAGGGGGAGGCAAAGTGCCCCATCGCTGGCATCATTGGGAGGAATAGTGCCCCATTGCTGGTGTCAGTGGGAGAAAAGGTGTCACATTGGTGGTGTCAGTTGGAAGAAAAGTATCTCCCATCAGTAGGAGCAATAGTGCCCCAAGGGCCAGATAAGGGCAAGCAAAAGACTGCATTTGGCCCATGGGCCGCAGTTTGGACACCACTGCTGTAGAGCCTAGTAAATGAGGAGAAACGGCTGACTTTCCATCATCCAATCATGTGCAAGCAAACGTGCTGTTTTTTTTTTTTTCCCCTTGCATGCGATTGGATATTTTTTTGCAAAGTGAAGCTTTACCACATTTACTAAGCCTTGAGACAACTGCACTTGCAAAGTGCACAGTCTATTTGCATTTAGTAAATCAACCATATTGCGCCTTCTCTAATGTGCATATCAGCATTTATGCTGGTACCTCCCACAAGTGTCAGCCATCGAGGACCAGCACAAGATGGTCTCTTTTCCTAGTCCCGCAGTCATTCAATTAACCAGAGGTTGAAGCTGGGTGGGAGGAGCCGTTATGAATAAGCCGAGATAACATGGGAGGTACAGTGTAGCCACTTTAGAACAATGCAGTTATTCAATTTAACTTTCACCATATACTATGTGACACTGCCATTTCCAGGTAGCCTGGTGACTACATATGGAGGCATGGAATATAAATATTTTTTTGGGGGGTTTAGTGACACTAACATACTTGGAGAGTGACATCACCATCCTTCCAGCAAGATTCTAGAAAATACTCAGTATCCCAAATCTCACGAGAAGATGTTCAACCACAGAGCAGGAATGTCTTCTTTTGAAATGTGGGCTACTCAGCATTCCTCGGTAAGCACATTTTTAGTGCAAGGTCCACTTTAAACTACTGAGCTCTGAAAACAAAAGTCTTTTTATAGCAAAGAAATGTGTTAGTAGAAAACAAGCTAGAAGCAGCGTAAAGCTCCTAATAAGTACACAATATTTCATGTCTATTTAATTAACCACCCTCCGCCCGGTCAATAGCAGATTGACGTCCGGGAAGTGGTTCTGTTATCCTGACTGGGCGTCGTACGACGTCCTTCAGGATAACATGCCGCCGCGCAACCCATCGCAGCGATCGGTGGAGCGGTGTGCCAGTCTGACACACCGCTCCCAGTAAAGAGCCTCCGGCAGAGGCTCTTTACCACGTGATCAGCCATGTCCAATCACGGCTGTTCACAATGGCAATAGGAAAAGCCGTTGATCGGCTTTTCCTCACTTGCGCCTGACAGACGCGAGTTGAGGAGTGCCAATCGGTGGCTCTCCTGACGGGGGGAGTCTGCACTGATTGTCTATCAGCGCAGCCCCCCCCCCCCCCCTGGATGCTCACACTAGACCACCAGGGAAGCACCCAGGACCACCAGGGAAGTGGGCAACATGTGGATGGGCAGGTATGTACACCATGGCCATCCACATGTGCAAATGATGCCCAATCTGTGCCAGTCAGTGCCCACAAATGGGCACTGACTAGAACCATCATGTACCAAAAAAAAAAAAAAAAAAGTGATGCCCAGCAATGCCACCCATCAGTGTCCAGCAGTGCCACCCAAAAGTGCCCATCCGTGCCACCTATGAGTGCCCATCAGTGCTGCATACCAGTGCCGCCTATGAGTACCCATGAGTGCCACCTATCAGTGCCCAATCAGTACCACCTCATCAGTGCCCGTCAGTGCAGCCATATTAGTGCCCTTCATTGAAGAAGAAAACGTACTTATTTACAAAAAATTTTAACAGAAACAAGTAAAAACCTTTTTTTTTTTTTTTTTTTTTAATTTTGGGTCTTTTTTTTATTTGTTGCGCAAACAATAAAAAAAAAAAAAAAAAAAAAAAAAAAAAAAAAAATCGCAGAGGTGATCAAATACCACCAAAAGAAAGCTCTATTTGTGGGAACAAAATGATAAAAAATTGGTTTGAGTACAGTGTTGTATGACCGCACAATTGTCATTCAAATTGCAACAGAGCTGAAAATTTTTTGAAGTAGTTAAAAACAAACTCCGTTTTGATACAAAAAAAAAAAAAAAAAAAAAAAAAAAAAACACACCACACACACACACGTACAAAAACAAACCTAACCTGTAACAAGTATAGAGATAAGAAATAGTGACATTTTTCTGATGCTCGTTTACTCAACACAAACAAAACTTACATATCTAAGAAAATGTTACACACTAACCTGCTATCTGCCTTTCCTTAGCTACTTTTGAGTCTTTACCATCCTTTTTCTCATCATCATGCCTACCAGGCGAAGAGGAAGAGGACCTTACTCTGCGTGGAGACCTGAAAACACACACAAAAAAAAAAAAAAACACACAACATTTCAGTGCATTCCTACAGACAGATTTCCACAAATAGGTTGTATTTAAATTTAAATCAAAACAATCCAATCATTTTTAATACCTTGGGCGCATAGCCTAGCAGTACTCAATGATCAGACGTGTACTGACACACACCCCCTGCACACCTCCTCATTGGAAAGATCAGTGTACTGCTGGTTCTCTGCCTCCTGCAGACCAGAAGGCTGGGAAGGGTGCCCCCTGCCCACGCCCCCCCTTCCCCTCAATATATTTTAGCATATTTTAGCTAACAATTGCACGGTCATGCAACGCTGCACCCAAATACATTTTATATAATTTTTCCCCACAAATAGCTTTCTTTTAGTGATATTTGATCACCACTGCAGTTTTTATTTTTTTTACGCTATAAAAAAAAAAAAAAAAAAAAAACACCCCATGAAAAAAAATATCTAAATTTCTTCATAAATTTAGGCCAATTTGTACTCTGCTACATTATTTGGTAAAATAAAAAATAATCCTAAAAAGCGTATATTAATTGCTTTGCGCAAAATTTATATAGTGTCTACAGACTATGGGATACACACTGGAATTTTTTGTTTTTACTACTAATGGCAGTGATCAGCGACTAAGGGCCCTTTGCAGGTGCTATTGCGCTAATAATAGCGCCTGCAAACCGACCCGAAACAGCCACTGCTGTGTCTCCAGTGTGAAAGCCCCGAGGGCTTTCACACTGGAGCGGTGCGCTAGCAGGACGGGAAAAAAAGTCCTGCTAGCAGCATCTTCGGAGCGGTGAAGGAGCGGAGTATACACCGCTCCTGCCCATTGAAATCAATGGGACAGCGCGGCTATACTGCTGGCAAAGCGCCCCCCCCCCTATATACTTCAGTGCTCTATCTGCTCAGTCACCGTTTTTGGCTCTGCAATCAAACATTTAGATGCTTTGGATCCTTTCTTGGGGCCACTGAACAAAACAAACAGTTGGGAGGAACTCCTAAACCCACTGGTCTTTTCTAGATAAAGCAAAAAAAAGACACCTCTTTACGTCTAAAAGACCAAACCTTTCCTCTTCCGCATTTTTGGAAAAGGTGCAGAAACTAGGAAGGACTATCTCCTGGGACCTATGAAAGTTGGAAGAAACTTTGGGTAAATAGAGACGATCAGGTCTAATCACTACCCTGTCCTCAAGAATCCTCAGGAAGGGGTCTTTACAGGAAAGAGACTCTTGATCAGAAATCCTGGAGCAGATCCTTCCGAACTGCTAGGGGCCAGGGAAGATACACAGATAGGGCCTTCAGAGAGGAGAACCAACTCCTCCTGGGCCACAAGGGGGCAATCAGAACAACTTCTGCCCTGTCCTGAATAATTTTCCGAACCACTAGGGGCAAGAGGGGAAAAGGAGGGAAGGCATAGGCCAGAGTAAAGTCCCACGGGAAGGACAGAGCATCCGTCCCCAAGGACTGCGTTTCTCTCTCCAGAGAGAAGAAAGCCGGCAGTTTCTTGTTGAGACTGGAGGCAAAAAGATCCACTGTGGGGAGACCCCATCTTAGCATCACCTCCTGGAACGTGCCTTGATGTAGTTCCCAACCACTGGAACTGATGCTCACCCTGCTCAAATAGTTCGCCAGCACATTTTCTGACCCCTTGATGTGGACTGCCCTTACTGAAGTGACATAGATCTCCGCCCAGGACAGAATCTGCTGTGTTAAAGACAGAAGCGATTCTGAGCGAGTGCCCCCTTGCTTGTTCAGACAATGCCACAACAGTGGCCTGCCTGAACAAGCAAGGGGGCACTCGCTCAGAATCGCTTCTGTCTTTAACACAGCAGATTCTGTCCTTTTGATTAGACCCTCTCTTCCAGAGATATAAGTGCTTTCCTCACAGCCAGAAGTTCTCTGAAATTTGAGGAGAGACCTGCTTCCTCTGGCAACCAGGCTGCCTGTGCTTGCCAGTGCTGTGAGCACCCCAACCTCACAGACTGGCGTCTGTGGCGATTTTGACCGGGGAATGTTGTGTCCAATCCTTCCCTCTCTGCAGATGTTGAAGGTCATTGCACCGAAACGTGTAGGGCAGTTTTTTATAGACCCTATACACTGCTCTTTATTTTATCTTTGTGATCACATTTTTATGTATCGTGGTTTTTTTGAATAAAAACACCCAGAAGTTACACTATGTGGGAGCATTCCTTTTTTTCTCCACATATCCTGGGAAACTGAGAAACCACCTTTGGAATCCATTTCCGGCTCTGCTTCGGTGGGAGAGAGGGGACGTCCCGGCCTGGTAGAGGCTCTACCTTTGCCTCCAACATCTCACCACTTCGCCCTGGGTGGCAATAAGTTTCATTGATTCTATGCTTACGGCAGTAGAATCCAACCTCTCTGGTAAGCGTATTCCATCTATTCGCTTTAATCGATGATATACAAGCTGAAGGTTGTGAAGCAGACAAGATTGATATACAGATCATTTATTTGCACTGTGGATTTTTGTTCCTTTGGATCACACACTTGCTTTTCCTGGGACATTACGTTTATACACACTTTGAACTTTTTATTTATTATTCATCATTTTTTTGTGTTTTTAGCGCTACAATTTGTTTTAAAGTTTGTTTTCCTTTTGTCACATGGCTTTGTAGCAGCTGCTGTTATCTCTTTTGGGTAGCGCATTAATCATTCCCCCTTTTTCTCAGGCCACTGTTGTGGCATTGTCTGAAAATATCAATAGGTCTTTTGATTAGACCCTCTCTTCCAGAGATATAAGTGCTTTCCTCACAGCCAGAAGTTCTCTGAAATTTGAGGAGAGACCTGCTTCCTCTGGCAACCAGGCTGCCTGTGCTTGCCAGTGCTGTGAGCACCCCAACCCCACAGACTGGCGTCTGTGGCGATTTTGACCGGGGAATGTTGTGTCCAATCCTTCCCTCTCTGCAGATGTTCTCGCTGCTCCCACCAGGGCGAGAGCGAGAAAATTCCCTTCTGGTAATTTTACCAGCTGATCCAGAGAATCCTTCCTGCGATCCCAATGGAGTAAAAGAAAAGCCTGAAGGGGTCTGGAGTGCAATTCGGCACAAGGTACCCCTGGAATGGCCACAGTCATCAGACCCAGCAACTGCATGATCCGCTGAAGGGAGGTCTGAGGGAGCAGTTTGAAGGCCTGCACAGAGAGAAGAATTTATAAAATCTTCTCTTCGGGAAGAAACATTTTTAGGGCAACAGAGTCTATTAGATAACTCATGCAAAAGTCCACAAAACCAAATTGTAGGTCTTGAACAAGAGATGCCTTGCCTCGAGCAAAGATCAAAAAATCATCTAGATATGGGGCGATCAATACACTTTGAATCTGAAAAAAGGCCATGATTTTTGTAAAAATCCTCGGTGCTGCCGAGAGACCAAAAGGAAGGGCATTGAACTGCCAGTGAGATGGCTCGTTTCCCACGAGAACTGCAAACCTAAGGAACCTCCGGTAGCTCTGGCAGATCGGTACATGAAGATAAGCGTCCTGAAGGTCCAGGGTCACCATGAAGACCTCTGGCAACAACAGATTCCTTACCGAATAAATGTTCTCCATTCGGAAACGTCTGTAAACTATGTATTTGTTCAGGACGCTTAAATTTATGACCATACGAAAGCCGCCGGAAGCTTTCTTGACCAGAAAAACGTGAGAATAAAATCCCCGGAACTTCTGAATTACTGGGACAGGAGAAATAACTCCCTCTGTTTCCCACACAGAAATCAAATTTAACATGGCTTGCCGTTTCTCCTGGTCTCTCGGCAGGTGGGTAAGAAAAAACTTCTGGGGAGGAAGATTTTTGAATTCCAGCCTGTAACTCTTTTCCAAAGTTTGAAGGATAAAGGAATTGGTGGAAATTTCTGCCCATTCCTTGACGAAATGGCACAATCTTCCCCCTACCCCAAACCTGGCGTCACTGTGTATTTTTGGAAGAGGCTGAAGAAGCAAAGGGAGTCCCCCCTTTTTGCTTGTCTTTGTTAAAGGACCATTTCTTTTTAGTCTGTTGCCTGTTGGTTTTAAAATTAGCCTTATTTTGGAAGCCATGAAAGGGCTTCTTATTCTGGGGCTTATTCCTTTGGGAAAAGGGGAATTGTTTACTTTTCTCAGAGGAACGAGCCAAGACCTCTTCTAAGGCAGAACCGAACAAGAGTTTGCCTTTGAAGGGAATGGCACAGAGCTTATTCTTGGAAGTAAGGTCACCTTCCCAAGATTTAAGCCAGATAGCTCGCCTAGCTGAATTAATGAGAGAAGAAGCTCTGGCTGCGGATTTCTGCTGCTGCATCAGCCAAGAAGGCGACTGACTTGGCAATGAGTGGGAGGGATTCTCTAATCTCTTCTTTGGGGGTGTCAGATGCAAGAAGATCATCCAGACGCTGAACCCATATGTCTAAATTTCTAGCCACACAGGTGAATGCTACTGCCGGGCCTAAGGAAAAAGCTGAAGCCTCCCAGGCTTTATGTAGCAATGAGTCAGCCTTTCTATCCATTTGATCTTTAAAGGACTCCAGAATCTTCAAAGGGAAGATCTGATCTTTTGGACACCTGCGGCATAAGGGGAATCTAATCTAGGACACTTAAAGAAAACCTCCTCAAATTCAGACTGAAAAGGAAATCCTCTTTTGTGTCCCCTGGATTGGAACAACCTTTTTTCAGGTTCTTTCCATTCAGACAGAATCATGTCCCTAAGAGACTGGTGTACCGGAAAAGTTTTTGATTTCCATCCCTGTAGGCCCCTATACATTTTATCCTGTACAGATTGGGCCTGTTGTGGCATCTGAATCTGCTCTGAGGTATATATTGCTTTTAGTAGTTCATCAATATCCTTGACTGGAAAAAGATACTTAGATGAGCTACCTGCATCCTCCTCTGATGCAGACTTTTCATCAGATGAAGAAACTGGATTCTCACCTTCTTCCAGTATCATGTGAACTAATAGTCTCAGATACTAACAAGGGAAGGGACCTGGCAGAGTTAGAAGGGTCTTGGGCTATGGGTCTAGCTGAGGAAGAGCCTAGACTAGTAACCCGGTCATTAAGTGACCGAAAGGAGTCCACTACCTCCTTCATAGAAGTCATTAACTCCTTAAAAGAGGAATCCTCACAAAATAGCTTTTTATAACTATCAGAAAGCCTGGCCCTACAGTTCCCACATATCTTCTTCACCGGTCTGGCCTAGAAAAACGCAGAAACAAGGACGAAAAAAAAAAAAAAAGGTTCCATACACAAAGTCCCTTGCTGTAGACTATCCACAGACAAGGGCTTACCTTGGAGGCAGTATGGGACCCCGATGCTGCCGCTGGTTCAATATGAGTGGATGCTCCATCCTCAGACCTGTCCTCAAGCTCCATGAAGCAAGCGGAGAACGGCCGTAGAGAAGACTGCTGCTGTACTGAAAAACTGCACTTAGAATGGCGTTTTTAGCACACTATACCCCTGCAGCATGTCCTCAGTGTCTCCACGCCATGCTCCTTTAAAGACTCGGCGTCCGGAAGTGCGTCATGTGACTTCCAGTTCCGGCGCCATCTTGCCATGTGACCGGAAGTCCTCCTGACGCCATCTTGGTACACCGAAATGAAGCATTTAGGAGGACACAGTTCCACACAGCAGCGCTGGGGAAAAAAGGAAGGCAGTTGCCACCATTCACATAGGCAAGTACCCCTTAGAAATAGGGAACCCTTTCTGGTAGAGATTACCATCTAGGACTTGGCCACAACTAGTCCTGGATGAAACCAGAGAAGGGGGGTCCACCAACCACAGTTACCGGACCTAAAAAAAAAAAAAAAAAAAAAACCCATGTCAGTGCTCCTGGAGGGTCTGGAAACACAAAACAACTGAGGGTCAGAGGAAAGGGAGGGGCCTTTTAAATCTGTATTGTATCTGATTTGTGTTTCCTGTAGAGGGCAGAGCCAATCATCTCTCAAGTAGCTGTCCTGGAAGGTGAGGGGGAAAAACATAATTGTAACAATGTGCAACGCCATCATGTATCTGAAGAATAACAGATACATGTAACTCCAGAAAAAGCATCACATAAACTGTTCCAGCAAACGCTGCCCCCCAAATTCCCTGTAAGCCTTCACAAATAGGAATTACACTGTAGTAGATACTGTTAAGACACAAATTGTTGTTTTTTTTTTTCCCATATTTTCCAAACATATTCATTTACCTAGAGCGGCGCCTGTGGGGAGATCGTGAACGACTTCTCCGCCTCTCTCTGGATCTTGAGCGCTCCCGTCTCCTCCTCTCACGTTCTCTGGATGCAGATCTGGAGCGTCTTCGTTCTTAACAAGTCAAAAGAAAAAAATAAATAAATAAATTGGTGATTACAATATTTTATGTCACACTGTATTTGCGCAGTGGTCTTTTTTTCAGAAAAAACACTTCAATTGAAGAAAAAAAAACCAAAAAAAAAAAAAACCGTAAAGTTAGCCCAATTTTTTTGTATAATGTGAAAGATGATGTTACACCACAAGAATCGTGAGAGAATTGTGATCTCTATTCTAAGCAAAAAAGTTGCGATTCTCATTTTATCCAGAATCGTGCAGTTAACCCTCTTCCTTGTCAGTGCCTTTGGTACAGTGACAGTGCTTTTTTTTTTTTTTTTTTTTTTTTTAAGCACGGATCACTATATTGGCGTCACTGGTCCTCAAAAAGTGTCAGTTAGGCTCGGTTCACACCTAAACCGGCCACAGACTGCACAGCAACGCTGTCCGTCCCTGTTCTCTGTTTCAGGGACGAATCAGGGCAGAATCTTTGCCTCAATTTGGCCCTGAAACGGAGCCAAAGACGCACAGCGTTTTTGTGCGCTTCACAACGGAGATATGTGAACGGCTCCACAGGGAGCCAGTCGCATTCTCCTGCTATGCGAATAGGATGCGGGGAAACCCACATCTAATTCGCATAGGTGTGAACCCGGCCTTAGTGTCAGATTTGTCTGCCACAATGTCATAGTCCCGAAAAAAAAAAAAAAAAATGTTATCACTGATCACCGCCATTACTAGTAATAAATAAATAAATATTACATAAACCTATCCCGTGGTTTGTAGATGATATAACTTTTGTGCAAACCAATATACACTTGTTGAAGTTTTTTTTTTTTTTTTTTTTTTTTTTTTTTACCAAAAATATATAGCAGAATACATTTTGGCCTAAATTGATGAAGAAAAATAGATTTTTTTACATTTCATTAGCTATGTTTTATAGCAGAAAGTAATATATATATATATATATATATATATATATATATATATATATATATATATATATATATATATGTGTGTATTTTTTTTTTTTTTTTTTTTTTTAGTTTTTATTTTTTTTTTTGTTTATAGCGCAAAAACTAAAAACCACAGGAGGTGATCAAATATCACAAAAAGGAAGCTCTATTTGTGGGGGGGGGGGGGGGGATTAATTTATTTTGGTACAGTGTCGCACGACCACGCATTTGTCAGGTAATGTAACGCAGTGCCGCATCACAAAAAATGGCCTGGTCATTAAGGGGGGGGGGGGGGGGGGGGGTAAACCTTCCAGGGCTTTAGTGGTTAAAGGTGAACACATATGAATTACACAGGTTCTGAGGCTAATGGAATGCAGAGAAGGCACCAAGTGAGTTTAATTACCACCTTATTCAGCCTCAGAACCTGTGTAATTCATATGTGTTCGGGTTTAAAGGGATGAGGTGGCGGTTGTGCCTAATGGAGGAGAGTTCGCCTGTATACAGCTCATTGGACGACAAATAAGAATATCCCTGAACAGCCGCTCCTTTCCAAGACCTCCTTCCCCAACCCAGGACACTGTACTGTCACCTCTCCGCCTCTCCGGGGACCTGCTCCGGCTCCGACCCATCTTCTCCGCACACCGGAATCACTCCGTCCAGACCCTTCGAGAACCCGTGCGTCCTCCCCAGTCTTCCGGCCAGCAACACGTTTAAGCTATAAACGTTCCCACTACTGCGCCACCTGCGCACGCGCAGACTCAGCATCTGCCAGCTGACCCTACCCAACAGTCTCCGCGCTCCCTAAAGATGGCGGCGCCCGTAATGCACGCTGCCCGCTGGGTGCCCCGGCTCTTCCACTGCCCTGTTCGCCTCATGTCCGCCTTCTCCAACCCGTTAGTGTCCGGGGCCCGGCGGGGGCTCTTTAAGGACATGTTCCCGGCGGAGAGCGCCCCCCTGCGACTACCCGGGCTCCTCTCCTCTGGACCACAGACCGTCTACTGCGGCTTTGACCCCACGGCGGACTCCCTGCACGTCGGCAACCTGCTGGCTGTGATGGGCCTGCTGCGCTTCTACCGGGCCGGGCACCACGCCATCGCCGTCATAGGCGGAGCCACAGCGCAGATCGGGGATCCGAGTGGGAGGAGCCAAGAGAGGGAACCGCTGGGTGCGGAGCAGCTGGCGGACAACGTGCGGGGCCTGCGGGAGTGCCTGGACCGCCTCTTTACTAATTCACAGCCACTGGTCCCTGAGGGCCCCAACCGACCCCCGGGCCGTTTCACTGTCCTGGACAACGCCGCCTGGTACCGGAAATGGCAGGTGGTGGACTTTCTAGGCACGGTGGGCAGACACTTCCGGATGGGCACCCTGCTGAGCCGACACAGCGTACAGAGCCGCCTAAAATCCCCCGAGGGCATGAGCCTTACTGAGTTCACCTACCAGGTCTTCCAGGCCTACGACTTCTACTATCTGTACCGCAATCATGGCTGCCGCATACAGCTGGGGGGCACCGACCAACTGGGCAACCTCATGTCTGGCCATGACTTCATCCAGAGGTGAGAGCGATGCCACCCCTACTCCTATGGTGGTGCCAAACGTTCCCTGATCTTCATAGAGGAGAACCCAACCCCTCCAATGCCATACCACAGGGCACCGCTATGAGGATCAGACCGGAGGACGGCCATAGAACCACTGCCACAGTGACTTGGTGTATAACCCCGGGCCCCCTTATAAAAAGGTCAGATTCATAACCCCAACCACTACAGGGGTCAAACCTATAACCCCAGACACTCAATTTCCCTGCAGGGCTTAGATGTATAACCTCGGGGGCCCCCCCTTTCTCTGCAGAGGGAGGAGGCATAAACCTGGGGGGCCCCCTTGCTCCGCATAGGGAGGAGGCATAAACCCGGGGGGCCCCCCTTCTCTGCAGAGGGAGGAGGCATAACCCCGGGGGGCCCCTTTTCTCCGCAGAGGGAGGAGGCATAACCCCGGGAGGCCCCCTTTCTCCGCAAAGGGAGGAGGCATAACTCAGGGGGGCCCCCTTTCTCAGCAGAGGGAGGAGGCATAACCCCAGGGGGCCCCCTTTCCCCGCAGAGGGAGGAGGCATAACCCCGGGGGCCCCCTTTCTCCGCAGAGGGCGGAGACATAACCCTGGGGACCCCCCTTTCTCCGCAGAGGGAGGAGGCATAACCCCAGGGGCCTCCTTTCTCTGCAGAGGGAGGATGCAAAACCCCCGGGGGCCCCCCTTCTCCGTAGAGGGAAGAGGCATAACCCCGGGGGGCCCCCCTTCTCCGTAGAGGGAGGAGGCATAACCCCGGGGGCCCCCCTTCTCCGTAGAGGGAGGAGGCATAACCCCGGGGGCCCCCCTTCTCCGTAGAGGGAGGAGGCATAACCCCGGGGGGCCCCCTTCTCCACAGAGGGAGGAGGCATAACCCCGGGGGGCCCCCTTCTCCACAGAGGGAGGAGGCATAACCCCGGGGGGCCCCCTTCTCCACAGAGGGAGGAGGCATAACCCCGGGGGGGCCCCCTTTCTCCACAGAGGGAGGATGCAAAACCCCGGGGGCCCCCTTTCTCAGCAGAGGGAGGAGGCATAACCCCGGGGGGCCCCCTTTCTCAGCAGAGGGAGGAGGCATAACCCTGGGGGCCCCCCTTCTCCGCAGAGGGAGGAGGCATAACCCCGGGGGGGGGGCCCCTTTCTCCACAGAGGGAGAAGGCATAACCCCGGGGGCCCCCTTGCTCCGCAGAGGGAGGAGGCACAACCCCGGGGGGCCCCATTTCTCCGCAGAGGGAGGAGGCATAATCCTGGGGCCCCCTTTCTCCGCAGAGGGAAGGGATAACCCCGGGGGGCCCCCTTTCTCCGCAGAGGGAGGAGACATAACCCCTCCCTTCTCCTCCACCGCACCCCGCTCCTTGCCAAATATCAAACGTAAGACGTATAACATCAGGCCCACCTCCATCTGATCAGAAATCAGATGTGTAACCCCTGGGGCCCAATATGCAGAGGTCCAAACTCTCTTGCTTTGATCAATTTTTGTTTGCAAACTAGTTAACTTGTCAAGTATAGTGTTGCACTGCAGGGAAAAACCTATATAAACACAGAGTGTGCATGCAAATGTCTTTGAACCCCTGGTGGAGGAGGGTGTCAAACTTGTATTCAGGGGTTCTGCTAAAGAGGACATGAGCTCGAAAAGTGAGGATTTGCAGTTATAGGGAATGAGTGTTAATTGTGCAGTATTCTGAAAAATCAAAAGGCGCAGGAGGTCCTGACAACTCCGCCAGCGTCTTGGGGTCTAATGTGCGTTTATGTGATGCTTCAAGAAAAGCGATAAGAGCAAAGAGGCGATTAATGTCCGTGTGGGCGCACTTCAATCTAGAGCCATGTTGGATAAAAATCCCTCCTAGAACGCATTTCAAAGTCTCCCACTGATTCATGGCAGAGAGACGTCCCCTATGTGAGAATGGATGAAATGCCCTATAGCCTTTGATATTGCCCTTGTACATGCTATGTCTGTGAGTAGGTTATCGTTTAGTCTCCACGTGCAGCTACATGTATATCGTGGGAGTCTACCTAGGGTGAGGGGTACTGGTGCGTGGTCTGACCGTAGTTTTAGTCCAATTGTGCAGGAAGCGTTGTAATCCAGTAGACCAGTAGGCATTGTTAAAGGAAGATGTCCTGCTATAGGACCTGTGTGATGAGGATAAACCTATTGATTTAAAGGATAAGTTCACCTTTCATGACATGTTACACCCATATTTGGGGTAAAACCTGTTATGAATGCACCGGCCCCCACATCTCCCTGCTCCCCGCTGTGCCAGCTAGCGGGGCTTCTTCTCCACCTGCTAGCTGTCAAAAAAAAAAAGTGTCCGCGCAGGGCTCCACCCACACGGCCGCTTCACTCATTCACATTGCTCTGTAAATGGAAAACCACAAAGTTCGGCAGCCTTTGCAGCTGTCGGCTTATAGTTTTCAATGAACTACCACGGCCCTGTGAGCATCGTGGTAGTTCATTCATGCTTCCTGTCAGCATGTATCGGCTTCCTCATAGGAGGTACAAGCAAGCAGATACACTGACAGCTCTGCAGGAAACCGGCATGGCTTTAGTGATCTGCTGATCGATGGTGCAATGCTTTACAGGCTCCTGTAAGAAAAAATAATAAATGCACATTTTTTTTACCCTGCAAAAAAATGTGCATTTATTTTTTTTTCTGAAAAGGTGAATTATCCTTTAACAATTTCAAAAAACAGTTACATTCCTGGAATGTCGGGATTGTTAACTGTTACTTGGTTTGTTTCCTCAACCAAACTGTCAAACCATCAAATGGCTAGAGTCATAACTGATCACATGTGCAGCATCCTGGCAGTTGTAGATCAAACAGAAGCAGCTTCCTTGGCTGTAAAGGATAGGAGGGTTTCATTCTAAGGGCTCGTTCACCCCATGCATGCATGAAAACTGAAGGTAAAACTACACAGATTTCACTTGCAGAGACATCAGTTTACCTCAGTTTTGATGCACGCTGACATTAGTTTTCATGCACATCAGTTATGTGCCCTATTCACACCAATGTTGATATCACATCAGTTTTTTTTTTTTCCTGTGCTGAAAACTGCATAGACGTTGCAGATTCCTGCGCAAAAAACATGTAGACGTTGTGGTGTGAACAGGGCACATAGAGAACCATTGTATTTTGTGCCCTTGGAGAACATTTGCAAAAAAACTGATGTCTCTGCACAATGGTGTGAACGAGACCTTACACTGTCAGCAAATCGGCCTTTACAAATTTGTCAGTGCCCAAAAATGGGGAGAAACTGAGCATGTGCAGAGCAGGGTGAGACAGTGTGTTACTGGATTTTAAACAGTATAGACACTTATTTTTATGCTTTACATAGCTGTACCGGCAGAAGGGGTAAACCTGAAGTGATCTATCTGGACTTAATTTTCTGACTAAAGTTCCACTTTAAGGTGTGCAGGACAGGTGACAAATTGGAATACAATCACACTAGAGGCAGGAACATTGGTGAGTGAGTCTAAACATCACCTCCTCCCTTGTCAATTGCACTAATGCCCCCCTCTGCTACACTGAGTGCTTGATTGAAAAGACTGCCACTCCTCTGAAAAGCAATCCACACACAGATTTCTTTTCAGAGGCAATAGACTGGCATTGAGGAGCCAATGGCGCTGCTGCTGTCTCAGCCAATCAGGAGGGAGAGTCTCGGACGCCCGAGACACTCGTGGACTTTGCTGGGCAGAGATGGGGTGCAGGCTGCTGTACACAGAAGGCTTTTTATCCAAATGCATAGAATGCATTAAATTAAAAAAAAACTTCTGACTTTATAACCCCTTTAATGGGCAAAAGCTGAGAGACATAACTGTGTTTTAAACCAAATTTTTAAACCTGTGTCGTGCACCTTTAAAGGTCCACATCAGCGCTACATAAGAAAAGGGGTTATTAGCGTTGAAAATAAAGCTTTGTTCGTTAAGAGGAGTTATTGGTATAGAGCCGGGTCTGGAGTGGAATGGGTTACTTACGCAGTGGATTTATTTGGCGCATTAGCTGGTTTATAATTTTACCAGCCTGAATTCCTAGTAAGTTTATTTAGTGTGGACGGTGGAGAATCACACTGGGTGGTACACAGTGGCATGAGAACACTTGTGTGAAGGTCTAACACGTTTACGTGCAGCGCGTCATTTGGATGTTGTTGGGACTATTGGAAATAACATAGTCTTTTTTCTTTACTTTATAGATTTTTGATTTTTTTTTTTTTTTTTTTGGCACATTATATTTTGCTTGGGCGGAATATATTTTGATGCTATATTTGCTAATTTTTGCACTAGCACTTTATTACTTAGTACAGTATTGTGAGACGATACACAATTCGTATATTTTACTACACTTGGGGGGGGGTATGGAGTAGAAGGGATTAGCGCAGTTTTTTTCTAAATATGGTTACTATTTGATGCTCTATCAAAATTAGGGTGGTAGCTGTCCAGTTTAGTTTCTTAGTGGGCCAGTGAGAGCTGTGGTGCTGTTATAGTTTTTGATTTTCTGTTTTAGGATTCCAAATGCTTTAAAACAGAAGTTTGGGCTTTAAAAAGAAACAACTTCTTTTATACTTGCCTAGGTGGATGTAACATCGATCTGATGCTGCATCTGTCCCCCGCATCTTCTAAGACTGAGAACCAAACGATCAAAGACTAATGATTGCTCAGTTCTCAGTCTTCAGAGAGCAGGTCAGTCACTGGCTCCTTGCTCTGCGCCGCCAGCGCTCACTGGAGCGCCAGGCTGTGTAGCGGGCAGGAGCGACTCGCCCAGATTCCAACAAGCGGCTGTGTAGCGGGCAGGAGCGATTCGCCCAGATTCCAACAAGCGGCTCCTTGAGAGGCTGAGCCAGCTGCTGGTGAGGGCATCTGGGTGGATCCCGACTGTAAAGTTTGGATCGATCCAGAGCCTGGACCAGCTGAGTGACGTCAGCCGACAGTGGGTTTATTTGCTTAGCTTTTATTGAAGGGTTGTCCACCACTACAATCCCTTTCCTGAGCCAGCTACTGATTACATGGAATACATACACAGATCTGCTGGTATTGTAAAGATTTGCCCTCAGTCTCTATATAATTATGCATTTCATCCCGCAGGACCACAGGAGAAGACGTATTTGGGATCACCATGCCTCTCATCACAAGCACTACTGGAGATAAGTTGGGGAAGTCAGCAGGGAATGCTTTGTGGTTGACCAGACCCAAGACTCCTCCATTTGAACTGTATCAGTTCTTCGTCCGGCAACCTGACAGCTGTGTAGAGCGGTGAGAATCACTCTTAAATTTGTAGGGCCTTTCCTGTAAATCAAAGCTCTACCAACTTTTTTCACTGCTGTGGTACCCAGCAGAAGCCTAAACCTGGTTACATAATGAATTAGAAAATGTTTACGAATAAAAGTAAATACTGCAAAGATGGATTTATGTGATTGTTGTGAAGGTAGTGTAATACAATGTTAAAGTGTCTTTAAAGGCATAGTTCACCCTTACCAAAAAACAGCTTTGACCAAAACTGACTTAATGCCCTTACTTACTCCAATAGCCATACCAGGAAGTGAGAGGAAATCCCTCCAAAGTAAGGGAATCCCTTGCTGTCACCAGAATTTAAAGTGGTTTTAAACCCTTTTTGTTGATTTTTACCTATAGGTAAGCCTAGAATAAGGCTTACCTATAGGTAGTAGAAACATCTCCTAAATGTGCGCCGTTTAGGAGATATTTCACTTGTAGTGCGCCGATTTCGTTATCGGCGCATGCGCTGTGAAGAAACGGACCACCGTGCTGTCTCTACCCCCAGCGTGTGCCGTGATTGACGACTCAGGACAGTCACAGAGCCCCGGAGTCCGTGGCCCCGGAAGGAAGAGGGACGAAGATGGACACGGCCTGCTCAGGGGACAGCGCGGGCTTCGTTTGCAGGTAAGTGGTGTATAATGGGCTAGCATGCGATGCATACTAGCCCATTATGCTTTTCTTTTGCAGGCCTTGCGGGGAGCAAAAGAGGAAGTAAAACCCCCTTGGGTTTACTTCCTTTTCAAGCCTAGTAGACACTGAGTCATTTATCGTTCAACCCAGCGGGCTGAACAAAGAAAAACGGAAGAGCTCAGGGGGAACCACTGTACTAACTATGTGATGTTAGTACAGCGATCGCCCCCCCGCTGAGCTATTGTTTTTATGACAAGGGGACAGCCCCTCCAGAACACACCTGTCAGTACTCTCAGCCATTGGCTGAGAGCGCTGATTAAAGCGGTTGTATACCCACTGACATTTTTTTTTTTTAACCCCTGTAAGGCAGAAGGCATAATGAGCTAGATACTAGCTCATTATGAAATACTTACCTTAGAACGAGGCGTCGGTATCTTACCTGGTCCACGCCGAGGTAGCTGACATGTTGCCTCGGCGTGTCTTCCGGGTATCGCGGCTCCAGCGCTGTGAGTGGCTGGAGCCGCGATGTCATCGAGATTTCTTTCCCGGGCAGTTGCCGGGCCTTCAGCCGAGAATCCCCTGTGCGCATGCGCATGCTGCAGTCAGCGGCTCATAGCAAGGGGAATATCTCCTAAACTGTACAGGTTTAGGAGATTTTTTTTTTTTACCTACAGGTAAGCCTTATTATAGGCTTACCTGTAGGTAAAAGTAAAAAAAATGACTATACAACCGCTTTAATAGAAGCCGGGTCTGGCTGCCGCCATCCGCACAGGCTTAATGTCAGCTGGGTTCTATTGAACCGCCCGATATTCAGCCCGTGTGTATGGCCCTTTAGTGTCCCCAATGGAAGATTTCCCCTCTGTTACTTTTCTGGGGACACCCCAACATTTTGGATTTTCTTTTACCTTCACTTTCAACGATCATGGTAAACATGACAAATAGAGAGGGTGGATCTCCCTAACAGGGGTACAGACCGCAATAAAATGCTGACAGGTGTTCTAATTCCTGTACATTCTATCTAAAACTAAAATCTTATAGCTAAAATATACCTTTTAAAAAGCTACAACATTATTAATTTTTCTTTCGCAGCACAAGTAGGCCCAGCCATTGGAGGAAGGGATTACTCAGGCGACAGATTTCTTATTGGTTGCTGATTTGGCGCGCCCCATGATATGTTGGCACATTAGTGATGCAGTGGGCAGGATTGTGGATGTTGGCAGTGTGTTTAGGAGTAATTTAATAACCTGCCAACCAAGCCAGGCATAGAATTACAGAAAGAAGCGCCAGATCAAAACTGGATAGAGTCCAAGGTAATTTTAATAGTTTCATTACTTTTTTTTTTTTTTTTTTAGCAACAGTTAAAATTCTCTTGAACACTTTCATTCATTTTCGGTTTGGTGCGCCTTTCTGAATTTCTATGATTTGAGCTACTGGGGTTCCCATTGTAGGAAGCCTTGGTGTGTGGGAGCCACCTTGCCAGGGCTGTTAAAGTGGTTGTTACCCCAAACCTGTAAATCACTGCCAGGCCCTCTATTATAGCTAGGCATGCCACACTATATAAGTGTTTTATTAAAACGAGGCATGTAAATACCTTTTTAGAGTTATCTTAAGGCCGATAACGTGACTCTTGGCCAGTCACCTACTCTAATCCAGGGCTACAGCGGGAGGGGCTGAGATCTCCCTCTGTCGTCAGCCCGGGGAGGTCACATGGCCGCTCAGCCCCTCCTGCTGTAGCCCTGGATCGGAAGTGTAGAGCGGAGCGGCGCCGAGTCATGTGACCGGCTGGAAGATAGCTCTAAAAAGGTATTTACCTGCCTCATTTTAATAAAACACTTGCACAGTGTGGTATGGCTAGCTATAATATAGGGGCTGGCAGTGACCATTTCTAATATTTTATTTTATATTAACAGTGGCATGGGGTGGGGGGGGGTTGGGGGTCAGAGACACAGACATGGAGCTGGCAGGGAGGAGGGGGGATAGAGGGAGAGCTGCAGATGATGGAGGGGCGTAAGCTGACCACAGTGATCAGGGCTCAGCAGCCATGATTATTGTGGTCAGTAGCCATGATTATTGTGGTCAGTACACAGGGGGACACAGGAAGTGCCAGGATCAGCCAGGTTTTTTTTTTTTTTCACAGTTTAGAGAGGCCAGACTAGACAGCACAAGCACTGCTGTTTAATTTGCTTTAGGGGAACAGGATCTCTGGGGGTTGTTTTGGGGTTTTTTTTATGTTTTCCTTCATCTAACTACACATGCAAGTCTAAAAGTTTTTATCCTTTCTCTTTGTGATGTTAACCATTGTCATTGATGCAAAAAGTGATGGGAAATCCAAAACTGAAGAGTTGTCACCAGATCAGGAATGGAGTGGAAAACTTTCCTCTTATTTTCTGTTGTCTCTAGGAGAGGAAGTACAGTAAAGGGCAAATCTTGACTAAAGACAAGTTATATTTAAAAAAAAAAAAACTTTCAGCTGGGTGTTATATAAAAGAGTACCTAAACCCTTAAGCTGGGCATACAAGAGTGGAATTTCATTAGATTTTTTTTTTTTATTATTTTGGAATGTTCATTCTAATAGTTAATGGGTTCAAATTAACGGTTAGTTTTGACTAGTGACGAAAACAGAATCAAAGCAGCAGGATGGAAAATTTTTCCTAAACAAATGTAATTCCAACAGTTTGGTTTTTGTTCAGGAAAGCCCATATATTCCAAAATTGAATGTCAAAATTCCAAAAATTTGAAATTGTACCAGTGTATGGCCAGCTTTAAACACTGTTTTGCTTCTGCTGCACACAGATACACCCCCCCCCACCCCCACCTGCATACCAAGAGAAGTAGCAGCAGCCTCCATTCTATCTATGACCTCGTAGTGCCATCTAGTGTACAGAGTTATTCTTGCAGATCAACTAGTATTTCACTTTGTTGTTTCTCAAGACATCAGCACTGATCTTTGTAAAGTGGATGTGACAACCTATCTGACTTCTTGTTAGTGGCATTAAACCCAAAAAGCAAACATTTATTATATACACTGTTTTACCAAAAGTTTTGGGACACCTACCTTTACACAAACTTTAATTCCATCTTAGTCCGTAGGGTTCAATATTGCCTTGGCCCATCCTTTGCAGCTATAACAACTTCAACTCTTCTGGGAAGGCTGTCCACAAGGTTTAGGAGTGTGTCTATGGGAATGTTTGACCATTCTTCCAGAAGCGCATTTGTGAGGTCAGGCACTGATGTTGGACGAGAAGGCCTGGCTCACAGTCTCCGCTCTAATTAATCTCAAAGGTGTTCGATCCGGTTGAGGTCAGGACTCTGTGCAGGCCAGTCAAGTTCCTCCACCCCAAACTCACTCATCCATGTCTTTAAGGACCTTGCTTTGTGCACTGGTGCGCAGTCATGTTGGAACAGGAAGGGGCCATCCCCAAACTGTTCCCACAAAGTTGGAAGCATGAAATTGTCCAAAATGTCTTGATATGCAGATGCCTTAAGAGTTCCCTTAACTGCAAGCCCAACCCCTGAAAAACAACCGCACACCATAATCCCCATTCCACCAAATGATTTGGACCAATGCACAAAGTGAGGTCCGTAAAGACATGGATGAGCAAGTTTGGGGTGGAGGAACTTGACTGACCTGCACAGAGTCCTGACCTCAACCCAATAGAACACCTTTGCGATAAATTAGAGCGGAGACTGCGAGCCAGGCCTTCTCGTTCACATCAGTGCCTGACCTCACAAATGCGCTTCTGGAAGAATGGTCAAACATTCCCATAGACACTCCTAAACCTTGTGGACAGCCTTCCCAGAAGAGTTGAAGCTTTTATAGCTGCAAAGGGTGGGCCAACTAAATATTGAACCCAACGGACTAAGACTGGGATGCCATTAAAGTTCACGTGCGTGTAAAGGCAGACGTCACAATACTTTTGGTAATATAGTGTATCACAGCTTACTATTCCTTAGATGATGTGGCTGCATTCATTTTCTTTTTTTAGGCTTTTTTTCTTTTATTTTCGCCTGTTGATTCAGCTAGTAAGTTTGTTTTTCAAAAGAACAAGCTCTCTTGCAGATGCAGCGGTTAGAGGGATGAGACAACCCATTTAACACTGACAGGTGTGCGTTCAACAATGGGCTTTTATTTATTTATCCTTTATCCCAAAAGCAAAAAAAAAAAGAACAAAACTGTTGCTGTAACTGCTTAAAAGTGGTGAGCTGGAGTTTGGCTGCAATTTGTTAGTGTATCTAAATCTGCTAGTAAATCTAACTTTCCCCTCCGCCCAACTCTAATAATGCTACTCTTCATAGGTACCCCTGTGCTCCTCCATCCAGAGTGGGTGCACTCTTAATACAAGAGGTGTGTTACTGACCAGGTCTCCAGGTGAAAACAAAGGGGCAGGGAAGCCTAAAAAGAAAACTAATGCAGCCTCCACATCTAATGATTGGTGAAAAATGGAAACATTAATGTTTTGAATTGGAAATTATGCATTTACAGACCAAAGATGTCCTCTCCTGGCACTTGGCGTTTCATTATTTCTTGTAACAGAACCCTCACTCTTCACCTGCCTGCCTATATCCTCACTCTTCACCTGCCTGCCTATATCCTCACTCTGCACCTGCCTGCCTATATCCTCACTCTGCACCTGCCTGCCTATATCCTCACTCTTCACCTGCCTGCCTATATCCTCACTCTTCACCTGCCTGCCTATATCCTCACTCTTCACCTGCCTGCCTATATCCTCACTCTGCACCTGCCTGCCTATATCCTCACTCTTCACCTGCCTGCCTATATCCTCACTCTTCACCTGCCTGCCTATATCCTCACTCTTCACCTGCCTTCCTATATCCTCACTCTTCACCTGCCTGCCTATATCCTCACTCTTCACCTGCCTGCCTATATCCTCACTCTGCACCTGCCTGCCTATATCCTCACTCTGCACCTGCCTGCCTATATCCTCACTCTGCACCTGCCTGCCTATATCCTCACTCTGCACCTGCCTGCCTATATCCTCACTCTTCACCTGCCTGCCTATATCCTCACTCTTCACCTGCCTGCCTATATCCTCACTCTTCACCTGCCTGCCTATATCCTCACTCTGCACCTGCCTGCCTATATCCTCACTCTTCACCTGCCTGCCTATATCCTCACTCTGCACCTGCCTGCCTATATCCTCACTCTGCACCTGCCTGCCTATATCCTCACTCTGCACCTGCCTGCCTATATCCTCACTCTGCACCTGCCTGCCTATATCCTCACTCTGCACCTGCCTGCCTATATCCTCACTCTGCACCTGCCTGCCTATATCCTCACTCTTCACCTGCCTGCCTATATCCTCTCTCTGCACCTGCCTGCCTATATCCTCACTCTGCACCTGCCTGCCTATATCCTCACTCTGCACCTGCCTGCCTATATCCTCACTCTTCACCTGCCTGCCTATATCCTCACTCTTCACCTGCCTTCCTATATCCTCACTCTTCACCTGCCTGCCTATATCCTCACTCTTCACCTGCCTGCCTATATCCTCACTCTTCACCTGCCTGCCTATATCCTCACTCTTCACCTGCCTGCCTATATCCTCACTCTTCACCTGCCTGCCTATATCCTCACTCTTCACCTGCCTGCCTATATCCTCACTCTTCACCTGCCTGCCTATATCCTCACTCTTCACCTGCCTGCCTATATCCTCACTCTTCACCTGCCTGCCTATATCCTCACTCTTCACCTGCCTGCCTATATCCTCACTCTTCACCTGCCTGCCTATATCCTCACTCTTCACCTGCCTGCCTATATCCTCACTCTTCACCTGCCTGCCTATATCCTCACTCTTCACCTGCCTGCCTATATCCTCACTCTTCACCTGCCTGCCTATATCCTCACTCTTCACCTGCCTGCCTATATCCTCACTCTGCACCTGCCTGCCTATATCCTCACTCTGCACCTGCCTGCCTATATCCTCACTCTGCACCTGCCTGCCTATATCCTCACTCTGCACCTGCCTGCCTATATCCTCACTCTGCACCTGCCTGCCTATATCCTCACTCTTCACCTGCCTGCCTATATCCTCACTCTGCACCTGCCTGCCTATATCCTCACTCTTCACCTGCCTGCCTATATCCTCACTCTTCACCTGCCTGCCTATATCCTCACTCTTCACCTGCCTGCCTATATTTGCTAATTATACTGAAGCAACAAACTCTCTTAAAGTACAATAAACCCCCCTGGTTTCCTGGTTTGTTTCTACCTATAGGTAAACCTTATAGGTACAAACTTCATACACTTTTAATGTGTACAAATCAAGCTTATTGTGAATTTTTTACATATATGTAGTATTTCATGCCCTAAAACGTTCCATTAAGAGGGTTCCTTGCTTCAGTATATTCTATTACGGATGTGGGCACCTTTTCCTCTTTAACAACGATTGGTATATAGGGTATATATACAAATTGCCGATGGTGAAATTTTTGTAATTTTGCAGCTTCCTAAAGCTCTTCACATTCATTCCATTGCCGGAGATTGAGCACATCATGGAGCAGCATAGCAAGGAGCCGGAGAAGAGAATCCCACACAAGAGACTGGCTGCAGAGGTGACAAAACTGGTCCATGGCAAAGAAGGTTTGGAGTCCGCCAAGAGGTGAGAGGCCAAATCTATCTCTGCAGATTCTCTTACGAGGTCTCATTGGCTAGATTGTAAGAAGAAATATCTGTTTTTCCATGAAGGAACTCAATGGATTTAAAGTGTTTGTTACCCCGACAATTCATATTCCTGATATGTGGCTGCTGTAACATGTACTTGTGTGAGAAAGTATCCTGTTCTCTTTGTATTGCCTCCTTTATTTGAAATTCCCAGTGATCCTGCCAGTTTCTTTGCTTTTCAATCAAAAACTGACCACACTAAGCAGGAGGGCACACTGTGTTGTCCGTTCTCTAGCTATGCTGGGAACTCAGTATGCTCTCCTCCAATGATCAGTTTTGTCCTGACATGCCCCCCACTACACAGCCATTTACGGAGAAGCTCAGTGTGCTGCTGCTGCGTCTCTCCCCCGCTCAGCTGGTATGCAGCTTAGAACAGAGGGAAGGTGATCACTTATAAAAAAAAGGGAAAAAGGTCTTTATAATGTTTTTATTATATCTATACACAAATGTTTTACCTTTTCATTTCTATTTTTAATTGAATGGGTTGTTTTAGAAGGTGATCGTTTACAATCACTTTAAGCTTTCATGTTTTGTGCAGGTTTGCATTTGATTTTTTTTTTTTTACAGGTTTGCTTTAAATCCCAGCTCAATGGCATTTTTTCAAGCAAAGTACATTTTAAGCAAATACAGCTGACACCTTTTGATTTTGCCAAAATTTAGCTGAAACTTAGATAAGGTTATCTTCATTATGTTAATTAATAATCCCCCCATGTGATAGAGATCAGCCGAGGAAGACATGCTTGAAGTCGCCCAATGTGTGCTGTCGGTGGTATGGGGACTTCCAATCCATTCCCAGAACAAAATCAAGTAAGGTTGCTCAGCCATTCACAGGAAGCCTTGTATTTTTATGGATTAATACAAGACCTCCTTTGATTGGCTAAGATGGAGATTGTGACATAATCCAACCTCGGCTCTCCACCCCACTGCAGCCAGAGGATTTTGTTTTTATTCATAAAAAATACAAGGCTTCTTGTGAATGGCTGAGCAGTGTTCATCCCAACTTGATTTTAATCTGGGAACAGGACGGGAAGTCCCCGTACCACTGTCGGAAAACAGCACTATATACTGTATATAATACAACCAAACCATGTCATAGTGGGATTCTGCTTTGTGCCCCAAAATACCAACAATGTGGTGTTCGCTTTAAAAACAGTTTACAAAGCAGGGGTAACTGCACCAATAATTGTTGTGTTCAGAGTATACAAACCAGTCGATGTCAAAGCTGGCGCGTTTTGCGGGATTCCCTGCTTCCTCAGGACTAAATTACCCCAGCTGGTATCGTGTATATATATGAAAACTACAAATAAAAAAACACATTTAGAAATATGTCCTATAAAAAAAACCACTCTTTAAATAGAAAAATACTAGAATATATTAATACTCTATCCTATCCCCCTTCAAGAGAGGTACGGTAATGGAGTAAGCAACAGAAAGAGGGATAAAGGGGGATATATATATATATGTGTGTGTGTGTGTGTGTGTATATATATATATATATATATATATATATATATACATACATACATACATACATACATACATACATACATACATACATACATACACACACACGATATAAAAAGTCTACACACCCCTGTTATAATGTCAGGTTTCTGTGATGTAAAAAAAATGAGACAAAGATAAATATTTTCAGAACTTTTTCCACCTTTTTAATGTAACCTATAAACTGTATAACTCAATTGAACAGCAAACTGAAATCTTTTAGGTGGAGGGAAGTAAAACTAAAATATGGTTGCATAAGTGTGCACACCCTTAACCATTTCAATACAGTGCACTTTCACCCCCTTCCTGCCCAGGCCATTTTTCAGCTTTCAGCGCTGTCACACTTTGAATGACAATTGCGCGGTCATGCTACACTGTACCCAAATGAAATTCTTATTTTTTCCCCACAAATAGAGCTTTCCCCCCTCACCTTCCAGGACAGCTACTTGAGAGATGATTGGCTCCGCCCTCTACAGGAAACACAAATCAGATACAATTTAAAAGGCCCCTCCCTTTCCTCTGACCCTCAGTTGTTTTGTGTTTCCAGACACTCCAGGAGCACCAACACGTTTTTTGTTTTCTTAAGGTCTGGTAACTGTGGTTGGTGGACCCCCCTTCTCTGGTTTCATCCAGGACTAGTTGTGGCCAAGTCCTGGATGATAGTCTGTACCAGAAGGGTTCCCTGTTTCTAAGGGTTACTTGCCTATGTGAGTGATGGCAACTCCCTTCCTTTTTTCCCCAGCGCTGCTGTGTGGAACTGTGTCCTAAATGATTCATTTCGGTTTACCAAGATGGCGTCAGGAGTACTTCCGGTGATGCGGCAAGATGGCACCGGAAGTCACATGACGCACTTCCAGACGCCGAGTTTTTTAAAGGAGCATAGCGTGGAGACATTGAGGACATGCTGCAGGGGTATAGTGTGCTAAAAACGCCATTCTAAGTGCAGTTTTTCAGTACAGCAGCAGTCTTCTCTACGGCCGTTCTCCGCTTGCTTCATGGAGCTTGAGGACAGGTCTGAGGATGGAGCATCCATTCGTATTGAACCAGCGGCAGCATCCGGGTCCCATACTGCCTCCAAGGTAAGCCCTTGTCTGTGGATAGTCTACAGCAAGGGACTTTTTTGCATGGAACCTTTTTATTTATGGTCTTTGTTTCTGCTTTTTTCTAGGCCAAACCGGTGAAGAAGAAATGTGGGAACTGTAGGGCCAGGCTTTCTGATAGTTATAAAAAGCTATTTTGTGAGGATTTTATTCCGTTCAGAGTCTTCCTCTTTTAAGGAGTTAATGACTTCTATGAAGGAGGTAGTGGACTCCTTTCGGTCACTTGATGACAGGGTTACTGGTCTAGGCTCTTCCTCAGCTAGACCCATAGCCCAAGACCCTTCTAACTCTGCCAGGTCCCTTCCCTTGTTAGTATCTGAGACTATTAGTTTACATGATACTGGAAGAAGTTGAGAATCCAGTTTCTTCATCTGATGAAAAGTCTGCATCAGAGGAGGATGCAGGTAGCTCATCTAAGTATCTTTTTCCAGTCGAGGATATTGATGAACTACTAAAAGCAATATATACCTCAGAGCAGGTTGAGATGCCACAACAGGCCCAATCAGTACAGGATAAAATGTATAGGGGCCTACAGGGACGGAAATCAAAAACTTTTCCGGTACACCAGTCTCTTAGGGACATGATTCTGTCTGAATGGAAAGAACCTGAAAAAAGGTTGTTCCAATCCAGGGGACACAAAAGAAGATTTCCTTTTCAGTCTGAACTTGAGGAGGTTTTCTTTAAGTGTCCTAGATTAGATGCCCCTATGTCGCAGTTGTCCAAAAGATCAGATCTTTCTTTTGAAGATTCTGGGGTCCTTAAAGATCAAATGGATAGAAAGGCTGACTCAATGCTACATAAAGCCTGGGAGGCTTCAGCTTTTTCCTTAGGCCCGGCAGTAGCATCCACCTGTGTGGCTAGAAATTTAGACGTATGGGTTCAGCGTCTGGATAATCTTCTTGCATCTGACACCCCCAAAGAAGAGATTAGGGAATCCCTCCCACTCATTGCCAAGTCAGTCACCTTCTTGGCTGATGCAGCAGTAGATTCAGTGAAATCCGCAGCTAGAGCTTCTTCTCTCATTAATTCAGCTAGGCGAGCTATCTGGCTTAAATCTTGGGAAGGTGACCTTACTTCCAAGAATAAGCTCTGTGGCATTCCCTTCGAAGGCAAACTCTTGTTCGGTGCTTCCTTAGAAGAGGTCTTAGCTCGTTCCTCTGAGAAAAGTAAACGATTCCCCTTTTCCCAAAGGAATAAGCCCCAGAATAAGAAGCCCTTTCGTGGCTTCCAAAACAAGGATAATTTTAAAGCCAACAGGCAACATACTAAAAAGAAATGGTCCTTTTAACAAAGACAAGCAAAAATGAGGGGCTCCCTTTGCTCCTTCAGCCTCTTCCAAAAATACCCAGTGACGCCAGGTTTGGGGTAGGGGGAAGATTGTGCCATTTTGTCAAGGAATGGGCAGAAATTTCCACCAATTCCTTTATCCTTCAAACTTTGGAAAAGAGTTACAGGCTGGAATTCAAAAGTCTTCCTCCCCAGAAGTTTTTTCTTACCCACCTACCGAAGAGACCAAGAGAGACGACAAGCCATGTTAAATTTAATCTCTGTGTGGGAAACAGAGGGAGTTATTTCTCCTGTCCCAGAAATTCAGAAGTTCCGGGGATTTTATTCTCACGTCTTTCTGGCCAAGAAAGCTTCCAGCGGCTTTCGTATGGTCATAAATTTAAGCGTCCTGAACAAATACATAGTTTACAGACGCTTCCGAATGGAGAACATTTATTTGGTAAGGAATCTGTTGTTGCCAAAGGTCTTCATGGTGACCCTGGACCTTCAGGACGCTTATCTTCATGTACCAATCTGCCAGAGCCACCGAAGGTTCCTCAGGTTTGCAGTTCTCGTGTGAAACGAGCCATCTCACTGGCACTTCAATGCCCTTCCTTTTGGTCTCTCGGCAGCACCGAGGATTTTTACAAAAATCATGGCCTTTTTTAACCACTTCAGCCCCGGAAGGATTTACCCCCTTCCTGACCAGAGCACTTTTTTCAATTCGGCACTGCGTCGCTTTAACTACTAATTGCGCGGTCATGCAATGCTGTACCCAAACAAAATTTGCATCCTTTTCTTCCCACAAATAGAGCTTTCTTTTGATGGTATTTGATCACCTCTGCCGTTTTTATTTTTTGCGCTATAAACGGAAAAAGACTGAAAATTTTGAAAAAAAATGATATTTTCTACTTTTAGTTATAAAAAAAATCCAATAAACTAAATTTTAGTCATACATTTAGGCCAAAATGTATTCGGCCACATGACTTTGGTAAAAAAAATGTCAATAAGCGTATATTTATTGGTTTGCGCAAAAGTTATAGCGTCTACAAACTAGGGTACATTTTCTGGAATTTACACAGCTTTTAGTTTATGACTGCCTATGTCATTTCTTGAGGTGCTAAAATGGCAGGGCAGTACAAACCCCCCCCAAATGACCCCATTTTGGAAAGTAGACACCCCAAGGAAATTGCTGAGAGGCATGTTGAGCCCATTGAATATTTATTTTTTTTTGTCCCAAGTGATTGAATAATGACAAAAAAAAAAAAAAAAATTTACAAAAAGTTGTCACTAAATGATATATTGCTCACACAGGCCATGGGCATATGTGGAATTGCACCCCAAAATACATTCAGCTGCTTCTCCTGAGTACGGGGATACCACATGTGTGGCACTTTTTGGGAGCCTAGCCGCGTACGGGGCCCCGAAAACCAATCACCGCCTTCAGGATTTCTAAGGGCATACATTTTTGATTTAACTCCTCACTACCTATCACAGTTTTGAAGGCCATAAAATGCCAAGATGGCACAAACCCCCCTAAATGACCCCATTTTGGAAAGTAGACACCCCAAGCTATTTGCTGAGAGGCATGGTGAGTATTTTGCAGCTCTCATTTGTTTTTGAAATTGAAGAAAGACCAGAAAAACATTTTTTTTTTTTTCTTTTTTCAATTTTCAAAACTTTGTGACAAAAAGTGAGGTCTGCAAAATACTCACTATACCTCTCAGCAAATAGCTTGGGGTGTCTACTTTCCAAAATGGGGTCATTTGGGGGGGGGTTTTGTGCCACCTGGGCATTCCATGGCCTCCGAAACTGTGATAGGCAGTGAAGAGTGAAATCAAAAATTTACGGCCTTAGAAAGCCTGAAGGCGGTGCTTGGTTTTCGGGGTCCCGTGCGCGGCTAGGCTCCCAAAAAGTCCCACACATGTGGTATCCCCGTACTCAGGAGAAGCAACAGAATTTATTTTGGGGTGTAATTTCACAAATCCCCATGGCATGTTTGAGCAATATAACATTTAGTGACAACTTTGTGCAAAAAAAAAAAAAAAAATTTGTCTCTTTCCCGCAACTTGTGTCACAATATAAAATATTCCATGGACTCGACATGACTCTCAGCAAATAGCTTGGGGTGTCTACTTTCCAAAATGGGGTCATTTGGGGGGGTTTGAACTGTCCTGGCATTTTATGCACAACATTTAGAAGCTTATGTCACACATTACCCACTCTTCTAACCACTTGAAGACAAAGCCCTTTCTGACACTTTTTGATTACATGAAAAAATTATTTTTTTTTGCAAGAAAATTACTTTGAACCCCCAAACATTATATATTATTTTAAAGCAAATGCCCTACAGATTAAAATGATGGGTGTTTCATTTTTTTTTTTCACACAGTAATTGCGCAGCGATTTTTCAAACGCATTTTTTGTGGAAAAAACACACTTTTTTAAATTTTAATGCACTAAAACACACTATATTGCCCAAATGTTTGATGAAATAAAAAAGATGATCTTAGGCCGAGTACATGGATACCAAACATGACATGCTTTAAAATTGCGCACAAACGTGCAGTGGCAACAAAATTAATACATTTTTAAAAGCCTTTAAAAGCCTTTACAGGTTACCACTTTAGATTTACAGAGGAGGTCTACTGCTAAAATTACTGCCCTCGATCTGACCTTCGCGGTGATGCCTCACATGCATGGTGCAATTGCTGTTTACATTTGACGCCAGACCGACGCTTGCGTTCGCCTTAGCGCGAGAGCAGGGGGGACAGGGGTGCTTTTTTTTTTTTTTTTTTTTTTTTTTTTTCTTTATTATTTTTTTGCTTTTTTATCTTATTTTTAAACTTTTCCTTTCATTTTTTTTTTAAATCATTTTTATTGTTATCTCAGGGAATGTAAATATCCCCTATGATAGCAATAGGTAGTGACAGGTACTCTTTTTTGAAAAAATTGGGGTCTATTAGACCCTAGATCTCTCCTCTGCCCTCAAAGCATCTGACCACACCAAGATCGGTGTGATAAAATGCTTCCCCAATTTCCCAATGGCGCTGTTTACATCCGGCGAAATCTAAGTCATAAAATGCTCGTAGCTTCCGGTTTCTTAGGCCATAGAGATGTTTGGAGCCACTCTGGTCTCTGATCAGCTCTATGGTCAGCTGGCTGAATCACCGGCTGCATTCTCAGGTTCCCTGTTGAGACAGGAGAGCCAGAGAAAAACACGGAAGACGGTGGGGGGGGGGGGGGGGGGCATTCCCTCCCACTGCTTGTAAAAGCAGTCTAGAGGCTAATTAGCCGCTAGGATTGCTTTTACATGAAAGCCGACCGCTGGCTAAAAAGAATGATACCAAGATGATACCTAAACCTGCAGGCATCATTCTGGTATAACCACTCAAAGTCGTGAATGGCGTACCTGAAGACAAAAAAATGGTTAACAATAAAGCACAGTAAACGGTAAAGTATAAAAAATTGCATACCTGAAAAGCAAACATGATAAAACATAATAACAATAAAACATTGCAGAATAGAATACAGTAAAAAAGAGCAGAACAATAGAGAGAGAATAGAGAGAGAGAGAACAATGAAACGACAACTATTTTTTTTTATTTTTGTTTGTGTTTTTTTTTTTTTTTTTACACTTTTTTTTGTAACTGTAACTTTTATAACTGTAACCGGTTCCAGGTTCGGGTCTTTCAAAATGCGATGGCATCTTGGGAGACCCTGTGATAGTGTGCCTAGTCTGTGCAATTCTGTACGCTACACTAATACTCAACTAGTGAATGGTAGCGTTCAAAACATTCACCAATGCAAAGACCAGGATTATCAGGACAGGAGGGACAATAATAGCGGGTGTCACGTCTATATCCGCGCTTGCTGCAGACACAACATCTTTTTTGGGGGGGTTCGTTGGGTAGGGGTACTCGGGAGGACATATAAATGCCTCTCATGCAGCCGACTGCATTTGGTTGGGGATGTGAATGGGGGAAGTACGGGCGCTGCAGAAGTGGTGGGTTCCCAATTAGGATTGGCGAATGCAGCAGGAAGGGCATTATGGGCACGACAGGCCTATGTTTGTCTTTTTGGTGGCAGCGGGACACTACTTGTGCTTGCCACCTCACCAGCTTGAACTGCACTTATGGGACTCGCCACGTCACCAAGTGTTACTGCAGTGCTGGTTTGACTACGACCGGGGTGTACTAGGCCGCTGGTGCTTGCCAGTTCACCAAAACGCTACCAAAAAAAAGTGACAGTGATCGATTGATACTGCACTTGGGTGGGCTGGGCTGGGCCGGGCGGAGGGGCAAAACGCAGGTGCTAGCAGGTATCTGGGCTGATCCCGCTAACACTGCGTTTTTGGGAACCCTAAACTGCTGGGGACGCTAGTATAGATCTGATTGGATCAGATATTGATCCGATCAGATACTATACCACTAAGGGAGGCGTATGCTGCGTGCGTGGGTGTTAGCGGTACTGGCGCTAATCTGACGCTGCCTGGGGCTGGTGCTTGCCAGTTCACCAAAATGCTACCAAGAAAACTGTTAGCGATCGCAGGGATCAGGCCTGACTCTGCGAACGCTGCAGTTATGCGTTTAGTGTTTTGTAAGTGACAGTGATCGATCGATACTGCACTTGGGTGGGCTGGGCTGGGCCGGGCGGAGGGGAAAAACGCAGGTGCTAGCAGGTATCTGTACTGATCCCGCTAACACTGCGTTTTTGGGAACCCTAAACTGCTGGGGACGCTAGTATAGATCTGATCGGATCAGATATTGATGCGTTCAGATACTATACCACTAAGGGAGGTGTACGGTGCGTGTACGGTGCGTGCGTGGGTGTTCGCGGTACTGGCGCTAATCTGACGCTGCCTGGGGCGACGCATATCACCGCCGGGCGATCAGGGGGCTAAACCTTTATTCGGTAATAAACGGCGGGTGCCCTGACACTATAAAAAATAAACGAACTAACCAGCGTCACCCGTAACAGTTATACGGTGATCAGTGGTGAAAGGGTTAACTAGGGGGCAATCAAGGGGTTAAAACATTTATTAGATAGTATATGGGGGTCCCTGTCGCTATAAAACGCTGACAGCGAACCTAAATATTTACGTTCCTAACTAGCGTCACCAGTGACACTAATACAGCGATCAGAAAAATGATCGCTTGGCGACAGGGGGTGATCAAGGGGTTAAAACTTTATTAGGGGGGGTTAGGGGGGTACCCTAGACCTACAGGGGGCTAACACTCACTGTCCTACCACAGTAACTGTCACAAACTGACACTATGCAGTAATCAGGAAAAAAAAAAAACCTGCTTGGTGTCAGTTTGTGACTGGGGGGGTGGGGGGTGATTGGGGGGGATCGGGGGGCGATCGGGGGTGTTTAGTGTGCCTGGCATGTTCTACTGTGTTGTGTGTGAGTGTTGGTGCACTTACATGTCGTCTCTCCTCGGCGCTGGAACGGAAACTGCCCAGCTGAGGAGAGATGACATCACATCCTCTGCCTCTGTGTACTATACAGAGGCAGGGGATGTTTCTCATTGGCTGGGAGCGATCGCGAGGGGGGGGCCACGATCGGATGGTCTCCCCCTCGTCTCTCATCGCTCCCAACCAAATGCCGACCGCCGATGGCACCGGGGGGGGGTCCGATCGGACCCCCCACCCGCGGGAAGGCAATCACGTACCAGGTACGTGATTTTGCCTGCCCGTGCCGCTCTGCTCACGTATATAGACGTGAGGCGGTCGGCAAGTGGTTAAGATTCAAAGTGTATCGATCGTCCCATATCTAGACGATTTTTTGATTTTTTTTTTTTTGCTTGAGACAAGGAGTCTCTTGTTCAAGTCCTACAGTTGGTTTTGCGGACTTTTCAAAAATTAGGGTGGAAGGTCAACCAGCAGAAATCTTGCCTGGTACCCTCACAGAGCATACTTTTCCTGGGTTATCTAATAGACTCTGTTGCCCTAAAAATTTTTCTTCCCAAAGAGAAGATTTTGAAAATTCTTCTCTCTGTGCAGGCCTTCAAGCTGCTACCTCAGACCTCCCTTCGGTGGACCATTGCAGTTGCTGGGTCTGATGACTGTGGCCATTCCAGGGGTGCCTTGGGCCCAATTGCACTCCAGACCCCTTCAGGCTTTTCTTTTACTCCATTGGGATCGCAGGAAGGATTCTCTGGATCAGCTGGTAAAATTACCAGAAGGGAATTTTCTCGATCTCGCCTGGTGGGAGCAGCGAGAACATCTGCAGAGAGGGAAGGATTGGACACAACATTCCCCGGTCAAAATTACCACAGACGCCAGTCTGTGGGGTTGGGGTGCTCACTCACAGGACTGGCAAGCACAGGGAGCCTGGTTGCCAGAGGAAGCAGGTCACTCCTCAAATTTCAGAGAACTTCTGGCTGTGAGGAAAGCACTTATATCTCTGGAAGAGAGGGTCTATTCAAAAGACCTATTGATATTTTCAGACAATGCCACAACAGTGGCCTACCTGAACAAGCAAGGGGGCATTCGCTCAGAATCGCTTCTGTCTTTAACACAGCAGATTCTGTCCTGGGCGGAGATCCATGTCACTTCAGTAAGGGCAGTCCACATCAAGGGGTCAGAAAATGTGCTGGCGGACTATTTGAGCAGGGTGAGCATCAGTTCCAGTGGTTGGGAACTACATCAAGGCACGTTCCAGGAGGTGGTGCTAAGATGGGGTCTCCCCATAGTGGATCTTTTTGCCTCCAGTCTCAACAGGAAACTGCCGGCGGTCTTCTCTCTGGAGAGAGAAACAGAGTCCTTGGGGACGGATGCTCTGTCCTTCCCGTGGGACTTCACTCTGGCCTATGCCTTCCCTCCTTTTCCCCTCTTGCCCCTAGTGGTTCGGAAAATTATTCAGGACAGGGCAGAAGTTGTTCTGATTGCCCCCTGGTGGCCCAGGAGGAGTTGGTTCTCCTCTCTGAAGACTCTGTGTATCCTCCCTGGCCCCTACCAGTTCGGAAGGATCTGCTCCATCAGGGACCGGTGTTACATCAAAACCCTCAGACCTTCCATTTGACGGCCTGGAGGCTGAGCGGTGCATCCTACAGTTAAAGGGGTGTTCAGAGAGGGTTATTTCAACTATCCTGGACAGCCGTAAGTTGGTCACAAGAAGAATCTATGAGAAAGTTTGGAAAAACTTTCCATTTCCTGGCAAAGGAAAACTGGTTTAGATTCTTTTTCCACTCCCTTTATATTGGATTTTTTGCAGGGGGGAGTGGAAAAGGGGCTCTCTGTCAGCACCCTTAGGGTTCAGATTGCTACCCTATCTTTATTTACAGAGAGAAGTCTAGCAGAAGATCCCTTAGTCAGGAGGTTCCTTTTAGCCAGATCTAGACATACTCCCAGGGTCATCAAACATATTCCTCCCTGGGATCTTCTCATTAGTATTAAATGTTCTAACAAGGGCTCCTTTGCATGAGGCTTCCCTGAAATGTATTTCTTTGAAGTTGTCCTTCCTTTTGGCTATTACGTCAGGGCGAAGGATTTCTGATTAAGAGTCTCCTGTAAAGACCCCTTCCTGAGGATTCTTGAGGACAGGGTAGTGATTAGACCTGATCCTCTCTATTTACCCAAAGTTTCTTCCAACTTTCATAGATCCCAGGAGATAGTCCTTCCTAGTTTCTGCACCTCTCCCAAAAATACAGAAGAGGAAAGATTTGGTCTTTTAGATGTAAAGAGGTGTCTTCTGCTTTATCTAGAAAAGACCAGTGGGTTTAGGAGTTCCTCCCAACTGTTGGTTTTGTTCAGTGGCCCCAAGAAAGGGTCCAATGCATCTAAAGGTTCTATTGCTAGGTGGATTAGGGGAGCTATCTGTGAAGCATATAAAGCGTCAGATCGCACCCCTCCTTCTAGAATTAGGGCCCATTCAACGAAATCCATGGCCACATCATGGGCAGAAAGAGCGGGGGCTTCATGGGAAGAAATCTCTAAAGCTGCCGTCTGGTCCTCCTGTAATGCATTTGTCAAGCATTATAGAGTTCAGATGCTTTCCAGCCAGGACCTTTCCTTTGGTAGGAAAGTGCTTCAGGCTGTCGTCCCTCCCTAAGGTATAAAGTCTTGCTTATCCTCTCAAGTAGCTGTCCTGGAAGGTGAGGGGGGGAAAACCCCTGTTAGACTTACCGGTAACGGTATTTCCAGGAACCTTCCAGGACAGCGTCTATATTCCTACCCTATTCTATTTTTTCACTGGTCGACCATGTTTACCTGGTGGTGGTGTGTTTTATGGTTTCTGTTTTTTTCCTCTGCCGAGTGCACCTTTGGTGGAGGTTACTTGATCTTCTAAACAACTGAGGGTCAGAGGAAAGGGAGGGGCCTTTTAAAATGTATCTGATTTGTGTTTCCTGTAGAGGGCGGAGCCAATCATCTCTCAAGTAGCTGTCCTGGAAGGTTCCTGGAAATACCGTTACCGGTAAGTCTAACAGGGGTTTTCTTTTGGTGGTATTTGATCACCTCTGCGGTTTTTATTTTTCGCGCTATAAACAAAAGAAGAGCGACAATTTTGAAAAAAACACAGTATTTTTTACTTTTTGATATAATAAATATCCTTTTTTTTTTTTTTTTTTAAACAAATTTTGTCTTTAGCTTAGGCCGATATGTATTCTTCTACATATTTTTGGTAAAAAAAATCGCAATAAGTGTATATTGATTGGTTTGCGCAAAAGTTATAGCGTCTACAAAATAGGGGATAGATTTATAGCATTTTTATTATTTTTTTTTTTTACTAGTAATGGTGGCGGTCTGCGATTTTTATTGTGACTGCGATATTGTGGCGGACACATTTTTGGGACCATTCACATTTATACAGCGCTCCGTGCTATAAAAGTGCAATGATTACTGTATAAATGTGACTGGCAGGGAAGGGGTTAACACTAGGGGGTGATCGAGGGGTTAATCATGTTGCTAGGGAGTGTTTCTAACTGAAGGGGTAGGGTACTCACAAGGGGAGGAGACCGATTGGTGTTGCTCTGTACTGAGAACACACATCGGTCTCCTCTCCTCTCTGACAGGACATGGATCTGTGTGTTTACATACTCAGATCCACGGTCCTGCTGTGTTACCGGGCAATCACGGGTGTCCGGCGGACATCGCGGCCGCCTGGCACGCGCATCGGGTGCCCAGTGACACGGCGGGCAGGCGCGCGAAGGCGTCATATGACGCCCTCCCAGAACGAGAGCTGCGCCGCCTGGCCGTCATGACGGCCGGCAAGCGGTTAAACTAATACTTTGTTGAAGTACCTTTTGATTTTATGACAGTACTCAGTGTTTTTGAGTATGAGTCTATTAGCATGGCACATCTTGACTTGGCAATAATTGCCCACTCTTCTTTGCAAAAACACTTCAAATTTGTCAGATTGCGAGAGCATCTCCTGTGCAAAACCCTCTTCAGATCACCTCACAGATTTTCGATCAGATCAGTTCTGGGCTCTGGCTGGGCCTTTCCAAAATTGTAATCTTCTTCTGGTGAAGCCATTTCTTTGTTGATTTGGATGTATGCCATGGATTGTTGTCATGCTGATGCTTTCTAGCAGAAGCCTGAAGGTTTTGTGTTAATATTGACTGATATTTGGAACTGTTCATAATACCCTCTACATTAAGGCCCCTGTTTCAGCTGAAGAAAAACAGCCCCAAAGCATGATGCTGCCACCACCATGCTTCACGGTGGGTATGGTGCTCTTTTGGTCATGTGCAGTGTTTTTGCGCCAAACATATATTTTGCAATTATGGCTAAAAAGTTCAACCTTGGTTTCATCAGACCATAACACATTTTCCCACGTGCTTTTGGGAGACTTCAGATGTGTTTTTGCAAAATTTATCCAGGCCTGGATGTTTTTCTTCGTACGAAAAGGCTTCCGTCTTGCCACTCTACCCCATAGCCCAGACATATGAAGAATACGGGAGATTGTTGTCACATGTACCCCACAGCCAGTACTTGCCAGATATTCCTGCAGCTTCTTTAATGTTGCTGTAGGCCTCTTGGCAGCCTCCCTGACCAGTTTTCTTCTCGTCTCTTTATCAATTTTTGAGGGACATCCAGTTCTTGATAATGTCACTGTTGTGCCATATTTTCTCCACTTAGACTGTCTTCACTGTATTCCATGGTATTTCTAATGCCTTGGAAATTCTTTTGTACCCTTCTCCTGACTGATACCTTTTTAACAATGAGATCCCTCTGATGCTTTGGAAGCTCCCCCCCACGCCCTTAAAGATTTCAGTTTGTTTGTTAAACTGAGTTGTACAGTTTATAGGTCACATTAAAGGTGGAAATTATTTATCTTTATATCATTTTTTTACATCACAAAAATCTGACATTTTAAAGGGGGTGTGTGTATGCACTGTGTATATGTGTGTGTGTGTGTGTGTGTGTGTGTGTGTGTGTAATATATAATTTTTTTTTTTTCTTTACACATACACCGTTGTGCTCATAAGTTTACATACCCTGGCAGAATTTATGATTTCTTGGCCGTTTTTCAGAGAATATGAATGATAACACAAAAACTTTTCTTTCACTCATGGTTAGTTTTGGCTGAAGCCCTTTTTTATCAGTCAACTGTGTTTCTCTTTTTAAATCATAATCACAACCGAAACTACCCAAATGACCCTGAACAAAAGTTTACATACCCCAGTTCTTAATACGGTGTACTGCCCCCTTTAACATCATTGACAACTTGAAGTCTTTTGTGGTATTTGTGGATGGGGCTCTTTATCTTCTCAGATGGTAAAGCTGCCCATTCCTCTTGGCAAAAAGCCTCCAGTTCCTGTAAATTCTTGGGCTGTCTTGCATGAACTGCACGTTTGAGATCTCCCCAGAGTGGCTCAATGATATTGAGGCCAGGAGACTGAGATGGTCACTCCAGAACCTTCACTTTATTCTGCTGTAGCCAATGACAGGGCGACTGGGCCTTGTGTTTTGGATCATTGTCATGTTGGAATGTCCAAGTACGTCCCATGAGCAGCTTCCTGGCTGATGAATGCAAATGTTCCTCCAGTGTTTTTTGATAACATACAGTGGCTTGCGAAAGTATTCGCCCCCCTTGAACTTTTCAACCTTTAGCCACATTTCAGGCTTCAAACATAAAGATATAAAATTTTTATTTTTTGTGAAGAATCACCAACAAGTGGGACACAATTGTGAAGTGGAACGAAATCTTTTGGATTTTTGAAACTTTTTAAACTAATAAAAAAATGAAAAGTGGGGCGTGCAAAATTATTCGGCCCCCTTGCGTTAATACTTTGTAGAGCCACCTTTTGCTGCGATTACAGCTGCAAGTCGCTTGGGGTATGTCTCTATCAGTTTTGCACATCGAGAGACTGAAATTCTTGCCCATTCTTCCTTGCAAAACAGCTCGAGCTCAGTGAGGTTGGATGGAGAGCATTTGTGAACAGCAGTTTTCAGCTGTTTCCACAGATTCTCGATTGGATTCAGGTCTGAAAATTTGACTTGGCCATTCTAACACCTGGCTACGTTTATTTGTGAACCATTCCTTTGTAGATTTTGCTGTATGTTTGGGATCATTGTCTTGTTGGAAGATAAATCTCCGTCCCAGTTTCAGGTCTTTTGCAGACTCCAACAGGTTTTCATCCAGAATGGTCCTGTATTTGGCTGCATCCATCTTCCCCTCAATTTTAACCATCTTCCCTGTCCCTGCTGAAGAAAAGCAGGCCCAAACCATACCATGATGCTGCCACCACCATGTTTGACAGTGGGGATGGTGTGTTGAGTGTGATGAGCTGTGTTGCTTTTACGCCAAACATATCGTTTTGCATTCTGGCCAAAAAGTTTGATTTTGGTTTCATCGGACCAGAGCACCTTCTTCCACATGTTTGGTGTGTCTCCCAGGTGGCTTGTGGCAAACTTTAGACGAGACTTTTTATGGATATCTTTGAGAAATGCACAGATAATATAAAATAAAAAATGAATCAGCGCGAAATGGTGAATAGCAGATAAAGCAGCTGAACACCAGGGTCAAAATTCAAATCCCTCAATATACATATAAAACCGAAGGTGCAGCGCTGCACCATCTGTTTTATATCTTTGAGAAATGGCTTTCTTCTTGCCACTCTTCCATAAAGGTCAGATTTGTGCAGTGTACGACTGATTGTTGTCCTATGGACAGACTCTCCCACCTCAGCGGTAGTTCTCTGCAGTTCATCCAGAGTGATCATGGGCCTCTTGGCTGCATCTCTGATCAGTCTTCTCCTTGTCTGAGCTGAAAGTTTAGAGGGACTGCCAGGTCTTGGTAGATTTGCAGTGGTCTGATACTCCTTCCATTTCAAAATGATTGCTTGTACAGTGCTCCTTGGGATGTTTAAAGCTTGGGAAATCTTTTTGTATCCAAATCCGGCTTTAAACTTCTCCACAACAGTATTACGGACCTGCCTGGTGTGTTCCTTGGTCTTCATGATGCTCTCTGCGCTTTCAACAGAACCCTGAGACTATCACAGAGCAGGTGCATTTATACAGAGACTTGATTACACACAGGTGGATTCTATTTATCACCATCAGTCATTTAGGACAACATTGGATCATTCAGAGATCCTCGCTGAACTTCTGGAGTGAGTTTGCTGCACTGAAACTAAAGGGGCCGAATAATTTTGCACGCACCACTTTTCAGTTGTTTAATTGCTAAAAAAGTTTAAAATATCCAATAGATTTCGTTCCACTTGTTGGTGGTTCTTCACAAAAAATTTAAATTTTATATCTTTATGTTTGAAGCCTGAAATGTGGCAAAAGGTTGAAAAGTTCAAGGGGGCCGAATACTTTCGCAAGCCACTGTACTGCATTCATCTTGCCATCAGTTTTGACCAAATTTCCTGTGCCTTTTGTAGCTCACACATCCCCAAAACATCAGCGATCCACCTCCGTTTTTCACAGTAGGAATGGTGTACCTTTTATCACAGGCCTTGTTGACTCTTCTCCAAATGTAGCGTTTATGGTTGTGGGCAAAAAGCTCGATTTTGGTCACATCCCTCCAAATGACTTTGTGCCAGAAGGTTTGAGGTTTGTCTCTGTGCTGTTTGGCATATTGTAAGGGGGATACTTTGTTGCACTTGCGTAGTAATGGCTTTCTTCTGGCAACTCGACCATGCAGCCCATCTTTCTTCAAGTGCCTCCTTATTGTGCATCTTGAAACAGCTACACCACATGTTTTCAGAGAGTCCTGTATTTCACCTGAAGTTATTTGTGGGTTTTTCTTTGCATCCCCGACAATTTTCCTGGCAGTTGTGGCTGAAATCTTAGTTGGTCTACCTGACCGTTGTTTGGTTTCAACAGAACCCCTCATTTTCCACTTCTTGATTAGAGTTTGAACACTGCTGATTGGAATTCTCAGTTCCTTGGGTTTCTTTTTATATCCCTTTCCTGTTTTATACAGTTCAGCTACCTTTTCCCGCAGATCCTTTGACAATTCTTTTGCTTTCCCCATGACTCCGAATCCAGAAACGTCAGTGCAGCACTGGATGAAGGATGCAAGGGTCTGTCAGGAGTCCAGAAACTCATTGACCTTTTATACACACACTGATTACAAGCAAACAGATCACAGGTGAGGATGGGTACCTTTTTTAATCGCAATTCAAACCCCTTTGTGTCAACTTGTGTGCATATTATGAAGCCAAAATCACCAGAGTATGTAAACTTTTGGTCAGGGTCATTTGGGTAGTTTCTGTTGTGATTATGATTTAAAAAAAAGAGTAAACACAGTTGATTGATAATAAGTGTGTTCAGCCAAACACATATTCTCTGAAAAATGGGCAAGAAATCATAAATTCTGGCAGGGTATGTAAACTTATGTGCACAAGTGTGTATGTATGCGTGTGGGTGTGTGTGTGTGTATGTATGTATGTATGTATATATATATATATATATGTGTGTGTGTGTGTGTGTGTGTATATATATATATATAATATATTTAATTATTACATACATTTTATAATATGGAGGACCCAGCACTGTCCAAACCCCCCTGGCCTGTGGGGAGGAAAGGCTCCAAAAGCGCTACGGAACAGATTGGAAGACCTCGTGGTAGGCAGATTGTATGCTGCATCTATAATAATGAAAGGTTGTATGTGATAGTAGTAGTGTAATTTGTTGATGTTTGAAGCCTGTAAATCAAAAATCATCATAAGATATAAATAAAGTATAACAATGTAAACAAAATTTTAAATAAAGGTAACCAATAAATCCCATGTAATTAAATGAACAATGTATATATAAGCTGTCACCACAGGGTGGCGCTGTGGACAGCGGGAATAGGCTATGCCACGTCTTTTAATTTGATAACATATACTAGGGCTTTGAAAGGATGGACTTTATAGGCATACTTAAAAATGTATAACAAAATATTTTATTAGAATTATAACAAGACGATATTAGACACGCATGAGATAAAATACATGTAAAAGTGCCAAAGTGATTACAACCTTCTCCCCTGTCCACCATCCATTCAGAAACCGGGGCTTCAAGGATACAATGGGGGGCCCAGGGAGATTCTGAGTAAAGCAAATAACTCAAAGGTAATAGCATAAATGGTGACCTAGGCAGGTCAATTCCTATAGGTAGTCAAAAATGGGTCACATAGGCTGACTCAGATGATGTCATAACTGCTTTTCAAAATATACGTAGCCTGCTCAAATTAAATGGGTTCAGTAAGGACAAACAAGCCAATGAAAAGTGTTTCTCATGCAGAGCATCCGACTAAATGAAAAAAAAAAAAACTCATATACCCCCCCCCCACCTTACCACAGTCACTCTGATACCAAGACTCAGCTGGAAGGCAGGCGCTGTGGCCGGGGTGGCGCAGAGCCAAGTTATACTGTATATAACTAATACTACATACAGTTTATGCAGCGCTGAAAGCAGCCGCATTTCTTGGTAATGGAAATGGTTTGTTTGGGCCCAAACTAACTATTTAAAGTAACACAAAACCTAAAGTTATGCCTAGTACGCACGGGCCGAATTTCGGGAGACATAGGCTGGTTCAAAAAAAATAACGTCTGACATAACAACGTCTGACATTCAGCCCATGTGTATGTCGGCCTATCTGACAAAAGCTGGCTGAGCATGCTGGAAAACCAGCAGCCGACTGGCTCCCAATCAGCGCTCTCAGACAACGGCTAAGAGAACTGACCAGAGTGATCTGGGGGGGGGGGGGGCGTCCCTTTCCCCCCTGTCAGAACACAACAGCTCTACTGTCAGTTTGTTTTTGTTCAACCCGCTGGGTTGAATGAAAAAAAGCTATTAGTGTGTACCAGGCTTTAAAAAGATCATGTCCCCCCCCCCCCCCCCATTGAAGACCTCATATCAGCATTTCTTATCTAACTACACCATTTAACAGCACAATTCTATGACAGAGACTAGTTCCCTTTTAATTGAAGAGATCTCAGATAAATTGTTACAAGTGCTTCAGGTCTGGAATTGCTGCATTTCATGTACAATATTTCAGAGGATTAGAGAGATGTGATGTGAAGAGTTACTATTGTTGGGCTTTGAGACCCCACCTCTAAAAATCTCTGATATATGTAAAATGCTAATTTTATAGGGTGTTTGCAAATGATCGTACAAAATTATTGTATCCAAAACTGACCTGAAAAAGTGCATATTGCTTTCTATACAGGGAATTGATTGAAAAATATGGCTACATAACTTCTAATAAAAATCCACATGTCAAGGGGGGAGCTATGATAAATCATATCAGGTTATACTTTCCAAATGTCTCACCCCAGAAAGCAATATCCCTGAAGCAATCAATCTGCAAGTTCAAAGCAAAACCTGCTAAAATGCCTCCTTTTTAAAGGGAGGAGTCTCATTGTGTCAAGTTTTACCAGTGAGATTGCTTTCAGAATGCAGCCTTTGGTTTCTTTCAAGGAGAGATTGTGGTATTAGGGTTTAGGTGGGCACAGGTGGATGGCTGGCACCTAGGGCTGGAAGAGCTGCACAAATTAGGGCTCGAGTAGAATATTTTTGAATTTCTTTGAATTTTTTCAGAACCCTTTCTTAACACATGCTTCTTGGCACACACAAACACAAGCTGCAGTCGCCCCTCCATCGTTACCCCCATTGTCCACTTTAAATTATCAAAGCTTCTCTTTCCATCAATTTGGGCAGCCTAGTGAATGAAAAGTTATCACTGTGATCTTGCAGTACTGGCTCTGGTATCCATACACATTACACAGTAGGTTTAGTTAGGTTCTTCTTGGTCCTTCATCTTCCCGCCAGAGCCAAAAGATACATGCCAGTAGGATACCTGGTACCAGACTAAATTGACTGCAATCTGTTTCTACTTTGCCCAATCCCCACCTGTGTGGTAAAGAAAGAAAAAAAGTTGGGCATCAAGCTAGCAACCTAGCCCTGTTAACAAAAGTAACTCTACAGAAAGAACAAAATTATAGCCCAGTAGTGAAGTAAACACTTCAGAAAGTCTGATCTTTGCACTGCTTTTCCTTCAGGTGCACACAGGCCCTGTATAATAGCAGTATTGATGCTTTGGAAGCCATGTCTGATCAGGAGCTGCAGGAGCTCTTCCAGGAAGCCCCATTCACTGAAGTGCTGCATGAACCTGGTACCAGGGTGCTAGATGCCTGTCTGAAAGCTTCTGCTATCCCAGAAGGTGCCCGTGGGTATGTATGTTTATATATGTATTGTGCTGATCTTTATCATCTTTACATATAAGTGTGACATAGTCCCTAGTAGATGTAGAATGACTGTTGTAGGAACTCCAGTTTCTGGAGTTCCTAGTGCTGCATTGCATTAAGTTGGTATAAAATGATAGAAACAAAGGACTAGATAGTGGGATTATTGCGGTGCCAAAAATGCAGCAAAACAGATGCAGCAAAATTGCCAAAAAGACACAAATACAATTCATACACAATGTAGGTTACAGAATGGAGCATAGGCAGATATTTACAACCAATGGATGGAAGAATTGAACAAATAATCCCTACTAGTTTCGCCAATACATCGGCTTCCTCAGGTGATATTTAAGGTTGTAATTCTATAAAAAGAAAGTTTCATGTTAGTATAACCAAATATACTGGATATAGTGAAGGACAATGCTGTGCAGGTAATCAACACGAGTGCAGGGAAACTAGACAAATGCAATATCCCCCAACCAATTGGTCCCAACAAGGATGGAAATAACATCAATCAAGGATCATTACTACATACCCACTGAACCCCAGAGGGCCAGATAGGACACCTCCAAAGTGGGGATCGCTTCCTCACTGCCTTAGTGTGACTGCATGGAGCTTGATAAAAGACCGTTGAAAGTAGCTGTAGAAGTACACATATATAAGGCTCAAAAGCTCAATTAATTATAATGAAAAAGAAAAGGACAAAAGGTCCTCAATACTCACCAAAAATAACAGGTAAATTAATGAGAAACCCAGGACGCTGGAAGGATTGATAATAATTGATCAATCGGAACTACTAGTGAATCTTGTGGGTTTTGACTGCACTAGATAAAATTAAGAGGGGGATATACATAAATTGCTAATAATGATGGAAGTGTTTGGTCATATTCAAAGGGAATGCTGGAGTTAAGTGACAAATCATACCTGCTAAATCAGCTGAGCAGGCTTGGCTGCAAACAAGAAACATCCTAATCGCTTCAGTGCATTATGGGTAATGTAGGCCCTTGCGGAGGCTAGTGCGCAGGCGCACGGGCCGCTTCTCGTCCGCTCCTGATTGGCTGAATTCTTTCGCCAATCAGGTGGGGGGCTTTAAATAGGTAAGTCATTAGTCCGAAATTGCGGTACACACCAGGACGCTATACAAGCTGGATTGACGATGAAGGTATTATTCGCCCTATGGATAATTACATTGTTGATTTAATGCTATGATAATATATCACAGCATTTATCTTATAACATTGCTTAATCTAGAACCTTTGTTCATATTCACCAGGCTCATACACCACACTTGATGTGGAAACTATATGCACCTATTTCAGTCAGTGCTCCATTTGAAGTGATTAGGCTGTTTCTTGTTTGCAGCACAATTGCAGTCAATCCACAAGATTCACTAGTAGTTCCGATTGATCAATTATTATCGATCCTTCCAGAGTCCTGGGTTTCTCATTAATTTACCTGTTATTTTTGGTGAGTATTGAGGACCTTTTGTCCTTTTCTTTTTCATTATAATTGATTGAGCTTTTTTAGCCTTATATTTGTGTACTTCTACAGCTACTTTCAACGGCCTTTTTTCAAGCCCCCTGCAGTCACACTAAGGCAGTGAGGAAGCGACCCCCACTTTGGAGATGTCCTATCCGTTCCTCTGTGGTTCAGTGGGTATGTAGTAATGATCCTTGATTGATGTTATTTCCATCCTTGTTGGGACCTATTGGTTGGGGGATATTGCATTTGTCTAGTCTCCCTGCACTTGTGTTGATTACCTGCACAGCATTGTCCTTCACTATATCCAGTATATTTGGTTATACTAACATGAAACTTTCTTTTTGTAGAATTACAACCTTATATATCCCCTGAGGAAGCCAATGTATTGGCGAAACTAGTAGGGATTATTTGTTCAATTCTTCCATCCATTGGTTGTAAACATCTGCCTATGCCCCATTCTGTAACCTACATTGTGTATGAATTGTCTTTTGTCTTTTTAGTGATTTTGTAATAAACTGAATGATTTTAATATCTGTTTTCCTGCATTTTTGGCACCGCAATAATCCCACTATCTAGTCCTTTGTTTCTATCTATACCTTTTGGGATGAGGTGCCTTATCTAATCCTGAGACACACATACCACCAAAACTCTCTCTACTTTTCTTGGTATAAAATGACAATCTGTATCCCCAGCTTGCCTAAGGTCAGCCTTAAAGTTTAAATTTTTTGTGAAATATTTTTCTTTAAATTCAGCAGGAGGCACAGTACATACAAAGGATTAAAAGTGTCCCTTATACTGGTGACTTCTGTGCTGCTTGAATTCTTCAGTCCTCTGCCCCAGCATACCTTTACAACTGTGATCTTCCAGTGCTGCTGGTGGGGTGAATATGAGTGACTGCATCTGTCACAGGCACTCATCAAAAGTTTGATTGACCTTTCTGCCTCCCTGCTCCATTTATAGAAGATATCTGATAGAAGATGCACTAGCAGTTCAAATCCCATAAAAAAAGTGCCCTATGAATGGAGGATGTGGACCTTTCATTCATCTGCTGTGTATGCCACATTGCAAAACAATTTTTTATTGGTTCCCTATGACATGGTGTATTGTCTTCATATTGGATTAGGTCACAAAATGACTGTTACAGGATCTGAATTGTTGATTATATGCCAACAAAAAAAGCAAGCAGGTGGCAATTAACTATTACCCAGTATTGCCTGTAGGCGTTATGTAACTGATCTTTGCCCATTAATGACTTAGCATGCCTTACCCTATGGCAGGATGGACATCTTGGTAAAAGAAGGGTTTTGCTTCCTTAGGTCATGCCCACCTGATGACTGGTGGGATAATATTCAAGAAGCAGCATGAAGGGTGGAGGAAGTACAACTCCACAGAATTTTTGAAACAGAAGCAGGGAGCTCTTTGCATTGCAGGTAGTTAGGTACAGCTTCCTCCACAGCAAGAACAGTGATCAGCACAATAGTGCTGTGTGTGTCAACCCATTAGAAAAATGATGTGCAGTGGCTAATTAGACTTCAGCCTGTTGACATCGGATCAGTGAAGCATAGGTTATCCCTGTTGTATGCTGTAACTGGTATTGTTTTTTATATTGTGCTGACTATAAAATACCGTATTTATCGGCGTATAACACGCACTTTTTTCCCCGTAAAATCAGGGGAAAATCGTGGGTGCGTGTTATACGCCGATCCCCGCTATTTTGTGATCTATCGGAGCGATCGCCGCCGACATTCACATAGCGTGTATTTTTAAATATGGTGCCGCCGAGAACACAGTGACTGGGCGGAGCCGAGATACACATAGCCGAGGGTTCTCGGCTCTTCTCGGCGCCGTTCACAGTCCCACCCAGTCCCGCCATTGGACCTCTGTTATGTCCATCATAGGGACTGGGCGTGACTGTGAACGGCGCCGAGAACCCTCGGCTATGTGTATCTCGGCTCCGCCCAGTCACTGTGTTCTCGGCGGCGCTCGTTCAGTTGAACGAGCGCCGCCGGGTCCCTCCGAACTCCGCGGCGCCATATTTAAAAATACACACTAAACTTGTGTATGTCAGCGGCACTGGGAACAAGGCTGCACTGACCACTGGGGGCAAGGCTGCACTGGGGCAAGGCTGCACTGACAATTCTGCACTGGGGCAAAGCTGCACTGACAAGGCTGCACTGGGGCAAGGCTGCACTGACAAGGCTGCACTGACAAGGCTGCAGATGGACAGGATAACGCTGCATTGATGGGCATTTTGATGTAAGTTTTTTTTTCCTTAAACTTCCCTCCTAAAAGTTTTTTTCCTTAAAATTCCCTCCTAAACTTGGGGTGCGTGTTATACGCCGGCACGTGTTATACGCCGATAAATACGGTACATTTGTTATGAGGCATAATGAGAGCATGTTTACTCTTCTAGCTATGAAATAATCAGCAGAGGTGGAGTCAGCTTCAACCACAATAAGGTGACCAATCCAGATGAAGTTCTTGTGCTTGGTACGCACATTCTCCGGAACGGACTGTCTCTTATCAAGGTGGGGAAGAAAAACCTGTACATTGTAAAGTGGCTGCAGCTGTGAAGACAGAGAACACTCCAAATGCCCTGTGTGTACTGGAGGAATACCCGACCGAGCTAATGCTGCTTCCTACAAGGTTGTTACTCTCACTAAGTGAGAAACTGTTTTGCACATACATGAAACTGTGTTATAATAAACTGGATCAGTTGAATTTTTAAACAAAATTAGGTTTCCACTGACTTTGATTTCTGAAGAGTGTCAGAGGAAGGTTCTTGTCTGATGTTCAGGACATGATATGGATCAGTAAAGAGAACCCATAATTTTTAAATGTTCAGGCTGGCTTGTTCTCCTTGCCTCATTACTTAAAGTGTTTGTTACCCAAAAAAAAAAAAAAAGGATCCTGTTCCCTTAAAGCAGTGGTTCTCAACCTGGGGGTCGAATGACGATTTGCCAGGGGTCACCGAATCCTGGGATGTTCTTGAAGCCCGCACCGCTCTCCCAGCCCTATCGCGGCTGCCCAGCAGGGCTGTCCCTGCAGCTTGTGGCTGCCCAGTTGGGCTGTTTTTGGAGCCCGCAGCCACCCACTCAGCCTCCTCACATCCGCCCAATAAATTCACGGTATGGGTGGGGGGCAGAGACTGGAGGTCAACTGACTGGTGAGGAATTTGAAGAGGGAGGGGCTGGAGGAGACCCTATCATCTGATTTTGGCATAGGTGTAACTGCTGCGAGTCCCCACAGGGCTGGAGACACAGTGAAGCCGGAGACACAGTGAGTAACACTACCTGTGATTAGAGTTGCAATTAAAAGTCCCCACTACAGTTCTCAGATCAGCAGATGACCTTGATCAAGAGCACCTAAGTTGGCAGATCAGAACTCCCCTCAGCACTGCCACTGATCCCACCCCCCCCCACCAAGGAGTAAGAGAAGGAATAAAAATAGAGAATACATGGAAGAAAGAGGGGGAGGAACAAAGAAAATGGGAGCGAAAGAACAAGAAAGACGGCTAGAGAGGGGGATGGGGAAAAAAGACAAGAAATTAGGATAGAGAGAGATAAAAGGGAAAGAAAGGAGAACAAAGAGAGTGGTACATCCTAAAATGTACCAGAAGGGGTTTTAATACTGTACAAGTGGAAGGGATTTGGGGAGCAAATTACTTGTTTTGCCTTGGGTGCTGACAACCCATGCTACGAAAATTTTTTTACTGTTGGAGTCCCCACAACTTGGGAAATTTTATCAAGGGGTCGCAGCACTAGAAAGGATGAGAACCACTGCCTTAAAGCATGTTATACAGCACAGTACTTGTGCTGTGTAATTTGGCCCCCTGTATCATCTGCAATAACTGGCTGATCCTGCCCTCCCTCCTGTAAACTGACCTTGGTTTATTATGGCTGCTGAGCCCTGACACCATGGTCAGTTTACGTGCCTCTGTCATCTGCAGCTCTACTCTCCTGTGTCCTCCCCTCCCTGCCTGTCAGCTCCATCCACTCCACGATCCTCCCCTCCTGCTGCTTTCATAATACCATATCCTTGCTACAATTCCCTATGCTAGATCAAATAAATTCCCTAGTGCATTTGTTTTCTTTTTTTTTTAAATGCCGCTGTGTACCTAATTTCAGAGCACCGATCGGCGCTCACGTGACCAGCTGCCTCTCTCCTCCTTTCCTCCTCCTGGCTGATGTCAGCAGGGGTTTCTCAGCCCGCCCACTTTGCTTTTCGCTTGAGAGAGAAGCGGCCGGTCACGTGAGAGCCAATTGACACTCTGAAATTAGGTACACAGCGGCATTTAAAAAAAAAATGCACTAGGGACAATATTTAACATAGCAGAGGGGATTGTAGCAAGGTTATTTGCGTGGCTTAACAACCCCTTTAACAGATCAAGAATAAGTTTGTAGCCAGTAAGGTTGGGGGATCCAACATGGATGCTATGGGTCTGGGTAGTAAAGCGTGAGGTGAGGATGATAGGGGGTAAAACCTTCCAGAGTGGTTGATATTGAAACTTTTTTTTTTTTAAACTTAATCTTATTTTTATCACATAGCACAATCATTTTCATGCACAGAAACCCTGAGACGCCTGTGTTTAGGTATGTATATGTGGGGGCAGGAGAGAGAATTTTTTGGAAGGGTTTTTAAGTGCTTAGGTATTTGGGTATATCCTTAATGTTCACACTCTCGCTCTTCCTTTTTTATCTTTATTTTTTACATTTTATTTTTTACTTAATCTTATTTTTATCACATAGGGGACCAGAAGACCGGTCTGGTCATGTGATATGGCAGCTCCAACTCAGCTGTCTAAGAGATCGCTCAACAACGGCTGTGAATTCCTGAAGCCATGATAAGGCCCAGCTGCTCTTTGACACGTGGGGAGCTAGAGCTTCTGGATCACGTGACTGGACCAGAGTATGCAGGATGGGTAGGAAGGGGGTGGAGGAACATTTTAAAGAATAGTTAGTGTTAGTCTTAGCCTGCACTTTAAAGGACGGTCAAAAATAGTAGATCTACTGTTAAAACGATTTCATCATTATGGAAGTATATGACCTTATGACCGTATAAAATGTAAAATTACTTCTGGTCACCATTCTGGCATGTGATGCAGAGTACAGGGTAAGCTGCTTCTCACTTTCTAGTGATGGCTGTCATTTAGCTGTTGGGAAAAGTAAGTCTGCAAGGGGAAGTTTTGTAATTTTATTTTTTTTTCATTGTGGATAAAGTAAGGGATAAAGCCAATGGCAGAGAGCGCTGACTGGAGTGTTCTGATGGAAGGTGGGGGTGGTAGAGTCCCCTCTGTCAGAACACAATAGCACAGGAGGGGAGATCACCGTACTAACAGCGGAAAACTTTTGAGCTTTCAGTGTTTATTCATTCAGCCCGCTGGGTTGAACGAAAAAATAAACGAGTAGTGTACCAGACTTAAAGGTAAGTCTAGAGTTCACCTTCGTTGGAGAATGCAGAATGAAAAGTAGAATGCAATGCACTAAAGAACATACCAGCACACATATAATATAACTTGTGTTCGTGTGCGTTAGATGGTCATTAAACCCAGACTATGAAAAATTCTCATTACATGCTATATAACAGAGTGTTCATACTCACAAAGCCTGCAAAAGCATTCATTTTGTGAAGAGTGAATATACCTGGTTGATCCTGCCTTCAGCTGTCCCTTCCAACGCCTCTGTTTCCTGCTGCAGGCTGGGATTGTGTAGACCATTCGTTGTCCTCTACACAGCATGCTCCTATTTCAGTTCCCTTTCAACCTCTTTATTTCCTCCCTTTTTTCTCACCTGTGCAGCCCACATGACTATGGAGTCACACGTAGGTGTATACAAAGTGGTAAATGACAGCTCACTCACTCCCTCGTCTTCCATGTCCTCCTATTGCTAAACACTATGGGGGAGGGATATACAGTAGTATGCTGATTGACTAGATTCACAACTCACAAAAAGCTTGTTAATATAAATCAGTATTAAATGTACTTAATATATTGCTAGAACCTGTAAAGTTAAAAAAAGAGCCTTGGATGCAGATGCCTTCTGAACAAAACGCTAGTGTGTCCATCATCTTTGACTCCACCTACACCATATTATTGCTCAAAAAAAGACACATTTGATGTTCAAAAATGATGTATTGGGAGCATCTGTAAAACAGGCTGGGTTCACACATGCTGTGGCCGTGGCTCACAGCAGGGGGGTCCATTGCGTCCCTGTTCACTGATTCAGGTCCGAAGTTTTGTCTGAATTTGCACCTGAATCGGAACCAAAGACGCACAGGACCCTTTTCAATTGTAGACCGCGGCCACCCCAGAGCTGTGTGAAATTGCTCCATTGCGAGCCGAGCACACTCTCATGTCATGCGAATTGGATGCGGCGATAAGTGTGAACCCGGCCTTAGCCCAGGTTCACACTGAGCTGGGGGAGTGAAGCTGTGCGAGTTCAACTGAACTCGATGATTTCACTCCCCCATGTCAGTCCCGATTTCAGACGCGATTTCACAGACATCTGTGTGGGTTTCTGCAAAAAAAAAAAAAATTGCAAAAAGTAGTACAGACTACTTTTTGAAATTGGTGCGGCGCCGCAAATGCAGCGTCGCAATGATTAGGACGGTGCAATTGCCGCCGATTTGACATGTCAAAATGAACCAGTGTGAACCAGGGCTTTCACTGTATTTGATATTTTTTAATCTAATTTTACTTGCTCTTCTCAAACTGTTTTTCTTTTTTTAGTCATGTGACTAACAAAGCACCAATCAGGGCTGCCCCCCCCCAGCAGTAACAGTGCTGCAAGAATAAGGTACTCAGACCAGTGTTTTTCAACCTTTCTTCAGTCAAGGCACCCTTTAAAATGATGCAAAATCTCAAGGCACCCCATTCTAAAATGTAAAAAACAAAACTAATAGTTTTACATAACATAGCAACATTCACACACTTAGGACACTCAATGTGATTTATACTTCCAAAGCAAAAACACCTTTGCACACTGGTACAGATTAGCATTGCAATGTTTCTCTCCCTCACTCTGCTAATGTGACCACAGTGCTGACAAAGAAAGGCAGGGGAAGGGTAAACAAGGATGCTGTGGAGGGGCCAGAAGTCCTCCTTATCAACCGATGGATGCCAATTACATCATTGATTTCTAGGATGCTGCAGCTGGAAGGTTGTAATGGTACCTAATGAAAACTTGTGATTTTGTGTAACTAAAAGGCGGGCTCGATCCACCTGCTGGCTTGTATACAATTTTTGGAAAATCTTTAGGCATTTTGCCAAGGCACCCCTGAAGAAACCTGAAGGCACCCTGGTTGAAAGGCTGAGTTAGAGAATTAAAAAAAAAATACAGTGGTATGAATTATGGCATATAACACTTCTCTTTTTAGTATCAGTTTAAGTGGAAATGAACCCCAAGGTGTATAGTTGGGGCTCTGCTTCAGTTTTTGCCCCAGTGAAGCCACACCTATATAAAGAATTCAGGTGTCTCAGTCACACCGATTCCTAACAGGTACAAAAAAAATAGAGCACAGGTGAGCAATCCACTGCATAGAGCCCTGTCCTCAACCCTACTAAATACTGGGCACAAAATCCCTCAGTCATACTCCAAATTCCCAGAAGAAGGGAGCCACAATGGCAAGGGGGCAGCTTAATATTAATGCCTGTGGTGTTTGAAATGGGATGTTCAGTTGGCTGTTGAAGTTGTAATGGTCAGGTGTCCACAGACTAGTGTGTCTTGAGCCTCGTACACAGGATCGGATTGTTGGCCAACAGAGCGTCAAGACTTTTGTCAAAAGGGTGTGTGCCTGGATCTTGTCTTGCATACTAACTGCACACAATTGTCGACCACCAAACACGAACGTAGTGACGTACTACGTGGAATTTCAGCTCTTGAGCGGCACCCTTTGGGCATCTTCTGCTAATGTCGTGTTTGGTGAGCATTGATTCCGAGCATGCGTGTTTGTACTTTGGACTTTTGTGTGACGGACTTGTGATATGAAAATCTAACAGACCGTTGCCTGCCAAAAATTTACTAGCCTGCCATCCAACATTTGTTGGCTGAAAGTTGGACAACAATTGTCTGAAGGAGCGTACTAATGGTCGGATTTTAGGCCAACAGTCTGTCATCACACAATCCTCTGCCAACAATCGGATTGTGTGTACGAGGCTTTAGCGGTCCTTCTTATATCTCTTATATCGTCACTTATCTCCATAGAAGTTGCTTGAAATGCTAAGGACACAGTCATTCCTCAAGAAAACTAAAGACAGACACACCATCATATAACATTCTTTTGTGAATTCAGTTTATTTGCAGGTACAGCCATAAAGAGAGGCTCCAGTGGATGAACAAAGCAAGAGAAGCCCGTGCAGTAGAAGAAGTAATATATACATTGTCTATAGACATTACAATAACTGCTAATGTTATTTGTTGAGATTTATATACATAAAGGATACAATAAAGAACACCATTATTACGATTGTCAGACATCACACTTCCCATGTGGAATACAAGACACAATATAATGTTAGTGGGCTCATTCAGACAAAGGGCAGTTGAGGTTGCGCATACAGCAGTAGTAGGACACACAGCCTATTTGCTCAGCCACTGAGCACATTGAAAGTCAAAGACGTTGAGTAACTTGTATCAGATTCTCATGAGTAAGGCAAATCTAGGCTAGGGATTACTACAAACCCCCTGAGATTTAAGATGCTTGAAGCAGTGCACGTCAATGTAAATTGTATCCAAACGTTTAGACAAAACAGAGACAGCCATTTTGAGAGTGAAACCAATAATAAAAAAATAACTTCAAAGAGGACCGGAAGATATTTCAGCATCCAAAGAATTCAAAAGAAATTATTCAGTAGACACCTGTGCTGGTAACAGCCATGCTCTTACTCATCTGCCACATGCTAGTTCATTGAACCAGCATAGTAACCTTTATAGAGCTATCAAGTGCTTCCTTAGTCAGGCCATGGAGGTTTCCATCAGTCCTCTCAAAAAGATGTTTAGCTTTGTAGTGAAAATTTTATATTTTTTAAATGGCACGCATTAATTGGAAAGTTTTTACCTCCCTCCAATCACATCCCCTTGAGCTGCATAGGCACCACCAGCTAAACATGACTCATTAATCTGAGCACATGCCGAGTGCAGTGGTGCAGGTTTTTAGCCAACATAATGCCTCCTCACCCCCCTATCAAATGCCCTCTGAAGAGCATCCTCAGCCAATGGCTCCTCAGAGAGTATCCAATGGTTTTTTCTTCCTAGCAACAAGGCAAGTCATGGGGATTGCTAATTGTGAATTTTTCAGCTAGGCTTCTGGAGGGGCCCAAATGGCCTACAGGTATGACAACATATTTATTGAACATTTTACAAAGCTGCACATGTTTTTAATATCCACTGCATAGGCTTTTTTTTATGGAAAAGGTGGACTTGGCATTGGTTTCACTCCACAGAATGGTTATCTCTGCTTTGTGGAGACAAAGAACACTCTGTAGGTAGGGAACTTGAGTCCTCAATCCTCAACCATAGTATATATCCTGTGATTTTTCTGTAAGAAATGCTAATCTACACTGTTATCCTACATCGTACGTTGAACTTGGCAGTCACTTTTGAAGATTGTACATGGAGCACCAAACTAAATGGGTCACGTGCATGTATTTGTAAACTGATTCTAAAGATACATAGTGGTAGGAGAGAATGTGTGAGTTCAGTGGGATTCCACCATAATGTATCCCATTTGGTCCCAAAATTCTAAGCTGAAGAGAGATCAAATAAATAAAGAGAGAACCAGAACCTTAATTAATCATTACATTTCATATAGATTATATTCATAACTCTAATATAGACACAATAAAGTTTGTGGTGACTATTATCTAGTGTTCTTAGTATTTTATTCAGGGTGTTAAGATGTGAAGAATCATGTGCAGATAGTGTGAATAATAATCAAACGTTACCTTCGTGAAGAATGCCTGAGGTCCAGTAGTACAGGTCCAATAGAAGATGTAGTTGTTTTAAAGACCAGTAATCCTTACCTAACTGGTTTACCCAAAAAAAAAAAAATTCAAAACATTTACATTACAATTGATTTAGGCCTCATTCACATGGCCGTCTAGAGCCATACACCACCCAGATCAGCGTATATCTTGGGTGGATAAGGTCAGGTGCTTGTGATTAGCTGAGAACGCTCTGCCTGTACGAATCAATGACAGGCTCAGCATCTGTTCACATGTAATTGCACATAGAGCGAATACCTGCTTTTAAGGACAGATGAAGCTGCCCTGGATGCAAACTTTCTGTATACAGGGCCGCTCATTTGCCCCGAATCCATAGGCATGTGCATTAGATGTGCCTGGGCACACCTTAATCACCTCATGCACCAGTGTTATTCAGTGCATTATCCAATGTGCAACCATGAGTAATCCTTCCTATTTTAACAGCAGCGCTAGATCTGCTGTGTCACCTCCCTTGCCGGCCAGGGGAGGGGGGTGCCTGTGAGCTGGGGACAGATGCACTGTACCGTGCCGATCCAGTTGTCCAAGCCCAGTACAGTGTGTTGTACAAACAGGACGGAGGAGGCTGATTCTGCTCCGCCTCCCTTGCTATCCCTGTTATGTCTGCCCTGCCACACATTCCACCCCTTGACTTGCACACGCTGCTGTGAAGGCGGCAGATTTAAATATACATTAGCTCTAGATCCTGGCTGCCTGAGCCTCAGGGGGACCAGCCTGGGGCCATGATTGTGACTAGCAGGCATACTGAACACCCCACTTCTCTTTGTCACCCCCACCAACCCACTCTCTTTTCCCCCTCCTCTCCTACATTCTCATCTCCCTCCTTCTCTCTTCTGTCTCCTACCCCACTTTGTTTCTAATAGGATTTTCTGTCATATTTCAGGTTCTCAGTAAAAAAAAAAAAAAAAAAGCATTGTCAGTAGATTTTTCATGTTTTGTCAGTAAAAAAAAAAAAATTGTGGGAGGTTGGGAACCCCATCAGGAAGGAGCTGAGTGAGAGCCTAAAGGCCACACAAGACAATTAACCCCTGAGCCCCCGTTCACACCAGTGCGATTTTATAGTTTCAGATTGCATGACAAGTCGCACCCCAATGCTGACAATGGAACCGTTCAAATAGCCGCCATTAGTGTTGCAGCGACTTTGAAAAAGTCCTACTTTTTGCCAATGAATTGCGACTTGCATCTGTTGTATGAAGCAGCAAGCCGTAATAAAATCGGCAGTGCAAATCGCACTGATGTGCAGCTTTAAAATCGTGCTGAAGTAGTGTGACTTCAAAGCCGCACCAGTATGAACGGGGGCTCAGTCATTGGTCATCTTTACTGTACTGTGTAACCATCGGGTGCTACCTACAACAATTAAAAACACACAAACTTTTGCCGCAGCACACTGCACATGCCGCACTTTTTTCTTTGGTATAAGGGCCCAAATGATGATCTTGCACAGTGATCTGGCCCACTGGTTTCATAAAATGCCCTTACCATGCGCATTTGATTATGGCTCTGTGTGCTGGCAGGGAGATGAGAAAGATCTCCCTCTAACTGGCTCTGCCATGAGATGTAAAATGTATTAAAACATTAAAATTTTTTTTAAATCATTTCAACATATGTGTGAATATATGTATGTGTTTGAGCTTTGGGGGGTACCAGGGACATGCAGTCAGGCTAGGCAGGTGAGGCAGAGCCTCACCTGCCATTAACATAAAAAAAAATGATCAACATCGAGGGTTGTACCTCGACCTGGGGTCATACCTGAAGTCCTACCCCACCACTGGTCAAAATTTGGGGCTCCTATCATCTATGGTTCCAGAGATACGGGGCTCCTTGTGCAGCCTGTCAGAAGCCACATACAGAGCGGCCAGTTTAAATACAAGCTGGCACACTCTGCTGCAGACTGAGAGGATGAGCTCACAGTGCCAGCTTGGAGTCTTGGACCAATAGTAAAGCACCATTGGTCCAAGCTGTCCAATAAAAATGCTGCAGTGGAGGCACGCCTCTCACGGCAGTGTCATAGAAGGGGCATGTGTCTAAAAGACAAATACTCCCTTCCACCCCTCTTAACTACAAGGAAAAAACATGGGTTTATGGCTATAAAATTTACCCATAATCCCATGTTTTTCTCACAGTTAAGAGGGAGAATGAGAATCTGCTGCTGCTGAAAGGTACAAGCTAAATCATATCTTATTATGCTATATGTTATAAGATAATTTATTATTTATCTACCGTATTTATCGGCGTATAACATGCACTTTTTCCCCCTGAAAAAGGGACTGTGAGTGATTGAGCGCCGGGTACACAGGAGATTGCGGATGTGTGTAATCCACACTGGCGAGGCGGCAATGATCGGCAAAGGCGAGTCTACAGATGGACACTAAACAGGCTGCAATGATGGGCATGTTAGAGGCTGCAGAAGGGCACTAAACAGGCTGCAATAATGGGCACATTAGAGGCTGCAGATGGGCACTAAACAGGCTGCAATAATGGGCACATTAGAGGCTGCAGATGGGCACTGAACAGGCTGCAATGATGGGCATGTTAGAGGCTGCAGATGGGCACTAAACAGGCTGCAATAATGGGCACATTAGAGGCTGCACATGGGCACTAAACAGGCTGCAACGATGAGCATGTTAGAGGCTGCAGATGGGCACTAAACAGGCTGCAACGATGGGCATGTTAGAGGCTGCAGAAGGGCACTTTAGAGGCTGCAGATGAGCACTAAACAGGCTGCAATAATGGGCACAGTAGAGGCTGCAATGATGGGCATGTTAGAGGCTGCAGATGGGCACCAAACAGGCTGCAACGATGGGCATGTTAGAGGCCGCAGAAGGGCACTAAACATGCTGCAATAATGGGCACTAAACAGGCTCCAATAATGGGCACATTAGAGGCTGCAGATGTGCACTAAACAGGCTCCAATAATGGGCACATTAGAGGCAGCAGATGTGCACTAAACAGGCTGCAATGATGGGCATGTTAGAGGCTGCAGATGTGCACTAAGGCTCCAATAATGGGCACATTAGAGGCTGCAGATGTGCACTAAACAGGCTGCAATGATGGGCATGTTAGAGGCTGCAGATGTGCACTAAGGCTGCAATAATGGGCACATTAGAGGTTGCAGATGGGCACTGAACAGGCTGCAATGATGGGCATGTTAGAGCCTGCAGATGGGCACTAAACAGGCTGCAATAATGAGCATATTAGAGGCTGCAGATGGGCCTGGGTCAGGCTGCATTGATGGGCACTGGTGAAGCTGCAGATGGGCACTGATAAGGCTGAAATTTAAGTTTTTTTCTTGAAACTTCCCTTAAAGTTAAGGTGCGTGTTATACATCGATAAATACGATATTTACTTTGAAATTACTGGTTGGAAATTATAACTTCAAACTTCAGTAATTTGTCCATTAAGCCACTTGCTTGAGTACAGATTTTAAAAATATAGTAAATTACCTTAAAAATAATATGTAATAATTATTTGTATATTACTTACTTATGGTAATAACCCCTTGCCACCCAGTATGCTGCGTACACCTATGCCCTGAACCTCATGTAAGCATTCTTTGTGGGATTACATGCTGCAGCAGAGTCAGCCTGTCTTTGATTTTTACAGGCTGAGGGGTCATAGCTAATTGCCAACACCTGTCCACGATTACTGCAGAAATACAATGGTGTATGGCCCTGGATGAGCGTGTCAAAGAGGCCTAAGTTTTAGAAGCTTAATGTAGCTGAAGAAAAATAAGAAAGACAGTCCGGTCCAAAGTAAGATATTTTCCTTAATGACTTGGCATCTGAAATTAAACTCATCTCCCCAATGCTCATGCAGTAACACGCATTTATGACGAACATCATTGCATGCGTTTATACTTGCACAGCATTTTTACAGGTAGGGATGCAGGTTTGTATGTGCAGTACTGCGCTTTTTCCAAAGCTTTGTATGTAAAGGAGGAGAAAATTTTAATGATTGCATGATTCTATAGTACAGCCGTAGTAATAATAATTACAATGGAGATCATGAACGGTAAGAACTGTTTTAATGGACTTAACATGTGGAACTTTGTAGTAGACACCTACATTTATGTATTTGCATTACACTGCAGACCAGTGATGGCTTGGTGGAATTTAGTGCATTGATGTGAAAGCGACCTCACTGGGCTTTTAATAAGGGATCAGCATAGACTAGGTCTGATTTCAGGACCTGCAGCAATCTATATGACCGCACAGTTCCAAGTGCTCTTGTATATAAATACAACTGAGTATTGCAATATTTTCTACTGCTGATGGATATAATCCGGGAAGAAATCTGAGCAGAAAAAATGCCTTGTCTTCACCTTTTCCTGGTTAATATACCCACAGTGATATGAGTGATCCTTCATTTAGTGCTTGTTCATACCAGATGCATGCATGTTAGCACATTTCAATTCATTTTAACATGCATATTGTAGATTTTTATCTGCATTTTGTGAATTAATACGTTAATATATCAAAATATTAGAATACAGCAGGTAGGACTTATTTCCAATGTAACTTAATGCAGCACATTTAAACAGGCCCTCCTGAAAACAAAGGATTTTTTTTGTTGAACTGTCATGGAAAACACCTAGAATGTCATTTAAAGTATAACTAAAGGCAACGCTTTTCTTTTTCTAGTTTTGATAGAATGGAGAGGAATTAGAAGGTCTGTCAGGTTTTTATTGATGACTGTGTCACCGTTAAGGACAGTCACTTTCTATTTTTGTCCTGTTTTTTATCACCAAAAGCGAAAGAAAATTTCCAAATTTGGAATGTCATCAAAACACAGAAATAGAGGGGAAATCTTCCAATGGGAAACACTAGTTCTGGAGAAAATCGGATTCCCTTACTTCAGAGGGATTTCCTCTCACTTCCTGTTTTGGCTATAGGACAGGAAGTGATGGGAGAACTCTCCAGTGGGACATAGAAGGCAAACCCATTCCACCTTAGGCTAAGTTCACACTGGTAATAAAAGCAGGCGTTTGAGGGGCATAAAAATGCCCCTCTAACGCCAATGCAAATGATACCATGGACAGCACATAGTGCTGTTGACATTATCAAAACGTGAAGCGTTCGCATTGCTTTGCTTCAAAATTGAGGCCTCGTGTCGAGTCAGGGGGCATATAAAGCCTTTCAACACCTCCCATTCAAGTCTGTGGTAACGCTTCGCAAATACCCTGGCAGTGTGGTTGCGGGGCGTTAAAATTAGTTTTGTGGAGCGGTTTTAACGTGTCTTATCACTCTTAAAACGCTTCAAAACAGGACGTAGGGCATTTAGGGAGCATTTTTAAGGCTTGTACAACGCCAGTCTTACAGTACACCCATACTAATGCTATAGGAGCGTTTGTTAAGCATTAAAAATTTAGTCAAGCGTGGACAAGCCCTTACACCAGGGATATGCAATTAGCAGACCTCCAGCTGTTGCAAAACTACAAGTCCCATCATGCCTCTGCCTCTGGGTGTCATGCTTGTGGCTTTCAGAGTCTTGCAATGCCTCATGGGACTTGTAGTTCTGCAACAGCTGGAGGTCCGCTAATTGCATATACCTGCCTTACACCATCCTAAATATCACCTGAAGGTACTATGGGTCTATGAATATCAAGACTCCATTGAACTCCATGCAAACAGCTAAATGCACAGTTGCGTGTGGCAACAGATTTCTTATTTTGTGATCTAAACTTCTCTACCAGACAGCAGAGCCAGATCCTCAATCTATACTGCAGCAAGACTTAGTCAAAAATATTGGTTGAGTGATTTTGGCAGCGACAACTTAACTGCATGATTAAGATTTGCCTGGAGTTCCAATTTATTTGCAACTTGGGGTAAAGTGGAGTGAAAGAAAGTGAAGCCCATGTCTTGCTTTTAAGTGTAACTCCAGCCCAATTTATTTGTTTTATTAGTTTTTGATAGAGTGAGGTAGGGTTAGAACTTTTCTTGTGTTTTATTGCTATCTGAGGCCCTGCTTGGGAAATTTCCCTTAATTTTCTTTTTGTTACCATACATGAAGTGGGGAAGCATAGACTGCAACCAAGAAACAGGTTCTAGCCTTCCACTGCACTACTAAAAGGTGTTTTTATTGATGTCTGTGTCCCTTTTGGAGAATCTTCTTTCTTCTCCTCTACCTGAAATGCCAATGTATGTCTTACAATGCATCCTATATATAGATGAAATAATTAGAGGATGACTTTCTTGCGGACTCCATGTTATTTTTAATTTTACATTTTTACAATAAGGTGAATATAGGTTAAGGGGAAAGGGCCCCTTTACATTTCAGTAGAGGAAGGAGTAGATGTTTACCTGTCCCAAATGTTTTCTCTGGCCCTGTGAGGGTGCAGAAGAGCCTTAGGTCCATCAGAAGCAATGTAGTGTTTTAAGACCAGGCCTCTTTTTTCCCTGCCTCCCCTCTGAAAGAACCCTCTGGGTATTAAACAGCATGCACATTGGTATTAACATAACAGGTGGCTTACATAATCACACCCTTTCTAATATACAGATAGTAGTCTATATGACTGATGAGCTAGACTTTTTTTTGTTAAAAAATAGGAGAGTATTGGGTTTTGTAACCGCTTGCTGCCTACGTAACGCATGTGTGTGGCGACAAAGGAGTGGGCTTTAATTACACTGCACATATGTGTCCATGGGCAGCAGTGCTTTCTGTGCTGATTGCACGTTCAGTGCGCCGTCCCAGCACAGTGGCTGAGCTGTCAGAGACCGGATCAGCTCCTGATCACATGATAGATACTTTACACCCCTGGGCATAAATAGATGAGATGCGTTGTTCTGCCACCACTTTGAAGTCGGACCCCAGCGTGAATTCGGCACGACATGCATGCGACTTCTTTAACAGAAGTCAATGCAAGTTGTACCAAAGTCGGACCAAAAGTAGTGCAGGAACCTTTTTCTAAGTCGCACCGATTAGAGCGGTTCCATTGCACTAAATGGGGTTCGACGTCTGATGCGACAAGTGCTCCAAAGTCAGAGCGATTATCACATCAGTGGGAACCAGGCCTTAATGTTCTTCATGTCCCTTTTGTATATTTGTACTTATTGACATTTTGTTGTCCCGCTTACAAAACTAAGGCATGGGTTCTTAATTAGAAGGTTTATTTAACAAGGTAAGCAATTTTTTGATGTGTTGCGTGATTCACACCTAGAAACATCTCGGAGTCCTAAAGATAGGTGAGTGAATGATAAGTTATTACTGGCTGCCATGAGATAGGTCTAATTAACACAGGCTTCAGTTGGTAAACCCTAGTCTAAAGAGCAATGTGTGCATCTAGGATTTACAATGATTTCATCAAGTTTTAAGCCACTGTCTTGAAACCCTTAAGCCCAACTCAGCCAAAAGTTTTTTTAAGTGTATCTAAACCCAAAAGAAAAAAATAATATATTATAGCCACCCAGCATCTGGTTATCCTGCCAATAACACATTGCAAGGGCAGAGGTCTCCAAACTTTCTAAACAAAGGGTCAGTTGACTGTCCTGCAGACTTTTTCTTTTTTTTGGGGGGGGGGGGGGGGGCAGACTGTGGCCACTAGGAGTAGAAAATGCCCCATCATTGGTTTTAGTGGAAGGAATTTTGTTGGTATCAGTGGGAAAATGAGTGCACCATAGTTGATATCAGTGGGAGGAATAGCACCCCATCATTGGTATCAGTAGGAGGAATAGTGCCCATCATTAATGTCAGTTGTGGATGGAATAGTGCCCCAAGGCCTGCAGAGAGGCAAGCAAAGGGTCACATCCACCCCAAGTTTGAAGACCATTGTCCTAGGGTGACAACGCTCACTCTTCTTTCTGTATCAGGACAACAGAAACAAGAAAGAACTACGGAACACTGACTTTCTCCTGCTGTCCATAACAGAGGGGTGTGGTTCTGTAGTCCTCAGAGATAGCTGAGAACTATTTCATTGGTAGCAGACAGCACAGGCAGAAATCAAAAGAAGTCATCAGCTCACAAAATTTCTGTCAGGATTAACAGGTATTTTTTAACTCATCAAAAAGATATAATTAAACATTGAATGGTACACTTAACAGACCAAAAAGGAGCAAATTAATTGTCAGGATTTACATACACTTTAAGTTCTTTGATAGAAGTGGCAAGCATTAGAATGTCTGTCAGACTTTAAATGCTATCTTTGTCCCCATAAAGAAGATTTCTGTTCTCTTCCTATTCTGTCTGACACCCGTTAGCTGGACAGGAAGTGAGGGGAAATCTTCATGGACACAGACAACAATAAAATCCTAAGGGCCATACACACAGGCCGAATATCGGTCATCATTTGGCCCATGTGTATAGCAGCCGGTCGGCCGGCTTCTGTAGAAGGGGCATGACCGAAAGGTCTACCTATTGGCACCTGATCAGCGCTCTCAGCCAATGGTTGAGAGAGCTGATTGATGTGTTCTGGCGGGGGGCCGCCCCCCTATCAGAACACAATAGCTCAGTGGGGGAGATTGCTGTACTAATATCAGGTTGTTAGTACAGCGGCTCCTCCTGAGCTCTTCAGTTTTTTTCATTCAGCCTGCTGGAATGAACAAAAAAAAAAAAAGAATCTGTGTACCAGGCTTAACCCTTCCAAAATTTACCTGAACAAATGTTTATCTTAATCTTCCTTCGGAATCTGATCTGAATCTGAAATTTTAATTCCACTCACTTTTTGTTTTGTCTAACACCTATCGACTTCTAAATGGGAACCCAGACCACAATAAACAGCTGACAGTAGTTCTAACCCTTCCACTCTATCCAAAACTAAGAAATGTTTTGGGTTGGGTTTAAAGCATCATTCCTTCCCAGGCTTGGAGGCATTAACACTGATACCAACGGTAATGTCTGCATTTCAAACAAACATGTTAGCAGGAATCAATTAGCGCCTCCTATTAAGGTGACTTTGTTGTTGCACTAAACCTCTGGTAAAAAGAATTCTCTGCAAAACAAGGCAATATATATCTGTGGCCAGAGCTGGTGCCTCTACTAGTCTCTTTGGCATTTGACACTTCCAGGTGTGTCGGATCCCTATGTTACCCACTGTGTTTCCTTCCTCCGACCCCTACATAACTGCTTTGTTCTGTAGTGCTGTAGGAATCGGACTGAACCACGGCACTCAGCAGGGGACACAGCACCCCGCACCGAGGTTGGTGGATGCTGCAACACTGGAATGGAGGGAAAGTAGTAGAAACAGGCCACGAGAATATGAGGAATCCATTAAGGGTGTCACAAGATACTCTTTTGAATTTCCTCACTCCTCCGCGTGACAAATGTTGGTGTGGCCGACAGATTAGTGCGCCTATCTAGGATGTGGAACATGAATCTCCTGCATGAAGGGGGGGTTTGCAGCACTGAGGCTGGGAGGTGTCCATATAGCAGACACTCCATCCTCAGTGGATGTTAAGCCCCTTGTAGCCGACAGCAATGGGGGACTTATCCCCCTTCAGCTGCCAACCAGGAGATTCCCCAACTAACATTTGACGTAAACAAAGGGGCAGGATGTTTGTAACATTATTGTCCAAATATGGCCATTGCCATACCAACCCCTTTATTTACTTTCAGCTGTCAACTGGCGAATATCCAAGGCAGCACATGAATGGGGCTGGAAATGAGTCATCAATTGCTAGGAAGCCGCCAGCCGCTGACATCCTGGCAGCCATGGGCTCCTGTGCACAAAGCTGTCACATTAATAACAGCTTCCCTGAACATATTCCCAACTCTAAGCACTGGTGTCTCTCTGTATGCCGATTTAGAGTTGGCCATAAAGGATAGGTTTACCTCGTATTTAGGGTGTAACATGTAACAGCACCTGCCCCCCCCCCCCATGACAGTGCACCCTCTGTCACAATTTTAAAACCGTGTAGCCGTGTGGGGTTCCGCCCACACAGTCGCGTCAGGGATTTGTGAATAAATGGATTACAAGTCTTTAAATGGATTACAAGTCTCCACCAAGCAGATTACTTGGAATTCCCAATGAACTACAAGGGCGCTGGTGAACGCTCCTGTAGTGCATTGACACTTCCTACAGCTTTCAAACAGAAAGCCCATACAACGATACAAGCTGAAAGTTGTAGGCAGTGGCTACAGGAGCCTGACATTGTACCCCCGATCTATTAATTGTTGGTGCAATGCTCTGCAGGCTCCTGCAAAAAAATATTTTTTTTTTATCTGAAAAATATGTGCATTTATATGTGTTAAGGTGAACTTATTCTTTAATTATCTGCGAACTGGCAGTAATTCTATTAGAATCTGATGCAGCCTCAGGCCATGAATTAAGCGCAGGCCATGTTAAAGGGACCATGTTGCTAGAAAAGTGTTGTTATCACTTTAGTGAATTCCCCCAACAGCGTCTTGCTTTACAGGGATGTTACCAAATGTTAAGTGCAATGACAGTGTTGCTGTAAGATCTGGGTTTACCACTCTCAGGCTGGAGCTAAAGGGTGCTTCAAAGGTCTTCAAGAAATTTGCTCAAAGTTTCCTAAAAGATATGTAAATTTTCGCTGTACACACTGCATTTCAGATAAACATTTTCACCATGAAACCTGATTAAACTACTAGGACTAACTGTATTTTGCTCTTCACCTTAATAGGCATCATACTTTTCTGTCAACACATCATAACAGAGCTATTACTTATCTATTTCATATTAGCCAATTGAGTACTACACAGGTTTAGCTGTACCCGTCTAGGTGTACGCATATCCAGTCCATAAGTGCTATAACAAAAAGAATTACTGACAACGCCAAGAGAAAATATGTACTAGAAAAATGCATTTAAAATAACATTAAATAGCAACAGAGGATTGATCAATGCATGTATTAGAGACCAGACAATTCACTGTTAACAGAGGGTCTGATTCTCATTAATCCCACCCATGATGTCATTAAAATAACGGCAGGCATTTAGCAACCATTATGCAACCCTCTTCAATGCCACATGACTAAAGTAAGCACAATTCACTCTTAAATACTCAAAAAAAATTATGATAAAACTTTGAAACAAACCACAAAAATCCAAAAATGTTGTGGTAGAGAGATGTTGAAAAGAAGCCTACTACAGTGTAAGACAAATATAAAAATGTCATTATTTTTCTAAGCAGGTGGTCCCAAATGTCTGCACATTAACTGAGCTGTACCGAAGCAGGCTGTTCCAATCCCCTAAATAGAAAAATCTTCTTCCGGAATGAGTTCCCCCTCCCCCCATCAGACCTTTGTCTCCAACGTGAGTACAGAACAGAGCCATCACTGCCATGGTTCAGGAAGTGAAGGAGTCTGGGCATACCCCTACATCAGGCATCAGTCTTCGAAGACATGGAGATCAAGACTCAGCCTTCTCCTTTTCCTTCTTTTTTCCTTTCTTTAGAAATGAGGGAGTACGGAACTTCTTCTTCTTTTTGGAGGGAGATTTGGTTGGGGACCCCTCCGGAGAGGCATTGGGAACCGTCTCAGTTTTCCCTTTGGGGGTTTCTGTAACTTTCTGAACAGTTTCCTCCTGAGGAGGCTGATCCTCTTCTTTCCCGTTTAGCACCACAGCTGGTTGGACCTTTTCCTCCGTAGTTTCTGTTGATAATGGTGCATCCTCCTTCTTCTCTTTTTCTTTAAACAAACAAAAAATATGGAGCCGTAAGTAGAAAATGGCATTGTTATTATGTCAAGACTTCCTCTCTAACTAAGAGTGTCTGAATTATTTTTCGAATCTATAACATAAAATTCAAACATTGGGGATGTACCTAATCCCCCTGGGCTGTGATACAAAATGTAAACTAGATGCTTATGACTTACCTTCATAATTAAAGAAGAACTTCAGGAAGCCTAAAATAGCAGTGTCTGGGGATGTATGTTTCAAATTCACCTACCTCTATGGTGTCCTTCACTGGCAGCAATGCTACAAAATATCTCCACTTCTCGCTGTTCACCTGTTCTCCTATGGTGCTTTTGTTTGCATTCAAGTAGTTGTCCCAGTAGAAGTCTATGGGGCTGACTACATCAATTTAAATAAAGCTCATGGACCAGAAGCCCCTAGGTTTTGACCAGTTGGTATGGAAAGTATATTCACTTTTTTTCCCCCTGCAGTTTTATAATATATATATATATATATATAGTAGAGAAGTGATTCTGACTTCTCTATACATGTATTCTAGACAAAAACTTACATGGATTCATATCTCTGCAGACAAATATTATTAGTATTATTAGTCTGCATTCACTAATAATACAGTATTTCTGTCCTTTTATTATTTTCCAGTGGTTGTGGAATACCACCCAATATGTACCTGATGTCCAGGGACGATTTTATGTTTTGGTAACAAAGGGGGTATGGATTCACCAAAATGTGACGAGACATGAGCACTTGTTAATTCCATCTGAAAAGGGACTATTTAGTCTCAAGATTTCATATCTGATGCTGGCCAGTACAGTGTTGTGCAGAGTGCTGAATACTTACAAACAACCAGAAATAAGTAAATACAAACGTTCCATGTTAACAAGTATTATTAGGAAACAGATGCTGGTTAGGTTGTTATTTTACAGTATGTGTGTTAGTCATTTTAAGGCCCAATTTAGTAAGGCATGCAGAGAGCAATAATGATGTACAAGGTGCAGTAACCTGCTTGCAGCTGATGAGTTCACCATTCATCATTTCCGAATGGTCAGAATAGTAAAGAAATCATTGTAAAGTGGCTACTATGGACTACAGCACTTTGTACAAGGCTCTATGCCTTATTACATAAACCTGCATGGATAAGAGTCATTACAGTCAGCCATATATTTAAAGGGCCAGCAAACATAAGCACATATTATTGGGCTTATTCAAATTGGTACTGCATTTATGACTTGCAAAGCATGTCTGCCCTCAACCAACACTCAGGATTCAATTAACTAAGGTCCTCTCTTATAAAATATGATTCTAATTGGTTGCTACATGTTAATGTTTAGAAACATAGTTTTATCATCATAATAAGGATACATGACATAAAAGAGCTACTAGTAACATTATTAAATGTACCGTATGTGTTATGGGGGTACTGTTCAGTGTACCTAAGGACCTCAAGAAGCAGCAAATCCTAGGACCAGTACTGAGGATCAGCTTGTGGAGGCTTCTGCTGACTATTGCAGCGTCAATGGTTGCCATGTCAGTATTGCTGGTGGTATCTCATTTCTTTTATTTATTCATGACAGTGCTTCATGAATGAAAGCTACAATAGCAGTTTTCATTTATAAATCAAAGCAAAGTAGGACCTGACCTGTCAAACTGAATCGTGTAGACTCAGTCATAGAGTCCTGCAGATTACAGAGGGAGAACACAGCTCTCCCTGCATAATCAGTAGAGCTCTGTGACAGCCAGGTGCTGTGCAGTTTACAATGCAGGCAGCTGTCACACTGACAATGGAGCAGACTGCCGCTGGTTACATAGGCAGAGCCATGCTCTCCCGGTGTAATCTACAGGACTGAGCTGTCAGATTGAACTAGGAATATGAATTGAGCTAGGACCATGGATCAGGGAAATTCAGCAACAGCTCAGACCTGCACAGTGCAGGACATAGCTGGGCAATTTAGAGGCAGAAGAGACTCCAGTCTAAGCTGCGCCCCTCTCAGTGTGGCATCCAAGGCAGGTGCCACCTTGGCCCAGTCCTTGAGGCATATTTAAAAATATTTCTCCCACCTCCGCTATAAAGTCTACCTCCACCTACTGTTTATTTTTGTAGATTTGGATAGAGTGGAAAAGAGTTATCATTTATTTAAAAAAAAAAATTGTCTATGATTCCCTTGTGGGGGTCTCCCCTTACTTCCTGTCCTCCTGTGATGCCCTTACAAGAAATGGAGGGTGCAATTGGTAGGAAAAATATTAATAGAATAAAAGTTCTAACCCTTCCTTGTTCCTCTAAAAAAAAAATGTAATTGGTCTGTGTCCCTGTTGGAGAGATTTCTCATCATTTCTTGTTTTGACAGGAAATCTCACCAATATGGACACAGACAATAGAAGAAAACCCTAACAAGGGTTCTAATGCCCCGTACACATTCCGCTCAAGCTTGGCTTGCATACACATGGTCACACAAAAGTTCTCTGAACTTTCGACTGTCAAGAACGCGGTGACGTACAACACTACGACGAGCGGAGAAAATGAAGTTCAATGCTTCCGAGCATGCCTCGAATTGTTCCCGAGCATGCGTGTTTTTTTGCGCGTCGGAATTGCATACAGACGAACGGAATTTCCGTCAAGAACTTTTTTTCGGAAAAATAAAGAACCTGCTCTCAATCTTTTGCTGGCGGAAATTCAGACAGAAAAAGTTGGACGGAGCATACACACAGTCGGAATATCCGACCAAAAAGCTCCCATCACACTTTTTTTGACGGAAATTCCGACTGTGTGTATGCAGCATAACTCTACCACATCACACATCCAAAATTAGGTAAAATTGTTTTTCTCTGGCGTTATTTCATTGTGTATTTTATCCAATAGTCTTCTGTAACTACATGTTCATTTAGGAATGTTAATAAAACTCTTTTATGCAAACCAGTCTTTCAACTTATATTTTGTGGCCCTTTAAATAACAGCATTTAACATGCATTAGTACCCAGGTCCTGTGTGAAGAAACATAATGAAAATCTTTGGTGTACAGAAGAAAATATTACTCATCTACAAGGCAGCCCACATGTGCTGCCATTATAGAGTTTTTGAGGGTGATCTGTGTTACCATTTAATGTAGCTTGCAAGCTGTGGATACCATGCAGTAAACAGTTTAAAAAAAAAAAATATATATATATATATATATATATATATATATATATATATATGTATATATATGTATGTATGTATATATATCAATAAAGGCGGATTTTGGAGGCATTTCCATGGTTTACAGGAAAGTCTGATTTGGACGAGGAAGTAAAGATCTGCAAGTAAATATTTTTTTGTGGGCTCCAATGAAATAGATTTATTTGTTTTACAATAAATCAAATGGGAGAAAAACAGTTTAGCGTACATGGTAACTACGGAGCTGCAAAGTTGGAGAGTGGTTTCTGGGAAAGCAGAAGCAAAAGAGGGGTGGGCAACAGCAAGCCGGGCCATCTATACTTACTACAGCGACAGGTATTCAGAGTCTGAGGTGACTCCTGCCATGAGACAGCACATGGAAAGAAAAGGGGAAACATTGTGGCGACACACACACACAAAGACACAATGACAACGTATGATCACAATGGATATTGATAGAGCTGGGAAGAGAAGATAAGGACAGGAGCACTAAGGGCAATATTCCAAGAATAGACCTGTTAGGTGACAGGGCCTAGTCCCCATCAGTGTATTATAATTACTTATATAACTGCCCATGGCTATACAATGCTACTATTTATCTTTAAACATTCACAATGTAGAAAGTCCATATGAAGTCATTCTCCACCAATTATAGAGAGAGAAGTTGCAGCTTTCCTGTTGCTGTCTCCTAAAACTGGTACAAATACCTCCTTGACAAATATCTTTATGGCTTAACTATCCAAGCAAAATGGTTATTGAGAAATAACATACTGTACACACATTTCAAGAAACAACTTGTGTTTGAACGAAAAAGAATCTGCAGGTAGGTAAACTTAAAAAATGTAATTTAATTTTATTTAGTGAGATTACCATGAATATAACATGGAATCTTGATTTCATTTCATGAATATTCCACTGACATACACTATATTCCCCAAAGTATTGGGACGCCTGCCTTTACAGGCACATGAACTTTAAAGGGATTGTAAAGGATCATTTTGTTTTTTTTAAAATAACAAACATGTCATACTTACCTCCACTGTGCAGCTCGTTTTGCACAGAGTGGCCCCGTACATCCTCTTCTGGGGTCCCCCGGCGGCTCCTCCCTGCATCAGATAACCCCCTAGGAGAAGCGCTCTCCCGAGGGGGTTATCTTGCGGGCACGCTCCTGAGTTTAGCATTTGCGTCCACAGACACGAATGCTGGACTCGGCCCCTCCCCCCCCTGTGCCTGCGTCATTGCATTTGGTTGACAGCAGCGGGAGCCAATGGCTGTGCTGCTATCAATCTATCCAATCAAGAGCTGGGCCCCCATGGAGAGAGGGACAGCGCGTCCCTGCCGAAGAGATGAAGGAGCTCAGGTAAGTAAAACGGGGGGGGGGCTGGTGAATGTCGGGTGTTTTTTCACCTTAATGCATATGATGCTTTAAGGTAAAAAAACACGAGGGTTTACAACCCCTTTAATGGCATCCCAGTCTTAGTCAGTAGGGTTCAATATTGAGTTGGCCCACCCTACCATTCCTTGAGAAGCTCATTTGTGAGGTCAGGCACGGCTGGACAAGAAGGCCTGGCTCACAGTCTCCACTCTAATTCACCCCAAAGGTGTTCTATCGGGTTGAGGTCAGGACTCTGTGCAGGCCAGTCAAGTTCCTCCACCCCAAACTCGCTCATCTATGTCTTTATGGACCTTGCTTTGTGCACTGGTCCAAATCATTTGGTGGAGGGGGGATTATGGTGTGGGGTTGTTTTTCAGGGGTTGGGCTTGGCCCTTTAGTTCCAGTGAAGGGAACTCTTAAGGCGTCAGCATACCAAGACATTTTGGACAATATCATGCTCCCAACTTCGTGGGAACAGTTTGGGGATGGTCCCTTCCTGTTCCAACGTGACTGCACACCAGTGCACAAAGCAAGGTCCAAAAAAACATGGATGAGTCAGTTTGGGGTGGAGGAACTTGACTGGCCTGCACAGAGTCCTGACCTCAACCCGATAGAACACCTTTGCAATAAATTAGAGCAGAGACTGTGAGCCAGGCTTTCTCATCCACATCAGTGCCTGACCTCACAAATGCGCTTGAACCCTACAGACTAAAACTGGGATGCCATTAAAGTTCATGTGTGTGTAAAGGCAGGCGTCCCAATGCTTTTGGTAACATAGTGCATATCACTAAGAAAGACTTCCTTTAAAAAACATTTTGTATAATGTATGGATTTTACATGAACATACTGTACTTTGGGGCTCAATATCTAGAAACATGCTCAAATTAGGCTACAGTCCACAGAAAACTGTCTGCATCAGAACAAACTAAAGAAGTAAACTAAAGACATACCTTCTGATGATTTGGAAGGAGACACAGTCAGAGCGCTGGTCTTCGTAGGACTTCTAACAGGAGAGGTGGGTGGTGTTACCAGTGATGGTTGAGACTCATCCTCAATACCGTCTTTATCACCTACATCTGTAGGCACAGAAAGTATTTGTTTCTCTCTCATAAAACCCATAAAAAAACATTCCCAGTCAGTGCCAAGAGCACAGCTCATTAAGATGTAGCACACCTATTTATTCTAACCTAAACTTGGGAATCCTCACAGGACAAGAACTCTACATGATAAATAATAACTGTAGGAATGAGAAAGTGCATGTGTTGTTAATAGCAACCAGATTCTTTCATTAGTTCATTAACCAGACCTAGAAATATGACCTTGAAATAAGTTGCTATGGGTGACATACCAAATACTCTTTTAGGTACTGTTCTATGTGGATATATAATGACAAAATAAATATGAAAGTAAATACACTTCATGCAGCAGTTTATATTTTGAGGGAAAAAAAGCTCAATCATATTGCATCACTTCACCTGTGCATGTGTAGGCAGGGCCAGGACAAGGGCTGGGCAGGAGGGGCGGCTGCCCTGGGCACTGTGATATTGTGTGAGGGCACCACAAGGAGATGGGGGGGGGGTGTTTGTGTTGAGAAGGGGAATTTAGGAGGGCAAATTTAGGGAGGTGTGGTGTAGGAGTGGTGATTTTGGGGAATTTGTGTTGGAAGGGGGATAGGGGGAGAGGATTTGTGCTAGGAGAAAGGATATGAGAGGTTTGTGCTATAAGAGTAAAAGGGTAGAGGAGATTTTTTTTTTTGGGGGGGGGGTTTGTGCCAGTAGGGATGATTGGAGGGTATTTGTGCTAGGAGGGGAAATTTGTAGGGGGATTGGGGAGGGGAATTAGATTGGGGGATTGAGGAGGGGAATGTGTGCTGGAAGTGGGGATTTGGAGTGGGAGGGGTAGAGGATTTGTGCTACGAGAGGGAATTTTTTTTTTTGGGGGGGGGCGGGATTTGTGCTGGAGGCATATGGGGAGAGAAAAGATTTGAGCAGGGAGCAAATATTTGTGCTGGGAGGGGGATTTCAGCAGGGGGGGGGCAGATTTGTACTGGAAAGAGGGGGAATTTATGCTTAGGGGGTTAGCATGCAGATTAGTACTCGATTTTCTTGAGGGAGAGGGATTTTCGCTGCCACATTATGCCCATACATCTTGGGGGGGGGACACAATTTGGCATGTTCGCCCTTGTCCTGCCACTGTGTGTAGGATTATCTATAATCATGCAGTGTTGGTGGAAGCAGGAAAATTTGGTGCAAGTATGTTTGAGGGCAGGAAGGTTAGTCGTTGACTGAATGGGTACCAGTAGTGCAGGGGAGGTGAGTATGAAAACAAGGGGTTACATTGAATTAGAGAGAGCTATAGTAAGGTTTGTGGTTACATTGAGGATTTGTAAGAGTTAGGACAAACTGTAAAATCTGATCAAAGTCAGTTAAGGAGGTGTCTCTGGTGTCCCATCCTCACTCTGCTTGATAAGTTAAACACAAATGGTCAAGTGTTGTGTGGCTACCTTAAGACTGTTCTTCCTCATATACTGATGCTAGCTAGATGGATCTTGAATTACAGGTCATGCCTACCATCAAAAGCAAGTTTTTTCCTCTCCACCTCTATTTTATACTCTTCCAGCTCCTGGTCTGTCAGCTGGCTGAATGGGTTAGGTGGCTCAGGTTCAGGTGAGGCCTCTTCCACTGGCTGTTCCTTGAGCTCTGCTTCTGTTTTGGTAGCTAGATGACTGTCTGCAGACTGCAAGTACAGGGTTGGGTTAAAGATTTACAGTAAAGTACAGAACTATCTTATATAATTAAAAGGTATTCACAAATCACTGCCTGTAATTTGCCCAAAGTAGGCCAGGCATGCATCAATAAGTGTAACTATAATTGATTTTCCAACTGATAGTAAAATTACTGATCTTCTATATTTGCACTGTTGCTGGTCAATTCTTTGGTTTTTAAGTCTGATGTGATTTAAAAGACACAATGTACTTGAAAGAGGGCAGCATTTGTTCTTCTGTGTTTGGTTGATGGTAACATTGATAACACATGATCCTAAATCTTTCTTTGTTTTATTTTCTCTCTTTTATTGGTCATTTAGTAGGTTATACTGGCTCCAGGAAATTTTCAACAAAACTCGCACGGTCTTGGCTTTGCTAATTCTACTTGAGCTAATAAAAAGGGATTGCTTTACATAGTGTATGAATTGGCTTCCAATACTGTACCAAAATGTTCCCACATTTAGTTTATGAGCTGGACTACAAAATTATCAATGTTTTTATCTAAGGAAAAAAAGATGAAAGAATTAACTTTATTCAAAACAGCCTTTCCCTGCTATAACGGGAGGTGAAATGTTGGAGCAAGAAGAGTCACTCTAGGACAGTGGTTCTCAACTCTTGTCCTCAGGACCCACTCAGACTCGGTTCACACAGGGACGACTTGTCAGGTGACCTAGTCGCCTGACAAGTTGCCTCCTGTTCTGTACAATGGAACCGTTTTAATCGACGCAAGTCGCTCCGACTTAGAAAAAGGTTCCTGTACGACTTTGGGGGCAACTTGGGGCGACTTGCATAGACTTCTATACAGAAGTCGTTTTGCAAGTCGCCGCGGAAGTCGTTTGCAGGTCGCCTCAGCGCAAGTCGTGCCGCCCGTGTGTGAACAGGTCAGAGTATTACCTTGGGGAGATGCAGACTAGAATACTGTAATCACTGAGCAGCAAATGATATCACCTGTGATGTATTTAAGTTATCTTGCAAACCTGGCCTGTTAGTGGGCCCTGAGGACAGGAGTTGAGAACCACTGATCTAGGAACTCTGTTAAAAAGATCTTACTACTGGTGCCCCCATTAGATAAATAAAGTCAATTGATAATTCAAACTAGAGTGTGGCTGTGAGCTGAATCAGGTGTTGTTGTTGTTTGAACTGATGATTCAAATCCCCAGCCTCTTAAAAAAATTCTAAATTTCAGTCTTGAGTGGACCAACTCTTTATTGGTATTCTATAGTATCAGTTTAAGAATAATACTTAGATATAAATCTAAATTTTAAATTTGCAGCTTTAGTAGAAACAATAGACTTTGTGTTTAGCACCAACCATATGCTATACAGAAGCCACAAAACTTGTTATTGCAAAATCTAATAATGATGTACGTAAGAAAACAAATGCAGTCCATTATATATCCATTACATTTTACTGGTATATACATAGAGTGCCTTGCAAAAGTATTCACCCCCTTGGCTTTTTACCTATTGTGTTACATTACAGCCTTTAGTTCAATGTTTTTTTAATGTGAATGATATGTGATGGATCAGAACACAATAGTTGGTGAAGTAAAATTAGAAAATATATACATAAAACTATTTTTCAGAAATAAAAAAATGATAATTGGCATGTGCATATATATTCGCCCTCTTTGTTATGAAGCCCCTAAAAAGCTCTGGTGCAACCAATTACCTTCAGAAGTCACATAATTAGTGAAATGATGTCCACCTGTGTGCAATCTAAGTGTCACATGATCTGTCATTACATATACACGCATTTTTGAAAGGCCCCAGAGGCTGCAACACCTAAGCAAGAGGCACCACTAACCAAACACTGCCATGAAGACCAAGGAACTCTCCAAACAAGTAAGGGACAATGTTGTTGAGAAGTACAAGTCAGGGTTAGGGTATAAAAAAATATCCAAATCTTTGATGATCCCTAGGAGCACCATCAAATCTATCATAACCAAATGGAAAGAACATAGCACAACAGCAAACCTGCCAAGAGGCAGCCGCACACCAAAACTCACGGACCGGGCAAGGAGGGCATTAATCAGAGAGGCAGCACAGAGACCTAAGGTAACCCTGGAGGAGCTGCAGAGTTCCACAACAGAGACTGGAGAATCTGTACATAGGACGACAATAAGCTGTACGCTCCATAGCGTTGGGCTTTATGGCAGTGGCCAGGAGAAAGCCATTACTTTCAGCAAAAAAACAGAATGGCACGTTTTGAGTTTGCAAAAAGGCATGTGGGAGACTCCCAAAATGTTTGGAGGAAGGTGATCTGGTCTGATGAGACTAAAATTGAACTTTTTAACCATCAAAGAAAACACTATGTCTGGCGCAAACCCAGCGCATCACATCACCCAAAGAACACCATCCCCACAGTGAAACATGGTGATGAAGGCATCATGCTGTGGGGATGTTTTTCAGCAGTCAGGACTGGGAAATTGGTCTGGTTGAGTTGAGGGAAAGATGGATGGTGCTAAATACAGGGATATTCTTGAGCAAAACTTGTACCATTCTGTGTGTGATTTGAGGCTAGGACGGAGGTTCAACTTCCAGCAGGACAATGACCCCAAACACACTGCTAAAGCAACACTTGAGTGGTTTAAGGGGAAACATGAAAATGTGTTGGAATGGCCTCGTCAAAGCCCAGACCTCAATCCAATAGAAAATCTGTGGTCAGACTTAAAGATTGCTGTTTACAAGCGCAAACCATCCAACTTGAAGGAGCTGGAGCAGTTTTGCAAGGAGGAATGGGCAAAAATTCCACTGGTAAGATGTGGCAAGCTCATAGAGACTTATCCAAAGCGACTTGGAGCTGTGATAGCCGCAAGAGGTGGCTCAAAGTGTTGACTTTAGGGGGGTGAATAGTTATGCACATTGACTTTTTCTGTTATTTTGTCCTATTTGTTGTTTGCTTCACAATAAAAAAAAAAAAAAATCTTCAAAGTTGTGGGCATGTTCTGTAAATTAAATGATGCAAATCCTCAAACAATCCATGTTAATTCCAGGTTGTGAGGCAGCAAAACACAAAAAATGACAAGGGGGTGAATACTTTTGCAAGGCACTGTAAATGAGTATTAAACCCTTCAGGAGAAAAAAATAAATGTAGCAGCATACCTCATAAAGTTGCTTGTTTGCTATCCTCTTTTTGTGTCTAGCTTGTCCTCTCGAGAAAATGCAACATCTGAACTTTGGGTCAAATTGTTGTCAACTTTAACAATTTGACTATGCTCCATACATTTGAGGGTAGCACCACTATTATAAATAACTTATATAGGCATAGCAGATCCCAGTGCAAAGTTTCCTGCTTTTGCTAATTACTGTACACAGAAATTAGTAAGGACCATTTACACCCCATGTATCCATATGCAAATTCCAACTGAGACTGGCATTTAATTCAGTGAAACATGATTACTGATTTTTTTAATTGAATGTACAAGTTTTTTTTTTTATATTGCTTTTACAGCCTGCTTTAGTATGAAGAAGCTACTGTTGGCTTGATTTAGAAAGACAAGGTAAAGCTGGTCCCTTATGCAGGCAACATGTAGTTATTTGTAGCTCTGCCAGGGCTGCCACTACCTGTTGTAAAGGAGTCAGGCTTCCAGACACATACTTAGGGGTTTATTTACTAAAGGCAAATCCACTTTGCGCTACAAGTTCACTTAGAAGTGCAGTCGTTGTAGATCTGAGGGGGACATGCAAGGAAAATTTGCATGAAAGGACATGAAAGGAAAATAGAAAACAGCATTTATGCTTGCACATGATTGGATGATAAAATCAGCAGAGCTTCCCTGATTTCAGATCTTCCCCTCAGATCTACAGCCGCTGCACTTCCAAGTGCACTTTCAGTGCAAAGTGGATTTGCCTTTAGTAAATCAACCCCAAAGTGTCTTATGTTATTTCAGTCAAGTGTTTAGTGAAAGTCTGAGTCTGAAGACTTGGCACTTTTTTTCAGGCAAATAATACTAAACTAAAATTGGCATATATAAAAAAATGCTTGTACCGGACTTCTGCTTTTATCAGTTATCACACTGGCTAATAACTGAGACTGCGGACCAGCAGACTTTACGTCTTGACGATTTTGCTCTCTGATCTGTAAAAAAAACCCCCAAAAAACAAAACACAATTACTAAAATACTAAAAATGTATAGAAAATGATACAGTACAGTATAATTGCCTTGCTGCCTCCCTACTAGGACTTTCTTAACCAATAAGAGCTCACAAAAATTCAGTCCAGGCCTATAAAAATGCATATATATATGACAAAAAGATTTTAAAACAGTATAATACTTTCTAAACCTAAGATACTGCAAGTGCAACTGCACTAATTTTCCTTAGTAAATGTAAATGTGGTAACGCTTCACTTTGTAAAGAATACCCAATCAGGTACAAGGAAAATTTAAAAAAAAGCACTTTGCTTGTACATTATTGGGTGATGGAAATTAGCAGAGCTTTACCGCATTTACTAAGCTCTGGAGAAAATGAGTGCAACTGCTTTTGCAAAATGGGCACAGTCCATTTGCCTTTAGTAAATCCCCCCAATATAAATTTAGAAGACAAAAAATTAGTATAATATAATTGCAATATAAAATGTTTGTATGTTGATATTTAACGTTCTAATTAGATTGTAATAATTAGATTCTAACTTTATTACAGGTGGAAAAACTCATCAGTACCTTTTCAATCACCTTATATTTCACATCTGGTGGTAATATATCACATACAGTCTATCAAACATAAAAACATACACTTGAAGAGGAACTGCAGTCTGCTCACATAATTTGTAATAAAAACATCTTTGCCATTCTGAAGCTTCGCTCCAACCACTTTGCATATTATTTTATACATACTGTGATTCTGTACTTGCCAAATATGCTGCAGAAATCTCTCTCCACTAAGTCTGGCTGCAGCCATGTCACCTGCGGGCAGCTGAAGCTGCTGCCAGTTGACTTCCTGGATTAACACAGACACACCTCCAGCTCTGCAGCTCTCATTGGCCCTCTTATGACTCACCCCCCCCCCCCCCCCTTCCTGGCAAACTCTGACAAGAGTGAGAGAGAGCTGCACATGATGTCATAAGCCTAGGCTAATGACTAGACAAGAAAGAGGAAGTGGGCTGTATAAGGTATTTACTGGCAGAAATAAAATGTTTTACTATCCAAAGTTAAAACAACAAGGGCAGAAGATTTAATAGATGGAAAGTTGAAAAAAATGACTGAAGGTCCTCTTTAAGTGATCACAAACCAAATTTTTAAACTACGAGTCAGAAATCTTTATCAATGATGGACACTTGTATTGATATTTTCTTTTACCTCACGCTATCATTCTGCCCTTCCTTCTTGACTGGTGCTAATAACCTAAAACAGGGGTCTCCAAACTTTCTAAACATAGGGCTGGTTTACTGTCCTTCAGGTCTTAGAGGTCCCAAAAGGTGGGCAGTGAGAGTAGAAATGTCTTGGCATCAGTGTGAGAAAACAGTGTCCATCTTTGGTATTAGGGGGAGAAATAGTGCCCCATTACTGGTGTCAATTGGAAGAATAGTTCGCCATTGTTGGTGTCAATGGGAAGAATAATGCCCCATTGTTAGTGGCAATGGGAGAAATAGTGTCCCATTGTTAGTGGCAGAGGGAGGAATAATGTCTCCCATCAGCGAGAGGAAGAGTGCCCCAAGGGCTGGATAAAGGCAAGCAAATGGCCACAGTTTGGAGACTACTACTCTAAAACATCCATCTTTACTATTTCCTTATAATGTTTCATTTGGTTCAAAGGTGGAACATGATCTTTGACTGGGGCATCTACCCAAAATGTGCTATCAATTTTGAGTGGACCTGCATTTCAAGTCCTAATTAGAATCTACAAAGGGTATAAAGGATGGGATGTAAGTTCATTTTCCTAGCTGATCTCTGAGCATGGTTATCCATAAAATTATATTATTTACCTTATTTCTGGTCTCCAAGACTTCACGTGGGTCTGTAAAGAGTGGCACAAACTGGTTGGGGTTCTCAATACGGATAGGCATGCCGCTACTAGGCTTCACAACTTCATCTGCCTTTAGCCACTGTAGGTAGAAGAGCAGAGGTAATATGTATGAAAAAGAAGAATTCCAGAACATCTGATACCATATTGACACTATCTTTTATTTATGTAGCATTGTTGTATTATATATCCTTTATAAAAGTAAGCAGTAATCAAATGAAAATCAATACATATACTCGAGTATAAGTCGACCTGAATATAAGCCGAGGCACCTAACTTTACCATAAAAAACTGGGAAAACTTATTGACTCGAGTATAAGCCTAGGGTGAGAAATGCCCAGCTACTGTAAGTGGAAAAGAGGGTCAACAATGACCATTTGCAGCCTCACTGTGCCCATTTGCAGCCATAGGTCCCCCAAACTTCAAACTCGGTAGTTAAGGGTTCCTAGATGCCCCCTAGCTGCAGCCAAAATCTGGGGTCTCTGGACCCAAAGGGTCCAGAAATGACATTGCTGCAGATGGACACAGTTGACCGACTTTGGGGCCCCGTATCTCGGGGCCACTTGGTGCTAGGAACCCCAAATTTGGTGTGCAAACAAAGTGGAACTAGCACTACAACATATCCAGCTGGGGTTCCTAGCACCAAGTGGCCCCGAGATGTGGAGCCCCAAAGTCAGTTGGGAAAATGTCAAGCGCTTTTCTGCAGCAGAGAATGACATTTTCCGAACCGACTTTGGGGCCCCATATCTCGGGGCCACTTGATGCTAGGAACTCCATGGATATGTTGTATAGGAACTCCATGGATATGTTGTAGTGCTAGTTCCACTGGGTTTGCACACCAAATTTGGGGTTCCTAGCACCAAGTGGCCCCGAGATACGGGGCCCCAAAGTCGGTTCGGAAAATGTCATTCTTTGCACCAGAAAAGTGCTTGACTCGAGTATAAGCCGAGGGGGGCATTTTCAGCACAAAAAAATGTGCTGAAAAACTCGGCTTTTACTTGAGTATATACGGTACTATCTGTGTGTATGCTCAATATAAAGGTGACCATGTCTTGGGGCTTCCTACCGTGGTCTTGCTCCTTGGGCTGCTCATGCTGTCTTCAGCCACATTGACTCGTAGGTAGGTGTTGGGAGTGTTCAGCCAGCGTGTCTTCTCTTTTTGCTGCTTCTGGGAATGCTGTCTTAATGTGGAGATAGGGACCCCTTCCTCCTCAAAAATGAACGAAGTTACAGTGGCTGGGATCTCCACATCACTCTTATGTCTTGTCTTTTCTTGCACAAATGGATGACGGTAAGTATAACCTGTACGGTAACCCTGTGGGAGATAACGGAATTCATAGTTATCTGATAACACTGTCATTTGTGCCTAAAGTGGGGTACACACTATAAGAAAATTGGGCAAATGTTTGTGCGATTTTTCTCGATGTTTCACAGCAAATCAGAACCAATAAAAGAAAATTCTTATGAAAATTCTTATGAATATTCTCGTTTGACAAAGGCTTTTTTTGTTGTTTATTGTTTCTGGCCATGTGCAGTCTTTCCTTTTCTGATTTTTCTTGTACGAAAATCATTACAAAACGGTACACATTACATAAAAATCATTCATTCTGTTCCCGTACAAGAAAAATTTTGAAGTTTGTCCCTTCGGGAATTTTCATTTAAGAAAATTCGGAATCGGCTGTCGAGAGTTGTGTATACACGAAAATTCTTTAGGCGAAAATGTTCGCCGGATTTTCCTATAGCGTGTACGAGCCTTAATACTGTTTATTCTTGTTTTCAAGAAACAGGGAAGATGGAGAAATGTGTAAGTTGCCAATGTTGACTTTCTTTTGAAAATACTACCTGCCTGGCTTCCCCTGGTTTCAATAATTTCTTTATTATCTTTATTATTTCTTTAGTATCCGCTAATAATTTATTTATTAGCCGATACATAAAACAGACCTGAAACAAGTATACAACATATGAGATTGGAGTGAAGTCCTGCTTTTCACACTTGTTTTGCGGCAGTGACTAAGAAAATACTAAAGTCTTTAAAACAGAATTACAAAGAGGCAAATAGTATTTCTGAATTGAAAGGTCAGCAATGGAAGCCTGTGTCTTTTTTTTAGCAGTTTTGCTTTAATCTCAATTCTTAAAGTCACCTTGTGACAATGGACATGGGCACAAAACAAGATGTGCATATAAAACCAGGCACCCTATCACGTGTACACATACCACTAGTTTTAGTCTCTCTATTTTCTATTGCACTCATAGAATTTTCTGAATCACCTATGTATTTACTTATTAGTCAGTGTGGTTGATTCACTAAAGCCAAATAGGCTGTTCACTTTGCAAGGGAATTTTCCTCAGAGTGTTACTAAACCCAGGACCCTGCATTCACTAAATCTGGTCTCCCACAGTAAACAGAACATAGAAATGCAGTTATTTTAGTAAATATAAACCGCTAAATACCTTTTCTCATCAGCAGTATATAGCAGTCTTATGACTTCTGTGTGACTTCTAGTTAAAGCTGGTGGGAGAAGTTTTCATTCTACTCTGACTGTCCTATGAGGCTGCATGACCCCTGATCCTCTGTCTGGACAGTGCTGTGGTAATCACATGCACCCTTTTAAGAAATAAAAAGAAAACTCTCTAGCAAAACACACCAAACTGAGTATGTGCAAAGTGCCCCCGATGCTCTGTTCTATCAGGATATGGATTGGGGACAGTGGAAGAAGGGGATGATCAGAAAAGACAGGATTAAACAGCCTTTTTACACAATGCGGAGTAAAAAAATGTTTTGTTTTTTTTTTCTTTGCACATGATTGGGTATTCGCAAAGTGAAACTGCACCACATTTGCTAGAACATGAGGCATACTGGTAAGGGTGTGTTTTTGGTGGTGGTAAGAGGGGTCACGAAAGGTTTGCTCTAAGTGACTGCAATTTTTTTTGGTTTAATTTCCAGAAAGTGCATACTTACCAAATTATCCATCATTCTCATTAAAGCCTCAAACTCATGTTCACCAAGCCGACTTTTCTGCATTGGCCCAAACTTGCTGCCAGCCCAACCAACTGTACCCACCTCATGTGGGCGATATTTATCCCTGTCCAGCAGGATGAGGTTCTCTGGTCCTCCTGCACTAGGTACAGCTGATACCTAAAACATAATATTGTTTTATGTTCAGTAACATTTCAGTACATAGCTATTGACAAAGCAATACATAGATAATATATTGTAAAATTGCATTGTTAAAAAAATGTTACACTAGGAGATTAATAACATTGTATTTAAGATGCAACAGATCATAAAAAGGCAATAGATTTAGCTAGGATCATAGCTATGGAGGTGGGTGTGGTCCACCTTTGCACGGGCACAGCAGCCCATTCACTTGAATCGGCCGCTGTACCTATGGGAAATGCAGGGAAAAAGTCCCTGCACCTTTTAAAACTGCAACTACAGGGAAATCACATGGAGCTTTTGCACCATTAGATTTTCCGCACCCGCTGACACAGTGCATGTTTAGATGCGAGGGGGGAACCATTAAGAATTATTGCTTCCTAGATCACCTCCCCTGATATAGGGAAAACATTCTTTGTGGGAATTGGGATCATGATTGTGAGTGTTATTTCATGTCATTGCTCTCAATGGGTCACTAAGACCCACAAGGATGTACCTGTTATTCTGTAATATGTATCTGGTGCCTTGTTACCCCCTTCTTTTAGGCCCCTTTCACACTGGGGTGGTTTGCAGGCGTTATTGCGCTAAAAATAGCGCCTGCAAACCGCCCCAAAACAGCCTCCGCTGTTTGTTCAGTGTGAAAGCCAGAGGGCTTTCACACTGAAGCAGTGCGCTGGCAGGAGAAGAAAAAATCTCCTGTCAGCCGCATCTTTGGAGCGGTGAAGGAGCGGTGTATTCACCGCTCCTAAACCGCTCCTGCCCATTGCCGCGATATACGAGGGGTTTTAACCCTTTTTCGGCCGCCAGCGGGGGGTTAAAACCGCACCGCTAGCGGCCGAATACCGCTAAAAGTAGCGCTGTTTTACCGCCGACGCCCCCTACCGCCCCAGTGTGAAAGGGGCCTTACTTTACTGTATTGTTACTTTTGTGTTTACATGTAAAACTCATAAATACACACCTTTAAAAAAAAAAAAAAAGAATTATTACGTCTGTAAAAGAACTGCAGTTGCAGGAACAAGTGCGATTTCTGGGCCCACAACCACCCAAACAAGTGTAAACAAGGTCGTGGGCTCTGTAGACACTAGTGCAATTTCAGATGTGACTTGAGTCACGTAGAATTGCATGACAATGGAAATCACATTGTTTTCGATGGTGCCCATTCACATCAATGCAACTCAGCAATGCAATTTTTGTATCTGTACTACTTTAGGTGTGATTCCAGTTCAATGTGTCCCCACAGAATATGCAGACCTTATTAAAGTTGCATTTAAGTTGCATCCAGGTTGCACTACATAATCGCACTGAAATTCTGATCAGAGTCAGATCGCATCTGTGTGAAGCTAGCCTAAAGCAAAAAGCAATATTTTTAATGTGCCCCAATTTGGACATCAAAATGAGACCAAGACTTTTGTCCATGTCATAGGACCACAAAATAAGTGTTGGGGGGAAAGGGTTCTTATGGCATAAAAAATAAATATGATGACAAGCAGGTCAATAAAGAATGAGGAAAGCATAAGGTTATCTTAATGATGGGCAAATCTGTTCAGCTTCGATTTGCCAAGGGTTCCAAGTCTATGGAGGGGTTGCATGTCTTTTTGTTCAGAACATTTTTATGGCTAATAGAAAAACTACTGTCAAAAAGACATGGGAAGCCGGGCACTGTCATAGGGGAAATGCATTTTTGCAATGCAAAAAAAGCATCTTTTCAAAACTGCTCTGTTATCGCTACTGACAGATTACATTATACAGTAAAGTCTTGGATTGCGAGCATAATTTATTCCAGAAACATGCCTGCAATCCAAAGCACTTGTATATCAAAACAAATTTCCCCATAAAAAAATGGAAACTCAAATGATTTTTTCCACAACCATTTATTCATAAGTCATTCAGTTTATAGTCCATATAAAAAGATTATAGCAATGTGATAGGTTGTGTAACCATAAAATGTCCATCCTCAAATGGAAGCCTCCACAAGGGGATTAGGAGCAAAATCCAGCAGGAGCTACAGAGTATAAAAGAGAAGAGAGTCGCCTCTAAGTGTAGCAATATGGTTACATTTAATGAAGGTACAACATTTAGCAACTCACATGCTTGATGATTAAAAGAGGCACATCTAAGTATGCAGGCATCCGGGGTAAAGCTGTCCACATAGACCATCCCCCGCACCGCTGGCTCTCACTGCTGTCAGTCTGCAATCGTGAACGGGAAGACTACCCTGCAGTAGAGCGATTTGAAAGCGAGGCTTGAACCACTCGTAGAGCGCAGCGTGGAAGGGACAACGCCAATGGCGGTGAGGAGGATGGTCCATGTAGACAGCTTTACCCCGGATGTCTGCATACTTAGATGTGCCTGTTTTAATCATCAACCATGTATGTTGCTAAATGTTGTACTTTCATTAAATGTAACTGTATTGCTACACTTAGCGCCTCTTTTCTTTTTTATACTCAGTTGTGACATGACGCTACTCTTATATCAAGATATCGCTTGTATATCAAGTCGAAATTTTTAAAACATTTTTTGTCTTGTAAAACGCTCTCAAACCAAGTTACTCTCAATCCAAGGTTTTACTGTATATGCCATTTTTATCTAGCCCATAGGTCTTTTTAAATCCCTTCAATGGTCATAACAGTTTATCAAATTCAGCAATATATAATAAAAACAAAATGGTGGGAATTTTATTGGTATCATGGTTTGAGGGTTTTTTGTCCTCTTTTTCATATATAGATGTAAATGACAGGATAGCCACGGGGGAAACTGCAACCAATAGCAATTGAGACATTTAATGAGATTGAAGCACAGTCCCACTGAGAAGCAAAATGACTTAATCGCCATAGTATAATTCATGAGTAAAAGCTGTAGAACCACTGAGAGGAGAACAAGCTAACAGCGACACTCCTTTTAATAGGATAAAAAACTAGTCCCAAAGGGTCGACTTCCCCAGACTACAAAAGCTGGCTTAAAATTCTCCAATGTCATAAACAGATAATTTCAGGGTCATTTTTTTCTATGAGAATTGAATTCTGTTCCCTCTCTCCTGGTCTCATTGAGTCTGTAAGCCGATCAGCACAGTAGTTCAGGTTTATTTTTCAGAAATTACAATGTTCTGGATACAGTCTTTAGACATGCATGCTAAAGGATAGGCTGGGGTTTAAAAGGAGCCATGGTGCAATTGTTTAGCCTATGGTTAATCAAGTAATAAAGCTTAACTCCAGCCAGAATGTTTCTTTTCCTTTTGAGGAAAATGTGGAGTGGTTAGAGGTCTATGAGGTTTTTGTTGTTGTCTATGACTCTACTCACTGTGTACTTTAGTGACACCACTGGACAGCAAGATTAGGGATGAAAAATGAAGAAGTTTAATTTTCCTGATATTTGGGTGAAAATCTGTGGCTCTTGATAGAATCATGATATTTTATACAAATTTTGCTATTTTGGCAAAATGCATTAAAGTCAATGAATAAGGCAAAGTTATGGTATTTTAGTAGGTTTTAGGAGGGCAACATAATTTAAATGGTTTATGGAGGTTATAAAAGCTATTTTCAGATTTTCTGGGTCTGTTTTTGTACCCCTAAATAAGGCCCAAGAAAACAGTAAAAAAAAATATATAAAAAAAAAAAATAAACTAACAGCACTCAAACAAATAAAAAACCAAGCTACCCTAAATACATTCCCAATCAAAGAAAGAAAACTAAACAAAGAGTAGGGCCAAAGGAAAGGGTTTAAGGATGTGGCACCTACCTTACTACCCTCTGGCTTTATAACTGTTTCTCTAAGAGCCCTTTCACACTGGGGCGGGGGCGGCGTCGGCGGTAAAACGCCGCTATTATTAGCGGTGTTTTACCGTCGGTATGCGGCCGATAGCGGGGTGGTTTTACCCCCCGCTAGCGGCCGAGAAAGGGTTAAATACCACCGCAAAGCGCCTCTGCAGAGGCGCTTTGCTGGCGGTATAGCCGCGCCGTCCCATTGATTTCAATGGGCAGGAGCGGTGAAGGAGCGGTATACACACTGCTCATTCACCGCTCCGAAGATGCTGCTGGCAGGACTTTTTTTACCGTCCTGCCAGCGCATCGCTCCAGTGTGAAAGCCCTCGGGGCTTTCACACTGGAATGAAAGTAGCGGCACTTTCGGGTCAATTTGCAGGCGCTATTATTAGCGCAATAGCGCCTGCAAACCGTCCCAGTGTGAAAGGGCTCTTAATAAAGAGTAGAAATCGAAAGTTTCTGCCAAAATGACTTTACTTATACTTAGAAGAAAGGGATCTAGGGTCACAAGAACAGAAATTCACAGACTGCACGACTAACCTGACTGGAGTTCCAATTTTCCTCCATTTTACTAAAGAAATATGTTTTCTGAAAAGCTAATATACAGTGGCAAGAAAACATATGTAAACCCACATTAACTGGTTTTCTGCAGTAATTTGCCATAAAATTTGGTCTGATCCTCATCTAAGCCACAACAATAGACAAACTCAATGGGGTTTATTTACTAAAGGCAAATAGGCTGTGCAGTCTGCAAGAGCAGTTGCTCCAGAGCTTAATAAATGACTTCCATCATCCAATCATGTGCAAGCGAAAATCCTGTTTTTTTTTTATTTATTTTGCTTGCATGTGATTGGGTATTCTTTGCAAAGTGAAGCTTCACCTCATTTACTAAGTTCTGGACTTACAGAGTGCACAGTCTATTTGCCTTTAGTAAATCAACCCCAATTTGCTTAAGCTGATAACACGCAAACAGTTCCAAATTCTCGTTTCTTTTTTGAACACACCCATTAAATATTTACAGTGTCGGAGGAAAAAATAAGTGAACCCTTGGAGTTAACAGCTAGTCGACCTCCTGTGACTTCAAGCAAGTGATTTCGGTAGCTCTGGATCAAATCTGCACAACGATCAGGGTGAATTTTTGACCATTCCTCTTTACAAAACGGCTTCAGCTCAGACACATTCATGGGATGTCTGGTGTGAATGGCTCTCTTGAGGTCATCCCACAGCATTTAAATGGGGTTAACTCACTTAGCTGAATATCAGATCACATTTTATAGCAAATTAACAGAAAACCAATTAATTTTCACATCACACACTTTTTCTTGTCGTTGTAGGTTATTGCACCTTGCTGATTTGTGAAAACGTATGAAATAACTTTTTTTCCCTCTTATACACATTTGAACATTTGTTGCTAAATTCAACAAGGAAATTGTGGTAGGAAGGGTGTGATGGTGAATTGGAGAGGAGACAGAAGTCTCATTACTGTTAAAGAAACATGAAAACATCTCTTCTTTCTCTAGTATAGTGATCCACATGCTGCCTCTGATAGCCCTCTGATACTAGCGTTAGGTTTTCCTAAATCACATGACACAATGGGTGGGCATTCAAGTATGCCTAAGGACAGCCAGTACAATATCTGAGTACAGCCCTTCATATACATTCTGTTGTTATTCCAAGTTAACAACCTGCCCCCCCCCCCCCTTCCAAGAAAAACAAATGAATATAATGTACTGCTTACAAGAAAATCTTGCACTTCTTGTGGGAAATCCCAGCTGCCCAGCTATTAAAACAACAACCGGGACTTGCTGGCCTTTGCTGCAGCTGGGCATGCTGGGTCGATGATGTCATAAGGGGACGGGATCACCCGCCCCTTAGTGTATTTAGCTGTGGGAGAGCTGTCAGTCGGCAAGATCAGGTGTGGACCTGGACATGCGGACAAGTGCTTGGGGAGGGGGGTCCTGCCCCAAAGCACCCCCTCATGTTGAGGGCATGTGGCCTGGTATGGTTGGGGGGGGGGGTTTCTCGTCCCCCTCCTTACCTGGCTTGCTGGGCTGCATGCTTGGATAAGGTTCTGGTATGGCTTTTGGGGAGGACCCCAAGTCATTTTATTTTTTATTTTTGCGTGGAGTTCCCCTTAAAACCATACCAGACCCGAAGGACCATACCAGACCCGAAGGGCCTGGTATGGATTGGGGAGGGACCTCACGCCATTTTATTTCTGACTTTTTACATGTCTGCAATTCTTTTGTTTACATTCTGCTGTCAGTGGGGAACCCCGCTGGCAAGCAGATGAGCCATGGTTGTTAAGAACACAGCAGCCGCCTGCTCCTTAACAACCATGACAGTTACTGGTTGTTAAAGTGGTTGTAAACTCTCCAAAGCAACTTTAGCACATTGTACTCCTCATAAATAAACCTACTGATTGCTGCCTGTGAAATTCTTATTACTTGTTTCAATTGCTTGCAATCTGTCCTGTAAAGTTTGATTACGTCACCGGCGTATGCGCTTTCTGTCCAGTGATTCACAGCACACTCTGTGTGCCACTTCCCCATCCCCAGCATAACGTTAACAAGTGTTCCGCTGTCTGTGGCACAGCTTTGTGCTCGTGAGATTGGGCATTCATCTTCCTGATTCTCCCGTTGTGACTGTGTGACGTCACAGGAGGAGTAAAACGCCCTGGTAAACTGACTCCTACAGCGGCAATCATCTTGAGAAAGAGGCTTGGATAATAAACAATTGCGCATTCGCGATATTATAGCAGGGGAATCAAGGAAGGGCGGAAATGACGAGGAGGAGTGCAGAGTTTACTTCCTCTTTAAAGACTCCGGTGGCTGCCCACTCCTTAAGACCAGTTAAAATCAAACACGTTTCTTAAATATCGCATGCCTGGATCAATACTTAATTACCGCATTTATTTATTTTCGGAATTGACCTTAATGGTATGTTATGCGATATTTGACGAGCGTTTCTGCTTTATGCTGTAAATACCACATAAAGCAAGAATAAATTGACATTTTCAGGACTGCATGCGGTATTTGGGAAAACATCTAAATACCCGCATGCGATCTGCTTTTGTGAATGGAGTCCAATATATACTTTTTTATCTACAACTACACTAGCCTTTTTAAAACTTGCGTTAGTTGACGTAGAAAAAAAGCCACTTTTTTTTTACTTTTGTATCATCTTTTTGCCTATAAATTGCATAGAAAGTATAAATATAAATTGCATAGAAAGTAAAATACTTTAAAAGACAATATCACAGCCTTGCTTTTCCCCCAAAAAAGAATCAATAAATGTACTTATTGCGGAATCAATAGCTCCATAGAAGAAATGTATAAATTACTCTGGACCATATGAGATAACATAGTAGAAGCCCACTTTTAGCAAACAGTTTAGCAATCTAACTATGATATCAGAAATACGTATGTATTATGTTTACAATAAAGCAAATGGATTGGCTTATTGAAATCCATTCATTATTGATTCATATAGAATATATTTACCTGAATTTCACAAGCTTCCTGTAAGTGGAAAATCTTATAGAAAGCTTCCTCCACGGATTCACCTAATGCCACAACACCGTGATTTCTCAAAACCAGTACCTGTGTAGGGCGACATTAAACAATCCTCTGTTACAAAAAACAAAAACAAGGCTGATAACAAAGAATACACTAAATTCAGGGATTTGGATAGTTGATGCAAAGGCAAAGATGTGACCCAACCTTGCACGTCGGTCCCAGACACTTCTGTAGTTCAATTCTGTCCTTCTCATCTTCCATGTCTCCATTGAAGTCATAGTATACCACCTCCCCTGCCAGCAAAGCATCATGAGAGATAGGCAGGAGGCCACATTTCATTGCTGACACCTACATTAAAAAAGGGCTATTAGTCAAAAGAAACTTCTGTACTCCTAATAGTGCAACAGTTTCAATGCTGTCCAGTGTGTCGCAGTGATTTTTACCGCAGTTGTAGCCGCTGTATGTAGCTGGATGATACACTTTACATCCGGACGTGCTGAGTATATGGCAGAGTGCAAGCTAAAGTCACTAGTTTCCACCTCAAAGATGGTGCTGCCAACCTCTACCACCTCACCCAAAATGTTCACCTTCACCTGTAAGAGATATTTTGCATAAGATTGTTTTGTTCTTCCTGTGTGGACCATCACGCTGCATTGCAAGACAATGGAAATCACATCATTCGCTATGGTGCCAGTTTACATCAATGCAATACAGTGCTGTATGTCTTTTGAAAAGTTGCAGATGCTTCTTTTGGTGCAACATAGTGAATTTTTGGCCCCATGGACTTCAATGGGAGCACATGAAAAACTCATAATTTGTGTGCCTTTTTGACAAGAAGCATGAAAATGCATACAAATGTGTACAAATGAGCAAAAATGCACAATAATGCAGCAGCACTAGTGTACACCAAGGCTAAGGCTAGATTCACACTAGCCTGCATGGTAAAATGCAATGTTTTACTATGCAGGCTAGTGTTAAGCCCCATACACACTATCAGATTTTCTGCTGATTTTTGTCTTCAGATTTACCAAAACCATGTAGTGCAAGGGCCTGCCTGATTGCATACAGATTGAAACTCCTAAGGTTTGACCTCATATTATATGGTTTTGGTAAATCTGAAGGAAAAAATCAGAAGAAAATCTGATAGTGTGTGTGGGGCTTTTGTGTCAGCTGTGACAGGTAGCGGTGTGCATTGCACTGCTTATTTGTCTATTTTAACTTTATTTGAAATGTCACAGAGAGACACTTCATGTCACTGCACAGCAGCTTGGTGCACTGTGTAGTGACATGATATATAGTGTGCTGTGGAAAATGCAGACATGCTAAATTTTTTGCACTGCACATCACACCAGCAATGTGATGTGAACTTGATACCCACTGTGGAAAACTGCAGGTCACCGCACATAGGGGTTGAATTACTAAAAGCCCTTTCACACTGGGGCGGTGCGGGCGCCGGCGATGAAACGGCGCTAAAAACCGCCGCTTTAACGTTGTTTTAGCAGCGGTATTCGGCCACTAGCGGGGGGCGGTTTTACCCCCCTGCTAGTGGCTGAGAAAGGGTTAAAAGCACCACAAAGGGCTGCTGCAGCAGCGCTATGCCGGCGGTATAGCCGCGCTGCCCCATTCATTTCAAGCAGCAGGAGCGTTGAAGGAGTGGTATATACACCGCTCCTTCACCGCTCCAAAGATGCTGCTAGCATGACTTTTTTTACAGTCCTGCCAGCGCACCGCTCCAGTGTGAAAGCTCTCAGGCTTTCGCACTGGTGTGTGAGGAGCGGCTCTTTCAGGGCACTTTGCAGGCGCTAGTTTTAGCGCTGTAGCGTCTCCAAAGCGCCCCAGTGTGAAAGGGGTCTAAACCTGGAGCGTGCAAAATCTGGTGCTGCTCTGCATAGAAACCAATCAGCTTCCAGGTTTTTTTTTTTGTCAAAGCTTAATTGAACAAGCTGAAGTTAGAAGCTGATTGGCTATCATACACAGCTGCACCAGATTGTGCACTCTCCAGTTTTAGTAAATAAACCCCATAGTGTTAACGAGTCCTAAAGGTTTTATTACACGAATGTGCTGAAACACTACCTTTTGCTGCAGTTAGTACATAGATGTCAATTCACAAAGATTATCACATAGGTGTTTGCTCCAAAAGATATCACTAGCTTCTGGATAGTACTAAGGTGTCTATTGATGGGAGCAGGAAAACTAATATTGTAACTGTAATGTCTGCCCTCATGTTGTAAAGTGCTGCGCAAACTGTTGGCGCTATATAAATCCTGTATAATAATAATAGTAATAATAATATTATAAAGTTGTGATAAAATAATGACTTGTGATATAAATTACATATACAGGAGATAAATTATTATTATACAGGATTTATATAGTGCCGACAGTTTACTCAGCACTTTACAACAAGAGGGCAGACAGTCGAATTATAATACAGTATAATACAGTAGGAATCAAAGAGCCCTGAAAAAACATCTTTTTACAAGTTACGTCTATATTTCAAAAGGAAACCAAAAAACAATTATGTCACCCCAAAATGTATTTTTGTGAATTGCTGAGTTTGATGTAAATCATGAAATTAAAATAACTAATGCAACTTTGTGAATTTGAAGCTCACAAATAAGAAGCGCCTGTGAACCAGCAAACCCAGTCAATCAAGACAGGGAAGTGGGAGGTAGTAATAACCTATACGTATGTTCAGAACACTGGTGGGGCCTGAATGTTAAGCTGGTTATACACTAGTAGAATTTCAATTAAAAATTTGCGCAAAATGAAAATTCCTAGGAAAATTTGTGTGAAAATTCTCATAGCTTTTGAATTTCGTTCAAAAATAGTTCAAGGTTTTATTTGATTTTGACATTCGATTTTGAAATGAATGGACTTTACCAAAAAAAAACCAAACACATATACTGTTGGAAATTCACTGTGGTCGAAAACAAATGTGACACTAATGATTAGAAAAACGACTGAATGTTCTTACACTGAAAAATGCTGAACAGAATTCTACTAGTGTACGGCCAGCTTTGCAGACAAGGTTCCCTGGAAAAGAAATGTTTTTACAAATAATATCTGCATGGGAAATAATAAATGGCAGCATTGCACATTTGTACTCACGAGGATTGAAGCAGTCACTTCATTACAAACTACTCCTCGGGGGTTAATTAAGAAATGGTCTTGTTCCTTATTTACTCTTATCTGAAATGAGAGGATATATACAAACATGACATAATATGACAGGTAAAAGAAAATCTGTAGGATAATTCGTTTTCACTGAAAACATTGGGGTTGATTTACTAAAACTGGAGCACTCAGAATCTGGGGCAGCTGTGTATGGTAGCCAATCGGCTTTTAACCCCAGCTTGCTCAGTGAAGCTTTGGCAATAAAACCTGGAAGCTGATTGGTTTCGTTGCAGAAGTGAGCCTGATTTTGCACTCTTCAGCTTTAGTAATTAAACCCCATTGTCTGCTAAAGCAGAATTACAACTTCAAATACATGTATAACCAATTTTTTTTTGTTATAAATAGTATAGGGCAGGGTTAAAACCAGGGTTGCACCGATACCTTTTTTTTACTGACAAGTACGAGTACCGATACTTTCAGTAAATACTCACTGATACCGAGTACTGATACCTTTGTGGTGCGATTTGTGCCCGCACAAAATGAATGAGCTCAAACCACACTGTCCGAATCGCAAGTGGTTTTCTACACCGCTCCTGTGTGAACCCAGGCTGAAGTCACTATGACAATGGTGATGGTTTACACTCACACCCCAGATGACATCTATTCAGATGAAACGCGTTGGGTCGAGTGCTGCCATCACTACTGTGCCTTCTCATGTCCAATACGCCTTTGATTGCTTCAGAACATGTGAGTGTTCAATTTTATCCCTTTTTTTAATAAATATTCTCGAAACGATATCACACAATGTGGAACTTTGTTTCATTTCTTGGTTTCAACGTGTGGGTATGTCAAACTTCTCTGGCCTTCCCTCTCTCCATCTGAACCTACTTGCCCATATATGAGAACAATCTGCTGACCAGTGCCGTTCATAGTCCCTATTGTGATCGTGGTTATCTGGATTGTGGATGGTCCCATATTTCATACATAGGGTTTATCACTACAACCCTGGTTGACTTAAGTGGTATATGCCCCTTTAAGTCCACTATTTCTGGTAAGCCTTCATGTAATTGGTGGCGGTTTCCTCACAAGATTCTCCTCCATTTTTAATATTCCTTTTCAACATGTCTGTCTTGAAGATATTTTAGAAATGTTGTTCCATTGAAATTTGATGCCAATCAACATTCATGTGGTGGACTTTATTTATATATTTTAAAAATTTTTTCAATTTTTACCAGTAATTTTCTCAGTTTATTGATATTTGATGCTCACGTGGTGGATTTTATATCAATATTTGTTAGTATTGTTGATACATAAGATCACATTTTAATAATTTTCATACATAATCATTTTAAGCGCTGCATTTTTTTCTATTTTGGTATCTGTGCTGTTTGTCTTTGGCTGTGCTGGCTGCTTGTATTTTATTATATAACACAGCGCGGTATATGTTTTGATTTATATTTGAACTCACTATGACAAGTCTGGGTTCACACAGGAAACTGTATGTGATTCGGATTGGAATCGCACCGCATTCCTGTTCAAAACGCATGTGATTCTTTGCAGTGCAATTTGAGCCCAATCATTTTGTATAGGCTCAAATGGCACCGGTTTCAGTTATCAGAGCATTTGCAGGAGTACAAGTACAAGTGTAAATGCTTAGTATTGGCACTGATATCGATAGTTCATTTGTTGCTTTCTGTGTCCTGTTGGGAAGATTTCCCTTCACTTCCTGTCTCGAGATGCAACAAGAAATGAGAGGCAATTTCTACAAAGTTGGAGGAATTCCCCTCTTGTCACTAGAATGTGACGCTGGAAGATTTCCCCACTATTCCTGTTCTGGTGACTATACAAATGGGAGATTCCCATGGGTAGGTCATACATGATTCCCCCATCTACACAGTCGAGGTGAATGGGGGAATCACTCCTGCTGAGCTATTGTATTCTGCAAGTGGGGAGCCTTCCCTGCCAGCAGAATACAACGATCAGTGTTGATGGCTATAGGTGGCGGCACTGATTGTTTGGGAAAAAACAGATTGACATGTGTACAACCAGCTAGCCCATACATGGAACAAAATTGGGCCGGTCCCTGCTGAACAGGCAGAATTTCAATCCATATGACATTGGTCACCAAGACAAATAGAGAAGGAATCTCCACAGAGCAGAAACAAACAATACAAACCTGACAGGGGTTCTAATCCTTCCCTACCATATCCAAAACAGGAAAATACATGTAGACTATAGGCAAGGCTTTGTTTTTGTTTGATTTGTATTGAGTGTGGAAGAATTAAGCTAGCCATAAATGGAATAAAATGTGGCCGGTTCAGCAGGGACAGGCTGAGTTTCCATTCATCTATAGGTTTAAAGAATAAATTCCCCTCTGGGTGATCTATGTACATTACAAGGATTTTAACAAACTTTGTTGCAAATTCCTACCTTTTGTTAGGCCACTTTCACACTGACAGCCGGTTCACACAGGGGCGACTTGTCAGGTGACCTAGCCGCCTGACAAGTCGCCTCCCGTTCTGTACAATGGAACCGTTCTAATAGGAGCGACGCAAGTCGCTCCGACTTAGGAAAAGGTTCCTGTACTACTTTGGGGGTGACTTGGGGCGACTTGCATAGACTTCTATACAGAAGTCGTTTTGCAAGTCGCCATGGAAATCGTGTACAGGTCGCCTCGGTGAGGCGACCTGCAAGTCGTGCCGCCCCTGTGTGAACCGGGGCTAAGGCGTTTTACAGGTGCAATAAAAATAGCCCGAGGGCAGCATTCTCTCTGTACTCCCAGTCAGTCCCCTCCCCCACAGTTAGAAACATCTCATGGGGAACACATTTAACTCCTAGATCACCCCTAGTGTTAACCCCTTCCCGCCAGTGTCATTTATACAGTAATCAGTGCATTTTTATAGCTCTGATTGCTGTATAAATTTCACTGGTCCCAAAAAGTGTCAAACGTGTCCCATCTGTCCGCCACAATGTCGCGGTCCTGTTAAAAATCGCTGATCGCCGCTATTACTAGTAAAAAAAAAAAAATTATAATAAAAATGCCATAAAATCTATCACCTATTTTGTAGACGCTATAACTTTTGCGCAAACCAATCAATATACGCTTATTGCGTTTTTTTTAACCAAAAATATGTAGAAAAATACATATTGGCCTAAACTGATGAAGAAATTTGTTTTTGTTTTTTTTTTAATTATATTTATTATAGCAAAAAGTAAAAAAAATTCTTTTTTCTTTAAAATTGTCGGTCTTTTTTTTGATTATAGCACAAAAAATAAAAAACGCAGAGGTGATCAAATACCACCAAAAGAAAGCTCTATTTGTGGGACAAAAGGACGTCGATTTTGTTTGGGTACAACGTCGCATGACCGCATAATTGTCAGTTAAAGTAGCGCAATGCCAAATCACAACAAATGGCCTGGTCATTAAGGGGGTAAATCCTTCCAGTCCTTAAGTGGTTAAGCAATTTCCTTTAGATTTACCTTAAACTATATAGTGCAAGTGCCCGCCTGATTGCATACAAATTGAAAGTATTTAGGTTTGACCTCATATTATATGGTTTTGGTAAATCTAAAGCAAAATTGTATAATGTGTGGCCAGTCTAAGACGTGATTTCCTATTAGGAGTATCTCACCAAAAATGACATTTTCGTAGCAGGGGATGCCTGATATCTGATTTGTATCTTAGTGCAGACTTTTGGGTAAAATCAGTGAGCCAATCACACAAGCAGGAAATGATGTTTCTGGGGGGCGTTCTGTACACATATTGTGTACAGAACACCACCAGGTAGCCAAATTGTATTGCATTTTACGGAAAATTACAGAGCTGCAGAATGAAAAGGAAAGGTCATTTTTAATAACATTCAATTACAATATGACTTGTGTCTCAATTGTATACGCTATATTATTTTTTCTTTAACCACTTCAGCCCCGGAAGGTTTCACCCCCTTCATGACCAGGCCATTTTTTGCGATATAGTACTGCATTATTTTAACTGACAATTGCGCGGTCGTGCGATGCTGTACCCAAACAAATTGTATGTCCTTTTTTTTCCCACAAATAGAACTTTCTTTAGGTGATATTTGATCACCTCTGCGTTTTTTATTTTTTGCGCTATAAACAAAAAAAGGCCGACAATTTTGAAAAAAAACCCCAATATTTTTTACTTTCTGCTACAAAACATATCCAATAAAAAAATGTAAAAAATCGAATTTCTTCATCAATTTAGGTCAATATGTATTCTGCTACATGTTTTTGGTAAGAAAAAATCACAATAAGCTTATATTGATTGGTTTGCGCAAAATTTATCATGTCTACAAACTATGGGATATTTTTATGGCATTTGTATTTCTACTAGTAATGGCGACGATCAGTGATTTTTAGCGAGTCTGCGACATTGCGGCGGACAAATCGGACACTAAGTGACACTTTTTGGGGACCAGTGACACGAATACATCAGTGCTAAAAAAATCACTGTACTAATGACACTGGCAGGAAAGGGGTTAACATCAGGGGCGATCAAAGTGTGCGCTTAGGGAGTGCTCTCCCAACTGTGTGGGTGGTGGCTTAACTGGAGGAAAACAGAGACCTGTGTTTCTGTTTCCTCTCTGACAAAATGGCGGTCTGCCTTGTTTACATAGGCAGACCGCCGCTCTGCCTCTACTGTCAATGGTCAGTGGGTTGGACCCGCTGATTGGCTCTTGCTGTGTCCAATCACAGCAGGAGCGGATTGCTGGTAGCGCGCCCCAGACCCGGAAGAAACATGTAGCAGGTACCCTCAAAAATAAGTCAGAAACAGCAGCTTTCATATTTCTATTCTAAAAGATGCCCTATAATAAAAAGAAAAAAATCAATGTGAAATAATCCATGGCAACTATTTAGCAATTATCTTTCATTATACCGAATGCTCTAATTTGTTGGAATGTGACCTTTATTGTTCCTCTGTGTTGCATTAATCTTTGCCCTGATTGTCACTACAAAACAGGTCAATACAATTTTCATGATGCTAATGAGTATTCATAGGAAAAAGCTTCTTGCGTTCTCAGCAGAATAGATGGACAGAATGCTATCAAAATTAATTATAAACGTTACACATTTTCACGAGAAGACCAAGCAACGTGAAAGCTTTATTGATCTGAAACCTTTCCTGGAAACAGATCTAATAAAGACAATTCCATCACTGGTGCCATAAACACACCTGCACTTTATATTTCCATCACAAATGTCATAAGAATACGAAGATGTAACAACAATGTTACCAGAACTTTAGGCTAAACTCTTCATTTGTTGCCTCAAATATACAAGACTGGGGGGCTGACTTACTAAAACTGGAGAGTGCAGACTCTGGTGCAGCTTTGCATAGAAACCAATCAGCTTCTAACCCAGGAGTGTTACTAAACCCAGGACCCTGCATTCACTATATCTGGTCTCCCACAGCACACAGAACATAGGAATGTAATTAGTTTAGTTATTTTCTGTTTCAATCTTTTTATTCAGTTTTTCTTTTTTTTTTTTATGACAATAAAAAACATATGATGTAACAAAAGAAATTGCATAATGACACTGTCCTCAAAATCAGTAGACAAGAAAATAGTAACAATAGCAGATTTAAAGGATAGAGAGTTTAGACAAAGACCGCCTTGAACGGTCCATTGTTGGGTATCAGGATCATCACCAATGTAGTAAACTGTAAAGAGTCCCATATAGCAATACAGATTCAGCTATATGCTAGGAAAAGAGCAAACATCCGGCAGGCCTTACTTCAGGCCAACATTGTTATGCCCCGTACACACAATAGGACATTCCGACAACAAAATCCATGGATTTTTTCAGACGGATGTTGGCTCAAACTTGTCTTGCATACACAAATCTTGTCGGTGACGTACAACACGTACTACGAGCCGAGAAAAATGAAGTTCAATAGCCAGTGCAGCTCTTCTGCTTGATTCCGAGCATGCGTGGAACTTTGTGCTTCGGTATTGTGTAAACACGATCGGAATTTACTGGAGTTTTCATTCTACTCTGACTGTCCTATCAGGCTGCAGGACCTCAGACCCTCTGTCTGGACAGTGCTGATTGGCCCTGTGCTGATCACATGCACCCTTCCAAGAAAAAAAAAACTCTCTAGCAATACACACCAAACTGAAGAGATACAAAAAACACTGTCACTTCCAGCACTAATAGGTCTTCCATGGTGAGGAGTAACAGATGTCAGATTAAATGGTGGTGTGAAAGGTATATATGGTATCCAAAACTGGGTGGATGCTTCCTCCCTCCTCAGATGGGGTAATCTAAAAGGAACTAGAAGAAAAACAGAAATGGAAGGCGCGCACACCTAGTGCATTACCAACGATAATTTAATAATAAGAAGTTTTTATATAAAAGTGGGTACTCACAAAATGCAACTGACAAAAGGCCATAAACACAGTGCATGGATATGCACAGAACATGGGGTACAGCTAACATGTTTCGGGGACGCACCCCCTTTCCTCAGAGGTAGGCCTATCTCTGAGGAAGGGAGTGCGCCCCTGAAACACGTTACCTGTACCCCGTGTTCTGTGCATATCCATGCACTGTGTTTATGGCCTTTTGTCAGTTGCATTTTGTGAGTACCCACTTTTATATAAAATTTTCTTATTATTAAATTATCTTTGGTAATGCACTAGGTGTGCGCACCTTCCATTTCTATTTTTCTTGTAGTTCACACCAAACCAGGGCTGGACTGGGACAAAAATTTGGCCCTGGACTTCACCCAGACTGGCCCACTTTGACAGGTCTCTCCCATGCCGGCTTGCCACCCAAGCCCCCCCCCCCCACTAGCTATTAGCCGTTCTACATTATTTCTCTTATAGGCAGTACCAGTGGGGAAGCTAGACATTATTTCACCTGGGGCAAAGAATCAGTTTGGCGCCCACCCCCCCAATGGAACAAGATTAGGCAGAAAAGTGAGGCCGCCCTCCTTCCAGATCGTATGATGAGCTTCTAAGTGTTGACTCCTGAGCATCATGTCTGTATTCAGGCGTGCTGCATAACTAGCCAGGGAGAGGAGGTGAACACTGCGGGGGGGACAGAGGACTGGAGGGAGGCAGCGGTCCACTGTCACTGAAATCGGCCCACTGAGCCATCGGCCCACCGGGAAACTCCCTGTAGTCCCAATGGCCAGTACATGCCTGCACCAAACTGAGCATGTGCAGAATGCCCCCAAAGCTCTGTTCCATCGGGAGATAGATTAGGGACTGTGTAAGAAGGGGAAGATCAGAGAAGACAGGATCAGACACAATGTGCAGGATTAACCCCTTAGGTTCCACAGTGAGTATAACAAGCACGTTTTACTCTATATACAGACTAATTATACTGTTGTGGGTTTAGTAACACTATAAGCTTTCAAAGAAAAACCTGGAAGCTGATTGGTTTCTATTCAGAGCTACACAGATTTTGCACTCTCCAGTTTTAGTAAATCAACCCGTGTGTGCAGCAGATTCCTATAGCAATCAGTAATGAAGCGCTAAATGAATTGATGACATCACTACCTGAATAATAGGGCAAAGCAGCTTGGCATTGAAGAAGAGCCCAGAGAAATGCTCACTGCCTCCAATGACTGCTGCAGAAACACAGTCAAAAATTGCTAGGGTCACCAATGGCATAACCAACGACCAAAGTTAGCCTATGACCCGTATACTTAGGGAATAAATACAATTTATATTTGCCATTCCTAGAACCATCCCTAGTTTCTGCGGGGTCAGGGTATATTTTGGCACTAAAAAAATGTGTCACTTTTTTGGATTTTAGCTGTTAGTTGTTGATGCTGGCAGGATGTAGAACTATAAATGAGCAAAAATGATATACCAGAAGTGACTTACAGAAGCTATGGTCCCGCTGAGCTGAGCCCATCCATACAGGTCTATGAGTCTATAGATGCTGGCAAGCTTACATCTCATTAACTTCTCACCCTTCGCCAGAGACATTGACTCATTGCAGTAGAGGTCATTAATAGGTGCCACCATGGATGAGTCTGAAAAATAAAATCAGTTTGTTCTAGTTTAACTGGCTGGACAAAAGTACAAATGAATTGGCAGATAAAACTTACTTAACTTTTTTTTTTTTACTTTATTGAAATGAAATGTTATCTGCATTGACCAACATTGACATTGGGTGAGCTCCAATGTAATGCAGTAAAATGCAGAGTGTCTGCTCTTTTCTGGAATACCCTGCAACCCACCTGAAAGCAAGGTTACACTGTTGGAATGTGAACATATAGAAGACAATTTTTTTCTACAATTTTCTACAACACAAACCAATCTCCTGTGCTGTGTAGTGTGCCTCTATGCGACTGTAAGCTCTTTGCTTTAACGCTTGGTGATGGTTAATGCACTTCTCGCTGCCCTCCACAGACTGGGGAATCCAAAACACTAGGACATGAAAAGAAACGGAAGGAGTGTGGACCTAGCGCATTATCGTGGTAGTCCCATGTGGTGTGGACGATTACAGGGACTCATGTGGAGGACCTGCTAACCACTTCAGCCCCAGAAGAATTTGCCCCCTTAATGACCAGGCCATTTTTTGCCATACTGCAATGCGTCACTTTACCTGACAATTGCGTGGTCGTGCGACGTGGTACCCAAACAAAATTAATGTCCATTTTTCCCCACAAATAGAGCTTTCTTTTGGTAGTATTTGATCACCTCTGCAGTTTTTATTTTTTGCGCTATAAACAAAGAGTGATAATTTTGAGAAAAAAACTTACTTTACGTTTTGCTATAATACATATCCAAGAAAAAAAATCTAAAAAAACGAATTAATTCATCAGTTTAGGCCGATATATATTCTTCTACATATTTTTGGTAAAAAAAATCGCAATAGGCGTTTATTGATTGGTTTGCACAAAAGTTATCACATCTACAAAATAGGGGATAGATTTAGAGACTTTTATTTATTTTTATTGTGTTTACTACTAATGGCGGCGATCTGTGATTTTTAGCAGGACTGTGACATTGTGGCGAACAAATCTGACCCCAAATGACACTTTTTGGGAACCAGTGAAATTATTACATTGATCAGTGTTATAAAAATGCACTGATCAATGTAAAAAATGACACTGGCGGGAAAGGGGTTAACACTAGGGAGCGATCAAGGGGTTAAGTGTGTTCCCTGGGTGTGTTCTAACTGTAGGGGGATAGGCTACCAGTGACATGACAGAGATCACTGTTCTCGATCACTGGGAACAATAGATCTCTGACATGTCACTAGGCAGAACAGTGAAATGCCTTGTTTACATAGGCAGTTCCCCATTCAGCCTGTGTACAAGGCAATCGCGGGTCACCAGCAGAGATCAAGTCCGCCCGACCCGCAGGCACGCTCCCGCAGCGGCGATTTGTGCAGGAGTGCCATACTTTCGCCGTATAACGACGGCAGGAGGTCGGGAAGAGGTTAAGATATGCTTTTATCATGTCTATGTTTGTGAGTATAACACTTACTCTTTTATTCAAATAAATACCTTTGTTTATAGATAATGCGCTAGGTCCACGCTCCTTCTGTTTCTTTTCATGTCCTAGTAAACTGTTTTGTAGCTGACTAAAAAGCAAGAATTATACTATACAGTGGCGGCTGGTGCTCAATTTTTTGGAGGGGCAGCAAACAAACCCCCCCCAGTTGGTCGATCCCCCCACCCCCACCCCCTGTCCCTCGCTCGTCCGCCCACCAGCCCTGCACTTACCACATCTAGGTCGCGGGCAGCTTCGGCTCCTTCCTGCCTCTCCTTCCCCTCGGCAGCTTCACCTGCTCCTCAGCGGCCAATATGGCCGCTTCTCCTCTCACCCAATCTGGTCTTAAGACCCGCTTCCTGATTGGCCGGGAGGAGAATCAGGAAGACAATAGGGAATATTCATTGTGCTCAGCCCCCTGAGCCCACCCTTTTTTTAAGCCAATTAGAGCCTCAGGCACTAATCATGTGCTTCCAAAAAAAAAAAAACCCATTGAAATCCATGAGGCCGGCGCCCTGCATGTAGATTAGGTGCTGGGTGCATGGATTAGGGGGCGGCGCCCCTTATGGACGGGCCGCCACTGATACTATATCTTTTTTAGGCCAATGATGATAGCCCAATGATTACATAGGAATATGGATCTTGCTGTGTGGTCACCCAGGGGCAGGGATTCCATGTTCCTTTGGACTACATAACCAGTTCACTTAAGCTGGCTATAGACAGTTCTAATGTCCATGTCTGGGCAAGCTGATTGTATCTCCACCTTTTGCACCATGTTACAGGTACGGTATATAGGGTGTAACATGTTGCAAATAGGACACCCTAACCCCCAAACAGCCCTAACTTGTGAAAGCACACATTGTAGCTGCTGTCACAGAGATTTATGAATGAATGAACTACAAGTCCCATCTCCCATGGTAGCAGACGGACTTGTAGTTCTCAATGGAAACCCAAGTGCAGTGGTCACCCAGCTCGTAATCCATTGACACTTCCTCCTGCTCACTAACTGAAAGTTCGAACCTCGAAAAACATAGAGCTGGGGTAAGACTCTGTATAAACCTGGCATTGCACCCACAACCGCTGATTGTGGTTGCAATGCTTTGCAGGCTGATTTGCATAATAATAATAATAATAATAATAATAAATGCACATTTTTTTTCTTATTGCAAATATGTATGCATTTTTTATTATTTTGTAAAAGGTGGACTTAGCCTGTAGCCTCCCTGGCGGTTTTCCCGAGTGTGGCTCGGGGTTAAAATTCAGGACCATTAGCGGTAACCCCGAGCCACACTCGGGATTGCATCGCAGGATCCTGGTGCCTCCTTACTTACCTTGTCCCCGGGATCCTGCGATGTCCCCCGCAGTGTCCGCGGGCTGTGTCCTGTTCCGAAGCCTCTCTGTGCCAGGCTCCGTTCCCTGCGAGCGGCGCGACGCACGGGGGCAGAGCCTGGCGGCAAATTCAAAAAAATGTAAAAAGCATAACACATACAGTACTGTAATCTTACAGATTACAGTACTGTATGAAATCATTTCACATCTCATTTGTCCCCAGTGCTCTGGCCCATGCCCTGCATGCAGTTTTATATTGCATATACTGTTCTTTCTGCCTGGAAACTGGAGATTGTCCATAGCAACCAAAAAGTGTCCCTTTACGTCAAAAATGGCTTTAGACCAGCTAGAAAACAGCGATAGTAAATTAGAACACTTGCAGAATTGAGCGATAGTGAATCGTGTGGAAATTTATTTTATTACTATTTATTTTTATTTTTTTTAATTATTTTTTTTTTTATTATATTATAATTTATGTTTTTGTGTTTCAAACTTTATCATACCCGGGATATCTACTAGACTCTTGTTTGGACAGATTTAAGTGTGTTATTGTTAAGAATTACAGGCCTACAATATAAAACGCCAAATTTCCATGCAAAATAATTGTACCGCTTTCAGCACCTAAAATCCGAAATAATCATACCGCCAGGGAGGTTAACAAACCCAGCAGGTTTGTATTAAACATACTCTATATACCAAGCATAACTTTATGACCACCTACCTAATATTGAGTAATTCCCCACTTTTGCCACCAAAACAGCCCTGAGCCTTCACAGCATGGACACCACTAGACCTCTGAAGGTATGCCGTGTTATCTGGCACTAAGCCATCACTAGCAGATCCTGTTAGTTGTGAGGTGGGGACTCCATGGATCGGACTTGTTTTTCCAGTACATCCCACAGATGCTCGATTGGCTTGTCATCTGGAGAATTTGGAGGCTCATTGTTGTGTACCTCAAACCATTCTTGAACCATTTTTGCAGTGTGGCAGGACACATTGTCCTGCTGAAAGTCCAAATAACATCCACATCAATGTCAGGACCCAAGGTTTACCAGCAGAACATTACCCAAAGCATCACACTGCCTCCACCAGCTTGTCTTCTTTAAATAGTGCATCCTGCTGCCATCTCTTCCTCAAGTAAGCAACGCAAAGGCACCCGGCCATCCACATGATATAAAAGAGAACGGGATTCATCGGTCCAGACCACCTTCTTCTATTGCTCCATGGTCTAGTTCTGATGCACATGTGCCCATTGTAGGAGCTTTTGGCTGTGGACATGGGTCAGCAGGGGCACACTGACTGGTCTGCGGCTATACAGCCCCATACACAACAAACTGCAATGCCCATTTTATCTACTTCAGGAACAACATGTTTGCTTGTGGACTAATATATCCCACCGACTTTGAGATGCAATTGTAACGAGATAATCAATGTTATTCACGTAACCTGTCAGTGGTCATAGTTATATGTATAATATAAATCAGTGTTTCTCAACTCCAGTCCTCAAGGTGCCCCAACAGGTCATGTTTTCAGGCTTCCCATTATTTTGCACAGGTGATTTAATCAGTATCACTGCCTTAGACCCCATTCACACAGGGGCAACACGACTTGCCGGTCGCCTCAGCGAGGCGACCTGCAAACGAATGGCCGGGCGACTTGCAAAACGACTTCTGCATAGAAGTCTATGCAAGTCGCCCCCGAAGTCGTACAGGAACCTTTTTCTAAGTCGGAGCGACTTGCGTCGCTCCCCTTAGAACGGCTCCATAGTACAGAACGGGAGGCGACTTGTCAGGCGACTAGGTCGCCTGACAAGTCGTCCCTGTGTGAATGGGGTCTACGTAATTACCACAGCCATTTTATCTGAGAGAAATCCTGAAAACAAGACCTGTTGGTGCGCCTTGAGGACTGGAGTTGAGAAACAATGATATAAATTAATCATTTCTATGTGTAAAGCTATTGATTCTCAAACACTCTACATAACCTCAAATAGAAACATTGAAATTATTGTAAATAGGGTCTATTTGGTCACAAAAATGCAGCAATTTAAGTTAATATTTGCAGAGTCTCATCTTTTTACCTACAGAAAAATATTTTCTATTCTTTTAATTTTGGCTGAGAGAAGACTGCAGGCTTTGCCCTGACGAGCATCCTCCCCATACACAACGTGAAGGCACTTACTGACTGGACAGGTGGGGAAGACAGATGGTGCAGTGCTGGCCATGAAGTCAGCGATTTGCCGGAGGGCCCAGATATTGGATGAGTTGTTCCCTTTCTTTATCTGTTCCTGAATGAGACTTTCCAGCTCCTCCCTGAAAGACTGAGAGAGGAAATTAATAAATACAAGGCAACCCAACCAAAATCATAATTCCAGAAAAAGGAAAGTGATGTCTGATTAGTTGTTGTAAGTTCATTTACTCTGCACTTTAATATTAAATTGCCCTTTGCATTGTCTCAGTGGATTAGCTTACATATGTTTTATTTATTAATGTGATAAACATAATGCCTAACAGTCTAATTCTCAGCCTTTTGCAGTTTAATTTTGCTGGACTAATGATTTTTCAATAGTTGTTATGCCGTATATTATGGCGCACATTATGGCTATAATAAATTCATAGTTTTCAACGCCCAACTAATAATGTAAGAAAGTATTCTTGTACTGTTTAAAAGCCATACAATGGTGCAATATACCCAGCAGTATGAAAACGTTTCTTGTTGGCTGGGCTATAGTGCACACACTACTACTGGTAGCTATGTAGCTGATGAACTGAAGGCAAAACTTTTTTTTTTTAAATATATTTTGGATAGGTTAAGGGAGGGTTAATACCCCTATAATTTTTTATTTTATTTTGCCAATTTCCCATTACATTTTGTCCCATTTCCAAAACAGAAAGTGAGAGAAAATCCCTAAGAGGTGGGGAAATTCATGGTTGTCACCAGAACTAGTGTCCCCATTGGAATATTTCCCCTCTGTTCCTGTTCTGGGGACAACCCCAAAATGTGGGATTTTCTTTCAGTTTCACTCATGACAATGAACAGGACAAATAGAGAAAGTGCATCTCCCTAACAGGGACACAGACTGCAGTAAAAACCTGTTCTAATCCCTCTACCCTCTATCCAAAACTAAAACAAAATGACCTTTAGGTATACTTTACGGGAGAGCTCAAAGAAAAATAACTGGGAACGACAATGGGGGATAAATATAATGTAAAAGGTACTGCTAGGCTCCTGTCACAGTTTTTGAAGAACTATATCTGGAACAGGACAGCACAGGTAAGTGTAATGACAGGAAGAGGGGAAAAATCTCCCCAATGGAGTCAAAAACAGCAATAAAAACCTAACATAATTTCTATTCTCCCGCTCTGTTCATAACTTAAAGCGGAGTTCCACCCAAAAATCAAACTTCCGCTTTAAGTGCAGGTGACCCCCTGACATGACATTTGGCATGTCATTTTTTGGGGGGAGGGGTGGGTACTCTGTTTTTACAGGCACCCAGCTCCCACTTCTTCCCCTGGCCCTGCGGCGTCGGAATGAAGTTCACCTCTCCCCCCTCCCTCCTTTGCAGATGCGTGAGCTGCTTTGTGTTTTGTGAATGTATCTCCAGCCTTCTGGTCCCTTTGACGTGTCCCAGAAGAATGCAGGCGGGGGCGGGGGAGACTTCTGATGGATCCACCATGGCGATGCGACCAGAAGTGGGAGTAGGAAACTGTCAAAAGTCAGCTACCCGCCCCCCCCCCCCAAATGTGGCAGAAGAAGTGTGTGAAGTTCTGATTTTAAGCATTTGTTACCCCAACATTTTATATTCCTGATATGTGCCTGCTGTACCATGTATTTGTTTGAAAAAGTACCCTGTTCTCTTTGTATGCTTCCTTTGTGTGAAATCCCTGGTGTTCCTGCCAGTCCCTCTGCTTTCCTATTAAAAACTGACCACACTAAAAAAGAGAACACACTGTGGTCAGTTCTCTAGCTGTGCTGGGATCTCAGCCTGTTCTCCACCAATGATCAGGCTTGTCCTAACACCCCCCCCCCTGCACAGCCATTCACTGGGAAGATCGGTGTCCTGGTGTTTCTCCTCCTCCAGCTCTTATGCAGCTGAGAACAGAGGGAATGTGATCACTTATAAAAAAGGAAAAAAAGTTATTTATAATGTTTTTTTATATCTATACACAAATGTTTTGAGTTTCATTTCTATTTTAAACTGAATTTTTTTTTTTTTACAAGGTGATCATTTACAATCACTTTAAGGTAAAATTTGGTCCTAAAATACCAGGCGCAAACAGAAAACAATACTTTTTTTACCCTTCCTTCTATATTACTCTGTATATTCTGTGGCTACTCACAGGGCTCTGCAGGATCATGCTCACTCGTTTCTTTTGCTCCATGACATTGAAATCCTGCCTGAGGTCAGCCGCCATGTTTCTAACGCGCAGATATTCTGGGTCATCCTCTGAACAGCGGTCAAAATATCTCTGCCCAGTTGAGGGAGGCGAGGACACAAGCTCGGGGGTAGTTTGGTTACTCATCCTTATTGGTCACTTTGATCTCCACTGCACATCAATCCTGTGAAGAAAGATTCATTATCGTAAACACTGTTCTTTACTCCATCCCAAAGTGGACAAGAATAAAAATCGAAAAGGTTAAAGGGATTATTTGTTATTTGCTGGCTTTAAAATTGTAAGTTATGCAATATATATGTGAATTGATTGTGATGATCAGGTTATGCAGTTGTGCAATAAGTTAATACCATTTCCATACACATTTTCAGATTTTGTTATATAGAGAAAACAGAATGAATATTTTATTGTGTAAGTGCTCCCAGCATTCCCTGTTAGAACTTAGAAGAACTGTTGCCAGGTGCCCCCTCCATCCTCTGTTTGAGCTTGGAAGAAGACTGGCATGTACCTCCACCATGTGCCTCCCTGTTGGAGTCGGGAATAAGAGCGGTATGTTCAACCACCATCACATTTTTGAGTTGAGAAGAAGACTGGCATGTGTCTCCACCATTTCCTGTTGGAGCTGGGAATAAGAGTGGTATGCTCAACCACCATCCCCTTTTTGAGTTGAGAAGAAGACTGGCACGTGTCTCCACTATTCCCTATAAGAGCTCTGAATGCAACTGGCATGTTCCCCCACCATTTCCTGTTGGAGCTGGGAATAAGAGTGGTATGCCCAACCACCATCCCCTTTTTGAGTTGAGAAGAAGACTGGCATGTGTCTCCACTATTCCCTATAAGAGCTCTGAAGGCGACTGGCATGTTCCCCCACCATTCCTTGTTAATGCTGGGGGCGAAGACTGGCATGTACCCCCACCATTCCTTGTTAAAGTTTGGAAGAAGACTGGCACGCCCCCCTCCCCACCATTTCTTGTTAAAGTTGGGAAGAAGACTGGCATGAACCCCCACCATTCCCTATTAGAGTTGGGAAGAAGGCAGAAGGCTGGCTAGTGCCCCTACCATTCCCTGTTAGAGTTGGAAGAAGAGTGGCATGTGCCTACCACCCTTTCCCTTTATAGTAGGGAGGAAAACGGACATGTGCCCCCACAATTCACTTTAAACCAAGAAGAGACTGACACATGCTGCCCTTCCATCATTCCCTGATGGAGCTAAGAAGAAGTCTGACATCTTCTCCCACTTTTTACTAGTAGAGCTGTGAAGAAAACTGGTATTTTGCTCCCTCCATTCACTATTACAGTAGAGAAGAAGCCTGGCACATGCTCTCACCATTCACCATTAGATCTAGAAAGAAGACTAGGTGCAGGGACGAAGCCTAGTCCCTGCACCTAATTTACTTTAAGGTGTAATAAAAACATACACTATAATGCCCCGTACACACGGTCGGACTTTGTTCGGACATTCCGACAACAAAATCCTAGGATTTTTTCCGACGGATGTTGGCTCAAACTTGTCTTGCATACACACGGTCACACAAAGTTGTCGGAAAATCCGATCGTTTTAAACGCGGTGACGTAAAACATGTACGTCGGGACTATAAACGGGGCAGTGGCCAATAGCTTTCATCTCTTTATTTATTCTGAGTATGCGTGGCACTTTGTCCGTCGGATTTGTGTACACACGATCGGAATTACCGACAACGGATTTTGTTGTCGGAAAATTTTATCTCCTGCTCTCCAACTTTGTGTGTCGGAAAATCCGATGGAAAATGTCCGATGGAGCCTACACACGGTCGGAATTTCCGACAACACGCTCCGATCAGACATTTTCCATCGGAAAATCTGACCGTGTGTACGGGGCATAAGTGTAAGCAGATTTCCATGAGTAGAGAGTTTTAAAGGACATTTATACATAGGAAGCATATAAACAGCTATTGCTGAGTTTCAGAAAATATTAGCTCTCTCGTATAAAAAGTACAGCTCTTAATGGCCAAGTAGAGGTCTATGGGGAATGCCTTTGCAGGCCAGCGGAAAGGGAGATTTCAGCCTGAGGCGATGAAGATTCCTGCAGGACGCAGTTGTCCAATAAAGTTAGGTATGCATCTGTAGAGGAAGTTAGTAAAAATGTTATCCTTTCAATGTGTTCTCAGTATGGTACCCACAACTTTGAACTGTGGCCTTTATGGTAAGCTACAGGGGCAGTTTTTAATTTCTTGCATCATAAAATTTATTGTGCTGCATAATAATAAGTAGGCGATAGGATTTTCATCAGGGTCGATGTTATCCAATAACAGACTGGCATCTGGGAATACACAATCAACTTTACAAACAAGCTGTATGGCAAGGGGTTGTGGGAAATAAATGTATTTTTTAAGATATGATTGGTTGCTATGTGTTACTGCATATTACACATCACCAGTGTAATATTATCTTAATAATAGCCATTATCTTAATAAATGAGGCCTGTTGCATTGTTGTTGTTATTTTTAAAACAACACTAGTTGTACTGTAAAGGAGATTGTATGATGTTATAGTAGCCTTGTTCCCAGTGCATTACCTTCCCTCACATCGTTTCAGCCCTTTCTGGTCCAAGCACTTAGCACAATGATGCTGATGAGCCTCTAAATGCACCCTCCCAGCCCCATCAGAACGGTCTGCGGAGAGGATTAGTGCCTGTCAGATCAGTCTGCTGTCCCAGAATTGCACATCCCCATGCGATTAAAGTGCATGCTTCAGCACATCAAATTATGCTATAAATCTAACACTGAGCTACTGGCACCAAGTTACCAGCTCTGCTGAATGCGCTGTCTGCAGCCAGGCCTGAGAAATTAACCCTTTTCCTGTCGCCCTGGGTGAAACCAGTTCCTCCACCAATAAAAAAAACCCACCTGTATGGCATAAAACTATGAACAAACCCGAAATTCTGTTTAGATATAGATGGCTTTATTTACTTTACCTTTGCCCAAATGTGTTTAAATCCTGGCATTAAAATATTAAATAAAAAAATACCTGTTTGAAACTAAAATCGCATCTAGATGTGAATACTGTGACCTTAGATTACAGTGGAACTATAGGAAAAGTCTAACGTGGCTTATTTTGTGCAGCCTGTCACTAGCATTCAAACAGCAGTCTTTGTTTTTCCAAGTGCACCCTGTGTTTTTTTTACCAGTTGATTCTACCGTAAATGTATTATGTTTCCACGTTCCTTAACAAGGTGACAACACTTAGGGGTTGATTTACTAAAGGCAAATAGACTGCAAGTCTATTGCAAGTGCAGTTGCTCCAGGGCTTAGTAAATGAGATAAGGCTTCACTTACACAAGAATATCCAATCATGTGCAAGGAAAATAAAAAAAAATGCATTTTTGCTTGCGCATGATTGGATGATGGAAGTCCGCAGAGCTTCTGCTCATTTACTAAGGAGCAACTGTCCTTGCAGAGTGCACAGTCTATTTACCATTACTAAATCAACACCTGTTTGTTCTGCAGTGAAATTGTGCAGCAGTGTTCTCACCCTCTGCACAGTGTAGCCTTACTCGGCCACGTTATTTAAAATAGATTTTCAGTTATCAACAAAAAAAAGGCCTAAATTCATTTTGGCTATCACTTTAAATTAGTGGTGGTTAACTTGAAAGTGCCTCAATTGCGGCCCTGGTACCTCCAGAGGGCTGCACAATAGCCATGCACAATAGCAACGCATTTTCACACCTCAACACCCAAAAATGTTGAACTTGCTGCATTTTTAGCATCATATTCCAATATGTCCCCAACATTGGTGTCAGTGGACACAATAATAACCCCCAACAGTGGTGTCAGTGGATGTAATATTACCCCCAGCATTGGTTTCAGTGGACACCAATAATAACCCCCAGCATTGGTGTCAGTAGGTGCAATAATAACCCCCAACATTAATGACAGAGGATGTAATAATATCCCCCAGCACTGGTGTCACTACTGCTAACCCCCCACATTGGTGCCCCATGGCAGTGAAATTTAATCCCCCACCCCCACCCTGCTGGTCAGTGGCAGCCGCCCCTCCCAATCTCCGCTGCATTGGTGGTAGGTGGCAGCGATAGGTAATACCCCCCTGCATTGGTGGTCATGGCAGTAAAAGTAACACACCCATCCTCCTCTTCCTGCATTGGTGGTCATGGCTTTGCATTTTATCTCCCTCTATATTGGTGGTCACTGACAGCGAAATTTAACCCCCCCCCCTGCACCTGCAGAGGTGGTCTGTGGCAGTGGAAGTTAACCCCCCACCTCCTCCTCTGCTCTGGTGGTCATGGCAGTGAAATATAACTCCCCCCAATTACATTGGTGCACAGTGGCGATGAAAGTTAACCCCTCTATCATTGGTGGTCAGTGGAAGTGAAATTTAACCCCCCATCCCCCCTGCATTGGTGGTCATGGCAGTGAAAGTTAACCCCCCCCATCTCCCCCCTACATTGTTGATCATGGCAGTGAAAGCTAACCCCTCATCGCCCCTCCCCCCCTCACCTTGCTGGCCATTGTTGCTTAAAGCAGTGAAAGACAACCCCCATTTCCCCCACTGATGATCACTTACCCATTACACGCTCCTTCACTGCTATTTCTCCCCAGGGACTTTACTTGTATTGTGGGTGGAGATAACAGTGGCCACAATACAGTCTCTGTCAGAGAGCGCTCAAGAACCCGACACCCCGCTGCCACTCTGATTTCTGTATGGTGCCCGGTATTTTAACTCCACCTATATTGGTGGTCAGTGGCAGTGAAATTTAACCCCCCTTCAGAGGTGGTCAGTGGCAGTAAAAGTTAACCCCCTACCTCCTCCTCTTCATTGGTAGTCATAGCAATGAAATATACCCCCCCCCCCATTACATTGGTGGAAAATAGTGGTGAAAGTTAACCCCTCCATCATTGGTGGTCCGTGGCAGTGAAATTCAACCCCCCCCCTCATCTCCCTATCCCCATTCTTCTCCCTACATTATTGATCATGGCAGGGAAAAAGTCTCTTTCAGTGAGTGCTCCAGCGCCCGGCACCCCGCTGGCACTCTGCTTTCTGTATGGTGCCCAGCAGCCTGTGGGTCGCATGCAGAGGGCTGTAGGCCTATCAGTGGGGACCAGAGATTTAGCATGTTGCTCTCTAAGCAGCTTGATTGAAGATCATTCACAAGATGAGATGAATACAAATATGCTGCCTAGGACCCACTGCTGGCGTGGGCCCCGTACAGGAGGACTGGTGGTACCCCCTTATCCACGACCCTGACTCCAGCCAGCATCCAGCCTTGTGATTCCTGTGCATTCCTACCTTCCTATATACTGTGCTGGTAAGTAATCTTCAGGCCTTAAATGTGCATTTTAACGTGTGCAAGAAAAGAAGAAAAAAGAAAGGATCCGTCAGCAAAGGCTTTAGAATGACATAAAATGACCAGTGGCAGATAAGTAGTCTTCCAGTTTTGGAGGGGAGCAGAGAATACCCTTGCACTTTATGTGTGCTGGCACACAACCCACACACACAACAACCTCTGAAATAAGTGAGCAACTTCCACGTGTGATGGAAGAGGGTCTGAGCCTTTGCTCTCAGGAGTACCATGCTCAGAGCACACACAGAAAATGTATGGGCAGAGCACACACAGTCAGAGCACACACAGTCAGAGCACACAAAGTCAGAGCACAGAGTCAGAGCACACACAGTCAGAGCACACACAGTCAGAGCACACACAGTCAGAGCACACAGTCAGAGCACACACAGTCAGAGCACACACAGTCAGAGCACACAAAGTCAGAGCACACACAGTCAAAGCACACAAAGTCAGAGCACACAAAGTCAGAGCACACACAGTCAGAGCACACACAGTCAGAGCACACAGTCAGAGCACACACAGTCAAAGCACACAAAGTCAGAGCACACACAGTCAGAGCACACACAGTCAAAGCACACAAAGTCAGAGCACACAAAGTCAGAGCACACACAGTCAAAGCACACAAAGTTAGAGCACACACAATCAGAGCACACACAGTCAGAGCACACAGTCAGAGCATACACAGTCAGAGCACACACAGTCAGAGCACACACAGTCAGAGCACACAAAGTCAGAGCACACACAGTCAGAGCCCACAGTCAGAGCACACACAATAGCACAGAAATTGTACTTACAATCAGAACATGGACACAGTAAACACAGAATCTGCACAGGCTGTCACATCATGCACATACATTTAGACCCCTTTCACACTGCGCGCTTTTCAGGCATTTTAGTGCTAAAAATAGCACCTGAAATGAGCCTCTCAAGCCACTGCAGTGTGAAAGCAGAATGCACATACAGAAAAAACACATGTGCAATAGGAAAAAATCAATCTGAGTACTTACAGTCAGAGCACACACAATCAAGCACATACAGCCACAGAGCATGAAGACAGTACACATATGCACATTCAAGTAGAGTATACACTATAAGAAAATCAGAAGAAAAATCATTCGATTTTCGTATATTGTGTACACAGCTTTCAACGTCTGATTCAGACTTTCTAAACAAAAATTTCCGAAGGAATAAACTTCAAATGTTTTCTTGTATGTGAACAGAACTAATGGCTTTTGTTTAATGTGTACTGTTTTCGTATGTTGTACAAGAAAAATCAGATATGAAAGACTGCGCATGATCAAAAACAATAAACAACAAAAAAAGCCATTGTTGTACGAGAATTTTCATACATTATTTTCATCCTTGGTTTCAACTTGCTGTGAAACATTGAGGAAAGCCGGACGATCGTTCGCCCGATTTTTTTTATAGTGTGTACTAGAGCTGCACAATTAATCATCAAGAACCGTTATCGTGATTAATCGCCAAGAATCGTTATCGCGATCTTGACTAAAGTGTTTCACAATTCTTTCTATGCAAAGAATTCTCTCTGCTCTTCTGAAGCCACAGCCCTCAAAAGAAAGGAAGAGAAAAAACAGGCAGTCTGCCAAGAAACAAAACGTTCTTTATCAGTTGAACTTAAGTATAAACATTGTAACAATTTGTCAATGGAATAGACTTCCAGTGTAAGAGAAAAAAGTTTAACCACTTAAACACTAAACCTTTTTCTGACATTTGTTGGTTTCAAGTTAAAATCATTTTTTTTTTTTTGCTAGAAAATTACTTAGAACCCCTAAACATATATATTTTTTTAGTAGACACCCTAGAGAATAAAATGGTGGTTGTTGCAATATTTTATGTCACACTGTATTTGCGCAGTGGTCTTTCAAATGCAATTTTTTTGTAAAAAAATTACTTTAATGAATTAAAAAAAAAACCTAACCAGTAAAGTTAGCCCATTTTTTTTTTTTTTTTTTTTGTATAATGTGAAAGATTTTACGTCGCGAGAATCGTGAGAGAATCGTGATCTTTTTATTCTAAGCAAAAAAATTGTGATTCTCATTTTGGCCAGAATAATGCAGCTCTAGTGTGTACCCGCCTTCAGACAGGTCAAATCATGCAGTCAATCAGAACATACAGATAGCCACAAGCAGCACATAGGTCATTCACAGTCCGAGAACAAACAATGCACACAGGGCATGCAGTCACGGCACACAAGCAGTTTACAGTATCACTTATTAATGTTGTGATTGGCAGAAAATCATGAATTACTAGTTCTGTCCTTGGCGTAGCACTGACATTCCTCTTGCATGTAATGCATGGATGTGAGCTTCACATTACTAAAAGTAAGCAGCAAACACGTGTACATGTCTATGTAATGGGGCAGGCTGCCTCATTATAATATTTCAATAATAAGAAGAAAAAAATGAATTAACCACTCAACCTCCAGAAGGTTTTACCACCTTCATGACCTGGGCATTTTTTGCTATTCAGTGTTACTTTAATTAGTAATTGCTTGGTCATACAACACTGTACACAAATTCAAATTTTATATATTTTTTCACACAAATAGAGCTTTCTTTTAAAGGTAGTTGACCAGCGCTGGGTTTTTGATTTTTTGTGATATAAACAATAAAACGCAAACATTTTTAAATGGTGTGGTCATGATCAGGGATTCTGACTGGTGACAATTTGCAAAAAAATGTTGTTCTTTTTTATTATTATTTTTTCTTTTTTTACATTTTTTTTACATACTTTCATCAAAGTAGTTTAGTGTCACAATAACAACATTTTTTTCACTGTTCTTGCTTATAACAATGATGATTACTGTTATAAGCAATAGTTAACTGTCATGAATGACTTGCTTGCTTATTGTTTACACACTCTAAAATGAACAGCTAGCTATTAACTATTGCTTAACATGCTGTTATTGGCCACAGATAATTACATGGTACAGGGTGCTGTGATTGGCCCAGGTACCATCTGATAGCTGTGGGCCAATCACAGCTTCACAAAATAGTCATGAATGGACGCCATTTTTTTTTTTGACTGTTACTGTTTACATGCTCTGAAATGAACAGCTAGCTATTAACTATTGCTTAACATGCTGTGATTGGCCACAGCTAATTACATGGTACAGGGTGCTGTGATTGGCCCAGGTACCATGTGATAGCTGTGGGCCAATCACAGCTTCACAATATAGTCATGAATGGACGCCATTTTTGACTGTTTTGTTGACATTGTAATCATGTGATCACTATGACTAATCATAGTGATCACATGATACCCTGGCCACTGTACCCAGTGCTGTGATCCACTGTGTCCATGGGACACAGCAGTCACAGGATTGTGCCTACTGTGCACTCCAAGGGGTGCACTAGCACATGTGCTAAAGTGACATACCAGTATGCTGATGACATCACTGGTGCACTGGTGCATGCGCAGCTGCTCTGCAGCTCTAAGTGCTGCGTCGTTATTGTGACTCCTGTGTGCATCCACAGGAGTGACGTCATCATGACTCAGCAATGAGAATGGCCAGAGAGCACAAACTTGGAAGGAAGACCAGGTGAAGATAGAAGCACCGTCATAATGTGCTAACATGCAGTGCATACTAACACATTATGGCACAAACCTGTAGGGGCCCATTCAAAAAAATCAGTTTGCTATCATTTTTTCAGTCTTTCGGTGGGTCATAATAGATGTTGGTGGAGGGATGTCAGCTGACACTAGACATTTTGGGCGAGAACCAGTGTAGCAATAAATCGTTTACTTGAACACGACTCCCACCTCCTCCTGCACAGAATGGCAGCATCTCCGGGGTTGCTAGGATACAGAAAGAAGGAGGACGCACACAGCGTGATCACTGCACACACGCAGAACAAGGAACAGTACAGCTGCTGCCAAGCAGACACACCTTTTACTGCCAAGCAAAGGTTCACAGACTGTGCCAGCAAAGCCCAACAGATTTAACACTGATTGGTGTCACCAATGTCACAACTTCTGAGTGGCAGACAATTTACTTACAGAATTTCAAACACAGCAGAACAGGAAGGGGGAAGCCAGTTCGTGATGACGCTTGCCACACATATTTACAGGAGCATGAATCAGAGAAAGATCTGCAGAACAAAATGAAATTGTAATGTCAAATTTCCAGGCTGTAATTCAAATTTCTGCTACAAGCATCTGTTTACCAAACACCTTGGTATCAAAAATGAACAGCGTCAAAAATGTTCATAAATCTAGATGCCCACCCAACTAAATGTTCTCCTTCCTGGCACTTATTATTTATTATTGTTCTCTCTATTGAATATGGTTTCTGAGGCTTCATCCCACATCTGTCAGTAGCTGAGGAATTTTGTCCAGTAAATACAAATTTAAAGCTGAACTCCAAGTACACAAATATTCATTTGAGTATATTCCTCAATAGCCACACAGGATAGAAATCCTCTTTGAGTGCACCAAATGCCTTTGTAAACTGAGATATTACCTTGTAGAGGAAACATTGACATCAACACTTGCTGCTCATGGCCTATGCAGACAGCAGAGCTGTGGGAGGGGCCCAGCAGGCCCCACCCACTATAGACTGCCTGCAGACTGCTATAGGAGAGGGCGGAGACAAGACCAGTTACCCTGCACAAGGCAAGAGAGCAGCAGTGATCGGTCTTTATTACAGGCAGCTCCTGCAGAGAGGCAACGTTTTACACTGGATTACTGCATAGATCTGGAAGAAATACACAATGCGCACCAAGAATCAAATAAGAATACACATGACTTGTATTTACACAATATTTGCTTATCCCACAGCTCAGCTTTATCCCCGCTGCCTGAGTTGATGAGAGAAATTAATAGATTACCCATCCACCCTAAACAGCATGGATGGAGGACTCTCCCCTGCCAGTTACTGTATTTTGACAGCTGCTGCTCTCACAACTGTCAGAATACCCGAACAGTGATTTTTAAATACTGTAGTAGTTTGCCAAGCTGTGTGATGCTGACAGCGCCACCCACAGGCTCCAGTTTCAGCCGATTAAGCAGGAATTTGACAAAATTTATGCTGTGACTTACCAGCCTAATGCCCCGTACACACGATAGGATTTTCCGACAACAAAATCCATGGCATTTTTTCCAACAGATGTTGGCTCAAACTTGTCTTGCATACACACGGTCACACAAAGTTGGTCGGAAATTCCGAACGTCAAGAACGCAGTGACGTACAACACGTACGACGAGCCGAGAAAAATGAAATTCAGCCAGTGCTGCTCTTCTGCTTGATTCTGAGCATGCGTGGCACTTTGTGCGTCAGAATGGTACACACGATCGGAATTTCCGACAACGGATTTTGTTGTCGGAAAATTTTATAGCCAGCTCTCAAACTTTGTGTGTCTGAAATTCCTATGGAAAATGTGTGATGGAGCCTACACACGGTCGAAATTTCCGACAACAAGGTCCTATCACACATTTTCCATCGGAAAATCTGACCGTGTATACAGGGCATTACTGTTAAAATTTATAATAATCCAAATATCTCTAATAAAACAACATTACCACCTTGAGGTTTCTTTAATCTCGATTATTCGCTTGTATATCATCCCTGAAGAAGTGATATCAGCTCTAGAGAGGATGCACCAACTCTTCTCTGAGCTCAATGCGGACAGCAGACACTTAAAAAAGTACCATCTAAAACCCCAGGGGATGACGGCCTCCCTGCCGAGTTCTTCAAGACACCCGTAAATATACCCAACTCCTTTTTTACTGAATTGGACCAAACGGTCACGTCATTTATATGGCAGGGGTCGGTCCCGAGAATAGCTAGAGCCACGCTTCAGCTTGGATTGTCTGAAGGGGGCCTTGCCCTCCACAACTTCAGGAAATACTATTAGGCTAGTGTCTGTAAGGTGGTGGTTCACACAAGATCAGTCTAACCCCTCGGTAATCTAGAGGCAGCCATACTGGGTTCCTACTCTGAACTAAGTAATATAGTATACAGAGGGCCTAGATCCACCTTGCAAACCACTACGCCCATGAGGACTACGATACGGGTGTGGAAACAAGTTTCAAAACATATAGAGGAACCACAGACGTTCTCTCCCCACCTGCCCTTATGGGGCAATCCGTCACTGCCCCATTTGCGGACAGTGCCTGACCCGCAGGTTTGGGCCAGGTACGGGGTGAAAACTCTGAAAGACGTCTTGCCTGAGGGACGCTTGCTCCCTTTTGGAGGGCTAAGGGATAAGTTCGGGCTCTCCCCCTGGATGTATTTTAGGTTTCTACAGCTGAGACACGCCCTCAGGGCACAGTTCCCTGGCTCTATTAAAGTCGAACCTCACTCGGTGGAGAAGCTGCTTACATTCCGCATTGTAGACAGAACATTATCTTTCATCTATCTTAGACTGATGTGCGCAGGCGGATCTGGGGCTGCCAGGGCATTCGCGGCATGGCAGCAAGACCTTCCGACATTGACTGAGGAGGACTGGTCTGAGGGTCTACAACAGTTTATCCCTCTTATGATCTCTGCAATGGATAGATTTGTGCAGTTGAAATTCCTCCATAGAGTACATTATATGCCCCAAAGGCTGGCATTATTACACCACACATCTGATGATAAGTGTCCTAAATGCAATAGAGACATTGGCAACTATATACATATGGTGTGGCTTTGCCCATAAGTACAGGAGTTTTGGCAGACTGTGGCTGCTGACATAATATAATAATAATGATAATAGAGACATTGGCAACTATATACATATGGTGTGGCTTTGCCCACGAGTACAGGAGTTTTGGCGGACTGTGGTTGCTGACATAATATAATAATAATGATAAGTGGAATATATGTAGGGCTTGATCCCTTGATTCTATTGCTGGGTATCACAGACAATTTGCCCACAACCACCCACAAGAAATTGTTTATTTTTTATACTGCATTTTACGCCAGGAAAACAATACTACTCCAATGGAAAACTACAGAATCACCTCGGGTCACTACCTGGAGAGACTTGGTGAACGCTGCCCTCCCTCTTTATAAACTAACATTTATGGACCCTGCACCCATCTCACCACCTGCACTCTGCACCCACTTAACCCCCTGCACTCAGCACCCACCTCACCCCCTGCACTCAGCACCCACTTCACCCCCTGCACTCAGCACCCACCTCACCCCCCTGCACTCAGCACCCACCTCACCAACTGTACTCTGCACCCACCTCACCCCCTGCACTCACCTCACCCCCTGCACTCCGCACCCACCTCACCCCCTGCACTCCGCACCCACCTCACCCCCTGCACTCTGCACCCACCTCACCACCTGCACTCTGCACCCACCTCACCACCTGCACTCTGCACCCACCTCACCACCTGCACTCTGCACCCACCTCACCCCCTGCACTCAGCACCCACCTCACCAACTGTACTCTGCACCCACCTCACCACCTGTACTCTGCACCCACCTCACCACCTGTACTCTGCATCCACCTCACCCCCTGAACCCACCTCACCACCTGTACTCTGCACCCACCTCACCACCTGTACTCTGCACCCACCTCACCCCCTGCACCCACCTCACCCACTGCACTCTGCACCCACCTCACCACCTGTACTCTGCACCCACCTCACCCCCTGCACTCTGCACCCACCTCCTGCACCTAGTGCACCCCTTAACCCTGCACTCTGTACATATCTTACCCCTTAACCCTGCACTCTGTACATAGCTTACCCCTGAACCCTGCACTCTGTATGTAGCGCACCCATGAACCCTGCTCTCTGCACATAGTGTTCCCCTCAACCCAGCATTCTGCACATAGCGTACCCCTCAACCTTGCACTCTGCACCTAGCACACCCCAACCCTGCACTCTGTAAATAGCGCATCCCTGCACTCTGTACCTAGTGTACCCCTGAATGCTGCATTCTGTACATAGTGCACCCTTCAACCTTGTATGTAGCATACCTTTCAACTATGCACTCTTTAAGTAGTGGACCCCTCAACCCTGCAGTCTGTACATAGTGCACCCCTCAATGCTAATGCAGTTTGGCCACACCCGCAATTTGATGCAGAGGTTATGATTTGCAGTAACCTCTAGAAACCAATTAATGAGCAGTAATGATGTTTTGTAACCTCTAGCAACCAATCAGCAAGCGGAAATTATGTGCTGTAACCTCTAGCAGCCAATCACAATCGCTACCTGATCTGCTGCAATAAACTCATTTTAAATCTAGCTGGGGGGGCCCCAATAAAATGTTTGCCCAGGGTCCAATCTGGCTGTGTGTCAAGTTATTTTGAAGGACACAAATCAATGTATGCAACTGGCAGCAAATGTCGACAAGGAGATTTTGAATTTAAAAAGGGTAAATGAATGCAATGGTTTTGTCATATTACGATCAACCTTCACTGCCAATCAGTACCCACTGATGCGTATACAATGTACAATGTACAGTAACTACTCACTCTGTATATGGGCAGCAAGAAGATGGGCTCAGTAACCGGAGACCTCCTGCTCCTGACAGCATGTGCTGGGTTCAGATGACTGTCCCACGGGGTGATATGATGTACACAAGACTCACCCATGTCACTGCACTACTGAGGATCTCTCTTGTAGCAGAGGGAGGACAGATGGCTGTTTGCATTAGATAAACTCATCGCCTACTCCACCCACTCCTTTACACCCGTAACAGAATCTTAAAAAGCAAAATCAAGAACTTTAAGAGAGCAAAGCCCTATAGATAACAAGAGTGACAGAAGTGTGGCCTCAGAGGGAAATGCAGAAAACACATAGCTTAAGCTGGCTATACATTCATCGAAATACGTCGAGTTCAGCAAAGATTCCATTTTGATCACTGTGTGGCTGTCCCTGCTTGAAGTCGATTGCTTGATTAACTTCTGTCGAAGGAACATGCTGGAAATTCTTCCTCGATCAGCGATTGCAGCCAATCAGAATACAATGTCCCAGCAGTGTTGATTCCTCCATCCATCTTATTTGGTTGAATGAAAACAAAAGCAAAAATTATTTATGGTCAACTTTAAAAGAGTGGGATTTAAAAAAAAAAAACACTTAGGTGGATGCAGCATCGATCTGATGCTGCATCTGCCCCTGCAGCCTCTACACCAAAATCCAAGCGGTCAAAGACTGCTGATCGCTCAGTTCTTGGGTCTGCTCTGAGCCCAAAGTGGTCAGTCACCTCTCTCTGCTCTCCCCCCTTTCAATGCTCACTGGAGCAGTGGGCTTTGGAGGGGGCAGGAGTGGGTGACTCAGGCTCTCACAGGCATGTGGGTGGATCCCAGCATTATTGTCAGGATCCCTGCAGAGCCTGGATTGGCTCTGTGATGTCACCCGACAGCAGGCTTTAACCATTAGGGATAGGTTAGAGGTAATTTATATTTAGGAACATTTTTTTTTTTATTATTATTATTTTCAGCTCCAAATCCCCTGCACTAACTAGAAGATTAAAAATACAGGTCACGTAAACTTTGTGCTTATTTTTTGGATCAACATTATATTACGTGTTTCCTTATAAGTGTACACATTCTTGTTCACGCTATTATAATTTGTATAAAAAATGGATGATGGGTGATAGACAGGAGAGCTTTTTGCATTGCAATGCACAGGGAAAAGTCTGGCATTCACCAAAACAAAAAGCATCATATGACATGCAGGAGCTAACAAGAAACACATTTCATCATTTAGTAATGTGATACTAAACAGAACTCAGCTTAGTAAATGTGGTTTACTGCACTTAGAACATTCTCCTTAGTGCATAAGCCAGTAAATGTTTTACTGTGTAATGGTTCCTGTAGCCCCACCCCTAACATAACAGAGGGCTGCTGTAGGTGAAGCCATAGGCGTGCACACAGGGTGTGCCAGGTGTGCCTGGGCACACCTTAATCACCCTGTGTGGAGCAGATTCCCCTTGTTTAGACCCCTGATATTCCACCAAGCCCCCCTAATGGGGCTCCTAAAAAAATGGTAAAAAAAATGATCGTAAAAGAACAACAATAAAAGAAATAAAACTGTAAACAATAATAAAAAATTAAACAAAAACTACTGACACCAGCCACTGCCTTGCTGACACCAATCCCTGCCCTACTGACACCGCCCATTGCTCTACTGACACCGTCAGTATATACACATGCACACACATGCATGTGTGTTTGAGCTTTGGGGTGCACACCCTAATGTAATAGGCTGCGCACACCTATGAGTGAAGCACTGGGTGGTGGTGAATATACAGTGCCTTGAAAAATTATTCACACCCCTTGACATTTTCCACATTTTGTCATGTTATAGCCAAAAACATAAATGTATTTTATTGGTATTTTTTGTGATAGACTAACACACAGTGACACATAATTGCGAAATGGAAGGAAAATGATAAATGGTTTTCCAAAGTGTGGCATGCATTTGTATTCAGCCCCCTTTACTCTGTTACCCCTAACTAAAATCTAGTGGAACCAATTTCCTTCAGGTTTCCTTTAAAAAAATGTCAGTGGCCTCCACCTGTAAAACCATTCCTGTTTTGTAGGTCGTCTCATTGTTGCCCATCTGTTGCACCTGTTGATTTATCTAACACCAAAGCAGCTGAAACTGATTAACAACCCTCTCTGCTACCTAACTGACCAGATCAATATCCCAGGAGTTTAATTGACTTGATGCTATACTCTGATTAAAAAGTGTTCCTTTAATTTTTTTGAGCAGTGTATATACACAGTATATATATATATATATATATATATATATATATATATATACACACACACACACAATTTTCAATCTCATTGGACTTAAAGAAGAAGTCCAGCCTGAGCTCGTTTGGATGGGCTTCTCCTATGGGTCACAGGCGTACAATTGGTTTTGCACCCCTGAGACCCGTTTTCATATGTTATACCTTGTATTTAAATAAAAATAAAGTTACTGTTTAGCTGCACCTGTTCCCCAATTGTATCATCTCATTTCAAACCATTTAGGCATTCTTGCAATTAACTGCTATAGCCTGCTATTCAGTACATGCCTTTTCACACACACTGTGATGAGTAGTACTGTTATTCACAAATGCTACACTATACTATAGTACTGCTATACTACAAGGAAACACTGATGATGTGAGTGCACCTGCAAAAAATAACATGTGCATAGATCTGCATAAAAAATGTGCATTTATTATATTTTTGCAAATCAGCCTGCAAGGCATTGCAATTGTAACAGTGCATTGCATTGCAACACTGGATTGTGGGTACAATGGTAGGCTCCTCCAGCTCTGATGTACGGATTTTCCGATAGAGAGCTGGGGGAAGTGTCAATGGACTACAAGTTTGGTGATTACCGCACTTGTGTTCCATTGGGAGCTATACATCTGTCTGCTGCAGGGGCAGACAGGACTATTAATTTAATCATATACAGCCCTGCACAGTCACACAGCTTTAAGATCTGACAGCTGCTGCAGGGGAGAAGAACCCCGAAACACCTTTGCCAAGTGGCTTTCCCTCTGCATACTGACCACAAGAGGTCTTTTGCTTGGCAGTGCCTTCATTCACAGAATGCCTTGTCATTTTTTAAATGAATACAGGGCATACTCTGATTGGACAAGGTGGAGAGTAGAAACGATAATGTCAGGATCTCAACCATGTCCAATCACAGAACCCCTTGTATTCATTGAAAAAAATACAACGCTTTCTGTGAATGGCAGCAGTGTTGAACGAGTGAGTCCCTGTGGTCAGTATGCAGAGGGAAAGCTGCACAGGACAAAGGAGGTAGCACCTATCATTGTAATAGTGTTGACTACTACAGCAGATATCTCAAGTCTCCCGCGAGGTGCGGGAGACTCCCGCATTTCTGCGGCGGCTCCCGCATAACCACAAGCGCCTCGCAAACTCCTGCGAACGATCGGTGCGGTGGGGAACAGCTGTGAACCCCGATCTCCTTTGTATCGATTTTTAGCTGACAGCCGCTTCTCCTTCTCTCCCTCCTGCGGCTGACAGCTGATTCTCCTTCTCTCCCTCCTGCGGCTGTCAGCTAAAAGGCTGTACAGGTAGATCGGTGTTCACAGCTGTCCCTCCAGCCGCACCGATCATTCCCAGCTGCTCTGTGTTCTCCTCCAGCCCCCTCCATGTCCTTTTCCGCTTCCTGTGTTCTCCTCTGGCCCCCTCCATGTCCTTCTCCGCCCCCTGTGTTCTCCTCCGGCCCCCTCCATGTCCTTCTCTGCCCCCCATGTTCTCCTCCGGCCCTCTCCATGTCCTTCTCTGCCCCCCATGTTCTCCTCCGGCCCTCTCCATGTCCTTCTCTGCCCCTGTGTTCTCCTCCGGCCCCCTCCATGTCCTTCTCTGCCCCCCATGTTCTCCTCCGGCCCTCTCCATGTCCTTCTCTGCCCCCCGTGTTCTCCTCCGGCCCCCTCCATGTCCTTCTCTGCCCCCCGTGTTCTCCTCCGGCCCTCTCCATTTCCTTCTCTGCCCCCCGTGTTCTCCTCCGGCCCCCTCCATGTCCTTCTCTGCCCCCCGTGTTCTTCTCCAGCCTCCTCCATGTCCTTCTCCGCCCCCTGTGTTCTCCTCCGGCCCCCTCCATGTCCTTCTCTGCCCCCCGTGTTCTCCTCCGGCCCTCTCCATTTCCTTCTCTGCTCCCCGTGTTCTCCTCCGGCCCCCTCCATGTCCTTCTCTGCCCCCCCGTGTTCTTCACCAGCCTCCTCCATGTCCTTCTCCGCCCCCTGTGTTCTCCTCCGGCCCCCTCCATGTCCTTCTCTGCCCCCCGTGTTCTCCTCCGGCCCCTGCGTTCTTTTCCTCCCCCACTCGTCCCCCGCAGCCGGCTCCCCTCCTCTCCTCCCCCGCCGGTTGCGGGGGGAACTAGTAATTGGACACAGTGAGCAAGATCGCTTCTGTGTCCTGTCATTACTGAGCAGAGTTAACTGTGTTTACTTTACTCGGTTTATGAATGAACAGGAGCCGCTGTCTCCTGTTCATTCATCTTTAGTGCTGAGAAAGGGACTGGGGAACCAGTCTGTCTCAAACGGGAGATGTCAGTGTTCTGTTTAGACTCCTGACATCTCACCAAAGTCCCCCCAAAAATATTAAGAAAATGAAATATAAATATAAAATTAATTAAAACAAATTAAAAAAATCAATTATTAAAAATAAAAAAATTCCTGACACCGTCCACTGCCACATACCACCCACCCCCACCCCCTTCCCCAGAAGCACTGCGAAAAAAATATTGAAAAAATATATTGCCAGGTGGGGGGGTTTGCGGGTACCTCCCTGAGATGTTTTTTTGCAGGTTGGGATGTCTGCTACAGTGATGGTCAGCTTCCTCAACGGTTTCCCAGGTACGATATATGCATATTTATATTGTGCCAAACTGGACCAGTGTAAGTGTGCAACAAAAAGCATACCTGAAGTTTAGCATTAAATCTGATTGCTTAGAGTTGCCTTACTTCCTCAGGTGATGTTATGAATTTTGCTTTTCAGCAGTGATACTGTCATGCCCCGTACACACGGTCGGACTTTGTTCGGACATTCCGACAACAAAATCCTAGGATTTTTTCTGACGGATGTTGGCTCAAACTTGTCTTGCATACACACGGTCACACAAAGTTGTCGGAAAATCCGATCGTTCTAAACGCGGTGACGTAAAACACGTACGTCGGGACTATAAACGGGGCAGTGGCCAATAGCTTTCATCTCTTTATTTATTCTGAGCATGCGTGGCACTTTGTCCGTCGGATTTGTGTACACACGATCGGAATTTCCGACAACGGATTTTGTTGTCGGAAAATTTTATCTCCTGCTCTCCAACTTTGTGTGTCGGAAAATCCGATGGAAAATGTCCGATGGAGCCCACACACGGTCGGAATTTCCGACAACACGCTCCGATCGGACATTTTCCATCGGAAAATCCGACCGTGTGTACGGGGCATCAGAGTCAATCAATGGCATTCATATAATAAATGTGATCTCCAATTAAATGTGTTCCATTATAGAGATTTGTAGGGTATTCCTGTGACTTCAGGTTCTGAGAGCTAGCAGACAAGTCTTTTTCCCCCTTTCATTGCATTGTTTCAAGATCTTATGAAGGAAAACATAATTTTCTAATGCTGTGACTGCCGCAGTACAGTCTGTTGACACAGCAGTGCTGTGCCGGAGAAGATGCTTTCCTTGGCTCTCATTGTTAACCAGCAGGCTGCTGCCATATCTACCCTCCACTCAGCCTTGTGTAATGGTTGATGACAGGAAGTAGTGTGTATATTTTATACTGCATGAGAACACTGACACACCCGGAAGATCCTGCTTTGTTCAATATAGCCCACCAAAGATCCTAACCTCCTGCAGGATGTATTTCCATTTTCCTGGATCTATTGATCTCATTCTTCAGACATTTCAGATTTTTCTCTTTCTCATCTATATAGCTTTTCCTTGACCTACTGCTACTTCATCTGTTTTCTGATTTGCCTTTATACATTTTCCTAATGGGAAGCTTTCCACAAGAGGTTAATTGCTGACAATTCCTTCTGAAAGTGCTAGTTACATGGCCATAGCTCCCAACTGTCACTGATTTCGAGGGACTGTCCCTGATTTGGAGCAATGTCCCTCTGTCCCTCTTTCCTCCTCATTTGTCCCTCATTTTGGTCTAATCTATATAGTTGTATATAAAATGCACTTTTTATCTTTCAAAAAGTGTTTCCCAGTGCTAAACCTTTCGTCCAATTTCTAAATTGCTGCATTTGTAAATTTTAAAAGCCAATATAAAGGAATAGTAGTGGTAAAAAAAAGGCCCTTGTGGATTTAATTAACCTTTTTTTTGGTTAATTCTCCTTTAAACCCTTGCCGCCGAGCGTATGCAGATGTGCGGCCTCGGCTTTCGGGGGATATACCAGGATGATGCCCGCAGCTGCAGGCATCATCCTGGTACTGTTTTTTAGAGCCGGCGATCGGCTTTGCAGCGATAACAACCGATGTGGATAAAAGCCACCCGGCTGTTATACCGGAGGAGCGGGAGGGGACGCCCCCCCTCCCGCCGCTCTTACCGGGCCTCCTGTTCCACCAGGAGGCCCGATCAACAATACGCCGCCTCCGGCGGCTAGTGACAGTCTGGAACAAAGCCGTAAGCGACTTCCTTCCAGCCTCATTGTAAACACGGAAGCGACGTCATGATGTCACTTCCCGTTTACTCGGCTGCCAATGGCGCCGGTTTAAAAAAAATATACAATATCCAGAATCGCCGAAAACAGCGATCTGAATACTTTGATGTGCAAAGAAGGGATCGGGGGTCTTAGACTCCCGATCCCTCCATAAAGAGTACCTGTCACCACCTATTACTCTCACAAGGGATGTTTACATTCCTTGTGACAGCAATAAAAGTGATCATTTTTTTTTTTAAAAAACAATTTATTAATATTAAAATAAATAAGAAAAAACATTTTTTAAAGCGCCCCCGTCGCCGCGAGCTTGCGCAGCAAAGAAAACGCATACGGAAGTTACATAGTTACATAGTAGGTGAGGTTGAAAAAAGACACAAGTCCATCAAGTCCAACCTATGTGTGTGATTATGTGTCAGTATTTCATTACATATCCTTGTATGTTGCGGTCATTCAGGTGATTATCTAATAGTTTCTTGAAGCTATCAATGCTCCCCGCTGAGACCACCGCCTGTGGAAGGGAATTCCACATCCTTGCCGCTCTTACAGTAAAGAACCCTCTACGTAGTTTAAGGTTAAACCTCTTTTCTTCTAATTGTAATGAGTGGCCACGAGTCTTATTAAACTCTCTTCTGCGAAAAAGTTTTATCCCTATTGTGGGGTCACCAGTACAGTATTTGTAAATTGAAATCATATCCCCTCTCAAGCGTCTCTTCTCCAGAGAGAATAAGTTCAGTGCTTGCAACCTTTCCTCATAACTAAGATCCTCCAGACCCTTTATTAGCTTTGTTGCCCTTCTTTGTATTCGTTCCATTTCCAGTACATCCCTCCTGAGGACTGGTGCCCAGAACTGGACAGCATACTCCAGGTGCGGCCGGACCAGAGTCTTGTAGAGCGGGAGAATTATTGTTTTATCTCTGGAGTTGATTCCCCTTTTAATGCATGCCAATATTCTGTTTGCTTTATTAGCAGCAGCTTGGCATTGCATGCCATTGCTGAGCCTATCATCTACTAGGACCCCCAGGTCCTTTTCCATCCTAGATTCCCCCAGAGGTTCTCCCCCCAGTGTATAGATTGCATTCATATTTTTGCCACCCAAATGCATTATTTTACATTTTTCTACATTGAACCTCATTTGCCATGTAGTCGCCCACCCCATTAATTTGTTCAGGTCTTTTTGCAAGGTTTCCACATCCTGCGGAGAAGTTATTGCCCTGCTTAGCTTAGTATCGTCTGCAAATACAGAGATTGAACTGTTTATCCCATCCTCCAGGTCGTTTATAAACAAATTAAATAGGATTGGTCCCAGCACAGAACCCTGGGGAACCCCACTACCCACCCCTGACCATTCTGAGTGCTCCCCATTTATCACCACCCTCTGAACACGCCCTTGTAGCCAGTTTTCAATCCATGTACTCACCCTATGGTCCATGCCAACGCACCTTATTTTGTACAGTAAATGTTTATGGGGAACTGTGTCAAATGCTTTTGCAAAATCCAGATACACCACGTCTACGGGCCTTCCTTTATCTAGATGACAACTCACCTCCTCATAGAAGGTTAATAGATTGGTTTGGCAAGAACGATTCTTCATGAATCCATGCTGATTACTGCTAATGATATCATTCTTATTACTAAAATCTTGTATATAGTCCCTTATCATCCCCTCCAAGAGTTTACATACTATTGATGTTAGGCTAACTGGTCTGTAATTCCCAGGGATGTTTTTTGGGCCCTTTTTAAATATTGGTGCTACATTGGCTTAAAGTCACGCCCACATATGTAAACGGTGCTCAAATCACACATGTGAGGTAGCACCGCGATCGTCAGAGCGAGAGCAATAATTCTAGCACTAGACCTCCTCTGTAACTCTAATCTGGTAGCCGTAAAAAAAATTTAAAGCGTTGCCTATGGAGATTTTTAGGTACGGTAGTTTGTCGCCATTCCACAAGTGCGTGCAATTATAAAGCGTGACATGTTTGGTATATATTTACTCGGCGTAACATCATCTTTCACATTATACAAAAAAATTGGGCTAACTTTACTGTTTCATTTTTTTAAAATTCATGAAAGTGTCCCTTTTCCCAAAAAGTTGCGTTTAAAACACCGCTGCACAAATACCGTGTGACATAAAATATTGCAACTATCGCCATTTTATTCTCTAGATTCTCTGCTAAAAAAATATATATAATGTTTGGGGGCTCTAAGTAATTTTCTAGCAAAAAATACGGATTTTAACTTGTAAACACCAAATGTCAAAAATAAGCTTAATCATGAAAGGGTTAAGGGGGTGTGGCAGGAGGCAAGTCCTATGCCTACATACGTTTGCTAGTAGGTGTCCCTCATTCCCATCTCAAAATGTTAGGAGGTATGCTTTTGGGGTCTTGCAGAGTTTCCTCATAGGAACGCAGTCTGCTGGTAATTCAAAGAAACAAACAAATGTTGGTGCATGCGGCAGGAGGATCAGCTCTTTTGGGTCAGGTTAGATTCTTTTTGTTTTTCTCCCTCATATTTTTAAAGAAATATAAGTGATCTGATAAATGTGTCATATTAAAAAGAACAGATTGAAGAGGATATTGACGGGTACATATAGGCTCTGCAATAAAACTTGTCCTCTTTAAGATATTTATTCCCGGTTTGCGCATGTGTGTCCCGGGCGACCCATTTTATTCTTTTCCAGGGTCCCATTCGTGTTCCGGATGGAATGCCTGACAGGTTTCTTACCTGCCCTCGACCCGCTGTTTTCTCTTCCCACTTGCTGTACGAGCGGTGGGAAGAAGGGGATGTGCCGCCATCCTTCCTGGCATGGCATGGCGTGGCGTGTCCTCGAGCTCTGTGCGCAGGCGCAGCCCAGAGCGTCTCATGGATTCCTATAGAGTCTCCTACCTGACTCTAGTGCGCATGCGCAGTGGGGCAGTGAAGCCTCGGTGGCCATTTGCTTGTGGGAAAAATGTTATTCTTTCATATCTGTTGCCAGAAGGAGACTGGGTGGTTCAATTATGTGTTTCCACCCCTCTTCCTTTTTTAAAGTTTGGCGCATTTTTGGCTCAGGGCTGCTCCATATAGCCGGTGTGTGGCCTGCAGCTCAAATTCATTTCAATTGAATAGGTATGTGTCACTTTTTACTTTTTATACTTCAGACTTGTTTTTTTGTCAGTTTTCTCCTTTGGGTTCTATAATTTCTTAAACTTCGCATTTCTGCAGCTGATCCTCCTGCCCATTTCGCCATGAGCCATTCGTCTCGCAATCAAGATCCTCTTGTATCTAAAAAGTATGGGACCATCTTTCATGTGAGTGTATTTAAAACATTTTTTTAAAAAAGAGTGTGCCACTTACAGATAACCTTGTTTGTTGCAGCCCTGTTCCCGCTAAGCGGTCCAGAAAGTCTTCAAGACGCTATGACAACAATGACAGCCCTGAGCGAGAGTCACGTTATTCAGGTCATAAGTCATCCAGGAGATACGGGTCTAGAAGACGTCATCACTCTCCTTCACCCCCATCTAGAGGGTTGAACAAGAATTGCTGGGCATGTGGCGCTGTACCACTCCCTGATAAATTGGTCTGCAAGGACTGTCTCAGGGACTACGCAGCCAATCGAGAACTGGAGATTCGCCAGGTGGTCGATCTGCTCAAACAAACCATGATGGACTCTTTCTCAGAGTCGGCGGCCATAATTCCCGCACATGCGGCTTCTCAGGCTGTTCAGGCACAAGGCCTAGACCCCGATCCTTCATCAGGCCTACTTCAGGAAGCACAGCCAGACACTCTTCTGCTGAGGATCCTTCTGGAGAGTCATCGGAGGAAACTGAACCATCAGCTTCCAATATTTCCTTGGTCCAACCATTTGCTGAGACAGTGAAAAACACTATTGGCTGGGAGGATCCGGAAGAGCCACCTCAAAAGTCACAGACTTTTTTTTCCTTTCCTCAAAAAAAAAAAAAACAAAAAAAAAAAAAACAAGTGTTTTTCCCATTACAGGGAGAGATCAAGGAGATCATAGAGGATGAATGAAACAAATCAGACAAAAAGTTTTTCTTAGCCCGTCTGTCCAAGTTGTATCCTTTAACTGATAAGGATATTCAATCTTTAATTTCAATGCCTGTGGTTGATGCGGCAGTTGTACGGTTAGCAAAGAACGTGACTTTGCCGATAGGAGCTATCTAGCGGCTGGAGCAGCTTGCAGACCTGCCATTGCGCTAACGTCTGTTTCTAACGCCATTAGGTCATGGGCAGAAAACATAGAAGCAGCCCTCCGCCAGGATGTCCCCAAAGATGATATAATAAAAGCTCTGGAGGTGCTTAAGTTGGCAGCGGACTTTGTGGGTGAGGCAGACATTGACGCGGTCTGCTGTTCAGCCAACTCAATGCTACACTCAGTCATGGCAAAAAGGGCCCTATGACTGAAACCATGGACTGTTGCTCTTGCGTCAAAGCAGGATTGGTGCAAGATTCCATTTAATGGCAAATCCCTGTACAGAGAGAGGCTGGCTAAAGCAATCTCCTGAGTAACAGGGGGAAAATCCGGCTTGCTTTATAAGGACAGGAGGGTCAGGAGCTCAAGAAATGATTTATCTCGCTTCCGGCAATCAAGCTCCAGAGCTTATAGGCAATCTCGCCCCTTTAAGGATAACAAGAGATTGTGGCGGGGCACTCAATCGTCCTTTCTGGGTGCCAGAAAGAACAAGACTCTCACAGCTCCCCGAGAGGGGACGAATTCTTTTTGACGCCAGAGGGGCAGAGAGCCAGATTAAAATATTTTTTCCCAGTCTGGGCTGCAAGGTGCCAGTACCCATGGGTCCTATCAACAATTCAGTACGGACATTTCTGGACTTTCTTTCATCAGCCTCCACATACATTCCTCAAGAAAACCCAGATTCCGGCCTCCCCGGAGAAAGCTCTGGCCTTAGGTCAGTTTATGAAGTCACTTCAGCTTCAAGGGGCCGTAGTACCTGTCTCTCCATCAAAACGTCTTACAGGTTTCTATTCCACCCTCTTCCTGGTACAGAAGATGGACCACTGGAGGCCTGTGATAGATCTGAAGACTCAACAGATACATTTATCTCGAGAGTTTCAAGATGAAGTCGCTGCAGACAATCATTCAAGTCATTCAACCAGGAGATTGGTTGATATCAGTAGACCTGCAGGATGCTCACATTCATGTCCCTATCCTACCATCTTTCCAGAAGTATCTAAGGTTCATAGTGGGTCATGTCCACCTGCAATTCCAGGCTCTACCCTTTGGGCTGTGCACCTCCCCTCGGGTGTTTACAGAGTTGTTAATATCTGTCCTGGCCCCTCTAAGGCAGAGAGGGTTAAGAATTTACCACTATCTGAACAACATTCTATTTTTATCAAACAATCTGCATCAACTTATAGTCCACAGAGAGATACTTCTACAGTCATTGTCGGAACCAGGTTGGTTAGTGGATCACCGAAAGAGCCAGCTGATCCCAACACAAGCACAATGGAAAAAGCAACATCTATCTTAGACAACTCAGTTGTCAACTCTGATGTCCAGGAGCCTGCACTGGTGGACCAGGCCGGACAAATCTCTACCGTTCTCATCTTCTGGGTTCCCACTCTTGGACCACAATTACATCAGATGGGAGTGGTCAGGGGCGGGGTGCCCATTGCAGAGAAGTCAGGATCCAGGGGAGATGGTCCTTTTCCACCAGGAGGATAGTATCCAATGTATTGGAAATCAAAGCAGCTTTTCTAGTTTTAACTTCTTTTGCACCCCAAATCAAGGGAAAGAGAGCGCTTTTGTGCCTGGACAACAAAGCTGCAGTTTCTTATTTTCAGAAACAGGGGGGCACCCACAGCCGGACGCTTCTAAGGGAAGTGGAACCCATAATGATTTAGGCTGAAATGAATCTGGTGGACCTCAGAGCGATATATCTCCCAGGAAAGATGAACACAGAGGCAGACATCTTGTTGAGGAGATTTGGGGACAACGGGTGGTCACTCCACCCCCATTTGTTCGATCAGATTTCCCATCTATGGCAGACACCAGAAGTGGACCTCTTTGCTTCTCAGGAGAATTCCAAACTCAGGAGAATTTTTTTGTCGCCTGCCACACCCACAAGTGGAGGAAGTAGATGCATTATCATGCCCTTGGAAGTTCAAGACGGCTTACGCCTTTCCTCCCTGTCCGCTCATATCAAAGTTTCTCCTCAGACTCCTAAGGGAGCCAGCTCAAGTCCTGGCAGTATTACCTTACTGGCCGAAGAGACCTTGGTTTCCCCTAGTCTTGTACCTCAGTGTGAATCCTCCTATCAAGATTCCCCCCCTTCCTGCAGTTGTTAACCCAGGGCAGGCTTATCCATCCAGATCCACAAAAGCTGGATCTTCGAGTATGGAGGTTGAAAGGTTTGAGCTGTTAGGATGTTCCCAGGAAGTTATATCCACCTTGCTGAAAGCCCGGAAACCAGCAACCAATGCAGTCTATGCTAAGGTTTGGGACAAAATCCTATCTTACGCCACAGGAAAGGGTTTTGATCCAGTCTCTCTGACTACTGTTGATATTTTGAGCTTTCTTCAAACAGGTTTCTATGTGGGTCTCAGCCAGAGTTCCCTTAAAGTTCAAGTATCGGCAATCTCAGCAGCAATCAACACAAGGTGGGCTGAAGATCCTCTAGCGGTCACATTTCTCAAAGGTGTTCTGAAGGTGTACCCTCCAACCAGGCGTTCCTTTCCAAAATGGGATCTTCCCCTGATACTGGAAATATTATCTACTTACCCATTTCCACCGGTAGATAAAATATCAATTTGGAACTTAACCCTGAAGACAACCTTCCTCCTAGCTATCACATCCGGCAGGACGATTTTGGAGCTTCACTCCCCGGGAGTGGGAGATGAACACATTTCTTTTCTTCCAGACAGAGTAGAACTTCATCCTCTCAGAGGGTTCACATCTAAGGTCAACGGCAAATCTATCAGAACCATGGGCATTACCAGTCTTCTCTGACCCAGAATCAAGCTCCTGTCATGAGTTAGATCTCTCCAAAGTTCTCAGGGCCTACCTGAAAGCCACAGCGAGTTTTAGGAACTCCGACAGACTTCTCATCATTCCATGGGGCAAGAATAGAGAAAGGGAGGCTTCCCCCAGAACCTTGGCCTCTTGGGTCATCAAACTAATACAAAAAGCATACAGGGTGAAGAACTTGGATCCTCCAGCTCAGGTGAATGCTCACTGAACAAGAGAGGTATTAGCATCTTGGGCAGCGAGGGCAAATGTTTCTCTTGAAACAGTATGCAGGGCCGCCACTTGGTCTTCCAGGCACACGTTCCTCAAACATTATTGCATTGATCCCGGGGGGTCTCACAACAGTAGCGTTTGGGAGAAAAGCACTTCAAGTCACTAGGTCTGTGTCTAATTAAAGTTTATTTTTTGTTTAAGCATTAAAACCCAACTGCCCCAGATATTCAAGTTTTGTATCGTATGATGAATAAAGTTATACCAATTTTTAAACTGGTTTATAAGGGTAGGGCCTGCCCAAAAAAATTTGCTAAGATCTGGCAGCCCTGGCTTGATATAGCAGACTCCTTTTGGAAGGACACTCCGCTCTCACAACAATAACTATATCCGGCCTCCCCTTGATGGGTTTTCTTTTCTTTTTTTGTTTTTGTTTTTTTTTTTGTTTTGACGTCTAGGGGAGGCTGTAACCTTTGGATGGTGGGTCGTTTGTGTACCTGGAGGGACGGTGTGGTGGAGGCGGGGTGGGACAAGGTTTGCCTTTTTGTGCGAATGAGTATAGATGGGTGCATGTATGGTGTGGATGTTGTGTTCATGGAAATATCCCTGCTGTATATAGCATTGTGATTTTAGGTTGTGGTACCCTACGAGGTCCACACTCAGTACCCTTATGTGACCAGTGGTATACTTCATTCCTCCGTTGAGGAATTTGGTAAATATGATGTATAACTATAACAGTTGGCCCCCGTTGGGCTATTGTACTTTCTTTTATATTTTGTAAAAGAGATTTGTTTATGGATGCATTTGTACTATATGAACCTGTAAACTACTTTATATCAAAACAAATAAAAAAACTATTTTGTAAAAAAAAAAAAAAAAAGCATTAAAACCCACCCGTGTGAGCTAGTTATTTATCACAGTTATGCTGCCATGGAGGCACCAGGAAAACGGAAAATTGTATCATACTTATAATTTTCCTTTCCTGGTGCCTATCCATGGCAGCATAAACTCCCACCCTCATTATTCTATAGTACGAAGAATGTTGGGGGAGGGGCTATGCCCTTTAATTTATGCTATTCACTACCTGAAGGTGGAGTAGAGGTGGAGCTCTATCACAGGTATGCTGCCATGGATAGGCACCAAGAAAGGAAAATTACGGTAAGTATGATACAATTTTCCGTTTTCCTGCTGTTTTCCAGCTTCAATGGGCTTACATTTTTTTCTGTGAAAATGTATTTTAAATATTTGAATTCATTAGCTTTCTGAAATTCACGGTCTCCTATTTTATTATTCCTTATAATCAGCTGTCTACTTAAGCTGCTTGATGTAATCCTATCGAGTTTTCTCTTCATTGATTTCAAGCGACATCTTTTGACTCCTCTTCTAATTCAAGGAAACCTTCACTTAATAATTCCTGTGTTCTGTTAACTAGCTCTATATAAACCGCATATGTCAGATATAGATTGTACTCATATTCTAAGTTTTCTTATCATTTTTTTTCCCTTAACATACATGAAAGAACATTTCCCTGCCTCAGTCCACCATTCACTGCCATTTCTCTTTGACTTTCGATTTACTTTATATTGGTTACTTGCCTTATCAACCTAATAAGGATTACACATTCCTGTAGTGTTTTATATAACATCCCTTTATTAAATGTTTCCTCATCATACATAACAAGTGTGATCTGTAGATGACCTGTTTTTCTGAACACCACATTGATTGTCTCTCACAGTGTCTTCAACCCAAGACTTTAATCCCATCAGTAGAGTTTGAGATAATACTTTATATGTGACATTTAGCAGGGATAAAACAGAGATGAGCATGTTAAAGATCAGTTTAGGCACCTGTATCTATGGTTCCTCATGGCAAAATGCAAGCGTTAAGGCCTCTGCAAACTAAACATTTTTATAGCCTATGTGTCCATGCACACCAGGGTGGATAAAAATTGATGATTTAAAAAAAACAAATAAAAAAAATCAGATTTTATGGATTTAAATCTCATTTTTTTTTTACTTTTATCAATTTTTTTTTAATAAAATGCTTTTGGAGTAAAAATCTATCTAAAGGTAGTTTTCTATTTAAGATACATTAATTTAGTTTATTCAGCATGAACAGGAGCTTAGTTATGTAGCATGAGGCTGTATATTCTGCAATATTTCCATTTTTGGTAAACTCATTCAATGAATCCGAGCTCTGCAAGCTGAGATAACATGCACTGCTTTGATACCTTCACACAATTTTACAGTAACCATGAGATAAAACAAAGTTCAGGAATATTCCTTTATCCCATTGTTTTGCAAATCTATGTACACTACAAACTGTGAAGAGAAATTGATCTGTACCAGGCTCCAAGTGTGAGGAGGAAGGGCAAGCAATAAAAATGAAAGTGAAACCTTCTAGGCAGCTTATAAACCTTGTGATCTTTCTGCACATAGCTTGAAGTGCTTTATTCCTCCCTTGAAGAGCAAAATGGCTCCTCAAATTTACTAGTGATTTAAATCATGATTTGAATTATGATTTAAATTGACTTGATTTAAATCATATCCACCCTGATGCACACATAGGCTTTTAGAAAGTTTAGAGGCAGGAAAAAAAAATTGCACTGCCAGTGTGTCCAGGAGCAACAAAGTTTTGGAAGATTGAACGTTTGATGCTGCTAAATACACCTAAACGCTAGGCGCGTTTAGCACTTTAGTGTTTATTCATTTCAATAGGCAGAATAAATAAAAAAATCTGGCCAAAGAAATACAAAAAAAAACACCCAAAGTTTGAGTTTGTAACACTGATTTTCTCGTGTCAGGACAAACGTTGTTTACAATAAAGCAATGTGCATGAGGCCTAAGGCCCTCTTTACACATGTGTGCTATGTGACCGTACAAACGTTAATGTGTGGTATTCTAGCAGTTTCTAGAAGGAAGCCCATTCATTTTAAATAGGTTACCAAGGCACCAAAATAAACCTAAAAGCAGACAAGGACCTATTTTAGCTGGCCATACTACAAAGCAAAGATAATTCCTATATATGCTTTATTGGTGCTGGAAGTAGTTAATTGCTCATCGATTTGTAATGGGATGTCCCACAACTCATAGTATAGTAAATAAAATAACTGACTGTGGGGCCGATTTACTAAAACTGGAGAGTGCAAAATCTGGTGCAGATGTGCATGGTAGCCAATCAGCTTCCAGGTTTTTGTTTTTTTGTCAAAGCTTAAACATTTCAGTCCCGGAAGGTTTACCCCCCTTCATTACCAGGTTATTTTTTGCCATACGGCACTGCGTTACTTTATCTGCAATCGTGCGATGCTGTACACAAATAAAATCGTTGTCCTTTTTTTCCCACAAATGGAGCTTTCGTTTGGTGGTATTTGATCACCTCTGTGGTTTAAATTTTTTGCGCTATAAACAAAAAAAGGCTGACAATTTTGAAAAGAAAATCCACTAATATTTACTTTCTGCTAAAAAAAACCACATCCAATAAAAAAAAACTAAATTTCTTCATCAATTTAGGCCAATATGTATTCTGCTACATATTTTTGGTAAAAAAAAAAAATTTCAATAAGCGTATATCGGTTGGTTTGCCCAAAAGTTATAGTGTCTACAAACTATGGGATATTGTTATGAAATTTGTATTTATTTTTATTTTTTCACTAGTAATAGCGGTGACCAGTGACTTATAGCAGGACTGCGACATTGAGGCAGACAAATCGGACACTAAGTGACCCTTTTGTGGGGACCAGTGACACTAATACAGTGATCAGTGCTAAAATATATGCACTGTCACTGTACTAATGACACTGGCAGGGAAGGGGTTAACATCAGGGGCGATCAAAGGGTTAAATGTGTCCCTGGGGAATGCTTGCCAACTGTGTGTGGGGGTGCTTGCACTGTGGGAAGGCAGAGATCCGTGTTCCTGCTTAGCAGAAACACAAGATCTCTGTTTTCCCCTGTCACAGAACGGCGATCTGCCTTGTTTACATAGGCAGACCACCGTTCTGGCTCTCTCGGGAACAATCGGCGTGTCCCGATGGACCCAACGTCCGCCAGGACATGCTGATCGTTGCTGAGAGAGGCAATTACAGCGGGAGCTTATCGCCAGGGGCGCATGTGCGTGCTGCAGACCTGAAAGAGCGAAATCATGTACAAGTACGTGATTTCGCACAGGAGAGCCACCGCACCGCAGTACATATACATAGTTAAAGTAGAACTTTAGGCAAAACTTTTTTTTTCATTTTGGATAGAGCAAGGGAGGGTTAAAACCCCTGTCAGGTTTTCTTTCGCCATCTGTGTCCAATTGCTGAGATTTCCCTTCACTTTCTGTCCCATAGTCAAACAGGAAGTGAAAGGAAATCCCTGCAAATTAAGGAATTTCTTGGGGACCCCCAGGTCACTAGAACAAGTGTGTCCATTGGAAGATTTCCTCTCTATTACTTTTCCCACACCACCCTGCGGTCACATGATCCTCCTGTGCTGGCCAGCTGATGTCACATGGGAATCTCCGCCCCTCCCACTTCTCTCCATAGATCGGGAAAGACGAACACAGGGGATCATGTGACCGCATATCTGCGGTGTGAGAAAAGGTATTTAGCCTTTTCATTTAAAAAAACACATACAGTATTGTTAATGGCAGCATACTCCGGAGGGGATACATGTAAAGTCACTCAGTGACTTTACAAACACTTTAAGCTTTGAGAAAAAAAAAAATGGACGCTGATTGGTTTTTATGCAGAGCTGCACCAGATTTTGCACTCTCCAGTTTTAGTAAATCAACCCCATTGTCAGTTATTTTATTTACTATTCTATGAGCTTGCTGGGCATCCCATTCCAAATCAATGAGCAATTAACCACTTCCAGTCTCAGTCCATTCTGAAATTTCTGTCATACATATAAAAACCTGCATTTTTTGTTGTTGCTAGAAATGTACTTAGAACCCTTAAACATTATATATATATTTAATCATAGTCCCTGGAGAATAAAATGGTTGTTGTTGAAATATTTTCACAATATTTGTGCAGCAGTGGTTTATTAAATGCTAAATATAAAAGAAGATGTTACGCTGAGTAGATACCTAACATGTCAGGCTTTAAAATTGTGCATGCCCATGGAATGGCAACAAACTATGGTATTTGAAACAAGAAGTTTAGGTTGGGACTTTATATGAGACCATGACCATCCAGTACACAGGTCTCCATCCCTATGTATATGAGAAAAATAAGGGAAAATTGGGGAAAAGGGGACAATTGGGACTTTTTATGAAACACAACACTAGGGCAGGCTGGGTCATCAGGTGTAGAAAAAGTATTGGATTTATTGATACCACATGAGAAACAAAGTGCAATGGATGGTACTCACATATAGTCAATAAATATGGTACAAAGTAAGTAAAACATGACAGTAAGACATATTATAGTAACATAGTAACATGTTAAACACTGTAGCATAAGGTAAGTTATAGTATCATCAACATTACACCCAACATGTGTATACGTAATCAATATTGTATTAAAATCAAACTGATGACTAAAACACTAAAATGCCCATGGTAGATGCATATTTGCTGTGACATGTCAAAAAGTTGTAAATGCTCAGTTGTAAATGCTCGACGCGTTTCGTGGAAGTTTGTCCACTCATCGGGAGCAGCTATCTGGAAATATCTAGAATATAGTGTAAAATAGTAATTAATTATATTTAATTACAACAGGAAGAGGGGGAGCAAGACCGCTGGTCCTAACACTCTTACCTGTGGATATGTGGTATAATGGTGGTAGAGCATATATAATAATGTTTATGATGGTAGGAAATGTTCAGGGGTTAATGTAGCATCCCCACGGGAGCTGAGGAGGTAACCAAGTGGTGGCATGGCGAGGCAATTCAGGATACCGTGTAGAAATAGGTAATAGGAAAGTTCCCCTTTGGTTTCCAACATGGTAGTGTAGAATAAAGCATAAACCCAGGGTAGCTGTAATATAATTAAAATAGGGGTGTAGTTGTAAGCAAAAACGGGTGTTATTGGATGACCACAGGATGGAAGATATAGTGTAGGATTAAAGTGAAGCAACAGTTGAAGGGGCATAGGGGGACCAGACAAGTGATAACAGGGGAACCAGTCGGACGAGAGAAAAGAGAAAACCCACCACAAACACCAAGTAGACAGAGTAAAGAGACAGTGCAAAACAGTGAATGTGAAAGAAGGCAAGCCCTAGTGTTGTGTTTCATAAAAAGTCCCAATTGTCCCCCTTTCCCCAATTTTCCCTTAACAAACTATGGTACATTAAATTATCCATAGGCAACGCTTTAAGAGCCTTTACAAGTTACCAGTTTAGAGTCAAACAGCGGGTCTGGTGCAAGAATTATTGTTCTCACTCTGACATTCGCAGTCACACCTCACATGTGTGGTGCAATCACCATTTACATGGGCGTGCAGGACCTACATCTGCATTCCCATTTGCACGTGAGTACAGGGGCGCCCTAATTTTTTTTCATAATTTATTTATTTTTTTACACTGTTTCTTTATTTTTCTTTATTTTTTATTAAATAACATCCCTATTGATAGCGACAGCCATGACAAATCCTCTTTATGGAGAGATCTGGGGTCTATTATACCCAGTAATGGCTTGTAAACATCAAACTGAAACCGGAAGTGACCAAATCTTTGCTGCTTCCACTTTCTGATGTCTCTCACTCTGTCTAGTGCATCCTATGTGACAAGGAGCATCAGACTCGGCCTCCCCGGTTGGACAGGAGAGCCTAGGAAAGGCAGAGGGGGGCAGCGGAAGGAGGGCCCTTCTTTTGCCACCTGTAAAAGTGATCGGGGGGCTTAATATCCGCTCGGATCACTTTTACTTTGTAAAGACTCGCCAGCTAAAAGTATGGGTACATCCTGGGGATAAGACGTGATTAATGTGGATTTGCTTCCCCAACCACCACCGCCACCCTTTATGGCTATAACAACCTCGACTTTTTCAGAAAGGCTTTATACAAAATTCTGGAGTGTGTCTGTAGGAGTTTGTGCTCAATTAGCCAAAACAACATTTTTGAGACCTGGTACTGGTGTCACATCTCCACTCTTCTCTGAAGGCCTTTCCACAAGATTTTGCAGTGTGTCTGTGGGAATTTGTGTCAAAAGAGCATTTGAAACATCTGGTAAAAAGAAAAAGGCCTGGCGTACAGCCTTCCAATCAACCTCAAATGTGTTTAATAGGGATGAGGACTTTGAACAGGTCATGCGAGACCCTCCACACCAAATTGATCCAACAGTTTCTTTATGGACCTGGCTGTGTTTTGAAAATATCATAAGCTGATGTGAATGTTAAACTGAAAAAACCTTGGGGTCCTATATTTTGAATGAAGTGATGGCAAAAGCCCAAAATTAACTGAAAGAAAGCAAGGGACATATCCCATGAGCAACCAATGGAACAATTTCCTTTGTTATGTACAAAATTGTCATATATGCATGATGTTCAAATGAGTTAAGTTCTCCCACGCCTGAGAGAAAAGTATAATCATATTGCAGTGAGAATTGCAATATCTGTACAATTAAAAACAGAGTAAATGAGTTTATTTTATGACTGTCCTGTATTCTGCTCAGACAATATCTGCAATGAAGGAATACAAGTAATAAACAAAATAAGGTTATCTTTAACATTTGTAATTAGTTCGATGTGAACTCCCTGCTGTCCGTTTAGCAGAGCGGTTGGGAATGTGGTGCTCTAACGCCTGGGGGTTTGAACATATCATTTAGAGAGTGTAATTAAGGGCTCTGGTAGTGACATTCAATAGCAGAAAGGCGTCAGGAAGGATAGCAGAAGGCAGTACAGTCCGTCTATGGCAGATTAGCAGCTGGAACACCCAGGCTGTTTCCAAGACTGAGAAAATTGGCTTCTGCTGTCACTAGGTAGATGCAACTCCCCCTGAGAAAGATTCAGGCTTATCTCTGAGGAATAATCCACTGTGACTTCACTTATTTTCACACTGGAGCCAGATACCAAGGCAACTTGTAACAGTCTTACATTCTTCATTCTACATTATAATCCCATGTAAAATCCTTTCTTTAAAATAAAAAGAAAATATGAATAGACTATGAGATTGACTGGCAGTTTACATAATAAAGAGTTATTTATAATTTTCAGCTAAAGAAATCACAATTGTCAAAGTCACCAAGCAGATCTTAAAGCCCATCTTTGGGGAAAGGAAAAACGCTCCCTTGCAAGCAGTTTTGCTTATTTGATCCTCCACACCCCCACAGCCAGTGCTCACCTCTACTCCCCTACGTTCTGGAAGTGGACTGTCCCTCCGTGTCCTCATGTCCATTGCAGTTCTCTGGGCAGGGCATTGAACTTGATGATGTCAGAGACTGCCAGAGCATAGGGGAGAAAAGACTGCAGGGACCGGCCTTACAAATTGTGGGGTCTGAGGATCAGGTGAGTAAAACTGCTTTTTTGAACCCCCCTAGACTTAAACAAATATTACTCACTGCAAGGAAGCCTTTTTACTTTCCCTAGAGTTCAGCTTTAAAGTCTGACAAGGCTTCTACATCTCTTCCCCAAACCTAAAGCCCAGACTGGGGAAAAGAATTAGAGCCCCTGTCGGGTTTTAAGCACTTTCTGTGATCCATTAAGGAGATATAACACATTGCACATTTTCTGCCACCACTGGTGTCTACAGAAGTTTTAGGAGCATCAACTCTTCATAAAGGTGGCAGTAGCAGGTGCTCACAAAAACTGGACCCATCTCTCAATTAGTGGATAGGCAGTGCTCACAATCACTGCCAGCCCCTCTTCTAGGGCAAAGGGGTCAGTTCACAAAGCTTTACCGCATGTGATAAGGGTATCAGGTTACCCATTTGCATAAACTATTGCATGCAGTAAATAAAGTCCAATTCACAAAAAAAAAAAAAAAAAAGATTATGTGGTATTTACAAAACATGTGTCGGTAAATATCGCATAAAAAGCTCTTAGGTCCAATTCACAAATGGACCAATGAGTAAAAAAGCATGGGATAATTAACACCAGGGTTTTTCTGGCGGTATCACATGCGGCATTTGTAAAAAAAAAAGCCTAGGCTGTTCTTTGACAAATGAAATCGACAATTAAAAAGTATGAGAAAAAAACAGGGTGCCCCCCCCAGTCCATATCAGGCCCTTCAGGTCTGTTATGGTTTTTAAGGGGAACCCCATGCCAAAATGTAAAAAAAAAGCGGCATGGAGTCCCCCCAAAAATTCATATTGACTCTTGACCAAGCATGCAGCCTGGCAGGTCAGGAAAGGGGGGAGGGAATGAGTGAGCGTGCACCCCCCCTTTATGCCTTCAACATGGGGGGTGGGTGCTTTGGGGCATGCACTGGTCTGTGATGTTACAAAGGGATGGGGCCGCCAGGTGACCCGCCCTTACCTGTATAATAACTGTCAAATGGCGAAGGCGGCATGGTTTTCGTGTTCTGGTGGTGTGCAGGCGTCGTTATGGACGATGGATTTACATCAGGGGACACTGTTTTTTATTTTCAGTTTTTAATAAAGGATTTGTCAAAATACTGTCTCTGGGTTTTTCTTACTTTTTGGCACTTTTTTGGTGAATGGGTATGGGTACATACCATGATCATTTACATGGGGGGGTGGGATCTGAGGGCCCCCTTGTTAAAGGGGTCTTCCAGTTTCCGATAAGCACCCCACCCAAAGACCCCGACAACCACCGGCCAGAGTTGTCGGGAAAAGGCCCTTGTCCCCAACAAGGTGCTTTGCCCCAATGCATCCACCCCCCCATGTTGAGGGCATGTAGCCTGGTATGGTTCAGGAGGGGGGGCAGGGCTTGCTCGCCCCCCCTTTCCTGACCTGCTGGGCTGCATGCTTGAATAAGGGTCGGATTTTGGGGGGAACCCACGCCATTCTTTATTTTCCATTTTGTTGTGGGGTTCCCCTTAAAATCCATACCAGATTCGAAAGGCCTAGTATGGAGGGGACGACACTACGCTGTTTTTTTTCTCATGCTTTTTAATTGTCTGCTTTTTTCTTTACTATCAGTTGACAGCTGATCGGTTGTTAAGGACGCGGCGGCCGGCTTCCTGGCCTGCTGCTTAGCAACCAGCATTGTCAATAAATCAACCTTGGGGTCCCCGATCCCCAGGCTGTTTTTTTGACAAATCCTGGCCAATGCAGTAAATTTCCGCATTAAATAATGCAGTAATTACCACTAAATAGAACAAATACTGCATTCGGTATTTAATGGTAAATTCTTTGTGAATTTAACATTCACAACTGATTTACTGTATGCGGTATTTTACTGCATTTTTCTGGCCGTTATTTAATCAACCCCAAAATGTACTATTCAGTGTATGTGCTTTTTTTTTTAAATTCTCCTTCCAAATGCCTTTTTTGACCTTGCTGATCAGCGGTCACGTGACCGCCACAGCTCTCTTTCTCTGATCTACGCACTACAGAGGGAGGAGCTGAGAGCTCCCTCTGGCGTCTGCCGGGTGGTCACGTGACAGCAGATCAGTAAAGTGAAATAAGGCATTTAGAAGACCTGTTAAGCAGTGGTCATACAAAGACAACGCACAACTTGCTGTGAATTTGGAGCCGAAAGCCGTCGCTTAGTTGCTTAATCTCAATACTTTGTCATGAATAGTTGATGTGGACAGCTGGTTTTACTCGGATTCATGTTTTTCAAAGAGATCCAAGTACATTTTTAAAATAAATAAACTTCAGTTCAGCAAATGGTTTATCATGTTCAGTTAAAGGAGACACCAGTCAGAATAAAAATATCTAGAAAACCAGTTATCAGGATACCATCCTTTGCAGCTATAACAGCTTCAACTCCTCTGGAAAGGCTGTCTACAAGGTTTAGGAGTGTGTCTATGGGAGTGTTTGACCATTCTTCCAGAAGCGCATTTGTGAGGTCAGGCATTGATGATGGACAAGAAGGCTTGGCTCGCAGTCTACGTTACAACCACTTTAAGGATATGACCCCTGAACAAACAGGATGGTCAATTCACACATTCTCTTGTGGGGGTCACAGGTCCTCATGTAGCCAATGTCAATCTTGAGTGGTAATTCCTCAGCAGTGAATGGGGTATATGTATGAAGGCAAAGGAAGATACACTATATGACCGAAAGTATTGGGACACCTGCCTTTACAAGCACATGAACGTTAATGGCATCCCAGTCTTAGTCCGTAGGGTTCAATATTGAGTTGGCCACCCTTTGCAGCTATAACAGCTTCAACTCTTCTAGGAAGGCTGTCCACAAGGTTTAGGAGTGTGTCTATGGGAATGTTTGACCATTCTTCCAGAAGTGCATTTGTGAGGTCAGGCACTGATGTGGACAAGAAGGCCTGGCTGGCAGTTTCCACTCTAATTCATCCCAAAGGTGTTCAATCGGTTTAAGGTCAGTACTCTGTGCAAGCCAGTTAAGTTCCTCCACCCCAAACTGTCTCATCCGTGTCTTTATGGACTTTGCTTTGTGCACTGGTGCTCAGTCATGTTGGAACAGGAAGGGGCCATCCCCAAACTGTTCCCACAAAGTTTACGGACCTTGCTTTGTGCACTGGTCCAAATCATTTGGTGGAGGGAGTATTATGGTGTGGGGTTGTTTTCAGGGGTTGGGCTTGGCCCCTTAGTTACAGTGAAGGGAACTCTTAAGGCGTCAGCATACGAATACATTTGTGACAATTTCATGCTCCCAACTTTGTGGGAACAGTTTGGGAATGGCCCCTTCCTGTTCCTACAGAAAAAAGAGAGAATAAAGAGAGACCTCCACTGTGTTAGATGTAAAGTATGGTGGTCCCATCCCCGGTGCAATGGAACAAGGAAAAATACCCCCTATATGGGACTTTAATAGACCACCAACTCTGTGATAAAAAAATATATATCTTTTATCTTTATTTGTAGGATAAAAAGATGTGTGCTGCCTACACATTACATGAATGCATCAAACAAAAAACAAAACATCAATACAAATCATTATATGTACTCTCCAAAGGGTGGTGTACCCTGATACCCGACGCGTTTCCAGTATTCTGATACCTTCATCAGGGGTTGAGAGTTGAATATATTTACATATGTTTTAATTCCATTGGAATCATTCCATGTTCAAGGAGTACAAGAGGCGATTCAATCGAAAGAAGTATTAGATGGACGCCAGACCGTGGTGATGAAAGGTTTGAGATGCACTATGTTTCCAGCATCAGTAAATGTTAATGGAGAGTACATGGGACAGACTGTTGCTAGAGCTTAGAATGTGGGCTGTGTAGCGGGCGGATAATATCCACAAGTCCTTGGTTCAATGTGTCCTGTGGGTATCGGGGTCCAGTGTGTGTCGTGCCTCCTCTGTGTCAGTGCCTTGTTCCATTCCTGTTCCAACATGACTGCACCCATGACTTAATTTACTGACTGACAGACCAGGAGTCTCCTCCCCTCTCTGAGCAACCTATGCCTGCAATGTAGATTAGCACTATGTGGGCGAATACACAAACTCATTTAGTGCAAGAAAAAAAAAAGGTTAATAATGTTCCTGCCCACATTCACGCCTATTCACTACAACTCCCTTCCTTTTCACTCTACAGCCATGCATGGTGGGAACTGTAGATTCTAATTGCTGTAGAGTGAAAAGGCAGGGGGGTGTGACATGTCCCTGGATTTATACCTCCTCCTGCCAAGCCGCTATTTTTTTAATTGGAGTGATGACATCACAAACATTGCATTCTAAATTTCTCCTAAAGGGTCAGGTTTATAAATAAACTACTAAAAGTTTATTAGTTTACATATGTCAGTGTGCGAATTGCAGTTTTTATGTGGTATCCAGGAGTTCTTCTTTAAAGCTGATCTGTAGCCACCCTAGTATAGTTATGTTTTTTGATTCCAAGAATCTCTATTTTATATCATCTGCTCATTCCATAATGTGGGCCAGCAGCTAAAATCTGAGCATACATGTCTAAAGGGATATCAAGGATGTGTTCTTTCATATAATGCTCAAAAAAGCACTAAAGTAACTGACACCAGCAATAAAGATCACATATGACGAAGAGCGAAAATGACCGATTACAGAAAAAGCTAATAACTGCGAGAGGTGGACAAATGACAGTACAGATCAGAAGGAGAGGGGATTGATGATGATTGAAGTCATTCAGACAGGAAATAAAAATGGCCTCAGGATAGCTGCTGCGGTTTTAAAAGATTACACTTTGGCAATGCAAATTTGCAGGGAATGGAGAGTAATTGGTTTCAACACAGGGGAGGACCTTATCCAACTGTGGGGAAAGAAAGGAAAACCTGGAGTTTAGTTTTAATGTAACTGATATTTGAAAAATATGCAGCAGATATGCTATCTGTGGAAAATGTGAGAAGAACGTGAACTTGGATTTAAGTATCTAGCACATTCCTGAATGTACCAACATCATGTTAGTTTTATTTATACACCCTGCCCCGCATCTTGGCAACAGGACTCTGCTCAAGGCACTGGCAAGGACTGTAATTTTCAATGGAGACTCGTCTAGGATAAATAACGGTGGGTACAAACCAACCAACAGCAGTTAGTGTTATTTATTCAGACAAGGGGGCTATGAATCATGGGAGCTGTCCCTAGTGCTGAAAGCAGAGGCTATGAGCACACAAAGGTCACCACACTGAATAAAGGGTTGGGCATTCCACAGACACAGAAAAGACTAATCATTGCATGGACATAAACCGCTACATGGGAAGAAAGCAAGATTGCTGATTAACAAAACCACTAACAAGTTCAAGTTTTTTTTTTTTTTACAGAAGACCTTTATTCTAACTGAGATCCTGGATATGATTAAAAAAATCTATTTACAGTAAATCACTTAAATGTAACCATTTTATCCTGATGTATTATGGGAGAAGACATTTTTATTGTCCTTGTTTGGAAGTGCTTAAAGTGAAAGTCCATACAAAATCTAAAATCCCTACATCTATAGACACCAGGGATCCAACACTAACCTCTCTATCCCTGTAAAGAGATTTGTATACATACCTTTTTGGAAGCCAATCTGACCTGCTCCGACCCGATCTCCAGCGGTGGAAGCTCTGCAGAGGACACGGACGACAACGGCTTTGAAATGAATGAGAAAGTGACGTCAGCCTAAAGCCTCGTACACACGATCGGATTTTCCAACGGGAAATGTGTGATGACAGGCTGTTGGCAGAAAATCCGACCGTTTGTACGCTCCATCGGACAATTGTTGTCGGATTTTCCGCGGACAAATTTTGGATGGCAGGTTTTAAAATTTTCAGCGGACAAATGTCTGTTGTCGGATTTTCCAAGCGTGTGTACACAAGTCCATCGGACAAAAGTACAAACACGCATGCTCTGAAGCAAGGATGAGCCAGGAGCGGTCAGTCTTGTAAACTAGCGTTCGTAATGGAGAATTAACATTTGTGATGCGGCAAATTATAAAATCTCGAAATGCAGCGCACATTCTCTTCTTCTTTAATGGGATAATAATGAAGCTGTTTTGCTGGTGATACTGATGGAGTTATTGCAAACACATTTTCAAAGGCTTTTATTTTCTAGTGAGATCAAGAATAATATTATTATGCTTTTTTTTTTTTATTTGGGCAAGTTACCACAACACCATTATCCCACAGTTTTTAACATCAAAGATCAAAGAACAACTATGTTGGTGTCCCTTGTCAATTTTACATTGTATTTATTTAAATTAAATTGCCTACTCTCAAACTGTCAATTGAAGTAAAACACATAGCCAAGTTTATTCTACACAATTTTTTTATTGTGCATTAAAAAAAGAAAACAAATAAAATTAGACATGCTATCTGCCAATAGAACTTAACCAAAAAGTGCATTCTATGCATCCAAAAATATAGAAAATATACCAAATCAAATCATTATTATTCAACCAAAAAATAAAATAAAAGCCTCATGCATGTGTCCTGCTTCTTAATACAGGGGGTCACCAATGCCAAGAGTTGCTGAAAGTAGGGGTCCGTCATCCGGAGATAATTCCGAAAATCATCCGGATTATTCTCCTGAAACTCCCGCAGCAAAGGCATATGACATAATTGGTCACGATTAATAAAGCAACCAATTTTTGGTCCAAGAAATCCTCCTCCTCCTGGACCGGACTTGGTTCAAAGCAATAACTCCAAGGCCAATAATAAATAACACGTTATCTCCTCTAATTCTGTAACATGTCTGGCTGACGAACGGCCGTTCAGAAACAAACTGAAAAGCGCGAAATGAAAAGCGCGAAATGAAAAGCACGAAATGAAAAGCACGAATCAAGACTCAAACTTCTACTAACACAAAATTAGCAGAAGGAGCCCAAAGGGTGGCGCTAAAGAGCTGAAAAAACACGTAGTACGTCACTACATTCGTGTTTGACAATTCCTTGCCGTTTGTATGCAAGACAAAATCCAGGCACACACCTTTGGACAAAAATCACGCTACAATCACTCCAAAAATCACAACCACAAACGCTCCTGGCTCTGTGCCAAGATGTGATACATGAGCTTCTTTGGAGCGGAAGGAGGCACATTCAAATGACTGGTCCCCTCCAAAAACGCTCCACTAAAAAACATGAAAAAGCTAAAAAAAAAAAACGAGCCGCAGCAGCTGTTGCTGCATATCGCTCAGGTGTGAATGGAGCCTAACTGAACGAGCTTAACCCCTTCCCGCCGACCGTATGCAGATATGCGTACTCGGCTTTCCGGGGTTATACCGGGATGATGCCCGCAGCTGCAGGCATCATCCCGGTACCGTTGTTTACAGCGGCGATCGGCTACCCGAGTATAACAACCGATGCGGCTAAAAGCCGCTCGGCTGTCATGCCGGAGGAGCGGGAGGGGACATCCCACCCCTCCCGGCGCCTCCCGCCGCTCTTACTGGGCCTCCCGTGCGATCGGGAGGCCCGGTGTCCAATCGCGTGCCTTCGGCGGCTGGGGGCGGGCTGGAACGAAGCTGTGGGCGGCTTCGTTCCAGCCTTCTCATTGTAAACGCGGAAGCGACGTCATGGCGTCACTTCCCGTTTACTCGGCTGCCAATGGCGCCGGTTTTAAAAAAATCTACAGTATTCAGAATCACCGTTTCGGCGATCTGAATACTTTGAAGTGCAAAGGAGGGATCGGGGGTCTTTTAGACGCCCGATCCCTCCATAAAGAGTACCTGTCACCACCTATTACTGTCACAAGGGATGTTTACATTCCTTGTGACAGCAATAAAAGTAAAAAAAAAAATTTTTTTTAAACACAATTTATAAAGTAAAAAAATAAATAAAATAAATTAAAAAGAAAAAAAAATTTTTTAAAGTGCCCCTGTCCCCGCGAGCTCGCGCAGCGAAGAAAACGCATACGGAAGTCGCGCCCGCATATGTAAACGGTGTTCAAATCACACATGTGAGGTATCGCCGCGACTGTCAGAGCGAGAGCAATAATTCTAGCCCTAGACCTTCTCTGTAACTCAAACCTGGTAACCGTAAAAAAAATTTAAAGCGTCGCCTATGGAAATTCATAGGTACCGTAGTTTGTCGCCATTCCACGAGTGCGTGCAATTATAAAGGGTGACATGTTTGGTATCTATTTACTCGGCGTAACATCATCTTTCAGATTATACAAAAAAAATGGGGTAACTTTACTGTTTGAATTTTTTGAAATTCATGAAAGTGTCCCTTTTCCAAAAATTTGCGTTTAAAACACCGCTGCACAAATACCGTGTGATAAAAAATATTGCAACAATCGCCATTTTATTCTCTAGATTCTCTGCTAAAAAAATATATATAATGTTTGGGAACTCTAAGTAATTTTCTAGCAAAAAATATGGATTTTAACTTGTAAACACCAAATTTCAAAAATAGGCTTAGTCATGAAAGGGTTAAATCAGTAGCTAATTGGCTACCATGCACAGCTGCACCAGATTTTGCACTCTCCAGTTTTAGTAAATCAACCCCACAGATGTTTTTTGCAAACTCTTGCAAATTAAGACATCACTAGCAGTAATTGGCTCAATAAAAAAAAAGGAAAAATTGCAGCGACTATATGCAGAATGTAGTGTCCTGCAATAACCAAATTTACTGTACTGGGCCCAAGGCAGTGCAAGATAAATCCTGATTGGTCACTGTGAATCATTCTTTACCCTTTGTCTTATAGATAAGCATACATTTCTAATAAAACTGCACAATGAAAATGAGCCATGAAATCAGGTTGCTATGGGCAATGGGCATTGGTTCCAGTTTTCACAAATCAGGTTTGACTTGTTCTAAACAGGTGTGTTTATTTAAAGCCATAGTAAGCCGAAGCAAAAAAAATAAAATTAAAAAAATTAAAAATTGGGCCCCGGCAGTTTAAGACATAATGTGGTAGTATGCAGTGCATACTACCACATTATGACAGACTTACCTGAAAACAAAGCCCTCCAGTGGCACACTGTCACTGCTGTAGGCGCTTCCATCTTCACCCGGTCTTCCTTCCGGGTTTGCGGTGCTTCGGCAGTATGAATGACTGAGCCACGATGACATCACATGTTTACGATACAGGGCTCTGAAGGGTTCCTTCAGAGTGCATGGGCTGCCTGGTGACGTTACCGGCTGCTTCTAAAGTAAATATAAAATGTGCACAGTTTGGGAGATATTTACTGTACCTATAGGTAAGCCTTTTTATAGGCTTATCTATAGGTAAAAATCAATTAAGGGAGTTTACTCCCATCTTAAAAACCCCTTCCCGCCGACCGTACGCAGATATGCGTACTCGGCTTTCCGGGGTTATACCGGGATAATGCCTGCAGCTGCAGGCATCATCCCGGTGCCGTTGTTTCAAACGGGAGATGGGCTATCCGTATATAACAACCGATGCGGCTAAAAGCCGCTCGGCTGTTATACCGGAGGAGCGGGAGGGGACATCCCCCCCTCCCGCCGCTCTTACCGGGCCTCCCGTGCGATCGGGAGGCCCGGTGTCCAATCGGGTGCCTCCGGCGGCTGTGGGCGGGCTGGAACGAAGCTGTCGGCGGCTTCGTTCCAGCCTTCTCAATGTAAACGTGGAAGCGACGTCATGACGTCACTTCCCGTTTACTCGGCTGCCGAATTTAAAATAATACACAGTATTCAGAATCGCCGTTTTCGGCGATCTGAATACTTTGAAGTGTAAAGGAGGGATGGGGGGTCTTTTAGACCCCCCCATCCCTCCATAAAGAGTACCTGTCACCACCTATTACTGTCACAAGGGATGTTTACATTCCTTGTGACAGCAATAAAAGTAAAAAAAAAAAACATTTTTTTTTAAACATAGTTTATAAGTATAAAAATAAATAAAATAAATAAAAAAAATTAAAAAATTTTTTTTAAAGCGCCCCCGTCCCCACGAGCTCGCGCAGCGAAGAAAACGCATACGGAAGTCACGCACGCATATGTAAACGGTGTTCAAATCACACATGTGAGGTATCGCCGCGATCATCAGAGCGAGAGCAATAATTCTAGCCCTAGACCTCCTCTGTAACTCTAACCTGGTAACCGTAAAAAAAATTTAAAGCGTCGCCTATGGAAATTCATAGCTACCATAGTTTGTCGCCATTCCACGAGTGCGTGCAATTATAAAGCATGACATGTTTGGTATCTATTTACTCGGCGTAACATCATCTTTCACATTATACAAAAAAATTGGGGTAACTTTACTGTTTGGATTTTTTAAAATTCATGGAAGTGTCCCTTTTCCAAAAATTTGCGTTTAAAACACCGCTGCACAAATACCGTGTGATATAAAATATTGCAACAATCTCCATTTTATTCTCTAGATTCTCTGCTAAAAAAATATATATAATATTTGGTGGTTCTAAGTAATTTTCTAGCAAAAAATATGGATTTTAACTTGTAAACACCCAATTTCAAAAATAGGCTTAGTCATGAAAGGGTTAAATCTAGTGCTACTAAACTGCAGTCAGCTTAGCTGAATTGATAGTTCAGCTTTCCTGGGTTTCAAAAAAGGGGGAGAAAGACAAGCGCTAGCTACGTGTAGCAGTTTAAAAAACCCTAATACTTGTGAAAACAATGCACTCACATAAGAAGCATAAACCAGGCATGTAGTGCTATTAGGATGTATCCTCACTAGGGATGAGCTTCGAGTTCGAGTCGAACTCATGTTCGACTCGAACATTGGCTGTTCGCAAGTTCACCGAACAGCGAACAATTTGGGGTGTTCGCGGCAAATTCGAATGCCGCGGAACACCCTTTAAAAGTCTATGGGAGAAATCAAAAGTGCTAATTTTAAAGGCTAATATGCAAGTTATTGTCATAAAAAGTGTTTGGGGACCTGGGTCCTGCCCCAGGGGACATGGATCAATGCAAAAAAAAGTTTTAAAAACGGCCGTTTTTTCAGGAGCAGTGATTTTAATAATACTTAAAGTCAATCAATAAAAGTGTAATATCCCTTTAAATTTCGTACCTGGGGGGTGTCTATAGTGTGCCTGTAAAGGGGCGCATGTTTCCTGTGTTTAGAACAGTCTGACAGCAAAATGACATTTTGAAGGAAAAAACTCATTTAAAACTACCCGCGGCTATTGCATTGCCGACAATACACATAGAAGTTCATTGATAAAAACGGCATGGGAATTCCCCAAAGGGGAACCCCGAACCAAAATTAAAAAAAAAAAATGACGTGGGGGTCCCCCTAAATTCCATACCAGGCCCTTCAGGTCTGGTATGGATATTAAGGGGAACCCCGGCCAAAATTTAAAAAAAAAATGACGTGGGGTTCCCCCTAAATTCCATACCAGACCCTTCAGGTCTGGTATGGATTTTAAGGGGAACCCCGCGCCAAAAAAAAAAAAAAAAAACGGCGTGGGGTCCCCCCAAAAATCCATACCAGACCCTTATCCGAGCACGCAACCTGGCAGGCCGCAGGAAAAGAGGGGGGGACAAGAGTGTGGCCCCCCCCCCTCCTGAACCGTACCAGGCCACATGCCCTCAACATTGGGAGGGTGCTTTGGGGTAGCCCCCCAAAACACCTTGTCCCCATGTTGATGAGGACAAGGGCCTCATCCCCACAACCCTGGCTGGTGGTTGTGGGGGTCTGCGGGCGGGGGGCTTATCGGAATCTGGAAGCCCCCTTTAACAAGGTGACCCCCAGATCCCGGCCCCCCCCTGTGTGAAATGGTAAGGGGGTACATAAGTACCCCTACCATTTCACGAAAAAAGTGTCAAAAATGTTAAAAATGACAAGAGACAGTTTTTGACAATTCCTTTATTTAAATGCTTCTTCTTTCTTCTATCTTCCTTCATCTTCTGGTTCTTCTGGCTCTTCTGGTTCTTCTGGTTCTTCCTCCGGCGTTCTCGTCCAGCATCTCCTCCGCGGTGTCTTCTGTCTTCTTCTCCTCGGGCCGCTCCGCACCCATGGCATGGGGGGGAGGCTCCCGCTCTTCTCTTCTTCTCTTCTTCTTTTCTTCTTTTCTTCTTTTCTTCTCTTCTTCTCTTCTTCTTCATTTTCTTCTCCGGGCCGCTCCGCAATCCATGCTGGCATGGAGGGAGGCTCCCGCTGTGTGACGGCGCTCCTCGTCTGACAGTTCTTAAATAACGGGGGGGGCGGGGCCACCCGGTGACCCCGCCCCCCTCTGACGCACGGTGACTTGACGGGACTTCCCTGTGGCATTCCCCGTGACGTCACAGGGAAGTCCCGTCAAGTCACCGTGCGTCAGAGGGGGGCGGGATCACCGGGTGGCCCCGCCCCCCCGTTATTTAAGAACTGTCAGACGAGGAGCGCCGTCACACAGCGGGAGCCTCCCTCCATGCCAGCATGGATTGCGGAGCGGCCCGGAGAAGAAAATGAAGAAGAAGAGAAGAAGAGAAGAAAAGAAGAAAAGAAGAAAAGAAGAAGAGAAGAAGAGAAGAGCGGGAGCCTCCCCCCCATGCCATGGGTGCGGAGCGGCCCGAGGAGAAGAAGACAGAAGACGCCGCGGAGGAGATGCTGGACGAGAACGCCGGAGGAAGAACCAGAAGAACCAGAAGAGCCAGAAGAACCAGAAGATGAAGGAAGATAGAAGAAAGAAGAAGCATTTAAATAAAGGAATTGTCAAAAACTGTCTCTTGTCATTTTTAACATTTTTGACACTTTTTTCGTGAAATGGTAGGGGTACTTATGTACCCCCTTACCATTTCACACAGGGGGGGGGCCGGGATCTGGGGGTCACCTTGTTAAAGGGGGCTTCCAGATTCCGATAAGCCCCCCGCCCGCAGACCCCCACAACCACCGGCCAGGGTTGTGGGGATGAGGCCCTTGTCCTCATCAACATGGGGACAAGGTGTTTTGGGGGGCTACCCCAAAGCACCCTCCCAATGTTGAGGGCATGTGGCCTGGTACGGTTCAGGAGGGAGGGGGGGCCGCACTCTCGTCCCCCCCTCTTTTCCTGCGGCCTGGCAGGTTGCGTGCTCGGATAAGGGTCTGGTATGGATTTTTGGGGGGACCCCACGCCGTTTTTTTTTTTTTTTTTTTGGCGGCGCGGGGTTCCCCTTAAAATCCATACCAGACCTGAAGGGTCTGGTATGGAATTTAGGGGGAACCCCACGTCATTTTTTTTTTAAAATTTTGGCCGGGGTTCCCCTTAATATCCATACCAGACCTGAAGGGCCTGGTATGGAATTTAGGGGGACCCCCACGTCATTTTTTTTTTTTTTTTTTGGTTCGGGGTTCCCCTTTGGGGAATTCCCATGCCGTTTTTATCAATGAACTTCTATGTGTATTGTCGGCAATGCAATAGCCGCGGGTAGTTTTAAATGAGTTTTTTCCTTCAAAATGTCATTTTGCTGTCAGACTGTTCTAAACACAGGAAACATGCGCCCCTTTACAGGCACACTATAGACACCCCCCAGGTACGAAATTTAAAGGGATATTACACTTTTATTGTTTGACTTTAAGCATTATTAAAATCACTGCTCCTGAAAAAACGGCCGTTTTTAAAACTTTTTTTTGCATTGATCCATGTCCCCTGGGGCAGGACCCAGGTCCCCAAACACTTTTTATGACAATAACTTGCATATAAGCCTTGAAAATTAGCACTTTTGATTATTCATGTTCGTGTCCCATAGACTTTAACGGTGTTCGCATGTTCGAACGAACTTTTTTCCTGTTCGCATGTTCTGGTGCGAACCGAACAGGGGGGTGTTCGGCTCATCCCTAATCCTCACAAACCCAGAGTTCCGGTCCCGGTCCACCAAATGGATGGAGGCTGTGGTGCAGCTGATCAGTAGCACTGGAGGCTCCCAGGGCTTCCTGATTCCTGTGGAACGCAGAGTCAGGTGGATGTGACTTCACAACCAGATGTCTCCTAGGCTCTGGTTACTCTTAGTTTCTGTCTACTGCCAGTTAGTATCACTGGTGCCTCTGGCAATAGCACGGGAAGCTGGGCTGAACAGAGCTAGGAATATTTCACTCCCCTTGGCAAACCACTAGAAGGTTTATGGCCATTAATGCAGGCTGGGAGATGGTATACATATTTAGGGAGTGACCTTGGTAGTTCACTGTTTAGGAGATATTTACATGTGTAGCAGCCGGTGACGTCACTGGTACATGTGCACTGCTGTCCATTGAGAAACATGGCCTCGGCCGTGACTCTCCTGCGCATGCGCAGGAGCAATGTCATCATGGCTCAGCCATTCAAATGGCCAGAGCCCGTGAATCAGGAAGGAAGACAGGGCGATGATTGATTCCTGGTCAACGGTGACGGCGTGCCGCTGGAGGGATCCGTTTTTTAGGTAAATCTGATTTGCTAGAATGTAGTGCATACTAGCACATTATGACATGAGGCTGCTGGGGATCAATTTGTTTTGTTTTACGTGGTTTACTGACACTTTAAATCCTCTCAGGCCTATGTAACGAGCCCCTTGCTCGCTCGGTTCCACTCTCCCGACACTCCTCTGCTGCTATAGAATCAGATTGCAGATTGCAACATCTGATTGTTCAGTCATCCGATGCTCCGGGACTAGAACTACAGCTATGTGCCGTTCTAATCCAGTTGTGCAGCTCAGAACAAACACCAGGCAGGCTGTATGTAAGTTCAACCAGGAATCTCTCTTTATTGACAGGAATACAGTCTCTTTCATACAGTAAAAGAGGAGGTGCAGACCTCCTGCTCATATTAATCTAACAATACACCTGTAACCGAATTAACCTAATTAACATGGGCTAATTAACTAATCCCTTTAGACAGCCTAGATGACTCAGACATGACCTTTAGGCCAGACTGGCCGCCTTGTAGCTCAGAAAACCCAATCAACATTATAACAATAGCAGAGTTAATTAACACAAACAACAATGGGGATCTAATGACTCTTAGATCCCATACTAGAGACTTATTTACAATACACATTCTAGCAGGCAACAGACAGACAGGTGGCTGGAATTTACATCTCCTAACAGTATCTGTCCCAGCATTATGAATCAGCCACTATTTCTAATATGGCAAATCCAGGGTCCCCAGAGTCTGTGTGTCCTGGGGGACCAGGACCCGAATCTACAGTAATACCACCTCAAGGGTCCCCAGGCATACAGCTCACAAAGAGCACCATTCCCCCAAATGCCAGGGCCCACGATCGATCGGCAAGAGTCTAGCATTCAGTCCCCTCCAAAAGTCTCTCTCCCGGCTAGGTCTGTCACAGCCAAGAAAAAGAGAGAAGGGGGACCAAGTGGCTGGACCAATGCCTGAGTTTGAAGACTAGCTTGTTTAACCTGGGGATCAAGGAGCCATGGAAAAATTTGGGATGTGTTGAGGGGCCAGGCAAATTGGGATTTGAAGCTTGGACCTCACTGGAGTATGGTGACTTCTCCCCAGGGTGTTGGCAGCGGAAAGTGCCCCATTTTAGGTTCCCCATCTTTGAAGTATGTACTTTTGTTCCATATTTTCAGAGTCTGCTGGTCCAAGGGTGTCATGTGCCCTTACCCTCTTCCCCTGCAGTTTTGAGGGAGAGTTAATAAACTCATACTATTTTGCATCTAAAAGCAACTGGTTCTCATCTGTACACATTGCTCCACTACTGGCAAGAACTTCACCTGAGGGGAAATGTTATCCCACCCTGTCTCTGGGAGTCACACTAGGCTTTGTGGGTCAGGTGAGTACTACACAGAAAAAGTGCAGCACAGTGTACTAGCAGTGCTGCAGCATAATATTAGGTAAAACAGCATTAGAACCTACCACCTAACCTGCTTACCGTATTTGTTCTGTAATTATTACTGGGTCTTATATATCTACTCATAGACAACAGTCTTTTGGCATGTGTTTGATGAACACAAAATAAAATTTCCCTCAAATGATTATTTGAGTGCAAGAAACAAGAAGCTTGTTAGACTATGTACAGACATACAATTACGCATTTGGAACTAGATTCCACATCCGGACAATCCATGATTAACGGAAATGGATGTTTTGTGATGGAACCAAGTGGTAAATAGAAGTGAAATGAATAATGGAGCAATTGCAGTTCCTGCTGTCCTTGTGCCAAGTAGAGTTAACTATGTCTTTTCAAGAAAGGAAAATTACAGGATTTCAGATTGTCCTGGATATAAAACATTTATAGTGGCATGCTGTGCTACAATTACACTTTTTTCAATATGTCATTGCCACAGCATTTATCTGCATAGCATGACAACAGATTACATAGAAAAGAAAAAGTGTGTGGTCTTCTGATGTAATTTTCTATGGGCATACATATATGATGGGCACTCATGAATCACCTGGAAGACATGGATTAAGGAAAGGAACAGGATGGAGATGAGCATGTCAAGATCTGCAAGAATGCCACAGACTTTGAAATTTTGTCCATGTGCTGCAGCCTATATAGCACTCTAAAAATGACTACAGAGCACTTTAAGTAATTTCTTTCAGTAAGATGTAAAATACTTTCCCTTCTTTTTGGTTTTGTTAAACCCTTTCTCTTTTAGTGATGGGCATTTCCTAAAGTGCTGGTCATGTTGTCTAGGAAAGGAGGAAAACTAATCAGGAAGAGCCAATGGCTGGTTAACTTTGTCACAAGGTAATGTCACTAAATTTCTACTATCCTCACTTCCAGCTCCCAAATGTTCTACTACCTGCTCTTCTCACCTTTCACTCCGAAACATCTAGCACCTACTCTTCTGACACCCAGATCCCAAATGTCTACTACCTACCCTTCTCACCTCCTGCTCCCAAATGTCTATAACCTACTCTTCTCTTCGCACGCTCCCAGACGTCTATAACCTATTCTTCTCACCTCCCGTTCCAAATGTTCTACTACTTACTCTTCTCACAGCCAGATCCCAAATGTCCATTGCCTACTCTTCTCGCCTTCCACTCCCAAACATCTATAACCTTTCTTTAAACATTCTACTACCAACTCTTCTCACCTCCTGCTCCCAAACATTTATAACCTACTCTTCTCACCTCCCGCTCCCAAACGTCTTCTACCTAATCTCACCTCCCTCTCCCTAACGTCTTCTACCTAATCTCACCTCCCGCTCCCAAACATCTTCTACCTAATCTTCTCACCGCACACTCCCAAACCTTTTACTACCTACTCCTCCTCTTACCTCATGCCGCCAAATGTTCTACTAACTACTCTTCTCACGTCCCAATCCCAAACGTCTATAACCTACTCTTCTCACCTCCCATTCCAAAACGTTCTACTACATACTCTTTTCACCTCCCACTCCCAAACGTCTACTACCTATTTTTTCACCTCCCTCTCCCAAACGTCTTCTACCTACTCTTTTTACCTCCTGCACCCCAACATTTTTTACCTAATCTTCTCACCACACGCTCCCACACGTTCTACTAACTACTCTTCTCACCTCCCACTCCCAAAGACTACTACCCACTTTTCTCACCTCACACTCCCAATTGTCAACTACCTACGCTTCTCATCTCATGCTCCAAAATGTCTACTACAAACTCTTCTCACCTCCCATTCCCAGGTGTCTACTATCTACTCTTCTCACCTTCTGCTCCCAAGCGTCTGCTACCTACTGTTCCCAACTTCTGCTCACAAATGTCTACTATCTATTCTTTTTACTCCCCCCATGGCTTCCAAATTACCTCTTCAAACCCATTAATTATGGTGAAGTGTGGTAACATGCCCATTACTGCAACACATGGCAATGCACATTAGTGCACTGCAGCGTCATTAATTTGCAATGGCACCCAGAAGCACTTCTAACACACATACGTTGTGGCACACCTCAACAAAGAGCAATGCAGTGTTCGCAGTGTTGGAATAAAAGGCAGATTTTTTTGTGCTTTTTGGCGTTTTGACAGTCCATTCAAATAAATGGGCTGTTTTAATGTAAATAAGCTTTAACGTGCCACAATGGCCCTTTTATACTTTCCCCAACATACTTTTTTTTTTTCAATATTTTGTTTTACTTTAGGGTTTGATGTGGAATTTTTTTTTCTATTTAAAAATGTAAAATGAATTCAACTGAATTGCCAGGAGGACCACTAATGCTAAATCAAAACTGTTACTAAAAATATCCTTCTAAAATTACATTACGCAGAAAAGCTATAAATCGCATACTTGGTAAAATGATACTTTTACTGTTGTCTGCTTCCTGTGTGGTCACCAGGGCAGAGAATGGGGGAGCAAAGGGTAGTTCCTTTAAAACGGACACGGCAATATAAAAATTCCAATTCTGTCTAAAAACAAACATTTTATTTTAAAACCCATTTTAGGAAGAAATAACCCGTTAATGTTACAAATGATATTCAATTTTATGTACACATACATACACAGATATAGAAATAGTGAAACGGTTAATGTCCCAAGTAAAATGCTGTAGGGTAGTAATCTGAATACTTGCCACAATATGGTCATAAGATATAGACAGTAAAATCAAAATGTAGGTGACTGGCCACAAAAATACAACTGGAAGTTTGGGCAAGAAAATGATGTGTGTTACTTTTTTTTCATTCTACACGATAAAAACAAAAATCGAATTTCCTTAGGGGCTAGAGCATGTTAACAAGTTTGGAAAATTCCTATTATGGTTATTAATTAATGCAGATGGAAGAGGTTAAAACTTTTACTTAAAAGCAATCAATTAAGCAGGATGTGTTTGATCTGTGTTTCATCATTTCAAATGTTTCCTTCAAGCTGACAAGTAGAACTCTATTTTTGTAGCTCCGATCTGCTGTAGAGGAGCTGTGTCACTGACTTGAATGAAGCGTTCGATACTGAGGACTGTTCTAATCCCTGAAATTCTCAAGATTATTAGACAGAAAACCACCTAAAGAGACTGTCACTTTGCCCATTCAAGCAAATGTATTTCAATACACATCCAAGGATCTGCATTGACCTCTGCACTCTGTATGTTAGTTACTCCTGACTCCTTCACTATGCATTACTTACTTCTGACCCCTGCAATCTGTGCGTTACTTACTCCTGACCTCTTTACTCTGAGAGTTACATATGCTTGACCTCTGCATTCTATGCCCTACCTACTCTTGACCCCCTGCACTCCCTGTGCATTACTTACTCCTACTTACTATGTGTTATTGACTCATGGTCTTGATCCATAGCAGCATAGCCTCAGGTTTGATTTACACATATTCCCTTAAACCCTTGGATTTCATTTTCATAATCTGGTAATCTTACTATAGGGCATCATTATGGATGTATGTGTGGTCCTATAGGGCAGAGTTTTGTGTGTGAATTTGGTATACAACCTGTTCATAATGATATACTCGCACTTTTGTGCTTATACTCGTAGCATCTATATTTTTTTAAACCTTTTATTGTATGTCATTTTAATAAATGTTGAAACATTTTCAAATTACTGTATCTGCAGTTTTTTCATCCCTCTCATCAAAACTGTCTGGAAGTGGAGAGTTTTGGGTACAAGGAGTACAGCCACTTATGAGGATGGTAGTTGCAGTTCTCTGACAAAGTCTTCGTCCGATCTCCTTCACAGGATTAATAGGAACAGTGCACAGGAGACAGCCCAGAGAGAGCTGTGAATAGGAGACAGCTTAGAACAGTATCAAACTCAATTTCATTGCAGGCCGCATCATCATTATGGCTGTCTTCGAAGGGCCGGTTGTATCTGTAAGACTATATCAATTTATGCAGGGCTTTCTCAGAGAATAGGTGCTGAACTCAACCAAGCCCTCCACATCGAACAGCATCGAACAATGGGTGTGGTCAAATTGCACTAACAGTAGGAGGATCCTAAAAGGGACAATAAATACCAGGAGTGCATTATGTGTGGAGTTCAGAGGTGCGCTATGTACTGAGTGCAGGGTTCAGAGGTGCGCTACGTAACGAGGGCAGGGCTCAGAAGTGCGCTATGTAATGAGGACAGGGTTCAGAGGTGCGCTACGTAACGAGGACAAGTTTCAGAGGTGCGCTACGTAACGAGGGCAGGGTTCAGAGGTGCAATACGTAACGAGGGCAGGGTTCAAGGGTGCGCTACACAACGAGGGCAGGGTTCAGAGGTGAGCTACGTAACGAGGGCAGGGTTCAGAGGTGCGATACGTGCCGAGAGCAGGGTTCAGGGGTGCGCTACATGCCGAGTGCAGGGTTCAGGGGTGCGCTACGTGCCGAGTGCAGGGTTCAGGGATGCACTATGTACCGAGTACAAAGTTCAGGGGTGCGCTACGTACCAAGTGCAGAGTTAAGGGGTGTGCTCTGTACAGAGTGCAGTGTTGAGGAGTGCACTACAGACAGAATGCAGGGTTTAGGGGTGTGCTATGCACAGTGTGCAGGGTTCAACCACATTTTACTTCTACCCCTCCCCTGAATGTGAGGGCCGCCTGAAATGGCATGGAGGGCCAGATTTGGCCCGCGGGCATCGTGTCTCACACTTAGAGAGACAACTGCAGGGGTTTCCTTTTATTTGTGTATATATATATATATATATATATATATATATATATATATATATATAATATATAAAATAAGCACAGACTGACTTCTCTGATGCAGTTTGAAATCATTAGATCTGATATGTTTGAAATTGAATATTGGGTGAAGCTGTTTTATGGCTTTTCTCCATATGCTGCTGGAAGTTTTTGCCTTTCAGAGGCTCTAGAGCTGCAAAAAAAAAAAATCTGAATTTCTGGGCTGGATGCATATATCTTTATCTGCTAACAAGTGATTGGTGAGTAGATTATTGCTTTTGAACATGTGACATTGCATAAACTAAACACAAGTTTAGGTCAGTGAACCTGTAAATTTAAAAAGCGATTTTGGGTGGGGTGCCTGTAGGATTTTTTCTATACACTGGTGGAAAGAAGCGTTCAGTAGCTGCTGATCTTTTCAATCCTTTTTTACATATTAAAGAAAAAAAACATACTTCTACCATAAACTGTATACAAGAGTGCACGCGTTTTTATGATAATATCAAAAATCAACCAAAATAAGGCAGAAGAAGAAATTATTCTCCTATTATCCTGGTCTCTTTAGGAATATCAAAATGTGGTAGACCAATCATTTTCTGTTCCATTATAAGCTTACTTTCCCCATTGAAAGTCAATGTGATCACCCCCGCAGCATCAACGCGCTCATCGTCAGGGAGAACTGGCAGATTTTTGTGCTTACAGCTGCGTGGGAAGATCACAGAGGCGTGAACTTAAAATAAAATGTGAGTCAGGCTGGGTGGTGATGAATACCTATTTTATATCCCATTCCTACAGGCATTGATACACATGGGATTTCACCATCAGGTGAGACAATGGCGGAACAAGCCTGATTATGTCCACGGGTCACACTGAGCTGCTGGTGGATGAATGCTTGTGTCCTAGATACTAGATCTAGGCACTGCTGAAAGCAGCAGAATTCTCCAAGAACAGAAATACACAGATACACACCTGAATATGCAGTTCAGATACCCATACCAAATGTTTACTGTTTTATCTGCCAAAGAATTTGTATCCTAGTCAGCCAGTCTTGTGATTTACACACCTCTTGCGAACTACACAGCCAGGCTGATAACACCTGTTTCATAGCTCCCAACTGTCCCCGATTTTGAGGGACTGTCACTCATTCTGAACAAAGTCCCTCTGTTCCTCATCATTTGTCCCTCATTTTGGTCTAATCTATATAGTTGTATATAAAATGCACTGCTTATCTATCAAAAAGTGTTTCCCAGTGCTAAACCTTTCATCTGATTTCTAGATTGCTGCATTTGTAAATGCCAAAAGCCAATATAAAAGAATAGTAGCGGTAAAAAAAAGCACTTGTGGGTTTAACCAATGATTTTCTTTGTACAATTCTCCTTTAAAAGGAGGAGTGGCAGGGGGTGTGTCCTATGCCTACATACTTTTGCTAGTAGGTGTCCCTCGTTCCCATCTCAGAAAGTTGGAAGGTATGCGGTTTACTGGTTTGGCTATGTATGCCACCTTTCCAGCATGATCATTGGACAATGAATCACATCATAGCAAACAGGCAGTAGTCAATGTTTTCCCTGCCTAGGCACATATGCAGGACAATTGAAAGAAAATGTTTAAATACATCGGCTAGTTAAAAGGAGAAGTCCAGCCTGAGCTTGGTTGGCTGGGATCTCCTGTGGGTCACAGGAGTGCAATTTGTTTTGCACTCCTGTGACCCGTTTTCAGCAGAGAGCGGTCTGAAGTCCGCTCGCTGCTGACATCACACAGATCAGTCCAGGCACCACGTCATCCCAACTCTGGAAGTCTGGATTCGCCAGGTGCCTGGAATGATGGCTGTCTCAGCCTCTCAGTGAGCTGCTGAGACCGCCCGTCCACAAATCAGGGCTCCAGTGAGCGTGGAGGAGCAGAGCCGGAGAGCTGCTGAATGACAGTCAGCAGCTCTCCACTCGGGGAGCCAAGCAATCGGCAGTGTTCGATGGCTCGGTTTTCGGTACAGATGCTGCATCCAGCTAGGTAAGTATAATGGGGTAAAAAACCCAAACCCATACTTCTCCTTTAAACAGTTTAGTTTGTTTCTTTCACATTTTTCTACTCTGTCCATTCCCCCTTTTTATAGGTTTTCTTTCTTTACGATGAATATTTCTGATTGCATTATAAAATGACACACCCGTAATTATGGGTCTGTAAGAAGCACACAGGTGTTACCATTGATTTGTAAAAAGTTATGATCTCTAGCACCCCATGGGTAGAAAGAAAAAAAGCCTCAGGTGTTAAAAAAGGTTTTTCACAAACTTTTCTTTTAGGTGGATGCTGCATCTGTCCCCCATGGGCTCTAAGACTGAGAAGTGAGAGGTCAAAGGGCACTGATCGCTCAGTTCTCAGTGCTCTGTGAGCAGAGAGCTGGTGATAGTCAGTCACCAGCTCTCTGCGCACCCCCCTGGCGCTCACTGGAGCACTGGGCTGTGCAGGGGGCAGCTGGCTCAGCCTCTCAGTGGCTCACTGAGAGGCTGAGCCAGGTGCTGGTCCAGGCATCTGGGTGGATTCCGACCATATGTTCGCAATCTTTCCCCAGCCTGGACTGGCTCTGTGATGTCAGCCGGCGGCAGGCTTCAGCCAGTTGTCTGCTCAAAACGGGTCACAGGAGTGCAGAACAAACTACATTCCTGTGATCCACAGAAGTACAGACAAACAAGCTTTGGCTATACTTCTCCTTGAATGTGGCAGAGTCATCCAAAGGCTGTGTACTCAGAGTAACATTCCTGAACTATCTGTCTAGTACAGGCATATACATTGCATACTGGGTTGATGTAATCACTTGTCTTTGGAACATAAATGGGGTAAAAACAACTCATGGCAAATCTATCCATACATCACATAATACCCAGATGGTAACAAAACTCCAGTGTAGCAACTGAACCACGATGACCACACTGCACTCCTTATACAGATACACCCTAGGCAACCTAATGGTAATGAATGTGGACTAACTCTTCCTATTCCATACAGCAACCAAAATCTATTTTCTGTGTTCCCATACTTGTCTTGCACTAGAAACATGAAAATTATAATCTGATTGGTAGTTGTAGGTAGCAGTAATCGTTTATTCTGAAAGCTCACATTTAGATAATGGTTTGTACTTATTTTAATTAACTCTATTGAAACGGATACATAAAAGTTCTCCAAACATCTACTTCCCATACCGTTATATAACCATCAGCTCACTTTATATAGCCATTAGCAGTAAAACCTCTGCTTATACCACCCTTAACCGATTACACAATCCCCCAGGAAACCATCGATCACTCCACACTGCTCTACAGCGCTGTGAACCATTTCTTGGCTTCATTTCACTACTGGCACCCGAAGCTGACTGTTCTCAATTCTCTATTGTATTGTATCGCACAGGAACCAATCTGATATTTGCATTAGCAAACATGGAAAAATGCTTTCTGTGGATCAAGATTAGAATAAGCAAAGCCAAGTTAACATTAATCCCAACAAAACACAGACTATAGCTTTAAAATGAACTACTGTTGTCGTTTTAAAAAAGAACCAATTAAAGAATTTTTTAACGTACATTTCCTGCAATTGGAAAAACAAACTTAGCACGTGGCATCACTGGCAATTAAAGCACAACTCCAATCACAACTTTTTTATTATATTTATTTTTAGTTCTGAAAAGATAGGGAAAGGTCAGAACCTCTGGTAGAGGGGTACAGGGGTATTTCTCTAGCCGAAACACAGAGCAATAATAAAAAAAATGTAAACCTGCCCCACTATTTAAAAAAATGTCCTCACTTTCTGTTTCAGTGACACACGGGTCTTTTTATCAGTAATGCGTGGGGAAACGCAGTTCTGGTACTTCCAGCGCTGAATACATGTAATGATAAGGGGTGCAGGTATGTGCTGGAGGGTCTATTGATGCTGGCTTCTGATGGATCTATTGTTGCTGGAGGGGATCTAGTTTTGCATGGCGGTCTATTGTTGCTGGTGGGGGGGTCTATTTTTTAAGGGGTGGGCTTATGTTGTGGGGGGGGTTCAATTGTTGCTGGAAGAGATCTACTGTTGAGGGAGTGGTCTATTGTTGCTGGTTGCTGGAGAGTATGTTGATGCTGGCTGCTGGGGATCTATTGTTGCCGGGGTGGTATTTTGTTGCGGGGGTCGTCTAATTTACTGCTTGTTATTACCAGATTCCACCACAAAAAGATACTTAGCTCTGTATTCTCTAAAAGGGGCAGTATTGGGAGGTGGGTAAGAAGCAGTGGCGGCCGATTCATACGGGGCAGTGCCTAATCCATGCGCCCAGCCCCTAATCTACATGCAGAGCGCCGGACGCATGGATTCCAATGGGGCTTTTTTTTTAAGCTCATGATTAGAGCCTGAGGCTCTAATTGGCTTAAAAAAAGGGTGGGCTCGGGGAGCAGAGCATTGCACCCTGAGTCCACCCAGACGCATGACAATAGCAAATTACTATTCGCTATCATCAGGGGGGAGGATGTACAGGAAGATGCGGGACTCAGGAGATGGCCAACCAGAGGGAACTCTCAGTGGTCTGCATCGGCGCCAATTGAGAGTCTGACCACCTGAGTACCACGGGTGGGGGGGGCTTGCTGGAGCACCAGCCACCAATGGTAGGGAGTGGATCCAAGGGACGGTGCTGAGAGGTAGGTAGGGGGTGAAGACAAGAAGTGACCCATAATGGAGGGAGTTCCTGCACCTATTCTCTGAGAAAAAAAAAAGCCCTGGTGACACTCATGCCAAAGACAGGTGCTGGAGAGAAATCCCATCAGTGGGGGACCCAGTCATTGCCGACACTTTGCCACTCTATCAAAAAACAACTTCTGCCTGGTGTTGAGCATTAGGCGTTTAAGAATAATAAAAGAAAAGAAAAAAAATACCTGAGGATTTTATGAAAATGTTGCAAGTTATAGTGTGTATACAGTACCCATGCAACAATATTTAAAACTGAAAAATAAAGCCAAAGCACTCTGGATAGGCCAGATCAATACGTTAAAAAAAGAACACTTCACTTTCATTAAACGAACTTCAACAAAACATTTTTGTGTTTCTTTCAAGGACAATACTCCCTCCAAAAAAGCCAGCAAACGAAGAGGAACAGTGCTTGGGGATTCAAGACAATGCAGAAGGCGGCTGCCAGCTGACTGCTCATCAGAGCCCTTCCAGACGGCTCTACAACCTCGTTCAAACAGGCGCCACTGCTGATATATTTTGAGGCTTTGCCTCTTCTTCGGAGTGCTCTTTTTATGGTAATATATTTATTGATCTGCGCTAGTGCGCTCCAGCTTTATGTTTATTTACCGGTCACTGGGTTGGGCTTCAGATATACACACAAAATATCCAGGCCTGTCTCTGCCTTATAGCTTTGAATATAAATTGCAACAGTTGCCTTACAAATCCATTGGAGAATAAATGCATTGCTTACCATATGCATGCAAATCATACATTGGCACCATATACCCTGTATCTGTCCGCAAGTACATAAAGGGATTATTTCAAGCCTTGTAAAGTTAATTATGGACTTGTAAGGAAGCAGGAGATACTGCACGCAAGTGCCTTCTGTCATAAGAAAACAACTGATGTGCAGTAAAGCATAGGAGTTGATTTACCAGTTTGAAGCCGATTGGCTACTATGCACAGCAGCAGCAGATTTTACACTCTCCAGTTCTATTAAATAAACCCCATTGCATCTTTGCTAGAAGAGTCTAGTTCTGAGAGTCATGAACAGAACACACATTACATGGCTGTACTGGAACTCTTGAGATGAATGCTGCATTGATATAATTGGTGTTCTTTTTATGCTAACACTGACAAGGCACTAGAAATTTGACTGACTATATTAAGCTTGCTTGGCCTCTTAGTCCTAAAGCCAATGTAGTGTATGTTGTTTGATACATGGAGTTGCTCATACACCTGCAGTTTGGAGAAACTGAGCTTTTACCTCAACACTATGCAGACCAACCAACAACCAGTATCGACCTGCCACTTTCAATGAACATGGGAAGCCCAAGAAGATGTTGACTACCCATATGGCGAAGAGACTAAAAAAAAAAAGCCTTTCAGATGCACACAAGTAATGATGTTTCTAAACAACTATTTTCCATCCTGCCTAAATAACATCCAAACAGATTGCTTTCAAAGTGGACAATCCCCCATATACGGCTGATAAAGTCAAAGACAGATTTCATGACAGTTACCCAATGGGACTCCGTTGGCTTTATCAAACAATAGTCTATGAGTCCGATGAATGACTACTCTCTAGAACAGCCATTCTTAAAGCAGAGTTGTGAAACCCTAGGGTTCCCTCAGAGTTTGCTAGAGGTGGCATTTTTATCACATCTGTAAGGGTTTCATTTTTCTCATTAACCGGCTCCTGCTGAATTTTTTAATAAGGGTTTACCCTAGTTTTGGGGTTCCTTTTGGGTTAAAGTTGAGAAAGGCTACTCTAGAGGAACAAAACTGATTGGGTAGGTTAGTAAAGCACCGCTAGATTTGCCCTCAGCACCACCCTCATAGGAGTATGGACACATTTAAGAAGCCTCCTCCCTGCAGATGATCACACCTCTTTCCTCTAGCCTAGAGTCCATATTATATGGGTAGGGACACACTGGGGCCTCTGCTCTGAGATCTGGATTGAAATTTAAAGCCGGCCATAATCTCAGCCGGTCCCTGCTGAACTGATATGAAAGCAAGTATGGGCAGGCTGAATGTACCCAAAGTTGATTGATTAATCAACTTGGGTACAACTAGCCTGCCTGGTTTTACATGTGATTATTGCTAGCGGCTATTCTAGCTGCTATCAGTAATCACTGTGTTCTCCTGGTGGGGACCGCTCACCCCCCCCCCCCCACACACACACACACACACCAGGAGAACACAATGGTTCTGCAGGAGGGATTCCCCCTATCAACACTGACTATGTTGATGGGGGTATCAAAGCGACTTTCTTTCCTGCATCCCGTGGTTGCAGGAAAGAAAAGCGATCCATCTATGGCTGACTTTAAGCAGACGATGAAACTGCGTTCTTTGTTACAGATTAGCCTGCCCACACATGGTTCGAATCTTGCTTGGTCCCCGCTGAACTGGACGAGATTTGAACTATCCGTGGCCGCCCTAACATAAGAATCAGATATTTAACTGTTAATTTAAATTTTTAACTGCCACTTGTTCACCATCGATCATTTCAGTTTTATTCATATCTAAATTTAAATGTATGTGCAGTGGTAAAACGGAGGAATGAAGGAACCTAGTACATTTGTCAAGGATATCCATAATCAGACAGATGGAGATGTTAGAAATGTTATACTGAACAAACACAGCCTACCCTTGATTATAAAAGCACACAGCACTACCTAAATGACTTTTTATCATATCAGAAAATTGAAAGGTGAACCATCTTATTGCTCACAGGTGGGATAATTTACCAATTGCCTCATAATGACTCTCAAACTCCAGCTGAGAGTTTTCCCGGGTCTGTCTTGTCAGCCACATGGTCTCTTTCCTCGAGCTGCAGCCAAGGAGTCACAAATTTCTGAATTCTTTGTAAACATCTACCAGGGAAAGTGATCACCCCTTGCCCTGGTCTCCATTTGTACAGTGCTGAAAAGTCTAGCTCACTGCATTCATACCCAAAAAGAGTGGTGGTTGATTCAGCTCACAATTATACCTCCCACAGCAGAAGAATTCTTTCAAAATGACTGAAGCTTCAAAGCAAAAATACATTCAGGTTGCATCTCCAAAGGATACTGCACCGCATATAAAAGCCTGTGCTGTCTGGGCTTTTAGCATCTCTAGCTGCAACAGATGACCTCATGCAAGACTGCAGAGAAGATGGATATTTGTGCCCAGAAATGTAAGACACTGGAAGCCAAGATGGACTAAAGTCTGCTGATTCAATGCACCAAATCTAACATCCCATAATTCGATGCGCCAAATCTACCTGCAACATCAGAGCAAGGATTGGTTGGAAAAGTTCCCTAAGATTGGAAAATTTCACAATACATGTGCCCTTTACAATATGAAGGTTCAAAACTTTTTTGCCTATTGAAGACAGAGGAAAGAATACTGCGCACAGTGTTCACTGGTAAACCTCCCAGGAGAAAAATACTGGGGGAGCAATTGTTGACCTAACCTTGAAAATGCTTACTCGACTGTTCTACTGACCCACATGCTTTTACAGCGAGTCACATGCTTGAAAAAATTTTTCAGGTAATGGAAGTCAGAAGTCTTATCAGCATAATTGTTCCAGGTGTGTGGCTAAATGTATTGAAACACGAGGATCAGCAAGACAGCCAAGTGGTGTTTAATATTAGGTGTGCAATGGCAGCCTCTCTTATAAGAGGTTTACCATTAGCTTTTTAAAACCAAAACCAAAAATATATATGTTGCACCTTCCAGTACTTGCATGTGGTGGTTGCATTAATTTTTTATTCAAATTTTCCGGACCGTTTCTTTTTTTTTTTCACCTGTTGATCCTGTGAGTAATGCCTTGTTTCCACTGAGCGGATCGGTTCGGGTCAGTACAGTTTGAATGGCCTAGAATGGTCCGGTCTATTCTGGTGAGCGTTTCCACTGCAAGTGGGACCACAAGGAGCCATACAGGGTTTAGAAAAAATGCCTCAGCATAGCACAGCAGAGGGTTTTCTGTCAGCCAATCAGTGGAATGTATAGTAGCTCCGCCCTAACCGAACTGTTCCATTTTCTATGGCCCCACATCTGAAGCAGGACCCTGAATGGAACGGTTCGGTTGTATGGGCCACTTTCATAATGGAAACACCCAAAATAGCATACCGTACCGAACCGATCCGCTCAGTGGAAACGAGGCAGAACACACTTTCTGTCCTAGGGTGATTTACACAATGTACTGTATCGATAGATGACCTGAGTTGTCACCCTAGGACAGAAAGGGTGTTAAGTGCCCTTATCTACCAGATTCAACAGGCCAAAGTGGGACAACTAGGGGAAGTTCATTCATAAAGGAAAAAGTACAACCAAAGCTGTGGATCACAGGAGTGCAGTTTGTGCTGCATTCCTGTGACCTGGTTTTAGTTGACAGTGGGCTGAAGCTTGTTGTCGGCTGACGTCACAGAGCCGGTCCAGGCTGGGGAAAGATTGTGACCATATGGTCGGAATCCACCCAGGAACCTGGACCGGCAGCTGACTCAGCCTCTGCTCATTGGGCACTGAGTGATCAGTGGCGTTTGATTGCTCAGTCTTAGAGCCGGTGTTTCGTCACATATGATGACCCATAACATTTGGCTACACGCTGGACTGCACATGCGCGATGCCGCCATATGCATTCCAACACTGTGGCGATCTGCGCTAGCGCAGAATTTTGTGGCCACACCCCTGAGTCCAGGTTCAAGCCCCACCATCCAAGTGGACATAGAGTTAGATTATAATTATGCCGAGCAAAGCGAGGCCGTGCCCGAAGCGTAGCGAGCGAAGGGAGCCCACGAGGGGCCCTGTGGCAAAGTGGTCTTACAACAGTGTTGAAACGCACATGGCGGCGTCGCGCATGCGCACTCCAGCGGGTAGAAAAATGTGATGGGTAGCCGAATGTGACGAAACACCAGCGTGGGACAGATACAGCATCTGAGCAATGCTGCATCCATCTAGGCAAGTAGGATTTCTAAAAGAAAAACAAAACCCATACTTCTCTTTTAAGCTGGCCATAGATAGATCAGGTTTTTTTGTTCAACCAGTGGGTTGAATGAAGAAAACTGATCCGATTCTCCCATATGCACATTAAAGGTGGATGGGGGAAAAATCACTCCTGCTGAGCTATTGTATTCTAACAGAGGGGAGAGTTCCTCGCAGTCAGAATACACTAATCAGCGCTGCCGGCTATAGCTGGCAGCACTGGTTGAGCAGCATTTATCCAACAAGCTGGTTGTCTAGAAGTCGATCAGTAGAGAGACTTCTGTACAACCAGAGTGTCCATACATCAGAGTGGATAAAAATCAATAATAATAATTAAAAAAAAAAATACGAGTTTTTTTTTTTTTTTTTTTTTTATCAAATTTATTTTAATAAAATGCTTTCAGAGTAAAAATCCATCTAAAGATAGTACTCTATTTAAGATGCATTAATAATTTATGTAGTGCTGGTAAATATTCAATCTACTGTTGATAGGTAAATTTAGTGGGTTATCTGTTCATACATAGTCAGATTTGCCTCTGTTCCAGCTTGGCTGAATTGCATGTAGTTTCACACTGTGCCTGTGGGTGTCACTGTCGCCATGGGTCGGTGTTGGAAAGGCAACACGCTGAAGCGTATGGGTGCTCCTCTGTCCCGGAGATAACTTGGTGGAGGTGGTCCTCCGAGTTGCATTCTGGGGGAGGGTATTTATGGGACAGGTGCCATGTTTGGGGGTTCGTTTCGTTCCACCTGCTGGCCCTCCTGGCAGACAGGTATGTGCTAGGAGTACTACCTTGTAGGGGAGCCCCATGCAGCTGCAGCGCGTGGGTGGCCCAGAAGCTTGTCTGGGGCCTACCACAGCAGCAGAGGAATGGTCCTGTGCTGTCTGTCCTAGAGGGAAGAAGCTGGACAACTGAGAAGATCCCAGGGGAGGACCCGTCATGGAAGGATCATGCAGAGTTCTGGTCTGGAGAGGGGCCTGGTGACTCAGTTGGAGGACGCATCCTAAAGTAACCCTACCACATAGTACTGCCGGGTCGGCTTAAAGGTTCTAGTGCTGTGTTTGCTATTCATCTTAAACCATTACATCCTGTGGCAGAGGACTGTACGGGTTTCAATCCAATCAAGTCTGTGGCAGAGACTTTTGTTCGTGTTGCGTGCTGGCTGCTAGGTTAGTGAGAGAAACCTATCCAGGCGGGCAAAGATTCTACAGAGAGAGTATATCCATCTACAAGCTTACAATTTCCAATACTACACTAAGACAAGGTATTTGAACTTCTCTGCAACTTTCCTTATACCTCTTACCTGCTACTTCCTTCAATTCATGTTTATTAAAGCATTGGAAAAGATACTCAAGTGTCCGGTGCCTACATTGACTGGTGTTAAACTCAACGGGACCCTAGACCCGGTTATGGTGAAATAGAGGTAACTAAGGTGATTGTAACAGCCCGATTAAACCAGCAGCTCCACCGAGAGTTATTGCTACATTTAGTTTATTCAGCATGAAACGGAGCCTAGTTTTGTAGCATGTGGCTACATTCTGCAATATTTACATTTTTGGTAAACCCATTCAATGAATCCAAGCTCTGCAAGCTGAGATAACATGCACTGCATTGATACATTTACACAACTTCACAGTAATAATGAGATAAAACAAAGTTCAGGAATATTCCTTTATCCCATTGTTTTGCAAATCTATGTACACCACAAACTATGATTGAATCGGTTCTGATATCACTTTTTTACTAACCTGACAGATTATTATTCTAAATAGGAAACCTTAATTTTGTTTGCAAATATTAAAGATTCTAACTACCAGCAAGAATAAGTAATTACATTTAAAGAGCACCTGTAACTTCAGATCCATCATGGCAGCACCTGTTAGCAGGCATCTGCTCACCTGCTGCCGCCACGTCCCTCACCTTGTTGGGTCGCTACCGCATCACCAGCCATCCCATTACGGACGAGAGTAGAGGAGAGCCGATCGGCTGCTCTCCTGACGGGGGGGTCTGTGCTGATTGATTATCAGCACAGCCCCCCCCTCGGATCCCACCCAGGACCACCAGGGAAGCTGCCCAGGACCACCAGGGAAGCCGCCCAGGACCACCAGGAAAGCTATCCACACTGGACCACCAGGTATGCCCCCTAGACCCCCAGGGAAATACCAATCTGTGCCCAGGCAGCTGCCAATCAATGCCCAGACAGCTTCCAATCAGTGCCCACTCACAATGCCTACCACTGCCAGTGCCACCAGGGATGCCTATCAGTGCTGCGTATCAGTGCCCATCAGTGCCATGTATCAGTGCTCATCTGTGCCCAGCAGTGCTGCCTATCAGTGCCCATCAGTGCTGCCTATCAGTGCCCATCAGTGCCACCCATAAGAACCCATCTTTGCAGCCTATCAGTGCCCATCAGTGCCCACCAGTACCACCCAGTGCCATCTATGAGTGACCATCAGTGCCGCCTATCAATGCCCATCAGTGCTGCATATCGGTGCCACCCATCAGTGCCGCCTACCAGTGCCCATCAGTGCCGCATATCAGTGCCCATCGTCAGTGCCCGCTTATTGGCCACCTCATCGGTGCCGCCTTATCAGTGCCTGTCAGTGCCGCCTTATCAGTGCCCATCAGTGAAAGAGAAAACTTACTTATTTACAAATTTTTTTTAACAGAAACAAAAGCAAAACTTTAATTTTTTTCAAAATTTTCAGTCTTTTTTTATTTGTTTAGCAAAAAATAAAAACTGCAGAAGTGATCAAATACCACCAAAAGAAAGCTCTATTTGTGGGAACAAAATGATAAAAATTTAGTTTGGGTACGTTGTATGACCGCGCAATTGTCATTCAAACTGCGACAGCACTGAAAGCTGAAAATTGGTCTGGGCAGGAAGGTGTATAAGTGCCCTGTATTGAAGTGGTTAAAAATGATGATTTAAATCAAATCCACCCTGTTTACATGGATTGAAATTCGTCCAGATCCAGCAAAATGATGATCTATTTATGGCCAGCTTAGGTTATACATACACTATAGGGCAGATTTATAAAGTAGGTATTCTGACAATCACAGCAGGTGAATCTTCCTGGTGCATGTATTTAAAAAAAAGACAGCAATTGATTCGCCACCAGTGAATGTTTAGTGAAAGTCACATTCCCTACTTTGTAAATATGCCGCTAAGATTTTGATGAAGCAATTGCTGAAAAATGTATCAATATGTGAAGAGATCATATAGACAGCATAGGGTGTAACCTGGGCCCATGAAGTCAGATGGCCCCAGCAAAACTGCCCCTCCCTTATTCACAAGCAGTTTGCTTGCCTTCCATTCTGTACAGAATAACACACCTCTTTCTATTACTTTTTTGCTTTACATTTCAGATCCCTGCATTTTCAGCCTAGGCATACTGGGATTTGTAGTTCCCAGGACAGCTGCAGGCCCACATTACAACATTACAGAAATATCAACTATATGGGAAAAGCCACAAGTCCAAGTTTATTGAAATCAACTAGTTTTCCATGCATGTCCACTGCAAAATAATGAAACCGATAAGAGCACAAGTGTCTTGTAAACCGATGAAGACAAATACAGCCAAACCCTTGTTGGTGAACATTTCTAAAGACATTTTAAACATTAAAAAAGTAAAAGGTTTCCTTTTTTTGTTTCGATTGGATTGTGATATTTGCAACATGTCCTTTGTCTTCAATAATGTGTTTCCAAAATAAAGAAATACATTGTGGACACAAGGCACTGAGTATGACATGGGTATGGTTAGTGCATGGATTTTCCAGGCAGTCTACAATCTGAGAGTACTGCTAATACAAGTAGGTGTCTCTGTAGCTGTATGACACATATGATGGGCTCTCCTTGCACACCAATGGTTCTCCTGTCTACCCACACACACACACTAGATGTATTAATGACTGCTTCTGCATTGCCACCCTCCACACCTTCAGATAAATCAAAGGACACATCAAAATGAACCAACTCACCCCCTATCACTGCACTATATAGATCTTATATAAATGAAAATAAATTGTATTCATTATAGAGAATTCCCTTCCACAGGTCGCCCCCTCCTGGCTGCCGGCGGTACTACAGCAAAGCAAATAATCTCAGCAGGGTGCTTCCTATCTCTGCTCTATTACATCCATTATGTTCGCAGTGAAATGGACACGTCGGGAAAATACATACACCCACCTACCATGGCATTTTACAATAGCAAAAGAAAGACCTGTGTGATCGCTGCTGATTTCCATCCCTGCACATGCATCTATAACAGTCTCCCATCCCTGAATGACCATGCATCATTGGATTTATTTACACATTGCTGCCATCCATAAATAAAGCCTGCCCAAGATTGCTGCTCATTTGCATCATTGCAATCATTACATCAGGATGGCTTTAATGACCATTTGCCATTCCTGTATAGATTTATATGTTGGTGAGAGAGGGATGGTGCACACCTACCTTGAATCTGTGCGATGGCAATGTTATCTGCTGCAGGTTGGGGAGCCCATGTTATCTCCTGGTGGATGGTGATAGAACAGAAGCCCAGCCCCTTTCTGGATACAGCAGGCAAACAAAAGGCAGTGACAGTGATGTGGGTGGCCCCTCCCCCACCACACCCACCCTACAGCATCTCTTAGGATGCTCTGTGCATCCTCACCATAATAGACCTGGGAATATCCCTGACAGCTGATGGGAGCAGCATCTGCAGGGTTAAACCATCACTAACCCACAACTGCATGGTCACATCAGAGCTGATGGAAAACAAATCAGATGGAAAATATCCTTCGGAAGCATAACCAAGGCAGAGCAAAGCAGGTTATACCTGCCTGTCCAATCATTGTAATCTCCCTGAATGTACAGGCTCCTTCCTCTTGTATATAGGAATGAATGATACATCAGACACGACTCTGATCACTGGATCCCCCTACAATCAGCTCACCCCTCTCCCCTGTACATTGGATCCCCCTGCAACCAGCTCACCCCTCTCCCCTGTACATAAGACCTCCCTACAATCAGCTCACCCCTCTCCCCCGTACATTGGATCCCCCTACAATCAGCTCACCCCTCTCCCCTGTACATAAGACCTCCCTACAATCAGCTCACCCCTCTCCCCTGTACATTGGATCCCCCTGCAATCAGCTCACCCCTCTCCCCTGTACATTGGATCCCCCTGCAATCAGCTCACCCCTCTCCCCTGTACATTGGATCCCCCTGCAATCAGCTCACCCCTCTCCCCTGTACATTGGATCCCCCTGCAATCAGCTCACCCCTCTCCCTTGTACATTGGATCCCCTACAATCAGCTCACCCCTCTCCCTGTACATTGGATCCCCCTGCAATCAGCTCACCCCTCTCCCCTGTACATTGGATCCCCCTGCAATCAGCTCACCCCTCTCCCCTGTACATTGGATCCCCCCTGCAATCAGCTCACCCCTCTCCCCTGTACATTGGATCCCCCTGCAATCAGCTCACCCCTCTCCCTTGTACATTGGATCCCCTACAATCAGCTCACCCCTCTCCCTGTACATTGGATCCCCCTGCAATCAGCTCACCCCTCTCCCCTGTACATTGGATCCCCCTGCAATCAGCTCACCCCTCTCCCCTGTACATTGGATCCCCCTGCAATCAGCTCACCCCTCTCCCCTGTACATTGGATCCCCCTGCAATCAGCTCACCCCTCTCCCCTGTACATTGGATCCCCCTGCAATAAGCTCACCCCTCTCCCCTGTACATTGGATCCCCCTGCAATAAGCTCACCCCTCTCCCCTGTACATTAGATCCCCCTGCAATCAGCTCACCCCTCTCCCCTGTACATTGGATCCCCCTACAATCAGCTCACCCCTCTCCCCTGTACATTGGATCCCCCTACAATCAGCTCACCCTCTCCCCTGTACATTGGACCCCCCTGCAATAAGCTCACCCCTCTCCCCTGTACATTAGATCCCCCTGCAATCAGCTCACCCCTCTCCCTGTACATTGGATCCCTCTGCAATCAGCTCACCCCTCTCCCTGTACATTGGATCCCCCTGCAATCAGCTCACCCCTCTCCCCTGTACATTGGATCCCCCTACAATCAGCTCACCCCTCTCCCCTGTACATTGGATCCCCCTGCAATCAGCTCACCCCTCTCCCCTGTACATTGGATCCCCCTACAATCAGCTCACCCCTCTCCCCTGTACATTGGATCCCCCTACAATCAGCTCACCCCTCTCCCCTGTACATTGGATCCCCCTGCAATCAGCTCACCCCTCTCCCCTGTACATTGGATCCCCCTACAATCAGCTCACCCCTCTCCCCTGTACATTGGATCCCCCTACAATCAGCTCACCCCTCTCCCCTGTACATTGGATCCCCCTGCAATCAGCTCACCCCTCTCCCCTGTACATGTGTCTGACAGCAAGAAGCAAATTGTAGAATTAGTCTTATTACAGGGCATCTGTTACATAAGAAGCAGGAGTACAGTAGAAGCTTTAAACAATGTAGACTTTTTTCTACTAATCCATGCTGGAATGGCAAACTAATCAGATTACAGTTTTTGCTCCTTTTAGGGTTTATTCTTCAGTAAGCAAACAAGCATATTTTGTGCTGCGTCCAGCCTCCCATAGACATAAATGGTAAGTGTAAAACGGCGCATGCTCATAGACGTAAATCCCTGATCCCAGGCTAGCTGCTTTCGGAAACTTACATCTGTGTGCAGGGTTGGGGCAAGGGAGGGGCAGCTGCCCTGGGCACTGTGGTATCATGTAAGCCAGGCATTTCCAAAGTCCGGCCCGCAGGCCAATTGCAGCCCACGCTCTGGTTTCAAACGGCCCCACTGGTAATTTGGTTATATAATATATATATATATATATATATATATATATATATATATATATATATATATATATCTTTTGTGGCCCCCAACGAATCCCTGAGCATCGAGGGGGGCCACAAAAGATAAATATATATATATATATATATATATATATATATATATATATATATATATATATACATATATATATATATATATATATATATATATATATATATATATATATATATATAGGCATTTATGTGCTTCGGAGGGGACATGGAGGGGGCAGAACGAGCGCCAACAGACTACATACAGTGAGAATTTCTGGCTTACATAGTGGCCTCTGTAATAGAAAGTCCTGTCTCCCGGGCTGCCATTGGACGACTGTTCTATTTAATTTAATACTTTGTATTAAAGAGGCTGCTGAGAAAACAGGATATTCTCCTGTATGCAATCTGTTGAAGCTTGTCCCGCCCCCTCCCTGTCCTCTCCGAGGCTGCAGATGGGCATCGATCGAACTGATGGCAATGGTAAGGCTGCATTCATGTCAATGGTGAGGCTGCATTTGAGGCTTCGTTCATGTTAATTGTGAGGCTGCATTCATGCAATGCTGAGGCTGCATTTACAGTATGTCAATGATGAGGCTGCATTCATGTCAATGGTAAGGCTGCATTTGAGGCTGCAATTATGTCAATGGTGAGGCTGCATTCATGTCAATGGTGAGGCTGCATTTGAGGCTGCACTCATGTCAATGGTGAGGCTGCATTCATGCAATGGTGAGGCTGTATTTGAGGCTGCACTCATGTCAATGGTGAGGCTGCATTCATGTCAATGGTGAGGCTGCATTCATATCAATGGTGAGGCTGCATTCATGGCAATGGTGAGGCTGCATTCATGCCAATGGTGAGGCTGCATTCATGCAATGCTGAGGCTGCATTCATGTCAATGGTGAGGCTGCATTGATGGCAATGGTGAGGCTGCAGATGGGCACTGACCCTTATTTTGCTTCACAGTTCTTTATTTAAATTTTTTTTTTTTTCTTCTCTTAAAGTGAAGGTGCGTGTTATACACCGCTAAATACGGTATATCCAAATAACACGCCCAAGCTCATCCTTAGTCCTGAGCGGCTCTTGGGGATTCGTTGGGGGCCACAAAATATATACCCGTATTTATCGGCTTATAACACGCGCCGGGGTATAACACGCACCCCAAGTTTAGGAGGGAATTTTAAGTGCAAATTTTAGTATTTAGGCTACAAACAAGTACAATATGCAATTATCAAAGTGATTTAAGGTAGATATTAGGCCAAAAAACATATTTCTTATTTTATTTTCAATATAGTAAGTAAATAGCTCAGAGACAGGACTCAGGAAGGCAAGAAATTAGAATAGGAAGGCACACACACACATGAAGTTGACTCTTGGTCCCTTCAGTCCACTCCGGTCTAAACAGCACTGACAGTCCAGATACCGACCTGCCCTGCTCCTGTCCTGCAGACCTACACACGAGGCTCTGGCCACTCTGCTTGGCTCCCTTGCACCATGACATCACACCACATGCTTGGGCACCGCCTCCACCAGAGCTGCCCGAACCCATCTGTAGCAGGCACTTGGATGGTCTCGGCCAGCTCTGGACCGAGCCGAACATCACAGCCATATTTTTTACTGGCAACTTTTTCCATTTACAGGCAGGAGCCAATTGCCTGTTTTTTACTGGCTGCCAGTAAAAATACTGACGGTTGGCAACACTGGTATGGCCTGATCGCCCTGTGCTGTTAGTGACCTTGTTCTGGCACTGTCTGTGTGCATGCACTGCTTCACGCAAGTAGTGACGCATAGCTATACCACCTGCAACTATTCATGCCCAAGGACAGCTGTACACAGCAAAAATACGCTAGTTAGCGCTGTACTGCAGAATGTGCCTGTGTATGAGCCCATATATCAATATATGACTCCACAGGAAAATACTCTACAGCAGAATCTGCAGAGTAAGGAGGCAGTGAATACTTCACATTAGACTAGGTTCACACTGTGTTGGTTTAACTGCAGCTGTGTCTGCGTGGGGACAGCAGCCCATTCATTTGAAAGGGCTGCTGTACCAAGGCAAAATGCAGGGGAAAGGGCACTTCACCTTTTCCAAAATTGCAGCTCCAGGGAAAGCGCACAGTGCTATGTGGTTTTCAGCAAATGGGGGTGCCATTAAGAATTAACCACTTCAGCTCCAGAAGATTTTACCCCCTTCATGACCAGGCCATTTTTTTCTATTCAGCACTGCGTTACTTTATCTGGCCCTTGTACAGTCATGCAACGCTATATGCAAATTAAATTTATAGATTTTTTTTCCACACAAATAGAGCTTTCTTTTGGTGGTATCTGAGCACAACTGGGTTTTTTATAATATAAAATGAAAGAAGACCGAAAAAACAAAACAAAACAAAAAAAACAAAAAAACAAACACACCACACCAATATTTTTTACTTTCTACTATGAAACATATCCAATAAAAAAAATTCTTCATAAATTTAGGTCAAAATGCATTCTGCTACATGAATTTGGTGAAAAAAATCCCAATAAGTGTATATTACTTGGCCTACGTGAAAGTTAGTCTCTACAAACTATGGTGTATATACTGGATTTTTTCAAATTTTTTGTATACTAGTAATGGCGGCGATCAGCGCAGAACTGTGATAGTACAGCGGGCAATCTTACACTAAACGATACGGGGGGGGGGTGTTATTGACCCCAACTGACACGAACACAGTGATCAGTGCTAATACTATACACTGTCACTGTACTAATGACACTGGCTGGGAAGGGGTTAACATCTAGGGGCATTTAAGGGGTTAATTGTGTGCCTAACAATGTGAAATGTGTGAAACTTGCTGATTTTTACGACAGGTCAATTTGTTTTTCCCTGCTCTGCAGGGAAAACAAGGAGATTGTTCCCTCTGTAGAGAGCCTGATCCTGTTTGGTAACACAGGGCTCTGAGCTGTGATTTGACACAGCCAATCAGCAGGTCCCGACCATGAATCATTGGCCAGGATGTGCTGACAGACTGCCGCTGTGTCAAATCAAAGGTCAGTAGGCGTCTAAAACCCATAAATATACGGGTTCGTCGCTGAGCCTGTAGGAGCAGCCCCGTCGCAGTATATGTATAGCGGGTCGGCAAAGGTTAATAGCACCCGCTGCATCTGCTAACAGCAGCATGTTATTGATTCGGGTGCAGGAAAGCATCTGATTAGACGCAGTCCCGTACCGGCATATAGTGCAAAGCTAGCTTTAATGAATAGAACAGGCTGCACATTTAAAGTGTAACTCCACTTTTAATAAAAAAAAAAAATCTGACTAGGAATAATAATAAAGAAGAAGAAAATAAAAAAAAAAAAAAAAAGTTTACAGAGACAAAAAGGATGGCACTTCCCTTACTGGTACAGCCACACAGATTCATTACAGACTAGTACAAGATAGGCAGCATGCAGTTGGGTGTGGTTTTAAAAGCAGTATGAACACAGTACTAACATATGCAAAAACAATGAATGTATTTCAATGAGCCAAGTTTACATTATTGCAGTGCTTTCATGTGTGTTTAAAAAAGTACAGCATGCTGCATTTTTTCTTATTGGAACAAACTGCAAATGCATGTGAATGCACACAAATGTGAAGGAAGAAGATACCCCGCTCGCTGTCAAAACAGGGGATGTGGAGGCTGGTGCATCTGTATCATGTTACACCCTGAATATGGGTGTAACATGTTACAAAAAGGTGAACTTCTCCTTTAACTAATAACTGTTACAAAACAGAGAAGTGATGGTACCCAAGTGCTCTAGTCCACTCCAGATTTGATGGGAGGTCATCTCTCCAAAAGTAGAACTGGAAATGGATCTTTTAACAAATTGAAGAAGATCCTAAGTAAATTCCTCAAGGAATGGTTTAAAAAGAAGAAAAAAAAAATGATTGGAGTTTTATGTGCTGGCTTAGGTAAAACCCTGACATTGAAATGTGCTGTGAGAAAGGAAGGGAAGTTTGAAACATGCAGTTCATGCAAGGAAACCCACAAATATCTTGCAACTGAAGGAATGTTGCATGGAGAAGTAATCAAAATTTTCACCAAGTAGATGTGATAAACTAATGGGCAGTTGTACAAAATGCCTACAGGTAGTAATTTCTGATACAGGGCCGGTATGCCAGCATCTGAGGCCAGGGGTATATTTACCTTTTTCCCCCAGTACACCATTCCATCTATTGATTTTTTTTTTTTATATATTAAAAAAGCTAATTTTGCTTGTGTTTAAGTATATCACCTTTAACTGTAGTGACGGTTTGAATGAAGCTCTAATGCTTGCAATTTCCATGGGGTATACTTTTTTACATGACTAATTAATACAAAAGCTTGAGAAGTACACAAAAAAATAATGCATGCTAGATGAACAACCTTATGGCCAATTCATTCAAACATGCATGGATTGGTCTTATCAAAATGAGGCCACCAAAGGAACCTCGCTTGTGGTTTCTTTTGGGGAGGTCTTGGTGCTTGAGGCCCTGGAGCTGTACACCTGCTGTGTCCATCTTGAAAGGATCCTACTCTTCCTGTTGGAATTTATATTTTATATAACTGAGAAAGCAATAGATGGTGCAGGAACATGCAAAGGCCAGCGGTGGACAGAAACAGTCAGGAATTGTGGCAGAGAGATCTCGCTGTTGGAAGTATCTAAACCATAAATGCCACTTCAAGTGCTGAAAATTCATTGGCGTGTCTGTGGGGTGCAGAGGCAATAATTCATATAGACAGGTGCAATACAGAACTTGTATTTAAGAATGCAGTAACAGTTCACAATAGAACTGGGGGGGAATCCCAGCTGGGTACACTCACAGTTTGCAAAAATAAGGATGAGGCAATGCTCTGTTGGACTCATAGCATCTGTAAAGAAAGAAGTATGCGCCTGGCCATCTAGTACCCAAGTGAGCAGATGCCCAGAGGAATCACTGACCCTATACTTTCCCTTCTTGTCCGAAACCTTTTTCTACCTCTAGTACTGTGCCTGACAAGTAGGGTTGCTATGCTACCCACTCGCATAAAGCGCACCAAAACTGGGAACCAACACCTTAAATAGGCTCTGCCTGATGCAAAATGGCTGCAAGAGTCAAATGAGGCAGCAGCATCCAATAGGATAGCTTCCCCAGTGACCCAAGGAAACCATGAAGGAACCCTGTTACTCTTGAGTTTCTCCTCCAACAACAGTGCCACGGCAGGAAAGCAAGGTAAATCTGCACAGCCTCGAAAATTAAATCCAAGACCTCTCAATAAAGGCATTGTTGAGATCAAAGGGCATGCGCCTGAACTCAAACAGGCCCAGAGGTGTAATAAAAGGTGACCTTCTCTCGGTCCTTGTCCCTTAAATGGGACATGGCAGTAGCTACTGGCAAGGTCTAGGGTAGAGAAGAACTTGTCCAAGGGCCATTAAGGATTTCACCACCTGCGAAAGGGGGGGGGGGGTGCCCAGTTTGGTGCATGCTTTCAGTTTGCGATAGTCCACACAGCCGTGTGGACTTTCTTGCACACCAGTACAAAGGGAGCAGCCCATGGACTGCGGGTTACCTGGATCACCCTACTTTGTAACATATTGTGAAGTAACTCCTTGACCTCTTGGCACAGCGCTGGGGGAATGCAGAAGTACCACTGCTGGATGGGCATTGTGTCCCTTGTATGAATAGGGTGGTCAATTGCTTCAGTGAACCCGTAGTCCTCAGGACTAGTGGAAAACACCAGCAAGTCTGTCAGGAAAAGCCTTCTCGCAAGACACATAGTGGAGGAGAGCAAAAAAAATCCCAAGAAATTCTTTAAGTATGTAAACAGTAAAAAAGGGAGGACAGACCATATTGGCCCCATAAAGAATGAGGAAGGACATCTGGTTACAAAGGATGGGGAGATGGCGAAGTTATTGAATTTATTCTTCTCCTCAGTCTTCACGAGTGAATCGGGGGGTTTCAGTAACCAAAACTGCAGTGTTTATCTTCATGACACAACACAGGAAGCACCTCCATGGTTAACAGAGGACAGAATTAAAATTAGACTTGAGAAACTTAACATTAATAAATCACCGGGACCAGATGGCTTGCAACTTAGGGAACTCAGTCAAGTGATTGCCAGACCGCTGTTCCTAATCTTTACAGATAGTCTACTGACTGGAATGGTACCAGCTGATTGGAGAAAAGCCAATGTAGCACCAATATTTAAAAAGGGCCCAAAATACATCCCTGGGAATTACAGACCAGTTAGCCTAACATCAATAGTATGTAAACTCTTGGAGAGGATGATAAGGGACTATATACAAGATTTTAGTAATAAGAACGGTATCATTAGCAGTAATCAGCATGGATTCATGAAGAATCGTTCTTGCCAAACCAATCTATTAACCTTCTATGAGGAGGTGAGTTGCCATCTAGATAAAGGAAGGCCCGTAGACGTGGTGTATCTGGATTTTGCAAAAGCATTTGACACAGTTCCCCATAAACGTTTACTGTACAAAATAAGGTCCGTTGGCATGGACCATAGGGTGAGTACATGGATTGAAAACTGGCTACAAGGGTGAGTTCAGAGGGTGGTGATAAATGGGGAGTACTCAGAATGGTCAGGGGTGGGTAGTGGGGTTCCCCAGGGTTCTGTGCTGTGACCAATCCTATTTAATTTGTTCATAAACGATCTGGAGGATGGGATAAACAGTTCAATCTCTGTATTTGCAGACGATACTAAGCTAAGCAGGGCAATAACTTCTCCGCAGGATGTGAAAACCTTGCAAAAAGACCTGAACAAATTAATGGGGTGGGCGACTACATGGCAAATGAGGTTCAATGTAGAAAAATGTAAAATAATGCATTTGGGTGGCAAAAATATGAATGCAATCTATACACTGGGGGGAGAACCTCTGGGGAAATCTAGGATGGAAAAGGACCTGGGGGTCCTAGTAGATGATAGGCTCAGCAATGGCATGCAATGCCAAGCTGCTGCTAACAAAGCAAACAGAATATTGGCATGCATTAAAAGGGGGATCAACTGCAGAGATAAAACGATAATTCTCCCGCTCTACAAGACTCTGGTCCGCCCGCACCTGGAGTATGCTGTCCAGTTCTGGGCACCAGTCCTCAGGAAGGATGTACTGGAAATGAAGCGAGTACAAAGAAGGGCAATAAAGCTAATAAAGGGTCTGGAGGATCTTAGTTATGAGGAAAGGTTGCGAGCACTGAACTTATTCTCTCTGGAGAAGAGACGCTTGAGAGGGGATATGATTTCAATTTACAAATACCGTACTGGTGACCCCACAATAGGGATAAAACTTTTTTGCAGAAGAGAGTTTAACAAGACTCGTGGCCACTCATTAAAATTGGAAGAAAAGAGGTTTAACCTTAAACTACATAGAGGGTTCTTTACTGTAAGAGCGGCAAGGATGTGGAATTCCCTTCCACAGGCGGTGGTCTCAGCGGGGAGCATTGATAGCTTCAAGAAACTATTAGATAAGCACCTGAATGACCGCAACATACAGGGATATATAATGTAATACTGACACATAATCACACACATAGGTTGGACTTGATGGACTTGTGTCTTTTTTCAACCTCACCTACTATGTAACTATGCAAGCATTCCAGCAATAGAAAGATTAAAAGAGTGCCTGTGCACAGAAGCGCCATCCGGCGCATGCGCAATAGTGGCACACGGGCGCGCGCAGGAGCGTGCACGCGCTCCCTATGACAGCACTTGGTGCCAAAGATGTGCTATAAAAAGGGGACTGTTCTGTTGCTGCCTTGCTCTCTGTTCCTGAAGACCCCTGCCGCCTTGCAACCTGTTGGACTGTTCTTGACTACCCTGTTTGCTGCCTGCCCTGATCTCGGCTCTGGACTTTGACTACTCTTCTGGATTACCCTTCTGTACCTGATCTGCCCGCCTGTGTTTTGACCCGGCCTGCCTGTACCCTGCTGCTGGACTACAAGACACCTCCCTGCTGTCTGCATCCTGCTGCTGGACTACAAGACACCTCCCTGCCGTCTGCATCTTGCTGCTGGACTACAAGACACCTCCCTGCCGTCTGCATCCTGCTGCTGGACTACAAGACACCTCCCTGCTGTCTGCATCCTGCTGCTGGACTACAAGTCACCTCCCTGCTGTCTGCATCCTACTGCCGGACTACAGGACACCTCCCAGCTGACTACAGGATCCAGTCCTCTGCTCCAGCTTTCCAGTCAGGCACTTGTGCCCCTTCGCACTCTCGAGCCCCTGTCTTCACTACCAGGGGTTCCTGAGTCGGAGGTATACGAGAGGTCGTTCCCTGCATTCCGGGCTCTACCTACCAGGTACGTGACAGTACCGAACAGCCATGTCCAAGCCCACGCAGGGAACATCGCCCATGGAGGACTTATGCCGTCATCTAGGTGGACTCACGCAAGCTGTTAAGGACTTACAAGACAGTTATAAACAACTAGAAGAGCGTGTCCAAGTTCTTTCTACCCCCGCTCCGGGTCCACCCACTGCTCCTTCAGTGGTCATGTTGCATCCTGAACCCAAAGTTCCCACACCAGAAAGGTTCTCCGGGGACCGCAGCAAGTATAGGGCATTCCGTAATGCCTGTGAACTTTTTTTTGCATTGCAACCCAGGACTTTTTCCCTAGAAACCACTAAGGTGGGGTTCGTCATTTCCCTCCTACTGGGCGAACCCCAGGCATGGGCCCATCGCCTTTTAGAGCAGAAGAATAACTGCCTCGACCGTTTGGATACTTTCTTTCAAGCCATGGCTCTCCTATACGAAGATCCGCAACAAGCAGCTACCGCAGAAGCAGCACTATTCTCCCTTCAGCAGGGCCGTAGGGCGGTGGAGGACTATGCATCTGAATTCAGACATTGGAGTTCCGACACAAACTGGAACGACGCTGCCCTACGCTACCAGTTTCGCATGGGACTTTCTAAACCATTAAAAGACGAGTTGGCCTTTATTTATCTTTATTAAAGAGATTGTAAGGCTCCATGGTATACCTGCAAACATCGTATCTGATCGAGGGGTGCAATTTACATCCAAGTTCTGGAGAGTTCTATGTGGATCCCTGAAGATTGACCTCTCCTTCTCTTCTGCTTACCATCCCCAGACTAATGGTCAGACCGAACAAACAAACCAGACCTTGGAGCAATACTTACAGTGCTATTCTTGTTTTTCCCAAGATGACTGGGTTCCCCTATTACCTCTGGCTGAGTTCGCTTACAATAATTCTGTTCACTCTGCAACTAACCAGTCTCCATTTTTTGCGAACTATGGTTTTCACCCCTTGTTTTTGTCCAACAACGTTCCGGAGTGTTCGGTACCGGCTGTCCAAGAAACCTTGAGTTTTTTCAGTGCAAACAACAGGCTACTCCAAGAGACCATGTCAAAGATTCAGGAACGGAACAAGATGACATTTGACAAAAAGAGGAGAGGGGAGCTTGACCTGAAGATAGGAGATCAAGTCTGCCTGTCCACCCTGAATCTGAAGTTGGCTTGCCCTTCCAGGAAATTGGGCCCTAAGTTTGTGGGTCCCTTCCCAGTGGTAAGAAAGATCAATGATGTGGCTTATGAATTAAAACTACCAGAGTCATTTCGCATTCACCCAGTCTTTCATGTGGCTCTCCTTAAACCTTCAGTTCCGGATCCCTTCCTTAACCGAAACACTGGTCCTCCTGAACCTGTGCTCATCGACGGTGAAGAGGAATTTAAGGTGGAGTCAATCATAGATTGCCGGAAAAGATGCAACCAGATTCAGTATCTGGTCAAATGGAAAGGGTACGGTCCTGAGGATAACTCTTGGGAACCAGAGACTAACATCCACGCCAAGAGACTAATGCCGCGTACACACGGTCGGACTTTTCGTCTACAAAAGTCCGACAGCCTGTCCGACAGACTTCCGGCGGACTTCCGGCGGACTTTCCGCGGACTTGCAGCAGACTTTCTAACGAACGGACTTGCCTACACACGACCACACAAAAGTCCGACGGATTCGTACGTGATGACGTACACCGGACTAAAATAAGGAAGTTCATAGCCAGTAGCCAATAGCTGCCCTAGCATGGGTTTTTGTCCGTCGGACTAGCACACAGACGAGCGGATTTCGGGGTCCGTCGTAGTTACGACGTAAAGATTTGAAGCATGTTTCAAATCTAAAGTCCGTCGGATTTGAGGCTGAAAAAGTCTGCTGAAAGTCCGGAGAAGCCCACACACGATCGGATTACCAGCCAGCTTTAGTCCGTCGGCGTCCGTTGGACTTTTGTAGACGAAAAGTCCGACCGTGTGTACGCGGCATAAGGCGCCTTTCACACGGACGGCTATTCTGCCGCAGTTAAAAGCATGATTTTTTTCCTGTGGAGTTCAAGACTCCAGGCACTGTGATCAGCTGCATTTGCACAGTGCGATTAGCTGCGGTCGCGTTTGGCTGCGGTTTGCCATTTCCATGGCAACCCGACAGGGTGCCGACTCGCACTGTTTGGTATGAATCTTGAGGGGGAACTCCACGCCAATTTTAAATAAAAAAACGGCGTGGGTTCCCCCCAGGGGCATACCAGGCCCTTAGGTCTGGTACGGATTTTAAGAGGAACCCTTACGCCAAAAAAACAGTGTGGGGTCCTCCCCAAAATCCATACCAGACCCTTATCCGAGCACGCAGCCCGGTCGGTCAGGAAAGGGGGTGGGGACGGGCAAGCGCCCCCCCCTCGTGAGCCGTACCAGGCCGCATGCCCTCAACATGGGGGGTGGGTGCTTTGGGGGAGGGGGGGCCCTGTGGCCCCCCCTCCCCCAAAGCACCTTGTCCCCATGTTGATGGGGACAAGGGCCTCTTCCCGACAACCCTGGCCGTTGGTTGTCGGGGTCTGCGGGTGGGGGGCTTATCGGAATCCGGGAGCCCCCTTTAATAAGGGGGCCCCCAGATCCCGGCCCCCCATCCTATGTGAATAAGTATGGGGTACATGGTACCCCTACCCATTCACCTAGGGAAAAAGTGTCAATAAAAAATAAACACTACACGGATTTTGAAAGTAATTTATTAGACAGCTCCGGGGGACTTCTTCCGGCTTCGGGGGTCTTCTTCCGACTTCGGGGGTCTCTCCAGTTCTTCTCTGCGCTCTCCGGGTCTTCTGCCGGGCTCCTCCGCTATCTTCTGCTCTTTTGCTATAGCGGAGGAGCCCGGTCTGCTGCCTTCTGCCTTCTTCCCTCTTCTCTTCTTCTGATGTTGACACGATGCTCTCTCTGGCTGGAATGCACTCTGGGCGCTCCGCTCTGACTTATATAGGCGGTGACCCCGCCCCCTTATGCCGTCACAGTCCCTGGGCATGCTGGGACTGTGACGTTTTAGGGGGCGTGGTCATCACCCAATGACCCCTTATTAAAGGGGGCTCCCGGATTCCGATAAGCCCCCCCGCCCGCAGACCCCGACAACCAACGGCCAGGGTTGTTGGGACTCGGGAAGAGGCCCTTGTCCCCATCAACATGGGGACAAGGTGCTTTGGGGTGGGGGGGCGCAGGGCGCCCCCTCCCCCAAAGTACGCACCCCCCACTGCGATTACCTGTGGTTATGTGCGGATAGCTGCGCTAAATCGCTCCTGGACGCAGGCAATTCTATTTTTTCTATCCGCACAGAACCGCATGTATCTAATTCGCAGCAAAACGGAGTGTGTGAATGGGGCCATAGGAAAGCATTGTGTGCTTTTAGCTGCGGTAGAAAATTAGAAAATCCGCAGCTAAAAGCGCCATTCTATCCGTCCGTGTGAAAGGGGCCTAATGCTAGCCTTTAAGAGATCCCAGATGGGCGGGTTACTGATGTCTTGCAGCACCTCTAGCAAAGTGATTTTGATTTCTCTTCTTATGCTCGTTTTTATCATTGAAAATGTGAGTATAATAAATGTATTAAGCTTTAATAAATGTTCCTATACGGTTTTACGCCATGGGTATCCCTCCTTTCTTTCATATGTAACACATCAAAACAACACGCAAAGAAAAGTTTGGAGACATCCATGATTGCTACACAGTGGCAGATACTGTGACTGCCTGCACCCCTGCAGGGGAAAGAAAATACTGTGAGTGCAAGCAGTGTCAGAGCATGCAGATAAGGCACTAATTAAAGAGCCAGCACCTGGATAAGAAGTTTTCCTTCAGAAATTTGTTCCCCAGAGATTGAACACCCTAAAACACTCTTTTTTTTCTTTTTTTTTTTTCCACAAATGGAACTTTTCCTATCCAATAATACTGGTTAAAAACACATCAGTCACAATTTATGTTGGAGAAGTTGTATAATTTTGTATGATTTAGCACTAGTCACTTTATGGTATTTATAGCATTGGTTTTTGCACAAATGCACTTTGTTGAAATAATTGAAGCACTTTATGTTGCAACTTCACTTTTATTACAATGAGACTAGTAAGAATCTAGCACCAGTCACAGATTTCAGATTTAAAATAGTCACAATTTTTTTGGTACACACAGTTTTTTCTATAAAATCTACTTTTAGAAGCAATACTCTAGGAATATGTATACCAGGTAATATATAGAGGAATTGTTCATTAAAAGGAAAAAAAAAAAAGAATTTTTTTTCCAACTCCATAAGGGCAGCGCTATAACTACTCCTGCTTTTTACCAATTTCTAATACACTCCACTCAGGTGGCATTGTATCTGTAGAGGCAGCAGCCATATCCTAGTAAACACCTAACCACTGCGCGGATTTACCCCACACACACCTATCTTTAAGAGATCCCATCCTAGTAAAATGGCCCAGTTGGGCATCCGGAGGCTGCCTATTGGAGGGGGGCAATGTCAGAAAAAGCCTTCTCGCAAGCATTCCAGCAATAGAAAGATTAAAAGAGTGCCTGTGCACAGAAGCGCCATCCGGCGCATGCGCAATAGCGGCACACGGGCGCGCGCAGGAGCGAGCATCCTATGACAGCACTTGGCGCCAAAGATGTGCTATAAAAAGGGGACTGTTCCGTTGCCGCCTTGCTGTCCGGTCTACAGCGTTCCTGAAGACCCCTGCCGCCTTGCTACCTGTGTTCTGTACTTGCAACCTGTTACCTATTGGACTGTTCTTGACTACCCTGTTTGCTGCCTGCCCTGATCTCGGCTCTGGACTTTGACTACTCTTCTGGATTACCCTTCTGTACCTGATCTGCCCGCCTGTGTTTTGACCCGGCCTGCCTGTACCCTGCTGCTGGACTACAAGACACCTCCCTGCTGTCTGCATCCTGCTGCTGGACTACAAGACACCTCCCTGCCGTCTGCATCCTGCTGCTGGACTACAAGACACCTCCTTGCCGTCTGCATCCTGCTGCTGGACTACAAGACACCTCCCTGCGTCTGCATCCTGCTGCTGGACTACAAGTCACCTCCCTGCTGTCTGCATCTTGCTGCCAGACTACATGACACCTCCCAGCTGACTACAGGATCCAGCCCTCTGCTCCAGCTTTCCAGTCAGGCACTTATGCCCCTGTCTTCACTACCAGGGGTTCCCGAGTCGGAGGTATACGAGAGGCCGTTCCCTGCATTCCGGGCTCTACCTACCAGGTACGTGACAAAGTCCTTCTCTAATAGCTGATGGAGGAGTCACTGCTGAGGTAGGGCAAAGTCTTTAAAGGCGACGTCCAGCTGCTCCAACAGGGTCTTGTATTGGGTCTCGAGCCATGGCTGCCTATAAGGGGGCACATACTACCTCCACCCCTGGCTGGGCCTCAGAGATGCAGTGACGAGGAACAGCATAAATGTCAGCCAATGTGGCATGCCTGGGCAGCAAGATTGGCATTGCTCCTAGGTAGACAAATTGTACCAGCACTTTTCAACGATGGATCTTGGATAAAAAGGTGCAGCCCACCACCCGTTCCCCTGATGGCACGGGCGGGATCCTTGCAGGGTTCTACCAGAACCACAGGCTGCAACCACGGGCCCTCTGACCCGAATGTTCATATTTTCATATTTGACCAGTAGGCGTGGCAATTCCAGGTCCCTTTAACATGTTCATGCCCAGCACTATGGGATTCACAGGTCCTCGATCTGGATCCTCAAGTAACGCCTTCAACCAGGATAGGTAGATTTTTGGCCGCTTGGAGGGAATGCCAGCAGGGGGTCCAGCTGTTCCCAGGCTCCGACCCTTTTCACATAGAAGTCACATTCCCTCTGACCCAGTGTCACTTAAACATGGGACAGCTTGCCCAATGAATAGGGTGGATACCACTGGACTCGGAGCACTCATACCTGCATACTTGTCGGGACACTGGGTTGTCTCTCCCGGGGGTTGACCCTCTGCCCCGGGAGTCAGTAGTTAAATGACTGCCTGGATGGATTCCTGGATCCAGACTGCCCATAGTTCTTGAATGTGTGTCCATAGCGACCACACTGCCAACATTTTCAGTGTCCCTGAATAGCAAGTTCTCGCCTCTAGGGGGTTGGGGTGAGACCCTTTTAGGAGGAGGCCACCATCTGTTTTAGGGCAGCCAGATCCTGAGCTAGCTGCATCAGCACTGTTTGCATGGCTGACAGGAGTGTAGGTGCCTGGGCTTCCTCTATGAGGTATGCAGGCTCAAACTTCTCGGTGACTGCCACTGTGGCATCAGCATCTTGTTTCCATGCAACCACATCCACCATCTCATTGTGGAAGGAAGGGGTAGGTTGCACCTTAACTTTCTCCTGCAGGACTCCGGCCCACAAAAGGGAATTTGTCCATAGATTACAAATCTCCATCAGGTGAATTCTGTAAATTCATACAGAAATAGCATCTAGATTAATGTAACCACAATCACTAAAATCTCAAAAGATTAAAGCCAAGTTCCAGGTATAGATTTTTTTTTTTTTTTTTTGCTTAGTGACATTGGTCCAGCTTAACTGCATATTCCATGTACAAACAAGGGCAAGGATAGATCCAAGGGAAAAAAACAAGCTTAACTTACCAAGCTTAGCAGACAACCAAATAACCTGTCTAGCAGTATGCGTTAAAAGCAGGGGTTTAGTCTGCACACATTTGCAAATGCATGCGTAAGCCACAGAGCCTCGTCAAGGCACCCTTGTATCTGTGGCTGCATATTCCATACCTAACTGATCCTCATGGAAACTAGATACCACTACTACAGTGATCACTGCTAGCTTTCAGGTACCAAGCTATACAGAGAACATTTTTTGCATTTTCTCAATAAATGCAGTGTTCTCTGATTGGATGCGGTAGAGACCGATATCACCGTCCAGCATTTCTACCTAGGGAAAGCAGGATCAATGCAACTGTGCAAAAATTTCCATACCTGAATATAATTTAGCTTTTTTACATTACAATATTCCTAGTGCTTACAAAAAATATAGGGAAGTACCGCATCCAATCCCTTAATACAGAAAACCCCCGAACAGGGGAAGGAGGGCAAACCCAAATCTCTAGACTCTCAGTACCCAGTGGTCAAGGATTAACACATTTTTAAAATCATATCAATAATATTACATCCATATTAAAAAAACACATGACTAAAAATGTTCACAGTGAAGATTCACACATTCAATAGTCAGGCTCCTATTAAGCTACATTTTTTTTCCCAGATAATGTCTACTTTTCCACCAATGCAGATGGCTTCCATTTAGAAGAGTATGTGGGAAAAGACTTTGGCTGACCCTCTACATGTTTTGCGAATATTGTCGCTTCCTCAGGAGGAATAGGAGTCTAAAAAAATAAAATTTACCAAAAAGACAAGAATCTGTACACACTCAAAATGTCATAATATTGGGGGGTGACAGCTTAGATAGGAGCTTGAAAACAGAGCACCAGATCCTAGCCCAGGGCGAGCCCGACTGTTGAATGTGAACTTTTTCACTGAAAATGATTTTCATGTGTTAAAAATGTATATAATAAAATTTACTGTTGGTTAAAAAAAAAAAAAAAAAAAAAAAAAAAGGGTGGTGTTAATCCTTGACCACTGGGTACCAACAAAGTCCAGAGATTTGGGTTTGCCTACCTTCCCTCTGTTCAGCTTTAAACATATTAATGCAAGTAAGCCTCAATATTTTTAAAGCTGAACGCCAGGTTATTTCTAAAATGTCACCATGCAGACCTGATTTTGACAGCATTTTCTATTTGACAATCAGTTAGAAACCCAATACGGTCATTTTTGTCCTTTGTGGGCTAGCTACTGACCCTTTTGCCACATGCATACCCCGGTATCTCTTCACTAGAAAGCGGCTAACTCGAAAGTTAGGCAATTACTGAGTCAAGGATGCTGTCCAGTTCACAGCAGAGATGTGTGCCTGCACAAACAAATAGAACAGAGCTTGCTTGCACAGGTATTTAAATTATTTTTTTGCCCATTGCATATAATGAAATCAGAGCTTGGCTTCTACTCTAGTACAGCACTACCATATTGTAATCAACAGCTTCTAATTTTACAAATATAAAAACAGGCCCACAACACGGGCGTAACTACAGTTTTCACAGGGCGTCAAGATTGTGACCCAGTCCCAAGCTGAAAGGGGCTTGTGCACCCCCCTGTACGCTTGGATAGGAGGAACTGATCTCTACATTTTCCTCCTGCAGCCACTGAATGCCTGTGGCAGGGAGAGGAGGAGAAAAACACTCCTATCCAGCTGTTTTTCCTGCTGCCCCCCCTCATCCCCACAGCTCTGCTGGCTCCCCCCCCCCCTCTCCCCCCGGGAGATCTGTCAGGATGAGAAGCAGGGAAGGGGCCGGTAAATGTGCAATTTACCCTTCCTTTCCTGAATGGAGAGTCACTGATCCGCACCAATCACTGTCCATTCATAACTGAAACATAGTAAACTTATTCACTACGCTTCAGGTTTGTAAATAAACGGAAAGCTCTGTACAGAGCTATTCCTGTCCATCTGAGGCTTCCGAGAAGGTGATTGAGGACTATGTCCTTTCTCTGTGCCAAAAGGTGGATCATCAGAGGTCTGTTTAGACCAATATAACACCAAATCCCCCCTCCTTAAAAAAACAAAAAAAAAAAAACAAAAAAACAAAAAAACACACACACACACACACACACACACACACACACCACTTGTAAAAATAAAAAAAAACAAAACAAACCACACATAGTCTAGCACCCCAATAAAAAGTCCGCACTGCTTCAAGTATGCGGGCGGCCAGCATTCCGCAAATATGGGGGGGGGGGGGGCGCCGCTTCTAATTTTGACTCTCATCACCTTGGACCACAAACCTTCCTCACTGTGCTATGTTTTCTGCTGCACCACTGGATTGGTTATATCTTTAGTCCTCTCCATAAAAGCATAAATGTATGCTTAAAGTAGAACTATAGGTAACACTTTTTTTTCATTTTGGATAGAGTAAAGGGAGGGTTATAACCGTCAGTTTATTTTTTTTACCATCCCTGTCCCATTGCAGAGATTTCCCTTCACTTCCTGCCCCATAGCCAAACAGGAAGCGAGAGGAAATCTATGCAAAGGGAATCCATTGCCCCCCCCCCCCCCCCCCCCCTCCATGCCCTCAGAACTAGTGTCCCCACTCGAAAATTTCAGGGCAGGGGCGAAGCCTTGACAGGAAGGGGTGGGTCTTATTTAAGTTAGGAGTACACAAGTTTAGTCAGGCCTAAGGCAGCACAAAACCTAAATACACTACTGGACACTAGCTCCTCCCTTCCACAAGAAACACTGTCAGCCATCTTTAAAATTCCAGCTTCCCCTGTCGGCCCTTCAGTTTAAGAGCAACACCAGCCAGCTAGGGAGACACAAGAACACAACAACAGTGCAGTGTGCCTTGATGCCTTACGGCACCTCCTTGCCCGCCAAAGTGTATGCTTGGCAAATGGGCAACCTAAGCCACCTAGCTATCGTGCATCTGGAGGCCTTAAACCTTTTTCTTGCCCCTGAAATCAAACAAGGAATGAGTCTTCCTGATTTGTTTAGTTACCGCCAGGTATTGAAGGACGCATCTCCTTACATCCAACTTGTGAAACAAGGGGGGGGTCTAAATACTTCTATCTCACGGACCCTCCTAGCGGTGGTGTTCTGCCGCTAGTTGTTTCAGAACTGAGAAACAGGGTCTTCTGGGCCAGTGCAGTGCCACAAGGATGTAGTTTGTCTGAAACTTTTAGAACCACCAGCAGCAGGGCTGGCAGGGGCAAGGCATAGCACCTGGAGAAAATGCCAGTTTTGCATTAGGGCATCAACCCAAGAGCGCCTTCCGACCTGTTCAGCAAGAAAGGTATTTTCGCATTCTCTTAAATCGAAAAGATGCACGCTCAGAGCCCCCCCATTTTCTGGAGTATCAACTTGAAGACCTCTTCATTCAGGACCCGATTGCTCTCCCTCAGTGTGCTCCTGCTGAGAAAATATGCGACCGTTTTTCTCCACCTTTAAATGCACCGCTGGGAGGGACAGCACATTGTATTTGGCCCAGCCCAGAAATTTTACGCCAGGGATAAAAAGGGGTCCGCTCCTAATGCACTCTTGTCCCATACATACGCCACTACAGAGGAGTTGTCCGAGCGTAGTTGTATGTGGTGGCCCTGCAGTTCCCCCTGAAGGCTCAGGTGTGCACCCCATCCCCTGCCGCTTGCGTCCGTGGTCACGGTTTTAGTAACTGGAATGACCCACAGCCGACCCTGTGACAGATTCACTGTCGCCCTCCACCACCATTAAAGGTCTTTTTATCAGCGGTGGAATGCTCAAGTGCAGCCCTGCTCACTACTGCTGGGATAGCTGAAGTTGACAGCCCCAATGCAGACATTGCCTTCCTTATTGTAACTGGCTGGTTGCCTTGCAGAAAGTCTCATTGCACCATCTATCTTCTGCACCTTTTCTTGTGGCAGAAATACTTTGTTGTATGGAGTCCAACAGATACCCCAGGTAAGTAATGCGTTGGGAGACACCAGGTTGGACTTTGATATTTAACAGCCACCCCAAGCCCCCCTCAGAAAGTCCTTTGTCAACTCCAGATCCCGAGTTAATTGTTCTGTGGAAGCCGCAAAGAGAAGCAAGTCATCCAGGTAGGCGATTATCGAGACGCCTTTGAGACGTAGAAGGGCCAGGGCCTCTGCCATGACCTTTGTGAAAATGCAGGGCGAGGAGGATAGGCCAAATGGAAGAACCTGGATTTGCAAGTAGATTATTTCTTCTCTGACCCTCACTGCCAGTCAAAAAAGAAACCTCTGAAACCACTCTGCAAATTGGGGTATGCAGATAGACCTCAGGGATGCCTATCGATGCCTTGTAGCAGCCTGGTGGTAGCAATGCTCTGACTGAAATATATCAAATCCATACGGAATTTTTTGGTAAACCGACTGGTTCAGAATGAGCCTGTACTTCCCTGAGGGTTTCTGCACAACGAAGACGTGGGAGTAAGACCCCTGTCCTATTTCAAAATAAACCTTGCTGTGTTGGTGGAGGCGCTGGGACATGTAAAGGGGCCAATGAAGGCTGCGGAACCTGGAATCTTTTAAAAAGCATCTTAAATGACTGGAATGTGGAGGAAAGCTCGTTCACTGAGGCTGCCAAGTCTCTCTCCTGCTCTGACGCCCGTTCCCCAACAAGGGCATCTATGCACTCTTTGCATAACACTTTGGACCAACTGTCACCTAACATGGAGGGGCATTTCTGCTTAGAGCTATGGTAGTACTTCGACCTTGGTGGCTTTAGTCTGAAATACATAAGAACATTGGAGCTGAGTTAGCAGCTGTTGTGACACCCCCCCCCCCCCATTCCCCCTCTGCCAGCCTAGGAAACACACCAGGATCTCCTCCCAGGCTCCCAGGGCCTGAGTCTCCCACTCCTGACCACCCAGAGGGAGGCCCCCCCCCACCCTAGGAGCTATCCTGTGGGGAGAAGCAAAGGCAAGGGGGAATCCCTCCCCAGGTTTCCCTTACCTTTTGCTGACATTCTGCGATCTGGTGCCTGTCGCTGCCTTTACAGCATGGTGGCTCCCTCCATCCTCTGCCTAGTCCGTTTTCAGCGTTGGTGGCTGGAACCGGAAGCCACAGATCGAGAAGTGTCAGCCCCTACCAGAAATAACGTCACCCGCTACTCGGCCTGCTCGAACTCCATCGTGGCCGCACTGGGGAGAGGGGTCACTTCCCCCTGCACCACCACTGTGGATCTGAAAGTGGGCCCCTAGACTGTCCGCCTGTACTCGGGAGAAGATGGGGGCGACGTACGAAAAACTGCACTCAGGTATGCACCACCACTGATCCCAGTCCTCAGCCACCTTTACAGTATCCAATCTGCCTCAGTCTCCCTGGCTATACAGCCTCGGTTCCCTGCAGTGTCTCCCACCAGAGGAAACCAGGATAACCAAAAAGCCGGCAGGGGAAGCTGGGATTTTAAAAGATGGCTGATAGTGTTTCCTGTGGAAGGGAGGAGCCAGCGTCTCATGCTGGTTGTCCTGAAAGATGCTGGGGGTGGGGTGGGGGGGGGGACACAAAACTAACCCCAGTGACAGAACTACAATAGTCACAAAGGTGTCCTGGGCCTTGCTTTTCCACCACTGGGCTCAGAGGGAAGGGCCCCAGCCAGGGGACAGGGGGGCCCTTAATGGCTTCTTGCACTGGGGCCCTGAAGGTTGTTACGCCACTGGCCCACATTAACTTTTATGGACTACGGCAACAATTACCATACCTCCCAACTTTGAGATGGGAATGAGGGACACCTATCAGCAAAAGTATGCAGGCATTGGACACACCCCTTGCCCCACCCCTTTAAAAGAAAATATTGTAAAAAAAAAAAAAAAAAAAAAAAAAAAAAAAAAAAAAAGAAAGAAGATTGGTTATACCCACAAGTGCTTTTTTTAACCACTATTATTCCTTTATATTGGCTTTCGGAATTTACAATTGCACCAATTTAGAAATCAGATGAAAGGTTTAGCGCTGGAAAACACTGATAAATAAAAAAGTGCATTTTATATACATCTATATAGATCAGACCAAAATGAGGGACAAACAACGAGGAATGAGGGACATTGCTCCAAGTCAGGGACAGTTGGGAGCTATGAATTACCAAACTAAAAACCACAAGAAATATCCAAATTTTAAAATAAAATAAAGCCCCAAACTGCTATCTGCACAGGAAGACTACCTTAGGACTGGAAAAACCACACTGCACAAGAAAGTAGCTTGCCAGAAAAACCTCACGTTTATTTTAATTTACATAAACAAATACATTGCTTACAACAAAAATGTTAATATTTTAGAATATTACCCGAAAAAGAAAAAATAAATGCAATTCTGAATGAATTGGAAGAGAAGATGTGTTTTTTTCCCCCCACATATAATTTGTATATGATTACAAGGGCAATTATTCCTTCTCATTTCATATGAAAACTCAGCTTCCTGCTTTGTTACATAATTGTGCTTTATTGCATCTTACGAAGTTGGTCAGGTCACAGAACACAACACTCACCATGCAGCCCATATCTTCTCTTTAAAGCTGAAGATTTGCAGAAAAATGTTAGAGCTCCCTCTAGTGGATACTCTACAAAACTACTATTTAATGCATAAATATGTGAAAGAGTGAAAGTCACATAAAAAAAAACCCAAAAAACAAAAACACAACACACACACACACACACACACACATTAGGGTAGATTCAGCCATAACTGAATATAACCACGCTGAAGACACGCCAACGCAAGTAGTCCTTGAATTCTGGTCCAGAAATGTAGCTTGCTGTGTATGAGAAGGCTTCAAACATCCAAGGTGTCAGAAGTTCAGAACTCAGACGGGTCAAATTGCAGAAGGTTGTACGGTGGCTGGAGAGGCTACAAGTAAGGAGACATCATCAATTAGAGATCAGTAATTGCTTTGTACTGACAAATGGATGGATCTTTGAGAACCTAGTCCTCTTGTTTGTGTTAAAGTACAGAAGCCCAATTATTTTTTGGTTTCTTGAAGTGAACCTTTTCTTTATCCCAAGCAGGGCAATGCAACAACACCAGCTCCCACCGCAGAAGCCTATACTCTCCTTTGCGCTTAAGTTTCCTGCAGCTAGGCAAAATCCTATGCAAGCGCCTATTCTAGTTAGAACTTGCACAGGACCAAGCATTGGTGTCTGGCCAGTTACAAAGCACCAGCACTGTCTAATGATCGAAGAGGAGCGAGTCACATGCTCTCCCATACCTGAAAGGATACACCCCCCCAACTTGAGGGACACCTATCAGCAAAAGTATGCAGGCATAGGAAACACCCCTTGACATGCCCCCTTAAAGGACAATTGTACAAAAAAAAAACAAAAAAAAAACCTAATTGGTTAAACCCACTTTTTTTACCACTGCAATTCCTTTATATTGGCTTTTGGAATTGACAAATGCTGTTAGAAAACAGATGAAAGGCTAGCACTGGAAAACACTTTGATAGATAAAAAGTACATTTTATATACAAGTGTATAGATCAGACCAAAATGAGGGACAAATGAGGAACATTGCTGGTACTTTCAGCATAGCTCCCAGCTGTCCCCGATTTCAAGGGACTGTCCCTGATTTAGAGCAATCAGCTGGTAGTTCTAAGCAGAGTTGTCCTGTTATTGTGTTGTACAAGGGACATGTACCAGAGCTGCTGTCCTAAAATGTTCACTTTTTGCAGTGAGAGAAGGCCCTACTATGTGTTATGTGTTCCCATTTACACAAAATACTTTAAAAAAAAAAAATAACACAAATATATTGCTTACCTTTCCAGGTGCTTTGCGCATCCTTGGGCACACTGCAAGCAACTCTTAATTTGAAATGAGGAAACTCAATCTGTCACCACTGAAAAAAAGAGGGACACCCTGTTTCTCCTCCTTAACATACAATGCAGAAGGTTGTGTGCTGCAATTTCGCTGACAGTTTCAGTTTTTAATGTAAGTTACTACTTTTTATCAATAAACTTGTATTGGAATTACTTCACTATGGAAGCATCTCCTTCTTCATGGTTATTCTGGGGTCGGTGGGAGCGCTGGTGACTAGTTAGAGAGTCTGACCCACGCATACCCTTTGGAAGAGCGGGACGGCTGTTGGAGCATCATCCCTGACAGAGGAATATTAACTATCTGCCTGACTTGGCTCATTGGGGGCCGCTGATAGAGGCGAGAGGCTGGGGGAAACACCTGTGTGCTGCACCTACTTTTCAAGTGAATGAATTCAGCACAAAGTCACGCTACTGGCATGTTAATATTAACCATCTGTATGGACATTATGAATCACATTGCATGAAGCATTAGTTTTGGACTTGATCACAGTTTACTGTCACAGTTTTTTTTCTTTTTTTTGTGTATTTTCATTATTATATATTTTTAGGGGGATAGAGAAGTTGGATTTTGGGAGTCTATTTCAGAGTCAGATCTGTATATATGCACGGCTCTGCACTTGATCACTATATAACTATATATAACTATATATATCTATATCTATATATATAACTATATCTATATATATAACTATATCTATATATATAACTATATCTATATATATAACTATATCTATATATATATATATATATAACTATATATATATATATAACTATATATATATATATATATATATATATATATATATATATATATATATATATATATATATATATATATATATATATATATATATATATATATAATATATATATATATATATATATATATATATATATTAGAGTTGCACTTTTATATTTATTATTGCATCACAGTTTGCTCTGTTATCTATCCATCAGCAATATTTTGTGTAGGAAATTTTATTTTTATTTATTAAGCTGGAGAAAATTATGCACAATGTATGACACACTTTGAGGAACTGTTTTTTTTTCATCAATTGTGTCGGTGTTTAAAAGCACCTTTGGTCACAGTTTTACACAGTCTGATTGAGAAACACTTGAGTTATTGGATGATAGAGATATATATATATATTATTTTGGTTTATTTACCAGTATTTAATATTTTTGTTGATTTGGTTGCCCCCTAATGGGAGAAGTAAGTATTGTCCATCAAGAGAGTTTTTGAGTATTGAGCAGTAAGGAAGCATTGAGATTTCTGTAGTTTGAGATTTATATCAAGTGGTAAATTTTGATTAGCGCCACATAATTTTTACCTTTAATACATTACCTATTAGGGTGGGTGAGGCCACCTCTTATGTTGGCAGCTTCTCTAATCTTTGCTCTAGTACCCTTGATTTTGTGAGAATCTGGTTGTGCGCACTAGTTCTGTATCATTTTAATGCAGAAGGTTGGCTTCTAGAGGTTTAACCCAGTTAGGACAGGCAGTGTAGAAAGAAGAAAGAAGAAAGAAGAAAGAAGAAAGAAGAAAGAAGAAAGAAGAAAGAAGAAAGAAGAAAGAAGAAAGAAGAAAGAAGAAAGAAGAAAGAAGAAAGAAGAAAGAAGAAAGAAGAAAGAAGAAAGAAGAAAGAAGAAAGAAGAAAGAAGAAAGAAGAAAGAAGAAAGAAGGAAGAAGGAAGAAGAAAGAAGAAGGAAGAAGGAATTATACTCGCCTAGGTGTAGGCAGCATCCAGCTGTCTCCCGCCAGCTCTAACGATGAGAACTGAATGATCAAACACCGCTGATCGCTCGGTTCTCACAGCTCCCTGAGTAGAGAGCTGGTGACTGTCAGCAGCTCTCTGCTCTGCCCTCTCCTTGCACACTGCTGTGGAGGGAGCGGAAGTGGCCGGCTTAGGCTCTCAGCGACTTGCTTAGAGGCTGAGCCGAGTGCTCATCCAGACATGTGCCTAATTGCTTGTTTATGCCCATGGAAAAAAAAAAAAAAAAAAACCATGGAGATTTACCTGATCCTTTGTTCCTCCTCGCAGCTAGACTGCTCCCCTGCATCTGCACCCCTATGCCTTACTAGTCTAGAGTTCTGGCATCAAGAGCAGAGTCCATAGCCCTGCTCTGGATGCGAGAATACCAAGAGACAGTTGACCGCCGGATCGTGGGAGAGTGCTGCCTGTAGGGGGAGTAGAGGATTGGGCAAGTGTACAGGTTTCTCTCCTACCCCAGACAAAAACAAGCCATCATCCCCTTGCAGTGCAGGTGTATTGAGGGGCTCTGAAGTGCTTAAAATTAGGTTACCTAGATTGCTTTCAGTTATTTGTAACAATGTTACTTGATTTCTAACTGTATGGCTGATTTGCAAACACAATAAAATAAATATTTAAAAACAAACCATACATCTCTTCCCAAGAAAAGTGTGCTGGGTGGAAAATGTGTTACATAGAATGTAGACAGCAAGTGAGCTTGGGTTCTATTACACAATCCCCCTTTAAGCCTCTCACTGACTTGGCACTGTTCAAAGCAACACATTGCAGAATTTCTCAACATGCTCTGGGAGTTCTTCAAAATCCTAGCAATGCCCCAATATTAATGCCAGCCTGTCATGGGGAAAAAAAAAAAAATGGCGATTAGCCATCCCGAGAGAGAGAAGAGAGGAGAGAGAGAGAGGAGAGAGAGAGAGAGGAGAGAGAGAGAGAGGAGAGGAGAGGAGAGAGGAGAGAGAGAGAGAGGAGAGAGAGAGAGAGAGAGAGAGAGAGAGAGGAGAGGAGAGAGAGAGAGAGGAGAGAGAGAGAGAGAGAGAGAGGAGAGAGAGAGAGAGAGAGAGAGAGAGAGAGAGAGAGAGAGAGAGAGAGAGAGAGAGAGAGAAGAGAGAGAGAGAGAGAGAGAGGAGAGAGAGAGAGAGGAGAGAGAGAGAGAGGAGAGAGAGAGAGGAGAGAGAGAGAGGAGAGAGAGAGGAGAGAGAGGAGGAGAGAGAGAGAGGAGAGAGAGAGGAGAGAGAGAGGAGGAGAGAGGAGAGAGGAGAGAGGAGAGAGGAGAGAGGAGGAGAGAGGAGAGAGGAGAGACTGTTTTGATTCTGACTCAGGAGGGGGATCAGTCTAGATCCCCCTACTGAGATAGAACAGAGCGGAGGGCATCCATGTGAAAGGGGCCTGAATGTGCTGCAATGTCAAAGGGCAACCACACTGCTTAAAACAAATAAGGGGCTAGTTAAAGGTTTATCCTGTATCATATTTGAAGCCTAAAAAAGGCAAGAGCACAAAACTAAAACTGCAGCAAAATATTTATTAAATGTCACTAGCACCATCTAGTGGAGGATTTGACTACAGCAGGCATAATGCAGACGGCATCTAATGTAAATGTTGTAAAATGGATTGTGGTACCGTACTCAGATTCACAGAACAGATTTCAACCTGAATACTGATTTTGGAAATATAAAATTTATGATTTTTGCACAGCACAAAATAAAAATTCACACCCGTTCTCACTGCAATCATCCAAGATTGTGGCAACAAAGAGGAGCTGCAGTCTGCTCACATAATTTGTAATAAACCATCTTTGCCATTCTGAAGCTTCCCTCCAACCACTTTGCATACAATTTTATATATACTGCGATTCTGTACTTGCCAAATATGCTACAGAAATCTCCCTCCACAGAGTCTGGCTGCATTCATTTTAACTGGGCAGCTGAAGTTGCTGTCTGTTCACTTTCTGGATTTATACAGACACCTCTAGCTCTGCAGCTCTCATTGGCCCCCTTATGACTCATCCCCCCTCCCTTCCTGGCAAACTCAGAGTTAGAGAGCTTTGCATGATGCAATTAGCTTAGGCTTTTTACAAGACAAGAAACAGGAAGTGGGCTGTAGAAGGTATTTACTGGCAGAAAAAAAAAAAAAAAAAAAAAAAAAAAAAAGAAGTGTTCTTGCACTACCCTCATACCACCTTTTCCTATAATTTATGCTGAATGTAATTACTCTGATTGCCGTTTCCCAAAGTTATCCCTGACTTCCACAACTGCAATCAAATCTGTTTGTCTGGGCAGGAAGGGGGTGAAAGTGCCCTGTAGGCAAGTGGTTAAAATTCTCATTTTAGTTTAACTTTTGAATCCCCCCCTCCCCCCCAGTATAACTTTATTGCCATCACAAGGGGTTAGCAAACTTCCATGTAATAGCATTGTTGAGCAGGTGACGGGCACCATCTATGGAGACATTGGGGGTCTACTATACACCAAATGTCTCCCCTGCCCTCCAAAGCAGCTATTCAAGCACAGAGTGTTAGATTACCTGCTTCTCTGACTGTATCAACCAGGGAATGATAGCCTTGAAACTGAAACCGCTCAGGACCTGAGCACTTCTGGCTTCCTTCACTGCAGGAGGAGATTGAAGAGTGGATGTTCCTCATCTTCTCCCGCTCGCCATCCTGAAACCCTTTCATGTGGTCCCATGTAGAGCAGAAAAAAAAAAAAAAAAAAAAAAAGTACCAGCTCTCGGTTGCTACCACAGCTTGTGTTTAAAGGGATTGCAAAGGCAGAGTGTTTTATGCATTCTATGCATGAAGAGAAAAAGAAAAAGCAGCCTCCTCAGAACCCCCCCAATACTAACCTCAGAGCCCTATCTGTCCACGACTTCCTTGGTCATCCCAGACTTTCCCTCCTAATTGGCTGAGACACTGCAGCTGGGCCATTGGCTCTCCTTGCTGTCAAAGTCAGTTAGCCAAACAGGAGAGAGAGGGGGCAGGGCCGAACGAATGGCAGCTCCGTGTCTGAATGGACACAGTGCTGTAGCTCGGGTGCCCCCATAGTAAGCCGCTTGCTGTGGGGGCACTCAACAGGGAGGGGCCAGGAGCACAGAAGAGGCACCCGAGAAGAGGATCCAGGCTGCTCTGTGCAAATCCATTGCAACAGAGCAGGCAAGTATAACATTGTTATTTATAAAATGGGAAAAAAAAAAAAAAAAAAAAAAAAAAAAAAAAAAAGGAGTTACTTACTTGTAATGTCTTTTCCAGGACAGCCACCCATGAGACCTCGGCTCCTCCCTTCTGAGGAAACACTGCCCAGCCTAGGATTTAACCTGTTCAATACAGGGCATTTTCACCCCCTTCCTTCCTAGACCAATTTTTAGTTTTCAGCGATGTCGCACTTTAAAAGCGACAATTGCGTGGTCGTGCGACGCTGTACCCAAACAAAATTGATGTCTTTTTCCCCACAAATAGAGCTTTCTTTTGGTGGTATTTGATCACCTCTGCGGTTTTTATTTTTTGTGCTATAAACAGAAGAGCGACAATTTTGAAAAAAAAAAATTTATACTTTTTGCTATAATAAATATCCACATTTGTTTTTATTTTAATTTTTTTCCTCAGTTTAGGGCGATATGTATTCTTCTTCATACGTTTGAAAAAAATAAATAGCAATAAGCGTATATTGATTGGTTTGCGCAAAAGTTATAGCGTCTACAAAATACGGGATAGATTTATGGCATTTTTAAAAAGTTTTTTTTTTTTTTTTTACTAGTAATGGCGGTGATCTGCGATTTTTTTCGTGACTGCGACATGGCGGACACTTGACACATTTTTGGGACCACATTTATACAGCGATCAATGCTATAAAATTTGCATTGATTACTGTATAAATATGACAGGCAGGGAAGGGGTTAACCACTAGGGGGACACGAGGGGTTAAATGTGTTTCCTAGGGGAGTGATTCTAACAGTAGGGGGTGGGGACTCATCAGGGGAGGAGAACGATCGGTGTTCCTCTGTACTGGGAACACAGATCGCTCTCCTCTCAACTGACAGGACGTGGATCTGTGTGTTTACACACACAGATCCATGGTCCTGCCTGGTTAACGGGCAATCACAGGTGCCCGCCGGGCACACGCACCGGGTCCCGAGCAATGCGGCGGGCACGTCCCCTAGAGGGCCGGGAAGCCCAGGATGTCATGACGGCCACCCAGGATGGGAGATCCCATCTGCGGCCGTCATTTGACAATACACCGGTATTGAAGTGGTTAAAAGGGATGCTTCCCCGCCGGCTCCTTAATTCTTCAAGAGCAACTCCAGCCAGCTGGGGAGACACAAGAACACATCATAAATTACTTTTTGATGGTTCCCGAGTCCTGAAAGACTCCTGGAAAAGACGTTACCAGTAAGTAACACGAAATTTTCCCATATCATCTTTCAGGACAGCCACCTATGAGAGAGAAAAATAGTGCATCTCAATGGGGAATAGCACCTGGGGAAATGCCAGCACTGAGCGACGGCACCTACCCAAGAGTGCAAACCCTATACCGGTTCAGGCCCAAAGAGGAAGTTTTACGGGAGGAAAACAGAATTCCCAGAGAACACTTGAGATCCCAGGGTTAACCACCCTATAGATGGTCCAGAGGAAAAAAAAAGGGGATGTTTTCACTGAGTTTAGTCTTAACTTCTGTGATCAGACGAGATCGGGCGCATTCAGGGTGCTGTGGTCATAGGCCAACATTTCTACCTGGGTCGACCCTTGTATGTCACAGGAAGGGCTTTCCTGTCTGCTATGCGACTCCAGAAACATCTCTGGCCCAGGACAAAGAACAGGTCCCCTGTGGGAGGGATAGCACAGTCTGACAGGACGCTCATCACCCACCTCTTGGGGGGCTGCACGTTCTCTTACTGACCGTGGATCAATGTGTGCCTGCATTTGAGTCAGATAATATTCTGAGATCCGCGATACCAGTATAAATGCCAGAGTAGTTCATTTTCCTACGATAAAAAGAATTACAGGTCCCTTTCAGCAGAGAGAGTACATTCTCTTGAGCATGGAATCCAACAATACCCCTCAGTCTCCCAAGACTAGGCCGGTAAGTCTGGATCTGTGGGGAAACCAAAAAAAAAAAAAAAAAAAAAAAAAAAAAAAAAAAAAAAAAACCAAAAAGCGTCTGGTGGGAGCAGATGGTACTGAACCAAAGCCTTCCGAGAAGCTGGACCCTAGCCTTCTCCAGCTTCCATCAGACTTAATGGACAGGAATGCCCTTTCCCACTGCTCTGGCCTTGGTCGTGGAGTAAGACTTTTTTCTTGTCCTCCTGCAACCACCACCTCCAGAGAAATTTTGTAATGAGGCCTGGATTCACCGCCCAGGCCTTCTCCCACTTCTTCCCATGTGTTCTAGAAACCCGTGCATCTTACTAGGGTCTGGTCACCTGAAGGCCTTTAACCCTCTGATACCATCCAGGGGGCCACCCCCTGATATCGGGCCCTGGTCAGAGATCCCCCGTTTAGTTTCCTATATCGGGTGCATACAGGTGATGTGGCCATCCAATACCATCCGGCCGGCAACCCTGTAACCTCAAAACACTGGTGAAACATGCAGGGTGCTAGCTTGGTTAGGATTCAAACTCATGACCTCAGTGTTTAAAAGGCACAGTTTAGGTGCAACACCTTCAGTGTGAGCTCTTTCTTCACTGTTTGAGAACTTGAAGACCCTTGCCTGAAGATTTTAGGTGAGCTGGTTTGCTGGTCCTACACAGGCAAAGTTTTCACTGCAGTGCCTATAGTGCAGACTGTGTGAGCTGACCCTTCCGGTCATGAGTGCACGCCACCCAGCCAATATGCCAGGTATATCAAATGCCAGAATGTGTTTGGGGCATGTAAAATACCTTGCACAAACACAGGGAGAACCCCCAACTTGACGCGAGTACTGGAATGTTGGGCATCTGAACCAACCACCCCAGTGCTGCTAGGCAGAGTTGTCAGCCACCCAGGCCTTCTCCCCTGTATAGCCTTTCCAGAGTGACCAGGAGACCGTTCAGGGAACTGACCCTCAGCCCCATCGAATCAATGACCCCAGAGATGAAGAGTTAACCGCTGAAACACTGCACTAAAGTGACTTGTCAAAGGTCAGAAGGAGCTGACATGAGAATACAATCCTTTGTCTCCAGGGAGGACAGCGCCTCCCGAGTCTCCACTGAGAACCTGAAAGCATGCCCCTAAAGCATCCCACTACACAACTTTCGGAGAGCTGGGGTAGCAACAGAAAAACAGTGTGGCTGCCAGGTAACCTCTGAGGCATCGCACCGCCACTAGTCCCCAGAGATCCGTCTACTTCCCGGACATACAGGCTTCAGCCTCCCTGGCTGTCTTTAGCCACAGTCCCTCGCAGTGTCTCCTCCCACAGGAAACACCAAAACTGAGGAGCCGGTGGGGAAGCATGCCTTTTAAATCTAGGCTGGGCGGTGTTTCCTTAGAAGTGAGGAGCCGAGGTATCTCATAGGTGGCTGTCCTGAAAGACGATATGGGAAAGAAAAAAAAAAAAAAAAAAAAAAAAAAAAAAAAAAAAACCCCTCTAGCTTTTGCTTTGGAACAGGTTTATTAAATAGGACTCCACATACAGAAATTGTTGAGAATAGCTTGAAATGTGCAAGTGAGAACAGAACAGAGTGAGAGTTTTTTTGTTTTTTTTTTTAAGTGCATTAATGTACAATGTACCACCCAAACTCTGGGATAATTAAACCTTTGTTAAGACAAAACCATATTTAAAACCATTTTACAACTATGTTACAAAAAAAAAACCCCACGCAAATTTTTTCCAAGTTATGATATATGAATGGGAAAATGTAACAAATATAAAAGTAGGTGTTACTCCATTTTGGCTGCAAAAGTGGAAACACGCTTTAAACTAAGACAGTTCAGAAAACATAACTAGAAACAAAATTATACAGATACTAGAGTGAGTGGTGCAATAACCTCTAACAAGATTTCTTCTTTCCTGAAATATGAAACCAGATTGCTTACCAAGACCGCATGTACGCTATGGACTTGGGTCAATTGCTTTGATTTTCTAAGTCAATCAGGCCATGTTTTAATAGCAAGAAGGGGGGGGGGGGGGGGATATATAAATAACCCAACACAAAACACACAGCATATTCCATGCATGAGGTTTTGCAAAACCATGTTATAGGCCTACTGTGGCAGACCATGAGATTGATGGCAAACTGATAACAGTCACATGATATGCCCTTGGTTCAAGCACATCTGTGAAAGGAGTTTGTTTCACGAGTGTCCTTAATTAGGACTGAGCAATCACCAGGGACAGAGGGAGAATTTGTGAAAAAATGTATTATCTATCTATCTCTCAGCAAAAAGGTAGTACACACTACAAAACAAATAAAAAAAAAAAATCAATTTGTTTTTTTATCTATGTACACAAAAAAGGTAGTCGATGTTACTACTTACCAGCAGTAGGCTTAATGGCCACTCTGAAATGCCTGGTAAGGGAGGGGAAACAAAAAAAAAAAAAAAAAAAAAAAAAAAAGTTACTTTTCATTAATGGCTGCACGATTGGCTACATTGCACACTGATAATTTATGAACATAAAACATCCAAGTGACAGACTGTGCTGGAATAGTTTGGTGGCAACATAGAGTGTAGTGTAGTGCTACCACAGAGCCGCTTTGTAATTATGAGCCTTGACGCCAAGAACACCCTCAGTCCCTCTGAAACACTTGGTTATATAAAAAAAAAGTTACTGCAAGAACTTGTAAAGAACACAAGTATAGATACCTTTAACTTGGCTGTGAATTAGCATCAGGAAATAGACACAAGACTGTGTAGTGGTAAATTAACTCAATGCATTGGTACAGGTTAGAATAAATGGTGGTTTGAGCATAAGTTAACACACAGAAGGTAGGTTCAGACATAGTCTGGGAGATGGTATAATTACTATGCCCAGGTAACTTTAATAGAGTTCTGTACCACTAGATCGGTAATAACTAATGAAATTGGCAAAGTAAGCAATAAACAGTGCATATAAGCATTAACTAAAAATCTGACTAATACTACAACAACAAGTCTAGAGTGCACTCTAGGAGAATGGCTAGGATATGGTGCAATGTCATGAGAGATAAATTTTAGCATAATAGGTGAAGGTCTCTACATTGCAGCTGTAAAAGGGACAGTCTTTAGTACAAACTCTTCAGCCAAACAGTTTTGGGGCCCAGTTGTAGTTGGTGCACATGAGAATAGTCCCAATCAAGCCTGCAGGCAACAATAAGGCTCCTAGAAGGCTGTATAGTCAGTTCTTAAAGGGCTCAGTCTCTCTAGCAGGAGATATACTAAATCCCCACAGCACAGCTGCCAACCAGGGCCATCTTTAACACAGGGCAAAAGGGGCAGCTGCCCTGGGCCCAGTCATTGTTGTGGGGCCCAAAGAAGCTGCCCCTAGAGCCTGTGCTGCCCATACTCACCAACTGTCAGGACTTTTAGTAAATTCCCAAAAATCAGAGCAGCGGTCAGGGATTACTGCCCACTCTCCGCAAGGACTGCAATCTCCGCCCCCTGTACCTCCCCCTACCTCGCTCCCCCAGATGTTTTGCAGGCACTCTGGAACCAAAGGAACATCTGTGAGGCGGATCCTCCTGGCTATAGATGTTTGAGTGGGCGGGATAGACTAGAACCTGTCCTATGAGATCACACCCGCCGGGATGTGGGTGGTACAATAGCGAACTGAGCAGTGGGAGCCGAGTCTCTGGCTAGTGTGTCGGGACGGAGGTAAACTAATCTAGCAGCATGTCTTGGATTAGCTTGCAGGCACCTCTATGCTAAATCTGCTTATCCACTGCAGCTTAGCATAGAAGTGCTGCCTGTTAGCTGACAAATGGGGAGATGGGTTTTGTTCATGTAGCACTGGGAGAAATTGGGCTCATTAATGATTACCACTGCCTCAGGTTTTTACTGCCCCTGGTGTATGCCCTCCTGACCCCCCTGCCGTGTACCCTCCCAGCCCCTGTACTGTGCCCTCCCAGCTCTTCTCTCCCCTCCTGACCCCCCTGCCGTGTGCTTTCCCAGCCCCTGTACTGTGCCCTCCTGCCCCCATATTGTGCCCTTTTGACCCCTGCATTGTGCCATCCCACCCCTTCCATACTCCTCCCAGCTGACTCCCCTGTCGTGTGCTCTCCCATTCCCTGTACTCTTTTCTCCTGTCCCCCCTGGTGTATGCCCTCCCAGCCCCCATATTGTGCCCTCCCGTCCCCCGTATTGTGCCCTCTTGACCCCTGTACTGTGCATTCTCACCCTCTGTACTTTTTTTCTCCTGATGTGTGCCCTCCCAGCCCTGTATTGTGCCTAACTGACCCCCATACTGTGCCCTTCTGACCCCTGTACTATACCTTGTCACCCCCATACTCTTCCCTCCAGACCCCCCTGGTCTTTGCCCTCCCACCCCCCATATTGTGCCCTCCTGACCCCTGTACTGTGCCCTCCCAGCCCCTGTACTCTTTCCGCCTGACCCCCCTGGTATGTGCTCTCCCAACCCAAGTATTGTGCCCCCCCCCTCCATGGAAAGGTTTCTGGTGTGTAAATTTGGTACCTATTTTGTGTGTCTACTGACATGTTTTTGGTGCATAAGTATGCTATTTATTGTTTATCTGCAGGCATATGTTGTAAATACAGTAAATGGATGATAAAAAGATAAAGATGAATTAAAAGCCGTAACTTTCAGCCACCAATCAGTGAGCGGTAATGATGTGCTTTAATCTATAGAAACCAATCAGTGAGCAGTAATAATGTTCAGTAACCTCTAGCAACCAAATCAGTGAGCGGTAAGGATGTGCAATAACCTCCAGCAACCAGTGAGCCTGGACCAGTTTTTGGGATGTAAGGGTGGGGAGTAAAATTGCTTGAGGGCAGCCCCAAGAAAATGTTTGCCCAGGGTCCAATCAATAATAAAGACGGCCCTGCTGCCAACAGTCACAGATTTCCTGTGACATTCTCAGGAAACTGACCGATTTCCCGTGGACACTTGGTCCAGGCCAGAATCCAAAAATATTAACCATTTCCCAGGCAGCAGCCAGCCTAGACTCTGCATTGCAAAACCCGGCTGCAGCGCCATGGGTAACAGGTTAGAAAGACTAATTCTTCAGATCCTTCCCCTGCCTCCTACTCTCCAAAGAATTAGCACGTGGGGAGGATTTCTTGCCTCACTAATTGTCTGGGACTCAGAAAAAGGGGGCGTGGCCAGCCACAGAGAGGTGAAGAAGAATATGGCAGCCTGAGCTCAACTGCAGCATATGTACATCCAAGCAGAGGTGTCTGTACCCTGCAGTTTGGACTCTTTGCAGTTAAAAGTCTGTAAAACCATGATTGGTTGGCTTTGTCCTTCCTGCATCATGTCTGCGGTCTCTGGCCATGCCTTGCCTCATGTCATGACTAACCACACCCCCTTTAAGCCACACCCAATATTTATCATTTAAACCACACCCATTGCACTCCGCATTTTTCACACTCCTTATACATGTTACGCTTACCAATGCATGCCCCCAAAGTAGTACTCCACCTACAGACAAAAAAGTAGGCCTATAAATTTTTGCAGAATGTTGGCAACTATGCCACAGCAGCAGCTCATCAGTCACAGTAATATTGCAGCTCACCATCCAGTCCAATCCACACAGATTAGTCCACTCTCTGCTCTGCACCCAGGTGACTCAATGTCTGCACCCCAAACTCAGAGCTCAGGATCCCGCTCAGGCTGCTGACATGCAGCAGTTGTGGTGCACACTGGACAGCGATGTGCACCCACCGGTCTCCCTGACAGCAAGAGGAAGCCAGTGTTTCTCTCACTGTTCATACTTGGCAAGGTACCTGGCAACAAGAGCTATGAAAATAGTAAAAAGTTTAACTCTAGATTTCAGTTTTCCCTGATTAATGCACAAGTTTTCACCAAGGTCATGGTTTCATCAATTTTCTCCTTTGTCCTCGTCTTCTTTTGCCTGCAAAGTAACCCCCAGTTTTAATTGGCAGTCTGATGTGGGTTTAAATAAATTGTAGACAAATTTCCACAATTTTCCACAATTAGAAAAAGAGGTGCAAGCTCTGACCAAGCAAAACACCTTCTCCCGTTTTTGAATAAGTGAGGGATTATGTAGTGCTAATGCTGCCAAGTACGGTTGTCACCCTAGGACAGGAAGTGAGTTAATAGCAAGATTACCATGTTAAAATAATGAGTACAGAAAGGTTCATAAAGATTTGCTAGAAATTCCAACTTTTTGCTTGGGCTGGCAACACTACCAGCTTTGTCACAACTGCCTGTTAGACTACAGACCACCACTTATGTCAGCCTCTGTTCTACTCCATAAACATACCCACACAGTGTGGATGCATGGTTGGGTGCACAGTGTGAGTAAACAGCAAATCACCTTTATCCCTCTCACCAGTCCCCTGCTCCAGATCAGGACCCAGCTTCCTTTATAAAAGAAGAAACCATCCTGCCCCCACACTGAATTGTACTGAGTGGGGGAAAGATTTGCATACGAAATCAGCCACCATCAGATTTGCATATAAAAATGAGCTGCTGTGGCAGCCACAAGCAGCTGGCTACAAATCCCATTATTGTACCCCTTAATTTATTTTATGTGTTTGTGTAATGACCATTTGGTATCTGAAGAATAGAGCCGAGGGTAGGCATTTGTCAAGGCCAAACTAACCCTAGAGAGTATTAAAAGGGCCAATGTACTCTGTCGAGCACTGTGTAATATATTGGTGCTTTTAGATATACAATATGCCTGGCTGTTGCACCCGAGAGAAGAAATGTATTGAAAAAAGAAAAAGCTGAAAGGGAACATTATTCTTAGTTTAATACATACCACTCTGCCATTTTTGTTAATCTGCAAGAAACCCAGGTATCCAGGGAACATGCCCGCTGCCCTCCACAAGCCCATTGGGTCTTCAGTTTTAACCATAAATGGCATTCCGGTAGGGCCCATAAAGTCACATCTCATAGGAATTGGGCCTAGGTATCTTTCAGGGGTTTCTAGGTCAGGAACGTCTTCTATTTTCTAAAGGTGAAAACATTAAGTTAGACAGGTAACACAAAAACCACAAAACCACAAAACACAGCACTGGTTCTGGTGACCTGGGGGTCCCCAAGGAATTCCGTTAATTTGTAGGGATTTCCTCTCACTTCCTGTTTAGCAATGGAACAGGAAGTGAAAGGAAATCTCCCCAATGGGGCACAAATGGCGAATAAAAATTTTGACAGCCTAACAAAGCAAAGCTGTTTGATTTATTAGGCTCACCAATGGCATGCAATGCCAAGCAGCTGCTATTCACTAGGACCCCCAGGTCCTTTTCCATTCTAGATTCTCCCAGAGTTTCACCCCCTAGTAAGTAGATTGGGTGGCAAAAATATGAATGAAAATGCATTATTTTATGTTTCTACATTAAACCCAATTGGCCATGTAGTTGCCCACCCCATTAAATTTGTTCAGATCTTTTTGCAAGGTTTCCATATCCTGCAGAGAAGTTATTGCTCTGCTTAGCGCCATCCGCAAATACAGATTGAGCCATTTACCCCATCCTCCAGGTCGTTTATGAACAAATTAAACAGGATTGGTCCCTGGACAGAACCCTGTGGGACCCTACTAGCCACCCCTGACCATTCTGAGTATTCCCCATTTATCACCACCCTCTGAACTCGCCCTTGTAGCCAGTTTTCAATCCATGCACACTCTATGGTCCATGCCAACGGACCTTACTTTGTACAGTAAATGTTTATGGGGAACTGTGTCAAATGCTTTTGCAAAATCCAGATACAGATTAGCCATATACAAAATTACAACTTTACCTCAAAACCTCCAGTTTCCACCAGGATATCATGAAGAAGTCTTATGTATTCTGTGGCCGCTTTCAGTGTATCCACTTTGCTCGGTTTTCGATCTTTGGGGATGAGCGGCACAATGGTCTTCAACTTGGAAAAACCACTATTAATATTTCTGATCTGGTAATAAAAGGTTTATTAAAAAGGTTAAGACGACTGGACCAGAACTCCAGGCAAACAGCTATATACAGTACACAACTGAATACACATATGTATACAGATTTGCCTACCAGAGATTTGTTTTTTGTTCAGCCAGTCTTGGGATGTACACAAACGCACAACACTAGACTTTAAATCGTGGCAGGATACTTTTCCTGTGCAACACAGGGCAAGGTTACTTATCACACAACTCTTTTCTTCCACAAGATGGCAACGTCAGCTATACCTCGTTTAGCTAGTGACTGGCTTTACACAGGAGCATTCTGGGAGACGTAGTTTAGAGGAGGAGACGAGCTTCAGCCATCCCAAAAAGAAAAGCCTAAAGAGCAGGGCAGTTGGTGAGTGCACCAACCGTAGATGGAATGGAGAAGGAGTACTGTACTATACTGGGCCCTGTGCTGAATTTGCTGGATGTTGCTGTACCTAAGAGAAAGCAGGCCTCACTTAGGGCTGGACCAGAGGACCTAAAATCACCATCGGCTCCTGTGGGGGTGGCACTACACCCGATTTAGCCTATTTTAGGTTATTATTAAATATGACAGGAGCCAAATTATCCTAACAGCAGGTCTTTGGAGTGTGGGGGAAACAGCCATGCAAGTAGTGTCCTGGTTGGATTTGAACCGAGGACCAAATGCTGCAAGACAGGGGGGCTAATCAAGCCACTGTGCTTCCCATGCAGTTTGTGTCATTTTACTAGTGTAGCCCCCTCTAGTGTGTGCTACTAGAGTGAGAGTAGGAAAAACATACTGACTCATGTCTAGCCTGCGAGTCTGTAATTGGGTCAGGGTTACTAGAGGTCAGGCAGCTCTCTGGTGCATCTAGAATGTTCTCCAGGGAGGGGTTAGTGGGCAGAAGGAGGAGCTACTCTGCATATTTATGGGCCCTTAGCCAATCCCCAGGAGTGGGCTTGGCAGGGGACCAAGGAGCCCTTAAATAGCAATGAGCCATGCCAGTCGGAAAGTCGGGTGGAAGATGGAGGAGAAGCAGTGCTGAGGAGAGTCTGTTGGTAGCCCTTAAGGGACCCCTGCTCAGGAGGCTGGCCTGGAAGGATCCTAACCAGAGAAGCAGCAGGAGCAAGGAGTGAGTAGATAAGCATGGTGCAGGGACAGACAAGGGGAGAGCCTGCCAGCTGTAGCAGTGCTCTCTTGAAGACTGCATGTGCCAAGTCTTCATCCAATCTTGCTCTGGGGAGACTGTGTGTGTGTGTGTGTGTGTGTGTGTGTGTGTGTGTGTGTGTGTGTGTGTGTGTGTGTGTGTCTGTCAGGAAGACTGAAGAGTAAGCAGACCGGTGGGCTAGCATTTCTGCAAGTAGAACAGGTATTAGTGTCTTACGGGGAAAGCAGAAAGTTGTGCAAGATGCTGTTCACTCCACATGTGCTACTTTGCCAAGGAAATGCGAGTTCCCAGCCTGTAATGGGCTGTTACTGAACTAAGGGACTGTTCATTCCTCCAACAGAAGCTGTACAAGGGAACCAAGTCTGTGCAGGTGGAATAAGAGGAATCTGTAAATAGGGAGGAAATTACCCCTGGTTTTGATTGGTTAAACATTTTTAAGTTGGGCATCTCATAATCCCTTGCCCCATCCAAGTTATCATTCCCTAATAAAACAAGCCAAAGGACCGATTTGTGTCTGGATGCAAGAAGGAAATGCTGCGTGACTGGCTGTGCAGCAGTGGGGAACCCTGACATCAGTAACGCCTACGGGGGTAGTGCTACACTAGTGTAGCACTAACCCCAAAGGAGCCGCTTTTGTTTGTTCAGTCTGTTGCTCTGCCTCTCAACCCCAAAGCCCCTCTGGCACACCTAGCAATGTGATTAATGGAATACCACAGACACAGTTTAAACTCTAATTAGGGTTGTCCCGATACCAATCCTATTTAATTTGTTCATAAACGACCTGGAGGATGGGATAAACAGTTCCATCTCTGTATTTGCAGACGATACTAAGCTAAGCAGGGCAATAACTTCTCCGCAGGATGTGGAAATCTTGCAAAAAGACCTGAACAAATTAATGGGGTGGGCGACTACATGGCAAATGAGGTTCAATGTAGAAAAATGTAAAATAATGTATTTGGGTGTCAAAAATATGAATGCAATCTATACACTGGGGGGAGAACCTCTGGGGGAATCTAGGATGGAAAAGGACTTGGGGGTCCTAGTGGATGATAGGCTCAGCAATGGCATGCAATGCCAAGCTGCTGCTAATAAAGCAAACAGAATATTGGCATGCATTAAAAGGGGGATCAACTGCAGAGATAAAACGATAATTCTCCCGCTCTACAAGGCTCTGGTCCGGCCGCACCTAGAGTATGCGGTCCAGTTCTGGCACCAGTCCTCAGGAGGGACGTACTGGAAATGGAGCGAGTACAAAGAAGGGCAACAAAGCTAATAAAGGGTCTGGAGGATCTTAGTTATGAGGAAAGGTTGCGAGCACTGAACTTATTCTCTCTGGAGAAGAGACGCTTGAGAGGGGATATGATTTCAAATTTACAAATACTGTACTGGTGACCCCACAATAGGGATAAAACTTTTTCGCAGAAGAGAGTTTAACAAGACTCGTGGCCACTCATTACAATTAGAAGAAAAGAGGTTTAACCTTAAACTACGTAGAGGGTTCTTTACTGTAAGAGCGGCAAGGATGTGGAATTCCCTTCCACAGGCGGTGGTCTCAGCGGGGAGCATTGATAGCTTCAAGAAACTATTAGATAATCACCTGAATGACCGCAATATACACGGATATGTAATGTAATACGGACACATAATCACACACATAGGTTGGACTTGATGGACTTGTGTCTTTTTTCAACCTCACCTACTATGTAACTATGTAATACTAGTATCGGTACCGATACCGAGCATTTGCCCAAGTACTTGTACTCGGGCAAATGCTCCCGATGCTTCCCCCGATACCTGGAAGTCAGCTGTGATCGTCGCGTGGGGGAGTTACAAGATTCTCCCCCAGCGGCTTTCAGCTGCTTTAGTGACATACAGCGGTGATCGCTCACCGCTGACTGTCACTGCATCCTCCTCCATGCCCCCTCCATTCCGCTGTCCCCCTCCGCTGTCACCTCCGTTCCTCTCCTTTTCTGTTCCCCTTCGCTGTCCCCTCCATTCTGCTGTGCCTCTCCGCTGTCCCCTCCTTTCCCCTCTCCTTCTCTGTCCCCCTCCATTCTCCCCCTCCTTCCTTTGTGTATGGATAGAGTCAGCTGACTCTGTCCATTCACATAACTGAAACATTGTAATCTCCTGTGATTACGATGTGTCAGTTTATGAATGGAGAGGAGCCGCTGTCTTCTCTCCATTCATTTTCAGTGCAGCTGAGGCTGCAGAGAAGGGACTGGGGAATCTCTATCCTCTGTCTCTTTCTCAAGGGGGAGATATCAGAGGTCTGTTAAGACCCCTGATATCTCACCAAAGCCCCCCAACAGGGCTGATTAAAAAAGAAAAACACATATTGCAATAAAGAATAAAAAAAAAAGTTATTGTAAAAAATAAAAAAATTGTAAATTAAAAAAAACACACACACACACACACACACAGTTCACCCCACCCCCCCAAAAAAAAAAAAAAAAAAAAAGCACTGTTAAAAAAAAAAAAAAAAAAAAAGTATCGGTACTTGTACTCGGTCCTAAAAAAAGTGGTATCGGGACAACCCTAACTCTAATATACTTGGTGAAGAGAAAAGGTTTAAAAACGATACTAGTCAGCCAAGTCCTCTATAAGTAGCCAAGACTTGGTTGAACCAATTTCTATTAAAGCAATAATTGGCTATTAACACTAGAGTTTACAGTGTTAAACAGTAATAAACAAATCTTTAAGCAAGCTAATGATAAATTGTAGATATTACTAAAGGGAAATCCCATGCCAGCCTATAACACTTCAAGGTCTATTGGGAATAATACACTATAGGTATAGTAGCATATGCCCTTTAAGAATGACAATAATAATGTTCTAAAAGCAAGGCCATGCTATATTTTCTTCACCGGCACGTTGGAGCTCTAGGGACAAGAGTCCCTCAATGTAACAGTGATGAGAAGCGATGTAAAATAGCTGGTGCTGCGATATAGCACTCCTCTATGAGATCTGGATAACAGGTGTCTGTGCAGTGTTCAAGTGTGGTGTTCTATGGAAGGCAATAGGATACCTGGGCAAAGCCCCCTCACCAATCCTTTACGCATTCAGCAGTCCTCCAAAGAGCGGTCAAATGATTCTCCTGGCTGCATATGTGGTGCAATGGCTTTCGGTCTGCAGACCCAGCCAATTCTGTGACAGTCGGTGCTGCTGCAGAGCGTCCTTCTGGAAGCAGACAGCATTCTGACCCTCTGGGCTGGAGCAGCAGGCTGTGTGCCCCTTGGTAGGCTGCAATCCCCTCACACAGCAACAGGATGGTGTTCTCACAAGGGGATTCATGAAACAAGAGAGCTTAGGCCTGGTCTGCAGATCACTTTATAGTCTCTCCCATCATTCTCTCTTCCTGCTGTGCAGGCTGGGATTTGCAGTTCTGTCCCTTTAAAAAAAGTCAGTCAGTGAGCAGCTTTGTGTTGGGACTTTATACCAGACTCATTTTCAGCTGCTGCTTGTTAAAACCCCATTCATTGGTTCCTGTACTTGCTTCTTTAATTGTCTTCCTCCTGCCAATAGGAACACAGGGGAGGAACAGAATAATATGCATGTATGTAAAGCCCATTCAGGAATTCACGGGCAGCTCTCTCCCGCTTTCAGGCTGGAAAGCCTGTGTACATCAGGGGCGGATCCAGAGTCTAGTCTCGGGAGGGGCACTGCCAGAAAATGTTTTTTTGTGGGCAATTTAGTGGGGTAATGGCTGGTGTTGGCGCTTTCATCATCACGGCACCATGGTTGTTATGGTGTCAGGATGATTGAAGCGCATTTCTAGAGGTCGACCAATATGGGTTTTTCTCTGGCCGATGCCAAAGCCGATATTTAGAAATCGCGGTGGCCGATGGCCGATAGCCGATATATGATGCCGATTTCTTTTTTTTTTTCCCTTCATCGCATAAAATCTAACAGTTAGACCCCTTTCACACTGGGGCGTTTTTCAGGCGCTTTTGGGCTAAAAATAGCTCCTGTAAAACGGCTCCCCTGCAGTCTATGTGAAAGCTCGAGTGCTTTCACACTGAGGCGATGCGCTGGCAGGATGTTAAAAAAAAAGTCCTGCAAGCGGCATCTTTGGAGCGCCTCCACCACTCCTGCCCATTGAAATGAATGCGCACCGCTGCCGAAACGCCTGCAAAGCGTTTCGGCAGCAGCGCTTCAGGGGCGCATTTAACCCCTTCTTCGGCCGCTAGCTGGGTTATAAGCGCCCCGCTAGCAGCCGAATAGTGCCGGTAAAGCGCCGCTAAAACTAACAGCGTTTTACCGTCAACGCATGCCCGCTCCAGTGTGAAAGCAGCCTTAAGTAATAAGTGATACAGAAAATTTTTTATATTTAAACATTTATTAAACAAAACAAACCTCCAATCAGTTCACTTGTATGTATAATTTAGATAAAAAAAAAAAAAAAAAAAAAAAAAAAAAATAATAATATAACTATCTTAAATATTAAATACACAAAAACAGGAAATCAAAACTTTTGGACGAAAAAAAAAAAATGGGCTAACTTTACTGCTTTTTTTTTTTTTTTTTTTTTTTTATTTCATTAGTGTATTTTTTCAAAAAAAATTGCGTTTGAGACCACTGCGCAAATACCGTGTGACATAAAATATTGCAACAACCGCTATTTTATTCCCTAGGGTCTCTGCTAGAAAAAATATATAATGTTTGGGGGTTCTAAGTGATTTTCTAGCAGAAAATACAGGATTTTTACTTGTAAGCAACAAGTGTCAGAAAAGATTTAGTCTTTAAATGGTTAAACTGAGAGCTTCTCCACGGAGTTCAGTCTATTGATAAAAGAACCTGAAAGAGATACAAATGTATCTTCTTATCAGACTTGGCAGGCTGCCCAGAGGAGGAGAGAAGAAAACTTGCATTGACTTCTATTACAGAAGTCATTTGCAAGTCCTGCTGAAGGTATAATTGGCTTTATCAGCACAATCGGCTGATGCCGATTAAGTAAAAAAAGCCAAATATCGGCTGAGTCGACCTCTAATTATTTCTATTATTACATTTAACATAAAATGAAATGGTTCAACTCACCATAATGCAGAATCAGTGGGAGCCCCGAGTGTGTCACTTTTTACGTCGACCTGCCTTCAGATGCAGCTTATCACTTGCCACGTTCCTGCCACAAGCTGCGGATTGTCACTTGCCTGCTGCCAGATGCTGATTGTCACTTGCCACGTCACCTGCCACATATTGCTGATTGTCACTTGCCACATGTTGTTGATTGTCACTTGCACATGGGGTACATCAGTGCACATCAGGGCACATGGGGTACATCAGGCACATTCAGGGCACATGGGATAAATTCAGGGCTCATAGGGTACAATAAGGGCACAGAGTTTACTTGTTTTCTTCATATGCAGAATAGCGCAGGCAGCCTCTGTAGTAAGTTCTCATGTCACGCTGCTGCTGCTCCCCCCCAGCGGCCCCTCCTCTCTTCTTGTCCATCCCAGATCTCTGGACTGGCCAGTTTCTCCGCTCACCTGCGGACCGGACCATCCCCTCTCGATATCTGTCCTGCTGCTCCTGAACGCCCGCAGACTCACCTATCAACCCCCCCCCCTCACTCATCCGCTGACCTGCCGCTCAGGCTCTCTCACCTGCCGACCCCCGCTGACTGGCCCGCCTGCTCGTTAACCCACACACTCGTCCTCCGGCTCCCACCCGCTCACTCATTCACTGACTGGCCTGCCAATCATGAATATCTCGGAGGGGGCAATGGATCCGCCCCTGGTGTACATGCAGTCAATTCACAATAAATGGGAGGAAGGGGGAAGAAGCTCCTCATAGTTGTAGACATTTGGTACACACTCCCCCCCACCAAAGAACATTTGGTCCCCCAAAAGGAGGTAACGAGTCTGTTACATGCTTTACAGTTACACACAGAGAAAGTAGGTTAATTCACACAAGAAATCAAACAGTTTTCATTTGTAAGAGGAGCTCAAACAGCTCATATCTTGACAGACCAACTTCCCATGAATTGTCAGTGGAAGGGAGGTTGTTCTGTCTACAAGCCACAGACACTGGGGTGACCCGCATAGATGTGCCAGGGAGCGAGTTGAGGTTGTCAATCAAATATGCGGTAGAAGAACCAGGCTCCTCAAGAGTCCTTTTTGAAGTGAGAAAAAGCTTCCTTAGAGCTTTCACTCAGGAGTGAAATAAGGTCAGTCTCTTAGGTGGGTGAATAGCTCTTCTATCTCTCGCATGTTTGGGCTCTGGAGTTACAGGCACTGGTCTCCGATTCCTCCACAGCTTTTTCTCCTTCCTGCATATCAGCCGCAGCTTCTTCAAAAAGGAAAGAATTCTCGGGGGCTGCTGCTGACAGGGAAGATTTAGGAGTCTTCCTGATCTTCCAGAGGCTTATTCTGAGGCACAAATTCAGGAGCATCTGACTTGAGAATGCCAGTGTCTGTCACCTTGGAAGGAGGAGGGGGTAGCAGACTCTGGCATTTGAGATGGCCACAGCCAGTCTATCCCCATCTCTTCATCTTCGCTGTCCTTATAGTCTACAGCAGGGGTCTCAAACTGGCGGCCCTCCAGCTGTTGCGGAACTACAACTCCCATCATGCCTCTGCCTTTGGGAGTCATGCTTGTAACTGTCAGCCTTGCAACGCCTCATGGGGCTTGTAGTTTTGCAACAGCTGGAGGGCCATCAGTTTGAGGCCCCTGGTCTACAGCAAGGGGTACAGATGGAAATCTAGTCACTGGTCAGGATCTCCGAGAGGCCGTGGGTGTGGACTGAATCTGGCTGTGGTGGCAAACAAACTGCTTCTGACAGAGGCAATGGATGGTTGCGGTGCCAAGTCTTCAGCGGGCCTGTGCTCCCCTCTGGCCGGATTTGATACAATTTACTTAGGGCTGCGATCAGCCAACTTGTGCTTTCCAGGGACACCCAGATTCCTCAGCAGCACACTGTCACCTGGTTGCAAGTCCTGCACCCATACCCCAAAGGTCAAAGTTTCTTTTGTTCTTCTGTCCTCTGGTATCCAAAGCAGCTTGGAGGAGGTGTTCCAACTTTTCCGTAGGGGATCCACATATCCCCTGTGGGTGGTTGGTGATGTATGGTCTAAGGACGTGACAAAGGCCAAGTCTACTGGCAGCCAGACCTCCCGTTTTGAACATCAGACGATAGGGGGAAGTATCCTGTGGCATCATTTGCAGTGCCATTATAGGCATGTACAATAGCGGCTATATACTTGCTCCAGTGCTGCTTTTGTTTTGAAGTCAGAGTCCCAAGCATATCTAGGAGGGTTCAGTTTAACCTCTCTGGCGGAGGATCCCCTTGAAAATGGTACAGGGAGGTCCTGGACTTCATGCCCAACAGGTCTAAGTCTCTTGAGGCGGCTCTCAAAAATCTCTCCCTTGATCAGATTGGATTCATTGGGGCAGGCCATAGTGCACAAGTCTCCACCAAGATTTTGGCCACCGTGGATGCTTGTTGGTCTCTCATGGGAAATGCCTGGGCATACCAAGTAAAGTGGTCAGTCACTACCAGGATATTCCCTTGTCCTTTCAGGTCAGGCTCCAAGCACAGAAAGTCAATGCACACCAGCTACATGGACCCTTGGCTCTGAAGATGGCCCATTGGGGTAGCTCGGCGAGTCAGACTCTCGACTTAAGCCCGCATGCAGGGCCAGTAGAACCTGTCCCTCACCAGGTGAAAAGTCCTCTCAGGCCCTAGGTGGCCATGGTTTTAGTGTAGGGCAGTTATTCCTGCCAGAAAAATAGACAGCATTAACTGCTATCTCTCCCCTTCGGTAGACCACCCCTTGATGCAGCTGCAATCGATCCCACTCTCGGTGTAGCAGGCGAGTTTCCCTTGGGGAGTCAGTAAGGAGCATGTCAGGGCATTGACTCTCCAAGGCCTTCAATTCCAAACCACAAAAGGGTCTTCCAACTGGTCTCATTGCAAGTCTTTCTTAGAAAGCTTTGGCAGACCTTCATCCCCAACCTGGGTGACATTACAATAACTTCTGGGTACACTGGCAGCTGATACTCCAATGTCTGGCCCTGGATCCACCTCAGGCTTGGCATTCTGCTCCTCGACTTAAGGCTTGTACTCCTTCAGGTGTCAGCTGGGCCCATTCTTCTGGAGCAATGGGGCCTTCTTGAAAGAGCATCCGCACCTTTGTTCCCAACCCCTGGTCCATACTTCAAGCTGAACGTAAACCCCAGATAGGGCAGCCAACCATCTATGAACCATGGCGTCCAACTTGGCGATAGTGAGGATGTAGGTGAGGGGATTGTTGTCAGTCTTGATCACAAAATCCGCTCCATACAGGTAATCCCTCAGCTTATCCACCACTGCCCACTTCAGGGCCAGGAACTCAAGTTTGTGTGTGGGATAGTTCTTCTCGGCGGATGCCAAGCTCTGACTCACATAGGCAACAGGCCATAAGTGCCCATCATGCTCTTGATACAACATGATGGGCACTTACGGTCTGTTGGTGGTATAATATCTCGACTGCTGTCAACGTGTAGTTTATGTGACTTGGTTGGATCTGCATAGGCCAGGACTGGAGTGGTTGTTAGGCTCCATTTCAGCTGCCTAAAGGCCTCTTCACATTGGGCAGGCCACTGTTCATGAATGGACTCCAGGTTTTCTGGGCCTACCAGCTGGTCTGACAGGCTTAGCTGGATCTGGGTCTTAGTCTTCCTCTTCGCTTTTCAGTAGCTAATTGAGTGGGCGAGCTATTTTAACAAATCCTTCTACGAATCTTCTGTAATAGGAACATAATCCCAGAAATGACCTGAGCTCGGTCAAATTAGTGGGCCTTGGCCAGGAGGTGATGGCTTCCAGCTTCTGGGGGTCAGTGGCCACTCCGTCGGCAGACAATGTGATCAAGGTAGTTGACCGAGGGTTGTTAAACTGGCACTTCTCCAGAGACAGCTTCAACCCTTCGTCATGGAATCTCTTGAGGACCTTCTCCAGACGCTCTTCGTGCTCCTCCAAGGTCTTCCCGAAGACAATGATGTTGTCTAAATAAACCAACACTTCTATCAGGTTCATGTCACCCACAGTCTTCTCCATTAGCTGGGGCACCAGACAGGCCTTCGATCAAACTCAAAGAACCCCACTGGGGTAATGAATGCGCTCTTCTCCCGATCTTCAGCCTTGGGTTTAATATCTGATAGTTGATACACAACCTCGGCGACCCATTCTTTTGCATCACCGAACCGTGGAAGCATTCGGACTTCGGGACTCTCGGATGATACTTGTGCTCTTCAATTGTGCCAGTTGCTCATGCAGGTCTTCAAAGTTTCCTAAAGGAATCCATCTGACTCTCTCTAAACGGCTTATCCTCTTGGAGACAGATCTGATGTTTGGCACTTCTTGCACATCTCTTGGAAAACACAGCCTGCCATCTAAGCAGCTGGGTCTTGACCCTCTCTTTCTCCACTCAGGAGAAACGGGAGTATTCCTTGGATAAAACTCTGACAGATTCCATCCTTCGCTCCTTCCACCAGATCAGACGGTGAGACTGGGGTGGCTGGATTCACTTGCCCCAGCAACATTCTGGCATCTTTACTGTGGAGGCCGTTATGTTGTGGACACTGACCAAAATCTTCCCATGGCTTCTTTGTAATGCCTTGGTTGAAACCACCTCTGGTATTATTTCCACTCCTGTATCAGCCTCCTGGTTGTCCGCTTCAAGGACAATGAAAGGGCCTGGTTGCTTCCAGTTAAACTTGATAGTTGCTTGTAGACAAACCACTTCACCGGGCTGTAGTACCTTCTCTTGCTTGTCCAGGTGCCATATCTTCCCCACCCCTTCAGCAGGGGCCTTCTGCTCTTGTACTAGGCTTGTCTCAACATAGGGTGTACTTTAGTGGTTGAGGTATTTTAGTGGTTGAGGTATTAAGTTCCAGCACAAGATGGGTCAACAGTCCTCAAACAAGGTCAGTGTTGGTCCTTATGATCATGGAATTATTGCCAGCCCCTGGTGGGCGAGGACAGACTACTGAAAGTGTGTCAAACATCTGTCTTTCCTGCCACGGGAGGGTCGAAGGTTAGCTTGACTGGTAGATAGCTGTCATAAGGGAATTTCTGAGTTCCAATGCCCCATATCGCTAACTCTTCTAACTTCTGCAAGGGTAGGTGCTTAAGATGCCCATCGCAGAAATCTCTGTAGAGAAGGGTTACTTGAGCTCCAGTATCTAGGAGGGCTTTAGTGTAGATTCCCTCTACTGGAGACCACAAGAGAAGGTCCCACTAGCTTACCAGGGAACTTTTAGGTATTGATCCCCCGAGTCAAAGGGAGTGAAGCACTGGGTTGCTCTGAGGCAACAACGGAAGCCCTCTAAAGGTTTTGACTTTTTTCTCTGCATTGTTTGCTTTGGAGCTAGCTACTGTAGATGGGCACCTGAGGGGGAGAGGTTCTGCCCAATAAATACCCCCTTCCCAGAATGCACAACGGCCAGGAACCTCCTACTGGTCTGTTCTGGAAAAAGAATAATTACATAACACAACCTTGTTGAAATTCCCATACTGGCCTGTGGTACCAGTGACACCTACTGGCAGCAGTGAGACATGCACAACTGTTAAAACTTTTTTTTTTTTGTGTTAACAGAGAAGGATGCTGCTCCTTTAAAGCATGTTATATGACAGTCCTTATCCTGTGTCATTTGGCCCCCTGTAACACCTAAAAAACCTGGCTGATCCTGCCAGTTTCTCCCCACCCCTCTGTAAGCTGACCACGGTGTATCATGGCTGCTGAGCCCTGACACCATGGTCAGTTTACAGTTGTGTCTTGCCCCTCCTGCTGCTCTCATTACACTAACCTGTATACACCATCAGCACTGCCTCCTATTGCAGTGTCCCCCTCTAAATGATTTATAAATGCTGTAAATACCCAATTTTAAGAGCAGAGATTGTGATCACATGACCAGCCAGCCCTCTCCTTCTCCCCTCCAGGCTGACATCAGCAGGGGAATCTCAGCCCCACCTTCTGCATCTCTGAAAAGGAGAAAGCTGGCCAGTCATGTGATCACAATCTCAGCAGTGAAATGGAGGTATTTGCAGCATTATTTTTATAAAAATCACACTATATATATCTATCTATATCTATAATCTCAATAGGAGGCAGTGCTGATTGTGTATACAGGTTAGAGTGGCTTAACAACCACTTTAGGTTTAGAGCAGAACCAAATAAACTATACAATCTGAGTTGTTTACAGCTCAGCCAAAAATGAAAATCTACACTATAGCCCCAATTTTAGGAACAGGGGGCTATACAAGCACAGAAATGTTATCCCACCGCTGTCTTGCTACTCTCACAGTATAAAAGGTGGTGAAGCCAGGCTGTTATTCACATCTCACACATTGAAGACAAGCCTGCCCTTCTGATTACAGTTGTGCCTCTGTATAGGTCAGGGTAGTGGTTAGTGATGGAGGAGGGATATACTACTTTTGTAACATTTGCATATTGTTAACAGCACTTTAACCACTTCTGGACCTTCCTTTGAAGAGGAATATTGTTATGACAGCAGCTAGCTGCCATAACCCCGGTATCCTCTTCTTCAGCGGGCGGTCCAGTTTCTGATAGTAGTGGTCTCTGCGGCAGATTGGTCGCAAGATCACTTTAAAACAGGGCCCCCCTCCCGCTGCTCTCCGCAGCCGTCTGGTATGGAGACGAGTGAGGGGAAGATGGCCCCCACCCATCTTATACAATTGCAGTGCGTATGGAGAAGGGGAAAAAAAAAAAAATAAAATAAATAAAAAAATAAAATTTGTTAGTGACAGCATATGAAAACTGTATTCAAACCACACATGTGAGATATCGCCGCAATCGGTAGAGCGAGAGCAATAATTCTAGCCCTAGACCTCCTCTGTAACTCAAAACATGCAACCTGTAGAATTTTTTAAACATCGCCTATGGAGATTTTTAAAAGGTAAAAGTTTGTCACCATTCCATGAACGGGCACAATTTTGAAACATGACATGTTGGGCATCAATTTACTCGGCATAACATTATCTTTCACAATATGAAAAAGAAAAAATATTGGGCTAACTTTACTGTTTTTTTTTTTTTTTTTTTTAATAAAAAAAAAAAAAAAAAAATAAGTGTATTTTTTCCTTGTAAGACCGCTGTGCAAATACAGTGTTATTCTCTAGGGCAGTGATGGCGAACCTTGGCACCCCAGATGTCTTGGAACGACATTTCCCATGATGCTCATGCACTTTGCAGTATAGTTGCGCATCATGGGAAATGTAGTTCCAAAACATCTGGGGTGCCAAGGTTCGCCATCACTGCTCTAGGATGTTAGGAAAAAAAAAAAAAAAAAAAAAAAAAAAAAAAAAAAAAACCCACCACACACACATAAGTTTTTAACTTGTAAAAAACAAGTCTTAGAAAGAGGCTCAGTCCTTAAAAAGGGTTGTACACCCTCTGTACAACCACTTTTACCTACAGTTAAGCCTATATTAAGGCTTACCTCTAGGTGCTTGAAATATCTCCTAAACCTCCACGGTTTAGGAGATATTTACAAAAGACCTGAGCGCCGATGATTACAGCGCATGCGCACTTAGAATAGGGGTCATCCAGTGACTGGCAGCATGCGCGGGAGTGACGTCATGCCACTCCAGCCAGTCACAGAGCCGGAGTTTGCGGCCCTGGAAGGAAGAGGGGCAAAGATGGACGCTCCCGGCTAGTGGGGACAGAGACATTGCGGGCTTCGGTTTTAGGTAAGTGACACATAATGGGCTACTATACAATGCCTAGTAGCCCATTATGCTTTACTTTTGCAGGGAAATAAAGAGGAAGTAAAACCCACCAGGGTTTACTTCCTCTTTAAGTGGTTAAGGAGATACCACCACTATGATCACTTTAGGGGAAGGGAACAATTCTTCAATGGCTACCAAGAGAATGAATAAAAAAAAAAAAAAAAAAACCAAAAAAAAAAACCAAAAAAAAAAAACCAAAAAAACAAACAAAAAAAACAAAACAAACAAAAAAAACCACACCCTCACCATGCCTCTTACTAAATACCTTGGAATGTCTACTTTCCAAAAAGGGGGAATTTGTACTTTCCTGGCTTGTTAGGGTCTCAAGAAATGATAGGCCATCAGTACTTCAGGTGTGAGCAATTTTCAGAGATTGGCACCATAGCTTGTGGACTCTAACTTTCACAAAGACCAAATAATATATACCAATTTGGGTTATTCTTACCAAAGATATGTAGCAGTATAAATTTTGGCCAAAATTTATGAAGAAAAATTACTAATTTGCAAAATTTTGTAACAAACGTAGAAAAATGCAGTTTTTAGAAGAATTTTCAGTCTTTATAGCGCAAGAAATAAAAATCCCAGCGGTGATTAAATACCACCAAAAGAAAGCTCTATTTGTGTGAAAAAAAAAAAAAAAAAAGACAAAAAAGTTTCATATGGGTACAGTGTTGCATGACTGAGTAATGGTCATTCAAAACGTGAGAGCACCGAAAGCTGAAAATTGGTCCGATTAGGAAGGGGGTTTAAGTGCCCAGTGGGTAAGTGGTTAATTAAAATATTCCATCCACCGATTCTCCTCGGTACTCCCACCTGTATGACAGGGGTTAATTGAGCCGAGGGAGCTGTCATATGCACTCATCAAGAGTGCCGCCTATGCCCACAATTTCTGCCCCTCTGTTCATAGAGGCTGCACTAAAGCTTTCGTAAGTGGGAAAAAAAAAAAAAAAAAAAAATATGAATGGAGGAGGCAGATCTTTCATTCACTTGCCATTCAAAAGATTGCATTTCATTCATAGAAGCTATAGTACAGCTTCTACGAGTATAGGAAGAAGAATGAAAAGGTGGGCTTAGTAGGCACTCCCTCAGCTCTAGTAAATCCTGTAGAACCAGGTGGTTAGAGTGGTGGTGGTTGGGTGTAGGAAGGTTTAAAACATTTTTGACTAAACTAGGGAAGGAAGAAAGGAAGAAAGTCAACTAGGGAAAAACAAAAAAAATACCAAACACACCCCAACAACAAATTTAAACTTCTGGTTGGCACTTTTACAGAGCATTGTCTAGAGGGGCATTTGTGGTCACACATATACTCATTCATCCAGGGTGGTTGAAGAGGACTGCTCACCCGCTCCCTTTCCTTGGCATTGGCTGCCTGTCTCCTTTCCAGAATATCCTGAAAATTCTCTATACACAGGTAGTGTCCTGATGAGTGTCTCTTCATCTTGTTGATGGAGGACTGGTTTGGTAGGTAGTCATAGTGTTCCTTCAAAACATCTCCCAGCAGTTCAGGAGGAGGGGTAATGCACAGTGCCGGAAGGTCACTTTTCCTGGTGTTATCAATGGCTTGCTGCTTTGAATGGAATGGAATAAAATTACTTAAGTACTTTTCGACTGAATGATCCAAAACTCCACACTACACATTTTTTCTTGCATGTATGAGAAAGTTCTAAATCAGTTAATATAGTAGGTTGTATAACATTACACCATTAGGAGTGGTATGGTAGCACAAATACTCTACTTGAGTCACTGAAAGCATTTGAAGCAGCAGTTCAGGCCCAGAAGTAGCAGCACATTTAAGTGCATACCACTATGGAACCGAGCATTTAATGGCAAATTTGGTGCCACAGGTTTGTACCTTTTCATGATAATATTGGCATTAGAATTATCAGTATTGGTTTTATAGACCAGGTTTTATAAACCTGGGCAAATTGTGGCCACATCAAGCCCACAATGCCTCCAATGTCAGCAGGCCCACAGAGTATGACAGGATCCTCACTGAACTCAATAGGCAAGTTTGACAAGCAGTGCCATTTCTCAAACTCTGCACCCAAAGTTAAAAATGCCACGGTCTGGAAGCAAAGCATTACGGCATCAGCATGTTAAAAGCCCCATCCGGCTGTTATTTTACAGTTATGCGAGCGGCTGAGGAAGGGGTTGGAGTGTTGGTAAAACTTCCCCATTTTTACTGCTCTGACTGCCCAAAAAGACCATTTCATAAGTAGTTGTACCCATTATTCTTAGTGCCAGGTGTTTGTTTTCTTTAGGTTGTTTACACACTTAAACAGGTTCCTAGGTCCTAAATCATTACCGAGCAGAACCAAGTTTAGCCCTCTTTAACAGTCCCAGTTTCTCATGTGGCTCTTGAGAAAAATTGCCCATCCCTGAAGTATTAGGTAATCAGGTATGATTTCTGCCACTTCTAAAAACACATGCATCCTTAACCCCTTTTCGCCCGCTAACAGTACATACACTGCTAGCGGTATTAAAGTAATAAGGGCAGATGTAGTCAACAGAAAGCACTGCATCCCATATTTCAAATATAAATGAAGGGGCAAATTTTGCCAGGGGAGGGGTATTAGAAAATACCCCAGGGACTTTTAAGGTGCTGTTTAAGTAAACAATGTACTCAATAGTCAATAGATCTGTACAATCAATCTTTTTTAAAAAAAAAAAAAATATCTATACTTTTATTAGAACCATCATGAATTAAAAACCAATGTCTCAAACAAATGAGATATCATCATAATATCATACAAAAAGGTGGTAGATCCACAGAACAGTACATTAAAGATACAGCAACATAGAGCTACTTAATGGTTTCGTGAAAAATTGCCGCTCACGACTGTGTACAGCAGAGCAGAGATCCGGAGACAGCATAGTGCTTGGTGTAAAGCGAAGCGGGAGTTGCTGGAGTTAACATTTCATAACAAGCTGGCGATTGGTTGCCAAGAACACTTGGCAACCAATCGCTGAGGCAGCTCCCGGCCCTGCCCTCCGGCCCTGCCCTCCATCCAACACTTTGCTGACTCCCACTCTCAACTCTGCAGTGAACAAGAGCAGTAGAGGCTGGTTGAAGGCAGATCCGTGTTCACGAGCCATCTGTCGGTTCGCCAGGGTCAATCATGATTGATGGCTTTCCGACCCCCCCCAGAATATAGGAGTGGAGCAGGCTGAGTGAGCAATCTGAATATCTATGGAGGTCCCAGCCAACCACTGGGGAGGCATGCCTAAAAGGTGGCTGGAGAGAATATAAAGAGTCTGGGGTCTGAACAGTCAAGGTTCCTGTTCCAGGAGTGCCACCCAGCCTGCAGGGCTATTGCCCTTCCAGGCAACTTAGCTGACACCTGCCAAGAAACTCAACAGGGTCCCTGCGCGTTAGCCACATAAATAGATCTGACTGAGACGAAAAGGGGGAGTTTCACCCAGGGATAAGTCTGGAGAGGCCACTTTGCAAATGTCAGCCTCATGCAGGAGGAAGGCATTCAGCTACTTAAGGACTTGAGAGTACAAACATGTCAGCAGAACCTGGGTGACTGTTGCAGTTACCCCTTGGTGCATTATTGATTAGGCCTTTCCGTCTATGGTGCCACAGTGCTGTCCATGACAGATAACAGATCGCTGTTCATACTCTGTATGAACAGATGATCTGTCTGTGCTCCCCTCAGAGAACTGGAAACTGTTTACACACACACAGATCCCAGTTCTCCGTGCGCGCCAAGCGATCGCGGGAGCCAGTCGGTGATCGCGACCGCCGGGTTCTCGCATCGGCTCCGTGGGCGAGCAGGGGGTGCGTGCGTGCCTCCGGTGGCGCGCATGCACCCCCTAGTGGCCGTCTGTTACCGACGTAACATGCCGGCGATTTGCGCAGCCAAGCCATGTTGCCGCAGTATATCTGCGGTGGCTGGTCGGCAAGCGGTTAATTTGCATTTTCGGAATTAGTTTCGCTTATTCGAAATTCAAATTTTGTAAGATGGTTCGATTCTCTTTTCCATTATATTCTTTTCAAATTCTATTCGGGAATCGGTTATATTGTTTCTATTCTGATTATTCAATTTTTTTCTATTCGAAATTTGAGTTCCAGAAGATGGTTTTATTCTTTTTTTCCCCTATTTTCTATTCGAGTCATTTGTAATCTCTTCGAATTTATTCTGTTTGAATTGTGGGAAACGGTTATATTCTATTTTTTAATTTTATTTGAATTCTAAATTTGAATTTCAGAAGATGGTTATTTTCTATTCAAATTTGATAACAAAACTATTTGAAATTTTGTTTCGTTATTTCGGATGTGTTTAAATTTGTCGCTATTGTAATTCAGATACATCCAAATTTCTGAACGTATAATTTGTCCGAATTTCAATTCTAAAACGCACATGTCTACTATAAAAGTTACAAAAAAAAAAAAAAAAAAACCACACAACACACACACACACACCAAACCCCTAGACTATTCATCGAGCCAGAGCACTGAACGCTTGTGTGATTGGCTGTCATTGCACTGGTGGGAAAAAAGAAACTGGGACACAAACCAGCGGCCCTCTTGCAGGGGTAGCGCTAAACAATTAAAAGAATTTGCCTTTAAAAACAGCTTGCACTACTCCGGTTATCTTTACCCTGGTAGATATATCACAAAAATGTATGCCTTTTGATAAAATTGAGGCTTGCAAGCATCAGGAGTAAGGATGAGCTCCGGCGTGTTCGAATGCTGCACGTGCCGAGCCCGCCAGGAAGTCGGTATGGCGCAGCGCTAATCACAAGCAGCGAGACATTTCCCGATGTGTGGCTGCAGAGATGGGGAAATGTCTCACGGCCTGCGATTAGCGCTGCGCCGACTTCCTGGCGGGCTCTGCACATGCAGCATGCGAACACGCCGGAGCTCATCCCTACTCCTGATGCTTGCAAGCCTCAATTTAATCAAAAGGCATACATTTTTGTGATATATCTACCAGGGTAAAGATAACCGGAGTAGTGCAAGATGTTTTTAAATGTTACGTCTTCATAAGAGACAAAAAAAAAAAAAAAAAAAAAAAAAAACACACCCCACACTAAACTATCTTTTTTCAGCTCTTATGAAAAATCAAGCTGGCCTATTTCTGAAAGTTGTAATCGCCCATGTCAGAATTCAGTATTTCTAAATCAGCAGCAGGCCTGGATGCAGGACTTTTATTGTGTTTTCAGAGAACACCTAAACCTTCCAATCTAATAGAAGTCTGTGTCAAAGCACAGGTAACCCACATGGGGAAACAGTGTGAAAGGGGCCGAACAGGGACACGGACAGACAGATACAATCACACCTGACAGGTTTTAGTTAATTTAGTTATACTTTTCATATAACAAAGCACCTTTTTCAAGAATAAATTATATATATATATATATATATATATATATATATATATATAACCAGTTCAGTAGAAAAATGGTCCTGGAAGGGACTTAATTACACAAACATTTACACATAGTTACATAAAAGGTTTATACAGTCAGATCCCGCTACTTTTTGCCCAAGTACCCATTACCTTCTCTGCAGGGAGTTTGCACACATCTGTCTCCATGCTTTCCCTGTGGGCCGATTCCTGGGGTTCCTCAGATCCTGCCAGCACCTCAGAGGCCATGGCGAAGCGGACACTGTTGGTGGGAACAGGAGACATCATACATGAGCTCACAGAGGAGATCTCTACTACACAGAAACACACAGATATAAGCATTATAGATCTGCTATTACAGCTGAAAATAATAGAAAAATCCCTCCCAATACTTCGATTAGTTCTGCTACATGGCTGGCAACCTTCATCTGCAGCTTAGATTACCATCAGATTTGTTGAGAATCAGTATAATTGTATGCATTGGTGAGTAACATGTTTGGTTCTCTCTAATATCCGGCAGAAGGGGCTGTTTAAACCAAGTTCTGCTGTATTGACAAACCTATTCTCTTCCTGAAATCATTGCACCCCTTCTCATGATGAGGCCAGGTTTTAAGGCTGCTCCTCTCTGAACAGGTGCAGTAATCAGTGGTTCTGGTGTCCAACCTGCATGAGGGCCATTTCAAAGACTGGCTGATTTATTTAACCTCTTGTTGATTATTGCTTCATTTGGAGACGGTACACTTTTATTAGAAATTTGTATATATATATATATATATATATATATATATATAGGATTTGATATGTATTAAAGCTATACAGAGGATTTTTAGTAGCTCGGTCAAGCTGCTACAATTACCAGCGAGCAATCACTAAGTGCCCCATTTTTATGTATAGCCCCCCTTACTGCAGCTGCTTTAAATAAATAAGATTTTTTTTTTTTTTTTTCAGCATAAATTTTTCTTGAGTTTCAAAATGTATAATACAGAAAAGGATGTAATAAGCAGTGCAATCAAAAATTGGGGGCCACTCAGTGAGGCATTTGTGTATGTAGTTCAAGCATTGTGCAAAATAATGAAAACCATGTGTCATTTTTTTTATTAAGTCTGACATGTGAGAAAATTCATGTCATTTTTTTTTGGATCACTTTCAGTGTATGGTACTAATGTTGCAACAAATTCATGCCGCCATTGGTGATAAGGAAAGTGGAAGTACAGTAAATAAGACTAATAGGAGTAAATTGTTGATTATGCTGCACGTGTAAATTTTCTGTCTCATCTTTGAGACAATTCTGTGACAAAATTTGACCTTTAGCCTGGGTTCACACTGCCACAACTTCAAATCCGACATCCCTGCGTGACTTCATCTTGGCTTGCATATGACTTCTTTAACAGAAGTCAATGCAAGTCGTATTGAAGTCGCACTAAAAGTCGAAGCAGTCGGAGCAATTTGAGTCGCACCAATTAGAATGGTTCCATTGCAATTAATGGAGCACGATTTGTCATGCGACTTTGAACTCTCAAGTTGCATGACAAATTGCGGCAGTGTGAACCGGGGCTAAAGTGGAACTTTGCTCTCTCATCAACATTATGCTGCTAGCATAAGTAAATAGATGGGAAAGTAAATCATATTTACTTGTTTTAGGCTACTTTCACACTGGGGCCGACAAACGTCAGCGCTAAAGCGCAGCTCGTTTCAGCGGCACTTTAGGCCGCTAGTGGGACACCTTCAACCTCCGCTAGCGGCCAAGCAAGGGATTAAAAGCCTCTGTGTTGCAGCGCTTCCGAATCGCTTTTCGGGTGCTTTGGAAGTGCTGCTCATTCATTTCCATGGGCAGGGCATTTTGGGAGCGCTGTATTCAGCGCTCCCAAACTGCCCCAAAGATGCTGCTTGAAGACTTTTTTAGATCGTCCCGCAAGCGCACCACCCCAGTGTGAAAAGTCAAACTGAAATGAATGGGAGGCGTTTTTTAGGCGTTATTTAGAGGCTGTTTCTAGCGGTAAAACGCCTGAAAACCGCCTCTTTGTGAACGTTGGGAAAAAAAAAACTCTCCCTGAAAGGTAAAGGCATATTGTGCTAGTATGCACCTTGAAACAAAGCCCTCCAGCAGTGCACTGTCTCCACTGCAGAGTCTTCCATCTTCACCCAGTTTTCAATCCGAGTTTGCGGGCTGGGGCTGTTTAAATGGCCGAGCCACTTGCGTGCAGAGTTATGGCCGTGGCACAGAGCTCTGAAGGAATGGCACGGTTATGCCGTTGCATCAGAGCGCATGCGCTGGTGACGTCACTGGCTGCTGCTCACTAGAATATCTCAAAAACGGTGCACATTTAGGAGATATTCATTTAACCTACAGGTAGGCCTTATTATCGGCTTACCTGTATATAAAAATGTTAAGTTTAGTACCACTTTAAAGGATAAGTTCACCTTTTGTAAAAAAAATAATGTGGATTTTTTTTTTTTTTTTTACATTGCTGCCTTTGTTTAAGGCTGGGTTCACACTATTGTGAGTTGGATGCGTTTCGCCACTTCCAATTCGCATGTCAGGAGATTGTGACTGGCTCTCAATGGAGCCGGTTCACACATCTCCAGAGCGAATTGCACAGGAGTTCTGTGCGTTTTCTGGTCTATTTCAGGTCCGAATTCAGCTCAAAATTTAGACTGAAATTGAACCTGAAACGGTGAATGGGGACGCACCAGACTCCTGCTACATACAGCAGTGTGAACCCAGCCTTAAGCATTGCATCTGTGATCAGCAGATCGTGTGTGTAATGCATTGATCCTGCAGACACTCAGTAAGTACAGTACGCAGTAAGTTGTCTGCCCGTACCTCTGACATGGGCAGGAGGTTACTGAAGGGCAAGAAGAATCAATGGACTACAAGAGCGTTCACCAGCGCCCTTGCAGTTTATTGAGAACTTAAAGTCGACAGTACTTGTAGTCTAATTCATTCACAGGAAACTGTAAGTGAATGACGCTGCCCTGTGGAAACATGACCGCGCTGCTTTCAAATTGTGACAGCGTGTGTTGGGAGGAGATGCCCCGCCCGCTGTCACAAAATGAGGAGCGCTGGTGGCTGAAGTTGGGTGACTAGGAGCATGTTACACCCTAAATATGGGTAACATGCTCCTAAAGGTAAACTTATCCTTAAGGCTCCATGCACACATAAAGTCGCATGACAAGTCGCAGCCCAAGTATTTCAATGGAAGTTGTCCATAGCTTCTGATATGGGAATTGCGTGACTTTGGAATCGCACGAATTTGGAGTCGCACAAGTGTAAATGGAGCCTTAAACCTTTTTTTTTTTTTTTTTTTTTTTTTTTTACATTTCTTCAATTACTTCCTGGTTTTTAGGCCTGGGCAAATTATGTCACACACCACAGCAGTCTTCAGGAGGGGTTTTCTCGACTAAGCACACCCTCCTGCCTGCATGCTTGAGTTGGGCAGATGGATTCCAGGAAGTAAATACTACATGAATCATCTGTAGTATTACTTACTCAAGATGGCTATGGCCAGAAATTCTAGGTGCGTGTTTCTCAGCAAAATAAAGCATGAAGACATGGATGGATGGGCTAGTTTGCTTTGAATATTACAAATTAATTAAGTAGCGGTTTTGGTTTGTGGTGCTCAGATGAAGTGTTGTTCTGCTTTAAGTTCCCCTGGAACTGATATTTGATACCTTTCCATTATACTCCCAAATAGCTTTTCTGTCTGTAGAATTCCAGCCGTTCGCAAGAAAGCATTCCAATAGATTCATATGCAGCTTACCAACATGTAAATGAATCTATAAATACAAAAAATCCAGTCTAAAAAGTTTTGATCCAATTAAACTGCTTCCAGCCGCCATGAACCCAGGTGATCGCTTGCTTTGCAAACAGGCCCAAATAGCTGCAGCCTTCAACAGCCAGTCATTACAGTATTTGGACTTGGCGGCTGCTGCTAGCTTTCAATCCCAGCAGCAGGAATCGGTAGACCTATGTCTTTAACCCTCCCCCCCCATCACACCAGTGCAACTTGTCATGCGATTTAACAGTTTCAAATCGCATGACAAATCGCACCCTATTGGTTACATTGAAAGCAGTCGCATCGACTTTGAAAATAGTTCCTGTACTACTTTTTGCAAGTTCAGGCGCGACTTACATAGACATCTGTGTATGATGTCTTCAAGTCGCACTGGAAGTAGCACTGAAATGCTACTTTGAAATTGTGCTACTTCAGGACAGGTTCACACCTATGCATTTTTTAGTGCATTTTCAGTTTTTCAGAAACACACTACATTTAACATGGTTTCCTATGGGTCACGTTCACATCTGTGAATTTTATGGAAAGGGCCAGGGACTTTTTTCTGGTTTTTGGTTCCATAGGCTTCAATGGATGAAAAACCTGTATTGAAAAATGCAAAATGCACCTGGAATATGCAAACTGCTACCTGCAAAGGTGTGAACCAGGCCTACGTGAAGTAACACAATTTCAATGCCGTGCTCAGCATGACCGGGGTGTTAATGGTTACATTTCTCAGGATTGATGCTTGGGACAGTTCTGTCAGTTGTGCCAGATTTATTTACACCTTACCAACATACATGAATCTATCACAAGTCCTGCCATTTGTCATGCTACTGTGAGATGGATTTCTATAGAGTATCTACAACATTCTTTATGAATTGCAGAGATTGCATCCATCAGGATTGTGGAGTAAAATGTCTTCCCTGTCCTCGTTCCTTGTATATGCAGACTTGTGGGAGTATACAGGGCAATGTTTACAATTTTCTGGGTCTGTGATGACCGCTCACAAAAGCCGAGTTAACAGGATATGATCGCAGAGTTACTGGGAATACTTAGATCTGCAAAGACAGCTTATGTATCTTAAAATATTTGACAGAGACATCTATCATGTACCAGTCTATGTTCTGTAAAGAATCATGTTTGGTTGCTATGGGTTCCTGCCCTGTGAGCTAAGCCTTTGGACATTGGACATGTATACAGAAGCACATAGAAAGGTAAAGTCATAGGGCTTCGTTTATACCAGCGTTGTTCTCTGAAAAATGCTGTGTGGTGATTAGAGAAGTGATACCGCCGCGTCCTGAATACCTGTTTATTTTTTGACAGCCGAATGGGGGTTTCTAATAGGAATACCAAACACTACACTGGCAGTTGCAGGGCAGCGCCATTCACTTGCATGGATTTCATTTGGCAGTGGTACTGCACGCCAAACACAACAGGGGGTATCATTTTTGCTGTGCTGTGAAGCAACACATCGCACCTCCAGCCTGTGTAAAACCCTGTCCAGCTGTGTTTGCAACTTAAAGGGTTAGTTCACCTTTACCAAACACTTGCCTATGCAAGTAAGGGACGCCTGTAGATAAAAAACAAAATGCGTAGCTTTGGCTAAAGTTAAATAAATTGGGAGCAGTGTCTGTGTAGCTGCTGCGTCCCATTTGACATGAAAGAGGATGCACCTCTGCATCCCCGTAGACAGAACCCTCGCATGGGTGTGCGCTGTAGTCCGCCGCTAGGACAGAATAGGCCTGGTGAGGCTCAGTTCAGCAGCAATAACTAACTCTGTCACAGATATGGGAATACTCACACCTCCAGAAGTCTCTACTGTAGTAATGACACTTGCGTGTTCTGTGATCGGATAGTCAGGGCTAATCCATGTGCTCTGGGCTCTTTGGAAGGGATAGCACATATAATATTAGGACCACAAAATAAAGGCATGGCCCCATGGGATTGTCACCCTTCCACCCACCTCACCCCATTTCTATCAAACTTACCAAACTTTATTTAAATTTCCTTTATAAACATTGGCCCACACAGGAAAAAGAGTTGTTTTCCTTTGTGGGTAATGTGTCTGTGCTGTACAGGCTGCAAGGGGTGATGCCATGTGCAGGGGCGGTGCTAGACTATTTTGCGCCCTAGGCAAGACCAGCTACTGCAATGTTATATCTGTGAAGAAATATAGGAGATGAAAAAACTTAGAGTAACAGAGATAGTGTGCAGTGAAATGCAGCCCCTGAATAAGCACAAGGCTGTGACAGGCTTACCACTTCAACTGCGCCATCCAGGGAAAGAAACAAAGGGTAATACCACCAGTGCCTCCACAAGGCCAAATGACCTACCAAACCGCCCTATATACTCCCCACAGGAGAGAATGCACCGCCCACACCAGTACCCCATCCGGTGCGCAGCGCTTGCCCAGTCCAAGACCCACAGCAGAACCAATGACCGCTGTTACCATCTCGAAAGAGGGCAGGGGGGCAGCATACCAAGCTCCAGGCACTGGAGCTAACAGGGAGTGCGGGACAACCTGTCTGCATGACCCCAAAGACCCAGGCATCCAAAAAAAAAAAATACAACAGGGACTACTGTAGGTCAAGATCAAACAGTACGAACCAGCGGCTGTAGCTGCGCCCTAGACAGCAGTGCACACTGGGCGGCTGCCTAGTTCGCCTAGTAGTAGCACCGGCCCTGGCCATGTGTTTTTAAAAGGGTTAGTTCACCTTTATCAAAAATCTGCCTATGCAAGTAAAGGGTGACTGTAAATAAAACCAAACAGTGCAGTTGGATAATACCCTTGCTATAGGTGTAAGAGTAAGACATTTACGTACCAACAAAGCCTGACAGAAAAACTTTCAAAGATGGCATTCCCCTGCCCTGCCTTGTTGCTAGGATGCTGCTAAGACTCTCCCACCTAAATCAAACTCCCTCACATGCTCTCTCTGCCCTCTGTAACAGTTGCTCTGAACTTAGTGATGCTGTGATGGAGAAGATAGTGGACCACACATGTGGTTTGAGAGCTCATTCTTTTAATGTTGGTGCCTTAGCAACATCCTAGCAACAAAGCAGGAAGGATCGATATCATCTTTGGGAACTTTTCAGTCAGGCTTCGGGAGGTACATAAATTGCCTACACCTATAGCAAGGGCATTATTTAACTTTAGCCAAAGCTGCCCAGTTATTTTTTTTATCTACAGGCATCCCTTATCTGCATAGGCCGTTTTTTGGTAAAGGTAAACAAATTCTTTAACAGAAATGCACACATAGACAGAGGGCTCAAGTGTGGTACAGTGTGGACATACTACAGATTTCCATACCGCACAGCTCTGTGCTTTCCACCTGCGTTCTAGTGTGAACAGGGCACATAGAAAACAATTGTTTTTTTTTTTGTCCTTGTGGAGACTGGCATTTTTCTAATACAGAAATACACAAGTCTCCAGAAGTGTGAGACCGGGTTCACACATATGCGAATTGGATGAGGGTTTCCCTGCATCCAATTCACACGACTGGCAAGTGCGAGCGGCTCTCAATGGAGCCGGTTCACACATGTCCAGGGCAACCGCAATCTGGATTAAAAAAGGGTCCAGTGCGTGTTTGGGTTTGGTTTAGGTGCGAATTCAAGCAAAAATTCGGACCTGAGTTGCCCCTGAACTGGTAAACAGACACGCACCGGACCCCAGGCGCAAACCCGCGGCCACACATATGTGAACCCAGCCTGAGGGGAGTCTTTACACACAGAGCTATCTGCAAGGCCCCATTCACACCTGAACATTTGCCAGCTCAAAGCTCAAGACTCCAAAACTACCAACAAACAAATCCCATGTAATTAAATGGTGGCCGTTAATAAATGTGCACTGGGCACCTGTAGCTCCATGCTTGAGGCAGAGGCATTTTTGGTCTCAATAGGAATGCTCAAATCAAGCGTTTTCAAGCTTTTTATTCAGCGATTTCAGGTGTTTTGAAAGAATTGGTCTTCTCCCCCTAGTGCTTTCTATTCACCTGCTGCAGCTTCTAATGCATACTGTGAGTTATAAAGTGTGTCTAATGCTCACAGTGTGCAGTGAAATAAGAGTAAGCAATTTTAGTAAAGCAAAGGAACTTGTATATCCTTGCAAATTTAAAGTTTTGCTGGAACTCATCTTAAAAAATTATTTTAGCGAATGCTGGAATTCATCTTAAAAAATTATTTTAGCGAATAAGACCAGACCAAACATTTACTGCACGGCTCTGTGCCATGATGACATGACTCCTGGGTGTATGCGTGAGAGTGACCTCATTGAGGCCTGACCAGTCAAGCAGCTGAAGCTTCTGAACCCGGAAGGAAGACTGAGAGAAGATGGAAGCACCCATGACAGTTGAGTTTACTGACACTGCAGACACTGTCATGGCGATTTATTATGTACAGTGGGGACGGAAAGTATTCAGACCCCCTTAAATTTTTCACTCTTTGTTATATTGCAGCCATTTGCTAAAATCATTTAAGTTCATTTTTTTAATGTACACACAGCACCCCATATTGACAGAAAAACACAGAATTGTTGACATTTTTGCAGATTTATTAAAAAAGAAAAACTGAAATATCACATGGTCCTAAGTATTCAGACCCTTTGCTGTGACACTCATATATTTAAATCAGGTGCTGTCCATTTCTTCTGATGATCCTTGAGATGGTTCTACACCTTCATTTGAGTCTAGCTGTGTTTGATTATACTGATTGGACTTGATTAGGAAAGCCACACACCTGTCTATATAAGACCTTATAGCTCACAGTGCATGTCAGAGCAAATGAGAAGCATGAGGTCAAAGGAACTGCCTGAAGAGCTCAGAGACAAAATTGTGGCAAGGCACAGATCTGGCCAAGGTTACAAAACAATTTCTGCTGCACTTAAGGTTCCAAGGAGCACAGTGGCCTCCATAATCCTTAAATGGAAGACATTTGGGGCGACCAGAACCCTTCCTAGAGCTGGCCGTCCGGCCAAACTGAGCTATCGGTTGAGAAGAGCCTTGGTGAGAGAGGTAAAGAAGAACCCAAAGATCACTGTGGATGAGCTCCAGAGATGCAGTCGGGAGATGGGAGAAAGTTGTAGAAAGTCAACCATCACTGCAGCCCTCCACCAGTCGGGGCTTTATGGCAGAGTGGCCCGACGGAAGCCTCTCCTCAGTGCAAGACACATGAAAGCCTGCATGGAGTTTCCTAAAAAAACACCTGAAGGACTCCAAGATGGTGAGATAAGATAAGATTCTCTGGTCTGATGAGACCAAGATAGAACTTTTTGGCCTTAATTCTAAGCGGTATGTGTGGAGAAAACCAGGCACTGCTCATCACCTGTCCAATACAGTCCCAGCAGTGAAGCACGGTGGTGGCATCATCATGCTGTGGGGGTGTTTTTCAGCTGCAGGGACAGGACGACTGGTTGCAATCGAGGGAAAGATGAATGTGGCCAAGTATTAGGATATCCTGGATGAAAACCTTCTCCAGAGTGCTCAGGACCTCAGACTGGGCTGAAGGTTTACCTTCCAACAAGACAATGACCCTAAGCACACAGCTAAAATAATGAAGGAGTGGCTTCACAACAACTCTGTGACTGTTCTTGAATGGCCCAGCCAGAGCCCTGACTTAAACCCAATTGAGTCCACCAACGTTTACCATCCAACCTGACAGAACTGGAGAGGATCTGCAAGGAGGAATGGCAGAGGATCCCCAAATCCAGGTGTGAAAAACTTGTTGCATCTTTCCCAAAAAGACTCATGGCTGTATTAGATCAAAATGGTGCTTCTACTAAATACTGAGCAAAGGGTCTGAATACTTAGGACCATGTGATATTTCAGTTTTTCTTTTTTAATAAATCTGCAAAAATGTCAACAATTCTGTGTTTTTCTGTCAATATGGGGTGCTGTGTGTACATTAAAAAATGAATTTAAATGATTTTAGCAAATGGCTGCAATATAACAAAGAGTGAAAAATTTAAGGGGGTCTGAATATTTTCCGTCCCCGCTGTTGATTTGAACAATTACTCCACATAGGATGCACTCTGCTTAGTTTATAGCATAAAACATACCAGCTTATCCAGTTACTGTTTTTTATTTATTTTGGGAAATCTTACATTTCCCTAAACACATTGGACATTTGTGTGAATTTTTTCTGTATGTCTATTATTTGAATTACCATTATTATGGTGTTATAACAAATATGATTTTTCTCTTGTAGCTGGTCAGTGGCTTCTTTAAATTGTGCAGTTTTGGAATCATTATCATGGCTGAGGTGCAGTTTACTCTGCCCAGGGGGGGTTGATGGGCAGGTTGGAGGGTGAAGGATTCTGATTGGTCTTGCTTGGCCATCTGGGACTGGGATGTAGCCCACTGATGATAAAGGGGCAAAGCTAAGAGAGGGCCCACAAGGGCACAAATGAATAGTTACATAGTTAATCTGGTTGAAAGTCCATCCAGTTCAACCAATAGAAGGGAAAAAATATGCAATTCTATGTACACAATCCTATACCCACAGTTGGTCACAGGAAGGCAAAAAAACCCAAATAAAGCATGACCCAATTTGCTCCAGCAGGGGAAAAAAACGCCTCCTGATCCCCCAAGAGGCAATCGGATGTTCCCTGGAGATAGAACTTTACCTATAAATGTTAGTATCCAGTTATATTATGTGTATCTAGGAAAGAATCCAGGCCTTTCTTAAAACAATCTACTGAGCTGACCTCTACCTCTGGAGGGAGTCTCTTTTCCCCATATTTACAGCTCTTACTGTGAAGAAACCTTTCTGTATTTGGAAATAAGATCATCACTGAGGACAAGGGGGCACTATGTCTGGAGGAAAAGAGATTTTAAAATCTCCTTTCACACTGTCGGACCGTTCAGGTCCGCCTGTCAGTTTTGTCGGTGGACCTGAACAGGCGCTCTATGCTAGTCTATGGAGCGACGGATGTCAGCGGTGACATGTCTGTTGACATCTGACCCAGTCCGATCCGCTAAAATCAGACGGATGGCCCTACGTTCGCATCCGTCCCTGGCGGATCGGATGAAAACGGACATGCTGTCCGTTTTCGTCTGATCTCTTCATAGCAACCAGCGGCGCTCGACAAGCCCCTCCCCGCTCAGTGAGCAGAGAGGGACCTGTCATCCGCCGGCTCAGCGGAGATCATTGCTGAGATCTCCTGCTGAGCTGGCGGACAGAGGCGGACTCCGTGGCAGCGGATCCGCCTCGTGAGAATGAAGCTAAAGTGAATAACTCAACACCAAGTTCACTATGTGGACCATGTATGTATTTGTACATGTTGATCATATCCCCCCTTAATCTCCTCTTCTCAAGAGAGAATAAATTCAATTCCTCTAATCTTTCCTCATAGCTGAGCTCCTCCATGACTCTTTTTTTATTAATTTAGTTGCCCTTCTCTGCACTCTCTCCAATTCCCGGATATCTTTTTTGTGAACTGGTGCCCTAAACTGAACTGCATATTCCAGATGAGGTCTTACTAATGATTGGTATGGGGCAAAATGATATCTCTCTGGAGTCCATACCTCTCCTAATACAAGAAAGGATTTTGCTTGCTTTGAAAACCGCAGCTTGGCATTGCATGCTGTTATTAAGCCTATAATCTACCAGAACACCCAGATCCTTCTCCACTATTGACTCCCCTAGCTGTTCTTCCCCTAGTATTATTATTATTATACACAATTTATAAAGCGCCAACAGTTTACTGTAAGATGTGTGCATGTTTCTAGCCCCCAAGTGCATAACTTTACATTTATCAACATTAAACCTCATTTGCCACATAGTTGCCCAGTAGGTGAAAATTTGTGTTGTGGTACATCTTGTCCAGCCTCCTGAAGATGTGCAAGCAGTGTAGCGGTGCCTAGAAAAGGAACAACCTGTTTTGCATTCATTACCATACAGCCAAAGATATTGTGGTCTGTGTTACATATACCTCCATCCAGCCTGCTGGGGCAGTGTTTGAGAGACTAACTGATGTCAGGAGGATATCCATCCAACATTTTAGTGGAGAACGGCTTTGGCAAATCCTGTGTATCAAACTTGTTCCTTACCCCCGAGTCCTTGCTACCTCCAGCAGAGCTCTGAATAAATGAGACCTCATCACTTTTTCAACCTCTGATACTTTAGGACATGATGGGAACATCTCTCCTATCCAGTTCCAGATTTAGCCCTTGGGGGGCCTGGGGCACTTAAGGTTTGGGGGTGCCTTAACATAGAAATTAAATAATATGACAAATAAAAAGTGAACTGAAATGAATGATAAACCACATTTGTTCGAAAATATATATATATATATATATATATGTTAGGTTGCGAAGAAGACACTTGTCAGTTTTTTTCTCTTTTTTTTCAGTTTTTTTATTTTTTCTTCTCAATTTTATTGACTGTAAGAATACACAATCAACAGATAATTGGAATTGGCAAGTCATACATCACAGTTATGCGTCACACTACAATATTTACAAAAAGTCTTCCTTCCTCCACTTAGTATCTGCAAAATCTTTAATTAACTCATCAAACAGTATCATTTTGAGGACACTGCCCTGGACAGCCAGTAGGCACAGGGCACGTATTCTTTCAGGAGTCATCGCGGTTCCCAGAGTATCCTTTATCAGTATCAATTGGGTGAACAACCTTTCTCCCGAACTAGTGACCATCATGCTCAAATATAGTCTTATGCTGCGTACACACGACCGTACTTTACGGCATACTTGGTTCAGCGGACTGTAGTTCGTCGGACAATTCGATCGTGTGTGGCCTCCAGTGGTCTTTTTTTCCCCAAAAGTTTGACGGACCTAGAAATGAAACATGTTTCAAATCTTTTTGACGGACTCGAGTTCGGTCGAAAAGTCCGCTCGTCTGTATGCTAGTCCAACGGACAAAAAACTATGCTAGGGCAGCTATTGGCTACTGGCTATGAACTTCCTTGTTTTAGTCCAGTCATACATCATCACGTACGAATCTGTCGGACTTTGGTTGATCGTGTGCAGGCAAGTCCGTTCATTCAGAAAGTCCGTCGTAAAGTCCGTCGAAAAGTCAGCAGGACAAAGTCTGCCGTAAAGTCCGCTTGTGTGTATGCGGCATAAGAGCTACATTAACACCTGAAAAGGTATCAGCAAGCCCTTCATCCTGTTGAGATGATGTGAGACATGACCAGAGCTTGGCAAAAGCTAAAAACGGGATAATTTCCTCAAAAAACACACTACTGAAGTCTGGAGGGAAAGCACTAATACGTTTCTTAGCCTCAGTTTTTATCTCTGCATCAGGAGGTAGACTACATAAGTCGACTATTAATTTGAACCTGTCATACACTGATTGGTATGTATGCTGTGCTCTTGTAAGGCAACAGACCCACACACGCTTTGTTAATGTTCTTAATAATAAAACGAATTTTATAACTATTAGGGAGACCCGGGCCAATTACTTTTTGCCCCCTTATAAATCCAGCACTGCTCCTATCTCTGGATTACAAATACCTTCAGCTGATGGTTGGTCACTTCTGTGTTGGGTCAAGAGGTCCCACTGCTGGCAAACTTTACGCTGATTATTCCACTGGTTGGTGATTAGATAGGGCCTAAGGATAGCAGATACCCCTCATAGTTATCTGCATTATATTATTATATTATATATTATATATTATTATTTTCAAGGCTATTCACTTCTGTATTTGTTGTTAATGTCCCAGGGTAATTCCCCTCTGATCTACCTAGTGAGTACTTTGCAGGGCCAATCAGAGGTGACTAAACAGAATTCATTCTATATATCCGATTGTGTCTTTGCATGTTTCAGTGATTGATAACTTATTAATTCTGCTATTGCTCAGCCTGTTTATTTAGTTCCCTACCTACAGAGCTTACTTAAGCCTAAACAAAGCGCATGGGTTGGTGAAGTGTTGAGTCAAGTTTAGAGCGGGTCACCACTGAAAACGTAATATTCTAGCAGCTTCTTTGGGGGTTATTACTACACTACCAAATGGGCCATTCACGAGACCTTATGTGTCAAAGTATCAGTGGTAAAAGGTTTCCTCTCAGTTGCCAGTCATATTCTTACTTGTCCCGGAAAATGACATTCTTAATGACAGTAGTTCTTTGAATAGATACTTTAAAGGAAACCTTTTCTGAGAGAAGCATAATGACTGCAGTTGTTGACTCTTTGTTCTGCAAAAGCATCTGGCCTGGAAGTCATGTTTCAGTGCTTTAAATCACCCAGAAAAATATGTAGATAAGGGCTTCTGACTATGCCTTGATTTTTCTGATCCACATACTTTTTCCAGGTCAGTACTTAGATCATTCTGAAGTCAGAGGTTTGGCCAGGAAACTAGGTAAACAGGTCATTAATGGCAGACCCCATATTTCTCTTAGGAATGTTTTACTTTACTTGATATTAGGCCCTACTTGCAGTAAAGTTGAATCAGTAAGACAATGTGCTGCTTCCATCTGTAATATCACTGAATGACCACAAGATGTCCCACGTCTACTAAGGCAGGAAGACTAAAAAAGTGGTCTACTAAATAATGTCAAACTGAGTGTTGTAGTTTCAAATCACAGAGCAATGAGACCTATCCGCCACCACCACCTCCTCTCCCGAACTGGCTGCTTGCCTTTCCTTTTACTTGTCAAGCTCCATACCCAGAAGGTTAAAATGTAGGCATACATTTCATTCCCTGTTTTCTATGCACTGCAGAATTTTACTTTCATTCCGTGTTCCTAGTAAATCAGATCAGACAATTTACTTAACCAGCAGGCCTACAAAGCCTGGGAAGCACCTCCACATGGAGATAAGCCGCTATCACCATTTGAACAGATTCAAACTCAGACCTTTGTACTAGTGGATGATTTAGCCCCATACAATTTGGTTTATTACATCTCCCCAGGCTTTCCTATTACTAATTTAATTTTATTCCAACTTTGCTCTGTGTTATTGTGCCCCCTCTGCAATTTACCCCCTGCATGGGTGTTGGTACAGTGGAGGCCTGACTTTGGTTTGCCCCCCACACCCCTCATCCGTCTGGGATTGTCCCCCCCCTTCCGTGTCCGACCCTTGGTCCTATCTGGGTGTAATCTCTGGGAGCCCTGTTGTTTATGGATTTTAATCTTTTATATAAATAAAATATATATGTTTTAATACTTACCGTTTTGGTGCATTTAAATGGCACCTGAAAAATCCCATCCTATCTTTGTCAAACGTTGTTAACCAGCAACTCTGTTGACTGAATTATTGGCATAATCAAACAACTTCTTTCCACACAGTTTGTTTCAACAATCACATGGAATTATGTGTACAGTGTTCCCCCTTAACACATTGCAGAGGCTTTAAAGCTATGCTGTGGTGTCTCATAGCTTTGGCTTGTAATAGTTCCCATATATTGGTGGTTTGCTCTCTGACAGTCCCAGTGGTCATTCCGCCAAGGGGTGACGCACTTCGGTGCAACACTACTTTTCTCCATGTATGGTCCTCCTCTGTCCCATGACCAATCTCCAAAGAAGAGCCTCACAGGATCCACCATCTCCCCTTAAATAACCCGACTATGGGGGCTTCAAAGGCCAAATGGCAGACACACCTTACAAGTTAACCCCAACAGTACCAAATAGCAACTCACAAATACAGTAACCAAACAGTACATTTGGCACCTGCCTACATGGGTGCTTGAATTCCCATGAGAATATGTTCCTGTACTGAGCACTTCTGGCCATGAGGCCAAGTGATGTCACCCAAGACCCCTGGAATTATCAGCAGCTGGGTTCCAAGGTAAGTATTTTTTATAGAAAAAAAAAAAAACACAAAAAAACCCATCATTTTGCAACTGATTTTGTACTTTTTACAGGTGCTATAGAGCTCTCTTCCAAGCCAACCTTCCATTTTTATAAAATGAGGTAAAGTGAAGACAATGAGGCTGCTCTCGATGAACAGACATAGCGTGCAGCTGTGTGAGTCCAGCTGCTGGAAGAGGATATCCATGGCTGGCAGGTCATACTGCAGTTATTGATATCTCTGCCAAGTGGAAACCCACTGACCTCATTTAGTGCAGCTACAATTAGCTCTGAGATTCTGCCCTTGAAGCCATGTGATTTGTGACAACCATAAACTCAGAAATAGCACCAGTGAGTAAGAGGGGATATATATTCATGTACTGGTCTCTTTATTGTTATGCTCTTGGTGTAAGAGGGAATATGGGTATATATTTTTTTCTTACAGTTTTACCTATTTAATAAAGTCCAGGCAAATAAAAGACAAACATTAGTGTACATCTGTATTCAATAATATATCAATACATTTATTTTTTAAATACAAGCAGTGTAAGCACCTGAACCTGACCTGGTACCAGCCTCTTGCAGTCCCTGCACAGCAGAGCCCAGACTGTAAAGGGGTGAAACAGGACAAGGCGCCAATCAGGTGTACTGCAGTGTGCATGTGTTAAAAGGGATAGAAGGAGAGATCATTTATTTTCTATATGCAAACTTGATAAGTACCTGAGTTTGACCTGGTATTAGCATCCTGTAGTCCACTGTAGAGAGAAGCTGAGATTATGCAAACAAAAGAGAAGCACAAAGAGCCAGTCAGTAATGCTCATATCACACTAATGGGAGGAGAAAGCAGAGTGACTGAGAGATGAACTCTACCATCTGCTGCTTTTCTATTTACTTTCCAGTCACAGGCTGGGAAAGGGACATAACCTGTAAGAGTTACTTAAAGTGGAGCTCCACCCAAAAGGGGAAGTTCTGCTTTAAGGCCTCCTCCCCCACTCCTGTTTGTGAAATGGAGCTTTTGGGGAGGAGGGGCGGGGGCTGGTACCTGATTTTGACAGGTACCCGATCCCCCTTCTGCTCTGACCACTAATTGAATGTAAGCAGAAGTGCTTCTTTCTCCCCTCCCTCCCGCAGTCTTCTGGGACACGTCACAAGTCCCAGAAGACTGCCAGACCGTTCTGCTCATGCATGCGTAGTGGGCACTCGGTTGTGAAGCCACAAGCTGTCATAGCTGGGTGCCCATAGTAAAGATACCGGTGCCGGGGAGAGAGACACACAGTGGCTGTTTATTATAAGTCAGCAGCTGCAGTTTTTGTAGCAAGCGGTTGAACTGCGTTTTATCACCCCTTGACCGACCAGTTAAATAGGAGCATGCAGCTGCTCAGGGCTGTACACATGCAACAGCTGCAATTTTTTGCTTTGTGGCCACTGCAAAAATGAAACCAAATATTGCATACAGTGGGCAGTAAAGCTGCCAAATGCGACCAATTTAAGTGTATTGGGCTGTGCTGCAACTGCATGCAATACAAGCACAGTTGTACAGCCTCTTTTTCTGTACTGGACCTCCTAACTCTGATTTCATTGCACACTGTGAGCTTCTCATAATGTGCACTAGAAGCTACAGGAAGTCAGATAGAGCCTGCTTCATTTCCTGACTGAAGGACTTCCAGCATCATCAATCCCCCCACCCCCCCCACCCCAGGCTGACTGTCCCTGGCCTGCCCCTTTTATTTACCTTACTGGATCAAAGTTATTTCAGTCATGTAGGCTCAGCTCAGCATCACATGTGGGCATTACCTGTTACCTGAGTATTGAAATTATGCGCTGGAAGCTTCTTGTTTGCAGCAATAGCTTTGCTTTTATGGAGAAATAGCAATGCATGTCTTTATAGCATGAGGAACATGAACAGGAACTAACCACAAACAAGTGCACTAAGCACAGATAGACAATACATCCTGTTAAAGTATCTCACAATAGTGATTACAACCCCTCACATTTTTGTAAATATTTTATTATATCTTTTCTTGTGACAACAAGGAAGAAATGACACTTTGCTACAATGTAAAGTAGAGAGTGTAGAGCTTGTATATCAGTGTAAATTTTCTGTCCCCTCAAAATAACTCAACACACAGCCATTAATGTCTAAACCGCTGGCAACAGAAGTGAGTACACCCCTAAGTGAAAATGTCCAAATTGGGCCCAAAGTGTTAATATTTTGTGTGGCCAGCATTATTTTCCAGCACTGCCTTAACCCTCTTGGGTTAGAGCTTCACAGGTTGCCACTGGAGTCCTCTTCCACTCCTTCATGACGACATTGCGGAGCTGGTGGATGTTAGAGACCTTGCGCTCCTCCACCTTCCGTTTGAATATACTCCACAGATGCTCAATAGGGTTTAGGTCTGGAGACATAAGTGTAAGTGCATTTCTTTTCAATTAATAAAGGTACATACGTTTTTACACTATGGGAGCCCTCTTTTCTTCTATGTGTCTGGGGACTGTCATTTGAGATGCTGTCTGTGGGCCAATAGAAAAGTTTTGAGAGGAAGAGAGCTGGTGTCTTATCGCTTCATCCTGAGACTGTGGCTGGGTTATAAGCTAAAAGGCGCATGTGATCTCCTGACCAGAGATCAAAATAGCTGGTAAGAGGCTGTGGTTTTATAGGTGAAAGACTGTCCTATCTATAACACTATCTTCTGCGGTGCGATGTGATGTCACCTTGGCTTGGGATGAAGATGCATTTCATATTGTGATCTTCCTCTGAGGAACAGCAATATCACTCATATGGACTCTTAATATTATGTTTTATCGAGTGGATATTTATTTTGCCTTGATCTCATTTTTAGCGCAGTTTTTCCGGTTTAAATATCTTGTTTAGTGTGGGTATCTCACATTTCTAACTGCTGCTTGACTTTTATATTCACATCTAATATATTAGACAGGTGAATAATTTCACCTTGTCTTACTATCCCTTCTGACAGCGCTGTATTTTTATATTTATTGCAGGTCTGGAGACATGCTTGGCCAGTCCATCATCTTTACCCTCAGCTTCTTTAGCAAGGCAGTGGTAATCTTGGAGGTGTGTTTGGGGTTGTCATCATGTTGGAATACTGCCCTGCGTCCCAATCTCCGAAGGGAGGGGATCATGCTCTGCTTCAGTATGTCACAGTGCATGTTGGCATTCATGGTTCCCTCAATGAACTGTAGCTCCCCAGTGCCGGTAGCACTCATGCAGCCCCAGACCATGACACTCCCACCACCATGCTTGACTGTAGGCAAGACACACTTGTCTTTGTACTCCTCACCTGGTTGCCGCCACACACACACTTGACACCATCTGAACCAAATGAAATTTATCTTGGTCTCATCAGACCACAGGACATGGTTCCAGTAATCCATGTCTTTAGTCTGCTTGTCTTCAGCAAACTGTTTCTTGTGCATCATCTTTAGAAGAGGCTTCCTTCTGGGACGAAAGCCATGTAGACCAATTTGATGCAGTGCATGGCATATGGTCTGAGCACTGACAGGCTGACCCCCCACCCCTTCAACCTCTGCAGTAATGCTGACAGCACTCATATGTCTATTTCCCAAACACAACCTCTGGATATGATGCTGAGCATGTTGTGCACTCCACTTCTTTGGTCGACCATGGCGAGGCCTGTTCTGAGCGGAAAATAAAAGTAAGTGGTAATTGCGCTGTGACTAGGAAAAGGGGGAAGTGGAAGGGGGGGGGGGAGGGCTAAGTGAAAAGGATGGAAAGGTGAAAACGGCCGAAGTGGATGCGGCCACAAATGCACTAAACAAACATACAATAAAAAAGAAAAAATACTGACAAAGGGTAAATTACTTTATAAATGGCAAAAAAGTATAAATGACAGTGATACAATACTCAAACTAGTCCAAGTGAATAAGGGCTAGTACCAATACTAGCACATAGTGACAATTCAAAAGCTGAATGTGTTAAGTCCAAAATGGATAAACATATAGCAGTCCCACCACCAAACGAACAGAAAAATCCAAAGGAAGGGAGAGATCTTCAGTGGAAACACCTCCGTGTTCGCAAGCAGCTTACCTTACTGCTGTAAGGCATACAACTTGTGCTTAATTGCAAAACACTATCAAGCATGGGTATCCCATCCGGTTGTTTAGGTGACTCCAGTGGTGGATATACAGGACGGTATATGAAAAAAATGACATGAACAAAAAATAGTGTAACTCCGTGATGACCAAAGTAGGAGGGGGGAGATACAGAAAGAGGGTGCACTCACTTTTAATAAAATGAGTGTGGGCATCAGTCCACGAACGCCGAGTTTGTATGCCACAATGGATGTCTTCAATCAATCCCCGCTCCTCAGTGCTCGTCACATAGGGTGAGTGTATGTGTGATATAGGGAGAGAGCGCACATAGCATAATCCCGTATAAAAGCCGATTTATTGATAAAAACAATATGGTAAACTCACATTTAGAAGTAAACTATGGTACAAATCATCCACGAGCGCCGAGCTCATCTCCTGCCGTCAGTTTGTGACAGTATCCCATGCTCATATCCTGACGCGTATCGTCACGTCACGTGACTTCATCAGAGGAACTGTTCTGAGCGGAACCTGTCCTGTTAAACCGCTGTATGGTCTTGGCCACCATGCTGCAGCTCAGTTTCAGGGTCTTGTCAATCTTCTTATAGCCTAGGCCATCTTTATGTAGAGCAACAATTCTTTGTTTTTCAGATCCTCAGAGAGTTCATTGCCATGAGGTGCCATGTTGAACTTCCAGTGACCAGTATGAGAGAGTGAGAGCGATAGCACCAAATTTAACACACCTGCTCCCCATTCACATCTGAGATCTTGTAACACTAACTAGTCACATGACACCGGGAAGGGAAAATGGCTAATTGGGCCCAATTTGCACATTTTCACTTAGGGGAGTACTCACTTTTGTTGCCAGCGGTTTAGACATTAATGGCTGTGTATTGAGTTATTTTGAGGGGACAGCAAATTTACACTGTTATACAAGCTGTACACTCACTACTTTACATTGTAGCAAAATGTAATTTCTTCAGTGTTGTCATATGAAAAGATATAAAAAAAATTTACAAAAATGTGAGAGGTGTACTCACTTTTGTGAGATACTGTATATCATAGAATGCATACTATAACACTATAATACTACAGCACCACCTGCTGCATAGATGGGTATAATGCATACAGTATATAGTTCACTGTACTTTACATTACATGCTGTTGTCCTTCCAACATTACCTAGGGCAGCCTGCAGGCAAATACGGCCTGCTTAGGAACATCCATACGCCCTTACATAAAGGCATTTTGATGATTACCCAAGATCCATCCAGCTACTTGCATCAAGCCTGAGGGCTTCCGATAGGAGTACTGAGGCAGGGTACTGTGATGTTTTTAGGAAGATAGGTACAGCACCCTGCCAGCCCCTCCCACCAGCCATAATCTGCCTGCATTTCATGTAAAATTACACAGACCCAGTGATAACATCCCTGGTTCTAAAATAAGTTACATATTTACATAGTAGGTGAGGTTGAAAAAAGACACAAGTTATGTGTGTGATTTTATTTCAGTATTACATTGTATATCCCTGTATGTTGTGGTCGTTCAGGTGCTTATCTAATAGTTTCTTGAAACTATCGATGCTCCCCGCTGAAACCACCGACTGTGGAAGGGAATTCCACATCCTTGTCGCTCTTACAGTAAAGAACCCTCTACGCAGTTTAAGGTTAAACCTCTTTTCTTCTAATTTTAATGAGTGGCCACATGACTTATTAAACTCCCTCCTGTAGAAAAGTTTTATCCCTATTGTGGGGTCACCAGTACGGTATTTGTAAATTTAAATCATATTCCCTCTCAAGAGTCTCTTCTCCAGAGAGAATAAGTTCAGTGCTCGTAACCTTTCTTTATAACTAATATCCTCCAGTCCCTTTATTAGTTTTGTTGCCCTTCTCTGGACTCTCCCCATTTCCAGGACATTGTTCCTGAGGACTGGTGCCCAGAACTGCACAGCATACTACAGGTGCGGCCGGACCAGAGTCTTGTAGAGTGGGAGAATTACCGCTTTATCGCTTGAGTTAATCCACTTTTTAATGCATGCCAATATTCTGTTTGCTTTGTTAGCAACAGCTTGGCACTGCATGCCATTGCTGAGCCTATCATCTACTAGGACCTGGGGGTCCATTTCCATCTTTGATTCCCCCAGTGGTTCTCCGCCCAGGGAGTAGATTGCATTCATATTCTTGCCACCCAAATGCATTATTTTAAATTTTTCCACATTAAACCTCATTTAGTGCCCACCCCATTAATTTGTTCAGATTGACTTGCAAGGTTTCCACATCCTGCGGAGAAGTTATTGCCCTGCTTAGCTTAGTATCATCCGCAAATACAGAGATTGAGCTGTTCACCCCATCCTCCAGGTCGTTTATGAATAAATTAAATAAGATTGGTCCCAGGACAGGACCCTGGGGGACCCCACTTTCCACCCCTGACCATTCCAAGTACTCCCCATTTATCACAATACCCTCTGAACTCGCCCTTGTAGCCAGTTTTCAATCCATGTACTCACCCTATGGTCCATGCCAACTGACCTTACTTTGTACAGTAAACGTTTATGGGGAACTGTGTCAAATGCTTTTGCAAAATCCAGATACACCACGTCTACGGGCCTTCCTTTATCTAGATGACAGCTCACCTCCTCATAGAAGGTTAATAGATTGGTTTAGCAAGAATGATTCTTCGTGCATCTATGCTGATTACTATTAATAATACCATTTTCATTACTAAAATCTTGTATATAGTCCCTTATCATCCCCTCCAAGAGCTTGCATACTATTGATGTTAGGCTTACTGGTCTGTAATTCCCAGGGATGTATTTTAGCCCTTTTTTAAATATTGGTGCTAATTTGGCTTTTCTCCAATCAGCTGGTACCATTACAGTCAGTAGACTGTCAGTAAAAATTAGGAACAATGGTCTGGCAATTACTTGACTGAGTTCCCTAAGGACCTATGGGTGCAAGCCATCTGGTCCCGGTGACTTATTAATGTTATGTTTTTCAAGTCTATTTCTAATTCTTAACTCTGTTTAGCCATGAGGGTGCTTCCTTTGATGAGGATAAACACTGCAGTTTTGGTTACTGAAGCCCCCCGATTGCCTCGTGAAGACTGAGGAGAAGAATAAATTCAATACCTTCGCCATCTCACCATCCTTTGTAACCAGGTTCCCTTCCTCATTCTTTATGGGGCCAATATGGTCTGTCCTCCCTCTTTAATTGTTTATATACTTAAAGAATTTCTAGGGGTTTTTTTTGCTCTCCTCTGCTATGTGCCTTTCGTGTTCTATCTTAGCCGCTCTAATTGCACCCTTACATTTATTGTTGCATTCTTTGTAAAGTCTGAATGCTGATGATGATCCTTCAGCCTTGTGTTTTTTGAAGGCTTTCTCCTTTGTTTTAATATGCATTTTTACATTGGAGTTCAGCCATCCAGGACTTCTGTTCACTCTTTTAAATTTATTTCCCAATGGGATGCACTGGCTAATGCCCTTATTTAATATGCTCTTAAAGCAAACCCATCTCTCCTCCATGTTCTTTGTTCCTTAGATTTTATCCCAATCTATATCTTCTAGCAATATTTGTAGTTTAGGGAAGTTGGCTCTTTTGAAATTCAGTGTCTTTGTATTCCCCTTATGTTTCCTATTTGTGTGATTTATACTGAAGCTAATTGACCTGTGATCGCTGTTTCCTAAATGAACCCTTATTTCGACATCCATGATCAGGTCTGTATTGTTGGTAATCAGTATCCCCGTTATATAAAACAAAACAGGAAGTTTTAATACAAAAATGTCATTAACATGGTGCTGGAAGGAAAAAGAAAAGCAGGAGTTAACACCCCCCTTTCCCCCACATACATACATACACACACACTTACTTTGGAGGCCCATCGACTTCCATAGCGAGCTGTAAAGTCCAGAATATGACTTGATCAGCATGACAATATTATATGTTTGGATAAAAAGATTTACTTTTGAAGGCCAGTTTCACACTGATGCGCTTTTGCTGCACTAAAACACAGCTGTAAAGGGCACCAGAAATGCAAAAAAATATTTTTCGCTTTAAATCAAATGGAACTCTTCACATCAGTGTGCTGCATGTGCTGCGCAGTCCTGCATCCTGCATCTGTGGTGCTCTGTTTTAAAAACACAATACAACCGCACCTCCCATTGATTTCTAAAAGAAAATCACCAAAAACAGAGCTTTTTTTAATCACATGTCCAAGTTTCGCAGGTGCATGCTGGGACTCAGGAATCCAGAAAAAGCACTGAAAACGCTTTGAAAATACGTTAAAAACATGATATGCATTTTTGTAAAATGCATACTGCATTTTTAAGTGCACCAGTGTGAAAGGGCCCTTATAGTATATTATATACTATACCATTAACCAATGCTGATTTTTTTTTGTAACATACCTATAAACCCTTGCTATACAAGATGGCCTTTTATGGTTGTAGTAGGCTGGAATCTGATGTTTAAAATAAAAGAAAAACATGTTCTAAAGTAAAATGCTAAATCAGGGGAATCCAATTTTTTTTTTATTTATTTAGAATCTGTTTGCAGTTTTGCCTTTCCCTTAATGATGAGACTCCTTGGCAAGGCAGGCACACATTCAGGATACTCCAGATACAGTATGTACCTTTTTAAAGCCCATGGGAATGTTTTTGCTTCCTGGTTGGCTGTCCTTGAACGTGATAAATCAGTTTGCATTCTGTTTTCCTAAGAAAGATTAAGAATCTATATAAAATATTACTTTTACATAGCGTAGCTTTAGGTGTGCAAACACAGAGAGTTGTCAAGCGAGGCAGAACTGACAGTAAGGAATGGCTCAGCATACTGTGTAATATTTCTGAGCACTTTGTGCATTGCATTTTCCCAGAACTACTCCGGCTCATTTCCATACATTCAAATCATGTCATCACAAGTAAAATATTCTGGGGTGTTGTCCTTTGACCCATTAGGAAATACAATAATGTCAGCTCCAATTTCAACATAGCGAAAAAGTGCATAGGAACATATAGGCAAGTTATGTGTCACGAAGATTCTTTTTGATGTGTCAGTTGATACAAATGTTAACATTAAACAAAAGACTTACTGTAATACATTAGTTTACATTTGTAGAACAATTAACAGAACCGCGCTAAAAAATCTATAGTAGGTAAAATTCCCATCAACCAAATATCAAATATTGTGTTATAATCAAAACAACATATTATATTCTAAACCCAAATATCAACACAACATGATTGTGATTAATTAAATAGTTAATGAATATTGTGCGTGTATTAAAAAATAAAAAGTGATAAAAAAAGGGGAAAAAATGAGTCCGTGACTGATAGTGACTTCAAATGAAAACAGTCCTTAATGTAGATAATTCCACCAGTAGTGATTGAAGGCTTAATAAACAAAAACACCTCGTGAGAAGGATCCACCACCTATAATGATGTACGCTTACCAGAGGTAAGCTTTATTAAAGCTTATGTTTGAAATCCACTCTGCGGGGACACCACCATCGGTCTCAGCATAGAGGGAGGATCACCCGGAACTCTCCGTCATAGAGGCCAAAACTCAGCAAAAGGAACCCAGGGAAATGAAAGACACATCCTCCATAGTGTGAATCCGCATAAACAATTTAATAAATAAAAGTAAAAGTAGCACACTTACATAGAAGTATCGAATAAAACAGCATGTATTGTATAACAGCCGGCCGGCCTGCATGCACCCGTTCACAGTGGGATAGAAACGATGACGTCAGCGCGTCTGCCTTCCTTCACAGTGGGATAGAAACGATGACGTCAGCGCGTCTGCCTTCCATCGTTTCTATCCCACTGTGAACGGGTGCATGCAGGCCGGCCGGCTGTTATACAATACATGCTGTTTTATTCGATACTTCTATGTAAGTGTGCTACTTTTACTTTTGTTTATTAAATTGTTTATGCGGATTCACACTATAGAGGATGTGTCTTTCATTTCCCTGGGTTCCTTTTGCTGAGTTTTGGCCTCTATGACGGAGAGTTCCGGGTGATCCTCCCTCTATGCTGAGACCGATGGTGGTGTCCCCGCAGAGTGGATTTCAAACATAAGCTTTAATAAAGCTTACCTCTGGTAAGCGTACATCATTATAGGTGGTGGATCCTTCTCACGAGGTGTTTTTGTCTATTAAGCCTTCAATCACTACTGGTGGAATTATCTACATTAAGGACTGTTTTCATTTGAAGTCACTATCAGTCACGGACTAATTTTTTCCCCTTTTTTTATCACTTTTTATTTTTTAATACAGTCACAATATTCATTAACTATTTAATTAATCACAATCATGTTGTGTTGATATTGGGTTTAGAATATAATATGTTGTTTTGATTATAACACAATATTTGATATTTGGTTGATGGGAATTTTACCTACTATAGATTTTTTAGCGCGGTTCTGTTAATTGTTCTACTTATTTGATTCTTATACTTATGAATTAGAACTGCAGCTTGGGGGTGTAGGGAAGCGCAGTAATTTTTTATTTTTTGGTCTATTTACATAATTAGTTTACATTTACTTACCGTAAACTAAAAATAAAAATAATTGAAAAACACAAATTGTATAAATGGAAACATTCAAGTCAGAATCCCTTAAATGTATTTTTTTAAAACTTGTTCGAAAAATGTAGGTTATTATAATGTAGCACCCTGGAGTTTAGGCAGGGTTGTTCCTAAATTTACCTGCCAGGTATAATTGGCTAATTGTTGAGGATCAATTGATTTCACTCTAAGTCTGTAATTGCTGCTCTTCTCTCTTTTGCCAATGGGGGCCGGGTACTTGTGGCATTAGATATGAGAAGGGCAATGCAAGGTCAGATTATGGGTATATAGGGCATCCCAGCCAATGGTCAGGGGTTTTCTTAAATCCCTTGGCCTGCTGGGAGAACCTATATATTTGGGTGGAGACAGGTGATCAGTGATCTGTGCCACCTGGACGGCTGTCTGGGTGGACGTGTGTTGTATTGCCCAGGCTGCTAGGCCAGAGTTTGGGTCTATCCCAGGCACATTTGGCTGCTAGGCTGTCTGAGGACCTATCCAGAAGCAAGAGAGTAGCTCATGGTTGGGATTGTGGCTTGCAATCCAACCAGAAGTGACGGTTCTGCCTGCTGGTGAGCCTGTCGTGGTCGGAGGTAGACGGGAAGCTGTCGTAAGTGGCCACAGTGAGTAACTGAAGCAAGAACCGAAGCAGTATTCACACCAACCGGGGACCGGTGAAGAATCAGGGAACTTCAGTGGGTCTCAAGCCAGGGACCCAGCCAGCAGAGTTGACGCTTGTAGAGCATTCTTGTGTGTCAAGTCAGGGACCGAGCAGGCCAGTGGGGTGAAGCTTGAGAAGTTTCTGGAGTGCCAAACTAGGGACCCAGCAGAGAGGCGGGGTGACGCGGGGGGTGATCTGAGGAAAGCCAGGGGACAGGAACTCCATTTTTTATATAATTTTCAACCAGGCTCTATATAGGATATCCTATGGCTCGATATTCTAAGAAATCTGTCATGATAGAAACTTAGAGGCTGTTATTGTTGATGCCGACCCTCTTGCTTTGAAGGATCTGTGCAGGTCGCATTAGGACCTGGCAGACCGAATTGATCACTGTAGCAACTCTGAATACTACCGTGATTATCTGCTTCCACGGTGGTATAGAACATGTACTGTATATTTACATTGATCCAAAATGGACCTAAGTAATTAAGCAATAAAAACCTTACCTGGAGTTCAGCCTTAAAAGAGAATTTAAGGTGATAGTAAAGGCCAATGGCTACTGCTGCTGTGTCTCAGCCAATGAGGAGGCAGAGACCCGGAAGAGCCGCTTCTCTCATGCACATTGCTGGATTGAGATGGGGCTTGGGTAAGTATTAGGTGAGGCTGTTGGGGAAGGTACACAATGAAGGTTTCTTACCTTCATACATACAATGCATGAAGGCAAAAAAATGTCAGCCTTTACAACCACTTTAATTAAAATAGTTGGTGTCTGTAGACCAGTGGCAACTAACAACTGTAATGTAATGCACAATTTAAAGCTGAATTCCAGGAATTCAACCACTTTGTAAAAAGTCAAGGTACACTATGAGTTGAGTCCGAGGAGCTGCATGACATTTCCTGGGCTTATCTCTGTTGTTTATGTCTGACAGGCTTATTGCTATGCTGTCAATTGCACTGGGCTGTGAGAGAGGAGAAAGGCACACAGAGCAGCTATGCCTGCCCCCTCCTCCCTATTCACAGAAGCCTTTGCATTTTGTGAATATGTTCACATAATACAAAGGTTTCTGTGAATGGGCCTTTGTAAAGCTGTCAGATATAAATAATAGCGCTGTCACGGCCTCGACTTGAACCTGGGACCTCTGCTGTGTCTGGCGAAGACTCTTCTTACTGAGCTACCTGACAGTGTCCTGTCTGATCCATTGGACAACCCCTTGACTTGACTTCTGCTAAAACTTGAACTCTTTGCTCCTCCTATGAACTTTCTGATTTAGGCCATGTCTCTGCACTTCCTGTTTGCCAGATTATTGTGCTCTCTTCAACCAGTATCTAGTTCTCGTCTTCCCTGCTGCCATGTTGTGCTACCACTCGTTATCGACCCTTGGCTTGTTCCTTGACTACGCTTCTGCCTGATCTCAACCTGCAACTACTTGTTACTGACCTTTGGCTTGTTTTACCACTTATACTTCTGTTTGATCCTTACCTGCTTCTGAATCCCCGCATACTCACCTCCTGGGGACCACAACCTATTACTAACACACAGCAAAATCCATCACTATCATCAGGAGCTCTGGTGAACACCGGTTAGTACATAATCTCTGCACCTCAGGTGAGTCTGCGTTATCCACCAGGGTGACTTCTTGTGTACCTATTATGCTGGCCGGTGATAGTCTCGCTACTGCTATAGCAACTGGACTTCAATCCTGACCCCTGTTCATGACAAGAGCTAAGCCAGGGACAACTGATTGCACAGACACCCCTGGGCACTGCCCAGGGTTCCCAGGTGCTTGAGGGCCTCATGAGGGTCAGATCTAGGGTGTGTTGCCCGGTGACTTGGTACACTGCACACACAGAGTAAACTGTAACTCAGATTAATGCAAGTGCACATCTGCTGCCTGTATTAAGGAGTTTGTGGGAGCTGGGGGCAGGTCGGGTACACTGTCATTGTGCCCGTCACCCTGCCTTAATCTCCCTGTTGGCTTGTCAAAATCATTGGCAGTCTCTGGTGGTCTTGGCCGGGAGTCCTGGGAGTTTGTGGTTGGGAGCTGGGGGTGGGTGTACCGTGCACAATGTCACTGTACTGTGCCGATCCTGTTACTCAATATCTCACTCACACGAACACTGTGAGTGAGATATGGAGAAACACAGGGTTGACAGTGGACAGCCCAGTGTGCTGAACAGGCTGAGAAATCTTCTCCGTCTCCCATGATCTATCCTTCCTATCACTGCTGTGTCAGCCCTGCTAGCGATGCCCATACTTAGTGCTGAGACATGGTCATCTAGAGTCCAGGGCGAACATGCCAAACTGTGCCCCCCCAAGATGTGTGAGCGTTATGTGTCAACAAAAATCCCCCATCAAAAACAATGATCACTAATCAGTATGCTTACCCCCTAAGCATAGATTCCCCCTCCTCCCAGTACAAATCCACCCCCCTGCCGAAATCCCTTCTCCCAGCACAAATCTTTGGCCCCTCATCCCCTAAATGGCCCCCCCCCCCAAAAAAATAAATCACTCCTAGCACAAATCCTCTACCCCTACAATTTCCCCTCCTAGTACAAATTCCCCCCAAATCCCCGCTCCTAGCACAATTCTTCTCCCCGTCCCAACACAAATCCCCCTAAATTACTACTCTTAACACCCCCCCCCCCCAAAAATAAAAATTACCCTCCTAGAACCATACATACCCCCTGACACCCCCCTCAAATTCCCCCTTCTAACACAAATTCCCTCCCCCCAATCTCATTGTGGTGCCCCCCCATCTTACATGATACCACAGTGCCCAGGACAGCCATCCCTTGTTCCGGCCCTGCCCATACTCCACCCCTGATATGCACACACACTGGCTTTCTGTGTGTTTGTGCAGTACAGGTGGCAAGTTGGAGTACACAGGGACAACTGTAGTGCTTAACAGTAGATTCTGGCTGGATAATTGGTGAGTGCAGGCCTACTTGACACCCCCTCCTTCTCAACATTTGCAGATATCCATCCCCACCTTTGCTGCTTTAAGTGTCTGACTGAAAAAGACTGCCACTCCTCTGAAAAGCAAACTGCATGCAGATTTCTTTTCAAAGTCATTTGGTGGGCAATGAGGAGGTGATGTGTCACCTCCTGACCACCTGTTTTAACCCCCTAAAAGCTGCATCACCCCACTGCAATGCAATGCATGTGGTTGTGGGGAGGTTGCAGTGTGCACCCTTTGCCTGTCAAATGCAAATGGGGGTATAATTCTTGCCACAGTCACGACTCCCAACAAAAACCAAATGAAGCAAAGATCAGTGCATGGGAGGGGGAAATAACTGGAACCAATCTTCTGTGTGGCCCTCACCACAGCAGCTGAAAGCCAGGAGAGTCACAAAAGATCAGTTCCAGTAATTTCCCCCTCCCATCTCCACATGCAATTTCCCTGCTGCCTGTGTATCCTGTGTGCTCCCCCTTCACAACGCTGCTGGCTCCCCTCCTCTCCTCTCCCATTAGTTGCTGCGGGAGATCTTCAAGATGGAAAGAAGGGGTAGAAACCGGTAAATATGTCATTTACCGGCCCCTTTCTTGTCTGAATGAATACAGTGAGCGATCAGAACCGACCACTCACTGTGTTCATTCATAACTGAATCAAACTAAATTGTGTTTACTATGCTTCAGTTTGTGAATGAAAAAAAAAGCCTCTGTCTCCTGAGTAGTCATCTGCAGTGCAGCTGAGGCTGCAGAAAGGAACTAGGAAATGTGTTTCCTCAGTCCGTTTCTCTGTCTTAAAAGTGAGACTTCAAGGGTGTTACTTTAATGACAGAGAAAGAGACTGATATCTCACCAAAGACCCCTCCTTCCAACATCACTGTGAAAAAAACATACAAACAACAAAAAACATACACATACAGTACCTTGAAAAAGTATTCACACCCCTTGAAATTTTCCACATTTTGTCATGTTACAACCAAAAACGTAAATGTATTTTATTGGGATTTTATGTGATAGACCAACACAAAGTGGCACATAATTGTGAAGTAGAAGGTAAATTATAAATTGTTTTCAAAATTTTTTACAAATAAATATCTGAAAAGTTTGGTGTGCATTTGTATTCAACCCCCCTGAGTCAATACTTTGTAGAACCACGTTTCGCTGTAATTACAGCTGCAAGTCTTTTTGGGGATGTCTCTACCAGCTTTACACATCTAGGGAGTGACATTTTTGCTCATTCTTCTTTGCAAAGTAGCTCAAGCTCTGTCAGATTGGATGGAGAGCATCTGTGAACAGCAATTTTCACGTCTTGCCACAGATTACCAATTAGATTTAGGTCTGGACTTTGACTGGGCCATTCTAACACATTAATATGCTTTGATCTAAACCATTCCATTGTAGCCCTGGCTGTATGTTTAGGGTCGTTGTTCTGCTGGAAGGTAAACCTCCGCCCTAGTCTCAAGTCTTTTGCAGACTGTAACAGGTTTTCTTCTAAGATTGCCCTGTATTTGGCTCCATCCATCTTCCCATCAACTCTGACCAGCTTCCCTGCTGAAGAAAAGCATCCCCACAACATGATGCTGCCACCACCATGTTTCACGGAGGGGATGATGTATTCAGGGTGATGTACAGTGTTAGTTTTCCGCCACACATAACGTTTTTCTTTTAGGCCAAAAAGGTCAATTTTGGTCTCATCTGACCAGAGCACCTTCTTCCACTTGTTTGCTGTGTCCCCCACATGGCTTCTAGCAAACGAAAAACAGGACTTCTTATGGCTTTCTTTCAACAATTGCTTTCTTCTTGCCACTCTTCCATAAAGGCCAGATTTGTGGTGTGCACAACTAATGCCGTGTACACACGGGCGGACTTTTCGACCGGACTGGTCCGACAGACTTTCCAGCGGACTTTTGACGGACTTTTGACGGACTTTCTAACGAACGGACTTGCCTACACACGATCACACCAAAGTCTGACGGATTCGTATGTGATGACATACACCGGACTAAAATAAGGAAGTTGATAGCCAGTAGCCAATAGCTGCCCTAGCGTAGTTTTTTGTCCGTCGGACTAGCATACAGACGAGCGGATTTCTGGGTCTGGCGGAGTTACGACATAAAGATTTGAAGCCTGTTCCAAATATAAAGTCCGTCCGATTTACGACTGGAAAAGTCCGCTGAAGGTCCGGTGAAGCGCACACACGATCGGATTGTCCGCCGGATGTGGTCCGTCAGCGTCCGTCAGACCAGTCCGGTCGAAAAGTCCGACCGCGTGTACGCCCCATAATAGTTATCCTGTGGACAAATTCTCCCACCTGAGCTGTGGATCTCTGCAGCTCCTCCAGAGTTACCATGGGGCTCTTGGCTACTTCTCTGATTAATGCTCTCCTTGCCCGGCCTGTCCTGTCAGTTTAGGTGGACAGCCATGTCTTGGTAGGATTGCAGTTGTGCCATACTCTTTCCATTTTCAGATGATGGATTGAACAGTGCTCTGTGAGATCTTCAAAGCTTGGGATATTTTTTTATAACCTAACTCTGCTTTAAACTTTTACACAACTTTATCTCTGACCTGTCTGGTGTGTTCCTTGGCCTTTATGATGCTGGTTGTTCACTAAGGTTCCCTAACAAACCTCTGAGGGCTTCACAGAACAGCTGTATTTATACTGAGATTAAATTACACACAGGTGGACTCTATTTACTAATTAGGTGACTTTTGAAGGCAATTGATTCCACTAGATTTTAGTTAGGGGTATCAGAGTAAAGGGAGCTGAATACAAGTGCATGCCACACCTTCCAGATATTTATTTGTAAAAAAATTTGAAAACCATTTATAATTTTCCTTCCATTTCACAATTATGTGCCACTTTGTGTTGGTCTATCACATAAAATCCCAATAAAATACATTTACGTTTTTGGTTGTAACATGACAAAATGTGGAAAATTTCAAAGGGCATGAATACTTTTTCAATGCACTGTATGTGGTATCAGTGCGATCGTCAGGAGAATTTATTTTGGGTTGTTAATTGGTGGTAAGTTATGGCAGTAACGAAAAATATACAGCTACATTTAATTTTTTTTTAACAATTTTGGGACAGTTTTCATTTGATAATAAAAAAAATCAGGAGATATCCATAACCATTTATGACCAAATGAAAGCCAGATTTCTCCTGAAAAAAAAAACAGATGTATTTCACCTGAATGCACAACGTAGATTTGCCTGGTTATCTAACACATGTCAAGGTTGCGAAATTGTGCTTAGGCATTAAGATTTGTTGTACCCTTAGGGGTGAAGGGCTTAAAAGAATAAAACAATGAGAAATGTGCATGCATTGCATAGATGTACAAAATATGTCTCCCTGTCTCCCCCATGGATCCGTCCACAACTGTGATCTTCCAGTGCTGCAGGGAATATTATTAATGGCTCCACCTGTCACAGACACACAAGTGCCCACTATGCCTGCCTTTTCCACCCCGTGCTCTATTCAAAAGAGCTGTAATATCAGTACCTGCAGTGAAAAGCACTCTATGAAGGAGGGACAGGAGGATGAAAGAAAGGCTCGCTCTTCCAACAGGGAACTGACAACAATAAAAAGCTGACAGAGACTCTAACATTTTGCTACTTAAAGAATATGTACTGTAAACCCAACAACCCCCCTCCCACCCACAGCCATTCACTGGGAAGACTAGTGTGGTGCTGTTTCTCCTACCCCAGCTCTCTAAGATCCTTATGCAACTGAGAACAGAACGTATGTGTTCACTTAAAAAAATAAAAATAAAAAAAGAAAACCTTTTTTTATAATATTTCTTATATGTATACACATTTTTGCCTTTCATTTCTTTTTTAAACTAAATGAGTTGTTTTACAAGGTGAGGGTTTGCATATACTTTAACTGCCTTTTTAAATTTTTTTTTCTGCCCGTGTTTCTCCTCACTCATTTATAGCTGACCGGAGCTGAAAGAATCTGTTCAATGGATCCTCTGACAGCAGTTCTAATCCTTTCCCACTCTTCTATGTATTTTAACTGTGTATTCGTTGTAAGCCTGGAGCTCAGCTTTGAACCAAATTGAACCAAATGGGTCTAGGTAATTATCACAAACAATTTTGACTGCTTTTCACTTTCAATTTGATTGGTTATAATAGGCTGCCTTGATCTGTTCCTTCCTTTTTGCAGTTTACAGCTGGTTGACTATAAATATTAGAGAAAAAAAGCACAGAAAAATCAAAAATCTAAAGTAGTACTAAAATCTAGTGTATCTAACCTATAATTTCTGTATAGGTTAAATCAGCATATAGCAGGAAATTATTGTGTTCAGCAAAGTCTAAAATGTCATCTGCATCTGCCTACTTCCTCAGGTGTATTTCCCCGAAGTTCTGGTTGTTAAGTGTATTCTCACATCATCATCAATAGTCATCTGATGATCCTCCTTAGGACTACATGTTCCATCATTCACATGCATGCCCCCTCATTGAATACCGTAAATTGTGGAACTGTGAGGTGCTGCCTGTGCTTGTCAGGAGAAAGGTTTCAGCGCTGGGTGGCTGAGGTGGGGCTCCAAGGTAAAGGAGAAACCTGCAACCAGGAAAGTGAGGACATTATGTAACCGGCTAAACCACGAAGAAAGGCAAGCTTTAAATGGGAGAATAAGCGTCTAATGTAAGTGTGGACTTCTGCTGTAATGTAAAAAACAGGGTTTAAAATCACATCACGAGCCTTTGATCCTTCTTTCGCTCAACTGATTCTTTCTGCAATTGATTGACTGAGCCTTCCTGCGACCGATTGAACGATCTTTCCTGCGATCAACTGACTGGTCCTTCCTTTTTTCAATCCTTGCTTGTTCAATCGATCTTCTCTTCCTTCCTTTGATCCTTCCTTTAATCGATCCTTTCTATCTATGATCCTTCCTTCCATCCTTCCTTCCTTCATTATTATTGCGCTAGTAATTTTTTGCAATGTTATTTATCTTTTTCCATATAGTATAAAACCTGGTTGATCCTGCCTGTTCTTGTGTTTCTGTCAGTAAACTGACTTTCCATCATCCTGCTCTCTCTGCAGCATCCGTTTCTTCCTCTCTTCCCCTTCCTTCCTGTAATTTCCGTGGTCTGTGTGAAATCGATCCTCCCCTCCTGAAACTAAACCAGCAGAGGAATGTGAGCCCCTCCCACTGTAGTCTATCTGCTTGGGAGTAAGACCCAAGAAAACCTTGTGACTGCACAGAAGCACTGCTGGGAAAAGGTATTTAGAGATTATATTGCTGAAAAAACCCCACACATCCATTACTATTTCCCCATAAGAGAACCTGTCATGGAAGTTTATTGTGGAGACTTTACAACCACTTTAACCACTTCCCGACCGCCTGCCATACATATACTGCGGCAAGGTGGCTCTATTAGGCAAAATCACGTACCTGTACGTGACTTTGCCAATAGCCATTGGGGGGCGCGCACGCGCCGACGAAGCCACAATCGCGCACTGATTGGCCACAGGAGGAGCCAATCAGTGGGCCCAGAGGACGCAATGTCTGCCGGCCACCCGCGATCGCTCCCCGCAGAGACAGAACGGCGGTCTGCCGATGTAAACAAGCAGACCGCCGTGCTGTCAGGTATTGACAACTCTGATCTAGTGTTCCTGCTAATAAGGAACATGGATCAGAGTGTCCATGCACTGAGTCCATCCTCCCACACAGTTAGAAACAGACTGAGGGAACACTATTAACCCTTTGATCGCCCTTGATATGAACCCCTTCCTTGCCAGTGTCATTATTACTATGTCAGTGCATATTTTTAGTACTGATCACTGTAATAATGTCACTGGTTCCCAAAAAAGTGTCAAAAGTGTTAGCTAGGTGTCAGATCTGTTCACCTCAATGTTGCAGTCCTGCAAAAAATCGCTGATCACTGCCATTACAAGTTAAAAAAAATAAAAATGTCATAATTATATCTCCTTTTGTAGACACTATAACTTTTGCGTAAACCAATCAATATATGCTTATTGGGATTTTTTTACCAAAAATATGTAGCAGAATACATATTGGCCTAAACTGATGAAGAAATTTGATTTTTTAAAGTTTTTTATTGGATATGTTTTATAGCAGAAATTAAAAAATATTTATTTGGTTTCTTCAAAATTGTCGTTCTTTTTTTGTTAATAGCGCAAAAAATGAAAACCACAGAGGTGATCAAATACCACCAAAAGAAAGCTCTATTTGTGGTAAAAAAAGGACATCAATTTTATTTGCGTACAATGTCAAGTCAAGTAACGCAGTGCCGTATTGCAAAAAATGGCCTGGTTATTAAGGGGGTAAAACCTACCGGGGCTAAAGTGGTTAAAAACTTACTTTTTTTTTTAAATTACAAAAAAATTTTCTTTATTTGCAATGTGCCTGTGAATTTGCTTGCAAATCTGACTTCTTCCAGGAAGTCAATTCCCTAGGACAGCCCCCTCCCTCCTTGCATGTTATAGCCTTCCCATCTTCTGTCTGTGCTGGCCTAGCTCCTCCACCTCTCCCTACACAAACTTTAATGTATGTGCTCTGGACGAAGCGAAGGGGGTGGCTTGAGTGACAGCTTGACAGTTGTGAAGAGGGCAATTTAAGCCACAGCTCTGAGTCTGCTGGAGCTGTTGACATTGCATCCAGGGCTTTTGAATGCCTACACAAGGAAGGCTAAATATTGCATGTTAAATGCACATATAATCCAATGGGAATATTGTTTGAAATAAATGGTCTTGTTTCAGGGTCTCTTTAGATGTTGCCATGGGTATGGCTAGCTTTAGCAGTCCCTGAGAAATGGTCTGGGAAACATTGGATGTAGTTTGCAAATGAGATTTTGTTTAAAACATGATCTATAGGGTTGCAAGTTTTTTATTTATAGCAATTATATAGCAAAGTATAGGTCAGCTGTACATATTACAGTCTGCTTGCCATAGAATTGGGTGTAATGTAGAATTTTCCTGCAGGTGCTCTCAGCAGCTCCCTATATAGTGCTATAGTGCTGCACATTTTGAAGCGCCATACAATGCACATTCTCTTGGCGTGCGTCGGTCTGAGCCGCCTGCAGGCTCTGGCTTTCTGTCGGCCACCAGACCATGAGCTAATCCACCTTTTTTTTTTCATTTGACTTTCTCTGTCCGCTCTATTGCACGTATGTGCAGTTGGTCACGTCCTATACATAGAAAAACGTCCGCCCTTTTTTTTCTGTATAAATTGCTGAAGAGACCTGACAGCTCAGACAAAAAAAGGATTCGTAGACATTTACTATCATAAAAAAAACACAAATGTCTAGAGAATCATAAATGGGATTAAGGTAAAAACGCAGAGCTCTGTGATTAAGGGATTAATCTAAGAAACTTGATCCGATGCATCAAGATATTAGAACTGTGCGTTATTGTCGTCATTGTACTCTCTGCTCACCTGGTTATTATATGTATATTTCATAAGATGGAAAAATCCACATCTGTCAAAGCAACCAATTACACACAGGAGCTTTTTTTCTAACCTGTACTAGAAAGTGTGAAGATAATGGACAAGAGGAGTACTGGAAAGGTGATTGCAAACAGTACTAATGTGTTAACATCAGATATTCCTGGCAGAAAAAACAAATATGTGCGTATCCATGTGTATTTGCACGTATGTGTGCATACACGCATACAAATACTGACCTGCAATACAGATTTGTTTATTGTTTTTTTTTAATGGCTATGTGTACAGGCCCATTAAAAACAATGGGCTGCATTTAGATCAGTTAAAAAAAAAAACTCCTGAATGCCTAAAAACTTGGCTTTTTAGGTATCTGTGTGCAAGAGGCCTTTATGAACTGTAAGCTGTTTATATTTATTATTTTTCTTTATAGCGGTGTCTTTGGGACTGCCAGTACACTAAAAGCAATTAACCCTGTGACGTGACATTTCTTAACCTCTTTCTTAAAGCATAACTAAAGGCAAAACATTTTCCCGGTTCCTCCATGGCAGCATACTTGTGCTAAGCTCCGCCTTCAGCTCCTCCCTCAAGACCTGTGAAATCTGTTTGTGGTAAGCCCGCCACCCATCACTCTTTTCTGCTTTTTCTTCCCAGTGGTCAAGATGAACCAATCGTTACCTGACCAAGACCCTCATTTAATTCTAAGGTAAGGACCTTCGACTAGGTAAGTACGCCAGAAGAGGTCTAAGGAGACCTCAAGGTGACATGAAGGGTCCAACGATGGCAATCCAAGCCAAGATCAATCATCTAGATCAAGACATTGATCGAGTAGCTGGCGAGCTTTCGCAAGAAAACGACATTCCTAGCACTCCCCAAGTCACAGGCCCAAGAAATGCTGGCCATGCAGCGCTACCTACCCCTTTGCTGGGCATATTCGTTTGCAGAGATTGCTTCAGGGACTATGTTGAAAGAGAATCAGAAGGCCAGCAGGTTGCTGATTTGCTCAAGGAGGTCATGAAGGATTCGCTTTCTGAGTTAGTAGCAGATATTCCTTCGCAGCTGTCAGCTTAACCACCTCAGGATGAGGTCCTCTCCAAACTGCCTGGGTAAACTGCACCTGCTAGCAGAAGCAGATTCTGCACTATTAGACGGCCCGCCAGTGGTGGATACAGCCATGATCCGCTTATCCATGGATGATTCAGCCTCGTTCAGAGATCATCTGGACAGAAGCATAGATGGCAATTGCATTGACATCTGTATCCAATACCTTATGGTTATGGACAGACAACTTAGAGACAACTGTTAAGCAGGTTGTCCTTGAAGGAAGACATGATTAAGTCTCTAGATGAACTTAAGATTTCACCAGAGAAGCAGTTATCAATACAATCAGCTGCTCTGCTAGGAGTACCCCACGATCGGACACGATATTGGCTGGAACTCCATGAAGCCTTATGACTTCTTTAATGAAGGCTTGTGCTGTTTCCGCAGCTGAAGGTGTCCCCTTCATTGGTATAAAATTAGCCATTTTTGACAGTCTATCTACCACCACAAACATGGTAGTAAAGCCCTCTGCTGGGGGAAGGTCTACAATAAAATCCGTTGAGATCATTCTCCACGGTCTCTCCAGGACAGACAATGGTTTCCGCAAACCCCAGGCCTTGACATTGCTATTTTTGTTTTGGATGCAAATGGTGCAGGATTCCACATACCTTCTACAGTCACATACTACCTGGGACCACCAGAATGTGCGTTGCACAAGTTCAGCAGTCTTCAAGGCGCCGAAGTGTCCAGCTAACTTGTGATCATGGCAGAGTTCCAATACCGCAACCCTTAAGTCCCTAGGTACAAAGATTTTGTCCTCGTGCCATAATAGACCATCTTTTGCCTGTAAGTTGGTTCCTGGGGAGAAGGCAGTTTCCGAGGAGGCTTTTTTTAATCTGTGACAGTAAGTCTTTCTGTAACACAAGAAAGTTCCCTGAGGGCAGAATGGTGTCCGGGGACAAGGTTTCCCCAGAGTCATTGAACATGCGTCTGGCTTTGTGTTCTTCGACCCAGGTCTAGAAGTTACGTGAAATGAAAATCTGGAGAAAAATAGTGCCCATCTATCCTGACGTGGCTTTAATCTCTTCGCTGTCCTCAGATACTCCGAATTCTTATGATCTGTGTAGACCAGAATTGGATGTGCTGCTCCTTCTAATAAATACCGCCACTCTTCCAGTGCCGTTTTGATAGCCAGGAGCTCCCGGTCCCCCCACATCGTAGTTCCTTTCAGCTGCCGACAATTTGCGGGAGAAAATTGCAACTGGGTATAGTAGAGCTTTGGACCCTTGCCGTTGTGAAAGTACTGCTCCGACCGCCATTTCAGAAGCATCGACTTCAAGAACAAAGGGTGGAGCCGGGTCAGGATATTTCAAGATGGATGCAGACGTGAACAACTTTTTCAGGTTTTCAAAGGTGGTCTGAGCTTCAGAAGACTAGTGAAATTGGATGCCTTGCCTGGGTAATTCTCTGGGCAATGATGGCAGAAAACCCCCTATTGAATCTTCGGTAGAAATTGGCAAATCCGATGAAACGTTGGATTCCTTTTTTGTCTGCAGGAACTGGCCAGTCCAGGATAGCAGTAATATTTTGAGGGTCCATTTTGATGCCTTCAACTGAGATAATCAGCCCAAGAAATTTGAATGCTCTGTAGTGCGAATTCACATTTTTCTGGTTTGGCATATAGGTCACGCTGCCAAAGCTGGGTTAACACACTCTTGACATGCCTGCGGTGGTCATCCAATGATGGCGAAAAGATTAGGATATCATCTAGGTATACTATGATGAACAGGTCTAGGTAATCTCGGAAGATGTCGTTGACAAAGTGTTGGAAAGTGGCCGGGGCATTACATAGACCAAATGGCATGACCAGGTATTCGAAATGCCCGAATCAGTTGCGCAAAGCTGTTTTCCACTCATGCCCTTCTCTTATACGAACCAGGTTGTAGGCTCCCCGGAGATCCAGCTCAATGAAGATAATCGCAGCTCCAAGCCTTTGAAATAACTTGGGTACCAGAGGCAGCGGGTAGCTATTTTTAACAGTAATTTTGTTTAACTCCCAATAATCTACACTGGGATATGTAAGGTGTGATCTTTCTTTTCAACAAAGAAAATGCCTGCACCCTCCGGAGAGGTGGATGGGCGAATAAATCCCTTCTTCAAATTATCATCAATATATTCTCTCAGTGTGCCCAGTTCTAGTTCAGTTAGGGGAAAGATCCTCCCAAAAGAAACTTCGGCCCCTGGCAGGAGCTTGATCGGACAGTCATAGGACCTTTGGGGAGGAAGGGTCGCCTCACCCTTGTTACTGAACACGTCCAAGAATTTGTGCTACGCCACTGGGACTACTTGGCGCATTTCAGCATCAGAGTCCAGACAGAGCAAGGATGAGGGGTTGCCTGTGACCTCTTGTAGACAGTATTGCTAACAATAAGTAGAAGGGAACTTTATTTCCCCAGTGACCCAGTTGATGTGAGGATTGTGGGCCCGTAGCCAGGGCATGGCTAGGATGATAGGAAATAGAGGTGACGAGATGGCATCCAGGCATAGTAACTCTTGGTGGTTATTGGAAATGGATATTATTGCTCACCAGCAGAAAATTCCACCGACTTGGCTAGAAACACTCAAAAAGAATACGAAAACTAAGGAGAATACCCTTATTAAATTAAATTAAATTAAATTTAAAAAATTTCATAGAGACTTAGATGATTATTCCAAAGAAAAAATATTTTCTTGGAAACAGAATAATTCTATACCAGCTCTTATGACTGTTGTGCCCTATTCTAGGGTGCCCAACAACATACATACATCTAAACAAAAGGGACCCCCTCTAGCACCTATGCATAATATTGGCCACTTACCTTCCTCTAATAATAAACCCATTATGGACACCAATCCACACAGGGCTAGCCCATTACCTTAAAGAACATTGCCCATACATAGATTTAGGACTAGACGTAGACCCCAAGATCCTCCGAATAAAGATCTATCAAACACAAGTAAAACTACTGCTCCTGTTGAGCTCAATAACATCAAACTTTTAGCTAGTGACCTGACTTATACATCTTCAGTTATACCACTCATACACTCCACGTCCCCCAATCATGTCCCGTCTTGTTCCACCATTTCTCCACCTGTGATTTCTGGTATTACACCTTCCACTAGTAGTAATAGTGTTATAGTCAACTCATCTCCTCGTTTTGAGAAAAGAAAATACATAGACAAGGATGTAGGGGAGGACGTAGAAAATATAGACATCAAACTACAGAAACTATAACATTGTTTAACAATGTTGAGTAGAGGTCTCACCTTTTCTCCTACTATACAACCCAATTCTTTTCAACTGTTTAAGGACCTCAATAAATTTATAAGGAACCTTACTTTAAAAAGGTTCTTTCATATACAATCGATTAAGAACCAAGCACCTATGCTAGACCCCTCCTCATTACCCATCTCAGTCCCAGCGGAGCCAGACTTAGAAGACACTATTGATAGTTCCATCCGCATTTTTGATTGTTGCCTTGATTCTGAAGACACTACAATAATTGACCTTAATAATGAACTACTAACGCAACATCTCCAAATATCGCTGCCAGTAGCACATACAAATCTACAACCCAAATCATCATTTTATTCCACTAAGTCAAAGGGACCATATTTAGAGACTTTTTATAGAGTGATGTTTGCTGACCTTCAAAAATTATGTCAACAATCAGCCAACAATAAGAAATATTGTCATCATAATCTCACCCCTGGAGAAAAGATCTCTCTTGAACACTTTCTCGATAACCCAGATCTTGTCATCAAGCAAGCCGACAAGGGGGACAGAATTGTTATTCAGGACAGAACCACCTACATGACTGAGGCAATGAGGTTGCTTTCTGATACTAAGACTTACAAAACATTGCCCAATGATCCCCTGCCCTCGTTTCGCATTGAAGCTGAGACCCTAATCGAAAATGCTGTTATAGATCAAATCATCGATAAAAAAGAGGCAGCTTTTATGCGAAAGGACTTTTATAGCACGCCATACTTTTATCATTTGCCTAAAGTGCATAGAGATGCACTACATCCACCAGCTAGGCCAATTGTGGCCTCTATGAATAGCGTTACCAGCGGCTTTTCATTATATATAGATTCCTTTTTGCAACCTCTAGCCCAGGGTCTCCAATCGTATATACGTGATTCCACGCATCTTTTGAAACTTTTGTCTCCCTATGCTTGGGCTGATGGTTATTCCTGGTTATCCCTTGACGTAAATTCTTTATTTACATCAATCCCACACAATGTAGGGCTACTAGCAATGCAGCATTTTTTATTGTTGGATCCCATACTCAATACCAGACAGGCCTCCTTTATTTTGGATGCTACTTCTTTCTGTTTAACACATAATTATTTTCATTTCGAAGACCAGCTCTACCTGCAGACCCATGGTACAGCCATGGGAGCCAATTTTGCTCCATCTTACGCCAACTTGACCATGAGTCTGTGGGAGAACCAATTTATATGGAACAATAACCCTTTTGCCCAACATGTGGTATTTTTGGTCGTTATATCGATGACATTGTCATCATCTGGGATGGACCCCCGTCCCAGGTTGATGACTTTGTCACCCATTGTAATTCTAACGATCTAGGTCTTTCTTTCACGGCTGTTTGGAGCAAAGACAGCTTAGCTTTCCTTGATCTTGAGCTCAACCATGAAGATGACAGAATTTTTGCCCGCAATTATACTAAATCTACTGCGGGCAATTCTTACCTTCATTACGATAGTTGCCATCGTCCCCAATGGGTGAACAATAAACCGAAAGGACAGTTCTGCAAACTCAGGCAGAACTGCACTAGAGACTGTGATTATATTTCTCAAAGTTTACATCTCAAGGAGAAGCTCATTGAAAAGGGCTATCCACCAAAATTGATAGAACAGGCCTATAACCACTTTCTTCCAGGCAAGAAACCCAAGGCTGCAAAACCTCCAGAAGAATCAGTGGTACGTTTCATTACAGGGTTCCATGGACAATACAAAAAAATGGAACATATCCTTGGGAAATACTAGAACATTTTAAAGCAGGATCCTCACTTGAACACTACTTTAAGCAATAGGCCAAAGGCCACTTATAGGAGGGCTCCTACACTGAAAAAGACAATAGCGCCCAGTAAGCTAAAAAAAAGAAAGATGGTCCCCTTTGTCTTATTCCCCTTAAAGGGATGTATAGGTGCAATAAATCCTTATGCAAGACTTGCCAGTTTGTCAACCACTGACAAAAGAATTTCACCCATAAAGATAAAATCTATCATTTTGACAATTTCCATAATTGCTCTAGCGATTATGTAGATGTTGGTCGCACCATCCATCCATTAGGACAGAGTTTTGGCAAGCACCGCCACCTTGTGGAATTGGGATGTGATAAACATAGCGTGCCACGCCACTTCTTGGAGCACCACGCCTAGTCCACAGTGGGCCTCTGGGTGTGGGTTATTGAATACCCAGGGGCTTATCTGAAGCAGAACGTTTTTCGCGATTATGTGAACGTGAAATGTTCTGGATTTTCACTCTGGACGCTCTTGCACCCAATGGACTCAACGAGGAACTTGAGATTAATACTCTTCTATAATCTCATGTTGCTTGTCCCCTTGTGAGTAGACTGGCCTCCTGTTCGTCAGCTCTGATTATTCTATTCTTTTATTTTTTAGTGTGTTGTTCTTGGTTTTCTTCTATGATAGCTCCATGGCATCTGATTGATCTGGGCGATTACCCTCTATCCACTTCCTTTTTATCAAGCTTTTTATCAAGCTTTTTATACTCACAAATCTTACCACTATGGCTAATATCGTTATAATTTCCTATACAAATGGTAGAATCTACACTTATATATATATATATATATGTATATCTTATATTATATATATATATATATATATATATATATATATATATATATATATATATATATATATATATATTTTTTTTGTACTTATGTGTGTGTGTGTATATATATATATATATATATATATATATATAAAATATATTTTTTATTTATTATTTTTTATCTTTTCATTATACAATTTACTATCATTAATATCTTTTATATATTTTCTTTACAATTTTTTATATAAATTCCGGTATCATTATTTCTAACTACTTCAACATTTATCAATTTTTGAACCTTCTTGTCAACTCATACAATCTCCATCTGACTGGTGGTTGTGTATATATGTATGCGTGTATATATACATATTTGTTTTATATTTACTTCACTACTTTTGTTACGAATTTTATTATTATCTCTGGTACAATTGCCCCTTAGTGTACATTACTGTTTATATTATGTACTTTTTAACGATTGTTAAAAAGGGAAGTCCCGTCAAGTCACCGTGCGTCAGAGGGGGGCGGGGTCACCAGGGGGCCCCTCGTTATTTGAGAACCGTCAGAAGAGGAGAAGCGCCACACAGCGGGACCCTCCCTCCATGCCAGCATGGATGCAGAGCGGCCCAAAAAGAAGATGAAGAGAAGAAGATGAAGAGAAGAAGATGAAGAGAAGAGCGGGAGCCTCCCTCCATGCCATGGATGCGGAGCGGCCCGAGGAGAAGAAGGGAAGAAGACACCGCGGAGGAGATGCTGGACGAGAACACCGGAGGAAGAACCAGAAGAACCAGAAGAACTAGAAGATGAAGGAAGATAGAAGATTGAAGAAAGAAGAAGCATTTAAATAAAGGAATTGTCAAAAACTGTCTCTTGTCATTTTTAACATTTTTGACAGTTTTTTAGTGAAATGGTAGGGGTACATTTGTACCCCCTTACCATTTCACACAGGGGGGAGGGCCGGGATCTGGGGGTCCCCTTGTTAAAGGGGGCTTCCAGATTCCAATAAGCCCCCCACCCGCAGACCCCCACAACCACCGGCCAGGGTTGTGGGGATGAGGCCCTTGTTCTCATCAACATGGGGACAAGGTGTTTTGGGGGGCTACCCCAAAGCACCCTCCCAATGTTGAGGGCATGTGGCCTGGTACGGTTCAGGAGGGGGGGCGCTCTCTCGTCCCCCCCTCTTTTCCTGCGGCCTGCCTGGTTGCGTGCTCGGATAAGGGTCTGGTATGGATTTTTGGGGGGACCCCACGCCGTTTTTGAAAAAAATTTTGGCGCAGGGTTCCCCTTAATATCCATACCAGACCTGAAAGGCCTGGTATGGAATTTAGGGGGATCCCCACCTCATTTTTAAAAAAAATTTTGTCCGGGGTTCCCCTTAATAGCCATACCAGACCTGAAGGGCCTGGTATGGAATTTAGGGGGCGGCGGCTCTCCCCTCTCTTCCCCTGCACAGAGACATCTGTCCGTAGAGGAGACAAGCCAGGATAGGACTATACCACTACTGCCCCCACTGCTGGTTGATTCCATGGTCTTACCAACTAAAGGCTGCCATGCCTAAAATTGGCTAAACGCAAGTACCCCATTACCCCCAGGTAAGGGGCCACTGCCCACCATTGTGTGCCGTGCTGCATGAAGAAAAACTATCACTACTATATTTAGTCATGTATATCAGCATCAAGCGGATCATTTTTATACACTATTTTTTAGACTTTATGCTGATTATTATTTGTTGGATCACTGTTTTATGCACGTTCATCAGTGGACTATATTGGTTTTAATAGTACACGGTCTTATACAAGCCGTCACATATATTACGTATGTATGAGCACTATTCACGTTTATTTATACACCCGTTTGCTGCGTGTTTAGTGGTATTAGGTGCATATAAGTTCAGTCAGAGACTGCTATGCTATTTTTGGATTTTACCTTTTTTTTGCATAAGGGTGATATTGTCACTTATTATATGTTCTTATGAGCACTAGTCACTTTTGTATACACTTGTATTATATGCGCCTGGCTATCATCTTCAGCCAACACTGCTATTAGTAATTTGTTTAGAGGCTACTATATCACGTTATGTTATATTTATTATTTGTATTCTATAGTCACTAATGGTTATTGTGTCACAACATACACAGTGAGATCTTTTTACACATATTGAGAGGATTAGCGCAGCACCACACTCTTACTTATTTACCTTTCCAATTAGGGGCAGGCTGTACCCTACTCGGTGCAGGCGGCTTTTCCTGATTTTATATTTTATACTTTTATACTCTATATATTTTCATTCCCCTTCCTCCATATATGATAGCCCAGGAATACCTCCTATTTTTCTGATGGAATTTAGAAGGACCCCCCACGTCATTTTTTTTTTACATTTTGGTTCAGGGTTCCCCTGTGGGGAATTCCCATGCCGTTTTTATCAATGAACTTCTATGTGTATTGTCGGACCGGCAATGCATTAATAGCCGCGAGTAGTTTTAAATGACTTTTTTTCCTTTGAAATGTCATTTTGCTGTCAGACTGTTCTAAACACGGGAAACATGCACCCCTTTACAGGCATACTATAGACACCCCCCAGCTACGAAATGTAAAGGGATATTACACTTTTATTGTTTCACTTTAAGCATTATTAAAATCACTGCTCCCGAAAAAACGGCCGTTTTTAAAACTTTTTTTTGCATTGATCCATGTCCCCTGGGGCAGGACCCAGGTCCCCAAACACTTTTTATGACAATACCATGCATATAAGCCTTTTAAATTAGCACTTTTGATTTCTCCCATAGACTTTTAAAGGGTGTTCCGCGGCATTCGAATTTGCCTCGAACACCCCAAATTGTTCACTGTTCGGGGAACTTGCGAACAGCCCATGTTCGAGTCGAACATGAGTTCGACTCAAACTCGAAGCTCATCCCTACTGTCTATTTGTTTATATATCCATTTGCCATAAACCATGTCTAGAGGTATTATTAATTTATCTCTTAGCTTCCATCCACTATATAGTATCATGGAGTTAGATTATTATTTATTTATTTATTTTTCAATTAATTTATTCTAACCTTTTCAGCATTGAGCAGATTTAAGACACAAATACTCTAATTACATATCCTTTAGTTCTCATAGTGTTATGCAATACAGATTATGCAGTCAGCTGTGCTTTTTGGTCAGCAGATGACGTATTTAAGTGCCGTCTTATCTGTTCCCCGTCATTACACTTGAAAAAAGAGCGCGCATGCGGCTCACGGACTTTGCGCATGTTCTGAAAAGCATTGTGTTCCCTTCACCAGCTGACGTCACACGCAGTTTCCACGAGCTGCTCACCACTCTCCGCTGCAAGAATCAGCTGTTTTCCTCCCCGGCTCCCCGCCGCTATTGCATTATGGATTTGTGACACTCCTGGGAACTTGCCGCTGACTACATCCACATCACCCTGTTATACATTGACTCCTGTAGAGCTTTGTTGCATATTGACATGTAAGTGCCTACTATTTCTTTTTTAATATGGAATAAAACACTTTAACTTAGAGGCGCTCTCCTACTTTTGTTTTTTTTTGTGATTGGAAATGGTGGCCGGCAATGGAACAGTTTCTTGTGTGACCGGACCTGATTTGATGGTGGTCCCATCAGCCAGATGTACAGATAGTTCCCGGGTCTTTGTTTGTAGTGGAATCAGGTGTTTAGCTGCAAAGGACAAGTCCATAAAGCAGCTGCAGGCTCCGGAATCAATAATGGCGGACACCTGGATGTTCCTTCCTGGGAGCTGTAACAGGATGGGAAGAGCAAGATGAGAAGACTGGTTGGGTAAAGCAGAAGTATGAGTAGATGCGATTGATAGGCACTTACGTAGTTTCGCTGGACAGGATCTCACGTAATGCCCCGTTTCTCCACAATATATGCACAGATTGTGCTGTTGACGGTGTTGGTCCTCTTATGTAGTGAGGGAAGGACGGAGCAAGCCCAGTTGCATGGGCTCAGATATATCAGGAGCAGGAACTACCGGAGCTGGAGGAGCCTGGCTGGGGAAGCTGGGAACTTTGGGTAACATCCAAGTTGGACGATATTGTCCTGAGGATCTCTCGGATCGACATTCTCTCAGATGCTGATCGATCTGTATTGAGAGGTTGATAAGAGCATCCAGAGATTGAGGTACCCCTTACCCGTGCTAGCGCATCCTTTAGGGGATCTGACAGGCCCATGCGGAATTGGTAAAGGAGAGCAGCGTCGTTCTAATTTTTGTTGGAACTCCAATGCCTGAATTCGGCCACATAGTCCTCAGCCGCTCTGCGGCCTTGCTGGAGGGAATATAATGCTCTTTCAGCGGTGGAAGTTTGCTGTGAGTCCTCGTACAGTTGCAACATGGCGTCAAAGAAGGTGGTGAGGTTTGTTAAGGATGCGGCTTTTTGTTCCAGGAGACAGTGTGCCCAGGCTTGAGGCTCACCCAGAAGCAGCAAAATGACAAAACCCACTTTGGTTGCCTCCAGGGAAAAGGTACGAGGCTGCAAGGCAAAGTACAGTTCACAAGCATTGTGGAACACTCTGTATTTGCTGCGTTCTCCAGAAAATCTTTCAGGCGTAGGTACCCTTGGTTCCAGTGGTAGCATGACCATGGCAGGTGAGGAAGATGTACAGGCTGGAGTTGGAGAGGGATGAGCTGTACCTTGAGGATTGGCAGGGGATGACAGGGCTTGGACCGGTTCTTCCAGTCGGGTGTACCCTTCTTGTGAATTTTTGACCCGCCAGGTGTTGGCAAAGTTCATCCATGGGGGAGGTTCCTCGCTCGGGCTCAGACATGGCTGTCTGATACTGTCATATTCTCAGGTACCTTGTAGATGAGCCCGATAATGCAGAGGAAGGCCTCCCTTACATTACTGACTCGCGGCCCCTGATAGAGCAGACAGGGGGCCCGAGAGTGCAGAGTGGTATGAGTGCCTGGCAGGTTAGTTGTCAGAAGAGCTGCTTCGGAGTTCCTGATGCCAAGGGGATGATGACCAGCAAGATGAGAAGTTAGGACAGCGGGCAGGCTGGAAACTGGATCAGCTGATATCAGGACACCACTCACCTGGATGTTGAAATTGGCACACAGCGGATCAGCCCCGCGGGATATGGAGCACAGACAGGTACAGGCAAACTGGGTCATACACAGGCAGGAGATATCGAAACAGATGCAGAAGCCAAGGCAGGTCGGGGTATACAGGCCGGGTTGGTAACAGGCGGACAGCTTGGTAATCGAAGGAGCAGGTAGGATCAAGGTCAAGGACAAGCTGAGGTCGGGTGGAGGCAGAAGGCAGGAAGAGTCAAAGGCAAGCCAGATCAAGACACAGAACAGATCTCTGAAGCAGGTTACAGGTAGCAGGGGTCACGGGAAAGCTGCAGATCAAACAGCACTCATCCTGATTACAAGCCCTGTTTACGTGGCTCGTTTGGCACCAAGAATCGCACGCGCATCTGCGCTCGCAAACATGCACCAGCCTGGCCAGCAGCAGGATTTCCTCTGAAGTGCACTTCCTGACACTCCTACAAAAGTTCCTGTATCTCCTCAGAAAGTGGGCGTTCTTCGTCAGTTCCTAAATTCCCTACAGGTCTAGCAGGCTGCAATACCAGTTCCTCCTTCAGAAAGGTATAAGGGTTTCTAGTCCACCCTTTTTGTAGTGCCCAAAAGAAAGGCGGTTGGAACCGGAAATAGACCTGAAGGAGCTAAATGGTTACATTCACCTTGAAAGCTTCAAAATGAAGCTACTACAGACCATCCCTCAAGCTGTACAATCCGGAGACTGGATGCTCTCTGTGGACCTTCAGGATGCCCATCTGCATATTCCCAATCTTCGTTTCTTCCAGATATATCTCAGATTTGCAAGCAATCAAATCCATCTTCAGTTCCAGAGTCTACCCTTCAGACTCTGTACCTCCCTATGAGTTTTCACAAATGTTCTAATTGCAGTCCTAGCTCCATTAAGGGAGAAGGGGCTTGGAGTATATCACTATCCAGACAATATTCTACTCCTAGCAAAGAACCAAGTCCACCTAGGGGAGCACAAGGAAATTCTACTGTCAACACTGGAGGAATTTGGCTGGTTAGTGAACCAGGAGAAAAGTTGGGTTGCATCGACACAAATTATTCATCTGGAAGCATTATTTAACACCTCGAAAGAATCGGCCTCTCTAGTCTACCACCTCAGAAAGTGTCAGCCTTCATCCAGAAGATGAAGAAGGTGAGAGCACGGTCAATCCTGTCAGCATCGAATTGCCTGGGCAAAATAGGAATTATGTCATCGACCATTCTGATGATGCCAAGAGAATACCATGGCATTCTGATGATGCCATGGTATTCCTAAGGCTGTGGAACAAACAACATATGTCCCAGACAATACGTCTGAAAAATCCAATGCTCAGGAGTTTTTGTTGGTGGACGATGGAGGCAATACTTTTAAGGTCGCATCTGTCGGAATATGTCTCCTGGACCATAGTTACCACAGGCGCCAGCATGGTCAGCTGGAGAGTACACTGTGGTCAGGTCTTTCACGTAGTGGTAGTCGTCTCAAATATCCTAGAAATTCGAGCAGCCTATCTAGCAGTGACAGCCTTAGTGTCTCAAATCAACAACAGGCCACGAACAAAGCTGCAGTTTCATATATCCATCGTCAGGAAGGCACACACAGCAGAGCCTTGCTATGAGGAATGGAAAACATTATGCTATGGGCAGAAAGAAAGCTATCAGATCTAAGGACAGTCTACCTGCCAGGTCACTTAAACACAGAAGCTGATTGTCTGTCGCAAAAATTCCAGGATGGCAATGAACGGTCCCTGCATCCCAGGATATTCAATTAGATTGTGACTCTCTGGGGTCTCCCAGAGATGGGTCTTTTTCGCTACAGCAGACAATTCCAAACTATCTTGATCTTGTACCTGCCTCATCACCAGGGAGGGAGTAGATGCTTTCTCAAATCCATGGATGTGCAATCTGGCCTATGCCTTCCCTTCCCTCTTATCTTGAAGTTCCTCTCAAGACTCATGACTGAAAAAATAACGGTAGTAGCTGTTCCGCCATATTGGCTGAGATGCCCATGGTTTCCTCGGCAGTACAATCTGAGTGTCCGCCCCCCAGTCAGGATTCCACTCATACCCTGTCTTCTTCTATCCCAAGGGGCGTTCACCCATCTGAACCCTCAGACTGTATCTTCACATATGGTTATTGAGAGGCAGAGGTTCCAGTACCTAGGGTGTTCATCAGAAGTTATCTCAACTGTTCTTTCACAGGGGGAAACACCACGCTAGTAATGATAAAAATCAATAAAAACACAAATCTATAATGTAAAAAGCAGCAACTCTACTGTGTGATACCAGCACAGAAAGTAAGCAAGTGTAGAAACAGAGGCGACTAGTAATAGTTATTAATCATGCTAGATAATAACATAGAAACATAAACATCATGGCACTTACTTGGCATTTCCTACATTGGTAATTCCCAACGAGATTCTGGAAAAAAGGAATCGGTTTAGAGGGTAGATTAAAGACACTGGGAGCAATTCTATCCCTAATAAAAGTCAGCTCTTGCTCTTCCAAATTAACTTTTTTTCCAATAAACCATTTTTCTAAGCATAATCCCACCTGTTTCCACTAGTTATTAATGACAGATATGCTGCCATGGAGGAATGGAAAAGTATGTATATCGCGCTGACACCAAAATCTTCAAACGGCAGCCAGCACAGCAATAGACAAATGCAAGTCTAACTAGAAACAAAAATAAGTGCAGCGCTAAAGATTCTGTACTGCTACAAAATCATGTGTGTTCATAATCAATATGAATCCATGTGAATAAACACAAATTATACATTAAACACTAAATTAGTCCATATAGTGTCCTAGAAATAATAATTCCATAAAGTGAGAAAATCAATAATGGTGAAAAGAAATGAACTGGATTAAGTGAAGAAAAAAATGTGTTCCTTGTGATATCACTGTTGAGTGAATATACAAAGCGACCACCACCAGTTGTGAGAAGGCTTACCGGAGTGAATGGACTCAAATGGGCATATGCTCAAAGAGTCAACAAGGCTTATGGTGTAGACACCAATACATGGGACATCCACTCTCGTACTTCTGACCAAAGTGGAAGATGATCCCTCCGTCCAATGGATGGTTCAGCTAGACATTTCACAGATGTAACCAACAAGATGAGCAGAGTCTCTCTCATGCAGTCAAGCAGTGTTACCAAAAAAGAAACAGATACACCACATAGTGTGAACCCATAAAAATACTTGAAATTTTATAAAATTGGGAACACTCACATTTAGATGAAAAAATAAGCGCTTGTAATGGACAGTATGGGCAACGCAATGCGCTGCATACTAGCTCATTATGCCTTTGCCTTGCAGGGTTTTTTTTTTTTCTTTTTTTTTTTTTTTTAATGTGTGGGTATACAACCGCTTTAACTAGAAGAAACTGTACTGCAGTGGGGTTTCACAGTAGTGATCACTGTAATTGGCTAATCACAGTTATCACATGCTCAACCCCAGTACAAGACCTTTAACCGTTCGTAAAAGATGTGACACAGTCATGCATAAAACGTCACTAAGGAAGAAAGCCCGCTTCTGTGAAACCGCATATACAGTGGGGATGGAAAGTATTCAGACCCCCTTAAATTTTTCATTCTTTGTTATATTGCAGCCATTTGCTAAAATCATTTATGTTCATTTTTTTCCTCATTAATGTACACACAGCACCCCATATTGACAGAAAAACACAGAATTGTTGACAGGTGTGTGGAAAGCCACACACCTGTCTATATAAGACCTTACAGCTCACAGTGCATGTCAGAGCAAATGAGAATCATGAGGTCAAAGGAACTGCCTGAAGAGCTCAGAGACAGAATTGGCCAAGGTTACAAAAAATTTCTGCTGCACTTAAGGTTCCTAAGAGCACAGTGGCCTCCATAATCCTTAAATGGAAGACATTTGGGATGACCAGAACCCTTCCTAGAGCTGGCCTTCCGGCCAAACTGAGCTATCGGGGGGAAGATTTTAGCAAATGACTGCAATATAATAAAGAGTGAAAAATGTAAGGGGGTCTGAATACTTTCCATCCCCACTGTACGTGTGAGGCAGTCATAAAAGGGTTAAATACTGTCCCCTATTGTCTCCCAGTTCCCTGCATACATTTTAGCAGTTTACATACATTCTTTTCTTTTGCGGTTTTCTTATGCAGTCATGTGACCACAAAGCTCCTGATCCTCTGTGCAATGTGATTTCCATAAAACAGTAATGTCACCAGCCAACATCCACTGCTCTAGGCGTTGTCCAATGGGGAGCAAGTATACAGATGGATCTTTGTGGTCAATGACTGATTAAAAAAACAAGAAAAAAGGTATTTAAACTGCATTTTATGATAAAATGTATGAAGGGCAAAAGGGGTGCAATGGGGAGACAGCACTAAAATGTGGGGTATGGTTTCACCCAAACTTCTACTGTGCAGGTAAATTCTGCAACATAGATAGATTTAGACATGCTTCGGATAGGTTCACACGTGTCCTATGCAAATTTCCCATGCATTTTCACTGTAAATGTCCAAAGCACCTGTTCAGCAGTTCAGCTGCAGTATCCGGATACAGTTCAGGATTTTTGAAACCGGCAGCCACGGGCTTCTTTGACAATCGCTTATTCTTAACCACTTCAATACCGGGCACTTATACACCTTCCTGCCCAGGCCAATTTTCAGCTTTTAGTGCTATCACATTTTGAATGACAATTGCGCAGTAATGCGACGCTGTACCCAAGCAAAATTTTTTTTCCACAAATAGAGCTTTCTTTTGGTGGTATTTGATCACCACTGGGGTTTTTATTTTTTACGCTACAAATAAAAAAAGACAGAACATTTTGGAAAAACTTTGTAAATAAGTACGGTTCCTCCTTCACTGATGGGCACTGATGAGGCTGCACTGACGGGCACTGATGAGGCAGTACTAATTGGCACTGATGAGGTGGCACTGATAGGCGACACTGATAAGCAGCACTGATGGGCACTGATAGGTGGCACTGATGGGCACTCATAGGCGACACTGATGGTCACTCATAGGTGGCACTTATAGGCGGCACTGATGGGCACTGGTGGGCACTGATGGGCGGCACTGATAGATGGCACTGATAGGCAGCACTGATCGGGAGGCACTGGCAGGCATCACTAATGGGCACAGAGTGCCATCCCTAATGGGCAATGATTGACATCCCTGGTGGGCTTACCTGGTGGCCATGGGTGGGCATCCCTGGTGGCCATGGATGGGCATCCCTGGTGGTCCTGGGTGGGCATCCTCGGGGGGGCTGCACTGATAATCAGCGCAGACCCCCCTGTCAGGAGAGAAGCCGATCGGCTCTCCTCTACTCGCATTTTCAACACAAGTAGAGGAAAAGCCGATACACGGCTTTTCCTGTTTACACTGTGATCAGCTGTGATTGGACACAGCTGATCACGTGGTAAAGAGCTCACAACAGAGGATCTTTACCTCAATCGGAGGTGCGGTGTGTCAGACTCACACACCACCAATTGCTGCACTGCGCGCCCCCATGGGCGCACGATCGCAGATTATCCTGATGGACGTCATATGACGCCCAGTCAGGATAACAGCCGTCATTTTGCTTAAGCCCCCTCATTTCCTGGCCTGCTGGGCTGCATGCTTGGATAAATGTCTGGTATGGATTTTTGGGGGGGGGGGTTGTTTTTTAATTTTGGCGTAGGGTTCCCGACAAAATCCATACAAGATCTAAAGGGCCTGGTATGGCTTGGTGGGGGGGCCCCCACACTGTTTTTTTATCATTTCGTGTTCAAAACTGAGGACATGTGTGATTCAGATGCGTTCCCATAGAAAGCAATAAGCCTCAAATTTGCATTTGAATCGCACCGCAATGCTCAGAAAATGTCAGAAAGACAGTTTGGTTCACATGTCATGCAAATCAGATGCGGTTCAAAATGCATCCTATTCGCATATATGTGATCTACCTTTCCTCTGAATCATGGTCCGCATTAGGATCGCACTTCAGAGGCTGCTGACAGGCGTGGGGAAATGGCCTGACACCTCCGCACACCTGTTTTAACCCTATTTTTTGCTGCCAAAGTGCATTGCACGTGGTTGCGGGGCGTTTGCAGCGCTTTCCAGATGATCACTATTATTATTATTATTATACAGTTTTTTTATAGCGCCAACAGTTTACGTAGCGCTTTACAACTTGAGGGTAGACAGTACAAATACAATACACTTTAATACAGTAGGAATCAGAGGGCCCTGCTCCTTAGAGCTTACAATCTAAGAGGGAAGGTCAAGAGATACAAGAGGTAATAACTGTGGGTGATGTGCTGATTGAGAAGATAAATGTACAGTTGTTAGGTGGGGGCCAGATAGGCTTCTCTGAAGAGATGAGTTTTCAGGGATCGTCTGAAAGTGGATAAAGTAGGAGAAAATCGGACGGATTGGGGTAGAGCATTCCAGAGGATGGGGGAGGCTCTGGAGAAGTCCTGAAGGCGAGCATGGGATGAGGTGACAAGGGAGTTTGAGAGCAGGAGGTCTTGGGAGGAGCGAAGAGAACGATTAGGTTGGTATTTTGTGACTAGGTTAGAGATGTAGCTGGGGGCCAGGTTGTGGATGGCTTTGTAAGTTATAGTTAGTATCTTGAATTTAATTCGGTGACTGAGTGGCAGCCAATGGAGGGATTGGCAGAGGGGTGTAGCAGACGCTGAGCGGTTTGTGTGGTGGATGAGCCTGGCAGCAGCGTTCATGACGGACTGAAGTGGGGATAGCCTATTTAGAGGTAAACCAATGAGGAGGGAGTTGCAGTAGTCGAGGCGAGAGATGACCAGGGAGTGGATTAGAAGCTTAGTGGTGACATTGGTTAGGAAGGGGCGTATCTTGGAGATGTTGCGGAGATCACTACATGTCAGGTAGACTTTGCTTTTAAAATACTAGCTGCCTGGCTTGATTGCAGGGGAAGAAGTTCTTGTCCTCGTCAACATGAGGACAAGGTGCTTTGGGGGAGGGCAGAGCCCATGACTAAGTTCCAGGGGGTGGCGTAAAATGCACTGGGGACGTGGTCTGACGGGAGCCCAAGCTAGGGTTATCACTCTCATACCATTATGGCACTCCATGGATGTGTGGCACCAGTGATCTTTCCTCTCTTCTAGTGACTACAGGAGCTGGGATGAGCTCCATCCCTTGCTGGCACTCCTGCAGCATTACCCACACTACTCCCCATAGTAATCAAGCCTGAGCGGCACACAAAACAAACTGTGGGTCACCCTGTGAGTAGGCATTAGTAGGCTATGTATCACACATAGAGTATGCCCCAGAACTCTCAAACATCGCTTAAGTTCGAACCTGAACCCCAAACCCCATTGAAGTCTATGGGACGCGAATTAGAAATATGGGGACAAGGGTCTCTTCCCGACAACCCTGGTCTGTGGTTGCGGGGATCTGCAGGCAGGGGGCTTATCGTAATCTGGAAGCCCGCTTTAACAAGGGGGCCCCCAGATCCCGGCCCCCCTCCCTATGTGAATGAGTATGGGGTACATTGTACCCCTACCCATTTACCAAAAGAAAGTGTCAAAAATAAATAAGGACAAGAGGAAGTTTTTGACAATTCCTTTATTAAAAAAATAAAAAAACAATGTCCCCTGATGTAGATCCATTGTCAATCACATTGCCCGCCACTTTTGTCACTTTTTTTGGTACAATGTACCCCATACTCATTCACATAGGGAGGGGGCCGGCATCTGGGGGCCCACTTGTTAAAGGGGACTTACAGATTCCGATAAGCCCCCTGCCCACAGACCCCCACAACCACTACCCAGGGTTGTGGGGAAGAGGGCCTTGTCCCCATCAACATGGGCACAAGGTGCTTTGGGGTGGAGGGGGGGGGCCAAAGCACTTACTTGTCCCTCTCTTTCCTGTCCTGACAGGCTGCATGCTCGGATAAGGGTCTGCCTAGGGATTTTGGGGGGGTCCCACGCCGTTTTTTTTTCAGTTTTTTTATTGCCGGCAATGTTTTTTCTTTCATTTAGCTGTCAGCAGGGAACTCTTTTGACAGCTGATGACTTCTCCATTGTTAAGGTTTCCCGGGCCGCTCCTTAACAACCAGCTATTCACTGTGCCCTGATTGGGCAAAAATCAGGGCTAAGAATGTACTGTGCAGCGCCGCTCGCTTTGCAAATTCAGGTGTTCACTGAACTGGCGAACAAGTGATGTTTGTGCCAAACTTTTGCTCGGTTTGGACTGTTCACCCAACTCTAGTCACACATTTCCCAGAGCCTGCCTTCTGAACTACAGAGGTGCTGAAAGGAGGAGTTTCAGGAGGCGGAGTCAGTACAGGAATCACTGCTCGCAGACAGAAAGGTACCCTGGGATATGTAGTCCTTAGAAATGGAAAGTAAACAGCAGAGTAGAAGCTGCAAAGCATGCAGGGAATCCAGGAAGTTGTGGAAAGAGATGACCAGCAGACAGACAGAACTCACAACATGAAAGGAGATTTTTTTCAAGTAAGTTTATTGGATTGTCAAAAAAGAAAAACATTGTATTGTTATTACAATGCTGATGTTATAAAATGAAAGTGTATGCTGCCACCATAGAACTCCTTTAATATCAGTATGCAAAGCCAAGCTGCAGTTTCTAATGCTAGCAAAAATACTTTCTTGTATTAAAAGTGGTATAGACTCCAGATAGTGAGAGATAATTGTGTCCCTGTGCAAATCATTAGTAAGACCTCATCTGGAATATGCAGTTCAGTTTTGGGCACCAGTTCACAAAAAGAATATTGTATAGCTGGAGAAAGTGCAGAGAAGGGCAACCAAACTGATAAGAGGCATGGAAGGCTTAGAATAGACTTTCTCATGAATAAGTTCTGTTCAGCTTGGTGGATTGTTTTAAAGAAGAGCTGAAAGCAATGCACAAAGTGTATCTGGATATTAATATTTTAGGTAATAATAACAGAGCTTGTTTATCCAGGGAATATCCGATTGCCTTCTGGGGTAATAAGAAGGATTTTTTCCCTCTTTGGAGCAAATTAGACCATGCTTTACTGTTTTTTTTTTTTTGCCTTCCTCTGGATCAACTGTAGGTATAGGGCTCTGTAAATGAAGGTTTTCTATTTATTTGTTCCTTCTATTTTTCTATAGATTGAACTAGATAGACTTGTGTCTTTTTGCAACCCGATCAACTATGTAACTATGAAGCAACATCAACTGAATTACTCTTGTGGGATAACAGTTAACAGCAGAACCTTGCATTTTAAACCTATGGAACTACATGTACCAGCATACCTACTGGTCTTCAAGAATATAAGTGACAGATCAGTAGCTGTCATTTTTGTTTTTGGGTGAAGATACACGTTTTAAAAGAGGGACAATGGAGGAGGAAAACGGAACAAATGGATTTGTGTTTGAAAGAGGCACTTACCTTCCAAATAAGAGATCACTGGGAGTAACAGCTTAAAAATTCAACCTGGAAATTTAGTAATGGACTACTTCACAATTGAGAGTAATAGCTAATCATAATTTACTCAGTAAATGATCCTGCTATCATCACACAAATCTCAGCCTGAGAAATCCAGGGCTTCTTCTATTTCTAATAATCCCTCACTGATACATGGCAGAAATCTGAGGACCTTTTTGTTAAAAGTTAATTTCTGAAAGGACTGAAATCAATGAGATGGATTTCCAATTACATTAGGATTTGTGGAATATCACTGCATAATCTGCTGGACGTGCATCATGCAGAGTGAGTATTGGATTTACCCCGGGGGGTGGGGGCCGGGGGCTACTTACGCGCCCTAGAAAATAAATATACAGATTTATCAATCTACTAGCGTGTACAGTGACATCAGCACTAAGGTATATTCTCTATGTAATGATGTCCCAGGAAACATGCCTATAGCAATCAGATTTTAATCCTATAGCCAGAACAGGAGCTATGAACTAGTTACTGATTATGGGCAGTACAATCTAGTGTTGATCTGTGAAAAGCACAGCATATAGAAGTGGAGGTGTTGACCATAACCAATATTCTGATTCCATAGTTTATATTCCCTATGAAGATTTGAGAATGGATGCTAAATATAGTTGTCTGATATTGGCAATAACCATGTTTCTATTTTGTTCCAGTTTTTTTATAACTCGGCTCATCCAGTTTTCATACAGAAAGTCCAATATGTCACCACACTTGTGAATGCAAAGTCATGGTCACATCTCCCTATGTTTTCATAAAACATTGCAGTACCCAGGTCACCAAGCTTAAGTAATCTTTACATTTTTTTTTAATGTATGACAGGTTATAATGAAGCACCAACAATTTACACATTGCTTTACATTCAAATTCACATTCTCTGCTTACAATCTAAGGTGCCTAGTATATATGTAAGATAGTCACATACATACGCATACTTTTTTTTCCCTATGAGTCCATGGTGCGCAAAAACTCCAAAAGTGAACAACAAAGTGCAAATGTGTGTTAACATACAAAAAAAGTGCACTTAGGGTGTGTCGTAGTCTCCTTCTGAAGGGGAAGGACCCTTCCCTGAACCCCCCAGGGTGCAAAACTCTTGAAGGGGGTAAGGCACTCTCAGGTCAACTTAACCAAAAGGCTCAGCAAATGCAACTCCGCTCATGACCAGCCAAAATCGACCAGCGAGTACTAGGTGGGGGGGCTCTCCCGAAGAGGCAGGCTAGGAAGGAACCTAATGGGTGCACATCCCTCCCACCGATGTCAGGGTAGGACTGAAGACCTACACCCTACAATCCTGAGTGAAAAGGAGACCTATATAAGTGCAGGTGGTACACATAGAGAGAAAATAAATAATTAGGCATAAAAAGTGCCAGTAGCTAGGTCCTGCGGCCTGGTAACAAAAATTGTCCTGGTTTCGGCCATAAGGTCTAGCTCGGATGTCAGCAACCAGTAGATCGTGGCCAGGTGACTGGTAGATCGCAGTCTGGGCTTGCTAACCCGCTATCCCAGAGCATCAAAGCAGAGGGGTACTACTTGTAAAGTTGGAGCTGTAGTAGGGAGCAAATGTCACAAAAGCTGATGCCTCCTCTGTAGTGCTGGCTCCTGTCCCGTGCGGAGTGATACCAACTGCACTCCATCTCTTATACCTACTAGCAGTCTTCAGAGTGGTGCCAGCAGCAGGAGAGAAGCGATCTTCAGGTCAGTGTGCAGCAATACACTGGACATAATAGTATAGGGCTGCTTTCACACTGATATGCTGTGGTTTACCCACACCACGGGTGCAGTGCAGTGTACCTGCAGCTTTCCTGTGGGTTTGCTGCATGTAGCCATAGACTTCAGTTATATCCTGTGGGTTTGGTGCACTTTCAGAAAGTGCACCACACCTGCAGAATATACACTGCTCAAAAAAATTAAAGGAACTCTTTGAAAACACATCAGATCGCAACGGGGGAAAAATATCATGCTGCATATCTATACTGATATGGACTGGGTAATGTGTTAGGAACAAAAGGATGCCCCATCGTTTGATGGAAATGAAAATTATCAACCTACAGAGGGCTGAATTCAAAAATACCCCAAAAATCAAAGTGAAAAAATTATGCAGTAGGCTAGTCTATTTTGCTGACATTTCATTGCAGCAACTCAAAATGGTACTCAGTAGTTTGTATGACCCCCATGTGCTTGTATGCATGCCTGACAACATCAGGCCATGCTCCTAATGAGATAACGGATGGTGTCCTGGGGTATTTCCTCCCAGATCTGGGCCAGGCCTTCACTGAGCTCCTGAACAGATTGAGGTGAAACCTGGCAGCGTCGGATGGACCGAAACATAATGTCCCAGAGCTATTCTATTGGACTTAGATCAGGCGAGCGTGGGGACCATTCAATGGTATCAATTCCTTCATCCTCCACCTCCAGGAACTGGCTGCATACTCTCGTCACATGAGGCCGGGAATTGTCGTGCACCAGGAGGAACCTAGGGCCCACTGCACCAGCGTAGGGTTTGACAATGGGTCCAAGGATTTCACCCTGATACCCAATGGCAGTCAGGGTGCCATTGTTTAGCCTGTAGGGGTCTGTGCATCCCTCCATGGATATGCCTCCCCAGACCATCACTGACTCACCACCAAACTGGTCATGCTGACTGATGTTACAGACAGCATAACGTTCTCCATGGCTTCTCCCAACCCTTTCACGTCTGTCACATGTGCTCAGGGTGAACCTGCTCTCATGTGTGAAAAGCACAGGGTGCCAGTGGTGCACCTGCCAATTCTGGTGTTCAATGGCAAATGCCAATCGAGCTCCACGGTGCCGAGGGCCCACTAGAGGCCATCTGGCCCTCAGGCCACCCTCATGAAGTCTGTTTCTGATTGGTCAGAGGCATTTACACCTGTGGCCTGCGAGAGGCCATTTTGTAGGGCTCTGGCAGTGCTCATACTGTTCCTCCTTGCAAAAAGGAGCAGATACCAGTCCTGCTGAGGGGTTAAGGACCTTTTACGGCCCTGTTCAGCTCTCCTAGAGTAATTTCCTGTCTCCTGGAATCTCCTCCATGCTCCTGAGACTGTGCTGGGAGACACAGCAAACCTTATGGCAATGACATTTGATGTGCCCTCCTGGAGGAGTTGGACTGCCTGTGCAATCTCTATAGGGCCCAGGTATCGCCTCAAGCTACCAGTAGTGACACTGACCCTAGCCAAATGCAAAATTAGTGAAAAACTGTCAAAAAAGATGAGTATTTTCAAGGTGTCTTTGAATTCAGCCCTCTGTAGGTTGATCATTTTCATTTTCATCAAACGATGTAGCATCCTTTCATTCCTAACACATTACCCATTCCATATCAGTATAGATATCCAGCATGATTTTTTTCCTGATTGGGATCTGATGTGTTTTCAAAGTGTTCCTTTTATTTTTTTGAGCAGTGTAATAGAAGTCTATGGTAAAGCGCAGCTAGCCTAGGACAGTCGCAAATGTACTGCTCTACACGCACGGTGCAGGTATAGTGCAGCACATCAGTGTGAAAGTAGTCTTATAAGGGGCTCAGAACAGTAAGGGTTTTTTTTAAATAATTTAAATTTATTTAAATTTGTAGTTTTGGGGGTGGTAAAACCCCATAGTTAAGATGTGTTTTTACCACCCCTCAGGGCCGATCCCAGACAGTGTGCACGGGGTGCAGTGCACCCGAGCCCCAGAGAGGTGGGGGCGCTGAAGCGCCAGAGTGCTCCGTTCCCTCCTCCTCCTCTTGTTTGTGTCCGGCGCCGGTGTTCTAAGAAGAAAAGGCGCTGCTGTGTTAACTGCTCAAGCCCCTCCCTCCTCCTGTCAGAGAAGGAGAACAGCCAGCCGGAGATGAGAATGGAGGCAGAGTGTCTGGTCTCTGTGTGGAGAGAGATCAGCCGCGCAGTGATGTCCCGCGGGGGGGCGGGGCTGTCCGTGCCTGACACGTTCTCCTCTCTGTGTCTCTCACTCCTGCCTGCTGTTTACTGCTCTGTTCTCCACCCGGCTGCAAACTGTGCTCTCCTCTCCAGCTGCCGCCCGGGTGTTTTTACCGTACCCTAATGGAGGGGGGGGTCTGTACTAATGGAGGGGGGGTTTGTCCTGGAGGGGTCTATACTAATGGAGGGGGGTCTGTCTTGGGGGGTCTATACTAATGGAGGGGGGGTCTGTACTAATGGGGGGTCTGTCCTGGGGGGTCTGTACTAATGGAGGGGGGTCTGTCTTGGGGGGTCTGTACTAATGGAGGGGGGGTCTGTCCTGGGGGGGTCTATACTAATTGAGGGGGGGTCTGTCCTGGGGGTCTATACTAATTGAGGGGGGTCTGTCCAGGTGGGGTCTCCACTAATTGAGGGGGGTCTGTCCAGGTGGGGTCTGCACTAATCGGGGGTCTGTCCTGGTGGGTCTGTAATAATAGAGGGGGTCTTTCCTGGGGGGTCTGTACCAATGGAGGGGGGTCTGTACTAATGGAGGGGGGGTCTGTCCTGGGGGGGGTCTATACTAAGTGAGGGGGGGTCTGTACTAATGGAGAGGGGTCTTTCCTGGGGGGTCGTTACTAATGGAGGGGGGGTCTGTCCTGGGGGGTCTGTCCAAATGGAGGGGGGGTCTGTCCAAATGGAGGGGGGGTCTGTCCTAATGGAGGGGGGTCTGTCCTAATGGAGGGGGGGTCTGTCCTAATGGAGGGGGGGTTTTCCTGGGGGGGTCTGTACTGAGTAAGGTCTGTACTGAGGGAGGGGTTTATACTTAGTGCGGGTTCTGCACTGATGGAGGGGGGTCTATACTTAGTGGAGGGGGGTCTGTACTGAGGGGCGACTATAGATGGTGGAAGGGGGGTGACCCAACCCTAGTGACGCCAATGGAGCTGTGGGCTCTTCCTTCCCCCCTCCCTCTTGCGTGCGCTGCTGTACTAGTGAGCGGTGCTTGCCAGCACAGCCGCCCACTATGTATCTTCCCCCGCCTTCATATGCCCAGGGAAGAAACAGAATAGAAAAAGGAGCAGAGAAGAGGATTTTGGGACATGTAGTCCCGAGGACTGGCAGCCCCACTGTAACACAGAAACTGCAGCCCACACAGCATGCTCAACTGAATGGGAGAGAGAGAGAGCCAGGAGCCCGGGAAAGCTTTCAGGGAAGTACACCCAGGACTCCAGAGGGAGAGGGCAGTGCTGAGGGAACACCATCAGACAGAGAACCCCACTGCCCTGCACCACCAGAGGGAAAGCCACACAGCCTAGCGCCATCCCTGGCGGAGAAAGCAATGGAGTCATTGAATACAGATACAGATCTGGGTGCTACCCAGCGGAGTCGCCACGGGCAATTCAGAGTGAGCTGACTCCTGATCAGAGGAACCGTTGCTGTATCGCTGGGTCAGGTGAGAGGGCTGATCGACCATTATCTACTAACATCCATAGGAACTGCAGTCTCTGATCATCTCTTGTACTATGTCTTCAGTCTCTGACCATCTCCTGTAACATGTCTGCAGTCTCTGACCATCTCCTGTAACATGTCTGCAGTCTCTGACCATCTCCTGTAACATGTCTGCAGTCTCTGACCATCTCCTGTAACATGTCTGCAGTCTCTGACCATCTCCTGTAACATGTCTGCAGTCTCTGACCATCTCCTGTAACGTGTCTGCAGTCTCTGACCATCTCCTGTAACATGTTTGCAGTTTCTGACCATCTCCTGTAACATGTCTGCAGTCTCTGACCATCTCCTGTACTATGTCTGCAGTCTCTGACCATCTCCTGTACTATGTCTGCAGTCTCTGATCATCTCTTATATCCTGTCTGCAGTCTCTGATCATCTCCTGTACTATGTCTGTAGTCTCTGATCATCTCCTGTACCATGATTGGGGGCTCTTTCTAACAGACTCTCTAACAGAAGCCCCCTCTGTGTGCATCAGAGAGACCCCCTCCAGGTCTCATTAGTGTACGCTCTTCCTGTATTTTTTTTATTGTTAAAAGATCATGGGAGGATCCCAGGGTAACAAAGACTTCTTAGGGGAGCAGCTCTGTGTTTGAGTTGTTGCCATAAAAACATTTGTAAAGGGGAGGAGTTGGTAAGATGACCACGCCCATGTGGGGGCGCCAGAAATATTTCTGCACCCAGGCGCCGGTGACCCTAGGATCGGCCCTGCCACCCCTGCCCCAAGTGCACCCCCTTTAGCCACAGTGGCCAGGGGTGTACACATGTTGCAGCCACAGCAAGTGTTATACTCCCTGTCATGGTTGGTGGGTGTAGCACCTGCCAAGCATGACCCATGTAAGTGAATGAGGCCGCTCTGCAAATACCCTGCAGTACAGCAAACAAGGGGTTAAAGCAGGCAGCGTTCTGTTTCTATCTCATCACCTGCTTGCAGTTGCAGGGTTTGCTTTTGGCAGGCGGTAGCACCCAACAAAAGCAACAAGGATTTGCGTACACCTCTGGCAGCTGCCTCAGCAGCTAAATTGGTTAGGATTTTGTGTGTATGAGCCCTAAGGTTGAGCCCTAAGGTCTCATTCACAAGTGCAGTAGGCACTGCTGCTCCTCTAAAAAGTGATCTGAGTGTGTTTGAAAGGTGGTGAGGAGGCGATATTTTACCCCCTCACCACCTAATTTAAACCTATGATTGCCGTGCAATGCACGCGATTGTGACACGATAGCAGTTGGGGGCCATCACCTCTCTCTAGGCCACACCCCTATAGGGAAGAGATGGAAGCTGCTGCCGCTGTGATGAAGGAGAATGGAAAGCTTCCGCCACCGAGCAGGGGATGCCGCTGCCGCCGAGTAGGGGAAGACGTCGGTATTGGGGTAAGTGCTACCGACCGACGGGATAGGCGGAGGCCTACCGTTTTCCGCCCCCCCAAAAAAAATGTCACCAGCAGCCACTGCATGATAGTATAGCAATTAGAGGTTTAAATCAGGTGTGAGGAGATCTTCGACTTCTCCCATGTTGTTCAGGTAGATCTCCACCTCTTTAGGCTGGGTTCACACCTTTGGGAACTGGATGTGGATTTCCCGCATCCAATTCACAATAGTAGGAAATTTTGACCGGCTCTCTATGGAGCCGGTTCACATATCTCCGCTGCAGCTCTGGTGCAAATTTGCACAGGAGCCCTGTGCGTCTTTTTGTCCGTTTCTGGTCTGAATTCGGCCAAACATTCGGCCACATGCAGTGATACTGTGAACCCAGCCTAAGGTTGTCTACCCCTGGTCTAGCTCATGAGGCTCTATGCAGACAAAATGCTTAAGGCCAGTTGCACATGGATGTAATAACTTACAGATGTTTAAACTCAGAATCTTGTTGACAAAAAAGCTTCTGAGTTAAATGTTTCACAAAGACCTTGCAAAATTGCCTGTACAGGAATGTAAAGGTGCTTAAAGTGATTGTAAACCTTCACCATGTAAATTCAACCACCCATTCAGTTTAAAATAAATAATAAAAAGGAAAGGCAGAACATTTGTGTATAGAGATAAAAAAATCATATACACATTTTTTTTGATTTTTTGATTTGTGATCACATTCCCTCTCTTCTCAGCTGCATAAGAGCTGGGGGAGGAGAAACAGCAAGACACTGAACTTCCCAGTGAATGACTGTCTGGGGGGGTGTCAGGACAAGTTTGATCATTGGAGGAGAGCAGGCTGAGTTTCCACCACAGCTATGTTGTGTAGCTGACCACGTTGTGTTCTCCTGCTTAGTGTGGTCAGTTTTTAATAAGAAAGCAGAGGGACTGGCATGAACACCAGGGATTTCACACAAAGGAAGCAATACAAAGAGAATAGGGTACTTGCTGCTCATACAAGTACATGGTACAGCAGGCATATATCAGGAATATGAAATGTTGGGTTTACATAAGTTTTAAGTGCATATAATAACTTGTTATCAGTATAAAAGACACCTGTCCACAACCTCAAAGTCACACTCCAAACTCCACTATAGTGAAGACCAAAGAGCTGTCGAAGGACACCAGAAACAAAATTGTAGACCTGCACCAGGCTGGGAAGACTGAATCTGCAATAGGCAAGCAGCTTGGTGTGAAGAAATCAACTGTGGGAGTAATAATTAGAAAATGGAAGATGTACAAGACCACTGATAATCTCCCTCGATCTGGGGCTCCACACTAGATCTCACCCCATGGGGTCAAAATGATCACAGACCTAGTGAATGACCTGCAGAGAGCTGGGACCAACGTAACAAAGGCTACCATCAGTAACACACTACGCCACCAGGGACTCAGATCTTGCAGTGCCAGACGTGTCCCCCTGCTTAAGCCAGTACATATCCAGGCCCATCTAAGGTTTGCTAGAGAGCATTTGGATGATCCAGAAGAGGATTGGGAGAATGTCATATGGTCAGATTAAATCAAAGTAGAACTGTTTGGTAGAAACACAACTCGTCGTGTTTGGAGGAGAGAAAATGCTGAGTTGCAACCAAAGAACACCATACCTACTGTGAAGCATGGGGGTGGCAACATCATGCTTTGGGGCTGTTTCTCTGCAAAGGGAACAGGACGACTGATCCGTGTACATGAAAGAATGAATGGGGCCATGTATCGTGAGATTTTGAGTGCAAACCTCCTCCCATCAGCAAGGACATTGAAGATGAAACGTGGCTGGGTCTTTCAGCATGACAATGATCCCAAACAACGAAGGCGTGGCTTCATAAGAAGCATTTCAAGGTCCTGGAGTGGCCTAGCCAGTCTCCAGATCTCAACCCCATAGAAAACCTTTGGAGGGAGTTGAAAGTCTGTCTTGCCCAGCGACAGCCCCAAAACATCATTGCTCTAGAGGAGATCTGCATGGAGGAATGGGCCAACATACCAGCAACAGTGTGTGACAACCTTGTGAAGACTTACAGAAAACGTTTGACCTCTGTCATTGCCAACAAAGGATATACAACAAAGTATTGAGATGAACTTTTGATATTGACAAAATACTTATTTTCCACCATAATTTGCAAACAAATTCTTTCCAAATCAGACAATGTGATTTTCTGGATTTGTTTCCACATTTTGTCTCTCATAGTTGAGGTATACCTATGATGACAATTACAGACCTCTCTCATCTTTTTAAGTGGGAGAACTTGCACAATTGGTGGCTGACTAAATACTTTTTTGCCCCACTGTATATAAGCACTACCCATTGTGTGCCATAGATAGTAAAGCTTTCAGCTGGATTATCTCTGCACATTTGGCAGAGAACAGGTAATCAGCTGAAATATTTCACCCTGGGGATCCTTTTTTTTTTTTTTTTTTAACTCTGCCACTCCAGTGCTTTATGTTGCCATAGATGAGTCTTTTTAATGATCCAGAGAGGCTAAACAAACAAAAAAAATCTTTATAAATGCCCTTTAAATTTAACCTAACCACTAAATTCTTGATCCTTGATCCAAACCTTAACCCTAACCCTCAAAAATGCTGTACTTACCTTATCAGTGCCAAAATCAACCCCAAACGAACAATAAACCCAACAGAACCATTATGCTAATGCAAACTGTTTAGCATATATTGTAATGTTCCTTAAAGCTAAACTTTTTCTTAAGAAGGGGTAAGGGAGGGTTATAACCCTTCCCAGGCTTTTTTTTTTTTTTTGCTATGTGTGTACCATTGGCGAGAATTCTTTTCATTTGTCTCAAAGCCAAACCAGGAAGTGAGAGGAAATCCCTCCAAGGTGAGGGAATCCCTGGTTATCACGAGAACTAAGGATGAGCTCCGGCGTGTTCGCACAGCCCACGTGCAGAGCCCGCCAGGAAGTTGGCACTGCGCTGCGCTAATCAAAGGCAGTGAGACATTGTCCCGATGTGTGACTACAGAGATCGGGAAATGTCTCACTGCCTGTGATTAGCGCAGTGCAGTGCCGACTTCCTGGTGGGCTCTGCACGTGGGTTGTGCGAACACGCCGGAGCTCATCCTTAATGAGAACTAGTGTCCCCATTGGAAGATTTCCCCCCTATACTGTTGCGGGGACAACCCAAAACATGGGATTTCCTTTTACTTTCTCTTCCAATGAAAACGGTAAACATGGCAAATAGAGGGGGGTGAATCTCCCTGATGGGAACACAAACAGCAATAAAAACTGACAGGTATTCCAATCCCTCTCCACTTTACCCAAAACTTTACCCAAAAAAAAATTTTCCCTTTAGTTATACTTTAACATATACAAATGTAGGTACTTTATGACAATGGACACAATGCATTGAGTGGTGGACATTGTTATAAATGTTTTATGTCTAAATGTAGTAATTACCTTATTTCAGAAATATATTATTTTATACATTTTCAGCTCACTGTTTACTTCATACAATGCATTGTATACATTGTATACATTACTCGGAGCATACATCCCATAGCGTTTTATGTCATTTCGTATCAACACCTTTTAGATCTGCTTGGTTTTTTATTTGAATGCCTGCACGGCCGTTATTTAATTGAATGATTGGGGAATGTAGCAATCAATCAATGGTCAATTGTTCCTGTGTTCTGAAATCAATCCCCATGATGATTGGCTGTGATTGGTGTACTGTAAATGGCATAGGTTAATATAATGTTGCATTTTTCACACAAAAAAAGTTTACTGTTCTAATCATGCAGCATAAACATGAAAACTTTATCTGAGGAACACTATAGTTTCATTTGTACAGAGTGGGACTCCTACTTTGTGTGTGGGAGGAGTGGTCTCTACAGATGTTCAACTGCGTGAGAAAAAACTTTCTTAAAGCTCAACTCCAGGCATCTGTAGAAAAGCCTGTCCTCTTCAAGCAGCTACAAAATGGGACTCCTGCTCTCTGTGTGGGAGCAGTGGTCCAACACCCCCCCCCCCCTACTGAGTTATACCTACAGCTCTGTAATTTGGTAAGCTCATGCTCCCTGCTGATTTGTGAGCTCTAGCTATGACTCAGCAAGGGGCTTGTCTGACCTCTGCAATATCATTCATGCATGGAACTTTATTGTTCCTGCTCCCTCCCTAATGTTTTGGTTAGGACATTGCCACAGCTTGTTACACAGTTTCTACATGTTCTCATGCTACCCTTTATGTTTTGACTGTTATGTAATGATCCTGTCACCCCCAATTCCATGGACCTACTAGGATAACATTCTTTTCTTAGTGCCTGTGCTTGTGAGGATGCTACTGCTCTGATCTTGAGACCCTCAATCTTCCCTACTGCCTATGATGACTAATGCCCTGTTCACGCGGTCGGATTTTCCGACGGAAAATGTGAGATCGGAGCTTGTTGTCGGAAATTCCGACCGTGTGTGGGCTTCATCAGACTTTTTCCATCGGATTTTCCGACACACAAAGTTTGAGAGCAGGCTATAAAATTTTCCGACAACAAAATCCGATCGCGTCAATTCCGACCGTGTGTGGACAATTCCGACGCACAAAGAGCCACGCATGCTCAGAATAAATTCCGAGACGGAACTGCTCGGTCTGGTAAAATTAGCGTTCGGAATGGACATAGCACTTTCGTCACGCTGCAATGTTTTAAAATGTTTAATGCAGCGCACTCTGTTCTTTAAAGCGGGGGTTCACCCACACCGCCAAAAAAAAAAAATATTAAAAGCCAGCAGCTACAAATACTGCAGCTGCTGACTTTTAATACATGCCCACTCACCTGTCCCAGGGTCCAGCGATGTCGGCAGGGGACGCCGAGAACCCACTCGGTTCTCGGCAGCTGCCGCGGCCATCCTAGGTGAGGGAATCAGGAAGTGAAGCGTTGCGGCTTCACTTCCCAGTTCCCTACTGCGCATGCGCGAGTCGCGCTGCGCGTCCCTAGTGGTCCCCGCTCTCTCCTGGGAGCTGTGTGTTCCCAGCAGACAGCGCGGTCGGTACGGGAAGAGGCATAGACTCCCATGGGAGTCTGTGCCGGAAGTGGGTGCAAATACTTGGCTTAGACAGGTATCTGCACCCCCCTCCCCCCTGAAAGGTGCCAAATGTGACACCGGAGGGGGGGAGGGTTCCGAAAAGCGGAAGTTCCATTTTTGTGTGGAACTCCGCTTTAATGCTAGAAGAATGAAGTTGTTTTGCTGCTCATATTCACACAGAGTTCTCACAAACTTCCTTCTTTATTATTTCTCGTGATTTCATCAATATAATATTTTTATTTGTCATATCTACCCAAAAAATATTATTTTTTGCATATTTTTATGTTAAATATGTTTTTTTTTTAAATTTTTTTAATGCCTGATCTTGTGTTTTATTTTTCATTTTATTTATTTTTTTACTCCAGAATAGTTTTGTGTGTGTTTTGTGTGTCAAGTTACCACAACACCATTATTATCTTGTATTATTGAATCTCAAGGAGATTGTTTGGTGTCTCTTGTTAATTTGACATTGTATTTTTGAAATGTACCTGCCTCCTCACAAACAAACTGTCCTTTTTGAAGGAAAACACACATAGGCGAGTACAATAAAACAAACCAAAAATGTATTAAGGGCTCATAACCAAAGAAAGAGGGAGGCAACGCTGGAGAAACAGCAGAAATTGGCAAAGCCTTTGACCCCCAGGGCACACATCAATTATTTCCTGGCAAAATTGGTGGCCTGAGGAGTCCTTATCTAAGGGAGTACAATCTGGTCCAGAAGTCCAAGAGATCAAGAACAGCAGCAGGTGAAATCTATGTCCCCAGGCTGTGGTCATACAAGAGCTTGCATCTTTTGTCAGACCAGACTGAACCCAGGTCATCACTCTCTTGTCTTTTTTCCACGCTTCCTTCCACGCTGTGTCTGTGGTGGTGGAGTTGTGGCAGGAGGAGGAGGAGGAGGAGAAGTAGGATGAGGATGATGCAACTCACTCAGGTGGCTATTGGGTGTGATTTCTCCCCTCAACCCCTTATTTAATGTTTGATAAATGAGTTCCTCACACATGAGGCGTTGGCCCTCCTGCATGCCCTGCAGTTTGGTGGCAGCCATGCAGGCAAAGGCCTCTTCAGGAGTGGGGGTGGCCCTCAGGAATGCAGAAGCCTCCTGAATTAGCCTGAGTGCTGAATCCTGCACGTTACTCCCCTTCCGGGGTCTTTTGTTTGGAAGGCGGAGGGGAGGGACCTGCGATTCTGTCAGGCTCCTACTGGGCCCTGCCTTCTCCTGGCTGCCACTAACCCCCGCCTCCTCCTGGCTGCCATTAACCCCCGCCTCCTCCTGTGTGCCACATTCCACAGCCTCCTCCTGGCTGAGGTCTTCCTGTGTATGAAAAAGGGACATAGTTTTAGTTTTTTCTTCATCAATCACACACAATTTTCATCTCATGACTGTTGCAAATTGAGGCCAGCATTTTTCATTCTTGTCCCAATTATTTTTGCCCACTACTGTCTATTGATATGAAAAACACTTTAGTAAATCAGCAATTAGTGATCAATAATAACATCTAGGAAATATCATTTATTTATTGACCAGAAATCTGTAGAAGAATGCTATTCCTGGCTCCAGCTGGGCTCCTCCACGTTTTCCTGGCTGGAAGTCCCAGGTTGGACATCGGAAGCCTCAGTTGGGGTGGAAGATAGGGTGGAAGGAAGAGTGGAAGGAAGGGTTGAGAGGGATTCCCTGACTTCACTCTGGTCTGACAGAAATCGCAGTCTCTCATAGTACCACAGTCTGGGGACATAAACATACTCTGCTGCAGCTCCTGATCTCTGGGAATCCTGGACCTTCTTGCGCTCCCTAATATAAGTGCTCCTCAGGCCACCAGTTTTGGCTTTTAAATAGGGGATGGTTGCCGTGGGGACCACCGGCTTCATCAACTCCAGCAGTTTCTCCAGCGCTGCCTGCCTCTTTTGTTTATGATTATAATGTGGATGTTTCACCTGCCACAGACAGGGCAGCTCCCTGTATTTGTCTATGAACAGGGGGAGGAAGTTGTGGTCATTGAAGTCATCCATTTTATCTGCAATACACAAGACAAACCCTAATGTCAGGCTAAAGTTTCCTAATCTTGTCCCAATATAGGCCTCAATCTATAAGCAGTATAGGCCCAAGTTTAAATGTTACCTTCGTTATCACAATCAGCGATTCCTATACTCCTTCCTCCACTCACAGATCGTACGTACGACGCACGCGTGTTACGCTTTATATACACTGCGCATGCGTGAAACTCCGCCCGTTCTTTCTAGTCTATTCCCCGCCCCTTCTCATTAGGCGCAGTGGGGAAGAGCACATGGCGGAGACAGAGCAGGTGCGTGCTAATTACAGCAACGAGGAGGAGGAGGAGGAAAGCCCGGAGCCAGAAACGTCACGATCCCGGAGGAGACGATTTAAGGCCTCCAATATGGCCTTTGTTGAGATGGTGGAGATGGTTGACATACTGAAGCGGGCCGACTATGACGGGAAGTATGGACCTTACCCCAACCCCAATGTCAGAAAGGCCAAGATCATGGCGAAAGTTGTGAAGCGTCTGCACAGAAATTTTGAGGTACGATGATCCAAGGATCAACTGAGGAAGCGGTGGTCAGACCTCAAATTAAGGGAGCAAGATCAGTACAGAAGGATCAGGAGAGTGCTGCAAAAAAGTAAGCAGTTGTCCTGTGTTCCCATTCTTTTTTTTATTATGTTCGTACTGCTCCATGTGCTTTTCTTTACTGTTGTACAGTTTAAAATGGCAACTTTCATGTTCATGGACACATTATTCGTTCGTAGGGAACATTGTTCGTTCGGCCTATAAAACACCATGTTTTGTCCAGATGCAGTTCAATACATTTTTTCTGGCCTACTTCTCTTAAAATAATTTTGGTGTCTAGATGGGTTTGTAACTAGAATGAAATGTAAACTAGATTCTGTGTAAGGAGAGGACACTCAGCAGCTGTTTACACATCTGGACACTGGAGCACTAGTGTGGGACACCAGAAAACCCTTTTTATTAGGGGGCCCACACAGGTGCTCCAGTGTATACAATAGGGGTGTCTCCATCTGTGAAGCTTGTACAAAACAGGTAAGTATTTAAGCTTGACAAAGGTAAACAATATTTCTTCATCTTGAAACTCTGCCAAAATAGACAATTGTACCCCACTTCCAAGCAATGTTTCATATTCCTATTTCTGCCATCAAATATCTGTGTGCTAAGTATACCTATTTTTTTTTACATAGGGGAGAAAAGACTTGGAAGACACCACTCATCAGAGGAGACAACAGACCCCCCACCTCATGAAGAAGTGGAAATGCCACAAAGCCAACCGGAGGAGGAAGAGGGAGACGTGGTGGAAATTGTCACCACAACAGGTGAGTGTCTGCGACCACAGGCTCAGGTAAGAGATGGATGCTGGCATATTTTTAATACATGGTGTGTTTTTGTTTCTATATTTTAGGTGATCATGATGTTGTGGATGAAGGTCATTTCACCAGTGAAAGTGCCCAGATCCTGATCGGGGAGATCATGGGGTGTAATAGGGACTTGGAAAACATCGAGTAAAACATCATGATGTTCAAAACAAAATGAAGAACATCATTGATGTTTTAGGGAGAGTTTAAAATCCCTTGAAATCCCTAATTTTTTAGGCTTTTTTCCAGAAAACTTTTTTCACATTTTTTAAAATATTCTCGAAAAGCCAAATTTTGAAGATGCACACAGTGTGTCAACATGTGCTATCTGCCATCACAAGAGATCAATGTATGTGTTTTGGGGGTGCAACCCCTTACTCAATAATAAAGTAGCTGAGAGGAAGGGGTTGCACCCACAAAACACGTCCACTGATCCCCCATGATGGCAGCTAGCACATGTTGACATTCGGCAATTTGTGTGCATCTTCAAAATTTGGCTTTTCCAGGGGTGACCTCACCCCATCTGAACGCAATATCAAACACAGTTTATAAATACTCATGTCTGATATTGCCTTCAATCTCTACAAAAGTTGAACTTTGTAAGTTCCAGAGTTGCGTATTTATTGTTGGTTTTAACCACTTCCCTACCCGCCCATAGTCATATGACGTCCACAGATGGGATCTCCCTGGGATTCCCGGCCGTCTAGGGGGCGCGCGCACGCCGGCCGCGTTCCTCGGGACCCGGTGCGTGTGCCCGGCGGCCGCGATGTCCGCCGGGCACCCGCGATTGCCCGTTAACCGGGCCGGCATGTGGATCTGTGTGTGTAAACACACAGATCCACAGCCTGTCAGCTCTGAGGAGAGCGATCTGTGTTCCCAGAACGGAGGAACACAGATCGGTCTCCTCCCCTAGTGCGTCCCCTCCCCCTTCAGTTAGAATCATTCCCTAGGAAACATATTAACCCCTCCCCGCCCCCTAGTGGTTAACCCCTTCACTGCCTGTCACATTTACACAGTAATCAATGCAATTTTATAGCACTGATCGCTGTATAAATGTGATTGGTCATAAAAATGTGTCAAAAGTGTCCGATGTGTCCGCCATAATGTCGCAGTCACCAAAAAAAATCGCGATCGCCGCTAAAAAAAATAAAAAAATATTTTTTTTTTTAAAAATGCCATAAATCTATCCCGTATTTTGTAGACGCTATAACTTTTGCGCAAACCAATCAATATACGGTTATTGCGATTTTTTTTACCAAAAATATGTAGAAGAATACGTATCGGCCAAAACTGAGGAAAAAATGTGTTTTTAAAAAAAAAAATTGGGATATTTATTATAGCAAAAAGTAAAAAATATTGTGTTTTTTTCAAAATTATCGCTCTTCTTTTGTTTATAGCGCAAAAAATAAAAACCGCAGAGGCGATCAAATACCACCAAAAAAAAGCTCTATTTGTGGTGAAAAAAAGGACGTCAATTTCTTTTGGGTACAACGTCGCACGACCGCGCAATTGACGTTTAAAGTGCGACAGTGCTGAAAACTAAAAATTGGCCTGGGAAGGAAGGGGGTGAAATTGCCCGGTATTGAACCGGTTAAACATGCCTGTTTTACCTTAAAAGGACATTTCTACTTTTATTAATGTGACCTAAAAATTTGTTATACAACAAACATGTTGGTTTGTTTTAAAAACCTTTTATAAATGCACATGTGATTGTGCTTGTATTAAAAATATTGATAATCAACAATGTGTGGCTTCTTCTTTCAATGCTCATAAACATTTTTTTTGTGGTACAATTGTTGTTTTCAGTGACAATGGGGGTTATTTCCTAAGGGCAAATCCACTTTGCACTACAAGTGCAGTTTCAGTGCAGTCTCAAGTGCACTTGTAGTGCAAAGTGTCTTTGCCTTTAGTAAATAACACCCAACAGTGCTTTTTAATTTTACACAATCACGCCATTTTCAGGACTCCCCAAATTGCAGTCATGGTCAGCTAAAAGAAACACAAGCAGTAAATGTAAGCAAATATTTGTTCAGTTTTAAAAAATGTTTTATTTAAAAAACATCTCAGACATTGTCTGGCATATTGATGGCCCCCCACCCGTAAAGTATTCCATGTATCTTATACGGACCTCGCGGGCACTCGGAGGGGGCAAGCCAGGACGGCCGGCTTCAAGCGCCGTCAGGGTTGGTTCATTGAGATTAATTCCGGCTTCAGGCCCAACTGAGCCAGCATAGTTCACAGAATTTGTCCTTAAAAAGTTGTGGAGAACACAGCAAGCCAGGATGATGTGATTGAGTTTATATTCCACCATGTGTATCGGTGTAAGAAATAGGCAGAACCGGCTGGCCATTATTCCAAACGTGTTCTCCACCACTCTTCTGGCTCTGGCCAGCCGGTAATTAAAAACCTCTGGTCCGGGGTGAGGGCCCTCATAGGAAATTAATAAAAAAATTTGCCCGTGGGACTTTAAATGAAGTGTCCATGGTGATCACAGAAAAATAACAAGAGTATAAGAATGACAAAATTTATTGTAATAAATATCATCCAGTACAAGTCATGAACATCGGTGACACATACATAAGAACAGCAGCATGATAAAATGGTCCTAAAAACATAGCCATCATGACATAACATCAAAATATAAAAAGTACAGATATACATGATACATCTCTAACCCGACACGTTTCGCGAGCTCTCCTCGCTTCATCAGGGGCTGATGTGTATATCTGATGTCTGTAATAACAAGTAAAGAGTATATTGAGGTATAGGTTATGATAGGACAACAACATGAAGCCAGAACTAGTAATCCAATACCTACTTGTCAGGCATTGGACCCCAAAGGGGTGGCCCCAAGCGGGGGGCAGCGGAGATACATCTCCCCCGGGAGCTGAGGGGGAGGAGACCACCAAATGGACGTCCAGGATCAGGCAGAGGGCAGGCAAGGCAATTGAAAAGGAGAGAGATGGACCCGACTGTCACCCAAGATGGTTACAGAGTGTATTCACTGTAATGAAATGAATAGCAAAAATGTATATGTATCTAAGATAGTGGCGATAACCATATCCAAATAAATTGGCAGTAATATGCTTGGGTGTAAAGGGTGCAGGGTGTCCAGCAAAGCATGAAAAAGAACAAAAAACGGAGGCAGAGAAAAAGTGAAAAAATGTGAACCCAAGTGTTACCCATGAACCTAGCAGGGCATACTCCATGTCATAATGTGTATAGATGTATATAAATGTATTGAGATGGTAAATGACACGGTCTCCCAAGTGACCCGTGAGTCCTACATGGCATGTATACCATGATAAAATGCATAAATATATGTATTGTATGACTGAAGTGGTTAATGTCACACTATAATGGGAATGTAATGTAGTAAACTAAGGTACCGGGAATGCAGGAGTGTCCTGCAGAGCATGGGGAGAGGTGATGTGAGAAGAAAGAGCATGTGAGGAAAGGAGTGAGGGAATAGTAGAGGAGAAAAGGAAAAAGAGAAAGAGAAGGAAAGAAAAAAGAAAGGAGAGAGAGCAGGAAGAGGAAGAGTTAGCAAAGAAAAAAAGACAAGAGAAACTGCAGAGAAGAGAGAAAGGAGACATACAGACGGCCAAAAAAAAAGGATGAAAAGTGAATGGTAATGAAAATCAATGGCAAGTATAGCTCGAGGGTGTACCTGTATGAATAATGGATATACTAGTGGGGTGATATATATCAATCTGAGTGTAAAGGTGGTGCTTACCAGTGTGCTCTCTTGTCAACCTGTAGAAGACGCCAGATAGGAACGAAGAAAACTGACCATGCCAAAACCCCTGCCTAAATGCCAGGACGTCCACCGTAGCCTCCACCCCCAACATCATACAAACGTCGGTGAGGGGGACCGCCCAAACTGCATCCGCCAGAGAGCGGCGAGACGCAGCAGAGGTCCCCGCCCATCGTCCGGCTGTTGCTGTGCTCGAGAGGTGGGGACACCGTCGTGTGCGGAAGTCTCCCACTGTAGCACACGGCATGACGCCGATGCACTGGTGGCTCCGCCCCCTCTAAAGAGAGGAGGCGGAGACAGCAGGGGAACACAAAGAAAACCCCCTTTGTGCATCGCAGCTCCCGGGGGAAACGAACCCACACCCCCAGAAGGGAGCCACACACATGGAGCAGGGTCTGCAAGTGGAAAAAGGGGATCACCTGAAGAAAACCATGTCTTGATGTGGGTGGGTGGTCAAAAACAAATGTGTATATTTTAACTGGATCTAGGAGCAGCGACAGACTCAGGGCATTTAGGTGTCTTCCACCTGGATTGAACAAAAATAGAAAAAGTCTGAGAGCTGCTCCCTAACATGAGACACCTCCATCCCTATAATGCGCAAAAATTAAAAAATTCGCCCGTGGGACTTTAAATGAAGTGTCCATGGTGATCACAGAAAAATAACAAGAGTATAAGAATGACAAAATTTATTGTAATAAATATCATCCAGTACAAGTCATGAACATCGGTGACACATACATAATAACAGCAGCATGATAAAATGGTCCTAAAAACATAGCCATCATGACATAACATCAAAATATAAAAAGTACAGATATACATGATACATCTCTAAACCGACGCGTTTCGCAAGCTCTCCTCGCTTCATCAGGGGCTGATGTGTATATCTGATGTCTGTAATAACAAGTAAAGAGTATATTGAGGTATAGGTTATGATAGGACAACAACATGAAGCCAGAACTAGTAATCTAATACCTACTTGTCAGGCATTGGACCCCGAAGGGGTGGCTCCAAGCGGGGGGCAGCGGAGATACATCTCCCCCGGGAGCCGAGGGGGAGGAGACCACCAAATGGACGTCCAGGATCAGGCAGAGGGCAGGCAAGGCAATTGAAAAGGAGAGAGAGATGGACCTGACTGTCACCCAAGATGGTTACAGAGTGTATTCACTGTAATGAAATGAATAGCAAAAATGTATATGTATCTAAGATAGTGGCGATAACCATATCCAAATAAATTGGAAGTAATATGTAAAGGGTGCAGGGTGTCCAGCAAAGCATGAAAAAGAACAAAAATGGAGGCAGAGAAAAAGTGAAAAAATGTGAACCCAAGTGTTACCCATGAACCTAGCAGGGCATACTCCATGTCATAACGTGTATAGATGTATATAAATGTATTGAGATGGTAAATGACACGGAGCTGCGATGCACAAAGGGGGTTTTCTTTGTTTTCCCCTGCTGTCTCCGCCTCCTCTCTTTAGAGGGGGCGGAGCCACCAGTGCATCGGCGTCATGCCATGTGCTACAGTGGGAGACTTCCGCACACGGCGGTTTCCCCACCTCTCAAGCACAGCAACAGCCGGACGATGGGCGGGGACCTCTGCTGTGTCTCTCCGCTCTCTGGCGGATGCGGTTTGGGCGGTCCCCCTCACCGACGTTTGTATGACGTTGGGGGTGGAGGCTACGGTGGACGTCCTGGCATTTAGGCGGGGGTTTTGGCATGGTCAGTTTTCTTTGATCCCATCTGGCATCTTCTACAGGTTGACAAGAGAGCACACTGGTAAGCACCACCTTTACACTCAGATTGATATATATCACCCCACTAGTATATCCATTATTCATACAGGTACACCCTCGAGCTATACTTGCCATTGATTTTTATTTCCATTCACTTTTCATCCTTTTTTTTTGGCTGTTTTTATGTCTCCTTTCTCTCTTCTCTGCAGTTTCTCTTGTCTTTTTTTCTTTGCTAACTCTTCCTCTTCCTGCTCTCTCTCCTTTCTTTTCTCTTTCCTTCTCTTTCTCTTTTTCCTTTTCTCCTCTACTATTCCCTCACTCCTTTCCTCACATGCTCTTTCTTCTCACATCACCTCTCCCCATGCTCTGCAGGACACTCCTGCATTCCCGGTACCTTAGTTTACTACATTACATTCCCATTATAGTGTGACATTAACCACTTCAGTCATACAATACATATATTTATGCATTTTATCATGGTATACATGCCATGTAGGACTCACGGGTCACTTGGGAGACCGTGTCATTTACCATCTCAATACATTTATATACATCTATACACGTTATGACATGGAGTATGCCCTGCTAGGTTCATGGGTAACACTTGGGTTCACATTTTTTCACTTTTTCTCTGCCTCCGTTTTTTGTTCTTTTTCATGCTTTGCTGGACACCCTGCACCCTTTACACCCAAGCATATTACTGCCAATTTATTTGGATATGGTTATCGCCACTATCTTAGATACATATACATTTTTGCTATTCATTTCATTACAGTGAATACACTCTGTAACCATCTTGGGTGACAGTCGGGTCCATCTCTCTCTCCTTTTCAATTGCCTTGCCTGCCCTCTGCCTGATCCTGAACGTCCATTTGGTGGTCTTCTCCCCCTCAGCTCCCGGGGGAGATGTATCTCCGCTGCCCCCCGCTTGGGGCCACCCCTTCGGGGTCCAATGCCTGACAAGTAGGTATTGTCAGGCATTGGACCTTCGGGGTCCAATGCCTGACAAGTAGGTATTGGATTACTAGTTCTGGCTTCATGTTGTCCTATCATAATCTATACCTCAATATACTCTTTACTTGTTATTACAGACATCAGATATACACATCAGCCCCTGATGAAGCGAGGAGAGCTCGCGAAACGCATCGGGTTAGAGATGTATCATGTATATCTGTACTTTTTATATTTTGATGTTATGTCATGATGGCTATGTTTTTAGGACCATTTTATCATGCTGCTGTTCTTATGTATGTGTTGCCGATGTTCATGACTTGTACTGGATGATATTTATTACAATAAATTTTGTCATTCTTATACTCTTGTTATTTTTCTGTGATCACCATGGACACTTCATTTAAAGTCCCACGGGCGAATTTTTTAATTTTTGCGCATTATAGGGATGGAGGTGTCTCATGTTAGGGAGCAGCTCTCAGACTTTTTCTATTTCTGCCCTCATAGGGAATGGCCGCATAAGATGGTCCCTCAGCGCAAACGCTTCATCCGCAACGAAGACGAATGGGAGTCCTTCTGCATTGCCTTCTGGAGGTGGCAAATCCAAGCTGCCATTCTGGAGACGCCTGTAGAACTCCGTCTGGGAGATGACTCCACCATCTGACATCCAGCCATTCTTCCCCACGTCCACATACAGGAACTCGTAAGTAGCCGACACCACCGCCAACATCACAATACTATTGAACCCCTTTTAGTTGTAGTAGTATGACCCCGAGTTGGATGGTGGGACAATGTGGACGTGTTTCCCATCAATTGCCCCTCCGCAGTTAGGAAAGTCCCACCGCTGGGCAAAGTGGGAGGCCACAGTCTGCCATTCCTGTGGGTTGGAAGGAAACTGTGGAGTCAAACAAGAAAAAAAAAAAAATCATTTTGCACATAAACATGGAAAGCAGATTAGACACAAACATTCTTGGCCAACATCAGTATAACATTTATTTTAGGGAGTATTTAAAGACAAAGGTATAAGGTCCACTTATCAGATCCCCCCCCTCTCATGGGCCATTTCAAAAAATTTATGGGGGGGTAGATGTTTTGGACAGGTAACCCTCTCCACTTCATTGAGAGACGAATGCCTAAATAATGTGTATTACCTTGGCCAGCCCCTCCTTACTTACACTTTTGGCAGCCCACTGGACAGGTAAGAAGTGTCATAATACAAAGATATAAATACACACTGTACACATTTTAGCACATTTTTACATTCATACATGCTATTACCTATCAAGATAATAATAGGATACAAAAACTTTAAACAGTACCATTTGAGAGTATTCAGGCAGCCCCTTGCACTACATGCTTTGGGGAATTCCTCCATAAATCTGACCACAAAACAGGTAGGTATAGTGTGTATGGATTTGGCAAAGTCAGCAGATAGAGGATTGGTATCGGTTGACTTAACGGTTGGGGGAGGGAGGGTTCCAAATGATTTTGGGACCCAAAAAAAAAAGCCTCTGGCACTCTGCCTGAATTTAAAGCACACATCTCGATTTTCAACATTTTAGGGGGTATTTAGGGTAAAGCACTACTATGGAGCTGACAAAATACATTGTTAAGTGACTACACGAGGTGAATATAGGTCCAGGAGAGCATGCTGGGGAGGTAAGTGAAGGCAAATATGTATAAAGTACACAAAAAATTACATAAAAATCCAGCATGCATGAGGTCAAAGGGTACATTCACAGCATATTACAATCATGGTAATTAGGGAATGAGGAAAGAAATGCAATACATTAGCAAACATACTATACAATAAAATGTGATGTTAAAGGATAAAAATCGAACCTTAATATAGTCCTTCTGCAGGACCTGGATGATGGCAGAACAGGTCTCTGGGATAATGATCCCCAGAGCCTGTAGAGAACTTGAGGTCCTACAGGCTTCTCCCCGTCGCCAAGTACCGCAGGGTGGCGACGAGCCTCTGCTCCGGAGTGATGGCTTGCCTCATGCAGGTATCCTGCCTGCTGATATAGGGGGTCAGCAAAGCCAACAAACGGTGAAATACGGGGTCCGTCATCCGGAGGAAGTTCCTGAAATCGTCAGGATTATTCTCACGGATATCACGGAGCAAAGGCATGTGACACAACTGGTCACGCTGGAGCAACCAATTCTCGGTCCACGAACTCCCCATCGCCCTGTTCATGAACTGGGCTTGTGTCAAAGTAAGAACCCCAACACCAAGCCCCCGCACAGCACAAACTCTACGATGAGTACGTATACGCAACATGGCTAGAAAACGGTCGGCTGCTCAGAACGAAGTAACAGAACGCACTGAAGAACAGCAAGGCCTGTGAAGAGCGACCTGAAAATCAGTAACAAACGAACAAGAACACAATGACAAGTCAATGGTAACTCGCTGCATGCACTGAAGAACAGATACAAACCCACAAGCACAAACTGAACAGTAGAAATACGATCTGAAAACCACGAGTCTGAAAAGCACGAATCGTCTTTCACCAAACTTTTACTAACACAAGATTAGCAAAAGGAGCCCAAAGGGTGCCGCGCTTAGTACTGAACTGTCCTTTTATAGTCTCGTTGTACGTGGTGGACGTCACCGCGTTCTTGGCGGTCGGAAATTCCGACAACTTTGTGCGACCGTGTGTAAGCAAAACAAGTTTGAGCCAACATCCGTCGTGAAAAATCCATGGATTTTGTTGTCGGAATGTTCGATCAATGCCCGACCTTGTGTACGGGGCATAACTCTACAGTATTGACTCCTGAAATATTTGAAGGCTTAGTTATCTATAGTAATCAAACATTTTGCTGTTTTTAGTACACCAAAAAATGTTAATGCAGCTGTTTTCTGCTTCCGGGAAACATACTTGACTGAGTAAACCATCTCATTCCTCTGCACAAGACAATACAAAATGCAATTTCATTATGTTTACTCCTCCTATTTGAGAGGGGTACTTATTTCAAATGGTGTAACAATACCAAAATAATAACTTGCATTATAAAATAATAACTTGTATTGTTTGTAACATGTACAAGTATATACATACTACGTACTTTCTCCTTTTAACTCAGAAGTGTTGAAACATCTAATTCAATTTGTTGCAAGTAAACCTGAGGCATCAGTCTTTGTTCTAAGGGACTATAATAATGTAATAGATACTTAGACAAATATGAAGCCCATATACAATCTATCACCTCTCACTTGATCACCTTCACTTACCTTCTACAGTCGGTGGGACTTCAGGTTATCTGGAGATCCAAACACCCAGAGGAACATCAGTTCTCCATTCTCTTAAGCACATATCCTTCAAGGACAAGCCTTGCTTTTGGAAATAATTCTTCATTGCCATTTACCAGAGGCTGATCCAATCACACCCCACTTTTATATATGTAGCGGTACCCCTCCAGGGGCTGCTGGTTTGTTCATATAGATTTGCCAATCACTCCGCTCCCGATCTCCCATCACCAAGCAAACGACGCGAAACAAACAATGTTCAAGTTTTATTACTCTTTATTTGTGGAGACAGAATGGGGTTATTCATAGGTAGATATGAGATGCTCCGCCAGATCCCACTTCGCAAGGGTATCATCCATAGCCATAGCTTTTGTTAATAGACTTCCCTGGTACAGAACTCCCAAGTTGAACAGAAAGTCATTACTCTGAATAATTCCCCCTGCTTAACTGATAGAATCCCTTTGGAGTATTACTGCCAAGTCACAGACCTTCATCGCCTATTTCCATGACCCGCATGCTAACGCTCCTCAGTCCCTGGAAGTTACTGTTCTTATGGTTCCTGCACTTGTGTCTCTGAATCACACTGACCTGTTTTCCTCCATTGAGTCTGTTTTTCTGGTCACAGAAAGTCTATACTCCGGTCTACTTCCTCCGTTTCACCTCTACTTCCTCGACGCTCGTCCGGCACATCCCCGCGTGGGAATGCCCGGCACTATCCCCAGCGCTACATGCTGGCTCCGCTGCACTCCAGGCGTCCACCCTGGAGTCTCCTTGAGAGCATTACTCGCGGCTCTCCTGCTTCAGGGCCCCAGGCCCTCTGCCTTTTGAAACTCTCTCTCCCGGGCCCCAGGCCCTCTCCTCTCTCTTTCTCGCGAGCTCCAGGCCCCCCCTCTTTGGCATGTGACCCCCCTTATATGAGAGACCTCCTCTCCACCAAACAAATTAACGATTGGTCAGGACTCTCACATGAGCTTCCTGCCACTCACATCTCAGCCCATCCTCTCCTTTCCAGAACAATTCACATCAGGCAGAGGAGGTATCTCTGAGCCTAAGTGTAGGTGGCCACACCCCCTTCTACTCTGTCACTCCCACACCTAAATCAAAACAACCAGGCCTAGAAAAAGACCATAAGCCTGGCCAAATTTACCTGTAACTAAAGCCTATACTACCAAGCCACACTATAGCACCTACCCTAAGTAGAGAGCGCTACACATAGCTTTATGACATGGAGGGTTAACTCCTTTTAGTTTGAAATCCTGCCACTGTAGATTGATTTCTTGTCTAACTTTACTAGGTTTTCAGTATGCACTGTGCATCTGTTAGGGTTATCTGCGATACTCTAAAGTCTCACAAATGAGGTACATTGTTCCAAGAAATTGTACACATAAAATGATCCACCAAGAAGTGGGAAAAAGCTCTCATGGCTGAGGTCTGAAGTCTACGGAAAAGGCCTCCCTTGTGAACCCCTGTCAGGCCACTCAGGGCCACTCAGGGCAAGTGGACTGAAGCACATCTTTAAAACTATTTATTTATAAAAAATGGAGACAAAAAGGGTCTTTGTTAAGAAAAAAAAAATTGGAATAAAGAAGCCTGAGTCATCTACTGATGCTTGCCATATCTGAAAGAGATCTCACTAATACACATACCATGATAAGGCTCTACACATACCATGATGCAGCCCATAACATTCCTGAAATCCTGAATACATTTAACATTTTTATGCTGATTTTTATTGGTCTAACCATAGAAATACAGAAAGGTGTGCCAGACCAAAACCAGTTACATCAATTTTAATTGCTGGTAAAAAAAACATCATATAAAAACATCCTGGATGGACTCAGAGAAAAGAGTGACCTCACAGATCTATATTAGAACCAATATTGAACTCTTCACATGGAGTAATACCTTGACAGCAGTTTCTGAGCAGCAATGGAGGGCTTTATATAGGTGTAATGTGTAATGCCCCGTACACACGGTCGGATTTTCCGATGGAAAATGTCCGATCGGAGCGTGTTGTCGGAAATTCCGACCGTGTGTGGGCTCCATCGGACATTTTCCATCGGATTTTCCGACACACAAAGTTGGAGAGCAGGAGATAAAATTTTCCGACAACAAAATCCGTTGTCAGAAATTCCTATCGTGTGTACACAAATCCGACAGACAAAGTGCCACGCATGCTCAGAATAAATAAAGAGATGAAAGCTATTGGCCACTGCCCCGTTTATAGTCCCGACGTACGTGTTTTACGTCACCGCGTATAGAACGATCGGATTTTCCGACAACTTTGTGTGACCGTGTGTATGCAAGACAAGTTTGAGCCAACATCCGTCGGAAAAAATCCTAGGATTTTGTTGTCGGAATGTCCGAACAAAGTACGAACGTGTGTACGGGGCATTAGGTGTAAGTCTCCTTCAGAGGCTTTTAAACTATCTCTAGAAGCCCCACTCACACTCAAGTTGCTGGGAACATCTCTGTGGCAGAGTTTGGCAAATCAATTGACTTGGTAATCTTCAAGCTTAACTACACAGACCAATGTGGCTCATACATAATAGGTACACTAGTGTAAGCATACCCTCAACACTACCTTTTGGACGGTTTTGCACACATTTTTCTCAGGACCAACATTTATACAATGGGAACAAATTGTATATTATTTTCTGAGGGTGTGTAGGCTAGTTAACAATGGATTCTCTTTTTACTTGAGTGGGGCTGTCAGATATGGGTACTCAACGAGGCCGAGATGCTGAGAGCGGTAACCTCTTGCAACTAAGCGCACTCCACTCCTGGAGATGGTACAGGGGGTGAAGGGCACAAAGAGGCACGAGTCACCAGCAGGCAGGGCAGGTCTTCCGCGAAGGTCACCGGGAAGGAGACAGCTGTGCAGGACTGAGAGATGCTGAAGCTCAGGGAGGTAGATGAGCAGCTAGTCCAACAACGGGCCGGGGGTCAAACACCAATGACTGGCAAGAGCCAGTCTGGTGCTGGAGTCTGATAGCAGGTCTGCAAACAGGCTGATGATTAAATGCTGAAGACTGATAGGAAGTCCATAAAACAGGCCGAGGGTCAAACACAGGTAACTGGAGGCGAAGTCTGAGAGCAAGCCAGGGGTCAAGAACTGGAGACAAATAGCAGAGTCTGAGAGCAGGCCGAGGGTCAATCACTGGAGACAGGAAGCGATATCTGTAGACAGGCTGAGGGTCAAACACAGGAGGCAAGTAGCGAGGTCCGAGAGGCAAGCCGAAGGTCAGATGCAGGAAGAGATCAGCGTAAGTCAAGGTCAATCCGGGTCACAACGGGTAATCAAGAATCAGGATACAAGCAGGAAACACACAGGAAGCTGAAAGATGAACCAGCAACTTGGCCATGGCACAGAGTGGCTTCCATAGGCAGTGGGAGGCTAAGGTTGTGCCTATTCGCCGTTTCACGGAATTGTGAACGCGCATTAGCCATTTAGCTGAATTGCGCACGCGCATTAGCCATTCCGCTGTATTGTGCCCAGGGATGCGCCGGGGTGCTGCTCTACCGTGCATGTGTGTAGGCAAGCGGCGATATTGGCGTGGCTGGTACTTCTTTCCTGACAGGGGCACATGTCAAGGGTTCCCACTGTAGCCCTTGCTCTTTGCACCTGCAATAAAGACCCTAGGCGGTGAGAATGTCCATTATGGGTTTCCAAAGAGCTAACAGGGTTTATAAACTAGAATATAAACAGAAAAGATATTATTTTCTTTTGGAGATACTCAGAAATCCCTATCTGCTCCTATTTCACTAATCAGTTGATTGTGATCCTTTTCAGGGTTGGCAGTCAATTGGGATAAGTGTACTCTGTTGCCCCTGGATCCCATGAATCAAACACTGAAATTAGAAGAAATGGCCGCACACCACTGTAGATCAAAATCCTCTTTATTCGGACATCCCAAAAATACAGGTATTAGAGTATTTGTATTGTTTTGAATTTATTGTTTTGTATCTCATATATATACTTCTCACAGGTTTCACCTTGTTACATCACTGGGTTTATACGTTTTGCACGTATACACTTATACAATGTATTGAGTCATCAATTTGCTTTCACCACATTTTGGTTTACATGTTTAATTATTTATATTCATCCACATTTATTTGTGCATTTTCACATTGTAAGCGCACTTTTTATTTTTTATTTTCTTTATTAGAGTATTCTGATGCCTGTAATTTTTGAACAAGTGGAGAGGCACCTCTGGGTGCAGTCGTTTTTTAAAATAAACTTTAATATCAAATAAGATCAACTCACATTTGTTGAAAAAATTACAGGCATAGTATCAGATGTCATAATGACGCTCCCAGGACTGTGCCATATGTGATCCGAACTGTGGATGAGGACGGGAACTCTTCCGAATGTTGTTGGAGCTGGCTACGGAAGGCCGCCTCAGAACGAGGCTTGGAACACAGAGGACAGCTGGCTGCAGGGGGGTAGTGTCATAACAAGTGGACGCGTTTCGTGAGCATGGGTGGACTGCAAGTCGCGTTCCTTTCTCAATAGACGGCAGCCCTGCGTGTTTCCTTTGGACGTTTTTTATCCCTCCATCAGTATCATCACAGAGACTACACATTCTGTGTGTGTGTTTTTTATATGGATTATTGACCACTGAGCACTTTATTTAGTCCATGTATTAGCAGATGCACATTTGGGGTCATATATGAATTCTGTGTTGTTGCACCTATACTTGTCACCCTGCCTGTAATTTTTGGGATGCCCAAATAAAGAGGATTTTGATCCACAGTGGAGTGCAGCGATTTCTTCTAATTTCATTGTGTGTGGAGGTGAGCAGAGGCGAGCACTTGCTGGATCATTAGGCTTCCTTATCTCACCTAGAGCGGTGGGTTTTCTTTTTTCCAATGAATCAAACACTACCAGTTTGTGCTCAACATAGTAAAGTAGTGGAGCAAAACCTAGGCGTTATCATTACCCTCATATGTATTTGGTCTTAACTTGAGCCCATTGCTTTCTAACTCTTGAGTATGTACAAGCCCCGTTGACAGCTATCTCTTTCAGTTACTGGCAGATGTAATTTAATTAAAATGATCTGGATGCTCCAGTTACTATATACAGTATTTTAAATAACTCTATTTGGATCTCCAAGAAACAGTTTTTAGTCTTCTTTTTAGAGATTTTGGAAGAAGGATCAGGCCAGAATTAAGTTAAAAAAATTAAGTTAAAAAGCTTCAACTTCCAAAAGACTACTTTTTGGCCTTGCAGTTACAACTTAGGAGGGTTGAGGGACTACCATCGAAGAAGATCCAATCCAGGCTGAATTGCTTTCGTGTATTGGGCATGACCTCCTTCCTAGTGCCCTAAAAGTGGGCAACTTCTCTAACCAACCATTATCCAAACCTGGTGCTTCAACATAAAATTTAAAACTTTACTACAAGATTGCTGAATTATACTGGTTATAATACCTATACTTCATTGAGGAGTAATCAGCATTTAAATGCGGTGGAAAAATTAGAAGGATTCCATCTTTGGAAGACTCTAACAATATACTATCTACTGCTATTTAATGTCCTCAAAAGGTTCATAAATTTAAAGAAGGAATTCAGAATCAACCAAAATCACTTCTTTCAGTATCTTTAAAGTGATTCTAAAGGTTTTTTATTGTTTGTTTTAATAATAAACATGTTATCAAAAGTAACCAACAAAAACAGCTCTGGGTCTGATTATCCTATCATAAAAAATCAAAGCAATGTGTAGCAATTGTAAATGCGAAAAAAAGTCACAAATATTTGTGCAAACAATTAAGAAATATTAACAAAGTAACGTGCTTATTCAAATTATTAAACCAAATTCCTCTTATAATTGTGCAGTGCACCCTCAGCTGACATGGATACCCTTGTTTTGAACTTATGCAACTCTAATGCCGCGTACACACGATTAGAATGTCCCACAACAAATGTTCGATGGGAGCTTGTTGTTGGAAATTCCGACCGTGTGTAGGCTCCATCGGACATTTTTTGTTGGAATTTCCGACAACAAAAATTTGACAGCTGGTTCTCAAATTTTCCGACAACAAAATCCGTTGTCGGAAATTTCGAGCATGTGTAGACAATTCCGACGCACCAAATTCCACGCATGCTCTGAATCAAGTATGAGACGGAAGCGATCGGTCTGGTAAAACTAGCGTTCGTAATGGAGATAGCACATTCATCACGCTGCAAATTTAATAATCTTTTAATGCAGCGCATTCTCTTCTTCTTTATAATGCTAGAATAATGAAGTTGTTTTGCTGCTCATATTCACACAGAGTTCTCACAAACTGATTTCTTTATTATTTCTTGTGATCTCCTGAATAATATTTTTAATTTTTTTCGTCAGATCTCCATAATAATGTTTCGATTTTATTTTTATAGTGATCTGTTTTTAATTATTTTTTTATCAAGATCTCTTTTTTTTTTCTAGTGATCTCCATAATATTTTTTGTCGTTTTGTGTGTCAAGTTACCACAATACCATTATTATCTTGTATTTTTTAACCTCAAGGAGATTGGTTGGTGTTGGTGTCCCTTGTTAATTTGACATTGTATTTTTGAAATGTACCTGCCTACTCACAAACAAACTGTCCATTTTAATTAAAACACATAGCCAATGATTTTTGTAAATGAATAGACATTTATTAAGGGGTCATAACAAAACAAAGAGGAAGGCAACGCTGGATAAACTGGTGAAATTAGCGAAGCTTTTGTACCCCAGGGCACACATCAACTATTTCACATGCAAAATTGGTAGCCTGAGGAGTCCATTTAATAGGGAGCACAATCCGGTCCAGGATTCCGAGAGATCAGGAACAGCAGCAGGTGACATATATGTCCCCAGGCTGTGGTCTTACAACAGCCTGCATCTTTTGCCAGACCAGACTGAACCCAGGCCATCACTCTCCTATCTTCCTTACACGCTTGCTTCCACGCTTGCTTTCAGGCTGTGGCTCTGGTGTTGGAGTTGTGGCAGGAGGTGGAGGAGGTGGAGGAGGAGGAGGAGGAGGAGGATGGTCCAACTCACACAGGTGGGTTGTGCTTGTGAGTTCGCCCCTCAACCCCTTATTTAGGGCCATATATATCACTTCCTCACAAAAGAGGCGTTGGCCCACCTCTATTTCCTGCATTTTGTTGGAAGCCATGCAGGCATAGGTCTCAAGAAGACTGGGGAGGTTCTGAGGGCCGCAGAAGCCTGCCGAATTAACCCAAGTGCTGACTCCTCCATGCTCCTCCCCTTCCTGGGCCTTTTTTGTTGAAGGCGGAGGGGAGAGACCTGGGATTCGTTCAGGCAACTGGGCCCGGCCACCTCCTGGCAGCCACTTACCCCCGCCACCTCTTGGCTGCCACTTACCACCACCACTTACCGGCTGCCACTTTCCCCTGCCACCTCCTGTCTGCCACTTTCACCTACCACTTCCTGGCTGCCACTTTCCACAGCCTCCTCTTGGCTGAGGATTTCTTGTGTATGAAAAAGTGACATAGTTTTAGTTTATTGTTCATCAATCACACACAATTTTGATAAATCTGTTTAACAATGCCATACCTAACTCAAGCTGGGCTCCTCCACATCTTCTTCCTGGGTGGAAGGCCCAGGTTGGACGTCAGAAGCCTCAGCTGGGGTGGAAGGAAGAGTGGAAGGCAGGATTGAGAGTGTTGGCCTGATTTCAGTCTGGTCTGACAGAAACCGCAGTCTGTCATAGTACCACAGCCTGGGTACATAAATGTCATCTGCTGCAGATCCTGATCTCATGGAATCCTGGACCTTCTTGTGCTCCCTATTATAAGTGCTCCTCAGGCCACCAATTTTGCACTTCAAATAGTTGATGGCTGCATTCCTCTTTAGTCAATTTGTATAAAAGGGGTGTTTTGTCTACCACAGACAGGGCAGCTCTCTGTACAAATCAATGAATTGGGGGAGGAAATCATGATCGTTGAATCGATCCATTTTATCTGCAAGACACAACACAACACAAACCCTAATGTCAGGCTAAACTCTCCTAATCTTGTCCCAATATAGGCCTCAATCTATAAGCAGTATAGGCCACTGATGCCCCAAGTTAAAATTGTACCTTCGTTAGAACGATCAGCGCTTCTGCTACTCCTCCCTCCGCTCACAGCTCGTACGTACGATGCACGGGCGTTACACTTTATATACACTGCGTGTGCGTTAAACTCCGTCCGCCCATGACCTGCTTTGTAATATTTTCCCGCCCCTTTTCTTTTGGCGCAGTGGGAGAGCACATGGCGGAGAAAGAACAAGTGCATGAAGACAGCAGCAACGACGAAAGCCCGGAGCCACGAATGTCCCGATCCCGGAGAAGATTAAAGGCATCAAATATGTCCTTTGTAGAGATGGTGGAGATGGTGGACATCTTGAAGAGGGCCGACTATGATGGGAAGCATGGACCTTACCCAAACCCAAATGTGAGAAAGGCCAAGATCATGACTAAAGTTGTGAAAAGTCTGCACAGGAATTTTGGGGTACGACGATCCAAGGATCAATTGGAAACGCTGGTCAGACCTGAAATTGAGGGAGTGCGATCAGTACAGAAGGATCAAGAGAGTTCTTCAAAAAAGTAAGTAGTTGTTGTGTGTTCCTATTATTATTATTATTACTTGCATCCTGCTCCATGTGCTTTTCTTTACTGTTTAAAATGGCAACTTTCAGGTTCGTGGGCACAGTAATCGTTCGTAGTAAACATCGTTCGTTCGCCCAATAATACAATGTTTTTGGCAGATGCAGGTTAACTACATTTGTTCAGGCCTATTTGTATTCCAAGAAGTTTAGTACATTGTTGTCTAGATGGGTTTGTAACTAGAATGAAATGCAAACTTGATTCAGTGTAAGGAGAGGACACTCAGCAGCTGGTTACACATCTGGACGCAGGAGCACTAGTGTGGGACACCAGAAAAAACTTTTAAGGGTGTCCCACACAGGTGCTCCAGTGGATACTAGGGGTGTCTCTATGTTTGAAACTTGACCAAAAAAGGTAAGTATTCCAGCTTGAAGAAAGGGAAAAAATCATGTCTTCAGCTTGGAACTCTGCCAAAACAGACAATTGTACGACACTTCCAAGCAATGTTTCCTATTACTATTTCTGTTCTCAAATATCTGTGTGCTAAGTATACCTTTTTTTCTTCACATAGGGGAGAAAAGACTCGGGACATCAGAGGACCCCCCACCTCCTAAAGAAGGGGAAATCCCCACACCACAACCTGAGGATGTGGAGGAAGGAGAGGTTTATGAAGTGGGCGAAATAGTGACCACAACAGGTGAGTTTCTGAGACCACAGCTTCAGGTAATAGATGTATGCCTGCATATTTATAATACATGGTGTGTTTTTTTATTTTAGGTGATGTGGATGTTGTGGAAGAAGAAACACATTTCACAAGTGCAAGTGCACATGTCCTCATCAGGGAGATCATGGTGTGCAATCGAGATTTACAGAAGATCAAGGAAGACATCAATGATGTGGAAAAAAGACTCAAAAACATCACTGATGTTTTAGGCTGAATCTTAAACACACCAAAATTTTTAAAATTGTTTATATTTTTCAAACTTTTCTAAAAAAATTTGAAAGCCAAATTTTGAAGATGCACACAGTGTGTCAACATGTGCTATCTGCCATCATGGGATATCAATGTACGCGTTTTGTGGGTGCAACCCCTTCCTCGCAACTGAAGTAGATGAGAGGAAGGGTTGTACCCCCGAAACACGTCCATTGATCCCCCTTGATGGGAGCTAGGACATGTTGACCTTAGACATGGGATCAGGAGGAAAATCCCCATTTTGACTCTCAATTTGTGTGCATCTTCAAAATTTGGTTTTCACAGGGGTGACATCACCCTATCTGATGAAGGCAATTTTTTAACATAGTTTGGACATACTAATGTCTGATATTGCCTTCAATTTATCAAAGTTGAACTTTGTAAGTTCCTGAGTTGTATATTGTTTTATGGTTTAAAAAACATGCCTGTTTACCACAAAAAAGGATATTTCTACTGTCCCTTTTCTAAACGCACATGTGAATGTGCACAGAGTAAACATTTTTCATTTTTCTACAATGTGTGGCTTCTTCTTTCAATGCTCAATAGCAGTTTTTTGCTTAAGTTTGTGTTTACAGTGGCAATGGGGGTTATTTACTAAAGGCAAATCCACTTTGCACTACAAGTGCACTTTCAAGTGCACTTTTGCAGTGCACTTGTAGTGCAAAGTGGATTTTCCTTTAGTAAATAACACCGACAGTGCTTAATAATTTGCAACAATCAAGCCATTTTCGTCCAAAAAATTAATTCATGGTGCTGAAAATGATGAATATTTTTATCATTAATGCATTACATACATTAACAACAAAAACACGGTGTGTGTGTAGCAGACCCACAACATAATAGTTAGCTGAAGAAGAGATCGTCACCTCATGTATCAAATAAATTACATTTGCACTATTGAAGAAAATGGCCAAAAAAGAAAAGCCCATTGGATAACTTAGGAGACAGCTAAAAGAAACACAAGCAGTAAATCAAAGAAAATATTTTTTAGTTTAAAATACAAATTTATTTAAAAAATGTTTCTTAAACATTTTCTGGCATGTCAATGGCCCCCCTACCCGCAAAGTACTCCATATATTTTAGACGGACCTCGCGTGCGCTTTGGGGGGGCTAGCCCGTCAGGGTTTGGTCTTGAAGTCCGGCCTCAGGCCCAACTTAGGCCACATAGTTCATAGAATTTCTCCTTAAAAAAAGTTGTGGAGAATGCAGCATGCAAGGATTATATGGTTAAGTTTATATTCCACCATGTTGATTGGCGTAAGGAATAGGCAGAACTGGCTGGCCATTATCCCAAAAGCATTCTCTACCACTCTTCTGTCTCTGGCCAGCCGGTAGTTAAAAACCCCCTGGTCCGGGGTGAGGGTCCTCATGGGGAACCACTGCATCAGGTGATCACCCAGCCCAAACACTTCATCAGCGACAAAGATGAACGGCAGACCAGCTACGTTGTCTTCCAGAGGTGGCAATCCCAAGCCACCACTCTGGAGCCGTCCGTAGAACTTGGTCTGGGCAATGACTCCACCATCCGACATCCGGCCATTCTTCCCCACATCCACATAGAGAAACTCATATGTCGCCGACACCACCGCCAACATCACAATGCTATTAAACCTCTTATAGTTGTAAAAGTATGACCCCGAGTTGGGGGGTGGGACTATGTGGACGTGTTCCCCATCTATTGCCCCTCCGCAGTTGGGAAAGTCCCACCGCTGGGCAAATTGGGAAGCCACAGTCTGCCATTCCTGTGGTGTTGAAGGAAACTGTGGAGTGAAACAAGAAAAATAAAAATTACTACTTTTGCACATAACATTGCATGCAGATTAGACACAAACATTCTTGGCCAACATCAGTATAACATTGATTTTAAGGAGTATTTAAAGAAAAAAATATAAGGTCCACTTATGAGATTCCTCACCCCCTCTGATGGCCCATTGTAAAAATTTTAGGGGGGGGGGGGGGGAGATGTTTTGGACAGGTAACCCTCTCCATTTCATTGAGAGCTGAATGCATAAATAATGTGTGTTACTTTGGCCAGCCCCTCCTTACTTACACTATTGGCAGACCAGTGGACAGGTAAGACGTGTCATAATACAAAAATCTAAATACACACTGTACAAATTGAAGCACATTTTTACATTCTGCAATTACCTATCAAGATAATAGGAGAAGAAAACTTTAAACAGTACCATTTGAAAGTATTCAGGCAAGCCCTTTCACTACATGCTTTGGTGAATTCACCCATAAATATGAACACAAAAGAGGTAAGTATAGTGTGTATGGGTTTGGCAAAGTCAGCAGATAGAGGATTGGTATCGGTTGACTTAACGGTTGGGGGGAGGGAGGGTTCCAAATGATTTTAGGACCCCCAAAAAAAAGCCTCTGGCACTCTACCTGAATTTAAGGACACAAATAACATTTGTACACATTTTAGGGGGTGTTTAGGGTAAAACACTACTATGGAGCTGACAAAATACATTTTTAAGTGACTAGGCTAGGTGTGTATGAGCCCAGGAAAGCATGCAGGGGAGGTTAGTGAAGGCAAATATGCATGAAGGACAAAAAAGGAACTTTAAAAACTTCCAGCATGCATGAGAATAAAGAGGACATTCACAGCATATTACAATCATGGTAATTAGAGAATGATGAAAGAAATACAATACATTAGCAAACATTAAATACATAGAATGTGATGTTAAAGGAGAAATCTTACCTTAATATAGTCCTTCTGCAGGACCTGTATGATAGCAGAACAGGTCTCTGGAATAATGATCCCCAGAACCTGGGGGGAGATACCTGTCGAGAACTTGATATCCTGCAGACTTCTCCCTGTCGCCAATTACCGCAACATGGCGACTAGCCTCTGTTCAGGAGTGATGGCTTGCCGCATGCAGGTGTCCTGCTTCGTAATATAAGGGGACAGCAAAGCCAACAAATGGTGAAAAGTGGGGTCCGTCATCTGGAGATAATTCCTGAAATCATCAGGATTATTCTCACGGATCTTCCGCAACAAAGGTATATGAGAGAATTGGTCACGCTGGAGCAACCAATTCTTGGTCCATGAACTCCTCCCCACCTTGTTCATGAACTGGGCTTGGGTCAAAGTAAGAACCCCAACACCAAGCCCCTGCACAGCACGAACTCTGTGATGAGTACGTACCCGCAACATGGCTTCAAAATGGCCGGCTGGTCAGAACGAACTAACAGAACGCACTGAAAATCAGAAAGGCCTGAGAAGAGCAAGCTGAAAATCAGAAACCAGAGGACAAGAACGCACTGAACATCAAATACGTAATATAAAAATACCCACTGAAAACCAGATATGAACTGACTAAACGCGCTGAAAAGCAGATACGAACCCACAAGCACAAACTAAAGAGCAGTAACGATCTTAAAAGCATGAGGCTGAAAAGCACGAATCGTCTCTCACCAAACTTCTATTAACACGAGATTAGCAGAAGGAGCCTAAAGGGTGGCACACTGGCTATTGAACTTCATCTTTATAGTGCCGTCGTACGTCTTGTACGTCAGCGTGTTCTTGACGATCAAAATTTGTGCGACCGGGTGTATGCAAGACAAGTTTGAGCCAACATCCGTTGGAAATAAATCCCAGGATTTCGTTGTCCGATCGTGTGTACGCGGCATTATTCTCCCTTAGGGCCCGTTCACACCACATGCTTTGCAGTGCTTTTTTTCTGCATAAAAAAAGCATGGAAAGTAGGTTTTATGGGTTCCAATGGCATAGCTCACGCCAGCACAGTGCATTCCAGGTGCTTTTCAGTTCCAGAAAAAAAGTACAATACGCTGCTTTTTTCTTGCACAACTGTGTGGAATGCGTTAAAATGCATCAAAAAAGCGTTAAAGACGCGCATGCAGAAATGCATCCAGAACAGATCTGGAGGATGGTTTTGTGATGTGAACTTGCACTTACTGTACATTGACAGGAGACCTTATTTGGTTCTTACACAATATCCATTTCTGTGGAGCCCTCCTGTTGAGCTTACTGCACATATTTATGTTCTTCAATAGCGAATGGTTTATATACATGTAACCTGGAATGTAGATTATAACTGCTGCAGAACTTCTTCCTTTGTTGCTGCTGTATTATCTATCTGCAGTGTAGACAGGGTTAAACAGAATATTCATTAAGAGAAAATGAAGCAGCCATTCTTAAGGAGACCATATTGCGATGCTTGTCTATGGAGTTTCTCAAGTTCAGATGGCAGCCGTCCTGAATGATGGTCATAAGCTGATGTAACAGAGCAAGAAGTGTGTCTGCAGACTGCTGAGAGAAAAGGAAAGAACAGTCTTAGCAGGGGAAAAAATAAAAATGAAGATAATAATAATAAAGATACTGGGCTGCTGGCTGAAGGTAACCCTGTTATAGCTTATTGCAGCTGGGTGAGACCTCAGAACCTTGTCTCAGAGACTAGGAACCTTCTCCCTGCGAGGGTGTGAGGTATAATTTGGATGCCTGTTGAGATCAGACTGTACTGCAGAGCACTCCTACTGCTTGTAAGGAAGGAAAAGAGGGACTATCTCAGCAGGATTGAAAGAGAGACATCACAGCACCTCCTATCCCTGTCGAGGGCTTGAACTGAATTAGAGCATGTGTCCAGAGATCCAGAAGAGGGCGCCCTGGGTCTACTAAGAGACTAGCATTGCACAAGTTAATGTGATGTCTGTTGGGAATTGTGCTTTCTTCAAGGGACCCAGTTTTGCAGTCAATGTTTTTCTTTTTTTCATCAATCACTGGCCAGTGGGATAAAACTGGGACTGTTATAACAAGTTAATACATGCAAATAGAGGAAATCCGGACAGCTGCACTCCAGTGAAAAATGTCTTTATTGAATAAAATCAGTCCATACAGCAATCAAGGACAGTGGATAAATCATCTAAAGCATTTCACACCCCTTACTGGTGCTTAGACAAGTTAGTACTGTCTTTATATAGTGTTGCTAGGTAAATGCAGTTCAGTTCTGTTAATTACTCTTATTCTGAATAGCGATTAGCCGAACACCCCCCCAGTTTTGTTCGCAGCAGAACATGCGAACAGGCAAAAAATTTGTTTGAACACACGAACATCGTTAAAGTCTATGGGACACGATCATGAAAAATCAAAAGTGCTAATTTTAAAGGCTTATATGCAAGTTATTGTCATAAAAAGTGTTTGAGGACCTAGGTCCTGCCCCAGGGGACATGTATCAATGCAAAAATAGTTTTAAAAACGGCCGTTTTTTTCGGGAGCAGTGATTTTAATAATGCTTAAAGTGAAACAATAAAAGTGAACTATTCCTTTAAATTTCGTACCTGGGGGGTGTCTATAGTATACCTGTAAAGTGGCCCATGTTTCCTGTGTTTAGAACAGTCTGAGAGCAAAATGACATTTCTAAAGGAAAAAAGTCATTTAAAAGTACTCGCGGCTATAATGAATTGTCAGTCCCGGCAATACACATAAAAGTCATTGAAAAAAACGGCATGGGATTCCCCCACAGTCCATTACCAGACCCTTTGGGGCCTGGTATGAATATTAAGGGGAACCCCGAACCAAATAAAAAAAAAAAATGCTTGGGGCACACCAAATTCCATACCAGGCCCTTCAGGTCTGGTATGGATATTTAGGGGAACCCCGCGCCAAAATGTAAAAATCTCCCTCTGGTGTTCTTCCTCCGGTCTTATCCCTCCAGTGTTTCTTCTCTGGTCTTCTTCTTCTGGGCGTGGGGTCCCCCCCAAAAATCCATACCAGACCCTTATCCGAGCACACAAGCTGGCAGGGCACAGGAAAAGAAGGGGGGACGAGAGAGCGCCCCCTCCTCCTGAACCGTACCAGCCCACATGCCCTCAACATGGGGAGGGTGCTTTGGGGTAGCGGCTCCCCCAAAGCACCTTGTCCCCATGTTGATGGTTAGAAGGGCCTAATCCCCACAACCCTTGCCTGGTGGTTGTGGGGGTCTGCGGGCGGGGTGCTTATCGGAATCTGGAAGCCCCCTTTAACAAGGGGACCCCCAGATCCCGCCCCCCGTGTGAAATGGTAACGGGGTACCTACCATTGCACAAAAAATGTGTGAAAATGGTAAAAAAACACAAGACACGGCTTGGGACAAGTCCTTTATTTTTTTTTTAAATTTTGGCGTGGGGTTCCCCTTAATATCCATACCAGACCTGAAGGGCCTAGTATGGAAGTTGGGGGACCCCCAGGCATTTTTTTTGTAAACCTTGGTTCGGGGTTCCCCTTAATATTCATACCAGACCCAAAGGGTCTGGTAATGGACTGTGGGGGAATCTCATGCCGTTTTTTTCAATTACTTTTATGTGTATTGCCGAGACCTGACAATTCTTTATAGCCGCGAGTAATTTTAAATGACTTTTAGAAATGTCATTTTGCTCTCGGACTGTTCTAAACACAGGAAACATGGTCCACTTTACAGGCACACTATAAACACCCCCCAGGTACGAAATTTAAAGGAATATTTCACTTTTATTGTTTCACTTTAAGCATTATTAAAATCACTGCTCCCGAAAAAACGGCCATTTTTAAAACTTTTTTTTTGCATTGATACATGTCCCCTGGGACAGGACCCAGGTCCCCAAACACTTTTTATGACAATACCATGCATATAAGCCTTTAAAATTAACACTTTTGATTTCTCCCATAGACTTTTAAACGGTGTTCCGCGGCTTTCGAATTTGCCGCAAAGACCCCAAATTGTTCACTATTCGGCGAACAGGCGAACACCCGATGTTCTAGTCGAATGTCCCTAATTCTGAATACTGCAGGTGTTTAACCATATCTCTCAGAGTAGCATTATTGTCTTATCATCTGTTTGTATATACGCACTTGAATTCTCTGGCCTAATCATTTCTTTTAAATACCTCAAGGTGTGTCAGTAAGTGAGGTGTGTCATCTTCAGGTGTGCATAGAAATCACAAGACAATTCCGCTGCTCCTCCAGGGGTAGCGCTACATACACCATGAAAATGTAATGGACAGAAGAATGACAACATTTTTCTTTTCTATTCTATTCATTTTCTTATTTGTTGCTGTACATGGTTAAGAAAAAGTGGGAGGTTAATGTTGGGAATTGGGGCTATAAATGCTAGGGTATGTTCCATATAATTTTTCTTGTATGACAAGAAAAATTGTTCAATAAAAGATTTTGATGTAAATGATTTAAAAAGAAAAGAAAATTCCTCGATATATCTTTGGATTCACAAACTAGCCTCCAGCTGGAACAGCCCCATTCATTCTATGCAGTAGCTCCAATGAATCACCATCATATAGGGAATTCGGCACTTATTTAATTAGAATCTGTGAAGTAATTAAAAGTCTTGTGTAATTAAGAGTCTGACTGTGCTACTACTCCACAGTCATTATATTTTCCAGAGGTTGATAGTTCTCTGCAGCATTTCCCAACCAGCCAGGCTTCAACCTATTTATTTACATTTACTATTTGGAAAAGAAAATATATTAATTATTGAGAAAAAAGGGTTTACTTTACCTTATCAAGTTTAGACATGCTTGGTAATTATAAACACACTGTTGCTCGGTTCACATTAGTGCGCTGTGCGACATCGCATGTGATTTACACCGCACTGCTGTGCAAATCACATGCAATGTCCGTGCAATGTGAATTCAGCCATACATATTGTTTGGCTAAATTCGCATCACATTCAGACCAAAGTCATGCAGGACCCTTTTTTTGGTCTGCACCAGAATCGGATCGCATGGGTGCGATCCGATTCCTATCCGAAATGTCAGTTCGCACTGCGATATGCGAACCGATCTGAGGGTGTCATTAACTTTCCATTGACACTCCCAGTGGTTCGCATAAGGCAGTGTGAACTGCCTTGCGAGTCAGGTGCGATGTGGATTTGCAGTGTTCCCGCATCGCACCTATATGAACCGAGCCTGAATCTTTTAAGGCTTCTTGTACACGGCAGCTGCTAAACTCACATTTAGGAGCAGTTTGGCATTTTTTCAGCAGCCCCTGAACTCTCCTCAATGTTATCTTATGTGTACATGTACACTCAGTCGTTTATAGTAGTTTAGAGGCAGTTGCGTTTACTGAGGTTTTTTTGATAGCAGATAAATCGCGCTTAGGACTGTAATTTACCGGCTTGTAACTGCTTGTAAACTTGTGTAAATGTTAAGATAAAGCATTAAGCCGCTGTCAGCCCATTGATTTGAATGGAAGTCGCATCCAAGTCGGATCATCATGATCCGACTTGTGATGAGACTTGTGCTCTGAGGATCTTGAAGCAGAACCCCACGCCAAAATGAAAAAAAAAAAACGTTGTGGGGTCCCCCCAAGGTCTTGAAAGTTATGGCATGGATCTTGAAAGGGAACCCAACGCAAAAAAAAAAAAAAACTACTTGGCCCCCCCCCAAGACCATACTAGACCCTTCAGTCAGGTATGGATTTCGAGGGAAAACTCCACACCAAAAAAGAAACAAAAAAGAAAAACACTGTAGGGTCCCCCCCAAGATTGATACCAGACCCCTATCCGAGCATGCAGCCTGGCGGGTCAGGAAAGGGGGGGGGGGGTGACCAAGTGCTAACCCTTCTGGACCATACCAGGCCACATGCCCTCAACATGGGGGGTGTTGGTGCTTTGTTGATGGGGATAAGGGCCTCTTCCCAACAACCCTGGGCTGTGGTTGTCGGAGTCTGCGGGCAAGGGGCTTATCAGAATCTGGAAGCCCCCTTTAACAAGGAGTCCTTCAGATCACGCCCCCCGTGTGAATGAGTATGGGGTACATTCACCCCACCAAAAAAAGGCAGTGTATTGTTAAATAAAAACAAGAGACAGTTTTGACAAGTCCTTTATTAACCACTTAAGGACCAGCCTCGTTTTGGATTTTAGGTGTTTACATGTTTAAAACAGGTTTTTCTGCTAGAAAATTACTTAGAACCCCCAAACATTATATATGGTTTTTCTTCTAACACCCTAGAGAATACAATGGCGGTCATTGCAATACTGTTTTTTGCACCGTATTTGCGCAGCGGTCTTATAAGCGCACTTTTTTTGGAAAAAATTCACTTTTTTGAATAAAAAAATAAAACAACAGTAAAGTTATCCCAATTTTTTTTTATATTGTGAAATATAATGTTACGCCAAGTAAATTGATACCCAACATGTCATGCTTGAAAATTGCGCCCGCTCGTGGAATGGCGTCAAACTTTTACCCTCAAAAATCTCCATAGGCGACGTTTAAAAAATTCTACAGGTTGCATATTTTGCGCTACAGAGGAGGTCTAGAATTATTGCTCTCGCTCTACCGGTCGCTGTGATACCTCACATGTGTGGTTTGACCACCATTTTCATATGCGGGCGCTACTCGCGTATGCGTTCGCTTCTGCGCGCGAGCTCGTCGGGACAGGAGGGTTTTAAAAATTTTTTTTTTATTTTTATTATTTATTTTACAATATTTTATTTATTTTTACACTGTTTAAAAAAAAAAAAAAATTGTGTCACTTTTATTCCTATTACAAGGAATGTAAACATCCCTTGTAATAGAAAAAGCATGGCAGGACCTCTTAAATATGAGATCTGGGGTCAAAAAGACCTCAGATCTCATATTTACACTAAAATGGAATAAAAAAAAAAAAAAAAAAGTCATTTAGAAAAATGACATTTGAAAAAATATGCCTTTAAGAGGCGTGGACGGAAGTGACGTTTTGACGTCGCTTCCGCCCAACAGTGTCATGGAGGCGAGTGAGCGCCATCTTGGCCTCACTCGTCTCCAGACACACCACAGAGGAGGACGCGATCGCCTCCACCGCTACCGACGGCTCCGGTAAGCGGCGGAGGGCACCGGATCGCGGCGGGAGGGGGGGGCCCTCTCCCGCCACCGATAAAAGTGATCTTGTGGCGAATCCTCCGCAGGTACCACTTTTATCTGAAAGCCGGCCGCCGCACGAAAACGGGGATACCAGGGTTATGGCAGCTAGCTGCTGCCATAACAACGATATCCCCGTTCAAACTTAGGACGTACATCGTCGTGCGGCGGTCGGGAAGTGGTTAAAAATCTCCCTCTGGTGTTCTTCCTCCGGTCTTATCCCTCCAGTGTTCCTTCTCTGGTCTTCTTCCTCCGGTCTTCTTCCTTCGATCTTCTTTCTCCGGTCCTCCTCCGACGCTGTTGCCCGTCTTTGTGCCAGCTCCGCTTGCGTGACGTCTCAAGGGGCGGGGTCTTATGGTGACGTCACCTGATGGCCACACCCTATTTCTATATAAGAACCGGCAGAGAGCGGAGCTGGCACAAAGTTGGGAGACGGCAATGGAGGAGGACCGGGTCGGCGGTGGAGAAGACAGCAGCAGCGGAGAAGACCGGAGGAAGATCACTGGAGGGAGAACACCGGAAGGGGAAGATCAGAGGAAGAAGACCAGAGGAAGAAGACCGGAGGAAGAAGACTGGAGGAAGAACACCGGAGAGAGAAGATCGGAGGAAGAAGACCGAAGGAAGAAGACTGGAGGAAGAACACCGGAGGGAGATTTTTAATAAAGGATTTGTCAAAACCGTCTCTTGTTTTTATTTACACTACACTGCCTTTTTTTGGAGGTAAATGGTTAGGGGTACTATGTACCCCATACTCATTCACACGGGGGGGCGGGATCTGGAGACCCCCTTTTTAAAGGGAGCTTCCAGATTCTGATAAGCCCCCTGCCCGTAGACCCTGAAAACCACAGCCCAGGGTTGTTGAGAAGAGGACAAGGTGCTTTGGGGTGGGGGGGTGCAAAGCCCCCCTGCCCCAAAGCACCCACACCCCCCCATGTTAAGGGCATGTGGCCTGGTATGGTCCAGAAAGGGGGGGCAGTTGCTCGTCCCCCCATTTCCTGACCTGTTGGGCTGCATGCTCCTATAAGGGTCTGGTATGGATCTTGGGGGGGGACCCCACGCCGTTTTTTGTTTTTTTTTTTGGCGTGGGGTTTACCCTCAAAATCTCTACCAGACCGAAGGGTCTGGTATGGTCTTGGGGGGGACCCCACACAGGTTTTTTTTCTCCAAATTGGGCGTGAGGTTCTTTTTCAAGATCTATACCAGACTCAAAGGGCCTGATATGGATCTTGGGGGAGCTCACAACTTTTTTTTTTTTAATTTTGCCGTGGGGTTCCCCTTCAAGGTCGCCAGAGCACAAATCGCACCACAAGTTGGATCATGATGATCCAGCTTGGATGTGACTTCTATTCAAATCAATGGGCTGTAAATCGGATCAGTATACGGCTTTCATAGGGAACCACTGATTTCGAATAGAGGCAGGGAAATGCTTCTAAAAGCTAAACGTGCATTAACACCAATGCAAAAAGCTACTAAAAGTGTGTTTTTACAGTTGCTTTTTCCTGGTGTTGGTAGTGGCTTTGCAGCTCATTTTATTTAATGCCCTGTGTACATGAGGCCTTATATTTTCTTTTCTTTTATATTTTTCTGCCATAAAAAGGTTCATGCCAGTAAAGCTGGCTATACATAAGAAAGGTCCCCTACACACCCAGATTATCACTCAGATTAGGTCATTATTCTCTATATATAGGCCTTAACAAAGCCAAAAGTCACATTTTCACAATATGTTTGCAAGCAGGGGTTAGTACGCTTTTAAGGGTAACCCCACCCTTTAGTGGGTACTGTGAGTTGGGCCAGCTTATTCCTTTAAAGGCAGGGGTCGGGAGAACCATAGGTGGTTGATAGGAAGTGGTAGCCTACACCACTATGAGGTTACAGTCTAAGTTAAGTATGCCCCTTGGGGTAGGGACTGGCCATAGAGGCATTCATTTGACAGAGTTGGCTTCTTTTCATTGCAACGTTTGCTAAAAAGGGTATATAGCGGTGTGCACAGGAGTCACGCAGAATTTCTAGTGTTAACATATGGTCACATCCCTTTTAGCACCTGATGGATTATATACTTGTACAAGCTATTGGGATTTGAGCACAAGTACTGTATATCAGCTTAATGCAAATAAGGTGTGTAACTAAAAAATTATCAAATTAAGAGGACATTTTCATTCTCTATTTTATCAGTTGTTCTCAATGTCTATGTAGCATGCTTTGATTTACTCTTTTAGTGTGAAGGTCTCTTGGGTTTGAATGAAGCCTGGTGCCTTTCCCTGTTTTTCTATTTTGGTGGACTTTAGGTAAAGCAGCGACATTCAACCTTTGCAGCGATGCTGGCAGCACTCATACGTCTATTTCCCAAAGACAACCTCTGGATATGATGTTGAGCACGTGCACTCAACTATTTTGGTTGACCATGGCGAGGCCTGTACTGAGTGGAACCTGTCCTGTTAAACCGCTGTAGGGTCTTGGCTACCATGCTGCAGCTCGGTTTCAGGGTTGCCATGTTGAACTTCCAGTGACCAGTATGAGAGAGTGAGAGCGATAACACCAATTTAACACACCTGAGACCTTGTAACACTAACGAGTCACATGAGGAGGGAAAATGGCTAATTGGGCCCAATTTGGACCTTTTCACTTAGGGGTGTACTCACTTTTGTTGCCAGCGGTTAAGACATTAATGTCTGCGTGAGTTATTTTGAGGGGACAGCAAATTTACACTGTAATACAAGCTGTACACTCACTACTTTACATTGTAGCTAAGTCTTATTTCTTCAGTGTTATCACATGAAAACATATAATAAAATATTTAGAAAAATGTGAGGGGTGTACTCACACTTTTGTGAGATACTGTGTGTATATATATATAAATATATATATATATAAATATATATATATATATATATATATATTAGATACGGTATATAAAAAAAACAACATAAAAAGACAATATAGGCCATTCTCCTGTTAACACATAAACACTAGTTTATTTCACTAAAGGCTTACATTGACTGGAGAAATAACTGCCAGAATCCTGCAGTGGCTTAGCCACATGACTACCTAGCCATTGTCACATAATTCTTATTGAATGTGAGGATGAGACTAGATAAACCCTGATCTTTACAATATGTAAAGAACATGTGATCAGATGCATAGGTATTTGACAATCTGACTTCATGAGTTCCAGGGATTAGGATGGGCAAGGGGATCTGAATTTTTTGACAGTTTTACTTAACGTGCAAACAATATTTTGGTTTGGGGTAGAATTTTTTTGCATACAGAGCTTGGGTATTTAATATATACATTTGTGTTCTGAGTCAGCTAGGCTGCGCAAGAGGATGTATTCCTTGACCTTGGACAAGGGTGTCCTGACTCATATTTAGGATACTCTAGTAATTAGCATTTCTTAGGACTGTTTTACTAAGTCTGCTGCTGTCAGTCTTCTGTGGCCTTTACGTGACAAATACTAGTAAGATTCTCTTTGTAAAAGCTTCCCTTTGGCCTTTACATGATACATACTTGTATGACTCTTTCTTGGAAGACATTCATTTCCTATTTCAGTAATTTGTATATATCACTGACTTATCTTTAGTTTATTGTGTGTATTTCATAGATTTAGTGAATCTAACAGGTTCTGTTTAAGCTTAGTACACATGAGAATCAAAAGGGAGTTTTTAGCATTTGTACCTGAAACTACTGAGTGCCACCCAGAGACCCAAACCCAAAGAGTGTATTGACCCATATGACACAATTCACTCAAGTGTCCAGCGTTTGCTCCCCTGTGCAACCAGAAGACTGGTGTCTGTACATCAAGTTGGCAACACATGAAATCCTCCGCTATGTTGCTGTAAATTTGGAAAGAACAGGCATGTTGTTATAGCTGTTGCTACCAGTTATGAAAGGTTCACCTGCTTAAAGCCTAATTTATCCCCTAATTTAAGTTAGCTACAAACATTTCGGGTATATCAAAACAGGTGCAAGTCTTATGCCCTGTACACACGGTCGGACATTGATCGGACATTCCGACAACAAAATCCATGGATTTTTTCCGATGGATGTTGGCTCAAACTTGTCTTGCATACACACGGTCACACAAAGTTGTCGGAAAATCCGATCGTTCTGAACACGGTGACGTAAAACACGTATGTCGGGACTCTAAACGGGGCAGTAGCCAATAGCTTTCATCTCTTTATTTATTCTGAGCATGCGTGGCACTTTGTATACACACGATCAGAAATTCCGACAACGGATTTTGTTGGTGGAAAATTTTATAGCCTGCTCTCAAACTTTGTGTGTCGGAAAATCCGATGGAAAATGTGTGATGGAGCCCACACACGGTCGGAATTTCCGACAACTAAGTCCTATCACACATTTTCCATCGGAAATTTCCGACCGTGTGTACGGGGCATTACAGTTCATTTTCTTAAACAAAAATCAATCACAGCTTAAGTAGAAAAGCCTGTCCCCTGCCAGTATTCTGTCAGTATGCCCTTTGTTAAGGTACTGTTTTTAGCCTTTTGTCATTCTATTTACATATCGGGTATTTGGTTGTTCTATTACAAGTTGTCGGAGCTGGCCCACAGGGAGCTAAAATGGGTGACACTACTTGTGTTAACTTTCCCGATGTACCAGACTTGGAGAAGCTTGTGATTACCTGGGTTATAGGGGAATAATTAATTTATGGTACGGTTAATAGATATGGTGAGTTGGTAATGTTACATTTTGTACCCCCTAGGTCCTTGTTGGCCACATCTCTCTCCTTTGAGGTCATTGGGTGCTTCCCTTGACATCGAGACAATGGTCTCTATGTTTTTATGATAGGTTGATATGATGGTTTATTCTCCTCTTATATGTAAGTGACATGATTACTTATAGTGCTATGTACACATGAGTTTACATTGTGCCATATTGTATCTATAATACCTACTGGTAAAAAATGTTTTTTAGACAAGACTCCAGCCCCTAATGCCGCGCACACATGAGCAGAATGTCCGACAGAAAAAGTCTGACGGAATCTTTTCATTGTATATTCTGATCGTGTGTATGCCTCATCGGATTTTTATGTTCGAAAATTCTGATGGACCTAGAAATAGAACATGTTTTAAATATTTCCGACTGAACCAATTCCTATTGGGAAAACCGCTCCTCTGTATGCTGTTCTGACGGACTAAAAACGACGCATGCTCTGAACCAAGTACTAAACGGAAGCTATTGGCTACTGGCTATTGAACAACCTTTTTCTAGTCCCGTTGTACGTGCTGTACGTCACCGCGTTCTTGACGATCGGACTTTGGTGTGATCGTGTGTACGCAAGACAGTTTCAGCAGAATTCCGTCAGAGTTCCTTTGGAGAAACCTTCAGGGTTTATTCGTGTGTACGCGACATTAGTCTATGAAATGTGTCATTCTCAATCCCATGTTTGTAACCACTGTATTTAAAAATGTGATGTTATACTTACATTGCTCTATATAGGCAAATGGAGGAAATGTTTGTAAATGGTGATATGTTATAGCGCTATATTAGCCTTTTTTATGTTAAAGAGATATTTTTAGGGTTTCTGAAATAAATTGCAGATTTTTCAAATATTGGTTTTAGATTTAAATTTGTGTCTTAAAAGTCTTATTTATTGCTATCTATTATGTGTTAACGCTACAGCGGGAGAGCCTTGCTTTCTGTGGGGAAGCAGTGGTCTCTTTGCAGAGGTTTGACAAATCCTCTTAATCAGAGCCAGAGCTCTCCAATCAATGGGGAACATGAGCTTTGCTCATTGCAGGGCCTTAGGACTAATTCAGTAGGGGCATGTTGGCACTTTTGCAATAAGACCACTGCTTACACACAGGCAGCAAGGGTTCTGCTCTGCAGTTGCTGTTAGAAGATAGGATTTTTTCTGATTAAAAAAAAAAATCAATTCATTAAGCATTTTTTGTTTTGGTGCATCTGGAACATACAGTATTTATATGATATAATCTGATGGTTCAATTGGGATTTGACAGCTCAGCTTGCATGGAACATTTAAACTGCAAGTGCATTTACATGCATTTACACACCTTTCATATGTTTAGTAATTTTAATTAGATCCTGGATGCACAAAATTCTATTTTCTCTAATAGTGCCTACGCTGACTGCACCTAAATGCAGTTAAATGTTTAGTGTGAATGGCACCATTGAAAAATCATTACATAAATTGTATATATGTCCTCTGTTAATGTATCTACAGTGCCTTGAAAAAGTATTCATACCCCTTGAAATTCTCCACATTTTGTCATGTTACAATCAAAAAAGTAAATGTATTTTATTGGAATTTTATGTGATAGACCAACACAAGCAAGGAGATCATTAGTCAGAGAAGCAGCCAAGAGGCCCATGGTAACTCTGGATGAGTTGCAGAGATCCACAGCACAGGTGGGAGAATCTGTCCATAGGACAACTGTTAGTCATGCATTCCACAAATCTGGCCTTTATTGAAGAGTGGCAAGAAGAAAGCCATTGTTGAAAGAAAGCCATAAGAAGTCCCGTTTGCAGTTTGTGAGAAGCCATGTGGAGGACACAGCAAACATGTGGAAGAAGGTGCTCTGGTCAGATGAGACCAAAATTGAACCAAAACGAAATGCTATGTGGGGTGGAAAACTAACACTGCACATCACCCTGAACACACCAAGCCCACTGTGAAACATGGTGGTGGCAGCATCATGTTGTGGGGTTGCTTTTCTTCAGCAGGGACAGGGAAGCTGGTCAGAGCTGATGGAAAGATGGATGGAGCAAAACACAGGGCAATCTTAGAAGAAAATCTGTTAGAGTCTGCAAAAGACTTGAGACTGGGGCAGAGGTTCTCCTTCCAGCAGGACAACGGCCCTAAACATACAGACAGAGCTACAATGGAATGGTTTCAAGCAAAGCATATTTATGTGTTACAATGGCCCAGTCAGAGTCTATACCTAAATCCAATTTAGAATCTGTGGCAAGACTTGAAAATTGCTGTTCTTAGACACTCTCCATCTATTCTGACAGAGCTTGAGCTATTTTGCAAAGAAGAATGATTGTTTCTAAGTTCTCCAATAGGCTCAGCCCACCCCTAGAACAAAACTCCCTGTCAGTGTGATGGGCCCAGTGGCTGGGGATGGAGGGAGGGTAGGTGTGCACTGAGGAAGGAATGTCCGATGTGACCTCAGGGCAGACACGGACATATTCATGTACCTGTCTCTGACATTTACATGAATTGGGCACAAGCACTAACATGTTAGGTCTCTATGATACCCTTCATGAATTCCCCCATCTATGGTTACAAAGGGAAAAATCACTGAGTAGCCCTAAAAAGGCCAAATCATGCAATGAACTCAATGGTGGCAGGAGATGTGAGAATTCTAAGGGAAGAAAACTTGTCCTGAGCCCTATGTTTTTCTCTCCAATGTAACTAGGGTCAACAGGGTCTGTCCGTGTCACTCTCCTCTACCCCTTTCACCAGTCTACTGACATATATTTAATAGATCTGCACTTGGAAAATGTGTTGCCCTATAGGCAATCATATAGTTTATGTATAATCAACTGCTCTCAAAAGTATGCACACAGGCTTGATCATAGAGAAATTAGCTACAGAAGCATGTGCTGTAGAAGGTGCTCTGTAGTTGTGTGATTAGCATTCCAGGGGACACACACATATTTTGATGGCGCACTGATGACAGTCTTATACTTGAATGAAACATTCCCGGTAGATAACCCCACGCCATCTAGACTAGACACCACTATCTCTGGAGACATGAAGGTTATAAATCTCTCAGATTTCCACCTTGAAGACAGACATCTTGACCATCTAAGAAAAGGTTTGTCCTTTTCACCCACATCCAGTATGGACCACTTTGAGGTATATAAAGACCTCTTTCTCTTTTTGAAAAAAGTATATTATAAGTCCATGTATTCAGGGAAATCGGCCACTGACGACCCCACTGAGAGAATCAACCAAATAGATAAAGTGGCCCTTGACCAACTAGTATCATTACTAGAAGAGAGTGGATCATCGTCAGAGGACGATGGATCCATAGACATAATACCTTGGAGAAGGAACCCTAACCTTAAAATTAGATTGACATCCATGCCTCAATTCAGAAAGGATAAATGGCTGGGTATCTTTCTGGACCTAGTCCAGGAGGACCTTAATAAGGTAAACTGGACAGCGAACACCACAGACAACCTCTCGTCAGATGAAGGTTTAGCACTGAAGGAACTTCAGAATGTGGAGAAACTAGTAGTCAAACCAAGTGACAAAGGAGGCAATGTGGTCCTCCTATCCACAGACAAATATGAAAGGGAAGAAGCTAGAATTTAACCCTTTTTCACCGTTAGTCCACCTCATTAATTACAAACTTCAGTGAGCCTTTGAGGTGGACTTACTTACAAAAAAAGAGCTGAACTATCTGAAGGTGGATGACTTCAATACCCCCACCTTCTACGTCATTCGGAAGATTCATAAAAACCAGGAGGACCCCCTGGGACGGCCCATTGTTTCCGCAATTAGGGGCCCACTAGAATGGGTCGGTAAATACATAGATTCCCTTATTAAGGATCTGGTGATTACATTACCTTTGTACATACGCGATACCGGCGATGTACTTAATAAAATCAAGGACCTGACATTTCCCGGGGATGTCCTCCTTGTTGGAATTGAGTTAGAGGCATTATATACATCTATACCACACAAATGGGGAATATATGCAGTATACCATTTTCTGGAGAAAAAATTCCCCACCATGGGGGCTTAAAATGAATTTGTCATCGAGCTCCTTGACCTGGCACTAAAACATAATTTTTTCCAATTCTTGGGACACAATTACCAACAGCTATGCGGTACCTCTATGGGGGCACCCTGGGCACCTGCCTATGCCTGCCTCCATCTGGGATGGTGGGAGGAGGTGGTTGTTTACGCCTCGTCAATGTACCTTGGCCATGCCTGTACTTGGCTAAAGTACATCAACGACATTCTAATGGTCTGGGAGGGGTCCAGTACCAAATTACTGGAATTCATGAATGAACTTGGCCACAATACTCGGAACATACATTTGACCTATGTGGCAGATCCCCCATGAGATCTCATTCCTTGATCTCTCCATTGGACTGAAGGGTGGTAAACTGGTAACCAAAACCTATTGGAAGAAGGCAGCGACCAACACCCTCCTCTCAGCAGATAGCCATCATCCCAAGCCACTTATCCGTGGGATCTCGGTTGGACAGTTCCTCAGGATCCAGAGGAACTGCTCAACCGAGGCAGACTATTAACGTGAGTCGGATGAACTTTACCGATGTTTCAGGGAAAGAGGCTATGCCCACCGTACTCTTAGAAGAGCTAGGAAAATTGCTGGGCAAAGAATCAGAGCAGATCTTCTATGTACGCGAGATAGGGTTACTGATGAACCAGAGGGACCAGTAAGATTAATAACACAATTTGGCACACAATGTGACCAAATTGGTAAAATCTTACAACATCATTGGCATATCCTGACACGTTCTAAGGACATGGAGGATATTGTCGGTTCCAGGCCCCATATTGTGGCAAAAAGAGCCAGAAATCTAGATGACACACTGGTCCAGTCCGAGTTTATTCGCCCACAAAATAGAAACTGGCTTACTGACTTGCCTAGACTTAAAGGAATGTATGCCTGTGGCCACTGTGGCATGTGCAGCTATGTTGAACGCTCCAGGGTCTTCACCGACTCTGAAAGGAAACATGAATATGAGATCAAATAGTTTAACTGTGCCATAATGCGCGTCCTCTAAATTTTGGAGTGCCTGTGTAAAAAACTTTACGTTGGCAAAACCAAACGCCAACTCCGCATCAGATTCGGTAAACGCCTAAAAAAGCATTAGGCAAAAAGAGGATACCCAGTCCCCAAACATTTCATAGAGTGCCACGGCGGGAAGTCCACCAGCCTGATACTTTACAACCGAAAGGCCTAAATAATGAGCTGAGTCTCAAAATTTTCCTTGAACTATAATTTAACTGGACTCTACCTAATAACTAAAAATGTTTTTTGTGTGATTTGGCCCAATTCAATATCCTAGATTCAGCTATACTTGTTTGACTGTGTGTGTGAATGGTTGGGATTTAGACCTCTGTCCTGTGCAGATTTACTTTGGTTATATGATGCAATCAATATTGTCAGTTTAATAATTCCTTCCACCTTTTACCTGTTTTTTAATCACTGTAATATGATCTGTCACCACAAGATGGCCCCAAAATGAAATTTTGACGTGATCAACACTAATTGGGCATAGGTCCCTTTAAAAGGATGAAGATAACTTACGTCAAACGTCCTGACGAAGCACATGGTAACATGTGTGAAACGCGTTGATGTAGGCAGCGCCAACCCAGCCCCATGATCCACCACGTTCTATCATGCGTTCCAGCAAGGGTGCGAGTTAGTACCAAACTGCCACTGGTTTTTGCATGTGTGTGTATGAGTGCGGATCTGTGGTTGGCACCATATTGTGACAACATTGTCATTTTTGTCTGTATGTTTTTTTATTATTGGATGCACTAGGGGGATGGTTCCACTGCTATGTTCATTCAATATTTGTAGTGGCCATATTTTATTTTTGTAAACTCAATAAAGCTATTTTTCAACTTGACATTCCGTGGCTGCTCTTCCTTATAGCTCTCTTTTGGAACATTACTTTGTTCCATTACTCTTTTCTTTACATGTTTATACTTGAATGCACTCTGTCCATTTTGTCTTCATTGTTTACAGCTTTACAACATTAACAGCAATAGAAAAGTGCAACATGTTTTAACAAACTAGATTAATGTTAAGGTGATTGCCTTAATAATCTCTGGGCAAATATTTGCTCTGGATCTTGCAGAGTGATGATGGCATAAAATAAGAGCAGAGTAAATACTCTAGTGATGCTATTAGCCGTTTCCTGGCTGTGGTGCTGCTTTTCTTATCTCTTTAATGGGCGCAGACCTTACTCTTAGCAAGGCTCTACAAATGGACTGGGAATAGATTAGGAAATATTGTTCTATTAAAAATATTCAGGTAGAAAAGTACTAGCAGAATGAAATAAAATGCAATTTCATGAATTATACAACTGGTTAAAAAAAATTGGTTCAAAAAACAGGTTTAAATAAATGGCCATATACACATTAGCAACTAAAAGTAATCCTCAGTGTGCCTTCCTAAAGTGTAGAGTGCTCCCTAGCACTCTGTATGTGACACCTTTTAGCACATGGTATGTAGGTAAAGGACACGTCCCTGCCACGGTCCAGGCTACACGGGCCACAAAGATCTAATATGCAGACAATGACTGGCTATCCCACACAAGTACTTTTTTACCGCTATATTTCCTTTATATTGGCTTTTCAAAATAACAAATGCAGTTATATAGAGGCTGGATAAAACGTTTTGTGCAGCATAATACCAGATGTACACATCAGACCATAAAGAGGGATAACTGAGGCCACACAAGGGACAAGGGACAGAGGGATTGGTCTCAAAAGAGGGACAGTCCCTCCAAATGAGAGACAGTTAGGAGCTATCCTTGCTGATTGTGTTGTTTTGTGCAGATCATTCCCTCAGTGTTTAGCTTGATGCCTTTTTTCTTTTTTTTTACAAGTATAGCCTGTGCTCCTGTTTACATATCCTAAGGGTTGAAAATGATGATAATGGGATGTGACTGTCAGAAGAAAACTTCAAGGGCAGCTATTAATGGGCTCATCTTATGGATGACCACCATTTCTCAAGATGGCCACACACTGCTGGTATCCATCGCAGCATTATTTATTTCTGTAAATTACCAGTGGTTTTGAAAAGCATTTTATCTGTTAATGGTTGTAATACAGTGTGTGTGTGTGTATATATATATATATATATATATATATATATATATATATATATATATATATATACCTATATTAAAACCACCAACAGATAAAATGCTATTCAAAACCACTAATAGTTTACATATTTAAAGTAATACCATTACAATACATCTTAAAAAGGAAAGGCGCTTTAAAGGAAACAATCATGAAAAATGTACAATAGAAAAAGAACCATGTACATCAGTCATCATGTAATAAATATTCAATAAGCATGACCGTTGCAATATACTGTACAATAAAAAGTCAGAGAAAGAAGTAAAAGTACTATTATGAATAAATCACGTGCTACATATAACATTAGCATTGGTTTGTGAAGAAGTCTTGATAACAAATCAAATGTCCTAGTTGCTCTCATTAGGGTTTAACTTATTGAGTTTTCTTGATGGTTAAGGCCCCCTCACAATTTTTTGTTCTGATGCATTGTGTTAACACACATGTGTATTATGCGACCGGTCTAAACTATGTAGCATGTTCACTAATGCCAGGAGCCTGGCGGAAAAGATGGGTGAACTAGAGGTATTGTTGTATGAGGAGGATTTGGATTTTGTGGGAATTTCAGAGACCTGGTTCAATAGCTCTCATGATTGGCTGGCAAACATTCAAGGGTATACCCTTTATCGCAAGGATAGAGAGGGTAAAAAAGGGGGAGGGGTATGCCTATATATCAAGAATAATGTACAAGTGAATGTGAGAGATGACATCACTAAGGGAGCTAGGGAGGAGGTAGAATCCTTATGGGTAGAGCTCCAAAGGGATGAAGCTAAGGGGAAAATAATACTGGGGGTATGCTATAGGCCCCCTAACCTGAGGGAGAACGGGGAGACAGATCTCCTATCACAATTTGGATTAGCAGCAAGGATGGGAAGTATTATCATAATGTGGGATTTTAACTATCCAGACATAGACTGAGCGGAGGGAGCCGCGCATTCATCTAAGGCTCGCCAGTTCCTAAATGTCTTGCAGGACAATTTTATGGGTCAAATAGTAGACGCACCAACTAGAAATAAAGCGTTACTGGATCTACTGATTACCAACAATACAGACCTGATCACGGATGTGGAAATACGGGGCAATTTAGGTAACAGTGATCACAGGTCAATTGGCTTCAGTATAAAACACACAAATAGGAAACATAAGGGGAATACAAAGACACTGAATTTCAAAACAGCCAACTTCCCTAAACTACGAACCTTGCTAAAAAACATAAATTGGGATAAAATATTAGGAACAAAGAACATGGAGGAGAGATGGGTTTGCTTTAAGAGCATATTAAGTAAGGGCATTAGCCAATGCATCTCATTGGGTAATAAATTTAAAAGAGCGAACAAAAGTCCCGGATGGCTTAACTCCAATGTAAAAATGCATATAAAAGCAAAGGAGAAGGCCTTCAAATAATACAGGGTTGAGGGATCATCATCAGCATTCAGACTTTATAAAGAATGTAACAAGAAATGTAAGGGTGCAATAAGGACAACAAAGCTAATAAAGGGTCTGGAGGATATTAGTTATGAGGAAAGGTTGCGAGCACGGAACTTATTCTCTCTGGAGGAGAGATGCTTGAGATGGCATATGATTTCAATACACAAATACCATACTGTTGACCCCACAATAGGGATAAAACTTTTTCGCAGAAGGGAGTTTAACAAGACTCATGGCCACTCATTAAAATTAGAAGAAAAGAGGTTTAACCTTTAACTACGTAAAGGGTTCTTTACTGTAAGAGCGGCAAGGATGTGGAATTCCCTTCCACAGGCGGTGGTCTCAGAGGGGGGCATTGATAGTTTCAAGAAACTATTAGATAAGCGCCTGAATGACCGCAACATACAGGGATATACAATGTAATACTGACATTTAATCACACACATAGGTTGGACTTGATGGTCTTAAGCTATATTATTGTGATTTTACAGTAGCTATGTTGTGTGCAAAGTGCAGTAACCTAATTCTTACCTTGCTTAAAGTAAAACCATAGGCAAATTATTATTTTTTTCATTTTGGATAGAGTAAAGGAAGGTTATAACCCCTGTCGCATTTTTTTGATCTGTGTCCCATTGCAGAGGTTTTCCTTCACTTCCTGTCCCATATCCAAGCAGGAAGTGAGAGGAAATCTCTGCAAATTAAATTAATTTCTTGGGGACCCTAGGTCACTAGAACTAGTGTCCCCATTGGAAGATTTCTCCTCTATTACTTTTACTTTTCAAGGGACAAACCAGATCTGAAATTTTCTTTCAATGATAATGGTAAACAGGACAAATAGAGAGGGTGAATGTCCTTAACAAGGACACAGACAGCACTAAAAACTGACAGCGGTTCTAATCTCTCTCCACTCTGTCCAACAATAAAAAAAAGTTTTGCCTTTAGTTATACTTTTATGAATGTGAATGTGTAGCATAACCATTAGGAACACACCTGCTATTTGGTCATCCAGACTGGAAGTTGGCCATTGTATGTGTGCTGATTTGGCCATGTGGAATGTGGTTGGGCATTGAGTTGTTGCCTGTGAATGAATTCTGGCTGGCTTAGCCTGCTTAGGTTTCCTTCTCTGCTCTGGTTTCCTTTGGTACACTTCCTAGCTTTTGGTGGTCTTTGACTCCTTTTGCTGTGTGATTCAACATTCTGGGTAACCTAAAAATTGATGAATCTGAGATTCTTTTGATTTGATTATCCATAAGTCAGCAGTAGAAGCCTATGTGTTTCTTTAATTACAAGAAATGTACAGTGGCTTTCTTATGGTCAGCATTGCAAATAAAGTATTTTAAAAAATGTTTTTCTTTAGCCACATTAATATGAAATGTTATATATTAATATTTAGTTCTTTTTAAGCCAAAATGTGGATTTCAAGCTTTATCTGATCTTTTAAAAAACTGCTTACAAACCTGAATAGCTCAAGCTGAAATTATACACAGCTGAATAAGTCATAGCGGTAACTCATTCCTTCAGTGTACGGGTCTACGGTTTCAGTAAAAAACAAAAACAAAAACAGTGACTCAAGGTAAGCTGACACTGCTGTGCTGTCTCCCATAATACTCTTGGAATCCCTATCAAGTTTCAAAAATTCATTTGTAAAACAAAGTTGTATATTGTAAAAAACACACATTTATATCATAAGTTTTTTAATAAACATAAAGTAGAAACCTAAAATAAAAGGCAAAGGTCTACATTTCTGAAGAACTCAAGTTATCAAGGTTCCTATAATTGTTTGTGTTTTTCATGACTGGGGTGGGGGGTGGGATTAGCTTGAGTCTGGAGATTGGATATACAGCATCATGTAGTTAACAATTTATATTACAATGTGGAAGAAGCTGGGAGTTTTGTTTTGTTTGGAAACATGACCTCATTTTCCCTTGTCAAACATATTTTCCTGGCTCCCAAGGTAAAATCTACTTTAGCCTCTTGTCTATTTCTTGTGTCTCCTGTAATTACATAGTGCAAGTTATTTCCTGGTAGACTTTTATGAGACCCTGATTCAAGCCAGCCCTAGGTAATGAACTAAGTTCACACTGGTATTTATAAAAGTCTCATTAGGGGTCAGGAACACCTTATGAACTGGCCAAAATCCACTCAATATCTGGCCCTGCGGCCCCGCTCTGCTTGACATAAGTTAATCATTCGATCGAAGGAGCCTGCTTCCAATCATTTGCAGCAACGAACCAGCTATTCTGATAGCTACCACCAGCGGTTGTAAGAATGGAATAGAACAGCAGGGAGATTTGTCTATCCACACTGGTTAACATAGACAGAAGGAATCTGTTGGATGTGTAACAGTGAATGGCCAGCTTTAGTTCACTCACCTCTCTCCAGTTTTCCAATCCAAAGTCTATACATTAAGATGGAGCTACACTCGTAGATTTCCATTCCTTTATGGGTGGGGACCTATAAAATATATTGCAGTCTCTCTTAAGGGAAGTGTAAATTGTTTTGGATCAATTTTATTTTATGCTTACTTTATTTGCCAAATTATTTTTATTCCTATTTTATTTTTCAAATAAACATTTAATACATGAAGAGATTTGCAGAACTGTATGGGTTAGTTAATTGGGACAACATAGCAGTGCAGATGCCACCTACTTCGATGGTACCTTTGATTGTTAACTTTGAATGATCTGTTTGATAAAGGATGGATCTCTCTCCTGGCAAGTGTTGTCCCATCCCTGTAATTCCTTCTATCTTCCCCACTCCCACCCATTCCCAATTAGGGTTGCCATCCGTACGGGACAGACCCGGACAGTACGGGTTTGGCAACTTGTGCCCGGTTTTCTGTCCCCTGGAAACCCAGGTACGCACAACATATATCCAGCGCCTCTGTGTCCCGGTTTGTCACTTCCTCTGTCCCATAGCTCTGTGTTTACTATGTGGCAGGTGGCGTCGGCGGCTGTGCACCTATCTGCTCCTCTCCTACACTTGTCTGTGTAAGAGCGCCTTCTCACCTCATCGAACCTCGCCCTCTTCCTGCTCCACCACAGCTGGGGAGACAAGATATTGAGGTGACTGGGGAGTCCAAGACCTCCTCCGCACAACGGGAACCCAAAGGTATGATCACAGCCCCCTTCCTCTAAGTCAGCCCCCTTCCTCTCTGTCAGCCCCCCACTCCTCTGTCAGCCCCCTTCATCTCTATCAGCCCCCTTCCTCTCTATCAGCCCCCTTCCTTTCTGTCAGCCCCCCTCCTCTGTCAGCCCCCTTCCTCTCTGTCATCCCCCTCCTCTGTCAGCTCCCTTCCTCTCTGTCAGCCCCCACTCCTCTGTCAGCCCCCTTCCTCTCTGTCAGCCCCCCTCCTCTCTGTCAGCCCCCTTCCTCTCTGCCAGCCCCCCTCCTCTGTCAGCCCCCCTCCTCTGTCAGCCCCCTTCCTTTCTGTCAGCCCCCACTCCTCTGTCAGCCCCCCTCCTCTCTGTCAGCCCCCCTCCTCTCTGTTAGCCCCCTTCCTCTCTGTCAGCCCCCTTCCTCTCTATCAGCCCCCTTCCTCTCTATCAGCCCCCTTCCTCTCTATCAACCCCCTTCCTCTCTGTCAGCCCCCCTCCTCTGTCAGCCCTCTTCCTCTCTGTCAGTCCCCCCTCTGTCAGCCCCCCTCCTCTGTCAGCCCCCTTCCTCTCTGTCAGCCCCCACTCCTCTGTCAGCCCCCTTCCTCTCTGTCAGCCCCCTTCCTCTCTGTCAGCCCCTCCTCCTCTCTGTCAGACCCCCTCCTCTGTCAGCCCCCTTCCTCTCTTTCAGCCCTCCTCTCTGTCAGCCCCCTTCCTCTTTGTCAGCCCCCCTCCTCTGTCAGCCCCCCTCCTCTGTCAGCCCCCCTCCTCTCTGTCAGCCCCCCTCCTCTCTGTCAGCCCCCTTCCTCTCTGTCAGCCCCCCTCCTCTCTGTCAACACCCCTCCTTTGTCAGCCACCTCCTCTGTCAGCCCCCTTCCTCTCTGTCAGCCCCCTCCTCTGTTATCTCCCCTCCTCTGTCAGCCCCCTTCCTCTCTGTCAGCCCCCCACTCCTCTGTTAGGCTCCTTCCTCTCTGTCAGCCCCCTTCCTCTCTGTCAGCCCCCCTCCTCTCTGTCAGCACCCCTCCTCTGTCAGCCCCCTCCTCTGTCAGCCCCCTTCCTCTCTGTCAGCCCCCTCCTCTGTCAGCCCCCCTCCTCTGTCAGCCCCCTTCCTCTCTGTCAGCCCCCCTCCTCTCTGTCAGCCCCTCCTCTCTATCAGCCCCCTTCCTCTCTGTCAGCCCCCTCCTCTCTGTCAGCCCCCTTCCTCTCTGTCAGCCCCCTCCTCTCTGTCAGCACCCTTCCTCTGTCAGCCCCCTCCTCTGTCAGCCCCCTTCCTCTCTGTCAGCCCCCCTCCTCTGTCAGCCCCCTTCCTCTCTGTGAGCCCCCTTCCTCTCTGTCAGCCCCCCCACTCTCTGTCAGCCCCCTCCTCTGTCAGCCCACTTCCTTTCTGTCAGCCTCCCCCCTCTGTCAGCCCCCCTCCTCTGTCAGCCCCCCTCCTCTGTCAGCCCCCTCCTCTGTCAGCCCCCCTCCTCTGTCAGCCCCCCTCCTCTCTGTCAGCCCCCCTCCTCTCTGTCAGCCCCCTTCCTCTCTGTCAGCCCCCTTCCTCTCTATCAACCCCCTTCCTCTCTTTCAGCCCTCCTCTCTGTCAGCCCCCTTCCTCTTTGTCAGCCCCCCTCCTCTGTCAGCCCCCCTCCTCTCTGTCAGCCCCCTTCCTCTCTGTCAGCCCCCCTCCTCTCTGTCAGCACCCCTCCTCTGTCAGCCCCCTCCTCTGTCAGCCCCCTTCCTCTCTGTCAGCCCCCCTCTGTCAGCCCCCTTCCTCCTCTGTCAGCCCCCTTCCTCTATGTCAGCCCCCTCCTCTGTCAGCCCCCTTCCTCTCTGTCAACCCCCACTCCTCTGTCAGCTCCCTTCCTCTCTGTCAGCCCCCTCCTCTCTGTCAGCCCCCTTCCTCTCTGTCAGCCCCCTCCTCTCTGTCAGCACCCTTCCTCTGTCAGCCCCCTTCTCTGTCAGCCCCCTTCCTCTCTGTCAGCCCCCCTACTCTGTCAGCCCCCTTCCTCTCTGTGAGCCCCCTTCCTCTCTGTCAGCCCCCCCACTCTCTGTCAGCCCCCTCCTCTGTGAGCCCCCTTCCTCTCTGTCAGCCCCCCCACTCTCTGTCAGCCCCCTCCTCTGTCAGCCCACTTTCTTTCTGTCATCCTCCCCCCTCTGTCAGCCCCCCTCCTCTGTCAGCCCCCCTCCTCTGTCAGCCCCCTCCTCTGTCAGCCCCCTTCCTCTCTGTCAGCCCCCTTCCTCCTCTGTCAGCCCCCTTCCTCTATGTCAGCCCCCACTCCTCTGTCAGCTCCCTTACTCTCTGTCAGCCCCCTCCTCTCTGTCAGCCCCCTTCCTCTCTGCCAGCCCCCCTCCTCTGTCAGCCCCCCTCCTCTCTGTCAGCCCCCTTCCTCTCTGTCAGCCCCCTTCCTCTCTATCAACCCCCTTCCTCTCTTTCAGCCCTCCTCTCTGTCAGCCCCCTTCCTCTTTGTCAGCCCCCCTCCTCTGTCAGCCCCCCTCCTCTCTGTCAGCCCCCCTCCTCTCTGTCAGCCCCCTTCCTCTCTGTCAGCCCTCCTCCTCTCTGTCAGCACCCCTCCTCTGTCAGCCCCCTCCTCTGTCAGCCCCCTTCCTCTCTGTCAGCCCCCCACTCCTCTGTTAGTACCCTTCCTCTCTGTCAGCCCCCTTCCTCTCTGTCAGCCCCCCTCCTCTCTGTCAGCACCCCTCCTCTGTCAGCCCCCTCCTCTGTCAGCCCCCTTCCTCTCTGTCAGCCCCCTTCTCTGTCAGCCCCCCTCCTCTGTCAGCCCCCTTCCTCTCTGTCAGCCCCCTTCCTCTCTGTCAGCCCCCACTCCTCTGTCAGCCCCCCTCCTCTGTCAGCCCCCTTCCTCTCTGTCAGCCCCTCCTCTCTATCAGCCCCCTTCCTCTCTGCCAGCCCCCTTCCTCTCTGTCAGCCGTCAGCCCCCTCCTCTCTGTCAGCACCCTTCCTCTGTCAGCCCCTTCCTCTGTCAGCCCCCTTCCTCTCTGTGAACCCCCTTCCTCTCTGTCAGCCCCCCTCCTCTCTGTCAGCCCCCTCCTCTGTCAGCCCACTTCCTTTCTGTCAGCCTCCCCCCTCTGTCAGCCCTCCTCCTCTATGTCAGCCCCCTCCTCTGTCAGCCCCCACTCCTCTGTCAGCCCCCCTCCTCTGTCAGCCCCCCTCCTGTCTGTCAGCCCCCCTCCTCTGTCAGCCCCCCTCCTCTCTGTCAGCCCCCTCCTCTGTCAGCCCCCTTTCTCTCTGTCAGCCCCCTCCTCTCTGTCAGCCCCCTTCCTCTATGTCAGACCCCTCCTCTGTCAGCCCCATTCCTCTCTGTCAGCCCCCTCCTCTGTCAGCCCCCCTCCTCTGTCAGCCCCCTTCCTCTCTGTCAGCCCCCACTTCTCTGTCAGCCCCAACTCCTCTGTCAGCTCCCCTCCTCTCTGTCAGCCCCCCCTCCTCTCTGTCAGCCCCCTTCCTCTCTATCAGCCCCTTCCTCTCTGTCAGCCCCCCTCCTCTGTCAACCCCCTTCCTCTCTGTCAGCCCCCCTGTCAGCCCACCTCCTCTGTCAGCCCCCTTCCTCTCTGTCAGCCCCCACTCCTCTGTCAGCCCCCTTCCTCTCTGTCAGCCCCTCCTCCTCTCTGTCAGCCCCCCTCCTCTGTGAGCCCCCTTCCTCTCTTTCAGCCCCCCTCCTCTGTCACCCCCCTTCCTCTTTGTCAGCCCCCCTCCTCTCTGTCAGCCCCCCTCCTCTGTCAGCCCCCCTCCTCTCTGTCAGACCCCCTCCTCTCTGTCAGCCCCCCTCCTCTCTGTCAGCACCCCTCCTCCGTCAGCCCCCACCCTCTGTCAGCCCCCTTCCTCTCTGTCAGCCCCCTCCTCTGTCAGCCCCCCTCCTCTGTCAGCCCCCTTCCTCTCTGTCAGCCCCCACTCCTCTTTCAGCCCCCTTCCTCTCTGTCAGCCCTCCTCCTCTCTGTCAGCCCCCTTCCTCTCTGCCAGCCCCCCTCCTCTCTGTCAGCACCCCTCCTCTGTCAGCCCCCACCCTCTGTCAGCCCTCTTCCTCTCTGTCAGCCCCCTCCTCTGTCAGCCCCCCTCCTCTGTCAGCCCCCTTCCTCTCTGTCAGCCCCCACTCCTCTTTCAGCCCCCTTCCTCTCTGTCAGCCCTCCTCCTCTCTGTCAGCCCCCTTCCTCTCTGCCTGCCCCCCTCCTCTCTGTCAGCCCCCCTCCTCTGTCAGCCCCCTTCCTTTCTGTCAGCCCCCCTCCTCTCTGTCAGCCCCCCTCCTCTCTGTAAGCCGCCTTCCTCTCTGTCAGCCCCCCCTCCTCTGTCAGCCCTCCTCCTCTGCCCTGTCCCCCCCATACTACACCAGGAGATGTCCCCCCACCCCCCAAAATTACACTGGGAGGTTCCCCACCAAACATTACACACTACATATACACCATATTGTACATTACACACTCCTGCACTATATACACTATATTGTACATTACACACACCTGCACTATATACACTATATTGTACATTACAAACTAAATACACACTGTATTGTACATTACACACGCCTGCACTATATACACTATATTGTACATTACACACGCCTGCACTATATACACTATATTGTACATTACACACACCTGCACTATATACACTATATTGTACATTACACACACCTGCACTATATACACTATATTGTACATTACACACTAAATATACACTATAGTGTACATTACACACGCCTGCACTATATACACTATATTGTACATTACACACTAAATATACAACATATTGTACATTACACACGTCTGCACTATATACACTGTATTGTACATTACACACTAAATATACACTATATTGTACATTACACACGCCTGAACTATATACACTATATTGTACATTACACACTCCTGCACTATATACACTATATTGTACATTACACACGCCTGCACTATATACACTATATTATACATTACACACACCTGAACTATATACACTATATTGTACATTACACACACTTGCACTATATATAGTATATTGTACATTACACACTAAATATAAACTATATTGCACATTACCCACGCCTGCACTATATTGCACATTACACACACCTGCACTATATACACTATATTGCACATTACACACACCTGTACTATATGCAATTGGCTACACCCATTGTTCACCGCTGTGCGTGCCGCATTACTACTCCCTTAGGGCACACAGAGGTGTCCCAGGTATTTTACAATCTCATAGCGTATGCTAAAAAAAAAATGCCAAGCTCCGCTGAAGTGTTCGGGTTTGGCTCAAAAAAAAGGTGGCAACCCTATTACCAATCTTATCACTGCAGTCATATGATCTTCTGGGACACCTCTTCCAGAAGTATGGTCTGGACTACAGAGGTGATACATCTCTTGATTTTTTGTCTGCGGTCCCTTGTCCTGTTGTCATCCCCTTTTGCTGGAGTCTGCAGGATCCATTAAGAACCTCACCAATGGACAAGAAACGAGAAGTGTCCATGTCACCATGCAATGACATGGGCACCTGAAGTCAGACACCCCCCCTCCCACATTCCGTAGTCCAGAAAAAATAAGAATTGGGACCCAGTATGTAACGTGCCCACTGATTAAGGCAAGTAATTAGGCTATCTAGTTTAGTTGTTTTTAAATTATTAGGGCATTTAGCCAGAGGGGTCTTAGTGGTGTAAGGTTTAGCAGAGGTGGGTGCCTGGCTGGAGTACAATTTACCTTTTATTATAGGGCCAAAGATATGGGGTTAACAGTTACTAATTTATAGTTGAACTGTATTTGCACACAAGCTGACCTATGCGTATTGGTGATAGCTCAATGAGCTTGTGGCTTTTTTTAAATTCAGTTTTTCAATTTCTAGGCAGGACCTGCGTGACTCTGAAGTCTGCAGTAATAACAATTGGGGGCTAGCATTATTGTCACACAAGAACCAATAGATACAGATTCCTATTCATGCAGGAATCACACAGCACACTGAACACATGATACTTTGTATAGTTCAGCTTTCACAGCCACCTTTGATTGGGAAACACGACTGTAAATTTCCAAAAATCCCCAAGGTCAAAGGCCATGTGTTATTCAGGTCAGCACATTTTTTATACTAATCTTTTCAGCCATGGTTGACAATTTGAACAAGATTGTTGTTACTGGAATGTATCCATCCTTTACAAAGTTTTATCCAAAGGCCTTTACAGAACCATACTACATTTTCATGTGAGGCCTGCTGATACCCATTTTTGCTAAAGGGTTGTATCCGGTGCTGGCAATGTGTGTATGTATAAATTGGTAAAATGTGTACAATGACATAAAGTTTATATATTTAAAAGACTGATGTAGCAATATGGACTACAATTGCAACAAACAGCTATTCCCTACCTTGTCTGTATATCATATTGTCCCTCTAGTCCCCAGCGTTACTAGACTGACATCATATTTGTGAGCCCAACCAGAGGGATTGTGGGACTAGTAGTTCCATCAGATGGATATTCACCTGCATGACTATATACTCGGACTACATATCCCAGGGATCCTTGCTACCACCAGAGAGATTGCTGCAAAGAGCTATAAAAGAGACCAGAGATCTGCCCCACGCTCTCTTCCTCCTCTCTTCCTCATGTGTGAAGGATCTCTCCATGCAAGGGGAGTAAGGTCGCAGCCTACCACACGGTCTACAGTCCTCTATCCTGACCAAGAAGGGGTCCAGCGTTGCCTGCTGTTCATCGGACATCTGATCAGTGCCACCTCTATCAGTCAGTAACCCACGCTTGCGTGGGTTGCCACCTCAGCAACCCACGCTTCGTGCTCCACAACGGGTGATCATCACAAGCGGGTTCGAAGCCAGAGTGTCCATCCGGGATTCGCTAGCTGGAAGGCATCGAATCGGTCTGGTCGTTGGTGAGAGGGCCACTGCCCATCTTTGCAAACCTTTTCTTTGTTGTTTCACTGGGACACTGTGCACAGACAACTTTACCTTGGGAACACTTTACTGCACCGTTATTTGAACACCTTACATAAGCATCTTTAGCTACAGTCATCACCAGATATACTACCATTTTGTTACTACACCTTATTGGATACAATTATTGAGCTCTGACTGCCGGTGAAGAACATCAGATCTGCAATGGGAACATTCTGTCATTGCTACTTAAAGGGCCCTCATACCATCCATGTTTAGCTTCATCTTTCATTAGGATCAAAGGTTAAACAGGCTGGCCTGGGTTTCTCTTTCTAGAAGTATTGTCAGCTTTGCTACTTAACCTATGCTTATCCTTTCAAGTTATGTTCAAGTGGTACTTCATTGTACATATGTGTATATAATAATCTGTTGTAGCCAACTGTTTTAACTGGCATTTTATTGAGGAGTCACCCAACTGGGTTTGTGCTGTTATCCCAAGCACAGTTGAACCATCACCTCTTTTGTGCAACCATATCTTAACTGAAATATTCCAGTAAACGTTAACAGAATATAAACGTATTGAGTGTTGTCTTATTACTTAAAGGTGTTAAATGATGGGTTGAAAATGTTCACAGGGTCATGGCGATGCAGATGACCAGGTAAATCCAAGCAGTCCCCAAGGGGGCCGTGCTACACTAACAACTGCAAGTATGCATTAGCAGAGAAGTTACATTAGATGTCTATCTTTCTTTCTATCTTACTTTTCTGTGTTGCATTTCCAAGTGGAAGCAGTTCAATTCTATGAGATCCATTGACAGTTTAGTTAGATTTGTATAAAAAAGTTTGTCCTTCCCTCACCTAATACCACCTTTACCACAAATATATGTAGTTTTCTGAGTCATGTTTATTGTCCCTTCAAAGTGCCCCTTTGTGTCATAGGACAGTTTTCCACAGTTCTGGTATTTAAAGGTCATGTGCAGGCTAGGTTTTTGGGGATTTTTTTTCGGTTTCTATAATCTCACAAAAAGTACCTGAGGACACTCTAATGCCAGGCTACATGTATACATTGTACTACAGTGTTTGCTGCTAAAGTTAAATAGCAGTGTAGCAGTAATTATTGAACCTGAGCTAGTGGAATTCTCTTGCATTTCAACACACCACCCTTCATCTTTGGGAACCTAGCATAAAAGGTCCAGGTCCTCATTATCTCTGTGGAACATTTGGTTGCCTAAGTGGTGGGTCCTCAGTTTCCCCCTCAAACCAAAGATCCTGCTTCCTGAAAAGTATTCCAGGGACCATGCTCAAATTGCAAATTTTCAGAATGTCTTTTAGTTATATGATGTTGTCAGGTCACACTTTTCTAGTGTAGGGAAAAAAATATTTGGAACCATATCATGATTTCTCCATGTGGATATGTAAACATCTAGGAAACTTTTGGAAGATCTAAGGACCCTCACCAACTGAGAGCAGCTCCACTGATTTGCCAAGTCCACACTGATATTATTATTATTGTTATACAGGATTTTTTCTGTATAACAACAGTTTACGCAGCGCTTTACAACTTAAAGGTAGACAGTACAAATACAATACACTTTAATACAGTAGTAATCAGAGGGCCCTGCTCCTTAGAGCTTACCATCCTGGGAAGTATTATATTTTCCCTTGAAGTAGAATTTCTCATAGATTTATGTAGAAGCACTTTTATAAATCCTATCTTGCAATAGTCTGTAGCCTTTTTTCAATTTCAATAATTGTTATTAGAAATTTTAACAAAATTACAGAGTCTTATATTGATTTTATCCAAACTTGATAGGTTTCCAATAAAATCGGAGCGTTCATAGAAAACCATGTGCTTATTCTTCATAATTTGTTTGTAAACTCCTTATTTTCAGAAAAATAGTTTTTACACGTATCGATTTACCAATTAAACAAGGATAACACAATTTTGAACAGAATGTGATAGCCATACATGTTAACAAATTATTAAAAACATCATATTTGTATGCAACATAGGTTCAGTATAATTGACCTAGATCATTTACATTCCATACAAGTTAACAATTTGTCATTTGTAGAGTAATTAGCACTGAAAAGCTTGATTAAGTGTGATGCTATTTCAGGTTTTTCGATTTATAAGTACCAGTCCTGTGTCTTTGCTTTTCTCTTTAACTTAGGGGCTTGTTGTTTGAAATGTATTGAAAGGGGATTTGGTTCAGGTGCGCATAAAAATAAATAAGACCATGAAAAAAGGGTCAGGGACAGAGAAGTAAGTATCATTACTAATTTAAACAATGATGTTGAGCTCTGTAGTCTTTTTTTCAATTGGTGCAGCAGTCATTTAATAATTCCCTTCTCTTTTTTGTCCTTTGTAGGTCTTACTCACACTGATATATATTTCATAGGATCGGTGACTGCTATGTTCTCTCCTTCCAGTAAGAACACATATACCGCTCTACCAGTGGTGTATGTACCCATGTAGTCTTCTTGCTTCAACGGGTGCAGTGTGAGGACCCAGGCTTGAAAGACTCCTGGTCTGTCACGCAAACTGCAAAAGCTGACCGACAGCCAGGATACTTCTAGTCTGTGCCGCCTATCCACACCTGTCTGAATAGATTGGCAGGTTATGTAAAGGCAAAAGGATATGACGTCAGCACCTGCCTGATCCCTTCTCCTAGCGGCCAGGCATCTCTTCACCTTTCAACTTGATGAGATGATGTCATAGACTTTTAAGTGGATAAATTCTCAGAATATAAGAAAGTCAATGAAAAGAAAACCGCTTGTGTTTATTGAGCAAAGGGAAGAGAAGTATTGAAGAAAATGTATTAGTATCCTGAGATTCAGCTTTAAATTACAGTTCACAAGTATTATGATAGAAACAAGGATGCGCACACGCCTGTGACCCTTTGTCTCTTCTCTTTGTTCTTGACATTCTGTTATACGGATTTTTTTAATGCTATGCCTTCACCATGATTTTGGTCATGGTAGAGTGATTGAATAAAATGGTCATTATACTCCTTGTTTGCTATCTGTGTCTGAACTTTCCCAGCTTTTTGGCACTATTATCAAGTCACATGGCATCCCAGAAAATGTTGCCTCAGATTGGGAAAAGCAGTTTATCAGTTTAGCATGGGCTATTTCTCCTTAATTGGCAATCTTCCTTTTCTCTTCACCTCTATACCATCCAGAGTAAAACAACCTGATCCAGAGAACATTCTTTTTAAGAGCAATGTGACTATTACTAGATTTTTTTCGTGCAGTTCATTTGAGCTTATGAGCTCTTGAAATTTGCACAAAATAACAAATAAATTTGCTCCACGGACCACATGGCTTTGTTTGGTTATCCCTCTTTAAAGTGTCTAAAAACCCTAACAATACATTTCTTCTATTTACTCTGTTAAATATAAAATTCAAAGTGTTTTGGTACTGTATATCCATTTGATAGGTGCAGAATATACCTGTTGATTTTGTCAGGAATCTTGTGAGCCGATAACTTCCTGTGCACAAATAGGGGTTAGGAAGATGAAGAGAGGTCTGCGTTGCTTGACAATACACCATGTTGTCATGTCAGAGATGAAGGTAGGAGCACATTTCATATACTGTATGCAGTTGTTTTCTGCATTTTCATTTTGTTTTAAGAATGTTTAAAATATGTTTAATGGGAAAATGAGAATGCATTGCAGAGATGTTTCTTCACTAGCTTGTGCCATGACTGATGGCTCCCACGTACATGCGAGGGAGTGATGTCATGTGACTCTGGCAAGTCACAGAGCTGAAGCCCGCGGCCCCGGAAGGAAGAGGGGCGAAGATGGATGCGGCCACCAGCAGGGACAATGCAGGCTTCATTTGCAGGTAAGTGCCACATAATGGGCTAGTATGCAATGCATACCAGCCCATTATGCTTTTACTTTGCAGGGGAAAGCAGGGGAATAAAGAGGAAGTAAAACCCATCAGGGTTTACTTCCTTTTTAAAGGTCCCTTAGTTTTCTCTTCAGCAGAAGTAACAGAAGTGGTTATAAAGCCTAAACATTTTTTTACCTTAATTCATTCCTTGCATTAAAGCAGTAGTAAAGTTCACTTTGTGTTTTTTACCTACAGGTAAGTTCATAAGATAAGTATTTCATAATGCGCTGGTATGCGATGCATACTAGCACATTATGCACTTGCCTTTGCCTCAAGGGATTTTTTTCTTGTTTGATGCCACAGTTTACTACCGCTTTAAGGTAAACAATGTTTAGGTAGTAGTACACCCAGTCACTCCACTTATATTTACCTGAGCCCTTGTTCGATCCAGCGGTGTGCACATCTACCTCGGCTCTCTCCCCTTACTTCCTGGTCTCACAGGCTTTGCTGAGACAGCGGACCATTGACTCCTGCTGCTGTCAATCAAAGCCAGTGACAAGGGAGTGGGGAGTGGGGCTGAGCCCCGCTGTCTATGTCTTTATACACACGCAGCAGTGCTCGGGAGCGAGCCTTCACTGGTGCCCCCATAGGAAGTGTCTTCCAATGGGGCACTTGCTGGAGAGGAGGAGCCTGAAGCGCCAGCATGGACCCAAGAAAAGGAGGTTACGGGCCACTCTGTGCAATTCCAGTAAGTATAAACTTGTTGTTGATCTTTTTTTATGTATGCTTGCATTTACAATTACTTTAAGAAATATACCTGCTTCACCCAACCAGGCATTGTGAGTTTGTCATCTGTTATGCCCTGTACACATGGTCGGACATTGATCGGACATTCCGACAACAAAATCCATGGATTTTTTCCGACGGATGTTGGCTCAAACTTGTCTTGCATACACACGGTCACACAAAGTTGCCGTAAAATCCGATCGTTCTGAACGTAGTGACGTAAAACACGTACGTCAGTACTATAAACGGGGCAGTAGCCAATAGCTTTCGTCTCTTAATTTCTTCTGAGCATGCATGGCACTTTGTGTGTCGGATTTGTGTACACACGATCGGAATTTCCGACAAGGGATTTTATTGTCGGAAAAATTTATAGCAAGCTCTCAAACTTTGTGTGTCGGAAATTCCTATGGAAAAAGTGTGATGGAGCCTACACATGGTTGGAATTTCCGACAACAAGATCCTATTACACATTTTCCATAGGAAAATCCTATGTACAGGGCATTAGTGTTGCTGGCCACATGTTAACCCAAGGGTGTCTGACATCCCTGCTCTGCCTTTTGTCCTCTAGTTGCCCGTAATTTTTCTTCTATTGCCTCCTACTTCATCAGGGGATCACACCTGTGTACCATTGCTCCAGGGTCTTGGAAAGAGCTATTTATGCCCTCAGGCACATGCAATCTGATTGGATGTTATGAATTTATAGGGACACAGACTAGAGGGTCTGGTTCCAGGTTTTAGTGTTTGGCTTGTGGGTGTAATTTTTGTTTCTGGACTGTTGCTCACTTTGACTGCCTAGTCTTGTCTAAACTCCAACTGTCCTGACCTTTGTAACAAGCCCTGGCTCTGATGCTTTATGGCAAAACTTTTGAACACCCCAGTAAAAACCTTTGGCTTGACCCCCAAAATTCTCTTCTTTCTCTTGACACCATCTGCATCTGCCTGGTTCGACTTACCTCTCAATCTCAGACCTTCCAATTTTGGTACTGTTCTGATTTGTTTGACCACAATGTGCTAGAAACCTTGTTAGGTTCTTAACAGCCTGACCCCTGACTACCCTGATTGATGGAGCTACTGTCACACTGTAAAGGCTCTAAATTTTGCTGCATACATTCTTGAGCATTGAAGCATGCACATACTGTAAAGGGGTTGAGTTACTAAAACTGGAAAATGATAAACCTGTGCAGCTCTGCAAATAAATAATCAGCTTCTTGTTTTTTTTTTTTTTATGGCAAAGCTTAATTGAACAAGCTGAAGTTATGCAGGCCATACATGGGTCGAATTCCAAACAAATTTTCTTTCGAAAATCAGACAATTTGTGCGTTTTGTGATCCGATGGTGCCACCATTGATTTTGAAAATTCGACCAACCAAGCCTTCAATTTCATCCCATGGTGTTACAGAAAATAATTTTTGTGGCTAGGAATCTTCTTTTCTTTCCAGCTCATGCACATTTCTTTTTCGATTATATTTCTCGCTTGGTTCTCCCATCATTGATTAGAAATTTGTTCATTTTTCAAAAAATGTCCAACATGCCCGATCACTAAAATTTAAAGACTGCACCAAAATCTTCCATTGCGGCAGCCCACTAATGGTGCGAAATTCGAACAAAAATTCTTAGTTACGATTTTTTAAAGAAAAGTCATGCGAAATTCCATGTATGGCCGGCTTTAGAAGCTGATTGGCTACCAAGCACAGGTGCACCAGATTCTGAGTGCCCCAGTTTTAGTAAATTTCCCTTGAAAGGTGGCTGCAAAAGGAAAAGAGAGGTGCAGCAACTGTTTTTGAATCTGAGCAAGTGGCTTAGTTTAGATACTAGTTTAGATACTTAAAGTGTATCTAAACTAAAAATACAGTATAATATATGGTATTGTAGCTAGCTACTTAGATGTAGTTACTTCATTTGTTTCCTTTAGTTCCCTTTATTTCCACCTTGTATTCGTGTGAATAACTCCATGGTACCTATGGAATGAACAATGGCTGTCACTAGGCTGCTCTCCTGATTTGGACCACAAACATGTCTTCCTCCAATCATCTCCATTACAAGGGTGCAGGAAAATTATTATTTTACAGAAGGAAGATAATGTTGATTGCACCATCAATTCTGCATACAGGGACACTTCATTTTTGGTAAGATCAACTGGTATTTTCTGTACTTGCTGAAAATTCTCTTAGCTTGAAATTAGAATACCAAAGCAGTCAACACTTCTAAGGACTAATAAGCTGCAATATGTTACATTTTTGTTCTTGGGTTTAGATATCCTTTAAGCATAGTAGAATCATGTCATTTGACAAACGAGCTGTATAGCATTGGCACCTAAGGCTTTACTGCTATCAGAATACAAGGGATAGTAACAAGAATATGCATTTCTGTTATGAAGAGCAAACTCGAGCATTAGAGCCAGTTCAGGGGGGATGAGGGCAGACCACATGATCCCATTTTTAAAAGAAGCAGTGACTTAAAGGTTGGCAAGAAGGAATAGGCAATAGTATTTTATTCAGGCATACAAAAAGAAGGAAGGGGGAAGGTTTAGGACTTTAAATGAGTTATACATATGATAATATGTGCCTCCATCCCTGATTCAAATGAATCATAGAAAGGAGGTTGGGACTTTGTACGAGGCAAGTGGCAGCTAAACAAGACAAAATATATATATATATATATATATATATATATATATATATATAGTGATGAAATTACTTTATTCACATACAAGAGGGTATAGAATCACACTCAGTATGCAGTACATTAAAAGCCACTACATAATGTAAATGTTGAAAGAAGTACAGTTCATAGACAAATGGAAATGACATATAAAAACATATTCAGATAGTTCACGTATATACAACCTTAAAACCAAAATGGCAGCACATTCCAGTTAACAATGTATGGAATGTGTACTCCATGTAAGAGAAGGATTGATCATCAGGATTGGATGCATCCGTTAGTCTATGAAACAAATAAATATAGATACCGGTAAATCCTGGTAAGAACTCCAGTATCAAGGCAACGGAAATTGTTAAAGTCTTGTAAACTTACATGGGACTGGAAAAACAGGGGTATGTAAAACTGCAACCAGGGGGGAACACTGGAATGGGCCATCTGGTCTGGGAGATGAGGAAGCCACACCGCACACGGGGCGAATGCCCAAACACACTCCCCAGAAAGTTAGGTTCTTCATATGGTGTCGGTGGTAACACAAGGTAAGGTTCCAAGGGAGTCTGTGAAAAGAAAGGGGGGTATGCTATACAGAGCTTGCGTATAATAATGATGGTGTGAACCAAGTGAAGACCAAATCCAGTGAGGAGATTTAAGTAAAAGGAGTAAAAGAGAACAAGATTATACCAATAGGAACCAAAGGACCATACCCAAGTGAATGAGGCTAAGGTACAAAGTGTGTAAGACAGTCATATGGATATGAACACCAGAATACGTGAAGAAACAAAAAATTGTGCACAGCAAAAAAGGGAATCCAAATGTACCAAGTTGATTACCTCGTGGATAGATGTATCAGGCGACAGATTGCACAAAATGTAAAACGTGACCATGGGTGCAGGTAAAAGCATAAACAGTAGGGCGTGCTTGGGGCCTCTAGCCCACCGGCATGATAGAGGAAGAGAGGCGTCCACCTCCGGGCGGCACCGCCATCTGTGATGGCGCCGTGAAGCTCCTCCTATGAATCAGCCGAAGTGTGGAAAGACGCACACGTCGTGACGCCTGACATGAAGTGTTGGGCATGGCACCGATGCGCAGCTATGAGGCCCGCCCACCCCCCCGGGGAGGGAGGAGAAGGAAGGTGCCAGGTGTGCATCTGTGCCATGCCCAACGCTTTATGTCAGGTGTCACAACATGTGCGTCTTTCCACACTTCAGCTGATTCATAGGGGGAGCTTCACGGCACCATCACGGATGGCGGTGCCAAGCGGCCCTACAATTGCAGTGCACATACAGCTGTAAGTCTTGGCTGCCAGATAATTATTCATTATTCATGCATACAATGTACTGTAAATATCAACTTGTTAACTTCAGTAAAATAAAGTCTGAATAACTTTATCCTGAAGCATAAGCTAGTTTTTTGTCATTACCTACGTATATGTAATGAATATTATTGAAGTAGCATTGCCTGCCTCGATGTACATTAGCTTTATGAATTGCCGACTTGTACAGTCAGGTCCATGTATTTATTGATGATGTGATTGCGAAAGCAAAAAAAGAGTTTTTTAAGGAAAGAAGTGGAATGTTATGCAATGGCCAAGTCAACCACCTGACCTGAATCCAGTTGAGCATGCATTTCACTTGCTGAAGACAAAACTGAAGGGAAAATGCCCCAAGAACAAGCAGGAACTGAAGACAGTTGCAGTAGAGGCCTGGCAGAGCATCTAAGGGATGAAACGCAGCGCCTGGTGATGTCTATGCTTTCCAGACTTCAGGCTATAATTGACTGCAAAGGATTTGCAACCAAGTATTAAAAAGTGAAAGTTTGATGGATGATTGTTAATCTATCCCATTACTTTTGGTCCCTTAAAAAGTGGGAGGCACATATACACTGTTGTAATTCCTACACCGTTCACCTAATTTGGATGTAAATACCCTCAAATTAAAGCTGAAAGTCTGCAGTTAAAGCACATCTTGTTCATTTAATTTCAAATCCATTGTGGTGGTGTATAGAGCCTAAAAGATTAGAATTGTGTCGCTGTTTATGGACCTGACTGTATTTAGAATAGTGATATCTTGGATAAAATGCAACACCTCACAGTGCAGCAGAATAATTTGGTCTTCCTTAAAGCTGAACTCCAGACAAAAAAAATCCATTTAAATAATCTCCTCAATAGCTAGAAATTATATACAATCCCTGACAAAAGTCTTGTCGCTTCTCTATTTTGTAGAAACTCCTGCTATTAACCTGACTTTTAATTAATCAATTGGTGTTGGAAATAGCTTATATGAAAAGCTAAAGCCCTCCAAAATGATGTTTAATGCACTGAAATAAATTAGTTTAACTGAAAAAAGATTTATCATTTAATCAAGACAGAGAGGTCAAATTTTGGCAAGACAAAAGTTTTGTCGCCTATACAGAAATTGAACAACTTTACTGAAAATCCAAAAATATGTCAGCAAATTAAGTAGTGGTGCTGTGAGATCCAAATTTAATATCTTGTATGACTTCCATGAGCTTGAAGGACAGCATCCATGCGGTTTGGCAAGGATTCATACAATTTATTGATGAAGTCATCAGGAATAGCAAAGAAAACAGTCTTGCATGCCTCCCAGAGTTCATCAATATTCTTTGGTTTCGTCTTCCATGCTTCATCTTTCATCCTACACTACATATGCTCAATGATGTTCATGTCTGGTGACTGGGCTGGCCAATCCTGGAGCATCTTGATCTTCTTTGCCTTAAGGAACTTTGATGTGGAGATGGAAGTATGCGATGGAGCACCATCCTGCTGCAAAATTTGGCCCTTCTATGGTTGGGAATATAAGAGGTAGCTAAGATTTCTTGGTATTTTAGACTATTGATGTTGCCTTCCACCCTGCAGATCCCTCGCACACCCCCATACTGGATGTAACCCCAGACCATGATTTTGCCTTCACCAAACTTCACTGTTTTCTGGGTAAATCTCGGCTCCATGCGGGTTCCAGTAAGTCTCCTGCAATATTTGTGTCGACTGTGATGTAATTCAACAGAAGATTCATCTGAAAAATCGACCTTCTGACACTTTTCCAGAGTCCATCCTTTTAGCAGGCTGTGGCCCTTGGCAAATGCCACACGGTTTTTCAATTGTCTTTTGTTTAGTGCTGGCTTATGGGCACTGATTCGACCATGGAGGCCATTTCGAGACAGAATCCGGCAAACTGTTCTGGTTGACACAGGGACTTCAGGTGACCAGGCCTCGTGGAGCTCTGCTGCAGTGGAAAATGGGCTGGCCTTGGATTTTCGAGCCAACAAACGGTCCTCTCGAGCAGTTGTCTTGCGGGGTCAGCCTGACCTGGCCTTGTCCAAAACGTCTCCAGTCTCTTCAAATCTTTTTTTTTATCCTCTGAACTTGACGCTGAGATACATTGAAGGTGTCTGCCACATCAGCAGTGGATCTGGTCTTCAGCCTCTTGATAATCAACACTTTAGTCTCTGAATCTCTGAATCTTAGGCATGTTTGCAGAGGTCTAGTTGCAGTTGAGAAGGTCTAGTGTACTGGTGTTCTTTTTATACACACCTGAGACCTAATTGATCCATTATTAGTCACAGGTGAAGCTAATATAAAAAGGCGACAACACTTATGTCTTGGCAAAAATTGACTCAATGGACTTTACCAAGCTGTGAATATTAGAATACTTTTTGTCAGTTTCGTTTTGCACTGAAACATTATTACAAAAGCTGTTGGGATTAAAATGACCCATTTCTTGTAACAAAATCTTGATTAGAAATATATTTTAGTTGCACTTCAAGTCAATTTGTACACAAGCGACAAGACTTTTGTCAGGGACTGTAAATCTAATTTGTGTGCACCAAAAGCTGATACAAACCCAGTATTTACTGTGTAAAAGTATCAGTGACATCATTACTGTGATGCACATAGCCTGTGCAGAGAGCAGAGCAGTGGGAAGGGCCCAGTCGGCTCCCCCCACTACAGGCTGCCTGCAGAAGATTTCACGAGGGGACGGGGACAAGACCACTCACCTTGCACAAGGAGAGAGAGCAGCAGTGACCGGTCTTTATTACAGGAAGCTCTTACATAGAGGCAAATAAAAAATATTGTTTATTCATTTTTAACTTATTTTTTGGGGTACAGCAGCATAGATCCAATGTTCTAATGCTTCTCCACTCTACTAAAATGTGTTTATATCTGTGTTGCTATTGGAGAGATTTCACATTATTTCCTTTCTTGACAGGAATTGAGGTAAAATCTACACAATAGAGACAGACCTCAATAAAAACATGATGGTGGTGCAAATCCTTCCCTGATCTATCCAAAACAAATATCCAAAAATAAAAAGTTTGAGGGAGGCTTCAAACCTGGAGGCCCTTTCATGGTAGTAGGAGTCTCACTTTTTCTACTGCCTTGGCAGAATGTGAAATTATTATTAAAGTGGAGTTCCACCCAGAAATGGAACATCCGCTGATCCGGTTCCTTCCCCCATTCAGTGTCACATTTGGCACCTTTCAGGGGGGAGGGGGAGCAGATACCTGTCTAATCCAGGTATTTGTTCCCACTTCGAAAGAGCGCCGCAGAATTTGCGGCAAACTACGCCATGTCCGGCCCCTCCTCTGTCCCTCTGCTGTCTTCAGGGAGACAGACAGGTCCCAGAAGACAGCAGGGACCATTCAGGATTGGCAGCAGGACTCGCGCATGCGCAGTAGGAAACAGGCTGTGAAGCTGCAAGGTTTCAGTTCCTGATTCCCTTACTGAAGATGTCGGCGCCTCCACACGGAGCCGAGGGATGGGTCAGCTTCGAATGAGGACTTCATGGGCGCCCTGGACAGGTAAGTGTCCTTATTTTAAAAGTCAGCAGCTGCAGTATTTGTAGCTGCTGACTTTCAATTTTTTTTTGCAGGCGGAACTCCGCTTTAATATTATTATCATAATTAGGGATGAGCCAAACCCCCCCCAGTTCGGTTCGCATCAGAACATTCGAACGGACCGAAAGTTCGCGTGAACTTTCAAACCCCCTTGAGAAATCAAAAGTGCGAATTTTAAAGGCCAATATGCAAGTTATTGTCCTAAAACGGGTTTGGGGACCCGGGTCCTGCCCCAGGGGACATGTATCAATGCAAAAAAAGTTTTAAAAATGGAAGTTTTTTCGGGGGCAGTGATTTTAATGATGCTTAACCTCCTGACATCCGGCCGTAGCCGAATGACGGCTTCAGCGCGGATGTCAATTCCCGGGAGGCCGTCATATGATGGCCTCCCCTTTCCTCGCTCCTCGCTCCAATCACAGCAGCCGTTTACAGCGCGATCGCTGCCTCCAATGAGAGATGATCTGAAATGTAAACAATTGAGATCATCTCTCATTGCCGGCTCTCTCTCCTCACACAGAGACAGCGTGTGAGGAGAGAGAGATCTGTCAGTGATCTGTGAGTGTTTACTGTGCGTTTTACTGTGCCTACAGTGCCCACAGTGCCCATCATTACAGTGCCCATCATTACAGTGCCCGATCAGTACAGTGCCAATCGGTGCCCACCTGTGCCAATCGGTGCCCACCTGTGCCAATCGGTGCCCACCTGTCTGCCCAGCGGTGATCAGTGTCCAGCTGCACATCTGCACAATCAGTGCCCACCTGTGCCACCTCATAAGTGCCCACCTGTGCCACCTCATCAGTGCCCACCTGTGCCCATCTGTGCTGCCTCAGTGCACATCTGTGCAATCAGTGCACATCTGTGCCGCCTCATCAGTGCCCATCTGTGCTGCTCCATCTGTGCCGCCCCATCTGTGCCGCTCCATCTGTGCTGCCCCATCTGTGCCGCTCCATCTGTGCTGCCCCATCTGTGCCGTCCCATCAGTGCCCAGCTGTGCCACCTCATCAGTGCACATCTGTGCTACCTCATCAGTGCACATCTGTGCCATCTCAGTGCACATCTGTTCCACCTCATCAGTGCCCACCTGTTCCGCCTCATCAGTGCCCACCTGTGCCGCCTCATCAGTGCCCACCTGTGCCGCCTCATCAGTGCCCACCAGTGGCACCTCAGTGCACATCTGCACATCTGTTCCACCTCATCAGTGCACATCTGTTCCACCTCATCAGTGCCCCTCTGTGCTCATCAGTGCCGCCTCATCAGTGCCCATCAGTGCAGGCTTAGCAACCATGTCCAAAAGAAGCTTTTCCTCCGAGGAGGCGTACCAAATACTGTCCCAGGCCAACGAGAGCAACGGGGAGCTCTCTTTTTCGGATTCCCTTTCCGATTCTGAGTCGGACATAAATTATGAGCCAGTCCTCAGTAGTGGAACACTGAGTGACTCAGAGGAGGAAGAGGCGAAGGCGTTCTGGTGGGGAGGCAGTGGCATCTACAAGCACCGCAGTGCCATCCACCAGCACCGCAGTCCCATCCACCAGCATGGCAGTCCCATCCACCAGCACCGCGGTGCCATCCACCAGCACCGCAGTGCCTTGGCAAGAAAGGCCAAGGACCCAAGCCAGCCTTCCCTATGCCCTGCAGAACCCTTTGTGGCTTCCTCCTAATTCAGGAGAAGCCAACATTCCCCCTTTCACTGCCCAGCCAGGAGTCCAGGTGAACACGGAGAATTTTTCCCCAATAGATGTTTTTAATTTATTTTTTACCGAGGACATGCTGTCAAATATTGTGGCCCAGTGCAACCTTTATGCACAGCAATTCATTTAGAATAATCCAACATCCTACTATGCCCGTCCCTATGAGTGGAGAGAACTAACAGTGGAGGAGTTGAAGGTTTTTTTAGGGCTCACATTTAACATGGGACTCACAAAAAAAAACACTTTGCTGTCCTATTGGTCAACCCACCCCCTCCACCACATGCCAGTATACTCCAAGATAATGCCCAGAAACAGATACCTCATGATATTGAGGTTTCTTCATTTCAATGACAATACCCAGTGCCCTCCCCGAAATGACCCAAACTATGACAGACTTTTCAAAATTCGGCCACTTTTAAATTATTTTTCTGCACTATTCCCCCTGCTGTTTACCCCGGACAAAAACATATGTGTGGATGAGTCCCTTGTTAAGTTTAGTGGCAGGCTTAAAATAAAACAATATATTCCCAGTAAAAGGGCCCGCTATGGGGTGAAGGTATACAAATTATGTGACCGAGTCACAGGTTACTTGTATGCCTTCAAAGTGTACGAAGGGAAGGACACCCAGCTGCAACCCCCTAATTGCCCAGACTACTTGGGATCAAGCGGGAAAATTGTTTGGGACCTCACATACCCCCTACTGGAGAAAGGCTACCACCTGTATGTAGATAACTTCTACACATCTCTGCCCCTGTTCCACAACCTTCATCGGAAGAAGACGCCTGCATGTGGTACCGTTAAAAAGAACCAGAAGGGCTTTTCTCAAAGTCTGGTCAATAAAAAATTGAGAAAAGGAGAAACGGCAAGTCTACGAAACAACGAGATTTTGGCAGTGAAGTGGAGAGACAAAAGAGATGTGTACATGTTGTCTTCAATCCACGATGATACCTTCATGGAAATCCCCAGAAGAAATGGCCCCATACAGAAACCTAAATGCATCTTTGATTATAATTTTTTTATGGGGGGAGTCGACTTGAATGACCAGATGCTGGAACCGTACCTTGCTACAAGACGGACATACCATTGGTATAAGAAAGTCGCAATTTATTTTTTTCATTTGGCCATCTACAATTCATATGTCATTTATCGTAACTCCACCCAGAACCCCAAACGCTTCCTTGGCTACCAGGAGGAAGTTTTCACTGCCCTTACATTCCCGAATGGCCCACCAGAAAATATCCGATCAGATGTTCTAAATCGACTCTCCGAACGCCACTTTCCCGATAAAATCCCTCCCAAACCAACAGGCCAACGACGGCAAAAAAAATGTAAGGTGTGTACCAGAGCAGGATTCAGAAGAGACACATCTTATTATTGTGCACAATGTCCTTCTGAACCAGGCCTCTGCGTAGGTGAATGTTTTCGTCGTTACCATACTTCACTAAATTATTAGTGAAGTATGGTAAACGTAAGCCTCCGTTCCTGCAATTTACCCTCACACCCCTTATGCCACTGCCTCCTCTGTAACTGACCCTGGCTTGTTATTTGACCACGCTTCTGCCTAACGATTCTGTACATACCTCTGCCTGATCTGGAACTGACCCTGGACTGTTATTCGACCATGCTTCTGCCTAACGATTCTGCACATACCTCTGCCTGATCTGGAACTGACCCTGGACTGTTATTCGACCATGCTTCTGCCTAACGATTCTGTACATACATCTGCCTGATCTGGAACTGACCTTGGACTGTTTGACCATGATATTTGCCTGCCTCTTGTACTGATCTTGTACCCTGATACTGGACTAGTGGGATTCAACACAGGGGTCTCACATATGTGAGGGGCTCCAGAATTGTTTTTCTGGATGAAGAAAACAATTTTTTTTGTTTTCTCAATCCTAGATTAGGGTCTGGAAACTCAGAGGCTTCAAAGAGATTTGGGTGGGAGAAGCCTCTACCCTTATCCCCATTCTGTCCTGAACGAGGCCCTACTTCTGCCTGTAGGACTTACTGCCGTCATGCCTCTGCCTGTCGCACTGACCACACCACATGGACCTGCCTACTACCAGGACCAATATTTTGGCACTGCGGACAATATGTCTGCCTGTACTGACCCTGGACTTTATATGGACAGTAACCCTGCCTGCTGCCTGGACAATTGTGTTCGCCGCTGCTGACCAAGTCCCTGCCTGCTGCCTGGACCAGTGCTATCCTCCTGTGTACAACTGCGCTACTACAACCACAGGTAATCTTTTGTTTACGCTTTGCTCAGCATAATGTATTTTGGGGTGTAATTCTTGGTATGTGCATGCTATGTGTCCCTGGAACACCTGATGGTGTTCCTTGCATGTTGAATCTCTGTATGTGGCCAGGCTGTGTAGAAGTCTCACACATGTAGTATCGTCATACTCAGGAGGAGTAGCAGAATGTATTTTGGGGTGTAATTTTTGCTATCCAAATGCTATGTGTTGGAAATATCTTATAAACGGACAACTTTGTGTAAAAAAAATGCGTTTTCATTTTTTTTCCACATTTTTCAAAAACTTCTGGAAAAAAATGAACCGTTCAAAAGACTCATTATGCCTCATAGATTATACGTTGGGGTGTTAGCTTTCCAAAATGGGGTCATTTTGTGGGTGTTTCCATTGTCCCGGTGCTCCAGGGCCTTCAAAAGTGTAATAGGTGGTTGAGAAATGTGATGTGTAATTTATGCTCCTAGAACACCTGATGGTGCTCCATGCATGTTGGGCCCCTGTATGTGGCCAGGCAGTGAAAAAGTCCCACACATGTGGTATCGTAATACTCAGGAGGAGTAGCAGAATGTATTTTGGGGTGTCATTTGTGGTATACACATGCCATGTGAGAGAAATAAGCTATTACAATGACAATTTTGTGGGGAAAAAAAAAAAATCTCAATTTTGCAAAGAATTGTGGGAAAAAAATACAACTTCAAATAACTCACCATGCCTCTAACTAAATACATTGAAATGTCTATTTTCCAAAAAGGGGTTATTTGGGGGGCATTTGTACTTTCCTGGCTTGTTAGGGTCTCAGGAAATGAGATAGGCCACCAGTACATCAGATGTGATAATTTTTTTATGATTTGCACCATAGCTTGTAGACTCTAAAACTTTCACACAGACCAAATAATTTCCACAAATTTTTGGTTATTTTTACCAAAGATATGTAGCAGTATAAATTGTGGCCAAAATTTATGAAGAAAAATTACGAATTTGCAAAATTTTATCACAGAAATTTTCTAAATTTTCGGTCTTTTTTCATTTATAGCGCAAAAAATAAAAAACCCAGAGGTGATCAAATACCACCAAAATAAAGCTCTATTTGTATGAAAAAAGGACAAAAAAATCATTTGGGTACAGTGTTGCATGACTGAGTAATTGTCATTCAAAGTGTGAGAGCACTGAAAGCTGAAAATTGGTCTGGATAGGAGGGAAGTGCCTAGTAAGCAAGTGGTTAAAGTGAAAAAATAAAAGTGAAATATTCCTTTAAATATCGTGCCTGGGGGGTGTCTATAGTATTCCTGTAAAGTTGTGCGTGTTTCCCATGTTTAGAACAGTCCCTGCTTAAAATGACATTTCTAAAGGAAAAAAAGTCATTTAAAACTGCTTGCGACTTTAATGCCTGGTCCTGGCAATATGGATGAAAATCATTGAGAAACCCCCCCCCAGCCCATTACCAGCCCCTTTGGGTCTTGTATGGATATTAAGGGGAACCCCGCACCCAAATAAAAAAAAGAAAGGCGTTGGGCCCCCAGGCTCTATATACTCTGAACAGCAGTATACAGGCGGTGCAAACAAGACAGGGACTGTAGGTTTGTTCTTAAGTAGAATCTGTTTGTAATTTTGAACTGGTACATTCTTTACGTGTAGCTCCAGCCAAAAAATCTATTTTTAAGCTTTTTGGAAAACATAGGGAAGGATTATCACCCCTGTAACATTTGTTTTGCTGTCTGTGCACCTGTTCAGAAGATTTCACCTCACTTTCTGTCCCAATGACAATTGGATTTTGAAAATGTTGAAAATTTGGGGGTTTTAGTGAAACAAGGAACTCTTACAGGAGAGAATTTCCCTTCCTATGGGTAGATTTTCTCTCACTTCCTGTTGTCTCCTTCTGTTTGCAAGTAGGAGTCATTTGTAAGTTGGATGTTTGAAAGTAGGGGCCTGCCCTATATACTCTGCAGAAATTTGGGCCTCAGGTGTTGGTGTTGCCACAACACTGTAGGCCCTCACAGTTACTCTTGGTGGGCGCAGTAACAGCCCCTGCTGTTAAATATTAGATCAAGAATAGTAATTACATGCCCCTGTTGAACAGAGTCAGAAAAATTGGGCCTTTGGTGGTGGATGGTGTGGTGGTGTTGCCACAACACTGTAAGGCCTCACAGTTACTCTTGGTGGGCGCAGGAACGGGTCCTGCTGTTAAATATTAGATCAAGAATAGTAATTACATGCCCCTGTTGAACAGAGTCAGAAAAATTGGGCCTTTGGTGGTGGACAGTGTGGTGGTGTTGCCACAACACTGTAAGGCCTCACAGTTACTCTTGGTGGGCGCAGGAACGGGCCCTGCTGTGAAATATTAGATCAAGAATTGTAATTACATGCCCCTGTTAAACAGGGGCTGAAAAATTGGTCCTAAGGCACTGGTGCTGGTGCCACAACACTGCAACCCCTCACAGATACTCTAGTTGGAGTGCAGGAATGAGCCCTGCTGCAAAGTATTGCATCAAAAATTGTAATTACACGCCCCTGTTAAACAGGGGCAGAAAAATTGGGCCTTGGGCACTGGTTTTGGTGCCACAACACTGCAACCCCTCACAGATACTCTAGTTGGAGCGCAGGATTGAGCCCTGCTGCAAAGTATTGCATCAAAAATTGTAATTACACACCCCTGTTGGGCCTTAGCCACTGGTGCTGGTGTAAGAACCAAAAATGTTCTTACAAGCTATCAGCATGAACATTGAGGAAGAAGAGGATTGTCACTCAGCATAACAGGATAGTAACTCAGCATCACCATAGGCAGTCTTGAAGGGATCTCACATTAAAAAAAAAATTATTCGGTTACATCAGCATCAGATGCTTGGTAGCTGGTAGTGATCCAAGACTGATTCATTTTTATGAATGTCAGCCAATCGACCGATTAGGTGGACAGACGCAGCCTGTGATCGGCTACAAAGCCTCCAGCAGCACTGGATGTGCGTTCCGAAAGAACGCTGGATGCAGGACAGGCCAGTAGCTCAATTGCATGCTGTGCAAGTAACCCAGAGGATTTTCGGTGGGAAAGGTGTCCAAGTCTGATCTTGCCCCTAGGTATTCCTGCACCATGTGAATCAGACGCTGGCGATGGTTGCTGGAACCAATCATACCTTGGGGCTGCGGACTAAAAAATTGTCTGAACGCATCGGTCAGACGGCCACCTTCTCCACCGCTCCTTCTGTGACTGACCGAAGCCTCAGCAACACGTTGTCCAGGAGGACCAGTAAAATGTAACCTCCCAGGCTCTGGAAACACGTTGCACAAACCTTTCTGCAAGGCCTCCCGAAGATGTTTTATCCTCTGCTCCCTCTGCGTTGGCAAGATAAGGTCTGCAACCTTACCCTTGTAACGTGGATCAAGGAGGGTTGCCAGCCAGTAATGATCCCTCTCCTTGATACCACGAATACGAGGATCCTTCCGCAGGCTTTGCAGGATCAGGAAGGCCATGCAGCATAGGTTTGCTGAGGCATTCGGTCCAGAGTCCTCTGGGTCACTAAGGACGACATGATCCGCAGCCACCTCGTCCCAGCCATGTACAAGTCCATGGGTTTCTTCGGACTGTAAATGATCCCTTGAAGACTGCTGCTGATGCTGAGTGCTGGGCCCCACCTCCATGCTGACACAATCCTCCTCCTCCTCCTCATCCTCTTCCTGTGTGATCAGCGGGCACGCAGGAACACTGTCTGGATAAAGGGGGTCTTGAAAGGTGAGGAAGTCCTCCTCTTCAAGCCTCTGTTCTGCCTCAAGTGCCCTGTCCATTATTCCACGCAGCGTGTGCTCCAACAGGTGGACAAGAGGGACAGTGTCACTGATGCATGCACTGTCACTGCTCACCATCCTCGTGGCCTCCTCAAATGGTGACAGGACAGTGCATGCATGGCCCACTGGCGTGGGGAAAAAAAACAAGCTCCCCTGACCCTGTCCTGGTGCCATAGTTGCACAGGTACTTATTAATGGCCCTCTGCTGCATGTGCAGCCACTGCAGCATGGCCAACGTTGAGTTCCACCTGGTGAGCATGTCATAGATTAGGTGGTTCTTGGGCAGGTTAAATTCCTTTTGGAGGTCAGCTAGCTGAGCACTGGCATTATATGACCGGCGGAAATGCACACAGGTTTTCCTGGCCTGCCTCAGGACATCCTGTAAGCCCGGGTACCTGCCCAAGAAAAACTGCACCACCAAGTTAAGAATGTGAGCCAAACAGGGCACATGGGTCAGTTGTCCCTGTCGGAGGGCGGAGAGAAGGTTGGTGCCATTGTCGCAAACCACCATTCCTGCCTTAAGCTGGCGTGGCATCAACCCCCTCTGAGCCTGCCCCTGCAGAGCTGACAGAATCTCTGCCCCAGTGTGGCTCCTGTCCCCCAAGCACACCAGCTCAAGCACCATATGACATCTTTTTGCCTGCGTGCTTACGTAGCCCCTTGAATGCCTACGGAGCACCGTTGGTTCCGAGGACAAATCAGCACAGGAAGAGGCCATGGAGGAAGAAGAAGAGGAGGGGGTGGAGGAGAGAGGTGTGGCAGAATCACCACTAGTAGAATTTTGGAGGCGTGGTGGCGGAACAACCTTCAACACTACTGCACCCTGTCCTGCATCCTTCCCAGCTGCCAGCAGTCACCCAGTGCGCGGTGAAAGATAACGTCCCTGTCCATGCCTACTGGACCATGAGTCAGCGGTAATATGCACCTTACCACTGACCGCCCTGTCCAGCGAGGCATGGACATTGCCTTTCACATCCTGGTAGAGAGCCGGAATCACCTTCCATGAAAAAAAGTGGCGTTTGGGAACCTGCCACTGAGGTACTGCACATTCCACAAACTCACGGAAGGGGGCAGAGTCTACCAACTGAAAAGGCAGCAGTTGAAGTGCTAGCAATTTAGCCAAGCTAGCATTCAACCGCTGGGCATGTGGATGGCTGGGAGCGAACTTCTTTCGCCAGTGGAGCAACTGGGGTAGGGAAATCTGCCTGCTAGAATCGGACGTTGGTGTACCGATAGCAGATTGCCCGCAAGTACTTATCAGTGGCACACCTAATTCTACACCTTCATTCCTCTCAGTGCAGGTTTCTGAGAGGACTGAAGGTATAGTGGGGTTGGAGATCCCAGCTGATGAGGAGGAGCAAGTAGAGGTCCGCCTTGTTCTTTGGTGTGGGTCTTTTAGGTAGTGTTGTCAGCGGGCTGCATGGGAGCTTGACATATGTCTGATTAAGCATGTGGTGGCCAAGCGCTTGCTGTCTAGTCCACGCTTGATACGCTTCAGACATATGTTGCAAATAGCAACGGTGCGATCTGCTGCACACGTCTCAAGAAAGGCCCACACCAAAGAACTTTTGGAATAACGCATGGAGTCACCAGCGCCCTGCACTTGCGGAGATCTGATCGGTGTGATGCAGTCGGTTGGCTGACCTTAAGCTGACCCCTGGAGGGCATCCTGCCTCGTTGGAGATGTGCCTCCTCCTCCTCCTCCACCTCCTCTCTCCTATCAGGCACCCATGTAGAGTCAGTGAGCTCATCATCCCCTCCCTCCTAATCACTGGAGCAAACCTGGCAGTTTGCTGCAGCTGGGGGAACATGACTGCCAGTTTGTTGTCCTTCTTGGGCATACCCTCTCTCTGGGCTCACGTTACTGCCTTCCTCAAGCTGGGTACCATCATCAGAGTCTTCAAAACGCTGCGTATCCTCCTGCATCATGTACCCGACACTGTGGTCGAACAGTTCGTGGGACTCCTCCGGTGGGGCTAGGGAAGGAGTAACTGATGATGACCTCGAGTCCAAGGAATAGGCCACTTTGGCACCTGCATTGGCAGCCAAGGTAGCCTGGGTGACAAAGGATGAGGAGGATGAGGACGGCTTGGTCATCCACTCTACCAACTCTTCGGCATGTTGTGGCTCAACATGGCCATCTGCCAAGCAAAAGGACAAGCATGCCCCACAGCCACGTGCTGATGACGATGCACCATGTCCACGACCAGCACTGTTGCCTCTAGACACAGAGCCTGCTTGCCCTCTTTTATTGGCCTGTGACTGTCTGCCTCTCCTTGTTGGCCTTCCAGACATACTGTCTTTGATGTATTGGAATAGGTATACAAGAAATGGCCTGCAGTGAGATGTAGCTGCACAAAGCTGGGATGTATATATATACTGATTATACTGCAGCTAGCTGAATCGCCTGCCTGCCTGTAGTATTATTAGAAAGAGAACACCAGCAATTGTCTGCAGTTAGCTTTAGTTGCACACTGAGCACAGGATACAGTACACTGACTGAAAATACTGCAGCTGCCTGGCTGAGGTATTATTAGAAAGAGAACACCAGCAATTGTCTGCAGTTAGCTTTAGTTGCACACTGTGCACAGGATACAGTACACTGACTGAAAATACTGCAGCTGCCTGCCTGTAAGTATATTGGGAAGAGAATAACAGGAACGGATCTAGCTAAACTGAATACAGTGTGTATATATATATATATATATATATATATACAACACCTGGGATGCATATATGTACACAATACACTGACTGCAGCTAACTGACTCGCTTGCCTGCTCTAAATCAAATGAAATTACACTGTCTCTCTCTCTCTCTCTGTCTCTCTCTCAACGCCAAACACACTACACAGGGCCGACGTGCAGGCGGCCTTATATAGTGTGGGGTGTGTACTAAATTTCCTGAGGCATAATTGGCCAAAGCCACCCTGCCTTTGGCCAATTATGGCTCTCTGTTCTTACCGTGCTGTGATTGGCCAAAGCATACGGGTCATAGTGCATGCTTGGCCAATCCTCAGCCAGCAATGCACTGCGAAGCTGCAGTGAATTATGGGCATGACGCGCCACTCAAATTTGGCGCGAACGGCCCATAGTGTTCGTAATTCGACGAACGGCCGATGTTCGACTCGAACTCGAAGCTCATCCCTAATCATAATACAGGATTTATATAGCACCAACTGTTTTGAAGGGAGACAGTACAGTTACAATACAATTCAATACAAAAGGAATCCGAGGGTCCTGCTCGTTAGAGCTTACAATCTAAGAGGGAGGGTCAAGTGATACAAAAGATTATAACTGTAGGGGAGGAGCTGATGTTGAGCAGAAGATAGAGTAGGAGATAGCCCGACAGATTGGGGTAAGAAATTCCAGAGGGAGAGGCTCTGTGGAAGTCCTGGAGGTGAGCATGGGGGGAGGTAATGAGGAAGCTAAAGAGCAGGAGGTCTTGTGAGGATTAGAGGGAATGTTTTGTTCATTATTTTAGGACAAGGTTGTAGGATGTAGCTAGGGACAGAGTTGTAGATGGCTTTGTAAGTTGTTTTATTAATTAAAATTATTGAAAAACCACCATGGAAAGTAAATGCCACCTGTTAATGGCTTTAGCAGGTGAAAGTAGCTGGGAACTCACTGTAAGAGCCCCAGGAAGGTTTAAGAAGCTACTTGGTGATTCAACACATAAGTATCTATCCCTTTAGTCTACCCAATACTTTTGGGTTGACTGAATTTACTTAAATATATGGGAATTTACTGTGCTGTAGCCATAAAAAACCTGTCAGATTTTAGTTACTAAAAGTAGACCAGAAAAATAATTTTTCAGATTAGTTGATATTGTTTTTCTACATTTTCTACATTTCTCTTCCCTGATTTAATATGCAGGGAGGTAGATGTATTCTACATAGGGAGGTAATGGTAGTTGGTGGATGTATTGGATGTCGGGAGTTTATAGGACGCATGTATGCTTGGTGTACGGTCATGGATAGCAGAGATATGCTAGATGTAGGGAGTCATGGAAGGCTGAGGTACAGGATGTGGGAAGGTCATGGAAAGTGGGGGTATTGGACATAATGGGATACTAAAAGGTGAAAATTTGGACATATCATAGAGGGGGTCTTGAAGGTGGGGGCCATGGGAGATGAGTATGTGGGGCTGTTTCTTCAAGATACTATTATTTTGTTGATTAAAACTACTTAGAATGATTTAAAGTATTTTAGTAAAACAAAACAGAGTTTTAAACCCCACTTGTTATGAGAGAAAATATGTAGACAACCAACGCTGACCTCTCCTTGAAAAGGCTAGTTGCCTAGCTGTCATGCTAGTCATGCTGTCATGAGGTTTAGACTTTAAAACTTATTAAGTCACTGGCCAGTACAAGTATGGAGTTAAGGAACTCTCACTTTTATTTAAATTTCAATGACTATATGCTTCTAGTTCTGTGACTCAGAAATATTGAGCCCAATGGTTCCCAAGCATCTAGCATTTTTAAAATAATGGCATATTTCTCTTATGAGAGGTATACTTTGCGGCAGTGTTACAGTACGTTTCAAGCTAAATGTTTGTGCATTTGCTTTTTACTAACTGTTAAAATATGCATGAACTATATAACCAAAAGTGTTTCAGAATGGAGAGGGTAATTTGATATTAGACATGATTAGCGTCTCTTAGAAGCCCATAATTAGGAATTTGGACTACCCGTGCACAGCATCATGTTTCTGTTTCTCTAGAGAAAGTTTTGTTTTATGCCGGAGTGCAACAGGAGCTGTGAGTAGGCACAAAGCCTTTCATTATATTCACTGACTTTTATTAAGCTTGTAAATTTGTGACAGTAGTTTTTGCTTAGTAAGGCATTCAACCTTTCAATTTTAAATGACTTTGTGCACCACATTTAGACTACATTGTGCCCATGGAAGAAAAAATGTAAATCTTAAATTCACGTATTTCAATTCAGTCAAGTCCCATAACAAAATCTTTAAAGGGCCTTCTGGTTGTACAAGCTTCATCATATAGGTGATACCACCACTGATCTCTGCACTTGCCCAGTTTGTTGGTTTTGCTAATGAATTGTTTAGTGCACATGTTGAAAAGTAATATAGAACACCAGAAGCCTGGAAAGACTGGAGATGGGTTACCAATCCTGTTAGATTTTGGTGCTACCTGTACTACCGTTGGGGAGCTTGACCCTCACTTCCTGACCTGCTGACAGGTTTCCACCAATAGATCCTCAGCTATAACCACATTTTTTTTGGAGTAACGTGGAGACAAGAACTGTGGTCATGTTATAATTGTAATTTTGTTTCTGTTGAGAGATTTCACCTCACCTCTTGCTCTAGCGACAGGTTATCAACGGGACATGAAGGGAGGGAAAGTCTTCCTAATGATATATGTTTGCTTTTAATCACCTTTATTCATTAATTAATTAAGTGTATTGTCCATGTCTCATGTTTGCATCGCTTCTAGAAGAGGCAACCACTGATTCAGCTCCATAGTCTGTTCCCGTTCAAAAAAGTCACCCCTTTGTGACACTGTCGTGCTGTGCAGTCTACTGATGCCTGAGAGGACCCCACTATAGGATAGCTATGGACGGTATCTACGTCACCCTAGCAGTGACATAGTCACCTGAAGAAGGACTTTCTACCTCTGCAGTGAAGATTTTCCGACGGAAAATGTTCGATGGGAGCCTTTTGTCGGAAATTCCGACCGTGTGTAGGCTCCATCGCACAGTTTCCATTGGAATTTCTGTCGCACAAAATTTGAGATCTGGTTCTCAAATTTTCCGACAACAAAATCAGTTGTCATAAATACCGATCGTGTGTACACAATTCTGACGCACAAAGTTCCACGCATGCTCAGAATCAAGCAGAAGAGCCGCACTGGCTATTTAACTGAATTTTTCTCAGCTCGTCGTACGTGTTGTACGTCACCACGTTCTTGACGTTCGGAATTTCCGACCAACTTTGTGTGACCGTGTGTATGCAAGACAAGTTTGAGCCAACATCCGTCGAAAAAGAACCATGGATTTTGTTGTCGGAAAGTCCGATCGTGTGTACGAGGCTTGGTTCAATGTTTTTTTAATCTGAATTATATGTGATGGATCAGAACACAATAGTCTAAGTTGGTGAAGTAAAATTAGAAAATTATATACATAAAACTATTTTTCAGAAAAAAAAATGATAATTGGCATGTGTGTATGTATTCACCCCCTTTGTTATGATGCCCATAAAAAGCTCTGGTGCAATCAATTACCTTCAGAAGTCACATAATTAGTGAAATGATGTCCACCTGTGTGCAATCCAATGCTGCGTACACACGATCGGCCTTTACGGCATACTTGGTCCGGCGATCTTTTCGACAGACTTTGTAGCGTAGGTGCGCTGGACTTAAAAAGGGACGGACTTGGACACACACGATAACTCCAAAAGTCAGATGGTTTTGAACGCGGTGACGTACAGCACGTACGACGGGACTAGAAAAAGGAAGTTCAAGCCCCACTACACCACCGTTTGGGCTCCTTCTGCTAATCTCGTGTTTATCTCGTGTTAGTAGAAGTTTGGTTAGAGACGATTTGCGCTTTTCACACTTCAGCTTATTTCGATCGTTTTCTGCAGTTTAGTTTGTGCTTGTGAGGTTTGTATCTGCTTTTCAGTGCGTGTTAGTCAGTTCGTAACCTGCCTAGCAGGCCGTTCTGATCCGCTTGTTCCTGATTTTCAGGTCGCTCTTCATAGGCCTTGCTGTTCTTCACTGCGTTTGTTCTAAGTTTGTTTGACCAGCCGACCGTTTTGAAGTCACGTTGCGTGGATGTACTCGTTCTCGAGTTCGTGCTGCGTGGGGACTTGGGTTTGGGGTTTAATACTTTGACCCGAGTCCAGTCCATGAACAGGGCAAGGAGGAGTTCATGGATGAAGAATTGCGCCAGCGTGACCAATTCTCGCACATGCCTTTGCTCCGTGAGATCCGTGAGAATAATCCTTTGGATTTCAGGAATTATCTCAGGATGACGGACCCCATTTTTGAACGTCTCCTGGCTATGCTGACCCCCTATATCAGCAGGCAGGATACCTGCATGAGGCAAGCCATCACTGCGGAGCAGAGGTTAGTTGCCACTTTACAATACTTGGCGACTGGGAGAAGTCTTCAGGACTTGAAGTTCTCGACAGGCATCTCCCCCCAGGCTCTGGGGATCATAATCCCAGAGACCTGTTCTGCTATTATTCAGGTCCTGCAGAAGGACTATATGAATGTAAGTTTTATCCTTTAACATTACATGATATGTATTTAATGTTTGCTAATGTATTGTCTAAATGTCCTCGTTACCTAATTACCATGTTTGGAATATGCTGTGAATGTCCCCTTTATCTTCATGCATGCCTGTTTTTTTACATTAGTCATTTTTTGCCCTACATGCATATTTACCTTCAATAACCTCCCCACCATGCAATCCTGGGTCCATTTATACCTCTAGCCTATAGTCCCTTGAACAATGTATATTGTCAGCTCCATTGTACTGTTTTACCCTCCCCCACCCCCTCAAATGTTAGCAACTGTCAGTTGTGTTCTTGGCCCCAATTAGAACCCCTCCCCCACCCCCTCAAATGTTAGCAACTGTCAGGTTTGTTCTTGGCCCCAATTAGAACCCCTTCCCCACCCCCTCAAATGTTAGCAACTGTCAGGTGTGTTCTTGGCCCCAATTAGAACCCCTCCCCCACCCCCTCAAATGTTAGCAACAGTCAGGTGTGTTCTTGGCCCCAATTAGAACCCCCCCCCTTTAAATGTTAGCAACTGTCAGGTGTGTTCTTGGCCCCAATTAGAACCCCTCCCCCACCCCCTCAAATGTTTGAAACTGTCAGGTGTTTTTTTGCCCAAATTAGAACCCCTCCCCCACCCCCTCAAATGTTAGCAACTGTCAGGTGTTTTCTTTGCCCAAATTAGAACCCCTCCCCCCACATACAAATTGATCAATGGTCCATCAGAGGGGGTGAGTAATCTTATAAGTGGCCCTTATGTTTTTTTTTTTTCTTTCTAAAAATAACACATATTAATAATGTTAGACTGCTGTTGTTCAAGAATGTTTTTGTGTAATCTGATATCAAAGTTATGTTTAAAAGTACTTATATATTTTTTTTTCTTGTTTGACTCCACAGTTTCCTTCGAACACACAGGAATGGCAGACTGTGGCCTCCCAGTTCGCTGACCGTTGGGACTTTCCCAACTGTGTCGGGGCGATCGATGGGAAGCATGTCCGCATTGTGCTACCACCCCATTCGGGGTCTTATTTCTACAACTATAAGGGGTTCCACAGTTTTGATGGCGGTGGTCTCCGCCCAATTGGACTTTATGTTCGTGGACGTGGGGAAGAACGCCCAGATGTCTGACGGAGGAGTCTTTGCACAGACCGAGCTGTGCCAGCGTCTCCACACTTTTGGCCTGGGATTGCCACCTGATGACCAGAACGTGGATGGACTCCCCTCAGTTTTCATCGGTGATGAAGCATTTGCTCTCGGCGAGCACTTGATGAGGCCGTTCCCCCAAAGGACACTCACCCCTGAGAGGAGGGTATTTAATTACCGGCTGACCAGAGCAAGAAGAGTTGTGGAGAATGCCTTTGGGATTCTGGCCAGCCGGTTCCGTTTGTTCCTCTCCGCAATAAATCTTGCAGAATACAAGATCAATTATGTCATCATGGCTTGCTGCATTCTGCATAATTTCTTGAGACATCATTCTTTGACACATATAACTTCTGTTGGGCCTGAGGCCGGACTTGGTGTTGAAGAACCACTCACAGGCCTGGAAAGTGGCCGTATTGGCTTGGCCCCCCAAACCGCCCGTCAAGTTTGTGACAGATATGTCAATTATTTTAATGGTCGGGGGGCCATTGCAATGCAACAAGAGCTTTAAAGTGGAGTTCCACCCAAAAATGGAACTTCCACTTTTTGGATTCCTCCCCCCCTCCAGTGTCACAATTGGCACCTTTCAGGGGGGAGGAGGGAGAAGATACCTGTCTAATACAGGTATTTGCTCCCACTTCCTGGCATAGATCATGGTGATTGCGGTGACCTACGCCACTTCTGCCACCTACCCCGTCCTCCCCCGCTGTATTCTAAGAGACACAGAATACAGCAGGGACCTGTGAGGCCGCGCAGCGCCGCTTGCGCATGCGCAGTAGGTAACCAGGAAGTGAAACTGCACGGCTTCACTTCCTTATTCCCTTACCGAGGATGGCGGCGGCAGCAGCCGAGAGCCGAAGGACGGATGCCGACACCGCGGGCTCCCTGGACAGGTAAGTGTCCATATATTAAAAGTCAGCAGCTGCAGTATTTGTAGCTGCTGGCTTTTAATATTTTTTTCAGCAAACCTCCGCTTTAAGATTTTATTTAAAAAAATAAAATACATTTGGGCAACAATCTCTTGTTTTGTTCTTGTTTGCATTTAGTTTTGTCTGTCTCCTAGTGCACTTGTAGTAGCATTTCCCTTTAGTTAATAAGGCCCTTTTTTCACTGTAACCACACAAAAAAATAACAAACTGTTATTGATAAATAATAAGCCACACACATTGTAGTAGTAAAAACATTTTACTGTGTGCACATTGAAAGGTGCATTTTGTTTGAACGTGTTTATGTTTTTTTTAAATTTTTTTGTAACAATATTTTTAATTTTTAGTTTAGGCATATTTGTAAAAAATATACATTGTTTACAAAATTTGGCTTGACAACAGGGTTTTTAAAAACATAAGAACCAAAAATAACAGGAACTTACAAAGTTCAACATGTTAATAACGGTGCTGGTGATGTCACCCATGTAAAACAAAAAATTTGCAGATGCTCACAATTTGTGATGAAAAAAAGGTTCAAGTCAACATGCGCTATCTCCCATCATGGGGGAGCAATGGACGTGTTTTGTGTGTGCAACCCCTTTGTTCCTCTCACAAACTAACATAATTCTGATGAAGGGGTTGCAAACACAAAACAAGTACATTGATATCCCCTGATGGAAGATAGCACATGATGACACACCGTGTGCATCTTCAAAATTTTTACATTAGTATTTATCAAGTTCAAACATTTTTTAAAAATAAAATTGACAATGAAATGAAGAACATGATTGATGTTTTTAGGCAAAAAGTTATTAGATTCTGCCCAAAACATCAATCATGTTTTTCATTTCCTGTTGCATGGTGTCTAGCCGATTTCTCATGCTGTCAATTTGGTCACGCATTCTATCAATTTGGCCATTCCACACCATTATCTGGCCAATGAGTCTTTGTGCACTGTCTGTGCTACATGGCTCCGCCGCTTGGCCTTCCACAACCAGAACATCACCTAAAATGTGTGGATAAAAAATTTTTATTAAGCTGGAATGTCAGTCACTCACTTGGTGGGGTGGAAATATCACACACTTCCTCCACCTCTCCTTCCTCCAGCTCGTCGGGTGGGCGTGGTCTTGGGCTGGGGCTTGGGGTAATTTCAGCTTCGGGCTGGTGACTTGGGGGGGTCCAGGAATCCTTGGACTGTTGTCTGAGTCTTTTCTCCCCTATGAGAATTAAACAAAAGGTATAGTTAAAACACAATGATATTTCAGTCTTGAAAAACTAATCTGAAACGTTGGTTAGAAGTTGGGGACAATTGAAATTTTGTTGCCCCAAAAATTTGGAAGACAGGATTAAAATTCACTCTGAGTAAAAATGCAAAACAATACACATTTTCATGCAAGTTTCACAGATGCAGACACATCAAGTATTCCCTGGAGCCCCTATGTGTATTACCCCCAAAAATTTTCTCTGGTGTCACATAGTACACTAGTGCTCGTGAGTCCAGATGTGGAAACAGCTGCTGTGTCCTGTCCTTACATTACACTGAATCATTTTTGAAGAAGCATTATAGTTTCAAACACATCTGCACAACATCACCACATTTTTGGAATACGACAAATTATCAAGACCTAAATGTATGTCCAACCCTGTACCATCGTATTTGGGGAAAAACAAACAAATCATTTTCTTAGTATCATATGTATTTTCAAAAGAACGGTCTTTACGAACGTTGCTGTATAAACGAAAAGCATATGGATCAGCATGCAAGTTAAGTATCTCAATAGGAACACACAACAAGTACTTACTTTTTTTAAGCAGCTTCTTTATTCGCAAATATTGTTCAGGCTCCCTAGTTTTGAGGTCAGACCACCGCTTCCTTAATTGTTCTTTAGCCCGTTTAATGCCAAATTTTTTCTCCAGAGCGATGACAACTGAGGCCATTATTTTGTCCTTCCACACATTGGGTCGGGTGTACGTTTTTTTTTTTGCCATCATAGTCCTCCCTTCTCAATATGGACACCATCTCCACCATCTCTTCAAAGGCCATGTTGGTGGCCTTATATCTCCTCCTGGATCTGGATGGTTGTGGCTCCAGGCTTTCGTCCGCGCTACTTTCAGATAATCTCTCTGCCATCTTTCTCTATATACTCCCACTGCGCAACGAAGAGTGAAGGGGCGGGGACAAATCGTACTAAAGAATGTCAGGGGTGGGCGACGCAGGCGTAGCATGACACATGCGCAGTGTATATAAAGCTATTACGCTAGCCTACGTATGTCCGAGCGGAAGTAGCGAGCGTCAGAAATGAAGGTAAGATTATAAACGTGGGTGTGTGTTTGGTAAATGTGTTTGGTGTGTGTGTGTGTGTGTGTGTGTGTATATGTGTACCCTAGATTCAGCCAAAAATAATACTGGAAGTTTTATCTACAGTTTTTATCTTGTGTCTTGTCTTTCAGCAAAAATGAATGCCTTTAAGGAGGAAGAATTTTTGACATGTTTCATTGATTTGTATCAAGAAAAAAGAAACCTGTGGGAGGTCAAGCACCCATTATATTTGAATAGAGATGCAAGGAAGGCAACATTGGGCACACTCGAGTCCCCCAGGCAGACCTTAAGTTTCTGGACAGTAAAATTGGTATCTTGCGCAATATGTACAGGCGGGAACACAATAAGATCCAGGAGTCACGCAGATCCGGAGCAGCAGCAGACCAGGTTTATGTCCCCAAGCTGTGGTACTACCAAAAACTGATATTTCTGGATGACCAGACAGAAGCAAGGCACTTTTGATCCTTCCCTCCAGCCTTCCCTCCAGCCTTCCCTCCACCCTTCCCTCCAGCCTTCCTTCCAGCTCCACCCTTCCCTCCACCCCAGCTGAGGAGTCCCAGGAAGAACTGGGCCCTTTCATCCTTGATGAAGTGGATGTGCCCAGCTTCAGCCAGGTATGCTTTTTTGGTGAATTTGGGATTGTGTAAATATTAATGATGTAAACCTAAAAAATTTTGAAGTGCTTCACCAAAAATGACTTCATCACAATTATTAATATGTAGACATATCACTAGACAGTAGTGGCCACAAATATACTTCAAATATTGGTGAGCAGCTAGAATAATGGTGGGGTCAAAAAGATAGCCTTTACTATTTGTTTAGAATTATATTTGCAAGTCATAGTTACATAGCTACATAGTTAGTCAGGTTGAAAAAGGACACAAGTCCATCCAGTTCAACCTTAAAAACAATAAATAAATAAAATAAAAAATATCGTACAATCCAATATACCCAATTTTATACCCTCAGTTGATCCAGAGGAAGGCAAAAAACCCCAGCAGAGCATGCTCCAATTTGCTTCAGCAGGGGAAAAAATTCCTTCCTGATCCCCCAAGAGGCAATCGGATTTTCTCTGGATCAACTTTACCTATAAATGTTACTACCCAGTTATATTATGTAAATTAAGGAAAGTATCCAGGTCTTTCTTAAAGCAATCTACTGAGCTGGCCAGAACCACCTCTGGCGGGAGTCTATTCCACATTTTCACAGCTCTTACTGTGAAGAAACGTTTGCGTATTTGGAGATGAAATCTCTTTTCCTCTAGACGTAAAGAGTGCCTCCGTGTCCTCTGGGTTGACCGTAAAGAGAATAACTCAACACCAAGTTCACTATATGGACCCCTTATAAATTTGAACATGTTGATCATATCCCCCCTTATTCTCCTCTTCTCAAGAGTGAATAAATTCAGTTCCTCTAATCTTTCCTCATAACTTAGCTTCTCCATGCCTCTTATCAGTTTGGTTGCCCTTCTCTGCACTTTCTCCAGTTCCCCGATATCCTTTTTGAGAACTGGTGCCCAAAACTGAACTGCATATTCCAGATGCGGTCTTACTAATGATTTGAACAGGTGCGAAATGATATCTCTCTCTGTAGAGTCCATACCTCTCTTAATATAAGAAAGGACTTTGCTCGCTTTGGAAACCACAGCTTGGCATTGCATGCTATTATTGAGCTTATGATCTACCAAAACCCCCAGATCCTTCTCCACCACGGATTCCCCCAGTTGTACTCCCACTAGCATGTATGATGCATGCATATTCTTAGCCCCCAAGTGCATAACTTTACATTTCTCAACATTAAACCTCATCTGCCACATTGTCGCCCAATTAGACAGTGCATTGAGGTCGGCTTGTAAATTGGAGACATCCTGTAAGGACGTTATTCCACTGCATAGCTTGGTGTCATCTGCAAAGACAGAAATGTCCTAGACCCAATATCGTTTATAAAGATATTAAAAAGTAAGGGTCACAGCACTGAACCTTGGGGTACACCACTGATAATCTTAGACCATTCAGAGTAAGAATCATTAACTACTCTCTGAATTCTGTCTTTTAGCCAGTTTTCTATCCATTTACAAACTGTTATTTCCAAGCCTGTAGACTTTACCTTATACATGAGCCACGTATGGGGAACTGTGTCGAACGCTTTTGCAAAATCCAAGTATACCACGTCCACAGCCACCCCTCTGTCCATGAGCTGAAAATTGTGTGTGATTGCGTAACCCAAAATTACAACTACCGGTATGTCCCTTTTTTTTACCCAGGATGAGCTCAGCCAGGAGGAGGCCGTGCCCAGAGGTATACAGGAGGAGGCCTTGCCCAGTGGGAGAGAGGAGGAGGCTGGGCCCAGTAGAAGCCTCACGGAATGTCAGGTGCCTCCCCTCCGCATTAGAACAAAAAGGCCCAGGAAGATGACCCGAACTGAGGAGGAATCACTAGCCCTCATTCGGGAAGCCAGCCAAATCCTGAGCACACCACCCAATGATGAAGAGGCCTATGGAACATATATGGCCACCAGATTGCTGGAACTAGAAAAGGGGCAACGTCTCCTCTGTGAGGGTCTTTTCAAGTGTATCAGAAGGGCTTGAGAGGGGAGCTTACTGAAAAAACATATATAGCAGATAAAGCCACTCCTCCTGCTACTCCTCCTCCTCCTCCTGCCCCAAGTACACCACCAGAGGCACAGCCTCCAAGGAAGGCTGCAAAGAAGCGTGGAGGGAAGGCTGCAGGGCAGCATGCAGGGAAGGCTCCACGGAAGAGTCGAAGGTGATTGCCTGGCTTCCGTCTGGTCTGACTTCTGACTGTGCTCCCTAGATACCAAGATACCAATTTTATTGTCCTAAAACTTTATGTGTGTCCTGGGGGACAAAAGGCTTCACACATTCCAAAAGTGTCTCCAGTGTTGCCTTCCTCATTTCTGTTTTGACCAAAATAAATGTATATTTTCGTTACCCTACATTATTGACTATGTGTTTTGATTCAAAAAGGACATTTGGTTTGTGAGTAGGCAGGTACAGGTCAAAAAGACTATGTGGGTTATTTAAAAAAGGCTAAATCATTTGGCAATTCAAATCCAAAGTACCTCAGATCTGAAATGAGGGGAAGCTCTGCTGATTTTATCATACAATCATGTGCAAGAGAAATGTTGTTTTTTTGGGGGTTCCTTGCATGTGCCCCTCGGATCCACAGCGAATGCACTTCCAAATGCTTGTTCAGTGCAATTCCAAGTACAATTTGCACTTGTAGTGAAAAATGAATTTGCCTTTTGAAAATAACCCCCCTATGTCTAATTAGGAAACCACAGCTTGGCATTGCATGCTATTATTGAGCTTATGATCTACCAAAACCCCCAGATCCTTCTCCACCACGGATTCCCCCAGTTGTACTCCCACTAGCATGTATGATGCATGCATATTCTTAGCCCCCAAGTGCATAACTTTACATTTCTCAACATTAAACCTCATCTGCCACATTGTCGCCCAATTAGACAGTGCATTGAGGTCGGCTTGTAAATTGGAGACATCCTGTAAGGACGTTATTCCACTGCATAGCTTGGTGTCATCTGCAAAGACAGAAATGTCCCAGACCCAATATCGTTTATAAAGATATTAAAAAGTAAGGGTCACAGCACTGAACCTTGGGGTACACCACTGATAATCTTAGACCATTCAGAGTAAGAATCATTAACTACTCTCTGAATTCTGTCTTTTAGCCAGTTTTCTATCCATTTACAAACTGTTATTTCCAAGCCTGTAGACTTTACCTTATACATGAGCCGCGTATGGGGAACTGTGTCGAACGCTTTTGCAAAATCCAAGTATACCACGTCCACAGCCACCCCTCTGTCCATGAGCTGAAAATTGTGTGTGATTGCGTAACCCAAAATTACAACTACCGGTATGTCCCTTTTTTTTACCCAGGATGAGCTCAGCCAGGAGGAGGCCGTGCCCAGAGGTATACAGGAGGAGGCCTTGCCCAGTGGGAGAGAGGAGGAGGCTGGGCCCAGTAGAAGCCTCACGGAATGTCAGGTGCCTCCCCTCCGCATTAGAACAAAAAGGCCCAGGAAGATGACCCGAACTGAGGAGGAATCACTAGCCCTCATTCGGGAAGCCAGCCAAATCCTGAGCACACCACCCAATGCTGAAGAGGCCTATGGAACATATATGGCCACCAGATTGCTGGAACTAGAAAAGGGGCAACGTCTCCTCTGTGAGGGTCTTTTCAAGTGTATCAGAAGGGCTTGAGAGGGGAGCTTACTGAAAAAACATATATAGCAGATAAAGCCACTCCTCCTGCTACTCCTCCTCCTCCTCCTGCCCCAAGTACACCACCAGAGGCACAGCCTCCAAGGAAGGCTGCAAAGAAGCGTGGAGGGAAGGCTGCAGGGCAGCGTGCAGGGAAGGCTCCACGGAAGAGTCGAAGGTGATTGCCTGGCTTCCGTCTGGTCTGACTTCTGACTGTGCTCCCTAGATACCAAGATACCAATTTTATTGTCCTAAAACTTTATGTGTGTCCTGGGGGACAAAAGGCTTCACACATTCCAAAAGTGTCTCCAGTGTTGCCTTCCTCATTTCTGTTTTGACCAAAATAAATGTATATTTTCGTTACCTTACATTATTGACTATGTGTTTTGATTCAAAAAGGACATTTGGTTTGTGAGTAGGCAGATACAGGTCAAAAAGACTATGTGGGTTATTTAAAAAAGGCTAAATCATTTGGCAATTCAAGTGCAAAGTACCTCAGATCTGAAATGAGGGGAAGCTCTGCTGATTTTATCATACAATCATGTGCAAGAGAAATGTTGTTTTTTTGGGGGTTCCTTGCATGTGCCCCTTGGATCCACAGCGAATGCACTTCCAAATGCTTGTTCAGTGCAATTCCAAGTACAATTTGCACTTGTAGTGAAAAATGAATTTGCCTTTTGAAAATAACCCCCTATGTCTAATTAACAAGGGACACCAACCTCATTAAGGTTCATTAAAATAATAAAAATGATTAAGGTTATTGTGGAAACTCAAACAAAAAAAAACAAACTAACATTTTGTATAATTTAGCACACATTGTAAAATAGATATTGTTTAAATCTCCAAAAAATAAAGATGAGTCCAAAAAATAATTTTCTAATTTAGTTCTGAAGATCTGGCTTTTAAAAAATATCATATTAGTCATGGCATGAGGATAAACCATGAAGAAGGTTGTTTGTGAGAACTCTGTGTGAATATAAGCAGCAAAACAACTTCATTCCTCTCGCATTATAAAGAAAAAAAGAATGCGCTGTATTAAAAGATCACAGAAGAGGAATGTACTAGCTTCAACGGAAGCGCTTGGTCTGGTAAAACTAGCCTTAGTTTTACCAGACCGAGCGCTTCCGTCTTGTACTTGCTTCAGAACATGCGTCAGTTTGGGTCCGTCGGACTAGCACACAGACGACCAGTTTGTACGCTAGAAAGCAGAGTCCGTCGGACAGATTCGAAACATGTTTCAAATCTAAGTCCGTCAAACTTTTGAGAAAACAAAGTCCGCTGGAGCCCACACACGATCGAATTGTCCGACGAGAAGTACAAGTCAGGGTTAGGTTATAAAAAACTATACAAATCTTTGATGATCCCTAGGAGCACCATCAAATCTATCAGGGCAAGGAGGACATTAATCAGAGAGGCAGCACAGAGACCTAAGGTAACCCTGGAAGAGCTGCAGAGTTCCACAGCAGAGACTGGAGTATCTGTACATAGGACGACAATAAGCCGTACGCTCCATAGAGTTGGGCTTTATGGCAGAGTGGCCAGAAGAAAACCATTACTTTCAGCAAAAAACAAATTGGCTCGTTTTGAGTTTGCGAAAAGGCATGTGGGAGACTCCCAAAATGTATGGAGGAAGGTGCTATGGTCTGATGAGACTAAAATTTAACTTTTTGGCTATCAAAGAAAACGCTATGTCTGGCGCAAACCCAACACATCACATCACCCAAAGAACACCATCCCCACAGTGAAACATGGTGGTGGCAGCATCATGCTGTGGGGATGTTTTTCAGCAGTCGGGACTGGGAAACTGGTCAGAGTTGAGGGAAAGATGGATGGTGCTAAATACAGGGATATTCTTGAGCAAAACCTGTACCACTCTGTGTGTGATTTGAGGACGGAGGTTCACCTTCCAGCGGGACAATGACCCCAAACACACTGCTAAAGCAACACTTGAGTGGTTTAAGGGGAAACATGTAAATGTGTTGGAATGGCCTAGTCAAAGCCCAGACCTCAATCCAATAGAAAATCTGTGGTTAGACTTAAAGATTGCTCTTCACAAGCATAAACCCTCCAACTTGAAGGAGCTGGAACAGTTTTGCAAGGAGGAATGGGCAAAAATCCCAGTGGTAAGATGTGGCAAGCTCATAGAGACTTATCCAAAGTGACTTGGAGCTGTGATAGCCGCAAAACGTGGCTCTACAAAGAATTGACTTTAGGGGGGTGAATAGTTACGCACATTGACTTTTTCTGTTATTTTGTCCTATTTGTTGTTTGCTTCACAATAAAAAAAACAAAAAAAAACATTTTTAAAGTTGTGGGCATGTTCTGTAAATTAAATGATGCAAATCCTCAAACAATCCATGTTTATTCTAGGTTGTGAGGCAACAAAACAAAAAAAATGCCAAGGGGGGTGAATACTTTTGCAAGGCATTGTAACTTGTTTTTTTTTTTTAATTCTTTCCTTTAGAATCACTTTAAGGTTACAGGTATATCTAGTGTGAGGGTTGGGGGTGTAGGGCAGCCTTTCTAAAATTTTTATCCCATATAAACCCTTGAAAAAAGCTTCAGTTTTTTTTTTGGAACCCCTGTGAAAAACTGTATCTCTAGACCATTATATATTTACAAGATCAATAAAATGTAGATATAATCATGTTAAATAAAAGAATAAAGAATTTGGTATACCTAGAGGTAAAGCTGTTTTAACACCTCCTTGCTTAATATAATAAAATCATTTTTTGTAACAGCCATTATTTATAAAATAAAAAAGGAATCCCCTAGCTATAAGGACCCTTAGCAACCTGGAGGAATTCTAAGGTTCCATGGAACTCTGTTTTTAACAGGCTGATGTAGGGCATCGATCTTAGGAGTTGATTTACTAAAGTCAAATAGGCTGTGCACTCTGCAAATGCAGTTGATCCAGAGCTTAGTAAATGATGTAAAGCTTCACTATGCAAAGAATACCCAATCACATGCAAGGAAGAAAAACAGCATTTTTGCTTGCACATGATTGAATGGTGGAAGTCAGCAGAGCTTCTACTCATTTCTCAAGCTCTGGGGCAACTGCAAAGTGCACAGTCTATTTGTCTTTAGTAAATCAACCCTACTGCAAGGACTTATGCACATGGGTGCAAAATATACTGAAGTCATACTTCAAAGCATATATTTTTACAGATCTGTGCACAGCTGGTTATTATGCTGTTCTTCACTTATTACATTTAGAGACTTTTTGATTTTTAAACACGCTTTTTGGCACTAGTGGACTTTGTATTATTTACTTTTTATGCACATGAATATTTTTATATATATTTATGAATTTAGTTTTTTGTACATTTGAACACTAAGAGATTTTTTTTAGTATTTACTTATGAATCCTATGGGATGTTTACTTAGGTTGTTGTTTTGCACCATATTTGCTTATGTGCAGTTTTTGCCTTTGCTGGCATATATATTGCAGTTTTTACACATTTTTCATGGTATATGATATTAATTACCTTTGCTCGTCACTTTGTCACTTACCTTTGCTGGTCACTTTGTTTACCACTTTGTTTTTTTACACAATATTTATTTTACCTCATCAGCAGCGCCATACGCACTCCTATTACTTATTTCACATTATCCACTATTGACAGCTGCTTTGGCAGGTGGTTACAGTGGGCGCAGCAGCTTGTTATTCCTATAACGTCTTTAAATCCTAATATTTAGTCCATAGCGCCATACTACCCTTTCCCGTCTTTTCACTGCAGATATGTGTGCCCAGCTCAAATTTCATGAATCGCGTTTACATCCACTTTAAAGACCTGCTAAACTGAGCTGCAAGGAATCGTAGAAATTGTATATAATAATAACATTGATGGTAATCAGAGTACTATTTTAGTATAGTGGCTGTTTTTCTTGGGTAGCAGAAACAGATCCCTGTACGATATTAATATATAATACAAGGACCGAAAACCTACTGCTCAAGTAGTGACATGATGATGTATCCATAGATATTGCAAATAGTGGTCAATATTTTATTGCACTCATTATCAGCTGGTAACCTTGACTGTGGCACTTTATCTGCTTGGAGATCATGCATTTTTCGTGGTTGACATCCTAATGTATGATGCTAAACGATCCCGGAAAGGATTCCTGTAAGATCAGTGCACACAGACCACATGACAATCTGCAGTCAGTAATTCTGCCTGAGCTCTCATCTATCCAGCTCCCTTGATTAAGTCACAGGTTGGGTTGGGGAGGGGAGACCTCTTCAAAATTGTGCATGCCTTCTCTCACGTACCAACACAGACACGCTTATAACACACAGTTGCTGTAGCAACCGCTCTAGTAATGCTGACTGCTTAGCAGGCGCTGCTGAATGGAAGAGCCTGTAAATATGTCTCACATTTTGTATTCCTTTCTGATATAAATGGCAAATAAATGCACATCATATCACAACAAACTGAAGAATGCAATGTAAGTGTCATTTTCACTAAACAAAAATGGTCATATTTCATTCTAAACCATAAGAAGAATGCATTACGCTGAATGGTATGTATTTTTTCATATTCAGTCGGTCACTATTGGGTATTAATATTATAATTGCATCAAAGAAAGAACGTAAAAAAGAGAAAGTGTATCTGGAAGTGAGGCAAAGGATCTGCCTAACTGTATCCCTATAAATCCTACATAACAACTTTCATTTATTTAATAAAGGGGTATGCCAATAGAGGAAAGCAACTATACTATAATAATTGTTTTATTTTTCTTTATTTAGGTGATCCTGTTCATTGCGTGATGAAAAGTCGAAATCATGCTCCAGTGTTCCTTTTTGCAAAAACAGCCTTTCTTGGTGGAAAATCTTTGAGATGCTGCCAGCTACTGTATGACTAATCACAATAACAAAAATAAAAAAAAAATAAAAACTTAGGACAGTTAATTTTAAATTATTTTCAGCACAAGGCTTTACATGTGTTAAAAAAGTAACAAGCTCTGAGAATTTCTAGTGAATGGGATAAAAAGAAACCTACAATTTACAATATTTAACTCCCTCTCTAAATTTAAATATATATAAAGTAGTAGTATATGAACAGGCTATGATAGTAAGTGGGCACACTAGGGTAGTATATAGACAGGCTAGGGCAGTATATGTGCAGGCTAGGGCAGTATATTAACAGGCTAGGGCAGTATACAGACAGGCTAGAGTAGTATAAAGTCAGGCTGGGGTAGTATATAGACAGGGTAGGGTAGTATATAGACAGGCTAGGGTAGTATATAGACAGGCTAGGGCAGTATAGGGATGGGCTAGGGTAGTATAGGGGCAGGCGGAGCGGCCCAGGGGGCAGTTGTCGTCATGAGACACAACTGCTGGAAAAAAAAATCTTGGTCGTCAATTTGCTGGGTAAGTAGAAGAGAAGGAGAGGTGGCCATGGTTCAATTTGTTGCTCTCTCAACATGCTGCCTGGGTCCACTGGGACCCATGGTAGGGCTGGCCCTGATTTTATATATATATATATATATATATATATATATATATATATATATATATATACACACACACACATCAATTTGTATGCCCAGATATAATCATAATAAAAATGGGTTTATTGAAAAATAATAAAATGCATGTAAAAGCCCTTCTCTATTAACGCTGTATGTTCCATTTTTTTTTTGACATAGGCTTTTTAGACTGGATGTTTTTTTTTTCAAGGAAATAATATTGTATTATTATTATTAATCTTGTATAAATGGATCCTGCAAACAGCATTTGCAGGCTATATTGATGTATATTTTGCAATAACATTATTATAGTCTATCTTGTTTAATGTTTATATGTAGATCAAAGCTGTAATAAACACAAACCCAAACATTTAATATATTTACCAACCAGTTTACCAATCATTAGATGTGGTGGCTGCACAAGTTTTCTTTTTTTTAGGCTTTTTTCCCTCTGTTTTTACCTGGTAATCTGGCCAGTAACACACCTCTTGTATTAGAGTGCCCCCCCCCCCACACACACACACTTTAGATTAAAGAGCAACAGAGAAACCTTTGGATGGCAGCTTTGTCAGTCTGGGAGGAGGATAGTGTTAGATGGACTAGCAGATTTATGCCGTGTACACACGGGCGGACTTTTCGGCATCAAAGGTCCGACGGTCCTTCCGATGGACTTTCGAACGAACGGACTTGCCTACACACGATCACACCAAAGTCCGACGGATTTGTACGTGATGACGTACACCGGACTAAAATAAAAAAGTTGATAGCCAGTAGCCAATAGCTGCCCTAGCATCGGTTTTCGTTCGTTGGACTAGCATACAGACGAGCAGATTTTTCAAGTCCGTCGGAAAGATTTGAAACATGTTTCAAATCTAAAGTCCGTCTGATTTTCGCCCGAAAAAGTCTGCTGCAGGTCCAATGAAGCCCACACGCGGTTGGATTGTCCGATGGATTCGTCTCGTCGGACCAGTCCGGTCGAAAAGTCCGCCCGTGTGTACAGGGCATAACACCAAACTCCAGCTAACACGTTTTTTCAGCAGTTACAGCAAAACTGTTTTTTGTATGGCTGAATTTGCATCACATTCGGACCAAAGCCGTGCAGACCCCATCACTTTAGGAATTAGCTACAATATAATAATTTTTTGCTGCTGGGTTTAATACTGCTTTAAGGACTCTTAAGGTCCTTTTAACTACACAGAATATAAGTCCAGTAAGTCTTAATTGTTCATTTAATCTTTATTAACTAAAATCTGATAGCTTTTTGATGAGGTTTGAGGTTTTTATTTTCATTTTATTGTTGATATGTATATCATAGTTCAGTAAGTAGAAAAAAGTAAACACCTCTATTTTATTGGAACATTTGTTCTTTAAAAGAAGCATAATTTAAGTGTCATTATTACAAACTGGATAAATTGAAGGATATAATTTGCGATTTTATTTACAGGAACATAAAACCAGGGGGTTCATTTATCAATGGTGTCATCCAAGACTCACACAGTGGTTACCCGAGATGAATTTTGAAATTAATTTTGAAACAAATCTAAATCTTAAGTGAAAGTTATGTTAATCTTGGGTGACGTTGATAAAAAGACTCTATTTGGTTTAAAGCTATCACTGGTAAAAATGAAAAAAAAAAAAACAAACAAACACTTTTTTTGTCTTTAGAATATATAGAAAATAAAGTTTTTTGGAAAACAATACCAGCAAAAGAAAGTCCTAAGATATGGACCAATTTGGCATAGACAGTAATCACAATTTTATTGCTAAATCATATACTGAATATAAAATAAAAACATTGCTCTGGACAATTGGGGGTATACAGGTGATCTGTGATAAATTTTGATTTAATATGATTCACTATACATGAACTAATGGTAAAATACAGATTAGTCTACTAAATATAAGGTTCCCTGGTTGCACTTAAATATTATTAAAGCAGTATCCCAAAACAAGCATTTATTATGTTGCAGCTTACCAATTCTTAGATGTGATGTCTACATTAATGTAAAATTTTATGCTCTCTTTCTTCTATTTGCATCTACTGATTCAGCCAGTAAGTCTGTTGTTTTTCAAAAAAACAAGCTCTCTTCCAGATGTATCAGTTTACAGGGATAAGACAAACCAATTAACACTGACGAGAGCCAGTGGCGTAACTAGAACCTTCAGGGCCCTGGTGCAAGAAATCATGAAGGGCCCCCCTGACCCCCAGCTGGGGCCCTTCCCTCCGAGCCGATGTCGTAAATGCCAAGGCCTGGTCGCCAGTGTGACGTTTGTGACCCTGGTAGTTCTGCCACTGGCGTCTGTTTTTTTTTTATTTTTTTTTTATTGTATTTTTCTACCATTTATTTATTTATTGTTTTACAATATTATTTTTTAAAAATATTTTTAATTTTTTTAAGAGTTGGGGGGCTTTGGTGAGATATCAGGGGTCTAAGCAGACCTCTGATGTTTCACCTTTGAGAACGAGAAAGGAGATTGAGAACACAGCCTCAGCTGCACAGACAGAATGAACGGGAATAGCTCTGTAGAGAGCTGCCCCTTTATTCGCAAACTGAAGCATAGTAAATACAGTTTACTATGTTTCAGTTATGAATGGATTGAGTTTGTGATCGGTATGGATCACTGACTCTCCATGCAGATACCTTACAGCAGCTGGCAGGAGAGGGGAGGGGGGAACGCTGCTTAGCTGTGGGGACAAGGGGAGGGGCCAGGAGAGAGCACGGAGGGCCAGGAAAAAGTACAGGGGGGCTGGAGAGCACACAGAGGGGCAGCAGAAAGAAGCTGCATAGGAGGCGTGGTGGGTGCGGCTGCATATAGAGGAACTGATCTTTCCATTTCCCCCACTTCTCATCTCCTTTCAGCAGCTGCAGGAGGAAAATGGAGAGATCAGTTTCTCTGTATCAGTGTTTCTCAACATTTTACCAGTCAAGGCGCAACATATTGCCTCTTCACTGCCTGTCAAATGCCTCTGAAAAGCGATCTGTATCGCTTTTCAGAGGAATGGTATTTTCTTGTTATTATGAACTCACCCTAAAAAAATCTGTTCTGATCGTAAAGAAAAAGGGGGTCAGGATTACAAGTAATGTGTATACATACACACATGTAAACACACACGTACGCAAATACACACACATATACATATAAATACATGCACACATACAAACATACACACATGCACACACATAAACGCACACACATGAGCAAACACACAAACATGCACACACACATATAAAACTATACACATTAGGGGTGCACCGGATCTTCATCGATCCGTGATACAATCCGCAGAGGTTGATCCGTACGGAGCGCTCTGTGGCCTCGGCCATAGGAAAGGCCGCGGCTTCGGCCTAGCTCCGGAGCGGCGGCCATCTTGGTACACTCGGTGGCCGTTTAGCACGTGATCGCTCCGTCAAATGACGGAGCGATAACTTGTAACAAACCGGCGTCATGACATGACGCCGGTTCCTCTCTCCCCTCTGTGTACTGATCTGTACAGTGGAGGGGAGAGATTGCCAATACTCTGCAATGCCCTGCCAATACTCTGCAATGCCCTGCCAATACTCTGCAATGCTCTGCTGCAATACCCTGCCAATACTCTGCAATGCCCTGCCAATACTCTGCAATGCCCTGCTGCAATACCCTGCCAATACTCTGCAATACCCTGCTGCAATGCCCTGCCAATACTCTGCAATGCCCTGCCAATACTCTGCAATGCCCTGCCAATACTCTTCCATACCCTGCCAATACTCTTCCATACCCTGCCAATACTCTGCGATACTCTGCCATACCCTGCCAATACTCTGCCATACCCTGCCAATAGTCTGCCATACCCTGCCAATACCCTGCCAATAGTCTGCCAATACCCTGCCAATACTCTGCCAATATACCCGCCAATACCCTGCCAATATACCCGCCAATACCCTGCAATACTCTGCCAATACTCTGCCGCACCCTGCCAATAGGGAGATTGTGGATATTACAGTGGGGGAGATTTTTTTTTTGTTGATCCGAAAATGATCTGAATGAACCATGACTCCTGATCCGAGGAACGATACGAACCATGAGTTTTTTGATCCGTTGCACCCCTAATACACATGCACAAACACACACACACATGTAAACATATATACATGCACACAAATAAACGCACACACACATATAAAACACACACACATGCAGACACCCAAACATGCAGACACACACATATAAACACATGCATACAAACATATACAGATCGCCTTTTTAAAAATCTGCAGCTGCAGCACTATACCTTCACTCTCCATGCCGGGTACTGCACTGTAGGGGAGGCAGAGAGCACAGCACACACTGTGCTAGACACCTCTCCTTTACTTTCACTTTCATGGTAATTACAGCTTGACTGAGCTCCTGCACTGCCGATTTACGCATCGGTTGAGGATCGGGGAGAGGGGGGCACATGGGCCCCCTGCAGCATGGGGCCCAGTCGCAATGGCGACTTTTGCGACCCCTATACTTCCGCCCCTGACGAGAGCGCTTCAAATGATCAGTTTTATTTATTCATGTAAAACCTTTATCCCAAAAGGAAAAAAAAAAACTTTGCTGTAACTGATTATAAAGTGAGTGTGGCTTTAATTTGTTAGTATATTTAAATCTGCTAGCACATGTAACCCCCCCATTACTGACAATGTTGCTATTCAAAGGTGCCCCCTGTTCTCCTTCATCCAGAGCAGTAAAGGAGGTGTGTTACTGGCCAGATCACCAGGTGAAAGTAAAGGGTAAAACTCCTAAAAAAAAGGAATAAATGCAGCCACCACATTTAATGATTGCAATATATAAAATGTGTGGTTCTGGGTTTAACACACTTTTACACATTACATTATTTCCAGACTAATAATAATCACAAATATATCACATTTTAAGAAGCACAGATAAATTAGAAAAGGCATTATAATTATAGTTATATGATAAATTGATGGCGTTGGTAAGACTTTATTATAAATGGTAAAGTCTTTGTAATGACATATTTCTAAACTTCAGTTTTTCAAAAGGGATAGGAAAATATATATTGAGGGGTATACAGTCTGAAATGAGCTGGTATGACTATGGGGATTTGTGCTTGGCTTTGGTGACTTTGCAGGAGCATAGTCCAACTTTATTGTACCCTGGAGGATGTCTTTATCTTCATCGACCTGATTACTCTGGTCTTTACCAGTGCGCTGTTCCTCTTTTCAGATATTAACCATGTAATTTCATCTGATATCGTGTACACTAAATGTTAACTGAACAATAAAACTATATTGTTGTATAACACAAATTCATGTATTCTGTGACCCATCTTTTCTACTTTACTGTAAAAAGAGCACTATAGATTAGCATCATGGTATGCCCATAGAATGAATCATAGTTCCTGCCTGGATCTCCAGTATGTCATTGTATAGGGATTCTCAGTGTGTCATTGGGGTTGAATGTAGCCACCAATAAATAATAAATGGTTATATAAGCACATAGAAAGAGAATGGATGTAGTGGGGCAACAGGATTTTATCGGTACCGTCACAGGACATTAAAAAGAAGTTTTCTTAAAAATAATCAGTTTTATTGTATACAAATAGTTTATAGCACAATACAAAAGACCATAAAAATTGCATAATTTACAAGGTTGTCCCTCTTGACAGTTATTACTCCCCTAACATTGAGTTGCTTCTACCTGGGAGGCTACTACAGAGCATATATCTATGTGTAGGCCACCTTACTTGACATGTTTCGTGGTTTCCTGCTTCCTCAGGAAAAAAACAGAGGGAATAGGACACTGAAACATTAAAATGTGAGAAGAATAAACATATATACAGCCTCATGATGAAACAAATATTCTGTACAGACCACAGGGTTCATACAAACCATATTTGTTCCAAGGAGTGGTATGGGAAACACTTACCCTAAGGTCAGGCCAGGTTAGCCGGCAGCCATCATGGCGGCATCAAGGCATAGATTACTGGACAAGCATGGCAGCAGACAAAGTCAGGCCAATGGAATTACTGTGTACCGCTTTGCAGACTTCCGCCCGATCTATAATTGGCCTCATGCACGGCAACGCGCGTGCGCCAAAAAGATTTGTTGGAAACTTTAACGTGTGACATTTTTTAGCTAATGGGCATTAAAGAGTATGTAAATATTCACAGCAGAAGCCGATCTGCGGGTGCCGGGCGCCTGATGTCCTCTGACACCCGCTGATTGTCAGTAAAGAACACAGAGCAGTGATCTTCCTATGTAAACAAGGCAGATTGCCATTCTGACAGGGGGGAAGGGATGGATTCTATGTTTCTGCAAAGCCGGGACTGGAATCCAATTGTTCCCCTAGTAAAAACAGCACACAGTGTACACCAAAACACTGACTAGGCACACAGTTAACCCTTTGATCGCCCTAAATGTTTAACCCCTTCCCAGCCAGTGTCCTTAGCACAGTGACAGAGCATATTTTTAGCACTGATCACTGTATTAGTGTCACTGGTTTCCAAAAAATGCCAAAAGTGTCAGTGAGTGTCCGAATGACTGCCGCAATATCGCAGTCCTGCTATAAGTCAATTTCGGTATATATCCCATAGTTTGTAGACACTATAACGTTCGTGTAAACCAGTCAATATATGCTTATTGGGATTTTAAGAATAAATTAGATTTTTAAAATTTTTTTATTGAGTACGTTTTTTTATCAAAAAATAAAAAAATATTGTTTTTCAAAATTGTCTGTCTTTTTTGTTTATAGCGCAAAAAACAAAAAAACAAAAAAAAACCAAAACGCAGTGGTAATCAAGTACCACCAAAAGAAAGCTCTATTTGTGGGATAGAAATTACATAAATGTTATTTGGGTACAGCGTTGCATGACTGCACAATTGTCAGTTAAAATAACGCAGTGCTGTATTGCAAAAAGTGGCCTGGTCATGAAGAGAGGTAAATCTTCCAGAGAAATGGTTAAATTGCTGACAGATGACAGCTTCCAGATACTTTACCTCTGTTTGTAAACAAGGCGGCTGAGGATATCCTTCACCAACACCAGATCCTTATCCTAGATGAGGGTCTAGTATAGATGTTAATGGGTCAGTGGGAGAAGGGAGGAGGGGGAGTGCAATGGTGAGGGCTGTGGGGGTGCAGGGGTCAATGCTGAGGAGGGGGTGTAAATGTAAGATGAAATAAGGGGGATGCAGAAAAATGGAGCATGGTAGAGAGTTGAAGAGCTTAACCGTTTGGGGCGGGGGTTGCAGAGATAAGCTGTGGAAGAAGGGTGCAAAGGTGAACTGTGGACAGGTGTTTGCTATTGTTAGGGGGTGTAGAGGTGAGCTGTAGAGGGGGGGGGGGGGTGCAGAAGTGAGCTTGGACAGGGAATGGAGAGGTGGGATGTGGACAAGGGGTGTAGAGTTGGGTTGTGGACGAGGGAGGGGGGGTGCAGAGGTGACTTGTGGACAGGGGGCAGAGGTGGCTTGTGGATGGAAGGATGTAGAGGTGAGGTGTGTGCACTTGTGAAAGACGTTCAGAAGTAAGTTGTGAACATTGGTATAGTGGTGTAGGGGTGAGCTTTGGACAAAGGTGCAGTGGTGAACTTTGGATGGGAGTTCGGTGTTGAATTGTGGACATTGGATTACAGAGGTGAGATGCAGACAAAGGTGCAGTGGTGAGTTGTGGATGGGAAGTGTAGAGGTGTGCTTTGGACAGGAGTTCAGAGATGAATTTTGGAAAGTGGTGCTGGGGTAAGAGAAGATTCCCCAGTAGCCAGCTTCAATAGATCCATCAGCTTGCCCAAGAACCCCTTGTCAGTACATACATTCAGTAGTGGAGGTGCCAGAATTGTATACTGCCACATTCCTGCTGAAAAAAAGCCCTGTATGCATACTATGTATATTATTTTACAGGGTTTATAAGCACCACAGTTTGTGAATAATTTTACAAAATAAATGGAGACAGTACAGTTGCAAAACAATTCAAGACAAGAGGGTTAGGAAAGAACGCCCCTCTCTGACATGCTTCACCTTTATGGGCTTAGTTGTAGAGATGCATCTGATCATAAGTATAAGTCAGCTAAAATTTGTTAAAACTTTATTAAAGAAGAAGTACAGTGGAACCTCGGATTGCGAGTAACGCGGTTAACAAGCGTTTCGCAATACAAGCACTGTATTTTTAAAAATCGTGACTCGGTTTGTGAGTGTTGTCTCGCAAAACGAGCATGATTCAGGCTAAAGCGGTGTGCAGTACCGCTTTTGGCCTGAGGTGGGGGGGGGCGCCGGAGCTGAGCAGATCTGAACGTCACGTTCGGAAATGCACAGAAAGGCCTGAGTACAGCACTGCTGACCTCGTCAAATCTCGGGTAGGAAGTCTTTCCGAGGTTTGCAGAGGTCAGCCGAAGTGTCCTCGGGCCTTTTTGGCCGTTTTGGTTGCACTTCTCCCAACGACCACAGGAGTTCGTTCTGCACCCCTGTGACCCATTTTCAGCTGACAGCAGGTTGAAACCGCTGTCAGCTGACATCAAAGAGCTGGTCCAGGCTCTGAAAAGATCCCGACCATTTGGTCGGAATCCACCTAGAAGCCTGGCTTGGCACCTGGCTCAGCCTCTCAGTGATCCACTGAGAGCCCAAGCCAGCCCCTCCCGCTCCTGGGAGCGCTGGAGGGGAGAGCAGAGAGCCGCTGACTGACAATCACAGTTCTCTGCTCAAAGCGGAGGGGAGAACTGAGCAGTTAGTGGTGTTTGATCGCCCCATTCTCAGTGCAGAGATGGGGGGAGGGGGGATGACGCAGCATTGGATCGATACTGCATTAACCTAGGGGAGTATAATTTATTTTATTTTTTTCAGAAGGCCATGCGTCTCTTTTACCAGTCTTGATAGTGATAAGGATAGTGAATAAAGTGTAAGGGAGAAAAGGGTAAAATCTTCCTTTTTTTTTTAAACAATTTTTTTAACAATCGTGATTGCTTTATTGACAAAAGAAAGATACAGTATGCATAAGAACCTCCAATCTCCCTTTAGTGTTCATCTACAGCAGGCTGTTATTGTCCCCAGGAGAACTCCAATGGACAACTTAAATAAAAGACATGGTTTGATAAAGAAATAGAATGACTAGCTGAAAACAACTCTTATCTTCTTAGGTTAAAGCGTAGAGAGCAATTGCTTCACACAGATTTTTCCCCTAACACAAATCAACTGTAAGTAATTGTTTACTGTAAGCACCTCAGCTTATTTTAATATGCCACAAGAGCCTTGAATTAGGCCTGTCAGCTGTCCAGACAGTTAGATAATTGCACCCTTACATCCGGTTCTAAAGACCTTGTTCAGGTGGGATGACGTGGGATGGCTGTAGCTAAAGCTGGGTATACATGATAGTTTTATTTCCCTTCAACCAGCAGGTTGAATGAAAAAAAAAAACAAAAAAAAAACCTCATAGATTCCTGCATCCACACAAGTGATATAGCGACAGGGATCTCTCCCGTTGAGTTCTGACAGTGGGGACTTCGCCTCTCCTGTTCCCCATTAGAATACACTGATTAGCACTGCAGCAGCTGATGCTGGTTTTCCAGCAGGACTTTGACGGAAGCCGGTCTAACCATCAGCTTCTGTTTTTACAGAGAGGGGTACACACAACTTGAAATTCAGCTGGTTCCTGCTGAATCGCCGAATATTAATAGATATACTGTATACCCAGCTTTTTTTTACCCTGGATGGCAGTATGATCTTCAAATAAGCAGAGGCCATTTTTATGGATTAGACACCAATGCTCCACAACATTGGCCTTATAACTTGAGCTGTGGCAGCCAAGCACAAAAAAGTACATAGAGAAGTTTGGCTCATTCTTGATTTTTACTCATTTAGTCAACATAATGATCTAATAGAAAATTCTAAAACTGAGACTTAGCCCTTGGGTGGTTCAGTAGATATACAGTTGGCTAAAAGATAGATACCAGAGTGTGGTTGTAAATGGGGTTCATTCAGAACAGAGACCAGTCACTAGTGGTGTACCACAAGGCTCTGTACTAGGTCCTGTTCTATTTAAACTCTTTGTAAGTGATATAAATAAAGGGTTGGCAGGTAAGGTAAGTATTTTTGCTGATGACACTAAGGTGTGCAATAGGGTTGATATCCCGGGAGGTGTCTGTAACATGGAACATGACTTGGCAATGCTGGAAGATTGGTCAAAGCAGTGGAAACTGCAGTTAAATATTTTCTAATTGTAAAATAAATGGAAAAAAACGAAATGTAAAAATAGCATGTAGCCATGCAGTGAAAAGTGAATGGGATTCTAAGATGTACCACTAGAGGGGTCACAAGCAAGAGGAAGAAGATCCTATATATAGACCCCCCTATATACCTGGTTTAGAATACTGTGTCCAGTTCTGGAGACCTCACTTACAAAAATAAGATAGAACAAATCCAGAGACAGGTAACAAAATTGGTAAGAGGGATAAAACATCAGGAGAGACTTCAGAAACTTAATATGTATAGCATGGAGGAAAGAAGGGAAAGAGGAGACATGACTGACTTCTTTAAATATTTCAACGGTTTGAATAAAGTTCAGGAGCGCAGCATTTTTAATATCAAGTCAAGATCAAGAACACGGGGACATGGCCTCAAACTAGCAGGAGGAAAGTTCAAGACTAATCTTAGAAAGTTTTATGTTACTGAAAGAGTAATTTATGCTTAAAATAGACTTCCAGCAGTAGTAGTGAGTCAGTCAACAGTAAGTGGATTCAACCATGCTTGGGACAAGTATGTATTTATTTACAGTAACTAATTTGGTTAATGTATTTTCTATTGATTGAATATTCTGTTTTATTGCCCCTGAAATATTTACAGATTATTTATTAAATTATCTATATACTATAGTTATGAACTACAGTAGTTGCTTTAGACCTCTTGCACACTGGGCGCCTTGCCTTGGTGCATGAGGCTCCAGTATTTAACTGCAGGCAGAGGGCACAGAGCACCATACAGCCTTGCTGCCGACAGCCTGTCAAAGGCTGACTTCTGATTCATCTGGACGGGGCTGGATGGTTCACCTAGTGGTACTTACCAGTGGCGGCCCGTGCATTGTGGGCGCACGGGCGCCTCCCCCCCGACACCTCCGCCACCCTCCCTATTCATGTGCCCGGCCCCTTTCATGAAGCCGGACACATGAAATACTATGGTGGGGATAGGTGGGGGGTGTGTATTTTGAAGCACGTGATTAGAGTCAGAGGCTCTAATAGGCTTAAAAATAGGGTGGGCTCGGGGCGCAGATCACTGCGTCCCAATCCCACCCTGTTGTGTGGCATAACGAATGAATTTTCGCTATTTTCACACTAACATTCCTCCCTGCCAATCAGCAGGCAGGTCAGTGAGACCTGTTTCCTGATTGGCCAAAGCATTAGGCGATCCTATTGGATGCCTAACGCTTTGGCGGAAGAGGAGACACAGCATAGGAAGCCTGAAGATGAGCCGAGCGGACACAGGAGCCGCAGCTGCCGCTTCCCGCCGAGGAGGAGAGCCCCTTCATTCCAGGAGAGGAGCAGAGCCCCGCAACATTAGCGGTAAGTGCCACCGGACCGGCAGCGGGGGGGGGGGTTAGTGAAGTGACAGCCGAGCCTGGATGCATTTGATGGGCACAAGTGGCTGCATATACTGGGCAGAAGTGGCTGCATTTGATGGGCACAAGTGGCTGCATTTGATGGGCACAAGTAGCTGCATATACTGGGCACAAGTGGCTACATATGATCGGCACAAGTTGCTGCATTTGACAAACACAAGTGGCTGCATTTGACAAACACAAGTGGCTGCATTTGATGGGTACAAATGGCTGCCTATGATGGACACAAGTGGCTGCATTTAATTGGCACAAGTGGCTGCATATGATGGGCACAAGTGGCTGCATTTGATAGGCACAAGTGGCTGCATTTGATTGGCACAAGTGGCTGCATATGATGGGCACAAGTGGCTGCATGTGGTGGGCGCAAGTGGCTGCATATGATGGGGTACAGTGGCTGCATATGATGGGCACAGTGGCTGCATATGATGGGCACAAGTGGCTGCATATGATGGGCACAAGTGGCTGCATTTGATGGGCACAAGTGGCTGCATTTGACGGGTACAAATGGCTGCATATGACGGGCACAAGGAGCTGAATATGATGGGCACAAGTGGCTGCATATGATGGGCACAAGTGGCTGCATTTGATGGGCACAAGTGGCTGCATATGATGGGCACAAGTGGCTGCATTTGATGGGCACAAGTGGCTGCATATGATGGGCACAAGTGGCTGCATATGATGGGGCACAGTGGCTGCATATGATGAGCAAAAGTGGCTACATATGATGGGCACAAGTCGCTGCATATGATGGGCACTATTGGCTGCATATGATGGGGCACAGTGGCTGCATATGATGGGCACAGTGGCTGCATATGATGGGCACAAGTGGCTGCATATGATGGGCACAAGTGGCTGCATATGATGGGGCACAGTGGCTGCATATGATGGGCACAGTGGCTGCATATGATGGGCACAAGTGGCTGCATATGATGGGCACAAGTGGCTGCATTTGATGGGCACAGTGGCTGCATATGATGGGCACAAGTGACTGCATATGATGGGCACAGTGACTGTGTTTGATGGGCACAATGGCTGCATATGATGGGCACAAGTGCCTGCATTTGATGGGGACAGAGGCTGCATATGATGAGCACAAGTGGCTGCAATTGATGGGCACAGTGGCTGCATTTGATGGGCACAATGTCTGCATTTGATGGGCACAGTGGCTGCATTTGATGGGCACAATGGCTCCATTTGATGGGCACAGTGAGGCTGCAATTGATGGGGGTTTCAGTATTTTTCAGTTTGTTTGTGCCCCCCAAAAATTTTGAGCACCAGCCGCCACTGGTACTTACGTTTAGGGCAGTATGTGTCCAGGCACAAATGCATTCTTCCTGTGCCCTCTGCCCACAACTAAAGCCATTGCTTCACGCATCGGACCTAAATGCCATACACGGTTTCGAATGAACCTGCGGAGATTCAAACTGTTGATGAGCAGGCTGAATATACCAAGCTGATCGATTGATCAACTTGGGTACAACCAGCCTGCTGGGTTCTCTTGTAATTATCGCTAGCGGCTACTGTCTGTGTTGATGGGGGAATCAAGCGAATGTCTTTCCTGTAACCTATGGTTGCAGGAAAGAAATTTGCTCCATGTATGGCTTGCCTAAGTGTCTGCACCCAAGTCTATCCAATCTTCTTTGGGAAACACTAATTCTCCCTGTGGAGTTACTGAAGTTTTTTCATGAGAGGAGTTGGAGAGCATTTTTCATTAATTTGTGATTCATTGAACTATGGGAAATCTCTTGGTACATTATTTATGAATTAATGACATTTTATGGTCTCAATTGACGGGTACAAATGGCTGCATATGACGGGCACAAGGGGCTGCATATGATGGACACAAGTGGCTACATATGATGGGCACAAGTGGCTGCATTTGATGGGCACAAGTGGCTGCATTTGATGGGCACAAGTGGCTGCATATGATGGGCACAAGTGGCTGCATTTGATGGGCACAAGTGGCCATGGGTAAGAAACCCTGTCAGGTTTTTGTTAAAAACATAGAAGAGTGATGGCAGAAAAATAAAAATTTTAGGGCTGTTACTGATTTGATCAATCGTTTTTTTTTAAATCGATTCATCGACTAATTTCGATTAATTATAACGCACATAGAGATCCAACTACTTTTAGCACCATTGTTATGGCAACGGCCGAAGCCGGACATAGCGGGGCATGGTTAGGATGTCACACGTCATAAACTCAGCCTCACCGTGCCCATAATCTCAGTCTTACGGTGCCCATAATCGCAGCCTTGCCATGCCCATAATCGCAGCCTTACCGTGCCCATAATGCAGTCTCACCCTGCCCATAATCTCAGACTTACCGTGCCCATAATCACAGCCTCACCGTTCCCATAATGCAGTCTCACCGTGCCCATAATCGCAGCCTCACCGGGCCCATAATCACAGCCTCACCGTGCCCATAATGCCATCTCACCGTGCCCATAATCGCAGCCTCGCCGTGCCCATAATCGCAGCCTCACCGTGCCCATAATGCTGTCTCACTGTGCCCAAAATGCTGTCTCACTGTGCCCATAATGGCAGCCTCGCCGTGTCTATAATGGCAGCTTCACCGTGCCCATAATGCAGTCTCACCGTGCCCATAATCGCAGCCTCACTATAGTCAGTGCCTGTGCCTGGATTACACAGTCTGCGGGCATCTCCTGCTGTGTGTCTCAGAGCTGAGTGTGAAAACTTTGGCCACGCTGTGAGAAAAGTCCCACCCTCCTCCTAGATCAGCTTGTGTGATAGACGCAGACACACAGCGGGAGATGCCCGCAGACTGTGTATGACATATAGTGGAGGAGGAGGGAGGGGAGCACTGCGCTGCAGCCACAGCTTGGCCCAAAGTGTCCCCAGGACAGGCAGCCTACCGATCAAAAAAATTTTGATCGATCAAAAAATTAACGATTAATCGAGGAATTAATTGTTAATTTCCGCAGCCCTAAAAAATGTTGCCTTCTTTTTGCTTCTTGTTTTATTCTTTTTGTCAGTTATGTTCTCCAACAAATGTTTATTGATGTCAGTTACCCCGCTAGGGAGCTTCACCCTCTCTGTTTATCCTGGTGGCCATTGCCACTGAGAAAGAAAGTGACAGAAAATCCAACATTTTGAGTTGTCACTGGAACAGTATGAGCTCATTCACACTTCCTTAGGTCTCCTAATAGCAATCCAAAACCAGAAGTTCACCGGCTGGGTATGATGTCACCACCCGCAGTCACTGATGCGTTTTATAATAACGCCAGTGTGAACTTCCGGTTTCGGTTTTCTATGCTTGTATACCTTCATACAAATGTGAGTGGATATGTTTTTAACCTGTTGATTTTAAGTACTGTAATAAATTGAATTAAGCTATGTGGATTTCTTTTGCCATTTTATCCACAACAAGGACCAGCATACCCAAGATACTTATAAAGCGCATTTGACTCCTGTCAGTGGGGTTCCATAGCAGCTGGTAAGTGAGTGGGCACACTGAAGGGGAGCACAAACTGGACTTTATTTGAATTTACAGCTCTATGGCACATTTGCACGATAGATAGCCTTATTTCACAATCCTGAAGATTTAATATCATTGACTTTTCTATGAAGATCATGTTGATGCATTTATGTATTATTATTAATTTATATATTGTTTATTATTAGGAATTACTTGGTTTACACATTAATCACAAAGTCTAATAGGGGGTAGGTTCCTCAATTCTGGGTATTGCTCTACACAAGTTAATTCAAATTTAGATATATTTTAATGGACAAATGAGGTTCCAGACTACACAGAAGCTTGTTTAATGTGAAAGCTGATCTCCAGCTTTACTTTCAGTTTATACGCTTGCAGACCGCCGCATGTACATATACGTCGGCAGAATGGTACGGCTGGGCAAATGGGCGTACCTGTACGTCCCTTTGAATTTGCCGCCATGTGGTCGCGTGCCACCACCGGCGGAACGCACGTGACCCTGTCGCGAGCTCCGTGAGTAGGATCGCGGGTCCCGCGGACTCAATTTCCACGGGGATACCCGCAATCGTCTCACAGAGAGGAAGAGCGGGGAGATGCTAATGTAAACAAGCATCTCCCGTTCTGCCTAGTGACAGTGTCACTGATCATAGCTCCCTGTGATTGGGAGCTATGATCAGTGATGTGTCACACACAGCCCCTCCCCCCCACAGTTAGAATCACTCCCTAGGACACACTTAATTCCTCCCTAGCCCCCTAGTGGTTAACCCCTTCACTGCCAGTGTCATTTTTACAGTAATCAATGCAATTTTTTAGCATTGATCGCCGCCATTACTAGTAAAAAAAAAAATTATTAATAAAAATGCCATAAAACTAACCCCTATTTTGTAGACGCTATAACTTTTGTGCAAACCAATCAATAAACGCTTATTGCGATTTTTTTTACCAAAAATATGTAGAAGAATACATATTGGCCTAAACTGAGGAATTTTTTTTTTTTTATATATTTTTTGGGGATATTTATTATAGCAAAAAGTAAAAAATAATTCGTTTTTTTCAAAATTGTCGCTCTATTTCTGTTTATAGCGCAAAAAATAAAAACCGCAGAGGTGATCAAATACCACCAAAAGAAAGCTCTATTTGTGGGAAAAAAAAGGACGTCAATTTTGTTTGGGAGTCACGTCGCACAACCGTGCAATTGTCAGGTAAGCGACGCAGTGCCGAATCGCAAAAAGTGCTCTGGTCTTTGGCCAGCCAAATGGTCCGGGGCTTAAGTGGTTAAATAGTTTGTTCGGGCCAAGCTGTCCCAAACAAACTATTTCCCTCACTTCCATGTATGGCTACTGGGTGTGCTGTATAAGCTGTATGTAGCTAGGTGTGCAGCTTATACAGCACAACCGGTGGCCACACATAAAGGAGAAGTATGGGCAAAACTTTTTTTTGCCATACTTCTTCTATGTATCACAGGAGTGCAGTTTGTTCTGCACTCCTGTGACCCTTTTTCAACTGCTGTTGGCTGACGTCATTCAGCCGGCCCAGGCTGGGGAGAAATCCCGACTTTACAGTCGGGATCTACCCAGATGCCTGGCCTCTCAGCCCTCTCTGCAGCCCAGCGCCGTGACTGGCGGTCAGTGCTCTCTCCTCAGAGTGGAGGAGAGAACTGAGCGATCAGCGGTGCTTGATCGCTCAGTTATCAGTGTAGAGGCGGCGGGGGACTGATGCAGCATTGGATTGAGGTTGCATCCACTTAAGTGAGTATAAGTTGTTTTCCCAAAACGTCTTTCAGGACAGCATCCGAGAGATCATGGCTCCTCCTCCCACAGGAAACACCCCATCAATCAAATCTTTATCAGGAGGCCTCCACGTTGCTTCCATCAGTTTGTTGTGTTTCCTCCAGCCAGAGGAACACCTCTGGTGGGAGCCATGATCTCTTAGGGCTTTCCTGGGAGGTGAAAAGTTCTCACCTGTTACTAGATGCTCTGGCACACAGTTGGAAATTTCTGATGTTTTTTAAGCCCAGTGTGCATGGAGCCTTAAACTGGAACTAACCTGGATATCAGCTTTAAAGGAATAGACTTAAACTGGCCACAGATGCAGGCCAAACAAAAAAATTGAAGGGATTCCTCTATCTACACAAGCAAGGTTGATGAAGGCAGGGCCGGGACAAGGGGTGGGCAGGAGGGGCAGCTGCCCTGGGCACTGTGGTTTTATGTGGGGTGGGGGCACTGTGAAGAAATTGAGGGGAAAGAGATTTGTGGTGGGAGGGGGTAAGAATTGCTGGGAGTGGTGATTTTGGGGGATTTGTGTTGGGAGGGGGAATAGGGGAAGAGGATTTGTACTAAGAGGGGGGTTTGTGCTAGAAGAGGTGATATGGTGAAGGGGGGAGGAGAATTGTGCTAGGAGGGGACATTTTTGTTTTGGGGGGGGATTTGTGCTGGGGGGGGGTTTGGAGTAGGGGGAGAGGATGCGTATGTGGGGAAATTTTAAGGGGTAGATGACTTGTGCTGGGGGGTGACTTTTTTGGGGTAGGGGCATTAGTGTTGGGGGATTTGGGGGATAGGGGGTAAAGATTTGTGCTGGAAGGGGGATTTCATTAGAGGGGCGGATTTGTACTGGGGGAATTTATGCTTAGAGGGTAGGCAAACAGATTAGTGCTCAATATTTTTTTGGGGGGGGGATTTGCTCATACATCTTGGGGGGGCGCAGTTTAGCATGTTCTCCCTGGGCTCTAGATGACCTTGTCCCAGCACTGGATGAAGGATTCCCCTTGTTGGGACATTGTATTCTGAAAGTGGTCGACAAAACGTTTTCAGCATGTCCCTTGCTGCCCCTGCTGAACAGAACAAATTTTGACCAGTGTATGGTCAGCAAAAGACCAAAACACAGATACATGGCATCATAGAATAAAAGTGGGGTCATTCTTTATGCTCAGTTTAAGTCAGCAGAGGACACCAGAAAGAAAGATCACGTACACAAGTTTTTAAAGGAAATGAAACAATGGTATTACATTCCAATAGAAGGATGGCGCTAAAAACAGATTACGGTTGATTCTTAGCCTATCCCTCCCCCACAGCCCTCACTGTGCACCTGTCACAAGACTATTCATGTGCTATGATGTCACAAGTCCCTAAGGGTTTGTGTAGCAGAAATTAGACCTGTGTTCAATGCAGACTTGCCGCATCATGCCTTTACCATTAAAAATGCAAATCTATTCCATAATAGTCAATAGCCATAGCAACACCGACTCATTATAAATTCAGCATGAACGTAGTATAAATTGCATGGTATACAACTGTAAGAAATGATAAAACTAATGTAAAAAATGATCAGCATACTGGCATTGAAATAGATGTATAAATTCAATATAAAATAACATAAAATACTCACAAATTTAATGTTTGCAGGCATGTAGAGATGAAATTCTTTAGAAGGTTACCAAATAATAGATTTTTTTTAAGGATAGGTTCACATCTATGCATGATAAAGCACGTTTTTTTTTACATGCATTAACAAGCATTGCCTTAAAGGGTTTCTAAACTCAAAACCAAAAATAAAAAAAATATGGCAGCCTACCAGTCCTCAGATATGCGATCAAGCAGTTTGGTGAAAAGCGTTGAGGAGAAGCGGTGTGGGTGGGGACCATGTTAGTGTGCATCTGTACTATTTGATACATCAGTAAAGACCTTTTTTAGATTGGCCAAAGGTGTGCGATTCTCCTTATTACAATTTATGGAAGACAAGCACTGACAAGCTTTAAGAACTGTCACCCAAAATAGTACTGCCGCATGAAATGACAGGCATAGGTTTTTAAGTGATGCTTTATGTGGTGGCTGCATTTGTTTTCTTTTCTTTTTTAAACCTAAGAATGTTTTCAGCAAATACTTGATCCTGCCAGAAATGTGTCTTTGTCACTTCCTGTGAGTAGGATTGAAGAATATTGTCCTTCCGAGCTATCTTCTGTAATCTACCAATTGACTTCCCCCCATATAATGGAGAAGATCAGATTAGGACATGTTTGTAGTCCATATCAGCAGAGCAGCTTTGGATGACAACCATGGCTTCCTCCATTGATACAGTGGAAGGGTGACAGAGCCAAGCAGAGATAGGAAGCGTGTTACTGGCAGGATCACCAGGTAAATATAAAGGATAAAAAGACAGAAAACCAATGCAGGCTCCATGTCTAAAGACTGGTAAGCTGCAATATGTAACATATAATGCATAAAGCTGGCAGTACACTAGAAGCATTTTATTAAAATGTTTTATTTTTATAAGCTAAGTTCACCTTTAGTAACAAGTTACATGTTACATCCATATATAGGATGTAACAAGTAACATGTTACTAACTGAGCTGCCCCCGCACCCCCTGAGCCCCCGTTGTGACAGCAGGCCGTGGATCTACTCCCCATACCCATTGTCATAATTTTAAATGCAAAAAGATGTGTATTTATTATTTTTGAACAGCAGCATTGTCAGTCTGGGGGGGAGGGGAGTGTTAGATGTACTAGCAGATTTAAATATGCTAACAAATTGAAGCTAAACTCCAAATAATACTTTATAAGCAGTTATAGGGACAGTTTTTTTCTTTTGGGATGAAAGTTTTACAGAAATAAAAGCTGAACATTGTAAGCATCCCCACTAGTGTTAAATGGCTTGTCTCATCTCTGTCACACATTTTGCTGGAGAGCTTGTTCTTTTGAAAAATTGGATGATCAGATGAAAATAGAAGTCAGAAAGCCTAAAAAAAAAAAACGAATGCAGCCATCACATATAAGAGTTGGTAAGTAAGCTGCAATATAATAAATGGTTGCTTTTGGGTTTAATACCACTTTAACAGCAAATGTTTGAAGTACTTTCACATATTTTGCCAAGTCATCAGATGTACTGAGAATTTTCATACAAAACTCTATTAGTGTATGGCCAATTTTAGCTGGGTGCACCCACATGTCTCATTCTTGTTTTACGTAATGTCTGACAGTGTGACCTGTTACAGAAAATAAGTAAAAGTAAAAAGTAAAACCTTTTTTATTTGTTTTCCAATCGACCTTCTATGATGTAAAGATATGAAAATGTATAAAAATTGCCCCTTTGGATTTTGTAGAATTTTATTTTTCTCATCCTTTACAGATTATATATTGCAAAAGCTCTATTGTTGCAACGTCCTTTCACTCCACCCTTGTCATCCTGTGTGGTCCTTTCCAGGACAAGCTATAGACAGAATGACATTCCCTGGAGTAAAGAAGAGTCATTCAGGGGTTAAGTAGTTCTCTGCCACAAAAGGCATCTTGTACCCTTATCCACTACTAGTATTAATAGGTATGTGCAGACGCGATGAATAAAGGCCACGCTGTCTCTGAGTGTGAATTAGGGGACTGCCTGTAATAATATTACATGCAGAATGTAAAGATTAGCAAGCTGTAAGGAATCTAGTATAAAACACACCACAAAAATCTGCAATGTGGTCATCACTGCAGGACTTTATTTCCCTAAATACCCTTAAGTTTAGCTATGGCTAAAATAAAAAAACAAACTAAATTCTGCAATAACATAGTTTTATTACATGCTGATCTGGTTGAGCACGTATTTTCCCACTTACTGTAATAGAGCACTGTTCTTTCTGCACTAAAATCACACAACATCGCTGTCACCCTGTTAAGCAGCATTTACCCCTTGTACATTATAACAGAATAACAAGAAAAAACATATTTGTTATTTTATTAGTGGAGTGGTACTTGTATCAACACAAAGATTCAGGGTTTATTTCATACATGGGATTTTCAAGGAATAATTTTTTCTCCCTTTTTTAACCACTTGAGCACCAGCCTGTATTACCCCTTCATTACTAGGCCATTTTTGAGTTAGTCATAGTTTAACTGACGATTTTGATCCATCATGCAATACTGTTTATACACACACACAATGTATTCATCTCTACATGTTTCACAAGACTATGGCTTCTTCAGGAGATTTTCAAGAGTATTGCATAACAGTTCAGTATAAAAAGAGCAATATATTAGTGTCCAAATACTTTTTTCTTACTTTTATAGTGAACTCTTATGCAGTACTCTAGCAAATCTCCTGAAGAAGCCATAGTCTGGCGGAACATGTAGAGATGAATATATTGCAGCAGTACTGTAGGAATAAATCCCTTCTCAATGTTTTTATCTGACAAAACATTTTAATGATTAAAATAAAAAGTTATTTTTATACTTTACAATCCCATATTGTCAAGAACCATGAAACAGACGGAGACAGAAAAATGCAGTAAAAATCACACCTTTTTATAAAATGGTAAAAATGGTACAACTGGTAAATGTAGTCAAAACATAGCCAGGGTTCGGTAACCAAATTGGGTAGTCAGAACAAGCCAGGAAATTGGGGAGCCAGAGATCAGCGTAGTCAGAGGCAGCAGACAGGATCAGGAACCAGAAGGGATGTCAGCCAGGCTTCAACGGGAACACAGCAGAGAGTCTCTAGATATGTTTGACCAAGGCAAAGGAAATTGATGAAATGAACCAGGCAGTTTAAATAGCCAGGAGGGGCTGGCTGTGAGCTTGACTGACGAGCAGGAGATGATCAACAGGTGAACCACTGTGGAACGATGAGTTCTGGCAATTAGCCGACAGCTGAGCAACCTGAGCACGGAGAAGGTCTGGGAGCCCAACCCTGACACATATCTACATCTTTAGTCATTTGTTCTATTTAGGGATATGGTGCCTAGAGCAATTTCAGACACCAGTTTCTTTTTTTCATTTTCTTTTGCTAGTATTTACTATTATAATTTTACATTTTTTAACTATAAAAAGAGAAAAAGACCAAAAACTTGGGGAGAAGACTTACTTTTTGTTAAAGTAAAACTGCCAGGACAGTACAAAAACTAAAACTGAAACCAAAATGGCCCCTTTTTGCAAAATAGACACTCCAAGGTAACCTTATAATTTGCCACGTTTTTTGGAAATGAATAAACATGCTGGAATTTTAGATGTTCAAACATGGAACCAGGTAATTGTGCACTTTATACTGCTTGTACAGGAGGTGGAGGAGTAAATGTACAGGTCACATAGGAAGTTGGGGATGAAGGGCTTAATATGTAGATGTTCAGAATAAGGGATATGATCAGTTAACTACTTCAGCTCCCTGGATGTGAAGAGCATAAGCTCATGGCTACAGTTGCAGTCATAAGTTTGTGCTCCTTTTGTTCAGCTGGCTCCCAGCTGGAATATAAATGTGACCTGGATGGCTTTATAGCCTCCCAATCCCCCTCCTCCATGGTATCTGGACTCTCTCACTCCTCCTGGGACCACATTGATGGATTTCAGCATTTCGAGCGGGAGGAGACTGAGTAACATTCATTCCTCGATCACCTCTACAGTAAATGAAGCGGGAAGCACTAAGCATTTCCAGTTTCACAGTTTATACAGCCAGGGAAGATGGGCTCAGGGCTGAGGACTATATCCATGCCCCAAGTGACAGCACTTGGTCCCTAAGCAGCAAATCAGAAAGCAGCAGCACTGTCACATGGTTCCTTCCAGGAAGATGGAATGTATGTAACATGTTGCAGGTAGGATCAGCATTAAAAAGTTAACCTGTTCCTTTGCCCTACATGAGCAAAGCATGGGTTCAATTTAAATACTCATTCCTATTAGGGATAAGCTTTCTGTTCGGGTCAAACATGAGTTAGACTCGAATATTGGCTGTTGGCCTGCTCTTCGAAAACCAAACATTATGGGCCGTTCGCGCCAAATTCCAGCAGCGCGTAACGGCCCATAATAATTGAGCAGGCAAGCAGGTTTTTCAGTTAGCTGCAGTGTATTTAATATATATATATATATATATATATATATATATATATACATACAGACAGTCTCGTATATATATATATATATATATATATATATATATATATCCACTATATCCAGTTTTATATCTGACTGCAGGCCTTTCCTGGTGTACCGCTTCTAATATACTTCAGACAGGCAGGTTATTCAGTTAGCTGCAGTGTATTTAATATATATATATACAGACAGTCTTATATATATATATATATATATATATATATATATATATATATATATATATATATATATATATATATATCCACTGCATACAGTTTAGCTATATCTGTACAGACAGTCTTGTGTATATATATATATATATATATATATATATATATATATATATATATATATATCCACTGTATCCAGTTTAGCTATATCTGACTGCAGGCCGTTCCTGGTGTACTCTTTCTAATATACTTCAGGTGGTGTACACCATACACAGTACTGTTCACCCACAGTGCAGTTGCTACTACTTTTCTGGTGGTGTACACAGTACACCCATAGTTGTTATTACACTTCTGTTGGTGTACACAGTACCGTGTACCCATAGCGCAGTTGCTACTACTTTTCTGGTGGTGTACACAATACAGTACACCCATAGTTGTTATTACACTTCTGTTGGTGTACACAGTACTGTGCACCCCTAGTGCAGCTGTTACTACTTTTCTGGTGGTGTACACAGTACACAATACATACAGTGCACCCATAGTTGCTATTAGACTTCTGGTGGTTTACACAATACCGTTCACCCCTTGTGCAGTTGCTACTACTGTTCTGGTGGTGTACACAATACAGTACACCCATAGTTGTTATTACACTTCTGTTAGTGTACACTGTACCGTGCACCCCTAGTGCAGTTGCTACTACTTTTCTGGTGGTGTACACAATACAGTACACCCATAGTTGTTATTACACTTCTGTTGGTATACACTGTACCGTGCACCCCTAGTGCAGCTGCTACTACTTTTCTTGTGGTGTACACAATACAGTACACCCATAGTTTTTATTACACTTCTGTTGGTGTACACAGTACCGTGCACCCCTAGTGCAGCTGCTACTACTTTTCTGGTGGTGTACACAGTACACAATACATACAGTGCACCCATAGTTGCTATTAGACTTCTGGTGGTGTACACAATACCGTTCACCCCTAGTGCAGTTGCTACTACTTTTCTGGTGGTGCACACAATACAGTACACCCATAGTTGTTATTACACTTCTGTTAGTGTACACTGTACCGTTCACCCCTAGTGCAGTTGCTACTACTTTTCTGGTGGTGTACACAATACAGTACACCCTTAGTTGTTGTTAAACTTCTGTTGGTGTACACAGTGCCGTGCACCCCTAGTGCACTTGATACTACTTTTCTGGTGGTGTACACAGTACACAATACAGTGCAGTGTGGTTTTGCTAAATAATATTTACAGCATGTCCAGAAGGCCACCAAGGAGCGGCAGACGCTCACAGGCCACTAAAAGAGGGCAAGCAGGCTCTGTGTCTACAGTCGACTGTGCTGGTCGTGGACACGGTGCATCCTCAGCATGTGGCCGTGGAGCACGCTTGTCCTTTTTTTCTGCAGCTGGCCGTGTTATTGAGCCACAACATGCAGAAAAGTTGGTGGAATGGATAACAAAGACCTCCTCATCCTCTGTTACCCAGGCTCAGAGTAGTTTACCTGCCAATGCAGCTGCCAAAGCGGCCTATTCCATTGGCTCCATGTCAACAGTCACTCCTTCCCTAGCCCCACCATCATGCACAGAGGAGTCCCCGAACTATTCAACCACAGTCTCGGGTACATGCTGCAGGAGGATATGCAGCGATTTGAAGGCTCCGATGATGGTACCCAGGTTGAGCAAGGGAGTAACGTGAGCCTAGAAGGAGGGGGTGCCCAAGAAGGTCAAGAAACTGGCAGCCATGTTCCCCGAGCTGCAGCATACTGCCAAGTTTGCTCCAGTGACAAGGAGGGAGGGGATGATGAGGTCACTGACTCTACTTGGGTGCCTGATAGAAGAGAGGAGGAGGAGGAGGCACATCTCTAACGAGGCAGGATGCCCTCCAGGGGGCAACTTAAGGGCAGCCACTCTATTGCATCACACCGCAGAGCTAAGCAGGTGCAGGGCGCTGCTGACTCCCCACATATTTTGAAAAGTTCTTTGGTGTGGGCCTTTTTGGACACGTGTGCAGCAGATCGCACCATTGCTGTTTGCAACATATGTCTGAAGCGTATCAAGCGTGCCCAAAACAGCAGCCGCTTGGGCACCACATGCTTGATCAGACATATGTGGACCTCCCATGCAGTCCGTTGGCAACAGCACTTAAAAGACCCGCATCAAAGAACAAGGCGGACCTCTCCTTGCTCCTCATCAGCTGGGATCTCCAACCCCACTATACCTCCAGTCCTCTCAGAAACCTGCACTGAGAGGAATGAAGGTATAGAAATAGGTGTCCCAAGTACTTGCGGCCAATCTGCTAGCGGTAAACCAACATCGGATTTTAGCAGGCAGATTTCCCTACCCTAGTTGCTAAACCATCAAAAGAAGTTCGGTCCCAGCCATCCACATGCTCAGCGTCTGAATGCTAGCTTGGCCAAATTGCTAGCACTGCAACTGCTGCCTTTTCAGCTGGTAGACTCTGGCCACTTTCATGAATTTGCGGAATGAGCGGTACCTCAGTGACAGGTTCCCAAACACCATTTCTTTTCACGGAAGGCCATTCCGGCTCTATACCAGCATGTGGAAGGCAATGTCTTGGCCTTGTTGGACAGGACGGTCAGCAGTAAGGTGCATATTACTGCTGACTCATGGTCCAGCAGGCATGGACAAGGACGTTGCCTTCCTCCTCAATCTTCATGATGATAGCTTCTAGGAATATTTTATTTTTGGTTCAGGGAACCACCACCACTTCCTGCGCTCTACAAAAGTATCTGTGAGGCTTTACAGTGTTGTGCCACCACCACCACTGCCTAAGGCCCAATTTTTATGCCCCTGTTTAACAGGGGCGCATAATTACAATTTTTGATTTAATATTTAACAGCAGGGCCTGTTCCTGCACTCAACAAAAGTATCTGTGAGGCTTTACAGTGTTGTGCCACCACCACCACCCCCGCCTAAGGCCCAATTTTTCTGCCCCTGTTTAACAGGGGCACATAATCACAATTTTTGATCTAATATTTCACAGCAGCGGCTGTTCCTGCACTCAACAAAAGTATCTGTGAGCCTTTACAGTGTTGTGCCACCACCACCGCCTGAGGCCCAATTTTTATGCCCCTGTTTAACAGGGGCGTGTAATTACAATTTTTGATCTATGCCCCTGTTTAACAGGGGCGCGTAATTTAACAGCAGGGCCTGTTCCTGCACTCAACAAAAGTATCTGTGAGGCTTTTCAGTGTTGTGCCACCACCACCACCACCACTGCCTAAGGCCCAATTTTTATGCCCCTGTTTAACAGGGGCGCGTAATTACAATTCTTGATATAATATTTCACAGCAGGGCCCATTCCAGCGCCCACCAAGAGTAACTGTGACGGCTTACAGTGTTCTGGTACCACCAACACCTAAGGCCCAATTTTCCGCAGAGTGTATAGGGCAGGCCGTAAAGTATATACAGGCGGTCCCCTATTTTCAAACATCCGACTTACAAATGTCTCCTATTTAGAATGGAGGAAGACAACAGGAAGTGAGAGTAAATCTACCCCTAGGAAGGGAAATTCTCTCCTATAAGAGTTAATATGGGGAAAAGGTGTCTCCACGGATGCTTTATCACCAATCCTTGTTTCCCTAATAACCCAAAATTTTCAAAATCCAGTTGTCATTGGGGCAGAAAGTAAGGTGAAATCTTCTGAACAGGGGCACAGACAGCAAAACAAATGTTAGAGGGGTGATGATAACCCTTCCCTATGTTTTTTGGCTGGAGCTACACTTACAAAATGTACCTGTTCCAAATTACAAACAGGTGTAACTTAAGAACAAACCTACAGTCCCTATCTTGTTTGTAACCCGGGGACCCGGGGACCTCCTGTATACTGCTGCTGTTCAGAGTATATAGGGCCTGGGAGCCCCACACCTTTTTTTTAATTTGGGTGCAGGATTCCCCCTAATATCCATACCAGACCCAAAGGGCTTGGTAATGGGCTGGGGGGGGGGGCAAAATTACATTACATTACAGCCGCAAGCAGTTTTAAATTACTTTTATTCCTTTAGAAATGTCATTTTGTGCAGGGACTGTTCTAAACATGGGAAAAATGTGCCACTTTACAGGCATACTATAGACAACCCCCCGGCATGATATTTAAAGGAATATTTCACTTGTATTGTTTCACTTTAAGCATTATTAAAATCACTGCTCCGGAAAAATAGGCCATTTTTAAAACTTTTTTTTGCATTGATACATGACCCCTGGGGCTGGACCCGGGTCCCCAACATGTTTTATGACAATAACTTGCATATTAGCCTTTAAAATGAGCACTTTCGATTTTTCACGTTCGAGTCTCATAGACTTTAACGGTGTTCGCTTGCTTGCACAAATTCTTTTCCTGTTCGCATGTTCTGCAGCAAAATGAACCAGGGGGTGTTCGGCTCATCCCTAATTCCTATGCTAGCACAAATCACAGCATGAGATACAGTGAGATAGTTATCTCTCTAGCAGTCTTTCTTTATATTAATAAAGTATGTAGTACCTTTAAAAAAGCCAAAGTTTATCACGTTCTCCCTTGTGTAGGTCACTTTGTCTCAAGGTCCACTCTGATGTACACTATATTACCAAAAGTATTGGGACGCCTGCCTTTACACGCACATGAACTTTAATGCCATGCCAGTTTTAGTCCGTAGGGTTCAATATTGAATTGGCTCACCTTTTGCAGCTTTAACAGCTTCAACTCTTCTGGGAGGGCTATCCACATGGTTTAATAGTGGGAATGTTTGACCATTTTTCCAGAAGTGCATTTGTGAAGTCAGGCACTGATGTTGAACGAGAAGGCCTGGCTCGCAGTCTCCACTCTAATTCATCCCAAAGATGTTCTATCGTGTTGGGGTCAGGACTGTGTAGGCCAGTCAACTTCCTCCACATCCAAGTCTTTATGAACCTTGCTTTGTGCACTGGTGCACAGTCATGTTGGAATATAAAGGGGCCATCCCCAAACTGTTCCCACAGAGTTTGGAGCATGAAATTGTCCAAAATGTCTTGGTATGCTGATGCCTTAAGAGTTCCCTTCACTGGAACTAAGGGGCCAAGCACAACCCCTGAAAAACAACCCCACACCATAATCCCCCCTCCACCAAATGATTTGGACCAGTGCAAAAAGCAAGGTCCATAAAGACATGGATGAGTGAGTTTTGGGTGGAAGAACTTGACTGGCCTACACAAAGTCCTGACCTCAACCTGATAGAACACCTTTGGGATGACTGCGAGCCAGGCCTTCTTGTCCACATCAGTGCCTGACCTCACAAATGCATTTCTGTAAGAATGGTCAAACATTCCCATAAACACACTCCTAAACTTTGTGGACAGCCTCCCCAGAAGAGTTGAAGCTGTTATAGCTGCAGTGAGCGGGACAACTCAATATTGAATCCTACGGACCAAGACTGGGATGCCATTAAAGTTCATGTGCATGTAAAGACAGGCTTCCCAATACTTTTTGTATCATAGTGTATGTACATCAATTACCAGTATCTCCAATTGTGTTTACATACTTTAAATCCTGTATGTGTATTTAATATATGATTTATTCTTTGATACGGTTATGCTGCTATTATTCAACAATCACAAGTACTTCATGAATAGAACATGCATCACACATAGCAGAGATTGAAAATGTGTGTTTTGTAATAACCAGGAAATAATATAAATGGTTCAGGCAGGAACATGCTTGTTAAAATTGTATTGCTGGATGCTTTGTACAGATTATATATAAATGCAGGATAACATACTGAGATTATTGTAATTAGCTAAAATGACCGAAGATTTAATACAGCGGCGTTTGGAATGTATAACATCTATTAAATGGGTTGTTAGAACATGCTGCTTTAAGATTAACACTATGCTTAGATATTACATTAGCACTGCGTTCATCATACCATTATTGAAGGCGCTTTCAACAAGAAATCCCCTCCACTGGTGGCCTGAAGTCAACTGGTAAAGTTTATGTGTTTGAAGGGCTGAGCTGTTTTAAAGCAAACAAGACTGAGCAGCTCCAGGTCCTCCAACTCCTCTCAGCAGAGTTTTTCTCTTTGCTGGAAAACCGCTGATCAGTGGAGGGCAGAGCTTGGTGACCCCTGCTATTTAGCACTGGACCTCTAGTGCAGGGTATTTCAGTTTCTTGAGTCTAATGTGGAAACTTTCCATTTTGTGATTAAAGGTTATTGGTACTTCTCTGAGTCTGTCACTAATTTTTTTTATTACGGGTACTTATATAGCACCAACAATTTACACAGCAGTTTACATATATAATGTATATTCACATCAGTCCCTGCCCTCAAGGGGTTTACAATCTAAGGTCTATAATTCACATTATTACATACACATACTAGGGGCAATTAAAGTATAACTAAAGGCAACACTTTTTTTAACTTTTGGACAGAATGGAGAGGGATTAGAACACCTGTCAGTTTGTATTGCTGTCTGTGCCCTAGTTAAGGAGATTCACCCTCTCTATTTGTCCTTTTTACCATTATCATTAAAAGTGAAAGTAAAAGGAAATCCCAAATTCTGGGTTGTCCCCAGAAAAGAAATATAGTGGAAATCTTCCAGTGGGGACACTAGGTCTGGTGATCTGGTGGTTCGGATTCAAACCAACAACCTAGTGCTGCCAGGCAGAATTGCTAACCATTTAGACGCTGTGCTGCCCAAAAATTAAGCCGACTGTCAGACTAAGGCTAATTCTTTGCTGCATGGTCTTCTGCCTTGGTTCTGTGACCCAGTCTTGATCCTGTTACTGACCTGGCTTCCTCTCTGACCTTGCTTGTGGATTACTCTTGCTTGCCTACTCAGGCTTGTTGCCTGCCTGCTACCGACCCTGGCCTGGACTACTGATTACGCTTACCTACCTAGTGACTCCAGTGGTGGCTGGTGCCCCCGTCGAAAGATCGCCGATTCGCTTGCCCGTCACCCATCAGGCTGCTTGCCAGCCCCACACTTCCACTATCCAGGTCGCGGCTTTGGCGGCTTCACCCCTGCATCTCCTCCCGAGTCCCAGCAGTCGCTTCTCCTACCAGCCAATCCGGTGTAGCAATAACTCACGGTGGAGCTGCTGATTTAAATTGGGCCTGTTCTCTGATCTCTTCACCCCTCTTTAACTTGTTCAATCCCCTTGACACAACTGTAATGCAGTGTTGTAGTAACACTAATACCAATTATAGCTCACAATATATATATATATTTATATGACACTTATATATATATATACCTCTACCTGGGTGCTTGTGACTCCACCTGCAGGAGAAAAACAACACTGCACACAAACTTCTGTGATAACCAAAATGACTTCTTTTTACTTAAATGATATGTATATATAAAGGGTATTACAGTGACTACACTATCACACCAACATAGTGTGACAGTACAGTAAATATTTACAACAGTCTTTGTACACATACACAGATATACATAAATATATCCACACACACACAGAACCTTCCTGAAAAGTCCCCTTATTGGTGCGTCTCCAGGTGGGACCAGTGTTCAAAGTGAAATCGTCTTAACTCTGGACACCTTCCCACCTCCAGCACACTGTAGCAAGCGCAAAGACACAGGAATGCAAATATCCCACAATATAGATACTAGAGAGCTCCCCCTGCTTTAAACAATAAAGTCACTATCCTTTATGACTAAATGCAGGGCCCTGCAATAGAAGAGACAGTCCTGTCGTCTTCAATTTTCAGCTAGCTATAAATTAGTATTTGTAATCCACAAGAGAGTTCTTCTGGAGTGTTGCGCAATGCAAGGTGATACACAAAAGTAACTATAATCAAGCAAATTGATTGAGTGTTCTTACTTAAAGGAGACGGACATCTAATATCAATCCATGGATATTGAAGTCTGTGTAAATGTAATGCTTTCCAACTAAATTGTGCCGTGAGACTATCAGTCCCAGCAACACTCTGTAACAGCTCTAAATGTGTGTAGTGTTGAACAAACTTCTGGGCGTTACCCCTCTCACCGCACCGGATCCGGACAGATGGATGTCTCTGTTTCAGCAGTTCTCAGTCCGTATGGAGCCACAACCCCGCTGTCACGCTGTTCCGTTTATTAACGACCAGGAGTCCTCGGTTACCTCCTCCATGGGTCTCTGGAACGATCACTTCTGCTGCTCCAGCACACTGTGATAAATGGCAGGATCCTTGCTTAACTTATGTATTGAATTGTATTGTAACTGTACTGTCTGCCCTCATGTTCTAAAGCACTGCGCAAACTGTCAGCGCTTTATAAATCCTGTATAATAATAATAATGATGATGGGGGGGGGATAGAGGAGTCCAGGATGATGGGGGAGATATGGGAGTCCAGGATAATTGGGGGAGGGGGAGAGATGGGGGAGTTCAAGATGATGCGGGGGGCATAGGGGAGTCCAAGATGATGGGGGTAAGGGGGAGATAGAGGAGTCCAGGGTGACACACAGGAATTGGGAGTGTGTACTGTGAGGTGTTTGTATCATACAGGGCACAGGAAAAAAACAGCACAAGGGGCAGTACTTGCATATTCTCCCCCCCTCCCCCAAAGTAACCATCTATTGGCTATTGGTCACCCCTGCACACCACTTTGCTTACCTCTGCACCCTCATCCACAGCTCACCTCTGTACTCCCCTCCATCCACAGCTCACCTCTGTACCCCCTTCCATCCACAGTTCACCTCTGTACCCCCCTCCATTGACAGCTCACCTTTGTGCCCCCCTCGATCCACAGCTCACCTCTGTACCCCTCTCCATCCACAGTTCACCTCTGTACCCCCCTCCATCCACAGTTCACCTCTGTACCCCCCTCCATCCACAGTTCACCTCTGTACTCCCCTCCATCCACAGCTCACTTCTGTCCCCTTCTCCATCCACAGTTCATCTCTGTACCCCCCTCCATCCACAGTTCACCTCTGTACTCCCCTCCATCCACAGCTCACTTCTGTCCCCTTCTCCATCCACAGTTCACCTCTGTACCCCCCTCCATCCACAGTTCACCTCTGTACCCCCCTCCATCCACAGTTCACCTCTGTACTCCCCTCCATCCACAGTTCATCTCTGTACCCTCCTCCATCCACAGTTCACCTCTGTACCCCCCTCCATTCACAGCTCACCTCTGTGCCCCCCTCAATCCGCAGTTCACCTCTGTACCCCCCTCCATCCGCAGTTCACCTCTGTACCCCCCTCCATTCACAGCTCACCTCTGTACCCCCCTCCATCCACAGCTCACCTCTGTACCCCCCTCCATTCACAGCTCACCTCTGTACCCCCCTCCATCCACAGCTCACCTCTGTGCCCCCCTCCATCCACAGCTCACCTCTGTACCCCCCTCCATTCACAGCTCACCTCTGTACCCCCTCCATCCACAGTTCACCTCTGTTCCCCCCTCCATTCACAGCTCACCTCTGTACCCCCCTCCATCCACAGCTCACGTCTGTGCCCCCCTCCATCCACAGTTCACCTATGTACCCCCCTCCATCCACAGCTTACCTCTGTACCCCCTCCATCCACAACTCACCTCTGTATCCCTCTCCATCTACATCTCACCTCTGTACCCCTCTCCATCCACAGTTCACCTCTGTACCCCCCTCCATCCACAGCTCACTTCTGTACCCCCTCCATCCACAGCTCACCTCTGTACCCCCCTCTGTCCACAGCTTACCTCTGTGCCCACTCATTCCACAGCTCACTTCTGTACCCCCCTCCATCCACAGTTCACCTCTGTACCCCCTTCATCCACAGCTCAACTCTGTACCCCCACCATCCACAGGACACCTCTGTGCCCCCTCCATCCACAGCTCACCTCTGTACCCCCCTCCATCCACAGCTCACCTCTGTACCCCCCTCCATCCACAGCTCACCTCTCTACCCCATCCATCCACAGTTCACCTCTGTACCCCCTCCATCCACAGTTCACCTCTGTACCCCCCTCCATCCACAGCTCACCTTTGTACCCCCCTCCATCCACTGCACACCTCTGTACCCCCTCTATCCACAGTTCACCTCTGTACCCCCCTCCATCCACAGCTCACCTTTGTACCCCCCTCCATCCACTGCACACCTCTGTACCCCCTCTATCCACAGTTCACCTCTGTACCCCCCTCCATTCACAGCTCACCTCTGTACCCCCTCCATTCACAGCTCACCTCTGTAACCCCCTCCATCCACAGCTCACCTCTCTACCCCCTCCATCCACAGTTCACCTCTATACCCCCCTCCATCCACAGCTCACCTCTGTACCCCTCTATCCATAGCTCACTTCTCTATCCCCTGTCCACCTCTGTATCCCCATCCAAGTTCACTTCTGTATCCTACCATCCACCTCTGTACCCCCCCATCCACCTCTGTACCCCCCCATCCATGTACACCTCTGTATCCCTTGTCCACCTTCGTACCCCCCCAGTCCACTTCTGTACCCCCATCTACGTTTACCTCTGTAGCCTTCCGTCCACCTCTGTACCCCCCATCCACGTTCACCTCTGTATCCTTCTGTCCACCTCTGTACCCCCCCGTCCACCTCTGTATCCCCCCATCCACGTTCACCTCTGTAACTCCGTCCACCTCTGTACCCCCCATGTCCACCTCTGTACCCCCCTCTCATCCACGTTCACCTCTGTATCCTTCCGTCTACCTTTGTACCCCCCCATCCACATTCACCTCTGTATCCTTCCATCCACCTCTGTACCCCCCTTCCACCTCTGTACCCCCCCATGTCCACCTTTGTAACCCCCATGTCCACCTCTGTACTCCCCATCTATGTTCACCTCTGTACCCCCATCCATGTTCACCTCTGTATTCTTCCATCCACCTCTGTACCCCCCATCCACGTCCACCTCTGTACCCCCCCATCCACATTCACCTATGTACCCCCCCTCCACCACCTCTGTACTCCCCATCCACGTTCACCCCTGTACCCTCCCTTTGTACCCCCCATCCACGTTCCCCTCTGTACCCCCCCTCCTCCACCACATCTCTGTACCCCCAATTCTCTGCACATGTGAATCCCCTACCCTTTCTCTCCACGGTGATCTTTCTCACCTGAGGACACAGCGGTGCAACACAGTCTTCGCCTATCAGACCTGTAGCACACAGCCAGAACACTTCACTCGGCTGTGTGCTACACAGGTCTGTGAGGCAGGGGTGGTGGCAGGAGGAGCATGGAGCGCCGCTCTGTCATTTCCCTGTCACTCCGGTCCGCAGCTCCTGACAGAGGGAGAAGCGGGACGAGTGGGCTATAGCACATGAAGCCCGCAGCTGTCCCGCTCTCTTGTCATATTGTGGCCGCTGCTTGGGACAGCAGGGAAGGTGGGATTGGCTGCACCCGCTACTCCGGAAAACTGCGGGCAATGCAGGGCTTATGTGGCAGCTGCTTTGGACCCCACAGCGATGACAGGGCCCAGGGCAGCTGCCCCTTTTGCCGTACGTTAAAGACGGCCCTGCATAGGACCCTAAATGGGGGTACAGAGTTCAGCCCCACCCAGCCACAGTCTGCCATAACGGAGGCAGCAGGGCTAGATGTTGCGCCTATCCCTTCTGCGTGCAATAATGCCGCGTACACATGGTCGGACTTTTCGACCGGACTTGTCCGACAGACGGACCAAATCCGGCGGACAATCCGATCGTGTGTGGGCTTCCCGGACCTTCAGCGGACTTTTCCAGTCGCAAATCTGACGGACGTTAGATTTGGAACATGCTTCAAATCTTTACGTCATAACTCCGCCGGACCCAGAAATCCGCTCGTCTGTATACTAGTCCGACGGACAAAAACCAACGCTAGGGCAGCTATTGGCTACTGGCTATCAACTTCCTTATTTTAGTCCGGTGTACGTCATCACGTACGAATCCGTCGGACTTTTGTGTGATCGTGTGTAGGCAAGTCCGGACGTTAGAAAGTCTGTTGAAAGTCCACCAAAACTCAGTCGAAAGTCTGTCAGGCTTTTGTAGCTGAAAAGTCCGACCGTGTGTACGTGGCATAAAATATCCGGAGGGATGCACTGCAGCTACAGGAACCCGTGTGCAAAGGGCCCAAATCATTATTTTCATGATCTGCAGCCCCTTTTTGCTTTGTTATTTGTAATGCATAAAAAAATCTTCCCAAAAACACCCATTTCAGACAAATGTAGCGTTGTTTTAGGTGGCATAAGCTGTTAGCAAACTGGTTTTACTTGTTGTCTAGAACTTGACTTTATTCATTGTATATTTAAAAAAAGACAATTACATTTATCTTCAACATACAATACAACACAGATTTTTGTTCAGAACAGAGTGTGATATCTTTCTTTGATTAGTACAGCTAACAAACTAGCTCTTTGTGACTAATACTTAGGAATGCAAACTGATTGTCCAAGTTCCCTGGAAGCTGACATTGGGAACAATAGCCAATATCTCATTTTCTGACCAACTTGTGTTTACAGTGCAAGGATTCAAATCATTGAAACAAAAAGCTAAATACAGAGATAAAACATGTGAGCTGTTTAATCTGCCAAAGGACTTGTTTTCCTGTCCATCCAGCTCTGAGATGTACACAGCTCTGCCTCACAGCATAGCCCTGTTTGGCAGGGGAGCAGAGCTGATTTTTTTTTCTGCTGCAGTTTCACTTTCACTTACAGGTCCCCTCCCAACCTCACTCTGTAACTAGACCATGAAAGGAAAAGCAGCACACTGATGAGCTTAACTCTCTGTACTGTAAATCTCCTCTCCCCTCCTATTAGCATATTCCTTTTATGATCATACACTTGATTAACTCCTTGTACTGCTTCTTCATCCCCCACTCTGAACTCTGCAGTAAAGGGACCACAGGGCTAATTCACTTACCCTGCTTGCATTTAAAAAAAATGAAATTCAGACTTAGTGATTGCAGAGATGCATTAACTTGTGCCTTTTACATCTACTCAGATTCAACAAATGTTATTAGTTAATATTTTATTCCAGCAGCTACTATACAGGGTTTTACTCCACTTGTAGACAGGTACCTACAAATGTGGAGTTATTGTTCAGTTAGTTTTAGACTGTCCAGGTGGGGAGAGGTTTAATTCAGGATCTGTGTTTTCCCAGGCTTTCTGGGTCCTGGCCTTCACCCTGGTCTACACATAAATAGGGGGAAGGATGGGCTCAGCAGGGCCCAGCTAGACCGCATGGGAAGTGATGTAGCTGTACCCCCGTAAGGGCTGCAGAATGTAGTAGTTCCACCCATCACCCTGCCCAGCCTGGCATTCACTAACAGTTACTCTCCAGACAATGAACAGTCAGCTTTGGGTTTTTTTCCTTTTATTGGGGGATTAGAACTTGGATGGGGTAAAGGAATTCATGGGTTGCCCAGAAAATGATTCTTGCATGGTATGGGACAATTTATATATTCTCCTTCTGCACAACACTTGCTGTAGACCAGGGGTCTCAAACTCAAATTACCTGAGGGCCACATGACAAATTTTCATATCCCATGGGGGCCGCATGCAAACTTTCAAACTTCAAAAACAATAAACTATACACAGTTGTAGTTGCTGCTTGCTATCAGTCACTGCTTACTGCCAGATGCTTGGCAGTGTTTGCTCTGTGTTAGATGAGCCAAGTTTGCTCTAAGTGACGGGTGGGCTGAGAGTGACGGGTGGGCTGAGAGAGAGAGGTAGGAGGGAGGGCTGAGAGAGGGGGGGTTAAGAGAGTGGGGGCTGAGAGAGGGAGGGCTAAGAGAGGGGGGCTGAGAGAGATGGGTGGGCTGATAGAGACAGGTGGGCTGAGAGAATAGGGAGGGCTGAGAGAGAAGAGAGGGGGCTTAGAGAAAGGGGGGCTGAGAGAATAGGGTGGGCTGAGAGAGGGGGGCTGAGAGAAAAGGGAGGGCTAGGAGAGAAGGGAGGGGGCTTAGCGAGAGGGGGGCTGAGAGAATAGAGAGGGCTGAGAGAGGGGGGATGGCTGAGAGAGACGGGTGGGCGAGAAAGGACGGGGGCTTAGAGAGAGGGAGATGGCTGAGAGAGAGAGGGGGGCTGAGAGTATAGGGATGGCTAAGAGAGAAGGGAGGGGGGCTAATCGAGGGGGGAGGGCTGAGAGGAGGGGAGGACTGAGAGGGGGTGAGAGGGGAGGGGCTGAGAGAGAGAGGGGGCTTAGAGAGAGGGGGGCTGAGAAAGAAGGGAGGGGGCTTAGAGAGAGGGGGGGTGAGAGAGGGGGAAGGGCTGAGAGAGAAGGGAGGGGGCTTGGAGAGAGGGGAGGCTGAGGGAGAAGTGAGGTGGGCTTGGAGAGAGGGGGCTGAGAGAGGGGGAGCTGAGAGAGAAGGGAGGGGGCTGAGAGAGAAGTGAGGGGGCTTAGAGGGAGGGGGGCTGACAGAGGGGGAAGGGCTGAGAGAGAAGGGAGGGGGCTTGGAGAGAGGGGGGCTGAGGGAGAAGTGAGGTGGGCTTGAAGAGAGGGGGGGCTGAGGGAGAAGTGAGGTAGGCTTGGAGAGAGGGGGCTGAGAGAGGGGGAGCTGAGAGAGAAGGGACGGGGGCTGAGAGAGAAGGGAGGGGGCTTAGAGAGAAGGGAGGGGGGCTTAGAGAGAGGGGGGCTGAGAGAGAAGGGAGGGGGGCTTAGAGAGAAGGGAGAGGGGCTTAGAGAGAGGGGGGCTGAGAGAGAAGTTAAGGGGGCTTAGAGAGAGGGGGGCTGAGAGAGAAGGGAGGGGGGCTAAGAGAGGGGGGAGGGTGGCTTAGAGAGAGGGAGGGGGAGTTGGGGGGAGATGAGAGACCCCTAGCCCTGTTCCTGCAGTCCCAACTCTGTCCCAGTCTCTGTCTGCAGGTGTGTATGATGATAACAATCCATACCACGATGCCAGTCTCCTGCTTCGATCTGTCCAATTCCAGCAGCTCCCGCAGCAGCCTGCGCCTCCTGTCCTCTGTGACAGCTCTGTGCCCCCAGTGAGCAGCCAGCCTGTCCTCCAGCTTCGGGCCTCACATCAGAGCGTGCAGAGGAACTTGAAGCATGGGGTACGCTGCGCCCGCTTGCCTCCTAGGGAAGGCGGGGTCAGGGGGCAAGGTCAAGGAGGAGGTGGTGCCACGGTGGAGCTCTTCTCCCGAGTCCCGGGCTCTCGGGCTTATCTGCCCTCGGCCGGCCCCTCGCTGTTCACTGCAATGTAGCGATGGATGCCCGGCCGCCCACACCTCCCCAACTTCACACATCAGAGAGCGCCCTGCTCGGCGGGCCATTTATAACCAGTCCGCGGGCTGCAAATGGCCCGCGGGCCGGTACTTTGAGACCACTGCTGTAGACTATTTCTCCTTCTCCCTCCAGCACAATTCTTCAGGCTCAGCTAGCATATGGTTTGGCCTAACTCTGGTTTCAGCCAGGCCTTAGCAAAGTTCCTTATTACAGGCAGGGACCGCGGGCCCCTCTAGTGTAGCAATAAAAATAGGAAAAGTCTTTGGTGCTAGCTGACCTTTTTGATGGACTGCGGATCTCAGTAAGCCCCTTGCAGACCCTGACAACTCTCCCAGCTGCAGCTGTATTTTATTGAGGGATTAGAACTTGGATGGGGTAAAGGAATTCATGGGATGCCCAGAAAATGATTCTTGCGTGGTATGGGACAATTTAGATATTCTCCTTCTGCACAACACTTGCTGCAGACCATCTCTCCTTCTCCCTCCAGAGCAATTCTCCAGGCTCAGCTAGCACATGGTTTGGTCTAACTCTGGTTTAAACCAGGCCTTAGCAAAGTTCCTTATTACAGGCAGGGACCGCAGGCCCCTTCTAGTGTAGGAACAAAAATAGGAAAGGTCTTTAGTGCTAGCTGACCTTTTTGATGGACTACTGATCCCAGTCAGCCCCTTGCAGACCTTGAAAGCTCTCCCAGCTGCAGCAGCCCGACTTTGCCAGTAACATCACAGTCTCTCCTGCTGGCTCTACACCCATCTCTGCTTACCTCCCAGTCCTCTCAGGCATGCCTCTCCCAGCTCTCCCAACTGTACCTGTCACTCATCGACACCCGATGGATCCCTCCTGGAGACTTGCCGGGCAGTATTCCCCGCTGTCCTCTCCTGCTCCTGTTCAGGACACCCCTTGGGTTGTGTGGGGTTCCTTCACAGCTCCAATCCCCGGCCCAAGGTCACCCCCCCAGACTGGGGGCTCCCTCCAGGCCCCGACAGCCAAACACTCCATCTCCAGTTCTTCTACCCGAACAACAACTCCCCAGCTGGCTGACCCTGGGTATTTAAGGAGGCCTGCCCCCTGCCAATCCAGATTGGGGATTGGTCAGGGCTCCCTAAAAAATCCCAAACAGCTCCACCCTTCTTCCCCTCCTTCTTTCTAGAAGTCTCTAAAAGCAGAAGGGAGGTAACTGAAAGGTGAAACTAGCTGTGAGTCACCAGCCTACTCTAAGCCACTCCCAGCCACAGATCAAAACAAACAGGCCTAGCTTTCAGCTATCACTTGTCACTTGGAGTGAGGTGGCAGAACTACACTGGACAGGTGGACAGGTGGCCAGTGGAGAGGGCACTGGCTCAGCAGTGTCCCTCCTAAAGGTAACATCCATCCATCAAGGTGTGCAGTAACATGGAACCATACATTTTACAGAGAGACTCTGTACATTGCACTACTGTAAATGTATGGTTCATCTCTAAGACAGGGTTTACACCTTAAGGTGGACTTTCACCTGAAAGTGGCCCACCTGGTCCTGGTCATTGATGAATGCGCCCACACACATTACCCAAGCATGAATAGTCATCCAATCAGATGCGTTCCCATAGAAGATAATGGCTTGTAATTCGCACCGCAATGCCCAGAAAAAACACATGTTTTTTGTGCAATGCGCAGTGCGAATGCAACGCACGTATGTGAACCAGATACATTCAAATGAATGTATTTTAAAATGTCCTGCGAATTGGATGCGGTGTAAGCCGCATATAATTCGCATAGGTGTGAACGGGGGCACAAATATCCTCCAGAGCTAAACTCAGGAATTCATGAAAATACGCACTCTCCCATATCTTATGTGTCAGGAAAGACTCCCACTAATGAAGCATAACTGTAGAGTTGTACAACAATATATACTGTTAATTACCTATCCAAATGTTAACTAGTCATCCGAAGAATCAGCATTAGTATAAGCGGATTCCACCATATAGGGGATCCCCATATAGGGGATCACTTCCTGTCTGAAGACCTTTGGTCTACCAGTGTCCATTCACTTGATGATGAAGTATAACCCAGCAGGTAATGAATATTAGCCTGAAACTGTGTCCCATGAAGTATGAAAAAGAAACAACCATTTTTATTATGCTGTATGCACTTTTTGACTCTTTCTGGTACCTTAAAATTCCTTTACATTTCTGGACCCCTGAAGCAGGCAGGAACCCTATGGTGGTGTTTTCCTTGCGTCTATCTATTATGGTTCTTGCAGTAAAAAACACGATAGCTTAGACTTCAGTAGTGTATCTATGCTTTACTAAACAGAAAAGTTGCACATACAACTGTAGGATGCACAAAATAACACAATTCATAGCTTACAAAATATGCTTACAAATATAAGCATGTACAATATGTACGCATTAACCACTTCAATACCGGGCCAATTCTGACATTTCTCTCCTACATGTAAAAATCATCATTTTTTTGCTAGAAAATTACATAGAACCCCCAAACATTATATATGTTTTTTTAGCAAAGACCCTAGAGAATACAATGGTGGTTGTTGCAACTTTTTATCTCACACAGTATTTACGCAGGAATTTTTCTAACGCGTTTTTTTTGGGAAAAAAACAGTTTTGTGTTTAAAAAAAAAACAAAACAGTAAAGTTAGCCCAATGTTTTTGCATTCTGTGAAAGATGAAGTTACGCCGAGTAAATAGATACCTAACATGTCACGCTTCAAAATTGCACACGCTCGTGGAATGGCGCCAATGTTGGGTACTTAAAAATCCCCATAGGCGACGCTTGAAATTTTTTTACTGGTTACGTTTTGAGTTACAGAGGAGGTCTAGGGCCAAAATTATTGCTCTCGCTCCAACGTTCGCGGCGATATCTCACATGTATGGTTTGAACACCGTTTGCTTGGGTGTTTGCTTCTGCGTGCGAGCACACGGGGACAGCGGCGCTTTAAAAATTTTTTTTTTTATTGTTAATTATATTTTATTTTTTTTTATTTTGACACTTTTTTGAAAAAAAAAAAATTGATCACTTTTATTCCTATTACAAGGAATGTAAACATCCCTTGTAATAGCAATATGACATGTCAGGTGCTCTTAATAGTGAGATATGGGGTCAATAAGACCCCATATCTCACCACTAGGCTGGGAAGCCTGAAATAAAAATAAAACGATCGCCGCTTCCCAGCCGAAGCGGCGCCGTTTTTTTGAATGGAGAGGCCGGGCGTGACGTCATAACATCGCGCCCGGCCTCCGACGATCATAGAGACTCCGGGGACCATCTGGTCCGCCGGAAATCTCTATGATCTACATCCGGCGCCGGTGGATCCACTCTCCGCCTCACCGATCCTAACGGTGAGTCGGAGCAAGCACCGGAGGGCGGCGGGAGGGGGGGGACGTCCCCTCTCGCCTCCCATAGGAACGATCAAGCGGCGGAACGGCCGCTATGATCATTCCTATGGTGTAGAGATTCGCCGGCTGAAACCGGCAATATCTGAATGATGTCTGTAACTACAGGCATCATTCAGATATACCGACCCAAAGCCCAGGACGTCATATGACGTCCGTGGGCTGGAAGTAAACAGTTACTCGACTTAGGGGTCAAGATGTAATGTCCTTCATGGTTTCTTGCTCAGTCAAACTCAAAATGTCTCCAAAGTTATCCAGCTTCCGGCAGTCATAAGTTAATCCATTGTCCTTCCCAACACATCTGTCTGACCACACGTTTCTTTCAAAAGACCCCAAGCCCCTCCCACCAACTTCCTGTACACATCAACTTCCTGTCCTTTGCTCAGTTCCAAAACCTATCCAGCTGGTTTATTTACATATCAATGGAGGGGACGGGAAGCCTGGCTTCCCTGAAAACATATGCTCTTAAAAATCTAACTCTATATTATTCTTAAAGTCACGATTAATAACCATAGCAACACAGGTGGGACAAGATTGTAACAGCGGTGGGCCATAGTTCTGCTTTATGTCAGAGGTGGATGGACTGGTTTGTTTGTTTCCTGCTAAAATAAGCTGTTTTTGGTTATCTTTTGAGGAAAAAAAGATCCTTTGCTTTTACCGACTCGGCTGGCTGGTATTCCCGGGCTCATCCAAATAATACAAGGTCTAAGTTACCACTGGGGTCTGTGACATGGGTGAATCATATAACGCATCAGGGATATCTGCAGGTAGTTGTCCAATGTTTGTACTGAACATGACCTTCTCAATCTAATTAAAAGTTGTCAGATTTGGACATGGTGGCATGGAAAGGCCAGAATTAGCTGTAACCATTTAATGCTGTCCCTGTGAGGTCTTCTACTTCAGACCACTTGCTATTGTTTTTTTCGACCAGCGATAAGGCTGGCACTGGGGGTAGATGCACAATTTACATGTTGAAGCAACACCAGAAAAATAATGATAGAAATGTACACCTATCTTGTCGGTAAATGAGTGCACCAGTCAGTCTTGTCTTTCATCTTCATTATCAGATAAGACCTAAGTATTTAGCATGTAAGTAATGAGATGACAATGACATATATAATTGGGAACTTGTTAAACAAGTGCAAGAAATTTCTGGAGCCTCGGGTCTCCTCTGTCGTATTCAGGACAAACCTTTTCAAGAGAAGCCACTAGACATAGCTAAGAGGAGAGGTGTGGATATGAAATATTTTGGCCTTTACGTATAAGGCTGACTATACACTAGGGGAACTTCTTTCAAGATGTTTAGTTTTAAGAACATTCGTTCAATTTTCTAATCGTTAGTGGGGTCAAATCTACTTTTGTTTTTGACCACAGCGGCAAGAAAATTTGATGGAGCAGTATTGAAAACTTTTCTCAAATGAATTTCTAACAATCTATGTGGTTTCTGACCAGCAAATTACATTCATTCCTATGTTAACAGCAAACAAATTGTTAAAGTACTTTCAAACGACATTTGACCAGTCTTTGAATGTAGAAGGAAATTTTGTACGAATGTTCATACACAAATTCATATGAACCTTTTTTCGAAAATCTACTAGCGCATAGCCAGCTTAAGGAGCTTAAGAAGCACGATACAGGAAAGGCACGTTCTGTGCCCGTTTTTCGTACCGCATTTAAAACGCACCGGATGTGCAATCTGCTGTGGGTGTCAATATGGTCTTAATGACACCCCAAACGCAGATCACAAATGCAGTGTGTTTGCCTTCACCAGATTGCATAGTGCCGGCCGTTGAACCTGTCGTGGTCAGAGGTAAAAGGGAAGCTGTCGCCACTAAGGGACCAACCACCTTATTACCAGGGACCACAGTGAGTAACTGAAGCAAGTACCGGAGCAGTATTCTCACCACCCGGGGACAGTGAAGAATTGGAAAACTTCAGTGGTTATCAAGCCAGGGACCCAGCCAGCGGAGGTGACGCTTGGAAAGCAGCCTTGTGTGTCAAGCCAGGGACCGAGCAGGCCAGTGGGGTGAAGCTTGAGAGGTATCTTGAGTGCCAAGCTAGGGACCCAGCAGAGAAGCGGGGGTGACGCTTGAGGAAGATACCACTGTGAAGATTGGAGGAGCTCAAGGGATTCAGTGGCAGTGAATCAGTGGGTCTAGTCAAAGACCGGTGGGATGAAGAACTATAAGGAGAGGTTGTAGTGAAAGAGAAAGGAACTGTAATGTTTGTATTAGGAACTGTTAAAGACTGGTGCCATAGGAGACAGCATTCCTGCACATGCAGATGTGGTGTCCTGCTGGATGCCTTTCCCTGCACAACTGTCCTCCCGTTGAAGTCTCGGAGTCTGCCAATTGAACTTGCAACTACCTAAGCGTGTCCTGGCCCTAACCCTCTTTCCCCTAAAAGTTTAATAAGAGAAATAAACTCTCTTATGCATTCAAGAAGTGTCTGGCGCCCAATGACTTTAGTCATCTTGCACCCACCATGCCTCACAACCCACTATACACAGAAGGATGTCAGCTATCTCTGGCCCAGGAGATTATCATTAGACCGAAGGAGGCCTGGGACCTTGCTACATTTCATTTACTGGCCCCTTCCTTCTCTGAATGAACACAGTCAGCGATTAGTACCGATTGCTCCTGTGTCCATTCATTACTGAAGCATGCTAAGCTGAGGCTGCAGAGAAAGGGACTAATGGATCTCTGTCCTCAGTCTCTTGTTCGGTCTTAAATTCAAGGAATAAGGGGTCTGTTTAGACCCCTGATATTTTACCAAAGCCCCCAATAAAGAAATATTTTAAACAATGTAAAAAAATAAAACATTCTAAAAAAATTGTTACATGTTCTTTACTCTCTATAATTTTTGCCATGGCTGCACAGGATAGTATCATAGCCATGGCATGGCTACATCCCTAGACATAGTCTCTATTGCTAAAGGAGGAAGTGGTTGGTGGGCAGTAAAAGTGCAGCTCAACCATGGGGGTTTTCTTTACCCCCCCCCAATCTCACATGTGTATGAGTCAAAAAGGCTTATTCACACTGGTCGTGTAAATGAGGGGATTGTTCATGCAGCTGAAGCCACCTGTTACTCTAAGGGGACACAGCCCCAGGTACTAATTTGACAGGTGTGCAGGCCTGGGTGAGTGGCCCTGAATGCACACTGCCCATGTTCATGGCAGTGCACCTACATGCACATGCCTTGCAAATTAGGACCTGAAGCTGTGTTTGTACAGCTGCTGCGTTTCCATAGAGTAACATAGGCTGCCTGCACACAGCTCCAGGCAGCTCCAATCTCAAACAAACTGCTAATTATCAGTATACAGGCCACAACACCCATGTGAATAAGACACACAGAGCTTTAGCAGGAATTTTGTTGTGTTTGTGTCCACAAATAATGCTTTTAGTGTATTTTTAGCAAAAAGTCATTTGATAGATCAACTTAGTATCAAAATTTTCAGCAGGCGAAGGGATTTTTTGTATACAGCTGCTTGATCACTTCTACAGGGTGTAGATGGGCGCCCCCCCCCCCCACACCTAGAGAGGCTGAAGGTATATAGAGAGAGATATCGGGTCTTATCCTTCATGATAGCTTATTGCTATCACAAGGGATGTTGTTCAATATAGTGAATAAAAAAATAAAAGAACAGTGTAAAAAAGTTTTAAATAAAATAAATACTAAAAAAAAAAAAAATTTAAGTGCCCCCTCCCCCCATGTTCCCATGCAAATATAAGTCCTGCAGGCATGTGTATATGGTGATCGCATCACATATGTGAGTTATTGCAAAGTGAAATGTGACACATCAAAGTGAGACGAATAATTTTGGTGCAAGACTGATCTCCTGTGCAGGGCTGTCTTTAACGTGGGGCAAAAGGGGCAGCTGCCCTGAGTCCAGTCATTGTTGTGGGGCCCAAAGCAGCTGCCCCTTGAACCCCTTGTCTTCGAGGGTCCTTGGCCAGTGGCGGCGGAAGCAGGGGGAAGGCGAGCATCGAGGGCAGCTAGGATTGAGAGACCTCCATTGCCTCCGTGACCCCTGGAGAGGTGAGCAGCAGCGGGCGCAGCATCCCTGGCGCCTCCTAGAGCATGGAGCTCCTGGCTCACGGCTCCAACAACAAAAGCAGTTTCAGCCTGAAGGACAGGCTGACCAGGGGCCTGGAGGACGAGGATGGGTGGGAGCACAGGCAGCAAGGGACCGCACAGGAAGCAGATAAGCAGAATGAGAATGAACCTTGCCTGCTGATGGCAAGCCAGATACTGGGCACCTACCCACAGACTGGGATTGAGACAGGGAGGCACAATGGGGGCACAGGAGAGACTGCAGATAGGGCTAGGGTTCTCTCTCTCATCCTCCCCCTTCTCTCTCTCACCCCCCCTCCTTCCCACTTCTCTTCCTCTCTGTCGCACCCATTTCTCATCCTGCCTCTCCCCCTTTCTCTCTATGACCCTCCTCTCTCTTACCCCCCTCTCTCTCACCTCCCCCTCTCTCTCACCCCACTCTCCCCCTCTCTTACCCCCCTCATTCTCTCACCCCCTCTTTCTCCGTTCTCTCTCTTATTCTCTCTCTCTCACCACCTTCTCTCTCTCATGCTCCTCTCTCTCTCACTCCTTCTCTTTCTCACCCCACTCTCTCTCTCCTCTCTCCCTCACCCCCTCTCTCTCACTACCTCTCTCTCATCCCCATTTCTCTCTCACCCCTCTCCCCCCCCCCCCCCCCCGCCCATACAGGTAGGGAGAACTGTGTGGACACTGACTGACAGATGACAGCAGGTGAGTGTCGCTGATCCCATCCCCACCCAGGACTTCCACTGATCCCATTCCCCACTAGCTCTGCCACTCATCCCATTATATATGAAGCATGTAGTGTATAAACATTCAACTAATGTAACCTGTTACTATGGAACCTGGAAGGTATATGTAGATAGTAATATAAAGCACTGTCTGTATTTAAACATTGGATCACCAGGAAGTATTATGCTTTAAAATAGTAGAGCGTTACACATATCAAGTACAGTCTTTTCACACAGACGTCATCAGTTCGGTCAGGTTTTTTGCTAAAAAAAACAAATGAATACTGTTTTAGGTAAAATGAATATGCAAATCCGTCTTCGGTTCCGTGTGGTTCAGTCTGCATCAGTTTTGATCCGTTTTTGCATCCATTTTTCTCGGTTGTTGAAAAACTTATCATAGGGGACAAAAGCATAAACCAAAAAAGTCTATTACATCTGTTCAGATCCTCCTAAGGATGCAGCCTTGTTCCGTTTAACCACTTCAGGACCACCCACTGCACTTATACAGGGCAACTGTGCAGCGTGGATCATGTACATGTATGTGATTTTACAGTTCTAGGTAGAGGGCACACTCACTGTTGATGTCAGTGTCAGTTAGTCAGTTCCCCCTAGTGTCAGATTGATTGCCACATGATCACAGTCCAACTATAAGTCGCTGATCACCGCCATTACTTGTATAGAAAAAAAGAAATTAAAATTCCAGTATACATACCATCAGTTGTAGACAGTATAACTTTCACACAGACCAATCAATATACATGTAGCCATGAGCTGGATATTATGCCTGCAATTCAGAGACATTGTGCAGTGTTATTATTGTGGGGTTGTCTCCCTCTAGAGTTGGCTGGACTCCATGTGTCATTTCCGTTTTCTTTTGGCAAAACTTAGAGCAAAGCATTGTGGGATGTGTAGTTCAGATGCTGAAGTCTCAATGCCAGCAGGACTGCTCTGAACTGCGACTACCAGAATACTGAAAGGACAGAACAGACTGCTGGGAGAGGATATAAAAGGGCTGGTCATGGCCTGCATCGCTCTCTTAGGATGCCGGCTTGACCCTGCCAGCAGGAGGTCTGTGTGAAAGTGAGCTGCTGTGATTCGCGGCCTACACAGTGGGTAGTCGTTCAGCTATACCCAGAGGGACCTCTGTGGACAGCATCGCTTCTCTCTTACAGCGGACCAGAGGCTGTTCCAGGTTATCCAGAGATACCTGCACTTCAGATCCGGGAAGACTGCAGCGTGGCGTGGAAGACGCCATTTCCCAGAGCCAGGATACAGAGAGAGAGTTCCTGAACGAGTCTTCTTCATCACCTACATCATTGCCAGCTGTATCTAGGTCCAGTGTGGTGAGCGGGCATAGCCCATTTAGTTGCTATAAGACACTGCTTACAGACATCTTTTATTCAGCTCCCCATGGTGGTACTTGTAGTGCCACTGGAAGTCAGTTCTCATACTATAATAAACACCAAAAGCAGACATCTATGCCTTGTTCACATTATTGCTTCTTGTAGTTTTACTGGATACAACACCACTAGGATCATACAAGAGGAGATTAAAATAAAATAGGGATACCCAAAAGATCTGCCAAATTTGCTATACCCTATTATCAAGGATTGCCTTAATCACATTACATCTAAGCTAGCTGAAGACATCTTGATTTCAAAGAATAACCCTTCCACCTTTCTTCATCTGCTCTAGTTTCTTTGGACTCTATTTAAGGGAGCAAGCCAATTTGAATATAATAGTTTGCATATTGTTCGTTTCATGTTGTGAAATTCTTAATGGCCTATGGGTTGCACTGATCGCTGTATAATCGTCAGTGGTCAAAAAAATGTGTCAAAAGAGTCCGATCTGTTTGCCATGATGTCGCAGTCCTGATAAAAATTGCTGATCACTGCTCTTACTAGTAAAAATAAATAAATACATAAATAAAAATGCCATAAATCTTTCCACCATTTTGTAGACACTATGAATATTGTGCAAACCAATCAATATACACTTATTGCAATTTTTACTACCAAAAATATGTAGAAAAATAGATATCGGCCTAAACAAAGGAGGAAAAATTCGCTTTTTTTTTTTTTTTTTTAAATGGGGATATTTATTTTGTTTTTTTCAAAATAGACGCTCTTTTTTTGTTTATAGCGCAAAAAATAAAAAAACGCAGAGATGATCAAATACCAGCAAAAGAAAGCTCTATTTGTGGGAAAAATGGACATCAATTTTGTTTGCGTACAGCCTCGCACAACCGTGCAATGGTCAGTTAAATCGAGGCAATGCTGCATTGCAAAAAATGGCCTGGTCATTGAGCAGCCAAATCTTCCAGGGCTGAAGTGGTTAAACCACTATATTACCTTCTCATAAATATAGCCATAGTGTTCATATAAGTGTGCCTTTTTCATATTAAAGTGTTGAAATATACTTATTTCTGTGTCCTCACTAATACAGTAAACAAACTTGAACTGTTTCATTATTATAGTATAGTTGGTAAGATGACTGAACCCAGTGCGTCAGAGGTGATGGAGGATTTGCAGATTCGAGGGAACCAGTGGGGTACAGAGTCTATTATCAGGCCTCACGGGGGTACAGCTACATATACTTATTGGAATTTTTTTTACCAAAGATATGTAGCAGAATACATTGGGGCCTAAATTTATTAAGGAATTTTAATTTTTTTAATCTATAGTGCAAAAAATAAAAAACCCAGTGATGATCAAATACAACCAAAAGAAAGCTCTATTTGTGTGAAAAAAAATGATATAAAGTTAGTTTGTGTACAGTGTTGCATGACCGCGCAATTACCAGTTAAAGTAGCGCAGTGCTAAATAGGAAAAAATTGATTAGTCATGAAGTGGGTAAAATCTTCCAGATCTGAAGTGTTAAAAAATGGACCTGAATGGGAATGATTGTTATGATTGTAGGGGAATGAAAAGAGACGATCATCCCTTTAAATCAGAAAGCCCATGGAAATGAATTGCTGTCCGTTTTTCATCCAAAAATGGACAAATGAAAAACTGATGAATAGAACAAAAATGTGAAAGGGCCAAAAGCTGTTTGAATTAAATTTTACATTCAAATGTACAGTATCTAAACCCATGAACAAACATGAAATATATTGCATGTTAGCAGTCCATAGATGTGGTGGCAGCATTCATTTTATTTTAACCTAATGATCCTGCCAGTAACACACCTCCTGTCCTATGCTCACTCAGTGTACAGTATCTGTGAAGAAGCAGAAATGCCACCCTAGGGGAGGAAGTGTGTTTGGACTACAGAACACTTCCCCTCTCCTAATTTCTTTAACATGGAGGGGTGGTGATGGACCAGCTACTGACAGTCGGAATCAGACAGTGCTGGTGGCAGGCACACTTGTAAGGTAAGTGTGTCATAATGAGCAATTATGCTGTGGCAGTACACCACCCAGCACACAGCGATTTAGTTCCACTTTAGGAAATGAAAAGCAGGAAAATAAGAGGAATTAATTGTTAGAGTTTACATACACTACTTTCTATGCCCTTGCAATGGTTGGGTAACTACATTGTGGCTATACAGAGGAGAAATGTAATTTAACCATTATGTAAAGTGATCCTACTCTATTATAAACTTTTAAAAGTATAATTCCGCGTACCCACGATCGGATTTTCTGACAACAAATGTTGGATGTCAGCTTGTTGGCGGAAAGTCCGATCGTGTGTACGGGGCATAAGTCTGACCTAACAGCAAACACCACAATGCTCCTGGTATTATCTTTATGAACCTGAAATGCCTCTTTTATGCCCCTCTATGATTAAAGCTGGCTGATAGTATTTTTACAACTGGCACCACCGGCTGCCAAAATACCCAAACAGCTCCTGAATCTTTTTGAATGCAGCCACTTTTTGGCTGACAATTTTTCACCTCGATTTTTCAATTGGGGAATGTTGGGAGGGAGGCATCCAACAGGGCCACCCATTAAGCAAATTTCGGGCGCTAGAAACAATATAGTGTATATTGTAGCTTTAGTTTATTGTTTAGTTTATAAAGCTATATTGTAGCTTTAGTTTACAAACTAAAATAGTTTAGCTTATAGTGTATATTGTAGCTCTAGTTTTACTTTATCGCTGCAACAAGGAGAATGGAAAATTAATGAAACCATAAAGTAAACCATAATCACTGATATATTTCTATAATTCTACAGAAAAAAATAAGAACAGCAGAGAGAGAAAGTACCAATGTGGCTGAAACAGTTCTTAGGAAACAGGAAACATAGTATGAAGAAAGTAGCCAACACAGCAGTGATTAAAAACAGATGATGATAATGTTCCTTGGAATTGACCTGCTCAGTTGGCTCTTTCCTGCAGTTATATTCAACAAAATCTTCCAATAAGATTGCATGTGTGTTTAACGCATATTATGCATGTTTGTAGAAGTCTCCCTTATATAGAAATCCAAAAGACCTGAGACTGCTGCTGGCTGCCATTATCTTGGATTTGGTTTAATCAGCCCCAGCGCACTCAAAAACACTGCAAGTAGGCCTGCTGGTAAGCGCAAGAAGGCTGCAATGCCATATTTTGGAAAAAGCAAATTGCACTGCAAAGTAACATGTTTTTTGTGAATTTGAATGAAATGTCATAAAGTGCGGTGGATAGAGTTGCACTATACTAAGTACAGTGGAACAGTGGAACCTTGGATTACAAGCATAATCCGTGAATGCTTGCAATCCAAAGCACTCGCATATCAAAGCGAGTTTCCCCATACAAGTCAATGGAAACGAAGATAATTCGTTCCGCATTGACTTCTTTTACATGTGTAGCAGTTCCCCCGGAGGGGCTTCTGAGTAGTTCATAACAATTTGCCATTCACCCCGCTTCTGACCTTCCCATCACCAAGTATAACACACCAACAGTCAATAGTTAATTTTTCTTGCGCTTTATTTGCGGGGATGTTTTGGGTTATCTATAGGCAGATATGAGATGTTCCACCAGACCCCACTTTATGAGGGTATAATCCAACTGTAGCCATTTTGTGGGTTACTGAACTTACTGATCTTGTAGATCCATTCTGGAATCTATTGCTTCTCTGGACTATACACTTTGTAAATTCCCCTGTACAGTGCTCCCAAGTTGAACAGAAAGTACTACTCTGAATAGTTTCTCTGCTTGACTGATATGATTCCTTTGGAGTGTTAATTCTTTAATGTCAAAGGCCTGCGCCGCCTTCTTCATGACCCGCATACTAACACACTTCAGTCTTTGGAAGTTACTGTCTGTTACTGCTTGTACTGCATACCATAGTCACACAGCATTACTTCTCTTGCTCCTGCACTTGCTTCTTTAAGTTTCACTGACCTGTTCTCCACGATCAACGTTCTGTGTTCTTTGTTCACAGACAGTTGATTCGCCAGTTCACTTCCTCCGCTTCACTCTTACTTCCCCTTTGCTTGCACGGCACATTCCCCGCACGGGAATGCCCATCTCTTCCCCAGCGCTACATGCTGGCTTCTCTGGGCTTCAGGCATCCACCCCGGACTCCCCTTGAAGGCATGCTCAAGGTTCTCCTCCTCCAGGGACCCAGGCCCTCGGCCTTCCTGGCCTCGCCCTCTCCTGAACTCCTGACTCCACCACCTCTCTCTCTTTCAGAACATGTGACCCCCAGCTTATATGAGAGACCTCCTCTCGACCAAGGAAATCAATGATTGGTCAGAACTCTCACATGAGCTCCCTGCCACTCAGGTCTCAGTGCATCCTTCGCTTTCCAGAACAATCTCTAGTCTTAGCACAGAAGGTATCTCTGAGCCTAAGCGTAGGTGGCCACACCCCCGGCTATCCTAACACTCCCACTCCTGAATCAAAACAACCAGGCCTAGAAAAAAAAACACAGGCCTGGCAAAATTTACCTACAGCTAAGTCCTACACTATCAAAATGCCACTATAGCACCTACCTAAAAGTAGAGGGTGCTACACATGCAATACCTCATGTGGCCAGAGGTGGGGGGCGCGGAAAAGCCTTGGAAATACTCGGGGACAGCTCGGGTGAACTCGGAAAGCCTCGGCAAGTCAGAGACTGTGCGCATACTACAGGAAATGACCAGAGACTGCGAGCATACTACAGGAGATGGTCAGTGACTGCCGACATACTACAGCAGACAGTTAGAGAACTTTTAGCAATGCACAGCTTTACAATTAAATAACACAGCTCAGCGTTTTGGTTAGCAGTCAGACATTCTATTGGGGGGGGTAAGGACATACCTGGCCATCTGGGCTCATACACTTTCAGAGGTCCAGGGGGCAGGGTTCCCACGCTGATCTCTGCTCTCTCTGCAGCCGCTCCCTCCCAAGCATACAGACTGCATGGGGCGGGTCAAAGCATCAGTGGAGCTCCTGGCCCTGCCCCCTCTCTATTGGCTGGGGCCTACAGACATCCGGGGGCAGGGCCCCCCACTCTGATTTCTTATTTTGATGCAGCTGCTCTCTTCTGAGCATACAGGCTGCAGAGGGTGGGGGTCAGAACGTCAGTGAAGCTCCCGGCCCTGCCCCGCCACCCTTCCTGCTGGCTGGCTATGGAATACAGAGCTACCTCCCGTGTTCTCCATGCGGCTTGTGCTCTGCAATCCCATAATCAGGGCCCCAATTTGCGTGCAGTGCAGGGTCAAGCGACAGCTGCTTTGGGCCCCCCCCAATGAAGATTGAGCCTGGGGCAGCTGACCAGTTTTCCCCACGTTAAACACGGCCCTGCATATACCCAGTGAAGTGAACAGCCTCAGATGATACACATAGATAAAACAAATCTCCCTACATAAGTTTTACATGTATATCTGCTGTCTTCAGCTTTATATATTCTTTAGAAAGTTCAGATAGTGTTAGGAAATTTTCTCTTCCTGTTCAGCACTGCAGTGAAGCCTGGGAAAACAGCCAAGACAGCTGATTGGCAGAAAGGCACACACCCCTCTCCTCATAGGTAGAGACCTTCAGAGTTGATCTTGAATAGTTCAGGGCTCTGCTAATCTATTTATAAAATCCTCCCCAACACAAAACTCCAGCTGCTTTTATCTCAGTTGACAGAGAACTTGTCAGGAGTTATCAGGCTGATAACAGAAGAACTAGCAGGAGATAGCTACAGGATATAGTGCTTTGAATTGAGAAAACACTGCAGATATATGTGCCCAGCTCAAATTTAATGAATTGGGTCTACATCCACTTTAAGCAGAAACTGCTCCCCTCAAACAGTAGTGTTAAAAGTGGTCAGTATTTAATTAACCAACATGATTCAAAACATCTAACAGCCAAAAGCATAAGTCTAAGAAGCTTTAAATAGCGGACAAGCAATAAAGACATGCTGGGCAGTTTTCTTGGTGATGAGGGGCGAAATTCATTTTCCCTTTGGCAAAATTTTTAAAAAAATGTGCTTTCCCGTTGACTCCAACGCATTTCAACAAATGTTTAATCATTTTCCCTTCAATTTATATATTTCACTTACACAACATTTCTGCAAAATGCATGGGAAAGAAAATGTATGTACAATTTTTCAAAAGATAAAATTATTTTGTTGAATTTTGCCACTCAACCTCAGTTTTCTTTCTAAATTCTACAGTTATGTTTAAACTAAACAGTCTATAAAGAAGGATATCCCTAATCAAACTGAACTCCACAAGAAGTACAATGTTACAGAGTTTGGTTGACACTTTGTTTCTGCCAGGAGCAACAGCCGGCAAAAGACACAACAAATGCAAGGTGATGCAATTTGATCACATAAAAGATCAGAGCATGCAGTCTAGAATAGCAGGGTGAGTAGGCTGATCAGGAATAGAGAAACTGGTTCCAGACAGGTAGACAGTGCAAAATGCCAAGAGCAAAGGCTGAATTCACTGCATTCCAGTAAAGCCCCACTTTAGGAAGAAAAAGTAGAACAGCTGGTTGCACACAGATGTCACCAAGTGCAATGAAAGACCAATAATTATACATGCATATGAATTTAATTGCATGACCACAGGGTGGTACTGTGCATGCAAGAACTATAAAGATGTGCCGAGTCCTAATTATTTGGAATACTGGTTAGAAACATTGAAGATGGACTTTATAGGCACTCCACTACACAAAGTTTAAAAATAGAATATTTTATTGTAAAAGAGTTAAAAGGAAAAAAACAAAAAATGATAAAACATCATCACTATCAAAGAATTGCCTAAATGGTAAAGGTCACAACACCAACAATTGTATTGTGTATAGTCGTAGAAAAACGTCTTTAAAATGACGATTGACGGTATTCCGACAAGCTTGGTGTAGGTTGATTGGGCGTGTTGGGCTCGACTCTACATATTACGCACAAAAGCTGACTGACTGCAATTCCATTTGACCCTTGTGTCCAGGACGAGGTGACATCCGACTGTTATGCAATGTGGAGAACAGCGGCGCTTATCTGAGTGCAGTATATTAAAATGATTAATGATGAATTTATTAAGATGAAAAATAAGAATTAACTCGCAGGGTAAGGGTTAAAATGGCTAGTCACAAGGGGAGGCTCGCTGTGTAGTCCTGATTTCGATAGCCGGCGGTGTGGGGTGCTGCTGTTGTCTCGCTAGCTGCAGGGGTTTCCAAGGCTCTGAGTCAACCTGGCAGTCGTCTCCCCATCGGCTATGACTTCACTGGATGTGGGGCACAGGGCCAGCAGGCGCACGCTCGGAGCATGCATGCTCCTTCTTCAGGCTGTTATAGTATCATAATGGAATGAGGCAGTATTTATATGGTTACATGGAGGAGGAAGGAACTACATTACCCAGTGCCCTTTGCGAGCTGCTACGGAGGTCAAGAGGTAACATGTTTAGTGCAGCGAAAAAGGCATAGGGGGATGTGTGGTGTACATGGATGCTGGGGATAAAAAATGGATTTAAGAATGAATATTGTATTTCAAAAGAGTAAGCAAGGTTATATGGAATGGTGGGAAAGAGATATTTTGTATAGAGGGGACTGGAACTACTTGAGTGATGGATATGGGGCTGGCCCTCTAATGGTGGATATTGGTAATACATGAGCCAAAAAAGGGGATAAGTACAGCACAAATTGTTTAGGGTCGTGCAGATTCAGAGGGTGGCCATAAAGGCTCTATTGAAAGTGGGAAAATTCTATATAGAGACTTTTGGATGCATACACATGTATACATATATGTGTGCACATGTGTATATAGAGGGATAAAAAAAAAAAGGACATTATACAGTCAGGTCCATAAATATTAGGACATCGACACAATTCTAATCTTTTTAGCTCTATACACCACCACAATGGATTTGAAATGAAACTAACAAGATGTGCTTTAACTGCAGACTTTCAGCTTTAATTTGAGGGTATTTCCATCCAAATCAGGTGAACTGTGTAGGAATTACAACAGTTTGTATATGTGCCTCCCACTTTTTAAGGGACCAAAAGTAATGGGACAGATCAACAATCATCCATCAAACTTTCACTTTTTAATACTTGGTTGCAAATCCTTTGCAGTCAATTACAGCCTGAAGTCTGGAATGCATAGACATCACCAGACGCTGGGTTTCATCCCTGGTGATGATCTGCCAGGCCTCTACTGCAACTGTCTTCAGTTCCTGCTTGTTCTTGGGGCATTTTCCCTTCAGTTTTGTCTTCAGCAAGTAAAATGCATACTCAATCGGATTCAGGTCAGGTGATTGACTTGGCCATTGCATAACATTCCACTTCTTTCCCTTAAAAAAACTCTTTGGTTGCTTTCGCAGTATGCTTCGGGTCATTGTCCATCTGCACTTTGAAGCGTGGTCCAATGAGTTCTGAAGCATTTTGCTGAATATGAGCAGATAATATTGCCGGAAACACTTCAGAATTCATCCTGCTGCTTTTGTCAGCAGTCACATCATCAATAAATACAAGAGAACCAGTTCCATTGGCAGCCATACATGCCCACGCCATGACACTACCACCTCTATGCTTCACTAATGAGGTGGTATGCTTCGGATCATGAGCAGTTCCTTTCCTTCTCCATACTCTTCTCTTCTCATCACTCTAGTACAAGTTGATCTTGGTCTCATCTGTCCATATAATGTTGTTCCAGAACTGTGGAGGCTTTTTTAGATGTTGTTTGGCAAACTGTAATCTGGCCTTCCTGTTTTTGAGGCTCACCAATGGTTTACATCTTGTGGTGAACCCTTTGTATTCACTCTGGTGAAGTCTTCTCTTGATTGTTGACTTTGACACACATACACCTACCTCCTGTAGAGTGTTCTTAATCTGGCCAACTGTTGTATAGGGTGTTTTCTTCACCAGGGAAAGAATTATTCCGTCATCCACCACAGTTGTTTTCCTTGGTCTTCCGGGTCTTTTGGTTTGGCTGAGCTCACCGGTGCATTCTTTCTTTTTAAGGATGTTCCAAACAGTTGATTTGGCCACACCTAATGTTTTTGCTATCTCTCTGATGGGTTTGTCTTGTTTTTTCAGCCTAATGATGGCTTGCTTCACTGATAGTGACAGCTCTTTGGATCTCATATTGGGAGTTGACAGCAACAGATTCCAAATGCAAATAGCACACTTGAAATGAACTCTGGACCTTTTATCTGCTCCTTGAAAATGGGATAATGAGGGAATAACACACAACTGGCCATGGAACAGCTGAGCAGCCAATTGTCCCATTACTTTTGGTCCCTTAAAAAGTGTGAGGCACATATACAAACTGTTGTAATTCCTACACCGTTCACCTGATTTGGATGTAAATACCCTCAAATTAAAGCTGAAAGTCTGCAGTTAAAGCACATTTTGTTTGTTTCATTTCAAATCCATTGTGGTGGTGTATAGAGCCAAAAAGATTAGAATTGTGTTGATGTCCCAATATTTATGGACCTGACTGTATGTATGAATATAGATGTAGGTAGTGTGAATATGTGTGAAGATAATTGAAATTATGAAAATTATTATTAGATAGGCCAGTGGATTAGGCTCTAGATGACTTTATGCAGAGAAATTAATTATAAGACCCCGTGAACCTCCAGATCCGCGTTGAGGCCTCCTGGTGCCATACTTCCCAGAGTGTATATTCAAAAAGTTTCTCTTGCATAAAGGCGCCAAAACCATTCAGATTTCGGAAGGCTCTTGGAGATGGTTTCCAACACCCAAACTTGAAGGCCTGTGGATTGTTGATAGTGAAATTCTAGAAAATGTCTGACAATACTACGTTCGTCAGTGCCATTTTCTACTGACCATCTGTGTTCACCAAATCTCTTTCTGACAGTTCTAGTAATTCTGCCTACATAAGGTAGGTAACAGGGGTAGGAAAGACAATAGATGGAGAATTCAGTGGACCAGTTACAGTGGCGGCTGGTGCTCAAAATTTTTTGGGGGGCGCAAACAAACGGAAAAAATAACTTTCCCACCCATCCGTCTCTCTCCAAGCGCCACTTACTCCCACCTCTCATCCGACTGTTATGCAGACGCCCATCGCCGCAGATTCGGCTGCCCACCACTCTATGATGGTTGGTTTGGCTGCGGCGCTCGGCGGATCAGCTGGGAGGGACTCTCTCCTTGGCTGGCCACCTCCTTACCACTGCTCCTCCGGCCTGCTTCTCCTTGCTGCTCAGTAAGTCATACCCATGACCGCAGCGCATGCGCTGTGGCATATGGGCGGGCTGGATGACGCTACATCCGGCCATGACGGCTGAGTGTCCAAGCCAGGACAGGTGCTCAAATAGGTGCGTGTGCACCCTGTTTAGCCATAATTACTTTTCTGTATGGTCTATGGAGCGATGGATGCCACAAGTAGAGGCTTCCTTTACCTGATATGTCATTATGTTAGTGTTAGTCCTCAGTGCAGTTACCTGTTTGTTACAGGAATGTTTTGGATGTTGGCACTTTTCTTATGGGACTGTATGATTTTCCCTTCTAGGTATCCTGGGGCAGTCATCGTATTACCTTAGGCTTTAAGGGCTTTCTGACCTAACCTATCAAAACTTTAGCTACCATACAGGATTTGTATTGAGCTATTTTGCTACCATACTTTGGATTTGCTACTATGTGATATATTTGTCAATTACCAATGGGTCTCGGTCAAATATTTTACCTATCTCTGCTGGGTAAGTTGCCCTTCCTGTATTGTTGCTAATTGAATCCCCCTTTGTTTAATATTATATTATACTGTTTATAGTATTAGACCATATCTCTGTTTTCCATACAGAATAATAAAATAATTGATGGTACACCTTTATAGCCTCATCTGCATCCTGGACATCCTAGACATCCATTTACCATATTACTATTTGCCTTTTACTATGATGAAAACACTGTGAGCTTCTATCCTGCAATCCCCTTTATCTTTTTCCCCCTTTTTTGTCTGCATGCAGCTTATGTTGTTTGGTGTTTGCCAATATGTTTGGTCATGGGATCATTTCCCCTTATGGTCTAATTTATTACCATGGGATTATTTGCCTATCTGTTGCAATATTTGTCTCATATTTTTTTAATATTTGCAAGATCATGTTGCATGTGTCCCCATAGCTGTGGTTTGCTTCTCTACACTGGGTTCATGGCTTCCAGTCTTTTGTGTGTCGGGGTTGTGGACAACCAGCATATTATATAAGTTTATCTATTTATATCTATGTTTATTATTTATTTTAAGTTTTACTGTTTGTCTTTTTTAATCAGGTAGAATATATGCCTAAGCTCCTGAAGAAGCGCTTTTGCGTGTAACATGTAGAGCCGAGCCCAAGGCGCTCAACCAACCTACACCAAGGTTGTCGGAATAAAATCATTCGTCATTTTCAAGACTTTTTTCTATGACTATACACAATACAATTGTTGGTGTATGTGGTGGTGTGACCTTTACCATTTAGGCAATTCTTTGATAGCGATGATGTTTTAGCAATATTTGTTTATTTCCTTTTTAAATCTTTTGCAATAAAATATTCTATTTTTAAACTTTGTGTAGTGGAGTGTCTATAAAGTCCATCTTCAATGTTTCTAACCAGTATTCCAATAATCATACATGGTATGTGAGGAGGACAAGAGCGCTGGAGAGAAGGAGGAGAATGCCAGAGCCTGGAGCCAAGTTCTCAGTTCTTCCTGTGCCTAACAAGGGAGACCTAAAAGGTAAGTCCACAAATTTATGATGGAAAGTTTAGCATTTGGATGAACTGTAGCCCTCTACAATACAATTAATTCACTAGAGACCAAGAAGTAATATCAGTTTATGAGTTCGACTAGTCTTCTGGCAGTAACCCATCTCTTCCCTAAAATTTCCTTAAATGACGACTGAAATTTTTCTACGAGAACTACCAAAGGCTGGGTTGAGAGGTAAACTCAGAAACTGAATGCATTGGGCTGGCCCTAGAGAAGGTTTTCCAATATGTATTTGAAACTCCAGGGTTTGCAGCATAGGAGCCTACTAACAGAATTCTAGTAATATCTGGGAGAACCTCCACATGGAAATGCTTCCATTCCAGTCACATTCACTGTACGCATGAACACATAGAAACATCTCTCCTGGGAATAGGAAGCAAGATTATCCAACATTTCTATCCACTAAATTTGTTACAGCCAGTTGACTGCTAAATCAGATGCGAAGTTCATCACTTTCTTAAGCGCAAGCCCATTCAGACTTATGTGTTGTCAGACATCGTAATAACGTGTGTCAAAGCACCTGTCCTATTGTGATACAGTGTCATTTAACGTGAATGCCCCCCCAGCAGACTTACAGTAGTAGAAAACGCACCACAATGTGCTTATCATGTGCTGTGGTGAACTGTAGTGGAAGAGGAGGTCATGTGCCCTTTCTAGTCTGTTGTGGTGTGTTAGAATGAATGGGCTGTTTTAATGTAACACACGTTAACGCATTGCAGTGGATCACAAGAGTGGGAGTCTTCTCCAGATTTTCAGTGTATAAGCAGCAAATGACCAGTCAAGGTACTATCATGAATTCTGTAATTTTCTAAAGGGTAACAAAAATCACTTGGGACAGAGGGAAGCCCAATTTAGCCCAGGTGGACCCAGCAACATTGCACTCAGTTGCCTTTTTGGACAAAAAGACCTTCAAATTGAATAGAGACTTAGGTGAGCCTACCCTTTTTCTATAGGGCAGTCTTTCTCAACCTTTTTAACATAAAGGAACTCTTAATATAACTTTCAGAAATCCCTAATATAGTAGAAGAAAGAAGGGTTGGGACTTTAAAGGTGTAGAAGCCCCCTCTCAGAATGATCATTCCGACACAAACATAGATTAAAAAGGTTGTTTTATTAATACAAAAATCATTAAACTTGTATTAGGGATTTCAATCCCTTAACACCAATGAATAAATATCTCAAAACCTATACCCTCTCATTCCAGACCCCAACACCCCTGAGAGTAGTGATTTCTCCCACTATGTGTAAAAAGTGTTATTTTATCTGCTTGGTACATCTGGTACATGTCGGAATAATCATTCTGAGAGGAGGCTTCTACACCTTTAGAGTCCAAACCCTTTTTTCTTCTACTATTTGCATCTATACTGGGATGTGGTGCTGAGTATTCAACTGAGCTCATGTTCATATTTTATGTTTGAATCCCTAATATAACAAATTTATTGGGGATCAGTGGGAATACCTCTTAAGTTGTTGGTCAGTAGGTAAAATGCATCCCTTACAGTGGTGATCAGAATAGTACAGTTACAGACAGTTAAAAAGATCACTGATGTGATGCTGCTGGCTCTGCCAAGTGGAGTTGGTCCTACAATTAAAGGGGGATTCCGTCCAAAAAAAAAAAAATTTTAAAGTCAGCAGCTACTAACACTGTAGCTGCTGACTTTAAATAAGTACTTACCTGTCCTGGGTGCCCACGATGTCGGCCGCCCGAGGCTGACCCGTCCCTTGGCTCTCGGGTCCCGGCACCGCCATCCTGGGAAAGGGAAACAGGCAGTGGAGCCTTGCGGCTTCACTGCCAGTTTCCTACTGCGCATGCGCGAGCGGCACTCCATTCTGTGAATGGCCCCGTGGTGTTCTGGGAACACACACAGTTCCTAGAAGACAACGGGGAGAAGAACTCACCGCGGAATAGGAAGAGGCAGATTAGGAAGACTGCCTAACAACATGGGTTCAGGTAAGTTTAATTTTTTTATTTTTTTTAAATTTTTTTTTAGGATTTTTGGTGATTTTTTTTTTTCAGGGTGACTCTCCACTTTAAGCAGGCACTCTCAGATGGGAGGTCTAATAGCTACAGCTCATGTTACTTCTGGGAGTACCCTGCTTGAGAATGTTTGCTATAGAAATACATTGTCAATTGCCACCTTAAAGGAGAAGTATGGGTTTGGGGTTTTTTCCCTAATCATACTTAACTAGGTAGATGCAGCATCGGTGCGATGCTGCATCTGTCCCCCGGCATATCTTCACTTACAACCCAGCCATCGAACATCGCTGATGGCTCAGTTCTCTCGGCTCCCGAGAGGAGAGCCACTGACTGTCAATCAGCAGCTCTCCTGCTCTGCTCCTCCACGCTCACTGGAGCACTGAGCTGCAGAGACCATCAGTCCAGGCATCTGGTCGATCCATCATTCCGAAGTTGGGATGACACGGTGCCTGGGCTGAACTTGGTGACCTCAGCAGAAAGTGGACTTCAGACAGCTCTCTGCTGAAAACGGGTCACAGGAGTGCAAAATGCACTCCTGTGACCCTTAGGAGAAGCCCAGCCAAACGAGCCCAGGCTGGACTTCTCTTTTAATGTTGCACTGCTGAAAATACTATTACATTTGCATTTCGTCTTTAAGCATGGCATATAAAACAGTACACCCAACTGTAGCCAATAGTATAAACGCAAATTACACTTTGATGGATATACAAAGTTACCCAAAGGGAACACATTAGCAGGAATGTATCAGCAAAATATACAGTGCTATAACATGTACAATGAAAAAGGCAAACTGTCGCTCCCACCTAGTCCTCCCTTAAACAGATAAGGTGTCAGACTTGCCATGCTTGAAAAGACTTGTTTTTAATAAAGAAATATAGTAGAGAAAGGATCGTAAAATGACTAGACTAAAAGTAAAAAAAGAGGAAAGTGAGAGTCAAGGCCGGCTATAAAGGACAAGCATAGAAAAAAAAAATAAAGGAAACGTGAGAAGAGAGAAAAGAGAAAAAACAAATGAAAAGGGGGTGGGGGGTGGAGGAAGGGACTGAAAAAAGGGGGTTTGTAGCATAAAGAGTAATAAGAGTAATTGGAAGCCATTCTAACAATAGGGGCTGATCTGCCGAATGCCCATTTGCCCCTTACTAAGACAGGGCCTGTATGATTAAGTCGGACAAATATGATGCGTATTCTTGTGAGCACTGGAAATCGTGCCAATAAAACTACGTTTTATAGAATTGCTCATCTGTGCATTTTATACCGGCCATCAGGCTTTCCATCTCATTGATTTCACAATCCACTGCCCAATAGTAGGAGGGTCAGTATTTTTCCACTTTTGTGGAATGTAGACCTTGGCCGCATTTAGCAAGTGGATCAGGAAGGATCTCTTTTATCTGTGAGAGTGGAGTAATATGTAGTAGGAAAGACTCCGGAGGGTTCTCTAACAAAAAAAATTGTGAGTTTATGGACTAGTCACTGGATCCCCTCTCAGAAGGAGCGTCTCTTAGGACATAACTAAAAAATATGTAAAAGGGTATTAGTATCTTGTTGGCAATGCCAACATAGAGGTGAAACAGTGGGGAAGATCTTATATAGGAGAATGGGCATCCTGTACTAATGCGTCAATATCTGGAAAATGAGTAGACATCAGCCTCATAGAATTTGTGTACTTTCCAAGTTCTCCCAGAGTGTGAAGCTGTTTCTTTGGTAATACTAGTAAAATAAGCTGGAGGGTGGCTAGCAAAGAGCCTAGCAATGCCTTCCACAATGAGCCCAGTATTGCTTTTGATAATTAGCCCAGCAATGCCTTCTCTAGTGAGCCTAGCAATGTCTTCTACAATGACCCTAGCAATGTTTAGTACAAAGAGCCTAGCAAAGGTTTTGACATTAAGCCTAGAAATGTTTTCTTCATTGAGCCCAGCAATGCCTTCCACATTGAGTCCAGCAATATCTTATATTATGAACATAGCAACGCCTTCTACAATGAGTGCAGCAATGTCTTTTACAATGAGCTTAGCAATGCTTTCCACAATGAGCCCAGCAATGCTTCTAGAAAGAGCTGAGCAATGCCTCCTGGCTTGCTATGATCCTAGCAATGTCCTCTACAATGAGTCCAGCAATGTCTTCTACAATGATCCTTGCAATGTCTTCTACTATAAACCTAGCAATGTCTTCTTCTATGAATCTAGCAACATCCTCTACTATGAATCTAGCAATGTCTTCTAATATGAACCGTGCAATGTCTTCTACTATGAATCTAGCATTGTATTCTAATATGAACCAAGGAATGTCTTCTAATATGAACCTAGCAATGTCTTCTACTATGAGTCTAGCAATGTCTTCTGCTATGAACCTAGCAATGTCTTCTACAATGAATCTAGCAATGTCTTCTGCTATGAACCTAGCAATATCTTCTACTATGAACATAGTAAGGTATTCTACTATGAATCTAGCAATGTCTTTCACAATTAACCTAGCAATGTCTTATACTATAAATCTAACAATGTCTTCTACAATGAACATAGTAATGTATTCTTCTACTGTGAACATAGTAAGGTCTTCTACTATGAATATAGCAGCAATATCTTCTACTATGAACATAGTAAGGTCTTCTACTATGAATGTACTAATGTCTTCTACTATGAATCTAGCAATGTCTTCCACAATTAACCTAGTAATGTCTTCTACAATGAATATAGCAATGTCTTCTCTACTATGAACCAGGGGCGGATCCAGGGGGGGGGCAATGTGGCAATTGCCCCCCCCCCGAAATGCAGGTGACAGAGTGGGAGGCTCTGCCGATGGCTCCACGGGTGAGGTGACAGAGCGGGCGACTTCCCTGGCGGCTCTGCGGATGGCTCCACAGGTGACAGAGCGAGCGGGCGGCTTCCCTGGTGGCTCTGCGGATGGCTCCACAGGTGACAGAGCGGGCGGCTTCCCGGGCGGCTCTGCGTGTTAGAGAGCGGGCGGCTCCACAGGCTGTCAGGCGGCTCGGGACCTGTGAGAGCAGGCGAACAGCTGGGCGGCTCGTGGGTGAGCAGACGGCTGGCCAATGAGGCAGTGAGCTGTGTCTCACTGCCCGGCGCCCGCCCTGAATCCCTGCAGTACAGTTCCACCCTCACTGTGCAGGCAGCTGCGGGAAGCAGAGAGATGACATCATCTCTCTGCTGCCTGACTGATAATCTGCTGCCTGACTCTGGGACACAGGAAAGTGACACAGCAAGTGACAATCTGCAACATGTGTTAGGCGACGTGGCAAGTGACAATCCGTGACGTAGCAAGTGACAATCCGTAACCACTGGCAGGTGACGTGGCAAGTGATGATCTGCATCTGGTGACAGGTGACGTGGCAAGTGACAATCCTCAACGTGTGGCAGGTGACGTGGCAAGTGACAATCCATGACGTGGCAAGTGACAATCCACAACGTGTGGCAGGTGACGTGGTAAGTGACAATCCGCAACGTGTGGCAGGTGACTTGGCAAGTCACAATCTGCATCTGGTGACAGGCGACGTGGCAAGTGGCAATCCACATCTGGTGACAGGTGACGTGGCAAGTGACAATCCGCATCTGGTGACAGGCAACATGGCAAGTGGCAATCCACATCTGGTGACAGGTGACGTGGCAAGTGACAATCTGCATCTGGTGACAGGCGAGGTGGCAAATGGCAATCCACATCTGGTGACAGGTGACGTGGCAAGTGACAATCCTCAACGTGTGGCAGGTGATGTGGCAAGTGACAATCTGCATCTGGTGGCAGGCGACGGTGGCAAGTGACACGCTCAGGGCTCCCACTGATTCTGCATTATGGTGAGTTGAACTATTTTATTTTTTATAACAATGTATTAATAGAATTAATGCGCTTCAATCATCCCGACACCATATCAACCATGGTGGCGAGATGATTGAAGCGCCAACACCAGCCGTTTCCCCGACAAATTCTCCCCAAAAAAACATATTTTTGTTTTTTGCCCCTCCCGAGACTAGGCTCTGGATCCGCCCCTGCTATGAACATAGTAATGTCTTCTACTATAAATTTAAAAATGTCTTCTACAATGAACATAGTAATGTATTCTTCTACTATGAACATAGTAAAGTCTTCTACTATGGGTATAGCAATGTCTTCTACTATGAATCTACCAATGTCTTCTACAATGAATGTAACAATGTATTTTACAATGAAAATGTCTTCTACTTTGAGCCTCTCCCTCATCTATCTCTATGCAGCATCACTCATAGCACACAGTGGAGGGAGGAGAGCATAATGTCTTCTACTATGAATCTAGCAATGTCTTCTACTATGAGTCTAGCAATGTCTTCTACAATGAGCATAGCAATGTCTTCTACTATGAACATAGTAAGGTCTTCTACTATGAATGTATTAATGTCTTCTACTATGAGTCTAGCAATGTCTTCTACAATGAGCATAGCAATGTCTTCTACTATGAACATAGTAAGGTCTTCTACTATGAATGTATTAATGTCTTCTACTATGAGTCTAGCAATGTCTTCTACAATGAGCATAGCAATGTCTTCTACTATGAACATAGTAAGGTCTTCTACTATGAATGTATTAATGTCTTCTACTATGAATCTAGCAATGTCTTCCACAATTAACCTAGCAATGTCTTCTACAATGAATATAGCAATGTCTTCTTTACTATGAACATAGTAATGTCTTCTACTATAAATCTAGCAATGTCTTCTACAATGAACATAGTAATGTATTCTACTATGAACATAGTAAAGTCTTCTACTATGGGTATAGCAATGTCTTCTACTCTGAATCTAGCAATGTCTTCTACAATTAATGTAACAATTTATTTTACAATGAAAATGTCTTCTACTTTGAGCCTCTCCCTTATCTATTTCTATGCAGCATCACTCATGCTGAAGGGAGGAGAGCTTTAATGTATTCTACTATGAACTTAGCAATGTCTTCTATTATGAACATAGTAAGGCCCCTTTCACATGGGCTTTCCGATCAGGTCTGCCTGTCAGTTTTTCAGGCAGACCTGATCGAATGCTCCATTCACCCCTATGGATCGGCGGATGTCAGCAGTGACATGTCCGTGAAATCCAGATGAATGGAAACCGTATTTTCCATCCGTCTGGAGAATCAGATCGGATAGGATGGAATGAAAACGGACAGGCGGTCTGTTTTCATCCGATCTCCATAGAGGACAGCGGGGCTTTGACAGGTCCATCTCCGTATCAGCGGATCGATCCCTGCTGAGCAAAGCGGAGTCTGTACAGGAACAAGCCCATATGAAAGGACCCTAAGGCCTTCTACTATCTAGAAATGACTTCTACAATGAATGTATTCTCTACTATGAACATAGTAATGTCTTCTACTACAAATCTAACAATGTCTTCTACAATGAATATAGCAATGTATGCTCTATGAAGATAGTAATGTCTTCTACTACAAATCTAACAATGTCTGCTACAATGAACATAGTAATGTATGCTCTATGAAGATAGTAATGTCTTCTACAATGAACATAGTAATGTCTTCTACAATGAACATAGTAATGTCTTCTACAATGAACATAGTAATGTCTTCTACAATGAACATAGTAATGTCTTCTACAATGAACATAGTAATGTCTTCTACAATGAACATAGTAATGTCTTCTACAATGAACATAGTAATGTCTTCTACAATGAACATAGTAATGTCTTCTACAATGAACATAGTAATGTCTTCTACAATGAACATAGTAATGTCTTCTACAATGAACATAGTAATGTCTTGTACAATTATTCTCTCCCTCATCTATCTCTATACAGCATCACTCATAGCGCACAGTGGAGGGTGGAGGGCGGGGTTTCTCCGGCATCTCTCTGCCCCGCCTACACCAAGGCTCCAGCGTGCTGCTGAGACTTGCACATCGAGTTAGGTGGCTATCGCCCACGAGCACTCTGATTGGCTCTCTGCTGGGCTGCCTTCCACACACCCCCGTGCTAAGCCAATAGATTGCCGAGCCGGTTCCTATACATCTTTAACCCGTACACTTCACGTGCTGCCTGCCGGCAAATGTTATAGCGGCCTGACACCATCATCAGTATGGCGGGACATGTATGAGAACAACCAGTCCCCATCTATCACAATACAGAGATGGCGGAGTACAGATATAAATATATTACTGTGTCACAAGCTCTAATCACTAATCTAATGATCCGGGGTGAGGATTTCATACAAAGTGACAGTTTATTATCAGTATAGACCAATCAGATGTGTAGATGACAGTGACGTGTCTTCATTAAAGATATGACAGATTTGTGAATGGAGCCCATTGTGTATTCTGTAAGAATGATAAGATGAGGAGTGTCCTCCATCCCCCCCCCCCGATCTTCTCATATACAATCCATACAAAGTATCACCGTCTATGTACATTGTATAGATCGTCCTCCATTCCCCGGTACAGCCCGATCACATACATGACATGAGTCACAGCCGGGCGGGATGATGATGATGAGGAGGACGTGCCTCCGGCGGGAAACGGGTTAATGGGAAGCAGTGACATCACTGGGGGCTTGGCACCTCCGACATCACTGAATGGAGAGCATTGTAATAGATCGCCAGTCAGAGGGAAGCCGGCACACACACCGGAGGACATCACTACTACACCCCATCTATACATACAGAGAGATCTATATACACAATAGATAGATTATTTATTGTCATTACAGGAGATCACCGACATTCCTAGTCATGATAGCTTCTCATCTACTGGCATACTTCTTCACCGAGCTCAACCATGACCAAGTACAGAAGGTAAGTCACCGCACCTACCTCATCTACCGCACACCTACCACATGTCTCCCCTGATACCCCCTCTCTGTCTCCCTTCTTTCTATCTCTCTCTCCTCACCTTCTCTCCCTTTCTTATACCTCTACCCCTCTCTTTTCTTTCTCTCCTCTCCCCCACCCATCTATCCCCCCAACAATTCCCCTTCTCTCCCCTCTCTTCCTCCCCCTTTTGTTATCTTTCACTCTTCCTATCCCTTTTTCTCTCCTCTCTTGTTATACCTCGATCTCCTCTTTCAACCCTCCATCTCACCTATGTTTATCTCCTCTCTGTATTCCTCCCTCCCCTATCTTTATATCTCTTTCTTTTTCTAATATCTCCCTCTCTTTTACTATTTCCTCTTTCTCCCTCCTTTTCTCCCTCTGGTTATCCTTCTCTTTCCTCCCTCTACCCTCTCTTTCTCTCTTATCTGGTTATCACTCTGTCTCCTCTATCAGCTCTCTTTCTCTTCTTTCCTCACCCCTCTCTCTCCATCCCTCTCTCACCCTTATCTCTCATCCCTCTCTCTCCATCCCTCTCTCACCCCCCTCTCTCCACTCTCTCTCCATCCCTCTCTCACCCTTATCTCTCATCCCTCTCTCTCTCCATCCCTCTCTCACCCCCCTCTCTCCACTCTCTCTCCATCCCTCTCTCACCCCCCTCTCTCCACTCTCTCTCCATCCCTCTCTCACCCTTATCTCTCATCCCTCTCTCTCCCCTCTCTCACCCCCCTCTCTCCATCCCTCTCTCACCCCCCTCTCTCCACTCTCTCTCCATCCCTCTCTCACCCCCCTCTCTCCATCCCTCTCTCACCCCCCTCTCTCCACTGCCTCTCCATCCCTCTCTCACCCTTATCTCTCATCCCTCTCTCTCCATCCCTCTCTCACCCTTATCTCTCATCCCTCTCTCTCCATCCCTCTCTCACCCCCCTCTCACCCCCCTCTCTCCACTGTCTCTCCATCCCTCTCTCACCCTTATCTCTCATCCCTCTCTCTCTCCATCCCTCTCTCACCCCCCTCTCTCCACTCTCTCTCCATCCCTCTCTCACCCCCCTCTCTCCACTCTCTCTCCATCCCTCTCTCACCCCCCTCTCTCCACTCTCTCTCCATCCCTCTCTCACCCTTATCTCTCATCCCTCTCTCTCCATCCCTCTCTCACCCCCCTCTCACCCCCCTCTCTCCACTGTCTCTCCATCCCTCTCTCACCCCCCTCTCTCCATCCCTCTCTCTCCCCTCTCTCACCCCCTCTCTCCATCCCTCTCTCACCCCCCTCTCTCCACTCTCTCTCCATCCCTCTCTCACCCCCCTCTCTCCACTCTCTCTCCATCCCTCTCTCACCCTTATCTCTCATCCCTCTCTCTCCATCCCTCTCTCACCCCCCTCTCACCCCCCTCTCTCCACTGTCTCTCCATCCCTCTCTCACCCCCCTCTCTCCATCCCTCTCTCTCCCCTCTCTCACCCCCTCTCTCCATCCCTCTCTCACCCCCCTCTCTCCACTCTCTCTCCATCCCTCTCTCACCCCCCTCTCTCCATCCCTCTCTCACCCCCCTCTCTCCACTGCCTCTCCATCCCTCTCTCACCCTTATCTCTCATCCCTCTCTCTCCATCCCTCTCTCACCCTTATCTCTCCATCCCTCTCTCACCCTTATCTCTCCATCCCTCTCTCTCCAGCCCTCTCTCTCCCCACCCCTCTCCATCCCTCTTTCCTTATTCTCTCTCCTTATTCTCTCTCCATCCCTCTCTCATTATTCTCTCTCCATCCCTCTCTCACCCTTTTCTCTCCATCCCTCTCTCTCTCCCCATCCCCTCTCCATCCCTCTCTCCCCCCTCTCTCTCTCCATCCCACTCTCTATCGTTCTCTCTCCATCCCTCTCTTTCTATCCCTCTCCCGCCTCCCTTTTCTATCCCCCTCTCTATCTCTCTCTCTACCCTCTCCTTCCATCCCTTTCTCCCCCTCTCTTTCTATTCCTCTTTCTCTCCCCCTCTCTCTCTCTTACGTATTCATTGAGTAACAGTTCCGTAAATTTAGTTTCCAACTGTGTGTTCATTTCTGTGGAATGAAGGTCACCTCTGACATGAAGGATGTATTCTGATCTAGTCTAGTGTGATGATGAAATCCAGGGACTCCCAGCATGTCACCTTGTCCTGTAGCAGCTCCACGTGTCTGTCTGCGGACAGGAAGGGGCGTTCAGGTTAGCAGGGACATACATGTTGGACATACATGTTGGACATACATATTGGACATACATATTGGACATACATGTTGGACATACATATTGGACATACATGTTGGACATACATGTTGGACATACATATTGGACATACATGTTGGACATACATGTTGGACATACATATTGGACATACATGTTGGACATACATATTGGACATACATGTTGGACATACATATTGGACATACATGTTGGAGAGTATGACATGAGCCAGACATATTCAAATGTCATTTAATACCCGAGCCTGAGATTCCAATGGATTTCCTAACAGGGCAATTTAGAGAGCCAACACTGAGAACTTCCAGTAATGTTCTGCTCATTCTTGTAATTACATTGATATAATGCCTTTGCAGATGCTGTTCTTCAGTATGAATACATCAGGACTAGGATTGGGGGGCATGTCATGTCTTTGTGACATCTATACAATGATCAGATGGCACAGTGAAGAAGTGAGCCTGATCCATGTACTATGGATGATGTCCTGTGAGAGCATAGTCCATGATCTGCTAGTGATTGTAGTCCAGGCTCACACTGGTCATGTATTAGTGAAGGAAATCTTTACAGCAAGGTAACATGAAGCACTGCAGTCTTTACCTAGGCTGGGACTTTCCCCAACATAAAATGCTTTGTTTCATCCTCCATTAATTACAGTCATGGCAAAATGGAAAAATAAAGGTCCGGTTGAAGCAGGAAGTTTGTCTAGCACTATGGAAACTGAACAAGATTGATCCTGATAGAGTTTATTCACATTACTAATTTTCTGCATTAGAAGTTGCTGTAGTACAACTGATCCTAAAGTGTATGTTACCCCAACAGTTCATATTTCTAATATGTGTCGCCATGTACTTGTATAAAAATTCCACTGGAGAGAACACCCTGCCTGTACTCCAGTGGTCAGACTTCTACTGACACACCCCCTGCACAGCTAATCACTGGGAAGATCAGTGTAATGCTGTTTCTATGCCTCCTGCTTGCACACCCCATGCAGTCTTCACCCACTGCTCTCTAAGCCCCTTATGCAGTTTAGAACAGAGAATATGTAACCTTTTTTTTTTAAGTATTTATAATAATAGATATACACAATTTTTTTTTGCCTTGCATTTCTATTTTAAACTGAGTGGGATATTTTACAAGGTAAAGGTTCACATATACTTTAAAGTGACATAAACTATATTCATATCCATACCTAACAACTTCTTAATGACACTGTAATCTCAATTTCAGAAAATAGCTTCTTATTGTGCTTTTTTTTGCCTCTTTGTAATGTTCTGTGTAAGCTCCCAAACCTGTCCTTTTCTCCCCCCACTTCCATTTGTTTGGAACAAGCAGAGCACGTTAGTTGCAGTCATGTGTATTGCTCTGTAGACACTACAAATGCCATAGTCCATTTCCGGAGCACACAAGAGAGAGTGGCTATGTGCCTACATAAAACGGGACCATGGAGAACGAACGTAGGTGCTTCTTGAAGGTACTTTTTTTAGATGGTATTTTTTGAGTAGGAATACATACTTGAAGTGAAGTTTATTTACTTTTTTTTTTAAACTAAAGTTTATCACTTTAAGATTTTTGCTGTGTCCCTCTGTAGCATAAGCACATCCGTAAGTCTAACTAACAACCTGTTCATCTCTCCAGTGTATTGTAGCCTCAAGGTCATTGTGACATCTTTATTGGGCCAATTCACCTCTGTGACCTAGGGCTGGATTCTGGAACTTGCTGACTTCACTTTTGTAGCACTTGACTCCGGAAAGTAATCTCCAACCAGTGGCTTGTGAGCCATTTGAATCTCACATCTAGTTCTGATGTTGCTTTTGTTAGAAGGCGCTTTTGGCTGTCTGATTATCAGCTGTTTTAAAAACTTTTCATATTCACAGCTTAAAGCAAAAAAAATACATTTTTTATTCATTCAACACACTTTTAGGGCTCATTCAGATGGGCGATCAGACCCATCCTTTGATCTGAGCTGTTGTCTACTGCATGTGAATTATTATTATTATTTACAATTTATATAGCGCCAACAGTTTACACAGCGCTTTACAATGTAAAGGGGGGACAGCACAATTACAGTGCAATACAGAAGTGGCAGGAGGGCCCTGCTCGTAGAGCTTACATTCTAAAGTGAGGGGGTGGTGGTACAAAAGGTAATAGATGCAGGGAATGATTTGATGGGGTTGTTAGGTGGGTGTGGGATAGGCTTCCCTGAATAAGTGAGTTTTCAGGGATCTCCTAAAGGTGGACAGGGTAGGGGCTGATTGGATATACCGGGGAAGGGAATTCCAGGGGATGGGAGAGGCTCTGGAGAAGTCCTGAAGACGAGCATGAGAGGAGGTAACAAGGGAGCTAGAGAGCAGGAGGTCCTGGGAGGAGCGGAGGGGACGATTTGGGTGATATCTATAGATGAGGTTGGTGATGTAGCTGGGGGCGATGTTGTGGATGGCCTTGTATGTTGTGGTTAGTATTTTGAATTTTATATGGTGGGGTAGTGGAAGCCAGTGAAGGGATTGGCAGAGAGGGGCAGCAGTCACAGATCGGTTAGTGAGGTATATTAGTCTAGTCATTCATGTCATGGGACTGGGTGGACAGAGCCGCATGTAAAATTCTGACATGCGATTGTGTCCATGCAGCCCCTGCATGTGTATCCACTTGTATGGTCTGACTGCATGCAGATTAGAGGTAGATTCACAATTTTGCATGCAGCAGACAGCAGCTCAGATCAGAGGACGGGTCTGATCACCCATTTAAATGCACCCTTAACATTACTTGTAGGACTTATTCTACCTGAATGTGACTCCCGAGCTGGGGATAAAGGAAAAAATAATCAAGTCACATGACAGATTAGCACATATAATAGGCATATATATATGGAAATTTGGATAGCAAAGAATTACAGTGACACTAATCTCTGATTTAAAAAAAATAAAATAAAACCACTTGTTCCAAACAACCAGAAATGAGGGAGAAAAGGAGAGGGAGCTCATGGAGGCTGTTACAAGGACACAGGAAAAGACTGTAAGAACCTATTTTATCAATAGATTACAGGGACATTAAGTAGTGGATATGTATGGGTTATTTTTTAAGAATATGGATATCATTTAGTGTCACTTTAAAGTGGTTCTAAAGGCAGAAGGTTTTTTTAATCTTAATGCATTCTATGCATTAAAGCGGAGGTCCACCCACCCCTGTAAAAATTAAAAGCCAGCAGCTACACATACTGTAGCTGCTGACTTTTAATAATAGGACACTTACCTGCCCTGGAGTCCAGCGATGTTGGCACCGCAGGTGATGTTTCCATCAGCTCTCGGGTGCTGCCGCCACCATTGCCGGTAAGGGAACCCAGTAGTGTAGCATTACGCCTTCACGCTGGGAACCCTACTGCACATGCACAAGGCCCCGCTGCACTCTCCTACTGGCCCGGCAGCGGGGAAAGAAGGAGGGAGCCGAAGTGCTGACGTAAGGAGCCGTGGCCCAGTCTCCCAGAAGTGGGGATAGGGTACCTGTCAAAGAGATGTATCTGCACCCCCCTCCCCCCGAAAGGTGCCAATTGTGGCACCGGAATGGGGGGGGAGGAGACAAATGAGCGGAAGTTCCACTTTTGGGTGGAACTCTGCTTTAAGATATAACACCCTCTGTGTGCAGCAGCCCCCTCCAGCCCCCCTAATACTTACCTCCCTAATACTTACCCCAGCCCCATCTTGATCCAGCGATGTTGCAGGAGAGTCTCGGCTGGCCGGGACTCTCTCTCATTATTGGCTGAGACACAGCAGTGGGTGCCATTGGTTCCCGCTGCTGTCAATTAAAGTAAGTGTTTTTTTTTAGGATTTTCACGTTTTCCTCTCCTACAGCTTATCATCTATACTAAGCAGGATGGTTGTTGTCATTTTTCACCTATGGACTAAAATTTCAAGACTCTGCTTTGGTCTTTTATTTTTAGCCTCTTTTCATACAGCGAGCCTGCATACTGCGCTCCCAAACCGCCCCAAAGATGCTGCTTGCAGGACTTTTTCTAACGTCCCACAAACGCACCGCCCCAGTGTAAAAACACTTGGGCTTTCACATTCGGGCAGCATGGGAGGCAGTTTTCAGGCGCTTTACAAGCGCTTTTTCTAGTGCTAAAATGCCTGAAAGCTGTCTCAGGGTGAAAGGGGTTTAAATCTGATTATCTGATTGGCTGCTATTGTCTTAAGTTTTCATAAAACAGCTGTAATTAATTTTAAGTGTGCTTTTATGATATCACTACTAATGTACAACTTTTAAGTTCCTTATGGTGCTTATGTCTATTGACTTAGCTCAGTGGCCAGAAAACCAAAAATTCCATGTATTAGGATAATGGCTTTGCTCCATCTGATTTATTCTTATCTATTGCACATTGATTTAGTGTGCTAGTTGCCCCAGTGTGGTAAGGACTGATAATGAACGTTGCTAGGGTGTTGGTAGGAGAATTTCCATAGGAAGATATGTCAGGGATGAGGATGCTGTTTGAATGGCTTATCCTTGACTGTTGAGTGATGACCTTTTAAACATAAAAGAGCACAAAGATACTAAAGAAAAATGTATAGAAAAGCCATGTGGCATTATAAGAGCAATTAAGCAGGCTATTCAATAAATAAATGGGTGTTATTATATTCTATAACTGCAGGAACCCCTCCATCTGCTGAGTAACTGCAAGTTCCAGCAAGACCTGTCAACCAGAGATGTGATGGGATTTGTATTTCTTTGCTCTTAGGGGTTATTGTACTAACAACATAGTTATAAACATTGATTTCTGAAGGACAGTCAAAGGTTTTTATCCCCATTCTTAGAACTGTCCCATGTTTTAAATATTATCTTTGGTGTTAATAATATACCAGTATTAAGTCTACCGAAAATGATTTCTGTGGTGGGTACATCATGGGTGTCTTTTTAGGACCTCACTGCCCCATTGCAGGGTACGTACAGAAGTTTTATTGCATGTAATTCTGCTCTTTGATGTGGATAATGAATGAAAAGTCCAGAAGCAAGAGTAACATCTCAGTTGTAATTGTTGATTGAGTTTATTGGATTTCAAAGACCTACAAGAAGTTAAAGAGGTATCCAAATAGTGGGAAGCCACAAAAAAACTGAAATGTTGCGGCGCTCAGACTGACTTTTTAATATTCATTGACTAATGTTTCAACATGCCAACAATATATATTTTAGGACATCCTTTGGGAGGCGCGTTTGGGACTAGAGATGAGCTTGGGTTTGGTCCAAACCCAAATTCTCATCTGACCCGAGGTCTTTCTCATTTGGGATCTACACATCTACTAGCAGACTGGAAACTTCTTGAAATCTACAAAGAAATATAGGAATCTGTGTTTTGCTAAGAAAAGTTTTGACCTTGCCTATGTTCCTCAAATCACAGAAGATTAAAGTGCGTCTCTAGGTAAAACCGTTTAAATTAGTGTGGGGAAGGGCTAAAAGCCTCCATCAAGTTTTTATTGCTGTCTGTGTCCCTATCTGGGAGATTCCACTTTCTATTTGTGCTGGTGACCATTGTTACCGAGAAATAAGATTAAGGGGGAATCTAAAATTGTAGATTTTACCCCAAAACAAGAGCTAAGGGGAAACCTTTCAATGGGGATACCTGTTCTTGGTACAGCTTAGCTTATACTTGCAGGCTTCAAAGGGAGCCAAAAAGGGGTATACACATGCTGCTGTATTAAGGAGTGGAAAAAAATGACCCCCCCCTGTCGCAGTGGGCTGAATGTGAGCCACTCAAGTGCTAGGCTTGCAGTTGTGGTGCGATATTCCTATTAAAAAAGGCGGTTCAAAAGAGAAAAAAAAACACAGGCATTTAGGAGGCGGCAGTATCACCCCCTAAATGCCAGCCTGTCAGCCACGCTTGCACCACTCTGTAAAAAGCGATCTGCGGTGGTCCAACACAGGTGTAAATGAGCCCTAGAATTATCTTCATGTTGGGAGTTTTCCTCTAACTTCCTGTTGTGTCTTTGGGACAGGAAGAGAAGGGAAATCCCCCAACAGTACATAGGCAGCAAAATATAAAACTATAGTGGCTTTAACCATTCCCTTTGATACCAAAACCAAAAATAATAGAAAACTGTATCAAATATTTACTATAATTTTCCTTTCCTGGTGCTAATCCACAGCAGTATACATGTTGTAGGTGAGGGATACTTCCACAAATATGCTGCCATGTTGGTGCCAGGAAAACGTAAAATTGTTTTAATACTTACCATAATTTTTCCTTTCCTGGTGCCAACCCATGGCATACATGTGGTAGTATCTCTAGCCTACCACATGTATGCTGCCATGTTGGCGCCAGGAAAAAAGTTTTTACTATGCATACACTTTAAGGGAAAGAAGCCATAGCAAGAGGCTTGTAGCTCATATGAGACATACATATACAGAACACTTTTAGTTATGTCAGCTCAAGAGGAAGGGGTCCTTAAGAACTGATTTATAAAAAAAAAATGGCAATCATGGCAGATGCGATTACATTTAGATGATTCTAGGAACATAATATCTTACAGTTTAGAAAGTTATGAAAACTGACTGAAGAGTTCATCTGAAGTTCCAGATTCCATGTTTGGGATCCCGTAATGTGATAAGTAGCTTCAAATTCCTGAAAAGGATAAGAAATGCAAATTGTAAACATTCCAACATTATCACAACTACCTGCTAATGTAGGGTTTGTGTGATACCTCCTGCCCACAGAACTCAGCGTACACTGTGGTCGGAGGAAATGGAATTTCCTTTCTTGGAATTGACTTGATGTGTCGGTAATGACTCAGTACAACTGTGCAAACAATCTTTTGTCCACAAATAGAAAAAAAAAAATTGGTAAAAGCCGCATCAGGAAAATGAATACCCGTTGTCAATTCTGAATGAGAAGTGATTAAACTGCATCATCTTATTAAAGCATAAGAAACTGGTTAAAGACAGACACCCAACCCTGGAAAGTAACCAAACTAGTTCATATTGTAATTCTAATTCCAAGCTTTCCCCCAAGGCAGGCATTCACAGAGGGAATGGAGAAAACTGGATCATACAGCCAAATCAAGATTCTTGCACATCTTTGAGTTGTATGGAAACTGGAGCAATGAAAAAAAGGTTGCTGTTGCAGCTCTTTCTTTTTAGCAGATCTGATATGTTTGGATCCATTTCCCAAACATCAGTAGCATAACTAAGAGCTCAGGAGGAACTTCCAGTGAATTTCTTCGGAAGGCATACTCTAGAGCAGGGATCCTCAAACTACGGCCCTCCAGCTGTTGCGGAACTACGCGTCCCATGAGGCATTGAAAAACTCTTACATTCACAGACATGACTAGGCATGATGGGAATTGTAGTTTCTGAACAACTGGAGGGTCATAGTTTGAAGACCCCTGCTCTAGAGACTGCCAACATTCAGTACGTATGCATAAAAGGAATGGATGACTGTACACCGAGGTAGTGATGAATCTCTTTATTGTAAAATCAGTAACATGAATAACACCACAGGACAGGCAAACAGGTATACGCGTTTCACACAGCGACGCTGCGCTTATTCATTACCATTACCGTAATGAATAAGCGCAGCGTCGCTGTGTGAAATACTTCTACCTGTACCTGTTTGCCTGTCCTGTGGTGTTATTCATGTTACGGATTTTACAATAAAGAGATTCATCACTACCTCGGTGTGCAGCCTTCCATTCCTTTTATCCAAATTGCATGGCCAGTGAGCTGAGGCTAGCACCCCTGGGAGGAGTCCATTCCCCAGCCTACCTGGTTCCATCACTCACCTGGAGCAGCATTTTCTTTTCCTATTGCTAACATTCAGTACATGCCTGAATCCTAAGTGCCTGCCAGTAATTTTATGTTCATTCTGGTAATGTTATTTCCGTAATACTCTAGCACAGGGTTTCTCAACCAGGGTTCCTCCAGAGGTTGCTAGGGGTTCCCTGAGCAATGAGCAACTCCTCCATTCACCAGGTGTAGATGGTGGAATCTGCTATTTTTTTTGTTCCACCAGCTTTAGCCTATCTATCTGGATATGTCTGTCTAATCTGCCAATATATTTACAACAACATGAGTCTGATCAATGGTGCAGCTATTGCTGGAAAAAGCCTGGAGCAATCTTGGAACGCTTTGCTGACAGCAGAGTACGCTGGGTAAAGTGGTTCTTTACCTGAAAGATTACCCATGGCAGAGCCACGCAGGGTATCAAGTTGATAACCTCAGCTTGGAGGATTACCTACAACTAGTCCCTGCTCTCTGCAGCAGTCACCATTAGCTCTGCAATGGAGGATGGGTGGTCTTCAGCATCCATCTGCTTAGTGTGTTCTACTTTATGAAAAAAAAAGGTAGTGTCCCAGCGCAACTGTGACTATTGTGAAGTATGATCCCATGCCTCTAAAGCTGAAATAAACCTGCACTTTCTGATATTTATTCTCATTATAAATGTGAGTCCTCTACAGGCACATTACGGGAGGATGGATGGATTATTGCCATCGTCTTTGGCTGATGTGTGCATCAGCACATCTCCTCCGCTAGTGGAAACGAGTTCTACTATTGCTAGCTATGGAGACTATCAATGCAAAACACAGCAGAGGCTGGGTGCTGATGGTTCCATCCAACAGAATTTCAAAGCAGCTGTGCTAAACCCTTCAAATAAATAATTTCATATATATATATATATATATATATATATATAAAAACCTAAATTCCCATAGATCAGGAGGGTTAGTAAAGTGTTCGTGCACACAGCCCCCACTGCATTATTCCCCTGCAGTGTTCAGTTGATGTAAGGAGGTTGTAATTATGAGGGCACTAGGCAGGGATGACTGCTGCAGAGGTCAAAGCTCTTTCTCAGCCTGTGATTGGACAAAGGATGAAGTGTGCGCACCTCTGCAAAATCTCATTCTAGTGCTGAACTGTGAATTGTTCCTGCATCCTTTGCAGAATGAATATAGAACTCACGTGTATGGCTCTTTGCGTCAGTGGGCCTCCCTTTCAAACTTTTTCATTAGAAGGTCTTCATTAGAGCTTTATTTTTCTTAAAAACTTGCAATCGAACCAATTGGTTCTTACATCCTTTCGACTGCCGAGGAAAAATTAAAGTATGAATAAAAGCAAAACTTTTTTCTATTTGGGATAGAACAGGGGAAGGTTAGACACTTTGGGGTTTATTTACTAAAGGCAAATCCACTTTGCACTACAAGTGCACTTAGAAGTGCAGTTGCTGTAGATCTGAGGGGGACATGCAAGGAAAATAAAAAAACAGCATTTTAGCTTGCACATGATTGGATGATAAAATCAGCAGAGCTTCCCCTCATTTCAGATCTTCCCTTCAGATCTACAGCGACTGCACTTCCAATTGCACTTGTAGTGCTTGTGGCTGTCATAGTCTTGCTATGCCTCATGGGACTTGTAGTTCTGCAACAGCTGGAGGTCCACTAATTGCATATCCCTGTACTAGACTCTTGGTGGAAAGATTTAAGTGTATTATTGTTAAGAATTACAGGCCTACAATATAAAACGCCAAATTTCCATACAAAATAATTGTATCGCTTTCAGCACCTAAAATCCGAAATAATCATACCGCCAGGGAGGTTAAGGCTAGGTATTGGTCCTACAAGAGTGCCTCCATATCAAGCAGCTTGCTATGGGTGCACTCAGAGAAGAGGAGGAGCCAAGACCACCAGTGGAGGACCCCAAAAGAGGAGGATGGCAAAGCCATTCCACAGAGCATGTAAGTATGACATGTGTGTTTTTTTTAGACTTTGGCTATTTAGGCTATTAACTTTGGGAACCATTTTTTTTTTATAGAAACACAGAAAAGTGACAGCAGAAAAAGGGCTAGTAGTCCATCGAGTCTGCCCGTTTTTTGTGTTTTTTGTTTTGTTTTGTTTATTTTTTTTCATTAACTTTACTGTCTGACTATAGATCTACAGTATTTTCATTGCACTTATATGTGATGTATATTATGTAATGAAGAACATACTGTAGAAGATGCATTGAACTGGCCCCTTGTTGGGAAGCTGCATGATTTTTTACATCTCAAAAATAGCTTTCAGACTCTTTGTGAGTAGTAAATTCCAGTCACTTGAGATCAGAGAGTTCATAATGAGTCAGGGGTAGAGATGAGATATCCCATTGCAATACGTGTTACTATATACGTTTACTACAGCAACAGGAAACTACAGAGTAAAAAGGTGATAATAAACGATAATTTGCATAGAGTCTTTATTGTAAGGGGTTTCTCACACCATGTGCAGTCCCTGTGGGTCTGTGGGTCCCTACAGGGACACATAGAAATAAGTGTTTTCTTTGTGTCTTACTCACAACACAACATAACACAATGGTGATGTACAGTGTGAAAAAAAAGGTAGACAAGCTGCATTTTTCCACAGCACAATTCACTGCACTGCATGTTAACCAGTGGCGGCTTGTCCATTAGGAGCTCCGCCCCCTCTATCCACGGCCGCCACCCCCATGCTCTATCCACGGCCGCTATTTTGACAGGACACCGCCACCCCCTATTCATGCACCTGGCCCCTTTCAGGATGGCGGGCACGTGAATTACAGCGGCGGTTGTGTTTTTTTGAAGTACCTGATTAGAGCCAGAGGCTCTAATGGGCTTCAAAATAGGGTGGGCTCGTGGCACAGAGCATTGCGCCAGGAGCCCACCCAGGTGTTACAACAGCGAATAAATATTCACTATTAAAACACTGATCCTCAATCCGGCCAATCAGAAGCAGGTCTGAGACCCGTTTTCTGATTGGCCGAAAAGACAAGAGTCCCAATTGAGCTCTAACTCATTAAGTGCCAGTAGTCCATTTGTTCTGGTGACACATACCACCAGAGAAAGTGAGGAAAAATCACAAACTTTGAGTTTACACTAGAACAGGAATTGAGATGAAATTTTCCAGTGTTGCGATGACAACTGTATGAGAGGAGATTTCCCCCCACTTTACTTTTTGTTGTGGCTACAAGTCAGGAAGTAAAAGGAATAGATGGACAATAGATGGCAAAAATTTATATATGTGACGGGTTTAAATGGTATGTTAAGCATTTAGCAAACACAAAACAAATCTCTCCTGCGCTCAGGTGTCCAGGAACTGAACATGTGGTGCGACCACCTATAACAAGGTATTGCCTAGCGTCTTGCAGCCCTCCTCTGAACAATGGGTATTCAAGCTAGAAAAAACAGAAAAAGAAGGAGGGCGCACTAACCTAGTGCATTACCACTGATAAACTTTATTAAAGCATAAAAACAGCAAAAATTATACTCACAAACGAGCTATCGAAACCAGCTTTGAAAAGGGCGCAAATGCGCTGTTCTGTGGATCGACACACCAGGACCTATTGCCAAGAGGGTCAGACCGGTGCAGATGTTTTGCTGTTTTTATGCTTTAATAAAGTTTATCAGTGGTAATGCACTAGGTTAGTGCGCCCTCCTTCTTTTTCTGTTTTTTCAAGCATTTAGCAAAAGCATGTAGGTAGAACAATAGAGAAAAGCTGAGAATTTCATCACTCTAAAGTTTGGTGAATATTGGGTGACATTGATATAGTCGTTTCTAAACTTTTACAAAGAGCAGCCCTTCACGTCTGACACACCTCCGGTTTCCGAGAAGTTGTTTGAGAAGTTCCCTGGCTCCCCCCCTTGACGTTTCTTAGAGATGAAACCAGATTGTTAGGGTGGAGGAAGTTGACTCACACTAATCCAAGCACAGGGACAGCAGCCCCAGTCCACCAAGACATTATGAAAGCAGAGCATGTGACATTGAGAGGCGTACACATCCTTTTCTTTACAGCTGACTTCATTTGGTGCCATGTGAGATAACTCACGCAACATTTCTTAAGCAATTTCTTTACCATCAGCCAGTTAATACCATATATTTATCATTTTATAGAGTACACTGTACAGCCTATGCTATTTAACACAAAGGCGTAATACACCTTACAATGAATTAATAGTGAAACGTAAAGTTTTCATATTCGATTAAGAGGACTATTTAATGTCAGGGTGGAATGCAATGATATGGTAACATCTTTGAAAAAGAAAAAGACAAAAGATCAATCGAGTTCTCCATCCATGTTTACGGGGTGGGTCGATTGTTGCTGAACAAAAATTGAGCCATTGGAGGCGCTACTTATGAGATCTGTTCACTGCTCAGATTTTTTGGGTATCGAGGCTGTATGAATATTATAGTCTAGTCTAGTCTAGTCTAGCTGTACATGCCTCCCATCCAGGCTAACAGCATGGGTTGATTCCTGCGTAACATAAATTAAGCCACGAGGGGCACTGCTATCAGATGCTGTCACTGTTCAGGTTTTTATGGTGCCGCAGCTGCCTGACTATAATAGTCGGTAATGGAGATTCCTCCATCCACTCTGTTATGGTAGCCATACATGAATCAGTAGAGACCCCCTTCCATGCTAACAGTGTGGGTGAATTCCTGCTGAATAAAGATCAAGTCACGACGGGCGCTGCTATCAGATGCTGTCACTGTTCAGGTTTTTAGGGTTCCACAGCTGCCTGAATATAATAGTCGGTAATGGAGATTCCTCCATCCACTCTGTTATGGTAGCCATACATGAATCAGTTGAGCCCCCCATCCATGTTAACAGTGTTGGCCAGTTCCTGCTAAATAAATATCAAGCCACCAGGAGCACTGCTATCAGATGCTGTCACTGTTCAGCTTTTTAGGGTGCTGCAGCTGCCTGAATATAATAGTCGGTAATGGAGATTCCTCCGTCCACTCTGTTATGGTAGCCATACATGAATCAGTTGAGTCCCCCTTCCATGCTAACAGTGTGGGCCAATTCCTGCTGAATAAAGATCAAGCCACGAGGGGCTCTGCTATCAGATGCTGTCATTGTTTGGGTTTTTAGGGTGCCTGTGAGCTGAATGAGAGCAATTTGCACCTTGTATTAGTATACCATACTAATGGCAAGAAACAGCCAACCCAAGGAACTGAACCTTTCAATGTAAAACTAGAACTTTAATTGTTTGGGTATAGATAATCAAATGCAGCAACAACTATCAGATCGGCAGATAAATACTATCCTCCTGCAATGGTTTTGGGCCTTTATATCTTTTATCAAGCCCTAGTTGCAAAGAGCAACTATTTATAAGAAGCAATAGAATGGAACAATAGAATACTGCCCTGTTCTACATTTGAAATGTATTGCATGTGTATATATTCAGCTAAACACCTCTAATGGGGGGCGTTATCTTGGGGGGGGTGATTCACTTCTGCTGATAGATTACGAAGATGTAATGTCCACTGGTTCTGCTTATATTAGGAAATATTGACAGAAATTGTTACCCAAACCTGTTAAAAGCAGCAGTACTGAGTAAATATCATCCACTGTCTATAATCATCTGAGAGATCAGAGATCATAGGTTTGCACTAATAAAACAAAACCCGCCATATAATTAACGAGGGTGAGTATAGTATGACAGGTATTCTTTGCATGCCTTACAATATCCAATGCTTAGAATTGTGATTTTTGTTGTCTCTCTGCAGGTGGACAAATACCTCTATCACATGCGCCTGTCTGATGAGACACTCCTGGAGATATCAAACAGGTTCTACAAAGAAATGGAAAAGGGACTTGGGGTGGAAACCAACCCCACTGCCTGTGTGAAGATGTTGCCAACATTTGTGCGATCCACACCCGATGGAACAGGTAGGAATAAATGTGACCTAGAGTCACTTAACTGTATGTTACTATATACCGTATTTATCGGCGTATAACACGCACATTCATTTTAAGAGGGAAGTTTCAGGAAAAAAACTAAAATTTTAAATAAGGAAATTTGGAGCAAAATAAGGGTCAGTGCCCATCTGCAGCCTCATCAATCCACATCAATACAGCCTCACGATTGCTTTCAATGCAGCAGCCTCACCATTGCCATCAGTGCAACCTGACTGACGTCCACCTGCAGCCTAGAGGGGACAGGGAGGGGGGCGGGAGGAGCGCCGACAGATTACATACAGTGAGAATCTCCTATGATAGACAGAACAGTGGTCCAATGGCGGCCCAGGAGACGGGACTTCCTATTACAGAGGCTGCCAAGTAAACAGGAGATTCTCGCTGTATGTAATCTGACAGCGCTCGTCCGGCCCCCCTCCTTGTCCCCTCCGAGGCAGCTAAAACTGAAGTATTGGCGTATAACACGCACACGCTATTTGCACCCGATTTTCATGGTAAAAAAGTGAGTGTTATACGCCAATAAATACAGTATCTATTTAATATAGTGGACATAGCCACTCAAATCCAGGTCCCCTTAAATCAAACAGATCTACATACCACAAGTATGCAGAAAGGGATCAGTTGACTAAAACTGCTCCCCCTAGATGTCTGCTGGGTCTGGATTTGAGAAGCAGCATCATTTCTTGTTTTTATGAACCATGACTTGCACACAACCATCCACAACCTCAGACTGGAGATTTGGCAGCTCCGACATTCCCAGAAGGACTAGTGTGACTTTCTGGGGGCTGTTGTACATGGCAAAGTATGGTTCCAGGTACTGTACTAGCTCAATAGTATTTTCTCCTAAATGCACTTAGCATATATTGGTAATAAAAACATTAGCTGGTCTACTGTGCTCCATGGGTTGACATGTCCATCCCTAGCAGGTTGGGCCAATCTATTCACTAGCTTATTATTTTGCTGCATTGTGTTTATATTGGGAGAAGAGCCAATGAAAGCCCAGAACTACAACTGCCAGCATCTGACACACTGGGGATGATTTACTTTGTGAAGTGCATTTGCTCTCTGCAAGAGCAGTTGCTCCAAAGCTTAGTAAATGAGGTAAAGCTTCACTTTGCAAAGAATACCCAATCACGTGCAAGGAAAATAAACAGCATTTTTGCTTGCAGGTGATTGGATGATGAAAGTCAGCAGAGCTTCTACTCATTTACTAAGCTCTGGAGTAACTGATCTTTGCAAAGTGCACAGTGTATTTGCCTTTAGTAAATCAACTCCACTATACAAAGCAGTATGCACAAGGCTTTGGTAGATGTAAGCTGTAGTGCCATGTTCTTAAAGCGGGGGTTCACCCACACCGCCAAAAAAAAAAATATTAAAAGCCAGCAGCTACAAATACTGCAGCTGCTGACTTTTAATACATGGCCACTTACCTGTCCCAGGGTCCAGCGATGTCAGGAGGGGACGCCGAGAACCCCCTCGGTTCTCGGCAGCTGCCGCCGCCATCCTAGGTGAGGGAATCAGGAAGTGAAGCGTTGCGGCTTCACTTCCCGGTTCCCTACTGCGCATGCGCGAGTCGTGCTGCGCATCCCTAGTGGTCCCCGCTCTCTCCTGGGACCTGTGTGTTCCCAGCAGACAGCGCGGTCGGGACGGGAAGAGGCATAGACTCCCATGGGAGTCTATGCCGGAAGTGGGTGCAAATACCTGTCTTAGACAGGTATCTGCACCCCCCTCCCCCCTGAAAGGTGCCAAATGTGACACCGGAGGGGGGGAGGGTTCCGAAAAGCGGAAGTTCCATTTTTGTGTGGAACTCCGCTTTAATGGTGGAAATAAGTGTGCATGTGTCATATATTAGTTATTTATTGAGAAAAGGTGAGCACAGACATCAGAGAATATTATCCTGATCATGCTAGTCTCAGTTGGAATGGGAACTGCTTGCATGTTGTTGGCGCCTCTATGGGCATGCCATTACTGACTGTTTTGGGGGAGAATTGATTGGCCAGGCTAGATTTTTCTAGGAGATCCCTTTCTTTTCTCACAAGATCCCATGCTTTTCTCCCTCTCCATAAAAAAATATCAATGTGTAGCTCTTTCAGTGGTCAGATTATGCCTTGGAGAACAACCGACACTTCAGGGATGTAAACACAGGTTTGCTGCTGTATTAAACCTTTAGGTATCATGCACACAGGTATATTAAAATAATCCATTTATGCGGGATCTTTCTGCCAGGAGCTGGCAGAGACATCTAGCGTAAAAAATGCTCGGTCTTGCACACGATTACAATCTAGTAGAGAGAATATTTATTTATTCGAAGCACAACACTGAAATGACATGCATTTGCATGCGTTTATGTGCGTTTATGCCAATTGGCTTCTCTCCGAATGCAGGTTTGGGGCATTTTTTTTAAGGCCCCTGAATGCTGTTGTAAAATACACATCTAAATGGCACAATGTGCATGGACATGATGACTGCTATAGCGCGGCATGAGGCTTTAGTAGATAATAATTTATTATTATTGAATGAATATCTATTCTATTTATTACATATCACAAACACAATACCCAGTGTTTTTGGAGAATAAATAGTTAGTATTGAGTGTCTGTCCCAGTGGAGCTTACAGTCTAATGTCTCTAGTGCAGTTACATATAGACACACATTCTTGTGCCATTTCATGTAGAAGCTAGTATATGAACTTAGTGCGATTGTAGGAATCTTTTGCTAGATTTTTCTGTTTTTTTTTTATATAGGTAGTAACAAGCAAAATCTGTACAAACCTGTATTTTGTTGCAACACAGCAAACATTTAACGTTTAAGCTCCTTGCTAAAATCATAGTGTTTTCAGGGCCGTAAGCACTACAGATAAATGTCTAAATGTTTATAAATTATAATGAAGAAATAAGCAGCAGACCTGCCCAAGTCTGGAATTCTAGCATCTGTCATGGTTACGCAAGTACAGGGAGGGCTTTAGGCAGACGCTTCTGAAAACATGTCTTTGTGGTGAGACAACGTGCTATCAGTGCTAAGGAAAACTTCTATCACATGATTCTCTTTATTTAGGGCAGAAGAAGATGTGTATCAGAGCAATTTACATGAGTTTAATGCCTGGTACACACTAAAACTGCCAGCTCTGGTCAGAGCCGCTGTACTAACGATCCGATGTTAGTACAGCTATCTCCCCCCGCTAAGCTTTTGTGTTCTGACAAGGGGACAGCCACCCCGCCATTGGTTGAGAGCGCTGATCGGGAGCCAGTCGGCTGCTGGTTGTCCAATATGCTTGTCTGACCGGCTGACATACCCACAGGTCGAATGTCTCCCGACATTCAGCCCGTGTGTACGGGGCTTAAGGCTAGCCACAAAAATTATAATCTGATTGTAGAGATCCCCAAAGAGAACCTAAATGGAGGACACTAAATAGCCAAGGGCAAAGGACTTGTCACCAGTATTGTCTGTACTCTCCTTGCTGATCTTTTCTCCATTACTGACTTTCAATGCCTTGTTCTGCACTGTGCCTATGTGTGGAGGCAGGCATCTTGGTAAAGAATCAGGGCTTGTTTCCCTCATGTCAGAGCTGCTCCCCAATTACTGGGAATCTGATGACTGGTGGAGGGATGATAGAGAAGCAGCAGAAGTGCTGAAATGACAGATCCACAGAATAAAGCAGAAGCAGGGAAATCCTTTCATTACAGGTTCTCAGGTACAGCTTCCTCTCCAACAAGCAGCAGTGATTAGTAGTGACATTATGGGAGTTATTTACACAAGGCAAATCCACCTAGCACTACAAGTGCAAAGTGCACTTGAAATTGCACTGAAAGTGCACTTGGAAGTGCAGTCGCTGTAAATGTGAGGGGTAGATCTGAAATGAGGGGAAGCTCTGCTAATTTTATTATCCAATCATGTGCAAGCTAAAATGCTGTTTTTTTATTTTCCTTGCATGCCCCCCTCGGATGTACAGGGACTGCACTTCCAAGTGCACTTTCAGTGCAATTTCAAGTGCACTTTGCACTTGTAGTTTGCACTTGTAGTGCAAAGTGGATTTGCCTTTAGTAAATAACCCCCATTGCATACATCTATGCAGCTATAGGCACAAGAATGCCTAGAGCAGTGATGGCAAACCTTGGCACCCCAGATGTTTTGGCACTACATTTCCCATGATGCTCCACTACACTGCAGAGTGCATGAGCATCATAGGAAATGCAGTTTCAAAACATCTGGGGTGCAAAGGTTCATCATCACTGTCCGTGAGCCTAAAAATAAAGATTTATATTAAACACTAGATGGAACTTTGTATTTGACACAAATTTATTTAACCTTCCTTGTACTGTTGTTTAGATCAGATTTAAATCCCCACTGTTCTCCCTCTTCCCCTATCAGCGCTTCCAGGGCGAACCAGATGGATTCTGATTGGTCCGTGCCCTCAATGTGACGGCGCTGGCCAGTTCATCTACCCCTGGGACATTGTATTCTGACAGCGGCTCCGATTGGCTGCAGACGCTGATCGGCAAAAGTTTTCCAGCATGTCTGTTCGATAGAAGTCTAGAAGATCTAGTGATCAACTTCTGTTGAACAATGAGGACCACACACAGATTTAAATTTTGCCGGTTCCTGCTGTACTGGTCGAATTTTGATCTGTCTATGCTCAGCTATAAAGTGGAAGATAAGGCTAATACTACCTATCCTACATAAACAAGATCTGTACTTACTATTTTTAATGCCTTCCGGTCAAGTAATGTGATGCTACAGCTCCGGCTCCCCTGTGTCAATAAGCTGCTGCTGCAGGGGAGAGGAGGAAGCACCAGCAATGGAGGGACATGGGAGCCTATGGGTGGTCTCACCGCTACAGGAATTTACAGCGTTCACTTAAGCTTGGTTCACGCCTATGTTTTTTTTAACCACTGCAGCCCAGGAAGGATTTCCCCCCTTAATGACCAGGCCATTTTTTGCGATACGGCACTTCGTCGCTTTAACTGACAATTGCGCGGTCATGCGACACTATACCCAAAAAAAAAAAAATTGATGTCCTTTTTTTTTCCTACAAATAGAGCTTTATTTTGGTGGTATTTGATCACCTCTGCGGGTTTTTATTTTTTGCGCTATAAACAAAAAAAGACTGACAATTTTGAAAAAAAACTATATTTTTTACTTTTTGCTATAATAAATATGCCCCCCAAAAAATGTAAAAAAAAGAAATTTCTTCATCAGTTTGGGCCAATATTCTTCTACATATTTTTGGTAAAAAAATCGCAATAAGCATATATTGATTGGTTTGCGCAAAAGTTATAGTGTCTACAAAATAGGGGATAGATTTATGACATTTTTATTATTATTTTTTTTACTAGTAATGGAGGTGATCAGCGATTTGTAGCAGGCCTGCGACATTGTGGCAGACAGATCAGACACTTTTGACACTTTTTTGGGACCATTGACATTTATACAGTGATCAGTGCTATAAAAATGTATTGATTACTGTATAAATGACACTGGCAGGAAAATGATACTAGGGGGCGATTAAGGGGCTAAGTGTGTCCTAGGGAGGTTTTTTTAAATGTAGGGGAGGGGACTGACTGGGAGTACAGAGAGATCGCTGTTCCTAATCACTAGGAACAGACGATCACACTGTACTCTCCTGATAGAACGGGGATCTGATTTGTTTACATTGGCAGATCCCCGTTCTGTCTCTCTATGAGAAGCGATCGCGGGTGGCCGGCGGCCATCGGCTCTGGCGCCATGCCTCGGGCGCGCGCCTCCGGCGTTCTACATGCGCCCCCTGTATCTATTACACGAAGTGCTGTACCAGTATGGCGATTTGCGCAATAGAGCCGCCCAGCCGCAGTATAACAGCGGCGGCTGGTTGGCAAGTGGTTAATGTTTTTTGCAGAAACGCACTACAGTCCATTAAACATGGTTTCCTATGGGACACGTTCACATCTATGCTTTTTTCAGCCGCTGTGTTTTTGGAAAGGGTCAGGGACTTTTTTTAAAAGCAAAATGGTGCGTTTTTTGGTTCAATAGACTTTAATGGAGAAGCTGCAGAAAAGTATGTAGTGCATTTTTGCTGTGATTTTGCTGAGTTTTGTGTTTTTTAAACCACCCAACAACAAATTGGCCAAAAAAAGCATACAAATTGCAAAATGCATAAAAAGCTTCAAAAACATGTGTGCAAAAATGTACCGCAAAAAAGCACTGCCGAACCAGATCTAAAGCAAACTGCATAGGTGTAAACCAGGCCTTACACAGGGGAGCCAAAGCTGCAGGGTCACGTGACTGGACTGAAGTTGATTAAAAAAACGGTAAGTACACAAATATTTTTTATGCAGGATAGCTAGGAGGAGGGGGGAGGGGACATTTTTTAGAATAGTTAGTATTAGTCTTTACTACCACTTCATCTAGTAATAGGATCATGAAACTCCTCACATCCAATTCGCATAGCAGGAGATTGTGACCAGCTCTCTATGGAGACCGTTCACACATCTCCAGAGTGGCTCCGGTGCGAATTGACAGGAACCCTGTGCGTCTTTTGGTCCGTTACAGGTCTGAATTCAGCCCAAAATTTGTACTAAAATCAGACCTGAAATGGTGAATGGAGACGCACCGGACCCCTGCTGTGAGCCGCTTTGTGTTCTAGTGTGAACCCAGCCTAAGGCCTCATGCACACGATCGGATTTTCGGCAGGGAATTGTGTGATGACAGGCTGTTTGCCTAAAATCCGACCGTTAGTACGCTCCATCAGACAGTTGTTGGCCAAAGAAATGTTGGATGGCAGGCTAGTAAATTTTCGGAGGACAACGGTCTGTTGTCAGATTTTCCTATCGTCTGTACACAAGTCCATCACACAAAAGTCAAAAGTACAAACACGCATGCTTGGAATCAATGCTCACCAAACACGACATTAGCAGAAGGTGCCCAAAGGATGGCGCTCAAGAGCTGAAATTCCACGTAGTACGTCACTACATTTGTGTTTGTTGGCTGACAGTTGTGTACCATTAGTATGCAAGACAAAATCCAGGCACATGCCCTTTGAACAAAAGGCTGATGCTTTGTTGGTTGGCCAACAATCTGATCGTGTGTACGAGGCTTTAATCCGGCCATACATTATACAATTTTCTTATTCCATTTACTTTAGAGTTACCTTCAACTATGTAGTGCAAGGGCTTGCCTGGTTGCATACAAGTTGAAAGTGTTTAGGTTTGACCTCTTTTAATATGGTTTTGGTAAATCTAAAGAAAAGTTGTACAGTAAAACCTTGGATTGCTAGCATAATTCGTTCCAGAAACATGCTTGTAATCCAAAGCACTTGTATATCAAAGAAAATTTCCCCATAAGAAATAATGGAAGCTGAAACGATTTGTTCCACAACCATTTATTCATAGGTCCTTCAGTTTATAGTCCATATAAAAAGATTATAGTAATGTGACCAGGTTGTGTAACCATAAAATGTCCATCCTCAAATGGAAGCCTCCACAAGGGGATTAGGAGCAAAATCCAGCAGGAGCTACAGAGTATAAAAGAGAAGAGAGGCGCCTCTAAGTGTAGCGATATGTTGCTAAATGTTGTACCTTCAATTAATGTAACCATATCGCTACACTTAGAGGCGCCTCTCTTCTCTTTTATACTCAGTTGTGACATGACGCTACTCTTATATCAAGACATTGCTTGTATATCAAGTCAAAATGTATTAAAACATGTTGCTTGTCTTGCAAAACGCTCTCAAACCAAGTTACTCTCAAACCAAGGTTTTACTGTACAAGAACATTGTTTAATGTATGGCCAGCCTTACTCAAGTTTGTCTTAATAAGTAAAGCAGCATATACCATATGAATTTATAACAACGATCAAACAGTGATGTTCTATCTGTAGAAAATCCAACCCCTGAAGCCTAGATGACTTTCCTCCTATGTATAAGTCAGGTTGTCTCCTTCCAGTATAGGTTGATCATTAGAGACGTGGGTAGATTGTTCCCATTGCACGTCCTTGCTGACTTCTCCAGCTTGGTGGACAGCACAGCTCTGACGCAGCATACTTGGCAGATAATTGCTACATGTGAGCTTGTGTTTAATCAGGAGGTTTTCTTTCTACAGCTGTGTGTACAGAGAAAAGGGAGCGGGCCTTTGTGTTGGGTTGCTGCAGACACCCTCTCATTAAACATAGACTCTTGCAATGTAGCAGCAACTGTGGAAAGAAAGCCACTCCTGACGTAAAAATGAGGCGTGGATCCATCATGGTGACAATGACTTCACTGCAAGGTCACCAGGTTCACTGATACCTAACATGGATTTCCTTTCTATACAGGGAAGGGAAAATCAAATGACATGGCCTCATATTACATGATTTACATACTGCAACTACATTGCTTTATTGTTATGGACTAAAAAGAAGAGCATTTTTTATTATACTTTAAGGTTAAATGTGAAGAAAGTTTAAATGGTTTACTTTCATTGTAGCAGAATTCTATTATTGTATATAATCACCTATCACCCTTCCTGCTAGAATTCACATTGATCTTATGTTACAGAGAATCCAACCAGAGAAGTGAGACTAGCCCTGTAGGAGGGGGGATGAGATTTTTGGAGGCAGATCACAGGCAAGGCGATGGGGAACTAGTCCCAGAATTCCCCAAAAGGCTCCGCCCACTTGACAACTCAAATTCACGGCTGATGGGGAGCTAGTGATGGCATCATGCCATTGAATGACAGTGGGCAGATCCCAAAGCTGCATGAAGTGCGGTGCACAGCCAATCAAAATTAGAGCGGACCTGATGGGGAACTAGCATCTCAGTTCCTCATAAAGCTTCGCCCACCCCACTACAAAATGGGCACAGTGTTCGGGGGCATTAATGCGCACCAACAGGATTCTAAAGCGTATCTATGACTCCCTTTATGAATTCCCCAGACTGTCCCCCCAAGATTTAGTTATGACGTATGCCTGTGCCTTGGCACATTGTCCTGTTTCCTCTGTTATCAATGAAATGCCTTGTGATTAATAATGGCAATCTGATTGGATTTAGGATAGGGGTGCTCCTAGAAACTGGGGGCAGATAAGTATGCTTTAAAGTGGCTGTAAACTTTAGACATGAAATATGAACAAAGCATACCACGCTGCATACTTACCTCCACTATGCAGCTCGTTTTGCACAGAGTGGCCCCGAACCTGCTCTTCTGGGGCCTCTCGGCAGCTCTCTCTGCTCCTCCCCACATTAGATAACCCCCTGGGAGAAGTGCTCTCCCGGGGGGTTACCTTGCGGGCATGCTCCTGAGTCCAGCATTCAGCATCCATAGATGCCGAATGCAAGACTCGCCCCCCCCACCCAGTGGCCGCATCATTGGATTTGATTGACAGCAGCGTGAGCCAATGGCTGCACTGCTATCAATCTATCCAATCAACAGCCGAGAGACAGCGCATCAAAGTTCGAGGGTTTAGGGGGGCCGGTCACTGCCAGGTGTTATTTCACCTTAATGCATAGGATGCATTAAGGCAAAAAACACTTACTTTTACAACCCCTTTAAGTGTCACATCTGTCTGCTGCTTCATTCCTCTGCTGTCAGCATGAATCACTTCTGACAGGTTTTTCCTGACACCAAGAGAAAAAAGGTGACACAGGAGAAATCTCCAGCTGGTTGACAGCCTCAGCTCTGTTTCTGTGTACCGTGTGGAGGAGTGTGTGTCCCTTCCCTCCAATCAGCTCTCATGCCCTGTACACACGGTCGGACTTTCTAACGGAATATGTGCGATCGGAGCTTGTTGTGCTCCATCGGACTTTTTCCATCGGAATTTCCGACACACAAAGTTTGAGAGCAGGCTATAAAATTTTCCGACAACAAAATCCGTTCGCGTAAATTCCGACCGTGTATGGACAATTCCGACGCACAAAGTGCCACGCATGATCAGAATAAATGAAGAAACTAAAGCTATTGGCTACTGCCCCGTTTATAGTCCCGTCGTATGTGTTTTACGCCACCGCGTTCAGAACGATCGGATTTTCCGACAACGTTGTGCGACCGTGTGTATGCAAAACAAGTTTGAGCCAACATCCGTCTGAAAAAATCCTAGGATGCACATTGTTTTGTAAACATATTTATAGTGAGTTTTTCACCATACAGCGTTTGATAGAATGTGTTATCCTGATTGGCTAAAGAAAAAACTGAGCAGATTCCTGTCCGAATCCTAACTATGTTCCTTGCTATACTGAATCCAATAGAATATTATTACCCAGATGTGTTCGCCTCTCTGTCTAATGAAGGCAGCAGAGAGGTCACCCCTGCACACCAGCTGTATGTTAGCTCTGCATATGTTTTACATTTAATTGTTACTTTTAACCTACTTTCCAATAAGTAGCTGCTAGACATGACTTCCTCTGTTGAAGGCCCTATTGTAATGGTCATAACTGGTTATCTAGCATAGAATTATTTATTACAGAAGCATTGCATCAGCAGACTACACGCTCTCTCCAGATTACTCCAGATTTTACAGCAGCAATAACATGGATCATTAGTCGCCATTTACTTACTAATAGGAAGTTAAGTAATCAGGGACAGGGTTGAAGTTTATTTTCTAGTTGCTTAACACCGGCATCTTTTCAGGTTGTCATTGCAAGTGACCTTGGAATATACTGAGAGACACTGGTAGTATTACAAAGTCCAACCTATCAAATCTTTGCTTTTATTTGGTAGTCTGCTCTAGTCTAGCCTAGAGGATAATAGCAGGATCTCATTGGTTGCTACAGTGACTGCTTACAGGGCAATTCAAGGTTTTCCGAGACCTTTCTCTGTCCGGGACGGTGGTAACAAGAACATTAAGTTGACTATAGGGGCTTTGTACATATATTTTTTTAAGACATCACACTGCTCCAGACAATCCTGAGTAGCGATGCCTATTTTCTGCAAGCACACGTTATGTGATCATTTTAATAAAAACTACTCCTAGAATCATCTATTGGAGCCAGCATGGGGTCTCCTTCATTATGCAAAATTACTTTTCAATGGTACAAAACACCAATAGTAAAGGATGGTTTTATGTTCTTAGAGTGTTAGGCATTTTTTTATTAACTAAAAAAACAGGTAAAACATGCTCTGTCAATGATATTGCACAGAAAAATCACTTTTCTTCACTTTTGGCAGTCCCCCTCTGGCACTGTCGGCTCATCCCTCCTTCAGGTCCTGTAGCAAGCGGGGTGCTAAGGAGTCACCTGTGCATGCATGGTTCTGTTGGGTCCTGAGTTGGGCTATGTGCGTCCATAGACAGAGACTAGATTCAAGTAAAAAAAAATGTGTAGACATTATTACCACTTTAACAATAATTTGCTTTAGGATTTCTCTCAGTACCCCTACCCCCTTCACCACCTTCCCCTGCAGTGCCCTTGATGAATGTAGCCACAGATGTTCAGGTGGCCATAAGATGAAAACTATGTAAGGAACTCTTTATCACAACTTTAAATATTGAGGCTTGGTGATGTCCCCTTAAGCTGGCCATAGATGGTTGGAATCTTGGCCGGTTCGGCAGGGACCGGCTGAGATTGGGACAATCTATGGGCAGACTAGTTGTTCCCAAGGCGATCCATCGATCGACTTGGGTGCAATCCAGCATGTTGGATTTTTACATGCAACTTTTACCAGTCGATAGCAATAATCACTGTGTTCTACTGGCTGGGATGGCTCCCCGTGCCCCTTACAACCCGTGGTATCAGCTATGGCCTGCCTTAGGGCTCGTTCACATGGGCAGCCAAGAAAGGGTAGGCGCAGTAAATGCATGCAGTTCAGCTGTTGTTTTACCACTCCCCGACTACCCAACTAAAGAAGGGCATTCAGCCATTCAGAGCTTTACACATGGCATGGTAAGAATGAAACTGCCTGTCGCTTTTGGGAGGCTGTACTATCTCCAAACACGACCCACTCACGTACATATGGGGCCGTACCGCACACATGTGCAATGCACACAACTGCGGCATGGCTCCTTGCGCTTAATTGGGTCATGTTTGGCAGCAGTACTGCCGGAGAATGGGACACATTCAAGTTAATGGGGCAGTGGCACAACCATCTTACATTGCATGCAATTGGATTGTGGTGGTTCAGTTATTTTAGGGTTAAAACAGGTGATGAGGAGGTGACATGTTACCTCCTCACTGTCAAATGCTGTGGATCACTTTTAGGAGGGGAGGAAAGGGCTGCCGCACATCAGAACAAGCCTTAGGGCTACATTGTAGAACAGTTCTGTTCATGTATTCTAACTATGTGAACCATAGTGAGATAGCTTAACTGCTCAACATGACAAAATACTGTTTGTACGGCAGTTACATAAATCCAGAAACTTCAGTGCTTGTGTTGAGAACTCAAGTATAAAGAAGACCAGGATATTGGGCTGGTGCATCCAATCTTATGGATTACTGAAGGTAGTCATACGTGGCTCAGTTCCTGATTGTCCTGATATCATTATGGGGCGAGGACCAGGTTGTGAAGCGCAATCTTAAGAGACAGTAATAAGCTTTTCTAACCAGTAGAATCCTCTGTAATCTCACAGATATTTCAGCTGTCTAGTAATCTTTCTTATTGTAAGAAAAATCTGTTGGAAGTATTATTGCAAGTAGGCTGCTCTACTTGTTGGCCAAGTCATAGACCTCAGTGTGATGGGTCCCAACTGGTGTGAGTAAGGGTGGAAGTCTCACCTCCCACTGGCATCTGTTAATCTGCTCATCTATGATCAGACTTTATACACGATCCTTTACAGCTCACCCCCTACATGGGTACCATATACCCCTGGTTTTCAGGCACAAACACTGTTTTATCAGGAATGAACCTAATTCAAAATGGCACTTGTGTCTATGGAAATTAATGTCTTCCTGCCAACTGTAGACTCCTGTTGGTGTAAATTGTATTTTTATAATAAATTATAGCTCTGGCTCTGTAAATATCTGTGTAAACAGGAACATGAATTGACCAACAGGGAAGTTAAGAAATTAAGTGGACAAGATTGCAAGGAGTGCAAAAAGCTAGAACATGTGTGCAGATGGATGGTTGAATATGTACACATGTTTAGACATTTGTGGCCGTGATTACACACACAATGTGCAAGGGGAAGGCAGGAGGATGCAGTGAAAATCAGGAGATAAATTGCCTAACCCTTAATACTTAAAGTGAAGGTACAGACAATCTTTAATGTTTGTTTTTTATTTTATATACTTTTTTGCATGTTATACGTACCTGCTCTGTGCAGTGGTTTTGCACAGAGCGGACCCGAAACTCTTCTTCTGGGGTCCCCCGCCAGCACTCTCCTCTTCTCCGAGTGTCCCCATAGCAAGCTGCTTACTGTGCATTCCAGAGCTGTTTGTGTCCATATACACATAAAGCGTGGCTCTGTCTCGTTCACCCCCACTCCCTTCTCATAGGATTTGACTAACAGCCGCAGGAGCAAATGGCTCCTGCGGCTGTTAGAGCCTCCAGCGACTGGATCAAAGCATTGGATCAAGCATGGACTCAGGTAAGTATTTAATTGGTGGTGCTGGGGGAGCTGCTATTAAAAGACTTTTTACCTTAATGCGTTCTTTAAAACCACTTTAAGGGCAGGAATGGAGGCAGCCCAAAGGTGCAGCGACACATTAAAAGCTCAGAAAAGTGCAATAGCAGCTGAAGGCATTCAATCCGTCTCACAACAATATCAGCAAACTATACAAAAATCTCAAATATTTTTAAAGTAAGGGTGCACATGGAAGGGCTTTGCACAACATGAGCTTCCATGTGCACTGTACTTCAAAAGCTAGTACAGCTAGTTATACTTTGGGGATGGTTGTCATTTTCATATACCCTGCTTTCACTGCCTTGCACTCAGCCTGCTAATTGGGCCGATAAGTAGCAGAAGAAGACTGATGAGGTCATCCTTTTGTTTCCTCTGCCTGCACCACCTGTCAGGTTAATACTTTTTAGCATGCAACTCGCTTAACTGCCTCCCAGTCCCGGTCCTCCCTCTCCCAGTGTAAGTGCTACTGTACAGGGAATTAAAAAAGGCCAAATCATGTTAAATTCAGGTACTCTTGATAGATGTAAATTAAAAAATACTTTGAATGATTTAATAGTGAATATCAACCTGCATTAATGTGTCATTTATATGTGATACCGACCTGCATTAATGTGTCATTTATATATGATATCAACCTGCATTAATGTGTCTTTTATATATGTAACCAATACCGACTTGCATTAATGTATATTTTATATCCGTTTAATGATATCACATCAGCTAAAATGTAGACCATACTAGTTCTGGGTAGAGATGAGATCAGAGTCTCAGAATTAGCAGGAGTCAGGTAGTGTAAACATGAATAAACAGTGATCCGGCAGTGGTGCTTCTCTGACGACAGCAGAAGGTTGCTTGTGTTGCCTCTGTGGTCATATGATGAGGTTGCTGGGGACGCCCATACATAGACACATTGGGGTTGATTTACTGAAACTGGAGAGTGCAAAATCTGGTGCAGCTATGCACGGTAGCCAATCAGCTTCTTGTTCAATTAAGCTTTGACAAAAAAAAAACTGAAAGCTGATTGGTTTCTATGCAGAGCTACACCAGAATTTGCGCTCTCAAGTTTTAGTAAATCAACCCCATAGCTTCAGAAATAAAATACACTTGTACTTTATTATAAATATATTTGTAGCTCATATCTATACATATGGTGAATTTTACAAATGAATTATAAAATACTATACCAGGCTTTACCAATAAAATCCCCGGAGGGTAAGCAAAAAGGTCACTATTTAGATGAGGGGCTATTTAGAAGTGGAGTCTCTATGGAGATATTCCTAGAAAACATGTGTTTTCCATCATTCCAGGGAAGATAGTGCATCAATGCCAGGGAATTGTATTATTTACAATGAAACAGGTCTATACAACAATACTGTGCGGATCCAGCTTCCTGACTTCGGTGGGGTTAAACACTCCCAGCTATCTTTGATTTATATGGCCTCCTCATTGTATAAACACAATGGTTCTGGGCAGTGTAATCCCTCGCACTGGAGCCAGCACAGCAGAATCATTGCCTGCAATAGAGTGCTGAGAGAGGCCATTCCAGGTCTCACATCCTAGGCAGTACCAAGCCATTCAGATAGCAAGACAACTGATTAATTTACTACCATATCTACCATACCATACCATATCTTCTATCACAATTTGGATTAGCAGCAAGGATGGGAAGTGTTATCATAATGGGGGATTTTAATTATCCAGACATAGACTGGGCGGAGGGAACCGCACATTCATCTAAGGGTCACCAGTTTCTAAATGTCTTGCAGGACAATTTCATGGGTCAGATGGTAGACGCACCAACTAGAAATAAAGCATTACTGGATCTACTGATTACCAACAATACAGACCTGATCACGGATGTGGAAATATGGGGCAATTTAGGAAACAGCGATCACAGGTCGATTGGCTTCAGTATAAATCATACAAATAGGAAACATAAGGGGAATACTAAGACACTGAATTTCAAAAGAGCCAACTTCCCTAAACTACGAACCTTGCTAGAAGGCATAAATTGGAATAAAGTCTTAGGAACAAAGAACACGGAGGAGAGATGGGTTTGCTTTAAGAGCATATTAAATAAGGGCATTAGCCATTGGGTAATAAATTTGAAAGAGCGAACAAAAGTCCTGGATGGCTTAACTTCAATGCAAAAATGCATAAAAAGCAAAAGAAGAAGGCCTTCAAAAAATACAAGGTTGAGGGATCATTATCAGCATTCAGACTTTATAAAGAATGCAACAAGAAATGTAAGGGTGCAATTAGGGCGGCTAAGATAGAACGCGAAAGACACATAGCGGAGGAGAGCAAAAAAATCCCAAGAAATTTTTTATGTAAACAGTAAAAAAGGGAGGACAGACCATATTGGCCCCATAAAGAATGAGGAAGGACATCTGATTACAAAGGATGGGTAGATGGCAAAGGTATTGATTTTATCCTTCTTCTCAGTCTTCACGAGGGAATTGGGTTGGCTTCAGTAACCAAAACTGCAGTGTTTATCCTCATGACACAACACAGGAAGCACCTTCATGGTTAACAGAGGACAGAATTAAAATTAGACTTGGGAAATTTAACATTAAGAAATCACTGGGACTAGATGGCTTGCACCTGAGGGTACTTAAGGAACTCAGTCAAGTAATTGCCAGACCATTGTTCCTAATTTTTACTGACAGTCTACTGACTGGAATGGTACCAGCTGATTGGAGAAAAGCCAATGCAGCACCAATATTTAAAAAGGGCCCAAAATACATCCCTGGGAATTACAGACCAGTTAGCCTAACATCAATAGTATGCAAGCTCTTGGAGGGGATGATAAGGGACTATATACAAGATTTTAGTAATGAGAACGATATCATTAGCAGTAATCAGCATGGATTTATGAAGAATCGTCCTTGCCAAACCAATCTATTAACCTTCTATGAGGAGGTGAGTTGCCATCTGGATAAAGAAAGGCCCATAGATGTGGTGTATCTACATTTTGCAAAATCATTTGACACAGTTCCCTATAAACGTTTAGTGTACAAAATAAGGTCCGTTGGCATGGACCATAGGGTGAGTACATGGATTGAAAACTGGATACAAGGCAGAGTTCAGAGGGTGGTGATAAATGGGGAGTACTCGGAATGGTCAGGGGTGGGTAGTGGGGTCCCCCAGGGTTCTGTACTGGGACCAATTCTATTTAATTTGTTCATAAATAATCTGGAGGATGGGGTAAACAGTTCAATCTCTGTATTTGCGGACGATACTAAGCTAAGCAGGGCAATAACTTCTCCACAGTATGTGGAAACCTTGCAAAAAGATCTGAACAAATTAATGGGATGGGCAACTACATGGCAATTGAGGTTTAATGTAGAAAAATCTAAAATAATGCATTTGGGTGGCAAAAATATGAATGCAATCTATACACTGGGGGAGAACCTCTGGGGGAATCTAGGATGGAAAAGGACCTGGGGGTCCTAGTAGATGATAGGCTGAGCAATGGCATGCAATGCCAAGCTGCTGCTAACAAAGCAAACAGAATATTGGCATGCATTAAAAGATTAGAGATAAAATGATAATTCTCCCGCTCTACAATACTCTGGTCCGGCCGCACCTAGAGTGTGCTCTCCAGTTCCAGGCACCAGTCCTCAGGAAGGATGTACTGAAAAATGGAGCGAATACAAATAAGGGCAACAAAGCTAATAAAGGGTCTGGAGGATGTTAGTTATGAGGAAAGGTTGCGAACACTGATTCTATTCTCTCTGGAGAAGAGACGCTTGAGAGGGGATATGATTTCCATTTACAAATACTGTACTGGTGACCCCACAATAGGGATAAAACTTTTTCACGGAAGGGAGTTTAACAAGACATGAGGCCACTCATTAAAATGAGAAGAAAAGATGTTTAACCTTAAACTACGTAGAGGGTTCTTTACTGTAAGAGCGGCAAGGATGTGGAATTCCCTTCCACAGGCGGTGGTCTCAGCGGGGAGCATCGATAGTTTGTTAGATAAGCTCCTGAACAACCACAACATACAGGAATATACAATGTAATACTGATATATCATCAAACACATAGGCTGGACTTTATGGACTTGTGTCTTTTTTCAACCTCACCTACTATGTAACTATGTAACTATATTACATAACATAATTAAAGCTGAACTCTAGGCACAAAAATGTTCCTTTAAATATACTCCTCAATAGCCACAAAGGTTATAAATGCACTTTGTGTGCACCAAATATTTTTGCAAACCTAGGTTTTATGTTGTAAAAGTAGCAGTGACATCATCATTGTGCTGTAGTTCAGGGAGCAGAGCAATGGGAGGGGCCCATCAGGGCCACCCACTACAGGCTGCCTGTAGAAAACTACAGGTGGGGTGGAGACAAGACCAACCACCCTGCACAAGAAGAGAGAGCAGCGGTGATCAGTCTTTATTACAGGAAGCTCCTGCACAGAGGCAAAGTTTCACACTGGATCACTGCACAGATCTGGGAGAAATATACAGTGTACACTAAGATTCAAGGAAGAATGCACATGATTCTCTTATTTAGACAATATTTGCTTTTCCTGGAGTTCAGCTTTACATTTTCAATGATTGTGATTTTATATCCAGTGGGAATATTCATCTTTCCCATCTGTCCATGTGCTCATTGTCAGGGGAAATCCACATTTTTTAAGTTGTCCCTAAAACAAGAGGTAATGAGAAATTTTCGAATGGGGCACCTGTTCCAGGGATGATTGCTGGACACCGTTTAGATCAGCAAGGGATCTGTCCACTGCTCTATGGGCAGTGGATTCTGCCTGTCCATTTATACCCGACTGCCCTCCGATCTGATCAGACTAGATATAGGGGGGTGGCTCCCCTTTTGTTTGTTTTTAGCGGACCAGATCGGATTGGAGGTAGGCGGGTACATTTATACCAGCCGGTGCATAGGGGTGAATGGAGGGTCTGATCGGGTCTGCCTAAAAACCTGTGAAAGGGGCCTAAGGGGGAATTCTCGTCGCTTAACGGGATTCACTCTAACTTCCTGTTGCCTTTGCTGTAAGGAAGCGAAGGGAAATTTCCTCAATGATAAACAGAAAGCAAAATACAAACTGGAAAGGGTTGTAACTCTGCCATGCTTTATCAAAAACTACAACAAAAGTTTTACCTGCACATACGTTTTAATGAACAATTCTGGGTAGCTAATTAAACCAATAAATGAGTTTAAGATCCAGCAGATGAAATCACAAGATTACTGCCATATGAATGTGGAGTGGACTGATGCACTACAGTCATGCCTATCTGAACTACAGAAGCCATAAGGAGGTAGATGATGCTTCTGTATGCTTCCTAAAGCTTTACTTTCAAAATCTGGAAAAGCCAAGCAGAGGCTGCCTTCTATGAATGCAGTATACTCTTTAGTATTTTTAGCAAAAGTTTTGTTTTTCATGGTACAGAAAGATTTAATAAATAAAAAAAAAAGAAGACATGCTCACAATGTAGTAGGAAAATGAATTGTCCCAATAGTGGAATCCTTCCTTCTGAGTTCTGGGTATATACCTCCTTTCTAGTGCGAACGTTTCCAAACTGCCACATGTAATATTCTTCACACTGCCGTGTAGTTTACTTTGGTTCTGGAAAAATGGGTGAATTCACAGATCATAGTCCTAATAAAAAGTTCAGACGCTAAGCTGAAGGGTTAATATTAATGCATGAATTTCTTCTTTATCCACAGAAAATGGAGATTTCCTGGCACTGGATCTGGGAGGAACCAACTTTCGTGTCTTACGGGTGAAAGTTTCAGATAATGGAACAAAGAAAGTAGAGATGGAGAATCAGATTTATGCCATCCCTGAGGATCTAATGAGGGGAAGCGGGTCACAGGTGAGACCATTGGCTGGGATTGTCTGGAGTATCTTAGCCAAATACATATACAGACTTGCTGCTAGTTTGTATCAGGAGTTGTATACCATTCTCTGAGGGTGTGTGTCCAGACGTTTTACTCTCGGTCACACTTTATTTACCTTTATAGATGTCTCCCCATCTAGCCATACCATACCATACATTTTAGACTGGAGTGCCTCACACTTTTGCATACTCTTAAAGGGTGCCACAACTGAAAAGACGTTGAGAAATGCTGCCTTATGCCCCGTACGCAGGATCGGATTTTCCGATGACAAATGTTGGATGTGAGCTTGTTGTTGGAAAATCCGACCATGTGTATGCTCCATCGAACATTTGTTGTCAGACTTTCCGCCAACAAATGTTGGCTAGCAGGTTCTCAAATTTTCTGCCAACAAATTTTGTTGTCGGACTTTCCGATCGTTTGTACACAAGTCCGTCGCACAAAAGTCCACGCATGCTCGGAATCAATACTCACCAAAGACAACATTAGCAGAAGGAGCCCAAAGGGTGGCTCATGACTATTGAAATTCCTTTTTATCGGCTCACCGTATGTCTTGTACGTTCCCACAGTCGTAATTGTTGGCCAACATTTGTGTGACTGTGTGTATGCAAGAAAAGTTTGAGCCAACAACCTTAGAACAAAAATCCACGGTTGTGTTGTCAAAAAGTCCAATCGTGTGTACGGGGCATTAGAGTAATAAAGTTCTGGGCTGCACATACAGTGTTGTGGCCGTTATCGCTGGATCATAGTTGTAGTGACAGTAACAGGCGCTGTATAATACCTCAATGGAAGAGAAAAAGTCACCAGCACTCCATAAATAATGCGGTTTTATCCTTGTCACATCACATAGTCAAATATAGCCAATGTTCCGGTGCCTTGCAGGGTCCTCACATAGTTGAAAGGACCCTTTGGGGTCCCAAAACGCTAACCGTATTTGACTTATGTGATGTGACAAGAATAAAACCGCATTAATTATTGAATTAGAAGAGAGTGCTGATGACTTTTCTTTTTTTATGTATACCTGACAGTCTTCTCCAATAGTGTTCTAGACTGCCTATTTCTAAGTACAGAACCAATTAGAATTCGCATTGCCAAAATCATACCAGTAGAAGATGAATTCTGAATGGTTGCCATTGATCGCTGTGCTTCAAAAATTAGCACCTAGAGCCTAACTTCAGGCATTTTTTTTTTACAAATAAGCACAAGGGATGGTAATTACATTGAATGAGAAGTGTCCCTTGTGCAAGTGTTTGCTCTCTTTCATCCTCTGCCCCTCATACCACCGCAGTGGTATTCTTCTGGTTCTGGTGGGGTTGATACGAGCTGATGGACCTGTTATAGGTGCTTGTCAAGAGTGCCGACTATGTCCACGCTTTCCCTCCCCCTAGAAGTTGTACTATAGCAATAGTAAATCTATTTTTCCTAATGGGAAGCTATAGTACAGCTTCTATGAATGGAAGAGGGGGGCTGAAAGGGTGGGCATAGTGGGCATTTTTAATAAGTGCCTATGACAGGTCCATCAGCTTGTATTAACCACAACACCACTGGAAAATTACCACTGCAGGGGTAAGAGATCAGCCACCGGCACAAGGGACACTTATCTTTCAATGTAAGTACCTTCCTTGTGAACTGAAAGAAAAAAATAACTCAGCTTTTAAGGATTCTGTATATTATGGAATAAGTCTGTTAGGGCCTGTGTCAGTGGGCATTGGGCTTGTGTCCATGGCATCAGTTTGAGACACTTTTGAGACCATCTCTAAGAATTCATTGATGCATTTGACCTGCTGACCTGTGTTTGACTTGCATCAAGCAGGTTTTGCATTGCTATAGACTTGTAGTGAACAAAATCCCATCAACACAGGCACCAAGTGTCTTAGGAGTCTGATAAAAAAATGAATTCCAGTTGTGTCCCCGGCGGCTCACCTTTTATGGGGTCTTGTGTAATAGGTGCATTAATACAGGTGCAGTCGCCTGGAAGTCATGCACAATGCGGTCAGCTTACAGAATGTGCCCTCCTCAGCATTTCCTGCGTGCTGCTCATAGCTCCCCCCCTGCACACAAGGGTAATTTTCCTGCCAATGAGTGATTTCAGGAATTTCAACACGACCGCTCGACTACAATAACTTGCACAATCCGGCTTCACTCTGCTCAGCTCCTGCCATCTTTAATGCTCTGATTAGCTGTGACATGTTTTGTCAGGAGCTTGGCAAAGAAAACAATGTAATAAAAAAGAAGCCATCAGCCTGAAATGACTGAGCCAGTCTGCAGTCTTCCAATATTACAGTCTGGCAAAGGGCTGCATAAAAAAAACCTCGCCACACGCAAATATTTTTGAGTTATTATCCCTATTAAACCATGTTTAATACGATATGGGAATTAGGAATTAATATTGATGTATTCATTATTATACTGATTGTTTCTTGGTATAAGGCTGGGTTCACACTGGTCCGACAAACGCTCCGACATTGGGAGCTCATGTCGCATGACGTGTGAAATTTAATGTTTCCCTATGGGAGCCGTCCTAACTGGTCCGACACAAGTCGTTCCGACTTTAGAAATGCTCCCTGTACTACTTTGGTCCGACTTTGATCCTACTTCAGCCTATTGACTATCATTGAAGTCGGATCAAAGTCGGATTGCCGTCTTGCATGATCCGACTTTGGCACGTGACTTGTGCTCAGATGTTCTTGAGGGGGAACTCCGCGCCAAATTTTAAATAAAAAACCGGCATGGGTTCCCCCTCCAAGAGCATACCAGGCCCTTGGGTCTGGTATGGACCTTGAGGGGAACCCCCTACGCCGATAAAAACGGCGTGGGGGTCCCCCCCAATCCATACCAGACCCTTATCCGAGCACGCAGCCCGGCCGGACAGGAATGGGGGTGGGGACGAGCGAGCGCCCCCCCCCCCCCCCCCCTCCTGAGCCGTACCAGGCCGCATGCCCTCAACATGGGGGGTTGGTGCTTTGGGGGAGGGGGCGCGCTGCGGCCCCCCACCCCAAAGCACCTTGTCCCCATGTTGATGAGGACAAGGGCCTCTTCCCGACAACCCTGGCCGTTGGTTGTCGGGGTCTGCGGGCGGGGGGCTTATCGGAATCCGGGAGCCCCCTTTAATAAGGGAGCCCCCAGATCCCGGCCCCCCACCCTATGTGAATGAGTATGGGGTACAGCGTACCCCTACCCATTCACCTAGGAAAAAAGTGTCAATTTAAAAAAAAAACACTACACAGATTTTTAAAGCATTTTATTAGACAGCTCCGGGGGTCTTCTTCCGACTTCGGGGGTCTCTCCGGTTCTTCTCCACGCTCTCCGGATCTTCTGCCGGGCTCCTCCGCTCTCTTCTGCTCTTTTGCCGCTCTTTTGCTAAAGCGGAGGAGCCTGGTCTTCAATTTTCTGCCTTCTTCCCTCTTCTCCTGATGTTGACACGACGCTCTCTGGGGCTAGAATGCTCTCTGTGCGCTCTGCTCTGACTTATATAGGCGGTGACCCCGCCCCCTTATGCCGTCACAGTCCCAGCATGCCCAGGGACTGTGACGGCATAAGGGGGCGGGGTCACCGCCTATATAAGTCAGAGCAGAGCGCACAGAGCGCATTCTAGCCCCAGAGAGCGTCGTGTCAACATCAGGAGAAGAGGGCAGAAGGCAGAAGGCAGAAGGCAGAAGGCAGAAGGCAGAAGATTGAAGACCAGGCTCCTCCGCTTTAGCAAAAGAGCGGCAAAAGAGCAGAAGAGAGCGGAGGAGCCTGGCAGAAGATCCGGAGAGCGTGGAGAAGAACCGGAGAGACCCCCGAAGTCGGAAGAAGACCCCCGGAGCTGTCTAATAAAATGCTTTAAAAATCTGTGTAGTGTTTTTTTTTAAATTGACACTTTTTTCCTAGGTGAATGGGTAGGGGTACGCTGTACCCCATACTCATTCACATAGGGTGGGGGGCCGGGATCTGGGGGCTCCCTTATTAAAGGGGGCTCCCGGATTCCGATAAGCCACCCGCCCGCAGACCCCGACAACCAACGGCCAGGGTTGTCGGGAAGAGGCCCTTGTCCTCATCAACATGGGGACAAGGTGCTTTGGGGTGGGGGGGCCGCAGCGCGCCCCCTCCCCCAAGGCACCACCCCCCATGTTGAGGGCATGCGGCCTGGTACGGTTCAGGAGGGGGGGGGGCGCTCGCTCGTCCCCACCCCCATTCCTGTCCGGCCGGGCTGCGTGCTCGGATAAGGGTCTGGTATGGATTGGGGGCGACCCCCCACGCCGTTTTTTCGGCGTAGGGGGTTCCCCTCAAGGTCCATACCAGACCCAAGGGCCTGGTATGCCTCTGGAGGGGGAACCCATGCCGGTTTTTTATTTAAAATTTGGCGCGGAGTTCCCCCCTAAAGATTCATACCAAACACAGTGCCGGCATGGGCGGGGATCCAAGTCGGATCCCCGTTCATTGAAAGTCGGACACATGCCGGCTTCATGTCGCAGGGCAAAGTCGGATCCAAAGTAGGACGGCTGTCGTGTCGCACCAGTGTGAACCCAGCCTAACACTTATTGAGTTATTTACTTTTAATTAGAGAAACACTGAAAACCCCTTGAGGTAGCTTTGTGTGCTGCTAATAAAGTACTTTAGGTAAATAAATTTAAAGGACCATTTAATATGAAATTCAATTTACTCATTAAATTTTATTTTTTTTTTTAAACAGTATACTTTTTTTTATAAACAAAAGCATAGTTTACAGAAATAATCCACATACAAAGTGGAAGTGGAAATTGTGGAAAATACAAATAGAAGTCATATGAACACTTAGAGCAGGGATATGCAATTAGCGGACCTCCAGCTGTTGCAGAACTACAAGCAGTGCATCTTAAGAGCATTATAGCCCCCCGCAATACAGTGCACCGGGGCCCTGTCTACAAAATCACGCACGATTGCCCATCAAATGCAGCTTTACTGTGCCCGTGAATGCAGCCTCACTGTGCCCATGAATACAGCCTCACTGTGCCCATCAAATGCAGCCTCACTGTGTCCATGAATGCAGCCTCACTGTGCCCACCATTGCAGCCTCACTGTGCCCGTGAATGCAAGCCTCACTGTGCCCACCATTGCAGCCTCAATGTGCCCATGAATGCAGCCTCACTGTGCCCACCATTGCAGCCTCACTGTGCCCGTGAATGCAGCCTCACTGTTCCCACCATTGCAGCTTCAGTGTGCCCACCATTGCACCCTCACTGTGCCCACCCCTGCAGCCTCACTGTGCCCATGAATGCAGTCTCACTGTGCCCACAATTGCACCCTCACTGTGCCCATGAATGCAGCATCACTGTGCCAATTAATACAGACTCACCATCGCCTGGTAACACACACACAGCGGGCATCTCCTCCTGTGTATCACAGAGCTGGCTGGGTCTGTGTTCGGCGGCCGCGCTGTAACAAGGTCCCGCCCCCCTAGACCGGCTTGTGTGATAGGCGGAACACTGATTCAATCTACTATTACACAAGCCGGTCTAGGGGAGTGGGACCTTGTTACAGCGCGGCTGCCGAACACAGACCTAGCCAGCTCTGTGATACACAGGAAGAGGAGAGAGGGAAAGAGCGGAGCGCTGCAGCCACAATTCAAAGTGGACCCAGGGCAGGCAGCCTACCGGGAAATTTCCCGGTATCCCGGTAGGCCAGTCCGGCCCTGGCTGGGGTCGCTGGGCAGGTGGGGCCCCCCAGGCAAGTGGGGCCCCTGGGCGTACCTATGCGAAAAGACGGCCTTGACTACAAGTCCCATGAGGCATAGCAAGACTCTGACAGCCACAAGCATGGGACTTGTAGTTTTGTAACAACTGGAGGTCCATTAATTGCATATTCCTGACTTAGAGGAATAGCTTAACAATCATAACATAGGTTATATTGAAGTAAGGAATGTAGTACTGATAGGTGGCCAAAAAAGATCAAATCCCCAAATTGTCGGGAAAACACCACTCATAGTATTTAAGAATAAAAGAAATAATATATCAGAATGTACAAACATGTTTGAGAAATGCAGATGACATGAACAAAGGCACTCCAGGCTGTATGGCAAACATGGCTTCCTCCATACATGCAGAAAAAGGTGTAGGTAGACACAAAGGGGTTTATTTACTAAAACTGGAGAGTGCAAAATCTGGTGCAGCTCTGCTTCTAATTTCAGCTTGTTTAATTAATCTTTGACAATAAAACCTGGAAGCTGATTGGTTTCTATGCAGAGCTGCACCATATTTTGCACTCTCCAGTTTTAGTAAATCAACCCCAAAGGGAAAGGAAGCATGTTATTCAAAAGGTTACCAAGTGAAAATAAAGGGAAAAAACCTGAATAAATAAATAAATACATAAACAAATGTAGCCACTGCATCTAAAGAATGGGAAGTTGCAATACATTTTTTTTTTTTTTAGTTTTAGATATGTTCATACTCTGGGCAATCATTTAAATACACAGATTAAATACATGTAAGGGGACTGTTTTACCTTCCAAAGGCTTTGCATTTCAGTCCATCTAGTCCAAGGTTTTACAGGTAGATGAAAGTATTTATAAATATGCCCAATGACTGGACAGTAAAAGAGCAGTGGTAGGCTGATGAGGTCACCCCACTGCTCATCCTTTTCTCCTGTCCTATCAGCATGTTCATCTCCCACTCTTCAGAGTGCTGCTGCACAAAGACTGCAAGCAACTGATACCAAGTTAAATACAGGTACTGGAAGAATGGAACGCTGGATAGCCGCACTCCAAAAAATTCACCTTTATTTTAAAATTAAATATCAAGGCATCACAGGTCAATACAGACTAACTGCACAGCGTTTGACGCATTTCACACCAGATATGGTGCTTAGTCATACCATAGGTGTGCGCAGCGTATTGCATTAGGGTGTGCACCCCAAAGCTCAAACACACATGCATGTGTGTGCACGTGTATATACTGACAGTGTCAATATAGCCATGGACAATGTCAGTAGAGCAGAGATTGGTGTCAGTAAAGCAGTGGATGGTGTCAGTAGTTTTTATTTTTACTATTTTATTTTTTGTTTTTTTTTTTACAATATTATTTCTTTTAATTATTTAAATTTTTTTTTTTTTTTAGAAAAGCCATTAGGGGGCTTTGGTGAAATATCAGGGGTCTAAACAGGGGGCATCTGAGCCACATAGGGTGATTAGGGTGTACCCAGGCACCCTGGCATACCCTGTGCACATGCCTATGATAGGTACATAAATTGCTAAGAAAGAAATACATTTCAACACATGAGACACATTTGATTTATTTAAAACAGCAAACCACCTTCTCAGTTTCAAGAACTGCAGTGAGAGTTCCGGAGGACGATCAGTGATTGGTTTCTGTGGCTTACTGTGCTCGGTTCTCTTCTGTCCACTAATCCTAATGTTAGGGGTACTTATTTAGCAAAGTTTTTGACTGTTTGAATTGAGCATAGAATGCAGATTATTTTGTATGGTCCCATACTGCCTTGGGATAATAGAAATGCTGAGAAGACACCACATTTTTGATACCTACAATAGCTTACAATCTAGGTCCTTGGGTTCCTGGTTGCCAGTACCGGTTTCTCCCACAAACACTCTAATGCCCTGTACACACAATAGGATTTTCCGACAACAAAACCGTGGATTTTTTTCCGACGGATGTTGGCTCAAACTTGTCTTGCATACACACGGTCACACAAATGTCGGAAATTCTGAACATCAAGAACGCGGTGATGTACAACACGTACGACGAGCCGAGAAAAATGAAGTTCTATAGCCAGTGCGGCTCTTCTGCTTGATTCCGAGCATGCCTGGAATTTTGTGCGTCGGACTTGTGTACACACGATCCGAATTTCCGACAACGATTTTTGTTGTCGGAAAATTTGAGATCCAGATCTCAAATTTTGTTTGTCGGAAATTCCGATGGAAAATGTCCGATGTAGCCTACAAACGGTCGAATTTCTGACAACAAACTCCCATCGAACATTTGTTGTCGGAAATTCCTATCCTGTGTACAGGGCATATCATTCAAAGATGAATGAAAGAGGTCCACCAGTGACTGAAAATTCAAATACTGAACTAGTTGTGTACCTTCTTCAGCATTTTTTTTATTGCAAATGGATAATCATGACTCGTAACAAACGTTAGGCTGCTGAAGTGCTTGAATGTTCTGCTGACATCAGGACAACTCAAACTGTAATTTTCATCTCCTCAAATGGCTTATTACAAGAGGTCACAGGAGTTTTCCTTCTGCTTCTCATTAAATGCATGTTTATGTATTGCAGTTGTTTGACCACATTGCTGAATGTCTGGCCAACTTCATGGAGAAACTAAACATTAAAGACAAGAAGCTTCCTCTAGGATTCACCTTCTCGTTTCCCTGTTACCAGACTAAACTAGATGAGGTGAGTGGAAATGAGTCCTACAATACTGGCCTGTCTACTGGGCCTGTCTACTGGGACAGGCACACCCGTTGCTCCATGACATCGTTTTATCTGGGAACACTTGGGCTGGTTTAGTGAATGAAGGAAAAGGAACCTGTATTCTCTTCAAACATGTAATTGTGTGCAGGAGGCCTTTTTTTTTTTACTACTCCTATTATCTGATTGGGTGTTTCATGTGAACCCATATTCTCATCACTTCAACATAATAAATTACTCCAACAGGGCTTCTTTGTTACCAGCATGCTAGTAATGCAGGTTCCTTGCCCTGTAAACATATTAAAACTACAATGAAACACCCTCAACCGCCGTCTAGCCATGCTGGGGTGCCTAACACCCCAGGAATCACCCCTTACTTCTACACACGATCTCATTCCCAACTTTTTCTCTGTTTCTTTTTTATTAAGTACTGAACCAACAACACATACATGTAACTAAAGATCATATACCCAGAATAGTTAAATGATTTAAATATATATATTAGGTGAATACACGACCCATACAGCATTCTAATTTGATGAAAAGGAGCCCTCAGATAACACTAACACGCGAAACCGTAAGGTTTAATATATGTTGACTCCCACTCGCATGTTATTCCTGTCCTGTATAAAAAATCTATATGTACAATATGATATACCAGTAACTCACCGAAAAATACATGTCAGACTGATCATTCCTATATATGTATGGTTATGATACACATTGCTACTCTATGTATATTATATGTGCTGTTCTACTGTAAAGAACAGTATTTCTCTGTTAAATCCTGTATTTTCTTGTTTCTCTTTGAAATAAAATAAGATTGAAAGAAAACTACAATGAAAGTATCAACTTTTAATTAAAGTTTCAGTTCAAACCTCTATGTTCTATGCTTGAGAAAGGGCTTAAAAATCCTTAAGCTCAGATCAAACACTTTGGGGTTTATTTCTTTTTAAAATAGCTATATGAAAACCTCACGCATTCACCCAGCCATCATGAATAATTCCCATGATTTTTTGCCTAACATGTTTATTTCTATGATCACCAGCTCCATCGAGTGACCATAATGCAGTATTTTCCTAAAGTTCCTCAATTAGATAAGTACCACATTATGGCCACTGGATGGAGCTGATGATCACAGGAACTAAACCTATTAGGCAGATTACTGGAATTACTCTTGACGACTGGCCAAATCCACAGTAGGTTTTTTTTTATAAGTATACCCCAAAGTTTTGGACATTATTCATGCCTGTGCCCTTCCAGGGTAGTGATCTAATGCAGTGAAGATGTTCAATTTCAACTTCACTGCACCAATCAAGCATGAACATTTTACAAACCAACATGTTCTCCTTGCTTGGGTTTCCTCACACACTTTAAAAACATGCTGGGAGGTTAATTGGCTCCTGTCTAAATTGGCCCTTGTATGTATGAATGTGAGTTAGGGATCTTAGATTGTAAGCTTCTCGAGGAAATGGACTGATGTGAATGTGCACTATATTTATGTAAAGTGCTGTGCAAATTATTGGTGTTATAAACATTATATACATATAATAAATAAATAAGCTCCAACATGAGCTTTGGCTGTACATGTGCTGGAAACTACACAGTTTTGGAGGACTGAATGTGCTCTGTGACAGTTTATGGCTATCCTGCAACTCTTATTTGCAGCTAATAAGCCTGTAACGATGTGACCATTATCTAGATGCCGTTCAGATTTCAGGTCGGTGTAGATTTTACATACAAGTACATTCAGGCAAGAAAGAGTGCCTCGTTTCCCAATAAACCGGTTCCTCCATGTTTAAGTAAGGGCAGGGTGTCATTTACATAACGTACTGGCAGACAGCCAACCACTATCTTCTGTAATCGGTCTGCGTCAGTGAAGATATGATGACAGATAGAAACTTCAGTAATCATACGCGTTGCTGACTGCATGTCCTTTCTAATGTGGCCTCAAATGTATCTCAAGTATTTAGAAAATCACATATCATATGTACAGGGAGCCTTCTCCATATACATTTCCCTGGCTACACATCTTCGAATTACCAGCCTGCTATATATATATATATATATATATATATATATATATACTTCTTGTTTTAGGATGTCATAGCTCCCAAATGTCCCTGATTTCGAGGGTCTGTCCCTGATTTGGAGCAATGTCCCTCTGTCTCTCCTTCCTCCTCATTTGTCCCTCATTTTGGTCTGATCTATATAGATGTATATAAAATGCACTTTTTATCTTCTTATCTTCTCTTTATCTTTATAGCAAAAGTGTTTCCCAGTACTAAACTTTGCATCCAAATTCTAAATGGCTGCATTTGTCAATTTTAAAAGCCAATATAAAGGAATATTGGAAGTAAAAAAAAGCACTTGTGGATTTAATTAACCCTTTTTTTTGGATATGTCCCCTTTAAGGGGGTGTGGCAGGGGGCATGTCTTAAGCCCAAATTTGTTTGCTAGTAGGTGTCCCTCATTCCCATCTCAAAATGTTGGGAGGTATGGGATGTGACCTTGTGAAGGTCAACCCTAAATCAACCTGGGCACACCAGAGTTTCTCGGATCATCGTAATATATTGTTCACAATGATGTTTTTACCTCCAGTTCTGCCATAAAATGTGTAAAAGAAATAATGAAAAATAACCGGCATTCACGTTTCAGATTGTCCCAATTATTTTGGTATTATCTTAAAAGGAACATATCCTGATGAAAAAGTAGACATGGCAATGACGTTTGTATTATATGATTCATTAACCTTTGGCCAGATGAAGATGATTGTTGGTATAGCTGTACATGATCTGTAATTGTTCTGTCTCTGTTTCTAGAGCATACTGGTAAATTGGACCAAAGGGTTTAAGGCCTGCGGTGTGGAAGGAAAAGATGTGGTAACCCTTTTACGGAAGGCAATTAAGAAACGTGGGGTGAGTTCTTTATTACTCTGTTCACTTGTAATTTGTTTCCCTTATTTCAAGTATGCTGGATCCTTGGGAATGTTTTGGCAGAAATTGTTCTGTGTATATGATATTTGGTGGAGGGGAGTGCGCATTGGACAACTTTGCTGCCATTGTGCTATTAGTGCGCCCCCGTGCCTTTAAGGAGGAGCGGGCTCCTTCCAGGCCTACCTGCCCTCAATATATTCATTATTATAAACTGTACACTATATTATTAAACGTATTGGGACACTTGCCTTTACACGCACATGAACATTAATGGCATCCCAGTCTTAGTCCGTAGGGTTCAATATTGAGTTGGCCCACCCTTTGCAGCTATAACAGCTTCAACTCTTCTGGGAAGGCTGTCCACAAGGTTTAGGAGTGTGTCTATGGGATTGTTTGACCATTCTTCCAGAAGCGCACTGATGTGGATGAGAAGGCCTGGCTCGCAGTCTCCACTCTACTTCATCCCAAAGGTGTTCTATCAGGTTGAGGTCAGGACTCTGTGCAGGCCAGTCAAGTTCCTCCACCCCATACTCACTCATCCATGTCTTTATGGACCTTGCTTTGTGCACTGGTGTGCAGTCATGTGGAAACAGGAAGGAGCCATCCCCAAAATGTTCCTAAAAAGTTGGGAGCATGAAATTGTCCAAAATGTCTTGATATGCTGACGCCTTAAAAGTTCCCTTCACTGGAAGTAAGGGGCCAAGCCCAGCCCCTGAAAAACAACCCCACACCATAATCCCCCCTCCACTAAATGATTTGGACCAGTGCACAAAGCAAGGTCCATAAAGACATGTATGAGTGAGTTTGGGGTGGAGGAAGTTGACTGATCTGCACAGAATCCTGACCTCAACCCAATAGAACATCTTTGGGAGGATTTAGAGCGGAGACTGCGAGCCAGGCCTTCTCCTCCAACATCAGTGCCTGACCTCACTAATGCACTTCTGGAAGAATGGTCAAACATTCCCATAGACACACTCCTAAACCTTGTGGACAGCCTTCCCAGAAGAGTTGAAGCTGTTATAGCTGCAAAGGTTGGGCCAACTCGATATTGAACCCTACGGACTAAGACTGGGGTGCCGTTAAAGTTCATGTACATCCTCTGCAACAAAAATGCATTTTTGGTGTGATATTCCCGAAGGGTTAAAACCTCTAAAGTGTTGCAAACACTGCAACTTTCATCATTGGAACACTGCAAGTGTGTCAGCTGATTAATAATGACTGAGTCACCCCCATTCATCAGTATTCAAAGACACAAAGTAGAACAAACCACTGTTTTCTTTAGACCAGAAACCAGTAGGAATCTGCAACAAATTTTGGTAAAATCCCTGCAATATACATTGATTACCCAGAGGGGATTGCCTCTTTATGACCTAGGAAATGTGTGTGTGCCGCTCAGGCTCGGTGGTAAAGGGATATGTAGTAAATGCCTCCACAGCTGCTGCTAGAGTGCTTACAGGGGATGGAACCTGTCCTGGTTCCTATAAATCTTCAAAGAACAATGGGGTGGCCCCACATCTAGGTGTCCTGGAGCAGTAAGTAGAGTGGCAACCTCAGCCTGGACTCCAACCAGGCAACGCCCCGAGTGGGTTTCACTCTGCCCCCCAGAGCTTAGTCATAAGGATAGATGACTAAGCTCCAGGGGGCGGAGTGAAACGCTTTGGGGATGTGGCCTTGTTGGAGTCCAGGCTGAGGTTGCCACTCTACTGCTCCAGGACACCTAGATGTGCGACTTTTAGGATTTACTCTTTTACCGCTTGCCAACCATATAACGTACATATACAGCGGCAGGGCGGCTTTGCTGTAAAGGATCATGTGATCTTGCACTTCTGGGTCTGGGACGTGCATCTGCGCCACGCCTGCTCCCGGTGTGACAGCGGGTACAATGACTCGATGTCCGCTGGCACCTGCCGATGCTTCGGTACTGAGGGAGAATGGCAATCTGTAAACAAGGCAGATCGCCATTCTGTCAGCACAGAAGACATGGATCCTGTATCTCTGCAAAGCAAGGTCACCTATCCATGCCTTCCCCTAGCACAAACACCTCGCCCACAGGAAAAAAACACCAGCTAGGCACACGGTTAACCCTTTGACCGCCCCTGATTGTTTTTTTTTCAAAATTATCCGACTTTTTTTGTTTCTAGCGCAAAAAAACAACAACGCAGAGGTGATCAAATACCACCAAAAGAAAACTATTTGTGGGGGGAAAAAAAGATAATCATTTTGTTTAGGTAGAGCGTCGCACAGCCGTGCAATTGTCAGTTAAAATAACACAGTACCGTATCTCAAAAAATGGCCTGGTCAGGAAGGGGGGTAAATCTTTCGGAGCTGAAGTGGTTAAAGTTAAAAAGTTCCACCTGCACATTGTATAATGACTTTACCCTACGGATGCAGTTTAACCTTTTTCACTGCTGCTTTTATAGTGACATTAAAATTTTTTTTCTTAATTCTTGTACAGGATTTTGACATTGATATTGTGGCAGTGGTGAATGACACAGTGGGGACAATGATGACATGTGGGTTTGATGATCACAACTGTGAGATTGGACTTATTATAGGTAAGGAAGTGTGTGTGTGTGAGTGTGTGTGTGTGAGTGTGAGTGTGTGTGTGTGTGCCTGTGCCTGTGTGTGTGTGTATATTTTATATATATATATATATATATATATATATATATATATATATATATATATATATATAAAATATATATTATATGTATATATATATATATATATATATATATATATATATATAATATTTTTTATTATAATATATATATATATATATAATTTTTTTTATTATATATGCATGCCATATGGGTATTGACACAATATACATGCATGCCAGGCACCCAGCGTTTATGTGAAGATCCTCCTATCAGCAATCCTTAAGTCTGCTTGGACCTGTATTAATGACTGCATTTTTCCCAGGTACTGGAACCAATGCCTGCTACATGGAAGATATGCGTCACTTCGAACTGGTGGAAGGTGACGAGGGACGCATGTGTGTGAACATGGAGTGGGGGGCATTTGGAGACGATGGAATACTGGATGACATTAGAACTGAATTTGACAGAGACATTGACATGGGATCTCTTAATCCTGGAAAGCAGATGTAAGTATCTTACATTGTTTCTGTATCTCTATATACTGTAAGTCCAGGACCAAGTCATACTTACCATCCCTGAAATAAAATCAAAGTGTCTTCCCACTTTAAATTATTGATGGACGGTAAATGCAAACAGAAAGCAATGGATGCCATTGAAAAAGCTAAAGAATGTAAATGCATTAATATTTAATTTAAGAAAAAATAAATATTGAGGTTTATAATGTAATACACATTACCATTTGGTCTTTTCATTATTTTATCTAGCAAATGTAATAGTAATCATGATTCATGTCACAATTGCAAGATTGCCATCCAGTGGCCATTTTGTGTTATTACACCATATGAAGGTTGACAAGATTTGCAGAACTGACACATGGGCTTTGGCAAGCGACAAGATGTTACAATGTAGAAGATCATTTACTGTATTGTAATACAAAAATAACTTTGATACTCTGCTATAGAGTAATTAAGCGAGGTAACAATGAAGTGTAAAATAAAAGTAGATTTTATAGATTGTTACAACAGCATGACTTATTGGTTTTGCTGTCATGAGGGATAACCAATCAGAAGTCAGATTTCATTAGTATAAATTAGTCTGTTGGTAGATGACATGTGGTTGCTGTATAATACTACACATAACTGCTCTTTGCACCGTGCCCATGTAGCTGCGTTGGATCTCAGAGAAGTGCGTGGTGCTGACAGTTAGATCTTCCTCTCTTTTTTAGGTTTGAGAAGATGATCAGTGGGATGTACATGGGAGAGCTGGTGCGGCTCATTCTAGTCAAGATGGCCAAGGAGGATCTGCTGTTTGGTGGAAGAATCACCGCCGATCTGTTGACCACTGGACACTTTGAGACACGCTATGTATCAGAAATTGAAAAGTAAGATCATCAAAATGCATTTATTTATTATTTATTACAGGTACTTATATAGCGCCATCAATTTACGCAGCGCTTTACATATATATTGTACATTCACATCAGTCCCTATCCTCAAGGAGCTTACAATGTAAGGTCCCTAACTCACATTCATACATACACATACTAGGGCCAATTTAGACAGGAGCTAATTAACCTACCAGCATGTTTTTGGAGTGTGGGAGGAAACTGGAGTACTCGGAGGTAACCCACGCAGGCATATGACTTATTAACAGAACCAACTCAATGGGGTTGATATGAAATCTGGTGCAGCTCTGCATAGAAACCAATCAGCTTCCAGGTTTTTTGTCAAAGCTTAATTGGGCAAGCTTAAGTTAGAAGCCAGTTAATATGCAGAGCTGCATCAGATTTTGCACTTTCCAGTTTTAGTAAATCAACTCCAATAATGTGTCTCTTAGTAAAATGAAACATTAAACCTTTTGACAAATATAAAACTGTTATTTGTTCCCAGTGGCGTAGCGTGGGTTGTCAGCACCCGGGGCAAGGCAAGTAATTTGCGCCCCCCCAACCTGCGGACTTTTAGCACTCCCAGAGTCCTGTCCCTTCCCTTCCTACAATAGTACTAACCAACCTGATTCCTATACTGACCACTACACTCTACTGTCCACTACACTGACCACTATACTACACTGACTACTATACTGTCCACTACACTATACTGCTCACTACACTGACCGCTATACTGTCCACTACACTATACTGACCTCTATACTGTCCACTACACTATCCACTATACTGACCACTACACTGTCCACTATACTTTACTGTCCGCTATACTTACCACTGCACTATACTGACCACTATACAGTCCACTACACTGACCACTATACTGTCCACTACACTATACTGCCCACTACTCTGACCACTATACTATACTGCTCACTACACTATACGGTCCACTATACTGCCCACTACACTATACTGCCCACTACACTATACCACTAAACTGCCCACTACACTATACTGACCACTACACTGTCCACTATACTTTACTGTCCGCTATACTTACCACTGCACTATACTGACCACTATACTGTCCACTACACTGACCACTATACTGTCCACTACACTATACTGCCCACTACACTGACCACTATACTATACTGCCCACTACACTATACGGTCCACTATACTACCCACTACACTATACTGCCCACTACACTATACCACTAAACTGCCCACTACACTATACTGACCACTATACTGCCCACTACACTATACTGTCCACTATACTGCCCACTACACTATACTGTCCACTATACTGATCTCTATACTGTCCACTACACTATACTGCCCACTATACTGTCCACTACACTATACTGTCCACTACACTGACCACTATACTGTCCACTACACTACCCACTACACTATCCACTATACTGACCTCTATACTGTCCACTACACTGCCCACTACATTGTCCACTATACTGTCCACTACACTATACTGCCCACTACACTGACCACTATACTGTCCACTACACTATACTGCCCCCTACACTGACCGCTATACTGTCCACTACACTATACTGTCCACTACACTGACCACTATACTGTCCACTACACTATACGGTCCACTATACTGGCCACTACACTATACTGCCCACTTTACTGTCCACTACACTATACTGCCCACTACACTATACCACTATACTGTCCACTACACTGACCGCTATACTGCCCACTACACTATACTGACCACTATATTGTCCACTACACTATACTGTCCACTATACTGACCTCTATACTATACTGTCCACTACACTATATTGACCACTATACTGCCCACTACACTATACTGTCCACTGCACTATGTTATCCACTATACTGACCACTATATGGTCCACTACACTATATTGTCCACTACACTGACCACTAAACTATACTGTCCACTATACTGCACTGACTACTTTACTGTCCACTACACTATCCTACCTACAGTATTCATATACTGCCTACTACACTGCATGACTCTAGCTGCTCTTCTACTCACTCTCTCTGGCTGGGTGCTCCCTCTTCCCAGACTGTGTCCCGCCCCCCCCCCCCCCCCCCGGGCCAGCAACACGACTCTCATCACGAGGGAGTCTTACCTTTTCTTCTTTGTTTCCCATCGGTCCGGAGGGGAGCAGGAGGAGGAGACAGCGGCGCTCACAATCTTTTTGTGTCCCCTGCGCTCCGCCATGTTCAGTCTCCGGCGCCTTGTGATTGGGTGTATGGGGTCATGTGCGGCGGTGGGGCTGGCCTGTTAACGCTCGCGCTTGCTCCTGGAGTCCCGCCTCCGCACATGACCCCATTTACCCAATCACAGGGTGCCAAAGACTGAACATGTGCAGAGGCGGGACTCCAGGATGTACCGCGATCATGGATAGGCCAGCCGCGCCGCCGCACATGACCCCATACGGCCAATCACAGGGCGCCGGAGACTGAACATGGCGGCCAGAGCGTGGGGACACCGGGCAGTGAATTTAGGAGGAGGCAGCCAGTAGTCACACACTGGCACGGAATTGCGCCCCCCCTAAATGTTGCGCCCGGGGCCACGGCCCCCTCCGCACCCCCCACGCTACGCCACTGTTCGTTTCTAGTCCTTTCACTCTATTTTAAAAGTGTTTCTGGCATTAAAGCGGAATTTCAATCATTTTTTCATCATTCCATCTATTAAATCTTCTCTCCTTGTTGTTTTAACTTTGGATAGTAAAACATTTTTTTTTCTGCCAAAAATCCCTTATACAAGCCACTTCCTGTTTCTTGTCTGGTAAAAAGCCCAAGCCTATGACATCATGCACAGCTCTCTCTCTCACTCTCGTGAGAGTTTGCCAGGAAGGGGGGGGGATGAGTAAGAGGGCCAATGAGAGCTGCAGAGCTGGAGGTGTGCCTTTGTGTGTCTATGTAAATCCAGGAAGTGAACAGGCAGCAGCTTCAGCTGCCTATAGTTAAAATGGATGCAGCCAGACTCCGTGGAGGGAGATTTCTGCAGCATATTTGGCAAGTACAGAATCACAATATATATAAAATAATATGCAAAGTGGTTGGAGGGAAGTTTCAGAATGACAAATATGTTTTTATTACAAATTATGTGAGCAGACTGCAGTTCCTCTTTAAGCTAATTGCCTTTGAAGTATATTGGAACATTCTATTCTGTGTTTGGGGTAGCAGGTCATTGTTCTCCAGATGTAATATGGACTTGCACCGTTGTCTCCTTCTGCTTTTACAGAGATAAGGAAGGGATCAAAACAGCACATGCAGTCCTGAGCAAACTGGGACTGGAACCTTCACACGAGGACTGTGTAGCAACCCACCGAATTTGCCAAATTGTGTCTGCCAGATCCGCCAATTTATGTGCAGCCACACTTTCTGCAGTTCTGAGGCGTATTCGGGAGAACAAGGGTGTGGAACGGCTGAAATCAACTGTGGGCGTGGATGGATCTGTGTACAAAAATCATCCCCAGTAAGTGTGAAGACATCTGAAAGCTAGGTACATACTGATGGAGTGTAAGTGTGGAGAGATGACTAAGCTAGGTATATACCGTGCAATATGTGTGAACGCAAAGGCTTACATATGTAGAAAATCAACAGACAGGGATAGATCTTATGGGATGACACACTGGCCTTGGCCAGGGGGAATATAGTTGACAACCAGCCCTGAAGGTGAGTAAACAAGTACCATTTAGATGCCGCTGTTCCACGTATGGTATACTGTATAATATAGCAGGTGAGGCCATCGTGGACTGATCCTGCCAGCTTTGTTAGTTCCAGCTCTCTGTAGGTTGCAATAGGTTTTATACCCACTGCATACATCTGATAAACTTATTTAGTTTTAGATCTGTTTTAGGAAATATCTGCGTGTTGCTGATTTTACAATGGTTCTCCAGGGCCATCAAATTAAGGGGATGTTTGTATCCCTTTAATATTACACATACCTGATTGGCTGTTTGGAGTTTGGATTCTATGTCATTCTCATCTCTAGTTTTATTTATACACATGTTACAGATTCCCTCCCAACTGTCCCTGATTTGGAGCAATGTCCCTCATTCCTCCTCATTTTTCCCTGATTTTGGTCTGATCTATATAGATGTATATAAAATGCACTTTTTATCTATCAAAAAGTATTTCCCAGCACTAAACCTTTCATCTGATTTCTAAATTGCTGCATTTGTAAATTCCAAAAGCCAATATAAAGGAATAGCAGTGGTAAAAAAAAGCACTCGTGGGTTTAACCAATCTTGTTTTTTTTTTGTACAATTATCCTTTAAGGGGGCGTGGAAAGGGGTGTGTCCTATGCCTGCATACTTTTGCTGATAGGTGTCCCTCATTCCCATCTCAAAAAGTTGGGAGGTATGGTTACAGTGCTAAAAATTCTAGGTCTTCTGTTAGGCCCCTTTCACACTGGGGCGGTTTGCAGGCGTTATTGCGCTAAAAATAGCGCCTGCAAACCGCCCCAAAACAGCCTCCGCTGTTTGTTCAGTGTGAAAGCCCGAGGGCTTTCACACTGAAGCGGTGCGCTGGCAGGAGAAGAAAAAATCTCCTGTCAGCCGCATCTTTGGAGCGGTGTATTCACCGCTCCTAAACCGCTCCTGCCCATTGAAATCAATGGGACAGCGCAGCTATACCGTGGCAATACCGCGGCTATAGCCGCGCTATACGAGTGGATTTAACCCTTTTTCGGCCGCCAGCGGGGGGTTAAAACCGCACCGCTAGCGGCCGAATACCGCAGTAAAACAGCGCTAAAAATAGTGCTGTTTTACCGCTGACGCCCCCTACCGCCCCAGTGTGAAAGGGGCCTAAGTGGTATTATTTCCAACATACTTTATAATTTTTAGGTGATTTGCTTTGTATTTTTAGAAATTCAGTAGGGAGCCTAGGGCAGTTGGTAAACCTTCCATAGTGCACACCAGGCTAAGTCTGCGTTCTTATTGTTACTCTCTGCAGTTTTGCCCGGCTTCTTCAGAAGACTGTTCGCCGACTTGTGCCTGACTGCGATGTCCGATTCATTCGTTCGGAGGATGGCAGTGGTAAAGGAGCAGCCATGGTGACAGCTGTAGCACACCGATTGGCTGACCAGCGTCACGAGCGTGAGAAGACTCTTGAATCTCTGAAACTGAGCACTAAGCAGCTTCTAGAGGTCAAGAGACTCATGAGAGTGGAAATGGATAGAGGCCTGAAAAGGACAAGTCATGATGAGGCCACAGTGAAGATGCTGCCCACATATGTGCGCTCTACCCCCGATGGAACAGGTAAGATTTCCACTAACAAAGTGTATGTGAACTGTAGACCAAACATTTGATATATTTCAGCTTCCCGGTCCTTAGATATGATGGCTGCATTCATTTTTTTGTTTCATTTTTACCTGGTAATTGGGAATTACATACTTCCTGTCCTAGGGTGGCAACACTCTTTTCTCCACTGTATCAATAGAGAAGTCATGGTTGTCACCTAGGTTGCTCCCGTAATTTGGACTACAAACACGTCCTTCTTTCTTAATCTCCATTACATGGGTGGTATTTATAGTTTAGAGAAAACAGCCTGCAAGGGAAGATAACATTCTTTGTGATTTCGATTCACTTTCAGCATTATTCCCCTTACACACGATCGGACATTCCGACAACAAAATCCATGGATTTTTTCCGACGGATGTTGGCTCAAACTTGTCTTGCATACACACGGTCACACAAAGTTGTCGGAAATTCCAAATGTCAAGAACGCGGTGACGTACAACACGTAGGACAAGCCGAGAAAAATGAAGTTCAATAGCCAGTGTGGCTCTTCTGCTGGATTCCGAGCACGCGTGGCACTTTGTGCGTCGGAATTGTGTACACAAGATCGGAATTTACGCGAACGTAGTTTGTTTTTGGAAAATTTGAGAACCAGATCTCAAATTTTGTGCGATGGAAATTCTGATGGAAACTGTCCGATGGAGCCTACACACGGTCGGATTTTCCGACAACAAGCTCCGATCACACATTTTACGTCGGAAAGTCTGACCATGTGTATGGGGCATAAGGGCCTTTTCACACCAGCAGACCAATCGGGGCCAGCCTGCCCTGATCCGCTAAAAACAGATGGATGGGGATCTGTTCACCATCCATCCGGCGGATCAACTCAGATGATAGTCAGATGAAAACAGACAGGCCGTCTGTTTCCATCCCACCGCCTCATAGAGAACAGCAGGCTGTCATCCATCTGCTTGAGAGATCCCCCGGTGAGCAGGCGGATCCGCTTGACGGATTCCGCTCTGTCTGAAAGGGGCCTAAATCAGTATTTCCCAAACCCTATTCTCATAAAATTAATTGTAGCCTGAGATGCCATTATTTTTTTAAACAGAATTCTAATGATCAGTGATTGCTTTAACCTTTATTTCAATGGCATTGACCATTTTGGTGAATATTTAGTGGTTATAACTAGTGAGAAGTCAGTCAGGATGTTTGGATAGTTCTTTATCACAAAGTCAATGCACAGCAATACAATAGCTAATGTGGCATGTAAGATGTAATGACACAATATTCCATTTTGTCCAGAGAGGGGTGACTTCCTGGCATTGGATCTCGGTGGCACAAATTTCCGGGTACTCCTGGTGCGTGTTCGGAATGGAATGAGACGCGGAGTGGAAATGCACAACAAGATTTACACCATCCCCCAGGATGCCATGCAGGGGACCGGAGAGGAGGTGAGATTTTTTTAACTAAATGGTGGGAACAGTTTGTTCACCTCTGTGGTTGGCTGAAAAATTGTTCAAATATTTTTAAAGCTGAACAGATATATAAGATTACAGTAGCTCTGTATTCATTGATACATAATTAAATATGAAAAATATAATGATATGCAGCGCTATAAATGTAGTATTGCAAATAAAAAGTCCATAGTGTTTGAAATAAAGTCCTTGTTCAGGAGAAAACGTTGGAATCACCCACAGTGTAGACAGAAATACAAATCCTCAGAGCCACAAAACCATTAATAGAGATCACAGATGGCTGGGTATTTCATCAGATAAAAACAAGCATATAAAAGACAGCAGTCTCTATGAGCAGCGTTTGTTTCCAACTACAAAGATGGCCGCGGTCGACACGTTACAATGTCGTGATGTCAGAACTCCTCCCCTTTATTTGAAACACTATGGACTTTTTATTTGCAATACTACATTTATACCGCTGCATATCATTATATTGTTCTTGCTTCTTATTGTCACCATACAATTAATGCAGCTGCTTTATTACTGTTACCAGTGCATTGATTAATCTTGAATTTATTGTTTACATAATTAAATATGTATTTATTTTTATGTTTTTACACATGCGCAGTATTCTTCCTTTATATAAACATAATTAAATATACTTTTAATGCAAGTATCAGAATTTGACCTGGTATCGGCCTCTTGCAATCCCAAGTACAGCAGAGCTCAAGCTGGCCATAGACATTTGCCCAGTTCAGCAGGGAATGGACAAGTTTTAATTTATAAACCAAAATAAAATGCAGTGTTCAAACAATGGGTAAAAATACTCAAAAGGATAAATAGTTAAATACATCAATTCATACGGTGATAAATGCAAAAATATGATGAAAAAATTATTATTAAAATTCTAGTGCTGAATAAGGTGCAGTAATTAAATGATGACCTATGATGCACAAACAGGTCAAAGGGTAGCACCTTTTGAGTATCTTTAATCATTGTTTGAGTGCTGCACTTTATTTTGGTTCATATTTCATAAGGTCGGTGTGTCACCTTTTTGTACAAGCTGCTTTTCCTCTAAGAGCGCTCATTTGTATATTATTACATTTGAAATTTCGATCGATGTATGGCCATTCCTGCTCAACAGAAGTTGATTTAACGATTGATGATGTTGGAAAACGTTTGTCGATCTGCGGCTGCAGCAGAGGAGTCCCATTGTCAGAATCCAATGGCACAGGGGGGGAAAGATTCCTCCATCCATCTGGCTTGGGTGGCTGGGGAAATCCGTTCTTTTTTTTCCAATCACCATACAGACTGATCGAATTGATTATCAGTAAATGATTCCTGACAGTAGTGGCATTGTTGTGGAAATGTGTAGAATAATGCTTTCAGAACTTATGATATCCCACTGACAAACCTGAAATTCTTTGCAGCTGTTTGATCATATTGTGCACTGCATTGCCGACTTCCTGGAGTACATGGGCATGAAAGGAGTGTCACTACCACTTGGGTTCACATTCTCTTTTCCTTGTCATCAGAACAGCCTAGATGCGGTAACTATCAATAATTTTGCTTATTCTCTATCATGTAAATATGTGACTTCATTCATTGGTTTTTCTTTGAGAAATCAGCAGGACAAAGCAAAAAAGCTTTAGCTGGTTGTACCCGGATGGTTCTTGATGTCAGGGCCGCTGATAAGGCAGTACAGCCAGCCCCCCTGTACTGGGGCCAGGCCCCGTCAGTTCAAAATGGGGGCCCAGGCATCTGCTGAGCAAGAGGGCTGGCTGTACTGTTTTATTGCAGATACTGATTATCTTCTGCCTCCCCCTGCAATGCTGCCGGCTTCTCCTATGGGCACACAGGGGAATGTTTTAGGATGGAGAGCAAAGAAAAGGAGACAGTAAATATGTCATTTACTGGCCCCTTCCTTTCCTGAATGAACACAGTGAGTGATTGGTACCAATCACTCCTGTGTCCATTCATCACTGTAGCATAAGACTGTGTTTACTATGCTTCAGTTTGTTAATGAGCAGGAAGCATCAGAGCGCTTCGAAGCCTCAGAGCGCTTCTTATTCATTCACCTGTGCAGCTGAGGCTTCAGAGAAAGGGCCTGATAAATTTACTATATGTCCTCAGTCACTGGGGGGGGGGGGCGCTGAGACTGGTTGAAAAATATAACAGCCGCAGCAGGAGATTCGTCCATTAATGCTGTATAACATAAATAGAGGAATCTGGTGGTTTTGTTTTGTTCAGCCGACTGAACGAAAAAACTCGAATAGTGTATGGGCAGCTTTATATAATGCAATAGGAAGGGAGCTGACAGTGTTGAGTGGAGAAAAGACATGAATGATTTAGACTATATAAGCATGTATTTCGTACAGAAAAAAACTGCAATGCAGATATGTTTTCTGCAATTCTCACAACAACTAATAAAATGATGGCAGCAACCAGTATAATAAATGGTGAACACATTTTGCATGGTGTAAACCACCTTGCAGTTAACCAGTAGAGCAAAAAATGCATGGATTATTAAAGCTTAACAAACATATATAAAAGTATGCAATTTAATAAATGTATGTATTCATGAAAAATGAATGAAACCTTAATTTCAGCCTTTGTTAATCTTCTGAACAGCATCTCTCATACTGGGAGAGGGAGAGGCAGCACTCCGAGACGGTCAGGCTCTATTTCTTTGAACAGTGCTGCCCTCCGACGCTTACCGGAGCCGACGGGGCAGGGGAAACGATCGGATGTTCTTCCATGCTGGGTATGGAGACAAGTGAGGGGAAGATGGCCCCCACCCGTCTCCATACCATTGCGGGGTGGAAGTGACGTCAAAATGTCACTTTTGCCTATAGCTCTTAAAGGGACAATTTTTTTTTTTAATTTTTCTAAATGACAATTTTTTGTTTATTGCATTTTTGTGTAAATATGAGATCTGAGGTCTTTTTGACCCCAGATCTCATATTTAAGAGGTCCTGTCATGCTTTTTTTCTATAACAAGGGATGTTTACATTCCTTGTAATAGGAATAAAAGTGAAAATTTTTTTTTAGGTAAAATAAATAAGAAAAAAAAAATTTTTAAACGCGCCCCGTCCCGCCGAGCTTGTGTGCAGAATCAAACGCATACGTGAGTAGCGCCCGCATATGAAAACGGTGTTCAAACCACGCATGTGAGGTATCGCCGTGATTGTTAGAGTGAGAGCAATAATTCTAGACCTCCTCTGTAACTCAAAACATGCAACCTGTAGAATTTTTTAAACGTCGCCTATGAAGATTTTTAAGGGTAAAAGTTTGTCGCCATTCCACGAGTGGGCGCAATTTTTGAAGCGTGACATGTTGGGTATCAATTTACTCGGCGTAACATTATCTTTCACAATATAAAAAAAAATTGGGCTAACTTTACTGTTTTATTTTTTAAATTAAAAAAAGTGAATTTTTTCCACAAAAAGTGCGCTTGTAAAACTGCTGTGCAAATACGGTGTGACAGAAAGTATTGCAACGACCGCCATTTTATTCTCTAGGGTTTTAGAAAAAAAAATGTATAATGTTTGGGGGTTCTAAGTAATTTTCTAGCAAAAAAAAACAAAACAGTTTTTAACTTGTAAACAACAAATCTCAAAACGCGAATACAGGCATTACTAACTTTTGCTATAAAATGGAAAACCCCTTGAGCTACAAATCGGTGCTGAAGGGCGGGGTCATCTTGCCCAGACCTCTGCCAAGCCTCTGTTCTCCATTGATAAAAAACAGTTTTGGGCTACTTGAGGGCTGATAAAAGCTGGCCAGTTTTTTTTTTTAAACTACAGATCTCTTGCCTGAAAAATCAATGGCATTCAGTCAGTTTTCAAGTGCAACTTCAAGCACTCCTGCAGCCTCTGAGCTGCTTTTCCATTCACAGAGATGTGCTGATCAACAGGCTTTGATCAAGATAACCCACAGAGAACATTTATTATTGAATACACAATAATTAACTAGGATATATGCCACTATCATTGCTACATCATTTCTCTTTCTCCACAGGGCATTCTTCTGAAGTGGACTAAAGGTTTTAAGGCATCTGGCTGTGAAGGAGAGGATGTCGTGCATCTCTTGAAGGAAGCTATCCACAGAAGAGAAGTGAGTACAGACTATTTTGTACATCCAGACAAGTCATCCCTATTGGGAGAACACAGTGGTTATTATTAATTATTATTAGCCGCTGGCAATAATCACATGCTAGAAATCCTGGTTGTACCCAAGTCGATCGATGGATTGTACAGTCAGCCTGCCCATACATGGATCAAATCTCAAACCATTTGAGCCATCTATGGCCGGCTTTACAGTTTGATTACTTTAAAAAGTAGTCACAGCCTGAGTAGAAAAGTCTGTCCCAAAGACCTTTGCTCACTATGTGGAAGCAGTGGTCTCTCTTCAGAGGTCTAATACACACCAGACCCAGAAGTCTCCAATCAGCAGGGAACATGAGTTTAGCCAATTGTATGCCCCCTGCTGGGTCAGACCTGTACAGAGAGACCACTGCTTCCACAAAGAGAGCAAGGAACCTTCTCTACAGCATACCTACAATTGTGAATGTGACTGAGAGTTGCCACATGTATTTCCAATTTTTGAAATCAGCTAACTCACTGAGAAAAATGCACTCTCTGTGTGACTGGTAATCTATCTTAATATTTATTGATGCTAGTGACTAAAGTGGGGTACACACTATAAGAAAATTGGATGAACGATTGTCCGATTTTGCTCGTTGTTTCACAAGTCAGAACCGAGGAAGGAAATAATTTACAAAAATTTTCATGCGGCAAAGGCTTTTGTTTTTGTTGTTTTCTGTTAATGCACAGTCTTTTGTTTCTGATTTTTCTCGTACGAAAATGGTACACATTAACCACTTCAGCCCTGGAAGGATTTACCCCCTTAATAACCAGGCCATTTTTTACGATCCAGTAATGCGTCACTTTAACTGACAATTGTGCGGTCGCGTGACGCTGTACCCAAACAAAATTTATGTCCTTTTTTTCCCCACAAATAGAGATTTCTTTTGGTGCTATTTGATCACCTCTGCGGTTTTTATTTTTTGCACTATAAATAAAAAAAGACTGACAATTTTGAAAAAAGAACTATATTTTTTACTTTCTGCTATAATACATATCCAAAAAACAAAAACAAATTTATTCATCAGTTTAGACCAATATGTATTCTGCTAGATATTTTTGGTAAAAACATTTTGCAGTAAGCGTATATTGATTGGTTTGCGCAAAAGTTATAGTGTTTACAAAATAGGGGAAATATTTAGGGACTTTTTATTTTTTTTTATTGTTTTTACTAATAATGGCAGGGATCAGCAATTTTTTTTAGTGGGTCTGCGACATTGCGGCGGACAAATCTGACCCTAAGTGACACTTTTTGGTGACCAGTGACACCAATACAGTGATCAGTGCTATAAAAATACACTGATCACTGTATAAATGGCACGGGCAGGGAGGGGTTAACATTAGGTGGCAATCAAGGGGTTAAGTGTTCCCTAGGGAGTTATTTCTAACTGTCAGGGGGAGGGAATGACTGGGAGTAGAGAGAGATCGCTGTTCCTGATCACTAGGAACAGCTGATCTCTCTCTCCTCCCCTGTCAGAATGGGGATCCACACCTATTTTGTTACATTACAGCCTTTAGTTCAATGTTTTTTTTAATCTAAATTATATGTGATGGATCAGAACACAATAGTCTAAGTTGGTGAAGTAAAATTAGAAAAATATATACATAAAACTATTTTTCAGAAATAAAAAAATGATAATTGGCATGTGTATATGTATTCACCCCCTTTGTTATGAAGCCCATAAAAAGCTCTGGTGCAACCAATTACCTTCAGAAGTCACATAATTAGTAAAATGATGTCCACCTGTGTGCAATCTAATGCCCCGTACACACAAGCAGAATTTCTGTCGGGAAAATCTTGGATGGTTTTTCCGACGGAATTCCGCTTCCGCTCATACACACGGTCACACAAAGGTTCTCTGAACTTTTGACCGCCAAGTACGCAGTGACGTACAACACTACGATGAGCCGAGAAAATGAAGTTCAATGCTTCCGAAAATGCGTCGAATTGTTTCCGAGCATGTGTGTTTTTTTGCGCATCGGAATTGCATACAGACTAACGCATTTTCGGATAGGAACTTTTTCCGACTGGAAAATAGAGAACCTGCTCTCAATCTTTTGCTGGCGGGAATTCCGCCAGCAAAAGTCCAATGGAGCATACACACGGTCGCAATTTCCGACCAAAAGCTCTCATCGGAGTTTTGCTGGCAGCATTTCTGATCGTGTGTACGGGGCATAAGTGTCACATGATCTGTCTTACATATACACACCTTTTTGAAAGGCCCCAGAGGCTGCAACACCTAAGCAAGAGGCACCACTAACCAAACACTGCCATGAAGACCAAGGAACTCTCCAAACAAGTAAGGGACAATGTTGTTGAGAAGTACAAGTCAGGGTTAGGTTATAAAAAAAATATCCAAATCTTTGATGATCCCTAGGAGCACCATCAAATCTATCATAACCAAATGGAAAGAACATGGCACAACAGCAAACCTGCCAAGAGACGGCTGCACACCAAAACTCACGGACCGGGCAAGGAGGGCATTTATCAGAGAGGCAGCACAGAGACCTAAGGTAACCCTGGAGGAGCTGCAGAGTTCCACAGCAGAGACTGGAGTCTCTGTACATAGGACGACAATAAGCCGTACGCACCATAGAGTTGGGCTTTAAGGCAGAGTGGCCAGAAGAAAGCCATTACTTTCAGAAAAAAACAAAATGGCACATTTTGAGTTTGCGAAAAGGCATGTGGGAGACTCCCAAAATGTATGGAGGACGGTGCTCTGGTCTGATGAGACTAAAATTGAACTTTTTGGCCAAAGAAAACACTATATGTGGCGCAAACCCAACACATCACATCATCCAAAGAACACCATCCCCACAGTGAAACATGGTGGTGGCAGCATCATGCTGTGGGGATGCTTTTCAGCAGTCGGGACTGGGAAACTGGTCAGAGTTGAGTGAAAGATGGGATATTCTTGAGCAAAACCTGTACCACTCTGTGTGTGATTTGAGGCTAAGACAGAGGTTCACCTTCCAGCAGGACAATGGCCCCAAACAAACTGCTAAAGCAACACTTGAGTGGTTTAAGGGGAAACATGAAAATGTGTTGGAATGGCCTAGTCAAAGCCCAGACCTCAATCCAATAGAAAATCTGTGGTCAGACTTAAAGATTGCTGTTCACAAGCGCAAACCATCCAACTTGAAGGAGCTGGAGCAGTTTTGCAAGGAGGAATGGGCAAAAATCCCAGTGGTAAGATGTGGCAAGCTCATAGAGACTTATCCAAAGCGACTTGGAGCTGTGATAGCCGCAAAAGGTGGCCCTACAAAGTATTGACTTTAGGGGGGGTGAATTGATTTTTTTTCTGTTATTTTGTCCTATTTGTTGTTTGCTTCACAATAAAAAAAAAAACAATCTTCAAAGTTGTGGGCATGTTCTTTAAATTAAATGATGCAAATCCTCAAACAATCCATGTTAATTCCAGGTTGTGAGGCAGCAAAACACGGAAAATGCCAAGGGGGTGAATACTTTTGGAAGGCACTGTATATACGTTTGGCTGGCAAATACAAACTAAATAATGTTCATCCAACATTCCAAGCTGTGACTGTTTAATATGGGCAGTTTGATTTAGTGTATAATTAGAGTACCCATTCAAATCCCTGACTAGTTGTTACGTTAGTCTTCCTCTGCTCTCCACAGGAGTTTGACTTGGATGTAGTAGCTGTTGTGAATGACACAGTGGGCACCATGATGACATGTGGCTATGAAGACCCATATTGTGAAATGGGACTGATTGTCGGTAAGTTGTAAATCTACATTTATGAATACAAAAGCCATCTGGAAGAAAACTGTGGATGTAATGGACAGAACCAATTATTTTTCTGGGAATGCTCTAGTGAACATATGCAGTTGTAGCAGTCACAGTATTGTAGGTCTTTTTATTAATTTCCATTTAGATATGGACCTCGAGTATGATTTTTCTTACAAAGCAGAACAAAACTGGACACTATGGGGGATACTTAACGAGCCCTTGTCACCAGACTATTCATTTCAACAAAAATCTTTCCATAAGATTATATGTGCATTTAACGTATTTTATGCATTGTAAAAGCTTCCCTTGTGTAGACATCCAAAAGCCCTGAAGCTGCTGCTGGATGCCACTATCTTTGGTATGATGTCTGCAGCCCCAGCAGACTCCAAAATGTTATTCAAATGAAACTCTATAGTATATTCCTCTTTGCTCTTCCCCTGGCCATTATATAAAGATTATTCAAGAAGGTTAAAGCAGAGCTAAACTTACCTTTCCTTCAATGGTTCCTGTTCCTCACTGAGCCGGCATCTTCTGCTGGGTGCCAGTCTTCACTGACAGGTGCTGGATTGCGGCACTCTTGCACATGTGCAGGAGTCGGTCATCCCATCACACAGGGACCACCGTGCCAGTGACATAAGCAGAGCTGCACATACGCAGCTCATTTTACATGCCGGCGAAAACAGCGAGCAGGCAGGTAGGTGTATTTTTTTTTTCAGACGAGACATGCAGTGTCTGTTCTGCAATAAAGAGGCTGCCTGCTTGCAGTTTATGACAGCAAAACTTTAGTTCTGCTGTAAAGTGGTTGTAAACCTTAGAAATGAAATATGAACAAAGCATATCCCCCTATAGTGTGTACTTGTCTCAATTAAAATCACTAATGCCGCATACACACGGTCGGACTTTTCGGCTACAAAAGTCCAACAGCCTGTCCGACAGACTTTCGACGGACATTTGTCAGACTTTTGGCGGACTTGCGTCAGACTTTCTTACGAACGGACTTGCCTACATACGATCACACAAAAGTCCGACGGATTCGTACGTGATGACGTACACCGGACTAAAATAAGGAAGTTGATAGCCAGTAGCCAATAGCTGCCCTAGCGTTGGTTTTTGTCCGTCGGACTAGCACACAGACGAGCGGATTTCTGGGTCCGGCGTAGTTACGACGTAAAGATTTGAAGCATGTTTCAAATCTAAAGTCTGTCAGATTTGCGGCTGGAAAAGTCCGCTGAAAGTCCGCTGAAAGTCCGGGGAAGCCCACACACGATCGGATTGTCAGCCAGCTTTAGTCCGTCGGCGTCCGTCGGACTTTTGTAGACGAAAAGTCCGACCGTGTGTACGCGGCATAAGTGTCATTTCTGTCTGCTGCTTCGTTCCTCTGCTATCTGCATGCATCACTTTTGACAAGTTTTCCTGACACCAAGAGAAAAATGGTGACAGGGACGGGAGCTCCAGCAGATTGACAGCCTCAGCTCTGTGTCTGTGTGCTGTGTGAAGGGAGGTGTTCCCCTTCCCTCCAATCAGCTCTCAAAGTTCTCCCTACTGAGCTCTGCAGAGCGTAGCTCTCCGCCCCCTTTTTTCTGAACTCTCAGATAAGCTTTAAAAAAGATAAGCTTTAAAAATCAGCCCTTTGAACAGCTACAGAGGAGAGAGGGCTGCAGTTAAACAGGTACAACTCGTGTAGGAGGATTTGTTTCATATCCCTGTGTATCACCTGAGGCTGTTCACTTCACTGGGTATATGGAAGTAAGGGAGGAGCAGAGATGCTGGGCCAGCACATGCATAAGGGGGGGGGGGAGACTATTTTAAGGAATTTACTCTTTTGAAGTAGTCACATTTTCTAGCAAGTTCAAAGTCACATTGCATAGAAATCAACAATGTATTTATTGATAGGAAAAACACTGCAGGTAAGCATTTAAAATGTATTTTTCTGTGGATTTATCTGCCATTTTTCTAGTTGTTGATAGGGTCTCTTTAAACTTGTGGCTTAAACTCCCTGCAAAAAGGAAGTTTTAGTAAAGACATTAGTAGTAGGGGTATAATTTTTTCCTGAAAAACTCACGATCTTAATGTGTAATCAGTTTATCAATTTATATACAAAATACCATTCTTTAAATATTTCTTTTCTTTGTGTATGTCAGGTACTGGCAGTAATGCCTGTTACATGGAAGAGATGAGGAATGTGGATCTGGTGGAGGGAGAAGAAGGTAGAATGTGCATCAATATGGAGTGGGGAGCATTCGGTGATAATGATTGTCTGGAAGATTTCCGTACAGAGTTTGACAAGTCGGTGGATGAGCTGTCTCTTAACCCTGGAAAGCAGAGGTATGTCTCCTTTGGACACCAAAATCCAACAGAAAACAAAAGTAATCATATCTAGCTGTCATGGAAACACTGAAAAGTCAAGTGTGAGATTTCCGAGATTGGAGCACCGGCTTTATTTTGACAAAGTGTCATGTGTGCATATCTGATGTGCCATCCTGTGTCTCCAGAGTGGGTGGATTAGAGAGTAAACTTCTCTACTGGCCTTATTATCTCTAGCTTTGTCTCCTGCAAGCCATTACTGCTGATTTGGTTCTACAATGACAGATACAAAGGATATATGTCACAAACATAATACATATCCACCTACAGGACTGGTCTAAGTATTTGTTAATTTAGAGTATTTGTCATTCTAATTTTTGTTACATGGTAGCAGCCCATTGTTCTTGTCATAAGACAAGTATAAATTAATTTGGTATATGGTGAATACTTAAAGTTTATCTCTAGGCAAAAAAATAAAACAAAGAATATCACAAGTACAAAAAAAATTCTTGGTTATCCTGCCAGAAATCCAGTGAGCTGCTAATTTTTCTTAAGGGTCTGACGACACTGCCTCTGATGCACTGAAATCCCTACTATAGCTAGGGTTGCCACCTGTCCAGGATCCACCCAGACAGTCCGGGTTTTGAATCATGTGTCCGGGTTTTAGTCCCCCTGAAACCCGGACACATTATTCAGACTGGAATGTGGCGCAGAACAGGACCTGACAGAAGGGCGAGGGAGCACTATGCGTTATGCATTACTATTCTCTTTGGAGCACCCAGAGGTGTCTTAGGTCTGTTACAATCCTATAGTGTATACAAATATTTTTTTTTTTGCTTTGCGCTGCTAAAGTGTTCGGGTTTGGCTTGAAGAAAAAGTGGCAACCCTAACCATAGCCCATCCATCCCTGTACCTGTCCATATGCAGACATTGATTATTTCCAATCAAAACAATGCTACTGCCTTGATTCCCAAGAACCAAGATGTAGTCCTGGGGAGCATTCCTTCATAATAGAAACTGACAGGCAGGGATGCTTATGTCAGCAGGAATCAACCTAGGGCACCCTGCTTATTCCTCCTGCCAGCAATCATGTTGCTATGACATTGCATTTTATATATACAAAACAATCAATGACTGGGTGGTTTGTAACCCCTTTGCATGTACTAGCCTATAATAAAAGTAGAGCAGCTGTCACATCTCACTATTAGTCCTCATGCACACGGACGTTTTTACAGCTGCTTTTTTGAGCTTTTTTTGCAGCTTATAAAGGCCTGTCTATGTTAGTCTATGGCTTCATGCCCACCTAGGCGTTTTTGAGCTGCAAGTGGCATAGGCGTTTTTAAGCTGTAAAAAAAACCCAGGACCAGTGGGTTCTGAGAGACGTTTTTCAGCTGTAAAAACGCTCTAACGCTGAAAAACGCTCAAAAACGCTCAAAAACGTCATTCACCAATGTTTTTTAGCGTTTTTAAACCATTGAAAAAAAAAATAAAAATTTGAAAAAAAAAAAACCGCTCAAAAACGCTAACGCGGAAAAACGCTCAAAAACGCTATCACTGCAAAGATACTGGCGTTTTCATAACGTTTTTTTAACAGCCTGTGTGCATGAGGGCTTACTGATGGTCTAACTATCATTCTATATTCTGAAACAAGCACTAAAGATATATAATTGCTTTGGCTGTTATAGGACACACAGAATCGACCTTCTCTCCATGCTTTACCATGGCATACTGTACTGCATGATGGTGATGAAGGTCAGAACAAAATGAGTAAATTTCCTTTTCATTTCAGGTTTGAAAAGATGATCAGTGGCATGTACCTTGGGGAGATAGTCAGGAATATTTTGATAGACTTTACCAAACGAGGACTCCTGTTCCGTGGAAAGATCTCTGAAAGGCTCAAGACAAGGGGCATCTTTGAAACAAAATTTCTGTCTCAGATTGAGAGGTAAGTTCATGGGAAAGACACTTTACTCAGTTTTTGTCTCTTTCACCACATTGTAGAATGATCATATAACAAGAGTTCCATCTATTGTTCTACTGATAAACATTCCTTCACTTAACTAAAACATAGTTAATAATAAAAAATATATATATTATGATGCTACAAAACTAGCATCATAGTTGCACATGTAAGGAGGAAATCAACAAAAAATACATTAAACGGATTCCAAATCACTCAATACAGCAGAAACAATCCTATTTAAAACTTGTTTCTAACATTTTAATAAAAGTAGAGATGGTAGTTGCACACATTTTCAACTTTGGCGTTAATTTACTAAAGATAAATAGACGGTGCACTTTGCACAGTGCAGTTGCTCCAGATCTTAGTAAATGAACAGAAGCTCTGCTGACTTCCATCATCCAATCACAAGCAAAAATGCTGTTTTTTTTAATTTTCCTTGTACATGATTGGGTATTCTTTACAAAGTGAATCTTTAACTCATTTACCAAAATCTGGAGCAATTGCACTTCACTCCAGAACTGCAGTTTGAAAAGTGCATAGTCTATTTACCTTTAGTAAATGAACCCCTAAGTCTGGAAGCCATCTAATACATACTTTGTGCCCGTGCATAGTGTAGTCCAGCTCTGATCTGTAATGCCCTGTACACACGATCGGACATTCCGACAACAAAATCCATGGATTTTTTTTGATGGATGTTGGCTCAAACTTGTCTTGCATACACACGGTGGCACAAAGTTGTTGGAAAATCCGATCGTTCTGAACGTGGTGACGTAAAACGCGTACGTCGGGACTATAAACGGGGCAGTAGCCAATAGCTTTCGTCTCTTAATTTATTCTGAGCATGCGTGGCACTTTGTGAGTCGGATTTGTGTACACACGATCGGAATTTAACCGATCGGATTTTGTTGTCGGAAAATTTTGTAGCCTGCTCTCAAACTTTGTGTCGGAAATTCCGACGGAAAAAGTCCGATGGAGCCCACACGATTGGAATTTCCGACAACACAATCTGATCGCAATTTTTCCGACAGAAAATCCAACCTTGTACAGGGCATACCTGTATGTTTTTAGCCTTCCTTAAAGTGGACTAGACATGACTTAAAACTTTCTAAGTTAACAGTAGTGTTGAAATGTAGACACATTCGTTCTCTGATTGGACAAAGTGTGAATCGTGACATGACCGCTCTTCACCTCATCCAAATCAGAGAATGCTGCAGAGCTCTGCAGACCTGCAACTGTCATATTTCTTCTGTGCCATATTGTTTTGGCCCGGGTTCACACTATAATGCGCTGCGGATCGCACAGGAGTGCTGTGCGTCCCTGTTCCCCGTTTCAGGGACGAATCAGGGCTGATTCTATGCCTGAAAAAAAAACGCACATATAAAACGTTTTTGTACAGGCGTTTAATAGCGTTTAGCGTTTTTTTCTGCCAGAAAACTGCTCTCAGAAACGCAAAGCAGAAGGGTTTTTTTTTTTTTTTTTTTGCATGGACACATAGGACAACATTGAGTTGCTTCTACAGGCAAAACATTCAACTCCTCTAGAAGCAGTGTTTTTTTTAAGCCAGTGTGCATGTATCCTAAGGAGATTAAAAGTCTTAAATGGTACCTAATTCGTTTTTGTCTTCTCTTGCCAGTGACCGTTTGGCATTGCTGCAGGTGCGCTCCATTCTCCAGCACCTTGGATTGGACAGCACATGTGATGACAGTATCATTGTGAAGGAGGTGTGCACAGTCGTGGCCCGGAGAGCAGCGCAGTTATGTGGAGCTGGGGTGGCCGCTGTGGTTGACAAGATTAGGGAAAATCGTGGACTGGAAAACCTAAAAGTCACAGTGGGTGTGGATGGAACTCTGTATAAGCTTCACCCACAGTAAGTCCTATGAAACTTACAAGAAATTTGAATAATCAAGTCATGGAGATTCATGGCATTTTGGCAAATTAGATTCAGTCATCTCCAAAAATTGTCATTTTACATAACATTTTTCAGGCAACTTAGTTTTTTATGTCCCCATAAAAAGAATTATGGAGCTATTGTGAGTAAACTAGCAGACACAGTTTTCTGTAGTATAGTGATTTGTGGTAGGTGTGGTAGCTGTATCCATTTTTTCTTATACTGCTTGCAGTGCCATTAGTCAAAGATGCAGCTAAAAATGCATTTGGCTAAACTAACTATCCAGGTGCTTCAAGCAGCCCAACCACCCCACCACTGGTACAATAACATCATGTAATGCCTAGCATCTATAAAGTGATGTTATAGGTCATAGCTGGTGATCTTTAGGTATAAAAATGATTAGCCTTTAAACAACTGAGCTATCCATCCTTGTGCACAGGGCCAAAACTAGGTGTACTGGGGCCCCAAGCAAATCAATGGTCTTTCCTGCTTCTTTTCTATTCTCCAGGTTAATTCCTTTAGCAATACAGAATACATAAATGCTTTCCTACCAATTGTATATTTGTTTCCCTAATATATATATATATATATATATATATATTCAATATAAACAAATGTTTTTGCCACCTGCATCAATCACTTGATAGCCAGATTTACCTGCGCTACCTGTGTTTCTGGGCCCCAGAAGAGTTGCATTGCCTGCTATGGCTATAGTTGTACCCTTGCTTGTACACAGTTAATCTCACAAACTCTGCTGTTTATTTTAATCAAACAATCATGCATTAACAGTCCAATAAGTTTCAGCCCTGCATGTCTATTGATATATACTCCAACAGATCTCTATGGGATTTACTTGTGCATACACAAATTTGTATTGTTTGCTACAACGCTCTTCATTGGTGTAATACTTTTCTAAAATTTCTTTGCAGCTTTTCCACCATCATGCACCAAACTGTGAAAGAACTGTCTCCAAAGTGCCAGGTGACTTTCATGCAGTCTGAAGATGGCAGTGGAAAGGGAGCAGCACTCATCACAGCCGTAGCATGCAGGATCCGGGAGGCAGGCCAACGTTAGAGCAGAGGAAACCTTTGATTCGACTGTTGCATTCCTGTACAAAGACTTGTTACAGACTCCTTACGCCACCACAAATGGTCATACTTCCACATACCATAGACACCACTGGACTGGGTGATCAGTGAAATTCTTGGACACCTATGCCACCGAGGATATGGAATACGTAGTTGACCAGACTTGTTCCAGTGAAATATATATTGTACATAGATCATATATTTTTCCACTTTTTTGTAGGATAGATGAGTGGAAATAGCATTGGCAATGCAGTGTTACAGAACACTGAGTTCCATGCTTTGCTGCTAGTTGTTGCTAAATATTAATTTTCTGCTTTAAACTCCTTGCCCAAGAAACTGTAGTGCGATAAAGACAATATCAGATTTTTTTTTTATTGTAAAGAGTGACAGATCTGCTTATACAAACCTGGGCATACATAGTACCATTTAGCCAAAAATAACCAACAAAAATCCCTAATGGTGGGCCAATCTTAAATTGTTAAATCCAGTTTATTTATATAATTGGCTGAATTGACCAGCATTAGTTTGAACGCATATTAATATTTTGATTAGTTTTACCAATAACCAAATAATAAGAAAGGTTTTAGAGCCTAATTGGTGAGATTGAAATTGGCAAGACTAATACACACCAGTTGGTAAAACTTGGTCAAAAGCTGTGTGTGGCTAGCATTGTTCTGGTATTGTTCTGGATATTTTGTTGCTTTTAAATCTAGATCATCTAGATGGCTGGTAGGGATTATTTAATGCACATAATAGTGCCACTGTCAGCCCTGCACATTGCTCTCATTGAGTGACAGTGGTTTTTGGCAGTTCTTGGAGTTCGAAATTAATTTACTAAACACAATTTACAAGGATAAATTACATTGTGCTCCTCATAGCAAATTGATGAGAGATGTTTTAAAGCATATATTGTTCCTTCATTACTTGGCATTAATTGAAATCCAAGTTAAAATGTACTTTTAATGAATTTGTCCTCACAAAGACAGATTTCATTACCACCAAGCAATCTCACAGTATACAAAAAAAAAAAAATGGGTGACCTGGAAATTACGAAACTGTTTTTTGTATAAAAAAATCACTTTTGTTTTTAGCATATATTAGTGATATTAGTAATCTGCCCCAAAGAAGCTCATGTTCTTTTCTGAGCATAGGGCGTTTTTCAGGCGTTTTGCTTCAGGTGACAAGACGCTCAGATGTGAACAGGTGCCATTGAAATTAATGGGATTTTGCTTGTTGGGCAATTTTTTGGGAGTTTTACAATAAGCGTTTTATGAGCTGAAAACGCTCAGGTGTGAATGCAGCCTAAAAAGCAAGTGCTGCAAGAAACAAAGCTGGATGGGCATTTGCAAGACTTGGAATTGCCACTCTCAACTTGTTACAATGTATAGCCCAATCTCTGAGGGATAGGTGTGTGTGATGCTATTCACATATAGTTACTCCTTGTTAGAGTTAAATGTGAGCTTTGTACCAGGCTGTAAACTGGAGCAGTAGACGATACACTCCTTGCTCAGGGATTGACTAAAAGTGGATAAAGTTAGAGATAGTCAGACAGATTGGGGTAGGGAATTCCAAAGGATGGGAGATGTTCTGGAGGCGAGTATGGGAGGAGGTGACAAGGGAGCTAGAGAGCAGGAGGTCTTGAGAGGAATGAAGAAGACGATTTAGTTGGTATTTTGAGACTAGGTTAGTAATGTAGCGGAGGGGTCAGGGATGGGTTGATGGTTGTGCCATTGCTCTTGACAGAGACGTCAGGGGAAGGGGCGGGAGGATATATTATGAGCTCAGTTTTGGACAAGTTGAGTTTGAGTGACATCCAGACAAATATGTCTGTTAAAGTAAATTAGTGATGCGTGAGGAGACTGATGGAGTGAGCTGAGGGGTGGAGAGATAGATTTGGGTGTCACCAGCGTAGAAATGATATTAAAACCCATGGGAGGCTGACCCAGGGAGCAGGTGTAGATTGAGAATAGGAGGGGTCCAAGAACAGAACCTTGGGGGACCCTGATGGAGAAAGGAAGAGGAGATGAGGAAGTAGAATTGTAAGTGACATGGCAGAAGAAAGGAGAACCTCTAAGGGGGTTCTGACACTTCTGTTTGCACAGGGGAAGGCTGCAAGTGAATAATATAAAAGATTGAGGAATCCATGAGAACAGTTCAAGAGTGGAGATTCAGATCATTACAAATGTCAAATTTGTAGTCAGTTCTGTTGTTGAGAGCATTTAGAGAAAATAACTATTCAAAAGACCTGGGATTTAGTCATGGCTTACAGAGTCTTCTTCACTGTATAATTAATGTGGCACATATTTAGCAATTAAAAACAAAAAACAAAAAAAAAACAATTATTTCTTTATTACCTATATCCAATAAAGTCCCCTAAAAATAGAATATATTTTCTTCAAACCAGGCAATGCACTGCCTTAATATTGACAAGTATTTTTTTATGATCTGTACATAACTACCCCTGTAAATTATTAGGCTGACATATATTTTGAATATAGGTTTATGAGTGAGTTTATGGATTTTTTTTTTGGTCTCATTTTTAAAACTTGGAGGAAAGTAAAGTAAAGGTGATGGCCTCAACACCCAGGTTACACCCATCATTTTTATAGGGCCACGTCTCCACTTTGTCTTTCCAGTATTTTTTTTTTTTACATGAGGTTAATATATCCTGTGACACTTGAAAACTTATACCAAACTTGAGGACTGTACATTGTAGGGATGGGACTATATGTCCATTAGGATTGTCCCAAATTAAAGCATAGGCAATAAAATTCAGCAATAAGGCATCTGTCTGGGTTTGCAGCTCTACAGCTCCCAAGGATCTGTTTGTATGTTTTACATAAATGTTAATTGTAGCGTTGTCGTAGTTTATTATTGCTGGTATTAATATGATATTGTTAATTTATATTAAGCTTGTGTAGTTTGTTGATAATCTTTTTTCGGAAAAGTTACTGGTGTGGAGCAACTTGTAACCCTTTGTATGCTCTTTCAACAGTTGCCTCTTCCAAAGAATAATACTGTTTAATATGTTACATAACCATCAGATGCAAAGAGATCAGTATATACGGTATATATATTATGTAAATAGCACAAATCTAATTTATACACAGAGCCTGCATGTCTATGTAACTGTAAAGCACATAGATTGACATTTGTTGCTAAATATGCAACTGTGTAGATTTATACAGTATTTCTGCATACATATGCTTGTATAAATTGTTTCCATCTGCTGACACACTACTGTTTAGATGGGATCCTACTCTTGCGCTGGAATGTAACACGATTGGTACATGTGGTCTTCAAGAACACCTGTTATGTTTATACTTCGGATGCAGCCATGTTGAGAGCTGCAGGATGAAGCCTATAGGTTTTTTTGCTAGATAGGCTTCTCTGTGACAACATTGTAAACGTTTGGGTTCCTGCAGGCTGCTCAAAACCACAATTCACTGAATCCTATTTACATTCTGCACTTGGGCAACGTATGGCTAAGGAGTTGTCATTTGGTTGCAACATATACTGTATAATGAATGGGTTCCACAGATTTGAGTTAGTTTGGTCACACATATAAATGTGGACTTGTGTGCTTTAATGTCAGGGATGCATTTTTCCATAGTCCCCTTAGGCATGAGAGCCATGAATCTGAATACTCTCTTGACACTCAAAATGAATGTCTCCACGGTGTCGTGGAGACTTATGCTCTTTAAGTTGCAGCTTTACTTCCATTCATTTGGGTTTACTAGCTGATCTTAATGCACCGTATCATTGTTTCAGAAAAAAGAATTCACCATTTTCATCTATATATTAATTTGAGAAGCTGAGTATTATTTATATTTGCTATTTTAATAACTTTTTTGTAGCTGTAACTTAATAAAGCTGTTTAGAAACATGAAACATGTCCACATGTGTCATTATTTTAATTAAAGGTCTTTCATAGAATGCTTAACTGACCAATGCCCACATGAGAGTAAATGAAAGTTTCCCGACGCACAGAAAAATCACGGAAGGCCTGTTATTCTCTGCTACTTATATGGGAGTGGTGTTGGGGGTTGCAGTCTTGGCCATATCCACATCTGAGGCCTTGTGAAAACCTGCACTTCCTGTTACTATAGAGGACACGCTACTGGCCAAAAGAATGTAATGTAATGAATGGGGTAGATAGGGGCCACAAAAATACCCAGAGCCAGAGGGTGTACAATTCATGGCCAACTAATGTGCCTTTTTAATCAATCTTTGCACATCTTAAATTGTATCATATATCTTCAAAGCTATCTTTTTAATTGCATGGGTTTTAGGTTTAACCCCCTCCCACCCAAAAACTATTTACTGTTTTCCAGTAGAGGACATACAATACATTGATAAACATCCTCCCTTTGAGAGACAGTAGCCGAAGCTTTTGCAACTGGCTCTGAATTCTGTCAGTCACTGCCAGCTCTGGCCCCACTGAGGGCCAGGAGCTAACCAGAGTGGTTCCTGATTATGTGATTATTATCTATGACATAGTATAACACCCACTGGGCATCTAGGCATTAATAAACTCTGGTCACAAAAGGGTTAAAAAGGAGAAAGGTGTTTTTTTTTTTTAGCACACTACAAGTTGGCCTAAGTAAAACTGTGTTGTATCAAATCAATCACATTTTTCACTGGCATAAGAATAAGTAGTCAGGTTTTACCCCAATACCAACATCTTTGGGTCCCCTGAAAGGTTAGAAGGGGAACAGACATGTCACTTATACATTGGAGTAACAAACATGTGGGTCATGCTACAAAAACACAAACATGTAGGTCATGTTACAAAACTGTAATAGCTAGTAGAGTTGGGTGAACAGTTCAAGCAAAGCAAAAGTTTGGCCTGAACACCGCTTGTTCGGCGAACACCCGAATTTGCAGCCTTATTTCCACAACCCAGTGCTGTGGTTGTGGGAGTCTGCAGGCAGGGGGCCCCCAGATCCTGCCCCCCCATGTGAATTAGTAAGGGGTACATTGTACCCCTATCCACTCACCAAAAAAAAAGTGTCAAATAGAAATAAAAACACAGACTTTTTTTGAAAAATCTTTTATTAAAAATTCTTAAAAAATGTCCCCCGATATATATCATCCTCAATCACGCCGCCCTCCGCCACCGCCGGACCCGGAAAAATGAAAAAAAAGCTCCACCTGCGACTGTTTGACAGTTCTTATATAGGTAAGGCACGGCCCCCTTGTGACGTTACTGACCCAGCATTGTTTGTATTTGGTCCATGTTTTAGACACAGCCAACTATGAACAACCAACATCTTGTGCAACACCGCGTGATAATTTACCCTCTTTACCTACATACTAACAAGCAGATTTAATCTGATGCAGGTGTTAGTGTTTGTAATGAAAATTTACAGGGTGATTCCATCATTTTTTCCTCAGAATTGAGTGATTCCATAATTTATTCCCTGTGCTTGTTCTATAAATCTAACTGTTACTGGCCACCACAATTATTTTTCTTGATTTCTTTTAGTGTTTCTTAAAGCCAGAAAGTTGCCATTTGAAATGCCTTTAGTTTTTGGCCATGTCTGTGATCTGCTTTTTTTCTACAACAATAAACAACTAAAGGAACATCCTCAGGGACTGGTGATTCCATCATTTTTGCCAGGGGGTGTACACAGGGCTCTGTACAGAGGGAACACTCTGTTTGTTTCTGAGGGAACAAACAGATATTTAGTAAAATGCAGCACATAATACACACATTAACACTTGTAAGGCACTTAACCCTCATATTACCCTGGGATGTAAACCCCTTCCCAGCCAGTGTCATTAGTACAGTGACGGTGTATAGTATTATCACTGATTACTGTATTAGCATCACTGGTGATGTCAGTGGCAGCTAGTCAGTTAGTGTACCTCCCAGCCAGTGGCAGCTGGTGCTGTATATTTATTTGGGGGGGGGGGGGCGCTACCCCCCAGTCGGTTGCTCAGTCAAACCCCACCCCCTATCGCTTGCTCATCCACCAGCCTCTCACTTACCCCATCTAGGTCGCGGGCAGCTTCGGCAAATATTAACTCAACTGGGTGGGCTCAGGGTGCAGTGCTCTGTCGCCCACCCTTTTTTGAAGCCAATTAGAGACACAGGCTCTAATCATGTACTTTAAAAAAAAAAAAAAAAAACATTGAAATCAATGCATCCAGTGCCCTGCATGTAGATTAGAGGCCGGGTGCATGAAATAGGGGGGAGGTGCCCCTGCACCCCGTATGGCCGCCACTGCGTTAGTTAGTATCAGATTGCCTGCTACACTATCACAGTACTACTATGAGTCACTGATTGCTGCCATTAATAGTATATATAAAAAATAATAATTCTATTATATATACCATTGTTTGTAGACGCTATAACTTTCACACCAACCAATCAATATACACTTATTGGGATTTTTTTTTACCAAAGACAGCAGAATACATTTTGGCCTAAATTTATGAAGAAATTTTATTTTTTTATTGGATGTTCTATAGCAGAAGGTAAAAAATATTGTTTTTTTTTTCCCCCAAATTTTTGGTCTTTTTTTTGTTTATAAAATAAAAAACCCAACGGTGATCAAATACCACCAAAAGAAAGCTCTATTTGAGTGAAAAACATGATAGAAATGTCATTTGGTTTCAGCGTTGCATGACCGAGCAATTTCCTGTTAAAATAACGTATTGCTAAATAGCAAAAAATGGCCTGGTCATGAAGGGTTACCCTGGTAAAAGGCTAATGACATTTTTTTAAGACAGTCATGTTTATAATGGAGACATGCACATTCACATAAAAGTTTTCATAATAGCATATTTTTTCCAGAATGAATTTACTTAATGTTACCTTGTCTCTTTTTAGGAAAAAACATGTTAACAGGAAAAACAATCAATTGTTGTCTGATTTACAAAGACTCATACTCCATACATTTGCAGACAGAAGAACAGCCTCCCGGGAAATGAAATTCTAGTATCCTAATCAACAACAGATTCTACAATTCATTGTGCCTGAAAGCACTAATTTTCACTGGTCCTCTGGTCAGGAAGGCACCAGACGCTTTGATGTTTGTTAAAGTAAATGTAAAGTAATTACTAAGATCTTATGTAAGTTTTAACATGTCAGTGTAGATTTTAATGTTTATGAAATTGTCAGCTTTCAATAAAATATTACCTTGCATGTTGCCATGAAGTTCTTTGTTCAGGCACTTCTTTAGACAACACTCTGTTCCTGTGCCTCAATTGTACTCCTGTGTTGTCACATGGACTTCTGATGGAGACCACATGTACACATGTATGGTCCATTGTCATCACCATCAGGAAATCCATATGGAGAAATGCTGTGCAGCCATTGCTAGAGTACATGTTGACAGGTGGTGGCTGCAAATAGCCCGCAGAAGCGGATCAGAAACAATAAGATACAGCAAATAATGTATTAAAAACAAAATGATAATAGCTAAGAACAACAGGGAAGTCCCCAGCAGATATGATCAAGGTTCTGGTGTCTGCTTTCCTATTCAATCTGCAATTACATAGAGGTCCATAGATAAGAATGTGGTAATGACGTGCTCTGTGTGTTATGCACTCCTCAGCTCTATTGATTATGTACTACAGTGGCGACCCGTGCATTAAGGGTGCACAGGCGCCGCCCCCTCTCTCCTGCCACCCCCTCTGTGCACTATAGATAGATTCATGCATTGCATGAATCTATCCATGGCTTCCGCGGCCACCTTCCATTAAGGCTTCCGGCCCCTTTTCAGGTCCGGGGCGCCTGAATTACAGCGGTGGGGCGTGTTTTTTAAGCACCTGATTAGAGCCACAGGCTCTAATAGGCGTCAAAAAAGGTGACCTGTGAGCGCCATGCTTGGCGCTCGCAGTTCACTCAGCTGTGTTAGGAAAGCAAATTAAATATTTCCTAACACTGAACCGCCTCTCTGCCAATCAGGTGCTCTGGTCTGTTACCTGATTGGCTGAAACCACAGGCGCCGCTACTGGATACCTATCAGGAGGAGAGGATGGGAGACAGGAGATGAGGACGGCAGGAGACGCTGGCTTGAAGGACCCCGCTTGTCACTGTCACCCGCTGCCCCACCAAGACAAGGTAAGATGGCGAGCGGGTAGGGGGGTCAAACTGGCGGCATTCGATGATACAGTGGCAGCATTTAATGGGCACACTGGCAGCATTTGATGGGCACACTGGCTGCAATTGATGGGCACACTGGCAGCATTTGATGGGCACACTGGCAGCATTTAATGGGCACACTGGCTGCAATTGATGGGCACACTGGCAGAATTTAATGGGCACACTGGCAGCATTTGTTGGGCACACTGGCAGCATTTAATTGGCACAGTGGCTGCATTTGATGGCACAGTGGCTGCATTTGATGGCACAGTGGCTGCAATTGATGTTTTTTTACAGAATTTTTCAGTTTGTTTGCGCCCCCTCAAAAATTTTGAGCACCAGCCGCCACTGCTACTGACCCCTGTGTTCTATGTATTATGCAGTGCTGATCATTGTGCTCTTTGCATTGTGCACTTTTGATTCCTGTGCTCTGTTAGTTATGTTCTCCTGATCCATTGGGTTTTGTGCATTATACACTCCTGACTCCTGCGTTCTGTTCATTACATGTACGGAAGAAGAAGGAAGGCGCGTGGCCTTATGCATGAATCGTTATAAGAAAGTTTATTATAAACAAACTGGTATATACAGAGATAAATACTATGTACTGTATTTGTAAATAAATAACAATGTTATCATTTGATAGAATAATAAAAAAAGATGCCCATACAAGGGATAAAATAAATGATTGGCTCTGTTTGTTACACACTTCTGCCCCCTGTGCTCTGTGCATTATGCACTCTTGACTCGTGTGTTGCATGGATTATGCACTCCTGAGCTCTAAATGTTATGTATTTCTGATCCATGTGCCCTATGTTTTATGCCTGCACACATGACCCCTTGGCTACACACTCCTGACCTCTACACTATGTGTATTACACACTCCTCTAGTCTGTGCATTACACAATTCTGGTTCTTGTGCTCAGTGCATTCTGCACTCCTGACCCCAGCACACTGTGCATTATGCACTCCTGATTCCTGCGCTCTGTACATTGTGCACTCCTGACTCCTGTGCTCTGTGCGTTACACACTCTTATCCCTGTGCTCTGTACACTATGCATGCCTAACCCCTGCCCCCTGGACTGCATATGACATATTCTTGACTCCGGCACTTTTTATGCTTATTATGCAACAGTTGCTAGTTGCTCAGTATTTAGTGACTATGTTATTGAAGTTCTTCATCAAGATAGGCTGTGTGTAGAAAAACATATGTACAGTATTGGAAGAGTTTCATTTTTTACCGATTACTTTTATAGGTATCTGACTCTAGCTAGTGGCCCAGTAATAAAATTATATTTTTTGGGTTAAGGACTGCGCAATATTTTATTATGTACATAGTGAGTAGGTACAAGTTTTCAGGCCCTCCCACTGTTAGGATTATTTTTCCATGCCCATAAAGTGCCATAGCACACTGCGCACGCAGCCCTTTTATTAAAATCCAGGTGCCCAAGGCTACCCCCCCCCCCAAAAAAAAAAATATTGATGGTCCTGATTGCAAGTAAGCTTAGAATATTTAATAGTCTTCTTCTTCCTGAGGGCGAATTTAGATCCACTTCAGTGTGGGCAGGTGCTCTTGATTGCGACAGATGATATAACTCAAGTTCTCAGGTAGAATTTCTCTGGGCAAAGGACCAGGATAACATAGAGTACCAGTGCAACTCCTCCTAAGTAGAAGCGCAGGAGGAAAGAACACTCTGAAAAGGTCCTTACAAACATTTATCACCTTTCCCCAGCTCATTTAACTGGGCTAACTCCTCTGTGATTTGTTAGATTGATAAATACGCAGAATTCTAATTATTAACCCCTCAAACAGGGGACACCACTGCCTAAGGGCTCATTCAGACAGCACATTAGTGCCATCCTTCTTGCAGAACCTCTTGGAGCTTTGTGCACGTAGCCCATAGAAGTGAGCTGGGAAGACATACTGTAAGTACTTATGTTTTCATTCAATATTTACACAGTCCTATTGGGAGGTCTTCCTGCCACTCATTGTGTCCCCTTGGCCAGTTCATTGTGTGGGTTACTGGCAACCATCCTTATGCAGCAATTTAGAATTTTGGCTGATTTTGTTTATGTTTCAAGCTGTTACTTTAAGGATCATTGCTATGAATTAACAACCATTCTATATACTGTATAACATATTGTCTTTCTATGAACATGCGTCTGACATATTTTGTATTTTAGACCATCCTTTCTTCTATCCCTAATGAAGATTCTTTAGGAACAGAAATGCGACGGACCCACGTGTAACAATCGGTCAAGATCTGATTGATCGGAAACTATGTCATAGCTCCCAACTGTCCCTGATTAGGAACAAAGTCCCTCTGTCTCTCTTTCCTTTGTCTCTCATTTTGGTCTGATCTATATAGTTGTATATTACAGTTTTTCTCCATTGTTTTGGCTTATTTCTTGAAACAGAAATGACATTCTCAAAACTCTAAGATCATTTGGCAAAACAGTCTTATGCCCCGACGGAAAATGTGTGATAGGACCTTGTTGTCGGAAATTCCGACCGTGTGTAGGCTCCATCACGCATTTTCCATCGGATTTTCCGACACACGAAGTTTGAGAGCAGGATATAAAATTTTCCGACAACAAAATCCGTTGTCGGAAATTCCGATCGTGTGTACACAAATCCGACGGACAAAGTGCCACGCATGCTCAGAATAAATAAAGAGATGAAAGCTATTGGCCACTGCCCCGTTTATAGTCCCGACGTACATGTTTTACATCACCACGTTTAGAATGATCGGATTTTCCGACAACTTTGTGTGACCATGTGTATGCAAGACAAGTTTGAGCCAACATCCGTCGGAAAAAATTCTAGGATTTTGTTGTCGGAATGTCCGAACAAAGTCCGACCGTGTGTACGGGGCATTACAGTTCAGCACAACTTTATAACTCACGTGCAAAAGCTCATATCTCTCCCAAAACTGTTCACTCATGCTTCAAAACCATATTCCTTTCCCATATATAGAGTCAGTGCCCCCAAAATGGCAAAGATTCTTCTCAATTGCTTTGGCTCATTTCTTGAAACAGACCAGACATTCTCAACTCTCTTGGTGCTTTTGCCAAAATAACCTGGATGGTTCAGCACAACACCATGGTTCACCTTCAAAAGCTCATATCTTTCCCAAAACAGTTCACTCATGTCTTAAAAATAAATTTCTTTCTCGTTCAAATAGTCAGTGCCCCCAAAATGCTTTGTCCCTTTGGCATTGTGTAAGCGCTGCAAGTCAAAATGTTTAGCTGTTTTGTCTCTATGGCAGAGGACCATTGAAATATCCCTCATGTCCACCTTTCAGTCTTAGCCCAGTCCTTCATTGAAAATGGTTACTGTACAGTTTTTGTCTAGCTAACTGAATACAATTGTGTATAATACTGAAAAAAGAAAAGATTTTAGGGTAAGAGTAGCCTCCAAGGTTTGACATCACACATTGCACTCATACTGCCAAGGAAAAATTACTTTACAGTATTGTAACCATTATCATTCACACACAAAGTAACTTCCATACATCAGAGTAAAAAGAAAATGTATACAGCATAATATACGAAAATATAAACACACAAAAAAAAAACAAGGAAAATTACATTTAGCCTACAATGCTGTAAATAAAGCTGGAGTTTCACAACTACTGTAACATCTCTTCACTGGCCACCGTCCTCGCCCTCCTGCCCATCCACACGCTGCTGTCTGTCTGGCCACAGATTCTCGTCAACATCGCATCTTATATCCTCCCTTGCGATGCAATGAGGGAAGAAACGGCGTGCATGTCGCAACCATCCCCTACACTGATCTCCTGTAATATCCTCACAGGCAGCGTCCATTGCATGGAGCAGGGACCTCTGATCTTGAGCCCGATGCTCATACACTCTCCACCTCCAAGCGGAGAAAAACTCCTCAATAGGGTTGAGGAAAGGAGAGTAAGGTGGTAGGAACACCATATCCATCCTTGGATGAGCAGTGAACCAGGCCCTGATAAGCAGGCCACGGTGGAAATTCACATTGTCCCATACAATTATATATTGTGGTAGGTGAGGCCCTATGAGACCTCTCTTATTTTCAGGGATCAAATCCAAATGAAGGCGGTCCAAGAAGATGAGGAGCTTCTGTGTATTGTATGGGTCAAGACTGGGGATGTGAGTGGCCACACCATTCTCAGAAATGGCAGCACACATAGTTATATTGCCCCCTCGCTGGCCTGGGACATCCACCGTGGCCCGGTGGCCAATAAAATTTCGGCCACGTCTTCTGGCCCTTGGCCAGGTTGAAGCCAGCCTCATCCACATACACGAGTATGTTAGAGGTCTCGTTTCCTTCCAATGCCATTATTCTCTACAATAGAGTAAAAAAAGAAAACATCAAATCAGTCATACAGAAGAGTCATACACTACAGTTACAGACAGTTACATAGGAATGTTCTACACAAGTTCAATATATTACTGGCCAGTATTCCAGTGGTTCCAAACCTGGGGTACATGTACCCTATGCAGAGGTACTACAGGGGGTATTTGACAGAAAGGGGAGGGGAAAAATTATCAATGAGTAGACTTACTGAAATGTTACACTAAAACCCACAGTATTAGATAGATTTACATGGGAGGCACTACTGTAATTGCAGCTCTTTGACCCTTTTTCTTACTGTATTGTATGTTATATTCTTCAAAATAAGGATTATAATGATAATTGCATCATACAGTAAGCTGCAGTTTTTAGACAAAATGTTTATAAATCAGATACGTAAATCAAATACTTTCATACCTGGATTACCTAGATTCAGAAATCAGGTAAAGTGGGTACTGAAACCAATACATTTTGGGAACCACTGCTTATGGTAATTGTAAAAAGGTTATCTTGATGGACAACCAGTGACTGACTTACATGTACATACTGGTACCGCAGCTCTTTCACTCTGTCAGAGTTCCTCTCAAATGGTACCCTGTAAATTTGCTTCATTGTCATCTGATGCTTCTTCAATATGCGGGCTATTGTGGAGATGCTTATAGAGTTGACATTTTGGAATATGGCTTTGTCTTGTAGGATTGCAGTGCGGATCTGTCTCAATGTGATGGCATTATTTGCAAACACCATGTTACAGATCTCTTGTTCTTGTTGTTCATTGAGAAGTTTTCCTCAGCCACCCATGCCAGGTTGTCGTCCAATCCTAGACATAGCATTCAAAGGACAACACTCCATTCGTAATTTATACCTTATGTATTCTGTACAAAATGAGTTACCAATGTAATCGTATTGTTGTTTTACTTACAGTAACTTTACCACAATTCCAATGCATCACTGCACAGTGACTGGAATACTACTGTAAACTGTATCATCAATATTGTAGAAAATAAACTATTCCATACTATTCCATAGTTTATTTTCTACAATATTTTTCTTGTCATTGTTAGTATCATACGTAACATCCCACTGAGGTAAGATACTGTAATACTGTAGGCCTATCACACACACACACACACTAAATGAATACGTAAATGAGTAAATAAACACATTCGTTGCTCTATGCACAGTGTCCTGTCCTATACATTATATAATTCCATCATTGACTGACTACATACCTGTTTTCCCTGCGAAAGGTTTGGATGATAGAGAAGACTGTAGAGCGAGGCACATTAGGCTGCACTCGGCGACCTGCCTCTGCCATTGTGAGGCCATGGTTGATGACATGATCTATAATTGTAGCCTGAATTTCATGAGGGACAGCATAGTGTCTTCGTGCTCCTCTGCCTCTTCCCCCTATTCCACCACCACTCACCCTTACTCCTCTTCCTCTTCTTCTTCCTCTTCCTCGAGCAGGCAGTTTCCCTTGTTCATTTACTTGGCCAGGTGCCTCCATGTTCAGAAATTGTACTGGTCCTGCATGGTCAAGCTCTATATATACATGTTTGGCAGCATTTACAATCATGGACAGCACCTGTCAGGTAACTAAACATACTGTTTGATTGGTCATCTGAGACCAACTCCGATTCCTCCTTTGTTAGTCAAGTTCTAGTTACACCTGACTGTCAATTGCTGTAATCATTTTATCAAATGTTCCAAGAGATTCATATATGGTATTAATGGTATTATGTTCCTGAATAATTTTGACAATTGAACAGACTATTGTGCATGTGATGACTTAAACAATGAAATGACGCTGACACGTTTTGGAGAGAACAACCATTAGACTGAGAATTGACAATCAGTTTAGATCAACAAGATCTATTCACTTGGAAATTGTGCTAAATGTAGGCTACTTGTACTTAATCATTTGAAAGATGTACTGAGACATTGAGACATGTACTGAGACATTTGCAATTTTGATGAAATGAATGAGAAATTCAATTCAGTTGTGAACAATTGCCAAGTGGTTTGGAGATTTGTCCATGTTGTTTTGAGAATGTCATTTCTGTTTCAAGAAATGAGCCAAAACAATGGAGAAAAACTGTATTGTATTGTATGTTATATTCTTCAAAATAAGGATTATAATGATAATTGCATCATATAGTAAGCTGCAGTTTTTAGGCAAAATGTTTATAAATCAGATACGTAAATCAAATACTTACATACCTGGATTACCTGGATTCAGAAATCAGATAAAGTGGGTACTGAAACCAATACATTTTGGGAACCACTGCTTACAGTAATTGTAAAAAGGTTATTTTGATGGACAACCAGTGACTGACTTACATGTACATACTGGTACTGCAGCTCTTTCACTCTGTCAGAGTTCCTCTCAAATGGTACCCTGTAAATTTGCTTCATTGTCATCTGATGCTTCTTCAATATGCGGGCTATTGTGGAGATGCTTATAGAGTTGACAATTTGGAATATGGCATTGTCTTGCAGGATTGCAGTGCGGATCTGTCTCAATGTGATGGCATTATTTGCAAACACCATGTTACAGATCTCTTATTCTTGTTGTTCACTGAGAAGTTTTCCTCGGACACCCGTGCCAGGTTGTTCTCCAATCCTAGACATAGAATTCAAAGAACAACACCCAATTCCTAATTTCTACCTTATGTATTCCATACAGAATGAGTTACCAATGTAATCGTATTGTTGTTTTATTTACTGTAACTTTACCACAATTCTAATGCATCACTGCACAGTGACTGGAATACTACTGTAAACTGTATCATCAATATTCTAAAAAAATAAACTATTACATACTATTCCATAGTTTATTTTCTACAATATTTTTCTTGTCATTGTTAGTATCATACGTAACATCCCACTACTGTAATACTGTAGGCCTATCACACACACACACTAAATGAATATGTAAATGAGTAAATAAACATATTTGCTGCTCTATGCAGTGTCCTGTCCTATACATTATATAATTTCATCATTGACTGACTACATACCTGTTTTCCCTGCGAACGGTTTGGATGATAGAGGAGACTGTAGAGCGAGGCACATTAGGCTGCACTCGGCAACCTGCCTCCGCCATTGTGAGGCCATGGTTGATGACACGGTCTATAATTGTGGCCCGAATTTCATCAGGGACAGCATGGTGTCTTCGTGCTCCTCGGCCTCTTCCCCCTATTCCACCACCACGCTCCCTTACTCCTCCTCCTCTTCTTCTTCCTCTTCCTCGAGCAGGCAGTTGCACTTGTTCATTTACTTGGCCAGGTGCCTCCATGTTCAGAAATTGTACTGGTCCTGCATGGTCAAGCTCTATATATACATGTTTGGCAGCATTCACAATCATGGACAGCACCTGTCAGGTAACTAAACATACTGTTTGATTGGTCATCTGAGACCAACTCCAATTCCTCCTTCGTTAGTCAAGTTCTAGTTACACCTGACTGTCAATTGCTGTAATCATTTTATCAAATGTTCCAAGAGATTCATATATGGTATTCATGGTATTATGTTCCTGAATAATTTTGAATATTGAACAGACTATTGTGCATGTGATGACTTAAACAATGAAATGATGCTGACACGTTTTGGAGAGAACAACCATTAGACTGAGAATTGACAATCAGTTTAGATCAACAAGATCTATTCACTTGGAAATTATGCTAAATGTAGGCTACTTGTACTTAATCATTTGAAAGATGTACTGAGACATTGAGACATGTACTGAGACATTTGCAATTTGATGAAATGAATGAGAAATTCAATTCAGTTGTGAGCAATTGCCAAGTGGTTTGGAGATTTGTCCATGTTGTTTTGAGAATGTCATTTCTGTTTCAAGAAATGAGCCAAAATAATGGAGAAAAACTGTAAATGCACTTTCTATCTTTCAAAAAGTGTTTCCCAGAGATAAACCTTTCATCCAATTTCTAAATTGCTGCATTTGTATATTTCAAATGCCAATATAAAGAAATAGTAGTGGTAAAAATAAAGCACGAGGGTTTAACAAATCTTTTTTTGTATAGTTCTCCTTTAAGGGGGCGTGCCAAGAGTGTGTGTCCTATGCCTACATACTTTCGCTAATAGGTGTCCCTCGTTCCCATCTCAAAAAGTTGGGAGGTATGCTATGTTTTTATGACGTGTAAGGATTGGTGGTCTTTTTTGTCACAGCAGTTTTGTATCAGCCCTGTATTTATTGTAATCTTTTACATGGGTCTTCAATATATGTCATTTTTTTTCAGGTTTTGTTTATCATTAAAAAATCCCAGTTTCTTTGTTCTTTTTTGTTAAATATGTGTAAGGGATATGACACCTTGGTCTACCTTAGGCTCTATTCCATAATCTGGCTTAGTGGGAGTCGCTACTTCACTGTTCCAATTATTAAAGCAATTACTGACGACAAAACCTTGCCAAGGATTACCTCCACTGTTCTGACAATCAGTGCTGTTAACATGATGACATTTGGTGTAACATTTTTTACCTCCATTGTCCCCAATTCCACTGATACTTCCAACCTTTTCAATTTCATTATTCACCACCTTCATGACCACGATATTGCTGACAGAGTTCAGGCCAACTACCCTGTCCCTGAACTACCTGGTTAAATTTTAGTGAGCCCATTTCCTGGACACTGATTTAAATCTTGATTCTTCCTTTATAAAACACTCTGTATGAATAGCTTGTGTTATGCTGCTGCTTTATAATTACTGCTATTTTACACATTATGATCCAAATTTCTTTGCACTTGCCATTCATCTGTATAGCTTTGACCAAATATTTTACTGGTTTGATTGCTAATTACGGAAAGATCAGTAATGAGTAGACATGTGCATTCGTTTTTGTCCAAATGCATTTTCGCCCGAATTTCGGGGATTTACGCGTTTGTTTTAATAAACAATAATGAACACGCAGAATCCAAAATCTGAAAGAACCAACATAAAAAATGCTTTATTTTCGTTTTGTTGCGACAACAGTTCGATATAGATAGAAGACATGATGTTGACAATAGCGATCTCTGTCTATCGAATCTGCGGTCGAATGTGCCTAACCTAACTCTATTAGTCCAAGATTATTCGACATAGAGAGAAAAGATTCGACATTATAGAGACATGAAGATTCGACGAAGCAGCTAAAAATATACGATTGCTGCAAGCGGACATTTATGGTCAAATGCTCTGCCCATAGGCTATAGAAGAATTCTAATGTTGGTTGACTAGTAAATATAATTATTACTAGTCATACAAAATTAGAATTCTACTATAGCTTGTGGGCGGAGCATTTGACCGGAAATGTACGATTGCGACGTCGTACAGTTTAGCTGCTTCGTCGAATCTTCTTAGAACATTCGACAGACACCATAAGCCTTCAAGTGACAGATTCGACCTTAATTCAGATTTTTGGATGAATGCATTTTTTAACGAAACTAAATAAATAAAAAATTATTTCGGGAGTAACTAAATAAATGTATTTTTCGGACAAAACCGAAATTCCGAAACAAAATATTTCAGTGTGCACATGTCTAGTAATGAGCATTTGTGAGTCAAAAGATTTTTACTTTATGGGTAGCTCTATCCAGGGATTGCTAGGTAGCTGGTATGTCTTTCAACCATACTCCCAAGGAGGAGGTATAAGGACCTGGTGGTAAGAGTTAGGGATACTTGGAAAGGGAGACAAAGAAGAGACAGAATCACGTAGAGATCTGCATTATAACACACCTCCTACTGGGGAAAAGCATTTAGGACCCCCTAGGATGGGATTAATTGGAAACAGCAGTAATGTGACTTTGGTCACCTGTATCTTATGAGAACTGTGATTTCTGAGCAGCACCACCTTTCCCTCTAGCATTGCCAGTTCCCTGACCCACCATTACAAAAAAGTGGACAGTAGGCCTCTGTGTGGGAACTGATTTACAGTATGAACCCTCAGCATGGGGACACTACATACTCACTGGCATAACCTTTGTTTGCCTGACCTGCACATATTTGCCCTTCCTTCCCCATAATACCCTCTGCACTCCTTTCCTGCACATACTACCTATCTTACTACCTATCGCCATAAAAAAGGCCCTTGGCTGTGTCCCCATTGAAGACATTGCATTTCAAAAAGAAATATAACATTTACTACAGTTGGACTTTATAGAAGAGAAATTAAAAAAAAAGTTTTTGCTGTATTGAACTATTTAAATTATTAATTTGGTATGGCACAATTCCAGATAAGCACATACAACTTAAGTGGACTTAGTACTTCAATCAACAAAGCAAGTATTTGCATGTTTAAAACTTTTAAAGGTAGATTTTATGTTAGAGGAAACAAATATAAGTTTAAGGCAATCTGAGAAATCCTCCAAAGATGTACAATTGTAAGTACTTTTCGATCTCTTGCCTGTAATCTGAGAACAATATTTTCTAGGAAGTGTATACCGTATGAACCAAAAAGAAGCATGCAAGCTTTATTCTGTTGGAATCTGAGCTGTCTACCAGATTCCCTAAATTTACACCAAATAATATTACTTTAGAAAGAAACATGAACCCTTACTTGAATAAATCTCTGGCTAAATCAATAAAACATTAAACAAGGAGCTGCAGATTTTAAATTATTGAGTGTTTAAATTTGATTGATATATGGGGGTTTTTAAGACCATATACTTTTTATTCATCGGCACATGAATTATTCTAAAAAATCAACCACCTGCTGATTGAAAACTCATTAATAGAAGTAGGCTGTGTGAAATACTTCTTGGATGCCCCCTGACCATGCTGAGTTTTTGTAGCATTCACCACATGATGATATTGAATATTTTAGAATTTGGTGTCTCCTTATACACCTAGTCAATTTAATAGATTTCAAAGTAATGCTTCTGGAAACTTGTAAAGATTAAAAGAGAATATGACCTCCATTGTGGATGCTTTGATGGACTACGGCACCTTCAAGGTGGTACTGGAAGGCTGTATGATTTAATTCTGTCATAATCAAAGAAAATTAGATATACCTAAATCATATAGAAGGAAGGAGCAATAAGTAGGTGGGAAGAATTGGTCAGAAAGAAAAAACAAATGGCAGAAAGAAATGAGTGATGGAAGGGTATAGAAAAGTAAAAACAATGGAAGGAATGGAGGGAGGAAAAAGAAGTAAAGAGTGAAAGGCTGAAAAAGAAGAGAAGAAGTAAAGGGCTTGCAGAAATACAAGTAAGTGAGAACGGATAGAAAAGAGTAAATAAATAAGTAGTAGGGGAAGACCTGGAAAGAAAGAAGAAAGGAAAAAAAGGGAAAGAAGGAAGTTAGGAAGGGAGAAAAGCAATTGAGATAAAGAAGTGAAGGCTTGAAGGAATTCATTAAAAAATACAGAACATGGGGGAAAGGTGAGAAAAAAAAATAAAAGGTGGCATGGAAGAAGGAAAAGGGGTGGAAGGCCAAGAGGAGAGGAAGAAAACAACAAAATCAATGAAGGGAGGTAAAAAACAGAGATAACAGGGAAGAAAAGGAGGAAAGGTAGAAAGGGACAAAAGAAGGATAAAAGGAGAGAGGGAAGGTAGTAAGAAAATGCAGGGCAAGGAGTTGAACAGGTGCCTGTGGTAGGTCCTGGACATGTGACAATCAGGGCAATGCTGAGATGCTGTGGATGCAGGAACTTGTGCAGGATGCTATCACACAGATATACAGTGCCTTGAAAAAGTATTCATGCCCCTTGAACTTTTTCCACATTTTGTCATGTTACAACCCAAAACGTAAATGTATTTTATTGGGATTTTATGTGATAGACCAACACAAAGTGGCACATAATTGTGAAGTGGAAGGAAAATGATAAATGGGTTTAATTTTTTTAACAAATAAATATGTGAAAAGTGTGTCAGGCATTTGCATTCAGCCCCCTTTAACCCCTTTACTCATAACAGGTCTACCCCTAACTAAAATCTAGTGGAACCAATTGCCTTCAGAAGTCACCTGATTAGTAAATAGAGTCCACCTGTGTGTAATTTAATCTCAGTATAAATAAGGCTGTTCTGTGAAGCCCTTAGAGGTTTGATAGAGAACCTTAGTGAACAAACAGCACCATGAAGGCCAAGGAACACACCAGACAGGTCAGGGATAAAGTTGTGGAGAAGTTTAAAGCAGGGTTAGGTTATAAAAAATATCCCAAGCTTTAAACATCTCAAGGAGCACAATCCATCATCCAAAAATGGAAAGAGTATGACACAACTGCAAACCTACCAAGACAACTGACAAGCCGGGCAAGGAGAGCAGTCATAAGAGAAGCAGCCAAGAGGCCCATGGTAACTCTAGAGGAGCTGCAGAGATCCACAGCTCAGGTGGGAGAATCTGTCCACAGGACAACTATTAGTTGCACTCCACAAATCTGGCCTTTATGGTAAGATGAAAGCCATTGGCCATTGTTGAAAAAAAAGCCATAAGAAGTCCAGTTTGCAGTTTGCAAAAAGCAATGTAGGGGACACAGCAAAAATGTGAAAGAAAGTGCTCTGATCAGATGAGACAAAAATTGAACTTTTTGGCCTAAAAGCAAAATGCTATTTGTGGCGGAAAACTAATACTGCACATCACCTTGAACTCACCATCCCCACTGTGAAACATGGTGGTGGCAGCATCATGTTGTGGGGATGCTTTTCCTCAGGAGTGACAGGGAAGCTCGTCAGAGTTGATGGGAAGATGGATGGAGCCAAAAACAGGGCAATCTTAGAAGAAAACATGTTATAGTCTGCAAAAGACTTGAGACTGGGGCAGAGGTTCACCTTCCAGCAGGACAACGACCCTAAACATACGGCCAGAGCTACAATGGAATGGTTTAGATCAAAGCATATTCATGTGTTAGAATGGCCCAGTCCAGACCTAAATCCAATTGAGAATCTGTGGCAAGACTTGAAAATTGCTGTTCACAGACGCTCTCCATCCAATATGACAAAGCTTGAGCTATTTTGTAAAGCAAAATGTGCAAAATTTTTACTCTCTAGATGTGCAAAGCTGGTAGAGACATCCCCAAAAAGACTAGCAGCTGTAATTGCAGCGAAAGGTGGTTCTACTACTATTGACTCAGGGGGGCTGAATACAAATGCACGCCACACTTTTCACATATTTATTTGTAAAACATTTTGAAAACCATTTATCATTTTCCTTCCACTTCACAATTTTGTGCCACTTTGTGTTGGTCTATGACAAAAAATCCCAATAAAATACATTTACGTTTTTGGTTGTAACAGGAAAAAATATGGAAAATTTCAAGGCGCATGAATACTTTTTCAAGGCACTGTATATATATATATATATATATATATATATATATATATATATATATATATATATATATATATGTGTGTATGTATGTATATCTATATAAAATGTATACAATCCGGGAGGTATCAATACTCGGTAGTGAGTGTATTGCTAACACAGCTGGCTAGGGAAAGGCTGCCTCCTGAGCGGGCTGGGAACCCGGACACTGCAAGAGAGAAAAGGCATGGTGAAAAAGGCACCAAGCCGCCAATAGTGTGGCAAGTTTTAGAAAAAGTTAAAATACAAAGCTTAGGCACTCACAGACATCGCTGGTGTTAAAGGAAAAGTTAGTAAATAAATTAATTAGGAAGGTCTGCGCTTAGGACGTGTGTGAAGGTTGCAGCCTCCCCAAAAAGCCCCCCGTAAGAGGGCTCTAGAATATAGAAAGAAAGAAGATGTGAAGGTGCGAGTGGCGCAACCTATATGTCAAATAGTGCTCTACCAAATCACTCTATAGTGGCTCTATAGTGGCTAAGTATTAAAAGACACAGTGTTATTGTGGAATAAATTATAACAAAACAGTTTCCATAAAGGTGATAGTGTAATAGTTATCACACCTACCGGGGTAGGTGAGGTGTGATAACTATTACACTGTCACCTTTATGGAAACTGTTTTGTTATAATTTATTCCACAATAACACTGTGTTTTTTAATACTTAGCCACTATAGAGTGATTTGGTAGAGCAATATTTGACATATAGGTAGCGCCACTCGCCCCTTCACATCTTCTTTCTTTCTATATTAAAGGAAAAGTTAACTTTTTAAAAAAAACAAATGCACATTTTTTTTGCAGGTAAATAAATGTGCATTTATTATTTTCTGTAGCAGATCACTGTTGCCATCCAGGTCTCCTGCACACTGTCAGTGTATTGGGTTACCAGTACATCCTGTATGGTTAAGCTGATACTCCCTGACAGGAAGACTCTCCACAGTGCCGTGTTAGTTCATTGAGAACTACAAGCCCACAGCCACTAAGGATATCGGGATTGTAGTTCATTCAGATACACAGAGCTGCCACTGTGGAGCCGTCCTGGGAGACTCGATCTGTCAAGGAGCTGTCAGGAAGATGTCAACTGTCCAGGGTGCTGTGACCAATCAGAACGGGATTCGGAGGTCAAACCTCACCTCTTTCATCATCACCCTCTCATCAGCAACCAACATTTGTAGATGGAGAAAAAGACAGTTCCCGCATTTCTCATAACAGGTTTACTTTAACGTGGACCTATTATAAAAAATATGCACTTACCAAGACCCATAATTAGGATGTTTTATCCTATATCCAAATAATTACCAATGTTCAATAACTGCCAAGCTGAAGAGGATGTGACCCTTGCCGCGAGGTAATGCTTACCAATCGCCATTGATGATCTTATAAAGAGTGCCTACACAATACATTTGAGAAGTCGATTAAAAAGTAATCTCACACCCAACTGTGATTTATGTGAATTAATCTTCAACGCTTATGGTTCAAGGTATTTATTAATAATGGTGCATATTATCAATTATTTATAGAATCTGTCTCCATTGTGTTCTATTCTGATACATAAAAATATACAGATTATGGAAAAGTAGGCAGTAAGATGCCCCTTGCTGTGAGCTGTCATTCCAAATCCACCATAATAACAGCGCTAGTATAATTGGATTAATATAACAAAATTATCTTAATTATAACTTAATCAAACTTACATTGAAAGCTCAGAGCTGAAAGATGCAAGACAAAATGATAGACATTTAATGAGACTACTTAAATGTAATTAACCGTGTTTCTCTGGTGGGCACAGTAATGTGTACTGCTTAACTTGGCCCAGTTCAATAAATCTTTTATCATTTTCCTATAAGCTTCCTCATAACACATGTGTGCAAAGTACAATAGAGTCTTCTAAAACAAGGTGCCTAGATTTTTAACTTTCATCAGCAATCCAGGAATCATTTTGGTTTGTTAGTCCTTTTAAGATAGCGGTTGGGGCCATGCAAATTATCCCTTTATACCACTCGACTAACTGTTCATTCAAGACTGCTGGTTTGCAGTAGTAAATGCCTAAATGCCTAATGTTATATAGTTATTTATTTCAAACTGCATGCAGCTGTTTTGGGCATGTTGGTCATAATCAGTACAGTTAATGGTTTCTATGGAGTAGTAAAACAAAATAAGTAATGGTGATGACTTAAAGTGTCATTAAACCCACGTCATTAACAACTGTCATGCTGTATTGCATGCTGTTCATACTCATTCACTTACTATGGGATTAGTTTTCTATATTCTGCAATAAACCTGGTTGATCCCACTGTTCACTGTCTCTCTCTCCTTGTCTGTGTCCCCACTGCAGCCTGAGATTGTGTAGACCAGCCAGTGTCATCTACTGAGTATGCTCCAGTTTCAGTTCCTTTCTAAGCTGTTCACTTCTTCCTTTTTCTTATCTGTGCAGCCCACACTCCTCCTCCATGCCCACTATATGTCACCTCTCTGTAATTCAAAGTACATACAAACAATAGACACAGGCTGGAGGGGCATGAAGCAGGATGTGACTGGCAGAACCTCCTCCTAGATAACCTACACCATGTTTTTGCACAAATATAATAAAGAGTTCAAATACATATTTGTATAATTATTAGAAAATGGATTTGATATTAATGATATATTTTACCTCTGCATACATGGACATTGGCTATCTTATTTCCAGCTTACAGATTTTTATAAGACTCTTTCAAAGATAGGTTCCCTGCATAGACCCCTCACCCCATTTAAACAGTTATGTAGAAGACTGCAACAACCCACATGTCCTATCTCAATAATTTATGCGATCTTGTTGTCCCATGTATCTCTAAATTTACCAAATTATATAGCAGAATGGGAAAAAGAATTATAGTGCACAATTTCTCAAAATTAGGCTAATAAAGCATGTTTTTTTACTCACAAGATGTTCATAGTGAGTAGGGTAAGAAAGAAAAACTTTACGTTGCTTTCCAGATCTGTCTGAGATATGTTGGAGACAATAATGCTAGCCAGGTATGTTGCCACATCTATGGTGGTCTTGCCCAAAGATTGCACCATGGTGGTCAGTTATATTTAATATAAATGACCACATATCTGGGTTTTAAATAGCCCGAGCTCCTCAAACAGCGATATTGTCTATTATTCCTGGTCCTATGAAAGATGCTACGCTTTTTTTTATGGCAGCCAGAGCGATCGTGCCAAAACACTGGAAGTCTTCTTCCCCACCTACTTTGAGGGAGTGGGTATATGAAATGCAACACTTACAAAGAATGGAGTAATTATCAGACATGAGACAGAATATATGAGAACTATGCCAAATTCTTAGAAGTGTGGTCTCCTTGGCGATCTTCCTGTACATCCATGAAATCTAGAGAGCTGTGCTGAATTTTGGATTGAATAAGGAAATGATTGATACAGGTCAGGGGATGTCAGGTCGAGGGGGTGGCTTCTTTTCTTCTTTTTTCTCTGGGAGTAATTGTAATTTTTTAAGCAATTTTGGTGTAAAATATGTGTTATCTTTATTTCTAAAAATGTAATACAAATTATAATAATAAAAAATATATATCTTTCTTTAGGCTGTTTTTTTTTTTTAACATGTGACCAGCAGCAGCACACTAGAAGATTATCTTATATTTTTTTAATAAAATAAATACAGTGCCATCATCCATATCTATAAAGAGCATGGATAATATAAATTAAACAGTGTGTGCTTTGTATCACCTTAAAGGAACTCATTAAGTCAGCACAACACATAGTAAAGCTTTCTTAAAACATAAGGAATCTGCATGTGTCACCTTTAACCCAACCCAAAAAATATGGTATTCCTCATTTTAGCAATGTTCAGTATTAGACCCCATGGGTGTCCCTACAGCCCTTAAGCAGCTTACAACAGAGCTTCACCAGTTGAAAAAGGAGAGCATGGGTCCTGCAGATGAAAGAGGAATGGGATTATTATAGTCATTCTGAATGGGGTCCTTGGTGAATTCTGGGGTAGTGGTTCCTTTTTCCTTTCGCTATTGTATCAATTAACTAAAGGCATCTATGGTGTATATTTTCTTTTACAATAACCATGAGTGTCAGCGAGTAGGAATTATCCCTTCATAATGCACTAAAGGCCCCATTCAAATACACAATATTGTCAAAAGTATTGGGATGCCTGCCTTTACACGCACATAAATTTTAATGGCATATCAGTCTTGTCCGTAAGTTCAATATTGAGTTAGTCCACCCTTTGCAGCTATAACAGCTTCAACTTTTCTAGGAAGGCTGTCCACAAGGTTTAGAAGCATGGGAATGTTTGAACAGTGCTTTGTGCACTGGTGTGCAGTCATGTTTAAACAGGAAGGGGCCTTCCCCAAATCGTTCCCTCAAAGTTGGGAGCATGAAATTGTGCAAAATGGCTTGGTATGCTGACGCCTTAGGAGTTCCCTTCACTGGAACTAAGGGGCCAAGCCCAACCCCTGAAAAACAACTCCACACCATAATCCCCCCTCTACCAAATGATTTGGACCAGTGCACAAAGCAAGATCCATAAAGACACGGATGAGCGATTTTGGGGTGCAAAAAACTTGACTGGCCTACACAGAGTCCTGACCTCAAGGGATGAATTAGAGTGGAGACTGTGAGCCAGGCCTTCTTGTCCACATCAGGGCCTGACCTCACAAATGTACTTCTGGAAGAATGGTCAAACATTCCCATAGACAAACTCCTAAACCTTGTGGACAGCCTTCCCAGAAAAGTTGAAGCTGTTATAGCTGCAAAGGGTGGGCCAACTCAATATTGAACCCTACGGACTAAGACTGGGATGCCATTAAAGTTCATGTGTGTGTAAAGGCAGGCTTCCCAATACTTTTGGTAATATAGTGTATATAACTACTCTCCTTTTCTTTTTGCCTTGCCTCTCCTCCAAGACCTGTGCTCTTATTATATTTCACCTCCTACAGCTTTGATTTATCTTTTGTAAGAAGGAACTTTCAGATTCTTCTTGGATTCTGTCTGCATATCCAACCACCGCCTGATGTCTGCAGCAAACAGCAAATCTACAATCGCACTTTTAGAATTTAGAATACACTCTTTAGGATTTTAATTTGCAGATTTCACACAATCACATTCATTTTCAATGAGCCCTGAATCTTCAACACATGATACACACTAATAGCCTGGGAGGCTCTGTGATAAAATCATATAACCATGCATACATGGTAAGAGTATAATCAAACGCTGATTATAATATATTCTAAATAACAGTTGGAGATTGTCATCACTTTGATAAACATTTTTGCCACTATGTTCCGGCCTTAGTATTTTCCACTCATCGAGACGAACCAACATCCCCCCCACCGATAATCACACTGCAGAACAATCATTTATTTAGGATTAAAACCATCTGGAGATTCAGTCCGAAAAGCCTATTCACTTTACACAAACATACAGTAGCTTTGTGGATTCTAACTGAGATAATTGTCTTTACTAATTACACATGATTTGCCAAAGACTGCAGATTGTTCAAATTCCAGGTGAATATTTAGATGCAGTATTTGCTCCCTCGGATTTGTGTAATTATATTTAATGAGTCAGTTCTCAAATGCAGCATGAGCCATGAGCAAAATATCATTTCTACAAGTAGGACAGTCCATGCACTCAAGCTTGCCTTGCATACACACGGTCACACAAAAGTTCTCTAAACTTTCGACCATCAAGAACGCGGTGACGTACAACACTACGACAAGCCGAGAAAATTAAGTTCAATGCTTCCGAGCATGCATCGAATTGTTTCCGAGCATGTGTAGGAATTTTGCACGTCGGAATTTGTACAGACGATCGCATTTTCGGATAGGAACTTTTCCCGACCGAAAAATAGAGAACATGCTCTCAATCTTTTGCTGGCTGGAATTCCGCCAGCAAAAGACCGATGGAGCATACACACGGTCGCATTTTCCGACCAAAAGCTCCCATCTGAGTTTTGCTGGCGGAATTTCCAATCGTGTGTACGCGGCATAACTCCATTGTGACTGTTGTAGAGGAAATGCACAGTGATGCTGATATGAATACAATGTAAGACGCTTCATTTACGTATCTAAGCTTGCAGCAACCTTATGTACAGTACAGAAAGTCTAGATTGGAAGAAATAAAACTTTCCTATCTGAGGCTGTTTATTGGAAAAGGAAGAAATATATACAGTGAATCCAGAAAGTATTCACAGCGCTTCACTTTTTCCACATTTTGTTATGTTACAGCCTTATTCCAAAATGGATTAAATTCATTATTTTCCTCACAATTCTAAAAACAATTCCCCACAATGTAATAGAAGTTTGTTTGAAATCTTTGCACATTTATTAAAAATAAAGAACGACAAAATCACATGCACATCAGGTGCACAACAGGTGCATCCTGTTTCCTCTGATCATCCTTGAGATGTTTCTACAACTTGATTGGGGTCCACCTGTGGTAAATTCAGTTGATTGGACATAATTTGGAAATGCACACACCTGTCTATGTAAGGCCCCAAAGTTAATAGTGCATGTCAGAGCACAAACCAAGCCATGAAGCCCAAGGAATGGTCTGTATACCTCTGAGACAGGATTGTATCAAGGCACAGATCTGGGGAAGAGTACAGAAACATCTCTGCAGCATTGAAGGTGCCAATGAGCACAGTGGCCTCCATCACCCATAAATGGAAGAGGTTTGGAACCACCAGGACTCTTCCTAGAGTGGGCCTTGTTAAACTGAGCGATGGGGGGGAGAAGGGCGTTGTTCTGCACTCTGTCTTTGTAGAAAGTAATATTGGTAGAGATAGGGCTTTGTTCCCTCATGTCAGAGCCTCTAACAAGGAGAACAACGAGCAGCACAGTAGTCAACTCGACACTAAATCTCACTCCAAGTCTCCTGAGACAAGCAGTCAGAGGCAGCAGAGCTTTAGATCTCACACTGCAGATATATAGCTATGAGATTGTAGGTATCTTTACATACCAGGAAAGGCATTGCTTTTTTCAAGACAAAATGTAAATTTTTCAGGATATTAAATGATGTCCACCTACAACACATGTGTCAAACACAAGACCTGTGGGCCAAATCCAGCCCTCAAGGCACTGGTGCTCAAAATTTTTGGGGGGCGCAGAAAAATTTTGAAAAATAAAAATCAACTGCAGCCACTGTGCCATCAAACGCAGCCACTGTGCCATCAAATGCTGCTACTGTGCCCATCAAATGCTGCCACTGTGCCCATCAATTGTAGCCACTGTGCCATCAATTGCAGCCACTGTGCCATCAAACGCTGCCACTGTGCCCATCAAATGCAGCCACTGCGCCAAACACAGCTACTGTGCCCATCAAACGCTGCCACTGTGCCCATCAAACGCTGCCAGTGTGCCTATCAAACGCTGCCAGTGTGCCCATCAAATGCTGCTAGTGTGCCAGGTCATTACTGGAATATTTAAAAAAAAGTTCATCATTATAATTTGTTGTTAAAGTGCAGTCCTCTGTGAGAGGCAGATATATGGGGTTACATTTTCGTTTTTATTACAGCGTGCTGAGTCTCATTACTTACCTTACAGCAGCTCCATTCAGACTGTGCGTTCCAAGGAGCTTCTAACGTCACTTCCTGTTTACCACTGGCACAGGGAAACTGGAAGTAACCTCAACTCGAAGAACAAAGCACCCGCCCGTAGTGATAGTACGGGCGGAAGTTGTCCAGTGCGATGGAATGCACCACAAAGCAGGGCAAAACCCTGCAAATGAAGCGCCTTGTCTGCAATCTCATGATTGCATTGACGTGGCGCTTTCCATAGTGAACTTTGATTTTTAAAAATATTTATTTATTTATTTTTTGTGACCATGCGCCTCCTATGAACGGGCCACCACTGCTTTGAGGCCATTTTATGTAGCACTTGCACCCAGGGCTTTTTTTCAGCCAGAATGTGTCTCTCGTCATCCTGTTAATAAAGACAGCTTTCCTCTTAGTGGCTTCCACAGATCCCTGCCTGTCCTGCACTCACAGCGGGGACAAGGGAGGTGCAGTGTGGTATGGAGCATCATGTGGTAAGCTGCACTGTGATTCCCATCTGTGCCTGGGTCACAGATGCCAACAAATGATCTCTCTGCAAGTGAGAGAGGTGGAGCTGCCTACACTGCTGGGAGGTACTAGGGCCGGTAAGGTGAGATGTGAGGAAGCTTTTTTTTTTTTGGGGGGGGGGGGGGAGTGATGCAGAGGTCAGAGCTGAGGAGGGGTGGAAGTAAGATGTGGACAGCCTGTGAAAGAGAGCTGAACCTTGCACATTGTGCATAGCTCACCCCTAAACTATGCACTCTGTGCATAGCGCACCCCTGAAACTGCACTTTGTACATAGCGCCCGTAATGCACTCCTGAAAGTTATTGCCCTTCTAAGATCCTCCCACGTAGTTCAGCCTAGGGAAGGGGGCAGGGTGGGCATGGTTGGATTTCTGCACTTATTCTCCAAGGAAAAAAAAACCCTGGATAAATGTATATAGTCTTACAGATACAACCAGCCCTTTGAGGGCAACCATAATGCTGATGTGGCCCACGATGAAGTTGAGGTTAACACACACCCCTGACCTACAAAATAGCCACATACCCAATACAGCCAGCAGTGTATAGGGTGGGCAGGAAGGCAGGCAAAAAGCTGGCCTAATACTTGCTGAAAAATAATGCAGTAGATCCCTAATGGCAGAAGTAAATGAATGTTAGTTCTGATGAAGGACACACTCTCCTTGGGTTTTCCACAGCAGCAAGCCAGGCATGTCTGAACCGTGAGAGATAATGCAAAGGTCAGTGAACAAGCCCTAAGATGCACTAAAGAAATTTGTGTAAGTAAACATTGACACAAGTGTGAAATCTAAGGTGATAAATCTTGAAGAAAGTGCTTGATCATGAAGTGCAGTCATGGGTCAAACAGGCATAGTGAGGACTCAGCCTCAATGTAGTGATCTGTGAGTAAAGCAGTAGGTGGAAGGTAGACCTCAAGGGTAGATAATGGAAGATTGTACTTCAGACGAACGAACTCCAAAGCATGCAGCAAGCTATAGACTCCTGGTGTAGGAAAGGGGCCCCTTCGCCTCTGTGCAGATGGCTCTGGTGATCAGAAGTGAAGGAGGAGAGCGTGAGAGATTGCTAAAGTCTCCCTGCAGCAAGGGCGAGATTGATTTGATCGCAGCACAGCTCAAATGTTACGGCTATCAGGGCTCAGGCTCTTGTCCCCGCCAGTCTGGTCACCTGCAAATATGTGTGCACACAGGCTGGTGAGCTCACGTGGACTCCCGCACTGCCAAGAGGAAGACGTTTTCAGTGCAGTCAAGTAAAAGCTATTTCATTACTCCCCCTCTCCCTCAAGCCTAATGGGAACCATAGTATAAGGGTCCCTGAGTCCCATTCTATGGTTAATGTCCTGGACATCAATTCCCATGATCCTCAGTGTTCTGCATAGAAGTCCAAAGGCTTTCCTGGCTATAGCTCTCCCCTTGCTGACTGGAGGAGAGTGCAACACAACATCCAGCACACAAGTATAAAGTGAAAGTAAACCTGACTAAAGAGGACAATGTCTCTGCCTCCATGTTTTTGTAGTCTAGCACCTGGCCACACAAGAAAATGTGATGCATAAAGGACCCTTTGGTTTAAAACAAGGCATGCCAGTAAAACATCAAATTACATCTGTGCCATCATATTACATCTGTTGTGACAGAAGGGCATTCACGAAAAGCCTCAGCATAATTCTTAGAGATCAAAGTTTCTCTATGTGTGGTAACTAGAAAAACTACTGAATTATGAACAATAGAATGGTGATGGTAATCAAACTTTACTTTGCTGCCACACATATTACTGCTTCATTTGCTCTTTTTCTAACATTTTGTAACTTCCATAACATTCTTATGGGCAAAGACCAAGATATGGGTATGAGATGTAGTGAACAGAGATGCTAAATGTATAGAGGTACATAGTAGGGTATGCTAAGTGTATTGGGGTGAATGGTGGTATGTCCTTTTTATACACTGTGCTATACATAATATAATGCAGACTACCCGCCATACTGAGCGGTATGTTAAATATTCCGCAATAGTCCACTATGGACACTCTTTATTTAAAATCCATACTTTTATTCATCACGGTTTAGTCATAAAAATGAACCCAGTTTATTTGTACCACTGGGATTTCTGAATTCCACTCCTGTAAATGAATGGGCACTCGTTTTACTATTAAGTTTTTAATGTCCAGATTTTGGTTTAAAGAAATTAGCAGTTTGTTCAATATCCACTAGATGTCCTCAGAGCTCAATGAAACTAATATCTCCGTAACCACTTTATTCCCCAAACACATTACCTAAGAAATGATTTGAGGACTAAGTATTAACTAATTATAGTTTCTTTTTTTAAAAAAAAAATCAGTTTAAGGTGACAGTGTTAAACATTCACTTATCCTACACTATTCCTGTCTTTCTGAAGACACTCAATATTTGTCTCATTTATCCTTCCCGCTGTTGCTATGTCAACACTGGCTAGGAATGGATTATAAATTCCTAAAAACGTCCAGCAGACAGGGTAAAAACGTACACAAAAAAATTAACAAACTTTTAAAAATATATCTAAAACTTTATTTTTACAATATGCACAGAGATAAAAAAAGATGTTATAAAATTGTCGAGTTAAAAAAAAAAAATCTGTTGCACAATAATTTGGAATGAAAGAGGCAGTATATGTGGAAAGGACAATGGGAGGCAAGTGTAAAGTTTTAATTAAACTTACCTCTCAGTGTTGCCAATCTCCGGAAGTGAAATTTACTGACACAACACAAAAAATGTATTGACAGGGCCAATTTTTTTACTGACAGGACACAAAAAATTCACATTGACAGAGAAAGTTTTTTGTTTTTTTTTTACTATCAGGACTCATAACATACTGAGCCAAATTTGTACTGACAGTTTAAAAAGCCAGCCAAAATGATAGTTTTCAGCACAATTATCAATATTTAAGCTATAAACATGTCGCTAGTGTGAATAGCAATGTGCTTAAAGTATAACAAAAAGGCAAAAAACATATTTCTCCATTTACATGAAGGTCAGGTTAATAAAAACCAGCACAGAGTTGCCCTTTACATCAGAGTCTGCAGGGTTCCTCTTTACAGCAGAAGGGGGAACTCTGCAGACCCTGATGTAATGGGGATGGTTATAATTTCGACAATACACATTATGTATTCTAATAACGAACAGTGTCCTCTAGTACTGGAAGGCAGCAGCTCATCCACAGGAATGCAGAATATATAGTGAGTCAGGGGGCTGCAAAAGATTGCTTGAAATTGTACTTATATTCAATAAAGATAACCCATTAGAATATACAAGGACAAGTAAAAATCCATTAAGTATATTGAAAGTGCTCTCATCTGAAATGTAAAAGGTCTTCAGACTCTATTATATGTTTCTCTCCTAAGGCTGCTTTGAGCTGTACTGCACACTACTTGCAGTGACAACTATGATAATGTGTGATCCTTTAAGCAATTACCCATAACAACCAAGATTTAAAAAAAAAGTGAGACACCAGACAAAAATTGACAAAATAAGGAACTGTAAAATTGGGGAATGAAAGTTAAAGCTGATCTCCAGGTAAACAGCTAAATACAAAGATGAAATACATATTGTATATGAGAACTATATTGCCTGCCATAGGATTTGTATTTCTGTCCATCATGTGGTAAGATTTACACAGCCCTGCCACACACTGCCTAAAAGGTCAAGAGACTTGTTTCTTTTCTGCTGCAGATTCATAACACTGCCAGGTCTCCTCCCTACCACTACTCTTTGCCTGGACAGTGAAAGGTGAGCTGATGAGCTCTTCTCTCTAGCATTCTGCACTCTCCTCCAGTGGACAGTGAAAGGTGAGATGATGAACTCTTCTCTCTAGCATTCTGCACTCTCCTCCAGTGGACAGTGAAAGGTGAGCTGATGAGCTCTTCTCTCTAGCATTCTGCACTCTCCTCCAGTGGACAGTGAAAGGTAAGCTGATGAGCTCTTCTCTCTAGCATTCTGCACTCTCCTCCAGTGGACAGTGAAAGGTAAGCTGATGAGCTCTTCTCTCTAGCATTCTGCACTCTCCTCCAGTGGACAGTGAAAGGTGAGCTGATGAGCTCTTCTCTCTAGCATTCTGCACTCTCCTCCAGTGGACAGTGAAAGGTGAGCTGATGAGCTCTGCACTCTCCTCCAGTGGACAGTGAAAGGTGAGCCGATGAGCTCTTCTCTCTAGCATTCTGCACTCTCCTCCAGTGGACAGTGAAAGGTGAGCTGATGAGCTCTTCTCTCTAGCATTCTGCACTCTCCTCCAGTGGACAGTGAAATGTGAGCTGATGAACTCTTCTCTCTAGCATTCTGCACTCTCCTCCAGTGGACAGTGAAAGGTGAGCTGATGAGCTCTTCTCTCTAGCATTCTGCACTCTTCTCCAGTGGACAGTGAAAGGTGAGCTGATGAGCTCTGCTCTCTAGCATTCTGCACTCTCCTCCAGTGAGCATACTTTTTGCACTGAAGCAGAACTGATTGGCTCTATGTGATGCTTTTCTCTCCCCCATGCTGATCCCTGCTGTACAAGGACTGTACAGTACAGGTACATACATTATTGCCTTAAAAAAAAAAAACACTTAAAGGGTAACTCCACTTTCATGGAAAAAATAGCAAATAAAAAAAATTTATATAGCATATACAGTACATTTTCTGCACAAGTCATATTGTAATTGAATATTATTAAAAATGACCTTTCCTCTTCAATCTGCAGCACTGTCATTTTCTGTAACATAGATTGAAATATGGTAGCCTGGGCATGTTCTTTACACAGATGGTGTGTGATTTTCCCAGAAGTCTGCACTAAGATACTAGTCAGATTTTGGGTATCCTCTGCAACAAAAATGTCATTGCTGCTGAGATACTCCCAAAGGGAAGTCGCATCTAAAGGGATGCAGACACTACTAATTTTCTCATTAGAACCCTGCAAGTGTAGCAGCTGATTGATACCGGTAATTATAAAATCACTCCCGTTCACATGCACATGGACACGGACAAACAAGCAGCTATTTCTTCTGAATAACAAAAGGTAGGAATCTGCAACAAAGTTTGTTAAAATCCTTGCAATGTAAATTGGTCACCCAGAGAGGAATGGCTGTTTTCTCAACAAAAGTGGAGCTACTCTTTAAGAATTTATTGATAAACTCAAATGTGCAATATATAAACATTATTATTAATAATCACAACTTGCATTCTACCTTATCTGGTGAAAAAAAACACCCTAATATAAATAATAATGGGGCAGAAGCAATGGGAAGCACAGTGGCTAAGTTGTTAGCACTTCTGCCTAGCAGCACTATAATAGTAGTCAGTTTGAATCTCAACCACAGCACAACCTACCTAGGGTTTGCATTTTCTCCCGGTGCCTGCCTAGGTTTCCTCCCACACTCCAAAGACATGATGGACATGCTGGTAGATTAATTGGCTCCTGTCTAAATTGGCCCTAATATGTGAGTTAGGGACCTTACCTTAGATTATAAGCGCCTTCAGTGTTGGGACTGATGTGTATGTACAATATACAGTTGCAATAAAACGTATGTGAACCCTTTTGGAATGATATGGATTTCTGCACATATTGTTCATAAAATGTGATCTGATCTTCATCTAAGTCACAACAATAGACAATCACAGTCTGCTTAAACTAATAGCGCACAAAGAATTAAATTTTATTGAACACAACACGTAAACATTCACAGTGCAAGTGGAAAAAGTATGTGAACCCCTAGACTAATGAGATCTCCAAGAGCTAATTGGAGTGAGGTGTCAGCCAACTGGAGTCCAATCAATGAGATGAGATTGGAGGTGTTGGTTACAGCTGCCCTGCCCTATAAAAAACACACACCAGTTCTGGGTTTGCTTTTCACAAGAAGCATTGTCTGATGTGAATGATGCCTCACACAAAAAAGCTCTCAGAAGACCTATGATTAAGAATTGTTGACTTGCATAAAGCTGGAAAGGGTTATAAAAGTATCTCCAAAAGCCTTGCTGTTCATCAGTCCACGGTAAGACAAACTGTCTATGAATGGAGAAAGTTCAGCACTGCTGCTACTCTCTCTAGGAGTGGGCATCCTGTAAAGATGACTGCAAGAGCACAGCGCAGACTGCTCAATGAGGTGAAGAAGAATCCTAGAGTGTCAGATAAAGACTTACAAAAGTCTCTGGCATATGCTAACATCCCTGTTAGCAAATCTACGATACGTAAAACACTAAACAAGAATGGATTTAATGGGAGGATACCACAGAGGAAGGACCACTGCTGTCCAACAAACATTGCTGCATGTTTACAGTTTGCACAAGAGCACCTGGATGTTCCACAGTAGTACTGGCAAAATATTCTGTGGACAGATGAAACCAAAGTTGAGTTGCTTGGAAGAAACACACAACACTATGTGTGGAGAAAAAGAGGCACAGCACACCAACATCAAAACCTCATCCCAACTGTGAAGTATGGTGGTGGGGGCATCATGGTTTGGGGCTGCTTTGCTGCGTCAGGGCCTGGACGGATTGCTATCATCGAAGGAAAAATGAATTCCCAAGTTTATCAAGACATTTTGCAGGAGAACTTAAGGCCATCTGTCCACCAGCTGAAGCTCAACAGAAGATGGGTGTTGCAACAGGACAACGACCCAAAGCATAGAAGTAAATCAACAACAGAATGGCTTAATGGCTTAAACAGAAGAAAATATGCCTTCTGGAGTGGTCCAGTCAGAGTCCTGACCTCAACCCAATTGAGATGCTGTGGCATGACCTCAAGAAAGCGATTCACACCAGACATCCCAAGAATATTGCTGAACTGAAATAGTTCTGTAAAGAGGAATGGTCAAGAATTACTCCTGACCGTTGTACACATCTGATCTGCAACTACAAGAAACGTTTGGTTGAAGTTATTGCTGCCAAAGGAGGTTCAACCAGTTATTAAATCCAAGGGTTCACATACTTTTTCCACCTGCACTGTGAATGTTTACATGATGTGTTCAATAAAAACATGGTAACATTTAATTCTTTGTGTGTTATTAGTTTAAGCAGACTGTGATTGTCTATTGTTGTGACTTAGATGAAGATCAGATCACATTTTATGACTAATTTGTGCAGAAATCCATATCATTCCAAAAGGGTTCACATACTTTTTATTGCAACTGTATATGTAATGCACTGCATAAATTGACTGCTCTACACAAGTACCTGTAATAAATAATAATACACATTATAATATATGTGTGAAAAAAAACTCAATAAATCTCAAAGTCCAGTGCACAACATATGTGAATCCATTAAATTCCAATAGTAACAGTCCACAATATGTTTAGTGGAAAAAAGTAATATTGTTTTATCACTTCTCAACAAAAAAACTGTAATAAAGATAACATTCCACAAGCGCATCACCTTCAACCATGATCTTCTATTTGAATGCTTACCCAATTATATACTTCTACGTTATAAGAGGCCTAAAAAAGCTTGATGGAGATGCAGATGTTCCATACACATGCAATCTTTATCCTGTGTAGGAACCCAAGCTAACAGCTCTCTTTGGCTCAGGGACTCTTACCATATTCTGCGGCATGTCTACTTCACAGTCACCCTCTTTAAACAAAGAAGAAAAACCATCTAGTTCTCTCTGTAAAAACATATTTTATTGAAGGATAAAGCAGCGAATGTGTGACTCCAGTACTCAAAAGGTTAATCGCAAGCTTCTCAGTGTTAAATGGCAACAGACATAACAATACCACTGATTACCAGACCAGATTACCAGTATATATAAACACTGTGTGTTTGTGTACTTAGCCTGGTGTGTCAGAGAGGCTGGAGTCTTTGAGAAGGTTGAGGTCAGCAACAGAGGACCCATCTTAACTTAACTCCTTGGGGGTAGCGCTACAGTTATGACTTTGTAGACAAGAAAATTAGTTGTGGTCAGTTGCCCAGAGAGGTCCCAAACAGAACATTTCCACATACAATCAAGTGTATAGGACAGCCAAGTAAGCCCTACACAATCTAATATTTATCACTTGGGTTTTATGTTGACTAACTTAGCTTGTTCAAATATTTGGCTTTCTGTGGCTTCTTTAGTATTTGTGTGACTGAGTACACAATGATTTTTTTGACATTTGATTGAAGAGCCTTCTAAATAAAGATTAAATCCTCGCCACACAGAAAAGTCTTAAGGGAGACCTTTCACTTACCATCCACCCTGCTACTAAACACAGCAATACAACAGTTTTATGCACAAAGTAATTAATATTGGTTTCTTCATTATTACTGAATGAAAAAGAATGTACCTGAAATGACAAATAGTTGCCAGGCTTTAAAACAATAGTATTGTACACTAGACAATATGTGGACCCAAAAAGCCAAATTCTAGGTGAATCTTAGATTAAGCCTTGCTGTTGTCCAAGGCAGCCCACAAATGGACTCTTGCCTACTTGATATTCCCTATGCCCCCCCTCATACTGCAGCAACAAAACCCCTATATTCAGCATAAAACAGTGCATACATGTAGATCATTCATTGGCATACTGTACTGTTATGCTGTTGATGAGAGTAGGGGAAAGATGGATAATCAATAGGCAAGAAAGTTGTCTTAAAGTGGATGTAAACCCAATGTCATCCTTTCTAAAGTACTGCCATAGGGGTTATCTATAAGGATATACACGCCTCCTGCATGTATCTTTACCTGTCAAATGTCTCCCCTCTGTCTGTTATTAGACTTGAAAAACTGCAGATTCTGTGGGTGGGTCTGTTGTGTGGAGCTCGGTGGGTGGAGTCGTGATGTCAGTAGACTCCCCGCCCACCTCTACACTCCCCTTGTCAATATGCATTTTGTCCTGTTTATTTCTAACACTGAACTTCTGCTATGATCTCTAACATCCAGTGAAAAGACAGGAAAGTAACCACATGACTTCAGAATGCCAAATCATGCTGAGGTGTGGACCAGCCAATCCTTGCAGAGCTGCTGAAGAAAGGAGTGGGGGAGGGAATTAAAAAATCATGCCTGTGTCTTAGGCTGTCACTCACAGCAAGGGGGAGGATTTGACAAAGTTTTTCTAAGTTTGTCAAGATTTTTCTCACTGAACAATAAAAAGAGGATTGCTCAGAGATGGATTAACTATGTGTGGCAAGACTGGGCTCAAATGATAGGAAATAGTATACTCTACAGCAGGGGTCCTCAAACTTTTTAGACAGGGGGCCAGTTCACGGTCCCTCAGACTGTTGGGGGGCCGCACTATAGTTTAAAAAAACTAATTCCTATGCACACATCTTATTTGTAGTGCAAAAAAAAAAACAGGAAAAAACAGTACAATATTTAAAATAAAGAACAATTGTAATCAATATGAACTTATCAGTATTTCACAGACTCCCCTCATTACAGAACCACTCCCAATCACAGACCCCCCTCCCCATCACAGACTCACCCCATAACAAAGCCCCCCCATGACAGATCCCCCCATCACAAAGCCCCCCAACACAAACTCCTCTCCATCACAAAGCCCCACATAACAGATTCCCCCCATAACAGAATCCCCCATATCACATACTTCCCCCATCACAGATCCCCCATAACAGACTCCCCCATAACAGACTCCCCCATCACAGATCCCCCCATATCAGTCCCCCCCTCCCATAGCACAGACTCCCCCATCACAGATCCCCCCATATCACAGATCCCCCATAACAGACTCCGCCATCACAGATCCCCCCATAACAGACTCCCCCATCACAGATCCCCCCATATCAGTCCCCCCCCCCATAGCACAGACTCCCCCATCACAGATCCCCCCATATCACAGATCCCCTATAACAGACTCCGCCATCACAGATCCCCCATCACAGATCCCCCCAATCACAGATCCCCCCCATCACAGATCCCCCCCCATCACAGACTCCCCCTATCACAGACTCCCCCTATCACAGACTCCCATATAACAGACTCCCCCATCACAGACTCCCCCATCACAGACTCCCCATCACAGATCCCCCCATATCACAGATCTCCCCATCACAGATCCCCCCTATCACAGACTCCCCCTATCACAGACTCCCCCTATCACAGACTCCCCATATAACAGACTCCCCCATATAACAGACTCCCCCCATATCACAGACTCCCCCCATATCACAGACTCCCCCCCTATATCACAGATCCCCCCCCTATATCACAGATCCCCCCCTATATCACAGATCCCCCCCCTATATGAACAGACTCCCCCCATATCACAGATCTCCCCCCATAACAGATCCCCCCCATATCACATAACCCCCCCATATCACAGATCCCCCCCTATATCACAGATTCCCCCCATATCACAGATCCCCCCATATCACAGATCCCCCCCCATATCACAGATCCCCCCCATATCACAGACCCCCCCCCATATCACAGATCCCCCCCATATCACAGATCCCCCCCCATATCACAGATCCCCCCCATATCACAGATCCCCCCCATATCACAGATCACCATCACAGATCTCCCCATATCACAGACTCCCCATATCACAGATCCCCCATATCACAGACTCCCCTCATCAATATTACACTGCCGCCCCTTGTATAATGTCACAGCACTCCCACTCAGCACTTACCTGTATCACGCAGGACTCGAGGCATGGTAGGTCCGGATGGAGGGCGGGACTTTGGAAGTGAGGGGCAGGTGATTGGTTCCTGGGACCGCCCCGATGCCTAGTAACCAATCACCTGCTTTTTAGCACAGAAGGTCCTTTGTCCGGGCCTGTCATGTTTCCCGTCCTGTGTGATGGAGGTAGCAGAGGGCAGGGGGAGTGCTGCGATGTTAAAGGGGCAGTCCGCGGGCCGGATAAAAACCGCTGGAGGGCCGGATTCGGCACGCGGGCCGTAGTTTGAGGACCCCTGCTCTACAGTATGATATTAAAAAAAAAAAAAAATAAAAAAAAAAGGTTTACATCCACTTTAAGGCTGTGTGTAGATTGCATCAGTTGACATCAGCTTGAGATGCTTATGAGATCAATCAGAATTCATTGACAGATACACTTGACTTGCAATTTATATCCTTCCGATCTGCATTTGAACTGCTTCAAATTGATTTTGCCTTTCCAAAGACTGGTATGGGAATGCAAAACCTGCTTGAAGCAAACAATAGCTTGTCGACACAAGCCCTTATGGTGCTCATAGTGGTCTCCATTGGGTAAAAAACATTTAACCATGCCTCATGGATTGAATAGCACTGAGAATAGCTGCGATATCATGTTATACTGAATAAGTAATTCACAAAGTTTCACTGTTGTTATGGAAACCCTTTTCAAACCCTTTTCTTTTTCAGCTTCAACTGTCAGAAGAGCAGAGAGCATTCCATGCTCTAGTAACTTTTAACAGTGCATAGGTAACAGATTCACTTTTTTAGTGTCATGTCTATACTATATTTCCAGCAAATTGTGCCATCAGTGGTAAATTGTTTTTTTCTTTTACCATTCCTACTTTTAAATGCCAATAAGTTTCCAATTCAAAAAACAGTTAAACTGCTCCTCTGTATGATGGTCTTGTGAGGCTTGTTAGAAATTCTTACAGTGGACCCACCAAGGTAGTTGGTCACTGCTTATGAAAACTTGCAGAACAGATCAAGATCTATTCATTAATCATTGACTTCTGACCTTGTTTCCCAGGGTAGCATGAGAAGCAGTACAATGTCCTGATTTCTGAAGCCCCCAACACTAAGAGCCTTTTCACACCATGTGTGCTGGGCTGCATTGGGTAGCATTTCTCAATGCGGGCCCAATGAAATAACCACCAAAACGTGTGGATGTGCCCTGGGCAAAAACCATACATGTGAAAACACCCTTTTCTAATAAATTTTTTAAAACATTCCTTTTATACAATAGCATCATTCATCCTTAGCCCATCCTTAATCTCCCAACCATGGAAATACCTGTATTTGCTAAACTTGAGATTATAACTTAAATATGAACGAATGATAATTTAATCAATTAGCTCAATTTTATTTTAAATATTATATATAATATATATAAATATAATATCTCTATGCAAAACCAGTTTTTAAGTTTTGCATAAAGCGTGGCAAGAGTTAGACCCTGTGCCCTTTTTTATTGCGATCTGCATCCCTGTTGGGAAAATGTACCTCTCTATGTGTACTGATGACAATTGCCCCCAAAAAAGAAAGTGAAGTGAAACCCAAAATGTTAATGTTCTCCCTAGTAGATCAAGGAGCATGGGTGAAATCTTACAACAGGGACATTCCTTTCCTGTTGCATTTCTGGGACAGGAAATGATGGTAAATGTACCCAATGGTACAAAGACAGCAAAAAAAAAAAAAAAACAACAAAAACAAAAACAAAAAACAAACATTGCAGATCCTTTAAACCTCCCCTACTCTATACAAAACTGAAAAAAAATGTTTTAGTTATACTTAAATTTATTTGTTTATAAACTAATGCTTTATATCTGTTTTTCTCCTATTCTACATACTATTTGTGTGATATAAAGAACAATTTAATACATTTAAATAATGTGATTACAATTAGCGCAATTAACACACTAAAAATAAAGTGAAATAAACAGCTCAATAAATAAAATAAAATACTATCAATGTGAAATAATGCTACACAGCCAAACACCATGAAAGTGATTCCACATCACCTATAATGAATTTCAAATGAATCAGTGTAGCGCAGCAATTGAACACATGATTAATAAACAGTCCAAAGTCCCATAGAAATATGTGCTACCATACACATCCAATAATCTTCCTATAGCTCCAAAGCACCCTGTGCCTGCTCTCTTCATGCAAAGTGAGAATCCATCACCAGGTGAAGGGCCTGCTCAACTTCAGTAGGCTTACTGAAGAAGCCCTATCACATGGTGCAATGCGTCTAGGTGGGAGGAGTCGAGCTTGTGACGTCACGCTGCTAGAGGTGGTGAGATGGATTATACTGCTTTGATAAGGGCATGCATTTTATTCTTTTGTAAGTGTTTTTTAAGCGGGGTTTAAATAAAGAGTCAAAATGGAGTACACTGTCTGTCCCTCTTTGCCTTGTTTAACAAATGAGCAGAGTCCGTGGTAAGCCCTGGTAAACCATGAGGACCAGGCCTGGATTGGCCATGGCAAACCAGGCACTTGCCCGGTGGGCTGGGGTTGCCGGGGCCTCCAGGCCCACCAGTCCTTGCGGGACCCAAGGCAGCCGGGCTGCTGTTTGAGCCCACGCCACTCCCCCAGCTTCTCCGTGGCTGGGGGGACGGAAACATGAAGGGGGAGGAGCTAGATGAGACACCTACGGCCTCGCCCGTATAGGTCAGCCATCGGTGCCGGGGTGGCGTGACTGCGAAGGGGGAGGAGCTACAGCAGACACCATGGAGCCGGCCGGTAAGAGAAAACGTGAGTGCAGCCCCCGAGTCACCTGGATAGGAGGAGCAGTGGGGGCGGCCGCATATAGAACAATCATTCTTTTCATCTTCCTCCTGCAGTCTCTGAATACATGCGAGAGGTAGAGAAGAAGCAGGCATTCCGAGACTGCAGGAAGATGGAGAGAATGATTCTTCTATATGCAGCCGCCCCCACTGCTACTCCTATCTTGCTTTTCTCTGCTGCCCCCCTTGCTCTCTGCCACCCCCCTGTGCTCTCCACATTCCCCCATGCTCTCTGCTGCCCCCAATGCTCTCCTCCTCCCCCCATGCTCTCTGTCACCCCGTCCTGTGCTCTTCACATTCCCCCATGCTCTTTGCTGCCCCCCCCATGCTCTCCACCTCCCCCATGCTCTCTGCCACCCCCGTGCTCTCCACATTCCCCTATGCTCTCTGCTGCCCCCCCTGTGCTCTCCACCTCCCCCCATGCTCTCCACCACCCCCCTGTGCTCTCCACATTCCCCCATGCTCTCCACATCTCCCCATGCTCTCCGCATTCCCCCATGCTCTCTTCCACCCCCCCTGTGCTCTCCACATTCCCCCATGCTCTCCGCCACCCCCCTGTGCTCTCCACATTCCACCCATGCTCTCCGCCACCCCCCTGTGCTCTCCACATTCCACCCATGCTCTCCGCCACCCCCCTGTGCTCTCCACATTCCACCCATGCTCTCCGCCACCCCCCTGTGCTCTCCACATTCCACCCATGCTCTCCGCCACCCCCCTGTGCTCTCCACATTCCCTCATGCTCTCCACCACCCCCCCATGCTCTCCACATTCCCCCATGCTCTCCGCCACCCCCCCATGCTCTCCACTATCCCCGATGCTCTCCACATCTCCCCATGCTCTCCACATTCCCCCATGCTCTCTGCCACCCCCCCTGTGCTCTCCACATTCCCCCATGCTTTCCACATTCCCCCATGCTCTCTGCTGCCCCCTGTGTTCTCCACCTCCCCCCATGCTCTCCGTCACCCCCCCGTGCTCTCCACATTCCCCCATGCTCTGCAATGCCCCCCTGTGCTCTCCGCCCCCTCATGCTCTCCAATTCCCCCCATGCTCACTGCTGCTCCTGTGCTCTCCACCTCCTCCATGCTCTGCGCCACACCCCTTCCCTGTGCTCTCCACCTCCCCCATGCTCTCTGCCACCCCCTCCCTGTGCTCTCCACATACCCCCATGCTCTCTGCTGCCCCCGTGCTCTCCACATCTCCCCATGCTCTCCACCTCCCCCCATGCTCTCCGCCAGCCCCCCTGTGCTCTTCACATCGCCCCATGCTCTCCGCTGCCCCCCTGTACTCTCCCCCCCATGCTCTTTCCTGGTCCCCCCTTGCCCCCCCCCCCACACCTCTGCCAGGTTCCCCCCTCCCCTCCGTCAGTGTGGAGAGTGGGGAGGGGGCCAGTTAAGATGTTATGGGCTACTCATTCCAAAATGCCCGGGACTATTTTTTGTCCCAGTCTGGGCCTGGTGAGGTCGGAAGCCTTTTGCAGACTGAGGAGGAGTGGAGAAATTTGCCTGGGGTGTAATGTGAGGAGCGTATTTAACCACTTGACCACTGGGCACTTAAACCCCCTTAATAACCAGACCAATTTTCAGCTTTCAGTGCTCTCACATTTTGAATGACAATTACTCAGTCATGCAACACTGTACCTATATGAAATTTTTGTCCTTTTTTTCACACAAATAGAGCTTTCTTTTGGTGGTATTTAATCACCGCTAGGTTCTTTATTTTTTGCGCTATAAAAGAAAAAAGACCAACAATTCTGTAAAAAAATGCATTTTTCTTCGTTTCTGTTATAAAATTTTGCAAATTAGTAATTTTTCTTCATATATTTTGGCCAAAATTTATACCGCTACATATCTTTGGTAAAAATAACCCAAATCGGTGTATATTATTTGGTCTTTTTGAAAGTTATAGAGTCCAAACGCTATGGTGCCAATATCTGAAAATTGATCACACCTGAAGTACTGACGGCCTATCTAATTTCTTGAGACCCTAACATGCCAGAAAAGTACAAATACCCCCCAAATGACCCCTTTTTGGAAAGAAGACATTCCAAGGTATTTAGAAAGATGCATGATGAGTTTTTTGAAGTTGTCATTTTTCCCACAATTCTTTGCAAAATCAAGATTTTTTTTTCTTTTTTTTTTTTACAAAATTACTCCCGAGTACGGCGATACCACATGTGTGAGACTTTTACACAGCGTGGCCACATACAGAGACCCAACATGCACGGAGCACCTTCAGGCGTTCTGGAGCACCCATGCCAATTCTGACATTTCTCTCCTTCATGTAAAAATTATCATTTATTTGCTAGAAAATTACACAGAACCCCAAAACATTATATATGTTTTTTTAGCAAAGACCCTAGATTACAATGGTGGTCGTTGCAACTTTTTATCTTGTACGGTATTTGCGCAGCAATTTTTGAAACGCGTTTTTTTTTTTTAATAAAAAAAAACAGTTTTGTGCTTTAAAAAAAAAACAAAACAGTTAAGTTAGCCCAATGTTTTTGCATAATGTGAAAGATAAAGTTATGCCGAGTAAATAGATACCTAACATGTCACGCTTTAAAATTGCACATGCTCATGGAATGGCGCCAAACTTCGCTACTTAAAAATCCCCATAGGCGACGCTTTAAAATTTTTTATTGGTTCAATGTTTTGAGTTACAGAGGAGGTCTAGGGCGAAAATTATTGCTCTCGCTCTAACGTTTGCAGCGATACCTCACATGTGTGGTTTGAACACCGTTTTCATATGTGGGCTGGACTTACGTATGCGTTCGCTTCTGCATGTGAGCACATGGGGAATTTTTTTTTTTTTGTTTATTGTTCATTTTACTTTATTTATATTAGCTTGATGCTTTTTTCCAAAAAAAAAATATTTTTTGATCACTTTTATTCTTTTTATTCTTATTACAAGGAATGTAAACATCCCTTGTAATAGGAATATGGCATGACAGGTCCTCTTTACAGTGAGATATGGGGTCAATAAGACCCCACATCTCACCTCTAGGCTGGGAAGCCTGAAAAAAAAAAAAAAAAAACTAAATGATCCTGGCTTCGATTGTAGCGGTGAGTCGGTAGAAGCACCTGAGGGTGGTGGGAGGGGGGGATGTCCCCTCTCGCCTCCCGTAAGAACGATCAAGCAGTGGAACAGCCGCTATGATCATTCTTATGGTGTAGGGAATCGCCGGCTGAAAAAGCTGATATCTGAATGATTCCTGTAGCTGCACTCATCATTCAGATATCCCCGCACAAAGTCAAGGACGTCATATGACGGCCGGCGGTGGGAAGTGGTTAAAACGCATTTCACGGTATTGCAGGGTATTGCAGAGTATTGCACGGTATTTCAGGGTATTGCGGGGTATTGCTGAGCATGGATGGATGGATCCATGGATGTGACTGCAATTGTCAAAGAGCAGCGCTGTGGGCACTACACATCCAGCCCACAGCGCTGCTGCCATCTGATCTCTCCCCTCCACTGTACAGATGAGTACACATAGGGGAGAGAGGAATCGGCGTCATGACATGACGCCGGTTTGTTTACATGTGATCGCTTCGTCTTTTGACAGAGTGATCACATGGTAAACGGCCGCTATCAGCAGCCGTTTACTGTGATCCGCGAAGGACCCGGCGGTCACGGATGTTCTCGGGTGCATGCCCCAGGGGGCGCGTGAGAGCAGGATTCTGGGAGGACGTCACTGTACATCCTCCCAGAGTTATCCAACCGAATTGCAGCCGTCATTTGGCTATGGGCCAGTTGGTAACTGGCTAATAATGTATGCAGGTGAGCAGGCCCTCACCTGGTGATGGATTTTCCCTTTGCATGAAGAGAGCAGGCACGGAGTGCTTTGGAGCTGAGCACTGTAGATCGTCTAAAGAAAGAGACAAAGCATATGGAATTTGATTTGTTCACTGCTTTAAAAAAAAAAGAAAAACACTGCACATCTGCTTTGCACTGGAGTTGTGGAGTCCAAAGCTGGCAGAGTGCAATAAAAAATGATGGAGTTTGTTGAAAAAAAAAGTATGGAAACCCCAGTCATGTGACCTGTCAAATTTACATTACCAGCTCTCCTCAAATCACAGAGCTCTCGTTGTTGGTGTAGCACCATTTTTCTCTCTTTGCGGCTACTGAGGTATGATGGCACCACCTGTAAAGTATTTAGGAGCAGAGTCTTCTTATGCCCCGTACACATGGTCGGATTTTCTGACGGAAAATGTGTGATAGGACCTTGTTGTCGGAAATTCTGACCGTGTGTGGGCTCCATCACACGTTTTCCATCGGAATTTCTGACACAGAAAGTTTGAGAGCTTGCTATAAAATTTTCCGACAACAAAATCCGTTGTCGGAAATTCCGATCGTGTGTACACAAATCCGACACACAAAGTGCCACGCATGCTCAGAATAAATTAAGAGACGAAAGCTATTAGTTACTGCCCCGTTTATAGTCCCGACGTACGTGTTTTAAGTCAACGCGTTTAGAACGATCGGATTTTCCAACAACTTTGTGCGACCATGTGTATGCAAGACAAGTTCGAGCCAACATCCGTCGGAAAAAATCCATGGATTTTGTTGTCGGAATGTCCGATCAATGTCCGACCATGTGTACAGGGCATTAGTGTTATCAGTGTGATCAGGACAAGATCTTTAAAGCGGTTATATACTTAATTTTTAAACTTTTACCTACAGGTAAGCCTATAATAAGGCTTACCTGTAGGTAAAAAAAATATCTCCTAAACCTGTACGGTTTAGGAGATATTCCCCTCGCAATGAGCCGCTGACTGCAGCGGCGCATGCGCACAGGGGATTCTCGGCTGAAAGCCCGGCAGACGCCGGACCTTGCGGGGAAGAAGTCTCCCGTGCGCATGCGCGGGAGTGACGACATTGCGGGTCCGGCGATACTCGGAAGACACGCCGAGGGGAAATGTCACCCTCGGCGTGGACCGGGTGAGATGCCGTCACCTCGTTCTAAGGTAAGTATCTCATAATGAGCTAGTATGCGGTGCATACTAGCTCATTATGCCTTTTCCCTTACAGGTGTAGGGAAAAATAAAAAAAGTCAGCGGGTTTACTACCGCTTTAACAAGCACAGTGCCTCCACTCAATTGGGGCATGTGAATAACAAGTGAAATCCCAATTGAGAAATATATCTTCACATAGACAATAATCCACACAGCATTGTATTTGAAAGTCCATGTTCTTTAAGAAATAACATTCAGTGAACCATCCAACATAAAGTATTTTCCAAACAGGAACATTAAATCATTAACAGTCTCTATGTATCTCTCAGAGAGGTGAAGCTACAGCACTTACAGTCTTTCTCCCTTAGCAAGAATTCACTCTCCTCTTCTCCACATGTCTCTCTCTCCACCCACTTACCCACAAAACCCCTTGCCATCCTCTTCTTGATGACCTCATCCTTGGTGAGAGAGAGAGCACAGCAACCATATAGGAAAAGGGCAAACAAACACTGCATAACAAGAGTATACACTTAGTAAATGGACAAAGAAATGATCACATCACTACATTCTCCCCCTGCTGAAAATCCTTCCGACCCAGCAAGGATATACACTCAAAACATAGCAAAAATGGTTAAAATGGTTGTCACCTTCTGCAGAATACTTCTCCAGAAGCAATCTATTACAGAGATTAGCTGCAAATGAAATATGGTTAGTAACAAATAAGCATTATGCTAACCAGTCTAGAATGAGCTGCAATCATTTCCATCAGAACATGAGGTTGTACATAGTTCTGTACAGCATAGCAGGGTCTTCCCAAGGTGTCATAAGTAAACGTTGGTGGAGGTCGTCGAACACAATCTCCTCTCCACAAGCCCTCAGGCATTAGTCCAGATAACTCTGGGACAGCATTAGTAGGAAAACTTAGTGCTCCAACCATGCTGGGAACTGTAGGCACAAAGTTTTGGGCTGTTGGTTCAAAAACAGGAGTAGCTGGGTTCAGACCTCCCCTCTGAGGAAGGCCCCCATCAGTAATAGGTGAAGGAACCTGTACAGGAGACTCTGGTGGAGGTGTAAAGCAGTCAGTGTCATCCACGATCTGCGCAAGGCACATCATTAGAATCTGTAACAATATCAGATTGTGGCTCCTCATCAGCAGTAGCAACTTGTGGTACTGGAAGCAAGTGATTCCTATGCCAGGCTTTGATCCGACCCTCAGGTCCTCGAATCCTGTAGACTGGAATTCTAGGAAGTTTTTCTATAACTTCATACAATTCATTTCTCCAGCAATCAGCTAATTTATGTTTGGCCAAAGGTCCCAAATTGCGGAGAAGCACTTTATCACCAGGTTGTAAGTCTTTGTAACGAACTTTGGCATCAAAACGCCTTTATTGGCAGCATTTATTTTTGCAGTATTTTCCTCAGCCATTTGATAGGCCTCTTTTTAACTCTGTTTAAGTTGTTCCACATACTGGTAGTGATTTCTATTTTTCACATCATCAGTAGACACACCCAACTGAATGTCAATAGGGAGACGGGCGTCTCACCCAAACATGAGAAAATAAGGAGAGAAACCAGTTGATTCATGTCTGGTACAATTGTAGGCATGTACCATAGCTCCAACATGTTGGCTCCAGGTTTGCTTAGCACCATTAGTGAGGGTACCCAACATGTTCAACAAGGTGCGATTGAAACGTTCAGGGAGAGCATCACCCTCTGGATGATAATAGTGGTGCGGCTCTTGTCAATGTTAAGCAATGTTAATAACTCTTTAATTAGACGACTTTCAAAAACCCGGTCCTGGTCAGAGTGAAGTCTATTTGGCAAACCATAATGAACAAAAAACTTCTCCTACAACACTTTAGCTACAGTTACTGCTTTCTGATCTTTGGTGAGATAGGCTTGAGCATATCGAGTATAATGATCAGTCACAATCAAAACATTTCCCACACCACTGCTGTCATTGTCAATACACAAAAAGTCCATGCACACTAAATCCATTGGACCAGAACTTTTCAAATGTAACAAATGGAACAAATGTACCTTGTATAAAAGTCCATCAATTATTTTGAGTTTATCCCATTCTTTAAGATAGGAGGTAATCTGCTCAGGTAGGGTTTTTCTCATGTAATTAGGATCTTTGCGGAAAACAGACTCTCTAACATGTCTGATTACTGGATCTCTCTTTTGTAGAAGGATCATATCTTTCTCTTGCAGCTCGATGTTTTCTGGTACCCCTAAAGCGGTGGGGCAGCAATACATGTTTGGGATACACTCTTCACCAGCTCCTAAGGAGTCAATAAATCGTAAGTCAGAGAAAACAATATTGTCTCCTTGTACAGCCGCTGTAGCACAGTAGGCAGCCACAACAGGCCCAGGTACTTCCTCCCATTCACTTTCTTCTAAGTTCACTGGCAACCCAGGACCCCTAGAGAGACCATCAGCCCCGATATTTTTGGACCCTGGCTTGTACTTGTAGAGTGAATTGGTAATTAGACAAGGCAGCAAGCCACCTATGACCAGTGGCATCCAGCTTAGCTGTAGTCAAAACATAAGTGAGGGGGTTGTTGTAATCATGCAGCTTTTCAACAATAGCCCACTTCAGGGCAAGAAATTCCAATTTGTGAACAGGATAATTCCTTTCTGCTGGGCTTAGACTGTGACTAATATAAGCAACAGGCCTTAGTCCCCCTGGGTACTCTTGATGTAGGACTCCTCCAAATCCATCATAGCTGGCATCTACATGCAAAATGTATGGCTTTTGTGGGTCTGCATAAGCCAACACTGACGCTTCTGTGAGACTTTTCTTAAGCTGTAGAAAAGCGTCCTCACAAGCAGAAATCCACCTCTCTCTGAAAGGAGTTTTGCTGGTTGTTTCAATGCCAGGGGTTTCTTTGAGCAAGTCATTAAGAGGCTGAGCAGTCTTGAAATAGCCTCTAATGAAGCAGCGATAATAGCCACAAAACCCCAAGAAGGACCTCAGTTCTTTCAGATTTGTGGGACAGGGCCAGGCTACCACAGCCTCCACTTTAGCAGGATCAGTTGCTACCCCTTCTGCAGATACTATGTGTCACGGAACGTCCCTCACTTCGCTTGAGTACTTCCGTCAGTATACCGCTTCCTAAGTTCTGGAACACGAGTCCAATGGATCTGGCTATAGGAACCCCCAAGAACTAGACAACACCAGTCTTGGAGTACATCAGGACTAACTCTTTATTTGAGATCTCACACACATTTATACAGCAGGCTGACTCAAAGCTAACCTAATTAACATGAGCTAATTTACTAAAAAATGTACCCAGACCAGATGACAGACTTGTGGGCACAGAGCTTCACACAGTAGTATAAACACAATAGCTGGAGCTAATTACAATTAACAATACAAACAACAATCTCCCCCCCTCCTCAGCCTAGTCATCAACAGTTCGTTTCCTAGCCAGTCCTGGAGGCTAATGTGATCAGCTCACTCAATTAACAGATTGAGTTCAGAATCAACCAAACCAATAATAGTCTCTACGTACATCCTGGGAGATATTGTGGACAAATATTACTGTCCCATTTTAAGTAGTCCAAGATATATTTTCTCACTCACCCTGTGCCAGGATAGCACAGGGTGACTTAGACATAAGATGTATATAGGAGGCTGAAACAAGGACATCCTCTACTTTCCAAGGGATTCTGAGTTCCACGGGCCCTCCCGTCACACTATGTGACCCACAAATTTTACTGAAGAGTGAGCAAACTTACATTTGTCCAGGGAGAGTTTCAGACCTTCTTTCCTCAGATGATCTAGCACTTTAAACAGTCTCTGGTCAGGCTCCTCCAGAGTGGAGGCAAAAACAGTTATGTCATGTAGGTAGACAATACATTGAGTGGGACAAAGGTCTCCCAGTGTCCGATCCATTAGACGCTGGAAGGTTGCAGGTGCACCACTAATGCCCTGAGACATGCGAGCAAACTGGAGAAACCCCAGGTGGCAGATAAAAGCTGTCTTTTCTTGATCTTACTCACTCATTGGTACTTGGTAATAGCCAGATCTTAAATCCATTACTGTGAACCATTTGCTACCTTGCAGGGCATCAAGTGTTTCCTCAATGCAAGGTAGCATGTATTGATCTGGGACCATTCACCGATTTAGAGTCCTATAATCAACACATATTCGTACTCCATTTTTCTTTCTGACCACCACTAATGGGGACGCATATGGGCTTTTAGACTCAACAATGATGTTTTGATCTTTCATTTTGTGCAAGCACTCTCGAACATCATCCAGATCTTTAAGAGGTCTTTCTGTAAATGGGGTGCTATCTGTTAGGCGAGTAATGTGCTGAATACTTTTAGCACACCCAACATCCATGTCATCAGTTGAGAAAACATCTTTGTAATCCATTAGGTGCTCTCCTAGAGCTTGTTTGTGCTCTGCAGGACTATCAGCATCATACAGGTGAAAGTCTAATTTGGTTTCTTTCTCCTCGACCTTGGCAGGGTAGGAGCTAATGGTTTCTACTGGGTAACAATAGGCTACCTCTTTCCAGGCTGGTATTATAACTGGGATTGTGGTAATGTTCCGAACAGTAACAACATCCATTCTTGGACATTTTAAACAATAGTCTTTCCTTTCTGGTACTATCTCCCAGCCATTCTTTGCAGCCTCTTTTGTATCAGTCTCCAGCAAAAGCGGTTGCACTTGGTGAAATTTCCAAATAAACCCGCATCACTCCCCCTGCTGGAAGCTCTATGTGATGCCATGGATTTCCCACACACCCTCCGGGAAGATCAGGAGCAAAGGTTTGTCAGATATTTTGAAGCTCTGGAGCAACAGGGAGTGAAGGTAGAGGAATTCCCTGTTGGGGCTGAAGAAACCATATGAAGGCAGCCTCAATGGCTTCCACATTGGAACCCACAATCATAGGAGCATACTCGTTCACCCCAGGTGGAGGGCTCACATAAGCAATGACTTTAAGTGGGGGATCCTCATCAGCTATCACACCAGGAATGCGAAGCTCAACTTCTAGACAACCATTCATAAATACAGGATTTTCTCCCACACCATAAACAGGCATAGTGTCCATAGGTTGCAAAGGGAGGTGGTTTAACTCTTGCTGATAGAAGGGCCTGTATATGATAGTCAGTTGAGAACCAGTATCAAACAAAGCGGTAGTGAGTATATCATTAACAAACTAATTGAAAGTACATCTGTGGCCTATCCCAGGTAGTTTGGTAAACATTTGTTTTCTAGATTTTCCCTGTTTTCTTTTGAACACATGTCCAGCTTTACTGGCTTTACTGTGAATTTCAGAACTATCAGCCAGTAGTGGACACTGACGAACTGTGTGGCCTGCTTGTCCACAGCGGAAACATTTAATGTGGAAGAGAGGTTTATCACTGGAGGTTTTATCAGCAGATTGAGCTCTAGGCTGTGAGTGTCTATCCACTTCATTGTTTTTAGCAACAGTCTCATTTTTGTGCTCAACCAAAGAACTCTGTTTAACTTTGCTCTTAGAAGGGGTACTAAAACGGATATCAGATTCCTGTTTCTTTACTTCGGTCATTGTTTCAGTGAAAGTAAAGTTTCTCTCTCTCAAAACCACTCTTAGGACCGGTGACATTGGGTGATGTGGCAGTAGCCCCTTTATTATTTGAGCTGTCCTTTATTTGTCAACATCCGTAGGAGAGATTACCTTTTCAGTGAGCAATCTCACTAGAAGCACTTCTAGCCTCCTCACAAATACAGAAACATCCTCTTCCTCTTTATGCTTTGTCTGTTTAAAATCAGCAAGCATCTGATCAGGGTCACGGTGCAGTCCATAAGCATCTGTCAAAACATCAATATATTCTTGAGCACTGGTACTCACATGAGTGTCCTTGTAAGCTCTAATGATAATGGATGCTGGTGGTCTTAAACTTTCCATGATGCGCTGTTTTTTCTTTTCCTCTGAGCAGGTCCATTCCTCTATCACTTGTTGTGCAAAATCTTTCCACACCTCAAAGCTTTCTTCACCAGCGGGGACAAGGAGCACCCCTGAAAAAGCCTTTAATTTGTGATAAGAATCAGCATGTAAATTCTGAGCAATGACTTCAGTGACTTTTAGCAGCAGGTGCTCAATATTTGTTCCCTGCTTAGCGACTGTAGCAGTCAACAGAGTTTCTCCTGATTATGCAGTTGTATTCAATGGTTCACACTTTACAGGCAAGTAACTTCCGCCTTACTGGAGGTGAGATTACTGGAAATACTACAGCACAACCAATTACTTAAGCCCCCTTTGGATATATGCAAAAGGGCCCAAAAGGGAGACAGAGATAATGGGTATACAGTTCATTACTCTCATCTTCCTCTCTTGTATCCACAAGAGAGGCAGACTGCAAGGTTTCATTTTCTTGTAGCGCCTCCTGCAGTCTATGGGTGCTCACAGTGATAGGTACACACGAAATAGCAAATGTCCTTTTATGTCGCATACACACGAGCGGACTTTCCGGCATACTTGGTGCAGCGGACCTGAGTCCGCCAGACAATCTGATCGTGTGTAGGCTTCGGCGGACTTTTTTTCCCCAAAAGTCTGCCGGACCTAGATTTGAAACATGTTTTAAATCTTTCCGTCAGACTCAGTTACTGACGGAAAGCCTGTTCGTCCGTATGCTGGTCCGACGGACCAGATATGACGCAAGGGCAGGGTATTGCATCTCGCGCTCGCTGCAATAGGAAAAACAAATTTTCCTATTGCGGCGAGCACGGGGCATACTAGGCCCTTAGGTCTGGTATGGATTTTAAAGGGAACTCCCTACACTGAAAAAATGGCGTGGGGTCGCCCCTAGAATCCATACCAGACCCCGATCCGAGCACGCACCCCGGTCGGTCAGAAAAGGGGGTGGGGATGAGCGAGCAGCCCCCCTCCTGAACTGCACCAGACCACATGCCCTCAACATGGGGGAGTAGGTGCTTTGGAGGAGGGGGCGCCCTGCGGGGCCCCCCCACCACAAAGCACCTTGTCCCCATGTTGATGAGGACAAGGGCCTCTTCCCAACAACCCTGGCCGTTGGTTGTAGGGGGCTGCGGGCGGGGGGCTTATCGGAATCCGGGAGCCCCCTATAATAAGAGGGCCCCCAGATCCCAGCCCCCCACCCTATGTGAATGAGTATGGGGTACATGGTACCCCTACCCATTTACCTAGGGAAAAAGTGTCAATAATAAAACACACTACACAGGTTTTTAAAGTAATTTATTAGACAGCTCCGGGGGGATGTCTTCTTCTGGCTTCGGGAGTCTTCTTCCGACTTCGGGGGTCCCTCCGGTTCCTCTTCTCCTGGCGTCTGGTTGGTTCTTCTCCGCTCTCTCTGGCCTCTTCTCCCGGTGTTCCAGTTCTTCTGCCAGCTCCTCCGCTTCATGCCGCTCTTTTGCCAGCGGAGGCCCGGACTTCTGGGCTGCTGGGCTTCTTGGCTTCTTCTCTTCTTCTCTTCTTCAGATGTTGACACGACGGTCTCTCTGGCTGGAATGCTCTCTGAGCGCTCCGATGTGACTTATATAGGAGGAGACCCCGCCCCCTTATGCCGTCACAGTCCCTGGGCATGCTGGGACTGTGACAGCATAAGGGGGCATAAGCCGAGGCTCTCATGCGCAACGCTGGATAGTGAAGGGGCTCAGGTAAGTTTTAGGGGTCTTAAGGGCACTGCTACACAAACAGAAGGTTTTTTACCTTCATGCATAGCATGAGGTAAAAAAACCTTGAGCCTTTAGAACCACTTTAAGAAGACTAGAAGACTTAAGCTTCAATATAACATATTCATATTCAATACTTCATATTTACCCAACAATTTTTCTTTTTATTTATTTAGTCCTGACCTTAACCTAAAGGTCCTTATTTAACCTTATTTAGTCCTGACCTAAAATATTGCAAACATATAAATATGTAAGAGCTAGAAAGCAGTTTAACCTCATTTAGGCACAAAAGGGGCTGCCTCAGCAGTGTAAATCATTTTAAATAATGCAGATGCTTTTATTAGTCTAATTATTGATGTCCATTTTGTTCTAAGATTTAATCAGGCATAATTAGCATGAATTAATTGTTCCGAAAGGGGTGACATTTTGCTATCCAAATCTGTGTTTGGCACCTGTTAGAGAATACATTTATTTATTTAGTGTACCCATGCATTCATTTAGCAGAAAAGCTCCCCCAGCTGTCTATAATAGCTATGATTTTTAAGCTTACCAATTCTTCAAACTTTTTTTGCTGAATAAACATAAACTCCTTTCTCCTTATTAGTGATTGCAAAAACTGTTCAACATTTTACATTCAGTTTCGGTTATTACAATACTTATAAACATGTATTGTGTGCATTATTTATGATTAAAAAGCCAAAATGGAAAAGGCATCTTAAAAAGTCCTATAAATAAGAAATCATGTAGACCTGTTAAGCAGTGGACATACAAAGACAACGCACAACTTGCTGTGAATTTGAAGACGTAAGCCGTCGCTAAGTTGCTTAATCTCAATACTTTGTCATGAATAGTAAATGTGGACAGCTGGTTTTACTCGGATTCATGTTTTTCAAAGAGATCCAAGTACATTTTTAAAATAAATAAACTTCAGTTCAGCAAGTGGTTTATCGTGTTCAGTTAAAGGAGACACCAGTCAGAATAAAAATATCTAGAAAACTAGTTATCAGGATACCATCCTTTGCAGCTATAACAGCTTCAACTCTTCTTAGAAGGCTGTACACAAGGTTTAGGAGTGTGTCTATGAGAATGTTTGACCAATCTTCCATAAGTGCATTTGTGAGGTCAGGCACTGATGTTGGACAAGAAGGCCTGGTTCGCAGTCTACGTTCTAATTCATCCCAAAGATGTTCTATCGGGTTGAGAACAGGACTCCACCACAAACTCGCTCATCCATGTCTTTACGGACCTTGCTTTGTGCATGGGTCCAAATCATTTGGTGAAGGGGGGATTATGGTGTGGGGTTGTTTTTCAGGGGTTGGACTTGGCCCCTTAGTTCCAGTGATGGGAACTCTTAAGATGTCAGCATACCAAGACATTTTGGACAATTTCATGCTCCCAACTTTATGGGATGGCCCCTTCTTGTTCCAAAATGACTGCACACTAGTGCACAAAGGAAGGTCCATAAAGACATGAATGAGCGCGTTTGGGGTGGAGGAACTTGACTGGCCTGCACAAAGTCCTGACCTATACCCGATAGAAAACCTTTGGGATGAATTAGAGAGGAGGCTGTGAGCAAAGCCTTCTTGTCCACATCAGTGCCTGACCTCACAAATGCACTTCTGGAAGAATGGGGAAATCATTCCCATAGACACACTCCTAAACCTTGTGGACAGCCATCCCAGAAGAGATGAAGCTGTTAAAGCTGCAAAGGGTAGGCCAACTCAATATTAAACCTTAGGGACTAAGACTGGGATGCGATTAAAGTTCATGTGCATGTAAAATCAGACGTCCCAATACTTTTGGTAATATAGTGTATTTATCAGAACTCTGTTACCTGGTGAAAGATTTGTATTTCTGCCCATCCATTTCTGAGATTTACAAAGCCCTGCCACTTAGCACAGCCCTCTGTGGTAGGGGAGGGGACCTGATCCTTCTCTGCTGCAGTTTCACTCTCACTTGTTATTTAAAAACAAAATCAACCATTATCTATAGTGATGTATTATTGAATACTGTACATTGCATTCATTTTTTGGGCTTCGATATCTGCCTAGAGTTTAACTTTCAGGTCCCCTGCTGTGGTTCTGGGAATAAACTTCTTTGCAATGAGTTCAGTGTTATTGTTTGATCAGCCTTTTAGAACAGGATCCAGATTAAATTACGTGCGGCTGAGTCCTCAGATTATTTTTACAACATCTGCCTGACTCTGTCAAGGTTTGTCCGTAGAGATTTATGTGAGTTCTTGGTCTTTTGATGTACCGAAGTGCAGTGTTGGCCAAAATGGTTGAAGCGTCCTCATAATAGAAGGTAGTAAACTCTTCGCTTTTCCCCCTGGAAGCAGTTAAAATGGGCTTTTTTGCAGTTTGCATGTCTCTAAAGTACAGAATAGCTGAGCTGGTCTGTTTTTAGCAGTTGCTAAAAAAGATTATCATAAAGCAATGCTTTAATATAAGTGAGCTGGAAAATCGGCCCTTCTTTTCAGTATTAAAGTCTTTAAAATGATCCTTGGACTAGTTTTGCTGCCGACAAAATCAGCCAGTCCTCCTTGGCAATTAAAGGGTTTGCGTATCTTCTGCTTTTGAATTTGTAAGAAAATAGCAAGCCTCATAATCCTGCTGACTGCATGACTAGGGTAGCTTAGAGATGTCCGTGCTACTGATACTTAGCCCTCTATACCTCCAACCCCCATTTCCATTAAACACATGACACTGGAAGTGCGCATGCGTGCAGCCATGGGAGCAGTCATGCTGTGACCGAGCTCCGCACACCGCCGGCTACAAACATAGCTATAATCAGTGCAGGAGGGGCACCGGGAGAACACGTGAAATTGGTTGTGGACCACCCGGAGACTGACATGCGACTTCAGAAAAGGCAATACAAACAAACCAACCAGAGAAATCAGACGCAACCTCCTCTCCCTGGGCAGACTCCTTCTCCCAAGATGGCACCAGGTAAGCAGGACACATGAGGCGGCTGGAGCAATGAAGAGCCCAGCTCACCACATAATGCAGATCCCTCTCCCAGAGCAGATATACGGGACCCCTTCTCGTCCCATTCATCAGGGGAACATGAGGTGGATCATGGAGCTGAATCTCCTTCCCTGTCCCTGTCTCTCAGAGGGCCCCTGGAACTCCCAGAGCAGGCAGGCTTCCCAGGCCCCTCAATGGACAGAAACATTGGTGACTTAGCAGAGTCCATCTTTAGCCAATCCAGCCCTGCTCCAGCAGACCCCTCACCTCCACTTATTCCCTATGCAGGGGACACAGTGCTACTATCACGATTTTCTGCCATGTTGCAGCAGGAACTGTTTAAGGCCTGCTCTATCATTACAAGTGTTATCAAGCAAGATATACAGAGTTTTGGCCTTAGACTGGACACAATTGAAACAAAGGTGAAAAAAAAGGTTACCAGAGTTAATCAGAACTCCAGGGTGACTGCAGAACTCTAGGGGCGATTGGAAGAGGCTTACGCAAAAATAGAAGACCTGGAAAATAGGTCTCGCCATTACAATGTGAGGGTTTAGGGCCTACCAGAAACCCACACAGACCTGGAGGGCGTTATACGTGCCCTCATGAAAGAATTAATTCCAGACATCTCACCCCATTAGCTAGAGGTGGACAGGATCCATAGGGCCCTCAGGCCCCAAGGTCAGATGGACTACCACGGGATGTAATAGTGAAGCCGCACTACTACAGGATCAAAGAAAAATTAATGATGGCCTCCAGATATCGGCAGGATCTGACTTTATTTGGAACACCCTTCCAGCTGTTTGCAGATCTTGCCCCTTCCACGGTACAAAAGCGTTGCAACCTGAAACCACTTCTACAGCAGTTACTGAACTGCCAGATAAAATACCACTGGTCATTATCATTCCAGCTTTCTTTTACCTATCGGGGCAAAACCCACTCCTTTTCAAACTACCATGAAGGAGAAGAGCTACTTCTGGAGCTGGGCATCTTCTTATGGGACCGGCCCACCCCATCGTCTTCCACCCACATGAATCGCCCATTGTCCCCTATTTGGTCTTCACCACGTTCTAGACACAACAGAAAGACTCCACCGCATACTTGAGATGTTACAGACCTCTCCCTTTCTAGAAAGGGCTGTTGCTCGTAATTATATTGTTGCTTTCCCTCCAGGTCCGTAAATGGATTCTGTGACAGACCTAGCCGGGAGAGAGAGGACAGACCTAGCCGGGAGAGAGACTTTTGGAGGGGACTGTATGCTAGCCTCTTGCCGATCGATCGTGGGCCCTGGCATTTGGGGGAATGGTGCTCTTTGTGAGCTGTATGCGTGGGGACCCTTGAGGTGGTATTGCTGTGGATTCGGGTCCTGGTCCCCCAGGACACACAGACTCTGGAGACCCTGGATTTGCCATATTGGAATAGTGACTGATTCATACCATTGGGACTCCTACTGTTGAATGCTAATGTCATCAATTCCAGCTACCTGTCTGTTGTCTGCTAAATGTGTATTGTAAATAAGTCTCTAAGAGTCATTAGATCCCCATTGTTGTTTGTGCTTAATTAACTCTGCTATTATGATAATGTTGATTGGGGGATCTAAGCTACAAGACGGCCAGTCTGGCCTAAAGGTCATGTCTGAGTCATCTAGGCTGTCTAAAGGGATTAGTTAATTAGCTCATGTTAATTAGGTTAATTAGGTTACAGCTGTATTGTTAGAGTAATATGAGCCGGAGGTATGCACCTCCACTTTTAGTGTATAAAAGAGCCTGTATTTTGCAATAAAAGAGATTCCTGTTTGAACTTACATACAGCCTGCCTGGTGTTTGTTCTGAGCTATCACAACTGGGTTAGAACGGCACATAACTGTAGTTCTAATCCTGGAGCATTGGATGACCGAGCAATCAGATGTTGCGATCTGCAGTCTGATTCTATAGCTGCAGAGGAGTGTCGGGAGAGTGGAACCGAGCGAGAAAGGGGCTCATTACAGATTCACTCATAAATAGGGCACGTTATGCCCGCAGATGGAGGGAACTACCTTCCAGGGTGGACTGACATTAAGGTTTTAAGTTCTACTGTATCGCATTATTGAAATCACAATTAACTGCCTTGCTGTTCACTAGTTGATGTTCTAGTGTTCCCAAGTTGACCGAGTTGTGTAGATTATGGCAAAGCAGGGTGGCCCAATTGTCCGCCACTATTACCCCTGAAGATACGGGGGAGTGGGGGCGACCTGGGTGCTCATGGTGTGGCGCTATCCGCACAAATGGTCACTAATTTTCTCATCTAACCTCCTGTTCTTTCCTGAACAAGGTTTTGTGCCGGGGTGGACACGCAAGCCACATAAGTGACCTTTCTCCTATCTTTAGATGGGAGCAACCTCATGTTTGATTCCCCAGGATTACGACCTGGGGAGGGCTTTGTCCCCTTGTAGCTATTGTTTAATGGTTAAAATGTTACATACCGTGCAAGGCACTAAGAATTGCAATCCTCTCCATCTATTAACTAATAGCTCCAATTTCTTTGCTTTCTTCTTCTTTTCTTGGACTCTGACCTCCCACTCCGATCCTGCCTCATCCTCATGGACCCCTGGGCTGCCCATGTCCTCAAGAACGTGGAGGCTGGAGGCTCTGTATCTGTGTCAAGGTGAGTGTGCTCTGCCAAACCATGATATCGGCTGATTACTGAAGTACTCGATCATTACACATAATGTGCAAGGCTTTAATTCCCCTACCAAAAGACCGAAGGCTTTCCTCTATTACCACAAACAAAAAGTGGATATACTAATGTTACCCACAGTTTTATCCTCCTTAGGCCCTGAAAAAAAAAAAGGTGTAGCCATATGCTTTTCGTGAAAAGTACCATTTACCCCTATCACTATAGTGAAAGATAAAAAGGGTAGGTACATAATGACAGTGGGCCGCATTAACGACAAATTAATTTCCCTTATTTCGTACTACACTCCCAATTCAGGTCAGCTGGAATTTTTTCACGACATGCTAGCAGTGCTACTTCCAAAAGTGCAGGGACAGGTGATCCTGGGTGGGGACAGTAATCTACCTTTATACCAAATGTTAGATAAGTCGTCACCTAATAAACCCATACTCAAACGCGTGCCCAGAAACAGCAGCAACTTAGCACAGTTGTTACATAGTAATGACTTAATTGATGCTTGGTGGGAGGATAATCCCTCCACCAGAGATGACACCTTTTACATCTTTTACTCCCACGTAGAAGGTGAAGATGCAGACACACTGTTGATTGCCATGACCACCCCCATGTTATCACAGTGCAGCCTAACCTTCTTATTCACAAAAGCGGAACCCCAAATCTCGACCACCAGAACTATAGGAAATAGTTCCAATAGTTCTCAAATCAGCCGATCGCCATTCCTTGGGCAATAGCTTGGCACTCCATTGCCCATGAAAGTAGGCTCGTTAACCAGCCGAATCCGCCGCATCCGTAAAAAGGTCCAGATCTGCGTTGCTAATGGGCCCCTCCATCCGCAATGACCGCCCATTGTAATGTTCCAAGAAACGCTCTCAAACAGATCAGACCTACGCTCACCGGTCAAACAGACATAGTGCTGTGGACAATGAACCCCTGCCGTTGCCGCTGCAAAGCGGCGACAAAAAATCCTGCCCCTCGGGATGATCCTACAGGCAAAATTCAACTTACCCAAAACTGATTATAAGTCCCGAAGCCGAATGTTCTGCTGTTGCCGAGCGTTAACCACCTACACTTTCAATGTTGTAAATTTTTCAAGGGGCAAACGACACTCCATGGCCACGGAGTCAATCGTAATACCCAGAAAAATCAACTCCGTGGAGGGGCCTTCGGTCTTGTCCGGAGCCAAAGGAACTCCGAAACGCTCTGCCACGTGCTGTAACGACCCCAGCAGTACAGCGCAAGTTCCCATTAGAGTAAAGAACTAAATTTCTCAAACAAGGAGCACAAAACTAGAACAACCCATCGATAAGTAGCGATCCACAAAAAACAAACCCAGCCACTTGCAACCCAATAAGTGCAATCTCTAGGTATGCAATGGTAGAAGCCTAAAAGCAGCCTCTATATCCAATTTGGCCATCAGTGAGCCCCAACTATATTTACGCATCCAAGAGAGAGCGGCGTTGAACGAAGTGTAGGTAACTGTACAATCCTGTTGGTCAATACCATCGTTAACGAAGCCTCTCTTGGGGTACGAAAGGTGGTGAATAAGTCAAAACTTACCTTGTTCCTTTTTGGGACAATCAACCGAGGTAAAATCACCAGGCCCGCCAAAGCCGGAGACGGAAAAGGGCCGCTCATGCGCCTCAGAGGTACCTCCTTTTGTAACTTGTCTTTAACCACCTCAGGGTGAAGCCAGGCCGAGCTCAATTATCGGGAACAGACGGGACCACCCCAAGTGTGCGCGGTATACGAAAATCCTCACGAAAACCCAGTTCCAGGATCCGAGCAGCGAATATCTATTTAAGAACAGCCACATCCTTTGTACCATCAGCGGCATCCTTCCTTTTTCCAGCTGCGTCACCGGCACGTCCTTTTCCGGTCCTGATGCAGCGAGAAAGGGAGTGAGTACCGCCACATCCGAAACACTCATGTTTGAATCGATAGGAAGGTCCGAATCTACAGGAGCCCTCATTTAACTGCCAACAATAACCCTTTTTCTTGTTGGTCGGGGGTCCCGAGGTTGAAGCACCACCAGCCCCCCCTGAAAAAACTGCGATCCTGCCCTTGCCGAAATCATCAACCGCATCCAGAGGCTAAAGTCCTTGTGATCTCACCGGATGGACGGCCGTATCGCTTTACACTGATGAAATTGTTCGTCATAGCGTAACCAGGCCACGCCACCATAAACCCTATGTGCTTCTCCAATAGCATCTAAATAACAAAAAAGTGCCAAACAATTGTCTGACGCTTTTTTCGCCAATAATGCTTGCTAAAATTGCAAACGCCTGCAACCAATTGGAGAAAGTACGCAGTATCAACAGGTAGCTGAGTTTTTCTTCATCCTCCTTCTTACTGTCGTCGGCCTTGACCCTATGCAAATTAAACTTCTCTAACGGGAGTAAGAAAAAGATTTCCACGTACTTTCCTTTCCAAATCTTCTCACGCACCTCCGACTTGAGGTGAGCGCCCAGAGATCTCTTGAAGCAAATATATACTTCCCCTCTAGCCGAATGTGCTAGTTGCACTTTAACCGCTTTCTTTTCCCCCGTTGGCGCGTCGCTGGCCGAGCCATTCCCACGGCGCGTGTCTCCACCTTCCGTCTGCATACCTGAAGGCTCACGTGTCTCGCCCTGCGTGCTACGTCACAAATGCCACCCCAAAACCGGCTGAGGGTCCCGCGGCGTCCCGGAATCCAAACCCTGAAGCAAATCTCTTAAGCCAAAACCTCCCTAACACCACCCAAATCTTCAGGACCCCCCACCCCCTGACCTACCACCACAGATCCCACAGAGTTAGAGGAAGAACATAAAACAGAGGAAAGATTAGAGCACTGACCAGGCTGCGCAGGGCCAGGAACCCCTCTAGCCTTAGATCCAAATGCCCCTGTTGGCTCCTGGAGCTCGCCATCTTCAGAGCTGGTGACCTCGCCCTCAGATATGATGTCCTCCATAGAGTGCACAGGGGAACCTGTCCTCCTCTGAGCTGGCCTCAACGTTGCTGTCCACCTGCCAGTTCTTCTCTGCACAGAGCGCTGTGCAGCTCTCCCAGGCCGAACTGTCACTCCCTGGTCACCGTGTATAGCGGCCGTGCCTCCGCTCCGCCCACTCCTGATGTCATCCGACAGTCCTGGAAGAGCAGTACAGAGGCTACCGACACCCCTGGCAACCAGACCGCGCTGCCCCGGATCGCTGCCCCCTCTGGAAAGATGTGTCCGCTTGTCGTCCTCGCTTCTCCGCTCCAGATGGCAGGCCACCGTCTGCACCTGGGGACTGGCCAGCGTCCGTATCTGCTCTCTTCTCACGCTGAGCTGACACAACGGCAGGGACCTCACCACGTGTGCCAGCCGACCAGTCTTGTGTCCTCCCAATGCTCAAAGGGAGACGAGCGGATGGCTGGTGAGTGTTTCTCTCCTGTGGGCCCCGCTGATGATGGGGATTCCTCCCAGGATCACACCTCCAAGCAGGTGTACACTTGGAGGGGTCCTGAAGGGTCCACATTGAGGGGTTCACTAGGCGGCGATGAGCACGAGTGGTAGTCTCTGGGCTGAGGCACACCGGAGGCCTAGACCTCCAAGCACATGCCCTGGGAGCAGGCTCTGTGCGTGGTTGTACCTGACCATCCCCACGCAGCATCTCAGAAATCCTGTCCTAGTTCTGTGCCATGCACTGCAGTTGCAGTCCTCAGCTGAGTCAAAAGCTGCTCCAAATCTCCTATTTTCTTTCTCACAGGCCCCAAAATGCAGGAGTTGTGCAGACAGACATCCTCTGATGTCTTTCCCACGTCGACTGCTATAGTACCACCCTTTCCTTCAGTGTTTTCTCCTACTCTCTTCCCCATCACCCCGTCTGCTTACCAATCACGTAAGTAAGAAACTACCACCTATCTCTTTGGCACGGTAACCCTCAACTGTCTGGTTCCCCTTCCACCCTGTCACGCCAGCCCTGTACTTTATTCGTTTCTCCTAGCTCCGGGCATTCCTGGCAACTCAATACAGCCTCCAGCCTCAGCAAGCATAATGATGTGAAAGACTGTACCCATTCAGGTGAAGTGACTAAAGCGCTATGAGAAATATAACATTAATTCCTCCTTACACTCTGCCATCTGAATGTCTGGCAGTATTCTAGATCTGACTGCTTATGGAATAACATGGAATCTCACAAATGGAACTAGCTTTTATTGTGCAGATAAATTAAATGGCTCGGCTCAGCTTTATTAATCAATTTTGAAATGTAATCACATAGTGGAGCGCAAGGTGGTGGTTAAGGTATACCATACTAATAAGTCTTTTTTTATTTGTTCAGTAAAACAGGGGGTTAATCGAGCATGGAAATGTTTTTATGTGGTCTAACACACATTTCTCTTTAACTAATGAGACTATCAGAATTATTTTAAAAGCAGAATTCCACCCAAAAGTGAAACTTCCGCTTTAAGCACTCCTCGCCCCCTTACCTCCCACATTTGGTACGTCATTTTTTTTGGGGGGGGGGGAGCGGGTACCTAGTTTTGACAGGTATCCAGCTCCCACTTCCGCTCTCGCTGCCTAGGCGACTCCTCCTCTCCCCACCCCCTCCTTGCAATCTTCTGGGACACGTCACAGGTCCCAGAAGATTGCCCTGCCACTGAAAAGGCGCATCGTGCCTCGCGCATGCGCAGTGCGCACCCGGCTGTGAAGCCGCAAGCTGTCACAGCTGGGTGCCCACACTTGCAATGCTGGCACTGCGGAGATGGAGAGGAGACAGGTGAGTGTCGGTGAGTGTCTGTTTATTAAAAGTCAGCAGCTATACTTTTTGTAGCTGCTGACTTTTAATAAACTTAAAAACGACTGGAATTCCACTTTAAGGAATACATAGATACTAACTAAAAATTTTCACTAAATGTAAAAAATATATGTTGATCCTTCCAAAAATCACTGTTAATTTCCTGAGCTGTCTGCCTTTGTTAAAGCGGAACTTGATAAAAAATAATGTTCTTTAGCAAGGAACATACATTCCGCATTAATAATTATATTACCAAAATTAGGGTGTGCTGTAAATTGCTTCCAGCATTGCTCCTGTTTCTTCTTGCTGGAGGCTGCCATTTTGATGATGCCTAGAGCTCCTGAACAGCAGTGAATCTTGAAGCAGAACTAAACCCATTGATTTAACGGTTTCCGAAAAGTTACAATCCTGGAATGCCAGGATTGCTATCTGTCACATTTGCATGTGTCCTCAACCAAACTGTCAAACCATCAAATAGCTGGTGTCATAACTGATCACATGTGCAGCACCATTGCAGTTGCAGATCTAACAGAAGCAGCTTCCTTGGCTGTAAGGATAAGAGGGTTTAATTCCGCTTCAAAGCGGAGATCCACCCAACATCCCAGCAGCTCGGCTCCCTCCTCCTCCTTCCCCCGCTGCCAGGCCAGTAGGAGAGAGGAGCAGAGCGCATGGGCAGTAGGGTTCCCGACGTGAAGCAGTAAGACTACACTGCGGTGCCGACATCGCTGGACTCCAGGACAGGTAAGTGTCCGATTATTAAAAGTCAGCAGCTACAGTATGTGTAGCTGCTGGCTTTTAATTTTTGCAGGAATGGACGGAACTCCGCATTAAGCTCAGTAGATTGGCCTCCAAATACTCGGTAGTGCCCAAGAATGCCTAAAATTAGAGAGCAATTGAGCATGCGCAGAGCAGGGTGAAACACTGTATTGCTGGATATTAAACAGTATAAGCACTTATTTTTAATGTTTTACATTTTACAGCTATATTTGCAAAAGGGGCCAGCCTGAAGTGATCTAACAGGACTTAATTTTCTGACTAAAGTTCCACTTTAACTATTATCAGTTGGCATTGTTCCTAGTTCTCTCTGTGGACTACAGAAGGGGGGAGGTGTTCTGTAGTGTTCAGTAGTCTTAACAGCTTGACATTGTATAACAGATGGTACATAATAAACTAACTCCGCCAGACCAATACCCAGCTCTGCTTTAACTTGCCCTTACCCATTAATGGAGACCACACCAAGCTGGAGTAAATATTGGCCCTAGCAGCCATTTTTTATTAACACTCAAGTAAATTTACATAACTTTATAAAAACAACGGTTAAACCACCACCCATCATTTACATACTTGCGTTGGTCTTTGCAGGAAAACCTCAAGCTTGTCACATGATCCAATCAGGCACTGCGGTACCTTAAACTTAAATAGGCCTCCAGCTGACATGCTAGCTCAGAGACAACCAAACACTGACCGCAGTGCACCCATTAACCAAATTCCAGCTAAACCACCATTAGCTGGAATACCACCAATGGGTCCTGAACTCTTCCGTATCCGAGGTTACTTCCTTCACCTGCAAACAGGACTGGCCTACCGGAATACCGGGAAATTTCCCGGTAGGCCGTCTGCACTCAGTGCCCCTGGGGCCACTTTTGGCTCGGAGCTTGGCTGGCAGCAAAATAAAGAGCAGCGGCGGCCACCGCACTTTCCAGTGCAATGCCTGTGCCTCCTCTTCTGATTCGGCGCCGCCCACTGTCACTGAACTGCAGAGTGATACATATGCCGGAGGGGAGGAGCAGGAGAACGCTGTGTGGTGGTGCTGCTTGATATTCTCTTTCCATTGGGCCCGTGCGGCGCCAGCACCGCCCACTAGTCTGCACGAGTGAAGGCAGCAGCAGTCTGAGAAGTGAATGGTCGGCCGCCCGTGGAGCAGAAGAATTAAGGTGCTAAAATCTCTCTCTTGTTTCCCTGCCTGCATGCATTTGCACCCATATGCTTTTGTTTAAATTTCCCTTTCCCTCCCCCCCCTCACTTTTTTCCCCATATATGTGTGTATATGCCCGTGGCATGTGTATGTGTGTGTGTGTGTATTCACTATGCATGTGTATGTGTATGCACATGTATGTGTAAAATTTCCATGTATATGTGTGTATATACAGTGGGGACAAAAAGTATTCAGACCACCTTAAATTTTTCACTCTTTGTTATATTGCAGCCATTGGCTTAAATCATTTAAGTTCATTTTTTTCCTCATTAATGTACACACAGCACCCCATATTGACAGAAAAACACAGAATTGTTGACATTTTTGCAGATTTATTAAAAAAGAAAAACTGAAATATCACATGGTCCTAAGTATTCAGACCCTTTGCTCAGTATTTACTAGAAGCACCCTTTTGATCTAATACAGCCATGAGTCTTTTTGGGAAAGATGCAACAAGTTTTTCACACCTGGATTTGGGGATCCTCTGCCATTCCTCCTTGCCGATCCTTTCCAGTTCTGTTAGGTTGGATGGTAAACGTTGGTGGACAGCCATTTTTAGGTCTCTCCAGAGATGCTCAATTGGGTTTAAGTCAGGGCTTTGGCTGGGCTATTCAAGAACAGTCACGGAGTTGTTGTGAAGCCACTCCTTCGTTATTATTCAAGAACAGTCACGGAGTTGTTGTGAAGCCACTCCTTCGTTATTTTAGCTGTGTGCTTAGGGTCATTGTCTTGTTGGAAGGTAAACCTTTGGCCCAGTCTGAGGTCCCGAACACTCTGGAGAAGGTTTTCGTCCAGGATATCCCTGTACTTGGCTGCGTTCATCTTTCCCTTGATTGCAACCAGTCGTCCTGTCCCTGCAGCTGAAAAACACCCCCACAGCATGATGCTGCCACCACCATGCTTCACTGTTGGGACTATATTGGACAGGTGATGAGCAGTGCCTGGTTTTCTCCACACATACCGCTTAGAATTAAGGCCAAAAAGTTCTATCTTGGTCTCATCAGACCAGAGAATCTTATTTATCACCATCTTGGAGTCCTTCAGGTGTTTTTTTTGCAAACTCCATGCAGGCTTTCATGTGTGTTGCACTGAGGAGAGGCTTCCGTCGGGCCATTGCCATAAAGCCCTGACTGGTGGAGGGCTGCAGTGATGGTTGACTTTCTACAACTTTCTCCCATCTCCCGACTGCATCTCTGGAGCTCATCCACAGTGATCTTTGGGTTCTTCTTTACCTCTCTCACCAAGGCTCTTCTCCCCCGATAGCTCAGTTTGGCTGGACGGCCAGCTCTAGGAAGGGTTTTGGTCATCCCAAACGTCTTCCATTTAAGGATTATGGAGGCCACTGTGCTCTTAGGAACCTTAAGTGCAGCAGAAATGTTTTTGTAACCTTGGCCAGATCTGTGCCTTGCCACAATTCTGTCTCTGAGCTCTTCAGGCAGTTCCTTTGACCTCATGATTCTCATTTGCTCTGACATGCACTGTGAGCTGTAAGGTCTTATATAGACAGGTGTGTGGCTTTCCTAATCAAGTCTAATCAGTATAATCAAACACAGCTGGACTAAAATGAAGGTGTAGAACCATCCCAAGGATGATCAGAAGAAATAGACAGCACCTGAGTTAAATATATGAGTGTCACAGCAAAGGGTCTGAATACTTAGGACCATGTGATATTTCAGTTTTTCTTTTTTAATAAACCTGCAAAAATGTCAACAATTCTGTGTTTTTCTGTCAGAATGGGGTGCTGTGTGTATATTAATGAGGAAAAAAAAATTAACTTAAATGATTTTAGCAAATGGCTGCAATATAACAAAGAGTGAAAAATTTAAGGGGGTCTGAATACTTTCCGTCCCCACTGTATATATATATATATATATATATATATATATATATATATATATATATATATATATATATATATATATATATATATAATATTTTTTGCACATTTTTCTATACTTCTCCCTGTTGTATATACATGTGTATGTATATTTATTTTTCCACTAGTACCCTTATATTTCCAATTAATTGACTGATTACATTTTTAATTTTTATCTCTAAATTTAAATTATTTCTTTATAATTATCTCCGATTCATCTTCATTCTACCCAATATACACATAGTCATGTTTACTATCTGTATGTATAATTTTTCATCCACATAATCTATTATCACGCTTTGTGCACATGCGCATACAGATCTCCCATACATTATACTAATTCCCCAATACTTATGTTTATTTGTCTCTTTGCCCATATATGACTAGTGTGAATATAAGTATATAAGTATCCAAATACATCTATGAAATGTATTGTAGTATCCATGTATCCCGGTCCATCCCACTTGTCTCCTTGCATTTCTGTATCCATTCTCTCTCTCTCTCTCTCAAAAAAAGTGCATTTTTTTGCCTGCAGAGCATTGTACCCGGTTGCAGTGGCGGCTGGTGCCCATAAATTTTCACCACTGTGCCCATTAAACGCAGCCACTGTGCCCATAAATTGCATCCAATCACAGCGCCTGTCACTTCAGCCAATCAGGTGACAGGTAACCAGACCTGGTGCACCTGATTGGCTGAGAGGCGGGTCAGTGTTAGCAGCCTCACTGTGCCCATAAAACGCAGCTACTGTGCCCATCAAATGTTGCCACTGTGCCATCAAACGCAGCCACTGTGCCATCAAACGCAGCCACTGTACCCATAATTGCCACCACTGTGCCCATTAAACGCAGCCACTGTGCCATCAAATGCAGCGACTGTGCCACTGCCATCAAACACAGCCACTGTAACCATCAATTGCCGCCAGTTTGCCCCATCAAATGCTGCCAGTGTCCCCCCCGCCCGGCACTTACCTGTCTTGGGTCAGCGCATTCCTCCACGCTCCCTCCGAGTCCTCGATGTCTTCTCCCGTCCTCTTCTGCTATGATTGGATGCCCGATAGGCATCCAATCACAGCGCCTGTCGCTTCAGCCAATCAGGTGACAGGTAACCAGACCCGGTGCACCTGATTGGCTGAGAGGCGGGTCAGTGTTAGGGAAGCGCTGTGTAACACACAGCACTGTGTAAGCAGCGAACGCACAGCAGTGCGCCCGCTCTTTACCAATTTGGAAGCCTATTAGAGCCCACGGCTCTAATCAGGACGCCTATTAAAGCCAACTAATATTTTGTGTCTTTGTGAGTAATTTATTTATGTTACATTAATAAAGTTTTGAAAATGTTTACGTCTTCCATACTTTGAAGTAAAGTTCTGTGATTATTCTTTATTCTGGCAATATATATCACCATAGCAATAAGTGGATTGTTCTTGATGATTGCTCCACTTTTACCACTTTTAACTGTAATTTGCTTTTATATATATATATATATATATATATATATATATATATATATATATATATATATAAAGCCCTATGTGCTTTCATATGTGTCTTATCTATATATAATGCATTCTTCAAATGTGCTTTAAAATGCATGGTTTTCCCTTTTATGAACAAGAAAATAATGACGTTATGCTGTTGGGCTGGTATAATAATGCTATGGGGCTGGTATGAAATTATTTCCAGGGCTGGATTTTATTCCCAGTCCGGCCCTGCCTGCAAAGACCAACAACCCGCCACAGCACAAAAGGGGAAAATCTTACCCTTATGTGCGCCGCCACACCCTCAACGCTCTCTGTATCTCATCTTGCAAACATAGAGCCCACATATCAATTCCCACAGCATTAAGGTGCACCCCGTCTCCACTAAGGTAACACCATGTATTGACTTCCAGCTCCAAGTGTCTGATCGCCAACCCACCATTTCAAACCACATATCTGCTGACTTCCCTGTTTACTTTCTTCCTGGCCTTATTAATCCGCTCTACTGACCTCGCTAATCTCCAAGTCGTCCGTGCCACAATGTCGGACCACACTATTATCACCTCTGGAAAGGCCATGCAGAGCCACAAAAAATCAAATTTGAAATCTCGCACAATATCCAACATGGACCTTATCCCCAAGTCATTACCCCCCACATGCAAAGCAAGAATGTCAGGAGACCTGTCCAAACGTGCAAATCTGTACACTTCTGGAATGATCCTATGCCATAGCATCCCAGGAACCCCCAGCCACCTAATACATGCCTCACTTCTTGTAATGCCTAATTGTCTACCCTCTGGCCGAACATCTGCCCTCCTTGCCCCCCAAAAGACATATGAATGGCCCAGTATCCAGAGCAATCTTTGGGTTCTTCCTGAAAGAGAAGAAACAACAACCCATATAACAATAATTGTTCGCCTGAGCAGGTATATATCAAAGACCACACACACCCCATGCACCCCCACTACCCAGCTAAACTGTCAACAGGTGGTGTCTAACGTATGACCGCCTAGATTCCCATCTCCCAATGCGTTTAACCGCTATCTCGTCCAACCCCCATCTGACTGCCTCCGTAGCAGCTCCAATACCAAACTAACATATGAAAATGTTTGATCCCCCAACCCCAGGGCCGCCAAACACTTCTTAAAGACTGCAATAAACTGAAATCTTGATAAGGAACTGCCGTCCCTATGTACCAAGAATGACCCCGTCACGTCTGGACATACTGCAAGGAATCCCTTCACCAACCCCACTGGGCACAAGGGCGAATCCGGTATTGCAAATACCTGCACATTTTTCCCCTTGCCCCGCTGATCCATTTTTGATCTGCTCACCCATATGGACAATCGATCATCACCACAGATGACCTTGGTCGACCCCAAACCCCCCTTTAACTTCTTGGAAGGGATAACCAACTCACTAATCCAAAAAGCCCCAAAAAACACCAGAGAAAATGCCGCTTTAAACAACACCACCTCGTATTGTGAAGAACAGGTATGAACCAACTGCCCCAATAACCTACCCAAGAGCTCAAAAGAAACGGGTCGCCGGGAATCCCTACTTGGCAAGGATCGCCTGTATCCCTTCATTGCCTGTCTTACCCAAAAATCTTTAGTAAAGTCTGGGGAGCCCTGGAATTTAAACCAAAAGGCCAGCCCCGCCAACTTCTTTTCCAACCCTGATACCGACACCCCCTCTTCCAAATTCCGCGAAACAAAGTACAGTACCATCAGTCTCAAGATTTGCTCCTGCCGGTCACTCGTGACCTCCTGCAACAGGGAAAACCATTCTCGCCATACCCTATTATACGCCATCCATGTCGCCGAGCTCACAGACTGCCTTATCCATCCGGATACTCTTCAAAGGCAATTCTCCACAGCCCTTCGGGACAAGGAACCCCTCGTTGCTCCACCTCCAGTGCCAACTCCCGGAACTTGTCCCACTGAAAGCAAGACAAAGCAAATACTACTGGAAACAGCTCCAGCAATAACATGTTCTTCAACAAACCTGCATCTTTCCACAAATCTGGCCAGGGCCCTGCACACCACTTACCTTGAAAAAAGGCACCAAAACCTGCCGATCCAGCCGCATCTGTGTACAGTTCCAGATCAAAATTGTTAACCGGCCCTGACATCCATAATGCCCTTCCATTGAAATCGTTCAAAAACGCGTGCCATTCGCACATAATGAATGGGAGCCGTAACGCCCGCCGTGCTTGCCGACAGCCATCTGCAGAACACTCTCCCCATTGGAAGGATGCGAAACGCAAAATTCAACTTACCCAATTGTGACTGCAATGTCCGAAGTTGCACCTTGCGTAGTCCCATTATCCCCCTAATCTCACCCTGTAGCACCAACAGCTTATCCTCTGGCAGTCTGCACTCCATGGTGTCCAAATGCAGGACAATGCCTAAGAAACTCAGTACTGTAGTCAGTCCTTCTGTCTTCCCTGGGGCCAACGGGATGTCGAGACGAGCATCAATGTGTTCCAGCGTAGTCAACAGGACTGCACAAACCCCCGACGAGGCCGGGTCCACACACAGAAAATCATCCAGGTAGTGTATGATTGAATTCACTCCCGCAAAGTCTCGACCCACCACCCACTCCACGAATTAACTAAACTGCTCAAACAACGCACAAGAAATAGAGCAACCCATAGGCAGGCAGCGCTCTACATAAAACTCCTCCTGCCAATGGCAACCTAAAACTATCCGGGTGTACCGGAAGAAGTCTAAAAGCTGATTCTATGTCAGCTTTTGCCATACGGGCACCCTGCCCGTACTTGCGAACCCAAAATACAGCCGCATCAAAAGACGTGTATAATACTGCACACATTTTCAGATTAATCGCGTCATTGACCGGTCCCCCCTTTGGGAAGGAAAGATGATGGATAAGCCTAAATTTATTCGGCTCCTTCTTTGGCACAACCCCCAAAGGTGAAACCACCAAATCCGGTAATGGCAAACTAGGGAATGGGCCACCCATGCGGCCCAAAGCCACCTCCTTCCTTAGTTTCTCCGAAACTACGTCCGCATGCTGTAAAGCTGAGCCCAGATTGCGAGCCACAGGAGGTGTATCGACCAAAGTCGATGGAATCCTAAACCCCTCTAAAAACCCCATGCTCAACAACCTGGCCACTCCCCTATCCGGGTACCTATCGAGAAACAGCTGCATCTTTTCCACTTTCACCGGCGTCGTCCCTCTTACTAACAGACTCCCCGGCACGGCCCTTTCCTTGCTTAAAGCAGCGGGACAATGGGTGCCCACCTCCGCATCTTGAGCATTCGTGTTTGTACTTGCAGGACCCCCCAAACTTGCAGGAGCCCTCGTTATATTGCCAGCACATCCCCTTTTTTCTTGTGGCCGATTGTCCAGGGTTGGATGAGCCACCGCCCCCCCTGTAAAAAACTGACTTGTTGCCCTCGCCGACATTATAGGTCGCATACACAGACTAATATCTTTGTGATCCCACCGTAGTGATCGCCCTCCTCTGTCTGAACTGCTCATCATAGCGCAACCACGCCATTCCCCCATAGACTATGTGCCTCACCCATGGTAGCAAAACAGCCCCGAACAATGTTCAGGGTCCTTCTCACCGATCACACTAGCCATTATGGCGAAAGCCTGAAGCCAATTCTGGAAAGTCTGCGGAATAAGCCTGTATCTCTTCTTCTCCTCTTCCTCTTTCTTATGATCCTCCGGCTTTACCCTATTTAAATCAAATTTCTATTATCTCCACGTACTCACCTTTCCATATCTTCTCCCTAACCTCTGGCTTCAGGTGCACCCCAAGAGGCCCCTCGAAACACACGTTATCCTCACATTTTGCAGCGTCTGCCAACCTGACCAGATCCCGTTTTTTAGCTGCCTCCCCTGCTGTGTCCCTGTCGCCATCTTGGGAGACTCGTCCTGTCTTACCACCGCCGATACACCCACCGCGGGCTTGCCGCTGCCGTGGGAGGCGTGGGCACAACCCCTGCAATGGGATTCCCCACTACCACAACCACCCCTTTTGCCTGCGCCACCCAGCCGTAGCCGGCGACGGGACCCCGCTCACCCCTGGCTCAAACCGTTTTACCAAATCCTTTAAATCCGCCAGAAACCCCTGTAACCCCAGGTCCACCGCGGCGTGGTCGCTGACCAAGGCGGCCATAGTGGGGGAAATGGGCGGAATCGCCTGCTGCGGGGGGATCTGACTACCAGGCCTAATCCCACCACCCGCCCCCAACCCAGCGTCCCCCACAATACACATTGAGAAAAAACTGACTTACCAGGCTGCCTAGGAAGAGTCCCACCAGCCGACGGTCCCGCCTCCATCGCTGCTGGACTTCTTTGTGGCACTTCATCATCCAACAGCAACAGCTCACCCTCAGATCGATCATCCACCATTTCTTCGGCTGCTGCTGACAGCCCTCCGGGGATTCATCCCCGGATGCCAAGGATCCGCGCTGATCTCTGCCACGCCTGGATCGACCCACCGACTTCTTGGACGCTTTTCCTGGGCCTCTGCCGCTTGCTAAAAATAAGTATGAAAAAAAAATGATTAAAACCCACAAATGCTTTTAATTTATGCTGCCTTTTAAAATAAAAAAATGCAACGATTTAGAGGCTCAGTGAAAGATTCTGTGTAATAAAATAGTTTTGGTAATTAACCAGTTGCGGACACTGAACATGTTACACATGCCCTAAAATCTTCCCCTCAACACTTGCTGGCAATTCCCGACTGTCATAATGACAGTCAGGAGTTGCTGTGTAAATAAGTTAAAGGGGTTGTAAACCCTTGTGTTTTTTCACCTTAATACAACCTATGCATTAAGGTGAAAAAACAGCTGGTAGTGACCGGCCCCCTAGCCCCCCATTTTACTTACCTGAACCCTGTATTTCCCTCGGCGGGGGCGCACTTTCCCTCTCTCCACGGAGTCCAGGCTCTTGATTGGATAGATTGATAGCAGCGCAGCCATTAGCTCCCGCTGCTGTCAAACAAATCCAAGTGGACGCAAATGCTGGACTCGGGAGCGTGCCCGTAAGGTAACCCTCCCGGGAGAGCGCTTCTCCTAGGGGGTTATCTGATGCGGGGAGGAGCTGTGAGAGCCGTTGGGGGACCCTAGAAGAGGATGTTCGGGGCCATTCTGTGCAAAACGAGCTGCATAGCGGAGGTAAGTATGATATGTTTGTTATTTAAAAAAATTTAAAAACAAGCCTTTTCAATCACTTTAAAGCAACCTGAGAAGTTTTTTTAAAATAAAATGTGTTCTTATTTAAACCCCTTTAAGCCATTAGCTTACCATAATCAGCCCTAATTACCTCCTCCCCTTTCTCTCTTTAAAGGGTGTAAATGAACAAAATGTAAAATCATATATTAATTTCTACATTGTATTTCAGTTACAGCGCCTTGAAAAAGTATTCATACCCCTTGAAATTTTCCACATTTTGTCATGTTACAACCAAAAACGTAAATGTATTTTATTGGGATTTTATGTGTTAGACCAACACAAAGTGGCACATAATTGTGAAGTGGAAGGAAAATGATAAATGGTTTTCAACATTTTTTACAAATAAATATCTGAAAAGTGTGGCGTGCATTTGTATTCAGCCCCCTTTACTCTGATATCCCTGAGTAAAACCTAGTGGAACCAATTGCCTTCAGAAGGCACCTAATTAGTAAATAGAGTCCACCGAGTGTAATTTAAACTTAGTGTAAATACAGCTGTTCTATGAAGCCCTCAGAGGTTTGTTAGAAACCCTTAATGAACAAACAGCATCACGAAGGCCAAGGAACACACCAGACAGGTCAGGGATAAAGTTGTGGAGAAGTTTAAAGCAGGGTTAGGTTATAGAAAAAATCTCCCAAGCTTTAAAGATTTTACTGGGCACTGTTCAATTCATCATCCGAAAATGGAAAGAGTATGGCACAACTGCAAACCTACTGTGTAGCACCCTCTACCTCAGGTAGGATGTGTTAGAGGTCGTTGTGTTTTTTTCAGCCAGTGCAGGTAAATTTAGGCAGGCCTAGCTGTGAGCTAGGTCTGTTTGTTTTGATCTGGGGGCTAGGAGTGGTTTTGCGATTAGCAGCAGGTGACTGACATGCACTTCATCTCTCTGTCGCCTCCTCTGTTTCTGGAAGGTTCTGGAAAAGAGGGAGGGCAGAGGGTGTATCTGGGAGCCCTGAGCAATCCCCAACTAGGATCGGCAGGGGGCAGGCCTCCTATATATACTCATGGTCAGCCTGCTGGGGAGGAGATGTTCAGGTGGAAGAACTAGTGATGGAGTGTTAGGCTGTCGTGGCCTTGGAGGAGGCTCCCTTTCTGGGGGGGGACCTTGGGCCTGGAGCTCAGGAGCTGGGAAGGAACCTGTCAGAGAACCACCGCAACAAATGCTCGTTCCCATGCGCCAGCTGCCAATCTTCGTTCCTCTAACGCCAATGAACGTGCGCAGAGTCTTAGACAGAGACGAGTGAGGTCCGGATCGGGCATGCGCAATGGCGCATCCATACGAGCGAGTGTGTGTTAGCGTGCACACACGCATCAACGAATCCTGGCAGACGGTGCCCTATTTAAACAGAGAGTCTGCCGAGTGTCAGTGCTGGATTGTCTTCAGCTTGTCCCTGTGTTCCTGTTTGCTGCTTTACCTGATTGACCTTGTTCCTGAAAACCCGGCTTCCTCTGACCATTCTCTTGGATGGCTGTCCTCCCTGCCTGCTTGTCTGCCTCTACTTCCTATACTGACGTTGGCTTGGACTTATGACTACAGCTCTGCCTTCTGATCTTGTACCCCGCTGCCAGCCTGTTGCCAACCTCTGCCTGTCCCTGACTACGATCCTGCCTTCTGATTGTATACCCTGCTGCCAGCCTGTTGCCAACTTCTGCCTGTTCCTGACTCTGCAAGTGATCCTGATCTGGCTTCCATTGAACAAGTCCGGTGATCAGTGTCTACATCTTCTCAATAGAGGTTCCTGTGTTCCCGAACTTCAGAGTCTTCTGCCTGCAGGCACCTGCACCCTTCCATTGCCCTAGCAGTTCCTGTCTCAACCTCCAGGGGTGCTAGGACCAGGACCGTGCAAGAGGCCACCCTCGTCATTTCGGGCCCCGCTGTAAGGTACGTGACAGTATAATCTATCCACATGGAGCCCTAAAGGGGGGCCTCAGCTTTGGAAGCACTGTGCCAACAGATCACAGCCCTTACCCAGGCAGTCCAGGGCCTACAAGATGGCTACCACCAACTTGAGCAAAGAGTGGAATCTCTATCTCCAAGCACCTCAGTGCACCTGACAGCCACAGCACCCATGCCATCTGCTCCAGCAGCTACAACATCCGCACCCACAGTAGTGGTACCCCCCCCCCAGAGCCAAGGCTTCCCACTCCTGAGAGATTCACGGGGGATCGCAGCAAGTTCTGTGCCCTCAGGAATGCCTGCCAGTTGTACTTCCTGCTGCAACCCCGCACCTTCTCTTTGGAAAGCACTAAAGTGAGGTTCATCGTCTCACTGCTTCAGGGAGAACCCCAAACCTGGGCTCACCGCTTGATGGAACAAGCCAGTCCTCTGCTGAACACCATGGACTCTTTTCTGAATGAGATGGCCAAACTATATGATGACCCCCAGCGTACCACTACAGCTGAGGCCAGCCTTCACGCCCTACAGCAGGGTCGTAGGCCTGTAGAAGACTATGTGACAGACTGTAAATGGTGGAGTTCTGATACACAATGGAACGATGCTGTTCTCCACTACCAGTTCCGCCTAGGACTTTCAGAAGCACTTAAGGATGAGCTGGCTCGTGTTGGGATCTCCAGTTCCTTGGAAAGTTTGATCCAACTTTCCATCCAGACCGCTCGTCGGCTAAGGGAGCGAAGATCTGAGAGGACCAACCAGTACCGTCCCATGTGGATGTTGCCCAAAGTACCCAGCAACCCACCTACTCCTGCTTTCCCACTACCTACTGCCATTACTGAGGCTCCGGAGCCAATGCAGATAGGCCTGCTTTGCTCACCAATGACACCAGAAGAAAAGCAGCGCCGCTGCCTGAATAATCTGTTTATATTGCGGTGGAGCCGGCCACTACGCAAGCATGTGCCCCAACAAGACTTATAAGTTTGACTCTCCTCTTCACGTTCCTTGTGCATTGACTTTAACCAGATCTGCTCACATTGCTGTTCCTTTTTCACTACAGCTTCCAGGAGGGGCACTCCGGGTCCAGGCCATAATTGACTCAGGCGCCTGTAGCTGCTTCATTGACCATGCCTTCGTCCAGCAACACAACACCCCTCTGCGACCCAAACAGCAGAGACTGTCCATACAGTTAGCTGATGGGTCAAACATCAAATCTGGGCCTATCACCCATGAGACTCAACTTCTATCCGCTGACATTCTGCCGGACCACCAAGAACTGTTATGCCTGGACGTTATCTCCTCATCACTTTTTCCAATCATTTTGGGAATGCCATGGCTGCAAGCCCATAACCCCCAGATTAATTGGGTTACCGGCAAGGTGGTCTTCCAGTCTTCCTTCTGTCTCCACAATTGTTTTAAGACCCTTCACCATGCTGCTCCAGTTATTGGCTGCTTGAAACCCGTATCTGAATCCCAGGAACTCGTCCCACCTGTATACCATGATTTCTTGGACGTATTTGACAAGCAGAAAGCGGGCTTATGACTGCCCAATTGAACTTTTACCAGGGGCAGAAATTCCATTTGGAAGGATTTTCCCTCTTTCGGAGCCCGAATTCCTGGTCCTCTTCTCCAGCTGATGTCGGAATACTTTTCGTCGAGAAAAAGGACCACTCACTCCACCCATCTGATCTTGTACCCCGCTGCCAGCCTGTTGCCAACCTCTGCCTGTCCCTGACTACGATCCTGCCTTCTGATTGTGTACCCTGCTGCCAGCCTGTTGCCAACTTCTGCCTGTTCTTGACTCTGCAAGTGATCCTGATCTGGCTTCTGTTGAACAAGTCCGGTGATCAGTGTCTACATCTTCTCAACAGAGGTTCCTGTGTTCCCAAACTTCAGTCTTCTGCCTGCAGGCACCTGCACCCTTCCATTGCCCTAGCAGTTCCTGTCTCAACCTCTAGGGGTGCTAGGACCGGGACCTTGCAAGAGGTCACCCTCGTCATTTCGGGCTCCACTGTAAGGTACGTGACAGAACCCTTCATACAACGCTATTTTAGGGTGTCCTGAACAGGAGCAGGGAGATGACACCGGGGAGCATTTCCAGGCAAGTCACTAGGAGGGATGCGTTCCGGGGTTGGTGAGTGACAGGGACAGTGAGAAGATCTGGAAGGGACATGCTAGGAGTGGATGTAGAGCCAAAGAGAAAGACTGTGATGTCGCTGGTGTTTGAGTCAAGTTGCTGCAGCCAGGATGGTTGGCAGGACTTGCACAGCACTTTCTGGGATCAGTAGTCCACCAAGATTCAGTTAGCATAAAATTACTTTTTCATCGCTATTGGTTGCTACACCAAAGGGGTGTGCAGACCCCTGCCAGCAAATGGTGGATATTGAAGAGTTGGGACTTATTCAGAGTGAGGCCAAACCATGTGATAACTGTGACAGGAATCTAGGATTGCGCAGTAGAGAATGTGGAGTTGACTCAAGTGATGTGCTGGGGGAGTATGGAGCTTTAGAAACTGCCAATATAGATTTGAAATCATTTGTTCAATCTAACACGATCAATTATCTGGGCATCCCATGTCCCTTTCCCCATCCAATTTAAATCCCCTCAATAAAAACAACAAAAACAAGCTGATGGACTGTTCATTGTCTGGCAACATGTGACTGGAAGTGAATGCCTAGCTCAGCAGGGTGACAGGTGGAACTACTTCACTCAGCGATCCGTGGGGGCACCGCTACACTACCAAGACATGACTGTCCACCTAAACTGACAGGCTGGGCAAGAACAGCATTAATTAGAAAAGCAGCCAAGAGGTCCATGGTAACTCTGGAGGAGCTGCAGTGATCCACAGCACAGGTGGGAGAATCTGTCCACAGGACAACTATTAGTCATGCACTCCACAAATTTGGCTTTTATGGAAGAGTGGCAAGAAGAAAGCCATTGTTGAAAGAAAGCCATAAGAAGTCCAGTTTGCGAGAAGCCATGTAGGGGACACAGCAAATATGTGGAAGAAGGTGCCCTGGTCAGATGAGACTAAAATTGAACTTTTTGGCCTAAAAGCAATACATATGTGTGGCAAAAAACTAACACTGCACGTCACCCTGAACACACCATCCCCACCATGAAACATCGTGGTGGCAGCATCATGTTGTGGGGATGCTTTTCTTCAGCAGGGACAGGAAAGCTGGTCAGAGTTGATGGGAAGATGGATGGAGCCAAATACAGGCCAATCTTAGAAGAAAATCTGTTATGCCACGTACACACGAGCGGATTTTCCGTCGGAAAAAACGTGGATGGTTTTTCCGACGGAATTCCGCTCAAGCTTGCCTTGCATACACACGGTCACACGAAAGTTCTCTGAACTTTTGACCGTCAAGAACGCGGTGACATACAACACTACGACGAGCCGAGAAAATTAGGTTCAATGCTTCCGAGCATGCGTGGAATTGTTTCCGAGCATGCTTAGGAATTTTGCTCGTCGGAATTGTACAGACAATCGCATTTTCGGATAGGAACTTTTTCCGAGTGAAAAATCGAGAACCTGCTCTCAATCTTTTGCTGGCGGGAATTCCACCAGCAAAAGTCCGATGGAGCATACACATTCCGACCAAAAGCTCTTATCGGTCTTTTGCTGGCCGAATTTCCGATCGTGTATACGCGGCATTAGAGCCTGCAAGACTTGAGACTGGGGCGGAGGTTCACCTTCCAGCAGGACAACGACCCTAAACATACAGCCAGAGCTTACAATGGAATGGTTTAGATCAAAGCATATTCATGTGTTAGAATGGCCCAGTCAAAGTCCAGACTTAAATCCAATTGAGAATCTGTGGCAAGACTTGAAAATTGCTGTTCACAGATGCTCTCCATCCAGTCTGACAGAGCTTGAGCTATTTTCGCAAAGAAGAATGGGCAAAAATGTAACTATAGATGTGCAAAGCTGGTAGATAAATCCCCAAAAAGGGCTTGCAGCTGTAATTGCAGCCAAACGTGGCTCTACAAAATATTGACTCAAGGGGGCTGAATACGAATACACTCCACACTTTTCAGATATTTATTCGTAAAAAATATTGAAAACCATTTATCATTTTCCTTCAACTTCACAATTATGTGCCACTTTGTGTTGGTCTATCACTTAAAATCCCTATAAAATACATTTACGTTTTTGGCTGTAATGACAAAATGTGGAAACGTTCTGAACGTATGAATACTTTTTCAAGGCACTGTATTTCTACCCTACTCCCATTAATCTGAATGATCTTGAAGTTTGTAAACAAACTTTGTGAAGATCCCCATACAGTAGCAGCTGGTGCTCAAAAAATTTTTGGGGGGGTGCAAACAAACTAAAAAATTCTGAACAATACTGCAAAAACCCATCAAATGCAGCCACTGTGCCATCAATTGCAGCTACTGTGCCCATAAAATGCAGTCAATGTGCCCATCAAATGCCACCACTGTGCCCATCAAATGCAGCCACTGTGCCTGTCAAATGCAGCCACTGCACCTGTCAAATGCAGCCACTGTGCCTGTCAAATGCCGCCATCGTGCCCATCAAATGCAGCCACTGTGCCCATCAAATGCCGCCACTGTGCCCATCAAATGCAGCCACTGTGTGTAACGAGCCCCTTGCTCGCTCGGTTCCACTCTCCCGACACTCCTCTGCAGCTATAGAATCAGATTGCAGATCGCAACATCTGATTGTTCGGTCATCCGATGCTCCGGGATTAGAACTACAGCTATGTGCCGTTCTAACCCAGTTGTGATAGCTCAGAACAAACTCCAGGCAGGCTGTATGTAAGTTTAAACAGGAATCTCTTTTATTGCAAAATACAGGCTCTTTTATACACTAAAAGAGGAGGTGCAGACCTCCTGCTCATATTACTCTAACAATACAGCTGTAACCTAATTAACCTAATTAACATGAGCTAATTAACTAATCTCTTTAGACAGCCTAGATGACTCAGACATGACCTTTAGGCCAGACTGGCCGTCTTGTAGTTCAGAAAATCCAATCAACATTATCACAATAGCAGAGTTAATTAAACACAAACAACAATGGGGATCTAATGACTCTTAGATCCCATACTAGAGACTTATTTACAATACACATTTTAGCAGACAACAGACAAGTAGCTGGAATTGATGACATTAGCATTTAACAGTAGGAGTCCCAACGGTATGAATCAGTCACTATTCTAATATGGCAAATCCAGGGTCCCCAGAGTCTGTGTGTCCTGGGGGACCAGGACCCGAATCCACAGTAATACCACCTCAAGGATCCCCAGGCATACAGCTCACAAAGAGCACTGTTCCCCCAAATGCCAGGGCCCACGATCGATGGGCAAGAGGCTAGCATTCAGTCCCCTCCAAAAGTCTGTCTCCCGGCTAGGTCTGTCACACTGTGCCCATCAAATGCTGCCACTCTGCCCATTAAATGCTGCCACTGTGCCCATCATATGCAGCCACTGTGCCCCATCAAATGCAGCCACTGTGCCTGTCAAATACAGCCACTGTGCCCGTCAAATGCCACCACTGTGCCCATCAAATGCCACCACTGCGCCCTTCATATGCCGCCACTGTGCCCTTCAAAACACTCAAGGAGTTTTGTAAGCAAATAGCCATGTCTGTCAGCCAACTTCACCTCATGGCTATTGTGACTTAAGCTCTTATTGTTTTTTGTTTTTTTGGGATGCCTGCCATCAGGTTAGTAATCAGCTGACCAGCACCTCCAATCTCCAGATCTAATTACGACATTTCCAAAGAATAGTTAAAGTGTTACTAAACCCACAACAATAAAATCAGTCTGTATATGCAGTAAAGCATGCTTGTTATACTCACTGTGGAACCTAAGGGGTTAATCCTTTGCATTGTGGAAAAAGGCTGTTTGATCCTGTCTCCTGTGATCCTCCCCTTCTTCCACTGTCCTAAATTTATCTCCCGATAGAACAGAGTCTAGGGGGCACCCTGCACATGTTCAGTTTGGTGTGTATTGCTAGAGAGATTTTCTTTCTTGGGCGAGTGCATGTGATCAGCTCAGGGCCAATCAGCGTGTCCAGACAGAGGGTCAGGGTTCATGCAGCCTCATTGGACAGTCATAGGAGAATGAAAATGCCTCCTACAAGCTTTAACCAGACACTGATAGAATTCACAAGACTGCTTTACTGCTGATGAAAAGAGGTATTTAGCAGTTTATATTTACTAAAACTATTGCATTTCCATGTTCTGTGTACTGTGGGAGACCAGATAAAGTAAATGCAAGGGGTCCTTAGTTTAGCAACACTTTAAGCACAGCTTCTTATCATCCTCATTAGACTTGATAAGACTTTATAATTCCTCTATGTGAGGGAAGTGCCAAGCTCCATATGTATTTTACTGTATTGTATTGTAGCAATGCAGAACAAGTCATAAGGTTCTGCAGTACATTTACAGTCCTGTTGAGTATTTCTTAGGGCCTTCTAACATGGGCTTTGTCCTCTCTATTAATCAGGGGATCTGTGAGCCCTGTGAATCAGAGCTGAATGGGACAGATGTCATTTTTTTGACACCTGTGCCCGTTCAGTATGAGTCCGCATTTACAAAGGACATGGACGGACCCGTGATGGCTCTAGGGGCGCCTGGATGTACATGAACTTGAGTCATTTTTACAGCAGGCTACCAATCTGTCACATTTAGGTCTGGAAATACTGTACTTAAAAAATAATGCAGTCCTTTGCCATTTTAATTTCCAGACCTGGATGGACACGGAGGTAGGCAGGTGTAAACAGACACAAGTCTGTTTACATTAGCCTGCCCTTAAGGCTTGTACACACTATAAGAAAATCAGGCAAACATTTTCGACCAAAGAATTCTCGTACGATTTTCGTATAGTGTGTACACAACTTTCGACAGCCGATTTCGAATCTTTGTCTGAAAATTTACAAAGGGACAAACTCCAATTCGTACAACTTTTCGTTCATTGGTTCCAATTTGCTGTGAATCATCAAGATAAATTGAACAAATGTTCGCCCGATTTTCTTATAGTGTGTACCCCACATTAGACCCACATGGAGTTTCAAATTAGGTTTGCCTGAAAAACTGACAGGTGGACCTGATTGGAAACCTTGTGTGAACGAACCATCAGGGTTTTACTTGTGACTATATTCCACTATTTCTGCCAGTGCAAAAGCCATGTCTGGTTGAGATTTGGCTCTCCCTCTGTCTCCGTGGCTTATACGATAGTCCCAAAGCTTACACCATAGTCCAAAAAAGTTAAAAGTTTGCCGTTTCATCTGCACTGTGTCCTTCACAGTAGGTTTTGGGCAGTGCTTTTTGGCCCTCCTGGTTAAGGACATGCTTACACGGTTCAATTTTGCTGTTTTTCCAAGACCACGTGGATATTAACATTCTAGATGTGTCTAGTGTTACCTCCATGCTTTTCCTTGATTGCCAAAACACTGCTAACTACAGCCCTGCAATACTCACCTCCTCTCTGGTGCTGTCCCTGCAGAATCACCCTCCCTGAAATCTAGGGCCAGTCCACATATGGGTTCAGTAACACCCATCACTCAATTACAGTGATGCAGTGAATAGTGCTGATGTCATTACGTCACCAACACTCCGTATCATTAAGGACCAGCAAGTGCCAGAGAAGAGGGAAAAAAGACCAGCCTGAGGGCTCCTTTTTAAAAAGTAAAATCAAATTTAAAAACTCTGTTTCATATACATAATTAGTTAGCTGCAATCTATCTACAGGTTTTGTTTCCTTTCTAAACATGTGTTTTGATGAAACACATTATGCTAGAATATAATGAACCTGTTTTTTGCTAGTATTGTCATTTTAGACATCAGTTAGCGTACTAATGCATGCAAATTCATAAATCAGCCATGCACGCAGCCACTTTCCCAATCCATGAGATTTTACACGCCATCCATCCTAAGAGGCTCTTGACTATCTTTTTGATGAGCGATGTTCAGTTATTGTCAGAGAAGTTGTCATGTATTGGGATGATTAACAGCCATTGATATGTAAATTGCTCTGAAGCTGATTAAAATTCAACATAAAACTCAATCAATGTGATTACATGTTGCTGTAAATAAGTGAATAAATAGCTATTTGTAAATTATATATGCTTCCAAACTCACTCAATTCTGTAGAAAAAAAAAGACCTACCAGAAGTAATGTCAGGGGGTCTATTTAGGATTACGTTGTCTAATGAGAAAGAACCCACACATTAACAATGCACAGACCAGCAGTGTTTAATTCATCTTGTGCATGGAAGTGTTTTATCATCCACAGTTAGGCATAGCAGTGAACTATATACAGTATATATATATATATATATATATATATATATATATATATATATATATATATATATATATATATATATATATATATATATAAAACCAAATAGACTTCTTTAGGCTCAATATTTATCCTGATATTTACGTAATTTGCGATAGGTCCTGTGTACATGAGTTTTGTCATCCTCTATTAGATGTGCTTTTGAAACACACGTCAAAAAGAGGTCAGCTGTTTATTTCAATGTTGCAGTGTGAAGGACAGTTCTATATTTTATCTTTAGAGGTTGTGTTTGACTTGCTTTACATTGTTTTTTTGTGGACTCAGAATTTGTGTGGAGATGCATTTTCATTGAAGGCAACCTTTATTGTTATTTGTATGAAATGCGTGTGTTTAAATGTCTCTGGGTTCAAATACAAAAGCCAGTGGTTAAAGCAATGCTCAAGCCTACAAGCCTTAAAAAGTACACAAAGTAGAAACAGAACAAAAGGCAACAGTAGCCCTTATGTTTTACAGGGAATGCAGAGTGCTGTTATATCATATTTTATTTCTTTCATTATTGGAATTAAAAAGAATGCATTTTTAAAAATAAATCCCGTATTTATCGGTGTATAACACGCATCAGCGTATAACACGCACCCCAAGTTTAGGAGGGAATTTTATGGAAAAAAACTTTTTAAGGAATGCAGCCTTATAGTGTCATTTGCAGCCTTGCCCAGTGTCATATGCAGCCTTGTAGTGTCATTTGCAGCCTTTCAGTGTCATTTGCAGCCTTGTAGTGTCATTTGCAGCCTTTCAGTGTCATCTGCAGCCTTGTAGTGTCATTTGCAGCCTTGTCAGTGTCATCTGCAGCCTTGTAGTGTCATTTGCAGCCTTTCAGTGTCATCTGCAGCCTTGTAGTGTCATCTGCAGCCTTGTAGTGTCATTTTCAGCCTTCCAGTGTCATTTGCAGCCTTGTAGTGTCATCTGCAGCCTTTTAGTGTCATTTGCAGCCTTGCCCAGTGACACTGCAGACTTGTCAGTGTCACTGCAGTTTTTAAATATGGCGCCGCCGAGAGACACAGAGCCGGTCCTGTGTCTCTCAGGGGCTCTCGGCTGCTTTCGGCTCCTCTCGTAGTCCTGTGGGCGGAGCTGAGCGCCGCCTATATACATACATAGCCGAGTGTACTCGGCTAGGTTCGGCTAGCTCTGTTCACAGTCCCAGTGTTATGTCCATCATAGGGTGGGACTGGGCGTGACTGTGAGCGGAGCTAGCCGAACCTAGCCGAGTACACTCGGCTATGTATGTATGTCGGCGGCGCTCGCTCCTCCGCTCACAGTCAGCGGGGGATCGGCGTATAACACACACCCGCGATTTCCCCCCAATTTTAAGGGGAAAAAAGTGCGTATTATACGCCGATAAATATGATATTTTTTTTGGTGTTGTCAGGTTAACCCGCCTAAGGATAAAACAAATCTAAAAGCCTAAGCACAATTTTGCAACTTTGACATGTGTTAGTAAAACTCTGCATATCGTCACAACTACCTGTACTAGTGTATCCAGGTGGATTATAGCTTGTTTTTTCAGGAAGAAAAAGAGAGAAAACCCCTCAAAGAGTTGGGACTTTAAAGGCAACAAAGTAGTAAAAAACAATTTTATTGATACAAATATACAAAAATATATAAATATGACAATATGAAGAACGTCTAATACAATTCACTGCATACACAATAAAATAAGTATATGGATATGCTGATGTAGAATTCAAATGTATATTCGTGTAATCTTCCACCTTGGGCCTACGCGTTTCGGGACTAAATAAAGAATCCCTTCATCAGGGGCAACTTGTAGGAGGAATCACACCTAGCATATTCAATCACAGAGACTCACTGCCAAGATCCCGGGGGTGAGTACGTGCAAAGCGCCCCAGAACTCCAAAAGGAAAGCCGGGCGTGTTAAAGGCTCCGCCTTGTCCACACTGGTCCCCCTGTGTGGCCCCAGAGGGGTGAACCTCAACAGGGGCAGCACTGTCCTAGAGGAACCCGGGTAGAGTAGAGACCAAAAGGGGGCATCCTAATGGAGTATATAAGTAAAAATTCTCAGAAATTGTAGATTGGAACCCCAAAATCAAAGGGCAGAGCGGAGGACCCCCAAATGCACAGGCAGATCTAGAAAAGTTGCAATGGGTAAAAGTTGCCAAAGAATGCAGGATCGTCTTAGTCACAGATCTGTATCTCTGTGCAGTAGGGGAGCTCTGTTTGTACAGTCCTTGAAAGCCGCCGCTGAGCAGGACAGTGTGACTAAGACGATCCTGCATTCTTTGGCAACTTTTTTGTATTTTTTGTATTTTTGTATATTTGTATCAATAAAATTGTTTTTTACTATTTTGTTGCCTTTAAAGTCCCACCAACTCTTTGAGGGGTTTTCTCTCTTTTTCTTGATATCAGGGATGGTGGCAACCTATATGGCCTACTTGGATGGTAGTTCTCTTTTTAGTTTTTTTCAGGAAAAGTTTTGCTTTGATTTGATGGTAAATGGTTATGGATATCTCCTGATTTATTATTTTTTTTATCAAATGAAAAATGGCCCAAAATAGTAAAAAGAAAAAAATCTTTTTAATTTAGCTGTATATTTCTTGATATTATCATCATTTACCACCAAAGAACAACCCAAAATAATTTCTCCTGCTTCTGACAATTGTAGCGATACCACATATGTGTATGTAAGTTGTTGTTTGTATTCGTAGTACAGCCCAGAAACAATGGTGTGCACTTTGCATTTCTTTTTAATCCTGCCTAAAACACACTGATGCTAAATGACACTAATACCAATTTATCTTTATGTTTTACTAAATTCTACCCAAAATATGCTGACCATGACCTTTGACCCCGACCTTGACCCTAACACTAACTACGGCAACCTTGATCTTGTCATTTTTAAATTGATTTTTTTATTCTTCAGTTTTAATTTTTATTTGAATTTTTTTTTAATCTTTATTTTATTTTATTTTATTTTTTATTTTTAATAATGTGTGCGTTTGACAGGAAGGGGTTAAATTGTTGTTACCCCAACATTTTATTTTTCTGAACTATGTATATCGTATCATGTACATGTGTTAAAAAGTGTCCTGTTCTGTTTGTATTTCTTCCGTTGTGTAAAATTCCTGGTAATCCTGCCGGTCCCCCTGCTTTCCTATTTCAAACTGACCATGTTAGGCATGAGAGTACATTCATCCCAGTGTGGTCAGTTTTTTGGTTGGGTTGGGAGAACAGCCTACCTGTCCTCCAAGGGTCAGACTTCATCTATCTTACTTGCCAGAAGGCTTGTAATTTTGTCTAGACAGTCTGGTGATCTGGACATCTTTGCCAGTCAGCATAGCTAGGTCAGCGAGTTCCACTGTTCTCTGGTACACCGAAAGCCCAACTTAAGGCTAAATTATTTTTAATTGTGCCCCTAGCCCATATAAAAACTGAAAATGCAACCCCAATGGCAATGCCTAAATGCTAAGTTCACCTTTTGCAACATGTTACATGTTACACCAGTATTTAGGTTGCAACATATAACATGGTGGAAATGCCCCCCCCCCCCAAAACCTTTGACAGTGGGCGGCATTCCTTTCCCCTTTAGTCAGTGTTACATTTAAAATTGGCACAGCTGTGTGGTGCTCCACCCACAGGACCACATAATTCATTCAGTGAATGAATGAGTTAAAAGTCTGTCTGCCACCGTGGCCGTTTTCAATAGACTGTGAGCATGCTGATCGGTGCACGTGTAGTTCATTGCCACTTCATTGCCACTTCCTACAGCTCTGAAACTGACAGCCCATACAAAGGTATGGACACAGAGCTGAAGTAAGTGTTTGCAGGAGCCTGATACTGATTGGGGTGCAATGCTTTACAGGCTCCAGTAAAATAAAATAAATAAATAAATGTATATTTTTTTTAGCATACCATTTGCATTTATTAAAGCGTAACTCCACTTTTGTTGAGAAAAAAAAATCCCCCCTGGGTGATCTATGTACATTGCAAGCATTATAACAACCTTTGTTGCAGATTCCTACCTTTTGTTATTCTGAAGAAATCCATGTGTGTTTCTCTGTGCCTCTGGAAAGAGTGGGTCTATTAGGAGTGGTTTCATAATTATCAGTCAGCTGTGGCACCTTTATCAGGGCACTAATGAGGAAAGCTGCTGGGCCTGCATCCCTTTAGACATGTTCCTATTGGCAATATCTCACCAAAAATAAAATTTTTGTTGCAGGGGATTCTTGAAATCTGACTTGTATCTTAGGACCCTTTCACACATAAGAATCCGTTTTCATGGCTTGCTCAGTGGGGATCGCTCCGTTGATCCCCGTTGAGCCGGCGGATGACAGGTCCATCTCCGCTCGCTGTGCAGGGACGGACCTGTCAGAGCCCCGATCTCCTCTATGGGGAAATCGGATGAAAACGGACCACCTGTCAATTTTCATCTGATCCGAATAGGGTTTCCCTCTGTCTGGAGTTAGCGGAGTGGATAAGAGCAGATCGGATGTCAGCGGACATGTCACTCCATGTGACATCGCTCCATAGTGGTACATAGAGTGTCCGTTCATATCTGCCTGAAAAACGAACAGACGGACCTGAACGGTCCGCATGTGTGAAAGGGGCCTTAGGCAGACTTCTGGGAAAATTGGTGAGCCAATCACACAAGCAGGTAATTATGTTTCTGGGGAGTGGTCAGTACATATTGTACAGAACAACTCCATGTAGCCATATTGCATTACACTCACCCGCTTTGGATACTGTTTGTGTTGTCATCGCCCTGGTACGCCGCCACAGCTCCCGGAGGTGATGTTCATCGGTTGGTTTACGATCCTCAATATCACACCATCAGTACGCAGATGCAGCTGTAAGTTAGATGTAATAAGGGGGTTCCCTACCCTATAATATACTATTCAATTTTTATAATCTTTTAGAATTTTATCTATATACAATTTTTCTTTTTCCAATATTTTTATTTTTATTTTTAATTTTTCTGATTTTGTTAGATTATCTAGACATGTATGCTTTCTATTTATAAATGCATCCCACGTTTTAAGGCCGCAAAACGCGTCAAGCTATCAACTTTCATATTTAATATTAATCATTGGCCGACAAGATTTTTTATGATTTAATCTATGTCTACAATATTTTACTATGAAATTTTTGCTATCATACCCATTGTTTACTTTGATAGGAACAATAAGGTCAACAGGTTACATGGGTATTAATTGCATCATGTTTATGGTATATATGTATCAACTGCTTTATGTGTTTGTACTATACAGTATATGAATTTTTATTGAATTGTAAATCATTATGTAATTTATTTTGAATGTGATATAAAAGTTTACTGTTTATGCGTGTATGCTAAAAAGTGTTACATACAGTGCCTTGCAAAAGTATTCACCCCCCTTGGCTTTTTACCTATTTTGTTACATTTCTGCCTTTAGTTCAATGTTTTTTTAATCTGAATTATATGTGATGGATTAGAACACAATAGTCTAAGTTGGTGAAGTAAAATTAGAAAAATATATACATAAAACTATTTTTCAGAAAGAAAAAACTCATAATTGGCAGGTGCGTATGTATTCACCCGCTTTGTTATGAAGCCCATAAAAAGCTCTGGTGCAACCTATTAGCTTCAGAAGTCACATAATTAGTGAAATGTTGTCCACCTGTGTGCAATTTAAGTGTCACATGATCTGTCATTACATATACACACCTTTCTGAAAGGCCCCAGAGCTGCAACACCTAAGCAAGAGGCACCACTAACCAAACACTGCCATAAAGACCAAGGAACTCTCCAAACAAGTAAGGGACAATGTTGTTGAGAAGCACAAGTCAGGGTTAGGTTATAAAAAAATATCCAAATCTTTGATGATCCCTAGGAGCACCATCAAATCTATCATAACCAAATGGAAAGAATATGGCACAACAGCAAACCTGCCAAGACAGCCACACACCAAAACTCATGGACTGGGCAAGGAGGGCATTAATTAGAGAGGCAGCACAGAGACCTAAGGTAACCCTGGATGAGCTGCATAGTTCCACAGCAGAGACCGGAGTATCTGTATATAGGACGACAATAAGCCGTACGCTCCATAGAATTGGGCTTTATGGCAGAGTGGCCAGAAAGCCATTACTTTCAGCAAAAAACAAAATGGCACATTTTGAGTTGGCAAAAAAAGGCATGTGGCAGACTCCCAAAATGTATGGGGGAAGGTGCTCTGGTCTGATGAGACTAAAATTTAACTTTTCGGCCATCAAAGAAAATGCTATGTCTGGCGCAAACCCAACACATCACATCACCCAAGGAACACCATCTCCACAGTGAAACGTGGTGGTAGCATCATGCTGTGGGGATGTTTTTCAGCAGTCGGGACTGGGAAACTGGTCAGAGTTGAGGGAAAGATGAATAGTGCTAAATACATGGATATTCTTGAGCAAAACCTGTACCACTCTGTGTGTGCTAGGACAGAGGTTCACCTTCCAGCAGAACAATGAACCCAAACACACTGCTGCAGCAACACTTGAGTGGTTTGAGGGGAAACTTGGAAACAAATTGGCATGGGGTCACCCCCAAAATCCATAGAAGACCCTTATCTGAGCAAGCAGGAAAGGGGGGTTGAGCGAGTGTCCCTTCTCCTGAACAATACCAGGCCGCTTGCCCTCAACATGGGGAGGGTGCTTTGGGGTCCTTGAGATTGACATTTTTTCCTTTTTGAAATTGTGCTGCAGCACTGTAAAACACATCACACTGATGCACCATGCAGACTAAGAGGACCCCCAGACACGATATTTAAATTAATATTTAATTTTTATTGTTTCACTTTAAGCATTATTAACATTACTGCGCCTGAAAAAATTATTGTTTTAAAAACTTTTTTTGTGCATTGATACATGTCCCCTGGGGCAGTACCTGGGTCCCCATACACTTTTTATGGCAATAACTTGCATATAAGCCTTTAAAATGAGCACTTTTGATTTTTCATGTTCGTTTCCCATAGACTTTAATAGGGTTCGCATGTCCGTACAAATATTTTGCCTGTTCGCATGTTCTGGTGCGAATTGAATCGGGGGGGGGGGGGGTGTTCAGCCCATCCCTTCTTTTAAATACGATTTATTAGATGCCAGAAACCATATAGGTCTAATGCATGTTTCTCTTGGGAGGTCTAATCCTTCTAGATATTTAAATTAGGTGTGCTTGGTGTCTGAATGTCATCTTCTTATCCATTAGTGTAACCACTTTTTATGAAAGTGACTTAATTACAGCAGGAGTTATAGAATATGAATAAGAGTTTAGAGCTTGAAATATAAGAAAGTTTAGTTTTGGGTCAAAAACTAGACTCACAGATTTGTATTGTTTACTAGACTGTTTACAATAAGGTAATTTATGACACTGACTTTTAAGGGTCTTTTCAGAACTTTGGCTTTTGGAGGTTTATCACATCTCTGCATTTTTTTTTAGCTGGCCTGTCTTATCTCATATTTGTCTCGGGCCGGCTTGTGGTTTTTCGAATGTATTACTTCTGTGCTAGGCAGCCATGGAAGTAATGCATTCGAAAAACCACTCCCCCACTCTCCCCACACGGTTTGAGGTTCATCAGACCTCACAATCGCCACATGAGTCACCAACACTTCTCGACTTTGTGGAGGGAAAGACAATTACCAGTTTGTGGCCCTCCTTTCATCTTGACATGTTTCCCCTTAGATATTCAGCAGTGTATTGGCCCCTGTTCTAGATATATTGAAGCTACTATACATATCAAAAATCATAAAAGGGCATACATATCATATGGAATGATATGCAGGTTTAAAAGGAAACAAATTATATGAATTTATTTGTCACAAATGTAAAAAGTCACATATAATCAAGATCAGCCCTTGTAATAAGTCCATGAGCTTTCAGCAGGACTGGGATAGCTTTCATCAATATTGCCTCAATGTTAACAAGGGGCCAAATCTTGTGTGGCTTCTAATAGATGAGCAGATTACTGACTGCAACAACCAGAGAAGAGCAGCAATGGTGACGGACCTCTAGCTCCTTACCAACTGGAGACACTACGCCGCCATCTTGGTACTTTCAGTGCTCCAGGTGAGCATGTTGATCCGCAACAGAGAACATAGCTGGCATTTTTTGCGGTCTCCTGCTCAGCATATTGTTTCATGTACCTGCTCACTCAAGTCTGTGAAGTGCTGGTTGTATTCGGTAATTTATTAGAAGCCACACAAGATTTGATCCCTTGGTTACATCAATGCAATATTGGTGAAAGATATTCTGGACCTGCTGAAAACTCATGGACTTATTACAAGGGCTGATCTTGATTATATGTGACGTTTTACATTTGTGACAAAAAAATGATATCCTTTGTATACTTTTAAATGTGCCCATTAAATTTGATATCTGTGTTCTTTTATGGTTTTGATAGGTTTTCCCACTAATACTCTATTGGTTTTGGTTGGCAGCCCGTGTCTTTTAGTAATTAACCTTATATCATTGGGCAGCAGTGGTAAACACCTGGTTCCTAATTCTTTTTTTTGTTTCCATACTGAAATTACATAGTCAGGTACCTGAATGACCTGCTGTTTCAAGAGAAGTCTGTCTCTGCCATGGCATCCAATCTATCACGATCCATCTGCATCTTTGAGGGATTCAGTTGGCCTTTCAGCCTCAATAAGATGTATCTTACCCCATCTTTACACTTATGCCGCATACACACGAGCGGACTTTACGGCAGACTTTGCTTTGCGGACTTTACGCCGGACTTTATGACAGACTTTCCGAATTAACGGACTTGCCTACACACAATCCACCAAAGTCTGTCGAATTCGTACATGATGACGTACAACCAGACTAAAACAAGGAAGTTCATAGCCAGTAGCCAATAGCTGCCCTAGCTTGGCTTTTTGTCCATCAAACTAGCATACAGACAAGTGCACTTTTCAACCAGACTCGAGTTCGACGGATAGATTTAAAACATGTTTGAAGCAAATTTAAAACAGATTTAAAACTTTTGAGCAAACAAAGTCCGCTGGAGCCCACACAAGATCGAATTGTCCGACGAAATTCCATCCACCGGGCAAAGTCTGCCGTAAAGTCTGCTAGTGTGTACGCGGCATTAGAGTACCTGGGTCTGCTCCTGCCCACCAGATAGGCAAGACATTTCTCCTATCTGAGAAGCTTCAGTCCTACAATTAGCTCCTGCGCTCACACAGGTGGGCATCAATTTGCTGCATGAAAGTTCTGGGTCCCTTGGTCTTCTTACTCCAGGGGACACCCTATGCACAACACCACTTTTAAGTCTTTTAAAGGGAAATTCTCTCCGAGTTGAACAAGTTTTCATACTCCCTAAAAAGGTAGATCAAGCTGAGCCGTTTATCAAAGGTGTCTTGACTTTGGTGGCTTTGATCACTACTACTAAGTGCTGTGAAGTCCTTTCTTTTGCTTAGCTTGTGATGACTACGGATCAGCAAACCAAGCAAAGCTCAGGTCTCAGGGAGTTCAGTGAATCCAGCAGTAGGCCTGCAAACCCCAAACACATTGCCAAATCCTATTAAATTCTATAGAAGTTGAATCTTATTATTTCCTTCTTCCTTTTTTCAAAGCTTATTTACAAGCTATTTTTAAAACATGCAAGGGTAGCTAGGAACAGCCATGGGGGACATGTACCAATGCAAAAATATTTTTCCTAAATACTGTTCAGATGCAAGAGGGTCTTTAAATGCGGCTTAAAGGCAACATTGATAATACAAAAAAATCCTTCAGATAACATGCTTGGAGATGCCTTAAAGCTGCACATGAAGTTATTGAGCAGCACACGTTAATCCATTTAAAGTATATTATAAAATTGCTCCATAGCGAAGAAATCCTAAAATAATATAAAAATACTAATGCGCAAACCACTATAGAAAACCTGGGGAGACTAATGAATAGCTGCCAACATAACAAGGTGTTCTCACAGTAAATTAATAAAAGAAAGGGAATAATGTGGCGCATACTCAGTGATAATAAAGCAATAATACCTAAAAAAGTCTAATAATAAAGTGCAATATTCAAAAGAGAAGCTTCATAAAAATAACATCAAAACATATAATTTGTATGAAACTGTGCAAAAATTCTCCAAAAAGTACAGAATACATCAAAGTGATAATGAGTGCAAAGAAATGTATTGTCCAATCAAGAATAACAAATAATTCATAAATTAAAGTAAAGTGCTTGTGCAAGTAAACAGGAAGCATCCAATTCATCCAAGTGTTGTCACCATCCGCTCAGTATTGTCCAATCAAGGATAACAGATAATTCATAAAGTAAAGTGCTTGTGCTAGAAAACGGAAACCATCCAATTCATTCAAGTGTTGTCATTATCCGCTGGCGCTATTGGTTTGCCCCAGCCTCTCACCTCATATGTATCATACCCTTTGATGAAGTCACGTGTTCAGTGACGCAACACGTGAGGGAGGAGCCGGGTGTTGTCACTTCCGGTCGCGGCCAACACCGGAAGTTCTTTCATTTGTGAAGCTGTATGCAGCGATTTTAAACTGTAAGTTACTACATGTGTTTTATTCAATTTTTATTGGATTAATACAACATGGATCCCCCTTCTTTCATTACATGTAATCTGTATTTGATGAGCCGTGAAATTGATCCTTATATCGATGCCGTCTTGGATACCTCTGGAAACCAATTGAGTGCTGGGGAATCATTGCTCCATCCATATAAGAGGCTTGACTCGACCCTTAGGGGTTTCCATATGAGGTGAGAGGCTAGGGCAAATCAATAGCGCACAGCGGATAGTGACAAAACTTGGATGAATTGGATGGTTTCTGTTTTATTGCACAAGCACTTTACTTTATGAACTATCTGTTATCCTTGATTGGACAATACTGAACCGATGGTGACAACACTTGGATGAATTGGATGCTTCCTGTATACTTGCACAAGCACTTTACTTTATGAATAATTTGTTATCCTTGATTGGACAAATAATTTATTTGCACTGATTATCACTTTTGATGTTATTTTTATGAAGTTTCTCTTTTGAATATTGCACTTTATTATTAGACTTATGTAGGTATTATTGCTTTATTATCACTGAGTATGCGCCACATTATTCCCCTTCTTTTATTCATAATATAAAATAACTTTTTGAAAAGCTGTTAGCACCATAGTGAATTACATTTAACCAAATGTATATATTTTTTTATAATTAAATTTTTATTAAATTTTTCATTTACAACAAACCACACAATATTATACAAAAAAATAAATGAGAAAGTAAACCATTATCTATATACTTATATACCTATATACTATATATCCTCACTCCTCTAACTTAGGCCTTTTTCCCATTTATATAGGACAATTTCTATGCGATATATAAAACCAAATATAAAACCAGCCAAACCACACCCACCCATACAAAACAAAGTATAACCAAATGTATAATTAGAAGCGTGCAATGTTATGCTACATGCATCTATATGCAAGAAATAAATAATGAAATAATATTTTCAAAATGTAATTTAGCTAAGGTTTAGATCTGCTATAAATTAAAAAAAAAATTTGAAAGTTTTCTCATTTGAAAAAATACAGGAGCAGGGCTCCTGTAGTGAAACCCTACATAATGACGTAAAAAGCTAAACATTACCAATACTTTGTCAATCGGGTGCTAAAATGCCCAATATGTCATGCCTTAAAGTGAAGCTTTATCTTAAAAAAAATTCCAAACAGGCAGGCTTTTGGTTTTTTAGAAGGGACTTGCTATGTCTTTTCTACAAAAAAGCTTCTTAACTTTCTGCTCACAATCTTCTTTTGAATGTACACTGGGCTGTGCACGTACAGCTCATGGTACAATCTATGTAGAATCTCAAGATGTCAAATGCAAAAGAAGACCTGGTAATGATGTTGGCGCCACCGAGGGAGCTTACGGACATCGCATAATTGTAGGGGATGTGATTATAGTGGACTTTAGTTCAGCTTTAATATATTTTTTCATTGAAATATTATAGGCATTAATAATGCTTAAAATGTTTTATCCATGATACATTAAAAATTATTTTCACATGTGAAAATGCTTGTAATGTCATGTTTGGCATGCAATATTTGATACTGTATCTTCCTTCTTTATGGCCCTATGCTGAAATTAGTGATGGATCAAGTGTTTCATGGGCCTGTGGTTCTTCTCATAGGGGTCACTGTACACAGACATTTGTGTTTTGCTTCTGACATTCAAGGATTTGGAAGAGTGTTGGAATTTTGCATTGCGGATCATACTCGGAATGTGTTTACGTATTGTGGATGATCATAGCCCTGATGAAGTGGTAGTTTTATAGCCCTGATGAAGGTGTGAGTTTTCTGCCTCTAAAACATGTTATATGTGTTATGTGATCATATGATGAACAATTGAAGCCATTTAGATTTCTTTACCACTTGGTCTGATGCTCCTGTTGTATGTTTTATGCTTTGAGCAAGTCAGCATCTTGAATAGATTTTGTTTCTTTACCATTTTGAATGAAAAAGTGTTGAAATCTCTTTATGAAGTCTTTCTAGATCAAACTAATATCAAGGCAGGTTTTAAGGTAACTGTGCTATTCATTTTTAAAAATGAATTTTCTTTGCAGTACTGTGTATGCACTGGCTCTGGTCACAGAAAATAATGGCTTGCCAATCTTCGTGTTTGGAGTTGGCACATATACAATACCATATAACCCTCAAGGTACTAAGAAGACATTACTCTTGTACAGCTAGACAACTGAGAGCTCCTCTAATGTCAGATCTGACGTCTGTGTCTCTGTATAGGGTCAGGGGGCTTTTGGTATGACATCTGTATACCCAGACTTCACCGACCTTTGTTTTTAGCAACTTCATAACACCTGTGATTGTAAGGATTTGCATTATCGTGACATTTACAGTCTTAGACATTTCCCTTTGGACAGCTTTGACAAACGGGGAAAAAAACAAAACAAAAACTTTGCATAAGAGAAGTGGAGAAAAAGCAGTACACTGTTTGACTGTGTTGATGGGCTCTATAGGAACAGTGTCACTATTCTCGGTAACCTTACCCTGCCAAAACTTGGGCAGTGTGTAAACAAGGTTAGTGAGGAATGACGACAATAGCTGCCAAAATGTAGAGCATGATCATCCATCATTCATTTGCTATTCTTCCAAATATATGTGTACTATCAAAACTGCTAATGGAATGCTGAGGTTTTCAGTTTATGATTTATTTCCTTCCAAAAAGTCTTTATGAGCCAGAGAGAAACAAATAGAAGAGTCAGGATATGACACAAGTACCTACAATATGTTAATCCACACAGCATAGCTTCACGCTCGCCAACTTTATATAATCAATGTCATCTGTGATGAAGTCTTTGGACATGTGCAGCGGTGTTATTTTTACTGCAATTAAAATCCCTATTTGGTTCAGTGACAGATATAGTATTGTGAAGCCAAACCTAACCTAATGTTTATTTGTTTTGAAATTTGTAATGTGGTAGTGCTTGATCCCTCCACTGGGTCTTTATTGCACCAGAGTGAAGTCCTCTAAACTTTAGCTGGACAATTACATTAACAAAGTCTTTCCAAAAATAGGCTTTGTTTTTACATAATTACATATGTATTTTCTTAAAGTGATTGTAAACCCTTTACAACCACTTTTTATTACCAGTAAGCCTATAATAAGGCTTACCTGTAGCTACCCCGGATATCTCTTAAATCTGCACGGTTTAGGAGATATCCCCTGTATCTGCATGTGACAACGTCATCGGCAGATGCGCAATGAAGCAATGGCACATACGTACATGCGTGCGGGAGTGACATCATCGCGGCTCCGGCCAATCACAGCACCGGAGCCCACGATACCCAGAAGTAATTCCGGGAGCGATGTCGCCGGCCGGAGCGGTGTACGAGGACCGGCACGGGGGCTTCGATCTAAGGTAAGCTATGCATACTAGCTCATTATGCCTTTGACTTGCAGGTTTTTTATTTTTTTTTTTTTAGTTAGTGGGTTTACAACCACCTTAATTGCTCTGTATAAAATGACTGTTAATACTTGAAAATATAATTTGAAGTAAATATTAAATAAGCAGGTTACATTTCCTGTGAAGGCAATCATGGGTTGGTGCCATGAGAGGTAGTGAAGGGGGTGGTGGTGCTGCATGTAGAGGGTTTGCATTTTTAAAAAATATCTTTCCTGAATTCCACAGCTGAGCTGATGAGGAGAGGGGTACATGGTGCAAAAGCCTAAAGACAGTAGAAAATTTGCATCAGGAATCCATACTCAGACATTAAATATAGACAATATCCCACTGTCTAATAGGGAGCCTCAATAGCAAATACAGAGGCACCCCATGGGTCATACAGACAAAAGAGGCATGTGTAAAGTGGTTGTAAACTCTTACATATACACAGAGAGATGAACAACATCAAGTGATAAATAGAGGTGAAACAAATTCGCCTGCATACATTGTACCTGTTTATCTGCAGCCATCTTTTCTCTACAGCCTTCTCCAACACACATTATACACACCATCTTTCAGCTCTGAAAAGCAGGGGGGCTGAAGTTTCTCATTTCAGAGCTCAGTGAGGAGAGCTCTGAGCCCTGATTGGATGGAAAGGACACACATCCCTCCTCACAGTATATGGAACATGCACAGCTGAGGCTGTCAATCACAGGTTGGAGCTCTCTTGGAGTTAGAGTTGGGAAAAGTTGTCAGAAATGAATCATGCAGATAACAAAAGAACAAGACAGCAGGGAGAAATCACACCCAGTGCTTTGGATAGAGACATGTACACAGTATAGAAGGATGTGCTTCGCTCATATTTAATGTCTAAAGTTTACAACTAATTTAAGTGTCAAAGTCAAGACAGAGTCAAGATTGCTCAGAGGGTTGAATGTCAGTGTTGGGTGTTCTTTTTACATTTATATTCAGGGTATTTAGGGCACAGATCTCTCACGGATCAATGAGCGCATAGAGTGTGAAAGCACAGGTCACTGTGGTCTGGCTAGCAGAGGTAATGATGTAATCATGCTCAGGCCCAGCACAACATGAGCACAGGTTAGTGGCTGAGTGGGGCAATCATGCTCCGATATAGTACAAGACAACCATGTCTTGTGAGTACACCCGCAAAAAAAAGGGACATTTCTTTATTAGTAGTATTGTAACTTTTGTTTGCAACATAGTTTGTAAAAAAATGGAAGGTTCTCCCTTATACTATATATAAGAGGAATGTAGAGGTGGTGGTGGTGGTGGGGGAGGAGATGTGTCAGCTTTGCATCAGGCATCTACATCCCTCTACAGCATACATTTTTATACAGGGTCGCTCAGCACTTGTCTCAACATAGGTGTTGTTGGATTGGCTGCAGTAGGAAGGAAGGGGGTGCAAGTTGGTACCCATAACTAGGGTTAGAAAACACTTAATAACATGGGATAAAATACTACATGTTGTCCCACAGGGGACATACGTTTAAAATAAAAATTCTAATTATAAATCTATTTTAACCACTTCTGTCCTAGAAGGATTTACCCCCTTAATGACCAGGCCATTTTTTGCGATACGGCACTGCGTTAATTTAGCTGACAATTGCGCGGTCATGTGACGCTGTATCCAAATAAAATTGATGTCCCTTTTTTCCCACAAATGGAGCTTTCTTTTGGTGGTATTTGATCACCTCTGCGGTTTTTATTTTTTTGCGATATGAACAAAAAAACATTGACAATTTTGAAAAAAAAAACTATATCTTTTTTCTGCTATAAAACATACCCAATAAAAATTTAAAAAAAAATCAAATTTCTTCTTCAATTTAAGACAATTTGTATTCTGCTACATATTTTTGGTAAAAAACAAAAAAAACCCAAAAAGAGTATATTGTTTGGTTTGCGCAAAAGTTATAGCATCTGCAAAGTGGGGGATAGATTTATGATATTTTTATTTATTTATTTACTAGTAATAGCGGTGAGCTGCGATTTTTAGCGGGACTGCGACATTGCAGCGGACAGATCGGACACCTAACTGACATTTTCGACACTTTTTTGGGAACTAGTGACATTATTACAGTGATCAGTACTAAAAATATACACTGACATTGTACTAATGGCACTGGCAGGGAAGGGGTTAACATCAGGGGCGATCAAGGGTTTAAATGTGTTTCCTGGGTATGTTTACCTACTGTATGGGGGATGGGCTGCCTGGGACAACGCACAGATCTGTCTTCCTGCATAGCAGAAAGACAGGATCTCTTTGTCATCCCCTATCAGAATGGAGATCTGTTTTGTTTACTTTGGCAGATCCCCGTTCTGTCTCTGCAGGAAACGATCGCGGGTATCGAGTCCACCAAACCCGCTGATTGGCTCCCCCGCTGGCCAATTGGCGTGCACCCAAAGAAAGCCGTACACAAGCCCGACGTACACCTACGGCGATTCGCGCAGTCGAGCTAACCTGCCGCAGTATAACTGCAGCGGCTGGTCGGCAAGCGGTTAAACAAAGCATTTTATTGTTAAAAATTATGCATTATGCCTGTTTTAATAAAGTATCCCAGATCCCGACTAGAGATGGGCCAGAGCTCTCGTACATGGCCAAAATTCTGAGCTGAATAATGAACCTCATGGGAGGCATGGTCTATGGGATTTGAACTGGAAAAGTGCCCATTTTGAGGGCTTAGATGCAAGTTATTGGGCATACAAAGGGTATTGGGGTCTGGGTATTGCCCTGGGGGACATGTATCAATGAAAACAAAGTTTGTAAATAACATCATTTTTAAATGAGCAGTGATTTACTGATGCTTAAAGTGAAATAATAAAAAAGAAAAATTCCTTTAAATATAGTGCTTTGGGGGTCCACTTAGTCTGCCTGTAAAGTGGCACATCTGTACCGTGTATAGAATCTGCTGCAGTATAAACAACGGTTTGGGGAGCCAGTCCTTATGATGAGGCCACAATTTAGTGCACTCGGAACATGATTAGACATTTTTATGTTTAAATTCTGGTGTCTGTTTCACAGACTTTGGATAGAAGTAACAGGTGCGGAAAAATTGGGCTTTGGGTGTTGGTGGTGCCTTCACATCCTAACCCTATAGAGGTACTCTTGATGAAAGCAAGAATTGGCCTTGCTGTCAAAAATTGAAATGATATGCACTGGTCAAACAGGTGTGCCAAAAAAAAAATGGTCTTTGGGGGTTAATTGTGCCCATGAAATCTATACCAAAAAAGTTTCTTCACAATAAAATCAAAACCCACAATGCTAGGCAGCCTAGACAGTCTAAACCAGGGGTCATAAACTGGTGGCCCTCCAGCTGTTGCAGTACTACAATTCCCATGATGCATTGCAAGGCTGACAGTTACAAGCATGACTCCCATAGGCAGAGGCATGATGGGACTTGTAGTTCTGCAACAGCTGGAGGTCTTCCAGTTTGAGACCCCTGGTCTAGACAGTCTTGGACAGATTCCACATCCCAAAAACACTTAATCCAGCAACATTGGCATCAGGGGCTTGATAGCTGCTGCTAATCTAGGAATGATTAATTTTGATAAATTTCAGTCGGTCAACAGAGTCTGTGGACAGACACGCTCTTTTATCTGTCACAAAACCTCTGTCAGCACTGAATGTCTTTGTGGAAAGCACACTGGATGCAGGGCAGCCCAGCAGCTCAATAGCATACTGAACAAGTTCTGGCCAGTGGTCTATTCTTATGACCCAGTAACCCAGTGCAATGTTTCTCAACTCCAGTCCTCAATTACTCCCAACAGTTCATGTTTTCAGGCTTTCCATTATTTTGCACAGTTGATTTGATCAGTTTCACTGCCCTAGTAATTACCACAGCTGTTTCATCTGAGTGAAATCCTGAAAACATGACCTGTTGGGGGTACTTAAGGACTGGAGTTGACCCAGTGGATCCTCAACTGGAAAGCTCTGCATGCCTGTTTTCAACCCTAAATAATCTCCCACCATATGATGCAGACGTTGCCGATGGGATGTGGAAGCTGACAGCTCTGGGCGCAGAAGACTAAAAAAAATTTGAAATGCATCACTGAGGCGCTTCTCTCTTGACCAACAGAAGCCTCAAAACTAGCCTTTCCATGAAACTGTAACCTAGCAGATTCTTGAAAGGCATTACATAAACTGCTCTTTAAAGTGTCCTCAAGATATTTCATCCTCTGCTTCCTCTGTGAGTTCTTAGACTTTCCCCTTGTAACGGTGGTCAAGGAGGGTTGCCAACCAATAGAGATCCTTCTACTTGATTCCACAAATTCTCGGGTCCTTTCGCAGGCTTTGAAGAATAAGGGAGCCCATACACTGCAATTTTGCAGAGGCATGAGAAGCAAAGTCCTCTGGGGCACTAAGGATTACAGTACCTGGAACTGCCTCCTCCCAGCCACGTACTACTCACAAGGGTTTTGAGGACAGAAAACCATCTCTTAAAGTTTGACGTATGTCTTCCTCTTCTTCAATGCCTCCAAAACTGCCATCATCCTCCTCCTCCTCTTGTGTGTTCTGTGGCCTCGTAAGAATGGTGTCTGCATAAAGCAGGCCTTGAGAGGAAAGGAAGTTTTCCATTTCCTTCCGCTGCTCTGCTGCGAGTGCCCTGTCCATAATGCCACGCAGAGTTTGCTCCAGCAAGACCACAACAGGGATTGTGTCAATGATGCATGCATTGTCGCAGATCACCATCCTTGTCGCCTCTCAAATTGTGACAGTACAGTGCATGCATCCCTTATCAGCAGCCGTTGGCATGAAAAGCCAGCCTGAGCCTGTCATTGTGCCATACTCACACAGGTACTCGTTGACAGCCCTCTGCTGCATGTGCAGCCGCTGAAGCATTGCCAAAGTTGAGCTCCACCTGGTATGCATGTCCCAAATCAGGCGGTTTACGGGCAAGTGGAATTCCCGCTGAATTTCAGCCAACCAAGCACTGGCTGTGTATAACCACCTGAAATGGCTACAGACTCTTCTGGCCTGCTTTAGCAAATCTTCCAACCCTGGGTACCTGTTTAAGAAACCCTGCACCACCAAATTGAGGACATGTGCCAGGCATGGCACAAGTGTCAACTTTCCCTGTCTAAGGCGGACAGGAGGTTAGCACCATTATCGCACACCACCATTCCAGGCTCCAGCTGGTATGGCATGAACCACCTCTGGGCCTGCCCCTGCAAAGCTGAAAGAATATCTGCCCCGGTGTGGCTCCTGTTCCCTAGGCAGACCAGCTGAAGCACTGCATGGCATCATTTAACCTGACTCATTGAATAGCCCCTTGAATGCTTAGGGGGTACTGGTGATTCATAGGACAGTTTAGCAGAGTAGGGCATGGAGGAGGAGGTGTCAGGGCTGGGCTCAGCCCTTCCATCCCTGAGCTGGTTGCTCAGCTGTTGGCTAATTGCCAGTTCCTATCTCTCCACAGTGACTCACCTGTTGATGATATCCTGTTTGTCAGTCCTGCCTACTTAGGCCGTCCAGCCCAGATGATCTCTACCTTCACCTTGGTCACATCTCTAGAGACACTCTCCTGTCTTCCTGTTAAAGATTTGCTTGGCTGACAATCCTTCTGGCTCCAGACCCTGCTTGCTGTTCTACTACGCTCATCTCTGGCTCCCTGATGTTTTGGCTTGTCTGACTATCCATTCCGGTTCCTGAACTCTGGCTATGTTTTGACTATATTTACTCTGTTTACCTTTTTTTATTATTATTAAACAAATGAGATTTAACTGTACTTCTGTCTAAGTCTGATTCATGGTTTCTGACAGTAGGCGAAGGCCATAAATTCAGAAGATGCAGTCAATCCACTTGTTGGTAATATTTTTTCCAGATTGGACGAGCATGGATCAGTTTGCCATGACGTTACAAACGCTCCTGAGTCGCAGGGCTCCCCTGGATTCTCCCACTGTGGCTGCTCCGGTACAACCTTTGTTGCAGGCTGCCCCTACTGCTGCTCCAGTCTCTGTGCAGGCACCCGCCTTGAGTATTACCTCTATAAGAGGTATGTCTGGTTCCGCTCCGCTTCCCCAGCGATTTGGGGATGATCCAGTCCAATGCAGAGGGTTTCTCAACCAGGTTGAGATATAGTTTGAGATGCTGCCCCAGGTGTTTCCAGAGGACAGATGCAAAGTAGGTTTCGTGATATCTTTGCTTTCTGAGAGAGCCTTGGCCTGGGCAAACCCTCTATTGGAGCGGCAAAAACCTGTTGTCTTGAGTTAACCTGAGTTTGTGGCTTCCTTTAAAAGGGTTTATTTGATGTTCCTGCACGCTCCGTTTCTGCCAAGTGCCTCATGTCCATCAAACAGAGTACGAGAACTGTTGGCGATTACGCCATTGAATTCCATATGCTGGCAGCAGAGGTTGCTTGGAACAATGCGGCCCTCGTGGCTGCTTTTTCTCATGGTCTCTCGGATACCATCAAGGCTGAAATGGCAGCCCGAGATATACCCACTGAGCTTGAGAAGTTAATCACGTTTGCCATCCTCATTGACTCCAGACTCAGAGAAAGACTCTCTTTTAAGGAGTGCTTGCGGAAGCCTTCTGTATATTTGTCTCCGAGCTTTGCAGTCCCACCTTGCCTCCCTCACCTCCCATGCCTCCTGGTACCGAAGATGAACCCACGCACTTGGGCTTCACGAGTCTCTCTGCGAATGAGAGAACCCTTCGGAGGAGGGAGAAATTGTGCCTTTATTGGGGCCAGGCAGGTCACTTTTTGAAGTCTTGTCGAACCCGTCCAGGGAACGCCCGAACCTTGAGGTCCTGTCATGGACAGACCTTAAGTGGCGTTGTTTCTTCCCCAGTTATCGAGAAGGATAAGCCCCTGGTTTCGGTTACCCTTTCTTGGGCTGAGTCATCCATCGAGATACAGGCTCTAACTGACTCTGGGGCTGCAGGCCTGTTCATTGATGCTGCCTTTGTATCGAAGCACTCGATTCCGCTGCAGCTGCGTGACACTCCACTTGCCATTGAGGCTCTTGACGGGAGACCTCTACAGCCTGCCCATGTGACTTATGAGATTGTTCCATTGTCCATGGCCATAGGGGCTCTTCACCATGAGATAATCCAATTCCAAGTTATATCTAAGTTTCCGCTGGTTATTGGTTATCCTTGGTTGCAGAGGCACGAAACCCTCTTTTGATTGGCTCCATGCTGAGGTTCTCTCTTGGTCACCACAATGCAGTAAGACACGCTTCCAGAAGGTAGCCAAGGTCCTGTGAACTTCTTCTCTCTCCTCCCTGCCGGAGGAATACCACGATTTTAGCAATGTCTTTGACAAAGGTCAAGCTGGTAGTTTGCCTCCACACCAGTCGTATGATTGCGCAATTGACCTTCAACCTGGTGCCATACCCCCTCGTGGCCCAGTTTACCCTTTGCCGGTCTTGGAGGATAAGGCCATAGTTACTGCTGGTTGATACAAAGCAATCATTTAAAATATATTGGGAGTATCTCAAAAAACAATAAAACTGACATATTAGTGCAAGGATAACAGTACATAATAATAATAATAAAGAATGTATATGTAGCAAGGTCCCAGGCCTCCGTCAGTCTAAAGAGAACCTCCAGAGCAGAGAGCTGCTGACTTCCTTCCATACAGAGTGGGTTGTAAGGCATAGTGGGTGTGATGTAATGTATATTCATGGGTGCCAGACACTTCTTGAATGCAAAGCGATTTTATTTCTCTTGACCAGGACTTTGGGAGAAAGGGTTTAGGGCCAGGACAGCCTTAGGTAGTTGCAATGTTAAATAGCAGACTCTGAGACTTCTATAGGTAGACAGCCATGCAGGGAAAGGCATCCAGCAAGACACCACATCTGCATGTGTAGGAGCGCTGTCTCCTATGGCAACAGTCTTAAAACAGTTCCCAACACAAGTTGTAACAAACTCCTTGTACAGTCACTTATTGTAGGCTCTCTACTCACTGAGCTCCCAGTCTCTCTCACTAGACTTACTGATTCACTGCCACCGAATCCTTTGAGCTCTTCCAATCTTCACTTAAGTATCTTCCTCAAGCATCAGCCCAGCTTCTCTGCTGGGTCCCTGGCTTGGCACTCCAGATACTTCTCAAGCTTCACTCCACTGGCCTGCTCGGTCCCTGGCTTGGTACACAATTCTGCTCTGCAAGCATCACCTCTGCTGGCTGGGTCCCTGGCTTGATACCTGCGGAAAGTTCCCAATTCTTCACGGTTGGGGAGAATACTGCTCTGGTACATGCTTCAGCTACTCACTGTGGTTCCTGGTAACAAGGTGGTTGGTTCGTTAGTAGCGACAGCTTCCCCTCTACCTCTGACCAGGACAGGTTCTCCGACCGGCAGAACCGTCACTTCTGGTTGGACTGCAAGCCGCAATCCCAAACCTATGCTGCTCTCTTGCTTCTGTATATGCCCTCAGACAGCCTAGCAGCCAGATATGCCTGGGATAGGCCCAAACTCTGGCCTAGCAGTATAATACAACACATGTCCACCCAGACAGCCGTCCAGGTGGCACAGAACCTCGATCACCTGAATCCACCGAAATATATAGGTTCTCCCAGCAGAGCAAGGGATTTAAGAAAACCCCTGCCCATTGGCTGATATACACCATATACTCCTAATCTGTCCTTGCTTTGCCCTTGTCTTATCTAATGTCAGAAGTGCAGCAATTCCAGACAGGGTGAACTCAAATGATCCCTAACAATGAACCAAGATAACTACACCTGGCAGGTAAATGTAGGACCCACCCTGCCTAAACATCAGAGTGCTACATATATAATATGAATTGCTAATAGTAAAGATCTATTGGAAATGTTTCTTTAGGAATATTTTTAATATTTTAAAAAAAAGTGATATCTATAAAATGTGACATACCGGTATATGTACAGTGTATATAGGGGTAAGTGAAGAGAATATATACACATATGTAGGCATAAGAAATACATACGCCTGTATATATATATATATATATATATATATATATATATATATATATATATATACGCACACGTAAACATATACATACTATATATATATATATATATATATATATATATATATATATATATATATATATATATAAAAAAAACATGCATGCATGAAAAAAAATGTAATTATATAAAAAAAATAAATTGTGTAAAAAGATATATGATTAATTAGTTAATTAAAAGTGTATATATATATATATATATATACAGATGAAATAGAGCGATGGGTGTAAAAATGATGATGTATAGACTATGGGGAGATATTAGATGGAATCAGTTGTGTGAAAGAGATCGAGAGAATAAAAAAGAGGAGAAATAGGAAGAAGGGGGGAGGAGGGAAGGAGAGGGAAAAAGGAAGGGGGAGGGGGTTATTGGAGAAGAAAAAGGGGGGGAGCAGTGGCGGCTGGTGCTCAAAATTTTTGGGGGGGCGCAAACAAACTGAAAAATTCTGAAAAAAAACCATCAATCGCAGCCACTGTCATCAAAAACACATCCACTGTGTCATCAAAACGCATTCACTGTGTCATCAAAAACGCATTCACTGTGTCATCAAAAACGCATTCACTGTGTCATCAAAAATGCAGCCACTGTGTCATCAAAAATGCATTCACTGTGTCATCAAAAACGCAGCCACTGTGTCATCAAAAACGCAGCCACTGTGTCATCAAAAACGCATTCACTGTGTCATCAAAAACGCAGCCACTGTGTCATAAAAAACGCATTCACTGTGTCATAAAAAATGCATCCACTGTGTCATAAAAAACGCATTCACTGTGTCATAAAAAATGCATCCACTGTGTCATAAAAAACGCATCCACTGTGTCATCAAAAACGCATTCACTGTGTCATAAAAAACGCATCCAATGTGTCATAAAAAATCATCCACTTTGTCATCAAAAACGCATTCACTGTGTCATAAAAAACGCATCCACTGTGTCATAAAAAACGCATCCACTGTGTCATAAAAAACGCATCCACTGTGTCCACTGATCCCAGAAACCATGATTGTCTACTTAATAGCAGCCAGCATCTCTTTGAACAAGGGGGAAGAGGGGCAAGTTATCAAAGAAAGATAATCACAGTGATTTGGGGGGCTGGGAGAGGATGCTTTATGTGCTAGGGGCCACTTTGGGAGCAGAGAGGATTTGTGCTGGGGGGGGTCTAATTTTATATTCAACCCCCCTTCTAGCACAAATCCTCTCTGCTCCCAAAGTGGCCCCTAGCACATAAAGCATCCTCTCCCAACCCCCCAAATCACTGTATCTTTCTTTGATAACTTGCCCCTCACGTCCTGTGTATGTGTCCATTCTCCTCCCCCTCCCCCTCTGTCTGTGTATAGGTGTCTTCAGTAGACTCGTGTGTTAGTGAGACAGGAGGGAGGAGGGAATGGGGAAGAGAGGGACAGATACATGCAGCTGTGCTGTGCTGGAGCTCACCCTCCTTGCCAGACAGCAACCCATCCCTCATATGGCTCTTACCTTCCTCCTGCAGCTCCGCTCAGCCGAAGAACGGAGCTGCCGACATCACTTCCGGCTCTCGTCTTCTTCATGAAAGCCGGAAGTGACCTCAAGATTTGAAAAGCAATGCTCCCGCCCATAGAATCACACTGATTCTACGAGCGGAAGCTAATCGGCGTTTTCGTCTGCGCCACAAGGCGGGTTAAAAGCCCGCAAATGAAGCGCCGCGTCTGCAATCTCGTGATTGCATTGACATGGCGCTTCCCATAGTGCACTGGCGTCCGGCGCCACAGTGCACTTTGTTAAAGGACTTTTTTTTTTTTCTTGTTCTTAAAGGGGCCGTTTAAAAAAAAATTTTTTTTTTTTTTTCATTTTTTCTTTTTTTTTTCTTTTTATGACTACAGGAGGGGGGGCGGTGCCCTGGCACCCCCTATGGACGGGCCGCCACTGGGGGGGAGGCTGTGAGGTTTAGGAGTCAATATGACTAAACGCTTGAACTCATAACCAATTATACATACAGGTGTGTATGAGGCGCATGGGCACAAGACGCAGACATAAGTATATATACATATACATGTACATATGTATCGCATACACAGTACGATAAACCCAACAAAATATGTAAAAGTGCCTAAAAATGAAAGGTATTATTAGCACAGGGTCAAACTTCCACAGTGGACTGGGTAGCCAAATACTCACAAAAACAAAAACGATAAGCCCGCTACCCCCATAGTAAGGAAGCACAGACTCCTGAAAATAATGATGAAACAATAATGAGTAAGGGTTGGTTATGACAACACATAAAGCTACATAAGAGGGACTAGAGGATGGTAGCAATCTCAATTACTTCATTTAGGCCACCTAGCGAGAGAACATCAAGATTATAAATCCAAAAAGTCTCTCTAGCACAGTGTTATTTGAAATGTTCAGCTTCGGGGAGAGATCTCGGCATTTGTTCTATGACCCACACTTGTAGTCTGACAGTAGACTGCTGATGGAATTCAGCAAAATGTCGCATGACACTGTGTAGGTCTTTTCCCCACTCTATAAGTCTTCTATGTTGGGCAAACCGCTGTCTTAAAGGACAGATGGTGTGGCCAACATAGATGAGTCCATAGGGACACGTGAGTCCATACACCACAAAATCAGATGAACAGTTATAAAAACTGTCCAACTAATAGCTTTTACTCTTTGTGCAAAAGGATTTCTGGCCAGGTTGAATAAATTTACAGGTTTTACACAGAGCTTTCCGGCACTAATACATGCCCACAAGGGGTATCAGAACCAGTAGGTTAGATGAGGTATTAGGGGGTTTAAGTTTGCTTGGAGCAGTCTTATTTTTGAGATTGGGTGCTTTGCGGTAAGTAACGCTGGGGTGTTTGGGAGGGATGGTTTTGAGATGGGGGTCTTGAGGCAGTATATTCCAGTGATTAGCAATAATTCTTTCCATTTTTTTGTATTGGAAATGAAATGTTGTAGTAAATGTGGTGGAATGACCACCAGATTCTGGAACTTTATTGGCAGGTTTTCCTTTGGAATAGAATTCACAAGCTTGATCTATTAACCCTTCCGGATATTGTATATTTAAAAATGTATTTTTGAGGCATACGCTCTGTTGTGCATAGTCCGTATCTCTTGTACAGTTTTGTCTTAAATGACAAAACTGCCCTTTGGGGATATTTTGTATCCATTTTGGGTAACGACAGCTCTTATGATGCAAAAAGGAATTTCCTGCAGTGGGCTTAGTATAATTTCGGGCAAAAATAGTGTCTTCCGTATCACCCAATTCTAGGTCCAAAAAGGCCAAAGTATAGGGGTCAGAAACATATGTAAACGACAAACCATATGGGTTTTCATTACAATGATGGACAAAAGAAGTAACAAGATCAACAGGTCCATCCCAGATGATAATAATATCGTCAATATATCTCCCAAAGAAGACATTGTGGGCAGAAAAGGAATTCTGTTGCCAGATGTGGTGGGTTTCCCAATATCCCATGGCCAAGTTGGCATATGGTGGGGCAAAACTGGCCCCCATCGCAGTGCCCTGCAGTTGCAGGTAGAAGTCACCATCAAAATAAAATAAAATAATTGTGAGTAAGGCAAAAATTGGTGGTTTCCAAAATAAACGCTGCCTGTCTGGGGTTAAGGAATGGGTCTTTTGCAAGGAAACATTCTAAAGCTAGCAAACCAAAAGTATGAGGAATGGTTAGTTAACATCTAAGGAAAGCCATATATAGGAGGGTTCCTATTTATATGGAGATAGAAGTTCCAGGAGATGTGAACCATCTCTAATATATATGATTGTAATTGGTGGACCAGTGGTCTATGTATTGGTTGAAACTTATGGTTATGCTGTCCATTGCAGCTACTATCAGTCTGCCTGGAGGGGATTGTTAATCCTTATGGATTTTCGGTAGATGATAAAAATAAAGAATTTGGTAAAAATCTTTTGGAGGACTATCCCTCCTCCTTTATCGGCAGATTTGATGTTGATGTCTGCTGTATTGGTCAGGGCATCTAGGGATTTTACTTCAGATGAGGAGAGGTTGTGATTATTAGGAGAAGTAGAAGAAGAGGACCGACATAGCTTGAGAAAATCTGCGTATACAACCCTGTAAAAACTCTCCAGGTATGGACCTTTGGCATGGGAAGGGTAGAAAGCATATTTTGGCCTAAAGGAGGAATGGACTATTGGAGGAGAGGTGGAAAGATGCTGTGTAAAAAGGCTGAAGGAACCATCCTCTATAGATAAACACTCTAATGTATCTATAACATCAGTATCAAAGTCAAAGGAGATGGAAGATAGAGTTGAAGAATCGGGATCGGTGGGATGAACATCAGGAAAGGATACTTTTTTGGCTTGTTTAATATGAAAAAAATCTCTTAAGGGTAAGATTACGAATATACCTATTAAGATCTTTAAATAATAAAACAGGATTGGGTTTATTGTTGGGGGCAAAATTCAGTCCTCGGCTGAGAAGAGTAGTTTTAGCGGTGGAGAGAACATGCAAAGATAAGTTGAATATTTTTATAGGTTGTGAAACTATAACATTATTCAACTTATCTTTGCATGTTCTCTCCATCTCTGCCCCTACGCCTCACACACATCTGTATGCATAATTGGTTATGAGTTCAAGCGTTTCATCATATTGACTCCTAAACCTCACACCCTTCCTTCCTCCTCCCCCCTTTTTCTTCTCCAATAACCCCCCCCTTCCTTTTTCCTTCCCCCACCGTCCTCCCCCCTCTTCCTATTTCTCCTATTTTTATATTCTTTCTCTCGCTTTCACACGACTGATTCCATCTAATATCTCCCCATAGTCTATACATCTTCGTTTTAACACCCATTGCTCTATTTCATTGGTATATGTATACATTTAATTAACTAATTAATCATATATCTTTTTACACAATTAAATTTTTTATATAATTTAATCTTTTCATGATTTATATATATATATATATATATATATATATATATATATATATTTATATATATATATATATAGTATGTATATGTTTACGTGTGTGTATATATATATATATATATATGCGGATGTATTTCTTATGCCTATATGTCTACATTTGTGTATATTCTCTACACTTACCCCTATATACACATATGTCACATTCTATAAATATCACTTTTTAAAAAAATATTTAAACTACTCCTAAAGATACATTTCCAACAAATCTATAATATTAGCGATTCATATTATATACATTCTTTATTATTATTATTATTATTATTATTATGTACTGTTATCCTTGCACTAATATGTCATTGCTGTCTTTTGTCAGTTTTAATGTTTGTTGAGATACTCCCAACATATTTTAAATGATTGCTTTGTATCCACCAGTTGTATAATGATGAGTATTGTCCTGTATTTAGCATGTGTAGTGTGTGCATACCATTGCTTTATCCAGTGACGCCTGGCCCTTCCCCTTGTTGTATATGAGGCTCTCCTATATCCCCTTCCCTATGCTTGAAAAAAGAGCGCGGTTGCCATAACACATGCAGCGTGCATGCTCAGAAACGCTTTGAACTCTTGTGGCCCTACGCCACTCTGCCCTATGCTATCCAAGCCTCATTTCGGACTATCCACTGCATGGCCGACTTCCACTTTCCAGCGGTTCCAGCGAGGATTGCTTGACTTGCAGTGCTACGAGTGGGAGCCTGTGACTGCTCACTGCCCCCACCTCCTTGGGATATTCGCTCTGATGTGCCTGATACACCTCTCCCCACCGTACCAGCTGAATAGTGGAGGAACAGTAACCTGGTTACTCTTCCTCCTTCTGGGATGTGTCTAACTACAGATGTGCCCATTTTTATCTTCTCTCATGTGAGTTGCTAATTGTCTACTATTATTAAAATATTGAACATTCTCACTTAGAAGCGCCTCTTTTCCTTGTTTATCCTCAGTTACGCTGGAAATTTGCTTCTGTTTCTATCTGGTGGCAGCCCTAAGTACCTGGACCCTATTTATTAACTATTTAACTATTTATGGACTAATATATGGACTCTAGTCTGCTAAGAGTTGCTAGTGCATTGCGCCTTTTACTTGTTTTAATGCAATACAATATTGGGGTGCACTAACGCACCTCAATATACTGCAGGAAAACGTGCACTAATGCAGTTCAATATACTGCAGTAACCGTGCACTAATGCACTTCAATATACTGCAGTAAAGGTGCACTAACGCACATCAATATACTGCAGTAAAGGTGCACTAACGCACGTTGATATACTGCAGTAAAGGTGCACTAACGCATGTCAATATACTGCAGTAAAGGTGCACTAAAGCACCTCATTATACTGCAGTAAACGTGCACTAACACACCTCAATATACTGCAGTACACGTGCACTAATGTAGTTCAACATACTGCAGTAAACGTACACTAATACATGTCAATATACTGCAGTAAATATGCACTTACACACGTCAATATACTACAGTAAACGTGCACTAATGTACATTAATATACTGCAGTAAACATGCACTAACACACCTCAATATACTGCAGTAAACTTGCACTAATGCACTACAATATACTGCAGTGAACCGTCACTAACGCACGTCAATATACTGCAGTAAAGGTGCACTAAAGCACCTCATTGTACTGTAGTAAATGTGCACTAATGCACCTCAATGTACTGCAGTAAACCTGCCCTGAAACACTAAAGTGACACTAAAGTAAAAATGAATGGTCGCAACACACTCACACTGCACTATATTTACACTAAACTGACACTCTACACTTACAATAGAATCACAATAGCACACTATAGCACACTAACTTGCTAGCAGCAATGGACAGAGCCCTGTTCTATCTATCTCCACTCCAATATCACACTGCAAATGACTGCTGTGGGAAGGATCCTTTTATAGAGGGGGTAGGTCTATGAGCAAAGAGCCATGATTGGGCACAGTCATCATTACTTTTTCCAATCATGGATCTGACAGTGTTCTGTGCCCTGATTGGGCAAATCCTTCATTGCTTCAGCCAATCAGGGCTTCCAATGCACTCTGGGGTGTGCAGTGCATTGTGGGGTGCTCAGTGGGCCGAACAAACGATTGAACGCCCCAACAATTCAGGTGTTCGTCAAATGGGAAACAGCCAATATTAGGCTTGAATTCATACAAACTGACTTCCGGGCAATTGTGGGATCCTGTGAGTGTGACAAGCTCGAGCCTTCCATTGATAATGGGAACAAGACATTCCAGACTGATCTTTTTGGAGTCATGTATACATCCTAAGCACACAGTTTCTATGTGGGATCAATAGGTTTGGTGAGTCACATTTGTGAGGACTGAGGGGTCACATTGTGTGTTTGCAACCTCACAATAGGGAGATTTGCTAAAGCTGGAGAACTCAGAATCTGGTGCAGCTGTGTATAGTAACCAATCAGCTTTTACCTTCAGCTCTAACAATAAAACCTGGAAGCTGATTGGATTCTATGCAGCGCTGCACCAGATTTTGCACGCTCCATTAAATCCTACCCAATGTACTATAGTTATTTATGAAAAGTGCTACATTCTCAGTTATTACTCATTGAGGACTGTACAACATCTATATCATAGCAGCTAACTGAAAGAAAAACTGAAGTGTGGACATAATTACCCATGCTTTAGGAAGAAATGGAGGCTGTGCTAATTTCACTGTGCATAGCCCTTGAGTTGCAAAAGTGAAGCCAGGGTCTGCAATTTAAAAACTGACTAGCTGTTTATTTTTAATTTTCACTGATTTTAGTTTTTCCAGGCAGTAACTACTGTATGTGGTGGGCTTGTAGGTGGGGTGCAGCGTGGTGCGGCAGAATAACACACTCTGTCCCAGTGCAGTGAAAGAACTTGTATTGAAATAATGCAGAGACAGCTTACAAATAACATGGTGGGAAAGCTGTATAACCAGGAACTCTCAGTTCCAACAGTGTGTAGGAAGCAGACTGTAGCCCACTGTCAGCATCTGTAGAGAGGGGAGGAATGTGACCTGGGCCGTCTTGTGCCCAACGGGCAGGTGTCTAGAGAGGTTGCAAGCCCTACGATTTTCCTCCTCGTCCGGAATCTTTCCCTGCCTCTAGTGCTGTCCCTAACAGGCAGGGTACCAGTCCCTGCTCTACCACCTCAGAAAAAGCGCGCCAAACCTGGGAGCCCAGGCCTTAAAAGGCTCTGCCTGACCCAAGATGGCTGTCAGAGTCACATGGGGGGGGGGCAGCATCCAATTTGATTCTTCCCAATGACCCAGGATACCATAGAGGAACTATGATTTTCTCTCCATCTGTGGTGCCGCTGTGGAGAGCACCACCTGCAGTACAGAAGGTAGACTGCACCTGCCTACAGGCTGGTTACAACAAAAAAGGAGTAGCTGTTGATTATTTTCTTTGTGACAGGGTGTCATAGTTCAGGGTGATTAGGGGAATGCAAACCTTAAATACAGTCCTGCTTCAGAGGGAACAAATGCCATTTTCTGACAATATAGGGAACAGCAAATAGGCTGTTCACATTGCAAGGGAATCTTCACCAGAGTTTAGAAAATGTGGTGAAATTTCACTTTGTAAAGAATATCCAATCAAGTGCAAGAAAAAAAACAAAACAAAAAAAAAACTGCATGTTTGCTTGTGTGATTAGATGACTGAAGTCAGCAGACCTCTATATGTCTTATATGTGGATTTGTTAATAGAATATATGGAACATGCAATCCTGACAGAAACAGGACAGTAACCACAGCATCCCTGACTGTCATGGCAGGACCAGCTGATACATTTACATCTTCTCTCTAGCTCAGCCTTTTTCAACCAGGGTGCCCAGGCACCCTGGGTTGCCTTGAGGTTTCTTAAGGGGTGCCTTGGCAAAATGCCTAAAAATTTCCCAGACATTGTATACAAACCAGCAGGTGGATCAAGCCTGCCTTTTAGTTACAAAAAGCCACAGGTTTCTCATTATGCACCATTGTGACCTTCTAGCCACCGTCATCCTAACAACCAATGACGTCGTCAGTTGATAAGAAAGATGTCGGTCGCCTGCATAGCATCCTTTTCGACCCTCCTCTGCCCCTCTCAATCAGCACTGGGGTCACCAGCGCTGAGTGATGGCGAAAAACTGAGAAGGAAGAAAAACACTGGAATACTAGTCAGTACCAGTGTGCAAAGTGTATTTGCTTTGGATGAATAAATCACCTCTAACATTGGGTGCCCTATATGTGTGAATGTTGCTGCATTAGGTAAAACTATTAGAATAGTTTTTTACATTTTAGAATGGGGTGCCTTGAGATTGTGCAGAATTTTAAAAGGTGCCTTGACTGAAAAAAGGTTGAGAAACAAACAATTTATTGCAGATCAACTTGGATGGGGATAAGGGAGCTGTTGGATACTCCAGAACGTTGAACAAGGAAGTGAGGATACAGTAGCTTCTTAACACAGTCCTGACAGGACATGAAGTCAGCAGCACTGCTATACTATTAGCAATGGCCCAGGCCAGGCAAGCCTTAATTGAGTGTGGCAGGGGTTATCAGCAGTAACAGTCAAAAGGATACCTATCTCTGGTCTGTACTCACAGTGTCCCCAAAACATGCATGTGTCCTTCAGACTCTATCAGGCAGACTCCTATGTAGAGTTCCCAGATGAGGTCCTCAGTGACTCCCCTCTTTTGGCTCCCAATGGCTTGCGGCTGCATAGGCCCCCCAGCTAAACACAGCTGGGACCTCAATGAGCAGGCTGAAACCTCCTCAAGACGTCCAGGAAGTGCAGGCAGCCCTCTTGGCTGGGAGCCTTTCCTCCAGGGAAAAGAACCCTGCTCTGTGTGGCTCCACACTAGTTATTCACTCCCCAACCTTATGGGCACACTTCCCCAGGGATTGGCTGGAGCTGCATAACTATTCAGGCTGCTCATTCAACTCTCCCACCCACTTTGTTCTGGAAGCTTCCAGAAAACAGGGGGAAGCAGTCAAACTTGCAGCCTGCAGAGCCCACAGCAGCTTATAGTAATCACAAACTGCTCTGCTGATTACAGGAGAGCCACTGCACTAAATTTGCCTACACAAACCTAGCAGCCTATCTAGGAGGGTGCTACATCTGTATTGTTATTACAGTGCTATAAAATTAAAGTGTATGCTGTGACCATAGAACTCCTTTAAGATAACCCAGCTGCATTTTTCATATGCATTTAAGCATGTTTAGATGCGTTCAGGCGTGTCAAGAATTTTGGCATTCATTCATTTCATTGGGGAGAATATTCATTTATTCTGGCCATTAAAATTAATAAGTGCTCAAGCACTAAATGTGCCTAGTTTTTAGGCGCTTTACATGCGTTTAAGCATGTTGGGCATTTTTTCAACCCAAATGCTCATCTCCTGAACGCGTAAGTGTTGTTGTTTTTTTTCTGCCTCTAAATGCTCCTGCCTCTAAATGCCTGAAAATGCCAATGTGTGCAAGGAAACATAGGCTTCTAACATTCACATTTTTTAAAGCCCAGTGTGCATGAGGCCTTATGGCTGCTTCCATTTTTGCAAAGTAAATACATTTGCATTATTTACTTATATAAAGCATTTGTTGGAAAATGAGCTAAGGAAAATAGTAATTAACCTCTGCAATCCCATCATGTCTGCTAGTAATAAGGGTCATTCCTCTGTAGAATGTGAAATGAGGATGATCTTTAGAAGAGGTTCTCCATTGTAATTTATTTTAAACTCATTACTCGGTTAATCTTGAGTTTCATTATCAACCAGAAGATAAAATTAAAGTATCCATCATTACCTGCAGAACACTGCATATTCCTCATACAGACCACTCCTGTCTATCATTACTAAATCATCAGTCAGAAACTTATTAGAGTTATTGTGTTATAGAACTCATTTATTTCTACCTATCAGTACAGAGAGACAGGGAGAGATTTCGAATTAAGTACTTTTCTTTATTGTAGAGCTTTATTGAAGAAGAAAGCACAGCATATTTCATGGTTATGTAGCACCCTCCTAGACAGGTTGCTAGCTGATAGGAAAATATTCTTTTTGGCTGGGTGGTAGTTAGCCTAGTTTTGATTTGTATAGTTGTGCTCTTGGCTTCTAAAACTAGAGCCCAGATGGCAGACAGATAAAGAAATCCTGAAACATTAAAACCAAACAACAGAAATAAAGGAAATGAAGAAAAGCACTCTATTAAAATGTACTAGCAGTCAAATATCAAATCTCTCGAATGATCAAGTCAAGTCTATAACATTTCTGACAGTTAACTCCTCCCACAAGGACGGTACCCATTAGCTGTGTTTTTGTGCGGGCCTCATCTACATAATGAATCCAAGTGGCCCAAATTCCATACCATTTATCATGTCTGTCCTTACATGTCACCATCCACTCCTCTGCAGCCCTAATATCGTTCACAAGGCTTGGAACTTGACTGCTTTTCCAGTAGATGGGGATCAGTCTCCTCGTTGCATTGAGGAGGTGAAGCAGTACCGACTTTCAATAAATGCTGAGAGGGATGGTGGGGACATGAAGGAGGAAACCCATTGGAGAGTCAGGGAGGTCCATGTTAAAGATGAGGTTTATTTGGGTTCTAATGTCCTGCCAGTAAGGCTGTAACTTAGGGCAGTCCCACCAAATGTGCAAAAACGAACCCCTATACCCACAGTCCCGCCAGCAAGCATCTGAGGAGGTTGGGTATATTTTAGCAAGTTTGGTGGGGACCCTATACCATCTAGTCATTACCTTGAACCCATTCTCCTGCATTTTTGTGTCAACAGAACTAGAGTGAGTAAGGCGGTATAAGTGGTCAAGTTGCAGCTCAGTAAACTCATGCTACAGGTCTCTTTCCCATTCTCAATTGCATATTGGCTTCCCCTTGGGTCCCTGCCCCAGTAGCATCTCATACAGGACAGATATGGAATGCGGGATTGGATTGGCAGACATGCACAGCTTCTCAAAAGGCATGGAGGAGGTTGGGGAGCATATGATTTGAGGTAGACCACGTGTAAAATGTTGAAGCTGTCCATATCTCCAATTGTCTAGGGGTAATCTAGCATATTGGGCTCTAAGTTCCTCTAATGGGATTAATCCCTGGTCTTGGAAGAACCTGCTGCACCTCACCTCGCCATCTGCCGTCCAGGTACGGAAGAAAGATGGGTGTTCCCCTGGGGCAAACCAGGGGAAGCCTCCCAGGGGAGCTAGGGGGGAGAACCGAGGGGCAAGCTGTCCTGACCTGTTGAGGGCATCCCATTGCTGCAAAGCGTGAGCAGTAACAGGAGAAACAAATGCTGACAGACCTCTATGTGTCCAGGGTAACCATGGGGCATGGGATAAGTTGCAGCCAGCCTAAATTTTTCTAAAGATACCCACACCTTAGTGGAAACCCCATAGTGCCAGTCCAATATTCGCTGCAGAGTGATCACCTCATAATATGTGCGTATATCTGGGACACCCAGGCCTCCTAACCGCTTAGGTGTCTGTAAGGTGTGAAGAGCCAATCGAGGGCTTTGCCCATGCCAGATATATTTTAAGAACGTACTGTTAAGGATTGAAAAGAAAGCACTGGGTAAATAGATAGGCACCATTTGTAGATAGAACAGGATTCGAGGGAACACATTCATCTTTAACACACTGACTCGGCCCATCCATGAGAAGGTCTCTCTGTCTGTCTGTGTAAGTCTGCTTTTATAGTGGAGAGTAGCGGGGCGTAATTACTGTTATAAAGCTGGCAACAGAGGAGGGTAAGATAGACACCCAGATATTTCAGGTGAGTGTGGCACCAAGCAGAAGAGAAAGAGGATTGCAACCATGTACGCAAGCTTGATGGGATATTCAAGGATAGAATTTCGGATCTATTATAATTGATTTTGAAATTTGAGCGTAAGCAGAAGTTCTGTAGTTTATCCATGAGGTTGGGGAGAGAGATCAAGGGGTCAGTCACATAGAACAGAACATCATCCACATAAGCGGATGTTATGTTCCCTTGGCCCAACGCCGAAGCCCTTGACATTTGGATTCGAGCAAATCCTATTGAGCAATGGTTCCAGGGTGAGGACAAAAATGAGGGGGGACAGTGGACAGCCCTGCCTAGTTCCGTTCGTAATAGGGAAGGTGTCCGAAAGGATGCCATTCTCTGTAACTCGGGCCTCAGGGGAGCTATAGAGCAAGGTTATCCCGGAGAGCATGTTAGGGCCAAGCCCCAATCTGGTCAATACCCAATCCACCCTGACGAACGCCTTTTCAGCATCAGTAGAAATCAGGAGACAGGGTGGATGGCCAGTCTGTGTTTGTGCCCAATGGATCAATGGAATCGCCGGTTAGAATTGTCCCTAGCTACCCTTCCAGTAATAAACCCCGTCTGGTCTGGATGTATGATAGATGGCATTATGGGTTTAAGATGGTTCACTAAGATCTTTGCTAATATTTTTATATCAGTATTGAGAAGTGATATCGGTCTGTAGCTACTAGAAGCAGTGTGGTCTTTCCCTTCTTTGGGGAGCACCGTAATATGGGTCAGTAGTGCCAAATACTCCAGAATATGACCCTGTTTCTGATCTGCTGACACTGCCAGGCAGTGTAGCAGGGAGATTGTAGAGCTGGGCATAGAAGTCCCAAAAGGCAGCCACAATCTTAGAGGAGTGAACTACTGGGGAACCCGTCACGATATAGAGTTTATGTACATGGCCCGAGGCCTGTTGTCTCTTTAGGGCCCTGGGTAGCAGTCACCCGCATTTATTCCCGTACTCGTAACATGAGAGATGTGGCATAGGTGTGCCCGTATCTGGGTATCAAGCAGGTTGGCAAGCTCCACTCGGAGGGATTGGAGTTCTGCTGCCAGCTTCGGGGTCAGACAACATTTGTGTTTGAGTTCTGCAGATTGGATTTTTTTAGGAGGGTTTGGAGATCCCCTTCACATGCTTTTTTCAATCATGAGGCCTGGGATATGAACTCCCCCCTAACCACTGCCTTATGCCCTTCCCATATGGATGCCAGCCCTACATCATCCGTTGACTTCTCTGCAAAGTACAGGGAAATACTCCGATATGCGATTTGACGCCACTACATCATCCAAGATGTTCTCATTCAAAGTGCCAGGTCCAGGACTTAGAGTCAGAGGACAGTGGATGTATAGCGAGGGATACTGGGGTGTGAACCGAGAGGGTGATGGAACCAATCGATGCATATGATAGAGTCTGCAGAGAGAACTGATCCATCAGTAACAGATCTGAGCTGGTATATATGGTATGAGTGGCCGAGTAGTAGCTGAAATCTTTGTCGGTGGGGTGGAGTACCCTCCAGCAATCGACAAGATGGTGGGAGTGCAAGGATTTTCTGAAGTGTTTAAGGAAAGCGAAAGAGTGGGTAGAACACCCCGTAGATGTGTCCATCCGTGGGTCTTGGCTGACATTGAAATCTCCCCCCAAGATCATTTGGCCCTCTCTAAAAGAAAAGAGGGAGTCTAGAAAGGTGAGCTGTTGAGTGTTTGGCGCATACACGGTTGCAAAAGTGAATTTACGGCTTAGTATGGTGCCTTTGATTAAAACATATCTGCCATTAGAGTCAGTGAGCTGGTCCACCAGGACAAAGGGACATTGTTTATGTATGGATATAGCAACTCCGCTCAATTTAGATCATGGAGAGTTGCTGAGAAACCATTGATTATACAGGTAGGTGGGAAGGCGGGGGACTGAGTCAGTGTGAAAGTAAAGTTCCTGTAATAAAAGATTCTGTGCCCCCAAGCATTCGGTTTTGAGCCACAACTTACTGAGTTTATTAGGCGATCCTAAGCCACTGACATTATACGACACCACTTTCAGGGAAGCCATAATGTACGGAAATTGTGGAGGTATCCTAAGTCCCCGTCAGGAGGGAGAAGAGACCTGCAAGTGATTGATCCATGAATCAAGGAGAAAATAGAAAACAAAAGTAAAAACCTAGACAACCGGGCCAAAAATAGAGTGGAGGTTAGCGAGTAGTGTGAGCTCCTAGGAGTTGGCCTATGTGGGGGAAGTGGCACAGCACCAGGTGCGGGCCCGCCAGAGAAAAACCCCTGTTCGGCATTTAGATTACAGCAGCATCAAAGATGTGCAAAACCAAATTACCACAGCAGCAGTAAAAATGGAAAAATAACCCTGGGGCGTCCCTGTAAAAGGAAACAATATCCAGTTAGAAGGTCAGTTCACATGAGTCCTTCAGGACCTCCTCTGAGGGGGGGAATGTTGGGGAAATTGCGATATGGCCCGGGGGTTATCATCCCTAGACCTGCTCCTATTCCGTCCCCTGCGACATGCAGGGTGCCAAGGCTGTGGGCGTGCAGGGAGTGGAATCTCCAGTGAGGACCACCAGTCTGGAACAACAATGGCGGGTAAGCCCATGTGTTGCATGAACTGCGGCAACTCATCTGTATTACGCAGGATGAATTGCCGGCCATATTTGGTCACTGACATCCTGAAGGGCCTCAAGTAGTGGCTTGAGGGCACGACGGTGCATTAAGGTGCATCTGGAAAGATCCGTGAAGAAGGACAACTTTGCGCCATTGAACTCCACGTGGCGGACACCTCTGATGTGAAACATTATGCGTTCCTTCAGGGAATATTTGTGCAGCTTGCAGATGATATCCCCTGGCTTGTCTGGTTCATCTGAAGGTGGACAGAGGGCTCTATGAGCGCCGGTCTATTTAAAAGTGATCAGGTGCTTCATGGTCAAGAACTTGTTTGAAAAGACCTTGCAGGGAAGGAACTATACCTGGGAGCAGTAGCTTCTGGCATGCCTCTAATACGGATGTTATCTCTGCGACTTCTATTCTCAAAGTCATTCATCTGATCTATTAAAGAGTTAATCTGTCGGTCTTGGGTCTTGCAGCGTTCATGAAGTGCTTGTAGGGCAGGTGTGACCACTTCCCACTGTGCCTCCAAATCCCCCACTCTGCCCCCAATGTGTGCTGTATCAGCCTGGAGTGCTTCAATGTCCTGCCTAAAGGCCTTCTGTGGGCAAATATCTCCAGATAAGCTTTAGTTAGGAGGGAGAGAATAAGAGCCCGCAGATCTTTGTCCCCCTTGTCGTCTCCCACCGCTGAGTGAGGCACTGTGCTGGCTGTGTTGGAGGGTGAGGCGGGGGGAGGTAGCAAGGGAGATGGGAGCTGTGGAGCGGGGATAAGAGAGGCTGCACTTGCGGCCTGGTATTTACCGGTCGGCGCCATCTTGGAAGTCCCTGCTGGGGTGCGGTGAGGCTCCGAAAAGTACTGGTCCAGGGATCTAGATCGGTTCCGGGAGGTACGTTGGGGCTGCAGAGATGTCCGTCGTCTGAATGGCATCATTCGGTGCCAAAATCTCCCCAAGAAAGCTGCTGTGGGTGCAATATGTGTGGTGGGTTCACGGAGCTCCTCTAACAAGCCTCCTCACATGCTCATGCCATGGCCACGCCAATTGCTGAGATATATTGTCCTTTAAAACAGTTATGTAGCATCTGCTTGATTTTTTGTGGGGATGGAAAGTATTCAGACCCCCTTAAATTTTTCACTCTTTGTTATATTGCAGCCATTTGCTAAAATCATTTAAGTTCATTTTTTTTCCCTCATTAATGTACACACAGCACCCCACATTGACAGAAAACACAGAATTGTTGATATTTTTGCAGATTTATTAAAAAAGAAAAACTGAAATATCACATGGTCCTACGTATTTAGACCCTTTGCTCAGTATTTAGTAGAAGCACCCTTTTGCTCTAATACAGCCATGAGCCTTTTTGGGAAAGATGCAACAAGTTTTTCACACCTGGATTTGGGGGTCCTCTGCCATTCCTCCTTGCAGATCCTCTCCAGTTCTGTTAGGATGGATGGTAAACATTGGTGGACAGCCATTTTTAGGTCTCTCCAGAGATGCTCAATTGGGTTTAAGCCAGGGCTCTGGATGGGCCATTCAAGAACAGTCACAGAGTTGTTGTGAAGCCACTCCTTCATTATTTTAGCTGTGTACTTAGGGTCATTGTCTTGTTGGAAGGTAAACCTTCGGTCCAGTCTGAGGTCCTGAGCACTCTAGAGAAGGTTTTCGTCCAGGATATCCCTGTACTTGCCCGCATTCATCTTTCTCTTGATTGCAACCAGTCGTCCTGTCCCTGCAGCTGAAAAACACCCCCATAGCATGATGCTGCCACCACCATGCTTCATTGCTGGGACTGTATTGGACAGGTGATGAGCAGTGCCTGGTCTTCTCCACACATACTGCTTAGAATTAAGGCCAAAAAAAAGTTCTATCTTGGTCTTATCAGACCAAAGAATCTTATTTCTCATCATCTTGGAGTCCTTCAGGTGTTTTTTAGCAAACTCCATGCGGGCTTTCATGTGTCTTGCACTAAGGAGAGGCTTTCGTCGGGCCACTCTGCCATAAAGCCCCGACTGGTGGAGGGCTGCAGTGATGGTTGACTTTCTACAACTTTCTCCCATCTCCCGACTGCATCTCTGGAGCTCAGCCACAGTGATCTTTGGGTTCTTCTTTACCTCTCTCACCAAGGCTCTTCTCCCCCGATAGCTCAGTTTGGCCAGATGGGCACCTCTAGGAAGGGTTCTGGTCATCCCAAACGTCTTCCATTTAAGGATTATGGAGGCCACTGTGCTCTTAGGAACCTTAAGTGCAGCAGAATTTTTTTGTAACCTTAGACAGATCTGTGCCTTGCCACAATACTGTCTCTGAGCTTTTCAGGCAGTTCCTTTGACCTTATGATTCTCATTTGCCCTGACATGCACTGTGAGCTGTAAGGTCTTATATAGACAGGTGTGTGGCTTTCCTTATCAAGTCCAATCAGTATAATCAAACACAGCTGGACTCAAATGAAGGTGTAGAACCATCTCAAGGATGATCAGAAGAAATGGACAGCACCTGAGTTAAATGTGACCATGTGATATTTCAGTTTTTCTTTGTTAATAAATCTGCAAAAATGGCAACAATTCTGTGTTTTTCTGTCAATATGGGGTGCTGTGTGTACATTAATGAGGAAAAAAAATGAACTTAAATTATTTTAGCAAATGGCTGCAATATAACAAAGAGTGAAAAATTTAAGGGGGTCTGAATAATTTCCGTCCCCACTGTATATACAGTATCTCACAAAAGTGAGTACACCCCTCACATTTTTGTAAATATCTTTTCATGTGACAACACTGAAGAAATCACACTTTGCTACAATGTAAAGTAGTGAGTGTACAGCTTGTATAACATTGTACATTTGCTGTCCCCTCAAAATAACTCAACACACAGCCATTGATGTCGAAACCACTGGCAACTAAAGTGAGTACACCCCTAAGTAAAAAAAGTCCAAATTGGGCCCAAAGTGTCAATATTTTGTGTGGCCACCTGTAAGAGAAGTCCAGTAAACAAACACGCACTGACGCACAGGCGCGGGCACACCAGTGTGTACACAAGAAGTAACATGTATTGCGTGAACATGGAACATGTATTGCGCATGCGTGAGCGCACGTGTGCGCGAGCAGACATGCGCGCACACACATGTGCACGTACTGGCGCCAAGCAGCCTATTTAAACCAAGCAATGACACAAACACATTGCTGAGTGGTCTTTCAGCTTGTTCCTGTTGACCTGTGCCCTGATCTGTTTCTAGTTTACCTGTGTTTGACCCGGCTTCACCTGAACCCTCCTCTGGACTTCTGCCTGCCTACCTGTGACCTTGGCCTGTGCTTGACTCTACTCCTGTCTCATGCTCCTGTACCTTGCTGCCCGATTGTGTACCGAACTCGGCTTGTATCATGTCCTTGCTTCAGCCTCATGTTCCTGTAGCTGCTCTGCCTGGCTGTTGATGACCCCCGGCTTATGTTCCAGTTACGCTTCCGCCTATTGATCCAGAGACATGGAGTTCCAGTTCCCAATGCCTTTCCGGTGATCTACGGCCATCGGGTTCCTGTCAAGCCTCAGCTGGTGCCACCTGCTATACCGGCCCTCATGCCACTCTGTGTCTTGCACTCCCTGTCATCTCTATCAAGGGACCAAAAAATTCCCCTATGGTGGGATTTTCCAGGCACTACCATAAATAATACAGTATAAGTACAAAAATAGTTTTTATTACAAATTTCGAACGAAGTAGATAATTTAACAAAATATACAAATCAAATACAGAAACTATGTACAATGGGATACTTCAAAAGCAGAGTACGTATCGTTAAGAATACAAATAGCATAACAATGGAGAAAAGACCAAAGGTCGGGATATAATAAGTCTCACTGAACCGACGCGTTTCAGAGAATCCTTCATCAGGGTTCACCAAGTGAGAGTTACCATCTATGGGATTACAGAGTAAGAGAAAGTAATTAACATCACACACAAAGCAGATGACAGTCCCCCCACACCCAGTGAAGGTATGTGTGAAAGTCATACTCACTTCCAAAGTACAAATGTGATAAGAGTATCCAAGGCATAAAATCAACTTCACAAAGGTCTTCCAGGCCGTGTGCATGTAAAGGTAGCCTAATGGCTGGCCATACAGGATGGTATTGTAGAAGACTGATGTAACAGAGGAAATCCCAATTTGTGCTAAAGAAAGCCGCGCCTGAGGGTTTGGCGAGGCGTTTGTGTGCAGGCTGGGGTCCAAACTTCTCAGGAGCTGAAACCAAGGACACAACCCCATAAATAACGATAATTTAAACAGTCGAAGTGTGCAGTGATAGCTGCTGGGATCGATAGTATATCAGATAAAAATAAAAAAGAAAGGAAAATAACCCAAATTGCTATAAATCACCTTCTTAGTCAGCCCAGGGACACATCATCAGTGAAACGTCCTCCTCCAATCACAAGGTCAGAGTGAATGGGCTCAGTGTTTATATCCACCAGGTTGTGCTGTCAGCTGATTATAATGAAGATCACCTGAAAGGATGTGTATTGCCCTGAGCTCTCTCATCCCACCCCCCAACAACTGAATAGTTGTCAGTCTGAAAGGGATGTGCACTCAGCCTAACAGAGGAAATCCCAATTTATGCTAAAGAACGCCGCGCCTGAGGGTTTGGCGTGGCGTTTGTGCACAGGCTGGGGTCCAAACGTCTCAGGACCCAAAACCAAGGACACAACCCCATAAATAACAATGATTAAAACAGTCAAAGTGTGCAGTAATAGCTACTAGGATCGATAGTGTATCAGATCCCAAAATGTGTAAGGGGTATATACACATATGTAGGGACCAGCAACAGGGAACATACCTGTAAACTGGATCCAGAGGTGAGACCTATAGTTTGTCATGTAGGGGAGAGGGGAGAGGCTGAGAGTCCGGGCTGGCCACCATACAGCTACAGGTAGTAAAAAAGACCTGGTTTGGAGAAAAGAAGGTGATTCTAATGTAGGTGGGTATATTCCAATAATAAGGAAAAAAGGCCAAACAGCATCTTGAATAAACATAAAAATAAAAAAGAAAGCAAAATAACCCAAATTGCTATAAATCACCTTCTTAGTCAGCCCAGGGACACAGCATCAGTGAAACATTCTCCTCCGATCACAGGATCAGAGTGAATGGGCTCAGTGTTTATATCCACCAGGTTATGCTGTCAGCTGATTATAATGAAGATCAGCTGAAAGGATGTGTATTGCCCTGAGCTCTCTCATCCCACCCCCCAACAGATGACTAGTTATGAGCCTGAAAGGGATGTGCACTCAGCCTAACAGAGGAAATCCCAATTTATGCTAAAGAACGCCGCGCTTGAGGGTTTGGCGCGGCATTTGTGCACAGGCTGGGGTCCAAACGTCTCAGGACCCGAAACCAAGGACACAACCCCATAAATAACAATGATTAAAACAGTCTAATGCCCCGTACACACGGTCGGACTTTGTTCGGACATTCCGACAACAAAATCCTAGGATTTTTTCCGACGGATGTTGGCTCAAACTTGTCTTGCATACACACGGTCACACAAAGTTGTCGGAAAATCCGATCGTTTTAAACGCGGTGACGTAAAACATGTACGTCGGGACTATAAACGGGGCAGTGGCCAATAGCTTTCATCTCTTTATTTATTCTGAGCATGCGTGGCACTTTGTCCGTCGGATTTGTGTACACACGATCGGAATTTCCGACAATGGATTTTGTTGTCGGAAAATTTTATCTCCTGCTCTCCAACTTTGTGTGTCGGAAAATCCGATGGAAAATGTCCGATGGAGCCCACACACGGTCGGAATTTCCGACAACAAGGTCCTATCACACATTTTCCGTCGGAAAATCCGACCGTGTGTACGGGGCAAAAGTGTGCAGTGATAGCTGCTAGGATCGATAGTGTATCAGATCCCAAAATGTGTAAGGGGTATGTACACATATGTAGGGACCAGCAACAGGGAACATACCTGTGAGCTGGATCCAGAGGTGAGACCTATAGTTTGTCATAACAGCTGAATAGTTATCAGCCTGAAAGGGATGTGCACTCAGCCTGGTCCAATCAATGGGCCCCCTGAGTGTGGACCGCGCCACGCCTCCCCTCAAGCGCCGGCCCCGAAGACGCAGTGCGCATGCACGCCAGCCGAGCTGGAACGCAAGGCAGCGGCAAACGTCACGGCGCCGCGCATCGGAGTTGCGCGCCGCTGTCCACTCCCACCGGCACGGCAAGCCTGCACTGGAGGCAGCCAAGCTGATCCAGGTCAGGGATGGAGGAGCGTCAAAAAGCAACTCCCCCCAGCGTGTCCCAGAGAGGGACACCCTTGCTGTGCCGGGTCTGCGCACAAAGATAAACAATAGATAAAATAGTGTAGCGCTGGACTAAAAATACGCATATAATGATATATGCAAGTGGACGGGGCCCATAAATGTGTAAATAAAGTGACTAGTGAATAAAGACCATATAACATTCAGTCTAAAATGATCAAGTGCATGTATAGTGACACTAGAGATTAATCAAGTGCACCTGCATATATTTAAAAAACAAGAAGTGATATGAGAGTAAATGTAAAAGTGGCAAACTTCAGGTGAATAAAATGAACCAATGTGACAGCAAAATGAATGAAAAATATATTATATCAACACAAGACATCTAATCACAGAACCAGATTCTGTGTTGGAGTGTCACTACGCTTTGGGACCTGTTCTTTGGATTTTTTTTGGGACTGTTTATATATTCATTTTAATTTCCTTTTCATGTGCGATCACTAAGCATTAGGATTTATTAGCACTATTAGTGATTAGATGTCTTGTGTTGATATAATATATTTTTCATTCATTTTGCTGTCACATTGGTTCATTTTATTCACCTGAAGTTTGCCACTTTTACATTTACTCTCATATCACTTCTTGTTTTTTAAATATATGCAGGTGCACTTGATTAATCTCTAGTGTCACTATACATGCACTTGATCATTTTAGACTGAATGTTATATGGTCTTTATTCACTAGTCACTTTATTTACACATTTATGGGCCCCGTCCACTTGCATATATCATTATATGCGTATTTTTAGTCCAGCGCTACACTATTTTATCTATTGTTCATTTTGTGTGCCCTTGTATTGGGGTTATTGTGTTTTAGCTGCAGGACTCACTTCACGTTTTTCAGTTTTTAAATTGAACACCGAGCGCAATTCCCCCCCCCTCCCCTTTCCTTTGCGCACAAAGATAGCAACATCTAAGTAAGAGTGGGCTTAAGCACCTATACCATCCATAACAAAAAAAGGAAAAAATAATCTGCAAAAAAGAATCAATGATAATAACATGGCATGCATGCATGAGATTCATGCATGCAGAGATGCACAACCAAGATAGTATATGGATATAATACAAATGCAACCTCAGCATAGAAAACAATTGTGAAGTCGTTACACGGAAAGAAAAAAACCATACAACAGCCACAGATCAGGCATCCAGGGTTCGGACCTACTCATGTATCAATCTTGGAGTCTGATCTGGTAAAGACCACATTAATGCCCCCATCCCCAACAAATATAGAGGCATTAGATGTAAGCAAGCCCCTCAAATATCAAAGGAAACTTATATTTGGTATCCCATGTAAAAAATGTATATATGCGGGCAACAAAAGCCATCATAAAAGTGAGAACAGATAAGGGGGAGATATGGGGGCCGGGGTCAAATATAGACCCCCTGCATCCAACAGTAAAGCAACATGGGGTGCTAACATGGCAAATGCTGAGAAGTATGCCTACTTTTCCATACCCCCCGGAGTCAAAGCCCTCCAAAAATGGCTTGAAGCATGTTGTACCATTGAGTCCCGGGGGCCTGGTCGCCCGCAGATTGTAAATCCATATCAGTTTGAGCTGGAGGAGATCCTTATTCCAATCTCCCCCCCTCGAACTGGGGTGCACTCGATCCAAAATCAAAAATTTGATTTTTGGGAACAGTCCCTGATGAACCAGGGCAGTATGTCTCCCCAGTGGTAGATCGGGGTCGCATGTCTGCATGCTCCTGATGTGGCGGTATGCCCTATGCCAGAATTCCAATTTGGTCTTCCCGACATAGAAGCATCTGCAATCACACCGGAGCATGTACACAACCCCCTTGGTCTTACAGTTGGCAAAGTGTTTGGGCCTGAAGGTACTGCCATCAGGTAGAGTTGGATTTTTGGTAGTATACATATACTTACAGTACCCACAGGCCCCACACATAAACGTGCCCCTATATTTGCAGTGCTGGGCAAAATTCTCATTCCTGAATTCGCTCCTTACCAGCCTGGAGGACAAAGAGTTAGCCCTCCTGAAAGTAAAGAGCGGACTCTCGGGAAGGAGTCTATTCAGGTTTGGGTCCATAGTAAGAATGTGCCAAAACTTAGACACAATTCTTTTGACTTCTGCGTGTTGATTGCATTATTTGGTGATAATACGCAGAGGGTTATCCTGGTTCTTATGTTTTTGCGAATAAATCAGAGCCTGTCTAGTATGCGTAATGGCCCGCCTATAAGCCTTTTTGAGAGAGGTATGTGAATATCCTCTCTCAAGCAGTCTTGTGCGCAGATTATTTGCTTCAATTTTAAAGGTCGCTTCATCGGTGCAATTCCTGCGCACCCTCAGGTACTGGCTGTATGGTATAGACCTTACAAGGCTTGGTGGATGAAAACTAGAGGCATGTAGGATGGTGTTCCCAGCAGTGGCCTTCCGATAGAGGCCACTGCTGAGTCCACCATCCTGACCTCTGTAAACCATAACGTCCAGAAAGGCAATCTCACTGCGACTCAATGACATGGTAAAATTAAGGTTAAAGCGGTTCTTGTTCATGCATTCTAGGCATGACTGCAAGAGCTCTATAGGGCCATCCCAGATGGTGAAAATGTCATCGATGTATCTGAACCACATAAGGAAGTGGTTCGTATACATCGACGAGTTCTCATCACTGAGAAATGTGGTTTCCCATTCCTCCAGGTACAGGTTCGTGTAGGATGGGGCACAATAAGTCCCCATCACCACCCCCTGTACCTGGAGGAAATGGGAGCCATCAAAAGTAAAAATGTTGTGATACAGGATATATTCCAGCAACTGTAGGATGAATTCATTGTAGGCCCAATCTCCATCCCGTCTCTGGTAAATAGCCTTCTTGACAGCTCTAAGCCCCCCAGCATGGGGAATAGAGCTGTACAAGGCCTCTACGTCAATGGTTACCAAGTATGCATTATCTGGTATAATGAGGTTTTCAATGATTTTGAGAAAATGTATAGTATCCTTCACAAAAGATTGTAAGCTGATAACATGGGGTTTGAGATATTCATCAATTAAACGACTTGCGTTTTCACTGATGGACCCTCTACCAGAGATAATTGGTCTCCCAGTTGGATTGTGGCTGTCTTTGTGAATTTTTGGTAATGAATAAAAAGTTGGTACAACCGGAAATTTGACTCTGATATATTCCCAGATGGTTTTGTTGATGACTTTGTTATTGTATGCTGTATCCACCAAAGAGTAATATTCTTGGTGGAACCTATTTACCAAGTCTCTCGTAACTTTCTTGTACCAATTCTTATTCATTAAAATTCTCTGGCACATCAAGATATACTGAGCATTGTCCATCAGGACAATGTTGCCCCCCTTGTCAGAGGGTTTGATAAATATTGACTTGTTGTCACTGAGTTCCTTAAGTGCCTGTCTATCAGCCATGTTGATGTTAATCGTTTTGGGAGTGCGAATGTGTAACCTATCAATTTCTTTATATACCAGTTTAAGAAACGTGGAGATGTTCGGGTTGGAGCTGGGGGGTGGAAACTGGATCGATTTTTTCTTGAGTTTGGACCCTTGTTTGGACTCCTGTGCCGACCCCTCCTTATTGTCCAAAGGAAGAGATAGCACTGTGGGCAAGTCAATGCGGTCAATGAGATCGGCCGTGTCACTCTCCTCAAGGAGTGACACCAGCTGATCAATTGCCTGATTTTCTTGGGGTGTTAGATCTATGGATCCCTGGGGTTTTTGGTACATGTTCTTTAACATGAGTTTGCGTGCAAACATTTCTAGATCTTTGATGACGTTAAACCTGTCCATGTTTTCATTTGGGCAGAATCCGAGTCCTTTCTGGAGTAAGCGAGCTTCACTGTCCGTAAGAATGTGGGAGGAGAGGTTGATAATGCTTAAAGCCCCAATGGGTGAATCAAGACTGTCAGAGAGAAACCCCTCCCTATCACGATCTATGTTCTGTTTGTGAGTTTGGTTAAAAGTGCCTCTGCTAAAGGGATCGTTTCCTGTCTATCTCCTCCCTGGTGAGTCGTTCTAGACCTCGTAACCGGAGGTGAGTTTGTATTGCCCACCAACGGTATTGGAGGGGCAGAGACAGAGCAACTGCTTGCCCCTAATGGTGTCCTACCTGTGACCGGGGGCATGATATGGGGACCGTCTGTTGTATTCGTATTGTGGGTCCTGGATCCCTGGGATCTATTGTCACTTTGGTTGGAACGAGGTACCTTTTTGTTCTTAGAGGAAACCTGTGAGGAAACAGAGGAGACACTTGAGGAGGAATTGGATAAGGCAGAATAATGGTCCCTCCGATTTCTAAACCTGTTGAGGTTTTTGAACTGCGATTGGTTCCATTTATAGGCCCTGTTTTCTTCTAAGGCACATCTATCCCTACTGAGCTTACTTTCCTTTTTAATGAGGATATCCTTATTAAAGTCCTCCAGATGTTTTTTAAGTTTTGACTCCTTGTCCATGTATGTTTTATGGGTCTGTAATGGTTGAAGTTTCAAACAGATGGCCTGTATATCGCTATCCAGAACATTCGACCGCTTTTGGTATTCAGTAATAAGGAGTTCCATCATATCTTTGGAGCATGTACGTAGGATTTTTTCCCATGCACTTTTGAACTCAGTGTCCAATCCCTCAAGATTAGGGAAGATTTGGACCCTGAGTCCCAGTGGGTTCATGTTATCAATAATGTAGTCCCGAAAGGACCTGATGTGCCAGTACAGGGATGACTTTTTCTCAAGGATTTTAGTAAGTTTCAAGAATAGGCCATTCATTTCAGATTCAATATGCTCGTTCTTACCATACTCATCCAAGTAGCCAGACATGAGGCTGTCCCAGTTACTTCCCGTGTAATTCGCCATAGTCTAAAAAATTATATTGAGAAACGGTAAACAAAAAACCTGTAATAACCTCAAAAAAGATCATCAGACCAAAGAATCTTATTTCTCACCATCTTGGAGTCCTTCAGGTGTTTTTTTTAGCAAACTCCATGCGGGCTTTCATGTGTCTTGCACTAAGGTGAGGCTTCCGTCGGGCCACTCTGCCATAAAGCCCCGACTGGTGGAGGGCTGCAGTGATGGTTGACTTTCTACAACTTTCTCCCATCTCCCAACTGCATCTCTGGAGCTCAGCCACAGTGATCTTTGGGTTCTTCTTTACCTCTCTCACCAAGACTCTTCTCCCCCGATAGCTCAGTTTGGCCAGATGGGCACCTCTAGGAAGGGTTCTGGTCATCCCAAACGTCTTCCATTTAAGGATTATGGAGCCCACTGTGCTCTTAGGAACCTTAAGTGCAGCAGAAATTTTTTTGTAACCTTAGACAGATCTGTGCCTTGCCACAATACTTTGACCTCATGATTCTCATTTGCTCTGACATGCACTGTGAGCTGTAAGGTCTTATATAGACAGGTGTGTGGCTTTCCTAATCAAGTCCAATCAGTATAATCAAACACAGCTGGACTCAAATGAAGGTGTAGAACCATCTCAAGGATGATCAGAAGAAATGGACAGCACCTGAGATAAATGTGACCATGTGATATTTCAGTTTTTCTTTGTTAATAAATCTGCAAAAATGGCAACAATTCTGTGTTTTTCTGTCAATATGGGGTGCTGTGTGTACATTAATGAGGAAAAAAAAATTAACTTAAATTATTTTAGCAAATGGCTGCAATATAACAAAGAGTGAAAAATTTAAGGGGGTCTGAATAATTTCCGTCCCCACTGTATATACAGTATCTCACAAAAGTGAGTACACCCCTCACATTTTTGTAAATATCTTTTCATGTGACAACACTGAAGAAATCACACTTTGCTACAATGTAAAGTAGTGAGTGTACAGCTTGTATAACATTGTACATTTGCTGTCCCCTCAAAATAACTCAACACACAGCCATTGATGTCGAAACCACTGGCAACTAAAGTGAGTACACCCCTAAGTGAAAAAGTCCAAATTGGGCCCAAAGTGTCAATATTTTGTGTGGCCACCTGTAAGAGAAGTCCAGTAAACAAACACGCACTGACGCACAGGCGCGGGCACACCAGTGTGTACACAAGAAGGAACATGTATTGCGTGAACATGGACCATGTATTGCGCATGTGTGAGCGCGCGTGTGCACGAGCAGACATGCGCGCACACACATGTGCACGTACTGGCGCCAGGCAGCCAATTTAAACCAAGCAATGACACAAACACATTGCTGAGTGGTCTTTCAGCTTGTTCCTGTTGACCTGTGCCCTTAACTGTTTCTAGTTTACCTGTGTTTGACTCGGCTTCACCTGAACCCTCCTCTGGACTTCTGCCTGCCTACCTGTGACCTTGGCCTGTGTTTGACTCTACTCCTGTCTCATGCTCCTGTACCTTGCTGCCCGATTGTGTACCGAACTCGGCTTGTATCATGTCCTTGCTTCAGCCTCATGTTCCTGTTGCTGCTCTGCCTGGCTGTTGATGACCCACGGCTTATGTTCCAGCTACGCTTCCGCCTATTGATCCAGAGACATGGAGTTCCAGTTCCCAATGCCTTTCCGGTGATCTGCGGCCATCGGGTTCCTGTCAAGCCTCAGCTGGTGCCACCTGCTATACCGGCCCTTGTGCCACTCTGTGTCTTGCACTTCCTGTCATCTCTATCAAGGGCGTTGGACAGGAGGTGCAAGAGAAGCCCTCTCTACAGCTCAATCTCCACCAGGTACGTGACACCACCATTCTTTTTCAGCTCTGCCTTAACCCTCTTAGCCATGAAGTTCACCAGAGCTTCACAGGTTGCCACTGGAGTCCTCTTCCACTCCTCTATGACAACATCACAGAGCTGGTGGAAGTTAGAGACCTTGCTCTCCTCTACCTTCAGTTTGAGGATGTCCCACAGATGCTCAATAGAGTTTAGGTCTGGAGACACGCTTGGCCAGTCCATCACATTTACCCTCAGCTTCTTTAGCAAGGTGGTGGTCATCTTGGATGTGTGTTTGGGGTTGGTATCATGTTGGAATACTGCGGCCCAGTCTCCGAAGGGAGGGGATCATGCTCTGCTTCAGTATGTCACAGTACATGTTGGCATTCATGGTTCCCTCAATGTACTGTAGCTCAGGTAGCACTCATGCAGCCCCAGACCATGACACTCCCACCACCATGCTTAACTGTAGGCAAGACTTGTCTTTAGCAAACAGTTTGTGGGCTTTCTTGTGCATCATCTTTAGAAGAGGCTTCCTTCTGGGACAACAGCCATGCAGACCAATTTGATGCAGTGTGGTCTGAGCACTGACAGGCTGACCCCACCCACCCCTTCAACCTCTGCAGCAATGCTGGCAGCACTCATACGTCTATTTCCCAGCATGTGCACTCAACTTTTTTGATCGACCATGGCAAGGCCTGTTCTGAGTGGAACATGTCTTGTTAAAACGCTGTATGGTCTTGGAGACCATGCTGCAGCTCAGTTTCAGGGTCTTGTCAATCTTCTTATAGCCTAGGTCATCTTTATGTAGAGCAACAATTCTTTTTTTCAGATCCTCAGAGAGTTCTTTGCCATTAGGTGCCATGTTAAACTTCCAATGACCAGTATGAGAGAGTGAGAGCGATAACACCAAATTTAACACATCTGCTCCCCATTCACACCTGAGACCTTGTAACACTAAGGAGTCACATGACACCAGAAAGGGAAAATGGCTAATTGGGCCCAATTTGGACATTTTCACTTAGGGGTGTACTCACTTTTGTTGCCAGCGGTTTAGACGTTAATGGCTGTGTGTTGAGTTAAATTGAGAGGACAGCAAATTTACACTGTTATACAAGCTGTACACTCATGACTTTACATTGTAACAAAGTGTAATTTCTTCAGTGTTGTCACATGAAAAGATATAATAAAATATTTAGAAAAATGAGAGGGGTGTACTCACTTTTGTGAGATACTGTATATATCAGAAAATCAAGAAGATGCTACTTAACTGTTTTAAAGGATAAGATATCTTAGCAATTGTTGAAATTACAATGCACTCATCACAAAAGATTTGACAATGAGGTAGGTATCAAGGTAAGTAAGTATCCAGGGATACAGCGGATATGATAGGTACATAGCATCAAAATGGTGGCTAGTCTATATGGTAAAGGAAAAGCTTTTTAATTATTGTTTGTTTGATTGTTATTCATCTTTTAATCAATTTATAATAAAAATATTTTTAATATTAATATTGTGTACCTCATTGCCTATGAAGTCCAAGTACCAAGTCTTTACTATTATTTCCAAATTAAGGTGGCACATATTTAGACCATTTTGGTATCCACAGTGCCACCCTGTGGCGATACCTTGAACAAACCTTAATAGACTGTTCCAGTCTACTTCCACTTGTGCTAAAGCTGCTTCATTGCTTCGTGGTCTACAAACATGAACCTATAGACTATTTCAGTCTACCTCTAATTGTGCTAAAGCTGCTGCATGATCCACAACTGTGAACCTAAAAGACCATTACAGTTTATCTTCATCTGTGCCACTGTTACTGAGAAGTGCCCTTTGCTATTGAGCTTTATGTTTTGGGGTATCCCACACCCCTTTATCTTCCCTTGTTACACGTTCTTCAGCAATAAATTCCAAAAGACAAACCCCAAGACTGTTCATTGGAACAGGAGTGATTGAGTTGCTGCTGTGTGCCTGGCTGCCTCTGCACTGTTCGGGAAAGAACCTGTGTAAACTATGTGGCTCCCATGGGGGTAGTGCTGCATATAATATACAATTAAGGTACAAGTTCACTTTTGTACTTGTACTTTGTGTACTTGCCTACTCGCCCTGCTTAGTACAACAAGCTATGGCAAATATTCACCCTGTTCCCTGTTCCAGCGATCTTCACTGTGTGGCCCTGCCCAGCACAGCACATCCTTTGCTGATTAATTGTAACTTTGGCTTCATGTAAGTGTAGCTGTACCCCTGAAAGAGCCACTGATGAATAATGATTAAACATTTTAATACCACGCCATAGTCGAAAGATGGCTACAGCGCGGCTCTGTTGTTCTGGAAGGGTGTTCATGAACATCCTCCCAGAACACGCCTCCCGTTCACCCCCTCTGTGATCACAGCGGCCCCTTACCATATGTTCAGCTGTGTCCAATCTCATATGGCCACATGTAAACAAACTTGCCAGTTATCGGCATTCCCTTCCTCACACGCTGTCACAGAGCGAGGGAAAGGGAGCCAGTAACCAGCAACTGGTTGACTGTGGGCAAGACACACTTGTCTTTTTACTCCTCACCTGGTTGCCACCACACATACTTGACATCATCTGAACCAAATAAGTTTATCCTGGTATCATCAGACCACAGGACATGGTTGCAGCAATCCATGTCCTTAGTCTGCTTGTCTTTAGCAAACTGTTTGGGGGCTTTCTTGTGCATCATCTTTAGAAAAGGCTTCCTTCTGGGACAACAGCCATGCAGACCAATTTTATGCAGTGTGCAACGTATAGTCTGAGCACTGACAGGCTGACCCCCCACCCCTTCAACCTCTGCAGCAATGCTGGTAGCACTCATACATCTATTTCCCTAAGACAACCTCTGGATATGACGCTGAGCATGTGCACTCAACTTTTTTGATCAACCATGGCAAGGCCTGTTCTGAGTGGAACATGTCCTGTTAAACCACTGTATGGTCTTGGCCACTGTGCTGCAGCTCAGTTTCAGGGTCTTGGCAATCTTCTTATAGCCTAAGCCATCTTTATGTAGAGCAACAATTCTTTTTTTTCAGATCCTCAGAGAGTTCTTTGCCATGAGGTGCCATGTTGAACTTCCAATGTCCAGCATGAGAGAGTGAGAGCGATAACACCAAATTTAACACACCTGCTCTCCATTCATACCTGAGACCTTGTAACACTAACCAGTCACATGACATCGGGGTGGGAAAATGGCTAACTGGGCCCAATTTGGACATTTTCAGTTAGGGTGTACTCACTTTTGTTGCCAGCGGTTTATACATTAATGGCTGTGTGTTGAGTTATTTTGAGGGGACAACAGATTTACACTGGTATACAAGCTGTACACTCACTACTTTAAATTGTAACAAAGTGTAATTTTTTCAATGTTGTAAGCTCTAAGGAGCAGGGCCCTCTGATTCCTACTGTATCAAATTGTATTGTACTTGTACTGTCTACCCTCAAGTTGTAAAGCGCTACGTAAACTGTTGGCGCTATATAAATACTGTATAATAATAATATAATGTTGTCACATGAAAAGATATAATAAAATATTTACAAAAATGACAGGGGTGTACTCACTTTTGTGAGATACTGTATAAATATTTTTATTTTATTATTTTTTTAATTATTTTTTTACTAATAACTAGAAATATATGTTTGCATAATGTTTTATACATTGCTAGATATCATTCCATCTATCCCATGGCTGCTTGTGTTGTCTCCTTTGCACTGGGTCTATGTATGGCTTCTCTAGTCCTCTCATATGGGTCATTAAATGGTCAGCTTATATCACCTTATTATATATGTTAGAGATTGCTTATTGATGTACATCAATCTTTTATTTTAGTTTTATCACTGTTTTCTCTATTTTTTTCATAACATATGCCTAAGCTCCTGAAGAAGCGTATAGATAAGCGTAACATGTTGAGCCAAGCTACTGCACAACATGAACAACTCCCACCAGACTGATATAGAAACCATCTGTTATTGCAACAAGAATACTGTTTTAACCATTCAGGATTATTTCCTTGGTGTATGAGTCGTGTGCGGTATCAGTATCTAGGCAACCTCTACTTTGGAAAGCTTTTTAATTATTGTTTTTTTTATTGTTTTTCATCTTTTAATCAATTTATGGTAAAAACATTTTTAATATTAATATCCAAGTACCAAGTCTTTACTATTATGGAACAGTCTATAGGTTCATGTTTGTAGACCACGAAGCAATGAAGCAGCTTTAGCTGGAGATAGACTGGAACAATAGGTTCATGGCTGTGGACCATGAAACAGCTTTAGCACAGATAAGGGTCTTTACACACAGGAATCTGGTTCAGGGACAGTCCATAGGTGCTGACCTTTTGCAAAGAGATTTAAATTCTCTTTTAGGTGTTTGCTCTTGACTACATCTCCACTGGGGTGTTCCACTTCCTGTCCCAAAGACATAACAGGATGTGTTAGGAAATTTTCACAAAAAACTAAAAAGTCTAAAGACAATGAACACAACCATCTCAGGAGTGCTTAGAAAGTTTGTCACCCCAGACCAAGACCAAGCAAAGACCCAATGAACAAAGGCGAGAAGCAGAGCACTATGGGGGGGCATTTATCAAGTCTTTGGCACAGCTAGGCAAAACTAAACAGGAGCAGTGAGACTATGTGACAGATTTACTACAAGGTTACAACTTTAGTCATAAATTTGCCCTGAGCTGCTCTAAAGTAACACTGTGACAGAATAAAACCCTGAACTTGACCATTTCTTAACTGCACGTCTGTTTAAAGTCTCAAAACTGTGCAAATCTGGCACAGTTGGCTGCCTAGAATTACAGGAGAATGGGTTGCAAATACAGAGGGCTGGCCCAAGACATTATGTTACCTGGGTCCAAGAATGAATTGCTGCCCCCCACCCCTCCCCCCTCAAAAATCACGCCCACCAAAAGACCCCCACATCCATTATTTTCTATCATGGTAATAAAACGAAAAATGCTGCTAGGTTCACATCTGTGTGGTTGTGCGTGTAAATTGCACGTGTTCCCATATCCACATGCAACTGCCCAAAAAAATGAGCTGCACTCCCACACGCTGAACAACGTGATGTGGTTTCCCACACATGGTGACAAAGCACATGTGGTTTCCATGCAGTTGCATCCTAAAAAAGGTTCAGGGGACCTTTTTTCTGCAGGAAACGCAGGAACAGTAGCCCATTCACATGAATGGACTGCTTTGCCCCTTTAAACGTAGCATGCAGAACCGTGGAGATGTGAACCTAGCCTTGGACCTTGTGCTGTTGCCGTGGGAAACAGCTTAACTTATACCCCAATTTTTTCACATCTGCCACATTAGTTTGGGTGGGATGGAGGGGCAGTAATTTCTAGCCAATGCTCAGCACTTAATGAGGGAATTGACCAGAGTAAATATAGAGCAACCAATTAAGCCAGCTACTCACATTGCCTAGATTTATTATGCCCACCCCTTGAAAACTTGGCTTTGTTCCAGTAGAACTCACCAGCTGGCAAAGTGGTGCCTGAGCCTCTTATTCCATGCAGCACTGGTGATGAGTGGGTACTTGTACTATGCTGTGCCTTCCCGGAAAACCTCCTCCACTCCCTAACCCATGCCCCACTCTGGCTCTACCCCACAAGCCATGCCCACCCCACGCCACTCCACAACCAATGCTTCGTCCCGCTCTGCCGCCTCCAAGGTATAAAATGTACACAGGAGCCAGGGGTGACACTAGTATGTTGGAGGCACTGAGGCAGAGACAATGGTATTTTGTATATTGCTGTGCCGGCCAGCGGCTGCAACACTGAGCTAACACATGGCGGCAATTTAGCGATTCTTCCTACACTACGCATAGAGGTGGCGGTGCGGCCGCCGGGTCGTGACCGCCCCAGTTAAAAGTGCCGCCTGGGTCCAATGGGTCGGCCCTGCAAATACACAAGCAAAGTAACTTGAAATTTGCAGTACAGTGTAGTAGTGAATGTAGACCATTGTTCTGTCTCTCTGCTCGAAGTAAAAAAAGGCAGATCGCCATTCTGACAGGAGGGAAGGCATGGATCCTGTGTATCTGCAAAGCAGGGACATGGATCCATGCCTTCCCCTAGTAAAAGCACCTCTCAAAGTTTAGAAAAACACAGGCTAGGCACACATTTAACCCTTTGATTACCCCTGATGTTAACCCCTTGCCAGCCAGTGTTATTAGTACAGTGACAGTGCATATTTTTTAGCACTGATCACTGTAATAATGTCGCTGGTCCCCAAAAAGTGTCAGTTAGTGTCCAAATGTCTGCTGCAATATCGCAGTCGTGCTATGATTCGCTGACAGCCAGCATTACCAGTAAAAAATTAATAAAAATATCCCATATTTTGTAGACGCTATAACTTTTGCGTAAACCAGTCAATATATGCTTATTGGGAATTTTTTACCAAAAAGATGTAGCAGAATACATAGTGGCCTAAATTTATGAAGAAATTTGATTTTTTTTAATTTTCCTATTGGATGTGTTTTATAGCAGAAAGTAAAAAATATAGATTTTTTCACAGTTGTCTGTTTATAGCACAAAAAATAAAAAAACGCAGAGGTGATCACATGACCGCACAATTGTCAGTTAGAATAAAGCAGGGGCGTATAGCAAGAAATGGCCTGGTCATGAATGGGGTAAATCTTCTGGAGGTCAAGTGGTGACAAGTGGTCAAGACAGTGAGTGGCACATTTTGAATAAATAATACAGCAGTACACCAGTTTATAAGAGTCATTAATGAGGCATCCATTTCAAACTGTAACATCTGGCTGAGAACATCACTAAACAGCTGTCAGGGACATGTAACGCTGTTTTAACACCCCTGCCTTGTACACCCCAGTAGGTAATCGATGGCTGTATGAACAGCCCCAAATAGCTGTGGCCACCGGAAGCCTGTCATTTGATTATATGGGCTTGGCAGTCACAGCTAGTCACTCATGGCCATAGCAGGAATCAGTGGATTCCAGTCACTGAGAATTGCACCATTTTAACACACCCGTGTAAATGTAGCCTTAATCTGAAAAATATTGAAGTTTGTAAACTTACTTTGTGAAGATCCCTATGCATTTATCTCCTTGAATTCTGTGACACATATTCACAATGCACTGTGAGTAGGCACTGCTGTGTCATACATATCACAGAGCCTGCCTTCTGAACTACAGAGGTGCTGGGAGGAGTTTCAGGGGGTGGAGTTCTTGGACCCAGGCAGCACAATGTCTTGGGCCAGCCCTGTGTAATTACAACCCCTTCTCTGGGAGGAGGCGTTTCAGGAGGTGGAGTCAGTACAGGAATCACTGGTTGCAGGCAGCAAGGTACCATGGGAGATGTAGTCCTTAGAAATTGAAAGTAAACAGCAGAGGAGAAGCTGAAAAACATGCAGGGAATACATGAAAATCGTGGAAAGAGATGGCCAGCAAACAGGCAGAACTCACAACATGAAAAGAAGATTTTAAGCTTAAATTGGATTGTCAAAAATAACTATTTGTATTGTAATTACAATGCCGATGTTATAAAATGAAAATGTATACTATGATTATAGAATTCTTTTAATTCTGCCTCAAAGTAGTTTAGAGCACACATGACAAATTTGCAAATTTGTTGCAGAGTTGGTGGATGGACAAAAGCTGAAATGGCTCACCACTCGCAAAGGTTCAGCCACAAGGGGGGATTTATGTACTGCCAATGTTTGGCACACAATTGCATGCTGTTAAAAAGGGAAAAAAAATTCATAAACCTCCCCTACCGTGTTCATAGTAAAACCTGAATCAGGTCCTGGGGAGCCTTTGTTTTGCTTACTCTATTGTAAATGTCACACATAAACTGGCAACTGCTGTTTTAAAAGTAATCATTTTTTTAATCATCTTCGAGAAGATAATAATGGCACTTAAATCACACTGTGGATGCCTGACATTCTATTTGAAGTGAGAAAAGAATACAAAATTTGAATTATTAATATTAATTAATAGCGAGGAGAAGGCAAATTCACACAGAATAAATTGCCTGTTATGAAGCTAAGAGTTCCAAGCTAAGCACTAAACTAAAACAGTAATAATCTGCTTCATTTTCATTCTTATCCACTCTTCTTTCTGCGCACTTAACCTCACAATAAAGTAAAAGGGAAAATTAAGCAAAGCATTTTCAAAACGTGGCTTCTCTTAATGTGACCAGGAATGCAGGTTGATATCCATGCATCCATGAAGATGTAGACAGATGCTGACAAATTATATGCAGTGATCTGAATTTTCTTTAGTTAATCTTAACTCAAATGAATTATAGGAATGTGCACCAAGTCCCAACTAACTTGAATATGGCTGTATGTTGAGGATCTCTAGTCTCAGTATGTGGCTCCATTCAAGTGAATTGTGTGGCCAGCACTGAACAGACTTCCATTGAATATACTTAAAGAGGCTGCAGGTGTGAAAGATAAGTACTAGAGTGTGGGGAAGGTGGATTCAGCGAACGTTGTAAGAAAAGTACAACTGTCCCTTAAAGTGTTTGTGAACCCACTTATAGACATCACTGGCAGCCCCTCTATTAGAGACTGGCATAGCACACTGTTATATGTCTTTTAAAAAAACAAGGCTTGTAAATACCTGTTTAGAGCGATCTTCAGGCCGGTCACATGGCTCGCCGCCGCTTTAGATCTCCGATTCATGGCTTCTGCAGGAGGGGCCGAGATCTTCCTCAGACGTCAGCCGGGGAGATCACATGGCCTCTCAGCATCACCTGCAGTAGTCCTGGAAACCGACCAAGAGTCACGTGACTGGCCTGAAGATCGCGCTAAATCGGTATTTACAACGCTCGTTTTTATAAAAAGGCATGTACAGTGTAGCACTACCCCTGAAGGAGCTGCTTTTGTTTGTTCAGTCCGTTACTCTGCCTCTCAACCACAAGAACGGTCTCAACCCCTCTGGCACACCTGCTTGATAATATTAGTGTGGGACCTAGCTAGAGTTGCCACCTTATCCCTTTAAACCCAAACACATATTAATTACACAGGTTCTGTGGCTGATTAAGGTGGTAATTAAACTCACTTGGTGCTTTATCTGCACTAAATTAGTCTCAGAACCTGTGTAATTACTATGTGTTCGGGTTTAAAGGGATGAGGTGGCAACCCTAGACCTAGCAATAGAGAGAAAACACAGTAGTGATAAATCATGAAGTATATTTACCAAGACCCTGGGTTCCTTCACTTCACCAGCTGTGATAGTAAATACAGGCTCACACACAATATCAATGAACCACTCAGAAAGTTTACTAAAGTGGATATTAAATACAATAAACAATGTGATTAGACAGAAACAATAAATGACAGTTGGTAACGGTCAGTATAGATATGAGAGTGGTGGATTCAATAATCACAGTAGGGAGCATATGTAGACAGGTGTACAATGGGACAAGTGTTCAATATGCTCCAAAACCTATATTAACCACATGCCGACCAGCCGCCGCAGTTGCACTGCGGCAGAATGGCACGGCTAGGCGAAATGACATTATGTAACGTCGCTTCGCCCTGTGGCCACTAGGGGGCGCACGCGTACCCCCCCGCTCGCTCCCTGAGCCGTTGCGAGTGCCCAGCGGTCTCAATCACCGCCGGGCTCCTGGGAACGTTTGGGGCACACGGAGAACCTGGAACTGTATGTGTAAACACAGTTTCCGGTTCTCTGAGGGGAGATCTGTTAGCTTCCCTGCACAGTCCCCATCCCCCTTCAGTTAGAACACAAACTAGGACATTAACCCCTTCACTGCCCCCTAGTGTTAACCCCTTCACTGCCAGTGACATTTTTACAGTAATCAATGCATTTTTAATCGCACTAATCGCTGTATTAATTCCAATGGCTCAAAAAATGTGTCAGATTTGTCCGACGTGTCCGCCATAATTTCGCAGTCATGATAAAAATCCATGATCGCCGGCATTGCTAGTAAAAAAACATTATTAATAAAAATGCCATAAAACTATCTCCTATTTTGTAGACGCTATAACTTTTGTGCAAACCAATCAATATACACTTATTGCGATTTTTCTTACCAAAAATATGTAGGAGAATACGTATCACCCTAAACTGAGGAAAAAAAAATGTTTTTTTATATTTTTTTTGGGGATAGTTATTATAGCAAAAAAAAATAATGCATTTTTTCAAAATTGTCGTTCTTTTTTTGTTCATAGTGCAAAAAAAAAAAAAACGCAGAGGTGATCAAATACCATCAAAAGAAAGCTCTATTTGTGGGAACTTTACAGCACAGGGAATAACAAACACTAGAGTTTTGCTGTATGTGGCCTGTGAATAAGTTGAATCACTTCTGTGGAATTACAAGTCTCACCAGCAGTCTGTCAAATAACTCACTCAGCAAACAGTGCACTTTACTGAAAAGGGCAGGTGCCCTCTCACCACAATAGACTCAGAGGCTGTGAGGCTCCGTCCAGACTCCCCTCCTGATGTCTCAGTCTGATGAAAAGATGGTGCCACCGCCATCCTAATAAACTTTCAGCGGTCACCAGAGGGAGCCAAACCCCCACCCAAGAAACAATGAACCATTCAACATAATAACATCAATAGCAACCCTGTGCTACAACAGTGTGCTGGAAGTGACCATTTAGAATTTTTTGAATTATAATGGGGGGGGGGGGGTTGGAGACAGAGACACAGACACAGAGCTGACAGGCAGGGAGGAGGGGGTCAGGGGGACAGAGGAGAGATGAGAGCAGGGCTGCGAATGACAAAGTAACATACACTGACTACGGTGGTCAGGGCTCAGCAGCCCAGATTTTTGTGGTCAGTGAAGAGAGGGGATACAGGAAGTGGCAGTTTTTATTTTACAGTTTAGAGGGGGCAGATTACACAGCACAAGCACTGTGCTGTTTAATCTGCTTTGAGGGACCAGAATCTCTATTTTTTTTTGTGTTAACAAACACTTTAAAGAAGGAGTCTCATTAGACTTTTTTACTTTTATTGAATACTTTGGGGGACCATGCACATGTAGCACTTGGTCCTTTTGGAATATGTCCAGCCATTGCAAAGTAGCTTGGTCAGATATTTTCCTCCATCTGCCCAGATAGTCTGTTAAACTGGATACCCACTATACAGATTCCTTTAGATTTTTTTCGATTTACAAAAACCATATAATATGAGGTCAAACATAAACACTTTCAATTTGTATGCAATCAGGCAGGCCCCTGCACTACATAGTTGAAGGTAAATCTAAAAAAAATCGAAAAACAAAAGTTGCATAGTGTGTATCCAGCTTTACTAAGGAGACAGATTTTTGGCAGTAAGGGCTGCTCTGGTAGACCAACACTATCATTGGTTGAACTAGATGGACTTTTTACAACCAGACTAACTACGTAATTATGTAATTTACAAAGAATCCCACAGATTGCGGCTCTTTGTGTCTATCTGCCGCTCACACTAGAAACATTACTCAGATCTGTGTGTACACATACACAGCCATGGCTAATGGATTACACAGCCCCGCTGCACTGGGTGATCTTTCACTTTTAAGAATAAATGATCAGCGCTAAAAGGCTGTGTTAGACCGGACACTAGTCCTGACACTGCTGATAGTTTATAGTGAAAGATCACCCAGTGCTGCGGCTCTGTGTGATCCATTAGCCACAGCTGTGTATGTGTACATGCAGATCGGAGTAATCCTTTATTATTCTGAATGAATAATCAGAGCTGTCGAGGCATCACTGAGTGTTCATTCATAATAGTAAAAGAACAGCAAGATTTGAGGGGTAATTAGTGCTGCCTGTACCTCCCCACTCCAGGAACAATCGTATTTTGGGCTTAAGAATGGGGTGGAGCTAAAGTCAGCAAAAAATGGGCTTTTAATCCCCAATCTGATCAGCCACTGATCAGAATGGGACCTAGTGCTGTATCCCACTGATCAGAATGGGACCTAGTGCTGTATCCCACTGATCAGAATGGGACCTAGTGCTGTATCCCACTGATCAGAATGGGACCTAGTGCTGTATCCCACTGATCAGAATGGGACCTAGTGCTGTATCCCACTGATCAGAATGGGACCTAGTGCTATATGCACTTGGTCCCCTTAGTGAACAAATAAAACTTAAAAAACATATTGAGGGTTCAAGAGAAATACCCAGAAAATGGACAGAAACGGATAATGGTAAAGAACCAACTTAACTGTACCCATTTTTATGTAAAAAAAAAAAAAAGAGGATATGTTTCCTCTTAGTCTTATCTAAAGGAGAAGGTAAATGGTACACTAAAACCATAACTAAAAATTATTACGAAAGAATGCACTGTTGTACACTGCACTTATTTTAGTTGTAGCTGAGAACGCATAATATGGTTTTCATTAATGAAACAAGCAACAGTTACCCAGAGAAACAGAAGGAAGAGTGGTGGAAATGTGTGCCTGATGATGTAAAACTCCTAATAGATTCCTGTAAGCTTAGGAGAACTGAGTGTGCCTAGGTGCTATCAGAAGTGCTCTGTTGCTTCTCATGTGGCAATATGCTTTTAGTAATTTATTTACATGCAATGCAGTGGCGGCTGGTGGTATATTTTTTGGGGGGCGGCAATTCATCCACCGCCACCCCCCCGCCAGTCAGTCGGGTCTCCTGCACCCCCCGGTCAGTTGGGTCTCCCCCACCCCCACCCCAGTCAGTCGAGCAGCAGGTGAGTACTAACCAAATCTATGGCTCAGGCTTTCTTCGGGCAGCGGCTTCACACTGCATCCTCCTTCCTCAGCTTCACGGCGGCGTGGCTTCCCCTGTGTGATGTCTCCTCCCTCCTCCGCCTCCTAGGCCAATAGGATTGCTTCTCCTTTCAGCCAATCAGGAACTGGGTCTCAAGACCTGCTTCCTGATTGGCCGGGAGAAGAATCAGTGTGACAATAGTGAATATTCATTCGCTATTGTCACACAACTGGGTGGGCTTGGGGCGCAGCTCCCCCACCCCCCCCCCGAGCCCACCCTTTTTTGAAGCCTTTTAAAACCTCAGGCTCTAATCATGTGCTTAAAAAAACAACGCATTGGAATCCATGCGTCTGGCGCCCCATATGTAGAATAGGGGGCCGGATGATGCACGTATAAGGGGGTGGCGCCCCTGAGCCCCTAATGGAGCTGCCGCCAATGATTGAATGCCATGTCGATTTAAACTGAGCTAATAAATCTTTGTAAGACAATCAAACTTTAAATTTTAAGTATGAATGTGCTTTAATGAAAAGTGGAATCTGTTGAGATAGTTTTGTTAATTATCTATAAAAGTGTCTCCAGTGCTCAGATGTAAATAAATAAGAATGGAAAGAGAGAGCAGGAATGTTGCAGAATTTCTTTAGGGCCACTGAAGGCTATCCATTCTTATAAATAAAGAATGAGGTACAGGGAGAATTCATTAGTGAGAGCAACAATGCCATATGCAAGAACATACTGAATCCATTAATGACTGCTAATTAACGACTGCTTTAAATCTGTAATGTGGTTAAAAAGAAGCAAAAATTGATTTTTTGTTCACTGCAGACTGGGAATTTTACATATGTTTATCCATTAAAGTGTTACTAAACCCACAACAGTAAAATCTGTCTGTATATGCAGCATAGCATGCTTGTTATACTCACTGCGGAACGTAAGGGGTTAATCCTCTGCATTGTGTAAAAAAGAATCACAATGCCATTTTTATGAGCTACTTTTGTTTAGTAAAAAGAGATATTATTGTTCTACCTGCTGTGTCCAATAACATACTACAAGAATCCACAGATAACGCAATTGTGTAATGTTGTCAGGATGGTGCTAATTTGAAAATGTGACAGCATTTTGAACTGCATGTTTTCATTTTTCTCTTTTGCCTTGAGACTGAGAGAAGAAGTCTGAAGCTTCTGGAAAGCTAAGTTGATGATGTTTTGCTCCATTAGAGGAGCTCTGTTATCTGTTCGAGCAAAAACTGCCTCATCATGTAGACTCAATTTAAGGGTTCCTCTACCCTGGGTGAGCAAAGTAGCATTAGTCGTGTTCCTCCTAAAAAAGAAAAGGGTATAGAAGAATATAGAGATGGCACATCCCCAGTGCCTGTATGAGATACAAGAGAGTACACACATTTCACTACTACAATAAAAAAACTGACTGTGAGATATGGATTTTTATTCTTGTCCAAGTTGAACTGAAACTTTTAAGAAACATTTCTGTTAAAAGCTAATTCCATTTAAGACCATTTATCATAATACACCCAAATTGTGGTTGTAATAAGAATCATTGTTGCATACACCATGCCCAAAGTTCACCCCCACCTTAACCACAGAGTGCTTCTTGATGCAGCATTTTTGCATTATTTGAATTCCACATGTCTGCGTGTGGCTCTGGCTAGATCAGGACAGTATATGAGCACTTGAATAGGCAGCAAATAGAAAGAGACAAAGCAGGTAAAAATGCAGGTTATTTAATTATTAGCTTTTTAAGAAAATAACGGCTAGTGATACTGATATTAAATTGCACTCTGTGATGCAATTGCACTCTTTTTTTCATAGTAAATTTAAATGGTAAACCTTCACTTTGTAAAAAATACCCAATCAGGTGCAAGGCATTTTTGTGTAGCACCCTGGTGTTTAGACAGGGTTGCTAACAAATTTAGTTTGCCAGGTAGTAATTGTCCTGGCTGATTGATAGAAGATCCACTGATTCCTCCCTAAATTCTGGAATTGCTGTACCTTTTCTCTTCTGTCACTAGGTGGCACTGTGGCTGGTGACATTAGATTGACAAGGGCTTAGCAAGGTCAGATCATGAATGGATGGGGTGTCTCAGCCAATTGGCGGGGTTTCTTTTAGTCCCTTGGTTTGCTGGGAGAGCCTATTTGGGTGGAGTCAGGTGATCTGGGTTCTGTGCCACCTGGATGGCTGTCCGAGTTGTGAAGGTTCAGCCGGACGGGGAACCAGTTGTGGTCGGAGGTAGTGGGGAAGCTGTCGCCACTAAGGGACCTTCCACCTTGTTACCTGGAGACTACTGTGAGTAAGCTGAAGCAAGTACCTGATCAGTCTTCTCACCAGCCGGGGACGGTAAAGATGTGGGAAAGCATCAGCAAGTGCCAAGCCAAGGACCCAGCAGGATAGAGGGGGTGACGCTTGAGGAGTATACAGCGGGATAGCTGTGGAAGAGCTCAGGGGATCCAGTGACGACTGGGATCTGGAAGTCTAGTGAGAGACTGGGAGCTCAGTGAGTGAATATCTACAGTGGGATACTGTGAGATAAGTAAAGGACTGTTCTCTGTTAGCAAGAGTTATGTACAACTACCTTTAGTGACTGTTGCAAGATTAGTTACCATAGGAGACAGCAGTCCTACCTATACAGAACTGTTATCCGGCTGGAGGCCTTCCATTGTATAACTGTCTACCTATAGAAGTCTCGGAGTCTGCCAATTATCATTGCATCTACTCAAGGGTGTCCTGGCCCTAACCCTCTCTCCCACAGTTCTGTTAAGAGACAATAAATCTCTTGTTTGCATTCAAAGTGACTTGGGGGGAAAAGAGGGCGTAGCTTGCAGATACCATGCCGGATTGGAAGGTGTATGTTCCAGGTGTTGACCCTGGTCTAAGCGGGTCTAAGGGCATCCTGACTGACACCGGAGTACGGTACACACCTAAGGGTAGCCTTGCCCTGTACACTGCTGGAGGCTATGAGGCCTTGGGACTGATTTGCGGGAAATGTTCCAGCTTGGCTACGCACCTGCGGCCTTGGATCATCTGTGGACGCTGCGGGGAACCCCTGCTTGAGGTAGTCACACCAGCCCAACCTCTGCAGACACTACAAACGGATTGGGACCGGAATGTCGCCATCCCAGCTGGGGACAGCATCGAGAGCCCCCCTGCTATTACCCGGCTTGTGTGAGAAGCTGTTCCTCTCATCTCTGTGGCTGCTCCAGGGCCCAATGCTCCGGTTATCCCTCAAGGCCGTGGTCAGGCCCATCTGCGTTCCTTGATGGTGGAACCTCCTGGGGGAAAGACGGGTAAGCCTGAAATGGGTGAAAGTAGTGTGCCAGTGGGGGCTATGATACCTGTGGCCAGTAAGAAAGAGAAGGTTACTTTACCAGTTGATGTTAGCTCAAAGCGTAACCTGCTCCCAGCTGAAGAGTGCTCCACTATATCTGATTCAGGTATATCATCCGATTGGATTTCTGAACTGTTCTCAGACACTTTATCATCGACTGGAAAGTGGACTGATAGTGAAGAGGAGCAGGCATGTGATTTAGGGGAAGATGATGTTCTTCCTCTGCAAGCTACTAGCGTGAAGATTGAACTGTCTGCCAGTGCAGCGCCACGCCTGTTTTTTTACTAATTCCTTTGAGGAAGATTTTTGGGGGCGAGTTGGGTTCCTAAAGTCCTTGTTACTAAGCCAACTCAAGTGACCAAGTTCGGTTGTAAACCCGATGTTGTTGCTGGGCATCCGGTCCAACGTGACTCTGATGCACGGGTTCTGCTCGGGTATGGAGACCCTAAAACACTGCCTAGGCTGTCTAAGTTACAGTACATTATTATCAAGAAAGTGGCTGAATATTATGGCTATTTTTATCCATATGTTTAGGTTCAGTTGGAGGAGGAGATCCAGGAGAAGAAGGCACAGTGGGTGGATGTGGCCATTCAAAGCTTTCTCAAGATCCCTCTGAACCTTGATATTAAAAAGTTATCTCAAAGTTATGCTGAAAGGTACTCTTTTGTTTCACAAACTTGGGACTATGGCAGGCACATTACTCCAGAATGCGTGATCATTCGCAGCCTAACAAGAAGGACCTTCAGCACCACATCACTACTAATGATGCAAGTGGGAAACTTTTACAGCTGCAATATCCTAGGTATTACTGGTAAATACTATTTAACTGTGGCAAGTTACAGAAATCATTATGTATTACAAATGTGTGCTTTGTGGTGTCAGGATGCTTAACAGAAGCTACTCCACCTTCAAAAGAAAGTTTCTGTGGGAACATTCCTGTTTAGCTCTACATGCTGGCCTGTGTTCTGAAACTGCCAGTGTGCCTCCCTCTGAGAGTGACACGTTGATTTGCAGTTGAGAGACTTCAACGTGTCCTGTTCTTTGTCAATGAAGAAAATTATTCTCAGTCCCCGGCTGTGTTGTGGACATGCTGAGATTTAAAATGCAAGGGGACCTGAGGATGGACTTTACCTTCGGGAAGTGCGGTCCCTTGCACTATAAGAAGAAGGGAAACTGCTGGGAAAAAGTTGTTGATATGTGATTACACCCTGAGTGAAATATTGGCGGACTTTGGGGCTCCAAGGACACTAGGGTGTTTAGCTAAATAGGTAGATTAAGCTATGGCAAAAGGGCAAGTTCTCACCTTAAACCTGATAATGGACTAAACGAAAAAAAAAATACTATATAAACACACAAGGACTGTTTGCTGAATATATTGATCACCAGGTGGTGTGAAAATGCCAACCTGAGTGAGACTTGGTTCACATTATGTAGAACAGTGGGCATCAATCCTGTCCTCAGGGCCCACTAACAGGCCAGGTTTTATGTATTACCTTGGCAGAGATGCAGGCTAGAATACTGCAATCACTGAGTGGCAAATGATATCACCTGTGATGTATTTCAGTTATCTTGCAAACCTGACCTGTTAGTGGGCCCTGAGGTCAGGGTTGATAACCACTGATGTAGAATGTTTATTAGGAGCTGCTACATTTTTTTCCTCTACGACTGTCATGGAAAGGGATGGTACCCTCAAGGGGGTGGGGCCCAATTTCCATCTGTATATGTGCTTACATATAGTCATGGTTCTATCTATCTATCTATCTATCTATCTATCTATCTATCTATCTATCTATCTATCTATCTATCTATCTATCTATCTATCTATCTATCTATCTATCTATCTATCTATCTATCTATCTATCTATCTATCTATCTATCTATCTATCTATCTATCTATCTATCTATCTATCTATCTATCTATCTATTTATCTATCTATCGAGATAGATAGATAGATAGATAGATAGATAGATAGATAGATAGATAGATAGATAGATAGATAGATAGATAGATAGATAGATAGATAGATAGATAGATAGATAGATAGATAGATAGATAGATAGATAGATAGATAGATAGATAGATAGATAGATAGATAGATAGATAGATAGAGTGGGGACGGAAAGTATTCAGGCCCCCTTAAATTTTTTACTCTTTGTTATATTGCAGCCATTTGCTAACATCATTTAAGTTCATTTTTTTCCTCATTCATGTACACACAGCACCCCACATTGACAGAAAAACACAGAATTGTTGAAATTTTTGAAGATTTGTTAAAAAGGAAAAACTGAAATATCACATGGTCCTAAGTATTCAGACCCTTTGCTCAGTATTTAGAAGAGCACCCTTTTGCTCTAATGCAACCATGAGTCTTTTTGGGAAAGATGCAACAAGTTTTTCACACCTGGATTTGGGGATCCTCTGCCATTCCTCCTTGCAGATCCTCTCCAGTTCTGTCAGGTTGGATGGTAAACGTTGGTGGACAGCCATTTTTAAGTCTCTCCAGAGATGCTCAATTGGGTTTAAGTCAGGGCTCTGGCTGGGCCATTCGAGAACAGTCACAGAGTTGTTGTGAAGCCACTCCTTCATTATTTTAGCTGTGTGCTTAGGGTCATTGTCTTGTTGGAAGGTAATCCTTCGGCCCAGTCTGAGGTCCTGAGCACTCTGGAGAAGGTTATCTTCCAGGATATCCCTGTACTTGGCCGCATTTATCTTTCCCTAGATTGCAACCAGTCCCTGCAGCTGAAAAACACCCCCACAGCATGATGCTGCCACCACCATGCTTCACTGTTGGGACTGTATTGGACAGGTGATGAGCAGTGCCTGGTTTTCTCCACACATACCGCTTAGAATTAAGGCCAAAAATTTCTATCTTGGTCTCATCAGACCAGAGAATCTTATTTCTCACCATCTTGGAGTCCTTCAGGTGTTTTTTTTAGAAAACTCCATGCGGGCTTTCATGTGTCTTGCACTGAGGAGAGGCTTCCGTCAGGCCACTCTGCCATAAAGCCCCGACTGCCCCGAGGGCTGCAGTGATGGTTGACTTTCTACAACTTTCTCCCATCTCCCGACTGCATCTCTGGAGCTCAGCCACAATGTTCTTTGGGTTCTTCTTTACCTCTCTCACCAAGGCTCTTCTCCCAAGATAGCTCAGTTTGGCCGGATGGCCAGCTCTAGGAAGGGTTCTGGTCATCCCAAACGTCTTCCATTTAAGGATTATGGAGGCCGCTGTGCTCTTAGGAACCTTAAGTGCAGCAGAAATTTTTTTGTAACCGTGGCCAGATTTATGCCTTGCCACAATTCTGTCTCTGAGCTCTTCAGGCAGTTCCTTTGACCTCATGATTCTCATTTGCTCTGACATGCACTGTGAGCTGTAAAGTCTTATATAGACAGGTGTGTGGCATTCCTAATCAAGTCCAATCAGTATAATCAACCACAGCTGGACTCAAATGAAGGTGTAGAACCATCTCAAGGATGATCAGAAGAAATGGACAGCACCTGAGTTAAATATATGAGTGTCACAGCAAAGGGTCTGAATACTTAGGACCATGTGATATTTCAATTTTTCTTTTTTAATAAATCTGCAAAAATGTCAACAATTCTGTGTTTTTCTGTCAATATGGGGTGCTGTGTGTACATTAATGATGAAAAAAAATGAACTTAAATGATTTTAGCAAATGGCTGCAATATAACAAAGAGTGAAAAATTTTAGGGGTCTGAATACTTTCTGTCCCCTCTGTATATATAGATAGATATATAGATATAGGTATATATAGATTAAGATGTGTCATAGTGTGCATTTGCACTGTTTTGCTGCTCTCGGCTGTAATTAACATTCACTTATGTATTTATTGCACTGTGTTATTGTAGGAATAGGATGTATTTTTGTGCTGTCTATTCTCTCTTTCAGGTGTTCCTGCCCCATTGAATCTTCCTTGGCTAAGCAGAGACAGTGACTTCCACTTGTACAACAATGCTAATATTTTCTCTTTTTCAGGTGTATATAGTAGTTAGATAGCATAAAAAGGGTACTGTTATTGTATTTCTCCCTCGCTGTTTGGGTGGTACGCCACACGTAAAAATTGTAAATATTGTCTTCTATTTATCTGCCCTTGCGTGAACTGCCACATACCTATGTACATATGTTATGTATACTTACTTCATGTGGTACGCCACATGTATTGTTATTTGTTTATCTTTCCCTGTTACTCCACCTATCCCAGTTTTTGCCAGGACAAAACTACTCCGAGTCATTGTTTCCTAGGCAAGGGGAGGATGTAGCACCCTGGTGCTTAGACAGGGTTGCTAACAAATTTAGTTTGCCAGGTAGTAATTGTCCTTGCTGATTGAAAGAAGATCCACTGATTCCTCCCTAAATTCTGGAATTGCTGCACCTTTTCTCTTCTGTCACTAGGTGACACTGTGGCTGGTGACATTAGATTGACAGGGGCTTAGCAAGGTCAGATCATAAATGGATGGGGTGTCTCAGCCAATTGGTTTCTTTTAGTCCCTTGGTTTGCTGGGAGAGCCTATTTATTTGGGTGGAGTCAGGTGATTGGGGTTCTGTGCCACCTGGACGGCTGTCTGGGTGGATGTGTGTTATGTCGCCCTGGGTTGCTAGGCCGGAAGCCTGAGGCCTACCCAGGACACCTGGCTGCTAGGCTGCCTGAGGCCTATCCAGGAGCAGGAGAAGCAGTGTAGGGCTGGGACTGAAGGATTGGAGTCCAACCGAGTTGTGAAGGTTCAGAAAGATGGGGAACCAGTTGTGGTTGGAGGTAGAGGGGAAGCTGTCGCCACTAAGGGTCCATCCACCTTGTCACCGGAGACTACTGTGAGTAAGCTGAAGCAAGTACCTGAGCAGACTTCTCACCATTTACTTAAGGGTGTCCTGGCCCTAACCCTCTCTCCCACAGTTCTGTTAAGAGACAATAAATCTCTTGTTTGCATTCAAAAGTGACATAATTTCTTCTTGCATCACACCCACCATGGCTGGTAACCCACTCTACAAGGAAGGGTGTCAACTCTCCCTAACCCTTGAGGTCACCATTAGGCCTCTGGGGCCCCCGGGACCTTGCTACATTTGCTTGCACATGATTTAATAATGGAAAAAAGCTTTACCACATTCACTAAGCTCTGGGGAAAATGAGCGCAACTGCACTTGCAAAGTGCACAGTCTATTTGCCTTTAGCAAATCAAATCCTTTGTGTTATGGGGTGATAATATATCTCCCACAATCTCCCCATAAGCATCTATGCTGATGCACCATTGCCCATAAAAATTTCACCGTTGTCATCATTTAAAAAAAGGCCTGTAAAAAACAAATGCAGGCAACAACATTTAGGAAGTATGTACTGTGAAAAACACATGAAGCCTGATATGACCTCAGTGCATGTGGGCCATGACAGGCTGTAAAGGGGGTGCAGGACATTAGCAGCATTAATATGTAACAAAAGATGAAACAAGATAAAAACCCTTGACTCACTCCACCCCCAAATTCTCTAAGCCTCGGTTCACACTATGAGTCGCCTATGAATCACACGGGAATGCACACATGTGATTCAGTGCAGTACAATTTGAGCCTATTCATTTTGAGTTTAGGAAATGCACTGCAACCGGATCACATGGTAGTTTTGTACTATCTGGTACAAGCAGATGCGATACGTTTGAGGCGTTGTTAACACTGCACTGACACCCGCTGCATATTGTAAGGGCAGTGCGTTTTTAATGCAGTTCGGCAAACACGCATGGTTTACTACCCCGCATTCTAGTGTTAACCTGGGGCTAAGATACACAACATTTTGCTGCCTACATGACATTCTCTAAGGGTTTACATCTACATGACCAGATGTACCCAGTGCCTACAAGCCCTACACTAATCTCTCAATGTGCACTTTTTAAGTAGAGATGGGCTGAACAACCCCCTGTTCGGTTATTGCCCTGTGGGACATGTATCAATGCAAACATGTTTTTTTTAAACAATCCTTTTCAAAGGAGCAGTGATTGTAATGATGCTTAAAGTGCAACAATAAAAATTAAAAAAATCCTTTAAATATACAGCCTGCAGGGTCCCCTTAGTCTGCCTGTAAAGTGGCACATCTGTAACATATATAGAGCATGCTGCAGAAAAAATGAAAAGAAGAAAAAAACAACGAGTCAAATCACATTAAAATTGACTCACGGTTGCAACTGCCAGCACCCGGCTATTTAAAAAAATAAAGCAAAAAATGCCCCCCGGTCCATACCACTCCAAAAAAAATAAAAAATGCCATTCCCCCCCCCCCACCCCACCCAAAATCCATACCAGACCCTTCGCGGGGAAGCCCTTTGACAGCTGATGACTCATCGGTTGGTAAGGATGCCGTGGCTGGTTTTCCAAACCTTTTTTTCAACAACCAGCTTTTACTGCTCCCTGATTGGGCAAAGTTACAGTTCTAAAATTAGCATTAATATTAAAGGTTCATAAATATATTAAAGTCCATGAAAAATAAGTAAAATGTGACTGATTGTAGTAAATCCAAAAAAAACGATCCACCAAAGAGTGCAAACAATTCAAAAAGTGCCCGTGCTCGCCTCCTCCAGTATCATAGGCTGCTTACCTCAAACTTTGACCCCTGTTTAACCAGCAGGTCAAAATCTGCAGTTTCCCCTCTGGGAATGACAAGTATATCTGGCGTGGTGCTGGCACTTTAAATCTTCTGTCTCTCACACTCCCTCTAATAGGCTCAGGATAGCCCCGATACCTCTCATCAAATGGCAGATATATGAGGAAAGAAAATGGCAGAATCTAGTGCTCTCCATATTAAAAACAGCTTATTTCCCACATTAAAAAGGTAAAACACACTTCTGGCACTGCAAGCAGTGCTAGCTGATCAACTGTAAAAACATCGGTTTTGGCCGCTGTGTGATGTCAGCACGTAGGCTCCGTCCCCTGTATGCCTTACATCAAGGCATAGACTTCTTCAGTAGGAAGCATCACTCCGCTGCTTAAATACTCTCCTGTCATGCGAATTGGATGCCGGTGTTCTGTCGAGAAGTGCCCCCTCATCGGATAGTGCCTGGCCTGAACTGCGCATGAGCAGTACGGAACACTGATTTTAACATCAGCTGTCCTTATGGCGAGATGGCGCAGGCGCAGAAGAGTCAATAGACTTTTTCTTTTCGCTCAGATTGTGCTCCACTTTCCACCGCGCTCCCGTGGCGAGTTCATGTGCATGATGGGCGGTTTTCTACACTTGTGGGTGGAATTAGCTGGCCACTGCAGCAAAAAAATAAAACTTTGTGATGGGCAGACAATATAACTCTGTATTTTAGTTATAGTGTAGTATTTCATGTGTCCGATGTCCTGAAAGGGGCCGGCCACATTAATAGGGATGGAGGCGGAGGTGTCAGGGGGGGCGGAGCCCATGCACCCACAATGCACAGGCCGCCACTGGTCTGTGATCTCTGTCAAGTACTGGGGGATGGATCGCCTCCGCTGCTTTTCCTCCAATCGGGCCAAAGAAGCGCAAGTTTACCTGTAGCCCTCACACTGGAGACTTGTACACCATCATCATGGCATCCCTGGACAGTGGGAGAAAGAGAGGGCACCTAGGTGTTTGGAGGAGGAGAGGGCCCCTGGGTGGCTGGGGGAGAAGGAGAGGGCACCTGGGTGTTTGGAGGAGGAGAGGGCCCCTGGGTGGCCACTTAGTGAAGGAGAGGGCACCTGGGTGGTTGGCAGAGAAGGAGTGGGCCCCTGGCTGTTTGAAGGAGAAGGAGATGGCCCCAGGGTTGGCCAAAATTGGAAGAGCTGGTCCTTGGGTGGTTGGAGGAGGAGAGGGTGCCACCCTTCTCCCTTGAGCATGGGGACACCCTTCTCTCCCCAGAGGATGGGGACACCCTTCTCTCCCCCCGAGGATGGGGACACCCTTCTCTCCCCCCAAGGACGGGGACACTCTTCTCTCCCTCGAGGTAAGTGTAGCTGGCCAGCTAAGACCTGTCCTAGGTTACTAATGTGACTTACATGCATATACAGCTAGACCTGCTAATAACCTTAATACAGTTTATATGCTCACATGTGAGAGATAAAAGCAGTTATTTACTGTGACTTTATATATGGATGTCATATAACAGTTATATATTGTGTTCACAGAAGCAAACCAGAAAGCATAGAGTTAAGCCTTTGTGACTCTCAGGAGTTTTGGCCAGTCACAGCCAATCTCACACTGAGCAAGAGTTTAGGCCAATCACAGCCAGCCTTACACCTATTATTTTGTCTAAAATGTATCCAGCACATTGCTAAATCTCATTATATCAGAGAGAGTGGACCTGAACAGATTGCAGATCCAGCCAGAGTTCAGTTTTATGGAAGCAAGTGGCCAAAATAGGTATTTAATACAGTTATATATGTTACTATTGTTATATAATGTGATTAGAACTGTATACTGAACTAGTTATGTGTTCACTTGTAGTTCCACCAAATCAAACCAAACAAACCAAAGCAAACAGCAAATTTCAATATCAAACAAGTAAAACTATTTCTGAAGCCTCAGATATACCTCTCAGAGAAATCATAAAGTGTCTAAGGAACTTTAAAGTGAAAGTACAGATACTGAAGAGAGAAATACATCTACCATTGTATGTAAAATGACAAGATTGAACAGTTGAATCGCCATTTTGTTATACCTTATTCAACACATGTTTGTACATGCACTGCCTGCTGCTAAATTGTCAGTGTTATATATGAAGAAAATCTGAAGTTAATAAAGAAGATATCATAGAGGTTTGGTATGCTCTTTAAACCTACTGCTTCCATAGAACGGCGCTAGAAGAATTATAGAGTAAGAGATAGTCTTGTTTGAACTATAAGGTCAGAGATTACAATTCTTCTAATGCCACAGCACATAAGGCACTTCATAGTGCTGCGCCTGCCACAGTGGAACTATTAGTTGCCTTTGAGGGCGAAGCGATAGTGCTCCTCAACTTGCACAGAAAAGAGCGCATTTGAGCAGCAGAGCTACCATAGAGGCCAAAGAAAGTGTGTTTTAGTCAATCTGCAGCCGACCTTTAAAGTGGCAGAACGGAAAAGGCAAGATAGTTACAGAAAGAGCGCCAACCCTCCTGCGATCCCTAGAGAGAGAAAGAGACGCATGGTGGGAGACCAAAGTCCAGAGCTAGAGCGCCTACACCGCTACGCACGAAGAGGTCACGTACTGCAGCCAGCTAGTTTCCCACCACTAGGCCCAAAGCCTGCAGCACAAACCATCGCAAGTCAGCACATAGCATCGCAAGACAGCACAAAGCATCGCAAGTCAGCACAAAGCATCGCAAGTCAGCACGAAGCATCGCAAGTCAGAATAGAGCATCAGATCATGAAAGACAAGTCTCCTTTAAGACCCTGCTCTTCAGAATAAGGTCAGAACTTTCCTTTATTATGATCATTGCACAAAGGCTTGACAAGAAAGAGACATTTTCGTGTTCAGGAATAAAAAGGACTGTAAGTCAAAAAACAGTTTGTAGTGCAAGGACTCTAAAATATTTCAAGTGAAAGTCATTTTACTGCCTGTACCTATTGCTATTTCATTTAAAGTGAAAGTAATTTTTACTGCCTGCACCTATTGCTATTGCATTTAAAGCGAAAGTCTCCTTAATAGTCATATTGATTGTTATAGCACTTAAAGTAAAATATCTAAGTCTAGTATTGTTATGCCATTGTTAGAGGATACAAAGATAGATGAGATAGAAGGTGAAGAGCAAGACCCTAAAGATGCTGGAAAATTTGGAGCAAGAAGCAGCATTACAAGGAAAAAAGTTCAATAGAATGTATGATAAGTGGAAATCTTACATTAAAGATGTTTGTAGAAAACTAAAGCAAGAAAGTATAAAAGGAAACTTGAGTGATATGATAGAGACGGTAGAGGAATCTGAATCAGAGCTTATGGCAGCATATGTCAACCTGCGGTCATCTATGACACCTCCCCAGGATATTGTATGGAACATGGACACATGTACTACAGTCACTAAAGATTTAGTAAAGCTCATGAGAGAACTATCATCTGAAGCTAAATATGATGAAGTTAAAGCAAGAAAGAGAATGAACAAGCTTTTTATGAGAGACTATGCTAGGTCTTTAAGAGGAACCACAATCACAAGTAGGACTTCTTCCACTAGCAGAAGTACCAGTAACATATCAGAGTCCTCAAGTACTTTAATAGCAAAAAGAAAGGAACTTGTCGAACAACTTGCTGTCAAGAAAGCAGAAATTGAGATGGAATCCGCAATCGAGGCGCAGCGTATACGAGTAGCAGAAATGGAAAGGCTGAAGGAAGTTAAGATTATAGAAGCCAGGCTCAGAGTACACGAAGAGGACATGAATAGTAATCATAAGTTCAAATCTGTACTAAGTGAAGATGCAGACTCCTACTTCCTTTCATACACCCAGGAGAATGGAAGGAAATCACCAATATGTAATGAAGAAAAAAGTCATTGCCCTTCCATCCCTGCTCAGAAAAACGAAAAGAGAGACTCACCCAATTCAGAACTAAGTGAAAGAATAAAACAGGATAATTCTGTTCCTAGATGTTACTGCAATGATCAGGAGACTGTTGCGACTATTGTCCCAGCAAGACGACAGAGAACAGTCCCAGCAAGACTTCCTGTTCCGGAACCTACTGTATTTTCAGGAGACATACTGAAGTTCATAGAGTGGAAGGCAAGTTTTGAAATGATCATTGAGCATTATTGCTCCAGGCCAGTTGACAAGTTATTCTACCTTCAGAAATATGTTGGTGGAGAAGCAAAGAAAGTTCTCGAAGGTAACTTCTATAGAACAGATGAAGAAGCCTACAAGCAAGCCTGGGAAAAGTTAAATGCAAGATATGGTCATCCTTTCTTAGTACAAAGATCCTTTAGGGAGAAATTGAATAACTGGCCTAAAATAGGTCCTAAAGAACATTTCAAACTCCAAGAGTATGGTGTCTTCCTGCAAGCATGCAGCAATGCCATTCCACATGTACAAGGACTAGAAGTACTGAACGACTATCTAGAAAATCACAGGATGCTAGCTAAGCTACCTGAAGAAGTGGCTTCTAGATGGAATCGCTATGTGACCGAACAGCTAGATCTAAGTAAGAACTTCCCAAGTTTTGAAAAGTTCTCTGAGTTTGTTAATAAGGAAGCACGAATAGCATGTAATCCAGTAAAAGCATCTTACGCCCTAAAATCCTTAGAAGAAAGGCCTGCGAGAGATATAAGACGTGCAAGAGCAACTAGCTTTGCAACCGACACAACAGCTAAAGGTCTAGATACCTACGAGAGCAAGTTCAAAGTCACTACTGGGATCAGTAGAGAGACAGAACCAACAAATCCTCAGACTACCTTTAAGTGTATGTTCTGTGGAGAGAACAAGTGCCAACAATTGAAGCAGAAATCCCCAAATGAAAAGAAAAAGTTTGTACTTGATAACCAACTGTGTTTTGGGTGCCTAAGAAAAGGCCATATTACTAAGGAGTGTAAGAAAAGGGCCACATGCAGCGTATGCAAAGGACACCATCCTACACCACTACATGAAGAACGTACAAAGAAGGATAAATCCTCAATACCTAAAAATGCTGAGGAAGAAAAGAAAGCTTTGGTATTCTCTTGCAGAGTGAGGGAAAGCAATGGCACATCAATGGTTGTACCAGTGTGCATTTCAAATCTTAAAAGGAAGAATAAGAAGGTATACGCCTATGCACTACTGGATGCCCAAAGCGATGTCACTTTCATTGATCAAGAAATCTGCAAGAAATTACAAGTGGCTACAGAACCAGTGAAGCTCAAACTCACCACAATGACGGGGAGAGACACATTAGTGAACAGTCAAAGGGTCAAAGGATTGAGAGTTAGAGGACTTCATTCAAACCTCACATTGGATCTACCTCCAGCTTATACGAAAGATGATATACCTCTAGATTGAGATCGCATACCTACCTGTGAAACAGCCAATAAATGGGAACACTTATCTGTCATATCTCATGAAATGTCCCCGCTGAAGGAGTTTGGTGTTGGACTGTTGATAGGTTATGATTGTCCCGAAGCTTTGGTACCACGAAGGGTAATCACAGGAGGAAAGGGTGAACCCTAGGCTGTTCAAACTGATCTAGGATGGGGCATTGTTGCAGGAAAACAGCAGATTGCAAACTCAAGACAGGTGACAGGATTGTGTCATCAAATATCTGTCCAAGAGTTACCAGCTGTAAGTTCAACGGCAGTAATCAAGAGCCTTGAATCTGACTTTGCAGACATAAGTTCTAAAGAAAAGAGTGTATCCCAAGAAGACATAAAGTTTATACACATTCTAGAAGGAAGTATTCAGCAGAACCAACAAGGTTATCTTGAAATGCCCTTACCCTTTAGAGAACGACCTCGTATGCCAAATAACAAAAATCTTGCCCTAGCGAGATTGAAATGTTTGAAGAAAAGGATGGGACGAGATCTCAGATTCAAGCAGGATTATTTGAAATTCATGGAAGGCATCCTTGAAGAAGGACATTCAGAAAAGGTTAATAACCAACCTAAAGAAGGAGAAGTGTGGTACATCCCACATCAAGGTGTTTACCACCCAAAGAAACCAGATAAGATTAGAGTAGCATTTGATTGCTTAGCAAAGTATGATGGTGTTGCATTGAACGATCATCTACTTAAAGGACCAGACCTTACAAACACTCTGCCTGGAGTACTCTGTAGATTCAGAATGTATCCCATAGTGGTCATGTGTGACGTTGAAAAGATGTTCCAGTTTCATGTGAAGAATGAAGATAGAGACTTCCTGAGATTCCTATGGTGGAAGGACGGAGATACAGATACAGAGCCAGCAGAATACAGAATGAAAGTACACTTGTTTGGAGCAGCATCGTCTCCAGGTTGCGCCAATTATGGTATGAAGTACATAGCCAATAAAAATGAAAAGGATTGCCCATCAGCAGCAAATTTTCTTAAGAAAAACTTTTACATAGATGATGGTCTTATAAACTTAGAGTCCTCAGAATCTGCAATCAAACTAGTGAAAGAAAGCCAAGAGTTATGCGCAAGAGGAAACTTGCGTCTTCACAAATTCATCTCAAACAACAGAGAGGTACTGGAATCCATCAGTGACACTGAGCGTGCATCAAGCATGATGAATGTAAATCTCAATTATGATCATCTTCCAGTTCAGAATGCACTTGGATTGGGATGGAATGTAGAGAATGACGAGTTCTTCTTTGAAACATCCTTGAAAGAAAAAGTTGCAACTAGACGTACCATTCTTTCTGCAGTGGATTCTATATATGATCCATTGGGATTCTTGGCACCAGTAATCCTCAAAGCAAGAGAAATACTACAAGAACTATGCAGACGGAAGTTGGGATGGGATGAACCCATACCTGAAGATTTGAGGCCAAGGTGGGAGGCTTGGATAAAAGACTTACAAAATTTGAAAGAAGTTCGGATACCTAGATGTTTTGTACCTCATGATTTCGGAAAGTACAAGAAAATAGAACTTCATCACTTTTCAGATGCCAGTAGTTATGGTTATGGACAGTGCTCCTACATCAGAGTGATAGGAGAAAAAAATACACTATGCCTTGGTTATGGGAAAGACCAGAGTCGCACCTACCAGTATTCAGACAATACCAAGACTTGAACTGACAGCAGCTGTTGTTTCAGCATCAGTAAGCAAGTTTCTGAGAGAAGAATTAGAGTTAAAAATAGATGAAGATTTTTTTTGGACAGACTCGCAAGTTGTCCTAGGATACATAAACAACGAAGCTCGAAGATTCCATGTCTTTGTCGCCAACAGAGTTCAGAAAATTCGGGAAATAACACTTCTGAAACATTGGCATCACATTGATACAAAGCATAACCCAGCAGATCATGCTTCAAGAGGCCTGAATGTAACAGAATTAAAAAATTCAAACTGGTTCACCGGTCCAGAGTTCCTTTGGGAAAAGGAAATCATACCCAGTGAAAGTCACACAGAATTGTCTATGGGTGATCCAGAAGTAAAAATTGTACAAACATTGAGCACTGCCGCCAAGTGCCAAGATGACATACTTGAAAGACTAGCCAGATGTTCAAAATGGAATACAGTCATAAAGGTAGTAGCTCGAATTCAACGTTTGGCAAAGGGAATCAGAAAGAAGGAATCATTGAATGTAGAGGAAAGGATGAAAGCCGAAGAAACAGTATTAAGACTCATTCAACAGAGATTCTATAGTGAAGAGTTAAAGAAACTTAGTCAAGAACCCAAAAGGCTTCCCAACAACCACCCATTGTACAAACTTAATCTTGTTCTACAGGATGGTATACTGAAGGTGGGAGGGAGACTGGAAAAACACGTTACCCAGCAGAGTGAAGCATCCAGCAATTCTACCCAAAAATTCTACCTTCAAAAGATTGATTATCGATCACTACCACAACAAATCCTTGTATCAAGGAAGAAGCTTTACCCAGAACTGTTTGAGAGAAGGTAGTTACTGGATAGTAAAGGGAAGCAAAGTTATAGCAAAGTATATAAGTAAATGTGTAACCTGCAGAAAGGCACGTAGACCTACTGAAGAACAAAGAATGGCAGATTTACCAGTAGATCGTGTAAACCCATCACCACCATTTCTTTATAGTGGAATGGATTGTTTCGAACCATTCATCACCAAGCAAAACTGCAACGAGTACAAGAGATATGGACTAATATTTACATGTCTAAGTTCCAGAGCAATTCATCTGGAAATGTTAGAAGATATGTCAACTGACGCATTCATTAATGCCTTGAGATGTTTCATAGCCATTAGAGGTACTGTCAGAAAGCTTAGATCTGACCAAGGATCTAATTTTGTCAGAGCAAAGAATGAATTGAAGAAAGCTCTAAAAGAGATCGATAAAGAAAAGGTAACTGAGTATTTGTCGCTGAATCAATGTGATTTTTATATGAATGCTCCACATGCAAGCCACACAGGAGGAGTTTGGGAAAGACAAATCAGAACTGTAAGAAATGTGTTAAGTTCAGTGTTGAGAAAGAGCTCTGGAAGAATAGATGATGCTTCACTTAGGATCCTATTCTATGAAGTAATGTCTATGGTTAACAGTCGTCCACTTACAACATCAATGATCCAACAAGTTTGGAACCTTTAACTACCAACCATCTACTTCATCTTAAGTCTGATTACATACAACCACCACCTGGTAAGTTTACCAAAAAGGATTTATATGCCAAAAAGAGATGGCGAAGAATTCAATATCTATTAGAACAGTTTTGGAATAGATGGAGGAAAGAGTACTTAGCCAATCTTACGTTAAGAAGTAAATGGCAAACACCCAGAAGAAATGTACAAGTTGGTGACATAGTATTAGTGAAAGAAGAAAATTTACCTAGAGGTCAATGGAAATTGGCCAGAGTTCTAGAAGTTCAAAAAGATAAAGACGGACTAGTAAGAAGAGCATTGTTACAAATAGGAGACTCAAAACTTGACAAAGAGGGAAAACGTCTCACTATTCCACTCAAGTTGGAAGGTCCTATACAGCAGTTAGTTGTTCTACTTGAAAGTGCTAAAAGACACTTGGAAGTTGAGAATCTGATGGAAAATTCCCTAAATTCATGTTCAAACCCTACTATAGAGAACATAGAATTATAGGCAATTTTGGTGGGAGTGTAGCTGGCCAGCTAAGACCTGTCCTTGGGTGGTTGGAGGAGGAAAGAGTGCCACCCTTCTCCCCCGAGGACGGGGACACCCTTCTCTCCCCAGAGGACGGAGACACCCTTCTCTCCCCCGAGGATGGGGACACCCTTCTCTCCCCCCCTAGGACGGGGACACTCTTCTCTTCCTCGAGGTAAGTGTAGATGGCCAGCTAAGACCTGTCCTAGGTTGCTAATGTGACTTACATGCATATACAGCTAGACCTGCTAATAACCTTAATACAGTTTATATGCTCACATGTGAGAGATAAAAGCAGAGTTATTTACTGTGACTTTATATATGGATGTCATATAACAGTTATATATTGTGTTCACAGAAGCAAACCAGATAGCATAGAGTTAAGCCTTTGTGACTCTAAGCCGCGGTTCACACAGGGGCGACATGTCAGGTGACCTAGCCGCCTGACAAGTCGCCTCCCGTTCTGTACTACGGAACCGTTCTAATAGGAGCGACGCAAGTCGCTCCGACTTAGAAAAAGGTTCCTGCAGCATTTCTGGGGCGACTTCAGGAGACTTGCATTGACTTCTATACAGAAGTCGTTTTGTAAGTCGCCGTGGAAGTCGTGTGCAGGTCGCCTCGGTGAGGCGACCTGCAAGTCGTGCTGCCCCTGTGTGAACCGGGGCTCAGGAGTTTTGGCCAGTCACAGCCACTCTCACACTGAGCAAGAGTTTAGGCCAATCACAGCCAGCCTTACACCTATTATTGTGTCTAGAATTTATCCAGCACATTGCTAAATCTCATTATATCAGAGAGAGTGGACCTGAACAGATTGCAGATCCAGCCAGAGTTCAGTTTTATGGAAACAAATGGCCAAAATAGGTATTTTTTTTTTTTTTTTTACATCAAAGAAGTTTATTTAAGAAAATTGAAAAATCATTACAAATCAGAAAATTCCACAATTAAACTTGTTTCCATACATATGTTTCAGTATATTGACCTGAGTTTACGTTTGTCTATGGTGAGCTTGTGAAGAGTACAACATAGGGTAAATTCTGTACTATCGGTTGTGACCAACAATGAAATGCTTTCTCAGTAGTAATACACCTTTACTGTCACAGCCCTTTTTGTCTAAACCTCTTAATCTAATATGTGTGTTAGTAGAATCAACCCTCTGATTTGTTCGCTATATCAAAAGAAGAGGAAAAAAGAACCAGAAACAGTAACATCGTCAGAAGAGATAGAATTTATGACCTTTGTATCTTCTAAATTGCGTCAAGATGAAAAGATGACCATCCACGCCATCCAGCTGACTATTCCACTACAGTTCTAAAGTTACACCTATACCAGAGCTATTTCTGACCTGGAACCTGAGTCTGCTCGTTGATAGTGCCGGTGAAGGTTTGAGAGTATTTAAAAGCAATCCAAGGGAGCCAGGTGTCAAGGAAGCTTTCAACCTGTTCGTTCGCTTGTGCCAGAGTGTCTTCCATTTCATAAAGTTCTGTGACTCTATGGAGCCAATCCGTCACTGTTGGTACCCGACTTGATTTCCAGTAGATTGGAATGAGGGATTTGGCAGCATTCAACAAATGTTTTGTGAGCGAACGCTTCAAAATAGGTATTTAATACAGTTATATATGTTACTATTGTTATATAATGTGATTAGAACTGTATACTGAACTAGTTATGTGTTCACTTGTAGTTCCACCAAACCAAACAAATCAAACCAAACAAACCAAAGCAAACAGCAAATTGCAATATCAAACAAGTAAAACTATTTCTGAAGCCCCAGATATACCTCTCAGAGAGATCATAAAGTGTCTAAGGAACTTTAAAGTGAAATTACAGATACTGAAGAGAGAAATACATTTACCATTGTATGTAAAATGACAAGATTGAACAGTTGAATCGCCATTTTGTTATACCTTATTCAACACATGTTTGTACATGCACTGCCTGCTGCTAAATTGTCAGTGTTATATATGAAGAAAATCTGAAGTTAATAAAGAAGATATCATAGAGGTTTGGTGTGCTCTTTAAACCTACTGCTTCCATAGAACGGCGCTAGAAGAATTATAGAGTAACAGATAGTCTTGTTTGAACTAAAAGGTCAGAGATTACAATGCCACAGCGCATAAGGCACTTCATAATGCTGCACCTGCCACAGTAGGGGACACCCTTCTCAGGGTGGCACACTCAGGGTGATCAGGTTCCTGTTCTTAGGGGAGGTGGGGTCCTGGTCCCCAGGGAAGATGGGATCCCTAGGTGAGATGGAGACCCCGTTGCTAGGGGAGATGGGGTTCCTGGCAAGATGGGTTCCCCATCCCTAGGGGAGAAGTGTTCCTGTCCCTAGGGGAGAAGGGGGACTCTGTCCTCAGGGGAGAAGGGTGTCCCGTCCTCCGGGGGAGAGAAGGGTGTCCCCATCCTCGGTGGGAGAGAAGGGTGTCCCCGTCCTCCGGGGAGAGAAGGGTGTCCCCGTCCTCTGAGGGAGAGAAGGGTGTCCCCGTCCTCCGGAGAGAGATGAGTGTCCCTGTCCTCCGGGGGAGAGAAGGGTGTCCCTGTCCTCCGGAGAGAGAAGGGTGTCCCCGTCCTCAGGGGAGAAGCGTGGCACCCTCTCCTCCTCCAACCACCCAAGGACCAACTCTTCCAATTTTGGCCACGTCCACCCAGGTTCTCTCTCCTTCTCCTCCAGCTGCCCAGGGGCTCTCTCCTTCTCCACCAGCCACCCAGGGCCCTCTCCTTCTCCTCCAGCTGTCCAGGGGCTCTCTCCTTCTCCTCCAGCCACCCAGGGGCTCTGTGGCCCGATTGGAGGAAAAGCAACGGAGGCGATCCAAACCCCCCAGCACTTGACAGAGATCACAGACCAGTGGCGGCCTGTGCATTGTGGGTGCATGGACGCCGCCTCCCCTGACACCTCCACTGCCCTCCCTATTCATCTGCCCAGCCCCTTTTAGGACACCGGGGACACATGAAATTCTAATAGGGTGGGTTTGGGGCGCAGAGCACTGCATCCCGATCCCACCCTGGTGTGTGGCATAGCAAATTAATTTTTGCTATTTTCACACTAATGTTCCTCTCTGCCAATCAGGAGGCAGGTCAGTGTGACCGCTTGCCCAGAGCGATCCTATTGGATGCCTAACGCTTTGACGAAAGAGGAGACAAGGTGGAGGAAACCTGAGGAGCTGAGCGGACACAGGAGCCGCAGCCATCGCTACAGGAGAGGAGGAGGAAGCCCCATGACTCGGTAAGTGCCGGACCGGCTGCGGGGGGGGGGGTTAGTGAAGTGACAGCAGAGCTGAGGGACGCGCCTGGCTGCATTTGACGGGCACAAGTGGCTGCATATGATGGGCACAGTGGCTGCATATGATGGGCACAGTGGACGGCCACAAGTGGCTGCATATGACGGGCACAATTGGCTGCATTTGATTGGCATAAGTGGCTGCATATGATGGGCACAAGTGGCTGCATTTGACGGGCACAAGTTGCTGCATATGACAGGCACAGTGGCTGCATATGATGGACACAGTGGACAGGCACAAGTGGCTGCATTTGATTGGCACAAATGGCGCTCACAAGAAAAGTAGAAATCCGCCCATCACAAAGTTTTTATATTTTGCAGCACTGGCTATCTAATTCTGCCCCAAAGTGCACATAAATCCACCCACAAGAAATGTAAAAATCTGCGCATCACAAAGTTACATTTTTTTGCAGCACTGGCCATATAATTGACTCCCATCAGTTAGCTAAACACGCCCCACAAGCATAAATTTGCCAATCACAAAGTAATTTTTTTTTTTTTGCAGCACTGGCCATCTAATTATGGCCAAAAGTGCCCATTCATTTCACCCACAAGAAATTTAAAAATGCGCCCATCACAGAGTTATATTTTTTTGCTGCACTGGTCATCTAATTGCGCCCACAAGAAATCTAAAAATCCGCCCATCACGAAGTTATATTGTCCGCCCCTCACAAAGTTTTATTTTTTTGCTGCAGTGGCCAGCTAATTCTGCCCACAAAGTGTATCATGCACATGAACTCGCCACGGGAACGCGGGCACAATCTGAGCGAAAAGAAAAAAATCTATTGACTCTTCTGTGCCTGCGCCGTCTTGCTGTAAGAACAGCTGATGTTAAAATCATCTGTTCTGCTGCTACGTACTGCGCATGCGTTGCGCATGCTCTGTTCAGGCCGGGCACTATCCCATGGGGCACTTCTCGAAAGAACACCGGGAAACCCGCATCCTATTCGCATAAGTGTGAACTCAGCCTCAACTGTTAGAGGCAGTAACCTGATGTATATTTAAAAGCAGACTGTGCTCAAATTGCCATTATTTTCCATATACCAAAAACCTGCACATTTTGGTGGGCATCAGGTTTTATTTTTTTTAGCTTCATCGTTGCTGATTATACCAGCACTGTCCTAGGGTGCATGCACCATATATCTGTTAGCACTATCTGTTATAGTTACTTTTAAACTAAACGCCATTACATTTTTTGTCCAGTTATAAAAATTATTTAAAATAATTAACATTATATTTATTCTCTTGTTATTTTCTACATATCATTATTCACACTGGGAGAATGGGGGTGATATTTACATATGGGTATAGGAAAGTGTTGATGTCATTAGTGTGCTGCTTCTCCTTCATCCTTCATCCTCCTTCTGTCCAATCTGCAACCTGGACATGATTTTTGGATATTGTTTAATGTTTAAAGCAGAACTTCAGTATTTTTTTCAACTTTCCATCTACTAAATCTTCTGTCCTTGTTGTTTTAACTTTGGATAGTAAAACACATTTTTTTTCTGCTGGTAAATACCTTTTTTTAGCTTCATCGTTGCTGATTATACCAGCACTGTCCTAGGGTGCATGCACCATATATCTGTTAGCACTATCTGTTATAGTTACTTTTAAACTAAACGTCATTACATTTTTTGTCTAGTTATAAAAATTATTTAAAATAATTAACATTATATTTATTCTCTTGTTATTTTCTACATATCATTATTCACACTGGGAGAATGGGGGTGATATTTACATATGGGTATAGGAAAGTGTTAATGTCATTAGTGTGCTGCTTCTCCTTTATCCTTCATCCTCCTTCTGTCCAATCTGCAACCTGGACATGATTTTTGGATATTGTTTAATGTTTAAAGCAGAACTTCAGTATTTTTTTCAACTTTCCATCTACTAAATCTTCTGTCCTTGTTGTTTTAACTTTGGATAGTAAAACACATTTTTTTTCTGCTGGTAAATACTTTATACAGCCCACTTCCTGTTTCTTGTCTGGTAAAAAGCCTATGCTTACGACATCATGCACAACTCTCTCTCTCTCTCAATCTCGTGAGAGTTTGCCAGGAAGGGAGGGGGGATGAGTCATAAGAGGGCCAATGAGAGCTGCATGGCTGCAGAGCTGGAGGTGTGCCTCTGTGTGTCTGTGTAAATCCAGGAAGTGAACAGGCAGCAGCTTCAGCTGCCCACTGTTAAAATGGATGCAGCCAGACTTAGTGGAGAGAGATTTCTGCAGCATATTTGGCAAGCACAGAATCACAGTATATATAAAATAATATGCAAAGTGGTTGGAGGGAAGCTTCAGAATGGCAAAGATGTTTTTATTACAAATTATGTGAGCAGACTGCAGTTCCTCTTTAATATGAAGGTCAAGGCCAACAGTAATATGCACAGTTAAAATCTATACATGATTCATGTTTTACCTGCTAAAGGATATGTAATTTGGTACAGCCACACAGTTTCCAAACTGCCCTAACTTTACCCCTATTGTATACCTTTTGGATGTATTGGGATGCTGATTGATTGCACAGTGATACAATTGTAGCACCCTGATGTTTAGGCAGGGTTGCTCCTAAATTTACCTGCCAGGTGTAGTTACCTTGGCTCATTGTTAGGGATCAATTGAGTTCACCCTAAGTCTGGAATTGCTGCACTTCTCTCTTCTGCCACCAGGTGGCCGGGTACCTGGTGACATTAGATAAGAATAGGGCAAAGCAAGGACAGATTAGGAGTATATGGGGTATCTCAGCCAATGGGCAGGGGTTTTCTTAAATCTTGGCCTGCTGGGAGAACCTATATATTTGGGTGGAGTCAGGTGTTCGGGGTTCTGTGCCACATGAACGGCTGTCTGGGTGGATGCGTGTTGTATTCCCCGGGCTGCTAGGCCAGAGTTTAGGCCTATCTTGGGCACATATGGCTGCTAGGCTGTCTGAGGGCCTATCCAGAAGCAAGATAGCAGCATAGGACTGGATTTGCTGCTTGCAGTCCAACCAGAAGTGAGGGTTCTGCCGGCTGGAGAACCTGTTGTGGTCGGAGGTAGAGGGGAAGCTGCCACCACTAAGGGACCAACCACCTTATTACCAGGGACCACAGTGAGTAGCTGAAGCAAGTACTGGAGTAGTATTCTCACCAAGCAGGGATGATGAAGAACTGGGAAACTTCAGCAGGTGTCAAGCCAGGTACCCAGCCAGCGGAGGTGATGCTTGCAGAGCAGTCTTGTGTGTCAAGCCAGGGACCGAGCAGGCCAGTGAGGGGAAGCTTGTGAAGTATCTGGAGTGCCAAGCTAGGGACCCAGCAGAGAAGTGGGGGTGACACTTGAGGAAGATACTTAAGTGAAGATTGGAAGAGCTCAAGGGATGCGATGGCAGTGAATCAGCAAGTCTAGTGAGAGAGACTGGGAGCTCAGTTGAGTGAAGACCTACAAGAAGTGATTGTAGAGGAAGCAAAGAAGTTTCTTACAATTTATGTTAGAAACGGTTATAATTTATGTTAGAGACTGTGCCATAGGAAACAGCGCTCCTACACATGCAGATGTGGTGTCTTGTTGGATGACTTTCCCTGCATGGCTGTCTAACTGTAGAAATCTCGGAGTCTGCTAATTGACATTGCAACTACTTAAGGGTGTTCTGGCCCTAACCCTCTTTCCCACAGTTCTTTTCAAGAGAAATAAAATCTCTTTACATTCAAGAAGTGTCTGGCGCCCCCCGAACCGATCACAATGCATTGCGGCGCTGAAAGAGTGCATTGCAAGCCCTGATTGGCTGAAGCAGTGAAAGCTTCAGCCAATCAGGGCACAGACCACTATCAGAGTAATGACTGGACACTGTTATCATGACTTTATCCAATCATGGCTCATTCCCGCCCCACAGTATAAAAGTATACTTTCAATGGCAGCCATTTTCATTTTAAGCATGGACAGAGATAGAACAGGGCTCTGTTCAGTGCTATCAGTTAGTTAGTGTGCTATACTGTGCTATTTTGCTTCAATTGTATATTATTTAGTGTCCATCTAGGGATAGTGTGAGTGTAGTGAAGAGGACCATCATTCAGCTTTGCATAGTGTGCAGCTAGAGTAGGGACAGCTCAGATAGTTTCACTGTAGTGTAGTGAGACTGTGTCATTCATACATACAATAGGGTAGAGTAGGGACTGCACATATAGTTTCAGTGTAGTGTAGTGAGACCGTGTCAGTAATCTTTACATTAATGTATAGCTAGAGTAAGGACAGTTCAGATAGCGTCAGTGTAGTGACGGTTGAACATCGTTTATTTGATTGCGGTACTGTTAGTTTAACGCCATTTACTTCTGTGTGCGTTACTGCCAGTTTCACGCCATATAGGTTTGCATGCGCTACTGCCAGTTTAACGCCATATAGTTTTGCGTGCGTTACTGCCAGTTTAATGCCATATAGTTTTGCGTGCATTACTGCCAGTTTCACGCCATATAGGTTTGCATGCATTACTGCCAGTTTAACGCCATATAGTTTTGCATGCGTTATTGCCAGTTTAATGCCATATAGTTTTGCGTGCGTTACTGCCAGTTTAACACCATATAGTTCTGTGTGCATTACTGCCAGTTTTAACACCATTTACTTCTGTGTGCGTTACTGGCAGTTTAACGCCATATAGTTTTGCGTGCATTACTGGCAGTTTAACGCTATATAGTTTTGCGTGAGTTGCTGCCAGTTTAACGCCATATAGTTTTGCATGTGTTACTGCCAGTTTAACACCATATGGTTCTGTGTGCGTTACTGCCAGTTTAAAGCCATTTACTTCTGTGTGCATTACTGCCAGTTTAACGCCATTTACTTCTGTGTGCGTTACTGCCAGTTTAACGCCATTTACTTCTGTGTACTTCACTGCTAGCTTAACACCATATAGTTCTGTGAGCATTACTGCCAGTTTACCGCCATATAGTTCTGTGTGCGTTACTGCCAGTTTAATGCCATTTACTTCTGTGTGCGTTACTGCCAGTTTAACGCCATATAGTTTTGCGTGCGTTACTGCCAGTTTAACACCATATAGTCCTGTTTGCGTTACTGCCAGTTTAACGCCATATAGTTCTGTGTGCGTTACTGCCAGTTTAATGCCATTTACTTCTGTGTGCATTACTGCCAGTTTAACACCATATAGTCCTGTTTGCGTTACTGCCAGTTTAACGCCATATAGTTCTGTGTGCGTTACTTCCAGTTTAACGCCATTTACTTCTGTGTGTGTTACTGCCAATTTAACGCCGTATAGTTCTGTGTGTTACTGTGCGTTTGGCGCATTATATTGTAGTATATTATAGTGTATCCGTGGAGCGTGTCTGTGTAGTGTGAGTACTCAAATTAAAGTGCACCAAACACCTCTTTACATTGATTAAAGTGCTACGTACAGATTTCAACTTCTTCTTTACATTTGCTTATAAGCACCGCCCCCTCCCTCCCAATAATGTCTGGGAAGACAAGGAAAGGCAGAGGTTCCTTTGGCACTGTAAGGGGGCCAGCAACAAATGTGTCCACAGGCAAAGCTGGTCAGGGCATCATTTCCTCTGTTTAGTGAGTTTGGCCGTGCTATCCAGCCACAACATGCAGAGGAGGTGGTGGACTGGCTTGCTAAACCTTCCTCATCCTCCTCATCCTCTGTCATGCAAGCAGTGACAAGTGTGCAGTGCCCTGCAGTTGCCAGAGTGGATAAACCTGCCTCCTTGTCTACATCTATTCTCGCCATAGCCCCAGCATCAGCCATTGAGGAGTCACCTGAGTTATTTGACCACAGCGTCAGCCACTTGCTCCTTGATGATGCCCAGCCATTACTGGATTCAGATGTTGGTTCTGAGGTTGAGGATGAAAGGAACATGAGCCTAGAGAGAGGGAGGAACACTGGTAGACAAATTGGCATTCATGTTCCCCAAGCCGCAGCGTATTGCAAAGTTGTCTCCAGTGGTAATTATGAAGATGGAGGAGATGGAGATGATGATGAGGTCACTGATGCGACTTGGGTGCCAGATAGAGCAGAGGAGGAAACTAAAGGTGAGGCGGCACAACCCTAAGGAGGCCGACATCAAGAAAGAGTAAAGAGCAGCCACCCTATTCCATCACATTCTCCTGGCCCACTCCCCAAAGCTCAGCTGTTTGGGCCTTTTTCAGCACATCTGCAGCAGATCGCACTGTTGCTATCTGCAAACTGTGTCTCAGGCACATCAAACGTGGCAAAAACAACAACCATTTGGGTACCACATGCCCAACAAGGCATTTAACGTCCAACCACTCAGCTCGTTGGCAAGTGCACCTAAAAGCCAAACAAAAGGGGCACAAATCTGTCCCTCCTCCTTACCCACTTCAGTCTGCCCCTGCGATACCGAGTCATTACCTTTCAGCAGCCTCCACGGACAAAGATGATGGTATAGCACAGGGTGTCCCAGGTCCCAGCAGCACATCTGCCAGCAGCACACCACCAGCTGTAGACTGTAGTCGGCAAATTTCTCTGCCCCATCAGCTGCACCAGAAAAAAAATTCATTCCCTGCCACCCACATGCCCAGCGTCTGAATGCAAGCTTGTCAAAGCCGTTGGCTCTCCAACTCGCTACTACTTTTCACGTAAGGCCGTTCCATCTGTCTACCATCACGTAGAAGGGAATGTTCTGGCATTGTTCGGCAAGGCAGCCAGCTGTAAAATCCACCTTACTGCTGACACGTGGTCCAGCAAGCACGGGCAGGAATGATATATTTAGTTCACAGCACACTGGGTAACGCTGCTTGCAACTTGAAAGGATGCAGGACAGGGCTCGGTGCTGCAGCTTGTTGTGCCCCCACGTCTCCATACAGCTGGTGCTGATGATGCTAGACCTGTGAGCTCTAACCCCTCCTCCTCCTCCTCCTCCTCCTCCGCCACCTCCATGCCCTCCTCTGCAGAATTGTCCTATTAACATCAGGTACTCCCTAAGCATTCAAAGGGCTATTCCCAGAGTCAGGCTAAAAGGTGCCATGTAGTGCTTCAGCTGGTGTGTTTAGGGGACAGGAACCACACCGGAGCAGAGATTCTTGCAGCTCTGCAGGGACAAGCCCAGAGGTGGTTCACACCTGGAGCCAGGAATGGTGGTGTCCGTTAATGGCTCAAACCTCCTGTCCACCCTTAGACTGGGAAAGTTGACACATGTGCAATGCCTGGCACATGTCCTCAATTTGGTGGTTCAGCATTTCCTAAGTACATACCCAGGGTTGCAAGATGTACTAAAGCAGGCCAGAAGAGTCTGTATCCATTTCAGGCGGTCATACACAGCCAGTGCTTGGTTGGCTGAAATTCAGCGGGAATTCCACCTGCCTGTAAACTGCTTGATTTGTGACATGCCCACCAGGTGGAACTCAACTTTGGGAATGCTGCAGCGGCTATATATGCAGCAGAGGGCCATCAACGAGTTCCTGTGCCAGTACGGCACAACGACATGTTCAGGACGCCTCAGCTTTTTTTCCCCACACCAATGGCTGATCATTTAGGATGCATGCACTGTATTGTCACCATTTAAGGAGGCCACAAGGATGGTGAGCAGTGACAGTGCATGCATCAGTGACACAATCCCTGTTGTGTTCCTGCTGGAGAAGACTTTGCGTGGCATTATGGACAGGGCATCGGAGGCAGAGCAGCAGCAGGAAGGGGAGGACTTCCTTTCCTCTCAAGGCCCACTTTATCCAGACACCATCATTCCTATGTCACAGAACACACAGAAGGAGAGAGGGGAGGAGGATGAGGAGGAGGATTCTGGCACTTTCATAGGCTTCGTAGAAGAGAAAGACATGCGTCAATCTGTAAGTGATGCCTTTCCAACCCCAGGACCCTTTGGAGTAGTACGTGGCTGGGAGGAGGAAGTTCCAGATGCTGTGATCCCGAATGACCCCCAGGAGTCTGCTTCTCAAGCCTCGGCAAATTTGAGGTGCATGCTCATGCTTCAAAGCCTGTGAAAGGACCCAAGAATACGTGGCATAATGGAGAAGGATGATTACTGATTGGCAACCCTCCTTGACCACTGTTATAATGGGAAGGTCTCAGAACTCATCCCGTCCCCACAGAGAGTGCAGAAGATAAAATCTCTTGAGGACACGTCAAAGAGGATTTTATTGAACATTTTTCCTGACTCCAGTAGGTTACAGTGTGGTGAAAAATATCGTTTTGAGTCTTCTGTTGGTCAAGAGAGGAGCGTTGCAGAAGACCTCCGCCTAAGTGAAGCATTTCGGAATTTCTTTAGTCCTCGCTGCCCAGGGCTGTAAGCTTCCACATCCCATTGGCAGCATCTGCATCACATGGTGGACGATTACCTCAGGGCCAAAACAGAGATGGAGAGCTTTCCAGCTGACGATCCACTGACTTACTGGGTCATGAGAATAGACCACTGGCCAGAACTTGCCTGGTATGCTATTGAGTTGTTGGGCTGCCCTGCATCCAGCGTGGTTTCAGAACGGGCATTTAGCGCTGCAGGAGGTTTCATTACTGATCATAGAACGCGTCTGTCCACAGACTCCATGGACCGTTTGACTTTTATAAAAAATAATCAGTCCTGGATTACCAGCTATGAAGCCCCTGATGCTGATGTCACTGATTAAGTCCTTTTGGGATGTGAAATCTCTGCAGGACTTCGAGGCTGCCAAGCTTTGAGGGTTTTCAATCATTTTATCTGGAAGAATGTTTTTGGTATAGGTTTCATGGGCACAATTAACACCCAAAGACCAATTTTTCAGCACCTGTTTGACAGGGGCATATCATTGCAATTTTTTTTGCCTTCATCAAGAGCACCTCTATAGGGTTACAGTGGGAAGGCACCCCCAAAGAGTGATTTTTCTGCAGCTGCTTGACAGGTGCATATCATTGCAATTTTTTTTACATCAAGGCCAATTCTTGCTTTCATCAATAGTACCTCTAAAGGGTTACGGTGGGAAGACGCCCCCGACACCCAAAGAGTAATTTTTCTGCACCTGTTTGACAAGTGCATATCATTGCATTTTTTTACAGCAAGGCCAATTCTTGCTTTCATCAATATTACCTCTATCGTTACGGTGGGAAGGCGCCACCAACAACCAAAGACCAATTTTTACGCACCCTTTACTTCTATCTAAAGCTAACGTGACACCAGAATGTATCCAAAAAATCTCTAATTTTGTTCCCAGTGCACTACATTGTGGCCTCATCATACACAGTGGCTCCCCAGCTATTGCTGAGCAAAATAAAGGCAGCTTGCAGGGAAAATTTAATATTTTTGGCTTTATAAATACAATTATTGCTGCAGCAGATTCTAGACATGGTACAGATCTGCCAGTTTACAGGTAGATTAAGGGGACCCCCCCAGGCACTACATTGGAAGGAATTTTTCATTTTTATGCTTTCACTTTAAAAATTAAAAAATCACTGGTCATTTAAAAATGACGTTTTTCACAAACCTTTTTTTTTATTGATACATGTCCCCCAGGGCAGGACCCCGGACCCCTATAACCATTGTATGCCCAATTACTTGCATATAAGCCTTCAAAATGGGCATTTTGGATTTTTGATGTTCGGGTCCCATTGACTTTAATGGGGTTCGTTATTCGGGTCCGAACTTTCGCGGTGTTCGAAAGCTTCGGGTGCGAACTGAACAAGGGTCCATTCGGCCCATCCCTATACAGAAGGATGTCAGCAGCTCTTGGCTCTGGAGGTTCTCATTAGACTAAAGGAGGCCCGGGACCTCGCTACACAATAAAATTTATGTAGTTCATGTTTTCTGCAAAGTGCCTCAGAATTGGCTGGTTTGTATCTCTTTTGGAAGTCACTTACATGTGAAGGAAGGCGAAGTTCAATGCACCAAGGGAGCAAGCACAACCACAATGTGGTCCATTCTTTTCTCTGAAAAAGGAGAGCAGTGAAGATGGATATATACACTGTATATACCAATGTTTATCAAACTGTAATTACTAAAGATGACATAACACAACGTTCATGCAACAAAGAATAAACACCGATAAATACATTGCTTTATATTTTTCATTTATCATTGCAGATTTTTCTTTCTGTTTGTTTAATAGTCTATAATATTAATAATATGCATTCCACTCTTTACAAATTGTGACGTTCTTATATACAATTAAATTAAAATAGCAGCTTCAAGCAGTAAATAATACAAATGTGTAAACTCATCAACTCTTTGTTTTAAAGGGCTGATGATTAAGAAATGCTGTGTGATATAAATCTAATGTTTTATTTCAAACATAACTTTCTGGCAAATTTTGTTCCAAGATAGGACAGTAGAATAATTATCTTTGTACAGTGAACAGATCACCAGTCTTCATTCTGAATTAAACGTAATAAGGGCAGAGATAGTCAACAGAAAGCACCACATCCCATATTCAAATATGTATAAATAGGCAAATTTGCCAGGGGATGGGGTTTAAAGCATATACCCTGGGGACCTTTAATGTGCTTTTTAAATATACAGTAAACTGGAAAGTCGATTAATCTGTACAATCATTTTATAAAAAATCAATCGTTTTTATTAGAAAAAGCATTATTTAAAACCCTGTGTCTCCAGCAGGTGAGACTTGCATAAAAAATCTATACACAAATAGATCCACACATAAACCCATTACAGGTACATAGGGATAAAGCTAATAAATTAGTTCCATGACAATCTGCCGCTCGACATGTTTCGCTCTAATACGAGCTTCTTCAGGAGTTTTATGGCAGAGATAGTGGTAGACTCTTAACAGTAAATGAAAAACAGTAACGGTAAATACACAAATCATAATGAAAAAATTTTTTTACAAAACATGAATCTAATGATATTCAATACCAGATACTAGCTTATGAATTGTACAGAAATATTTAATCGTTATTCAACAAAAAATATATAGAAAAACCATATAAAGAATTTTTGCGGTTCATAAATCTTACCGGGCTGTTGTGCACCATCAGAGCATGGGACTTGAAGTAGCTGATAAACTGCTACAGATTTTCCAAAATATGGACTTTCATGCCCAGGGGTTCCCTTGTCTTAATGTAGCCACAGGGGAATACAAAGTTATGTGTAGTCCTTAGATAACACAAAATAAATTGACAATTAGCCAAAGCATAAATGCAACAAGCATTCAAACTTGGTCAATAGGTTTAATAGAAGTCCTTTACCTTAAATAGAACCAATTAGTATTTGCTTGAAGCGAAATAGCCTCCCAGCAAATGGTGATAACCAAGATGGATTGATATATAGTGAGATAACAACTAATAAGGACTAAGGTTAGTTGTACAGAGGAAGGGGTCCCCTCTCAGCACCAATCTCTAAATAAAAAGTAAAACAAGGGGGCAATTAGAGCAGCTTTACAGGTACATTTGCCGTCAGTACTGACAGGGCTGCAAATCAAGCACTTACTTGTAATGCCCTGTACACACGGTCGGATTTTCCGATGGAAAATGTGTGATAGGACCTTGTTGTCTGAAATTCGGACCGTGTGTAGGCTCCATCACACATTTTCCATCGGATTTTCCGACACACAAAGTTTGAGAGCAGGATATAAAATTTTCCGACAACAAATTCCGTTGTCGGAAATTCCGATCGTGTGTACACAAATCCGACGGACAAAGTGCCACGCATGCTCAGAATTAATAAAGAGATGAAAGCTATTGGCCACTGCCTCGTTTATAGTCCCGACGTACGTGTTTTACATCACCGCGTTTGGAATGCTCGGATTTTCCAACAACTTTGTGTGACCATGTGTATGCAAGACAAGTTTGAGCCAACATCCGTCGGAAAAAATCCTAGGATTTCGTTGTCGGAATGTCCGAACAAAGTCCGACCGTGTGTACGGGGCATAAGACATCCACATGGCACATGGGCTTGGGAGCAATCCGTGCCCACCCTGTAGTAAGGTGCCTGTAGCAGAGCAGTGTGCAGTATATTAAACCGCCTTTATATATATCCCCCATCCCGGCGGCGTCTGACCTCACCGCCGGGATGCGGACGTTCATTGAGAATGCCTACGTTGCGGCTCAATGGGGGAACGTCGTGGCGTCATTCCGACGTCAGTGGTGTCCATGATATCTAGTGCGCATGCGCAAGTCGAAATTAGCCTGTGGAGCCTAAAGACGCCTACAGCGCCATCTTGAAAGAAGGCAAAAAGGCTGGCAAGCCACTCACTGTCCATATAAGGACACTGGGCCTGCTGCAGGTGAAAATATGTGCTGTAAAAACTCACACCATTCAATAGCTTAACACGGGCTCAACATTAACAATTGGCTTATATGCGAAACCCCAATGTGCCACAACCAGGACTCAAATCTCTAGGGCTCCCACTTTAGGAGCGATTGGTTATTCACTTCCAAATATGGGTGCCCGGGGCGTCCATGTGACCTGAATAGACAAGGGTAGCCCAGTATGAAGGATCCCGATGGTAAACAGTTTAGATAAATTACATGCATATACGGTTACACCAACAGCCCGCAAAATAAACAACACCTACTCAGTGGAAATTCAATACAATAATATATCTTACATTAGTGCATCCTAAAGATGCCAACCTAATATGAGCATTGACAATAATATATATAGAGATTCAGCCATCTATATATAATAATAAAAAGATAAGGAATAAAGAAAAGGGACTTCTATAGGAATGGTTTAAAACTAAATGCATCATTCATGCCTGGATATCTGAGGGCCGACAATTCATGTATCCAGCGTGCCTCCTTCTGAAGGAGTAACTTGTCATAATTTCCTCCTTTATCTTCAGGGGGAATGTGTTCCAAAGCAAAAAAATGTAGACAATTATTATCGAAATTGTGCTGTAAGCCAACATGATGGCTAATAGGGGTCTCCATTTTCTTTTTTTGTATTAGAGATACATGGTCCCTAATGCGACAAAAAAAGGGTCTCTTGGTCTTGCCAAGAACGTTCCGCATTCACATTGCATGATATACACTATGCCCACAGATTGGCATGTTACTGCAAATTTAGGTTTAAATAAATGCCCATTGGGTAATAATAGGCTTCGTGTCGCCAAAATGTATCTGCAATAGTTACACTGGTGGCATGGTCTACTTCCTTTATTAGTCTCCCTAACAGTTTTGATATGGCTTTCATAGTGGCTATGGACCAAAGAATCCCTCAAGGAGCGGGATCGTTTAAAGGTAATCTCCGGATAGGGGTTTAAATGCTTGGCCACCTTCTCATCCCCCATCAATAGGTACCAGTATTTTTGAAGAATTTCTTGTATTTGTTTGTGTTGGCTAGAAAAGGTAGTGATGAGTCTAACCCCAGGGTAAGCTTTCTTTGATTTTGTATTATGTATAAGGGAAGCTCTATTGTGATTTTTCGCTCTTAAATATGCCTTTTTAAGGCATTTTTGTGCTGTATCCACGGTTGAGAAAACGCAACCGTAACAAATTGGCTTCCTTTTCAAAATCGGAATCATCACTACAATTACGCCTGACTCGCAAATATTGTCCATATGGCACACTAGTGATGAGGGGGGCTGGGTGGGAACTTGTGGCATGGAGCAGGGATTTCCCTGCGGATGGCTTGCGATATAAAATTGTTCCAATACTGCCATCTAGATTGACTAAAATTTTAGTGTCTAGGAACGTTAAATTAGATTGACTGAATTCAAATGTGAATTTAAGATTGAACCTGTTGACCTTTAGACTTTCCAAAAAGGACAGAAGTAGGTCCCTGGTGCCCGTCCATATGAAGAAGATATCGTTGATAAATCTTCTCCATAGGGGGATTTGTTCCATATATTTTTGCATATCATCTCTAGAAAAGAGTTCACGCTCCCACCCCCCCAGATACAGGTTGGCATAGGAGGGGGCACATTTGGTCCCCATAGCCACCCCCTGTATCTGGAGGTAGTGGGAGCCCCTAAATAGGAAGATGTTATTGGAAAGAACAAACAACAGCAAGTCCAAGACAAATCTATTGTACTGATGAGATACCTCTAGATTTTCAGAAATAAAGCCTTCAACTACCTCAACACCATGTTGGTGGGGAATGGAATTATACAAGGCCTCCACGTCGAGGGCCACCAACCACGCGCCCCCAGGAATACAGACTCCATCAAGGGCGCGTAGAAGGTCATTGGTGTCCTGGAGATAGGACACCAGTCCCTCGACGTGGGGCCTGAGAAAGTCATCGAATAGTTGACTAGCTGTCTCCGTGAGACTGCCATTGCCGGAGACAATAGGATGGCCGTGAGGTTTTGTCGGGTTTTTATGAATCTTCGGGAATGCGTTTAACCTAGGTGTTCGTGGGGAAGTAACATTTAAGAATTCCCAGGTGGATTTATTGATAAGGCCTCTACGGTAGGCCGAGCCAATTAGGTATTGATAGCGATTGACCATTAGAGTTAAATGAGTTGATGATACCTTACGGTACCACTCACGGTTCTGGACAATGGCCAGATATAGTCAAGGACAGATATAGTCACAGTACTATCCATTTAATTGGATTTAATTAACAATACCTCATTCAGTGGAAAGTTTTTTCTTTTCTCCTTTTTGTTTTCCCTTCTTTTTCTTTCCCCTTTTCCCTCGTTGCTTTCCCCTTTCTTTTTTTCCCCTTTTCTTTTATCTTGGGATTTCTAGCATCATCTATAGAGAATATATTTTTTGCCGTTTACTGGTATTTGTCTAGTATATGGGTGGTTTCCTTTTTTGTTTCCTCTTTTTTGTTTTTCATTGATCAGATCTCTAGGGAAGATCAGACTTAAACAATGGCTAGTTATTGTGGAAATGCCTTTGAAGGCCTTATGGACCATATTCATAAATCGCAGAACGCCTCTAGTGGTGGTCTGTCTATGGAACGTTTCTTCTCGAGACTGCAACGCATGCTCGAGAAGAAATCGAGGTTATTTTGGAACAAATGGTACTTTTTGAAATATACAGAAGAAAATATCTCCCCTTGGGGTTTGAGGATTCAAATCTTTCCAACTATTGCTCAGTTGGAACCAGAATTTAAACTTGAATGGGAAGACAATTTACAGAGCTGCTCCAAAAAAATGATGGAACTGCTATGTAAATACTACACCATGGAGCTTTCCCTAGTGGATAAAGAAATTGAAAAACTATACCAGGATAACCCATTGATTGTTACAGATGGACTTTTTCCCATACGTGAAAATGAACTTAAATCAAATCTAGAGATTTATGTGACAGAGATTTTAAAAACAAAAAAAAAAAGTATATCAGGGATAAATTAGCATATGATAACAAACAAGCTTACAACTGGTCACAAAACAACTTTAAAAGAAAAAAAATGTAATAACCAAACACGTCAATCAAGATAGGTGAATGGTGAACCTAGTGATTCTGACTCATCTGTCTCTTCTGTTCCTTCATCACAGGCACAAGAATTCACGCGACTTGCCAGATCTCAGGGCTCATCAAACCCCAAACACTTGAAAGAAAATGCACCTGTCGGCACAACTAGGCGCACTCCCAATACCAAGACACCCATGGTCACTCTGGCTGGTGCAAACAAAAGCTCACTCACTAATACACCGATATATTCTGAATCGTTCACTAACACTAGCACAACCACTTGCGCACCTTTAACGGTTCCTAGTACCCTGGTAAGTAATACTAGCACTATTTCCTCACAGCAGGATTTTTTTGTCCAGCTCCAATTTTCTCACAAGTAATGTTGGAACCCAAAAAAGCTGTAAGCTTGGATCCGGGGAATTCCAAACCCCCGAAAATCAATTCAAGGTGATTAATATTTCCTCTTATCCCCTTTCGGCAGAACAAATTTCTGTTTTAAAGCTGGGCCTGACCTTCTGCCCGACGCAGAGGATAGACCAGTTCCAATTGATCAAAGACCTTAATCTATTTTCCCGAAAACTTATGTTCAAAATTCTCTACGACAGGCCACCTATATCCATTCAGAGCTCTTCTTTTGACAACCCTCTGTGGAAGGGTATGTCCATAAATGATATTAAGGCTAAGGAGGACTTAATGGAGCTGTGGGAGGAGGGAGGGCTGGATGAAACAGACCTGCTCGAGGCTTACACCCTTGAGATGGCTGCTGACCCCCAACCTCCTCCCCCACCACCATTGAGTCATCCTCTTATTACTGTCATACCTCGTAATTACAAACCCAAGTCTTGTAAGTTTCCTGCTCTGCAGGGAAATCCCAATGTATGGGCATTTACCAATCAAGTAACAAAAGAAATTACGGAAACCAAATGGAGAAACACTTCTAAATCAAATTTAACTCCTTCCCAAACGGTGGCATTAAAATCTTTACAACAAAATAAAAACATCATAATTAAGCCTTCAGATAAAGGTGGAAATTTGGTGGTGGTGGACAGTGGCCAGTACGAGTCTATGGTGCTAGCCATTGTCCAGAACCGTGATACTGTAAGGTAGCATCAACTCATTTAACTCTAACGGTCAATCGCTATCAATACCTAATTGGCTCGGCCTACCGTAGAGGCCTTATCAATAAATCCACCTGGGAATTCTTAAATGTCACTTCCCCACGAACACCTAGGTTGTACGCACTCCCGAAGATTCATAAAAATCCGACAAAACCTCCCAGCCGTCCTATTGTCTCTGGCAATGGCAGTCTCATGGAGACAGCTAGTCAACTAATCGATGACTTTCTCAGGCCCCATGTCGAGGGACTGGTGTCCTATCTCCAGGACACCAATGACCTTCTACGCGCCCTTGATGGAGTCTGTATTCCTGGGGACACGTGGTTGGTGGCCCTCGACGTGGAGGCCTTGTATAATTCCATTCCCCACCAACATGGTGTTGAGGTAGTTGAAGGTTTTATTTCTGAAAATCTAGAGGTATCTCATCAGTACAATAGATTTGTCTTGGACTTGCTGTTGTTTGTTCTTTCCAATAACATCTTCCTATTTAGGGGCTCCCACTACCTCCAGATACAGGGGGTGGCTATGGGGACCAAATGTGCCCCCTCCTATGCCAACCTGTATCTGGGGGGGTGGGAGCGTGAACTCTTTTCTAGAGATGATATGCAAAAATATATGGAACAAATCCCCCTATGGAGAAGATTTATCGATGATATCTTCTTCATATGGACGAGCACCAAGAACCTACTTCTGTCCTTTTTGGAAAGTCTAAAGGTCAACAGGTTCAATCTTAAATTCACATTTGAATTCAGTCAGTCTAATTTAACGTTCATAGACATTCAAATTTTAGTCAATCTAGATGGCAGTATTGGAACAACTTTATATCGCAAGCCATCCGCAGGGAACTCCCTGCTCCATGCCACAAGTTCCCACCCAGCCCCCCTCATCACTAGTGTGCCATATGGACAATATTTGCGAGTCAGGCATAATTGTAGTGATAATTCCGATTTTGAAAAGGAAGCCAATTTGTTACGGTTGCGTTTTCTCAACCGTGGATACAGCAAAAAATGCCTTAAAAAGGCATATTTAAGAGCGAAAAATCACAATAGAGCTTCCCTTATACATAATACAAAATCAAAGAAAGCTAACCCTGGGGTTAGACTCATCACTACCTTTTCTAGCCAACACAAACAAATACGAGAAATTCTTCAAAAATACTGGTACCTATTGATGGGGGATGAGAAGGTGGCCAAGCATTTAAACCCCTATCCGGAGATTACCGTTAAACGATCCCGCTCCTTGAGGGATTCTTTGGTCCATAGCCACTATGAAAGCCTTATTAAAACTGTTAGGGAGACAAATAAAGGAAGTAGACCATGCCACCAGTGTAACTATTGCAGATACATTTTGGCGACACGAAGCCTATTATTACCCAATGGGCGTTTATTTAAACCTAAATTTGCAGTAACATGCCAAACTGTGGGCATAGTGTATATCATGCAATGTGAATGTGGAATGTTCTACATTGGCAAAACCAAGAGACCCTTTTTTTGTCGCATTAGGGACCATGTCTCTCTAATACAAAAAAAGAAAATGGAGACCCCTATTAGCCTCCATGTTGGCTTACAGCACAATTTCGATAATAATTGTCTACATTTTTTTTGCTTTGGAACACATTCCCCCTGGAGATAGAGGAGGAAATTATGACAAGTTACTCCTTCAAAAGGAGGCACGCTGAATACATGAATTGTCGGCCCTCAGATATCCAGGCATGAATGATGCATTTAGTTTTAAAACCTATAGAAAGCCCTTTTCTTTATTCCTTATCTTTTTATTATTATATATAGATGGCTGAATCTCTATATATATTATTGTCAATGCTCATATTAGGTTGGCATCTTTAGGATGCACTAATGTAAGATATATTATTGTATTGAATTTCCACTGAGTCGGTGTTGTTTATTTTGCGGGCTGTTGGTGTAACCGTATATGCACGTAATTTATCTAAACTGTTTACCATCGGGATCCTTCATACTGGGCTACCCTTGTCTATTCAGGTCACATGGACGCCCGGGGCACCCATATTTGGAAGTGAATAACCAATCGCTCCTAATCCCAGCGGTGAGGTCAGACGCCGCCGGGATGGGAGATATATATAAAGGCGGTTTAATATACCGCACACTGCTCTGCTACAGGCGCCTTACTTCAGGGCGGGCACGGATTGCTCCCAAGCCCATGTGCCATGTGGATGTCTTACAAGTAAGTGCTTGATTTGCAGCCCTGTCAGTATTGACGGCAAATGTACCTGTAAAGCTGCTCTAATTGCCCCCTTGTTTTACTTTTTATTTAGAGATCGGTGCTGAGAGGGGACCCCTTCCTCTGTACAACTAACCTTAGTCCTTATTAGTTGTCATCTCACTATATATCAATCCATCTTGGTTATCACCATTTGCTGGGAGGCTATTTTGCTTCAAGCAAATACTAATTGGTTCTATTTAAGGTAAAGGACTTATATTAAATCTATTGACCAAGTTTGAATACTTGTTGCATTTATGCTTTGGCTAATTGTCAATTTATTTTGTGTTATCTAAGGACTACACATAACTTTGTATTCCCCTGTGGCTACATTAAGACAAGGGAACCCCTGGGCATGAAAGTCCATATTTTGGAAAATCTGTAACAGTTTATCAGCTACTTCAAGTCCCATGCTCTGATGGTGCACAACAGCCCTGTAAGATTTATGAACCGCAAAAATTCTTTATATGGTTTTTCTATATATTTTTTGTTGAATAACGAATAAATATTTCTGTACAATTCATAAGCTAGTATCTGGTATTGAATATCATTAGATTCATGTTTTGTAAAAAAAAATTTTCATTATGATTTGTGTATTTACCGTTACTGTTTTTCATTTACTGTTTAGAGTCTACAACTATCTCTGCCATAAAACTCCTGAAGAAGCTCGTATTAGAGCGAAACATGTCGAGCGGCAGATTGTCATGGAACTAATTAAGTAGCTTTATCTCTATGTACCTGTAATGGGTTTATGTGTGGATCTATTTGTGTATAGATTTTTTATGCAAGTCTCACCTGCTGGAGACACAGGGTTTTAAATAATGCTTTTTCTAATAAAAACGATTGATTTTTTATAAAATGATTGTACAGATTCATCGACTTTCCAGTTTACTGTATATTTAAAAAGCACCTTAAAAGTCCCTGGGGTATATGCTTTAAACCCCATCCCCTGGTAAATTTGCCTCTTTGTATTCATTCTGAATTGTTCATATTTTGTTTGTGTAACACACATTCAATAAATATTACTAAATATTGTTCCTCAGATGGCCAACATCTACATTGAGAATGTCCTAAACTTTCTTGGCACATTCATCTGAGGAGTTTTTTCATGTCTCAGGATGTACAAAAGATGGGCGCCAGTCACTTTAGATAGAATTTTAAATTTTTTTTTTAGACTAGTGCATAGAGAATAGGAAGGAGGGTGGAGAGAGCACATAATACCTAAAGGTTTCTACAGAGAACACAGTCTCTGGTCTTCTGAACATCTTTCAAAACTATTTGGGTTCCTATGCCTTTCCCTGGATTGAATGAGGAATTTGAGGTTCTGAATATGCAATAATTTTTTTATATATTTAGTGATGTAACTATGGAAAAATAAACTGGGAAACCTGAATGTAAAAATATGATTTTCAGTCCTGACCTTATGGAAGAGTGGTGGAATTAGATACCACTGCCGAAGAATTTATGATTACCCAAAACCGGTATTTGTAGTTAACCTCTAATAACAAAAAGTGTGCTCATGCTGTCATATCAAGTAATTTCATTTGCTTAAAATTAATTAAATCAGTGCCCCACAGTACTTATCCATATATAATATATATTAAATAAATATCCTGTGTTATAAATGATATTTCAAAAATAAAACATCATCAACTGAAAGTCCAATGTGTACGTGTATTCACATTTTACATAACTCAAAAGACTTGAATGTTCATAATAAAATGTGACAAAAATTTCTTCATAATAATGATAAACAAAAACTCTTCTGAATTTCCCATGTGACAGTGATTCCCTAAACTGTTTGTTCCCCCACTTGTGCGGATCCCTTCACCAATGTATTTATGCGCTCTGTCAGGAGTCTGTGGTAGTGAGCTCTTGTAGATCGCTAACTCAGGGTTCCCCAGGGTGAGGAGTCTAAGCCCCAGCCTGCTTCTTCACCAGAGCCCCTGATGGTGGGGTTAGACTTGCAGCAAGCTGGAACCAGGTCGCGGCCCCCAGGTACACCCAGCTGAAGATGTGGAGACCACTTGCGTGTGCAGAGTACAAGCAGCAGACAAAAGAAAATCCAGAAGACAAGCCAAGGTCAGGGCAGGCAGCGAACACAGACGGCAAACAAAGCCGAGATCGGTACACGAGTAGTCAGACACAGTATAGACAAGAGGTATGCAAACGGGAGCTCAGAGAACTGTGACGTTGCTCAGGCAATAGGGTTACACTGAGCATGTCTTATATAGACAAGCAAACTAGGAGGCGGGTCAGGAAGTGATGGAAGGGAAGGAAATAAAGGTCCACAGAATAGCAGACAATGCTCATAGGTGAGCACAGCCAAACCACACATGTGAAACAAATCAGGGTAGAGAAACACTGCAGCAAGGAGGTAAGAGTACACAAGCAGGAAACTTGGTTGGTTGGACAGCGCAGTACAGAATCAGCAGCAAAGACGAGTCCAGTAAACAAGCGGAGGTCAGAGAGATCAGGTGAACAAGGTTAATGCAGGAGCAAAGGTAAAGTCCAGGAGAAAGCTGGGTTATACACAGGTAAGTAGGTTCAATGAATCAGGTCACAGAAATATAGGTACAAGCTGAAGACCATATACTGTAGCAACTGCTCATGGTGACAGGCCAGTTTAAAAGTTTTATTCTCACAGCACTGTCAGGATGACCCCAGTCCTAGAAGGCAGCAAGGCATCTATGAGACTATCCACGATTGGACCAGGCACTGTAACACTACACAGTCAGCTGACTGCGCAGGAGCATGTTGTTCAGTTTAAACAGGCCCCTGGGCACCAAGTATGCATGCTAATTTGTATGCGCACGTGTGCGAGTGCGCAAACGAATGCGAGCATGATGAACGGGAGCAGTGCATCTATTGCCTCTTTGCGCACGTGCACGAATATGAGCATAAGCCCACACTAATTATCTGGTGCAAGGAATCTGGTTTACCTTACTTAGACATGTGCTTTTTCCCTTTAAGTGGGGGATACATAGGCCATAGCTGTACTCCTCACTCCAGCTGTCAGATTTTCCTTAACCACTTCAGCCCCGGAAGAATTTACCCCCTTCCTGACAGGCCATTTTTTGCGGTACGGCCCTTTTTTGCTTTAACTGACAATTGCGCGGTCGTGCGATGCTGTACCCAAACAAAATTGACGTTCTTTTTTTTCCCACAAATAGAGCTTTCTTTTTGTGGTATTTGATCACCTCTGTGGTTTTGATTTTTTGCACTATAAACAAAAGAAGAGCGACGATTTTGAAAAAACACAGTATCTTTTACTTTTGCTATAGTAAATATCCTAATTTAAAAACACATTTTTTCTTCAGTTTAGGCCGATATGTATTTTTCTACATATTTTTGGTAAAAAAAATTGCAATAAGCGTATATTGATTGGTTTGCGCAAAAGATATAGCGTCTATAAAATAGGGGATAGATTTATGGCATTTTTATCATTTTTTTTTAGTAATGGCGGTGATCAGCGATTAATATCGGAACTGCGATATTGCAGCGGACAAATCGGACACTTTTGACACTTTTTTGGGATCAGTGACATTTATACACCGATAAGTGCTGTAAAAATGCACTGATTACTGTATAAATGTCACTGGCAGGGAAGGGGTTAACACTAGGGGGCGCTCAAGGGATTAACTGTGTTCCCTAGGTGTGTTCTAACTGTGGGGGTAGGATGGGACTGACTAGGGGATGTACTTAGTAGGAACACGCGATCGGTCTCCTCTCCCCTGATAGAACCAGCATTTTTGTGTTTACACAAACAGATCCTGGCTCTGTCACGAGTGATCTCAGGTGCCCAGCGGTCATCGCGCCTGCCGGACACCCGCATTGGCTCCAGGGTCACGTTGCGGGTGTGCGCGCGTGCCTCCTAAAGCATCTTAAACAGCCGACGTACAGCTATGATGGCTCTCCCAGGTGAGCCATCTTGCCACAGTATAACTACGGCAGCTGGCCGGAAACCAGTTAATCTATCCCTATTCTCTGCAGTCCTTTGGCAAATTTTCATTTGGGACTCAAAAAGAGGAAGGATATACCATGCTCTCCCCATGCAGTGCAATATTTTTATAAAAATTTCATATTCTTAACTTTAAAAGTGCACATAACAGGTACACACAAGTTTATAGGCAACTCAGTGGGAAAAAAACTCCAACAAAATGGCCACCCACATAATTCTGGTTTGCAGTGTGATGTAACCGCCTCCTCCCATGTTCTTATTTACACTCACCCTGATAGTCATTGCACTTAGGTTTTTATATTTATAATTTAATTTGCTTACTTCAATGAAAGCTTCAAATTAGCAGCTCCCCTTTATTAAAGAATAACTCTTTTAAGCATTGTTTACATCTTAGATTTAGATAGCCATGTACATAACCAAACTCCAATGCAGTTTCAGAACAGCTACACACCTCCGGTAACAAAACAATAAAGTTAATTTTGTCTTTGATAACTGTTACTGTTATCAGTGGTAACATAGAACAACATGAGTTTTACAATATTTGTGGTAACTATGAATAAAAAATGTTTTTTACATTTTGTTTTCTGTCACCAACAGGGTTTAGTTTGTGCTTGTGTTTATCAATGCTCCAACATACACTTATTTGAGATCGGTATTACCACCAAAGGCAATGAATAATTTTTACTCAATTTCCCTAAATGAAGTGACCTACAAATTGGGCCTGTAAATGGAATGCCAGAATCAATTCATTTTTTGTCATTAGACATGACATTAAATCTTTTAAACACTATCAGGGTTCCAGAACAAAGGTAACCTTTGCATTCAGAGTCCAGGAAAAGTGCACTGACAGCTAAAGTCTGAATGTTCAGCTATAAAATGACTTGATATAACTTGACTGTAAAATAGGATAAAATTTGATGTGAATGATTCTGTCCATGGTCTCTGTGAAAGTTTTAAGGATATTGTTTCCACTGCATCAATTAAAGGGAAATGCATGTAAAGCAAAAAACTCAACAATGAATGAGTATATTGAAAACTCATTTTTGTATGATGGATAGTTTGGCAGAAATAATGACAAATGATAAAGATTTTGGCCGGTATCAAAAGTAAGCCTGTCTCAAACAACATCCTGCCTTTGTGGGTTCCAATTGTAATCAGCAGTGATTTCCCCATCCCCTTCCTCTGATTAAAGGACGTTGCTCTCAAAGGGATTTGCAGCATTTATAGTGCAGATTCTGTGGCAGATCATAACCATTTTCCCAATGCTTTTTATCCTGACTGGAATTCTTTAATGTGTTCCTATGTTTTCAACAGCTGTAAAGGGATCTCACTATTGAGAAATTAATTTGAAATGTCACTGCTCAGCAGAACGAATTTGATATACTTTGATCATATTCAGGCTTGAAACAAAGTATATCAGCCTTGTAATTAATTTCAGCTTTTTTTCATTGAATATGTATAGGGAATATAAAAGTAAAGATGAAAATATAATAATCCAATGTGGCAGTAGCTCTGTAGACAATCATGGACATCTGTAGATTTACTTTTTTAGCTACATTACCCAATAACTAATATAATAAAACCTGCTCGATTTGGAGACAAGCTTGTTAAGGGGCCATTCTATGTATGATAAGGCCTCAGGATCTGTCCAACAAGAATAAACAACGGCAAATTCTCAGCCCCATGTTGAGGAATAAAGCCTTTTGTTAAACTGGTGCTAACTTGGTGCCCAGTACTACATGGTTTTCAACATTTTTTACAAATATCTGAAAAGTGTGGCGTGCGTTTGTATTCAGCCCCCTTTACTCTGATACCCCTAACTAAAATCTAGTGGAACCAATTGCCTAATTAGTAAATAAAGTCCACCTGTATGTAATTTAATCTCAGTATAAATACAGCTGTCCTATGAAGCCCTCAGAGGTTTGTTAGAGAACCTTGGTGAACAAACAGCATCATGAAGGCCAAGGAACACACCAGACAGGTCAGGGATAAAGTTGTGGAGAAGTTTAAAGCAGGGTTAGCTTATAAATAAAAATCCCAAGCTTTGAACATCTCACGGAGCACTGTTCAATCCATCATTCAAAAATGGAAAGAGTATTACACAACTGCAAACCTACCAAGACATGACCGTCCACCTAAACTGACAGGCCGGGCAAGAAGAGCATTAATCAGAGAAGGAGCCAAGAGGCCCATGGTATCTCTGGAGGAGCTGCAGAGATCCACAGCTCAGGTGGGAGAATCTGTCCAAAGGACAACTATTAATCGTGCACTCCACAAATCAGGTGCTATGGTAAGACTCAGATGAGAGCAAATTTAACTTTTTGGCCTAAAAGCAAAATGCCGAGTGGGACAGAAAACTAACACTGCACATCACCCTAAATACACCATCCCCACCGCGAAACATGGTGGTGGCAGCATCATGTTGTGGGGGTGTTTTTCTTCAGCAGGGACAGGGAAGTTGGTCAGAGTTGATGGGAAGATGGATGGAGCCAAATAGAGGGGAATCTTAGAGGAAAACCTGTTAGAGTCTGCAAAAGACTTGAGACTGGGCAGAGGTTCACCTTCCAGCAGGACAACGACCCTAAACATACGGCCAGAGCTACAATGAAATGGTTTCGATCAAAGCATATTAATCTATCCAATCTGACAAAGCTTTGGCTATTTTGCAAAGAAGAAAGGGGAAATAAATCACTCTCTAGATGTGCAAAGCTGGTAGAGACATCCCCAAAAAGACTTGCAGCTGTATTTGCAGTGAAAGGTGGTTCTACAAAGTATTGACTCAGGGGGGCTGAGTACAAATGCTGCACTTTTCACATATTTATTTGTAAAAAATGTAAAAAACCATTTAGAATTTTCCTTCCACTTTACAGTTATGTCCCACTTTGTGTTCGTCTATCACAGGGGTCTCAAACTGGCGGCCCTCCAGCTGTTGTAAAACTACAAGTCCCATCATGCCTTTGCCTGTGGGAGTCATGCTTGTAACTGTCAGCCTTGCAATGCCTCATGGGACTTGTAGTTTTGCAACAGCTGGAGGGCCACCAGTTTGAGATCCCTGGTCTATCACATAAAATCTCAATAAAATACATTTACGTTTTTGGTTGTATCATAACAAAATGTGGAGAATTTCAAGGGGTATGAATACTTTTTCATGTCACTGTATCTGCTGTCGACAGCACAGTTGTTACCCGCAATCTATGCCTACAGAATATCAACCATAGTAAAAGCAACAGCAATAAGGCACATCCTCCTCATTTCTAAAAAGTGCACAACAGGCCCTCTTAGAGACATTGAGGAGGAGTACCAGCAAATGGAGAAGGAAATTATACAATCTAAACAAAAAAAAATCTTGCGAGCTACCATAAACATATACTGACTTCTATCTAGATAGCTGCTAGCACTGATCACGTCCCATATGACCGTGCAAAAGTAATAAATATAAAAGGAGAGTGCTGCGCTATCTTAATATTGACATGTGATACCCAAAAAAAAAATATTTTCAGGTAAACTTCCACAAATCACTGCAAATCATATACTCAAAGTGTATCTTAAGTGCTATAAATATAAACAATACAAAAAGTGCTCTAGTGACAATACTTTTATCAATAAAGTGGCTCTGTGCAACAAGATAATGCAACGTGTAAAATCTTATCATCATACTGCATGTTATATATAGAGAAAGTCCTTATTTAAGTGCTCAAATTCTATACAAAAAAGTGTTCCAGTGTACTAAAGTGCTACGTGCAAAGTTCTATGCTGAAAAATTCATGTGAAGACATGCGTTGATGTAATAAAATATAAAATCCATTCCTTCAGTATATGCACTCACTTTAGAGAGTGTGACCATACAGTTAAGCTTGGTCAAAACATGCATATGAACCACCCCAAGGTTCAGTATCTGTGATGGGATCCTGGGCTGATTGATGGCACTTTTTCCACATATATGTATAACAAAGAAAAACTAGATAGTGTGATATCGTTTAAAATATTTTTATTATTAAACACTAGCCCCTTAATAGGGTACTCATATTTCATGGGTGCTTCAGTGCACCACTCTTTAAAAAACAAAAACACTGTGACCGCTGAAATGGTGTGTCCTTTCCAAGCTGAGACTGATCAACTGTCTCCTACACCGTCCTGTCTTGGGGAGTCCCATATTTTTTGGGTATCACATGCCAATATTAAGATGGAGCAGCACCCTCCTTTACGTATATTTATAAGGAAATTATACAGCCAGGGGGAAGGGCAGGTAGCAGCAAAAAAATAAGTATATAATCCAATGCCCTTGGGCTTTCCGGCCTTTCTTAAAAATGGGAATGAAACTAATTATAGAGGCACTGTTGTATCATGACACACATATATATATATATATATATATATATTTAAATTCATAGTTTTCTTTAAATTGTAAGGCTGACTCTGTCCAGGTAAAGCAAGCACGGGCAGGGATCTGCAATGCAACCTGTGTATGCCCTACAAATAAAGTCTTCAGCCCTACTTTTTGGATTGTCCCTGTGACATTAATTGGAATACAATTGTATCCAGACCTCTTAGCAGTGGTGTGGAGTTTCAATTTGCATTTTTGTTGCAATTTTTGTTGCATCAAATAAAACATATTTATGCCATTTGGATTGATGAAAAATTGGACAGTGGCTAAATAAAAATCCAAAAGTGGATGATTTAATAGCAATCAAAAGGGCAGTCAAGGATGAGTTCACATTTTCGAGCATGTTACACATTACACCCATATTTCCATATTTAAGGTGTAACGTGCTCCAGCACCTCCAGCCACAGTCCCCGGATCCCCACCTCCCTGTGACAGCAGACGGGGATCCTCCCTCTGTGCCCACTGATACATTTGGAAACCGCACAACATAAAATTCTAAATAAAAAAAAATGAAGATAACACAAAGGATACAGAACTGTAAAATTGGCCAGCAAAAGGACAGATTTAATCAGAAATAAAAAGGCCTAACCAGTGTATGCCTAACTTGTATTCTATCTATGGGGGTTGGTGGTGCAGTGAATGTAATGTAATACAAGTTGGTTTAGGTGCACACATTTCTTACACATATTTTCTTTTTTCTTTTGAACAATAAAATATAAGCTCTTGGCTGGGCAACTGCCTGATGCACTCTAATCCCCCCAAACCCCAAAGTTAAAAGCCAAAACAATAAAAGGAAAATATCCCATTTATAGCATCTCAGATGTTGAAATTGAAGAGCTAGCTATCAATCAATTGTTGTGGACAGATAAAAAGGATTTTTAGGTGTACAGATCTGTGCACACAGACAGGACACATATAAAAATGTACCCCAGCATTGCAATTCAAAGAACTCAAGAACAGTTTGTTACATTTTTGCTAAAATCTCATATAAGCCTTAACAGTTGGTGATACTGATATATAGATCCTGGTCATTGCACTTCTGTTATGGGGTGACAATGCTCTGCCCTTGTCTCCCACAATCTGATGAACATTGGCTAGGAATATTATGTTTCTTTTTTTACTTCTTTAAAAAAATTGCAGGCAGCAACAATTAGGAAATATGCCCTTAGAAAATATACATGCAGCCAATTAGCAGTAAAATGCATGTGGACTCAGGGACAGGCTATGAAAAAAATAAACTGCAGCCAGCAAAAAGAATAAAATATGCCCTTTTAAAAGCATACATTCAGCTTATTATCACTGTAGACAGTGCATGTGGAGAGGCTTTAAGAACGCCATTCAGCATTAAGATGTAAAAATCTTTCCTACCCTCAAATTTACCCAGATACACACATTTTTTTTTATCCTTACAGGACAGCCGATAAGTGTTTACATCTGTTTTAAGACACCAATGCCTACAAGCCCTATGCCAATCCATTCTATTAGCAGCCCTTAAAATACTTTCCCTATCCCACCTAAGCACATTTTCAATGTGAGTGATGGGAACCTGGTCTTTTTTTATTGAGGGACTGACACAAAAGAAAACCCTCATTATTGACTATTCTAAGCCATCTGGCCTTGTTTGGATGGATGATGGCACTGTAATTATTCATACCTCCCAACAGTCTCGGATTCTGCGGGACAGCCCCGGATTCTGAGGTATGTCCCGCAGTACCGCTGAGCTAAGCATTGTCCCGAAACCAGGGGTGGCACCAGGTGGGTGCTTGGGTGTGCTAAAGCACCATCAAAGCACCCCCAAAATGTACACACTTGAATTTCCAATATATGTCACACAACTTTCTTAAGGAAAATTTTACCTGCGTGCTCTGTGTGACAAGAAAGTCTGGGGTCTCTTTCATATAGAGGAGGTATACTGCAGCTCTGGCTGTATAAGCCGCTGCTTCTCAGTGAGTACCGGCATTATTAGTGGCGAATTGATCTCAGCACTGTACAGAGGTGCTAGTTTTTGAAAGCACTGGGACATGTGGCACCTCTGTACTTGCCAGTCGCACTAAGGAAAGGAAGGAGAGAGAAGCTCTCAGCCCAGCCGAGCCGTGGAGGAAGGAATTTTGCTCTCTCTCTCTCTCTCCTTGCATGAAAGCCACACCTGCCCCTCTCCCTCTTCACCACCAGGCAGACAGGAGCTGCATGTGCTTCTATGGAGCTGCTGTGGGCTGAGCCATGCCCAGGACATGAGGGGAGTTTCCTATCCCAGCCCCGGAGGAGAAAGGGTTTCTTCTGGAAATGTAAGTAGGCTGCACCCACCCCCTCACCATCACAACATCACCTGCCTGGTCCTGATCCTTATTACGGAGCTGCTGCCTGCTGAGCTAGGAGGGGAGGGGGCAGTGACTCCAGTCCTAAACTATGGAGGAAGGATAAGGATTGTCTTTTTGTCAGTAAGCTGTGCCCGCCTCTCACCACACCAGGCAGTGCCTGTACCTTATGGAGCCACTGAACTGAGGCAAGGGGGATGTGGGGGGAACTCCTGTTCTCCTGTATGGTGGTGGCAGGCATTGATCTAGAGACATGCCTGATCTTCATAAGAGGAATCCTGTGATCTGGGCACTCTGAGGGGGTCACTCTCCTGCTTTGGGTACTCTGAGGGGGTTACACTTCTGCTCTGGGTACTCTGAGGGGATCACTCTCCTGCTCTGGGTAAACTTGGGGGGTCACTCTCCTGCTCTGGGTACTCTGATGGGGTCACTCTCCTGCTCTGGGTACACTTAGGGGGTCACTCTCCTGCTCTGGGAACTTTGAGGGGGTCACTCTCCTGCTCTGGGTACACTTAGGGGGTCACTCCCCTGCTCTGGGCACTCTGAGGGGGTCACTTTCTTGCTCTGGCTACACTTAGGGGAACACTCTCCTGCTCTGGGTACACTTAGGGGGACACTCTCCTTCTCTGGGTACACATAGGGGGTCATTCTCCAGCTCTGGGTACACTTAGGGGGTCATTCTCCTGCTCTGGGTACGCTGAGGGGTCACTCTCCTGATCTGAGTACACTTAGGGGATCACTCTCCTGCTCTGGGTACACTTAGGGGGTCACTCTCCTTCTCTGGGTTCACATAGGGAGTCATTCTCCTGCTCTGGGTACACTTAGGGGGTCACTCTCCTGCTCTGGTTACTCTGAGGGGGTCACTCTCCTGCTCTGATTACTCTGAGGGGGTCACTCTCCTGCTCTGGTTACTCTGAGGTGTCACTCTCCTGCTCTCCCCGAGACGACGTCAGATTGTGACAAAACGCGTGTCGGTAGGTTTGACGTGCTGACGTCATCGTGCTGTAACACAGTGGATGGGTGTTCGCAAGCCGGACAGCTATTTTTCTTGACCATTTTAATCAACATTTCTGTAAGTGCAATCTTTTAACTTGAATAAACCTATATGGTATGTTTTTACACTATGGTGAGTCTCTTTACATTTTTGGGTAACGCTTGACCTATTCCCCTGGTGGTTTCATGTTTGAGTCTCCCTGGTCATCTGGTACTTAGTTCAAGATTCTTCCCAATCAATACCTGTGGATATTCAACACTCTTCTGGACAGAGGCCCTGGCTGGGTATTTAGTCGCAGGCTCATAAGAGCTTGCCTTTTGGTAAACACGCACTCTATGTGGTGGAGGTGCACTGTCTTTGAGAGGTGTTTATCACAAGAATATATACCGGTGTGCACTATATGGATTGAATATATTTTTGCAAACACATAGGTTGCTGTGTGTTGAGTTCACACACATTCATTGTGTCTATCTGTTCTGGACTTTATTCACAACACGTTTTTACTCCTTATTTTTTATGTATATATTGTATAGTGCTGCTTTATTGAACTTTGTATCTGTACATGTGTGTATCTCACGTTTCTAGCAGCTGCTTTATTTTTTGTTATTTTTTCTTTTTTTTTTGGTATTTAGCGTGGTATTTTCCATTTTTATAACTCCTAATTGTGGCACTTTTAAGGGGGAAGCCTGGTCTATATGGACACTGATTTAAGGGGTCACTCCTGCTCTAGGAACTCTGATGGGACACTCCTGCTCTGGGCACTTTAATGGGACATTCTGATGTGAAAAGGGGGACTCTGATGTGTTCCTCGTGTGAACAGGGGATTCTGATATGAAGGGGGGGGGGGGGGGGTTCTAATGTGAAGAAAGGGACAAATTGTGTGAAAAAGGAATTCTGATATAAGGGGTGACTAAGTATACCTCAACCCCTGACTGTATCTGAGTGTATATGTAGCAGGGCTTTTTTCCTATTACGTATAGGGCTATGTCAGAGAGCCTCATAGCACATTAATTATGAAGTATTTTGTGGGTACAAGAATTGCAGACTGTGTACAGTATATACCATATGTAGGCTTAAAATATATTTAACTATGCTCCTTTAAGCCACCGCAGTATTTAGCGCGTTTTAGCCAGGCCCATTTTTACCACGGTGCACAACACATGTCTTCTCTATCCCTAAGTGTCCCTCATTCTCAAGTTCCAATGTTGGGAGGTATGATTATTTTAAATAAATACAAATTTCTAAGTACCTTTTTCCTAATTGATATACAGCTGCCACATGACACAGATCTTTCCCAGCCTGTTTGCAGGGAAACTGTGGCAGAAAGAGCTTCTAGTCCTCTACTACTGGTCACATGTTCAAAATAAAAAAAAGAACAGCCTTTGGAATACAGTAGAGTAAAAATAAATAACTAATATCAATAAACTGTATAAAATTGTCATACAAATATATATTTGAAATGATTTTTTTTCTATTTTTTGGCAATAACAGGGTGTGGGTGAATTTCTGCCAGTCACAGGCGGTGTCACTCCCCTCCAGCCTGGGCCTTAAAATAAGAGGGAGGTGAAGCCTCTATCAATCTACATGTAATATCCTGCCCTCATTATGTTCAGCTGGTTAGTGGGCATTGAGGAGGAGGGAGGAATTGGGCTGTTATTTACCACTGTGTATTCTCCCACATGTGTGATTCTATAGTAACATGGGCTGCTCAGATGTGATAGGGAGGAAATGCTCAGTACAGAAACTCTTTGAAAACTGCTCTGCAAATCAGTAGCTGAATTAGGGACTTGGACATGAGGGGGAGATAGAGAACAGCAAGATTTTTTGCAGAAATACAGAAAACAAATCTCATCGTGACTGAGTGAGTATAAACAGTATGTAATACAGCATTTATTTATTTATTTATTTATTTATTTTGAAAATAGTTTTTATTCAGAATTTTGTCAGTGTACAAAGATATACATCGCATTTACAAGTTACAGGAGATATCGTAAACTGGGTTAATAAAAGAGAATAAGAAAATAAGAGAAAATAAAACCAAACAATAGAGGTTAACAGATACATATAGTTTGTTGTTCAGTACTATAATTTAATTATGAGGAATAGATCAAGGCAGGAGAGACCATGTAACTCCGACAGCCACCCCATTGGGAACTAACTGTGGCACAGCGGAGGCATAGCCCCTACATGTCTACATGTCCACATCAGTATTAATCATTTTATATCTGTTAGTAGTTATATAACAAGAGCGTATAGCTCATAACTAGATAAAAAGTAACTCTTGTGTAAATTATACAGGATCAGTTCAGAAACCATATGGAAAGGGAAGGCTAAGGTTCTAGGTGAGCAAAAAAGTTTGATGTTATGCACTCTATTGGTAGTGAGTAGTGTCATGTTGGATTGCGATGGGTGTTGTACCAATTAATCCAGTGTTGCCAGCGTGGGAGAAAAATATCGTACTTTCCACTAATTGATGCTAACATCCTTTCAAAAGTGTAATGCAAAGATAATGTATTTACCGTTTCTTCTATATCAGGTGGATCCAATGATCTCCATTTTCTTAGGATCACTAATTTAGCAGCTAGAAATAAGTGAGTAGTAAATTGTCTATACAATGGTGGGATATGTTCTATGCCTATATTTAGGATGGCCAATGAAGAGGTGTTAGTTATGTTGAGATTTGTTGTTTGACGTAGGATGTTGAAGACGTGGGACCAATATGAGGCCAGGTGTTTACAATCCCATAGGATGTCGTAGATAGTGCCCGGGTGCCCACAATTCCTCCAACAAGTGGAAAGTGTGGAGCGGTCAAATTTAGCTAATCTATAGGGTGTTAAATACCATCGTTGTGTGATCTTATGTGAGAGTTCCCAGAGGTTGGTGCTCTTGGTGGCTGAATGGATATGTTGTAAAGCCTTGTGCCATTGTTGTGGGGAAAAGGAGTCATTGAGATCTCTTTCCCACGCTAACATGGAGTTTGTTTTGGTAAATATACTTTTATCATGAAGATAAGTATAAAATAATGAAATACCTCCCTTACGAGGTAGCTTGGCATTTAAGTACACATGGATTTGCCAGAATATCTTGTATTGGATGTCATGTGTTTTGAGATAAGAGGCAATTCTGAAGTGTTGAAATCTGTCTGAAATAGGTAGGTCATAGGATTTTTGTAGATCATCAAACGATCTAGCATTAAGGCCAGAGGGCACATCTGAAACCCATTGTATTCCTTTCTCTATCCATTTAGCCACGGGTATATCTGGGATCAATAGAGCCAGTGTTGATAGAGGGATTGACAGGGATATGGTGGGGGATGATCTAGATTTGGTAGTTATCAATGTCTTCCATGAGCTTAGTGTCGCTAGAATCGGGAGAGAGAGGTCAGAAGGTTTGGATTTAAGATGCACAAAAGCCAACAAATAATCATAAAGTTTGCCACCTGGTATTGTGGATTGTTCAATAGCGCACCAAAGCGGTGGTTGGTGGTGGGTAAACCACCCTCTTAATTGTGCTAGGATTGCAGCTAAATGGTAGTCAGCAAAAATCGGTAGGCCAACGCCTCCTGCTGTTTTTGTTTTACGGAGATTGGTTAGCGCGCTTCTGGCTTTTTTACCTTCCCATAAGTATCTAGAAAGTGTGGATTGTAAAGTTTTAAAGTGCTGTCGAGGAGCTGGAATAGGAACTGTACGAAAAATATAGAGTATTTGTGGCAGGATTTGCATTTTAAAGGCGGCCAACCTACCTGACTAAGACAATGTGTGTTTGCTTATGGATTGTAGGTTCGTATTTAAAGAGCGTATCAAAGGAAGGTAATTAGCATGAAATAGTTGCGTAGGGCGGGATGTTAGTTTAATACCTAAATAAGTTATTTCATGGGAGTCCCAGATATACGGGTATCTGTTTTGCAAAAGTAATCTATCGTTTGCCTTTACTCCAAGATCCAATATGTAAGATTTGGTTTCGTTCACTTTGTAGTATGATATTAAACCATATTCGTGTAGTAAATGAGACACGTGTTGCAGAGAAGACACCGGATTTGTTAACATGAGGATTACATCGTCTGCGAAGAGACTGATGACATGTTTGCAATGATTAATAGGAAAGCCTTGTATATTAGGGTTTTGTCTAATGCTGGACGCTAGTGGTTCCATTAAGAGGTTGAAAATGAGTGGGGAGAGGGGACATCCCTGGCGGGTGCCATCTGACGCTACCAGAAGATTAATAGATGTGATTCATATGGCCAGGAAGACAGGGACGCTCTTAAAAGGTTTAGATAGCATACCTGAAGTGTATACTCTAGCTGATGGTGTAGAATATAGGGATAGTATGGCAGATAGTATGTGACCCCTAAAACCAAATTTTCTCCAAAGTGCTTGCAAGATATGTCCAATGGACTCTGTTGAACGCCTTCTCTGCATCCAGAGCAAGAAGCAGAGAAGGCGTCCCTGTCTTCCTGGCCATATGAATCACATCTATTAATCTTCTGGTAGCGTCAGATGTTTGTCTGCCTTTGGTGAATCCACATTGGTCAGGGTCAATGATAGTGGGGAGAATGTCAATGAGCCTTAACGCTATCATTTTAGAATAAAGCTTCAGATCAGTATTCAGTAATGAAATCGGTCTAAAGTTTTGAGGAACATCCGGTGTCTTCCCTGGTTTAGGCAGCGTAACTATCAAAGCCTCTAATATCTCAGAAGGAAAAGAAGATGAGACAGCAGCAGCCTCAAAAACCCTGAGGAGATGAGGACCTAAACATTGTTTAAAATTCCTATAATATTCCCCTGTCAGGCCATCCGGTCCTGGTGATTTATTTGTAGGTAGGGTGTCAATAACTTTCAGTAACTCAGATAGTGAGAAGGGGGAATTCAAGACTTGGATTTGAGAAGTGGATAGACTAGGTAGATCAATATTTTTTAGGAAAACATTTATGGCGTTTTGTGATGGTTGGTTGAGAAGATTGTCTTGATTTAAATTGTATAGGGAACTGTAGTATTCACTAAAAGCATTGGCAATACTTTGAGGGTCAATCACTTTTTGTTTGGAGGAAGGGCTTAGGATGTAAGGTATTTTATTTTTGTAGCGTTGACCTTGTAATTTGCGAGCCAATGCTTTCCCAGCTTTGTTACTGGTCGAATAGTATGACATTTTGAGTCGTCGTTCCTTTTGCTCAAAGGAGTGGAGTAGTTCTAATCTGAGATCATGTCGAAGAATAGTTAGTTGTTTACTAATCTGGCGTGTAGGATTTTTTTTATCTAGGTCCTCTAGGGATTTGATATCTGCAAGGATGGTGTCAAGCCGCCGCTGTCTCTGTCTCTTAAGTTTTGAGGCCAATTGAATAAATATTCCTCTAATGTATGCCTTGTGAGCATTCCATAAAACAAAGGGATCATTAGTGGAAGAGGAATTGATCTGGAAGTAATCAGACAAGTGGTTCTCTAATATTTTTTTAGTGGCTGGTGATTGTATTACTTGAGGATTTGCGCGCCAGAGGTATGCCCCATTAGTAGGATATTTATCCCCAAGTGTCAGGAGGATAGAGGCGTGGTCCGACCACGTAATGTTGTTTATTTGAATTTGAGATACTTTTTGTAGCAACCACTTGTCCATCAAGACCAGATCGATCCTCGAATAAATACAGTGTCTATGAGAATAAAATATGAAATCTCGTTCACTAGCATGCGTGCATCACCAGCAATCAAATTGGTCATGCCATCGTAGGAAAGCATGTAGAGAAGGAGATTTTTGTGAACAGGTCGAGGTAGAGTCCATGTGTGGGTCAGGAGTAATATTAAAGTCTCCACAAATTATAAGGGAACCTTGTTGAATTTTTAAAATCTTTTTCATCAAACTATTGAGGAAGTGAATTTGTTTGGTATTAGGAACATACACATTCACCAGAGTATAACGGGTGGAATTGATATCGCATACAAGTATGAGGTATCGGCCCGCTTCGTCAGATATTTCGGAGTGAAGTTGAAACAATATAGAGTCTTTAATAGCCACCATAACTCCTCTCTTTTTCGCTTTCATACTGGAGAAGAAGTAGTGTTGGAAATTTCTGTGAGAGCAGTAAGGTGGGGCTGCTTGATGGAAGTGTGTCTCTTGAGCACATAGAATATTGCATTGGGAAGAGTCAACTTCTTTCCAAAGAGATGCTCTTTTGGCTGGATGGTTTAAGCCATGGGTATTGATGGATAATATTTTAACAGGCATGAGGCATGTTGGAGGGTATGCTAAATGTCAAGGTTTTATAGTACTCACGGCTGATGAATGATTGCGGTGCCAGGCTGGTTTTGCCTCTAGAATATCCCTTGCATCGGACAGTTGGAGTGCAGATGTTGTAGGTTACTTTCCATAATATCGCAGGTGAGCATGGTTCTGTAGAAAGTTGTTGATCCATAAAAACAGCAAAAAACAAAGAACAAAACAAGTTAGGGGGTAAAAAAAGAGAGGTTACAGGGTGATAGGAGAATCCACAGGGGGATTCTTGATCCATAAGCACTGTTCAATAAGGTTGAGGGGTTTTGGAAAAATTTCCAAGTGTGCCTGCACTGGGGGAGTGTAGACATAAAGATCAAGTAAAATGAGTAGGAGCGATCAGACATTTAAGCATGCTTTTTTCGCTTTTTTTCCTTTTCACCACCTGCCATTCTGCCTGCATGTATTGAGGAGGGTCAACCTGTATAGGAGATGGGGATGCTTCCATCAAGATTCCCCATTGCCTGAGGATATGCAGACCTTCTTCCATAGTGGAGACCGTGGTGGTCGTGCCGTTATGTGTGATTGAGAGCGTAGCCGGATACTTCCACCTGTGAAGTATGCGATGGTTACGGAGCGCCTTAGTAATGGTGGATAAAATACGGCGTTTCTGGAGGGTATGCCTTGACAAATCAGGGAGTAGCTGAAGAGATGCATACTGAGGCGGGCGCTGATCGGGATTGCGGAATGAAGCCAAAATGGTTTCTTTCGTTTTGTAAAAGTGGAGCCTCAGTAGAACATCTCTGGGTACATCATTGGGTAAAAAGGACGGTTTCGGTATTCTATGTACCCTATCTACCGTGAGCTCCAATGCAGATGTTGCAGGGAGCAGCGCCATGAATAATTCTTGGACATATTGCGGTAATTGCAGCGCAGAGATAGATTCAGGAATGCCTCTTATTTTGAGGTTATTTCTTCTGGATCGGTCTTCAAGGTCAGACAATTTATCTTTGATCCAGGAAATGTCATCAGAGTGAATGGCGTGAGCATCCACCATTTTGTTGAAAGAGGATGCATGAGAGACTAGGGTATTCTCAATTTGATCCACCCTCCCTCCTAGAGCCTGTACTTCAGCTTGGCACTTGTGTACTGTCATCAGCATATCTTGATGTAGGGATGACCTTAGGGACATTAGCATCTCTTTAAGGACAGTGTCTGATATAGGTTGTCCTGTGGTGGGGAATCCCTCTATTGGATCTGAGGCGGCTGAGGCCTGGGCATGTGAGGGGGTATGTGCTCTCACCTCCATAGCTTGTTGCGGTTGATTTCCCTGTGGAGAAGCCGTCCTCTGCCTGGATTTAACAGGGCTTCTTGTAGTGGGGGTGGATGCCGCTGAGGACGATCCGCTTTGCTGGGTCTGTGAATCGGTGCTGTTTAGGCCGGGCGGACAGCTCATGGATGCGGCCTGTTGCTGCTTTCGTTTCGGCTGGGTGCCATTTTGGTTAGGCCGTGCTGAGGCGGAGAAATACTCCGGCAGCTTGCTGAGCTGCGGCGGAGGGTCCTTTCGTCTCCGCGGCATCCCTGTGTGTATACGGGACTCTGATGGGTCGGATGGCGGCGGATGGTACTAGCGATCGCTCCGATGGCAGTGGATTCCCCCGGTGGTGTGGCGGAGCTCAGGAGCTAAGCTGCCATCTTCGGGCTCGGACGCCACGCCCCTGTAATACAGCATTTATTGATCATTTTTTATGATATGGGTTTAGTGACACTTTAAGTTCAGAGGCCAGGAAGTGTATTATTGGTAACGTGTCCCTTCAGTAGCAAATGGACAAATTAGATTGCCAGGTCCACGAATTGCAAAGTGGCCGGGTTCCCCTTAACCCAAGCCTCATCCTGAACCCAATGCTCATCCCTAGTGAACAGTAAACATAACCTGTTAAGGGATTGTACCACCCCTACAACAATCTTTTCTACTTCCCAGGGCCTAGAACCAGGAATAACCTTCCTTCTTCTGATGAGGCTACACTTATGTGCCCTCTTCATACTGCACAGCATGCACAGTTCTTCTTTTCCCATAACCAAAGATCTCTTCCCTCAGATTAGCACCAATGGAACAATGAAAATTCACTTTCTGTGTGCTCAGGGAACTTTTACGTATAGTGTGGAATAAAGCAATATCTAGATCCACAGATCACACTCTCACTTCAAGGGTTATAGAGTTTCTTATAGAAGGCTGATGCATTTTTAACAAGCTCCTAAAACCAGAGTCTCCTATGCCCTTTAGGAGTGTGGTCCCCATTAATGTGTTCCCTCCCATCACCATCCCTGGAACCGGGAGCATCATTGTACTACTACAATTGAATTATGATCCTATATGCCTCCTGACCTAATGGGCCAAGAGAAGGTTACATTAATTGTGTTGTTCATAATTGCTTCTGCACAGGAAACATGGATCTACTCTAATATTCTGCATATATGAAAAATGTGTATGTTTATAAATTAATTGTTGCAAAATGAATTGCTTTTCATGAGATGTATGTAAGCCATCAAACCTCCATGAACAAATTTTAATAATAGGGCTGGGTAATTTTAATTTAAAGAAGGATCTCAGCCTAGACTACGACAGAGAGTTATATTAAATTTAAATATCAGTAGAAGTTATTGCAAATTGAATGTTATATATAAAATGAGTTATGACCCTTTCCCATCAAAAGGTTGTCTTGGGTGTTTATTTATTAGGAATTCAAAGAGAAACATTTACTTAAGGACGGTTTTAATTAAGCTTCCGTAAACCATCTATTATAAAGAACTGAATCTGTCTGTTTACTGGCATTTGTAAGGAAACACAATGAATACATATAAATAATTACATGGGAAGGTCCTTGGAATATTCTTAGCTGGCTCAGAAAGGATTTTTTCTTAACAATATTAAAGTTTCACTAAACTTTGGCCTCCCCTTCAGGTTTTGCCTGGAGATGGAATTTAAAGACTAGAATTATACCACTCTAAGTGATCAAACCTTATAATTTTCAAAGTGCAATATAAAACACACAATCTAAGTGCCAAATCAGGAGTGAAATAGCAGCAATCCTCATGAAAGTCCTTATAATTCAAAAGGTGTATATCCAAAGAAATGTAAATATAAAGTGCTCAAAATTTGTGTCCATAATTAGTGAAGCTCTTCCATCTTGTTCTTCCAAAGGTGCAACACCATAAAGCATGCCTTAGTGTCTTTCAGTGACCCCCAAAAGCGTATGCGCTCACCTTACAGTGTGTGACACAGTAATTAAACTCTGTCAAACACGCTTTAGAGCCACTCCTGTGCTCAAATGGAATCAACTGTGCAGACCTCCAATGTTCCCAGTCATGATGTTATATGCAAGAGAAAAGAAACTCCATAGCGCAATATTGTAAGATAACAAAGGATCTTTTATTAAAATAACCCTCACCTCATAGGGGTACTCACATGCTGTGGGTGCATGAGTGCACCATCCTACATAGGCATAGACACAAACAGGCCGATCGTAAGGTATAACGTGCGGTGCGGTGTGTGCCTCAATCTCTCTCTCTCTCTTTGCTGACAGCTCCGTCCAGGCCCCTCCCCTACGCGTGTTCAGCACCGGGATCACGTGCCTTCATCAGGGGGATTTGATTGGATGGACGCTCTATGATCCATTTATAGTCACGGCGGCCATTTTGCCTTAGACCGCGGACAAAACTAGCAACAGGCTACGGCCATGTATATCCCTGGCGGCCATTTTCCCTTAGATTGCAGACTGAGTTAGCAACAGGCTATGGCTATGCTTATCCCCTGTTGCCTAACGAACCCTATAATTATCATTCTAGCTATTTGTAGTCTGAGGAGCAAAGTGATTCAAAACCAGAGAGCAAAGCATATGGATAAAATCAAATGAATAGATGCTAAAAACCATTGTTATGGTGAACTAAATAAACCCCAGAACAGAGCTGCCATACATAGAGCACACCGCCGCGCACCTCATACACAGAGACAGCCATAACAATCACAGTAATACAATTAAAAAACAGATAGTGTAATGAATGCTAGATTCTAATAGATATATAGATACTCATGATACATATATAAAAAAAGATATAGATAAAATCCCTGTAAGAAGTTAATGATAATATTAAAACATTTATTAAAATATATAATAAGAGACTGTAATCACTAAAATTGCTGTGGGGGAGTGACAACAGCAAAACCAAATAAAAACCAGAAAAACTCAGAATAGACTACTGTGTAAACAAAGCTCGTATTAAAAATGGGAGATATATAATGAAAGGCTGAGCGGGAGTATGGGACAATATACTAATAATATAAATAGGGCCAATATACAATGCATGCCCACCTAAGCCCAATATACAGTGCATGTATACCAAAACCTAAAATATCAAACTAAAACCGTTAAAAGAGAACAAATAAAAAAATCGTGGAGGAAAACGCTATAGTGGAGTCCTCCGGCGGATTAAATGCTATTAATAATTGCTGAGAAAGCATCTTAAATCGAACTCTCTATTTAGTCCACCGGGCACCAAAGAGCCAAGCTGGTGTATCCACCAGGATTCCCGTTTACTTATTTCTCTAATGAAATTCGAGCCTCTCCAGTGGCGTTTAGGTGCTTCAATTCCCCAAAATTTCATACCGGTGGTGCTCTGATTATGCATTCTTTTAAAGTGCACATATAAATTATGCCTATCAGACCCCTTATGTATGTGTCTCACATGTTCCTCTATACAGTCTTTCAGGGCTCTGGTAGTACGCCCTACGTAAATCAAATTGCATGGGCATTTTAAAGCATAAACAACACCAATCGTGTCACAGGATATAAAGTCCCTAATAGTGTAAGATAAATCATTCCTAGGATTCGAAAATTCTTTTACCCTTCTAGTGTTGTCCGGAATCCTAATACAGCTGTAGCACCTGCCACAGCCATAGAAACCTTTAAGATCCCAAAACATTTTTGGTTTTGGGGGGGGTGGTTCCACTACGTTGTGTACCAGCTTGTCCCGTAAATTAGGAGCTCTTTTAAAAACAATCTTGGGTTTGTCTCGAAGCACATCCTTAAGATGAATATCTTGCTTTAGCACGCTCCAATATTTACATATAATCCTCCTTACTTCATTACTCTGCACAGAATAATCCAAAACGACGTTGATGCCCTCATTATTATCCCTATCCATTGCCCTGGTGTTATCTCTTAATAAGTCATCCCTGTTCATGTGTCCAACCTCAATCTTTTCCCTCTCCAAAAATTCCTTTCGATACCCCTTCTCCAAAAACATGTTGCTTAGCTTATCAGATTGGACCTCATAATCCTCAGCTCTTGTACAATTCCTTCGCATCCTTGTAAACTGACCTCTAGGGATGTTGCTAAGCCAAGGTTTGTGATGGCAACTGGTGATCGGAATATACGAATTACGGTCCGTGGTCTTAAAAAAGGATCTGGTAGTGATGCCTTCATTGGTATTGAAAATTTCCAGATCTAAAAAGTGTATGCATTCTCTACTAACATTCCAAGTAAGAGAAATACTGCGATCATTAACATTCATGGAGTCTAATAACTCCATCAATGTTTCCATATCCCCTTTCCAAATAATTAAAAGATCATCAATAAACCTCTTATATAATAAAATACTACCACAGTCATTACTCAAAATCCCCTCCTCTTCCCATTTGGCCATGTACAGGTTTGCTACGCTCGGGGCGAACTTGGCGCCCATAGCAACACCTTTCTTCTGTAGGTATATCTTACTGTCATACCAAAAAAAAATTATGGCGCAAACAAAAGTCCAAACATTTCAAAAGGAATAACGTAAAACCCTCATCCGCTGAGTCTTCTCTCTCCAAGGCCCATTCTACAGCATTTAAGGCACCCTCATGGTCAATATTGGTGTACAATGAGGCTACGTCACCCGTTGCCATAATCATATTCTCATGTACGATACACTCACCAAGAAGTTGTAAGGTGTGTTTGGTGTCCTTGAGATAGGCCTTGGTTTTCTTCACTAAGGGTTGCAGATGGATATCTATATATTCTCCCAGTCTGGAAGTCAGAGATTCAATACCGCTCACTATCGGTCTACCCGGAGGGTTAATACTATCTTTGTGGATCTTGGGTAAGTAGTAGATCACAGGTATCCTGCTGACCATGGGAACTAAATATTTTATCTTCCTGTTTGTTCAAATAACCTTCATCAATTCCATATTTGATAATACATTCCAATGTATCCTTAAAGGGTTTGGAGGGATTACTGCTGAGTAACTGGTATGTATCCGTGTCGCTCAATATTCTTCCCATTTCATCTTTATACTGTTGCAATGAAAGAATAACGACCCCCCCCCCCCCCCCTTTGTCTGCTGGTCTGACCACTATGTCCGTTCTTTTTCCCAATAAGTCCATTCCTCTCTTCAGGTCCTTGTGTTCATACACCTTCTTAACCGGTAATTGCTCCAATTCTGTAGTAACCAGTTTTTTAAATAAATCAACATATTTGTTGTTAGGTATATGGGGGTTGAATACGGAATTGTTTCTTAAGCTCGTAAACCTATGGTTGGTAATGGTCCTTTCAACAGGGTTAAGGGCATAATACTTCTTAATGTTAAGTTTTCTAATCAACTTTTGTACACCAACATATGTTTCAAATTTATTGAGACCTTTTTTTGGGGCATATTTAATCCCCTTATCTAACACCAATATTTCCTCTCTTGATAGTTCTACTCCACTCAAGTTATATATTCCCTGCCCTAATCTTCCTGCCTTCTTTTTCTGTTGTATTCTTCGTCCAGCTCTCCCTCCTCTCTTCCTGGGTTTCGCGTTTCTTGGGTGGACCCTCCCCTGGTCCCCCCTAAAAAAGATTCATCCAGAAAGTGCTCATTATCTTCCAGAGGTTGAAAACTGTTATACACAGGTACCCTGTATTGATCTTGTGGGGGTTTTTCATACCTAACTCTTTGTGGTTTAGGTGAGTAGTAAGCACCATCCCTTCGTGTATCTTCTCTTGGATTAGGGGGATATCCCCTAAATGGAGCTTGATAAGATGGGGGACCCCTGTGCGGTAAATGGTTCCCTCTATAGGGTGTGCCCTGTTGGTACCCATAATTCCTTTGTTGGTATGGGGTACTCTGCTGGTATCCATATTGTCTATGATACCCATATGCATTCTGCCGTCCACCTCTATACTGGGGGGGTGGGTTTGAAGGATAGCCCCTATCATAATGATTTCCTTCATACTGGGCTCTATTACCATTAACCTGATGTGAGTACCCCTATGAGGGGAGGGTTATTTTAATAAAAGATCCTTCATTATCTTACAATATTGCGCTATGGAGTTTCTTTTCTCTTGCATATAACATCATGACTGGGAACATTGGAGGTCTGCACAGTTGATTCCATTTGAGCACAGGAGTAGCTCTAAAGCGTGTTTGACAGAGTTTATTTACTGTGTCACACACTGTAAGGTGAGCGCATACGCTTTTGGGGGTCACTGAAAGACACTAAGGCATGCTTTATGGTGTTGCACCTTTGAAAGAACAAGATGGAAGAGCTTCACTAATTATGGACACAAATTTTGAGCACTTTATATTTACATTTCTTTGGATATACACCTTTTGAATTATAAGGACTTTCATGAGGATTGCTGCTATTTCACTCCTGATTTGGCACTTAGATTGTGTGTTTTATATTGCACTTTGAAAATTATAAGGTTTAACTTAACTTAGAGTTATTTCTGATTTATCATAGGTCAGTTTAAACACATTTATTTATTATTTTTATTTGGTTATTCTGGCACTTAGCACTTATTGTAATCGTCTATATGGTATTTTTTCAATTTAGCGCAGACACATTTGTATTTCTTTGACACCATTCACACGGTTATGGAACGTGATTAGTGTTTGCAGCTGTTTTTTACTGAGGTTTCATTCCACATTTTATAAGGCATTAACCCTTATGTGGCTCGCAAGGCTTATCTATATTTTCCTAGAATTATACCACCTTGCTCTAGACCAAGGTTTGGATATTGGGATTGGCTTATTAAATTAGAAATTAAAAAAAGAAGGGGGGCACTCTGGAGGATGTAAGGAGGCACTCTGGAGGAGGATGTAAGGGGGCACTCTGAAGGAGGATGTAAGGGGGTACTCTGAAGGATGTAAAAGGGCACTCTAAAGGATGTAAGGGGCACTCTGGATGAGGATGTAGGGAAGCACTCTGAAGGATGTAAGGAGGCACTCCGGAGGATGTTAGGGGGCACTCCGGAGGATGTGAGGGGGCACTCCGGAGGATGTAAGGAGGCACTCTGGATGAAGATGTAAGGTGGCACTCTGGAGGAGGATGTAAGGGGGCACTCTGGAGGATGTAGGGGGGCACTCTGGATGAAGATGTAAGGGGGCACTCTGGAGTTACAAATGTAAAAGGGCACTCTGGAAGATGTAAGGGGCACTTTGGAGACACTGATATAAAGGGGCAATGATGTAGGGGGGCTTGCTGGAGGATGTAAGGTGGCTATGATGTAAGGTGGGACTCTGGGGACAGGTATGTAAGGGGGGCTCTGATTTATAGGTGGGATGCTGTGGACTTTGAAGTAAGGGAGGACTCAGATGGGAATGTCGGGGGGGCTCTTCATGGTTTCTTGCACTGGGGCCCTGAAGGTTCTAGTTATGCCACTGCTGTAGAGACTTGCTGCAGCTGAACTTTTCCACATTCCACTGACTTCCCATACCTTGTTCTGCATTGTCTTTGCATGGAAGAAGCTATCATTGTTTCCTCTGATGACTAGGTAGTTGTGACGGGAGTCACTGGGCGAGGGGCTTGTGGAACCCAGCTTACCTTGGAGAGCACTGGAAGCTCCTTGTCCAGCTCCCCCGGCCCCTCCTATGTGTAAGTAACCTTGTGTCTATTTGGGACAGGGTGACCGAGAACCCCAGTTTGATCTGTACTAATCGGACCCTGGAAAGGTTTATATATATATATATATATATATATACATATATTATATATTGTCTCATACTGTTGGGGACTCTAGCTTGGTCGTTTGGGGTATGGCTGTATTCCACTGTTCTATCGTGTCTGTCTGCCTTGGGTACTATGGGATGTGTATGTATATTTGCTGTGATGAGGGGGGGGGATTCCTCAAACAGCTCTTCCTGTTGATTGGACAGTCTACCCCGCACTGAATGCAAGGCGGGGGTATTGTCCCGAGTGTTACCTCTGTGCACCTCTGTTTCAATAAACAGTTCATAGTCAGCAGCCAAAATGAGTACTGCCTAGCTTGTGATTGCAAGCGGTTTAAAATCTGATATCTATATTCAGACTGGAAGGAAGCGGTGTATGAAGAAAGCACTCAAGACGAGTGTGTGACGTTTCCTTACAGGAGAGCTATTCAAGAAGCAGCAGGAGAGGGGCCGAAAGCAGAGATCCACAGAATTAATGTAGTAAAACGGGAATGCTTGCACTGCAGCTGATCAGGTACAACTTTCTCCCCAGCAAATAGAACAGTGAGCAGTGTAGTAATGACCTCCATATCTCACTCCAAATCTTCTGAGAATAGCAGCCAGTCTTAAAGCGGTTCTTCACCCTAGAAATAAAAAATTAAACGTCAGCAGCTACAAACGCTGTAGCTGCTGACGTTTAATAATAGGACACTTACCTATCCAGGGATCCAGTGTTGTCCTCACCCACGCTACCTTTTCAGCTTTCTTCGAGTCCAGGCATGTTTACTTTGGGAAGCCGGCTGTGACTGCTTGTGGTTTCACATTGCACATGCGTGAAGCCACGCTGCATTTTGTTAAATGGTCCTGCAGCTTTCTGGAACCTGTGATGTGTTCCAGAAGGCTACAGGGGAAGGATGGGGTGAGGGCGAACTTCCGTTCGGTTCGCCGGGAGTGGGAGTGGGTACCTGTCAAAGCCAGGTTACCCCCCCCCAAAGTGCCAAAACTGAAGGAGAAGGGGGGGGGGAACAAGCGTAACTTCCCCTTTTGGGTGAAGTTCCCCTTTAAATGATCTCACACTGCAGGTAGAGAGAGAGTCCAAAAGGGACTCGTGCACTTTGCTGGACAGAGATGGTGGGGTTTAAGTAAGCATTAGGGGGCTGAGGGGGGCTGCTACACACAGAAGGTTTTTTATCTTAATGCATAGAATGCATTAAGATAAAAAAAAAAAAACCTTCTGCCTTTACAACTACTTTAAAAAAGAAGTATGGATTTTTATTTTTCTAAGAATCATACTTACTTAGGTGGATGCAGCATCGGTATGATGCTGCATCCTTCCCCGGTGCCTCTAACACTGAAAAGGAAGTGATTGAACACCACCGATCGCTCAGTTCTCACAGCTGCGTGAGCAGAGAGCTGCAGACTGTCAGTCATAGCTCTTTGCTCTGCCTCCTCCTCCTCGCTCACTGGAGCGCTGGCCTGTGGAGGGGGCGGGGGTGGCCGCCTCAGCCTCAGCCTCAGTAGGGGATACCTGGACCGACTTTTGTGACGTCAGCAGAATATGGACTTCAGCCCGCTCTCTGCTGAAAATGGGTCACAAGAGTGCAGAATAAACAGCACTCTTGTGACGCACAGAAGTACAGCCAAACGAGCTTTGGCTGTACTTCTCCTTTAAGGTTTAGGTTAAGAGGTTAGGGCACGGTTTGGGATTACATTATAGGATTAAGTTAAATAGATCTAAGCCCAGTCACTAAAATCTCATATCAGCTTGAACATGTTAATATAATTTTAAAAAGTTGTTTTCATTATTTTAAAATCTCCATTTTTAAAAAAAATACCAGGTAATCCTGCCATAAAGTTCCTTGTTCAACCATTCTTATTATAGATGTAATTAGCAGTAAAGGTCTGCACACCACTATTATTTGCACTATTTGACAACCAACACTTATGCCCTGTACACACGATAGGATTTTCCGAAAACAAAATCCATGTTTTTTTTCCGACAGATATTGGCTCAAACTTGTCTTGCATACACACGGTCACACAAATCTTGTCGGAAATTCCGAACGTCAAGAACGCGGTGACGTACAACACGTACGACAAGCCTAGAAAATTGAAGTCCAATAGCCAGTGCAGCTCTTCTGCATGCGTGGAACTTTGTGCATCAGAATTGTTTACACACGATCGGAATTTACGAGAACGGATTTTGTTGTCGGAAAATTTGAGATCCAGATCTCAAATTTTGTGTGTCGGAAATGTCGATGGAAAATGTCTGATGGAGCCTACAGACGGTCGGAATTTCCGACAACAAGCTCCCATAGAACATTTTCCTTCGGAAAATCCTATTGTGTGTACGGGGCATAAGGCTTCATTCATACCTGGGCGTTCCAGAATCATGGCAAAATGAGGGACGTGTTTGTGATGCCATTACTTTTTAATGACACCACAATTGCGGTGCGATTTTGCCACAATTTTCGTGTATTAAATCGTGCTGCAATCACGGTAAACTGCAACGCGCGATGCTGTCGCCAAAAAGAAGCTCCTGCTCCTTTTTGAGCGACAAGCTTCGCACATTGCGATTTTGCCGCGATTGCAGCATGATTTATCGCACGACAACCGTGGCAAAATCACACTACATTTGAGGTGCCATTAAGAAATAATAAATTTCATTTTAGATGTGAATGGAGCCTTAGTTTTTTTTTTTTAGAGTGTTTAAAACCCTTCACAGTATATCAATCTGCGAGTACAATAATTCTGAATATGAGTAAGCACACCACATAGCAAGAATGCTTTTGGAAAAAAGCTGCATTAAGCATATACATACAATTATACCAAAAGTATAAATATCCATTTATGTCAGAGCTCCTGTCAGAGCGGCCTAGAGCTCCCTGTACTGAGCACAGCTGGAGTGAGCAGAATGCACTGCGCACATGTGCAAATTGAAGGGCCTGGAGCAGCCGCTAGGGGGCACATCCTGTAATTTTCAGCTCATCCTGTAAATGGCAGGACAGAGAGGGATGAGGGGGTCAGCGTTTTTTGTGGATAGGCCTCCTCCTAACAACTGCACCTGTAATGAGAGGACGTGCACCATATACAACATGTGGAGCACTGGTATGCTATATTCATCCTGAAGGTCAATGTATACTTTAGTTGGTAAATGCTGGGTGACCTTAGCTAATAAGTTTAGGGTTAGCTAAGTTAAAGGGTGCAGGTGATAAGGAGAATTAAGTGTTATGCCCCGTACACACGATCGGACATTGATCGGACATTCCGACAACAAAATCCATGGATTTTTTCCGACGGATGTTGGCTCAAACTTGTTTTGCGTACACACGGTCGCACAAAGTTGACGGAATTTCCGATCGCGGTGACGTACAGCACGTACGACGAGACTAGAAAAGGCCAGTTCAGAACCAAGCGTGGCACCCTTTGGGCTCCTTTTGCTAATCTCGTGTTAGTAAAAGTTTGGTGAGAGACGATTCGCGCTTTTTCAGACTCGTGGTTTTCAGATCGTTTTCTGCTGTTCAGTTTGTGCTTGTGGGTTTGTATCTGCTCTTCAGTGCGTGCAGCAAGTGACGCGTGAGTCTTGTCATTGTGTTCTTGTTAGTTCGTTACTGTTTTTCAAGTCGCTCTTCACAGGCCTTGCTGTTCTTCAGTGCGTTCTGTTACTGCGTTCTGAGCAGCTGACCGTTTTCTAGCCATGTTGCGTATACGTACTCATCGTAGAGTTCGTGCTGTGCGGGGGCTTGGTGTTGGGGTTCTGACCTTGACACAAGTCCAGTCCATGAACAGGGTGGGGAGGAGTTCATGGACCAAGAATTGGTTGCTTCAGCGTGACCGGTTCTGTCACATGCCTTTGCTCCGTGAGATCCGTGAGAATAATCCTGATGATTTCAGGAACTTTCTCCGGATGACAGACCCCGTATTTCACAGTTTGTTGGCTTTGCTGACCCCCTATATTAGCAGGCAGGATACCTGCATGAGGCAAGCCATCACTCCGGAGCAGAGGCTAGTCGCCACCCCGCGGTACTTGGCAACGGGGAGAAGTCTGCAGGACCCAAAGTTCTGGACAGGCATCTCCCCCCAGGCTCTGGGAATCATTATCCCAGAGACCTGTTCTGCCATCATACAGGTCCTGCAGAAGGCGTATATTAAGATAAGATTTTTATCCTTTAATATCACATTTTATTGTATTTAATGTTTGATAATATATTGTATTTCTTTCCTCATTCCCTAATTACCATGATTAGAATATGCTGTGAATGTCCCCTTTGTCCTCATGCATGCTGGATTTTTCTTTATTTTTTTATTTTGTCCTTCATACATATTTGCCTTCACTTACCTCCTCAGCATGCTCTCCTGGCCTTATATTCACCTCATGTATTCACTTAACAATGTATTTTATCAGCTCCATAGTAGTGCTTTACCCCAAACAACCCCTAAAATGTTTTTAAATGTAAATTTGTGCTTTATATTCAGGCAGAGTGCCAGAGGCTTTTTTTGGGGGGTCCCCAAATCATTTGGAACCCTCCCTCCCCCCAACTGCTAAGTCAGCTGATACCAGTTCTCTGTCTATCCTCAATCATCTATCTGCTGACTTTGCCAAACCCATACACACTATACCCATCTCTTTTGTGGTCAGATTTATAGATGAATTCCCCAAAGCATGTAGTGCAAGGGCCTGCCTGTATACTTTCAAATGGTACTGTTTAAAGTTTTTGTATATTATTATTATCTTGATAGGTAATAGCAGAATGTCCAAATGTGCTCAAATGTGTACAATGTGTATTTATATCTTTGTATTATGACACTTCTTACCTGTCCAGTGGGCTGCCAATAGTGTAACTAAGGAGGGGCTGGCCAAAGTAATACCCATTATTTAGGCATTCATCTCTCAATGAAGTGGAGAGGGTTACCTGTCCAAGAGTCCCCCCCCCCCCATAATGTTAGAAATGGCCCATGAGAGGGGGTGGGGGAGGGGGAATCTGATAGGTGTACCTTATACTTTGGTCTTTAAAAACTCCCTCAAATAAATGTTATCTTGATGTTGGCAAAGAATGTTTGTGTCTAATCTGCTTTCCCTGTTTATGTGCAAAATGACAATTTTTTTTTTCTTGTTTGACTCCACAGTTTCCTTCCACGCCACAGGAATGGCAGACTGTGGCCTCCCACTTTGCCCAGCAGTGGGACTTTCCTAGCTGCGGAGGGGCAATTGATAGGAAACACGTCCACATCGTCCCACCACCCAACTCGGGGTCATACTATTTCAACTATAAGGGGTTCAATAGTATTGTGATGTGGCGGTGGTGTCGGCTACTTACGAGTTTCTGTATGTGGACGTGGGAAAGAATGACCGGATGTCCGATGGTGGAGTCATCGCCCAGACGCAGTTCTACAGGCGTCTCCAGAATGGCAGCTTGGACTTGCCACCTCCAGAAGACAATGTGGAAGGACTCCCATTCGTCTTCGTTGCGGATGAAGCGCTTGCGCTGGGGGACCATCTTATGCAGCCATTCCCGATGAGGACCCTCACCCCGGACCAAAGGGTTTTTAATTACCGGCTGGCCAGAGCCAGAAGAGTGGTGGAGAACACGTTTGGAATCATGGCCAGCCGGTTCCGCCTATTTCTTACACCCATACACATGGCGGAGTACAAACTGAATCATATCATCCTGGCATGCTGTGTTCTACACAAATTTTTACGGCAACATTCTGCCAACTATGCTGGCTCAGTTGGGCCTGAGGCTGGAATTCAAAATGAACCAATCCTGATGGCGCTTGAAAGTGGCCATCCTGGCTTGCCCCCTGAATGCCCGTGATGTCCGTCTAAGATACCTTGAATACTTTGCGGGTAGGGAGGCTATCAATATGCCAGACAATGTCTGAAACCTTTTTCAAATAAAAAAAAAAAAAATAACTACTAATATCTTTGGTGACATTTACAGCTTGTGTTTCTTTTAACTGACCCTGACAGAAATGTGGTGAGTCCTGAAAATGGTCAAGATTACAGAACACCCCACTTTTCTTCTGTTCTTTAACGTAGGGGAAGTGTATTCAAAAGATATCGCCGTGGACTACAACACACTTCCCCCTACGTTAAAGAACAGAAGAAAAGTGGGGTGTTCTGTAATCTTGACCCACAGCCTAAAAAAAGAAAATTAACACAGCCACTACATCTAAGGACTGGTTTGAGCGCTTCAGGAACTTGGTGCTTATATTTCTGATGGGGTTGAAGTGTCCTACAGTATCATGGATTACCATGTTGTCTAGGTCCCCGCAGAGGGCTGTATCTGCACGCGTACAAGACCTCGCTAACAGGGAGGTCCACCACTTCAGGTAAGGGTCCATCCTCAGTGTTCTCCGGATTAATTGCTTCCACGGGATACATCCTTACATTTTCTTCTTTTCCTTCCACTCATATGGGCTGTCTTTGGTGAACTGTGGATTTGTATTCCTGCTTCCATGGGACTGATGCACCTCTACTGAACTTTTTTCTCTTTAAAACGGACTTCACTCATTATCATAATATGTTTTGATTCCTGATCATGTGTTTCATTCACATGTTTGATTATACATTGAGCACTTGATTCATTTATCATTGATTTACGGACATTTAATCCTATGAATTATTCATTATTTATATGCACTTATAAGTAACACATGAATTCTTTGCAAGCGCACTTAATTTATTTATTTACTGTACTTTATTATTGAGGAAGGGGTTGCACCCCCAATACGCCTCCATTGATCTCCCGTGATGGCAGATAGCACATGTTGACACACTGTGTGCCTCTTCAAAATTTGGCTTTTCGCAAAGGTGTCAAAAGATGCTAAAAAGTTTTAGCTCACAAAAAGTTTAAAAAAAAAAGGGATTTTGAGGGGTTTTAAACGCTCCCTAAAACATCAATGATGTTCTTCATTTTTTGTTGAACATCATTGATGTTTTTAAGGATGGTTTCCAAGTCCCTATTACACCCCATGATCTCCCCGATCAGGATCTGTGCACTTTCCGAGGTGAAATGCCCTGGATCCACAACATCACGATCACCTAAAAAGATAGAAACAAAAACACACCATGTATTATAAATATGCCGGCATCCATCTCTTACCTGAGCCTGTGGTCGCAGACACTCACCTGTTGTGGTGCCAATTTCCACCACGTCTTCCTCATCCTGCTCTGTTTGGCTTGGGTGGATTTCCCCTTCTTCCAGAGGTGGGGGGTCTGTGGTCTCCTCGGATGAGGGATGTCCTCCGAGTCTTTCATCCCCTATGTAAAAAAAATAGGTATACTTAGCACACAGATATTTCATGGCAGAAATAGGAATATGAAACATTGCTTGGAAGTGGGGTACAATTGTCTATTTTGGCAGAGTTCCAAGATGTAGAATTTTTAGTGTCCTTTGTCAAGCTTCAATACTTTACCTGTTTTGTACAAGCTTTACAGATGGAGACACCCCTATAGTATATAGTGGAGCACCTTTGTGGGCCCCCTAATAAAAAGGGTGTTCTTGTGTCCCACACTAGTGCTCCAGAGTCCAGATGTGTAAACAGCTACTGAGTGGCCTCTCCTTACACAGAATCTAGTTTGCATTTCATTCTAGTTACAAACCCATCTACACAACCAAATTATTTGCAGACAAGTAGGCCATAAAAAATGTGGGCAAATGCATATGGCCAAAACAATGGTGTTTTCTAGGCTGAACGAACAATGTTTTATACGAACGAATAATGTGCCCATGAACATGAAAGTTGCCATTTTAAACTGGATAACAGTTAAGAAAAGCACACGGAGCAGCACGAACGTAATGAACATAAAGAATAGGAACACAGCACAACTACTTACTTTTTTGCAGCACTCTCCGGATCTTTCTGTACTGCTCGTGCTCTCTTAATTTGAGGTCCGACCACCGCTTCCTGAGCTGATCTTTCGATCGTCGTACCCCGAAATTCCGGTGCAGACTCTTGACCACTTTCGCCATTATCTTGGCCTTTCTGACATTGGGGTTGGGGTAAGGTCCATACTTCCCGTCATAATCGGCCCTCTTCAGGATGTCCACCATCTCCAACATCTCCCCAAAGGACATATTTGATGCCTTAAATCATCTCCTTCTGGATCGGGACGTTTCTGCCTCCGGGCTTTCCTCCTCCTCCTCCTCATTGGTGTAATTATCTGACACTGCTGTGTCTCCGCCATGTGCTCTTCCCCCACTACGCCGAACGAGAAGGGGCGGGGAATAGATTAGAAAGAACATCAGGGACGGGTGGAGTTTCATGCAGGAGCAGTGTCTATAAAGTGTAACACGCGTGCGTAGTACGTACGATCTGTGAGCGGAGGAAGGAGTAATGGAGGCACCGATCGTGATTGCGAAGGTAAGATTTAACATTCGGCCTATACTGCTTCTAGATTGAGGCCAGTATTTGCACAAGTTTAGAAGACTTTAGGCTGACATTAGGGTTTGTCTTGTTTTGTGTCTTGCAGTGAAAATGGATATCTTGAAAGATAAGGACTTTATGCCAATCTTCACTGATATGTTCAGGGAGCTGCCCTGTCTATGGCAGATAAACCACCCTGATTATAAGAACCAAACAAAGAGGAAGGCAGCGCTGGATAATTTGTTGGAATTTGTGAAGACGGTGATCCCCACTGCAGACATCACCTATTTGAAGATCCTAATTGGTGGCCTGAGGAGCACTTATCTAAGGGAGCACAAGAAGGTCCAGGATTCCCAGAGATCAGGAGCTGCAGATGACATTTATGTCCCAAGGCTGTGGTACTATGGCAGACTGCATTTTCTGGCAGGTCAGACTGAACCCAGGCCAGCACTCTCCACTCTTCCTTCCATGCTTCCTTCCCCCCCCCAGCTGAGGCTTCTGACGCCCAACCTGGGCCTTCCAGGCAGCAACATGTGGAGGAGCCCAGATTGAGCCAGGTATAGCATTCTTCTAAATATTGCTGGTTGTCCAATTAATGATGTAAAATAGATGTTAGTTTGGAATACTAATTTATGATTGTGATAGATGATGCAAAAACTAAAACCATGTCCCTTTTTCATACACAGGGAAGTCTCAGCCAAGCAGACTGTCTGATACCCAGGTCCCTCCCCTCCACCTTCAAAGAAAAAGTGTCAGGAAGAGAAGTAACCAGGAAGAGGCTGTCATAGGCCTCTTTTGGAAGGCTACAGAGTACCTGAGAACCCCCCACACTGTGGAGGAGGACTTTTCTGGCATAGCTGCCTGCAAAATGATGCAGATGGAGGAGGGCCAATGACTCCTGTGTAAGTTCTTAATTTTGGAAGCTCTAAATAAGGGGTTGAGGGGCCAACTCACATGTGCTACCCACATTTGTGACCTCACACATAGTCCTCCTCCAGGTCCTACTCCTCCTCCTCCTCCAGGTCCTCCCCCTCCTCCTCCAGGTCCTACTCCTCCTTCTGCCACATCTCCAACACCAGAGCCACAGCCGGGAAGGAAGCGTGGAAGGAAGACCAGAGAGTGATGGCCTGGGTTCAGTCTGGTCTGGCAAAAGATGCAGCCTCTTGTATGACCACAGCCTGGGGACACAGATGTCATCTGCTGCTTTCCGGATCTCTGGGACTTCTGGACCAGATTGCACTCCCTTAGATATGGACTCCGCAGGCCACCAATTTAGCTGTAAAATAATTGATATGTGCACTGGGGTCCAAGGCTTCGCCAATTTATGATGTTTATCAAGCGTTGCCTCCCTCTTTGTTTGGTTCTGAGCCCTTAATAAAGGAATTTTAGTTTCAGTTATACTCGCCTATGTGTGTTTTCCTTCAAAAAGGACAGTTTGTTTGTGAGGAGGCAGGTACATTTCTAAAATACAATGTGAAATTAACAAGAGACACCAACACCAAGCAATCTCCTTGAGATTAAATAATACAAGATAATAATGGTGTTGTGGTAACTTGACACACAAAACACACACAAAAATATTATGGAGTAAAACCAATTAAAAAATAAAAAAAAACACCAGCCTTGAAAAAAAATACAAAACAAAAAAACAAAAATCAGCCTTTAAAAAAATACAAAACAAAAAAAAACAAAAAACAAAAAACACATTTGGTCAGATGTGACAAATCAAAATATATTGAGGGAATCACAATAAATAATAAAGAAAGAAGTTTGTGAGAACTCTGTGTGGATATGAGCAGCAAAACGACTTCATTCTTCTCACATTATAAAGAAGAAGAGAGTGCGCTGTATTAAACCATTATTTACATTGCAGCGTGACGATAGTGCTTTATCCATTCCGAACGCTAATTTTACCAGACCGAGCTGTTCCGTCTCGGAATTTCTTCTGAGCATGCGTTTCACTTTGTGCGTCGGAATTGTCCACACACGGTCGGAATTGACGCGATCGGATTTTATTGTCGGAAAATTTTATAGCCTGCTCTCAAACTTTGTGTGTCGGAAAATCCAATGGAAAATGTCTGATGGAGCCCACACACGGTCGGAATTTCCGACAACACGTTCCGATCGCATATTTTCCGTCTGAAAATCCGACCGTGTGTACGGGGCATTAGAGATTTGGCAAAGGATCATGTAACATTCAGGGGTCAAGGGGTGCAGAGTATAATTTATTTTTCTTCATGGACCCTCAAAGCAAACATTACCACTGCTGGGTTCCCTGTGCTGAAAACCAAGGTAACATATACCCTATATTACCAAAAGTATTGGGACACCTGCCTTTACATGCACATGAATTTTAATGGCATCCCAGTCTTAGTCCATAGGGTTCAATATTGCGTTGACCCACCCTTTGAAACTATAACAGCTTCAACTCTCCTGGGAAGGCTGTCCACAAGGTTTAGGAGTGTGTCTATGGTTATATTTGACCATTCTTCCAGAAGCACATTTGTGAGATCAGGCACTGATATTGACAAGAAGGCCTGGCTCACAGTTTCCGCTCGAATTCATCCCAAAGGTAGTCTATCGGTTTGAGGTGCAGGCAAGTCAAGTTCCTCCACCCCAAACTCGCTCATTCACATCTTTATGGACCTTGCTTTGTGCACTGGTGCTCAGTCATGTTGGAACAGGAAGGGGCCATCCCCAAACTGTTCCCACAAAGTTGGGAGCATGAAATTGTCCAAAATGTCTTAGTATGCTGATATCTTAGGAGTTCCCTTCACTGGAACTAAGGGACCAAGCCCAACCCCTGAAAAACAACCCCACACCATAATTCCTCCTCCACGAAATGATTTGGACCAATGCACAAAGCAAGGTCCATAAAGACATGGATGAGCGAATTAGGGGGGGAGGAACTTGACTGGCCTGCAAAGAGTTCTGACCTCAACCCAATAGAACACCTTTGGAATGAATTAGAGCGGAGACTGCGAGCCAGTCCTTCTTGTCCACATCAGTGCCTGGCCTCACAAATGCTCTTCTGGAAGAATGATCAAACATTCCCATAGACACACTCCTAAACCTCGTGGACAGTCTTCCCAGAAGAGTTGAAGCTGGTCCATAAAGACATGGATGAGCGAGTTTGGGGTGGAGAAACTTGACTGGCCTGCAAAGAGTTCTGAAGAGTTGAAGCTGGTCCATAAAGACATGGATGAGCGAGTTTGGGGTGGAGGAACTTGACTGGCCTGCAAAGAGTTCTGACCTCAACCCAATAGAACACCTTTGGGATGAATAAGAGTGGAGACTGCGAGCCAGCCCTTCTTGTCCACATCAGTGCCTGACCTCACAAATGCTCTTGACTGGCCTGCAAAGAGTTCTGAAGAGTTGAAGCTGGTCCATAAAGACATGGATGAGCGAGTTTGGGGTGGAGGAACTTGACTGGCCTGCAAGGAGTTCTGACCTTAACCCAATAGAACACCTTTGGGATGAATTAGAGCGGAGACTGCGAGCCAGCCCTTCTTGTTCACATCAGTGCTTGACCTCACAAATGCTCTTCTGGAAGAATGATCAAACATTCCCATAGACACACTCCTAAACCTCGTGGACAGTCTTCCCAGAAGAGTTGAAGCTGGTATAGCTGCAAAGGGTGGGCCAGCTCAATATTGAACCCTACGGACTAAAACTGGGATGCCATTAAAGTTAATGTGCGTGTAAAGGCAGGCATCCCAAAACTTTTGGTAATATAGTGTATGTCTATATCTATCGATATAACTGTCAATGGCAGCCAGGCAGTGACAATCTCTTTCATCAATGTCTGTCCCCAAAAGGAAAGGTAGAGTAGGTAAAAAAAGATGGGGTTCAAATCAGAAAAAAAGATAGTATCCAGGATGGAACCTGACTCTGTCATACTTCGAGAAAGTAAGGAATGTTTTTTCCTAGGCAGTGGAAGACAAACACATCATTGTCCTATGACAATGCCTGACAGTCTTGCCTAGTCATTAAACTCTGCTTGTTCCAACCCTCCTTGCTATCAAAGAGATGGACTACTACTCTGTGCTAAGCATTTGCTATCTGTTCAAAAACAAATATAAAAATGTAATAAAAAAATCACTCAGAGTGTTCTGACTGGAATCACTCCAATCAAACAATCAACCATAGTCATAAAGGGAGTAATAGGGAAAGCACAAAATGCTCCAAATTATGGCAGCTAATCAGAAGCTAATGCTTTAGATAACTGTATTTGTACATAATGGCTGCTTGCACTGTCTAATCAAAGGAACACCACCATTTTCAAAGGAACACCACCATTTTGAATTTAGCCTGGCAAGCCTGGCAAGAGATAACTATTTTTTAAAGCTGAATCAGTGAATGAAGGAATATAAGAATATAATAGTTCAATAGTTCAAAAAATAATTAACTGTATTTTTAATTGCAGCTAGTGTAAGTACTTGAATGTTCATAAGCCCCCTGTATTCTCTTGTACCACAGTACTCAGACTAGGAAGGAGAGGGACAGTGCTAGAAGTCAATCAGGTTCTGATGCAGAACCCATATGTCTTCAGGTAACATGCTGATATGAGTAAAAAGCAGGGTGCCCAGGGGAATGACCTAATTTCTCTGTTTCCCAGTCAGCAGGGGGTATGCAAGCTGTGCTGCTGCAATGGAGGTTGAGGAACTGGCACAGATGTCTGTATCAGAAGATCTGCAGTGTATTTATCTACTTGCCTGGAGTTTAACTAAGGTAAAGGGTGTAGAGCTACCCCCGCAGGAGCCGCTGGTGAATGCTGGTTATCTCCCACCCCGCACAGCCAGGCACGTGAATTTCTCTATCACTCCTGAGACAAGAAGCAGTCCTTGCAGCTTTGCTTGTTTTTTTTATTTAGCAAAATTGATCTTGGATGGGGAAGGGTTATTATGGGATGCCCACTTGATCAGTAGAACCTCTTCAGGGACACAACCCTTTATACATCCGGTATATACACACTCCTCTTCTACCTCCAGCACAGACTTGCTTGTTGAACTACAACTCCCAGGACCAGCTAGCACTGATGAGAGGATCTGACACTGATCCAAAGCAAATGCCCTTTGCAGGCAGGGACCGCAGGCTCCTTTTGGTGTAGCAAGAATAGAGGTCTTTGGTGCTAGCTGTCCTCTCCTGTGGCTACTGCTCCCAGTACCACCTCATCAGGCACTGCCAGCCCGCCTGGCTGCAGCTGCCCCTTTTACTAGCCCTTCTGGCTACTTCTCCACAGTCCTCCCAGACTGACTCTGCGTCCATCCCAGACTGATTGCACCTAGTCCCTTCAAGCATGCCTCTCAGTCCTCTGACTGCAACACTCACCAGCCCACGTGGCTGTCTTACTCCCTGGAGATTTGCCTGGCAGTGTTCTCCCACTGTTCTCTCCTTGCTCTTGTGCCTCCTGGTCAGGAATCAGGATCCCTCCATGTGTCATGAGAAGGGTCCCAGACCGGGGGGCTACTCTTAAAGGCCTCGACAGCTTAACACTCCATCTCCAGCTTCCACCCGAACTCCACACTGCCCCTGCTGACCTGACCCTGAGTATTTGAGAGGGCCCCCCCCCTGCCAACCCTTTTATTGGGGATTGAATACTCCAGCTAGCTCCTCGCAGACTCATCCTAACTGCTTCTGGAACCTTCTCCAATTTTCAAGCAAGCAGCGAGGAGTTACCAGAGAAGCTGCTGCTGAGTCATCCAGCCTACCTGAGTCATTTACCCGACCCAGAATTTTTTTTTTTACCTACACCAACACAAAAACATCCTTCTCTAGCACTTTAGCAACACTAGGGGGTGCTACAAGGATTTTTACAGTTGTGTATAGTTATCTTATCTTTCACTGCACCCCACAACATCTGTGCTGCAACCCCCCCCCCCTGTGTCCTTGAAATGCAATGTGTGGGCGGGGCTGAAGGTACCCTAGTGGAGACACTCAGACATTGCACTCGTTCCTGCCTACACACTAGGCAAAAGTTTGCGGTCATGTGAAATCAACATTAAGGCACAACTCCAGACTTAGAAGCGGCCAGCAACTTGCACAGTTAACTCTTAGTAATCCATGGCTGACTTCTTTACACTGATGACACTTGAACACTTCAGACATGCCTTGCATTAGGGGACACTGCTTTCCCAGGTGTGCAGCATTTAGGGACCGCTCCTGCAGAGCCTGTACCTGTCGCCACCAATCCAGAGACTGTGTTACTCTGGCAGTGGCCCGAGTAAGATGCGGCGCATCCGCTATGAATGCAAACAAAAAGACATTGACTTTTTGTAAAAAAAAAAAAAAAAAAAATTTAGGGGGGGGGGGGGCACATGGTGGGGCACAGCATAATGTTGGGGGGGTCAGGGCCTCCTCTGCCCCCCCCCCCAGTGACGCCATTGCCCCTTAAAGAGAATTCAGACAAAGCAAGAGAACAAATAAAGATCCTTTATGCGGTAGTTTACAGATATCAACAACAGTTCCAAAGGACATCTGCACACAGTTCATATACAATGCTTTCTAGTGCCCCATAAAATGACTTTAAAGTGATTATAAAAATAACAAACATGTTATACTTACCTGCTCTGTTGTGGTGGATTTGCACAGAGCAGCCCGGGTCCTCCTCTTCTCAGGTCCCTCTTCTCTGCTCCTGGCCCCTCCCTTCTCTTCTGTGCCCCCACAGCAAGCAGCTTGCTATGGGGGCACGGGGCACCTGAGCCGAGTCACAGCTCCTGTGTCCATTCACACACAGAGCCCCGACCCGGCCCCGTCCCCTCTCTCTCCTAAATGGCTAGCTGACTTTGAGTGACACTAGCGACAGCCAATGGCGCTGCTGCTGTGTCTCAGCCAATCAGGAGGGAGAATCTTGGATGGCTGAGACACTCGTGGACATTGCTGGACAGAAAGGAACCTCAGGTAAGTGTTAGGGGGGCTGTGGGGGGCTGCTGCACACAGAAGGCTTTTTATCTTAATGCATATAATGCATTAAGATAAAACACCTTCTGCCTTTACAACCCCCTTAAAGCTACTGGCAAATTCCATAAAGCAATCTTTGCAAGACAAAAGTCCATTAATGATAAAAAAGGAAATAACTGTGAGGGTGGAGATGATGGAGAAAGTAAAAGTACAGTTTTTAAATTGGGGGATAGGCATCTCCGAAGAGATGAGAAGAAATGAGTTTTCAAAGGGAAGTGCTATAGAAGTCTTGGAGATCAGCATAAGAGGAGGTGACAAGGATGCTAGAGAGCAGGATGTTTTGGGAGGAGCAGAGAGAATAGATTGAATGACATTTTGAAAGGAGGTTGGTGCTGTAGGTTGAGGAAGAAGTATTGATGGTTTTGTATGTTGTCAATATTTTGAAATGCATTCCTTCGGCGAGCGAAAGCCAGTGGAGCGCCCTGGCATGAGGGGAGGGCCTGATAGTTGTGGAAAAGTCATTGAGGGGGCATGAGGGGAAGTCTGAGGAAGTGTTGTCACATGCATAATCATATGTCCGATAGTAAATTAGTGATGTGGGGATACTGAAAGTGTTGAGCTGAAGAGTAGAGAGATAGATTTGGATGTCATCAGCATAGAAATGGTATTGGAAGCTGTGGGACAGTGGCGAAGCTAGACATTCTTTCACCCGGGGCAAAGACTTGGGCACCCCCCAATCCCCGCCTGAGAGAGAAGGCCTACACAATCACTGCATAGGTGAGGTTTGAACAATTTTAAGCTTCACTTCCAAACCAGATTAGGAGGGGCGCCACTGGAAAAAGAAGAAGTAAGCAAAGGCTTGCTTCTGTGTGCTCTTCTTCCTTCCCTGCGACACCCTTCCTAATCTGCTGCAGAGGTGAGGTTTGAAACTATAGAAACACTATAGGATTGCAAAAGGTCTGGGATGTCTTTGAGTGCCCCAAGACGAGTATTAATGCGGCTCGCATAGCGCTCTGCTATGAACAGTGGGTGTGGCCCAATAGCGTGGGAGGGGCTGCGCTGGGCTGCAGGGCTGGTGCAAGAATTTTTTCTACACAGCTGAAAGTGCAATTTGCTAACCGTCCCCTCCATCATCCCCTGGCTACAGTCCGGGCTCCTTTTCTCCTGGTCCCAGATATCCCCCCCTTTGTCAGGAACCCCCTGTGCATATGTGTGAACAGCCAATTGCATTAGGGTGTGCATCCCAAAGCTCAAACACACGTCCCCCATCCAGTGTAAATGCTATTCCCCTGCTATTACAAATCCCCTGCTCCCCTCCCCACCTGTACAAATGCCACTATAATTTTTTTAATTCCCCCCCTAAAATTGCGCTCCTCAACACAGACCTCAGATACAGTGTGGCTTGATGCAGACGGGAGATGTACTTCCCCCTAAGTTCCTCCTTGTGGTCTGTCAGAAGACAGGGTATGTCACATACCTTACAGCGGAGTCCGAAATGATGAGGGTGGCCTCTTGCACAGTTCCGGTCCAAGCACCCCTGGTGGTGGGTACAGGGAGTGCGAGGGCAACGAAAGGGTGCAGGCAGGAGGCTGGAACTTGGAGATACAGGAACCTCTGTTGAGGAGATGTGGAAACTGATCACCAAACATGTTCAGCGGGAGCCAGATCAGGATCAACTGCAGAATCAGGAACAGGCAGGAGTTGGCAACAGGCTGGCAGCAGGGTACCAAGTCAGAAGGCAAAACCGTAGTCAGAAACAGGTAGAGGTTGGCAACTGATGGGCAGCGGGGTACAGAATCAGGAAGCAGAGCCGTAATCATAAGTTCAAGCCAAGGTCAGTATTGCAGGTAGAGGCAGGTTCACTGGGCATGGGAGATCCAAGAGAATGGTCAGAAAATAGCCGGGTTTTCAGGAACAAGGTCAATCAGGCAGAGTAACAACAGGAACACAGGAACAAGCTGAAGACAATCCAGCACTGATGCTAGGCAGACTCTGTTTATATAGGGTGCTGTGTACCAGGATTCGCGCCAGCGTACGTGCTTGCGTGCATGCGCATTAGCACATTAGCACCCAGCACATTGGCACATGCGCGTTAGCACATTAGCGCTTTAGCACTCGCGGGTGCGCATTAGCGCGCGCTCGCGTTCGCATAGAGGTGCCATTGTGCATGCCCACCCTGGATCTCATTTGTCTCTGGCTACGGTTCCGTGCATGCACATTGGCATTAGCAGAACGAGGATTGGCAGCTGCAGCATGGTGATGGGTGCTTGCTGTGTGAGTTCTCTGACAGGGTAGAGCCGAAGAAGGAGCCTAGTGGAAGCTTTCTTGGCTCTGTTACAAAGCAACAGTCGGACTAAAGAGATGCTGTGGGTGCCAGGTGCTAGTGGTGCCATTGGTGCCCGCACACTGCCCCCCACTTTCTGCTACATTAAACTAGCTGCGACCAGAAACCGCAAGGGGGGAAAGGGGGAGCAGGTTTCATTGCAGCCGCACAAAGAGGAGTGCTGTCATTTCTAAATCCAGAAGCCAGACTGCTGTGTTAGAAGGGACAGTAGTGAGCAGAAAGCAGGGGTTGGCAGCGGCTTCACAGAGAGTAGAGCGGAGCTGAAGAGAACAGTGGAAATTGACAGCCCAGGGGAAGGAGGAGGAGGGAACCGCAGTGCCGCTCTCAATGCAGCGCCCTGGGCAGGTGCCCCCATTAGTCTCGGCCCTGCCGTGGGATGATATAAAATGACCAGGCAAGGAGGTGTAGATAGAGAATAAAAGGGGTCAGAGGACAGAGCTTTGGGGGACCCCTGCAGAAAGAGGAATAGGAGAAGAAGAGATGGAGTTGAAGGTGACACTGAAGATGTGCTTAGATAGTTGGAAGGAGAACCAGGAAAGAGCAAGCTTGAGGCCACTGCAGTGTAGCTAGCAGAAAGACCTAATAGTATGGAGTAGTGGCCCTTTAGCAGTTAGTAAGTCATTAGGGCACTTGCGTAGTCCTTTCAAGCTGATCTCCAGTCAGCATTCAAACTATGCTATTCAGTTGCCGATTTGCACAGCAAGGGTTAATTGCTCGTTTAGTCAAACTGGCGATCCTCCAGCTGTTGTAGAACTACAAGTCCCATCATGCCTCTGCCTGTTGGAGTCATGCTTGTAACTGTTAGCTTTGCAATGCCTCATGGGACTTGTCGTTCTGCAACAGCTGGAGGACCGCAAGTTTGACACCTGTGGCTAAGGGTATAAGAAAAAATGCTTATCTTTTTCCTTCAATTCAGTGGTGGCTGGTACTAAACTTTTTTGGGGGGACGGAAAACAAACCCCCCCAGGTCTGCACTCACCCCTCCATGGTCACGGCACCGTGACATCCCCGTTTTCTCCTCCTGGCTAACCTGGTCTTCTTTAGATCTAAAGGGGATAAAGATGCAGCGCTTAAACATGAATTAAATAACATGATAGTTCATAGAGAAAAAAGTTCACAAGAGATATCCCAAATACGGCTTCTGAAGTAAAAGTGCAGCTACATTGCACACATGTGAGGAAACCACCACCGGCACCCAGTCACACTGCCTCTTACCCTCTTCTCAGACCCTCATTACAAAGGTCAAAAACGCATTAGGCAGCAGTCAAATATAGCACCAGTCTTTGTATAGGTTAGCAGATAATCCAATCGTATCCTCCAAAGCTCGATCAACCACATAGAGGGACAAAAGAAACACTCCTCATAGTGCAGAAATCTCAATCCAGTTTATCTGTGAGATAAAGAGTAATACTCACATAACAGCAGTTAAAACACGCTTGTCTCAGTTTAAAAACAGCATTCCCAACAAGCAAGTTGGCCGCTGCATCCCGGCATACACAATCGTCACACTTCTCCAGCTCCTCCCTACGCATTTCGTCACCAAATGACATTGTCAGGGGTTTGGTTAGATGTATGTTCTGACTATATAGGCGGGACAGGTATATGCAGCGGCTGCAATTGTGTTCCAAATACCAGAACTAAAAGCCACCCCCACAATGGGGAAGCTTAATAATCAGCAAAAAGTGCATTCCACTCAGGAACAAACTTTAAAAATACACCCCCATAGCCGTGAGCATAAATAAAAATATCAACTCCCATATTAAATAGCCAGTATGAGAAATCATTGATGAATAAACATCATGAATCATCTAAACATAAATCAATAAATATATATATTACTCTAAAAACAATTATGCCAGGAAACAGCGCCATCTTGTGGTTTCCATCTTCCAGCTACGGGGGTGTATTTATAAAGTTTGTTCCTGAGTGGAATGCACTTTTTGCTGATTATTAAGTGTGACAGACCTAGCCGGGAGAGAGACTTTTGGAGGGGACTGTATGCTAGCCTCTTGCCGATCGATCGGGGGCCCTTGCATTTGGGGGAACGGTGCTCTTTGTGAGCTGTATGCCTGGGGACCCTTGAGGTGGTATTACTGTGGATTCGGGTCCTGGTCCCCCAGGACACACAGACTCTGGGGACACTGGATTTGCCATATTGGAATAGTTGCTGATTCATAATGCTGGGACAGATACTGTTAGGAGATACTGATGTAAATTCCAGCACCTGTCTGTCTGTTGTCTGCTAAAATGTGTATTGTAAATAAGTCTATAGTATGGGATCTAAGAGTCATTAGATCCCCATTGTTGTTTGTGTTAATTAACTCTGCTATTGTGTGAAGAAGAGTCTATGTTGATTGTGATAATGTTGATTGGATTTTCTGAACTACAAGATGGCCAGTCTGGCCTAAAAGTCATGTCTGAGTCATCTAGGCTGTCTAAAGGGATTAGTTAATTAGCTCATGTTAATTAGGTTAATTAGGTTACAGCTGTATTGTTAGAGTAATATGAGCAGGAGGTCTGCACCTCCACTTTTAGTGTATAAAAGCCTGTATTTTGCAATAAAGAGAGATTCCTGTTTGAACTTACATACAGCCTGCCTGGTGTTTGTTCTGAGCTATCACAACTGGGTTAGAATGGCACATAGCTGTAGTTCTAATCCCGGAACATTGGATGACCGAACAATCAGATGTTGTGATCTGCAGTCTGATTCTATAGCAGCAGAGGAGTGTCGGGAGAGTGGAACTGAGCGAGCAAGGGGCTCCTTACAATAAGCTTCCCCATTGTGAGGGTGGCTTTTAGTTCTAGTATTTGAAACGCAATTGCAGCTGCTGCCTATACCTGTTCCACCTATATATGGAGTCAGAACATATGTCTAACCACGCCCCTGACTATGTCATTTGATGACAAAATGCGCAGGGAGGAGCTAGAGACGTGTGACGCTTGTGTATGCCGGGACACATCGGCCATCTTGCTGGTTGGGATTGCTGTTTTTAAACTGAGACAAGTGGTTTTTAACTGCTGTTATGTGAGTATTACTCCTTATCTCACAAATAAACTGGATTGAGATTTCTGCACTATGAGGAGTGCTTCTTTTGTCCCTCTATGTGGTTAATCGAGCTTTGGAGGATACAATTGGATTATCTGCTAACCTATACAACGACTGGCGCTATATTTGACTGCTGCCTAATGCGTTTTTGACCTTTGTAATGAGGGTCTGAGAGGAGGGTAAGAGGCAGTGTGATTGGGCGCCGTGGTGGTTTCCTCACATGTGTGCTATGTAGCTGCACTCTTACTTCAGAAGCTGTTTTCAGGATATCTCCTGTGGACTTTTTTCTCTATGGGCTATCATGTTATTTCATTCATGTTTAAGGGCTGCACCTTTATCCCCTTTATTTACTTTGTTGACCTTTCATCAATATTGTGATGGGTTTTTATTTTTATTTGGCCTTACGTTCAGGGTGTTCTTAGCACAGATGGCGTTACTGACCATCTGTACGTGAGCTGCCCTTTCTTTGCAGCATGCCACTGCACCATTTTAAAGAAAACAGAACAAAGTGCAAGAACAGTGTGCACCCCACATTATATCACTCAGATTCACCACCCCCATAAATAAAATAAAAGTTAGGCGAACAACAGTTAGGCCCATTATCACTAATTAAAACTGTCCTGCTGTTGGCCAGTTTTACACTAAAAGAATATATTTCACCATATTTCCAATATATTTCCATCAGTTTTACACTAATGTATCAACAGCAGCCTCTTAATTCACCTGCAGAAAATCTAATAGTGTGTATGGGGTCTTAAGTTTGTCATATTTCAAACATGATGATCCCTTAACAAAGCAAATGCAGGTAGATTGTACCATCACTCGTGCTGTCATCTAGTGCTATAATCAGTAGAATGAGCCGAGTTGATGACCTACCAGTATGTTGTGTTTTTTCACTGTCCAATCAGCAGATTTGGGGTGGTGACATCATTTTCCTCTAAATTAATCCTGCTAAGTGGGGCTAGCAGCAGAGAGGTATTCCCCCTACAAACTGCAGCTGATTGAGGCTAGAGTGGAATTAGCAGAACAAAAGTAAGTAAAGAAAAGAAAAATAGCTGCCAAAAAATCAGCAGGCACTACATGATGACAACAGGAAAAATACCAAGAAGGGAGAGTACAATTGAGTTTTCAATATACGTGACTATGGCATTAACTATGAATTGTGGCCTGCTATCCCATTAACCCCACTCCTCACTAATGACCACAGGACACTGAAATGGGGTAAATTGGCCATAGCAGCCATTTTATTAACCAAATATAAAATAATTAACATAATAAACCTTTTTAATATATATCCAGTTTTATCACATGGAGCACAAGGTCCCAATAGGCATAACCCATAACTGTACCTGCTAGTCACTTTTCAGGTCTCCAGTCGTGGAACCCCCAACTCGGAGACAACTAGTAGATACCCATATACCAACTGGGAGCCGTACCTCAGACGGGTCCCTACACCATGCCTTTTTGATGTGCCCATCTGACCCAAAAAAGGACCCGCAAATTGCCGCAACCAACCACCTGGGTTGCTGCATACCCCCACCATATCCACTAAAATTGTAGGGCAGGCGGGTGTGAAGTGCCTTACCCTCTCTCCTCGTGTTGTTACTGTGCCTCTCCTTCCGTTCCGTCTCACTTCCTTCCTGGCTCCTCCCCCTCCACTCTGCACTGCCAGCCTTGCTCACTGTACCCACCCCCTTACCTAACCACGTACAAGCCCCATTAACCCTGTCATGCCAGCCCTGCGCGGAATTACCTCTTAGGTAATGCTCCGGGCCTTACTTTTATGAGCATGTTGTTTGGTACAGCCCTTCTTGTCTAGCCTTGGTTTCAGCAGAGCACCAGGGTAAATTTGCATGCTTGGCATATTTCTAGGATCACGCTACTTAGTCCAGGCTGTGAATGTTTTATTCTGATTAGTGCTAGTGCTGCAGTTTTTTGGAAATGCAAAATATTGAATGTCTCCTGCTTATTTGCCTATGCAATGTTTTTGAAGCATAATTACAAAAATGGAAATAGCTAAAATATATTCCGAAGCCAATAATAGTTCAAAGTCAATATTGGTTATTCTGTTCCACTTTGTTTGGATATGAAAATGAACATTTTCATTAAATAGAAAGCATAATGAATGTCAAATAATCATATATTTTGAGTTACTATTGCATTGTTACCTAAAAGTGAACCTGTCCTTTGTCCATGTGCAGTGGACATGAATCTTACACAAGGTTGAAGACTTTCTCCCCTGCCCCATGTGACATCACTGGGTGCCTGAGCAGCCAGTTAAACAATATGTAAGAAGATGATTAAAAGGTATTATTATGTTGCCTGTGTTAAATATTTCTTTGGGTAAGTTTAAGTTGCACTAATTCGTTGATCCTGCCCAGCAGAAATGGTGCTGCCAGAGTGGTAAGGGTTAACGTTGCTGTTAGGTTTTCCCGAGCTTTTCTGATAAGCACCACCCTCTGCTAGACAAAGCATGTAAAAAGGAAACTGTATCTAAGTAAAAGGTGCTGTTTGCTTTCACATGGGAAAAGAGGGAGAGTACTGCTGAGGCTATATATGCCACTTTACCAGTCGAGTTTCCAGGCATGAAATTGTGCTGCTGAAATGGACAATGTCGCTGTGGTTTTGACACCAGGTCACTATTCATGTGTGACAAATACTGAGGAATATACTTATTTATAGGTTTTTCTTTGGCACCTCTGCCTTTGACAAGTTCCCGCTGTTCGTCAGTGGGTCCTGGTGCCCCTATGCCCGCCCCCAGGCTGTACTTATTGGATTTGCACAATTCACTGCAATATTGTAAGCATTTTTATTGGTTTAAGTAATAATATATTCATTGTGGTCAAATATCACATTATGTGTATACTTTTACTTAATTTTTCTTTTTCTTCTTTTTTGTATAATGTATTTAGTGTTGATCTACTGTGCCATATCGGGTCCTGAAGAAGCCGTGTTACTGGCAAAATGTTGACCTGGCAGTTTGGGTTACCAAAAGCATACAGTTCTAACAATTGTTGTCACGTTCTTTGATACTTATATATTTATGGTCTTCCGGTACCGTAGGAGAGTCTTATGTGCAATATCTATTTGTGGATCAATTTTAGGCTTATAAAAGTATGCCTCTGTTTGTATGAATTTTGTGCAAAATATTAATTTTTTTCAACATGCTGTCTCCCACGTTGAGTCTTTAAAGCCCATTAGTTAGGTGGGTTCTGGCATATCTGGTCCCACAATCTTTTTGTACTTCCTGCTTCGGATGCAGCTAGCCAAATTCACTTTCTACATATTGGCCTAAATTTATGAAGAAATTTGATTTTTGCTTTTTTTGTTATTGGATATGTTTTGTAGCAGAAAGTAAAAAATATATATTTATTTCAAAATTATCGTTTTTTTTTGTTTATAGTGCAAAAAATAAAAACTGCAGTGGCGATCAAACACCAAAAGAAAGCTCTATGTGTGGGAAAAAAAACTGACATTAATTTTATTTGTATTCAGGGTTGCAATTGTCAGTTAAAGTAATGCAGTGCCGTATCGCAAAAAATGGCCTGGGGGAGGTAAATCTTCTGGAGGTCAAGTGGGTAAAGTACTTTTATGGTTAAGTTAATCTGCCAGGTCTGAAGCCACTAAAGGGGGCATGCATGGCATATCAAAGAACAGTCAGTGCAGACACATTACAAGGGTCTGACCTGCAGCGGAAGGTGAAGAGGCTATGTTGCCATTGCTAGGGCCAAACGGAATAATTTGGGTGCTTAATCCCTTCCTGCCGACCATATGCATATATGCGGCCTGATGGAAGTGGATCTTTATCCGTGGGGCATATCTCACAAATGTGAATACACCCCTCACATTTTTGTAAATATTTTATTATATCTTTTCATGTGACAACACTGAAGAAATGACACTTTGCTACAATGTAAAGTAGTGAGTGCACAGCTTGTATAACAGTGTAAACTTGCTGTCCCCCTTAAAATAACTCAACACACAGCCATTAATGTCTATACCGCTGGCAACAAAAGTAAGTACACCCCTAAGTGAAAATGTCCAAATTGGGCCCAATTGGGCACTGGACAAAGCACTAGGGACAAACGGCAGGTGAAATGATTTGAAACAGTAATGTAATCTTACAGTATGTGTTATGTTTTTTTTGTTATTTTTAATTTTCCGTGGGCTCCGCCCCATGCGTCACGACGTTGGCAGGGAACAGAGCCCCGGCACAATAATACATTGGATGGTGTACACAGCCCGCGGACACAGCGGGGGGGGGGGACATCGCAGTATCCTGGGGACAAGGTAAGTAACTTTGCCTGGATCCTGCGATGCAATCCCGAGTGTGGCTTGGGGTTATCGCTTTTGGTAGTGAAAGTTCATCCCGAGTCACACTCGATTACCGCCATCTCTCAGTCTCTCCCTCCCCCTCTTACCCCTCCCTTCCTGCCTGTCAGATCAGGAGTCTATGTGTGTAAGCCATCTACTCCCTGCCCCTCCCCTCCCTTCGCTATTCCATTGTGGCTGTAAAATCAAAGCAAGATATACTGTGCAGTGTCTGTTTTTAAAAAATTGTGCAGCAAAATACCTTATTGCAGAGCGCCACTGTGCACACACGTGACCTCCTAACACTCTCCTCCTCGCTGACATCCTGATGAGGGGAATCTCAGCTCCTCCCACTGTAGTCCTCAGATTGGGGAAGGAGAGTGCCGGGAGGTCATGTGACTGCAAAGTGGCGCTGTAAAATAAGATATTTTTCTGCATAATATTTAAAAAACACATACACTGCACAGTACATCTTGATGTAACAAAGGAGTTTCCACGCTGATTAGTGGTTTTACAACTATGTCTCTGTTTGCCAGATTATTGTGCTCTCTCCAGCCAATATTTCGCTCTTGTATTCCCTGCTGCCATCAATATTTTGCTACCATTCTTTAGTGATCTTTGGCTTGTTCCTCGACTATGCTTCTGCCTGATCCCAATCTGCAACCACTTGTTACCAACTCTTAGCTTGTTTACTGACTACGCTTCTGTTTGATCCTTACCTGCTATATCCGCTACTGGACCCTTGTTTGCTTACCTCCTGGTGAGATGATTCTGAGGGCCACGACCTGGTACTAACATGCAGCAAAACCCATCTCCACCAATAGGAGCTCTGGTGAACACCAGTTATTACTTAGACTCCGCACCTCAGTGAGCCCATGTCATCAGCCAGGGTGACCTGCTTGTATACCTATCCTTCTGGTGAGTGGGAGTCCCCCTACTGCTATAGCTACTGGTCTCTGAGCCTGGCCCCTGTTTGTGACAGAATAATTTGGCCTAAAAAATGAAGACCACTATAGCAAATTCAGGCAGCAAATTGCAGACCTGCAGGAGTTTGGTATTACCTACCAAGAAAAATTTGCCATTCTGGAAAATGTGGTGAAAGGACAACAGGAGGAATCTGTGCTCTGCAGAAACGATTGCTGGACCTACATATGCCTCACCCACCCAAGTTCAATGGAGACCGCTGCCCTTACAGAGGTTTCCTTAACCAGTGTTGCATATATTTCCAAATGCAATCCGTTACATTCACTTCTGAAAAACAAAAGGTAATGTTACCAATCTCCAGACTAGGGAAGCTCTAGCTTAGGCCTTCCTTTATATAAAACAAGAGAGTGCCACTCTGAATAATTTTGAGACTTTTGTGATCACAATGAATCAGGTTTTTTTATGATCCCAACCACTGCGCTAATGCTGAAGCAAAGTTTCATAGTTTGCGGCAGTATAAATGCTCTGTTGCTGAGTACACAGTTGAACTCAGACGTTGGATCGCAGATACCACTTGGAACTCTGCAGCGCAAAAAAGTCAGTTCCGCCAAGGGCTTTCTGAACAGGCAAAAGATGAGCTTGCCAGAGTAGAGAATCCTAATGATCTCGAGGCCTTCATCCAACTATGTATCCGAATTGATCAAAGACTTACAGAAAGGAGGAAGGAGAGACTGGGAATGTTTGGAAGTAATGGTGGAATACATTTCTCTGTTAGTCAATTTGTTTCAGAAGGATCCATCCAGTTTCTGCAGATTTTGACACTACTGAACCTGTGCAGTTTGATGCTATTAAGAGATCCATTTCTACTCAGGAGAAAGAGAGATGACGTTCTGAGAACTTATGTCTATATTGTGGGGACTCTGGACATTTTGCAGTTAACTGTCCTAACAAAGTTAGAAGAACAATTGCTGCGACTTATGTGACTGTGCCTGAGCAAATAAACTCCATTACCCAGGCTATCTCCCCATTGATTCATGAAAAGAATAAAGTAAATTCTCTACTATCTCATTTTGTCATCCCTATTAAACTTATCTTTGAGGGCATTGAAATGCCATGTTCTGCTATGCTAGACTCTGGGGCTGGGGGAAACTTTATGGACATAGAATTTGCCCATAGCAATAATCTAATATAATAATAATAATAATATTATCCAAACAAGAAAATAAATCTGCCCCTATCGATATGGAGACAGTTGATGGTTTACCCTTAACTTTAGGACCTGTTACCCATGAAGCAGTTTCTCTGGTACTCCAATTTAAAGCTGACCATCGTGAAACCATTCGTTTTCTGCTGATTAAGTCACCCAAATTTCCTGTCATCCTAGGCATTCCTTGGGTTTACACCCATAATCCCTCAATCAACTGGGAAGCATGGACTATAAATTTTACATCCCCACATTGTGAGGAATACTGTAGAGAACCTTGTTGAACAATTTGGAACAAAAGGTGGATGTGGTTACAACACAGTCAAATGACAACCTGCCTCCACAATATCATGAGTTCCGGGATGTCTGTGATAAGAAGAATGCCTATCAGTCGCCAGTATGATTATCCCATTGGACTGCTGAACTACTTTCAATCTATCAGAACCTGAATTTAAGGAACTCAGAAAGTGGCTTGATGAGAATTTAGAGAAGGGTCTCATTAGACCCTCAATGTCTCCTGCAAGGGCAGCCCTGTTCCTTGTTAAAAAAAAGATTCCATCTTGCGTCCATGCATTGACTACAGGGACTTGAATAAAATCACTATTAAAAACCATTATCTGCTTCCTTTAATCGCTGAAATGTTGTAAAGACTCTGCTCTGCCAAAGTCTTTACAAAACTAGACTTACGATGGGGCATATAACCTCGTCTGCATTCGTCAAGGAGACAAATTAAAAAAACAACCTTTAGAACCAGATATGGGCATTTTTTGTGTCCTTGGTTATGCCTTATGGCCTCTGAAATGCTCCTGCAACTTTCCAACACTTCATCAATGACGCTTTTCAAGATCTATTGGACCATTTTGTGATTGCTTGGATCGGATGATATTGTCATTTTTTCTAAAAACCTGGAGGAGCATCGCAAGCATGTTTACACTGTCTCTGAAAGGTTAAGAAAGAACAGACTTTATATTAAATTGGAGAATTGTGAGTTTGAACAAACCCAAATTAAGTTCTTGGGATATATTATTTCTCCAAAAGGAGTGAGCATGGATCCTGAGAAGATCAAAGCAGTGGTGGATTGGCCTACCCCTAGAAATGTTAAAGAAATACAATGGTTTGTTGGATTTGCCAACTTCTACAGAAAATTCATAAGAAACTTCTCTAAGGTGATAGCACCAATTACGCAGACAAAGAAAGGGATGCCTTTTGTGTGATCACATGAGGCAAAGGCTGATTTTAGCAAGCTAAATTTTCTTTTCACTTCTGCGCCAATATTGGTACATTCCGATCCTGAATTTCCTTTAATACGGGAAGTGGATGCCTCAGACTCTGCCATGGGAGCTATCCTTGCTCAGCAACAATGGGAAGTAATGCAGCTTTATCCTTGTGCGTATTTCTCTAACTTAATGTCATCAGCTGAAAAGGATTATGACATTGAGAATAAGGAGTTGCTGGCAATTAAGGAAGCCTTTTCCGAATGGAGGCATCTGCTGGAAGGTGCTAAGCATCTGATAATTGTTCTCACTGATCATAAAAATCTACAATTAATTTGTTCTGCCAAGAGGTTTAATTTTATTATCTCGTATTGACCTGGGTCAAGAAATAGTAAGGCCGATGACTTATCAAGGATGTTGACTGAAACTCTCCAGGAAGGCAACTCTAAATGTACAATCCTGCCAAAAGAGCTTCCTAGGGGCCACAAATTTCAAGACATTCTTGAGCATCTTCAAAGAGTGGTATGAGAATGACCCACTTCTTAATCATCCGCAAACGGATATATGTACACATCTCTATGTACCTGAATCTGCTCAGGTTGAAGCTCCCAGGTTGGTTCATGACTAAAAACTTGTGGGGCATTTTGGGGTTTCTAAGACTGAAGAACTTTTGTCATGTTCCTTTTGCTGGCCTAGTTATAAGTAAGATGTCAAACACTATGTGGTCTTGTGCCTGACCTGTGCATGCAATTAGACTTCCCAAGCTTCTCCTTTAGGGTTGCTCCAGCCACTCCCTGTTCCATCAAGAGTAGACCATGGGCGTAAATTTCTATGGACTTTATGGTAGTCGATTTACCTCCCTCAAAAGAAATGACCACTATCTTGGTCATCGTTGACCATCTCACTAAGATGGTTCATTTTATACCTGTTAAGGGAGTACCTTCTGCTGAACAAACTGCAGAGTTAATTGTTCGAGAAGCTTTTAAACTACATGGAATTCCTGACGATGTGGTGTTTGACAGAGGAGTGCAGTTTACTTCAAAGTTTTGGAAAAGCTTTTGCTCAGCTTTAGATGTAACAGGTAATCTGTCCTCCGCTTTTCTTCCTCAGACTAATGGTCCAAGAGGACCAATCAAACCATGGAGCATTACCTTCAATGTTTCATCAGTTATCTTCAGGATGACTGGGTGTATTAACTTCTTATGGCAGAGTTTGCTTATAACAATTCCAAACATGACTCCACTTCTCAAAGCCCTTTTTACTTTAACACTGAGTATAATCCAGTTTTTATTGCTGATCTCCCTATCTCAACTCCAACTCCTTCTGTTACCAACAGATTAACTACACTGCAGGAGATTTAGGAGAAACTGATCGAGAATTTGAGGGAGACTCAGGAATGTTACAAGAAGGCTGCTGATAGACATAACAGATTTCTTCCTACCTTTCATGTGGGTGACAAAGTTTGGTTATCAACCAAAATTTTGAAGGTCCATATTCCATCTGCAAAGTTGGGCCAAAACTTTGTGTGACCTTTCCACATTTCTGCTCAAATCAACCCGGTTACCTTTCACTTAAAGCTTTCGGACAATATGAATATTCATCCTGTTTTTTACATATCACTACTTAAACCGTTTCATGAAAATTAATTTTCTGGAAGAATTCTTCCACTATCTCCACCTGTTGAGGTACAAGGTGAAGCATTTATTCTTGATTTCAGGATCTTTAGGAACAAATTACAATATCTGGTTCAATGGGAAGGTTATTCGTCTTGGGAACATGAGGAGAATGTTCATGCCCCTAGATTAACAAGGGAATTCCACCAGAGGTTTCCTCCCAAACCTGACCCTAAGACATCCAGAGGACAGTCTGGGAGAAGGGGACTACTGTCAAGGCCTGGACATGAACCTGGAAATTCTGCTGTGTGTGGCAATGACTCTTCTTGCTGAGCTACCTGGGATGCTGGACAGCACCCTCTCTGATCCATTTGACAACCCTGCCTTGTTACTTGACTTGTACTGAACCTTGAACTCTTTGTTCCTTTAATGAACTTCCTGATTTAAGCCATGCCTCTGTGCTTCTTGTTTGCCAGATTATTGTGCTCTCTCCAGCCAAAATCTTGCTCTTGCCTTCCCTGCTGCTGTCCATATTTTTGTTACCACTCGTTACCGATCTTTGGCTTGTTCCTCAACTATACTTCTGCCTGATCCCAACCTGCAACCACTTGTTGCCGACCCTTTGCTTGTTTGCTGTCTACACTTCTGTTTGATCCTTACCTGCTATATCCGCTACTAGTGCCAGACTCATCCACCTTACCAATCGCTCTTTGTCTGCTACCCCTCTCTGTCAGTCCCTCCACTGGCTTCTGCTTACCCAACAAATTAAATTCAAAATACTAACAACTACTTACAAAGCCATCCACAATTTAGCCCCCAGCTACATCACTAGCCTAGTCTCTAAATACCAACCTACTCATTCTCTTCATTCCTCTCAAGACCTCCTGCTCTCTAGCTCCCTTGTCACCTCCTCCCATGCTCGCCTCCAGGACTTTTCCAAAGCCTCTCCAACCTATGGAATGCCTTACCCCAATCTGTGCGCTTATCTCCTACTCTATTAGCTTTTAGACAAACCCTGAAAACCCTTCTCTTCAGAGAAGCCTACCCTACCCACACCTAACAACTGTATTTTCATTTTCTCCATCAGCTCAAACCCCACAGTTATTACCTTTTGTTTCCACTTGACCCTCCCTTCTAGATTGTAGGCTCTAACGAGCAGGGCCCTCTGATCCCTCCTGTATTGATTTGTATTGTAAGTGTACTGTCTGCCCTCATGTTGTAAAGCGCTGCGCAAACTGTTGGCGCTATATAAATCCTGTATAATAATAATAATAATACTGGACCCCGGCTTGCTCCCCTCCTGCTGGGGCGATCCTGAGGATCGCGACCTGGTACTAACATGCAACAAAACCACCACCATCAGGAGCTCTGGTGAACACCGTTTTTTTAGTACTTAGACTCCGCACTTTAGGTGAGCCCGTGTCATCTGCCAGGGTGACCTGCTTGCATACCTATCCTGCAAGCAGGTCACCCTGGCAGATGACAGGGTGACCTGCTTGCATACCTATCCTGCTGGTCGGTGGGAGTCCCCCTACTGCTATAGCTACTTTTCTCTGAGCCTGATCCCTGATCATGACAGATTGTTGTTAGCTTAAAGGCTGTTTTTGCTGTACTGAGGTCTATGGATGTAGCTCGTGAAACAGCAAGGAAGTAAATGTGTTCTGAATTCCCTACCCCTTTCTCCCGTGTTGCTATAAAGAATAAAACATTTAAAATGTTCCTAAAGTAACTGGCACCTAATGGTTACACTTCCTCCACCTTTTAGCCCTGGACTTAGCCCTAGGAAAATGTCCACCCTGTCTCTGGGGGTACTTCACATGCCCCTGGGGGTCAGGGGTGTGGTACACAGCTTTAAGCAAAAAGAAAATTGATAGTGCAATAAATTATTTTACTTACTTTATATAAAGAAAGCAACCTGTGCATGGGGAGGCCTAGCCTATGGGTGGATAGTGAAGGAGCAACAGCAGACTGATCAGCTCACCCCAGTGTTCATAAGCTCATCCTCATCTTTCGTTTCACCTGTAGATGAAGCAGACACTGACTGGCACCTAGTGCTGCCCCTCCCTCTTCCAGTCTCAGTGCTGCTATACAGAAATGACAGGATGCTAATATAAAGACAGATTAAAGTGCTTACACTAGCTGAGTTTGAAGTTGAATTCTGGGAAAATGGAAAAAAAATACCCTTGCATTGGGGCTCATTTTTGCCTTGGGTACTATTAAAAAGCACATTTACTTATCTTATACCTCGTTCCCACAGGTTCTTTCCTCCATGTGACTGGTCCCTTGAAGCCTGTCCTCTTCTGTGCTCTGAGTGGTAATGTCATCATCTACAAAGCAGAACCATCAGTCCTACATTGTTAAAGAGCAAACCGAGGACCCGTCCACAACCTGAAGCGTTGGAGGGAGGAGGAGAGTGCTAGAACCTGGGAAGCAAAGGATAAGGCAAACAAAAAAGTATTCTTTCCTGGTACCTTTGGCAAAAACATTTAATCCTTGCAGTGCAGGGAGAGCCCCAGTTAAAGTCTAGTTTTTTTTTGCATTCCTGGAGTTTAGCTTTAAATATACATTTAATAATGTTTCAGTGAAAACCCAACTGCATTACATTGTGTTTTTATGTGACTGCAGTTCAGCTTTAAACAGTGATACCAGATCACCAAGCTCTCATTTGCCTTCTGCAACGACACAATTAATTGCTTCCTTTAATTGTCCCGTAAAACCACACACAATCAATGTAATTAATTGCTTCCTCTTTATGTGAATAATCACTTCAAAGTAAGTTTACAAAAAAGCTTGTGACATCCTGCTTTATAGAAATGTAAACCTTTATTTTAAAAATAACAGTCATCTATAACTTTCATTCATATAGAAGGCTATTTAAAATAGATCTTCACAAAGAACAAGCTATGCATTGTCCTTTCACCATAGTGATTACTTATTCTAATTCTCATATCAATACCGTGGCTACATTTATAGGGCTTATATAATTTAGGGCTTATATAAATAATACACATTTTAAAATGATTAATTAGAAATGTATTCAAAATAATATTCACACAAATGTTTTAAAATGAACATGTCTGTTGGGAACTGCTAACAATAATAGTATCAATTACTATTGGTGGGAACCCATTGATTTTATGATATCTGTGTTTGTATTGTCTGTAGATGTATATTTTAGGTGAATTTATATATTTTCATTTTATATACAAACTACTTGTAATTTTTGTATGACATTTTTTTACCCCCTCTGACCACCATACCTGTGGAATTGTTTACTCCCACTGATGCGGGGGCATTATCCACTTCTGCTGGCCACAGTCCTGTAAGTAGGGGCTTCCAAGAGGGCTCTAAATGGCTAATAATTTTCTTTTGCTGAGTTCATTCCCTCATGTTAATTAGGCCAATCATGTTGAAAATTGTTACAGTATCTAAATGTTGCACTGTGTCCTCAGGTTGACCTGCTGAGCTGATGATGTCTGAGAAGGAAAGGTTAACGCTGCAATTCGTTTCGTACAAATCAAAAATTCGTACGAATTTCCGGAAATTCGTACATTTGTACGAATCCGAAATACGAATTTTTATGCATACGAATTCTGTACAAAATTTCGTTTACGAATTTCGGATCCAAATTCTTAATGAACATTTGTAATTGTTACGAAAAGTTAACAAACCTAAAAGTTAAAAACCCAGGAAGTCAGCACAGCACGGGGATGGTGGGAGTCCCTCATAATGATAAATTCATCATAACAAAAATCCGTAATTGTTACGAAAAGTTAACGAACCTAAAAGTTAAAAACCCAGGAAGTCAGCACAGCACAGGGATGGTGGGAACCCCTCATAATGGGCACAGCGGGTGTACAGACCTGGGAACTCAGCACAGGGATGGTGGGAAGCCTATGGGAATTTCTATGCTTATGAATTTTAAACGAAATACGAAATTTCGGAATTTCGGATCCAAATTAACAGAAACGTGACTGGTGTTTTGTTCAGCAATCAGAGGAAGTCAGCACAGCACAGGGATAGTGGGAACCCCTCATAATGGACACAGCAGGTGTACAGACCTGGGAACTCAGCACAGGGATGGTGGCAACCTTATGGGAATTTCTATGCTTACCAATTTAATACGAAATACGAAATTTCGTTAACGAATTTCGGAACTTCGGATCCAAATTCCGTTACAACAGAAACGTGACTGATATTTTGTTCATCAATCAGAGGAAGTCAGCACAGCACAGGGATGGTGGGAACCCCTCATAATGATAAATTCATCATAATGAACATTCGTTATTTTGCAAAAACTTTACGAATCTAATGAAAATTTGTATTTCGTACGAATCCGAATTGAATTTCGGACACAAATTACGAAATACGAATTAATTTTCATATGAAACGAAACGGAACGAAACAAATTTATGATGGCGCACATGTCTAGCTGCTGGCCAGGTTTTCCCACTCTTTTTTTCAGATTTTTACTACCCCCTGCAGGTCATACCATATAAATAGGGGTTACTAAGTGCCCTAGAGAGGTTATTGGGGGAAGACTGCCAAAATGTAGCTGTTACTCTGTCAAAGTGAATCACCTCCTTTGGGGCAAGGTGGTTGGAGCACAGTCAGGGTTCCAAATAAGGTCTGCAACCCATTGACCTTTATGGACTTATAGCTGCCAGTCATGGAATTACCATGCCTTTTGTTGATTATTACTAAATCATGGACTCTGCTGTCCAGAGGAAGCTAGTTTGCCATTGCTAAGGACTACAATATATGTGTCACTTGCTAACTCAGCCGACCAGCCTGGCAGTGGGTGACATGGGAAAGGTAATGGTTACTCTGGTAGTAAAGGGGTGTTATGCTTGGCCCCTTTGCTAGCAGCTGGGTACCTACATACTGGGACCATGTTTGTGACACAGAGTGCCAGGGACCCAGTCTGGGAGTCACAAGAGTTAGGTGAGGCCTTGGGAGGAGAACAAGCATGGAGTTATGGAAAATTGCATTTCCTCTGTCCATCTGCAACATTTAGGGCATTGTCACTGGTAGTGAGGTGATGGGACTGCTGAGTTGGTAAAGACCGGTACAGGCTATGCAGTACCAGTTCAGAAATGCTGCACACTTTGGAAAGAGGTTCTCTGTAACAGAAGATGTGTCCAAAGTGTTTGTTGTCAATAGTGTACGAAGTTTGGCCATGGATTACAAAGAGTTAACTGTGCAAGTTGCTGCTCGCTTCTTAAGTCTGGAGACCTGCTTTAATGTTGATTTCACATGACAGCAGCTCCTGCCTGTGATTCAGGCATTACTGAGTGAAGTTCCACAGTGTCCCCACTAAGACACCCCACCCACACTTCAGCTCCCATAAAGTGTGAAGTATTGTAAACTGGCACTTTGTTTAGAAAGTTTTGAGACCCCTGAAATAGGCACAGACTCCCATTTATTTTATCTGTACAGGCTGCAGGATCAGTGGAAGTTGGAAAATCTGCACTATCCTTTAAATAATAAATTCCTTTAAATTAGAAAGCATTCCTTAAATCTGTAAGGTGCACATTCATATTTTATATGAAAACCTGAAAAGGTAACTGTCTGAAAAACAACTAAAACATTCTCAAAGATGCTTAAAATAGGGGTTTCAAGGTTTGAGAAAATAAAAAAATAAGGAAAATCAACTCATAAAATATTCATGATCAGGATCAAAAATGACAAGTTTTCAGAACTAGGAAAGTTAGTGAGAAAGGCAATTAAGGGGCCCCAGCATATATGTAGACATCCTCATGTAAATAAATAACTCATATGGTTTTTAGTGTTTCTGAAATTTGGTGTGCTTCAGGAACAGGGGACTAATCTGTCTTTCAGAAATGGATATACGGTACATCTTTCCTTTAATATGCAAAAGCCTAAATGTTTAAACATGTCCCTCATAATGAAGCACACAGATGAAAAACATCTGATCTGCATTACTACATGTGTACACAGCCATAATAAAAATAATGACACTTTGGGTTAAGTGATGATTACAGCTTCATGTCTAGTGGCCTTTCATACATTTCTAAAAGGTTTCAAGGGCTTTTTAAATCAAAGCAGGTCAATAGCGCCCAGCCCCAATGTAGCAAACTGTCTATCTTCTTTGTAGGAAACAGGAAATGAAGACTCTCAGACAAACCTGTCTGGCATTTGGTGGTAAGGTAAGTGGTGTAGGTGCACCTGTCCTTTCCACCTACCTCCTCAAATGTGCACCCTTGGTGGACGCTGATGCTAACAAATTGAGCTAACAAAGACCATCATAGTGCGCAATCAGAAAGAGTAATGCAGCTTACACACGAGCGGACTTTCCGGCATACTTGGTCCGGCGGACCAGAGTCCGCCGGACAATCCGACCGTGTGTAGGCTCCGGCGGACTTTTCCAGCGGACTTTTTCCCAAAAGCCCACCGGACCTAGATTTGAAACATGTTTTAAATCTTTCCGTCATCTTTCCGCTCGTCTGTGTGCTGGTCCGACGGAAAGCCCGCTCGTCTGTATGCTGGTCCAATGGACCAAATACGACGCAAGGACAGGGTATTGCATTTCGCGCTCGCTGCAATAGGAAAAACAAATTTTCCTATTGCGGCGAGCACGGGGCATACCAGGCCCTTAGGTCTGGTATGGATTATAAAGGGAACCCCCTACGTCGAAAAAATGGTGTGGGGTCCCCCCTAAAATCCATACCATACCCCGATCCGAGCACGCAGCTGTGTCCTATCCCATGATACTGAGAAATGAAAAGTGGGGCATTACTTAGAGGTATGTCTACTCTCCCCTCTTTGGCAAAGATACCCTCAGGGGTCTTTTCCAAACCCTGTGAAGACCAGCATTAAAGATCTTCTTTTGTTGCAAAACTCTGTAATGTGTGTAGCATATGGTCTTGTGGTAATATTGGAGGGGACAAGGCAACCATTTCAACTGTTCTGAATACAGACAAAGCTGCTTCTTTTGCAGCTTGATCTGCAAGTGCATTTCCCGAAGACACATGATCCTTTCTGCTTGTGTGTGCTCTACAGTGTATGATGGCTAACTGTGAGGGGAGCTGTATGGCTTCCAGAAGGTCAGTTATGAGAGCAGAATAGAAAATTGATTTTCCATTTGCTGCCACAAAGCCTTTCTGTTGCAAGAATCTCCCAAAATCATGAATAGTTCCATAAGCATATTTGAAGTCAGTGTAAATGTTTACTTGTTGTCCTTCAAAAAGTTGTCAGGCTCTTGTTAATGCCACCAGCTCCACAGCTTGTGTAGATGGACATTAAGTGGTTTAGCTTCCAGGATAATATCTGGCAGCATAACTACAGCATAGCCCACATCGTCCGAGATGGGTGTTGTCATTAAATCAGGCCTAGGTGAAGTAACAGCGTGTATGGATTCTATACAGTCTTGTGAATCCATCAACTCACCTAGCTCTCCTTTCAAACCAAACATGGCATTTAGAATGGGAGCTGGTTCTGAGGTGGGTGAAGCAAAGGAAATGGTCAGAGCTGCAGGGGAGAGGAGAATAACCTCATATCCAGTGAGTCTCTGAACAGACATATGCTGAGCGTTCAGATTTTTAAGCAGGTGTAACACGTGATGTGAGGTATGTAAATGTGTTTCATGTCCCAGAGTTATCGTGGCAGACATCTGAACCACCATGGCGCAAGCTTCTGAGGCGCACAGACACGCCGTCATGCCTTGTACCGGAAATGGAACTACTTTGGAAAAAAGGCTACTGGTCTCAGCTTACCCCCCTGGTCCTGGGCTGGGACAGCTGCCATGGTCTTACAGTTGCCCCTCATATAGAAATGAAAAGGTTTACAATAATCAGGGAGTCCCAGCCCTGGGGCAGTTACCATTGCAGTTTTCAACCTTGTATAAGTATGTATTTTTCTTTAATCTGCTGCTGTTGTTGTACTGCTAATTGTGCATCAGTGGAGTCAGGAGATACTCCTCCACTCGCCTAAGCACCATCTGCTCCCTCAGCTTGATCCTGCGGGGGGGCACCACTACAGACGCCTGCACCGGAGGTCCTTGCTGATCTTGAGGGGCAGGAGCAGTGGGGTGCATATATCTAACCATTAATACATCTAGGTCTTCCTTGCTCAAGCTGGGGTATATCTGGCTGTATCCTGGGGGAAAAGGTTAAGCAGGGGCACAAAATGGATTAGTATGGGAAAAAGGCATCACCGCCTTCTCTGGTTCAGAGTTAGGCTGTGGTTTTTTTTTGTTTTCATAAGATTTAAAAATTTAAAAATCCTTCTTTTTAGGCTTTACATTATTGGCTGGTGGGGGCATTGCCTTTCACCAGGGGGCAACATCCAACCGGTTTAGTCCTCCCCTCATGTAAGTCATATCCCACCTGGGGTCTGGTCCGAAAGAGTTAAAGGCTGCTTTGTCTCCCAGACAATGTCCTTTAACCATATTCATATGAAATTCATCATTTGCACGTTCCCGGGGAAAAGGATTACTACTTCTAATAGGCTCTGTCCAGCCCGCTAAATTAGAAATCCAAGGGTTACTATAATAATAATTAGTTGATGACATTCTGCCTACATAGTCCTTACAATTTTCTCCGTAAATCGGAGGTGCATATTTGCTACCTTGGGAGCCCATTTTCAACCAAGCCTTAAACTCTATAATTATGCAGGGAAGCCACTGTACCAAATGGCGTTACTTTTGCTATCCCTATGTGACTGTGTGTCTCTCAAAGACCCACTTCTCTCTACGATTGGCTGTAGAAATCTCCTTTTTACAGAGCCATCCGACAATCCGGTCAACCACAAGAGTGCACTGTCAGAGCACATATTTACATAAAATTCTTATACATGTATATACATATACCTATATCTTATAACTTTAAGCATGCAGCATACAATACAGTTTATGTGTACACAGTGGGAGCTACCCAGCCATCAAAACCAGCCACGTTCCAAACATGGCTCTGTACGCAGCTTCTGCAAAACTTGTATGCAGAGTGCGACCTGATCTGTGTCAAACAGATCTTTTATATCTGCCCCATTAAAACGATTTTATGGCCCATAGATCTTTTATGCAAAATCATCAGAACTAAGGTGTTAGAATGTGCCAAAATAAGGTAAAATTCACTCACTTTAGATTATCCGCCCCCCAGACACCTCTGCCGCCCTCCCTATTCATGTGCCCGGCCCTTTTCAGGACGCCGGACACATGAAATACTATGGTGGGGATAGGCGGGGGTGTGTATTTTGAAGCACGTGATTAGAACCAGAGGATCTAATAGACTTCAAAATAGGGTGGGCTCAGGGCACAGAGCACTGCGTCCCAATCCCACCCTGTTGTGTGGCATAGCGAATTTATTTTTGCTATTTTCCCACTAACGTTTCTCCCTACCAATCAGCAGGCAGGTCAGTGAGACCTATCTCCCGATTGGCCAAAGCATTAGGCGATCCTATTGGATGCCTAATGCTTTGGCGGAAGGAGACGCGGTGAAGGGAGCCTGAGGACGAGCCGAGTGGACACAGGAGCCACAGCCACTGCTTCCCGCCAAGGAGGAGAGCCCCGTCACTCCAGGAGAGGAGCAGAGCCACACCACACTAGTGGTAAGTGCCGCTGGACCGGCCATGGGGTGGGGGTAGTGAAGTGACAGCCAAGCTTGGCTGCATATACTGGGCACAAGTGGCTGCATATACTGGGCACAAGTGGCTGATGAGCCAGGTGGCACAGGTGGCTGCATATACTGGGCACAAGTGGCTGCATCTGATGGGCACAAGTGGCTGCATATGATGGGCACAAGTGGCTGCATTTGACGGGCACAAGTGGCTGCATTTGACGGGCACAAATGGCTGCATATGATGGTTACAAGTGGCTGCATTTGATTGGCACAAGTGGCTGCATTTGATTGATACAAGTGGCTGCATATGATGGGCACAAGTGGCTGCATTTGATTGGCTCAAGTGGCTGCATTTGATTGGCTCAAGTGGCTGCATATACTGGGCACAAGTGGCTGCATATGATGGGCATAAGTGGCTGCATTTGATGAGCAAAGTGGCTGCATATGATGGGCATAAGTGGCTGCATATGATGGGCACAAATGGCTGCATATGATGGGCACAGTGGCTGCGTTTGATGGGCACAATGGCTGCATATGAGGAGCACAAGTGGCTGCGTTTGATGGGCACAAGAGCTGCAATTGATGGGCACAGTGGCTGCATTTGATGGGCACAATGGCTGCATTTGACGGGCACAGTGGCTGCATTTGATGAGCACAATGGCTGCATTTGATGGGCACAGTGAGGCTGCAATTGATGGGGGCGTTCAGTATTTTTCAGTTTGTTTGTGCCCCCCCAAAAATTTTGAGCACCAGCCGCCACAGCTTGAATCACACGACTTCTGACACCAGTGTTGTTGGGGACTTTCAGAACTGGACAGCTGGGGAACTCCCTACGAAGCCTCGGGAACACACAGAGACATCACACACAAGGAAAAATATACAGCATAGAAACACCATTAACCTTTCAGTGATTTATGTTATTTCTGTGATTGGAAGAGGGGAGATTGTAATGCGATTGATGTGCCCATCCTTCAATCACAGAAAGCCTTGTATTCAGTGAAAAGAATACAAGGCTTTTTCCAAATGGAGGAGATGCACCTAGCCACTAAGGATGGACAGAACACCCCCCTGTTCAGTTTGCAGCAGAACGCCCGAACAGGGGAAATGTTCTAACCCAAACGGAGGAACGCGATTGAAGTCTATGGGAGCCGAACAGGAAAAATCAAAAGGGGTATGGGGGTCTACGTACTGCCCTTGGGGGATGTATCAATAAAGAATATTTTTTTTAACGATCGTTTTTGCAGGAGCCTGTGGATTTGGAGAGGAACACCACGCCAAAATTAAAAAAAAACATTGTGGGCCCAACTCCCAAAATTCATACCAGACCCTTATCTGGGCATGCAGCCTGGCAAGTCAGGAAAGGGGAGGGGGGCGAGTGAGTACTCCACACCTAAACCATACCAGGCCACATGCCCTCAACATGGGGAGGTGGGTATTTTGAGGTAGGGGGACTCTGCCCCCACCCCAAAGCACCTTGTCCCTATGTTGATGGGGACAAGGGCCTTTTTCCAACAACCCTGGGCTGTGATTGTCGGGGTCTGTGGGTGGGGGGCTTATTGGAAACTCTGAAAGCCCCCTTTAATAAGGGGGGCCCCAAGATCCGATTGACGATGGATTTACATCGAGGGACATATTTTTTTATTTTTTATTTTTTAATTAAGGATTTGTCAAAAACTGTCTCTTGTGTTTATTACTTTTTGCCACTTTTTTGGTGAATGGGTAGGGGTACAGACCCGATACTCATTTACATGGGGGGGAGCAGAATCTGGGGGCCCCCTTGTTAAAGGGGGCTTCCAGATTCCGATAAGCCCCTGCCCGCAAACCATGACAACTGCAGCCCAGAGTTGTCGGGAAGAAGCCCTTGTCCCCGTCAAGTCCCCCCTGCCCCAAAGCACCCATCCCCCCCATGTTGAGGGCAAACTGCAATACTCTGCAACACTGTGCAATACTCTGCAACACTGTGCAAAACTCTGCCAAGGCTCGCCAATACTCTGCCAATACTCACCAATACTCTACCAATACTCGCCAATACTCTACCAATACTCGCCAACACTCTGCCAATACTCTACCAATACTCTACCAATACTTGCCAATACTCTACCAATACTCGCCAATACTCTGCCAATACTCGCCAATACTCTACCAATACTCGCCAACACTCTACCAATACTCGCCAACACTCTGCCAATACTCTACCAATACTCACCAATACTCTACCAATACTTGCCAATACTCTGCCAATACTCGCCAATACTCTACCAATACTCGCCAATACTCGGCCAATACTCGCCAATACTCCGCCAATACTCTGCCAATACTCGCCAATACTCTACCAATACTTGCCAATACTCTGCAATAAATTTTAACAGAAACAAAGAATTTTTTTTTTTTCGAATTTTCAGTCTTTTTTGATTTATAGCGCAAAAAATAAAAAACTCAACGGTGATTAAATACCACCAAAAGAAAGCTCTATTTGTGTGAAAAAAAGGACAAAAATTTCATATGGGTACAATGTTGCATGACTGAGTAATTGTCATTCAAAGTGTGAGAGCACTGAAAGCTGAAAATTGGTCTGGTTAGGAAGGGGGTTTAAGTGCCCAGTGGTCAAGTGGTTAAAGTGAAAAAATAAAAGTGAAATATTCCTTTAAATATTCTACCTGGGGGGTGTCTATAGTATGTCTGTAAAGTGGCGCGTGTTTCCCGTGCTTAGAACAGTCCCTGCACAAAATTACATTTTTAAAGGAATAAATGTCATTTAAAACTGCTTGCAGCTTTAATGTAATGTCGGGTCCCGGCAATATGGATGAAAATCAGTGAGACAAACTGCATGGGTACCCCCACTTAGTCCATTACCAGGCCCTTTAAGTCTTGTATAGATATTAAGGGGAACCCCGCACCCAAATTTAAAAAAGTAAAGGCGTGCCCCCAGGCCCTATATACTCTGAACAGCAGTATACAGGCAGTGCAAACAAGACAGGGACTGTAGGCTTGTTGTTAAGTAGAATCTGTTTGTAATTTTGAACTGGTACATTTTTAAAGTGTAGCTCCAGCCAAAAAATCAATTTTTAAGCTTTTTGGAAAACATAGGGAAGGGTTATCACCCCTGTAAGATTTGTTTTGCTGTCTGTGCACCTCTTCAGAAGATTTCACCTCACTTTCTGTCCCAATGACAAATGTTTTTCAAAAATGTGGGGGTTTTAGTGAAACAAGGATTGGTAATAAAGCATCAGTGAAGAGGAGACACGTTTTTCCCATATTAACTCTTACAGGAGAGAGTTTCCCTTCCTAGGGGTAGATTTCATCTCACTTCCTGTTGTCTCCTTCCGTTTGCAAGTAGGAGTCGTTTGTAAGCTGGATGTTTGAAAGTAGGGGCCTGCCCTATATACTCTGCAGAAATTGGGGCCTTAGGTGTTGGTGTTGCCACAACACTGTAAGCCCTCACAGTTACTCTTGGTGGGCGCAGGAACGGGCCCTGCTGTGAAATATTAGATCAAGAATTGTAATTACATGCCATTGTTGAACAGTGGTAGAAAAATTGGGCCTTTAGTGGTGGTGGTGGTGGTGTTGCCACAACACTGTAAGCCCTCACAGTTACTCTTGGTGGGCGCAGGAATGGGCCCTGCTGTGAAATATTAGATCAAGAATTGTAATTACATGTCCCTGTTAAACAGGGGCAGAAAAATTGGGCCTTAGGCACTGGTGCCACAACACTGCAACCCCTTACAGATGCTATAGTTGGAGCGCAGAAATGAGCCCTGCTGCAAAGTATTGCATCAAAAATTGTAATTATACGCCCCTGTTAAACAGGGGCTGAAAAATTGGGCCTTGGGCACTGGTGCTGGTGCCACAACACTGCAACCCCTCACAGATACTCTAGTTGGAGCGCAGGAATTAGCCCTGCTGCAAAGTATTGCATCAAAAATTGTAATTACACGCCCCTGTTAAACAGGGGCTGAAAAATTGCTACAACACTGCAACCCCTCACAGATGCTATAGTTGGAGCGCAGGAATGAGCCCTGCTGCAAAGTATTGCATCAAAAATTGTAATTACACGCCCCTTTTAAACAGGGGCAGAAAAATTGGGCCTTGGCCACTGGTGTGGCGGTGCCCAGAACCAAAAATGTTCTTATAAGCTATAAGCATGAAAATTGAGGAGGAAGAGGATTGTGACTCGGCATAAGAAGATAGTCACTCAGCATCAGCATATTCAGTCTTGAAGGGATCTCACATTAAAAAAAAATCAAATCAGTTACATCAGCATCAGGTGCTTGGTAGCTGGTGATCCAAGACTGATTCATTTTTATGAAGGTCAGCCGATCGACCAATTCGGGACAGGCGCACCCTGTGATCGGTTACAAAGCCTCCAGCAGCACTGAATGTGCGTTCCGAAAGAATGCTGGATGCAGGACAGGCCAGTAGCTCAATTGCATACTGTGCAAGCTCTGTCCAGTGATCCATCCTCAAGACCCATTAACCCAGAGGATTTTCAGTGGGAAAGGTGTCCAAGTCTGATCTTGCCCCTAGGTAATCCTGCACCATGTGAATCAGACGCTGGCAATGGTTGCTGGAACCGATCAGACCTTGGGGCTGCGGACTAAAAAATTGTCTGAATGCATCGGTCAGATGGCCACCTTCTCCACTGCTCCTTCTGTGACTGACCGAAGCCTCAGCAACACGTTGTTCAGGAGGACCAGGAAATTGTAACCTCCCAGGCTCTGAAAACGCATTGCAAAAACCTTTCTGCAAGGCCTCCTGAAGATGTTTCATCCTCTGCTCCCTCTGCGATGGCAATATAAGGTCCGCAACCTTACCCTTGTAATGTGGATTAAGGAGGGTTGTGAGCTAGTAATCATCCCTCCCCTTGATACCACGAATACGAGGATCCTTCCGCAGGCTTTTTCAGGACCAGGGAGGCCATGCAGCGTAGGTTTGCTGAGGCATTCGGTGCAGAGTCCTCTGGGTCACTAAGGATGACATGATCCGCAGCTACCTCCTCCCAGCCACGTACAAGTCCATGGGTTTCTTCGGACTGTAAATGATCCCTTGAAGACTGCTGCTGATGCTGAGTGCCAGGCTCCACCTCCATGCTGACACAATCCTCCTCCTCCTCCTCTTCCTGTTTGATTGGCGGGCACGCAGGAACACTGTCTGGATAAAGGGGGCCTTGAGAGGTAAGGAAGTCCTCCTCTTCTTCCCTCTGTTCTGCCTCAAGTGCCCTGTCCATTATTCCACGCAGCATGTGCTCCAACAGGTGGACAAGAGGGACAGTGTCACTGATGCATGCACTGTCACCACTCATGGCCTCCTCAAATGGGGACAGGACAGTGAATGCATCCCTGATCATAGCCCACTGGCGTGGGAAAAAAAACCCAAGGTCCCCTGACCCTGTCCTGGTGCCATAGTCACATAGGTACTCATTGATGGCCCTCTACTGCGTGTGCAGCTGCTGCAGCATGGCCAACTTTGAGTTCCACCTGGTGGGCATGTCACAGATTAGGCAGTTCTTGGGCAGGTTAAATTCCTTTTGGAGGTCAGCCAGCTGAGCACTGGCATTATATGACCTGCTAGCATTCAACTGCTGTGGATGGCTGGGAGTGAACTTCTTTCAGCTGTGCAGCAGCTGGGGCAGGGAAATTTGCCAGGTACAGTCTGACGTTGGTGTACAGATAGCAGATTGCCCGCAAGTACTTGGCTGTGATACACCTAATTCTACACCTTCATTCCTCTCAGTGCAGGTTTCATAGAGGACTGAAGGTATAGTGGGGTTGGAAACCCCAGCTGATGAGGAGCAAGGAGAGGTCCGCTTTGTTCTTTGGTGTGGGTCTTTAGGTACGCTTGCCAACAAATTGCATGGCAGGTTGACATATGTCTGGTCAAGCATGTGGTGCCCAAGTGGGTGATGTTTTGGCCACGCGAGATACGCTTGAAACATATGTTGCAAATAGCAGTGGTGGGATCTGACGCAATCGTCTCAAAAAAGGCCCACACCAAAGAACTTTTGGAATAACGCGCAGAGACAGCAGCGTCCTGCACATGCGTGTGTTGCGTTTGTTACAATATGATTTTTTTTTATTAATCAGACATAAGATACATGGGACATAACATTACAATAGTGGTTGGTCATAGAGATATTGTCAGTTTTTTGGCTTGAGTAGATTTCTCAAACAAATGCGGGTTCATACAATGGGGTTAGATACCATTGTTGTATTACAGTTTGAACAGGCTATTGTCTCTATAGCTACAGTACACAAGTAAGAGATTTGTCAGGTGTTGGCTTGATTAGACAATGGGTACGTAGATACAGTTTTCAATAGTCCATTGTCTACATAGCTACAGTAAATAGGCATGTTTTCTGTTGTTGGGTAACTATGGTAAACAGCCTGGCACATAAAAGGGGGATTCAGGCATAAGCTAAAGACACACACACACCATCATGCTGTAACATCTGACGCCACTCATGATAGAAGAAACTTGCCTGATGCTCCAGGAGAATCGTTGCCAATGGAGATCATGAACATACAGTAACAGAAGATTAGTAATCTTTAAGTGTATTTGTACTATTATAGACCATAGGCTGTTCAGTTTGCTAGGCATTTTGCTTGTTATAGATATCTGTCAGTCTTGTATTGTATTCCTAATATTGTAATAGTTTTTGTATGTACAGCATCTTTGTATAGTAAAAGCACATTTACACACTGCAAAAATCTCAGCTTCCTTGCTTATACCACAGAGGAACCTTGCTAGATAGATGCAAGCAAAACAATGCGGAGCTCTGCGGTGTGATGTGGTCAGTGTGCTGCCCTTAAGCTGGCCCCTGGAGGGCACCCTGCCTCGTTGGAGATGTGCCTCCTCCTCCTCTCTCCTATCAGGCACCCATGTGGAGTCAGTGACCTAATCAACCCCTCCTTCCTCATCACTGGAGCAAAGCTGGCAGTATGCTGCAGCTGGGGGAACATAACTACCAGATTGCTGTCTTTCTTGGGCACCCCCTCTCTCTGGGCTCACGTTACTGCCTTCCTCTATCTGGGTACCATCATCAGAGCCTTCAAAACGCTGGGCATCCTCCTGGAGCATGTACCCAACACTGTGGTCAAACAGTTCGGGGGACTCCTCAGGAGGACATGGTGGGGCTAAGGAAGGAGTGACTGATGCCACTGAGCCCAGGGAAGAGGCCGTGTTGGCAGCTGCTTTACCAAAGTACCCTGAGCCTGGGTGAAAGAGGATGAGGAGGATGAGGACGGCTTGATCATCCACTCTACCAAGTCTTCCGCATGTTGCGGCTCAACAAGGCCAGCTGCTGAAAAAAAGGACAAGCATGTCCCACGGCCATGTGCTGATGAGGTTGCACTGTCTCCATGACCATCACTGTTGCCTCTAGACACAGAGCCTGCTTGACCTCTTTTAATGGATTGTGACTGTCTGCCTCTCCTTGTTGGCCTTCCAGACATACTAATGGCCTGCAGTGAGATGTAGCTGCACAAAGCTGGGATATATATATACTGTTACTGCAGCTAGAAATATCATCTGCCTGCCTGTAGTATTATTATTATGAGAACACCAGCAATTGTCTTCAGGTTACTTTAGGTGTACACTGTGCAGAGGACACAGTACACTAACTGTAAATACTGCAGCTGCCTGCCTGTGATATTAAAAGGATCAGAACAACAGCAATTGTCTTCAGGTAGCTTTAGGTGCACACTGTGCAGAGGATGCAGTACACTAACTGTAAATACTGCAGCTGCCTGCCTGTGGTACTAATAGGATCAGACGAACACCACCAATTTTCTTCAAGTAGCTTTAATTGCACACTGTGCAGAGGACACAGCACACCAACTGTAAATACTGTAGCTGCCTGCCTGTGGTATTAATAGGATCAGAACAACAGCAATTGTCTTCAGGTAGCTTTAGGTGCACACTCTGCAGAGGATGCACTACACTAAATGTAAATACTGCAGCTGCCTGCCTGTGGTACTAATAGGATCAGAAGAACACCACCAATTTTCTTCAGGTAGCTTTAAGTGCACACTGTGCAGAGGACACAGTACACTAACTGTAAATACTGTAGCTGCCTGCCTGTGGTATTAATAGGATCAGAACAGCAGCAATTGTCTTCAGGTAGCTTTAGGTGCACACTGTGCAGAGGACGCAATACACTAACTAAAAATACTGCAGCTGCCTGACTGTGGTACTAATAGGATCAGAAGAACACCACCAATTTTCTTCAGGTAGTTTTAGGTGCACACTGTGCAGAGAACACAGTACACTAACTTTAAATACTGTAGCTGCCTGCCTGTGGTATTAATAGGATCAGAAGAATACCACCAATTTTCTTCAGGTAGCTTTAGGTGCATACTGTGCAGAGGTTGCACTACACTAACTGTAAATACTGTAGCATCCTGCCTGTGGTACTACTAGGATCAGAAGAACACCAGCAATTTTCTTCAGGTAGCTTTAGGTGCACGCTGTGCAAAGGACGCACTACACTACCTGTAAATACTGCAGCTGCCTGCCTGTGGTGTTAATAGTATCAGAGCAACAGCAATTGTCTTCAGGTAGCTTTAGGTGCAGAGGACACAGTACACTAACTGTAAATACTGCAGCTGCTTGCCTGTGGTACTAATAGGATCAGAACAATAGCAATTTTCTTCAGGTAGCTTTAGGTGCACACTGTGCAGAGGACACAGTACACTAACTGTAAATACTGCAGCTGCCTGTCTGTGGTATTAATAAGATAAGAAGAACACCACCAATTTTCTTCAGGTAGCTTTAGGTGCATGCTGTGCAGAGGACACAGTGCACTAATTGTAAATACTGCAGCTGCTTGCCTGTGGTACTAATAGGATCAGAACAATAGCAATTTTCTTCAGGTAACTTTAGGTGCACACTGTGCAGAGGACACAGTACACTAACTGTAAATACTGCAGCTGCCTGCCTGTGGTATTAATAGGATCAGAACAACAGCAATTGTCTTCAGGTAGCTTTAGGTGCACACTGTGCAGAGGATGCACTAAACTAACTGTAAATAATGCAGCTGCTTGCCTGTGGTACTAATAGGATCAGAACAATAGCAATTGTCTTCAGGTAGCTTTAGGTGCAGACTGTGCAGAGGATGCACTACACTTACTGTAAATACTGCAGCTGCCTGCCTGTGGTATTAATAGGATCAGAACAACAGCAATTGTCTTCAGGTAGCTTTAGGTGCACATTGTGCAGAGGACGCACTACACTAACTGAAAAAACTGCATCTGCCTGCCTTTGGTACTAATAGGATCAGAAGAACACCACCAATTTTCTTCAGGTAGCTTTAGGTGCACACTGTGCAGAGGACAAAATACACTAACTGTAAATACTGCAGCTGCCTGCCTGTGGTATTAATAGGATCAGAACAACAGCAATTGTCTTCAGGTAGCTTTAGGTGCACACTGTGCAGAGGACGCACTACACTAACTGTAAATACTGCAACTGCTTGCCTGTGGTACTAATAGGATCAGTAATACACCAAGTGTCTTCAGGTAGCTTTCGGTGCACACTGTGCAGAGGACGCACAACACTAACTGTAAATACTGCAGCTGCCTGCCTGCGGAAATAATAGGATCAGAAGAACACCACCAATTTTCTTCAGGTAGCTTTAGGTGCACCCTGTGCAGAGGACACAGTACACTAACTGTAAATACTGTAGCTTCCTGCCTGTGGTACTAATAGGATCAGAAGAACACCAGAAATTTTCTTGAGGTAGCTTTAGGTGCACACTGTGCAAAGGACGCACTTCACTAACTGTAAATACTGCAGCTGCTTGCCTGTGGTACTAATAGGATCAGAACAATAGCAATTGTCTTTAGGTAGCTTTAGGTGCACACTGTGCAGAGGACGCACTACACTAACTGTAAATACTGTGGCTGTCTGCCTGGGGGACTAATAGGATCAGAAGAACACCACCTATTTTCTTCAGGTAGCTTTAGGTGCACACTGTGTAGAGGACACAGTACACTAACTGTAAATACTGCAGCTGCCTGCCTGTGGTATTAATAGGATCAGAACAACAGCAATTGTCTTCAGGTAGCTTTCGGTGCACACTGTGCAGAGGACACACTACACTAATGCCCTGTACACACGGTCGGACTTTGTTCGGACATTCCGACAACAAAATCCTAGGATTTTTTCTGACAGATGTTGGCTCAAACTTGTCTTGCATACACATGGTCACACAAAGTTGTCGGAAAATCCGATCGTTCTAAACGCGGTGACGTAAAACACGTGAGTAGGGACTATAAATGGGGCTGTGGCCAATAGCTTTCATCTCTTTATTTATTCTGAGCATGCGTGGCACTTTGTCCGTCGGATTTGTGTACACACGATCGGAATTTCCGACAACGGATTTTGTTGTCGGAAAATGTTATATCCTGCTCTCAAACTTTGTGTGTCGGAAAATCTGATGGAAAATGTATGATGGAGCCTACACACGGTCGGAATTTCCGACAACAAGGTCCTATCACACATTTTCCATCAGAAAATCTGACCGTGTGTACGGGCATAACTGTAAATACTGCAACTGCCTGCCTGTGGTATTAATAGGATCAGAACAACAGCAATTGTCTGCAGGTAGCTTTAGGTGGACACTGTGCAGAGGAGGCACTACACTAACTGTAAATACTGCAACTGCCTGCCTGTGGGACTAATAGGATCAGAAGAACACCACCAATTTTCTTCAGGTAGCTTTAGGTGCACACTGTGCAGAGGACACAGTACACTAACTGTAAATACTGCAGCTGCCTGCCTGTGGTATTAATAGGATCAGAACAACAGCAATTGTCTTCAGGTAGCTTTAGGTGCACACTGTGCAGAGGACGCACTACACTAACTGTAAATACTGCAACTGCTTGCCTATGGTACTAATAGGATCAGAATAACAGCAAGTGTCTTCAGGTAGCTTTCGGTGCACAATATGCAAAGGACGCACAACACTAACTGTAAATATTGCAGCTGCCTGCCTGTGGTATTAATAGGATCAGAACAACAGCAATTGACTTCAGGTAGCTTTAGGGGCACACTGTGCAGAGGATGCACTACACTAACTGTAATTAATGCAGCTGCCTGCCTGTGGTACAAATAGGATCAGAAGAACACCACCAATTTTCTTGAGGTAGCTTTAGGTGCACACTGTGCAGAGGACACAGTACATTAACTATAAATACTGCAGCTGCCTGCTTGTGGTATTAAGAGGATCAGAACCACAGCAGTTGTCTTGAGGTAGCTTTAGGTGCACACTGTGCAGAAGACGCACTACACTAACTGTAAATACTGCAGCTGCCTGCCTGTGGTATCAATAGGATCAGAACAACAGCAATTGTCATCAGGTAGCTTTAAGTGCACACTGTGCAGAGTACGCACTACACTAACTGTAAATACTGCAGCTGCCTGCCTGTAGTATCAATAGGATCAGAACAACAGCAATTGTCATCAGGTAGCTTTAAGTGCACACCGTGCAGAGGACACAGTACACTAACTGTAAATACTGCAACTGCCTGCAGTACTAATAGGATCAGAAGAACACCACCATTTTTCTTCAGGTAGCTTTAGGTGCACACTGTGCAGAGGACACAGTACACTAACTGTAAATACTGCAGCTGCCTGCCTGTGGTATTAAAAGGATCAGAACAACAGCAATTGTCTTCGGGTAGCTTTAGGTGCACCCTGTGCAGAGGACACAGTAGACTAACTGTAAATACTGTAGCTTCCTGCCTGTGGTACTAATAGGATCAGAAGAACAACAGCAATTTTCTTGAGGTAGCATTAGGTGCACACTGTGCAAAGGACGCACTTCACTAACTGTAAATACTGCAGCTGCTTGCCTGTGGTACTAATAGGATCAGAACAATAGCAATTGTCTTCAGGTAGCTTTAGGTGCACACTGTGCAGAGGACTCACTACACTAACTGTAAATACTGCAGCTTCCTGCCTGTGGTATTAATAGGATCAGAACAATAGCAATTGTCTTCAGGTAGCTTTAGGTGCACACTGTGCAGAGGACTCACTACACTAACTGTAAATACTGTAGCTTCCTGCCTGTGGTACTAATAGGATCAGAAGAACACCAGCAATTTTCTTGAGGTAGCTTTAGGTGCACACTGTGCAAAGGACGCACTTCACTAACTGTAAATACTGCAGCTGCTTGCCTGTGGTACTAATAGGATCAGAACAATAGCAATTGTCTTCAGGTAGCTTTAGGTGCATACTGTGCAGAGGACGCACTACACTAACTGTAATTACTGTGGCTGTCTGCCTGGGGGACTAATAGGATCAGAAGAACACCACCTATTTTCTTCAGGTAGCTTTAGGTGCACACTGTGCAGAGGACACAGTACACTAACTGTAAATACTGCAGCTGCCTGCCTGCGGAAATAATAGGATCAGAACAACAGCAATTGTCTTCAGGTAGCTTTAGGTGCACACTGTGCAGAAGATGCACTACACTAACTGTAAATACTGCAGCTGCTTGCCTGTGGTATCAATAGGATCAGAACAACAGCAATTGTCATCAGGTAGTTTTAAGTGCACACTGTGCAGAGTACGCACTACAATAACTGTAAATACTGCAGCTGCTTGCCTGTGGTACTAATAGGATCAGAACAATAGCAATTGTCTTCAGGTAGCTTTAGGTGCACACTGTGCAGAGGACGCACTACACTAATTGTAATTACTGTGGCTGTCTGCCTGGGGGACTAATAGGATCAGAAGAACACCATCTATTTTCTTCAGGTAGCTTTAGGTGCACACTGTGCAGAGGACACAGTACACTAACTGTAAATACTGCAGCTGCCTGCTTGTGGTATTAATAGGATCAGAACAACAGCAATTGTCTTCAGGTAGCTTTAGGTGCACACTGTGCAGAGGACACACTAAACTAACTGTAAATTCTGCAGCTGCCTGCCTGTGGTATTAATAGGATCAGAACAACAACAATTGTCTTCAGGTGCACACTGTGCAGAGGACGCACTACACTAACTGTAAATAATGCAGCTGCTTGCCTGTGGTACTAATAGGATCAGAAGAACACCACCAATTTTCTTCAGGTAGCTTTAGGTGCATGCTGTACAGAGGACACAGTTCATTAACTGTAAATACTGCAGCTGCTTGCCTGTGGTACTAATAGGATCAGAACAATAGCAATTGTCTTCAGGTAGCTTTAGGTGCACACTGTGCAGAGGACACAGTACACTAACTGTAAATGCTGCAGCTGCCTGCCTGTGGTATTAATAGGATCAGAAGAACACCACCAATTTTCTTCAGGTAGCTTTAGGTGCACACTGTGCAGAGGGCACAGTACACTAACTGTAAATACTGCAGCTGCCTGCCTGTGGTATTAATAAGATCAGAACAACAGCAATTGTCTTCAGGTAGCTTTAGGTGCACACTGTGCAGAGGACGCACTAAACTAACTGTAAATACTGCAGCTGCCTGCCTGTGGTATTAATAGGATCAGAACAACAGCAATTGTCTTCAGGTGCACACTGTGCAGAGGACGCACTACACTAACTGTAAATAATGCAGCTGCTTGCCTGTGGTACTAACAGGATCAGAAGAACACCACCAATTTTCTTCAGGTAGCTTTAGGTGCATGCTGTGCAGAGGACACATTGCACTAACTGTAAATACTGCAGCTGCTTGCCTGTGGTACTAATAGGATCAGAACAATAGCAATTGTCTTCAGGTAGCTTTAGGTGCACACTGTGCAGAGGACGCACTACACTAATTGTAATTACTGTGGCTGTCTGCCTGGGGGACTAATAGGATCAGAAGAACACCACCTATTTTCTTCAGGTAGCTTTAGGTGCACACTGTGCAGAGGACACAGTACACTAACTGTAAATACTGCAGCTGCCTGCTTGTGGTATTAATAGGATCAGAACAACAGCAATTGTCTTCAGGTAGCTTTAGGTGCACACTGTGCAGAGGACACACTAAACTAACTGTAAATTCTGCAGCTGCCTGCCTGTGGTATTAATAGGATCAGAACAACAACAATTGTCTTCAGGTGCACACTGTGCAGAGGACGCACTACACTAACTGTAAATAATGCAGCTGCTTGCCTGTGGTACTAATAGGATCAGAAGAACACCACCAATTTTCTTCAGGTAGCTTTAGGTGCATGCTGTACAGAGGACACAGTTCATTAACTGTAAATACTGCAGCTGCTTGCCTGTGGTACTAATAGGATCAGAACAATAGCAATTGTCTTCAGGTAGCTTTAGGTGCACACTGTGCAGAGGACACAGTACACTAACTGTAAATGCTGCAGCTGCCTGCCTGTGGTATTAATAGGATCAGAAGAACACCACCAATTTTCTTCAGGTAGCTTTAGGTGCACACTGTGCAGAGGGCACAGTACACTAACTGTAAATACTGCAGCTGCCTGCCTGTGGTATTAATAAGATCAGAACAACAGCAATTGTCTTCAGGTAGCTTTAGGTGCACACTGTGCAGAGGACGCACTAAACTAACTGTAAATACTGCAGCTGCCTGCCTGTGGTATTAATAGGATCAGAACAACAGCAATTGTCTTCAGGTGCACACTGTGCAGAGGACGCACTACACTAACTGTAAATAATGCAGCTGCTTGCCTGTGGTACTAACAGGATCAGAAGAACACCACCAATTTTCTTCAGGTAGCTTTAGGTGCATGCTGTGCAGAGGACACATTGCACTAACTGTAAATACTGCAGCTGCTTGCCTGTGGTACTAATATGATCAGAACAATAGCAATTGTCTTCAGGTAGCTTTAGGTGGACACTGTGCAGAGGAGGCACTACACTAACTGTAAATACTGCAACTGCCTGCCTGTGGGACTAATAGGATCAGAAGAACACCACCAATTTTCTTCAGGTAGCTTTAGGTGCACACTGTGCAGAGGACACAGTACACTAACTGTAAATACTGCAGCTGCCTGCCTGTGGTATTAACAGGATCAGAACAACAGCAATTGTCTTCGGGTAGCTTTACGTGCACCCTGTGCAGAGGACACAGTAGACTAACTGTAAATACTGTAGCTTCCTGCCTGTGGTACTAATAGGATCAGAAGAACACTAGCAATTTTCTTGAGGTAGCTTTAGGTGCACACTGTGCAAAGGACGCACTTCACTAACTGTAAATACTGCAGCTGCTTGAATGTGGTACTAATAGGATCAGAAAAATAGCAATTGTCTTCAGGTAGCTTTAAGTGCACACTGTGCAGAGGATGCACTACACTAACTGTAATTAGTGCAGCTGCCTGCCTGTTGTACAAATAGGATCAGAAGAACACCACCTAGTTTCTTGAGGTAGCTTTAGGTGCACACTGTGCAGAGGACACAGTACACTAACTGTAAATACTGCAGCTGCCTGCCTGTGGTATTAATAGGATCAGAACAATAGCAATTGTCTTCAGGTAGCTTTAGGTGCACACTGTGCAGAGGACGCACTACACTAACTGTAAATACTGCAACTGCTTGCCTATGGTAGTAATAGGATCAGAACAACAGCAAGTGTCTTCAGGTAGCTTTCAGTGCACACTGTGCAGAGGACGCACAACACTAACTGTAAATACTGCAGCTGCCTGCCTGTGGTATCAATAGAATCAGAACAACAGCAATTGTCCTCAGGTAGCTTTAGGTGCACACTGTGCAGAGGACGCACTACACTAACTGTAAATACTGCAGCTGCCTGCCTGTGGTATTAATAGAATCAGAACAACAGCAATTGTCTTCAGGTAGCTTTAGGTGCACACTGTGCAGAGGACGCAGTACACTAACTGTAAATACTGCATCTGCCTGCCTGTGGTACTAATAGGATCAGAAGAAAACCATCAATTTTCTTCAGGTAGCTTTAGGTGCACACTGTGCAGAGGACACAGTACACTAACTGTAAATATTGTAGCTGCCTGCCTGTGGTACTAATAGGATCAGAAGAACACCAGCGATTTTCTTCAGGCAGCTTCAGGTGCAAACTGTGCAGAGGACACAGTACACTAACTGTAAATACTGCAGCTGCCTGCTTTTGGTATTAATAGGATCAGAACCACAGCAACTGTCTTCAGGTAGCTTTAGGTGCACACTGTGCAGAGGACACAGTACACTAACTGTAAATACTGCAGCTGCCTGCCTGTGGTACTAATAGGATCAGAAGAACACCACCAATTTTCTTCAGGTAGCTTTAGGTGCACGCTGTGCAGAGGACACAGTGCACTAACTGTAAATACTGCAGCTGCCTGCCTGTGGTATTAATAGGATCAGAACAACAGCAATTGTCTTCAGGTAGCTTTAGGTGCACACTGTGCAGAGGATGCACAACACTAACTGTAAATACTGCAGCTGCTTGCCTGTGGTACTAATAGGATCAGAACAATAGAAATTGTCTTCAGGTAGCTTTAGGTACACACTGTGCAGAGGACGCACTACACTAACTGTAAATACCGCAGCTGCCTGTCTGTGGCATTAATAGGATCAGAACAACAGCAATTGTCATCAGGTAGCTTTCGGTGCACACTGTGCAGAGCACGCAGTACACTAACTGTAAATACTGCAGCTGCCTGCCTGTGGTATTATTAGTATCAGAACAGCAGCAATTGTCTTCAGGTAGCTTTAGGTGCACCCTGTGCAGAGGACACAGTACACTAACTGTAAATACTGTAGCTTCCTGCCTGTGGTACTAATAGGATCAGAAGAACACCAGCAATTTTCTTGAGGTAGCTTTAGGTGCACACTGTGTAAAGGACGCACTTCACTAACTGTAAATACTGCAGCTGCTTGCCTGTGGTACTAATAGGATCAGAACAATAGCAGTTGTCTTCAGGTAGCTTTAGGTGCACACTGTGCAGAGGACGCACTACACTAACTGTAAATACTGCAGCTGCCTGCCTGTGGTATTAATAGGATCAGAACAACAGCAATTGTCTTCAGGTAGCTTTAGGTGCACACTGTGCAGCGGACGCTCTACACTAACTGTAAATACTGCAACTGCCTGCCTGGGGGATTGATAGGATCAGAAGAACACCACCTATTTTCTTTAGGTAGCTTTAGGTGCACGCTGTGCAGAGGACGCACTACACTAACTGTAAATACTGCAGCTGCCTGCCTGTGGTATTAATAGGATCAGAACAACAGCAATTGTCTTCAGGTAGCTTTAGGTGCACACTGTGCAGCGGACGCTCTACACTAACTGTAAATACTGCAACTGCCTGCCTGGGGGATTAATAGGATCAGAAGAACACCACCTATTTTCTTTAGGTAGCTTTAGGTGCACGCTGTGCAGAGGATACAGTGCACTAACTGTAAATACTGCAGCTGCCTGCCTGTGGTATTAATAGGATCAGAACAACAGCAATTGTCTTCAGGTAGCTTTCGGTGCACACTGTGCAGAGGACACACTACACTAACTGTAAATACTGCAGCTGCCTGCCTATGATATTAATAGGATCAGAACAACAGCAATTGTCTGCAGGTAGCTTTAGGTGCACACTGTGCAGGGGACGCACTACACTGACTGTAAATACTGCAGCTTCCTGCCTGTGGGACTAATAGGATCAGAAGAACACCACCAATTTTCTTCAGGTAGCTTTAGGTGCACACTGTGCAGAGGACACAGTACACTAAGTGGAAATGCTACAGCTGCCTGCCTGTGATATTAAAGGATCAGAACAACAGCAATTATCTTCAGGCAGCTTTAGGTGCATACTGTGCAGAGGATGCACTACACTAACTGTAAATACTGCAACTGCTTGCCTATGGTACTAATAGGATCAGAACAACAGCAAGTGTCTTCAGGTAGCTTTCGGTGCACACTGTGCAGAGGACGCACAACACTAGCTGTAAATACTGCAGCTGCCTGCCTGTGGTATTAATAGAATCAGAACAACAGCAATTGTCCTCAGGTAGCTTTAGGAGCACACTGTGCAGAGGACGCACTACACTAACTGTAAATACTGCAGCTGCTTGCCTGTGGTATCAATAGGATCAGAACAACAGCAATTGTCTTCAGGTAGCTTTAATTGCACACTGTGCAGAGGACGCACTACACTAACTGTAAATATTGCAGCTGCCTGCCTTTGGTATTAATACGATCAGAACAATAGCAATTGTCTTCAGGTAGCCTTAGGTGCACACTGTGCAGAGGACACAGTACACTAACTGTAAATACTGTAGATGCCTGCTTGTTGTATTAATAGGAGCAGAACAGCAGCAATTGTCTTCAGGTAGCTTTAGGTGCACAAGGTGCAGAGGATGCACTACACTAACTGTAAATACTGCAGCTGCCTGCCTGTGGTACTAATAGGATCAGAAGAACACTACCAATTTTCTTCAGGTAGCTTTAGGTGCACACTGTGCAGAGGACGCACTACACTAACTGTAAATACTGCAACTGTCTGCAGTACTAATAGGATCAGGAGAACACCACCAATTTTCTTCAGGTAGCTTTAGGTGCACACTGTGCAGAGGATGCACGACACTAACTGTAAATACTGTATCTGCCTGCCTGCGGTACTAATAGGATCAGAGGAACACCAGCTATTTTCTTCAGGTAGCTGTAAATACTGTAAAAACACCTGCCTGCCTGTCAGTAAGAAGAGAATACCAGGAACGGTCCGGATGTAGCTAAACTAAATACAGTATATATATATATATATATATATATATATATATATATATATATATATATATATATATACACACACACACACACACAACATGTAGGATGCATATACAGTGGGGACGGAAAGTATTCAGACCCCCTTACATTTTTCACTCGTTGTTATACTGCAGCCATTTGCTAAAATCATTTAAGTTCATTTTTTTCCTCATTAATGTACACACAGCACCCCATATTGACAGAAAAACACAGAATTGTTGACATTTTTGCAAAATTTATTAAAAAAGAAAAACTGAAATGTCACATGGTCCTAAGTATTCAGACCCTTTACTGTGATACTCATGTATTTAACTCAGGTGCTGTCCATTTCTTCTGATCATCCTTGAGATGGTTCTACACTTTCATTTGAGTCCAGCTGTGTTTGATTATACTGATTGAACTTGATTAGGAAAGCCACACACCTGTCTTTATGTCAGAGCAAATGAGAATCATGAGGTCAAAGGAACTGCCTGAAGAGCTCAGAGACAGAATTGTGGCAAGGCACCGGTCTGGCCAAAGTTACAAAAAAAATATGCTGCAGTTAAGGTTTCTAAGAGCACAGTGGCCTCCATAATCCTTAAATGGTAGACGTTTGAGATGACCAGAACCCTTCCTAGAGCTGGCCGTCCGGCCAAACTGAGCAATCGGGGGGAAAGAGCCTTGGTGAGAGAGGTAAAGAAGAACCCAAAGATCACTGTGGCTGAGCTCCAGAGATGCAGTCGGGAGATGGGAGATAGTTGTAGAAAGTCAACCATCACTGCAGCCCTCCACCAATCGGGGCTTTATGGCAGAGTGGCCCGATGGAAGCCTCTTCTCAGTGCAAGACACACGAAAGCCTGCATGGAGTTTGCTAAAAAGCACCTGAAGGACTCCAAGATGGTGAGAAATAAGATTCTCTGGTCTGATGAGACCAAGATAGAACTTTTTGGCCTTAATTCTAAGCGTTATGTGTGGAGAAAACCAGGCACTGTTCATCACCTGTCCAATACAGTCCCAACAGTGAAGCATGGTGGTGGCAGCATCATGCTGTGGGGGTGTTTTTCAGCTGCAGGGACAGGACGACTGGTTGCAATTGAGGGAAAGATGAATGCGGCCAAGTACAGGGTTATCCTGGATGAAAACCTTCGAAAATAACGAAGGAGTGGCTTCACAACAACTCCGTGACTGTTCTTGAATGGTCCAGCTAGAGCCCTGACTTAAACCCAGTTGAGCATCTCTGGAGAGACCTAAAAATGGCTGTCCACCAACGTTTACCATCCAACCTGACAGAACTAGAGAGGATCTGCAAGGCGGAATGGCAGAGGATCCCCAAATCCAGGTATGAAAAACTTGTTGCATCTTTCCCAAAAAGACTCATGACTGTATTAGATCAAAAGGGTGCCTCTACTAAATACTGAGCAAAGGGTCTGAATACTTAGCGCCGGTTCACATTAGAAGCGGCACGACTTGCAGGTCGCCTCACCGCGGCAGAAGTCTATGCAAGTCGCCCCCAAAGTAGTACAGGAACCTCTTTTCTAAGTCGGAGCGACGATTAGAACGGTTCCATTGTACAGAACGGGAGGCGACTTGTCAGGCGGCTAGGTCGCCTGACAAGTCGCCCCCGTGTGAACCGGCCCTTAGGACCATGTGATATTTTAGTTTTTCTTTTTTAATAAATCTGCAAAAATGTCAACAATTCTGTGTTTTTCTGTTAATATGGGGTGCTGTGTGTACATTAACCACTAAGCCACCGCCCGCCGTCACAGGCTTCTCTTGTTCTGGGCAGACGTCATATGACGTGATCGCCCTCCCGAGCCACTAGGGGGCACGTGTGCGCATGCCCACTGCATCGCTCGGGACCCGGTGCGCGTGCCCGGCGGCCGCAATGTCTGCCGGGCACCTGCGATTGCCAGGTAACAGAGCAGGACCGTGGATCTGTGCATGTAAACACAGATCCACGTCCTGTCAGAGAGGAGAGGAGATCGATAGTGTGTCCCTTGTACATAGGGACACCGATCGGTCACCTCTCCCAGTCAGTCCCCTCCCCCCACAATTAGAATCACCTCCCTAGGTCATACATTAACCCCTCGATCGCCCCCTAGTGTTAACCCATTCCCTGCCAGTCACATTTACACAGTAATCAATACATTTTTATAGCATGGATCGCTGTATAAATGTGAATGGTCCCAAAAATGTGTCAAAAGTGTCCGATATGTCCGCTGCAATATCGTAGTCACAATAAAAATCGCAGATCGCCGCCATTACTAGTAAAAAATAAATAAATAAATAAAAATGCTATAAATCTATCCCCTATTTTGTAGATGCTATAACTTTTGCGCAAACCAATCAATATACGCTTATCGCTTATAAAAAAAAAAAAAAAAATTGGATCTTTATTATAGCAAAATGTAAAAAATATTGTGTTTTTTCAGAATTGTCCCTCTTCTTTTGTTTATAGCGCAATAAATAAAAACCACAGAGGTGATCAATTACCACCAAAAGAAAGCTCTATTTATGGGGAACAAATGATAAAAATTTCATTAGGGTGCAGTGTAACATGACCGCGCAATTGTCATTCAAAATGCGACAGTGCTGAAAACTGAAAAATGGCTTGGGCAGGAAGGGGGTGAAAGTGCCCTGTATTGAGGTGGTTAATGAGGAAAAAAAATGAACTTAAATGATTTTAGCAAATGGCCACAATATAACAAAGAGTGAAAAATTTAAGGGGGTCTGAATACTTTCCGTCCCCACTGTATATACACAATACACTGTAAGTGCAGCTAACTGACTCGCCTGCCTACTCTATCTAACTTAAATCAAATGACACTGTCTCTCTGGTTATCTCTCCGCCGCCGCAACACACTACACAAGGCCGAGTAAAGAGAAATGTTAAAAGTGTGGGTGTGGCGCTGTCCTGATTGTAAACAAATGTGAAAATATAAAAATATGATCCTATGAAGTATATAATGCCTCTATGCTATCATACTAAATACACCTGTGAAAAAGGAAATCTCATGCTAAAGGTGCCAAATGATAACAAATAACCGAGTGAGCATAAACAAGGTTAATAATAGACCAATAAATGCATCAAGAGTGAAAGTTCCTACCATACGTGAAATTAGTGTGATCCCACATGAACTCACATATTGGTAGCTCATATAAGGCAAAAATGTCATCAGTAGAACCGTCAGAATCAAATCCTGTCAGAATCAACACAGGATTTGATTCAGACGGTTCTACTGATATTTTTGCCTTATATGAGCTACCAATATGTGAGTACCGCTCTGTCATCTTTCTCAAATAAAACGTTTTAAATGGTTTTACGCTATGGGCATCCCTTTTCTTTTTTATGTCTATATGCCAACCCGACCCTGAGAGTGCCAGAGACTGCTGCACAGTGGCATAGACTGTGACTGCCTGTCACCCCTGCAGGGGTAAAGGAAGCTGGTGAGTGTTTGCACATTAAGAGCACGTGATATAAAAACACGGTCACCAAAAAAGTTAAATACCAGAAGAAGGCTCTGAATACACTCGTCTATTGAAAAAATTTAACTGTCAAAAATTTCACTGTCAACAATATTCCCAATATAGGACTATTTAAAATTATTATCACAGTATTAAACACAAGTCACTAATTTTTTACGTATGCACTTTATAAGGATCCTCAGCAACACCATTGTTCATTGCAGCTGAGGCATCAATCCGGTTTGTTTTCTTTCCCTCTCCCAACCCCCCCCCCCCCCATTCTTTTATGTATTCACTCATGTATGTTTCGGCTATCATATGTTAGAGTGGATCACACTAATTTCACGTATGGTAGGAACTTTTACTCTTGATGCATTTATTGGTCTATTGTTAACCTTGGTTATGTTCACTCGGTTATTTGTTATCATTTGGCACCTTTAGCATGAGATTTCCTTTTTCACAGGTGTATTTAGTATGATAGCATAGAGGCATTATATACTTCATAGGATCATATTTTTATATTTTTATATTTTCACATTTGTTTACAATCAGGACAGCGCCACACCCACACTTTTAACATTTCTCCATACTCAGCTTTTTCCACCCAGGTGGTGATTGCTTCTGTGGAGGCAGCAGTCCTTAACTTTCATCTATTTCTGTTGCGCGGGTTCACCACTGTTTTCCACACTACACACAGGCGGCCTTATATAGTGTGGGGCGTGTACTAAACCCCCTGAGCCATAATTGGCCAAAGCCACCATGGCTTTGGCCAATTACGGCTCTCTGTACAGATGGCGCTGTGATTGGCCCAGCAGCAATGCATTGCGATGCCACAGTGAATTCTGGGACATGACGCGCCACTCGAATTTGGTGCGAACGGCACCTAAACATGGGTTCGACTCAAACTCGAAGCTCATCCCTATTCAGAAAGACCCTAAAGAGGTACCCAGAGCAGCAAAGCTACCATAAGAGAGCCAGGAGGCAGAATGTTTTGTTTAATTCATAGTGATGGTGAGAACCCTCTGTGTGGGAGGACATACTATTTGTAGTTTTGATGGTCTTTTGAATAAAAGTGGGCAGGATAGTCCTGAAAACTTTATCTAACATGGAGTAAACTCACTGTTTTGGCACTATCATTGAGCTAAGAAACCCTGGCATGTCACACTATGTACTATACCTATGTAGGAGCAGCATTAGTACCCTGGGAAAGGAAGTAATTTAGAAATACAGAACCTTCCCATCTCCATAACATAGTGAGTAAAAGTTTGGTAGTCCACAAACAGAACTGGAGACAATACTAATAAAAGTATAGCACAAGCAGAGACTGCAGAGAGTCTCTCATAAGATCTCATATATCTCATAAGATCTTTCGCAAGAGTAACAGTTTTTTTTTTTTTTTATTTCTCAAACAGATATAACAAAACTCTTTCTATAGGTTTCGCCCATTTTTCTTAACGCAGACTGATAGGCATATTGGTGGGGCCCAGATTAACTGCCTGCAGGGGAAGAGAACTCAGACGGAGACTAGTTGATGCTGTAACGTGTATTAATGTGATAATGCTGAGAAAGTAGAACAAATTCTATAGTCATGGCCACACCGATCTGGAACTCTTACAATGGACCAGGCAAGGGAAATCTGTGCACACCATAGACAACTGACAGCATCTGATAGAGGAGATGGCTGGAAGGCAAATCAGCAACAGGACCCCTGGATGAGGAAGGTTACTGCTCAAGACACAGTGATGGCATCAATAGAAGAGGGTGGAGCACCATAGCTTTAAAATCATCTTCCTCTGAAGTTGTATCCTTCAAAGTAAATTTACTAACAAGAATAAAAGTTTCATCATTGGAGAAAAATTACATTTATTGGGTAGTGGGGGGTGAAGCTGGCCAACCTCTCTGCTCCCTATTTATTGCACTCTGTCTGGTTTTTCACTGGTAACAAATTATGTTTGGTGGGACTTTCAACTAGTCTTTCAGGGTTTATTCACATTTGTAAGTTTGCATGCAGCAAAACTTATGGATTTCACTGCATGAAAATATATTTCAAGTAGAAAACCCATTGTTTCCTTTGTGATTGGTTGACAACTATATGTTGAAGCCTAGGCCGAAATGGAAAAATATATGGGCCCATTCATACCTACGCATATGCATTACTACCAAGTGCGCTGCAAAACACATGGAACAGTGTAAATCTAGGTTCTTCCTGTGACAAACTCTATTTTGAGTGACTTTACCATAAAAAAAAACTCCATTCTTTATGACATTATCTCTATGGTCTGTAATGTGTCTGTAACAGACTCTGTTTTGGGTAGCAGTTCCCTGTAACAGCCAGTATTGTGTTTCCAATTTTTGAAAGGCTTCTTCTGTGTGTCTTTTCCAAAGACAATTTTTTTGTGGTGTTTCTTGTGTGGCAGATTACATTTATTGGGGAGTTTTTTGGTGACAGACCATATTTTTGTAAAGTTTTTCTTGTTACCCAGAGTGGATTTTGTGTGATTTTTTAATATGCATATCCAGGTTTACTCCCTCCGTTGTGCTATGACAGAGATGTGACTCTAGAGACAATTGGACATGTTCCCCTATTTTCATTTGAGTACTTGCTGTCTACGTTGCACAGGGGTGGGGGTGGATGTGGAATAACTATACCCCTACATAGGTACCATACGAAAAGAAGGATATAGAATCAAGAATCAAAGTAAGGTGAGGCGGGCCTTTGTACGTACCTTTGTAAGGTTTGAATAAAGATATATACCACAGATTTAAAAAGTGTATTTAAACTTTATTTTTTATCTAGTTAAGAACATATTACAGTTGTAGAAATCCAGTTACTGTTAATTGGGTCCAGGATGTGCTGATCCTGGTACAATGGATCAAAAATATGAACTACGCGTTTTGTGGGAAACCCCGATTTGTCTGGCCTTAGAATAGCACGAATACAGTAAGACTATTGCAGTAACCTAAGAATACAATATTGACAGAATTATAAATTGCTATTAGCAAATATTGACATTCTTTATAAGAAACATATAACATTTCCAAAACATGACGTATTTATGGGATATTCGCAATTAACCAAACATTTTTATAGTGAAATTGGTATAACAACTAATTTTCTATCGAAACAAGATTGTATACAGTTTATGTGATGTCCAGCAGTATCTCATAAACCAGGGGTAAGCCAAGGAGGCTCAGAGATTTTTTAGTTATAAAACTATAATATAGAAATGTTCAGTCAGTTTGTCTTATCTATTCGTTTACCTTCGAACTGTAAAACTTGACATGCTGATCCAATGGGAGCGGAAGCCTGGGGAGCCCGTGGGGATAACCTCCCTATACTCGCAGGGAAAGCAGGGCGGACTCCTATATACATATGATTGTATCATAAATATTTATACTAATGCTATGTTTGTAGAAATAAGTATGCAAAGAAAAAATATTATTAAAAATGTAAGAATTGAATGTTAAGGGATCCTATCCCAATATGGTTAAAGATGTTCCAAGGTGATAAATGCACATATTATGGATGGGAAAGGCACTAGGTAGCTAAAGGTGTAAAATAAGCCACTTTGTCTTTAAATCCCCAATCTCCAAGGTAATATATATATGAGATAGCCTCAATGTGATCTAATGAAGGAGAAGGAAAAGAAAATATCCTTTTTAAGATAGAGACTAAAAACTAGAGACTAAACGGGGGATGTTTTAAAATCCAACAAAGGGAGTTCTTACCCGTTTCCCGTTAGCATGCCTGTCTCATTCCAGTGCCACCGCGAAGGGGGGATAGAACCGCTGAATGGAGGCTTGCATATGAAGAGGTGTGTATATGTGTATAGGAGTCCGCCATGATTGCCAGGGGAGGAAAGGGGGAGGGATCCCTGAGGCCGCCCGTGTTTCCCGGAAAGCAGTTCCAGATGGATTCTGTAGGATCCGGAGGGACGGGGGAGGGCTCATTTGTCCACTGACAGGCCAAGTGAGGCACATGCTGTAGCCGTAACATGTGCCTCCATATAAGTAATCCATTTCCCTGGTTTGCAGGTCCCCAGATGGCGAGTGTGTGGCGAGAAGAAAAAACCTTCAGCTGATACTTGTCAGCTAAGGGAATCAGGGCTACACCTGCAAACGAAGAGAGGAACGCGATTGGCTCGGTGCCCGGAAATTACGCACACCGGATGTGCTTCAGAGGCGCTGTTGCGTTCCACAAGGGCGGAAGTGAGGTAACCGGAAGTGAGGTGACCTGGAAGTCACCCCAGATCGGAATCCCAGATAGTAAACATCCGCTCAAGGAACGCCTCTGTGGGATTCCAAGTGTCTATAAACACGTGAGGAGTCCCGCTTGTGGAGGTTTACACATATCAGGACTTCTAATCCCTTAGGTAGTGGACAGACACAGGCGAGGCAAAGCCCATGGGATCAGATGGAAGATCATAAAATCTATAAGAGAAAGCAAAATATATAAAAAATATATAATTAAGCATGTTAAACATCTAATATTCATTATAGTAAAAAATCCAAACATATACAGTATCTCACAAAAGTGAGTACACCCCTCACATTTTTGTAAATATTTTACTATATCGTGTCATGTGACAACACTGAAGAAATTACACTTTGCTACAATGTAAAGTAGTGAGTGTACAGCTTGTATAACAGTGTAAATTTGCTGTCCCCTCAAAATAACTCAACACACATCCATTCATGTCTAAACAGATGGCAACAAAAGTGAGTATACCCCTAAGTGAAAATGTCCAAATTGTGCCCAATTAGCCATTTTCCCTCCCCGGTGTCATGTGGCTTGTTATAAGGTCTCAGGTGTGATTGGGGAGCAGGTGTGTTAAATTTGGTGTTATCGCTCTCACTCTCTCATACTGGTCACTGGAAGTTCAACATGGCAACACATGGCAAAGAACTCTCTGAAGATCTGAAAAAAAGAATTGTTGCTCTACATAAAGATGGCCTAGGCTATAAGTAGATTGCCAAGACCCTTAAACCTAACTGCAGCATGGTGGCCAAGACCATACAGCGTTTTAACAGGACAGGTTCCACTCAGAACAGGCCTTGCCATGATCGACCAAAGAAGTTGAGTTCACATGCTCAGCGTCATATACAGAGGTTGCCTTTGGGAAATAGACGTATGAGTGCTGCCAGCATTGCTGCAGAGGTTGAAGGGGTGGGGGGTCAGCCTGCCAGTGCTCAGACCATACGCCGCATATTGCATCAAATTGGTCTGCATGGCTGTCATCCCAGAAGGAAGTCTCTTCTAAAGATGATTCACAAGAAAGCCACAAACACTCTGCTGAAGACAAGCAGGTTAAGGACATAGATTACTGGAACCATGTCCTGTGGTCTGCTGAGACCAGGATAAACGTATTTGGTTTGGATGGTGTCAAGCGTGTGTGGCAACAACCAGGTGAGAAGTACAAAGAAAAGTGTGTCTTGCCTACAGTCAAGCATGGTGGTGAGGGGGGACATGGTCTGGGGCTGTACCGGCCCGGCACTGGGGAGCTACAGTTCACTGAGGTAACCATGAATGCCAACATGTATTGTGACATACTGAAGCAGAGCATGATCCCCCCACTTCGGAGACTGGATCTCAGGGCAATATTCCAACATGATAACAACCTCAAGCACACCTCCAAGATGACTACTGCCTTGCTAAAGAAGCTGAGGGTAAATGTGATGGACTGGACAAGCATGTCTCCAGACCTAAACCCTATTGAGCATCTGTGGGGCATCCTCAAATGGAAGGTGGAGGAGTGCAAGGTCTCTAACGTCCACCAGTTCCGAGTTGTCATCATGGAGGAGTGAAAGAGGACTCCAGTGGCAACCTGTGAAGCTCTGGTGAACTCCATGCCCAAGAGGGTTAAGGCAATGCTGGAAAACAATGGTGGCCACACAAAATATTGACACTTTTGGACCAATTTGGACATTTTTCTTCTTTTGTTGCCAGCAGTTTAGACATTAGTGGCTGTGTGTTGAGTTTTTTTGAGGGGACAGCAAGTTTACACTGTTATACAAGCTGTACACTCACTACTTTACATTGTAGAAAAGTGTAATTTCCTCAGTGATGTCACATGAAAAGATATAATAAAATATTTAGAAAAATATGAGGGGTGTACTCACTTTTGTGACGTACTGTATATATAAAGATATGTAACCTTGGATCAACTTGTCCCTGGTTTCTCACATGAGCCACTGCTGGGTGTTTACACAGTGTCTACAGATACCCAATAGTTATATATACATTGTATATTAGAACGGGTATACAATGGTATACACCTGCAAATTTAATTAACAATATTGTTTGAAAACATAAACAAATGCATTTTAAAGACAAAGGTAGGGTAACACAGATGGAAGAGAGAGGGGGAGGGGGAGGGGGGAGGGGGGGATAATGGAAAAAAGTGAAATGTCATTCACTATCGGTGAGGGTCAGATATCTAAAGAAAAGGGGCGTAGATGATGGCATCATTCTGGCAAGTAGCAGGAATTTTAATGAATCCATCTTATAGTCATGGAACAGCATCTCCAGCTTTCATATTTAGGGGGGGCACATGCTGGGACAGGGACAAAAGTAGGACTCTCAGTTACTGAAAAAAACAGACTGATTTCTCCCATCCTTAGGACAGGAGAACCAGCCTGTAAATTCCAAGAGATGCCAGACCAGCGCTGTCAATAGCAGGGGCAGGACAGCAAGAGGGGGCTGGGGTACCCCACAGTGGCAGAACACCAGGGCCTGGTGGCAAGACAACCTTTGCAACCCTGATAGTTCTCCCACTGCTTTGGACCCTTATATTCTCTTAGTATGCTGGTGACATATATCTCTTGTTTTCTGCCACCCTGGGGGGGGGGCCCCAATACAGTAGGAAGGGAACTCACTGCAGAAAATGTGAAAGGGCCGTTGTGGGATCGTAGTAAAGGGCCCCAGGATATATATATATATATATATATATATATATATATATATATATATATATATATTTGCATTTTATAGTTGCCCCCCTACTTTTGTCCCTGTCCCCCCATGTGCCCCCCTAGATATGAAAGCTGGAGACGCCACTGGTGGAGTACTCCTTAGGGGTATAGTCTGTGGCTGTAATAGCTGGATGGTGATATATCCATAGAAAGGGGTATTAAGGGTTTAAAAGGAAGGCAGCCATCCTTCAGAGTGTGTCCAGAACACTGCAAGACATGTAAGGAAAAAACAGGGAGGGGGAGGCGCCGACCTGAGTGTAGTATTAAAATAATGACTTTAATAGGATAAGATTAAAAACACTTACAAGATGATAGAAGATGCATGCTCGTTAAAGTAAAGTGCAGTCCTGGCATTCCAGATGGCTCTGTTGGTCCCTCGCGCTCGGAGCTGACTGCTCCTTCTATTGGCCTGCTGCCCTCTAGAGGAGGACAGCTATATATACACAATGGAGAGCATGTGGGTGTGGCCGTGGAACTGGAACTTCCAACAGACCAATCAGTAGACAATAAATTATAGCAAGGGGCAAGGTGAAGCAGGGGTTAACAGTCTCGGATTGACAAAAAAAAAAAAAAAAATATATATATATATATATATATATATATATATATATATATATATATATATATATATATATATATATAAAATTAAAATAATAATAATAATAATAATAATAATATTATATGTATATATACAGTGGGGCAAAAAAGTATTTAGTCAGCCACCAATTGTGCAAGTTCTCCCACTTAAAAAGATGAGAGAGGCCTGTAATTGTCATCATAGGTATACCTCAACTATGAGAGACAAAATGTGGAAACAAATCCAGACAATCATATTGTGTGATTTTTGAAAGAATTTATTTGCAAATTATGGTGGAAAATAAGTATTTGGTCACCTACAAACAAGCAAGATTTCTGGCTCTCACAGACCTGTGTCTTCTTCTTTGAGAGGCTCCTCAGTCGTCCACTCATTACCGGTATTAATGGCACCTGTTTGAACTTGTTATCAGTATAAAAGACACCTGTCCACAACCTCAAACAGTCACACTCCAAACTCCACTATGGTGAAGACCAAAGAGCTGTCAAAGGACACCAGAAACAAAATTGTAGACCTGCAACGGGCTGGGAAGACTAGGCAAGCAGGTGGATTTCTTGGTGTGAAGAAATCAACTGTGAGAGCAATAATTAGAAAATGGAAGACATTCAAGACCACTGATAATCTCCCTCGATCTGGGGCTCCATGCAAGGTCTCACCCCGTTCGGTCAAAATGATCACAAGAACGGTGAGCAAAAAGGCAAGGAAGGAGTGGCTTCGTAGGAAGCATTTCAAGGTCCTGGAGTGGCCTAGCCAGTCTCCAGATCTCAACCCCATAGAAAACATTTGGAAGGAGTTGAAAGTCCGTGTTGCCCAGCGACAGCCCCAAAACATCACTGCTCTAGAGGAGATCTGCATGGAGGAATGGGCCAACATACCAGCAACAGTGTGACAACCTTGTGAAGACTTACAGAAAATGTTTGACCTCTGTCATTGCCAACAAAGGATATATAACAAAGTATTGAGATGAACTTTTGATATTGACAAAATACTTATTTTCCACCATAATTTGCAAATAAATTCTTTCAAAAATCACACAATGTGATTGTCTGGATCTGTTTCCACATTTTGTCTCTCATTGTTGAGGTATACCTATGATGACAATTACAGGCCTCTCATCTTTTTAAGTGGGAGAACTTGCACAATTGGTGGCTGACTAAATACTTTTTTGCCCCACTGTACATATATATATATATATATATATATATATATATATATATATAAAAAGGCCACTAGAAGGAGCAGTCAGCTCTGAGTGCATAGCCTTTCATTACTGCAGCCCTGATTGACAAGATTCCAGCCTTGCCTAGGTCCAGTCAGATGTCGTGACTTTACTTCCTGTTCCACGGTCCATGCTGGTCTGTGTGGAGCTGCTTGGTTCCTTTGCTCCTGGATAAACACTGTGATCAATTCCAGGCAGCTGCTCAATCCTTTTCAGCTATCTGGAACAGTGGTGGGACCCACAGAGCCATGTGGAATGCCAGGACTGCACTTTACTTTGACGAGCATCCTACAGAGGCGTTCCTTGAGCGGATGTTTACTATCTGGGATTCCAATCTGGGGCGACTTCCGGGCCGCCTCACTTCCGTTTACCCCACTTCTTCCCTTGTGGAATGCAACATTGCCTCTGACGCACATCCGGTGTGCATCATTTCCGGTGCCAAGCCAATCGTGTTCCTCTCTTCATTCGCAGGTGTAGCCCTGATTCCCTTAGCTGACAAGTATTAGCTGAAGGTTTTCTCTTCTCGCCACACACTCTCCATCTGGGGACCTGCAAACCAGGGAAATGGATTACTTTTATGGAGGCACATGTTACGGCTACAGCATATGCCTCACTTGGCCTGTCAGTGGACAGATGAGCCCTCCCCCGTCCCTCTGGATCCTACAGAATCCATCTGGATCTGCTTTCCGGGCTACATGGGCGGCCTCAGGGATCCCTCCCCCTCTCCTCCCCCGGAAATCATGGCAGACTCCTATACACATATATAAACCTCTTCATATGCAAGCCTCCATTCAGCGGTTCTATCCCCCCTTTGCGGTGGCACTGGAAGGAGACAGGCATGCTAAGGGAAATGGGTAAGAACTCCCTTTGTTGGATTTTAAAACATCCCCCTTTTAGTCTCTAGTTTTTAGTCTCTATCTTAAAAAGGATATTTTCTTTTACTTCTCCTTCATTAGATCACATTGAGGCCATCTCATATATATATATATATTACCTTGGAGATTGAGGATTTAAAGACACAGTGGCTTATTTTACACCTTTAGCTACATAGTACCTTTCGCACCCATAATACGTGCATTTATCACCTTGGAACATCTTTAACCATATTGGGATCTCCCTGTTAACATAAGGTAAGATCCCTTAAAATTAAATTCTTTCATTTTAATAATATTTTTTCTTTGCATACTTATTTCTACAAACATAGCATTAGTATAAATATTTATGATACAATTATATGCATATAGGAGTCCGCCCCGCTTTCCCGGCGAGTATAGGGAGGTTATCCCCACAGGCTCCCCAGGCTTCCTCTCCCACTGGATCAGCATGTCAAGTTTTACAGTTTGAAGGTAAACAATAGATAAGACAAACTAACTGAACATAAGTTTCTATACTTAATACTTAATGTTTTGGAAATTTTATATGTTTGTTATAAAGAATGTCAATATTTGCTAATACTGATTTATAATTCTGTCAATATTGCATTCTTAGGTTACTGCAATATTCTTATTGTATTTGTGCTATTCTAAGGCCCTGCCGAAGTGGGTTTTCCGCAAAACGCGTAGGCCATATTTTTGATCTATCGTACCAGGATCAGCACGTCCTGGACCCAATTAACAGTAACTGTATTTCTACAACTGCAATATTTTCTTAACTAATAGATGAAAAATAAAGTTTAAATACACTTTTTATATCTGTGGTATATATCTTTATTCAAACCAAGGTCAAAGGTACATACAAAGTCCCACCCCACCTTACTTTGATTTTTGATTCTATATTGCTGTCTAAGTTGACAGTGATCTCTACACGAGATGTGTTCAGCTCGTACTTTTCACAGTTATCACAGCTATAACGATCTTGTCAAATGATCTGTGACAAATTTAGCAATGCTTCTACTACCAACAAAACAAGAATGTTGCCTTGACGCTACAGAGGCAATTTTATCAGCATGTACTGTATATTTACCAGTCATCATTAGAGTACATTTCAAACTGAACTGTGATGATCCATGGCTGGGAATTTTCCTTTCTCAATGTACTCATCCTTACTGGTTCAAATAATAAGAGTTTTTCAATTACCGGTCATTGATGTATCCACAGAATAATGGTTAAAGGGAAAATGACTGTTATGGACCTCATATTTATTACAGTATATGAAGGAACTGTGGTGCCTAAAGCAAAGGTCTCCAAACTGCTGCCCATGGTCCGGATGTGGCCCCTTGCTTGCTTTTATCTGATCCATGGGGCACTATTCCTCCCATTGATATGAGGCATTATTCCTGTCACTGACACTAATGATGGGGCACTATCCGTCTCATCAATACCAATAATGGGGTACTATTCCTCCAACTAATACCAATGATGGGGTCCTGTGCCTCCCAACAAAAACTAATAATGTGGAAATGTTCCTCCTACTAAAACCAATGATGAGGCATGATTTTTCCTCCTATTGACTATGTAGGTGTTTTACTCACACTGACCAGCAAGCTTGAGGCTTTGTTTACTTCCACTGATGCCAGTACATTCTCTACTTCCACTGGCCATGATCTCACCCCCCTAAAGTTCGCAGGGCAGTAAACTGGCCCTTTGTTTACAAATTTATTAGACCCCTGGCCTAGAGTATCCAATTAGAATACTCATTATACTTTGCTCCACTGAGAGAAAGAAAGAAGGTTTCTGACTGGTCGATATTGGTAACTCTATTTCTTTATCATTCAAATTGATAAATTAGACTTATTTTGGTGTTTTTATGATAGGGGATTATTGCCAAGATGTCCATGCATTAAAATATATCTGCCATTTAATTGTCACATACTACTGCCCAGTGTAATTCTGGTATTGGCGTGCAAGTGAGTGAAGCTACTAAATTGAAGTGAAGTATTTTGCATTAAATTTCCAATCATGTGCACAAACACCTGCACACAATTGAATGTTAATGCAAAAATTTAAGTCCTTATTTCCTTCAAATCCAGCTTACTCTAGTAAATAACTCCTGTCCCATATACTAATATTGAGCCTCATTTCTATTGTTACCTACTAAAAAAAAACAAAAAACATGATGGCAGTAAGGTGGTAGAAACAACAGCAAAGTAAGCCAGCTTCAGTTACATGAATAGATGCTTGTGTGCCCCTTACATTATACCATCTGCTCAGATTCCTTCTTGCCAGCCAACTTTAAAATGACCCTGTTGTGCAAAAAAAATTGTTAAAATAGCTGTAAAAATCCAAAAATAACCTACCGTTCCCAGAGCCCATGCCGATCTGGTCCCCAAAACTGGTTCCCTGAAGTTCACAGAGAAAAATACATTTCCAGTTGTGTCGACCTGCTAGGTCCCCTTTCTTCTGCAGTGATGTGTAGTCAATGGGAGGAACTGAACTCATGCATTCTGCTGACCAAGATACTTACCTTCCTTTAGTTTTAAGACTGACAACGCTGTCCTAGGTCTAGTAATTTCACAAGGCGTCTGCCACACCTTTCTGGAAACATGCGGTATATTGCAGGCTGCTGTCCCCCTGAACGTACACTTTTTTATACCTTCTTACCATTTCCATTAACAGGTTTGTTTGGTGTACAATGTATGTTATGTGACAGTACTGTGTATTTGGGATGCAATTATGTAGCCTGTATTTTTGACCCAGAATATCTTCTGTAAGTGCAAATTACATAAATAAAGAATAAAAAAAAAGTAGGAACTGGTGAGGCCACCAGCGACCTAGATGATTGACACTCTGGGTGTGGGACCAGGTCTATTAAATAGAGCAGTGTTTAGCAGTGGCAAGTTTGATTTTTTTTTGAGGGTGACCACTATTGTTTCCTCAGGATAAGCCTTTAGGTATATGCACAGAACACCGTGTATGCATGCTGGAGACAAAAGTGTGCAAGTGTATGTATTGATCATTGTTACAAACAATTATTCTGAATTGCCCCATTTTATTCTCATTAGGATTGTGAATCTGGACATTTTGGACATTTTAACCACTTGCCTACCAGGCACTTACATCCCCTTCATGCCCAGGCCATTTTTCAGCTTTCAGCACTGTCACACTTTGAATGACAATTGCGCGGACATGCTACGCTGTACCCAAATAACATTTTTATAATTTTCTTCACAGAAATTGAGCTTTCTTTTGGTGGTATTTAATCACTGCTGGGTTTTTTTATTTTTTACTAAAAAAAAGACCAACATTTTTTAAAACAATTTTTTTTTTACTTAGTTTCTGTCAGTAAATTTTGTAACTAAGTAATTTTTATCCTTCACTGATGTGCGCTGATGAGGCGGCACTAATGGGCACTGATAGGCTGAACTGGCAGGCATTGATGAGGTGGCACTTATGGGCGCTGATTAGGTGGCACTGATGAGGAGGCACTAATATGCAGCACATGTGGGCACTGATAGGTGGCACTTATATGTGGCACTGATGAGCACTGATAGGCGGCACTGATGGGCACTGTTAGGTAGCACTGATGGGCACTAATAGGCGGCACTGGTGGACACTGACAGGTGGCACTGGTGGGCGCTGATAGGTGGCACTGGATAGGCGGTACTGATGGGCATTGATGAGTGGCACTGGGTGACACTGATGGGCATTGATGGACAGCAGTGATGGGCATTGATGGGCAGCACTGATAGTCGGCACTGATAGCCAGCACTGACTGGCATCGCTAATGGGCACTGATTGGTGGCACTTGTGGGCAATGGTGAGCACTGATTGCTGGCACTGGCACAGCCACGATCGCTGTGTTGCGCGCCCCCGCGGGCATGTGAGAGCAGCCGGTCATATGACGACGTCCCAGGACGAGAGCCGCACCACCCCGCCATCATTTGATGGCGGGATGGGCGGCAACTTGTTAATGATACTTGAGAGACTAAGTAAGACTAAGTAAGCACATAGCCGTAGAGAAGGGTTTTAGAGGATCAGATGCAGCGCCTGGGCTCCCTTTTGGGCATCACTGGTTTAGCTGATGACTAATCACACGTCCCACTGTCAGAGTTTATAGTTCCTAACCATCTGAAAGGGCCATAGTATGTCCAGCCTTATATTAGACAGATAACATAATCACATTCTGGAGCTTAGAGCAGCGCTTTTTGTTGAGTTTGCCTGGAAAGTAATGTGTTATGTAACATTTATTGAACATTTATCTTTTTTACGGATCTTATCTCGTTTTCAATATATTTCTCTTTGTACAAACCCGTAACAATGCAGCTACCTTATTCCCTAATTCTTGTCTGGGGGGAAGTTTTCTGATTTGTGACAGAATGTTCAGAAGAGTCTGTGTGGAGGTGTTTTTATTTGTATCAGCAACAATTTTATTCATAGCACACTTACTCTCTTCATCTAAGTTTAATGTGTCTGGTGGTTTGCCCTACATAGCCTTGCCACAGGGACATTTGAGTAAGTAAATCACTTCTTTTGCTTTTACATCTGGAAAATCTCAAGTGGTAAATTTAGAGCGTCCCATTAAAACTGAAAATTTTTTTAGTTATTTATGGATAGTAAGTCAGTTTTAAAGCATAATTCAAGCTCTCAAACACTGTTTAAAGCAAAGGCAATTAAAATGGTTCATCACACATATTTTACTTTATTTTTGGTATGTGGGAAGGTAAGCACCTCTACAATTGTCACATTTCCCCTTGTTGTGTGCACTTTACCAATGCTTTGAGCATCCACTTCACGAGAATGATGGTCTGGTCCTTAATGATCTACTTTCCTATTGTCAAGCTACTGTATTAAGTCACAGTGTGATGCAATCATCACTAATTAAGTAGAGGAAAGTAAGGCCCCATGTAGAATGTTTGAATTTGTGTTGAAAAAAGAAACATTGTTTTTCATACTTTTCATGATTTTCCTTTCCTGATGCCTGCGTGACAGCATACATATGGTGCTAGGCTCTGCCTCTAACCAATCTTCACTACCAGAGATATATATTAGCAGCACCTGTTTATTTAGAAGGACCTGCATATACATTAATAGATCAAAACACAAGGGAGCGTATATTCTGCCATGGGCACAAGGAAGAGAAAATTATAGTTAGTATAAAATACAACTTTATTGGTGCCTATAAGGCAGCATACATATGGCGTATAACTTGCTACACAGTAAGGTTTATTGCAAGGTAATTCAATGATGAATAAAACAAGCCTAAGATGCGCTCCCAAATCGCATTGTTTTGATTGAAGCTTGGTATACTCTGCAAATCATTGGGAGGAATGGCATCCTCGTACATGTTGTCGTGGATATTCCACTGTACTCTTGCTCTATTAAGCGCCCTTTCAGCATAATGGTATAATACATCTTTAAATAACCCGTGTTACTTAACCCATGTCTCCCACATTTCCCCAGTAAACAGACATGACCATACTTACGTCCTCATCTCTGCACAACTGCCTGCTGAGCTGTGCACTCGCTCTTTTATTCACACACACATAAGAAGTCACAAACAGGGAGCCCTGCCTCCAACAGCCAATAGCCTCTAACACAGGATGTGACCTCACAGGATATGACCAAATAAGGATATGACAACACAGGATGTAACAACACAGGAAAAATGAATTTATACAACAACCAATACAACAATGACTAGGGGAGTCTTATGGGCGTGTCTGGGCGGGGGCAGCGTGTACAATCTACAGCCCCCTGTCTCTGTAAGCTATCCTCAGCATGATCACTGGAAGCCTGAGATCATGAACACTGCTCTCGACCACAACGATTCAAAGAAACCCGTTCTTATCGTTTAATCGTGAATCCTTATTCTGCTTTGTTCAGAGAACAAAGCATACCCAGACTATACTACTGTCTCTGTGAACGAGAGATTATCTGCAGGCACACAGGGGTGACACGAGCACGCATCCGCTAAACCGATAATGTCTTTTCAGAGTGAACACCTCCCCCCAGACGATCGTTCTGTGCATCGCACAGGGGCCCTTCGCTGGCGGACATGTCCCCACTCCGCAAACACTTCTCTACATCCCCAAGAAGCTTTCCACTACCAAACGGATCTCAACCAGCGTCAGTCTGCCCCAGTCAGCTCTTTAGAGCGGGTTGCAGGAGTACTAACACTGGGAGACACTTAAGTATAGGCCTGGAGCTGAAGCGTAGCATAAGAGTAGGGCCAGCATGATGGGGTTTTCCCTATAAGTCTATAGCAAGGTGGGGGTTGTTAAGAAAGTGATACAGTTGGTAGGAGGGTCTAGTATCAGGAGAGATATGATAAGAGGTACCCATTGGAGGATCATAGGGTGGGGCAGGGTGTGGCTGGGTGGTCCTAATGAGTTGCTAGGTGGGTGTTGGTCTGTCAGTATCACTTTGAATTTGGACAGCAACCGAGGAGATTGTGTATGTTGTTATGTCGTCTGAGTCAGATTTCAGTACAGGAATGTTATCACAGGGACAGGTACAGGAGAAGGGGGGCTCTGTGGCTGAGGAAGGACAGCGAACTATGGGGGGGTGCTGTGATGGGCATAAGGCAAGACTCTGCTGTTCGGGAGATAGCCTTGCAGGACACTGCTGTGAGGGGGGGTCCTTGCTAGGGGTGCAGTCGGTGGTGCCGGCAACGGCAGCCGGGATGACTGGTGTGGCTGGACTGCTACATGCGTTCATGGCGGGTTTCAGTGAAGTGCTAGCCAGGTGCGGCACGGGGACAAGTGCGACTGGGGTTGTTTCCACGGCGTCTAGTGCGCCTGGGGTTGTTTCCCTGGCGTCGGCATGGACAGCTGCGCAGTCTCCGCTAATTGCATCAGGGGATGTGGCCAGCCAGGGCTCGCCTGGGGGGCTAGCGGGAGGGGTTTCGGTGACCTCCCCCCAGGAGGGGGCAGGGCAGGCGGTGGTGGCTACGTCATCCGCAGAGGCATCATCGCAGAACTCAGCCAAGGCGGCTGAGGAGGGTAAGAAGTCCACGGGGGACACCGAGGGTGTGCGTTTAGCGGACACGGCTAAATGCGAAGTATATGTGTGCTTTGAGGGACCGCTGGGATCTCACTTGAAACAGGAAGTGCGTGATAGGATTTGGAAAGGTGAGTACATGGAGATATTCTCCCTGTTACCCCTAGAAGAGTTTGACCTGGACAAGGTCAAGCTGGATGAGAGTAAGAAGGAGGAAGAGGAGAAGAGGCGATACCGGCTTATTCCCAGGACTTTTGGGAATTGGCTACAGTTCAATATTCTTGCCAGTGTCATCGGCGAGAAGTCTACAGATCAGTGCTTCGTGCTGTTTTGTTACACGGATGCTATTGGTGAGGCGCAGAGGGTGTACGGGGGAGTTTCCTGGTTGCGTTACGATGAACAATTCCGTCAACGCAAGGCGCTCAGGCCATCAATTAGGTGGGACCACAAGGATATCAGCTTGTGGATGAAGTTGATGACCCAGGCGAGGGCAACCAACACCCCCTTTTCAGGGGGGGCTGGTGGGGGAGCAGGAACCGCATCACCATCGGCCGGAAAGCGGAAAGGTTTCTGTTGGCAGTTCAATGAAGGGAACTGTAGATTCGGGGGATCATGCCGGTTCCGACATGAATGCTCAGGCTGCGGGGGATCTCATCCACTTGCGAAATGCTTCAAACAAAACAAAGGTAAGTCTGGTGAAGCTGGCAAGAGGGAGGACGCCGGTGAAGGTGGAAAAGCTGGCTCCATTCCTAAGTAGGTATCCTGATCAAACGGCGGCACGGCTTCTTTTACATGTTTTTTCTGTAGGTTTTAGGATCCCTTGCACTTTATCCGGGGTTTCTCCTGTCCCTGCTAATTTGTTGTCGGCACGACAACACCATTCGGTGGTGTCGGAGAAATTGGCTAAGGAAGTGGCTTTGGGTAGGATGGCAGGCCCTTTCAAAATGCCCCCTGTAGCGGAGTTGGTTGTCTCTCCGTTGGGAGTGGTTCCCAAGAAGGAACCCAAGTCTTTCCGGTTGATCTACCATCTTTCATATCCGCATGGTTTGTCGGTTAATGATGCCATTGACCGCGAGTTTTGTACGGTCTCTTACGCATCTTTTGACAAGGCGGTTAGTTGGGTTCGGAAGTTCGGCAAGGGGGCTCTTTTGGTGAAGACGGATATAGAATCGGCTTTTCGCCTTCTTCCGGTGCATCCCGACAGCTTCCGTTTGTTGGGCTGCATGTGGGAGGCTCATTATTTTGTCGATCTCTGCCTGCCTATGGGTTGTGCCGTATCTTGTTCACTTTTCGAAACATTCAGCTCCTTTTTGGAATGGGTGGTGGGGGATGTGTCCGGTTTGCATTCCATAATTCACTACCTGGACGATTTCTTGGTGATTGGCCCTTCGACGGGCAGGGGGTGCCATAGTCTGTTGGCCATGTTGCAATACATTTTTGAGTTATTCGGTGTACCTTTGGCGCAAGAAAAAAACTGAAGGGCTGGTCACCATGCTGAAATTTCTGGGGATTGTGATTGACACGATGTGCATGAAATGCCGGCTCCCCTTTGATAAAGTGGAGGACATGCAGGCAGCAGTGTCCTTTGCCCTCGGCAGCAACAAGATTCGCTTGCGTTCCTTGCAGTCATTGATGAAATGGTTTCTGCGTGCGACTTGGAGCTTTATACGGATGCGGCCGGGGCAGTCGGTTACGGAGCAATCTTGGGGAGTCAGTGGAGTGCTGGTGAATGGCGGGACTCATGGCGCAAGGCGGACTTACTGGATAATCTGGTGCTGTTGGAGCTATTTGCCATTGTGATGGCAGTGGAAATTTGGCAGCAGGAATTTAGGAACAAACGGGTTCTTTTTCACTTTCACGGTCTCTTACGCATCTTTTGACAAGGCGGTTAGTTGGGTTCGGAAGTTCGGCAAGGGGGCTCTTTTGGTGAAGACGGATATAGAATCGGCTTTTCGCCTTCTTCCGGTGCATCCCGATAGCTTCCGTTTGTTGGGCTGCATGTGGGAGGGTCATTATTTTGTCAATCTCTGCCTGCCTATGGGTTGTGCCGTATCTTGTTCACTTTTCGAAACATTCAGCTCCTTTTTGGAATGGGTGGTGGGGGATGTGTCCGGTTTGCATTCCATAATTCACTACCTGGACGATTTCTTGGTGATTGGCCCTTCGACGGGCAGGGGGTGCCATAGTCTGTTGGCCACGTTGCAATACATTTTTGAGTTATTCGGTGTACCTTTGGCGCAAGAAAAAACTGAAGGGCTGGTCACCATGCTGAAATTTCTGGGGATTGTGATTGACACGATGCGCATGGAATGCCGGCTCCCCTTTGATAAGGTGGAGGACATGCAGGCAGCAGTGTCCTTTGCCCTCAGCAGCAACAAGATTCGCTTGCGTTCCTTGCAGTCATTGTTGGGCAAGTTGAATATTGCGTGCTGCATTATGCCCATGGGCAGGATCTTCTGCAGGTGTTTGGCTTCGGCCACGTCGGGGGTCAAGGCACCGCACCATTTTGTGCGTTTGCCTAAGGCACACAAAGACGATTTGCGGGTATGGCAGTTGTTCCTGGCACAGTTCAATGGTAGGTCATTGTGGATGGATGAAATGGTTTCTGCGTGCGACTTGGAGCTTTATACGGATGCGGCCGGGCAGTCGGTTACAGAGCAATCTTGGGGAGTCAGTGGAGTGCTGGTGAACGGCGGGACTCATGGCGCAAGGCGGACTTACTGGATAATCTGGTGCTGTTGGAGCTATTTCCCATTGTGATGGCAGTGGAAATTTGGCAGCAGGAATTTAGGAACAAACGGGTTCTTTTTCACTGTGACAATCTGGGGGTTGTACAGGCTATTAACAAAATGTCCGCTTCTTCCCCACCGGTGGTGCGTTTTCTGAGGCATTTAGTGCTGTTATGTTTGTGTCTGAATTGTTACGTTCATGCTGTTCATGTGCCGGGTGTGACCAATAATGTGGCTGATGCTTTGTCTCGCTTACAGTGGGACAGATTCAGAATGTTGGCGCCGGGAGCGGAGCGACCTCATCTATTGTGAGATTGGATAGGTCGTAGGTAAGTTAAGTGGGGGAAGGAGATCATGTTTTACGTGTGTTTCTGTTTCTTGTGTTTTTCTTACATGTTGTGGGTGTTCAATTGTTGGTTTCTTGTCGTGTGTGTTGGTGCTGGGGATTTGTGTTGTTTATGTTTTGTGTTACTTTACAGGTTCGGAATGTTTGGTGTGGATCCTGGGCCATTCTTACCTTTCCTGGGGGGGCTAAGAGGGCCGAGGTTAGGCAGGATGGTCGCCAGTTGGGATTCTCCAGAGAATGGGTCAGGATCAGGTGGATCGGGGTCAGGGGCATGTTGTGGTCGAGGGTTCTTCCAGAAGTACACCATTACGCCAGGCTTGACAGGCCCCCTGACGTGCTTCTACTTCAGGTGAGAGGAAATGATTTGGGGCTCCGGGCGTCCAGGGAATTATACAGAGACATTAAATATGATCTCTTAAGATTGCGTACCCTGTTCCCGGACACAATTGTAGTGTGGTCGGACATGGTGGCCAGAGCCTCCTGGCATTTGGCTGTATCTGTGGAGCGGATTAATAGAGCTAGGGTCAAGATCAATAAGGCTGTAGCAAAATTTTTTGTCCGCAACGGCGGTTTGGCGATTCGTCACAGGGAATTGGAGCAAGACCCGTGGTTGTACTTGAGAGGGGACGGGGTTCAGTTGAATGCGGTAGGGATTGATCTTTGGTTCCTGGGCTTGCAAGACGGCATTCAAAGAGCTCTGTGGGTGTGGCGGGCCGCCCAGGCGTAGGGTTTCACGCCGGGCGTCTTGGCAGAGGTCATAGGGTTTTTGAAGGCAGGGATAGTGAATTTCTTTGGAAAAAGATGGGTTGGGCCCATCTATGGTAGGGGTGTACCTGCCCTAATAAGGGCGGGAGTAATAGTTGGCTGTATTGGCTGGTGAATTTGCCTAAATTTGTCCCAGAGCCAGATACAGAAATTTGAGCAGTCAAGGGTGCCTTCAATAATCCTATGCAGTTTTTTCAAGTCAGTTATTTCTTTTATTAAAGTTTTGTTATGGTTTGTTTTTTGTGTAATAAAGAGGCTGCTATGGCCATTTTAACCCAACAACAAGTTGTCTGGCTTAATTATTGTAATTTGGTAAGGTGGTAATTGGGTATTGGGTGATGGCATACAGCCGATAATATGGGCAATACCCCAATCATGACAATACATATTAAAATACATCTTCATAAAATTTACACAACAATGTGAATGGTCAAGTTGGTGAAAAGATACACAGTCCAACCAAAAAAAAGCGCAGTGAGACCTATTTAGTAATAGAAGGTCCATCCATTGTGGTAAGTGTACATCCATGCAGGGCCAGGAGAAGGGATGGGTAGGAGGGTGTCTGCCCTGGGTGCAATAGTTTACTGTAGGGATGGGGGCGCCTTTCTTCTGTTACAAGGCTGACAGGAGTAGTGACAGAGGCAATGATTTTGAGAAGCAGATGACTGTTGGGCCTAGGATCCCCTAAGCTTGCACATTAGGGGGGGGGGGGCGCAGTTTGACATCTTTACCCTATGTACTGGATGACCTTGTCCCGGCACTGCATCCATGTGGGGTCACCTGAAGCACCTGAAAGTGGTCACCTGTTTATCTGTTACTAATGGCACCAGCACCTGTTCACCTACCTTTTGCTTTTTAAGCAAATATTGTTTGAAAGTGATTTATTGATACATTGGACGTTAGTTGTAGTTAGTATTTTCTGGTGTTGTTTATTTATTCAATTTATGCACTTTTACATTTGGCAAACAGTTCACTGGTCCTGTGAATTGGTTTATGGGTGGATCCTGGTACTAGGCTTGCCACCTAATCCCTTTAAACCCAAACACGTATGAATTACACAGGTTCTGCAGATAAGGTTTAATGCAGATAAGGCACTAAGTGAGTTTAATTACCACCTTAATCAGCCACAGAATCTGTGTAATTAATATGTGTTCGGGTTTAAAGGTATGAGGTGGCAACACTACCTGTTACCATATAGAAAATTAAAAATCCTACTGATCAAAATATTGTCCTTGAACACAATAAGCTTTTTAGATTTCTCCACTTACATTATATGTGGGATTTAAAATAGAGGTTTATTTGTGGGTTGTTAGGCAGCAAGCTCACCAAAGAACAACCCCCTGAAAGGAAAAAAAAAGGGCCACGTCCTATTTTTTATCATCTTATCTAGTTTAAATTTTATGTTCTCTTTATGTTGTAATTTCCAGCAAGCAGGGGATTCACTTGTCAGTCTCATGCACAAACATGAAAGCCATTTTTGATATATTTTTCTGTATTTCTCAGTGTGACATTGAATGCCTTGTCTTTGTTCTGTGGATATCTGTCAATGATGCACATTGCCTAGGTGCCCTCTTGTTGTATTTCAAGCAAAAACTGAATTTGTAAGTGGATAATTTGTAAAAATGTGTTTATAGAAAAAGCGGTTTTGCTGGATGGTTTTGCCTGCTTTTATTTCATAACTTGCTCTAAAAAATGATAGAATCAGTCCGGCTATTTAATGACAGCGCTTCTGCTTTCTTGTTTGCCACCCTTTTATTATAGTACAATAGTAGGGCTCAGGAGGGCATTGAGAGTACGTGTGATTGTTATGGTTCTCTTTCCTAGTCAATGAATTTGTCACTCATGTTAGTTCAAATTATTTAGAGTGCCTTTCCTTTTCATGGAGTGTTTAACTGATATCCATGTAGCTTTTAGCGCTAATATGTTGCTAAATATGGAGTGGCTGTCCTTAAAATGCATATAATGTGCACATGACCACAGTGGTAAGTGGGGAATAAAGGTCATTGGCAATGAGGCTGGAAAGGGATGGATCTCATGTGCAGGACTAGATAGCTGAAGGCATTCATGGAAGTCACGCAAGGCTGCATCTGTACATTGGGTACAGACACTGATATTTCAAGTAGAAGCCCAGAGCTATATGAGACATTTCCTCTGCTACACAAACATTTAAGCATGTTTGCAGTTTTGTACCTTACAATTGTCATGTTCAAGTCTTCCAAACATTCCTTGTTTGTCAAACTAAAAGTTTTCAGTGTTACGGAACCTTGGTCACCTTCCTAATACAGCCATGCTTTTGATTGATGCAGCTAGGCTAGGCAAGAGCAGGAGCCTTGCAAGGCTGGGGCATTACCTACCAAGAGTGCACCAGTGATGAATATTATTATTCATAGTTCTATAGCGCTGACAATTTGCACAGTACTTTACATATATACTCACTGGCCACTTTATTAGGTACAAATGTTCAATTGATTGGTAACACAAGTTGCTAATAAGCCAATCACATGGCAGCAACTCAATGTATTTAGGCATCTGGACGTGGTGAAGATGACTTGCTGAAGTTCAAACCGAGCATCAGAATGGGGAAGAAAGGGGATTTAAGTGACTTTGAACGTGGCATGGCTGTTGGTGCCAGACGGGCTGATCTGAGTATTTAAAAAACTGCTGATCTACTGTTATTTTCACATACAACCATCTCTAGGGTTTACAGTGAATGGTCCGAAAAAGAGAAAATATCCAGTGAGCAGCAGTTGTGCAGATGAAAATGCCTTGTTGAGGTCAGAGGAGAATGGGCAGACTGGTTTGAAAAAGGCAACAGTAACTCAAATAACCACTCATCACAACCAAGGTATGCAGAATACCATCTCTGAACGCACAACACATCGAACCATGAAGCAGATGGGCTACAGCAGCAGAAGACCACACCTTGTACCACTCCTGTCAGCTAAGAACAGGAAACTGAGGCTACAATTTGCACAGGCTCACTTAAACTGGACAACAGAAGATTGGAAAAACGTTGCCTGGTCTGAGGAGTCTCGATTTCAGCTGTGACATATGTAAACCACATGAAAGCATGGATCCATCCTGCCTTGTATCATGGTGTAATTGTGTGGGGGATATTTTCTTGGCACACTTTGGGCACCTTAGTACCAATTGAGCATTGAAATGCTACCTGAGTATTGTTGCTGACCATGTCCATCCCTTTATGACTACAGTGTTCCCATCTTCTGATAGCTACTTCCAACAGGATAATGCACCATGTCACAAAGCTAAAATCATCTCACCACTGGTTTCTAGGGATGACCTGAACACCCCCCGGTTCGGTTTGCAGCAGAACATGTGAACAGGCAAAAAATTGTTTGAACACGCAAACACCGATAAAGTCTATGGGACACGAACTTGAAAAATCAAAAGTGCTAATTTTAAGGGTTAATATGCAAGTTATTGTCATAAAAAGTGTTTTTTTATAGCCGCGAGTAGTTTTAAATTACTTTTTTTCCTTTAGAAATGTCATTTTGTGCAGGGATTGTTCTAAACACTGGAAAAATGCGCCACTTTACAGGCATACTATAGACACTCCCCAGGTATGAAATTTAAAGGAATATTTCACTTTTATTGTTTCACTTTAAGCATTATTAAAATCACTGCTCCCGAAAAAACAGCCGTTTTTAAAACTTTTTTTTTGTATTGATCCATGTTCCCTGGGGCAGGACCCAGGTCCCCAAACACTTTTTATGACAATACCATGCATATAAGCTTTTAAAATTAGCACTTTTGATTTCTCCCATAGACTTTTAAAGGGTGTTCCGTGACTTTTGAATTTGCCGTGAACACCCCAAATTGTTTGCTATTCGGTGAACAGACGAACACCCGATGTTCGAGTCGAACTTGCGTTCGACTCGAACATCGGGCTCATCCCTACTGGTTTCTTGAAAAAAATGACAATGAGTTCACTGTACTCCAAATGTCTCCACAGTCACAAGATCTCAATTGCATGATGCTATCATGCCAATATGGACCAAAATCTCTGAGGAATGTTTTCAACACCTTGTTAAATCTATGCCACAAAGATTTAAGGCAGTTCCGACGGCAAGAGGGGGTCCAACCCTGTACTAGCAAGGACTACCTTATAAAGTGGCCGGTGAGTGTATATGGTACAGTCACATCAGTCTTGAAAAATATTGTTCTTAGCAAAAAACACATATATAAATCATAACCATGCAGCATAAGCCAATTTGTTACGCTTGGACTACATTAAATATTACATCCACAAAATAAAATATTTAAATAAGTTCAGCTTACTTGGAGAATATAGACATGGTTCAATGCCAATGTAGTAATGAACTAATGTTAGACTGAAATTCTTCCAAAGCTTCCAGGAATGGCTCCATCTCATGTGTCAACAGCTAAATCTTAGTGATATTCACTATACAGCCCTGCCCAGTGGCACACAACCTTTTCATCAAAAACTTCCCTGAGGATACATGACTGATGGATAACATATGTTGTACAGTTATATTAATCCCTTCTTACCGTTCTACTCCCAATAAATCAAACACACCAACTTGGAGTAAAAAAGGCCGTAGCAGCCTACTTTATTAAAATAATATATATTTTAACTTTCTTATAAAACTCTTTTATCAAAACAATCTAACAATAAAAAACATCTTTTCTTCCCTGAGAACATTTTTAAACTAAAGAGCGTTGGTCTGCGCTATCACTTGAAATCCTTCTGCTGTTCATCACCCACTCAGCACTGCGGTACTTATCAAAACTATCTCAAACTATGCCTCAAGCCGACAATCTGGCTCAGAGACTACCAATTCCCGCAGTGCCCCATTATCACTTCCCGGTTAACCTCCGTTAACCGGGAACCAAAAGACCTCCGGATCTATAACACCGTTAGATCCACCCACTTACTTTTTCCATCTTCCTTCTTTTTTACAGACCAACGCCCGCCACTGCCACGACTATTTAATCCTCACCACCTGTTGAGAAATAACATCAACTTCCTTTATATCAACCATGATTCTAATACCACTAAAAAAGGGGCGGGTGGGCGGGAACTTTCCTCCAACCTTCTGTTAACCCCTCCCAGGTCAACCCTCTTAAATAGTACCCCACCCTATCCTGTCCCTCCCCCTCGGCTCCATTTTAACTCTACCTTCCCCCCACTGTTCCCACTGTCATGTATGCCCTCCATTTTAAGCATTACATGCTGCATTTTGGGCCTTTCTTGACTGATGGATAACATATGTTGTACAGTTATATTAATCCCTTCTTACCGTTCTACTCCCAATAAATCAAACACACCAACTTGGAGTAAAAAAGGCCGTAGCAGCCTACTTTATTAAAATAATATATATTTTAACTTTCTTATAAAACTCTTTTATCAAAACAATCTAACAATAAAAAACATCTTTTCTTCCCTGAGAACATTTTTAAACTAAAGAGCGTTGGTCTGCGCTATCACTTGAAATCCTTCTGCTGTTCATCACCCACTCAGCACTGCGGTACTTATCAAAACTATCTCAAACTATGCCTCAAGCCGACAATCTGGCTCAGAGACTACCAATTCCCGCAGTGCCCCATTATCACTTCCCGGTTAACCTCCGTTAACCGGGAACCAAAAGACCTCCGGATCTATAACACCGTTAGATCCACCCACTTACTTTTTCCATCTTCCTTCTTTTTTACAGACCAACGCCCGCCACTGCATCCCACGAGTAATACCTTACTCTTGGATGCCCCTCCACACCCTTATGGCTCGTTGTATTCCATCCTGCAAACCTAACATCCACAAATCTAACCCCACATCATTAAGATGAACCCCATCAACTCTCAGATATCTCCACGTTTCAAATTCTAGTTCTGGATGTCTGATTGCTAAACACCCATTGCGTACCATAAATTTGCTTATGTCCCTATTTATCTTTTTTCTGGCCCGATTCACACCTTCCACTGACCTGGCCATTCTCCATGATGTCCTAGCCACCATATCCGACCATAGAACTATAGTTTTTGGGAATAATTCCATTAAACGCCACACATCTCCTTTTATATCGCGCGAAATGTCCACCATGGATCTGATACTTAAATCATTACCACCTAAATGCAAAATTAACACATCCGGTGGTCCCTCCCGCAGGGCATGCTTTTTAACTTCGGGAAGTAATCTACTCCACAGCATTCCAGGTACTCCCAACCACTTAATATAAACCTCCCGTTTGTCAAAACCTAACTGCCTACCATCCCTACGAGCATCCCCTCTTCTTGCCCCCCAACATACATAAGAATGGCCCATAATCCAGACCATTCCTGGCGCCGCACCTGTAATTAGAAAAAGACAAGAAGACTATACTAAAACACTATCCCGCAATAACAACTTCCATTACTATTACTTAATTATCCTCCTTTAACCATAGCTTCCTTTCCCTTATACCACCAAATGAGGCCTAATGTAAGACCGAAACCTGTGAGATTCCCACCTTCCAATGCGTTTTACCGCCTCCACGTCCAAACCCAATCTAGCTGCTTCAGTAGCCGCCCCAATCCTAAAAGAGTGTGATGAAAATTCTTTTCCTTGTAATCCCACCCCTTCTAGGCACCTTCTAAAAATTGTGATGAACTGGAACTTAGATAAAAAACTACCGTCCTGGTGAATCAATAAAGGACCCTGTACCCCTGGCCGTACTTGTAAGTACTGCCCAACCGTGCTCACCGGGCACAGGAAAGATCCCTGAATCGGGTAAACCCTCACTACCCTGCCTTTTCCTACTTGATCAGTTTTTGATCGTTTGACCACCACCGTCAAACCTCCCCTCTCAACCTGAACCTCTTGCCAACCCAAACCACCCTGAACTTTTTTAGCCGGACTGACCAGCTCGCCAATCCTGAATGCCCCAAAAAAAGCCATTACAAAAGCCGCCTTAAACAACTCTACCTCATACTCTGAAGAGCATACCTCCCTCAACTTCTTCACAATTCTCCCCAGAATAGAAAACGTCACAGGTCTTCTCGCATCCTTTACGATTCTATTTTTTCTATACCCTTTAAGCGCTTGACGCACCCAAAAATCTTTCGTGACATCCCGCTGACCCTGCAACTTAAACAAGAACGCTAACCATGCTAACTGCATGTTTATCACCGCCACTGACGCCCCTTCCTCCATTTTTCTTGCCACGTAATATAGTAGCAACAAACGCAAATTGTTTTCAGACGGCTCTTCCCCTAAGACCTGAAGAAATCCCGTCCACTCTGTCCACACTTTTGAGTACGCCGCCCAAGTGGACCCACTTACCGACTGTTTGATCCATCCTGCGATGACACCAACGGAATCTCCCACAGCCAATCGGGACAAGGTACCCCTTGTTGCTCCGCTTCCGGCGCCAACTCTCGGAACCTGTCCCACTGGAAGCGAGATAACGCATCAGCGACCACATTCTCAACCCCTGGCAAATGTACGGCATGAATGTACACATTCAATTGCAAACATCTTAACACTAAATGTTGCAACAATTTGATTACTGGCGGAGACGAAGCCGTCACCCTATTGATAACCTGTACCACCCCCAAATTATCCCCGTGAAAGCGCACCTTCAGATCCCTGAAGGAAGTGCCCCATAGCTCTACCGCCACTACTACTGGAAACAGTTCCAATAGTACCAAATTTTTGGTAAAACCCTCCTCTATCCATGATTGAGGCCAAGGACCTGCACTCCACCGCCCTCGAAAAAATGCCCCAAAACCCGTGGACCCTGCCGCATCGGTGAATAATTCAATATCAAAATTACTTACCGGGCCCGCCATCCACATCGCCCTTCCGTTGAAAGATTCCAGAAACGTATGCCATACCCTTAGATCATCTCTGTGCGACTTTACCAATCGCACAAAGTGTCTCGGTGATTTCACCCCACCTGTGCTAGCCGCCAGCCGGCGGCTGAACACTCTCCCCATAGGTAGTATGCGGCAGGCAAAATTTAGCTTACCTAGGACCGATTGCAGTGCCCTCAGCTGCACTTTCTTTAAGCCAAGTAACCCCGCAATCTCTTTTTTTAAGTCTTCCAATTTGTCTTCCGGCAACCTACATTCCATGGCCTCAGAATCAATGACAATGCCTAGGAACGTGATGACCTTGCAAGGTCCCTCCGTCTTTTCGTTTGCCAATGGAATGCCGAATCTGTCAGCGATATGTTGCAGTGTCGCCAATAACACCGAACAGATTCTAGATGATGCCGGCCCTATGCATAAAAAATCGTCAAGGTAGTGAATGATTGAATTCACACCCGATATGTCCCGCACCACCCATTCCAAAAAAGAGCTGAATTGTTCAAATATCGCACATGATATTGAACAACCCATTGGCAAGCATTTGTCCACATAAAATTCCCCTTTCCAATGACACCCCAGCAATCTGAAGCTGTCCGGGTGTACCGGCAATAATCGAAAAGCCGATTCGACGTCGGCTTTTGCCATCAACGCTCCTTTGCCATAACGCCTCACCCAACCCACAGCGGCATCAAATGACGTATAAGTCACCGAGCATGCTTCCGGATCAATGGCATCATTCACCGATCCACCCTTTGGGAAAGACAGGTGGTGAATGAGCCGGAACTTATTGTTTTCTTTCTTGGGCACCACACCAAGCGGTGACACCACTAAGTCAGCTATTGGTGCACAACGAAAAGGACCTCCCATTCTCCCCATTGCAACCTCCTTTGCCAGCTTTTCAGAAACCACCTCCGGATGTTGCAATGCGGACCGTAAATTATTTGGCACTTTGGGCACTATAAGTAACCTGCACGGTATTCTAAACCCCCCCGTGAAAACCTCGTCCAACAACCTCGCAGCTTGCCTATCCGGATACTTACCGAGAAACGGGCGCATCCTTTCCACTATCACCGGAGTCCTCCCTTTTGTTCCCAACGTCCCCAAATCTGCCTTTTCCTTGCTTAAAGCATCTAGATGCTGGATGCGTTCCCCCGCAGCCTGAGCACTCGTGCTTATACTTACATGTCGCACCAAATTTACAGGCTCCGGAATTGTATTGCCAACACACCCCCTTTTTATTTCCAGCCGAGTGTCCCAGGGCAGATGGTCCACCGGCTCCCCCCTGAAAAAACTGGTTCGGAGCCTGCGTATTCGTCATCAGGCGCATCCACAAGCTAATGTCCTTGTGGTCCCAACGCAGCTCTGGCCGTATCGCTCTCCTCTGCCTGAACTGCTCGTCGTATCTCAGCCAGCCCGTGCCGCCATATACTCTGTAGGCCTCCCCTATCGCATCTTGATAGCAAAATAATGCTGAACAGTGTTCCGGATGTTTCTCCCCAATCACGCTTGCCATGATAGCAAACGCTTGCAGCCAGTTTGCAAACGTCCTTGGTATCAGCCGATACCTCCTCTTCTCCTCATCGTCCTTCTTGGAACTGTCTGGCTTAACCCTATCCAAGTTAAATTTTTCCAAAGGTAATAGTGAAAATATTTCCACGTACTCACCTTTCCACAATTTGTCCCGTACTTCCTGTTTTAAATGTGCTCCTAAAGGCCCCTCGTAACACACATACACTTCGCAGCGCGCTGCATCAGCCAGCCTAGTTATATCCTGCCTATCTGTCGTCTCTGTAGCTTTTTCCTTCCCCTGCGCAGCTTCACTCCCTGCAGACTCTGGGGCGGTAACCGCAACCGTCACTGCGGGCGTCCCCACTCCTGCCGCATTAATGCTACCCCCTGCTGGCGGTACCCACGCCGCTGCCGGGCCTCCTACCATGCGCTCTCCCACCTCAAACTTTTTCACCAAATCTTTTATACCCTCCAAAAATCCCAATAAGCCTGAGCCCCCCGCTTGTGAGGCCGCCCCCCTTATGTTGCTCTCGGGCCTGTTTGTGTTTTGTACTACACTGCTTCTCCCAGCTAACCCCAGATGTGGTGACTTACCGGGCTGCACAGGTGTTGCCCCATCAGCCGACCGTCTGCTCTCCTCCTCGTCCGTTCTCCTGGAAGGGGGGGCCGCCTCCTCCTCCGATTCCGGCACCTCCTCTCGATCTCCTGGATCTTCCTCTGCTTCTTCCACCTCCGAAAGCCCGCCTGGCCTGGTAACTGAGGCTGCCGCCGTCATCTCTGCACTTTCTTCCCTGTTGCTGGTATCCTTCCTGGAAGCCTTGTGGACAGCAGTAGCAGGGCCGGTGCAGGATACCGCAGCCCTGTATGCCTCCACTCCTCCATCCCTCCTTCCTCCTCTACCTCTGGCTTTTTTAGCATCCTTCCTGCTGTCCCCTGCCGGATTAGACAGCCCAGGGACAGCCGCATCTCTTTCCACCGCATCTGCGCCCTCCGCCGTTATCCGGGGGGCGGGGCTCGCGCTCACCGCTCTTCTCCTCCTGTCAGTCCCGCTGCGCTGTCTCTCCCCGCCATGCGACGCCGGGGATGTGACAGCTCCTCCGCTCCTGCCGCCTTGCTTCTTCTTCGCCGGAGGGCATCCCTGCTCTTCTTCACCGCTCCTTCTTAGTCTTCCGCCCACCGCCCGCTCTGGGGAGAAACGCTCAGGCGGACGGGACCTCCGTGCTCTGACGCCGCTCCCCTCTCCCAGTGACATTCGCTGTTCAGTTCTCTCCATTGCCGCCCCGATCGCAGCCTGCAGCCATGCCGTGCCCCTAACCTCAGCCTCCGCTCTAAACTGCGCCATTATCCTCTCTACCTCTGCCATGTTCAACTTTCCTCCAACCTTCTGTTAACCCCTCCCAGGTCAACCCTCTTAAATAGTACCCCACCCTATCCTGTCCCTCCCCCTCGGCTCCATTTTAACTCTACCTTCCCCCCACTGTTCCCACTGTCATGTATGCCCTCCATTTTAAGCATTACATGCTGCATTTTGGGCCTTTCTCTAGGGCCTTATTCATTGCTATTGTAGAGTTATACCTTCAGCAGTCAAATTGAGTATGTCTCTCTTATAGGAATAAATGGGACCACGGCACTCATGTCAAGACCCAGCAGAGTCATTTTCGGTGAAAAGGTTGTGCACATAGAAATGGGGAAGAAGGTAATTATCTAACCAGGTGAACTGCACGGGACGTGGAAGCATAGTTTAAAGAATACCTGTTGTAAATAGTGTTATACCACTGTAAATGTTCTCTCTTAAATCAAACTTCCTTTACGATCTACCTTAAATTATAACTGTCTCAGTGCATACCTTTCAACAACCCTGATTGCATGGGACTGTCCTGCATTTTCATTTCCATAAACCGGTGTACAGAGGCTTTGTCCTGCATAGCCCTACTTTGCTGTCTAAAGCCGCGTACACACGAGCGGAATGTCAGAAAAAGTCAGACATTCCGATCGCGTGTATGCCCCTTCTGACTTTTTTTTGGAAAATTCTGACGGACCTAGAAATGGAACATGTTCTAAATATTTCCGACAGAACCAATTCCTATCGGGAAAACCGCTCGTCTGTATGCTGTTCCGACAAGCCAAAAACGACGCATGCTCTGAAGCAAGTACGAGACGGAAGTTATTGGCTACTGGCTATTGAACTTCCTTTTTTTAGTCCCGTCATATGTGCTGTACGTCACCTCGTTCTGGATGGACTTTGGTCGGACTTTGGTTTGATCGTGTGTAGGCAAGACAGCTTGAATGGAATTCCGTCGGAGAAACTTTCGGAGTTTATTCCAACGGCAAAACCGGTCGTGTGTACGCGGCATTACAGAATTCAAGGCATTTGTCAATGGCCAAGGGGAGAAGAAGTCAAGAGTAATTGACAGGATCCTTTCACTGTATGAGACCTGCAGTTTTCCGCTGCAGTAACAGGAGATCACTATTGACAGTAGTATCTGGCATGAACAAAACTATGATTTTTACCTTACATCTGGAGCTAGGATACTCAGCATTACAGGTAACTTATTTATACACAGCAAAAGCCAAACTTTTTTTTTTTTTCTGGAGCTCAACTGAAAGTCACCACCAAAGTTACAAACTGGCTACAGCAGTGCCTGGTGGGAAGCTTATCAAAGCTGCTGCAAGTATACCTTTAAACTGCACCATATGGTCATAGCCTTTTTTCTGACTCCACCCATTTCCTGCTACTACACACGCTACATTTCAACCTTTAAAGAAGTGCCCCTCTTTAGTTTAAAAGTTGGGAGTTATACTCGATGCTGTCTCTTATAGCTCAGTCACATGTTTGGCCAGGGGGCGATAAAAATAAGTGGTTGAACCACAGTTTTACCATGCCTTAAGTGCCACCTCACCCCAAGCTGCAACCTCTGCTAGATAGGGTTGTACACCTTCCATAGCAAAAATTATACACATATTGTATTCACCGAACGCAGCCCATTAAAGTGTGCTTTTCAGGGTTACAATAGGCAATGAAGAGGCAACATAAAGTCTCCTATCCTCCCATGAATTGCTCTTTAAAAAGTGATACACTGCAAATTGCTTTTCAGAGAGACAACAAGGGCTGCTGCAAGGGTAAATGAGTCATGAAACCAGTCAATCCCATCATTTTTCCTTCATGACCTCCTTTCCATCATTGATCCTCCTTCAATCACTGTTCTTCAGTTTTATCCATGCCCTCTAGTATTGCCGCGCTATCAATGTTCTTGTTTGAATAAAGCCATGCAGTATGTGTGAACACATTTTATTTGCTTTAGAGCAATCGATTCTTCCGTCTAGTCTTTTTACTTTCTTTCTTACCCACTTATGTTGTACACATTTTAAATTCCGTGAATTATCCTTCTAGATAACAGAAACACAAGACTAAACGAGTTGTTGAAAGAAGTCACATTTACTTTCCATCATTTTCATTACACAACTGTAAACTCAAAGAGTACAAACACTGGATACATACCTTTAACTAGACTCAGCTTTTTGTAAACCTGGTCATTTGGCAAGAGTTTAGTAATTTCATAGAGGTAGATCCCGTTTCACCATAAGTGAAGACATTCAGATTTGCAAGATAAGTTATGTGTACATATGTGTGCACGTGGTTTTGAACATTTGTGTGTACCTTATATGTTTTTCTGTCTAACATCATCAATCCTTTATCATTGTAATGTGCATTAAATTATATGAAACACTGTAAAGCAACTATATTATCCTTTAGCTGTCATAAACTTTATTAAAAAGCTATGGTGGAGGCAGCCATTTTCAAGGCTGGATCGGTAATTTAGAGAATGCAGTCAATTAATTAACTAGGACTAAATATAACATTAATTATAGCAAACTATGCAAATACAATGGATATACGCAACATATGGGTACAGTGTAGCTCAGCTACATAATTACTGTGTAATTAGTGTGTATGTAAGACCTAATCTATTTTTTAGTATGTTTGGTGTTAAGCGTCGCCATATACTGTTGTCTTAAGCAAACATTTTTTTGCAAAGTTTCTGCAGTTTTTGGAGACCCTGACAATAACAGCAATACCTGTTGTTGGCTGCCAAATTAGGGCAAGCCCAAAATTATTTTGATTTTCTTTGCTACAACCACGGATTGCAGGAAAGAAGATTGCTGGAATCCCTCCTGCAGCACTATTGTATTCTGCCAGCAGTGGTGGTGGTGGTGGTGGTGGGGGGGGGGGGGGGTGCGGGGAGCCTTTCTGGCCAGGAAAACACAATGATTACTGCTAGCAGCTATGGCCGCTGGCAGTAATCGAATGGCAAAAATCTGAGGGGCTGGTTGTAATAAAGTCGACTTCAGTACAACCCGCCTGTTCATACATGGATCGAATCTTGGCCGGTCCCTGATGAACTGGCCAAGATTCAATCCATCTATGGTCCATTTTAGCCTCCAGTAAGAGCTCCTTAAGTTGGCTGTTGGGCTGCCTATCTGATAGTCCCTGCTGAACTAGCCCAAATTCAATCCATCTATGGCTGGCTTAAATTGGTTGTAACCCTAAAAAGAAAAAAAAAGCTTCTGTTCCTTTCATGGTCTATACCACAGTGCTTGTATAATTTGTCCAATTCTAAGTTTTAAAGTACCTGGTTGATCCTGCCTATTCTTGTGTTCCCCTATGTGTACTGACCATGGTAATCATGGCTGCAGATCAATGATGCTGTGGTCAATTTACGTGCCTCCGTCATCCCGCTCTCTGCTCTCTAATGTGAGTCTCTCCCTCCCTGCCTGTCAGTTCCTAGTCTGTGTGTGAGAGCCGATCTCCAACCTCCCTCCCCTCCTGCTGCTATTCCCTGCAGCTGTAAGGTCAGATTTATAAATAACTGGCATCCCCTCTGTTGTAGTAAGAAAAGTACTGTGTGTCATTTAAAAAAAAAAATGTATAATCCTAAATACCTTCTTTCATAGCGCCGCTGTGTGGTCACATGATCTCCCTCTGCTGGCCGGCTGACATCAGAGGGTAATCTCAGCCCCTCCCACTGCTCTCCTTAGATTGGGGAAGAAGAGTGGACAGAGGTCACGTGACCACACAGCAGCACTATGAAAGATATTCAGGTATTTAGGATTACAATTTTAAAAAACTGACACACAGTACTTTAGATCTTACTACAACAGAGGGAATGCCAGTTCTTTTAGAAATCTGACTTTACAAGCACTTTAAGACACGGAATGCAATTAGCAGCAGTGATCTCCCATAAATTAAATCACATGATTTCCCCATCAACACAGTCAGTGTTTATGGAATCCCTCCCGCAGTGCTACTGTGTTCTGCCGCCGGGGGGGGGCCTTCCCTGTCTGTAGTAATACTCCATATTTCCATTGCACACGTTCCTGGATAAAGCTCTGAAGGATTTGGGTGCTGCAGCAATGACCAGCTGGAAACTGGTTCAGAAAGTCAGAATGAAGATATTTGCCAGCACATCCATGGTGTGCTGGCAAATATCTTCATTTTTCCCTATCTGCAGAACACAATGATTAGTGCTAGCAACTAGAGCCACTGGTAGTAACTGCATGCCAAAAAAATCAGACAGGCAGGTTATATAACCAGGTAAACGAAAAGGCAGAAAGTTATGCTCCTTAAATGAATGTCCCAAAAATATATAAAGTGCCAGATAAAATTGAGTGACAATCAAAACTATGGTGTGATATACCTAAAAAATAATCAAAACAGTACACAGATATTTCATAGAGTATAATTAAATTCCAAAAATGATGTTCAAAAAAGTACTTGCTATTCAAAATAGTTTAATTTGTGTACTGTTGATTATATTTTAAGTATATCACACAGCACAGTTTTGATTGACACACAATTTTTTTTGAAACTTTATATATTTTTGGCACATTCATTTAAGGAGCCCGACTTTCTGCCTTTTCTCTTACCTGCATATTTCAGTATTTATAGCTGCAAAGCATGCAGCTTCTACATAGGGTGTATATTTTGTGCAGGGATTCATTACCAATATACTGTATATGGTTACATAACCAGCCTGTCCATACATGGATTGAATCTAGGTGGGTCCTTGCTGAACCGGCTGAGATTCGATCCATCTATTGCAAGCTTTAAGCCTCCAGTTAGAGCTCCCTAAACTTTGCAATATATTCACAAAAATGTTTTACTTAAAGCGGAGTTCCACCAAAAAAAAATTTACATATACTGCAGCTGCTGACTTTTAAAATAAGGACACTTACCCGTCCAGGGCGCCTGCGATATCCTCACCCGAAGCCGACCCGTCCCTCGGCTCCGGGTGCAGGCGTCAACATCTTCAGTAAGGGAATCAGGTAGTGAAGCCTTGCAGCTTCACAGCCTGGTTCCCTACTGCGCATGCGAGAGTCCCGCTGTGCGTTCTGACTGGTCCCTGCGGTCTTCTGGGACCCGTGTGTCTCCCAGAAGACAGTGGTGGGGACGGAGGAGGGGCCGGACATGGCGTAGATCGCAGCGGATTCTGACGGAAGTGGGAGCAAATTCCTGGTTTAGACAGGTATCTGCTCCCCCCTGAAAGGTGCCAAATGTGACACCGGAGGGGGAGAGGAACCGGATTAGCGGAAGTTCCATTTTTGGGTGGAACTCCGCTTTAAGCAATTTGTATACAGTACTGCATGATGCCAAACATACTGAAAAATGTATTTTGGGATTACATACATTTTAACCTTTGAGGCCACAGTGGTGTTGATAATACAGAATAAAATAAATGCAAACATCATTAAGGATCCTCTATCACAGTATTTCTGGAAGTGTGTGACATGCTTCCCCGGCGGCACATGTCCGCATGGTAAGTGGTATACACTACGAGGTCAGCACTGAGATTGCAGTCCAGAGGATTTGTCTTACAAAATGTAAGCCAATAAAGGATGTCTAGCAGTGGTTACCTTGGTTGACATCTTTGACCTCCACTACCCGTTTTGATGACTACATCAACCTAAATTCCTTTATGGTGGCTTCACACTGATCTGCTGCACTTTGCCCGCAGCATGGTGTACCTGCGGTTTCCGTGCCGGTTAGCTGCACTTTCCTAAAGACTTTTATTACACTATGTCCCTTTTGGTATGTTTTCCAAAATGCGCACCAAAACCATGGGACATAATAGAGGTCTATGAGAAAGCACAGCTAACCCACATGAAAACCATGGGCACACTGCGCGGCACCCATGCTGCGGCCAAAGTGCAGTAGGGGCAGTGTGAAAGCACCCTTGAACTTGAAGTGCACCTTTGCCCGGACTATAGGCATTAAATTATTTACATATACTTTAAGAGCTTTTAAACAAGTCATCCTGACCACTCTACCTGCTTGTAAAGTCATAAATTCTCAAAGATCCGCAAAAATCACAACAAAGTCAGATTTCACTTTGTTTCTAGCAGATGTTTGTTTATATTAGCGGACTAGCAGTTTGGCAAGGTTCTGGAGTAGAGATGGGCTGAGGTTTGAGTTCCCACGTGCCCAATCCCACCAGGAAGCCGACACTGCACACTGCTAATCACAGGCAGTGAGACATTTCCTGATCCGCAGCTGCACAGATTGGGAAATGTCTCACTTCCTGTGATTAGCCATGTGCAGTGTCCGCTTCCTGGCGGGATTGGGCACGTGGGAACTCGAACACGCCCGAGCCCATCTCTATTCTGGAGCAACAGAAGTAATAGCAAATACTAATATTTTAGTGCCGTTGTGAATATTGAAGACAAATTTCTCCACAATACTGTACCTACTGCTACAGAGGTGAGTGAAGACTTCTTTTAAAGTGTTTCACTGTTTGTTTAGAGTATGTAAATACTTTAATATTCATAGTCTTGGCACAGGGTCCCTTAAATGGGAATATACATCTCAAAGTGTGTATAATAATGAAGGGTGTGTCTACCATGACCAATATGGACAATCTGGCATGTTTGCTAATTTTTCTACATGTCTGGGTGTTCCATAGAAATATCAAAACATCATTATAGTTATGAAATGTCATCTAGTCCAACCTACAAGTGTCCACATTGTACATTTTATATACATTTACTGTATATATTTTGATAAATTAATTAGGTATATACAGCGCCCTTTCTTCTTTACCTCTCTAAAAACGAATAATTTCCCAGTTTAGTTTCCTAATGACCTATTTAGGACCTGTCTCCTATTTATTTTATTTATGCCTCTGAAGAGGGCCAAAGTACAGTAAGGCAATGCTCCTATTAAAGCATATCCAAACACAAAAATAAAATTGTAACATAATACAGCTTACCGGTCCTTTGATGGTGGTGCTTGCATTAGATATCTTTCCTGACGTCAACATGGCAGCATACATATGATATAGCTCCACCCCTCCACCCACAGGACCTGTTTAGCTCTATAAAAGTCTGACTGAGAGCTACCTCCCCCATTCGCCTTTTTGTCCTCAAAGATCAACACCTACAGACCATTACACTCAGGATAAGCTCTTACCTGCCAACTATGTCGGAGTTTGTCTGGGTTCAAGCCTCTCCCAGCATGCTGTCCCACATCTTAGGCTGCTAAAGGCACCGACAAGGTGGGGAACCCCTTCTGGTTGTCTTTTGGGGTTGAGGTGTTCTCTAATCAGAGACGACAATCCTCTTGTGGCATGCCTGCTTTGGAGTCTGGATCCAGCAGCTGGGACTGCATAATGTCTTCTCTCCTATGGAACTCTTTCCAGGTCTGTCAATCTCTATCAAATGTTTTTTCCTTTCTCTTGCTCTCATGTCTCTAAAGACCCTATACACACTGTGCAGCTTTTGTTGTCTGATTTCCTTTAGATTTGCCGGGACCATGTAGCGCAGGGGCCTGCCTGCATACAGATTGAGGCTCTTGAGGTTTGACCTCATATTGTGTGATTTTTTGGTAAATCTGAGGGAAAAAATCTGCAGAGGATTGCATGATGTGTAGCCAGCTTTAAAGTGTCCTTTTGGGTGGATGGGCGTTGGCTTCCCTCCTAATTGCCTAGCCCTTTTTTGATTAGAACAAAGGCTGGGGAGGACTGAGTTTCTCTCTCAGGTGCTCTATTTAAAGGGCACAAATGGCCAGATAATGAATGCCTTTGTGATTCAGAGAGACAGCATCTCATTCTGAGGAGCAGTCAATGACAAGTAAAACTTTGCTATTCTAGTAATGGGGATAGAAGGGAGAGAGAGCAAGGAAGACTGTATTACTAGGGCAGTGATGGCAAACCCCAGATGTTTTGGAACTTTTTGGAACTTCCTTCTGCAGTGTAGTTGAGCATCATGGGAAATGTAGTTTCAAAACATCTGGGGTACCAAGGTTCGCCATCACTTTACTAGGGGATGGGGGTTTTTTGCCCAAATTTCTTTTATCCAAATTTGTTTCTCTTTGCCAAAAAAAAAGGGGGGTATATATGTATTTTTTCCCTCTCTCGCTCCCCTTTTTTCTCTCTGTTGCCATGCAGTCTCCCTTGCACCTTTTGGTTCTTCTGCCAGCATGAGCCTAACACCACATAGCAAAGACCACTGCAATACCAGGTAGATGATGCGGGAAAAAGAGTGCATTATGCCTGAACGAGCGTACCTTCTTGTCTATTGCAGCCCCAGCCGCTCACACTCCCGCTCTAGGAGGTCCAGAGGCCCTCTGGATCATCAGGATTTTTCCAGGGCAGAAAGTGACTCCTCTAGTCCTGGCAGACCCCAGTACATAGGGTGCAAATGTACGCTTATGAGAAAGCACACAGCTTCTCCTCTGAGGGCTCAGCGCCTGAAAGGCAAATGTTGGTCATGTGGAGACGACCCTATGCCAGGAAAGCCACTTTGCAGCAACTGCTTCAGGCAGCTTGCCAGAGACCAGGAGTACGAGAGTCAGCAGGTGTCAACGTTGCTCAAGAAAGTAGTCCATGACTCCCTGGCAGAATTTTCCGGTCGTCTCGGACAACTAGGCACAGAAGCAGACGAACAGAGTGTGGGCCCTGCACCAGGTCTAAACCAAGCCATTTAACCCTCTCTAACTAGAGGGGTACTAGGCACTTCAGGGGTGACTCCAGCCCAGCGGATTAGGCGGGCTGATTTGCCAGACCCAGTATTACAGCCAACCTTCCAGGCAGAAGGAGAAGATACCGCCTCCTCCTTGGCAGAGCGTACTGAAGGTTCAGACTTTGATTTTGCAATGATACCACCATTTTTTAAGGCAGTAAACTCTGCACTGGAATGGGAGAATCTGGAAACCTCCTCCAAACTTATTATCACACACCTTACAATCTGATTTTAAATCGCTGCACAACATGCATTAGGTGTTTTTATCCTTTCAGGGCACCCCAAAAGCGATGCAATTCTGCTGTGATTGTAACATGGGAGAACGTGCCTTTAGAAACATTGTGCGAAGCTTTTCGCCCCTAAATAGGAGCAGGGGCTTCTTTTTGCACGCATAGGGCAGCCAAGTGAATGAGCCGCCCCCATGCGAGTTGCAACATTGCATACAAATTGCTCTTTGAAAATCACATAGTGGAAACACTTTTCCCCTCTACGCGATAATATCAAATGCCTCTAAAAAGTGACCTAAGCACAGATCACTTTTCAGTGCAATAGCAGAGCCTGCCGCAAGTGTGAACAAGCCTTTAGGTTCCATAGGAGGAACCTAAAGAAAAACTACCTTTCCTCTTATGACATAAATAAGAGGCCTGTTTCAAGAGGAATGGGAGAAGGGAGAAAAAATCCTCCTCAACCAATATGTTGCAGAAGTTGTATCCACTCACGGAGGAGGCTGCGGCTCCTTTATCTAACCCACCAACGGTTGATGCGGCAGTCAACAGACTGGCCAAAAATGTGACACTCCCGATGGAAGACTTTTCCTCCTTTCACAATATCCTTGATAGATGCATTGATAGATAGATGCATTGACATGAACTTTAGAAAGTTTTACCTCGCAGTAGGTGGTGCTTGTAAGCCCTCAGTTGCTTAACATCCATAGCAAGTGCTATGTGAGTGTGGGCACAGATCTTGTATGCAATCAAAAACCAGCTGCCAAAAGAAAAAAATCATCAAGGCTCTTGATGAGATAAAACTCTGTGGACTTCGCAGGGGAGGCAGCTATAGACATCATTTGATGGTCCTCCAGAGCCATGCTCAGCTCAGTCACAACCAAAAGAGCATTGTGGCTAAAACCCTGGGTGGCCGACCCATCCTCAAAGCAGAATTGCTGTAAACTGCCTTTTGATGGGAACGTGCTGTTTGGCCAAAAACCTGGAGACTACCATCTCCAGGGTTACAGGAGGAAAATCAGGTCTTCTGTCCCAAGATCGAAGGTCCAGACGCCAGAGGGGGAAACCATCCAGAGGAGTGCCAAACAGGTACCCAGATTTTGGAGGCTTTTGCCCATCCAAGGACTCCAGAAGGGGTTGGAGGGGTACACAGTCAACCTTCGTAAGATCGCATTGAGCTAAGTCCCTCAGATACCCAGAAGCCCTTTTAAGGCCAGGCTCGCCCAGGAGGCAGTTGGAGCCAGGCTGCCCAAAGTGCCCAGTTCTGGCAAGACCAATGCCAAAATCGGTGGATTCAGTCCACAGTGGCGCAAAGGCCATTATTGGCTGTGCAAACGACCGCCTCCAGAACGACCTCAAGAGGCTCAATCAATTTATCTGGATAGAGAGACTCAAGATGGAGTCTTTCCATACCATAATCCAGGTAATTCAATCAGGAGACTGGAGGATTTCCGTGGATTTGCAGGATGCCTACCAGCAGATCCTTCAGTCATACCAGCAGTTCCTCAGATTTGCGCTGGGACAGGCATTACCAGAGCCAGCTGGAGCCTACACAGAACATGGTCTACCTAGGGGCCCAATTCAATACTCAGGCGGCCACAGTTTCTTTGGCACTTCAGAAACTCCCCAAAATCAGGAAGAAGTTCCAACAGGCATTGGCTGCACCAGTGATGTCAGAATCCCAGTGCATGAGTCTTCTCGGGAAAATGGCTTCATGTATCCCGATGATCCCCTGGGCTCACTTAGAGTTTTCCAACAAGACTTCCTGATGCAGTGGAGGAGAGTTCGTCTAGCCCAGCTAATCAGGATCACCAGCTGGATGCGCTAGAGTCTCTGGTGGTAGATGAAACAAACGCTAAACAACATCATCCATTAGGGCTGCAGCCATGGATCATTGTTAACACATATGCCAGCGCAGCAGGGTGGGGCACCACCTGCGAACAACTCAAGATCCAGACGGGAATTTCCACTCCTTGTGCTCCGACAGAAAACTGTTTACTATGGGATATCACCTTAAAACGGCTTTCCTAATAACCATAACTTCAGGGGGAAGGGTGTCCGAACTCCAAGAATTGGGGGCATCCAAACCTTATTCCATGTTCTTCCCAGACAGGGTTATGCTGAGACCATTGGATCATTTTGTCCCAAAAGTGGCATCGATATTTCATCTCTCCAGTGAATGGGTGCTTCCAGCTGCCCAGCGGAATCAGACGCTAATCTGCATGAGATGGACATTCCAAAAGTTGTCAAAGCCTGTTTCCAGGCTATTTCTACATTCAGATGTCCCGACAGACTTTTCATCAAAACTGCCGGAAAATTTAAAGGGAAAGAGGCCTCGGCCAGAACCATCTTGGCCTGGATAGTAAAAACTATTCACCGGGCATATAGAGCGGCCAGGAAGGATCCTCTGGAGGTGGTTAGAGCTCACTCAACCAGGGCGATGTCTTCTTCTTGGGCGGCATGGGCAGGAATGTCTCTGGAGATAGTCTGCAAAGCGACTATCTGGTCATCACATCATACATTCTTAAAACACTACAGGGTGCATGCAGCAGCTCTTACTACAGTAGAGTTTGGGAGGAATATTATCCAAGCTTCTATGTCTATTGTTAAATAAAGACTAAGTTTGCAGCATTAAACCCTCCCTCTCAAAAGCTCATTGGGTATCATATGTATGCTGCCATGTTGGCATCAGAAAGATGAAAGATTGTATCAAATACTTACCATAAATTTCCTTTCCTGATGCCAATACATGGCAGCATATGAACCCTCCCTCTGATCGTTGTGCTTTATACACAGAATGGGGGGGGGGGGCTAGCTCTCAGTCAGACTTTTGTAGAGCTAAACAGGTCCTGTGGGTGGATATAGGGGTGGAGCTATATCATATGTATGTTGCCATGTATTGGCGTCAGGAAAGGAAAATTATGGATGGCCACGCCCCCATTGCTATATAAGAGTCAGCAGAGAGGGGGCGACAACAAAACAGATGAAGACATCAACAGAACAAAAGCGGCTTTTTACATTTTTTTAGCGGGTAACCGGGGGCAAGGAAGAAGGCAGCAGCGGGAAGAGACAGCGGGGAGGAGAAGACAGCAGCAAGAGACAGCTCGAGGAGGAGACGGGGAAGGAGAAGACGATGGGAAGAGGCAGCTCAAGGAGGAAACGGGCAAGAAGAGACGGCTAGAGAAGACAGAGCTATTCATAAAGGAATTGTCAAAAAACAGCTCTTGTATTTTTATTACATTTCACTGCTTTTTTGGTGAATGGGTAGGGGTGCAATGTACCTGATACCCATTTGCATGGGGGGGCAGGATCTGGGGACCTCTTCTTAGAGGGGGCTTCCAGATTCGGATAAGCCCCCCGCCTGCAGACCCCGATAACCACCGGCTAGGGTTGTTGGGAAGAGGCCCTTGCCCTCATCAACATGGGGGCAAGGTGCTTTGGGGTGGGGGGCGCAAAGCACCCACCCCCTCACGTTGAGGGCATGCAGCCTGGTACGGTTCAGGAGGGGAGGGGCGCTCACTCGTCCCCTCCTTTTCCTGACCTGCCGGACGGCATGCTCGGATAAGGGTCTGGTATGGATTTTGGGGGGAACCCACGCCATTTTTTTTTTTACATTTTGGCATTGGGGTCCCAGCTGAATCTATTCTAGACCTGAAGGGCCTGGTATGGACCTGGGGGGAACCCCACGCCATTTTTTTTTTTTTACATTCACCTGACAGCTGGTGACTCATCGGTTGCTAAGGATGAGGCGGCCAGCTTCCCGGCTCCCTCCTTAGCAACCAGCTATATACAGTGTGTTTTACAGTGCGTTTAAAGAGAAAAAAAATGTAAAATGCAAAATGCATGAAAACTGCATGCAAAAACACATAAAAACCGCTGGTTTAAAAACGCAAAATGCACTAAAAAAAGTGCCTGAAGAACGCATCAAGCACAGCAGCATAGATGTGAACCTAGACTAAATGAAACTTCACAAATAGCCCTTGGGAGGCCAGTGAACCAAGCCATTCACAGTCACAGTGTACAGAGCCAATCCAAGTGGCTCTCTACCATGTGATCACTGTGATCACCAGTCACAGAGATCACAAAATGTAAACAATACTGCTGTTTACATCTAAGAGCCTGTCTCTTCATCTTAAAACAGAGGAAAGGGAAGATGAACTAATGGTTGAAAGACCATTTATTAGTTTCAGAGCAAAATAAGCAGCAGATTCAGGATAGGAGGGGGGTTTGATCGATGTATTGGTTTTTTTTATCCCTTTCACCTCCCCCTGCTCCCCTGTACATCTGATCATCAGCCTGTCTCCATGTGACCTGTATAAATTCATATTAACCCTTCACCTCCTTTATCCTGCACATGTGAACAATAAAAACTTTGGTTGATTTACTAAAACTGGAGAGTGCAAAATCTGGTGCAGCTGTGCATGGTCGCCAATCAGCTTCTAACTTCAGCTTGTTCAATAAAGCTTTGACATAAAAAAAACTGGAAGCTGATTGGTTTCTATGCAGAGCTGCACCAGATTTTGTACTCTCTAGTTTTAGTAAATCAATGCTTTTGTCTCCATCCTCCCACTAAATGTGATCATAAAAATGAACCCCTTCATCTCCCATATCCTGCACATCTGAACCGCTTTGTCTTTATCCTCCCACTGTATGCGATCATTAAAATTATCCCCTTTATCTCCTCCTTTCCATTTAATACTAATGTATCTAGTACATCAATACAACCTCAAACCAGCATGTTTCTTCATTTCCTAAAACATTGTGGCAAATATTGTTGCGTCTGCTTTCCAAAAAAGGGGTCATTTGGAGAGTTCTCGTACTATCCTGGCATTTTCACTTGCTATGTTTTATAACAGAAATAATTTTTTTGTCATTTTTTCCTTTATATAGTATAAAATAAAAAGCCACTGGCTATTAAATACCATCAAAAGAAAGCTCTATCTGTCTCGAAAATGGTATAAAATTCATTTGTTTATACTATGACATGGCCATTTAATGGTCAGTAAAACTATCACAGCACTACAAAATAAAAATGGCCTGGTAATGGAGGGATATTACAGGCTGGTACTCAAGTGGTTAAGGTGTGTGCGCCTGTGCTCAGATTATAGACATTAATCTAGTTACAAATTCTTGACATGCAGTAAAGTGGCTCTCCTCTCAAGCTGCCTTTACTGTGAAGTACTTCATTTCCAGGGCTGTTGCATATGGGCACACATTAGGGCATACGGGCATACAGAGTAAAATATGCTTATTTTTGTGGCGCCGGCCCGGATCCACAGCTGCAGCCTAATTTTGCCAATTGACATGCATTACAGAAAAAGCTGTATGCGGCTATCCATGTACAACTGCAAACACTCACATTTACATATGCAAAGGTATGGGTGTATTTTTTAAACTGTTTTCTGTATTGCATGTCAATGGGCAAACATAAAGTATAACTAAAGGAAAAAACTTTTATTAGTTTTGGATGGAGCAGAGAGGGATTAGAGCCTCTGTCAATTTCTATTGCTGTCTGTTCCCCCGTATAGGAGATTCACACTTTCTATTTGTCCTGTTTACCATTATCATTGAAAGTGAAAGTAAAAAGAAAACCCCAAATTTTGGGTTGTCCCCAGAAAAGTAATAATTAGAAAATCTTCCAATGGGGACACTAGTTCTGGTGAACTGAAGGTCCCCAAGAAATTCCTTTAATTTGCAGAGATTTCCACTCACTTCCTGTTTGGCTATGGGCAGGAAGTGAAGTGAAATCTCCACAATGGGACAGAGATGGTGAAAAAAAATCTGACAGGGGTTATAACCCTCTTTTACTCTATCCAAAATAAAAAAAAAGTTTTGCCCGTAGTTCTACTTTAAGCTTCAGCTGTGGCTTTCAGGTGCCATAACAAAAGGTTTATTTTACTATGTATTCCCTTATGCCCTAATGTACAGCCATGTACAAGAGCACTCAAAGATCACAACAGAGACTTTAAAGTAAGGTCAGTCAGTCTCTAAGGGCTCATTCACCTGGGTGGCTAGGGGGCAGTAAAAGCTGGCAGTTGAGACATGGCTTTACCATCCCTCAACTGCCCACCTAAATACATAAACGAACAAAGGGAAGGAAGCGCCAACTGAAGGAAGCGCAGACAAGTGTGGTATCCTGGCTAAAAGTTTTTATTATCAATAGATAATAACACTTACAAGATAAAAAGCACTCATCTGATGCTGGGTTGTAGATATAATCTGCATATTTCCTTCCGGCAGGACCACTGTGAGGTGTCCCAAAGCTGAGGAAGGAGAAAGGCCCACTTGGGAGCCTGGTGGAGCCCCAGGAAGCAGGCCTCTAGAAGGAGCTGGACGCTCTGACCGTGTAGCCTGCCCTGTCTGCTCAACTGGTCCTCTATCCTTCCGGTGACGTCATTTCTGAAGTGCGTTCCACGCTGGTTAGTGTGGATTCCGGGGCTCCACCAGGCTCCCGACCAGGCCTTTCTCCTTCCCCAGTGTTGGGAGACTTCACAGCGGTCCTGCAGGACGTATATATGAGCAACATATCTATCTATATCTACAACCCAGCATCAGATGAGCGCTTTTTACCTTGCAATCTTGTGAGTGTTGTTAATCTATTGATATTAAAAACTTTTAACTGGGATACTACACTCAGTTGGTAGGGGGCAGTGTAGTGCATGATTAAGCGCATGACACACAGCCCCCCTTCTTTTTTGTATCTGTACATACTTTATTTGAAGTGTACAAAAGTACATTTTCATTCATATTGCTGTACAGCAGCACAATGTGCTGCAATGCAGTACAGTGCCCTGTGACTCAGGACAGTGTTCTGCAATAATATGCAACATGTCTTCATTTTATTGTAGCACAGCTCCAGGCTGCATTGCAGTGTGAATAGGACACACAGGAAACAATTGTTTTCTGTGTGTCCTTGCGGTGACAGGCATTTTACAATGCAGTAAAACATCTTTCACCGCATTACGTGTGAATTAGCCCTTAGACTGGGTTCACACTATTGCAAATTAGGGACTGCAAATTGGATATTGTGACCGGCTCTCTGTGAAGTTGGTTCACACATCTCCGGAGCAGCTACAGAGGAAATTGCACTGGCGTCCTGTGCATTTTCTGGTCCGTTTTAGGTCCGAATTCAGCCAAAATTTCAGACTGAAATCAGACCTGAAACGGTGAACAGGGACGCAACCAGGGCTTTTTTTCAGCGGGAACGCGGGGGAACGCAGTCCCGGCACCTCCACCACTGAATGTATGTAATGGCAAGGAGTGCTGGGTTGTGCTACAGTGTCTATTGTTGCTGGCTGCTGATGGATCTATTGTTGCAGAAGGGTTGATTGCTGTTGGGGAGGTCTATTGTTGCTGGTGGGGGATCTATTGTTGCTGGGGTGGGTCTTATGTTGCTGGGGGGTCAGTTGTCACTGGGAGGGATCTACTGTTGAGGGAGCAGTCTATTATAGCTGGCTCCTAGAGGGTCGATTGTTGCTGGATGGTATTTTGTTGTAGGTGGTCCATTGTTGCAGGGGGGGATCCATTGTTGCTGGTGGGTCTATTGTTGGCTGTGGGGGTCTATTTTACTGCTTTTCTTGTTATCAATAACAAATTCCATACAAATTACTTAGTACCACAAATGTTACTTGGTTCTGTATTCTCTAAAAGGGGCAATGCTGGGAGGTGGGTAGGGGGTGGAACCAAGGACTGGTGCTCAGAGGTAGGTAGGGGCAAAGACAATGGGTAACTCCCAAAACGGGGAGTTCCTGCACCTATTCTCTGAGAAAAAAAGCCCTGGACGCAACCGACCCCTACTGTGAGCCGCTCCATACGGCAGTGTGAACCCAGCCTTATGCCTTTTCTAATGTATGCCAAATGCACTGACAAAGCAAATTACAGTTATTGCAATAGCATCTGTGTCCACCAATCTGCTAACCTGTAAAATAAAGGCATAGTACCTTTTATTCAATATACAGTATCTCACAAAAGTAAGTACACCCCTCACATTTTTGTAAATATTTTATTATATCTTTTCATGTGACAACACTGGAGAAATTACACTTTGCTACAATGTAAAGTGTGAGTGTACAGCTTGAATAACAGTGTAAATTTGCTGTCCCCTCAAAATAACTCAACACATAGCTAATAATGTCTAAACCGCTGGCAACAAAAGTGAGTACACCCCTATGTGAAAATGTCCAAATTGGGATCAATTAGCTATTTTCCTCCCCCGGTGTCATGTGACTCGTTAGTCTTACAAGGTCTCAGGTGTGAATGGGGAGCAGGTGTTAAATCTGGTATTATCACTCTCACTCCCTCATACTGGTCACCGGAAGTTCAACATGGCACCTCATGGCAAAAAACTCTCTGAGGATCTGAAAAAAAAGAATTATTGCTCTACATAAAGATGGCCTAGGCTATAAGAAGATTGCCAAGACCCTGAAACTGAGCTGCGGCACGGTGGCCAAGACCATGCTGTAGTTTAACAGGACAGATGCCACTCAGAACAAGCCTTGCCGTGGTCGACCAAAGAAGTTGAGTGCACGTGCTCAGCTACATATCCAGAGGTTGTCTTTGGGAAATAGACGTATGAGTGCTGCCAGCATTGCTGCAGAGGTTGAAGGGGTGGGGGGGGGGGGGTCAGCCTGTCAGAGCTCAGACCATACACCGCACACTTCATCAAATTGGTCTGCATGGCTGTCAACTCAGAAGGAAGCCTATTCTAAAGATTATGCACAAGAAAGCCCGCAAACAGTTTGCTGAAGACAAGCAGACTACGGACATGTATTACTGGAACCATGTCCTGTGGTCTGATGAGACCAGGATAAACTTATTTGGTTCAGATGGTGTTAAGCGTGTGTGGCGGCAACCAGGTGAGGAGTACAAAGACAAGTGTGTCTTGCCTACAGTCAAGCATGGTGGTGGGAGTGTCATGGTCTGGGGCTGCATGAGTGTTGCCAGCACTTGGGAACTACAGTTCATTGAGGGAACTATGAATGCCAACATGTACTGTGACATATTGAAGCAGAGCATAATCCCCTCCCTTCGGAGACTGGGCAGTATTCCAACATGATAAGGACCCCAAACACACCTCCAAGATGACCACTGCCTTGCTAAAGAAGCTGAGGGTAAAGGTGATGGACTGGCCAAGCATGTCTACAGACCTAAACCCTATTGAGTATCTGTGGGGTATCCTCAAATGGAAGGTGGTGCAGCGCAAGGTCTCTAAAATCCACCAGCTTGATGATGTCATCATGGAGGTGTGGAAGAGGACTCCAGTGGCAACCTGTGAAGCTCTGGTGAACTCCATGCCCAAGAGTGTTAAGGCAGTGCTGGAAAATAATTGTGGCCACACAAAATATTGACACTTTGGGCCCAATTTGGACATTTTCACTTAGGGGTGTACTCACTTTTGTTGCCAGCGGTTTTGACATTAATGGCTGTGTGTTGAGTTATTTTGTAGGGGACAGTAAATTTACACTGTTATACAAGCTGTACACTCACTATTTTACATTGTAGTAAAGTAATTTCTTCAGTGTTGTCACATGAAAAGATATAATAAAATAGTTACAAAAATGTGAGGGGGGTACTCACTTTTGTGAGCTACTGTAGCTAGTAGTAGTTACTCACATTTAGCTGGATTTATTTTGTAATGTTGACGATGTTTTGTAGCTTATCCAAGCAACTTCCTTACATGACTACTACTAGCTATACCATGACCTGGATAAAAGAGAAACTTCACAGGCATTACATTCAATGTTTTATATCTCAAGAAGGATGAACCTTATGGAAACTGCATCAAAGTTGCAGGATGTAGGGTTTCATTTAAAGTGGTTGTAAACCCTTACATATACCCACTGGAGTGACTAGACTCAGATGATACACATAGATGAAACAAATCCTCCTACATAACTTGTAGCTGTTTATCTGCAGTCCTCTATTCGCTACACCCTTCAAAGGCACACATTTTACACAGCATCTCTGAGCTTCAGAAAGCAGGGGGTGAGGATCTGATGTCTCACACTACACAGTGCAGAGAGGGGAGCTGGCTGTAATCTGAGACCTGAGTGGAGAGGATGTATATCCCCCACATGTAGTCTTACAGGGAAACATGCACATCTGAGGCTGTTGATCACCAGCTGTATGGATTCTCCTGCATTGGCATAGACTCATAAAAGTGACTGCAGATAGCAGAGGAACAACAAGCAGAAATCACACTAGGTGCTTTGGATCAAGGCAAGTACACAGTATAGTAGGACATGCTTTGTTCAGTTTTCATTTCAGATGTTTACAACCACTTTAAATAAAAAAGGCACCACATTAAAACGCATAAATAAGAACTGCACATAAGGAGGTGGACATTATTGCCATTATTATTGCTTAAAGGCAGGTTCTCTACTCAAAAGTATGTATATAGGAAGAAAGGACATCCTGTGCTGACTATTTTCTTATTTCTATATACATTATAGTGCAATTAGAAGTGAACCTTTAAATACTCTTTTTTACATTTAAGAAAAAGAAATGTCTGTTTTAAATGGCTTGTCCTTTTCTTAATACAGTGAATATGTAAGAGCTGAACTCCTGGCAAACCGCTAAATAGAAAGTTGAAATGCTTAGGATTTACTGCTAAATACACAGATGAAGTACATTTGCATTTTTGTCTATCCAGTTCTGAGATGTACACAGCATAGCCCTGTCAGGCAGAACAGGAGACCTGATTTTTACACTTACAGGTCTGCCCCTCCCCCACCATGTGACTGGACAGTGAAATGAGATGCAGCTCACTAACTAGCTCACCTCCACGTCAATCCACTTTTTCCTTCCAGCAGCACATGCCTTGTTAGCATATAAGAGCTGCAGCACAACTGACTGCTTGGCTCCATAGGTTGTTTCTTCCTCTCCCACTCTGAGCTCTGCTGTATAAGAGATGCCAGGGGAAATTAAGGTACTTATACAGCTTGCATTTGACAAAATACATACCATGATGTACAAATAAATACTGAGCTTCAGTAATGTGGATCTTTTATATTTGCCTGAAGTACAGCTTTAAGTGAATTTGCTATCTTCTAAGAGCATGGCACTTAGTTTGATTAGCAGACATACAATAGTAGGCACGTGCAATTTGTTTCGTTCCGAATTCGTTTTTTAACGAATTTCGACAAATTCGTTAATTCGGGAATATCCGAATTAACGAAAACCCGTTTAACAAATTTTTTCCGAATATTCGGAAATTCGATAAAATTGGACATTCGTAAATTCGGGCATTCAGGCATTCGTACATTCACAATTTACGAATGTACATTCATACATTAGTAAATTAGTAAATTCGTAAATTTGTAAATTCAAACATTCAGAAATCTGAAATAATAGTTAACTAATAATAACTTAACTATTAGTAATTACTAGTAACTTTTAAATTATAGGTATTGTAATTTCCTTTCAAATTTGGCTGTTAGTGAACGTAACACATACAAATTTATCCGAAGTTATGAATGATCCTAAAAAACGGAATGGAACCTAATGAATTAATAATAATAAATAACAATAATAATAATAACAACATTTTATTATTATTATTTATTATTAATTTGTTCCGTTCCATTTGTTTAGATGCAGCATTCATTTTGGATAATTCGTAACTTCGGATAAATTCGTATTTGTTACGTTCAATGACAGTCAAATTTGAAAGGAAATTACAATACCTATAATTTAATAGTTAGTTACTATTTCAGATTTTTGAATTTTCGGGTTTTTGGATTTTCAAACTTCGAATTTACAAATTTCCGAATTTTCTAATTTACAAATGTACGATTTTACGAATTTATGAATGTACGAATTTACAAATGTACAAATGTAAAAATGTACGAATGTACGAATGAACGAATGTACGAATGTTCGAATGTACGAATGTACGAATGAACGAATGTACGAATGTACGAATGAACGCATTTACGAATTTACGAATGAACGAATTTACGAATCGCGATCATAACGAACGACCTGAAAAACGAAAAAAAATAATAAACTAATGAAACGAAAATTAACACATTTTTTGGCTGTGCACATGTCTATACAGTAGTCCCTTGTGTAATTACATTATAAAGAAGTATATAAAACATACAAAATTAGAATGATTGTTTGGCCCTACATACCCAGATTTTTTGGAAATATGAGAGAATAAAGTGCTTTGATTTTAAGAGCCTCTAAAGTGCATTATCTGATAGGTTTCCCATTTGACTGCTGGTTAAATAGGTTAAAATTCTCATTACAGTATATCCTGTGATCAGCAAACTGTGTTTACACAGATTCCATTGAGGTTCATAGTTATTAGAACATAGGAAGGCGTGAGAGTTACCAAGCAAAGAGTTGCACAGCATCTACTAATATTAGGTTGAGCAGGGTAAAAAATAAAAAATAATAATAATTAACTTAAAACCATATAAAACAAAAGTATATAAGCAAAACAAAAAATAAAAAATTCAAGTGCTAGGACAAAAAAGAAAAAAATAATCTTGTGCTTTGGTTTCACTTCCAGCCATGATATCAGTGCGTCTCCATGCGTTTTCATGGAGGGCCTTCAGTTCTTCTAGCATTTGTTGGATGACGGACCATGTGTTCCATTCTCCGAGACTCAGAGGGTTTTCTTAGTTTCATCTTATGAAGCTCGTTAAGGTCCTCTCCTGTTAGGACAATATGAGGAGGTTATCACCTTCTGCCCAATCACAGTATAGCTATGACTAATTTGGGTATAGTTTAAAGAGCATGATTTATCCTAAAATGCATTCGTTTTGGTGGAATGAGTAGGGTTTTGCTCCCCTCTGTGTTTTTTTATTCCAACACCACAAAAGTGAGATATCTCCCAATCTTGGAAGAGCTGATAAACCACACTTGACTTCCAAACCAGGTTCTGCTGTTATTCTTCTATCACTAACTTAAAGTGAACTTGTTGCCAGGCTATTCTTAATAAGCAGGGCCCTCTGACCCCTCCTGTATTGATTTGTATTGTGTATACTGTCTACCCTCATGTTGTAAAGCGCTGCGTAAACTGTTGGCGCTATATAAATCCTGTATAATAATATTAATAATAAGCAGTACTGAACTTAAACTATGTCCTCGCTGACCTCTGAAGCTGCAAGCACTGTGGAGAAATTCTTCTTCTAAGTTCAGAAGCCAGAAATTCCATCTTATCTCCACATTTATTTCTCTGGCAACATAGACTTTGTAGCCCACCATCCTTTTAATGTAAACAAACAGCAGGTCCTTTGCAGCAGAACTGCATCCAGAAATAAGATTAAGGCTCCATGCACACTGGGCTTAAAAAAACATCTGTTCTCTTGGGAATAAAAAATGCTCATATAGAGCATTTTTTGTACATTGTTTAGACGAGTTTTACATTTTTTCTGCCAGTAAGCTCCAATCAGAAACGCAAACCAGAAGGGTTTTTTCTTTCCTGCATCTAAACGTTGAGCTCAAAATATGCCTGTAATCATCCTAATGTGCATGGACACATAGGATAACATTGAGTTGCTTCTACAGGTAGAACACAAAACTCCTGTAGAAGCAACGTTTTTTTAAGCCAGTGTGCATGGAGCCAAAATCAAATGGCCAGCACTATTCAACCCATTTTCTCTGAGCTCTTCCTAAACCTGCCCCCAGCCTGTGACCTGACAGTGAATGGAGAAGAAGAGCAGCGATAAAGTCATCTCTCTTGTTACTCTGCTCTCTCCTCCTTTCATCATGCTCCTTGTCATCACATGAATTGATTGGCTCCTTTCACTGCTTCTTCCTTCCACAATCCATTCCTGCTGTACAGTAACTGCAAGAAGCTGATACCAAGTTAAATTCAGACACATAGGTAAAGATACAGTATGTATATCGTTTTTTTTAATGCTTTGGGGGTGCACCAATGGTGAAAAAGCACATGGAGGGGGTGGAAGGGGGATATGCCGGTGAGCCCATGGTTTGAACGTGAGCTGTTCAGAAACCCACTGTAACAGCTTTCAGAGTTTGTAGCCTTGTAGAGATCTTTGCAGATTAACTACTCCATCATACCTGCAGCTAGAGAGATCAGACCTAACTTCATTTACTGCTTGTTAAGACTATGTAAATACTTTAATGCCCAAAGCCTAAAGACAGATTCACTTTAAAGCTGAGCTATATCCCACTCTAATGCCCTATACACACGGTTGGATTTTCCGACGGAAAATGTTAGTTGGGAGCTTTTTGTCGGAAATTCTGACCGTGTGTAGGCTCCATTGGGCATCTTCCATCGGAATTTCCGTCACACAAAATTTGAGAGCTGGTTCTCAAATTTTCCGACAACAAAATCCGTTGTCGTAAATTCCGATCGTGTGTACACAATTCCGACACACAAAGTTTCACGCATGCTCGGAATCAAGCAGAAGAGCCACACTGGCTATTGAACTTTATTTTTCTCAGCTTGTCGTACGTGTTGTATGTCACCACATTCTTGACGTTCGGAATTTCCGACAAGATTTGTGTGACCGTGTGTATGCAAGACAAGTTTGAGCCAACATCCGTTGGAAAAAATCCATGGTTTTTGTTGTAGGAATGTGCGATCGTGTGTACAGGGCATTAAGTGTGAACTGTTTTAACCCAACCCTAATATAGGCAACTTTCAGTTAACTTCAGCTGCTGACACCCTTTACGGCTGCAACAGTGAGCTGTGTGGGTAATGTCAAAGACCAGAATCTGTAATTAAGAAGAGCTGATTTGCTGGCTTTGCCTGTATGTTACAATTTGTCAGAAGTCACATAAAACTGCTGTGCTTGGGTGCCTGTGGCTAAAGAGACCTTGGAGCTGTTGGTAGGCCACTATTAGATTAGGTAATTGGGCAACTGGGAGTGGCAATGTCTAATGGATAGTATAGGGTTTAGGCTAGCTTTAGGTGATTTCTCCCTGACCCACTCCACCAAAATAAAGTTTTGTTTAAAATATTTTAACACTTTGACTAAATTTTGAATGACTGCAAGAAAGAGCATTAAAATAATAACCTCTGTAATAGTAATTTTCTACCTTGTTCCATTGAGCTTGTAAATTCTATTGTATTCAACGGGAAATGTTTACATTTTGCCTAATACCATTGGGTTGTGTCTACAACAGTGTTCCTCCACTTGCAATATATGCCTCTATATAAAAGCCAGAATCTAACTTACTTACTGAATTTACTTATGGTATCTCATAAACCTTTTGGCACAAATGCATTCATTAACTAGATTTAATAAAACATCTACATTTGTTTAAAATCTTTGTGTGCAAATAAACATGAAAATACCCTCTCAGCACTGCCCATCTCCACTGTCTTCAAGTCATCCCTTGGCTGACAAATCTTTAACATGCAAAACTTCCAGGTGTGTTAGATGCCTAATCCCCCACTGCACACAATGGTTCCTTCTAATAATTGCTAAATCATCGCAAGACACAATAGTGACAGAGGTACCAGAAGAAGGAACCACAGAGCACAGTGGGGTACCAGACATCTGACATACCCAGAAGCATGTCTAATGCATGTCTACAAGCAAGTGTGGTGCTTGAAGACAGCTTAGATCGGTGGCAGAATGGGCTATTGGTGGCCAAGTAGTAACCCCTTTATTTGCTGGAAGCCTTTTAAAAATAGTTTTTAACTAGTGACTGAGTAACTTTAAAGGAACCTTTCCTTATGTGAAGCATAGAAGCTGTCACTGTTGACCTGTGATTCACTATGATTGTTGAATGGCTGTTATACTGACCATCTGGCTTCAATACTGGTATTCACTCACCCAGAACAAGAATGCAGATTAGGGCTCCTGACTTTCTCTGACCTTGTTTTTCTGCATATGTTTTCTGTGTTAGTGACTCAGAAAACCCTGAAGCCAAAAGGACAGTATAATATACAGAAAGGTAGTATTTTCAGAAAGAGGTTAGCAATGGCAGTATCAATTCTTTCTCTTGGCAAACATTTAATTCTGTTTCGCACACACCTCTATATTTTATTAACTAAAATGACTTCCTTTGGTCTAATCTAACATGTTCATTTTGCTTTAGTAAAGAGAAGTACCACCGTATACTGTCAGAAGTAACTCTGGGATACACACACCATTGGAAGAGAACTTGTGCTCTGCAGTTGTCTACGCTCAGGTACATTGCATACAGAATCTTGGCTGAAACACGGCATTCCATTATCAATGGATAATATTCCAATTAGGCACAATGGGCAATTCAATATAAGAAAAACACAGCTGCGTAGGTAATAAATGCTATTTAGTCCTCATTCACACAGGCCCCCTGCATTTGTTTTATTTAATCACAGGATGAGTTGATCTGAAAAGCATAAACTTTTAAACCTCCTAGATCAATTTCTTTTCCATTTAAATGTATCTGCACCTACAGGCGTTTGGATACATTCAGAATATCTAATCTTTCCCTGGATGCACAGATTTCTATTTTTTTTAATCATCTACTCTGAATGAATGCACAGTTATTATTTTCTAACTTATAACAGCATTTTTTTTGTCCAGTACCTGGCACACTAGGCTGACTTTTAAATATTATCTTTCAAAATCTACCATTCTACCTACACCACTTGTTCTATTAATGGGATAGATGCTTTTGTACTTCAACAGAGAATATCAAGGGTATGGTACTGACATGCCTTCCATCATTCCATCGAGGGAATCGGGGGGCTTCAGTAACCAAAACTGCAGTGTTTATCCTCATGACACATCACAGAAAGCACCTTCATGGTTAACAGAGGACAGAATTAAAATTAGACTTGGGAAACTTAACATTAATAAATCACCGGGACCAGATGGCTTGCATCCGAGGATACTTAGAGAACTCGGTCAAGAAATTGCCAGACCATTGTTATTAATTTTTACTGACAGTCTACTGACTGGAATGGTACCAGGTGATTGGAGAAAAGCCAATGTAGCACCAATATTTAAAAAGGGCCAAAAATACATCCCTGGGAATTACAGACCAGTTAGCCTAACATCAATAGTATGCAAGCTCTTGGAGGGGATGATAAGGGACTATATACAAGATTTTAGTAAGGAGAATGGTATCATTAGCAGTAATCGGCATGGATTCATGAAGAATTGTTCTTGCCAAACCAATCTATTAACCTTCTTTGAGGAGGTGAGTTGCCATCTAGATAAAGGAAGGCTCGTAGAAGTGGTGTATCTGGATTTTGCAAAAGCATATGACACAGTTCCCCTAAAAGTTTACTGTACAAAATAAGGTTCATTGGCATGGACCATAGGGTGAGTACATGGATTGAAAACTGGCTACAAGGGCGAGTTCAGAGGGTGGTGCTAAATGGGGAGTACTCCGAATGGTCAGAGGTGGGTAGTGGGGTCCCCCAGGGTTCTGTGCTGGGACCAATCCTATTGATTTTGTTCAGAAACAACCTGGAGGATGAGGTAAACAGTTCAATCTCTGTATTTGCGGATGATACTAAGCTAAGCAGGGCAATAACTTCTCTGCAGAATGTGGAAACCTTGCAAAAAGATCTGACAGATTAATGGGGTGGGCAACTACGTGGCAAATGAGGTTTAATGTAGAAAAATGTAAAATAATGCATTTGGGTGACAAAAATATGAATGCAATCTATACACTGGGGGGAGAACCTCTGGGGGAATCTAGGATGGAAAAGGACCTGGGGTCCTAGTACACGATAGGCTCAGCAATGGCATGCAATGCCAAGCTGCTGCTAATAAAGCAAACAGAATATTGGCATGCATTAAAAGGGGGATCAACTCCAGAGATAAAACGATAATTCTCCCGCTCTACAAGACTCTGGTCCGGCCACACCTAGAGTATGCTGTCCTGTTCTGGGCACCAGTCCTCAGGAAGGATGTACTGGAAATGGAGCGAGTACAAAGAAGGACAACTAATCTAATAAAGGGTCTAGAGGGTATTAGTTATGAGGAAAGATTTCGAGCACCGAACTTATTCTCTCTGGAGAAGAGACGCTTGAGAGGGGATATGATTTCAATTTATAAATACCATACTGGTGACCCCACAATAGGGATAAAACTTTTTTGCGGAAGGGAGTTTAACAAGATTCGTGGCCACTCATTAAAATTAGAAGACAAAGAGTTTAACCTTAAACTACGTAGAGGGTTCTTTACTGTAAGAGCAGCAAGGATGTGGAATTCCCTTCTACAGGTGGTGGTCTCAGCGGGGGGCATCGATAGTTTCAAAAAACTATTAGGTAAGCACCTGGACAACTGTGACATACAAGGATATACAATGTAATACTGACATATAATCACACACATAGGTTGGACTTGATGGACTTGTGTCTTTTTTCAACCTCACCTACTATGTAACTATGTAATTACTGACAGGCATAGCCCCCAACTGTCCCTGATTTGAAACAAAGTCCCTCTGTCCCTCTTCCGTTCTCATGTGTCCCTCATTTTGGTCCGATCTATATAGTTGTACATAAAATGCACTATTTATGTTTCAAAAAGTGTTTCCCAGTGCTAAACCTTTCATTAAATTTTTAAATTGCTGCATTTGTAAATTTCAAAAGCTAATATAAAGGAATAGTAGTGGTAAAATAAAAAGCACTTGTGGGTTAAACTAATATTTTTTTTTGTATAATTCTCCTTTAAGGGGGTGTGGCAGGGTGTGTGTCCTATGCCTATATACTTTTGCTAATAGGTGTCCCTGGTTCCCATCTCAATAAGGTGAGAGGTATGGACAAGGATTACAAAGATGAATCTGTGGTGGATATGAGATCGGGTGGAAGGCCCCGCTCCATCATTGGTGCTTTGGTAGCACAAGAAACATTTTGTTAAAGACAAAAACTGTTTAATAAAGCTGCTAATGTAAAGAGGACCTGTCACTGGGGTTGGAAATGTTTGGTATTTACTAAACCAAAACCATGTCCAGGGATTTGGTAAAAGCTTTCAAGAGTGCTCAGTGTAAACAGTGATTTTTGCGGTTAACCGGCACTGTAAGGGCCTTTCCTAATAAAAGATAAGCAGGCACATCAGCACACCGATCACAGACAAAGCACATTGTACAGCCATGGATTTTACTATGTGTTTGTAAATGTGTGGCCATACGCTCAGCATATACACTATATTACCACAAATCTTGGGATGCCTGCCTTTACATGCACATGAACTTTAATGGCATCCCAGTCTTAGTCCGTAGGGTTCAATATTGAGTTGACCCACCCTTTGCAGCTATAACAACTTCAACTCTTTGTATATTGTATAAATATTACAAACCTCGCTGAGTTGCTGTGCATTCCTACTTAATTCCTACCTCGAAAGCTCACTTCACTTCGATTCAAAACAAATCATCACTACTAACCTTATCAAACACTGCACCTGAGTTAAAATCAGAATGTTCAATCCGTCCACCTTAATCTAAGCTTTGTGACAATCCCTGCAGCTAGGTTTCATAGAGCAATCACTTCTACTTTCTGAATTCTGTGCTCTGTCCTGTCTTCCTTTGCTTTCTGTATTATCTTGCACAGCCCTTTCAAATATCTTAGTACTGACATTGCTTTTGATAAAAGTGTATGTATAGCTACATTTCTTTTTTTATTTCTTATGGAGAAGGGAAGGGTTATAACCCTTGCCATTTTGTTTTGTCTGTGTATCATGGAGAAATTTCCCTTCACTTCTTGTCCCAGAGATGCAACGGAAAATTAAAGAACATTTTCCACTTGGGCACTTGTCCCTTGAAAAAATGTTCTCATTGGACTATTTCTCTTAACTTTTTTTTTTGGGGACATCTCTGAAATATTGGATTTCCCCTCACTTTTTTTCCTTAGTGGCAATGGTCACCAGTACAAACAGAGGGGTGAATCTCCCCAGTGGGGACACAGACAGCAATAAAAAAATTACCAGGGAATGTAACCCTTCCCCCAGCTAAAATGAGATTCTGCCTAGATATACACTTTACAACTTCTAGGTATGGATATTTTATACATAGTTACATTGGTCCAGCTTGGCCTGGCTGATGCCCCTAGAAGGTGGAAATAACTGAAGTAGACATAGTTACTCCAGCGATCTCCACTTGTTTCTGAGTATCATGCCAAGCAGCTGCTCTGCTACATTTTGAACATAGAAGGTCGGCCACTTGGCTGATGAATGAATGCAAAGCGTACTATGTTTGGACAAGGTAGAAAAAATCCCCAATGGCTGACCTTCTATGTTCACATTGCTCGGCACAGAACTCAAAAGCAAGTGGAGATCACTGGAGTAGCTGTGTCTACTTCAGTGATTTCCCTTTTCCAGGGGCATTGGACAGGTATGGTTTATACATAGTTTCATTGGTCCAAACTAGACCAATGTAACTATGTATAAAATATCCATACATTCTTCTTTAAGCTTTATGTGAAAAGCAGCAAGGATCTGTTTTGGAAAAGCTCTGCTGCATCACAACCTGGGGATCTCAAATCCCCGGATTAATGAAAAAAGGGTCTAGGGTGGCCTAGTACACTGGGTGGTGTGGATGAAAAGGATGAAGCAGGTAGGTTATGTTCCCTGTGTGCACCTAATGCTTAATGTTCAATGTAAACTGAAGTTTATATAGAAAGGAGAGGTTGTGAATCTACAAATCAGTGCAGAGGCTAACTATCATTGTAACAAACTGCCATGTGTCAATTTGCCTAACTGATCATCTGTCTATCCAAGATAAGCAGTAGCAGGAGAACTCCCTACAGAGACTTCACAGAGTTTTGTTAACAGACAGAAGCTGCACTGCATGCTAAAACAAATCAGACTTAGAGCAAACAAACACAAGTATTAAATGCATAAATATATCTGACAACTCGTTAATACATCAATTGTGATCCTAAATATGCCTTTTCTGCCATTAAATTGGAATTATAGTTAAAGATGGTAGAAAAGCAGGTTTTTAGTGCCATCATCTCCTTTAGCTCTTAAAGAACCGTGATGTTTAAATGACCAATGTCTGGGTTTTGAGTATTGTAATTCTTATTCGACAATAACGTTTAAACATAATGTTTGGGTTTTAGACGACCAATCCTTTTCTTGTCTCTGTACATTATCCATTACTGAAGATTGGCTGATAAGAGTGGTATAAGTATACAGTGGGGGGGGAAAAATATTTGATTCCCTGCAAATTTTGTAAATTTGCCCACTTACAAAGAAATGAAGGGTCTATACTTGTTATCATAGGTGTATTTTAAATGAGAGAGACAGAATATAAACCAAAAATCCTGAAAAACACATGATACAAATGTTATAAATTGAGTTGCAGTTCAGTGAGTAAAATAAGTATTTGATCCCCCTACAGCCAACAATAATTCTGGCTCCCACGGACTGGCTACAGTATGTGCTCATGTGGTACACTGATTAGTCCTGTCAATTTAAGAAGGTGCTCCTAACAACAACTCGTTATGTGTGTAAAAGACACCTGTACACAGAATCTCTTTCTTCCATTCAAACCTCACCATCACGTGCACGACCAAAGAGCTGTCAAAGGAAGTCAGGAAAAAGTTATTAGCACTGCACAAAGCTGGAATGGGCTACAAGACTATCAGCAAGAAGCTTGGTGAGAAGGAGACAACTGTTGGAGCGATTATTAGCCAATGGAAGAAATACAAAATAACCATCAGTCGCCCTTGGTCTGGAGCTCCATGCAAGACTTCACCTCATGGGGTAAGGTCATGATTTCTTATGATCATGAGAAAAGTGAGGGATCAGCCCAGAACTACACGGGAGGAGCCTATGAATGATTTTAAGGCAGTTGGGACCACATTCACCAAACAAGCCATTGGTAACACAATACGCTGCCATGGATTGAAATCCTGCAGCGCAAGGTCCCCCTCCCCATCTAAAGTTTGCCAATGAACATCTAAATGATTCAGAGACATATTGGGAGAAAATGTTATGGTCAGATGAGACCAAAAATTGAGCTCTTTGGCATTAAATTGACTCAGAGTGTTTGGAGGAAGAAAATGGTAACTATTTCCCATAAGAACACCATCCTTACAGTCAAGCATGGAAGTGGAAACATTGTGCTTTGGGGCTGTTTCACTGCTAAAGGTAAAGGCTGACTTCACCACATTGAGGGGCCAATGGACCGGGCCATGTATTGTAAAATCTTGGATGGGAACATTCTTACCTTGGCCAGGGACACTTAAGATGGGTCGTAGATGGATCTTCCAGCATGAAAATGACCCAAAACATTCTGCCAAGGCAACAAGGGAGTGGCTCAAGTAGAAGCACGTTAAGGTCATGGAGTGGCCGTGCCAGTCTCCAGACCTTAATCCTATAGAATATTTATGTAGGGAGCTGAAACAACAAGTTGCCAAGCGACAACCAAGAAACCTTAAGGATTTAGAGAAGATCTGTAAAGAAGAGTGGACCAAAATCCCTCCTGAGATGTAGGCAAACCTGGTAACCAACTGCAGGAAATGTCTTACCTCTGTGCTTGCCAACAAGTGTTTCTCCATCAAGTACTAAGCCATGTTTTGCTTCAGGATCAAATATTTATTTTACTCACTGAACTGCAATTCAATTTATAACATTTGTTCCATGTGTTTTGGATTTTTGGTTGATATTCTGTCTCTATCATTTAAAATATACCTATGATAAACATTATAGACCCTTCATTTCTTTGTAAGTGGGTAAACTTACAAAATATGCAGGGGATCAAATAATTATTTTCCCACTGTAAATACATGCCAAAGAACTTAAGTTGGCAATGTTGTGTGTTACCTTTAACAAAACATGTGTAAAACATTGACAAGCATAAATATTTCATTCTAAAAAAATGCTTTACTTCTCCTGGTCTCAGGTCCTCTTTAATTCTTTAATGCTGTATAGATGTGCTAAATGCATTGCTAGTCTGCATTAAGGATCTGACGTTTCTTTGCATGTCACACTATGACACACAGATTACTAGGATTGTTACTTGACATTATATTGTGACAGAATATATAAATCCACCTCTCCTGGGATCTTTGCACCCACTTGATTTCAGATATTTTCTATCACTCTAATGACTGCACTGAAGAAATCACTTCACAATACATATATTTAGACATCCAGGAAGCACTAAAATATAGAAGACCCACAGGAACAGATGAAACTGTCACACACATACAGATACATGCATGTACACCCAAACCAAATATGCTTATATATGAGCATACACACAGTTTCATAAGTCAGATTTGCTTTACCTGTAGAAAGAAGCTACACTGAAAGTGCAAGTCAGTGAATATGTCTGCTCTAGTTTGCCTCTAGGCATCTATGTGGATGCGAAAAGGGTAATTGCTAAGACCACATATATAATTTATGTGATATTCTCACTTATTTGGCAGAATCTATGTCCTTGCAAAGTTGTTCCAGAACAATTCTGGCAAAACTTTTAAAATATCAACAAGCCTAATCATTTAAAATGTGCCATGCATATAAGTTTGGCATGACATGAAGGGCAAGTGCACAAAGGCTTCGGGCTTGTGTCAATGACATTAGTTTAAGACACTTCAGAGATCATTCAGAATTAATTGACAGGTGACCTGCAGTAGACCTCCTTCTGACATGTAATTCTACAATCCTATAGATTGTATGGGAATGCAAAACCCCTTTGAAACAAATAAATGTCCATCAACACAGACGCTAAAATGGGCTGTTGCCCACAGCAGCTCATACCAGCTAAGCAATGCTTTTAGCTACTCTAGTTCTACTGGAATATGCAAGTGTTGTCAGACTTCCAACTAGGGCTATGTGTTCTATTAAAAAAGGGAATTTGGGCTCAGAATTTTTTTTTTTTTTTATTATTTCACAATAATAACAGCATGGTGAGCTCAAAGCACAGCGACTGCCAAGCAGAAGCAAACCTCTTTACCATGCCTCATTGCAATTTCTATTTAAATCCAATTGTATACAACGGAGTGGATTCATCTACATTTATCACATCAGCATACCAATCTCTAGGCTCATATCCTACTTCCACATATTCATATTCTCAAACTCAAAAGGCAGATAAATAACCAAATACAGTACATACAACTTCACCTATTTTTCTGGACAGGTAGTGAAAGGTTATCTATTTGGACACAGATGGCAGAAAAAAACAAATGGATGGGGTTTCATCTATTTCCTACTTTCACTACTATGTTTTGGCTCTAAATACACTTTAAAGCGAAATTCAAGTTAAAAATGCCCTTTAATTCTATGTATACTATATAAAATGTTATATTGTGCAGTTCTGGAATCGTTAAATGTCTGATCTGAAACAAGCGTCTAATCTAAACATTCAAAATTCTCTTCTGTTTCACTGACAAGGCTGTGCTTGTGCAGCCGAATGTGGCTGCTCACAGGAATTTTCTGGCACTGTTGTCGGTGACTGTGCAAGTAGAAGTGAACAGCCCCATCCAGCCCCCAACCTGTCTGGCCCCACCAATGTCCCGCCCGGCCCCACCCCATTTATTATGTTATATGCTTTCTTATGAATGAGGACGCAAAAGTATCCTCATTCATGAAAGTGCTCTGATAGAAGGAACAGGAGGAAGGAGACGTGCCCTCAATCCTCCCTAGTTGTATGAACAGAGAGGCATTACATTCACATTATAATGAAAAAAATACAAACACAGATTTAAAAAATGATACACATACCGATGGACTTACATTGTTTCACTGATTGTGGGGAGATAATTGAACACACTTTAGGTTGGGGGAACAAAAATGTGGGAGGTGCTTAGATGGGATTGTCTCTTGACAGGTGGGAGTTTGTCCTGCACCAGCCCTTGAGAAATGTCATTAGATGAGCCTTATGGCTTTTGAACACGTGAGTGTAACTTTTTATTTTTATAATAAAGCTGTTGGAAGTTATTGAGAGCACTATGGTTTTCTTTTATCCTTTTTGAGTTCATCATCATACTGGGAGATCTGTGCATTGAGTAGCTGAATCTGCCAATGGTGTTAGCCCTGCCCTGGCTTTAAAGGGGACATGCTCTGCATGACCTTTTGATACAAAGGTCTACTTAAGAAGCGAGTATGCCTACTGAGGAAGGTGAAGATCACAATTGTTTTGGCAACCGTGTATATTTTTGACTTCACATATTGCACACATCTTTAGGTACTATCATTTGTCTGCAGTATATTGCTTTCAAGTTTTTGATTCTCTATGTTCACATTTGGCAATTTGTTATTGTGTTTTTGATTGTTATACTGATGTGATACACAATTTGTTCATTCATTTAATTCATGTGGTCTATTATGTATTATGGCAATTGGTGATATACAGTAAGTTCATGGGTATGAAGTATATGATTTTGATGCACTAGATAGGATTGATTTATTTGTATTTAGCATGGCATACTTTATAAATACACATTTTGTTGCTTGATTTTTTTTCACTTCACATGCTAGCTGCTTAGGGGTAGGTGAAGGTTGTAGTACGAGATAGCTTATAAGATACTTTAAGTTGACAGTTTTCTGTGCCAGATCCCTTCATCATTATAGTTAGTTGGGTTTTGATTGCTCTGTCTATGTCCCCACTGAGTAAATTCACCCCCTGCCATCTTCCTGGTTTCTGCTTCCTCCATCTGAAATGGCAGCTGCCCAACATCCGGACGTCACAGGTTGCAAGTTTTTGGATAAGGCTCCCTCACCTAGATGCATGAGCCAACCACAGACTAACAGTATATAGAAAGTGCCAGTATTCTATATATGTGGATTCGCTGATCTATCCAGTGTGTCTGCCCTGGATTGAGGTACCTTGCTGTGCTGTGGTTCTCCACCAGAGGCCCTACTTTGTTGCCAGTTTTTAGCAGTTCTAAGTAAGTTGCCATTTGTCTTTCACCACAATAAATATGTAATATACTACACTTATATCATGCCCTCCTGTTCGCTTTATCTGTTCACTTTGAGATACTTCAGTCTCTCCAGAGGTGTTGCATCAAGTGCTTTGAGGCCAGTGAGAAGTCACCTAGGATGTTCCATTTGGACCTTAGGAACTTTCTGCTGCTCTCAGTACACTATTAATGTACTCACGCCACTCACTGCACCATTTGCCCCCTTTTTCTATTTTCACCTCTTTGTGTTCTGGTGACTCAACCTGAGGGATAAATCTTCCAATTATGACGTTTGTTCCAGTGGCAATTGTTTAGAAGGGGATTTCTTCTTTCATCTAAATCTACACAAAAGTTTTTGCTTTAAATATCTATTAGATGTACTGTACACACTGGGGTAAATCTACCATTAGTTAGCTAGTTTGCTCTAGAAAGTCCCAATAGCCTATTTTAAAGAGCAATCCACTCAAATAAGGTATACGATTTTAATCTACTTACCTAGCTGAAACAAATAATAATTCTAATTAATAGCAAAAAAAAAAAAAAAAGAGTGGCTAACATTGTACACAATGTTTCCTTGCTGAATTATACAAGTTCTGAAAAAGTACTTTTAGCAGCCATATATTTAAAAATAAAGATTTTGCTTTTTGCTTATCTCAATAAAAAAATAGAGAATTATTGCCACATATATTTTACCATGGTTTTACAACAGTAACGGGGGTCCATTAACCACCTTTTTTGCCCTAGGCCCATTTATGTCTTCAGTAAACCTTACATTTGCCCATCAGGATACACACACTATCAGGCCAATTCATTCTCTGTGTATCTTGATATTGACAGCTATTTATCCTGAACATAGCAATCACAGCACAACATCCACCTAAAAGCTGCACCACAAAAGACAGCAAGTATAAATTTGCTGAATCTGAGTTGTATGCCGATATGACCAATAACCAAAAGGGAAAAAAAAGATAACCAAGAGGAGTTTACTGTTAGTAATGGATTTTACGTGGCCTTATTAGATGCATACTATTACACACAATAGATAAAATTGCTTGTATACAGATGTTGTTAGACATAGTTAATAAAGCATGGAAAACCCCTAATGGTGTTAACACAAACCAGTCTTCCATATTATTACATGATCACGATTCTTTAGTTCAGTCCACATAATGAAACAGCACATTTATTTGCGAAAATACTGCTTTTGTTTAACAGGTGAAAACATGTACAGTGTTCAGAGATAACCAAGGCAGGTCATTCTCAAATACAATACATCTACATGACAGCTCATGGAGCACAGGAGAGATTTACAATTATACTGGATTTAGGACTACACAGATTCTTAAGCCAGGGTGCTGAGTTGCAGCAATACAGAAAAATATAAAATAAAATCCCCCATTTGCATGGGATCTACAAATTAAAGCAATGATCCCCTAATGGTTTTACTCCATTTTCGAATATAAAGCATTTTATTGGTTGAAGATGCACGGATACAGTAAATATCCATTGTCCGCAAGCTTTTACTAGAATGTCCCATTCCACAGCAGTCCAGAGGGGTGGTGGAGGCTGAAGATATAGTCTATGCACACAGCTTATGCATTGTTTCACATTCACGTTTAGCAAAATACCCTGTTAAAATGTCAGAGTTACAACTTTGACCAGCTGAAGGCATTTTCCAAACACAGATTTTGCGTCAATCACCAAAATGTATTGTTGGTTAGCGTTGATGGCATTTAAAATAAAATAGAGAAGCGCATTAAGAACCACAGACAGCTGAGATGGGGTATTTGCACTAATGTCTTCAAAGGCAGTGTCCTTTGAATGAAAAATATACATTTTTGAGAAATATATCATATGTCGATCAATAGTTATGCTGCAAGATGACATTTTACTTAAACAGAGCTGCAGGAATGTGAGATAAATACTGTATCTTTTTTTAGAGGATAATGAACTTAGCACATAAGGTAGAATAAAAGCAACATAAATCAGAATTGATACATCCCATCACAATATACATGTCAAGTAACTGTCACTAGCAATCCACTTAAGATTTTAAATGTACAACAGTAGCAATAATTTAAGTTCCTCTAAGAAAGCAATTCATGACATGTGTTCTATGCTTGAGAAGAGATACTTATTTTAAACAGAATACAGTGGAAGCTTAGTTATTTTAACGTATGATTATTCCTTTTAAGAATGAACATTAGAATATTAATGTGCTGTAACTCGTGGTAACCAATTTTAGAATTGCTCTTACTACATTAAAATGTGAGTTTTTTTTAAGAGGGTAGTGCAAAAGAGCTATAGGTTTGTTTAAAGTACTTTAACCAATCAGAAAACAGATTAAGGAATATGTTACCCCAAATTTAAAACAAAAGATAATGATTTCTGAAATGTTGCTAGGAGGTTACCTTAATTTGCATCATTAAAAAAGGGTTAAACTACTTAGTGAGCAAAAATGATGCTATTACAAAATTGCCCCATAGCTTCCTTGCTAACATTGGTTGTCATGTAACTTCCTTCTTTTCTGTTGGATGTATAGCTATCACATTTAGGCTTCAAGGGCTGGTTTGAATCTATCTGGTGGCTGTAGGAAACCTCTTAGTACTGAGACTTTTGATACATCTGGTTTTCTGTATGTGAGAGATGGCAAGGACTCTAAAGTGGTTGCGCCAGCATTCCTCATTACAAACAGGTAGGTAAAAGGGATACCAAGATCAATGACAGAAGGAAAGTGGGTGCTTCAGGGCACTAGAGCTATAGCTATAGCTCTAGTGCATTGCAATGCATTTACGGTTTGGAATAAAGTGGATCTTTAATTCTGCAGAATTTTCTGTAGCTATATCAAACATGCAAGTTAGTCTAAAACAGTGGTTCTCAGCCTATTTAGGACCAGGGCCTGGGTAAATTCTTCCAAAACCTTCCACACCCAAACAGTAGAGGACAAAGTTTATATTTACACAATAAACGTATGGGAATGCAAAACTTGTATTGAATTTCTGGGAGAGACTGAGTGTCACTGTGGGGGGATGAGTGTTGTGGAATGGGTTAGGGGACTTTTCAGATAACTTGGTGGTCTGGTGGGTTATGATGTTTATGGAGGTGGCTGGACCGCACTGTAGGAGGTTGGGGGGCACTGTGGGATGTTGGGGGGCACTGTGGAGGCTGGGGGCTTTCAGAGGTTACTGTGGACCACTATGGGAAGTTAGGGGGTATTATAGGAGCTATGAGATACTGTGCGAGGTTAAGCTCTCTGCAGCTGGCTGCAGACCCGGGATAGGGGAGGTTGCAGACTGGCAATGGGTCATAGCCTGATGGTTGAAAACTACAGGTCTAAAGTAAACTTATTAAAACTGTATGGACCAATGGGGTGGCACAGGACGAATGAAGGGCAAAGCTAAGCTTATTTGCATATATTGTCAGATGCCTCTGTCTTTGGATCCAATGGTCATCTCGAAATGCAGTTTTCAATGAAGGTATCATCTGATTATGCATGCTCAATTTAATTGGCCAAATTTGTGGTAGGCTTACTATAAAGTGACTCTTAGCCATTTGACTGCTTTGTAAAAACTTCAAAAAAGTTCTGTAAAAGTGCAAGAGTAATACACATGTGACCAACTGAACTTACCAATGGTTTTGTTCTATTGAAGACACACCCTACTTCACTCTGTGGTTCATCCTGCTGAGCCCTATTTTACTGTAAGGCACAACAGTGATGTAGGGCCTGCTGGAAGAAACCACTACAAGTGAGCAGGGAGGGAGAGGAAGCAATCAACTGTCAAACCAATGACAGTGAAGATCAGTGGCGTTCACAGCTGGGCAAGTGAGTATTTATGTTCTTTTTTTTTTAAGAACCAAGAGTCATGGTAAAATTACATTTATCCTTTAACTGGCTTCATCATCATTAGATGATAATCAAAAGATGTACCATCTTCAATATACAGCTACTGATATCTACACAACATTCAGCTTTGCTCCCTTGTTCTAAATAGGAGAATGAGGCTGCAGTTACATTAAATATTGTTTGCTGTACCTGTACTAATAGCTGAGATAATTTGTATGCAACTTTGTATTGCAGTTCTCTTTCAGATCTGGTGTGATCAAAGCAACCATGTGCACAATATTTAGTTAAGCAGCACTATAAATGGCTAATCTTTCTACTAGAGGGCATAAAAGCTTCAAAACCTGGGTCCTCTGTTACACAAAGAGAGCTCACCTCCTGAACTACTGGACAGTGAAGCTGTCAAACAAAGTGATAGATAGATAGATAGATAGATAGATAGATAGATAGATAGATAGATAGATAGATAGATAGATAGATAGATAGATACCGTATTTATCGGCGTATAACACGCACTTTTTTCCCCTTAAAATCAGGGGAAAATCGCGGGTGCGTGTTATACGCCGATCCCCTGCGATCCTGACCTGTCAGAACTAAAAAATCGCTGACTGCGATTTGAAAATGGCCAGTCCTCGGCTCTTCTCGGCGGCTTTCGGTTTCACTCGAGCGCCGCCCGAGCCTAGCCGAGTATACTCGGCTAGTTTCGGATAGCTCCGCTCACCGTCCAAGTGGAACCGAAAGTAAACGAGAGCCGCCGAGAAGAGCCGAGGACCGGCTCTGTGTATTTCGGCGCCAGCGGCGCCATTTTCAAATCGCGGTCGGCGATTTTGAAGCTCACAGGCTTCAGCAAGACTGCACTGGGGCAAGGCTGGACTGGGGCAAGGCTGGACTGGACACTGGGGAAGGCTGCACTGACATGGCTGCACTGACATGGCTGCACTGACATGGCTGCACTAGCAAGGCTGCACTGACATGGCTGCACTGACATGGATGCACTGGCAAGGCTGCACTGGCAAGGCTGCACTGACATGGCTGCACTGGCAAGGCTGCACTGACATGGCTGCACTGACAAGGCTGCACTGACAAGGCTGCACTGGGCAAGGCTGGACTGGGGCAAGGCTGCACTGAGAAGGCTGCAATGATGGGCATTTAAATGTAAGTTTTTTTCCCTTCAACTTCCCTCCTAAAAGTTTTTTTTCCTTAAAATTCCCTCCTAAATTGAGGTGCGTGTTATACGCCGGTGCGTGTTATACGCCGATAAATACGATAGATAGATAGATAGATAGATAGATAGATAGATAGATAGATAGATAGATAGATAGATAGATAGATAGATAGATAGATAGATAGATGAGATGGAGAGCCAGAACTCAAAACCATACATGCTGGCATAAGGTTAAGGGTTTTGAGGTTCCCGAGGAAGACAGAATTGGCATGCAGGCACCTGGAGGTGTCTGATGTGCAATGTAGATGCCATTTCATTTTGTGTAAAGGTGTACTACCCTGCACCAAGTATTGTGCCAGTTTTTCAAAGAGATAAGCTAGAATTCCTTTAGGCACTGAGCCCTCTCTTTAAAATGCAGTGTCTACACACTAATTACACACTAATTACTGGCCCTGAATTTTAGAGACGAAAAAAAAAATGAAATAAAAGATTTATTTGTAGCCCTAGAGGATACTGGCTGGTATATACTGCAGATTTCTGTTTATACTTAAGACCCCACTCTACCCAAGGATAGTGCTTTCTGCAGTATGTATAAGAGAGTTAGGTGGGCATGCTATATTACTAAATAATGAAGGAATTGTGTAAGTGTTAACCTTATTTTTAATAATAAACCAATCATTAGTTGACCTTCTCCTACACTCGATAATGTTCAGGTCTAGTGAATAGCAATTCAGACCTGATTACTGAAACCTGGGAGTAAGGGGAGAATATCACAGGCTCCACCATACCTACCTGGCATTTCCAAGGGATCCAACATGTGAAAAGAGCAGCAGAAAAGCTTGGCAAAGGTATTATTGGGTGGGTGGGGGATTAGCAAGATAACTTGCCACTTTGCCCTGAGCAACATAAGCCTTGCCATGGGTTTAGTAAAATAATATATCATCTATATCTCTATTTATATTTTGCAATAGACTAAATTAATTAAAGAATAAGTTATTGGTTACATGATAGATTTGTACTATGTATTGTCTTTTAAATAATTTTATAGCTATTTTAGGGCTAGCTAACACCCTAATATATTAGATCACTTTATTTTACATTGTATTTCTTGACTCATTTAAATGTTTTTACTGAAAAAATAAAATATATTATAAATAAAGCACCAGGCTCAAACAAAATAGCAGATCTAAACCTGGTAATGTTTTTCATCTGGGTTCTAAAAGTTTAAAAACAAAATATATAAAAAATTTCATAGCTATAATACTCAAGGATATTTTCATACTGATGCATGAACACTGGCAACTCCCTGAGTAGCATATATTTCATATTTTGTAGGAATTTGTAATAGACCAGTCTATTTTTGGAATGACATCTTAAAGTGTACCTGTTGTCCCAGTGAAGGCTGCCATTACATGGCCTGGGCCATTATTTGCAGTATTAAAGCCTATTACTTCAGCTCATGTTGTCATTATGTCACCAGTTTCTATAGGTTATTTTAGCCCATAACATGGCAGCTTACATTGTTCACTGTGACAGGTACACTTTAAGTAAACAGAGAAGGGTGAAATTACATGTGTATACATGTCACAATCCTGCAGATGATTCAATAAGGGGGCAGCATTTTCTGGGTCATATACTGTGCAGTTCTTACCCAAGTGCAAACTATAAACCCATCTAAAAAGGATGAAACCTTTCAGGCTGTAAACATCTCTAATTATCAGGGTAAAAAAAAAAGAACCCTGAAATAGTAAACAAAATTTCTTTCACTTGCATCCTGGGAAAAACATATCAAATGGTCCCCCAAACAAGGGGTTATGCAGCCTAGTGAAATTCTAATCATGGTTTGGACTAGGACAATCCTGATGTCAAAGGGGCATGACTTTATGCAAGGTTGTTGGAGTAGAAGCTGGATGAGTCAGACATGGTCTTACAGACACTACGAGAGGAGCCGTTGGAAGTGAGGTCCAAGGAGAGACGCTTGCTACTCTTCCCATTCTCCTCTGCTTCTTCATCGTTGGTGTTTAGAACAGATGAGACGGTGGTTTCAATACGACTGATTTTGTACATGCTGCTCTGTGTTTGAAGGTAGCGTGTGGATTTCAATTCCAGCCCTTCATACTCACCCGCACGGATAAATGGGCACCATCGAAACACATGCTTAAAGCCAATGCGGAACCTTAGGATAGAAAAAGAACACATGTTCAAATAATATGTGGGCACATTATTTGGTTAGGAGGTGGGGTTCTGCATGCATGCATAACCAATGACTTGTACTGTTTAACCAATAAAATAAACATAAGGTTTAAAGAGGTTGTACACCTCTCTGTCTACGTTGTACCTATAGGTAAGCCTAGAATAAGGCTTACTTATAGGTACTGTAAATATCATGTTTCAATTGAACATGTGGCAACAAGTCTGTGCTTGTACAGGAGTACTATTTTTAGTTTCATACAATTAATGTTCCAGCAGAAGCTAAACTATGTATTTGGAGTACCCTTGGCAGGCCTCTTAAAGTGGTTGTAAACCCTAAAAAAAAATAATAAAAAAACCCTGCAAAACAAAGGCATAATGAGCTAGTATGCATAGCATACTAGCTCATTATGAATTACTTACCTGTGGTCGAAGCCCCCGCAGCGGTTCTCGTTCACCGCTCCAGCGGCCGACATCGCTCCCGGGGGTTACTTCCTTGTATCGCGGCTCTGGGGCTGTGATTGGCCGGAGCAGCGATAACGTCACTCCCGCTCATGCACGAGGGAGCCGCCAGTAATGGCACAGTCTAACTAAAGCAATGGCACGTACGTGCCATTGCTTCAGTTTGCTTAAGTGCGCATGTGCCGATGACGTCGGCACATTCTAATACAGGGATATCTCCTAAAACATGCAGGTTTAGGAGATATCCAGTGTAGCTACAGGTAAGCCTAATTATAGGCTTGCCTGTAGTAAAAAGTAGTTGTAAAGGTTTTACAACCACTTTAAAGGCATCCCTTTGCAGTCTACAATTATAAGGCTGCAGAACCTCTTGGTTTTATACCAATCTGAGCTTTTGCATTGTGCCATTTTAAAATTAGCTTTTTTTCATGTGAAATTAATAAATAGATTGAATATTTCTGCAAATGTTGCAAACACAATGACAAATATAGGTAACATTAGCTTCCATGGGCACAGGCCAAGAAAGAGGCCACAAACGTGTGCAGTTTAGGAGTTATTTACTGTATACTGCGCAGATGATGTCATCAGTGCATGCTCTCTGAAGCAAAGGCCGCCCATGCAGTTTCTTCAGGAGCGTGTGCCGTGACCGGCGGCTCCCACGCGTATGCACAGGAGTGATGTCACGCAGTTTCGGCCAGTCTGGAGTCCGTGGCCCCGGAAGGAAGATGGGTGAAGATGGCTTGCAGTGGAGACGACATGGGCTTCATTTGCAGGTAAGTGTCACATAATGTGCTAGTATGCAATGCATACTAACACATTATGCCTTTACTTTGCAGGGAAAAAGAAAGGAAGAAAGACCCACCAGGGTTTACTTCCTCTTTAATTAAAATGTGCTATCTACGAGTACAATAGCAAGTTAATATTAGCTACAAGGGTCACCTGGGGCTCACCATCATCCTGAGCTTTCCAGAAATACAATGTTTTTGACACTTTCTTGTGAGCTTATCTTCAAGCACAATGTTATCTTCATGATTGGGAACTCTCGAGAACCTGCCTGGTGACTCTAGCTAATGAGTTTTCCTGCCAGGTCTCTGGGCCACTGGGAGTTCTCCCCACTTTGCCCACTGTTAGGCTGACAGCAGTAGTGTCACTACTGCTCTCAGGTAGCAGTCATAACGAAGAGCCAATGCATGGGGAGAAGGAGAAATGAGGGAGGAGGTGTGCTGTGCTTTCTCCTCCTTCAGCTCCTTCCAGAAAATGATGTAGGGGCCAACTGAAAGAGAAAGAAAAGGAAGGAAAAAGGTGTAAATCCAGCTCTGTGCACAACCTTGCCAACAGTCCCCTTCAGACTTCACACCTCCGTGTAAGCCAGTTGCAATTGAAAGACAGTGTATTGATAAAATTACCAGGAAAGACTGTAGATTATGAAGAAACAGTTTGTTTACAGATGTTAATTTTTATATGGTGTGCCACAGATGTGCACACATGACTCAGGAAACAAAAGGTTAAAGGCAGTAAATGGAACAATTGCCTGTTTGTTGCCCATGTATTCTAACACTTGCTCATTTGTAGTCCGGATATTTTCTGAAATGACTCTTTATCTTTGTATTGTCAAGTCCACGCTGCTTGTTTAGAGGACCATATTACTATACTTTTATCCCCTGTTGGCTTCCCACTAAACTTTAGTGCTGGGCGCTCACGTGACCTGCCAGAGCTCTTCTTCCCCGCCCCGAGCACTGCAGAGGTAGGGGCTGCTGACATCAGCCGGGAGGATAAGAGGAGAGTTCCATCGGGTGACTTGAGCGCCCAGCGGCGCTGTAAATAACATATTTTCCACAATAAAGTTACACAAGGAGACACACTGCACATTGAATAACCTTTTTACAGAACGGATTACGTGATTTTACAAGGACTTTAGCTAGGGCTTATTTTTGGGGTAGGGCTTATATTGCAGTCATCCCAGAAACTCACTCAAGGTCTTATTTTTGGGGTAGGACTTATTTGTAGGGAAAAACGGTATATACACTATATTGTTAAAAGTATTGGGACACTTGCCTTTACACACACATGAACTTTAATGCCATCCCAGTCTTGGTCCGTAGGATTCAATATTGAGTTGGCCCACCATTTGCAGCTATAACAGCTTCAGCTCTTCTGGGAAGGCTGTCCACAAGGTTTAGGAGTGTGTCTATGGGAATGTTTGACCATTCTTCTAGAAGCGCATCTGTGAGGTCAGGCACTTATGTTGGACGAGAAGGCCTGGCATTGCAGTCTCCGATCTAATTAATCCCAAAGGTGTTCTATTGGTTTGAGGTCAGGAATCTGTGCGGGTCAGTCAAGTTCCTCCACCGCAAACTCGCTCATCTACACCATATTGCCAAAAGTTTGTACTGTCTTGATAAGCAGCGTAACTGTTATTTCAAGTACCCAGCAGCACCTATGCCCTCTGTACAGTAGAAGAGCTCTTAAAAAAGTACTTCAGGCATCTGCAAGCCTGTTGCATTGCCTAAGTACTTTATTTACTGTAATGCTATGTTTTTAAACCCCTTCATTACGGACCCTGATCAAACAAATCACATCAGAGTATGATGAACTAAAGTTATACAACTGAGTGGATCAATAATCATTACCATAATAGGAAACTAACTATGCTATTGCAGTTGGCTGTCTCTTGAGATTCATTGCAATATTGTCAGTTATTCACAGTGCTTTCAGCTAGATTGAAAGAGTTCCAGAGCAGAAGGGGTAAAAAAGCAAGGTCATCAACCTCCATCTACTGTATTGATGACCACACTCTGTAGTAGTTTTGTAATCTACTATGGTTATTGTTTTGCACACTACCAATTTATCAACTATGTATGCCTGCCAAAATATTTTGTATGCCTAAAGCTATACTTATTCCTCTAAAGGTGAAAATTCAAATCTTGTGTACTATGCTCCTGTGAGGTTTCCTATATGTTCTGCTATTGGATTAAGTCACTAAACCTTTTCATTCAAAATAATGATATTCTGAGCCCTAATTTGCGTGATTGATTACATTATCAGGAAGGGCAATGACATCCTTAACAAGCTATGTACTCTAGCAGCAAAGATCTTCATAATTGCCAATCTTCTATGCTAAGAATCAGTGAGGTCTGATCAGGAAACAAGCTATGTATTTTAGCAGCTCTTCATAATTTTCAATCTCCTATGCTAAGTATCATTGAGGTCTATTTCTTAAACATTGAAATGGCCAGCCATAATTTTATAACAACCAACCATATATTGAGTAGGTTTCCCTTGAAAGAAGGGAGCCAATGATAGCAGACTAATACTGACAATTAGGTGCCAGGCACTTGTAGCCACCTCCTGGGGCACCCCTTGTCAGGAACGCGTACGTCGCCCCCAAAGGGCTGTATGCGTAGAGTACACTTGAAGACACCTTTTTGGATTAGTAAATGCCATTCATTTATACCAGTCAAAATTTGGTTAGCCTTTTCGCAATAGTTAATTGCCATAATATAGGGCAGTGCTAAAAAATATATATAAATAATAATAATAAATATATATATATATACAGTATATAAGCTAAATGTCTAAGAAATCTATATGAAGTAAATCGTACCCTGAAAAAATATATATATATAAAAAAATAAAATAAAAATAATTTTGCATGCTAAAGCACTTAACGGTGATTCACCCCACCATCCCACTAAATAAATACAACTATAAAGTGCAGAGCAACACACTAATGCATTCAATTATAACTTCCTAAAGTGCATGTGCAAACCAATTAAGTCCATAAGTCCATATAATTGAGTCCATAAGTATATATGACAATAGGTGAAATCCAAACTCCACTAAAAATTCTTCAGCACCACAGTGTCTTCTAAAGCATATTTAGCATCACTACTGAAGAAGCCCAATCACAAGGCGCAACATGAATAGGAGGGGAAGTCGAGCCTGTAACGTCACACCACTCGCTGGCCGAGATGGTGAGTTGGCAAAAGACAAGTATTACATATCATGCTATGTTTGTTTTTGAACTCTGTGCTACCATACTTGGGAGCTAATAAAGTCTATATGCAGAAGTACACTATGGGATTGATTTACTAAAACTGGAGAATGCAAAATCTGATGCAGCTGTGTCTGGTAGCCAATCAGTTTGACAAAAAAACCTGGAAGTTGATTGGTTTCTATTCAGAGCTCAGCCAGATGTTGCACTCTCCAGTTTTAGTAAATAAACCCCCTATATTTGCACTTTTGTTTTCATGTGACTCTGCGTGATTGCGGGAGCCAGAGAGGGGGAGTAAGGAGGCAGCCTCTCTATTGATTGGAGGGACCGAGGAGCTGGTTCTGGATGACATACGGTGGCAATTATTAAAGAGGTGAGCGAGTAACCTTATGTTGGGAGGTGAGCATGCAATTCACCTGGTGATGGGTGAACACTGAAGTTATATGCTTTAGAAGACACTGTGGTGTCTTCAGAGTCATAGCAGAAAAGAGAACCTGTCATATTAAGTGGCTTCTGCGGGCATAAGCACTACTACACACATACATATATATATATATATATATATATATATATATATATATATATAACAGTGGAAAACAGCAAAAAAGACAAAAACTGGGACCTCTTTGCATCTTCTTTAAAAAAAAGACAAACTTTGTATTTTAACTTTTTCTTATCTCTTGGCTTTCCCTGTTTTTAAGGGACAATGTCTACTTTGCACTGAAGTGAAACATTTCATGTATATCTTAATTGCTTCTATGATAAAGTGTTGTGCACAGGCTGACTTCGAAACTGATGTTGGCTAGGCTCTGACTGTTGTTGCAGTGCTATAGATAACAGAAGTTTTGCTGATAAGGCGCTATGGATGTTATACATGCCGCACTCACCTGTCATTCAAACAACAATAAATGATGGGGTTGTACATGGTGGAGCTCATGGCGAGCCACATAATGGCCAGGTAAAACTGCTGGTAGAATTTCTGAGTCATTTCATGAAGTGTCTGTAGCAAGAAGAAAATATGAAATGGCAGCCAGCAAATTGCAAAAGTGCAAACTACCACGATCATCATCTTCACCACCTGCAGGACACAAAATGTGACAATTAGTAATAATCAGCATTAAAAGGTTTAGTGTTGCACAATCCTTACTCAGGACCCGCTTCCTGATTGGCCGGGAGGAGAATCAATGTTACAATAGCGAATAATTATTCGCTATGGTCATACAACTGGGTGGGCTATGAGCCCAGTGCTCTGCGCCCCGAGCCCACCCTTTTTAGAGGTTTATTATAGCCTCTGGCTCTAATCACGTGCTTTAAAAAACAAACTGATCGCCCTTGCGTCTCTCATGGATGAATACTGTGAGAATGCAAAATGCCAATATACCTGTGTAGACTCTAGAAAAAGCTGGCTGCAGAGATATTTTGTACTAGAACAATTTCTAATACATAAAGGGTGGCTATTTGCAAAAGCTTGGTCACAGAAACTGGAGCAAACGTGAGGCAGTTGCCCACAATAACCAATAACAAGCTGAGCTCAAACAGATACATACATATGCAGATGAAACACATACAGTATATGGGAGCTTAGCTAGTTCATCTGCCAAAAGGATTTGTACATCTGTCTATCCAATTCTGAGATTTGCATAGCTCTTCTGCACAGCTGCTGAAGTTAAGTAATACCTACAAATCTTGTCCCTCACCCATTCTGAGACTTGGCAGTGAAAAGAGAAGCAACGTGCTGATGAGCTCATCTATTTGTCATGCTGATCTCTCCTCCTATCGGCATATCCCTTGTTAGCAGAAGAACAATACAGCACAATGAACTCTGCTTTATAGGGACTGCACCAGACTGATAGCCAAGTCCAATTCAGATATTTATCCTGCTTGTATTTAAAAATACATTTGATGGAATATCACTGTATGATACTATGCAATTTTATAACAAAAAAATGGAATCCTTGGTTCATTCGTGGTGATATTTTATTTAATTTGATGGACCACTAAGTTGATCACAGATTATTCTATCGTAATATAACATATCAACTATTTGTACTAAAACTATTTTTCATTACATTATTGTAGTTCTTTGATATATTAACGTTTTCCCTTTTGCACCAGAAGTATTGAAATAACACATGTATGACATATATTTTATCATTTTACATTTGGATATGATGTATACATTTCTCTTTATACTGTATATTGTCTATTTGTTGTACCACAATTTTTCTTCAAATAAAAGTTTGTAAACAAAAAAAATATATATTTGACAATGTTATAATGAAAGCAGAGCTGCATTGATTTGTGTCTTTTATATCTTTACCAGTACCAAATGGAGGCACAGATTTAAAATATTATAATTTTTATTGATATAAGTGTATAAAACAAAGTGGGCCAGATAGCCCTAAAACAATCACAATTTAGTGCAACAATTTTGTAAATTCCGTGCCACATGGGAAACCTAAATTGTGATTGTTTTTGGGCCATCTAGGCCAATATGTTTTATACACTGATATCAATACAAATGATAATATTTAAAATTTGTGTCTCCATTTGGTACTGATAAAGTGTTTTTTGTGCTCTTTTATATCTGCACAGAGTTCAGCTTTAAATCTGAAGGTTGCTAAAGAATTTGTTTCACTGTTGCTCCAATTTTTTGTAAATCAGCTTGGAGCGTGTCAGAGTCCCAGAGTCACCAGAGTGTAATAAACAGGGGAATTGATTTACTAAAACTGGAGAGTGCAAAATTAGGTGCAGCTCTGCACAGAAATCAGCTTCCATGTTTCATTGTCAAAGCTGAACAAGCTGAAGATGGAAGCTTATTGGTGACTATGCACAGCTGCACAAGATTCTGAGTGCTCCATTTTTAGTAAATCTCCCCCAGTACCTGCAACGCAGTCTCATTGTACTTCCCCCAGAACAAAGAACATTTCATTCTCAAGTCAGTATTGAGAAAATGAAATCTGAAATCTGGTTATCATTGAGAACTATTTTTCCCCCAGATTTCACACATCTGTCCACTTTTATAACACTTATTGTAAAGAAATATTTAGTCTTGGTTATCAGCTGAGAATATTACCCACCTTGCGTTTGGCTACCACCTGCTCATGGTAGCGGTCTGAAGAATCTCCAGGGATTTCACTGGCCCACAAGGTCATGCCAATAAAAGTGTAAGCACACCCTATTACTAGCAGAGGCAGTATGTAGATAAGGCAGAAGACCAATACCTGGTACCTAGGGAGAGGATACAGGGTAATTAAAACAATGACAGCCATTCCCAAAATCTGCTCATGTAACTATAGCTTTAAGCATGTATCTTCTTTTATTGATAACAGTCTGTGTTGCCTAGTGAGGTGATCAGTCCAAAAATGCTAATTTTGCATTCTGGTGCGCTGCAATACCATTTATTTACCGTATTTATCGGCATATAAAACAGACTTTTTCCCCCTGAAAATCAGGGGGTAATCGTGTGTGCGTGTTATACACTAATTCCTGCTGCCTCGGAGTGGAAGGAGGGGACGAGCGCCACCAGATTACACACAGCCGCGATCTCCTGTGTACCCAGCGCTCAGTCACACTCAGTCCCACCCCCCTGGCATTGGACCACTGTTCTGTCTATCATATGAGCTGGGCGGGACTGTGAGTGACTGAGCGCTGGGTACACAGGATCGCAGATCAAGATCGCGGATCTGTGTAATCCAGCACTGGCGTGGCTGCAATGATCGGCAAAGGTGAGGCTGTAGATGGACATTAAGCAGGCTGCAATGATGGGCATGTTAGAAGCTGCAGAAGGGCACTAAACAGGCTGCAATGATGGGCATGTTAGAGGCTGCAGATGGGCACTAAACAGGCTGCAATGATGGGCATGTTGGAGGCTGCAGATGGGCACTAAGCAGGCTGCAATAATGGGCACATTAGAGACTGCAGATGGGCACTAAACAGGCTGCAATGATGGGCATGTTAGGGGCTACAGATGTACTCTAAACAGGCTGCAATGATGAGCATATTAGAGGCTGCAGATGGGCACTAAACAGGCTGCAACAATGGGCACATTAGAGGCTGCAGATAGGCACGTTAGAGGCTACAGATGTACTCTAAACAGGGTGCAATGATGGGCATATTAGAGGCTGCAGATGGGCACTAAACAGGCTGCAGCAATGATGGGCATATTAGAGGCTGCAGATGGGCTTGGATCAGGCTGCATCGATGGGGACTGGTGAGGCTGCATTGATGGGCACTGACCCTTATTTTGCTTCAAAGTCCTTTTATTTAATTTTTTTTCCCCTGAAACTTCCCCCTTAAAGTTAAGATGCGTGTTATATGCCTGTGCATGTTATACGCCGATAAATATAGTATTTTCTTTTTTTTTTAATTCTTTATTTATTCCAGTGAGCACACAGTCAAGTAATGAAGTAATGAGCCATAGAAGCCAAATACTTCAATACAATGCACATTAATTAACAAAAAAAGAGCACAGTCATCCGACAGAGATACAGTTTAATTATATTGACAGATGTATTATAATGCACTTGGAAGAGACTTATTTGTAAAATTTAAAGGTGGCTTGGGCGACAGAAGTTGAGTGTCTCATGGACAGTATACTGTATGTCTGTTTTTAAATATATAGGGGACATCGGAACAGTAGTAAGGTTGTAATAGAAGATGAAGGAAGGGGTGCTCAATCAGAGTATTAAAAAAAGAGTCAGGGGTTCCTAAGTGGAAAAGAAAGAAAAGGGGATGGGTGGTGTGAGAGCCACCGAGGGACAACCAGCCACATGTTGGCAGGTAGGGTAAGAGGTGCTGTGAAAAGTAGCCGTGTCAAGAAGGGAGGAGTGAGACTGGTTTAGATGGTAGATTAAGTATCTTAAAGTAGAACTATGGGAAAAACCTTTTGTTTTATTTTGGATAAAACAAAGGAGGGTTAAAACCCCTGTCAGACTTTTTTTCACCATTTGTGCCTCATTGCAGAGATTTTCCTTCACTTTTTGTCCAATAACCAAACAGGAAGTGAGAGGAAATCCCTGCAAATTAAGGGAATACCTTGCGGACCCCAAGATCATCAGAACTAGTGTTCCCATTGGAAGATTTCCCCTCTAATACTTTTCTGGGGACAACCCAAAATTTGGCATTTTCTTTTACTTTCACTTTCAATAATAATGGTAAACATAGTATATGGAATGTTACTTGATAGAGAAATTAATAGTACCTTCGTCCTAAAACGGAATAGAAATATCGGAAATTGTGGAGGTAGTATGGACTTTCATGGTACAGTATAGACTTACACAATAGAGTTAGAAAAATATAAATTTATTATACAAAATTTAAATGTTAAACACATAAGCAGGTATATACTAAACAGAGGATGCTACTCATTAGAGGCACCCAATTCTCTAACACAATCTGGGAAAGGAAAGTTAAAACAGATTCCGCAATAGATTAAACTGAAACAATTCTCCAGTTGCAAACTCGACATGTTTTGCGGTGGCCCGTTTACTCAGCAGTATACTTGTCAAAGAATGACCTACAAGAAAAATATATTAAATAAGCCAACATGTACAAAAATAATAAGATAACAGAGATAGAACAGGTCACCAACCAACATAGTGAGACGTCATATACCTGTGACCTAAAATATACATAGAAACCATAGTATACCCCCCCTAGAACAACCCCAGTAGCATAGATAAGGCCCAAAATGAATGCAATTATAATGCCCCGTACACACGGTCGGACATTGATCGGACATTCCGACAACAAAATCCTAGGATTTTTTCCGACGGATGTTGGCTCAAGCTTGTTTTGCGTACACACGGTCGCACAAAGTTGTCGGAATTTCCGATCGCCAACAACGCGGTGACGTCAACCACGTCCGACGAGACTAGAAAAGGCCAGTTCAGAACCAAGCGCGGCACCCTTTGAGCTCCTTTTGCTAATCTCGTGTTAGTAAAAGTTTGGTGAGAGACGATTCGCGCTTTTTCAGACTCGTGGCTTTCAGATCGTTTTCTGCGGTTCAGTTTGTGCTTGTGGGTTTGTATCTGCTCTTCAGTGCGTGCAAGCAAGCTACGCATGACTTGGATTAGTCATTGTGTTCTTGTTCGTTCGTTACTGTTTTTCAGGTCGCTCTTCACAGGCCTTGCTGTTCTTCAGTGCGTTCTTTTACTTCGTTCTGAGCAGCCGACCGTTTTCTAGCCATGTTGCGTATACGTACTCCTCGTAGAGTTAGTGCTGTGCGGGGGCTCGGTTTTGGGGTCCTGACCTTGACACAAGTCCAGTCCATGAACAGGGTGGGGAGGAGTTCATGGACCAAGAATTGGTTGCTTCAGCGTGACCAGTTCTCTCATATGCCTTTGCTCCGTGAGATCCGTGAGAATAATCCTGATAATTTCAGGAACTTTCTCAGGATGACGGACCCCGTATTTCACCGTCTGTTGGCTTTGCTGACCCCCTATATCAGCAGGTAGGATACCTGCATGAGGCAAGCCATCACTGCGGAGCAGAGGCTCGTCGCTACCCTGCGGTACTTGGCGACAGGGAGAAGTCTGCAGGACTTGAAGTTCTCGACAGGCATCTCCCCCCCAGGCTCTGGGTATCATTATCCCAGAGACCTATTCTGCCATCTTCCAGGTCCTGCAGAAGGAGTATATGAAGGTAAGATTTGTATCCTTTAATATTACATTTTATTGTATATAATGTTTGCTAATATATTGTATTTCTCTCCTCATTCCCTAATTACCATGATTGGAATATGCTGTGAATGTCCCCTTTGTTCTCATGCATGCTGGATTTTTATGTAATTATTTTTTTGTCCTTCATACATATTTGCCTTCACTTACCTCCCCAGCATGCTCTCCAGCCCCTATATTCACCGCATGTAGTCACTTAACAATGTATTTTATCAGCTCCATAGTAGTGCTTTACCCCAAACACCCCCTAAAATGTTTTGAAATGTGATTTGTGCTTTAAATTCAGGCAGAGTGGCAGAGGCTTTTTTTTGTGGTGTCCCCAAATCATTTTTATTAACCCTCCCTCCCCCCAACTGCTAAGTCAGCTGATCCCAATTCTCTATCTATCCTCAATCATCAATCTGGTGACTTTGCCAAACCCATACACACTATACCCATCTCTTTTGTGGTCAGATGTATGGATGAATTCCTCAAAGCATGTAGTGCAAGGGCCTGCCTGTATACTTTCAAATGGTAATGTTTAAAGTTTTTGTATCCTATTATTATCTTGATAGGTTATAGCAGAATGTCCAAATGTTCTCAAATGTGTACAGTGTGTGTTTATATCTTTATATTAGGACACTTCTTACCTGTCCAGTGGGCTGCCAATAATGTAACTAAGGAGGGGCTGTTCCAAGTAATACCCTGTATTTAGGCATTCATCTCTCAAAGAAGTGGAGAGGGTTACCTGTCCAATATTCCCCCCCTATAATGTTAGAAATGGCCCATGAGATGGGGGGGGGGGAATATGATAGGTGTACCTTATACTTTGGTATTGTAAAATTCCCCTTAATAAATGTTATCTGGAGGTTGGCCAAGAATGTTTGTGTCTAATCTGCTTGCCATGTTTATGTGCAAAAATTGTAATTTTTTTTTTGTTTTCCTAAACAGTTTCCTTCCACGCCACAGGAATGGCAGACTGTGGCCTCCCACTTTGCCCAGCGGTGGGACTTTCCTAACTGCGGAGGGGCAATTGATGGGAAACACATCCACATCATCCCACCACACAACTCGGGGTCGTACTATTATAATTACAAAGGGTTCAATAGTATTGTGATGTTGGCGGTGGTGTCGGCTAATTACGACTTCCTGTATGTGGACGTGGGGAAGAATGGCCGGATGTCCGATGGTGGAGTCATCAGACGGAGTTTTACAGGCATCTCCAGAATGGAAGCTTGGACTTGCCACCTCCAGAAGACAATGTGGAAGGACTCCAATTCGTCTTCGTTGCGGATGAAGCATTTGCGCTGGGGGACCATCTTATGCGGCCATTCCTGATGAGGACCCTCACCCCGGAACAGAGGGTTTTTAATTACCGGCTGGCCAGAGCCAGAAGAGTGGTGGAGAGCACATTTGGAATCATGGCCAGCCGGTTCTGCCTATTTCTGACACCCATCCATATGGCGAAGTATAAACTTAATCATCTAATCCTGGCGTGCTGTGTTCTACATAACTTTTTACGCCCACATTCTGCCAACTATGCTGGCTCAGTTGGGCCTGAGCACGGAATTCTACATGAAACAACCCTGACGGCGCTTGAAAGTGGCCGTCCTGGCTTGCCCTCCCTGAGTGCCCGTGATGTCCGGTTAAAATACCTTGAGTTCTTTGCGGGTAGGGGGGCCATCAATATGCGAGACAATTTGTGAAGCCTTTATCAAATAAAAAAAAAAAGCAAATCTTTGGTGACATTTACTGCTTGTGTTTGTTTTAGCTGACCCTGACAGCAATGTGGGGAGTCCTGAAAATGGCGTGATTGTGTAACCTTATACAAAGCACTGTTGGGTGTTATTTACTAAAGGCATAGACACTTTGCACTACAAGTGCACTTGAAACTGCACTGAAACTGCACTTGTAGTGCAAAGAGGATTTGCCCTTAGGAAATAACCCCCATTTTCACAGAAAACAGCAATTACATCACCACAAAAGTGTTGTAGCATTGAGACAATAATCCACACATTCTTGATAACAATCTTTTTAATACCTGCACAATCACATGTGCATTTAGAAAAGGTTTTTAAAACAAACCAACATGTTTGTTGTATAACAATTTTTGGGGTGGCATTATCAAAAATAGAAATGTCCATTTAAGATAAAACAGGCATGTGTAAAACCAACAAGAAAGACAAAAATCTTGAACTTACAAAGTTCACATATGGTAAAACTTGAAGGCAATATCAGACATGAGTATTTAGGAACTGTTTGATATTGCGTTCAGATGGGGTGAACTCACCCCTTGAAAAGCCAAATTTGGAAGATGCACACCAATTTACGAATGTCAACATGTGCTAGCTGCCATTACGGGGGATCAAGGGATGTGTTTTGGGGAGCAACCCCTTCCTCACAGCTACTTTATTATTGAGGAAGGGGTTGCACCCCCAAAACGCGTCCATTGATCTCCAGTGATGGCAGATAGCATATGTTGGCACACTGTGTGCATTCTCCAAATTTGGCTTTTTGAAACATCGCTAAAACAATTTTTAAGATTGTAGCACACAAAAAAACAAAGTGATTTTGAGGGGTTTTAAATTCGCCCCAAAACATCAATGATGTTATTATTTTTTTGAATAACATCATTGATTTTTTTCTTGAGGTTTTCCAATTCTAAATTACACCCCATGATCTCCCCGATCAGGATCTGGGCACTTTCTGATGTGAAAGGATCTCGATCCACAACATCACGATCACCTAAAAAGAGAGAAACCAAACAAAAACAGGTATCAAAAATCTGCCGGCATCCATCTCTTACCTGAGTCTGTGGTCGCAGACACTCACCTGTTGTGGTGTCAATTTCCACCACATCTTCTTCCTTCTCCTGCTCAGCTTGGGGGTATTTCCCCTTCTTCCAGAGGTGGGAGGTCTGTGGTCTCCGCGGATGAGGGGTGTCCTCCGAGTCTTTTCTCCCCTATGTAAAACAAAAATGGTATAATTAGCACACAGATATTTGATGGCTGAAATCTAAAGATGAAACATTGCTTGGAAGTGGGGTACAATTGTCTATTTGGGCAGAGTTCCAAGATGTAGCATTTTTATTGTCCTTTGTCAAGCTTCAATACTTTACCTGTTTTGTACAAGCTTCACAGATGGAGACCCCCCTATAGTATACACTGGAGCACCTGTGTAGGCCCCCTAATAAAAAGGGTGTTCTTGTGTCCCACAATAGTGCTCCAGCGTCCAGATGTCTAAACAGCTGCTGAGTATCCTCTCCTTACACAGAATCTAGTTTGCATTTCATTCTAGTAACAAACCCATCTACACAACCAAATATTTTTCATACAAGTAGGCCCTAAAAAATGTTGGCAAATGCATATGGCCTAAACAATAGTGTTTTATAGTCCGAAAGAAAAATGTTTGATACGAACGAATAATGGGCCCATGAACATTAAAGTTGCCATTTTAAACTGTACAACACTTAAGAAAAGCATATGGAGCAGCATGAATGTAATAAAGACAAAAAGAATAGGAACACAGCACAACTACTTACTCTTTTGCAGCACTCTCCGGATCTTTCTGTACTGCTCGGGCTCTCTTAATTTCAGGTCCGACCACCGCTTCCTGAGCTGATCTTTCGATCGTCGTACCCCGAAATTCCGGTGCAGACTTTTGACCACTTTCACCATGATCTTGGCCTTTCTTATATTGGGGTTGGGGTAAGGTCCATACTTCCCGTCATAGTCAGCCTTCTTCAGGATGTCCACCATCTCCAATATCTCCCCAAAGGACATATTTGTGGCCTTAAATCGTCTCCTTCTGGATCGGGACGTTTCCGGATCCGGGCTTTCCTCCTCCTCGTTGCTATAATTAGCACGCACCTGCTCTGACTCCGCCATGTGCTCTTCGCCCACTGCGCCGAACGAAAAGGGGCGGGGAATAGACTAGAAAGAACGTCAGGGGCGGGCGGAGTTACACGCACGCGCAGTGTGTATAAAGCGTAACACGCGTGCGTAGTACGTATGATCTGTGAGCGGACGAAGGAGTATCGGAGGCGCCAATCGTGATAAGGAAGGTAAGAGCCAAACTTGGGCCCATACTGCTTCTACATTGAGGCCCATATTGTAACAAGATTAGGAGAGTTTTGCCTGACATTAGGGTTTGTCTTGTGTTGTGTCTTGCAGTGAAAATGGATATCTTGAACGATACCGACTTCATGGCAATCTTCATTGACATGTTCAGGGAGCTGCCTTGTCTGTGGTAAATCAACCACCCACATTATAAGAACCAAACAAAGAGGAAGGCAGCACTGGATCAATTGTTGGAAATTGTGAAGCAGGTGATCCCCACGGCAGACATCACCTATTTGAGGATCCTAATTGGTGGCCTGAGGAGCACATATCTAAGGGAGCGCAAGAAAGTCCAGGATTCGCAGAGATCCGGAGCAGCAGATGACATCTATGTCCCCAGGATGTGGTACTATGATAGGCTGCATTTTCTGGCAGGCCAGACTGAACCCAGGCCAGCACTCTCCAGTCTTCCTTCCATGCTTCCTTCCCCCCCAGCTGAGGCTTCTGACGCCCAACCTGGGCCTTCCAGGCAGCAACATGTGGAGGAGCCCAGCTTGAGCCAGGTATAGCATTCCTCTAAATAGTTCAGGTTGTACAATAAATGATGTTAACTAGATGTTAGTTTGGAGTACTAATTTATGATTGTGATTGATAATGCAAAAACTAAAACCATGTCCCTTTTTCATACACAGGGAAGTCTCAGCCGGGAGGTGGCCGGGCCGAGCAGGCTGCCTGATATGCAGGTCCCTCCCCTACACCTGCAAAGAGAAAGTGGCAGGAAGAGGAGTACCCTAGAGGAGGCTGCCATAGGCCTCTTTTGGAAGGCTACAGAGGCCCTGGGAGCACCACACACTGTGGAGGAGGACTTTGCTGCCGTAATTGCCTGTAAAATGCAGCGGATGGAGGAGGGCCAACAACTCATGTGTGAGTCATTAATGTTGAAAGCTCTCAATAAGGGGCTGAGGGCCCAACTAACATTTGATACCCACATTTGTGACCTCACACATGGTCCTCCTCCTCCAGGTCCTTCTATTTCTCCTCCTCCTCCTCCAGGTCCTACTAGTCCTCCTCCTCCTCCTCCAGGTCCTACTCCTCCTCCTGCCACATCTCCAACAGCAGAGCCACAGCCGGGAATGAAGCGTGGAAGGAAGACCAGAAAGTGATGACCCTGGATCCAGTCTGGTCTGGCAAAAGATGCAGCCTCTTGTGGTACCACAGCCTGGGGACACAGATGTCATCTGCTGCTTTCCGGATCTCGAGGACTTCTGGACCAGACTGCACTTCCTTACATATGGACTCCTCAGGCCACCAATTTTGATGTTAAAGAATTGATGTCTGCCCTGGGGGTCCAAGGCTTCGCTAATTTCTGCTGTTTATCCAGTGTTGCCTCCCTCTTTTCTGACAACACGCTCCGACAACACGCTCCGATCGGACATTGTCCATCGGAAAATCCGACCGTGTGTACAGGGCATAAGAGCGAAAAAACTCACCCAAATAGCCGACACCCAGATACTTAGGCGTCACAAAGCCTGTGAAGGCAATCTTTGTTTGGTTCTGAGCCCTTAATAAAGGATTTTTTGTTTCAATTATACTTGCCTATATGTTTTTTCCTTCAAAAAGGACAGTTTGTTTGTGAGGATTCAGGTACATTTCAAAAATACTATGTGAAATTAACAAGGGACACCAACACCAAACAATCTCCTTGAGATTAAATAATACAAGATAATAATGGTGTTGTGGTAACTTGACACACAAAAAACACACAAAAATATTCTGGAGTAAAACTAAAAATAAAATAAAACAAAGATCGGCCTTGGAAAAAATACAAACCTAAAATAAATAAAAAAACTGCCTTTAAAAAAAAATATATATATATTTTTTCAGATGTGACAAATCCAAATATATTGAGGGAATCCCGATAAATAGTAAAGAAATAAGTTTGAGAGAAGTCTGTGTGAATATGAGCAGCAAAACTACTTCATTCTTCTCATATTATAAAGAAGAAGAGAGTGCGCTGTATTAAACCATTTTTAACATTGCAGCCTGACAAAAGTGCTGTATCCATTCCGAACGCTAATTTTACCCGACCGAGCTGTTCCGTCTCGGAATTTCTTCTGAGCATGCGTGGCACTTTGTGCGTCGGAACAGGCCACACACGGTCGGAATTGACGTGATCGGATTTTGTTGTCGGAATATTTTATAGCCTGCTCTCAAACTTTGTGTGTCGGAAAATCCGATGGAAAATGTCCGATGGAGCCCACACACGGTCGGAATTTCCGACAACACGCTCCGATCGGACATTGTCCATCAGAAAATCCGACCGTGTGTACGGGGCATAAGAGCGAAAAAACTCACCCAAATAGCCGGCACCCAGATACTTAGGCGTCACAAAGCCTGTGAAGGCAATCTCCCGGGCGAGTACGGGAACCAGGTAAAATAAAGATGTGTAAAATACTATTTAAAAAAAAGACACTCTAGATATAAATGATTTCAACTTGAGATTTACACATACCTTTAGTACCCAAAAAATTGCTTTTTTGGATCTTTCAATTATTGTTGATGAGAATGGCTACATTGTAACCAATCTTTATCGCAAGCCTAGACTGGCAATACCATCCTACATGCCTCTAGTTCGCACCCTGCCCAATTGATCAGAAGCATACCTTATGCGCAATATTTGCACCTTCTCAGGAATTCTTCTTCGGATGAGGACTTTTTTTTTTTACCAATCTAGTCTTTTACGACTGAGACTACTTGATAGAGGCTATTCTAAAACCCTGTTAAGAAAAGCCTTTAACAAAGCCGGGACCAGACCCAGATCTGAACTTTTGTTTAAAAGTGCCCCCAAAACTGAGATGAATACAGTCAAGTTCATAACCCATTTCTCTGCCCATGAACAATCCTTACATCTATCCATCTCAAACCACTGGCATTTATTGGCCAAGGACTATAGTTTATCTAAGTATGTACGCTCCACCCTGGAGCTAGTGTTTAGGCGAGCAGTTTCTCTGCGAGACACCCTCACCAGTAGCCATTATCATATCAAATCTGATGTTTCTCCTCGTCCTTCTAGGGGGACTTATCGTTGTGTCAGATGTAGCCGCTGCCCTTGGATTGCTGAGGGCAATGGCATCTATCTGCCTAATGGCCAGTGGCACAATCACGACACTATGCAGATTGTACCACTCGTGGTGTCATCTATTTAATGACGTGCCAATGTCATGCTTTTTATGTAGGCAAAACTACTTGCAAACGGGCAGAGGATGAGGTATTACCTATATTATTCTGGCAGTGAAAAAAAACCTTACACCCGTTACCAGACACATAGGTCTTCATCACAGATTTAATAATACTCTGGTTTCTTTCTTTGTGCTTGAGGTTGTACTCCCCATCCCAGAGGGGGTGATTGGGATGACACCACTTTGAGATCCGAGACGTATTGGATAGAGAAACTTTCTGCTGTCAACCCTCCAGGAATCAACGAGATCAATTCATACAAACCCTTTTTGTAAAAGATCAATTTTATTCGCCCCCTCCCCCCCTTTTCTCTTTTCCCTTTCCTTCTTTTTTCAGTGGATCCAGTGTTGTGGTGTCTTTATCTGAACAATGTAATTCAAGGAATTGAGACATGAAAAACAAATGTACTTTGGCACTTTGTGATTGAATTATTCCTAAATGTATTTGTCTATTTGTTGATTTAATGTTAAATTAGTATGTAATAATATGAGTTTTGCCTCCCCCTGTTTCGTTTCATTTCTTTTTGGTGTTTTGTGTTTTGGTTGGTTTGTTTTCCTGGTGCTGGATGAGACCCTTTAAAATAGGAGCAGGGTAGTTACATTGTCGGCCCCTCTGTGCTGGGTGTCTAATCTTCCCGGGCGAGTGTGTGATCTCCCTTCCTATTGACATCCTTGGGCTGTCCACTAAAAGGCGCCCCTGGATGGCATTCCTTGTTTAGGATGGGTGGATGGCTGCCTTTCTGTTTTCATCACACCAAGGGGCCTTTGGTGGTGTACGCACACATACGCAGTCCGGGATCGTGTCTGGTGACATCATCCTGCGGTGCCTCTGCGCTTTTCTGTGATCGTCATCCGGATAGGAATCAGGTGTGTGTGTGGCTGTATATAGTGGGAGCTGGTCTCCCTAAACCTGCTCTGTGGCAGTCTGCATGACGGTGGAGACGTCCTAGCGGTGGAGACGTCCGTTGGAGTGGTCTGACTGGTCAGTGTTAACCCCGACTTCAGCCTTTGATGTAATACTCATATACAACTATCTACTGGTGTGTTTAATGGGTATGCTGGTTTAATTTAGGTTACCTTGCTGGACCTGTCCTGATTTGAAGATGTTGCCTGATGGTTCTCACACCTGTATCTATTGACTACTGGGCTCCTGCTGGAGTCAGTGGCTTTGGGTTACTTTATCTGCGACCTTAAAACAAAGAAATTTTGGTTCCTTCTATGTTTATATCCTTGAATGGGTGAGTGTTTTTGTGGTCATACATTGGATGGCTCTGATGCATATGACATGTAAAATTGGCGCTGTAACAACGCTTGCTCGTCGGTGTGTGTTGTTTACCCCATATAGAACTCCTGTGCTGATCCTAGGCAACAACCATCTACCTTGGAACACAGTGCCCTCCTGGACAATTCATACTCCCTGCCTTGCTTTATACTTCTGTATAGATGTTATAGGTGTGTATACACCCCCTTCTTCCTTTGTTCCTTGTTTTTATGTCATTTTCTATATATGGAAATGTTCTGCTATTGATTATTATAATGGGTGTGGTTGAGAGGTAATCTCATTACTGCCCTAGGAACACCCAATTTTGGGAAGTAGTTTGAATATGGTACATTGCCCCCTCTCCATATATATCCTTTTTTCTTTTTTTGAAATAGTGTTTTGCACATCTTTATTTTACCTGGTTCCCACACTCGCCTGGGAGATTGCCTTCACGGCTTTTGTGACCAAGTATCTTGGTGCTGGGTGAGTCTTTTCGCTCCTATAATTGCATTCCTATTGGGCCTTATCTATGCTACTGGGGTTGTTCTAGGGGGGTATACTACGGTTTCTATGTATATTTTAGGTCAGATATATGACGTCTCACTATGTTGGTTGGTGACCCGTTCTAGCTCTGTTATCTTATTATTTTTGTACATGTTGGCTTATTTCATATTTCTTGTAGATCATTCTCTGACAAGTATACTTCTGAGGAAGCGGGCCACCGCAAAACATGTAGTTTGCAACTGTAGAATTGTTTCTGTTGAATCTATTGCGGAATCTGTTTGATCTTTCCTTTCCCAGATTGCGTCAGAGAATTGGGTGCCTATAATGAGTAGCATCCTGTGTTTAGTATATACCTGCTTATGTTTTTAACATTTAATTTTTTTATAATAAATTAATAATTTTGTAACTCTATTGTGTAAGTCTATACCGTACCATGAAAGTCCATACTGCCTCCACAATTTCCAATTTTTCTAATAATGGTAAACAGGACAACTAGAGAAGGTGAATCTCCTTAACCACGCTAGCCCCGGAAGATTTGGCTGCTCAATGACCAGACCATTTTTTGCGATATGGCACTGCATTTCTTTAATTGACAATTGCGCGATCGTGCGACGTTATACCCAAACAAAAAACGTCCTTTTTTTCCATCAAATAGAGTTTTCTTTTGGTGATATTTGATCATCTCTGTGGTTTTAATTTTTTGCGCTATAAACAAGAAAAGAGTGACAATTTTGAAAGAAACACAACATTTTGTACTTTTTGCTATAATAAATATCCCCATTCTATGCATTAAGATAAAAAAACCTTCTGTGTGTAGCAGCCTCCCAGCAACCCCCTAATTACTTACCTGAGCCCCATCTCTCTCCAGCGATGTCCACGAGTGTCTTAGCCATCAGGAACTCTTCTCCTGATTGGCTGAGACACAGCAGTGGAGCCATTGGCTCCCGTGGCTGTCAATCAAAGTCAGTTAGCCAATCAGGGGAGAGAGAGGCAGGGCCGGGGCTCCATTGTCTGAATGGACACACGGAACTGTGACTTGGTTCGGGTGCCCCCATCAGGAGGGAGGGGCCAGGAACAGCGATGAGGGACCCAAGAATAGGAGGATCGGGGCTGCTCTGTGCAAAACCAACTGCACAGAGGAGGTAATTATAACATTTTTGTTATTTTAAAAAAAGACTTTACAATCACTTTAAAGGGGCCACAGACAGCAATAAAAGCTGAGAAACATTCGAATCCCTCTTCACTCTATCCAATACTAAGAAAATAAAGTTTTGCCTTTAGTTATACTTTTATTCTGACCAGACAGGAGATGTTTACCTTCACTCATAAAAGAATATTGGTGCCAAAAAAAACAGGTCTTATTAAATGCTTCAGACCTATTTTGTTGTGTATATGTTAAGTCCTCCATTCATCTAACTTCCACATTTTAAACCCTAATGCCCCGTACACACGGTCGGATTTTCCGATGGAAAATGTTCGATGGGAGCTTGTTGTCGGAAATTCCGACTGTGTGTAGGCTCCATTGGACATTTTCCATCGGAATTTCCGTCACACAAAATTTGAGATCTGGATCTCAAATTTTCCGACAACAAAATCCGTTGTTGTAAATTCCGATCGTGTATACACAATTCCGATGCACAAAGTTCCACGCATGCTCGGAATCAAGCAGAAGAGCCGCACTGACTATTGAACTTCATTTTTCTCAGCTCGTTGTAAGTGTTGTACGTCACCGCGTTCTTGATGTTCGGAATTTCCGACAAGATTTGTGTGACTGCGTGTATGCAAGACAAGTTTGAGCCAACATGCGTCGTAAAAAATCCATGGATTTTGTTGTCGGAATGTCTGATCGTGTGTACGCGGCAAAAGTTAAATTAATTAAATTAATTAATTCTGTAGCAGGCTGGAATACATGCCTTAAAAAATAAAAATACACAATATGGAACGATTATAGATTTTAGAAGGTATTGATTTATTGTGTAGTAGGAAAAATTAAGGTTCCTAAGGTATCCAGAAATTTGCAAATCGTTGAGAAATACCACATATAGTCTTTCAAAAGGAGGAACGTTTTGGACAAGACCAAAGTATGTGGAGGATCAGGCTTTTCTCTTGACCACATCTCCAGCATTTATCGGGTACAGATGGAGTTATGTGATGAATAAGGTCCGGTGCTCTATAACACCGGGTAAGTATTGTAACTATATTCCTGAAATTTTGAAATTAATGCATAACTTCAGAATCCTCAAGTAATTTTTTTGGAGCTGCTCTACAGAAAAAAGTGAGCTAAAGATCCCGTTACCAAACTGGGATTAAAGGGGGGGGGGCCTTCTTGCCATGGAGTGAACAGATTAGTATATAAGAAAGTCAGGTAGTGTAGTAGAAGGATTTTCGCAGAATACGAGTTCTTAATAGATGTTAAGGGGTGAATATATTGTTCAGTTGGGGAGATCATAGAGATTAAAGTGGTTAAGTCAGAAGGTTATTTATCTTATTGCATTCTATGCATTAAAGTACAACTAAAGGCAGCATGCTCATTGTAATAAACCCTTATATAAACGCCTCAAAGTTACACATGGTAATAAATATAACAAATGAGTTTATGATTTTCCTACCATTTAGATGCAATTGTGGTCTCTAACCCCCCTAATCATTCCTCCTCTGCTTGATAATGCTAGTGATGGTGGGAGGAGTTCAGCAGAGCTAGCATGTCATTCCCTTTCACTTAGATAGCTTCTGCATCTCCCACAGAGAACTACATTTCCCATAAGTCCTTATGTCTTGTATCACACCCAGCCTACTTTGCATACCACATGCCCATCTGTCAATCAATAGCTGGGTGTGTTATGTAAAACAGAGTCAGCACGATCAGAGGTGACAGGCTCAGTAGAGATAGGAACGAGTGGGAGGGGCATGGGCAGGAGTGGGCGGGGCATTACATGTCAATTGTGGGGGGTGGGCGGAGCCTTGGCGAAACGTCTGTGATGCCTGAGATGAAAGAGCAACTCCCCAAATGATGTCAGTACGGCACGCTGTAGTCTATACAGAGCAGCATCACGCAAAAGGAGAAAACGGAAGCATTCCGAGAAAGAGGAAGCAGAGTTGTCTCCTGATTACAGGAAATGAAGCTGAGAGCTTTAAGCTGCAGGGGGAAAAGGTAAATATGTGAATATCCTTACTTGTTATTTGAAAAACAACCAATGACATATTTACAGAATACAGATTTACATCATATATTGATTTTTTCATTTTGACCATAGTTCTTCTTTAAGGTAAAAAGCTTTCTGTGTGTAGCAGCCTCCCCAGCACCCACTTACCTGAGCCCCCTCTCTGTCCAATGATGTTCATGAATACCTTGGCCATCCAGGACTCTCCCTCCTGATTGGCTGAGACACAGCAGCATCGCCATTGGCTCCCGCACCTGTCAATCTAAGTCAGTACCCAATCGGGGGAGAGGGGGGGCAGGCCGAACCGCAGCTCCGTGTCTGAAGGGACACACGGAGCTACAACTCGGCTCAGGTGCTTGCTATAGGGGCACTCGACAGGAGGGAGGGGATAGAAGCAGCAAAGAGGCACCCGAGAAGAGGAGGATCTGGGCTGCTCTGTGCAAAGCCAACTGCACAGAGCAGGTAAGTATAACATGTTTGTTATTTAAAAAAAATAAAACAAGACTTTAGAATCACTTTAAGTGTCTCAATTGTAGCATGTTCCAGAATGGTTGTCAGTAGGGGCTATTGATCAACTAGTAAGGAGATTGCTAGCCATCAGGATTCACGACTAAAAAGGGATGCACTAAATATGTTGTTAGCAGCAAGGGTCTAGAACAATATCATTTATTCTTTCGGGGCACCCTAAAACACCTTGCAAACAGATGTCTGTTGCAGCATACCACAACACACAGTAACATACTACCTTGTGTTGTGATTCGCTGTGTTACACAAAATGAATGGGCAGGCTGAACACAGCAACTGGTGTTATGTGAAACAATACCCATGTGTCACAGAACGTCCCACACTCCGCTTGAGTGCTTCCGTCATATACCACTTCCTCCCAGTCTGTATACAGATATCCCAACCTCTCTGAGCACAAAACAAGGCGACACTTGCTTGTTGCTACCAAGAACTCACTTTATTTAGAATCAAAATTACAAGACTTTATATGCCGTTGGAACCTCCTCTAACAATACAACTGTAACTTAATTAACATGAGCTAATTATCTAATCCTTTATACAGCCTAGGTGACTGAGACATGACCTTTCGCCCAGACTTGTGGTCACCGAGCTTCACACAGTTATATCAACACAATAGCAGCTCCAATAGGAGTCGTCCCGTCTCCTACATTGTATAGAGGACAATGCCATCAGCAATTAACATAAACACAGGTAGTTGGAATTGATGACACCAGCATCTCCTCACAGGATGTGTCCCAACAGAATGAATCAGTCATATCAGGAGGGGGCTGCTGGAGGAATCCCCCCTCCCTCTTCAGGGACACAAATCTACAGTAAGGAGTCCCCATACAATATATACATATATACACGACTGAGTCCGATTAGTACAGTTCAGCCTGGATTTCTCATTCACCTCACAAAGAGTATTGTTCCATTGAAAATCCAGGGCCCATAATCAAAAGGCAACAGGCTTGCATACAGTCCTCTCCAACAGCCTCTGTTCTGGCTAGGTCTGTCACATTTCTCCCCTTTCGGCAGGAGACTAACACAGGAGGAGAGCCCAGACGGGTTGACTCCGAAGTTAGTCCATAGTTCCAGTCCTCTACTGCCTGTACCCACACAGTACCCCAAACAAATTATTCCAAACAGAGTATTACTCACCCAGCCATCCTCTGCCTCTCTCAGAGAACATATCCGCCGCTGGGGAGAGGCCCGGACTGGCCCTTCTCCCTGGAATCCTTTCTCCCGCTGGAGAGAAGACAGGGGGACTGGGCTCACTCCATCCTGCTGTTGGGGATCTGGGCCGACTGCCCAGCATCCCTGGGGTATACAGGTGGGGACTGAAGCCCCATCAACCGACACCAGATCAAGCTGCAGTTGTGAGGTGATGACTGCATTCTCTCCTTGGATCCTGATCTGCAGCTCGCGATAGACTGCCACCTCCTCACCTTGGGCCTCCACAATTGCTGCAGGTGTGGGGCAGAGATCTTGGACCCTCTGTCCGGTTGCCAGCACTTCTGCTGGGGGTTTGCCAGGTGGTTCCTCCTCTACAGAAACGTCTATTAAATTCCCAGTCTCTGGAAGTGGTAAAAGTGTGGGACAAAGGTCTTGGACCCTCTGTCCGGTTGCCAGCACTTCTGCTGGGGGTTTTCCAGGTGGCTCCTCCTCTACAGAAACGATCTATTAAATCCCCAGTCTCTGGAATTGGTAAAAGTGTGGGACAGAGGTCTTTGACCCTCTGTTCAGTTACCAGATCTTCAGCTGGAGAAGTTTGTTTTAACTCCATAGATGCTGCTGGCAGAAAATCACATGTCCCTGTCAGTGTTGTGGGAGAAAGGCCGACTACCTCTTCTCTCAAGAAGGCCGAAGCCACTGTTGGTGCTGGGCAGAACACAGTGAACTTTGGCCCTGGTAGCAGCTCTTCTGCTGGAGGTTCATCAGGTTGTTTTTCCTCAGCAGAAAAGTCTATCAAATCCCATGTCTCTGCAACTGATGTCTGGGGATAGAGGTTCACCATCTCCTGTCCATGGAACCCAGAAGATGCTATCATTTCTGGGCAGAGGTTAGCAGAGCTCTGCCCTGTTGTCAGCACTTCAGGTTTGGGGACGGCAATCTCTGGATTTTCCACTGCCGATTCTCTGGCATGCTGCTGAACTTGTTCTAGCAGTTTCCTGTATGCCCTTTCCAGATGCTGTTCCTTCCTTAGCAAATGGTCCAGATCAGGTTTGAGCTCTGAGACCCCTGCAAGACCGAGCATAGACTCTCTATATTCTCTCAGGTCCTCAAGGTCAGGTTCCCCTTCATCGCCAAACATAAAAAGATCTGTAAGGTTCTCCCACAGCAATCCAGGGCCGCCAAAGTCATATCCCTCCGGAGAGCATTCTGTCATCTCCCCTAAATATCCCTCCTCTGCATGCCATTGCAGAGCCCGATAATGATTGTCCAGCTCTATCTCCTGCTGGACCAACCTGTCCAACTCAGTCACCCATTGCTCCTGGGGCTGCTCTCCCAGGAATGCCATCCGCAATGCCCGTTGGTCACTGGCCCGTTGCTCTTGGGTTGGAAAGCACTTGCCCTGTTTTATACCAGCGAGACGGAGGGCTGCAATCCAGAGCTCCACCCGAATTTGCTGCCTAAGCTCCAGGTATTCATCCTCAGACACAGTCCTGGTGTATGTTGAAAGGATGATTCGCAGCAGCCCCGGGAATTCTGATGCCAGGTCCATATCTCCACTGGGGTGACTGAAGTCTGCTATCCTGATCCAGGTGGAGGTTTAAATTTCCCAGACTGCAGGAAGCTTTCCCGCTGCTTGCCACTAATGTCACGGAACGTCCCACACTCCGCTTGAGTGCTTCCGTCATATACCACTTCCTCCCAGTCTGTATACAGATATCCCAACCTCTCTGAGCACAAAACAAGGCGACACTTGCTTGTTGCTACCAAGAACTCACTTTATTTAGAATCAAAATTACAAGACTTTATATGCTGTTGGAACCTCTTCTAACAATACAACTGTAACTTAATTAACATGAGCTAATTATCTAATCCTTTATACAGCCTAGGTGACTGAGACATGACCTTTCGCCCAGACTTGTGGTCACCGAGCTTCACACAGTTATATCAACACAATAGCAGCTCCAATAGGAGTCGTCCCGTCTCCTACATTGTATAGAGGACAATGTCATCAGCTCATTCAATTAACATAAACACAGGTAGTTGGAATTGATGACACCAGCATCTCCTCACAGGATGTGTCCCAACAGAATGAATCAGTCTTATCAGCAGGGGGCTGCTGGAGGAATCCCCCCTCCCTCTTCAGGGACACAAATCTACAGTAAGGAGTCCCCATACAATATATACATATATACACGACTGAGTCCGATTAGTACAGTTCAGCCTGGATTTCTCATTCACCTCACAAAGAGTATTGTTCCATTGAAAATCCAGGGCCCATAATCAAAAGGCAACAGGCTTGCATACAGTCCTCTCCAACAGCCTCTGTTCTGGCTAGGTCTGTCACACCATGCATTAACAATCCACAACAGTGTTAACCCAGCATTAACCACTTCAGCCCCGGAAGGATTTACCCCCTTAATAACCAGGCCATTTTTTGCGATACGGCACTGCGCCGCTTTAACTGACAATTGCGTGGTCATGCAACGTTTTACACAAGCAAAATGTATGTCCTTTTTTTCCCACAAATAGAGCTTTCTTTTGGTTGTATTCGATCACCTCTGCGTTTTTTATTTTTTGCACTATAAACAAAAAAAAGCCGACAATTTTGAAAAAAAAAAAACAATATTTTTTACTTTTTGCTATAATAAATATCCCCCCAAAAATGTAAAAAAAACACATTTCTTCATCAGTTTAGGCCAATATGTATTCTTCTACATATTTTTCGTTAAAAAAAAAATTGCAAAAGTTATAGCGTCTACAAAATAGTGACAGATTTATGGCATTTTTCTTCTTATTATTTTTTTAACTAGTAATGGCGGGAATCAGCGATTTTTAGTGAGACTTTGACATTCCGGCGGACAGATTGGACACTTTTGATGCTTTTTTGGGATCAGTGACATTTATACAGCGATCAGTGCTATAAAAATGCAGTGATTACTGTATAAATGACACTGGCAGGGAAGGGGTTAACACTAGGGGGGCAATCAAGGGGTTAAATGTGTTCCCTAGGAGGTGTTTCTAATTGTGGGGGGAGTGGACTGACAGGGAGTACAGAGAGATCGCTGATCCTGATCATTCTGTACTCCCCTGACAGAACAGAGATATGTTTGTTTACATTGACAGATCCGCCTTCTGGCTCTCTGTGGAGCGATTGCAGGTGGCCAGCTGACATTGCGATCGCAGGTGGGCAGTGGAAATCGCGACTGCCGGCTATGAGCATCGGCTCCGGCGCCGCAACATGGGGGAACGCGCACACCCACTGTATATATTGCATGAAGCAACGTACACCTACGGCGATTCGCGCAATAGAGCCGACCTGCCACAGTATAACTACAGCGGCTGGCCAGCAAGTGGTTAAAGCGTATTTAAATCTATAAACAAAAATGTAATATATATTCAGCTTACCAGTCCTTAGATGTGGTGGCTGCATTAGTTTCCTTTTCAAAAGACATTTCCCTTTATTTTCACCAGGTGACTCTGCCAGTAACACCCTCCCCATTCTATGGTGACAACGCTCATTTATCGTTCTGTATCTATGGAGGGGAAGCCTTGGCACCCTAGGCTGCACTCCTGATTTGGATTACATCCCCCCCCATCTTTGTTATATATCCAAGCAGATTTTGCACTCCCTATAGACTTGTATTGGAATGCACAATGTGCTAGAGCAAACAAAAGCCTGTTGACTCAAGCCCCCAAGCAGCTAGCTGGTTTCATCCCACTGAGGTCTCCCAGTGAGTTCTAAAAAATGTAGTCAGCACTCCCATTAAGATCTCTATTTAAAGAATGACTCCAATATCTCACAACCAGGACTTTTTTTCAGCGGTAACGCGGGGGAATGCAGTTCCGCCACCTCCAGCACTGAATGTCTGCAATGACAAGAAGTGTTGGGGTGTGTTGGAGGGTCTATTGATGCTGGCTGCTGGGGGATTTATTGTTGCTGGAGGAGATCTATTTTTGTGTGGCGGTTTATTGTTAATGGAGGGGGATCTTTTGTTGATGGGGGGTCAATTGTTGCTGGAAGGGATCTACTGTTGATTAAGGGGTTTATTGTTGCTGGCTGCTGGAGTCTATTGGTGTTGGCTGCTGAGACATTTGTTGTTGCTGCCGGGGGCCTATTGTTGTTGGGGTGGTATTTTGTCGTTGGGTTCCATTGTTGCTGGGGGGGTCTATTGCTGCTGGCTGAGGGGGATCTGTTTTATTGCTGTTCTTGTTATTATTACCAAGTCCCTACAAATTAGCACGACATAATGATACTTGTCTCTCTTCTAAAGGGGTCCTACTGGGAGGTGGTGGAACCAAGGGTAGTGCTTGGAGTTGGGTAAGGGACGGAGACGCAAATTGACTCAGAGAGAGGAGTTCCTGCACCTATTCTCTGAGAAAAAAAGCTCTGGTCACAACCTATATTTTTATACCTCCCCCTGGCTGCTCTGCCACTATCTGTCCTTGTTTAATCATTTATCTAAAACTCAAGCTCACTAGTGAAAGGGTTATTCAGTGGTTGGTACAACGGGACATACTGAAGCTTTCTACTTCAATGGTTGAAAACGGAACACTTCTATAGTTGTTAGACAGAGAGTTATACTGCTAAGCTCTTGGGCTGTCAAGGGGCAAAAAACAAAGCCTTTTCATGTGGAGGTTTCAGTGTTTTTGATTTGATTACATTATTGAATATTTTTTATAATTATTATAATATTATTTGTTATAATTATTTATAGTTATTTATTATATTATAATTTATGATTTTGTTTTTCAAACTTTATCATACCCGGGATGTCTACTAGACTCTTGTTTGGACAGATTTAAATGAGTTATTCCTAAGAATTACAGGCCTACAATATAAAACGCCAAATTTCCATGCAAAATAATTGTACCACTTTCAGCATCAAAAATCAGAAATAATCATACTGCCAGGGAGGTTAAAGAGTAGTTTTTCAGGGCATGCTTTTTTTGGGGGTCTGCCATGCTTCTCCTGGGCCCACGCAAGTCAAAAAGATAATGTAAACAAAAAAAGTATCATGAACAATACTCAAATGTTTTGTTGCATGTGCACAATCACTTAATGCATAAAGCATCTGCAAAGCTTTCAGCGAACTTTGAGAAGATGAGTTGATGGTTCTAAAGCGGCCTTCTACTTCATTCTGAAGTTTATAAACTTGGATAAAAATGGAAGCGCTGCCTGTGACTTAACTGCTAGCAGGCAGGCCTCAGTACTTCTGAAAACTTAATAAAAGCCTGCTAGCAGCTTGTTTAACGTGATAGTCAACACTATTTAGATCCATGGTTAGCTTGCTCTACACATCTCTCGCAGTCAAGCTAAAGCCTGCCTAAACAAGGTCCAAATCTCCTGTGCAGCTGTAGCCCTATGCCAGCAAGTGGTCATCTCAAATCTCTCAGTATCAAAACAAGAAAATCATCAGTTTAGATTAGTATTAATGGGCTCTGAAATTCTCCCACGTGGACCCTTACCTGTCACCACTCCATCTCATTGTGCAGCCTGCTCAATGCCACAAATCCTCTTCTTGATGAATTTCAATGTCAGATCCTGGTACTCCAGAGGAGCATAAAAGAGTATGAACTTTCTACTGGAATAATGGAGATGACAGTACAGAAGAAACAGGACCCAACAGTGAAGATCTTAAAGAAGAGGCTGTGTGGTGCTGAGCAGGCCCACAGCAAAGATCTCAGCAAAATGAAGACAAGCAAGTGTGACGCTTGTCAGGAGTCAAAAGGAAGGGCACTAAACATTGGACAGCGTGAAGGGGGAGGAGCTTTCTGCTGAACAGAGACCCCATGATGAAAGAGGGATTGCTATAGGCGCTGCTGACACTGAAAAGTTTTTGGCCCTTATATCGGAGAGTTCCGGGCGATCCTTCCTTTATGCTGTAACCGATGGTGGTGTCCCTGCAGAGTGGATTTCAAACATAAGCTTTATTAAAGCTTACCTTTGGTAAGCATACATCTTTATAGGTGGTGGATCCTTCTCACGAGGTGTTTTTGTTCATTAAACCTTCAATCACTACAGGTGGAATTATCTGCAATAAGGACTGTTTTTACTTTGAAGTCACTATCAGTCACGGACTTATTCTTTTTTATCACTCCTTACAATTTATCTGCCTACAGTCACAATATTTATTAATTATATAATTAATCACAATTATGTTGTGTTGATATTTGGGTTCAGAATATAATATGTTGTTTTGTTTATAACACTATATTTGAGATATTTGGTTGATGGGAATTTATTCACTATAGATTTTTAGCGCGGTTCTGTTGACTGTTTTAAACATTGGACTTACACTCTAAATAAAGAACAGAATAAAAATATCCAGCCAACAGGGACAAGGTTTTGTGCACCTTTTGTTATGTGTCATGCAAAGTGAGGGAGGCAATTATTAAAATACGGTGCAAATGCACTAAAATCACATGACAATGCACACCACGTTTATAAACTGAAACAGGTGACTGACACTAAGGCTGGATTCACACTGGTGCGACGCGACAGCCGTCCTACTTTGGATCCAACTTTGCCCTGCGACTAGAAGCCGACATGCGTCTGACTTTCAATGAACGGGGATCCGACTTGGATCCCCGCCAATACCAGTCACTGTGTTTGGTATGAATCTTGAGGGGGAACTCTGCGCCAAATTTTAAATAAAAAACCGGCATGGGTTCCCCCTCCAAGAGCATACCAGGCCCTTCGGTCTGGTATGGATTTAAAGGGGAACCCCCATCACCGAAAAAACGGTGTGGGGGTCCCCCCAAATCCATACCAGACCCTTATCCGAGCACGCAGCCCGGCCGGTCAGGAAAAGGGGTGGGGACGAGCGAGCGCCCCCCCTCCTGAACTGTACCAGGCCACATGCCCTCAACATGGAAGGTTGTCACCGGGTGACATCAGCCGGTGACCCCGCCCCATGACTATATAAGTCGCCGCGCACCTCAAAAACATCATTACAGCGGGAGAGAGCGTTGTGTCAACATCGGAAGAAGAGAAGAGGGAACGAGACGACTGAGAACACCAGGCCACCGCTAGCAAAAGAGCGGCAAAAGAGCAGAAGATAGCGGAGGAGCCCGGCAGAAGAACCGGACACTGGGAGAAGAGGCCAGAGAAGTCGGAAGAATGGCCGGGGTTGTCGGGAAGAGGCCCTTGTCCTAATCAACATGGGGACAAGGTGCTTTGGGGTGGTTTTCCTGACCGGCCGGGCTGCGTGCTCAGATAAGGGTCTGGTATGGATTTTGGGGGGACCCCCACGCCGTTTTTTTGGCGTAGGGGTTCCCTTTTAAATCCATACCAGACTGAAGGGCCTGGTATGCCCTTGGAGGGGGAACCCATGCCGTTTTTTTATTTAAAATTTGGCGCGGAGTTCCCCCTCAAGATCATCTGAGCACAAGTTGCATGCCAAAGTCGGATCATGCGAGACGGCGATCCGACTTTGATCCGACTTCAATGATAGTCAATGGGCTGAAGTAGGATCAAAGTCGGACCAAAGTAGTACAGGGAGCATTTTCAAAGTCGGACCGACTTGTTTCGGACCATTTAGGACGGCTCCCATAGAGAAACATTGATTTTCACACGTCATGCGACATGAGCTCCCAATGTCGGAACGTTTGTCGCACTAGTGTGAACCCAGCCTGAGCCAACATTAATAACACAACCTCTGTTGTTGATTAAAGGGTGGGTGAGACCTCACCTGGATTTAATTAGGCACAGACCCTGTGTATTTTATAAAGGACAAATTTTGAAGGGCTAAATTATAAGGCCAGGTTTATGCATGCAGATGTACCTACCAGCCCTCTGAAAAGTGATCTGCGATGGATCAAATTTAAGAAGCTTTTAGGAGACAATAAGGAGGCAATATATTTTAACCATGTAAATGCTTTACCACTGTGCTGCAACCATGTGCATTACATAGAGTTGTGGGGTGGTTGTGGCATGACACTATTCACATGAGGGGGTATAATTTTTGACATAAAGAATTGTAGCTACATCATGACCCCAGTCTGACTGTCTTTGCAATTTAAGGGGGGGGGGGTGGTAAAAATGGTGGCCCTCTCCCCCAACTACAACTCAAGTGGAAAGTCATATTATCACAGTATGTGTGACTGGTTCTCTTTTCCCTTTTAGCAGAATTAACTCAATAAAATAGCAAAGCAGCATTAAATGATGTAAGTAGTTTGGCATTGCTCTACAGTCTGAACAAGACAGCTGTAGTAATCAGCAATTTCATTAATCCACATATGGAAGCTGTAACCGATGTTCATATATCACCGTCTATCCAGAGGAATTAAACAACACAGGCTTCCAAGGCAGTGTCCAGCACATTATAACATTACTATAATAACACTACTGCTGAAGTACTCCAGCATCTGAATGGCCATTCTCTAGATGGTGTGACTAGGTGGAGTCCTGAAATGGCATTTGGTCATCAGTTTATGAGTCACAAGGGGCATTTATTTCAGTGTCTGTCTGCAACATGTAATATCTCTATTTAATTTGCTTTAATCAAACTGTAGAGCAATGCTAACTACAGTACTTCTGACCTTTCAGAACTACCATTGCTGGGCTGGACTTTAAAAAACCCATTGGACTGCTGGAATGAATCCACTGTTGCATTGCTGAATTAAGGGACAATAAACAAGATCCAAATATATTCCATACACATCCACTACGTAGTGGCCCTGTATACTTTTTCTCATTAAATTGTTTCTTCTTGTGTTCTTATGCCTCCTTGTAACATCATTTGTGGCATTCTGAACTTCTTCTTTCCCACCTCACTTCCATTTGTTTGGAATGAGCAGTGCATGTTAGTTAAGGACATGTGCACTGCTCTATGCAGGCTACAAATCCCACAGTTCATAGTCCATAGTCCATCTCGGGAGCAGACATTTCTACATACAGTTGGACCATAGAGAACAAATGTAGCCACCCTCTTTTAACAGACTGAGATCTGACTTTTTAACAGAAATTCAGATCTCAGCAGCAAAAAAAGGAATTTGGAGATTTGGTGGTGGCTGTGAGCAAAATAGGAGGTAGATAAAAGGGGATTTTGCGAGCCACAATGGTATATTGCCTCAAATGTGGAAATCACCTAGCTGCCCGCGCAGAACACGCTTCATATGCCATGCAATACAATGTATACAAAAGATATGCTGCGCCAAGGTGAAAATATAAATCTGGAGATTATTAATGCATATGAGGTATACTGAAAATACCGCATAAGCGGCTTATCCAGCCACAGCAAGGCACAAAGGATATATATAAAAAACAACAAGTGATTTTAAAGTGCAATGTGTAAATAATATAATAAATGTATACCATTAGAATGAGAGTAGCGACTACTGAACTACTACCTGTATATATAATGGATGAAAAAATCATTTATATAGTCTGAAATTTACCGTGTAAAAATAAATAAATATATTTAAAATGCTCTGTGCGCCGCCCTGGCCCTTCCCCTACGCGTGTTCGACACAGGGTCACGTGTCCCCCTGATGAAGACACGTGACCCTGTGTTGAACACACGTAGGGGAAGGGCCAGGATGGAGCACGGAGCCTTTCACTCCACTGAGATGCGATGCACAGCTTATCCCTCCTGACAGGCAAACTTTGAGGCAAACTTTGGAGACTGTTATCAGATTGGTGCACTCACGCAGCTTGCAAATGTGAGTACCCTAATGTAGGGAGCTTTTATTCTAATAAATATTTATAAACAATATCACACTATCCAGTTTTTCTTTTCCTTTATTCCTTTCTGTGGAGTTGCTGCTGAAAACTGAGTATCTGGATTCCATCACTGAGCCGTGGGATGGCTCATAAGCATGTTTAGACTCAGTCTCACAGCTGAGTCGCATGCTCTGAGGTGAACGGCTGTCCCCAGGGGGTCACTGGATGGCACTTGAGCATGGAATTCTGAGCACTAAGCACTAAGATTAATGCATGCACGTTGGATTTTTTATGAACTGTTTTTATGGACTTTATGTGCATTTCTTTCATATATTGGACTTTAATAATCACGTACCACATCTTGGATTTGATATTCACACTCATTGTGTGGCACGTGGCACTATGTTGTATAAACTTATCACTGTGATATATTTATTTATATATATATTTTTTTTTATTTATTTTTCTTTTTTTTTACACGGTAAATTTCAGACTATATAAATTATTTTTTCATCCATTATGTATACAGGTAGTAGTTCAATAATCACTACTCTCATTCTAATGCATCTATTATATTATTTACACGTTGCACTTTAAAATCTTTGTTGTTTTTTTATATATATCCTTTGTGCCTTACTGTGGCTGGATAAGCCGCTTAATCGGTAAAGGGAGACCTTTGTACCTAAATATCATTTTTGAGTTAAATAGATTTTTTTTTAAACAAAATTTAGTGTCACTTTAACAAACTTTTTGCTCATGTATTATTATTATTATTTCTTGGACCATGGGCTGACACATGTTTACTCATTGTGTAATGTATGGACAAGTACCTGCGCAGTGTCACAAGCACTTGTAGAGAATTTTTAATACATTAGAAAATCTCTGTGATTGTGTAAAGATTATCACCTTTTCAGTTTAGTATCACTTTAAGCTAGGGTGACCAGACGTCCCCAGACCAAGTCTGCCCCCCGATTTTGTCCCCAGATTGGATTTGAATTTTGGCGCCCCATCCCTCCATACTTCCCTTTTCAGCCTGACCACAGCGCTGCCCACTGGCACAGGGATTGGAGCCTTTCTTGCAGAGCAGGGTCCTGTTTTGCGGCAGAGAGCAGGCCGGCTGTAACTTTAAGGAATGACAGATGAATCCTGGTCCTCCTGACCTTGATGCATGCTACGTTTCAGCGTGATGATGCTCAGTAGTAGCAGGAAAGTAGTAAGTGAGAGGGAAGAAGCTGCCTGTCAAGTGTGTGTCAACCACTGACCCGTCCTGATTCCAGAGGTTAGTCTGTTAGTCCAGGGGTCTGCAGTTATGGTTTATGCAGTAGCAACTGAATAACTTTAACTTAATGTAACAGAATACTAATGACTCTGTATAATTAGTTTCTTAAATGGCAGTGATATGTTTATTAAGTTAATCAATTTGCTTACATCTAGTTCTTAGACGTAGACCATCAGGGTCCAGGTATAAAACCATAATAAAATGATATCTATACACTTGAATGTATGTATGTATGTATATAAAGTGGGAACGGAAAGTATTTAGACCCCCTTAAATTTTTCACTCTTTGTTATATTGCAGCCATTTGCTAAAATTTGTTTTCCTCATTAATGTACACACAGCACCCCATATTGACAGAAAAACACAGAATTGTTGACATTTTTGCAGATTTATTAAAAAAGAAAAACTGAAATATCACATGGTCCTAAATATTCAGACCCTTTGCTGTGACACTCATATATTTAACTCAGGTTCTGTCCATTTCTTCTGATCATCCTTGAGATGGTTCTACACCTTCATTTGAGTCCAGCTGTGTATGATTATACTGATTGGACTTGATTAGGAAAGCCACACACCTGTCTATATAAGACCTTACAGCTCACAGTGCATGTCAGAGCAAATGAGAATCATGAGGTCAAAGGAACTGCCTGAAGAGCTCAGAGACAGAATTGTGGCAAGGCACAGATCTGGCCAAGGTTACAAAAAAATTCTGCTGCACTTAAGGTTCCTAAGAGCACAGTGGCCTCCATAATCCTTAAATGGAAGACGTTTGGGACAGAACCCTTTCTAGAGCTGGCCGTCCGGCCAAACTGAGCTAGTCTGAGCCTTGGTGAGAGAGGTAAAGAAGAACCCAAAGATCACTGTGGCTGAGCTCCAGAGATGCAGTCGGGAGATGGGAGAAAGTTGTAGAAAGTCAACCATCACTGCAGCCCTCCACCAGTCGGGGATTTATGGCAGAGTGGCCCGACGAAAGCCTCTCCTCAGTGCAAGACACATGAAAGCCCGCATGGAGTTTGCTAAAAAACACCTGAAGGACTCCAAGATGGTGAGAAATAAGATTCTTTGCTCTGATGAGACCAAGATAGAACTTTTTGGCCTTAATTCTAAGCGGTATGTGTGGAGAAAACCAGGCACTGCTCATCACCTGTCCAATACAGTCCCAACAGTGAAGCATGGTGGTGGCAGCATCATGCTGTGGGGGTGTTTTTCAGCTGCAGGGACAGGACGATTGGTTGCAATCGAGGGAAAGATGAATGCGGCCAAGTACAGGGATATCTTGGACCTCTCCAGAGTGCTCAGGACCTCAGACTGAGCCAAAGGTTTACATTCCAACAAGACAATGACCCTAAGCACACAGCTAAAATAAAGAAGGAGTGGCTTCACAACAACTCTGTGACTGTTCTTGAATGGCCCAGCCAGAGCCCTGACTTAAACCCAATTGAGCATCTCTGGAGAGACCTAAAAATGGCTGTCCACCAACGTTTACCATCCAACCTGACAGAACTGGAGAGGATCTGCAAGGAGGAATGGCAGAGGATCCCCAAATCCAGGTGTGAAAAACTTGTTGCATCTTTCCCAAAAAGACTCATGGCTGTATTAGATCAAAAATGTGCTTCTACTAAATACTGAGCAAAGGGTCTGAATACTTAGGACCATGTGAGATTTCAGTTTTTCTTTTTTAATAAATCAAAAATGTCAACAATTCTGTGTTTTTCTGTCAATATGGGGTGCTGTGTGTAGATTAATGAGGAAAAAAAATGAACTTAAATGATTTTAGCAAATGGCTGCAATATAACAAAGAGTGAAAAATTTAAGGGGGTCTGAATACTTCCCGTCCCCACTGTATATATATATAAATATAAAATGTATGTATATACAGTATATAAATATACAATATATGTATGTATGTGTGTATGTATATGTATATATATATATATATATATATACCTTTTCAAGCCAGTTTTATGAATGGGAGTCACTGGTTGGCTGAGAGTGTCAGCTGACTGCTTTCAGCCAATCAGATGCGCTGCTGGGAGATCGACGCTGGAACACAGACTTTGGGGTTAAATCATTCGAGAGCGGTTTAATCCCATAAAGTAGGGCAGCGCACAGGGACCTCCTGACACCCTAAAAACGTAATTTCGACAAAGTCATTACGGTGCCTTTAATATTCCTTTAATATTTGTAGTCTTATAACAGTTCGCTATTAATATTTGATTATTTATGTTCGAAGGTATTCTACGTGTTGTTACCAATGCAATCTTTTACTGTGCTGAATTGTTAACTTATAATGTTATTGTTTAACCAAAATTCTTTAGTAAGAATAAAATACAAAATATGTATTGAAAAGTTTTTTCTCTATCTTATCTTCTTAAAACTTGGTAGTCATAGCCCAAAAAATTCTAAGAACTTTTTTTTTTTTTTATCTCATGGTCAAAATGTGAAAAATAAAGTATATATCATACAATCATTCCATAAGCACACACCATATACACTGCATATATAATTTGAGGAAAATATGCTTTCTGGTCACCTTACTTTAAGCCCTGTATTGTATTCACTAAATTCTTCATATTTTTTTCCCCCGTATAATTATTTAGGAGATTTTTCCATTAAAGACACTTGGTAGGAACAAAATATTGTCCATATGTGATAGATGATTTAATGCTCCAGCCGTGGTCCTGTCATGGTAGAAAATAAAAATATACCTGCATGTGAGCCATCTCGAGACTAGCAAGTGTGTAGCTGCCTGATAGCCCACATTCCCTTCAGCATCCTGTGAAGCTGGGATCTTTAGGAGAAGGATTCCAAACATTTACAAATTTTTTATTTTTGGTAAAAAAAGAGAAAAAGATAAATAATGGTATTAATAATATATTTCAGTTTACCAATTATTAGATGTGGTGGCTGCTTTAGTTTTTTTTTTTTTAAAGCTTTTTTTTTTTCATTTGGTGACCCTTCTAGTAACACTCTTCCTGTCTGAGAGAATCTGCATTCTGGATAAAGTAGTAAAGTAGACACCTTTGGACAGTAACATAGTCAGCTCGGGGAGAGAGCAGTGTTAGACTAGCAGATTTAGATGGACTTGATTAACAAATTGAAGCTGAACTAAAGGTAACACTTTGTAAGTAGTCACAGCAAACAGTTTTTTTTCTTTTTAGGATAAAGGTTTTGCATAAATTAATAAAAGCTGATCATTGTAAGCACCTTCATCGGTAGTAAATGGTTTGTTGCAATCCCCCCAACTGCCGCTTTTGCTGGACAGCTTGATCTGTTAAAAGAAAACTGAAAAATAACAGACTCACTGGCTGGGTCAACAAGTAAAAATAAAGGAAAAAAGCCTAAAAAACACACAAATGCAGCCACCTCACCTAAGAATTGGTAAGCTGTAATTTATTACATTTTAGGTTTATTACCTCTTTAAATACAGTTTATTTATGTGCATAAACAGTATTACTTTACTTTATTAACTTTTTAGGTGTGTTTTAAATCAAGATATGTCTGATAGGCTTGCATAGAAAAAAAAAAGGAAGCAGTAAGGCACAGTAACTGCAATATCAATAAGCATCAATAACAGCCTTTGTGCATTATGAGAAAATATGATCTTCCTTGCAAATTTATTATCACAGAAAGAAACAAGGTCAAGCAAAAAAAATATCCCATTTTAATGTAACAAATATGAATTTTACCTCTTTTACCTACCCTACATTTACCAAAACCCATTTGATTCCCTTTAAAATAAAAAAAAAACAATGGGTTCCTGCATGTATATCTATCTATCTATCTATCTATCTATCTATCTATCTATCTATCTATCTATCTATCTATCTATCTATCTATCTATCTATCTATCTATCTATCTATCTGTTTATATGCTGTATGTATCGTGTATAAAAAAAACAAAAACAAAAAAAAGTGTAAAATAAAGGTGAAAACCTCTAAGCCGCGCACCTTGGACACCACAATTATCAATATAACCAAATATAGAGCAGCTCGTAGTATAACCAAAGGTCAAATAATAAAAAGAAAATTAATAATTAATTTCATACCGCGCTCAAATGAACAAGTAGTATTAAAAATAAATACAAATGAGTATAAAAAATGCGTGATCAAATAATGTTCAAATGTTGATATAAATTTTCAACAAAGTCCAAAAAACAATCACCACCGATGATTCTTTAATCAAGTGCACAGTGATGAAAGAAATTCAGTGACGGGAATGGAAAGTACCGTCTCCCACCAGTTTAGGCAAACATCCTACTCACCAGATTCATCAGACACCCATGACAGGTGTCAGATAAGCAGAAAGATGTATTTATCCATATAGATGCCTCTCTCCAGCGAAGTAAAGATGTGGCCACCGATGCAGACACTGAAGTCTCCACATAAGTATCTTATTGACTGACGTTTTCCGGGGCTCCCAGTTCACCATACGTGAACTGAGAGCCCCAGAAAACGCCAGACAATGACTGCATGCTCCTACAAGATACTTACAGTATCTCACAAAAGTGAGTACACCCCTTACATATTTGTAAATATATTATTATTACTTTTCATGTGACAACACTGAAGAAATGACACTTTCCTACAATGTAAAGTAGTGAGTGTACAGCTTGTATAACAGTGTAAATTTGCTGTCCCCTCAAAATAACTCAACACACAGCCAACAATGTCTAAACCGCTGGCAACAAAAGTGAGTACACCCCTAAGCGAAAATGGCCAAATTGTGCCCAAAGTGTCAATATTTTCTGTGGCCACCATTATTTTCCAGCACTGCCTTAACCCTCTTGGGCATGGAGTTCACCAGAGCTTCACAGGTTGCCACTGGAGTCCTCTTCCACTCCTCCATGACGACATCACGGAGCTGGTGGATGTTAGAGACCTTGCGCTCCTCCACCTTCCGTTTGAGTATGCCCCACAGATGCTCAATAGGGTTTAGGTCTAGAGACATGCTTGGCCAGTCCATCACCTTTACCCTCAGCTTCTCTAGCAAGGCAGTGGTTGTCTTGGAGGTGTGTTTTGGGCTGTTATCATGTTGGAATACTGGGCTGCGGTCCAGTCTCCAAAGGGAGGGGATCATGCTCTGCTTCAGTATGTCACAATACAAGTTGGCATTCATGGTTCCCTCAAAGAACTGTAGCTCCCCAGTGCCGGCAGCACTTATGCAGCCCCAGACCATGACACTCCAACCACATGACTGTAGGCAAGACACACTTGTCTTTGTACTCCTCACCTGGTTGCCGTGACACACACTTGACACCATCTGAACCAAATAAGTTTATCTTGGTCTCATCAGACCACAGGACAGGTTCCAGTAATCCATGTCCTTAGTCTGTTTGTCTTCAGGAAACTGTTTGCAGGCTTTCTTCTGCATCTTCTTTAGAAGAGGCTTCCTTCTGGGACGACAGCCATGCAGATCAATTTTATGCAGTGTTCAGCGCATGGTCTGAGCACTGACAGGCTGACCCCCCACCCTTTCAACCTCTCGAGCAATGCTGGAAGCACTCATATGTCTATTTCCCAAAGACAACCTCTGGATATGATGCTGAGCACGTGCACTCAACTTCTTTGGTCCACCATGACAAACCTGTTCTGAGTGGAACATGTCCTGTTAAACTGCTGTATGGTCTTGGCCACCGTGCTGCAGCTTAGTTTCAGGGTCTTGGCAATCTTCTTATAGCCTAGACCATCTTTATGTAGAGAAATAATTCTTTTTTTCAGATCCTTGAGAGTTCTTTGCCATGAGGTGCCATGTTGAACTTCCAGTGAACAGTATGAGAGAGTGAGAGTGATAACACCAAATTTAACACACCTGCTCCCCATTCACACCTGACACCTTGTAACACTAACGAGTTACATGACACCAGGGAGGGAAAATGGCTAATTGGGTCCAATGTGGACATTTTCACTTAGGGGTGTACTCACTTTTGTTGCCAGTGGTTTAGACATTAATGGCCATGTGTTGAGTTGTTTTAAGGGGACAGCAAATTTACATGGTTATACAAGCTGTACACTCACTACTTTACATTGTAGCAAAGTGTCATTTCTTCAGTGTTGTCATATGAAAAGATATAATGAAATATTTACAAAAATGTAAGGGGTGTACTCACTTTTGTGAGATACTGTATGTGGAGACTTCAGTGTCTGCATTAGTGCCCACATCTTTACTTTGCTGGTGAGAGACATCTATATGGATGGATACATCTTTCTGCTTATCTGACACCTGTAATGGGTGAGACAATGGGTGAGACAAATCTGGTGAGTAGGATGTTTGCCTAAACCGGTGGGAGACGGCACTTTCCATTCCTGTTGCTGAATTTCTTTCATCACTGTGCACTTGATTGAAGAATCGTCGGTGATGGTTGTTTTTTGGACTTTATTGAAAATTTATATCAACATTTGAACATTATTTGATCACGCATTTTTTATATTCATTGTATTTATTTTTAATACTACTTGTTCATTTTGAGCACGGTATAATTTTTTTTTTTTTTTTAAAACAAA